>NW_028318282.1:1207500-3871802 GCF_062004578.1 Staurois parvus
TCAAACCATCAAATGGCCGGTATCATAACTGATTGCATGTGCAGCATCATGGCAACTGTAGATCCGAAGCAAAGATGGCAATTAATAGAATAGGAGGGTTTAGCTCTGAATTATGGGCTTCTTACTCGCCTTTTATTTCTCTGCCGAACAAATTCAACAAGGAAAGCCCACCATGGTAGGAGATGCCGGAAAACAAAACTGAAACATAAAGACCCTTTAACATGACATTTTCCATTGGGTCTGCTGATCGTTTTTTCAGGAGGATCTGATCGGAAGCTTCATGCATGTCTATGGACAGGACATGTGTCCAGTTACATCCGTCTATCTCCAAGTCCACCCAGCTCCAGGAAAAAAAAAACCCACAGACCTAAATATGATAGATCAGACATAGCTCTATGTAAAAAGACAAGTCCAATTACATTCATTATTCAGGCCATAGATGGATTGAAAATCAGCCGATTTTTCGTCCGGGAAAAAATATCAGCCGATTGTCGCACCGATAGTGGGTTAATTGGTCGGCCGCATTTCAGGGTTTTGGCACATTTTTGTTATCGGTAAAGATCTAAAATTCGCCAATTTTCCCAGTAATGATGGGCAAATCGGCCAATCATTTTACTGATAAAAAAACAGCTCATGAACCGTGACCTGCAAGAAAAAGAAAAAAAAAAGAAGAAAGAAGATAAAGAAAGAAGAAGAGGAAGAAAAAGAAAAGAAAGAAGAAAAAGGAAGAAAAAGAAGCAAAAGAAGGAAGAAAAAGAAGCAAAAGAAGAAGAAAAAGAAGCAAAATAAAGAAGCAAAAGAAGACAAAGAAAAAAAAGAAAAAGAATAAGAATTCCTGTCCGCTATTATATTTTATATGAAAAGTCTTGCGGTTGCAACAATGTATCTATTTGTATCCGAATAAACCATCTGTATCCGAAATGGATACAAATTGATACATTGTTGCAACCGCAAGACTTTTTCATGTAAAATATAAAAGCGGAGCTCTCTGCAAGGGACAGAAGTAAAAATGCCGGCCGTAGACGGGACAAAAATCGGCCGATTTTTTTTACCATTGGTGGTAACGTCGGCTTTTTTTTTTTTTTTTAAATGGATGGTTTTCGACTTGTCTATGGCCTGCATTAGTCTACAAACATCCACTGTCAATATGCAAACAAAGATCTGAATGGCATGGAGATGCCAACAGTGACATCCCCACCTCCATTACCCACTAACTCACTCACCGCCCAAAGAGATTGCCAATCACTTCAAAAGACAAGATTGATGCAATAGTGAGGACACATCCACTATGCAGATATCTTCCCCACTTAACATATCTTTAGCTGTGTAGGGAAACCTGTTGGGAGTTTTTTTTCCATAGCTTGGACATTCCCCACCCTCTGAAAGAAGTATAATGTATTCACCATTTTCATCTAACTTCTCTCGGAATTAGTTTGCTATATTTGGTTGGTGGGGGGAGACATTCTGTGTTCTCAGTGTGCAATGCAATTTTAAATATATACAAGATATGTTTTAGATGTAACATGTTAATAAAGCAACATTGTTTTTACTTTTTGTGCCTAAAAAGTCCATCAGATATTTTTGTCTCCAATACTCAATTGGGATGTGGTACTAGGATATTTTTTAGGGTGTGATCTGCGATCATCCGATGGTCACCCCATCCCTTCCTTTTTCACCCTCTTCTTCTATCCTATGCTCTCTCTCACATCTTCAATTTCTGCCACTCTACTGGCACCTTCCCCTCCCACCTAAAGCATGCACAGATCACTCCCATACTTAAATAAACCTCACTGAACGCCACCAGCCTGAACAATGTAAGATCCATCTCCTTGCTCCCATTCACCTCAAAACTTTTCAAACGCTTAATCTTCAACCATTTTAACGCCTACCTCACTAAAAACAGCCTTCTTGACCCTTTACAATTTGGCTTTTGTCCGCTCCACAGAAACTTTCCTACTAAACCTGTTTACTAACTGCTAAAATCAATGGTCACTACTTCACACTATTACTACTAGAACTCTCTGTGGCCTTTGATACTGTTTATTACCGGTTCCTCCACTATAAACTCAACTGGCTTGGTCTATTTCTCCGTAGGATATCCCCTCTTCAGGTTATCATGAATGCTGCTACTAGGATCATCTACCTTACCAACTGCTCAGTGCCTGCCACCCCCCTCTGCCAATCCCTCCACTGGCTTCCAATTGCCCAGCGAATTGAATTAAAAATACTAACATACAATGCCATCCACAACTCTTCCCCAAGCCACATCCCCAATCTTGTCTCTCAATTTCATCCAAGCCATCCTCTCCGCTCCTCTCATTTCCTCCAGCTCTCAAGGTCCCTTGTCTTCTCCACTCATGCTCATCACCGGGACTTTTCCAGAGCTTCTTCCATCCTCTGGAACTCTCAACCTCATTCTGTCCAGTTATCCCCTACTCGAGATGACTTGAAGCAATCCCTGAAAACTCATCACTTCAGGGAAGCCTATCATGTCTCTGAATAGACATTTATCACTTCCATCAGCTCCTCCCCCACAGTTACAACCTTTGTACCACTTACCACACCCTATTAGATTGTAAACTCTTATGAGTAAGGCCCTCTTAATCCTCCTGTTTTGATTGTATTGTACTGTCTCCATTTATATTGTAAAGCGCTGTGCCAACTGTTGGCGCTATACAAGTCCTGTATAATAATAATCCATCCCGGTCTACTCCAAATTTGAAGAGGATCTGTTCACGGGTCCTCTACTGAGTACACTCATGTAAAAAGAACCTAAATGCCACCTTTGGACATGGCAACACTGCTAGAGCTGCATCCAAACTAGCAGACTAGCTGCAGACAGAATTCTGCAGAAATGCCAACCCTGGACCGGGGCGGACTGACCATTTGGAAATTCAGGCACTGCCCAAGGGCCCGGGTCAGTAGGGGGCTCCATGAGATGCCCCTGGTACCTTTTTCATAGGCTTTTTTGAGTTTGGGCAAGGACACAGGGGCCCCATGATCCTCTATTGCCCTGGGGGCCCCATGAGTTGTCAGTCTGCCCCTGACCTGGACAGAGAGGTGGAGACTCTAGATGCTCATATATGCGGTTACATGTGAACAGCAAAAGCACTGACTAATCTGACAGTTGCTTCTGGTAGCTAAACACAGGCAGCGTTTAGAATCGCCGGTGAGAATCTACCGATATTTGCTGTCCGCCATGTGATTGTAGCCCTCTGCCTGTTTGCTAATCTATATTTTTTAGCAACCACTCTCTGCTTGTTCCAAACACAGACTGAAAGGCTTTCTCCAGCCCCTCATGACTCCACTTTATCAATTAGGTGTACCAGGGTGTGTCCATCCATTAACCCCCTGTCTACTGCACTGCAACCAACTAACCCTACATCTGATCAAATATAAAACCAACCATACACTATCAGCCCTGGTTCACACTAATGCGATGCGGGAAACTCAGCTAATTCTGTGCATTTCCTGCACCGCCTTGCAATTGCACAGTGTCCACCCCGAAACAGATCGGAAAATGCAGTGCGATAACCAGAATTTGCATCACATGGGTGTTAACAAGTGCAGGAAAAAAAAGGTTCCTACACCTTTTTGGTGCGGATGCGATTTGAGCCATACAAAATGTATGGCTCAAATCGCACCGCACAGACATCGCTTGTGATTTGCACAGGAATGCCGCACCGCATCAGTGTGAACCAGGGCTAAGGATGCATTCACACAGGTGAACGCAACCACACTCTGATTAGACGTAAGAACCCTGGGGGGGTTCCTGGGATTAGCTGCGGGAGGCTGTCTCATTGAAAGCAATGGGAGGCTGCTGGCTGCTGATCGCGGCCACTCCCATGTAATTGCTCCTGCATCGATCACATAGTTACATAGTTAGTCTGGCTGAAAAAAGACTGGTTGACTCTCCCACAGATTACATAGTTACATAGTCTGGCTGAAAAAAGACAAAAGTCCATCCAGTTCAACCATAGAAAAAAAAAAGTTATAATCCTATACCGATAGTTGATCCAGAGGAAGGCAAAAAACCCCGCAAAGCATGATCCAATTTGCTCCTGCAGGGAAAAAATTCCTTCCTGATCACCCCGAGAGGTAATCGGATATTCCCTGGGTCAACTTTACCTATACATGTTAGTAACCAGTTATATTCTGTGTATCCAAGAAAGAATCCAGGACTTTTTAAAGTAATCCACTAAATTGGCCAGAACCAGCTTTTGAGGGAGTCTATTCCACATTTTCACAGCTCTCACTGTGAAGAAACCTTTCCGTGTTTGGAGATTACATTTCTTTTCCTCCAGATGTAAAGAGTGCCCCCTTGTCCACATGCGAGTGATCGATCCTGGCTGCAGACTGTTTGGAAACTAAACCCAGGCAGATGTGCTCATCTTCAAACCCAAAAATGGAATATATTGCAGTTTACCAATCCTTAGACATTGTGGCTGCATTAATTTCCTGTTTTTCCCCTTGTTTTCACCTGGTGATCTGGCCAGGAACACACCTTAGTATGTATTAGTCCTCATGCACATGGGACATTTTGATAATGCTGGTAACGTTAGCTGTGTAAAGTCACGTTAGAAACATTTTGTAGCGTTTTTGCATTAGTGTTTAGCGGCGTTTTGCCGTGATTAGAGGCATTTTCCCATGTTTTTCCACGTTTGCATTTTTTTGTTTTTTTTTACAGAAAAAAAAATGGGGGGGTTAAAAAAAATCCAAAAACGCCAGTTTGCGCGTTTTACCACGTTTTGCCACATTTTTCAGCGTTAGAGCATTTTTACAGCTAAAATACTCCTCTAGAAACCCACTAGTCCTGGGTTTCTTTTTCCAGCCAAAAAACTGATTCCAGTCTATGTGTGTATGGACACATAAGATAACATGCTGGGGGGTTTACTAACCGTAGAAAAAACATCAAAAGCCAAAAACAGCCACTGTAAAAACGTCCCGTGTGCATGAGGGCTTACAGCGGCTGTTTATGGCTTTTGATATTTTTTTCTACAGCTAGTAAACCCCCAGCATGGTATTCTATGTGTCTGTAATCAATGTCTTGGTACTTGTCTGTTAATTCACCGGATATATATATATATATATATATATATATATATATATATATATATAATATATTTTATTTAAATATATATATTTTATTTAAATATAATATATATATATATATTTTTTATTTAAATATATATATTTTATTTAAATATATAATATATATATATATTTTTTATTTAAATATATATATATATATTATATATTTTATTTAAATATATATTATATATTTTATTTATATATATATATAAATAAATTCGGTGAATTAACAGACAAGTACCAATGTTTTTTGGCAGGGACATTATTTGGCTGGAAAAAAAAAACAAAGAGTTAAGGGTTTCTAGTGGAGTTTTTTTAGTTGTAAAAACGTTCCAATGCTGAAAAAAGCAGTAAAAACGCCACAAACCAGCGTTTTTGGACATTTTTTTTAACCAAACAAATTATATTTTTGTGGTTAAAAAAACACTAAAAAACGCAAACGTGGATAAACACAGCTAATCGCAGCAAAACTCTGCTAAACGCTAATGCAAAAACGCTAAAAAAAAGCTGAAAATCTCAAGTTTTTAACGTGACTTTACACAGCAAACGTTACCAGCGTTATCAAAACGTCCTGTGTGCATGAGGGCTCAGGGAGACACCACTCTAGATGAATGAGCACAGCCAGGGGCGGACTGACAACTCATTGGGCCCCCAGGCAATGGGGCCCCTGTGTCCTCTCCCACGCCCCAAAAAAGCCAATGAAATGTACCAGAGGCATCTCACGGGGCCCCCTACTGAGCCCGGGCCCTCGGGCAGTGCCCGAGTACTTGAATGATCAGTCCGCCAATGAATTGGCAGTCTGAGGGGGGGGGGGGGAATAGAGTTAAATCTACTAGCGGATTTAAATACACTAACAAATTGGAGCCAAACTGAAGCTCACAGTTTGTAACCAGCTACAGTAAACAGTTTTTTTCCTTTTGGGATAAAGGTTTTGCATGAGTAAATAGAAGCTGATCATTTTAAGCACCTCTGCCAGCGTTAAATAGTTTGTCTCATCTATTTAGACTTATACATTCTGCTGAAGAGCTTGTGCTGTGAAAAACAACAGACTTGCTGGCTGGATCACCAGAATATCAAAAAAAGAAAGCCTAACAAGGAAACTATTGCAGCCATCACATCTAAGTATTAATAAGTGGCAATAGAATAAATGTTTGCTTTTGGGGTTAATACTGCTTTAACCCCTGCACAATGGATAACCAAGAAAAAAGAAACAGATTCAACGTGCAATGTACTGCAGATGGATGGCCGCTGTAGGCAAAGTGATGTACCTGTATGTCGCTGCCTACTTTCGGGTTCGACCATGCGCATGCGCCCCCCACTGTAATTGTACACAAACCAATGATTCACATCCAGGATCTGCTGATCCTCTGTGTACAAAGCCCGAAGCTCTGTTTTGACAATCAACACAGAGCTCTGTACAAAGGAAGCGATCGACAGTTTCTGATCCCTGCAAAGCCAGGATGAGAAACTCAGAGATCATTTAGTAAAAGCAGCACACATTACACATAGTTACACATTTAACCCCTTGATCACCCTAGATGTTAACCCCTTCCCAGGCAGTGTCATTAGTACAGTGACAGTGTACAGGATTATCACTGATCACTGTATTAATGTCACTGGTGAGGTCAGTGGCAGTTAGTGTCAGATTGCCTGCCACATTCTTGCAGTCCCATTATAAGTCACTGATTACCGCCATTAGTAGTATAAAAACAAATTCCAGTATATACCATAGACTGTAGGCATTATAATGTTCATACAAACCAATCAATATGCACTTATTGGGATTTTGTTTAATCAAAGAAATGTAGCAGAATACATTTTGGCCAAAATTTATGAAGAAATTGTTTGTTTTTTTTAATTGGATATGTTTTATAGCAGAAAGTAAAAAATATTGTTTTTTTTTTTCAATTTTGTTAATATCGCAAAAACAAATTAAAAAAAAATCCCCAGTGATGCTCAAACACCGAAAGAATGCTCTATATGTGTGAAAAAAATGATAAAAATTTGGTATGGATACAGCATTGCATGACTGTACAATTACCAGTTAAAGTAGTGCAGTATAGCAAAAAAAATGGTTTGGTCATGAAGGGTAAAACCTTCCGAAGCTTAAAGTGGAGTTCCACCCAAAAGGGGAAGTTCCGCTTTAAGCCTTTGTCCCATGCTCCCCATTAAGGATTAGCACCTTTGGGGAGCGGGTACCTGAATTTGGCAGGTACCCACTCCCACTTCCGCAGCGATTGCCTAGGCGATTGGAAGGAGAAGTTGTCCTCCCCCCTCCATCCCCGTAGTCTTCTGGGACATGTGACAGGTCCCAGAAGACTACGGGGCCATTCACAAAGTGCAGCACTTCTCGTGCATGCGCAGTGGGCACCTGGCTGTGAAGCCACAGGCTGTCACAGCCGGGTGCCCACACTAAAGATGCCGGAGCCAGGGAGAGAAGATGGCCGGTGAAATCAGCTTTGGTGAGGACACTGCTGGACCGAGGGACAGGTAAGGCTGGCCATACATTATACAATTATCTGCAGATTTTCTGCCCAATTTCCATTAGATTTACCTTCAACTATGTAGTGCAAGGGCCTGCCTAATTGGATACAACTGAAAGTGTTGTTTAGGTTTGTCCTCCTATTATATGGTTTTTGGTAAATCTAAACCAAAAATCTGCAGATAATTGTATAATGTATGGCCAGCCTAAGTGTCTGTATTTTAAAAGTCAGCAGCTACAGTTTTTGTAGCTGCTTTTTTTTTTCAGGTGGAGCTTCGCTTTAAGTGGCTAATTATCTCATTCATTTTAGTCTAGGTTCACACCTAGGCGTTTTGCGGTGCATTATGCATTTCACAGAAACACACTACAGTCCATTTAACATGATTTCCTATGGGACTTGTTCACATCTCTGCGTTTTCACACGGAGCGTTTTTTGGAAATGGTCAGGGACTATGTAAACGCCAAACATTGCATTTTGGTTCAATATACTTCAATGGAGACGCTGTAGAAATGTGTGTAGTGCATTTTTGATGTGTTTTGTGTTTTAATGCCCAGCCACAAGTTGACAAAACAAAATTCATCAAAAACATGGCAATTGTGTAAAAAACGCACGTGCAAAAATGAAAAACGCACTGCAGAGAGGGATCAAAAGCAAACTGCATAGGTGTGAACCTAGCCTTACTGTTGTTCCCTAGAGGAAGTTGTGTAGTCTCAGAGGCACCTGAGTTCAGCTCTGTAAGCACAAAGGGTTATATTGGCTTTTGTTCAGGATCAGGGGCGGACTGACCATTTGGAAACTCGGGCAATGCCCGGGGGCCCCATGAGATGCCCCTGGTACCTTTTTCATAGGCTTTTTTGAGTTTGGCCAAGGACACAGGGGCCCCATGATCCCCTATTGCCCGGGGGCCCCATGAGTTTTCAGTCCGCCCCTGTTCAGGATCATTGTTCTAAATATCCTTGATGGCTTGTTATCCAGCATTCCATTATCACATGGTAACACCTAAGGGCATGCAGGATTCAGTGATTCCAAACAGCAGGAAGTAATTTACTGGAACCAGTCTGTATATTCAATGTTCAATTCTCATGCACTGCTGACTCGACTCATGTGTGCCACATCTGCACTAGACTAACAAAAAAAAAAGTCACATCAAGTTATATTTTGAAACATTTAGGGTCCTTGCACACTGGGAGAAAAAAAACACTCAAAACTAGCATTTAGTGTTTTTTTCTGCCAGAAAACTGCTCTCAAAAAAGTTAAACAATTGGGGGAATCAATGGTGGAGAAGGATCTGAGAGTTCTGGTGGATCACAGTTTCTAAAGCGAGCAAAATCATCTCTTGTATTAAAAGAGGTATAGACTCCAGAGAGAGATATTTCCCCGGTACAAATCATTAGGTAGACCTCATCTGGAATATGCAGTTCAATTTTGGGCACCAATTCACAAAAAGAACATTGGGGAACTGGAGAAAGTACAGGGAAGGGCAACCAAACTGATAAGAGGCATGGAGGAGCTCAGCTATGAGGAAAGATTAGAGGAACTGAATTTATTCTCTCTTGAGAAGAGGAGATTAAGGGGGGATATGATCTCCATGTATAATACATAAGGGGGGATATGATCTCCATGTATAATACATAAGGGGGGATATGATCTCCATGTATAATACATAAGGGGGGATATGATCTCCATGTATAATACATAAGGGGGGATATGATCTCCATGTATAATACATAAGGGGGGATATGATCTCCATGTATAATACATAAGGGGGATATGATCTCCATGTATAATACATAAGGGGGATATGATCTCCATGTATAATACATAAGGGGGATATGATCTCCATGTATAATACATAAGGGGGATATGATCTCCATGTATAATACATAAGGGGGGATATGATCTCCATGTATAATACATAAGGGGGGATATGATCACCATTTATAATACATAAGGGGGGGGATATGATCACCATGTATAATACATAAGGGGGGATATGATCTCCATGTATAATACATAAGGGGGGATATGATCACCATTTATAATACATAAGGGGGGGGATATGATCACCATGTATAATACATAAGGGGGATATGATCTCCATGTATAATACATAAGGGGGGATATGATCACCATGTATAATACATAAGGGGGGATATGATCTCCATGTATAATACATAAGGGGGGATATGATCACCATGTATAAATACATCAGTGGTTCATATAGTGAACTCGGTGTAGAGCTTTTCACCCTGAGGTTATCACAGAGGACAAGGGGGCACTCTTTACGTCTGGAGGAAAAGAGATTTAATCTCCAAACACGGAAAGGATTCTTCACAGTGAGAGCTGTGAAAATGTGGAATAGACTCCCTCAAGAGTTGGTTCTGACCAGTTCAGTGGATTGCTTTAAAAAAGGCCTGGATTATTTCTGGGATACACAGAATATAACTGGATACTAACATTTATAGGTAAAGTTGATTCAGGGAATATCCATTTGCCTCTCAGGGGATCAGGAAGGAATTTGTTTCCCTGCAGGAGCAAACTGAATCCTGCTTTGCTGGGGTTTTTGCCTTCCTCTGGATCAACTGTGGGTATAGGATTATAACTTTTTTTTTTTTTTAATGGTTGAAGTGGATGGACTTTTGTCTTTTTTTCAACCAGACTATATAACTATGTAATCTCCTGTGGGAGAGTCAACCAGTCTCCATGGAACTTCATCCTGCTTCCAATGAAGATCAGCAGCACCACATCCCAGCTCCAAGCCTCACATCCAGGCCCCTTCAGGCAGGCCTAAATCAGCAGCTGCATCACTAGCACCCTCCCCAAGGAGGGAGAATTAGCATTAGCCAGCCCCAGATATGTATACCCTTTCCCATAATACACCATAGGAAGCTCCTAATGGTTGGCTACGAAAGAACTGACAGCCAGGATGGGGAAGCTGAACAAACTACAGACTACACATTAGCATTGGCTGACTGCAGCCATGCACACTCCTGCTTAAGGCAGCGTGGCTACAAGTGAAAAAAAAAAAGACAGTTGAGGAATAAAAACAGGCAGATTTTAAAGTGACACTAAGCAATATCCTTTTTCTGCAAAAATAATCCATACACAGCCACTACTTAATGGCCTTGCAATATAATTTTCATGAAATTGCTTCTGTTTTTCTGCCTCCTTGTAACACCCCCTGTGAGATCACAAACTTCTCCTCTCCCCCCCCCCCCCAACTTGTTTTCTTTGGAAAATCCCATAATCCATAGTCCCTAGTCCATCTCGGGATTGAGCAAGAGAAGGTAGCTACATTCTTACATCCATTGGGACCATGGAGAACAAACATAACCACCCTCTACCAGGAAGTCAGATCACAGCAAGGACAAAAAAAAGTAATTGGAGATATGGAGGAGGATGAGAAGAACAGAGATGACTTTTATGAATTAGGAATACATCATTGAATAGAATTTATTTTTTTTAAACAAGAGTTTAATGTCAGTTTAAGCCAGCTGCATACAGTTGGGTTATTGATCGAATGTTACTGAGTTTTTTTTTTAAAAATCCTTCTCCAGAGTATTTAATGATGCCATCATTGGTTCAACAAATTTTGTTAATATTGTTAAGATAAGTGTAGATTATTATTATTTTATTATTATACAGTATTTATATAGCGCCAAAGGGTTTGCTCAGCGCTGTACAATAGCAAAGGGGACAGAACATGAGACAAGACAGTAACAATACAATACACGAGGGGTTCGAGGGCCCTGCTCTTTCGAGCTTACAATCTAGGAGGGAGGGGAAAGTGGTACAGGAGGAAATGGCTGTAGGGGATGGAGTGGTGGGAGGAGTGGAGGAGGTCAGTTGTTAGGTGAGGGTGGGGTAGGCTTCCCTGAAGAGGTGGGTTTTCAGGGTGCGCCTGCAGGTGAGGAGGGTAGGTGACAGTCTGATGGATTGGGGTAGGGAGTTCCAAAGGATGGGGGAAGTCCTGGAGAAGTCCTGCAGTCGGGCATGGGAGGAGGAGACCAGGGAGCTAGAGAGTAGGAGGTCCTGTGAGGAGCGAAGGGCACCGGTAGGGTAGTATTTGGGTATCAGGTCGGTTAGGTAGTTTGGGGCGGCTTTGTGAATGGCTTTGTAGGTCAGAGTTAGCAGTTTGAATTTGATGCGCTGAGAAATCGGGAGCCAGTGAAGGGATTGGCAGAGGGGGGTGGCGGATGTGGAGTGGTTGGTGAGGTGGATGAGTCTCGCCGCTGAGTTCAGGATCGATGTAGATGTGTGTACATGCATGGGATCTTATTAGGTATACTTGTACTACTCTGTACAATTGTTAGGCACATGTAATGACTTTGAAAATTGCAATATTTTGTCGCGCCAATGTTTTTATTAGGGAGGGAAGTCATCGGTCATTGCTGATCCAATGAGCGGTGGGCTGAAGATTCCCCACCCTGCAGCTTAATGCATACAAATGGGTAGGGATGCTTGTGACATTATTCATCTAAAAAGGCCATGAGCCCAACTTAAGTTGGCCATACATGGATTGGAATTCAGCTGGTTCAGTAGGGACCAACTGAAGTTCAATTTATATACGGGCAGACTGGTTGTACGGAAGATGATCTACCACCCTGTTGGGATTTCCCGATTAATCAGTGCTGTCAGCACTGATCAGGTCTCCCCACAGTCAAGTCAATGGGAGGGATATCCACATCGATTGTGTGGATGGAGGAATTGGGTCATTTTTTTAAATTTAATCCACCGGTGTAATGAAAAAAAAAAAGAATCATGTATGGGCTGCCTTATGGTAATAATGTTACAGGCAACCCCATGCCTTTGTGTCCCATGTACATTAGCTACAGGTGGGGAATTTCCAGTTCGCAGTTCATTGGACCAGCAATGACAACTGACTTCTGGGTTACGATAAATCCAGTTCTATAGATAGAATTATGCACCAGCTGGGACTCCCGGGCTCCAAAAATAGAGGCAGATTTTGTGCTTTATGCCAATATGCCCATACTTTAGCCCTAATGCTGGCCATGTACTAGCAGACATTCGTACTAAAATTCTCATCAGAACATTCTTTCTTACCATCACTGAGTCAACTAATATTGTTCCAAAGCCCTTAAAATTTTCACCCACACCTGCTATTTGAATGGAATCCTAGGCTTATAAAACAGTTTTCACTACAAAATGTAAATTTTTTCTGAAAAGAAAACATTTGCAGTTAGAATTTTGTTTGTTTGAGAAAACATTTTCTATCTTGCTCCTTTGATTTTTTCGTTCTCTGGGCACTACAGTCAAAAACAACTATCGATTTGACCCCACTAACCATTTGAATGCTGTATGAAATTCTGCTAGTGTGTGGGCATCTTTGTGCACACAGGAGTAATAAAATACTCCTATCTACGCTGGATCAAGCATAAAAAAATGCTGATTTTGGTGCATAATTACGCACATTTATGTGCTTTTACAGGAATGTGGCATTTAGAAGCGTATGAGTATAGTCACATTTTGGTGGCCAGAATATTTATTTTTTTCTAGCCACTGGAATCAGTTTACACACATTTGTGCACTTAGGTGCATTTATGCCCATTTAGGTATTATGTATGGGCATAAGTCCTTCTCCAAACTTACCTTTGGGACATTTTTTTTTCATACCTCTAAACGCTGTTCTAAAAATATGGATCTAAATTTTTAATGCAGAAACACAGAAAAGTGAAATAGAAAGACCAAGCGGTCCATTGACTGTGCACTTTTTTTTATATATACAGTATAAATGTTTTGTATTTTTATTATACATGTTTTGTATTTTTGTATATTTTGTTTGCTTTTATTTTTGTTTGTTTTTTTTCACTACCTTTTTTTGTTTGAAATTAGTTCTCTGTTTTTTCCAAGCATGTCTGAATCCACTTACTGATGACTGACTCAATACCACTGCTGGAAGTCTATTCCAAGCATCAAATACCCTTTCAATAAAATAATACTTTTTCTAAGATTCATTTTGAACTTTCCTCCAGTTAGTTTGAGGTCATGTCCCCGTGTCCTTGATCTTGGTTTCATATTGTAAATACTGCCCTCTTGAACCTGATTCACCCCCTTGATGTATTTAAAGGTTCACCAAAAGGTGAATCAAGTTGAAGAGGTGCATGGCCACCAGGGGCGGACTGACCATTCAAGTATTCGGGCACTGCCCGAGGGCCCGGGGTCAGTAGGGGGCCCCATAAAATGCCCCTGGTACCTTTCATAGGCTTTTTTGGGTGATATTTGAGTTTGGGCAAGGACACAGGGGCCCCATGATCCCCAATTGCCCGGGGGCCCCATGAGTTGTCAGTCCGCCCCTGATGGCCACATAAGTTAATATTAAAATGTGTTTAAAGGCTTAAAATGCTGAATGCATGTAAAAGCTGCATTTTTTAATCCTGTGTGCATGAGGACTTAAAGTGGTTGTAAAGGCTCAGGGTTTTTTACCTTCATACATTCTATGCAAGAAGGTAAAAACTCTCTGTGTGCAGCAGCCCCCTAATACTTACCTGAGCCCCATCTCGATCCAGCAATGTTCAATAGAGCCTCAACTCTCCTGGGACTCTTTTTTGGCTGTGATTGCCAGTGGTGCCTCAGCGAATGAGGAGAGAGCAGGGCTGGTGCCGAGCCACACTCTGTTTGTTAATGGGCACACAGAGAAACAGCTAGGGAGCAAGCCTGCTTGGGTGACCCCATAGCAAGCTTCTTGCTTTGGGGGCACTTGGCAGGAGGGAGGAGCCAGGAGCGTAAGCGGGGGACATGAGAACAGGAGGATCAGGGTTGCTCTGTGCAAAACCACTACACAGAGCAGGAAAGTATAACGTGTTTGTAATGTTTTTTGAATCTGTGCTTAATATCACTTTAAGCTGGCCATAGATGGATCGATATTCAGCAGTGACTCATCTATGGCCATTCCTACTCAATAGAAGTCGATTCAAATATCGAAGTTTGTCAAACACGATGTTGGAAAATTTTCATGAGATCCACAACTCCAGCCAATTGGCTACATCACTGAACAGTGTACTATGACAGCAAAGGAGTCCCTGCTATCAGAATAAAATATCACAGTGGAAAGGATTCCTGCATCCACCTCACTTGTGTGGATGGGGGAATCCGTTTACTTTTAGGCTTCATTAATAGGACGCCTAACTCTGGGTTTACACGGTTCGAAATTTGGCTGGTCCAGCAGGGACAGGCCAAATTTCAATCCGTGTGTGGCTCTTCCTGGTCAAGAGAAGTGAATTGATAGAATGAAATCTATTGAACATGACTGTTGGGAAACTTTCATTCGATCAGCTGCTGCAGCCAATCAGCTACTGCGCTGATCAGTGCTTTAAGACAATGAAGGAGTCCCCACTGTCAGAATACAATAGCACAGCAGGGAGGATTCCTCCATCCACCTCACTTGTGTGGATGGGGGAATCCATTTACTTTTAGGCTTCATTAATAGGACACCTAAAGCTGGGTTTACACCAGGGGTGGACTGACCATTTGGAAACTAGGGCACTGCCCGAGGGCCCGGGGTCAGTAGGGGGCCCAATGAGATGCCCCTGGTACCTTTTGTATAGGCTTTTTTGAGTTTGGGCAAGGATACAGGGGCCCCATGATCCCCTATTGCCCTGGGGCCCCATGAGTTGTCAGTCCGCCCCTGGTTTACATGGTTTGAAATTTGGCTGGTCCAGAAGGGACAGGCCAAATTTCAATCTGTGTGTGGCTCTTTATGGTCAAGAGAAGTGAATTGATAGAATGACATCTGTCAAACAGGACTGTTGGAAAACTTTTATTCAATCAGCTGCTATAGCCAATCAGCTACAGCACTGATCAGTGCTTTCAGCCAACGAAGGAGTCCCCACTGTCAGAATACCATAGCACAGCGGGGAGGATTCCTCCACTCACCACCCACCTTGCTTGTGTGGATGGGGAGAACCCATTTGTTTTGTTTTTTTTGTTAAGCTCGCCAGCTGAAAGAGTAAAAAAAACCCCAGCATGTATATCCAGCATTAGGTCCCATGTACACGGACACTTCTGATCGATGGAAACTGACTCCTGGAAAACGTAGATTAAAAAAAGTCTGTTTATCCGTGTTTGCATACCACGTTTATGAGTGATTGTGTTTAGAAGTGTTTTTTTTAAGATAACCTCAGGAGACCTTCCAAAATGCCCAGAATGCACTGAAAAACTGTAAAAAATTAACTATTTCAGACATTTTGAGAGAAGCAGAGAGAGCAGAAGCAGAGAGCAGTATTTGTTGAGATTAGCTGTCTTTTTTTTGTGGTGTTTGGATGTGTTCCAGCTCATTTCTGTGCAGAAATTATTGCAGTAATATCTAACATATTTTTTTTCAAGCAAAACCTCAAAGTATGGTGTACCAGGAAAATGCTTTGCATTCATTTTTCAGGATGAAAAAAGGCTCTGGACAGCATCTGGAAATGCAAGAGTTAAAAAAAAATTTCAACGCCTATAGACGCGGTTAGCCGTGTTTGCATGCGTTTACAAGCGGTTTGCGTTTGGAACGCTGATAAAATCTACTGCTGAATGCAAGTTTTCTGCGTTCAAAAAAGCAACTGTAAACTCATCTGCCTGTAATCGACTGTAAACGATGATGTGTACATGGACACATAGGAAAACATTAGGGAGAGTTCAGGGGCTGCTGAAAAAAGCACAGAAAAGCTCCTAAACGTGAGTTTATCAGCTGCAGTGTACATGAACCCTTAGTCGTAGAAGGACAGTTTGAGCCATGCAAGAATCTATTGTGTACAAAAAAACCCAACAAAAAACAAAAGAAAGTCTTCGCCTTTACAAGTGATAACCGACTTTGAAAAAGCCAAATAAACATGAGTGAAGCAAGAGCAGAAATCCCTTGTCGCTTGTACACAGTGTGAAGTTCTCTTTGGGCTCTGATCTCCACCCCCTCAGCTACAAGTAAAGCCCTCCACGCCTGTAACAGCTCAGTTATTGTGTTGTAAGCAGAGCTCCAACATGCAGCGTCTCCCACCCGGAGATCTGGAGGAGCTGAAGCTGGTGGGACATGGTGGCTTTGGGAACGTCTATAGAGGATGGAGCCGGACATTGAAAATGGAGATCGCGCTCAAAGTGATGCAAGGAGCCCGTAGGTATGTACTAACATGAGATACTTCTGGAACACTGTTTTTCATAGGCGAACCCTGAAAACTCCTCTCTTCACGAAAGCCTATCCTACTTTCATTTAAAAACTGGACTTATGCTTTCTCCATTAAAGGAGAACTAAAAGGCAAAACTTTTCTTTTGTTCATTTCAGATGGGGTAGGGAAAGGTTATGACCATCTATGCCATTTTTGTCCCATTGGGGAGATTTCCCTTTAATTGCTGACCCATAGCCAAGACAGGAATTGAGAGGAAATCCCTCGAAAGAGAGGACATCCTTGGTTGTCACCAGAACTAGTCAAAGATTTCCCTTCTATAACTGTTCCGATGACAGCCCAAAATTTGGAGTTTTCTTTCACTTTTGATGATAACGGTAAACAGGACAAATAGAGAAGGGGAATCTCCAAGATGGGGGCACAGACAGAGATACAAACCTGACAGGAGTTCGACTACCTCTCTACTATATCCGAAAATAAACTACAGACAAAACCTTTTTTTTTAGCTCCCACATTTATTACTTTTTGTATCACTCCTTTTAGATTGTAAGCTCTCATGAGCAGGGTCCTCCTAATTCTCTTCAGTTGTATTGTAACTGTACTGTTTTCTTTTATTTTTGAAAGTGTTACACAAACTGTTGGCCCTATATAAATCTTGAATATTAATTATAATCATCATAATAATAAATAATAATTAGTAGTAGTAATAATTGTTTATCTTTTTTTTATTATTAGTAATAATCATTATTTTTATTAGTAGTAGAACTATTAATTATTACCTTTATATTTATTATTATTATTAGTAGTGTTAGTAGCAGTAGTACTATTATTATCATAATTTTTTTTTATTATTATTAGTAGTAGCAGTAGTACTATAATTATCATTATTTTTATTATTAGTAGTAGTAGCAGTAGTACTATTATCATCATTATTTTTATTATTAGTAATAGTAGTAGCAGTAATACTATTAATTATCATTATTTTTATTATTATTATTAGTAGTAGTAGTAGCAGTAGTACTATTATTATCATTATTTTTATTATTATTAGTAGTAGTAGCAATAGTACTATAATTATTATTATTATTATTAGTAGTAGTAGTAGCAGTAGTACTATTAATTACTATCATTATATTTATTATTATTAGTAGCAGTACTATTAATTATTATTGTTATTATATAAAAGACTAGCAAACTGTAGGTGAAACATTGCTTTGGGGCTCATTCACACCAGATCCATTGGGGCTATACTAGCCGCTATTCCCAGCACATAGACAAGAAAAAATGCCTTGTTTTCAATGCAGAAGTGGGTTGAGATATGAGCCACCATATTACTGGTGTGGTAAATAGAACTATATTGAAATGTCACTCGTAACAATTCAATAAAGTTTAGTAAACAGTAAAAGTAAACAGTGCAATGAGACAGGATGGTGCCCTGGCACTGTGGTTCACAGTGCACACCAGTGTGTATTCAGCGTGGCTTGCTGCTGTCAACCAGCACTTAAAGGATAGGTTCACTTTAAAAAAATAATAATGCCCATTTTTTTCCAGATAAAAAAATGTGCATTACTATATATATATATATATATATATATATATATATATTATATATGTAATATCCTTTTTTTTAATTTTTGGTCTTTTTTTGTTTATATTGCAAAAAATAAACCCAGTGGTAATCAAATACCACCAAAAGAAAGCTCTGCCGAATAAACAAGTCCATAGTGAAAAATGTAAAAATGAATTGTTCTGGTTGCATAAAGGGTGAACATGTGTGAGAGAGGAATTGGTTCAATAATGTGTAACGGTCAAACTTACATGGGGCTTGAAGAATTGTAATTTTTAAGTACAAGTCTGCTTTGATACCAAACACCATTCAAGGTATATTAGGCCGGTATTACCATTACATCAATTGTACATTCAAGGTATATTAGGCCGGTATTACCATTACATCAATTGTACATTCAAGGTATATTAGGCCGGTATTACCATTACACCAATTGTACAGGAGATGTGTTGCTTTGGGCATTTTTTAGCTATATATTGACTGCATGGTGTCACAGATTAATGAATGAAAAGGAGCCACAGAGCTCAGACTCTGTTGTGCAATAGATCAGTGTGACTTTTGTTGGGTGGAAATTTCCACAAGAATTTGGGAAAACCCCAGACTAGGAAATTCAGGAGGTGGGAGTATAATGTCACAGAGCTACTCCAACCCGGGGACAACAAGAGCAACTGTACGGGAAGTCAGACTGTGACAGATGGGGAACTGATTACAATCACATCCGAAATATAGAAAGAAAAAGGAAATACTCCATGTGTGAAGACAGCACACGGCTCATGTAAAAGTGAAACTCGTAGAAAGTCATGTATGTACAGTTGTGTCCAAAATTATTCAACCCCCACTGAAATTGAGTGTTTTGGCCAGTTTGACATTGCTTTTGATCATTCAGTCATCTTGCTTACATTTACATTAAAGAGGCACTTGTAGGTCAGACAAATATAACATAACAGTTATAATGAAATAACCACAAATGTCTTTTCTGTGCTCACAGCATTATCAGTTTTATTCAACCCCCAAGTGACATTCAATCTTAGTACTTAGTACAGCATCCTTTTACAGTTATAACAGCTTTTAAACGTGAAGCATAGCTTGACACAAGTGTCTTGCAGCGATCTACGGGTATCTTCGCCCATTCTTCATGGGCAAAGGCCTCCAGTTCAGTCACATTCTTAGGCTTGCGCACTGCAACTGCTTTCTTTAAGTCCCACCAGAGGTTCTCAATCGGATTTAAGTCTGGTGACTGCGATGGCCACTCCAAAATGTTCCAGCCTTTCCTCTGCAACCATGCTCTAGTGGACTTGGAGGTATGCTTGGGATCATTGTCCTGTTGAAAGGTCCAACGTCTCCCAAGCCTCAGGTGTGTGACGGACTGCATCACGTTTCCATCCAATATCTCCTGGTACTGAAGAGAATTCATGGTACCTTGCACACGCTGAAGCTTCCCTGTACCTGCAGAAGCAAAACAGCCCCAAAGCATGATTGACCCTCCACCATGCTTCACAGTAGGCAAGGTGTTCTTTTCATCATAGGCCTTGTTCTTCCTCCTCCAAACATAGCGTTGATCCATGGGCCCAAACAGTTCTAATTTTGTTTCATCAGTCCACAGAACACTATCCCACAACTTTTGTGGTTTGTCCACATGGCTTTTGGCATACTGCAGTCGACTCTTCTTATTCTTTGGAGACAGCAAGGGGGTACGCCTGGGAGTTCTGGCACGGAGGCCTTCATTACGCAGTGTGCGTCTTATTGTCTGGGCTGAAACTTCTGTACCCACATCTGACAAATCTTTTCTCAGTTCCTCAGCAGTCACACGGGGACTTCTCTCCACTCTACGCTTCAGGTAGCGCACAGCAGTCGAAGTCAGCATCTTCTTTCTGCCACGACCAGGTAGCGTTTCAACAGTGCCCTTTGCCTTGAATTTGCGAATGATGCTTCCTAAGGTGTCTCTTGGTATGTTTAACATCTTTGCAATCTTCTTATAGCCATTGCCCTTCCTGTGAAGAGAAATCACCTCTTCTCTTGTCTTCCTGGACCATTCTCTTGCCTTCACCATGTTTGTAACCACACCAGTAAATGTCTAGAAGGAGCTGAGTATCACAGTCATTTTAAAGCTGCCTAATTGGTGCTTATTATGCTTGATTGCTGCTCGGTGACATCCACAGGTGTTTTCAATACCTGATGGAAAGCACCTGTATGAACCTCTGTTCTTCAGAGTGGTAGTCTTTAAGGGGTTGAATAATTGTGGCAATGAAGAAACCACATAAGAACCATTTACTACTGTATTACATAAACAATTGATGTCATTTTAGTTGCATTTGGGTAGTTACAACGTCCTTGTAGGATTTGATTCTGAATACAATTCCAAATGTACACTATAGTCCCTAAACCCCTTTACAGCATTGGGGGTTGAATAATTTTGGACACAACTGTAAATACACAGTTGCTTGTAATACATACAAACACAGGTTCTCTCTATATAACTGTTTTAGCTGACAAAACATTTAAGGACTGTATGTGATACTTTTATGTTATTTATTAATATTATTAGACAGGATTTATATAGCACCAACAGTTTCTATGGCACTTCAATTTTGTTGTACTCTCTGTCTTTATCTTTTAAATACAAGAGAGTTAAGCTGGCCACAAACAAAGCAAATCAAGCTGAAATTCAATCAGTGGGTCACCCCAACCTCCCCCATGGAGAGAGCCTGACACAGACCAACCCCCCCCCCCCCCACACAGCCTGTCACCGACCAACACCACCCCCCCCTCCACTGTGGAGAATGCCTGACACTGACCAACCCCCCACCCCACAACCACCACCTTAGAGCCTGACACCGACCAACATCCCCACAACAGTGGAGAGCGCATATAACTCCAACCTGAAAAAACCCCTTCCCCAAGGGGAGAACTTGACACCCACCAATACCACCTCCCCCCCTGGCCAAGAGAGTCTTCCACTACCACCACCTCCCCCATACACCCGTCACCACTTTCCCCCACCCCGCCAAGAGCGAGCAAGAAACTCACAGATAATCACCTTCACCGCTCCGGACATACCTGTGAATGAGAGTGGGGTTCCATATACACCGTCAAGCAGCCTGCAGCCTCTATCGGATCCCACTTGGTCCCCATGCGGCTTTTGTGTTCCTTCTTTTGGGGGGCAGTGCTGCCCCCATGAAAAATGCCGCCCTAGGCAAATGTCTTGTTTGTCTTGTGGTAAATATGCCCTTGATTGCAATGTATCATGTACCTTAGATAGTGAGCCTGACGTGAAAAGGAAAGCCTCCCGCACAGCTCTGGTTCGAGGGCTACTGGTAGTGGGACAGTAGCCACAGGAGCACAGTGAGGTATGAGTGCCTGTGATCAGTCCAGTAGTAGGTACTGTAATACTGCATCAGTAACAGACTCACAATAGCTTCTGGATTTTTGTTTCAGTTCCAACCTGAAAAAACGAATGAAGGATCTAATGAAGGAACGAGATGTGATGCAGAAAGCAAGTAACCCCTATGTTCTCCGTCTTCTTGGAGTATATGAGAAAATTGAAGGCAGTCTTGTAGAGCATGGACTTGTCATGGAGTATATGCCCTATGGTTCTCTACGCACTCTCTTTGACGATATCCCAGATGTCCCATGGGCTTTGAAGTTCCAGATTCTTCATCAAGTGGTCCTTGGAATGAACTACCTTCACAGTCTGGATCCCCCAATAATCCATCGTGATCTAAAACCCTGTAATGTCCTTTTAAATAAGCATTTAGATGTTCAGGTAAGTGATCTATGACAGCTGAATGATACAGCAAGAGTAATGGGGAGGTGTCACTTTGGCCATAAGGACTAATAACGTACATATTTTCTCCCCATGATGAGTTCCTGTACACTCTCAGTGGATGTGCTAGATTCTAGTGGGCACTGTGGAGTCTGAGCATATTGGTCATAACTAGTCCATGCAATGTATATAGCAGCATCAGAGATATGGTTTTATGCTCCTGAGGGTGGGGTGGGCTAATGTGGATTATGTGCAGATTTAAAGCAAATCTTTATATTAATATTATAATGAGCGGACCAACAGAGTCAATGGATAGACTTCCCCCTACACTGCTTTGTTCCACCACCCCATTGGTCCACATTTTGCACTAAATATATTACACTATATGGTCAAAAACATTGAGATACCTGCCTCTCAAACATCTCATTCTGAAACCAAGATTGTGAACATCAAGTTGATCCTCCCTTTGCTGTCATGGTAGCCTTTCCTCTTGCTAGATACTGGAACACATCTAGCAGGATTTGCTTCCAACAGTTAGATTGACAGCAATGTAGAAGGATAAAATCTGGCTCGCAGTTGATATTTTAGTTCATTCCACAGATCATCGGTTAGGTTGAGCTCTGTGGTTGTGAAGAACAATCAGGTTTTTTTACTCCCAGGGTAGCTCTTTCAGGGCAGAAATGTGTTTAAATGATTGGCTCATTGGATGGCACCTTTCCAACAAGTCATTGAGGTGTCAGCAATTCTACTACCAATGTTTGTTGTTGGTAACTGCGTGAGTATGTGTAAAATTATGCACTTGTGCCCAATGTATTCAGGATGTGTGCTTTTACACTTATCCTTCCTAAATACCTCCTTTTCCCCATACATATCCCCGGTCGTTCACTATAAGTAGTGTACCGGAACCGACCCAGTACTTCCGTTATACCGCTTCCCCATCTGAACACCGACATCGGACACCACAGCCGACCATAAAAGACTAGACAACACCACTCTTGAAGTAAACTAGGAGGTAGACTGGTTTATTTGAACACAGATACAAGATATATACACTCAGGGGACAATTTCCCCTCCTTGTATAATGACATAGGGCGGAGCAATGTACATTTAGTAACAAGAGACGCACAGGTATTCAAACTTCACACCAGCAGACAGTCCCATCAGGAGGAAGGGCTGCTGGAGACCCCCCCCCCCCCCCACTAAGCTAATACACATAAACACATACATCCCATAATAGTTTGCTTCCAAACAATAGAAAAATGGGATGCAGCCACATAACATCAAACAATCAACAACCCCCCACCCCAATATTAGGACAGATCACCCTGTACCCCTAACAGGCACAGGGTGATTTACACATAAGAGGGATATGGGTTGCTGAGACAGGGGTCTGCCCAACTCTCCAAAGTAAGCTGGGTTCCATGGGCCCCCCACCCAAAGTGACTCCCATCACAAATAGGTCCATAACTTCCACTGTCTGCTGTGACCTACCCCAGCTCATGCAGCTCTAGTCCTCTTCATCAAACTAGCAGGCCATGGTGTACGTTTTATGGAAAATATGTGGCACATTCACAGTGTACTACAGTAAGTAGACCCAGAGCAGACGGAGGAAGTCACTGCCCTATGTGAAGTAATGAGAAGGTAGGTGACTAAGAGGGTACTCTAAATAAAAACTTTTACAATGTGGAAACATACTTTTAAAAAGAAACACTGAATTACGAGGTGTATCAGGAAACCATTTTTTATTGCTTTTTTAAAATGGAGAAATTAGGGAAATTGTCCCATACCCTTCCCTCTCCACCTCCACCACCACATTGGATGAAACCATCTTGAGTTTCTCTTGGATGCCAGTATTTGACAACTCATATAAAATTAATTATAATTCTTTAACAGATCACAGATTTTGGATTGTCCAGGATTGTTGGGGCTACTACTTCTGCCGTGCCATCGTTTGCAGGGACGTTGTCCTACATGCCCCCTGAAGCTCTAAATAACATCAACTATCAGCCTTCGAGATCGTGTGATGTTTACAGGTGAGATTTATGAATTTTTTTTATCATATTATGAATCTACGTGTATAACGAGTAATAGTGACTGCTCCTGTGTGTGTGTATATATATATATATATATATATATATATATATAGTTACAAACTATACATGTTACAAAACAATTCTCAAACCGCTTGTGTCATATACAGTAAATTGTTTTATTTATATTTTGAATGCAGACAACAGGTATTATTATTATAGAAGATTTATATAGCGCCAACAGTTTGCTCAGTGCTTTGCAATATAACGGGAGACAATACAACAACAATACAGTTCAATACAAGAGGGATAGGAGGGCCTGATCCTTGGAGCTTACAATCTAGGAGGGAGGGGCTGGTGGTGCAAAAGGTAATAGTAAAAGGCAATACAAAGCTGTGCACAATGATAAGATACACAATCCAACCATAGACCATAGGTTACTATTGCAGTGCATCACAGGTAGTGATGGGCTGAACACCCCCCTGTTTGGTTCAAGGTCGAACATTTGAACAAAAGTTTGACTGCAAACTTCGAACACAAACAATTTACTAAGCAGTATCTTACCGCATCTGAGTATGTGGTAAGATACTGCACTGTTGCTAAAATACAGCACAAGTTATATTATTAAGTCATGCAGTATTTTAGTAGGGAAGACATTCATTCATGTTTCAGCTGTCAGTGGGTTTCCCCACTGACAGCTGAATGTAAAAAGAATTGCCGGTATAGCCCAGTAATTAAAAAATAACACATAAAAATGGCATGGGGTTCCCCCCATCCATACCAAGCCCTTCAGGTCTGGTATGAATATTGAGGGATACCCCCCCACATACCAAAATTAAAAAAAAAAAATGGTGTGGGGGTCCCCCCCAAAATCTATACCAGACCCTTATCTGAGCATGCAGCCCAGAAGGTCAGGGAAGGGACGAGCGAGCGCACCCCCTCCTGAAACATACCAGGCCACATGCCCTCAACATTAGGGGGATGCCTTGGGGCAGGAGGGCTCTACCCCAAAAGCACCTTGTCCCCATGTTGATGGGGACAAGGGCTTCTTCCCTACAGCTGTGGCCGGTGGTTGTGGGGGTCTACTGATGGGGGGGTTTATCAGAATCTGGAAGCCCCCTTTAACAAGTGGGCCCCCAGATCCTGCCCCCACCATATGAATGAGTATGGGAGACATGGTATCGCACCTGAAAATAGTGCTGAAATTGCTCACAAATCGCAGCAGTGTGACTTATTGTCAAAGCTTAATTGAAGAAGCTGAAGTTAGAAGCTGATTGGCTCCCATCTACAGCTGCACCAGATTCTGAGTGCACCAGTCTTAGTAGATCCCCCTCACTGTATTTTTGAGTCAATGAGGATAGTAGGAGCACATGGTATTCCTGTTGCATCTACAGTTATTTTTGTGTACTTGCAACCAAGGCCGGAACAAGGTCATCCAGTCCCTAGTGTGAAGATAGCAAATTGTCCCTTCCCCCCTCTTCTTGGGTGGAGGAGGGAATGGGGCTAATAGCGGCGCTGGGGTCACTGGAAGGAAAAATGTCCCTACATCAGTGAGGTCACTGGAAGGAAAAAGCTTCTTAAAAATGGTAATGCCACTCGAAGTAAAGAGGTCCTTGCATCAGTGGTGTCACTGGAAGAACTGTCATTGCATCAGTGATATCACTGGAAGGAAAACTGTCGCTGCATCAGTGGTGTCCCTTGAAGGAAAAATGTCCTTGCACTAAGTGAGTATAATTACCACCTTAATCAGCCACACGTAGTTTGGAGGTCTTTAGCTATTGACTCTGCAGACAGTTGGTGACTTCTGTGCACTTCAGCATGCGCTGACCCTGTTCTGTCATTTTACGTGGCCTACCACTTGGTGGCTGAGTTGTTGTTGTTCCCAGTTGCTTCCACTTTGTTATAATCCCACTAACAGTTGAGCGTGGAATATTTAGAAACAAGGAAATGTCACAGATGGACTTATTGCACAGGTGGCAGCCTATCACGGTACCACGCTTGAGTTCACTGAGCTCCTGAGAGTGACCCATTCTTTCACAAATGTTTGTAGAAGCAGTCTGCATGCCTAGGGGCTTGATTTTATACAGCTGTGGCCATGGAGGTGATTGGAACACCTGAATCCAATTATTTGGAGGGCTGGCCTAATACTTTTGGCAATATAGTGTATCTATTAACTTGGCGTAACATCATCTTTTATATTTTACCAAAAAATTAGGTTATATATTGTGTCTTTTTGCATTACAATTCACTAAAGTGAATTTTTTTTACCATGTGACAAAAAGAATTTGAAACATTATATTCGCTAGGGCCTTTGATATATATATATATATATATATATATATATATATAGTTATTTATTATAATATGTTTGGGGGTTCTAAAGAATTTTCTAGGCCTGGTCTTCAAGTTGTTAATTTACAGCTGATGGAAGCTGAATTGACCCTACCACATTGCATTGCATTTCCTCTTCTTCATAACTGAGTATTTGTTTAAAGAAAAAGGAACTTGCTATGATACAAGTGTTCCAGGAATAAAAACCATAACTGGAAATGTATGTTTTATGTTGACATTTGTACAGTTGTATGCTGTTTTAACCATATTTTAGACACTGACTCTCGGCTATGTTTTGTTGTGTTGTAGTTTCGGAATCTTAGCGTGGACAGTTTTTTCAGGGGAAGAGCCTTACCCAGGTACGTTTTTGTAAACCCCGTTCTTTTGTTATGTTTCTAATATAGCTAGTAGCAATTAGTCACATTCAACTGGACGTATTCTGTAAAACAGAATGTTTTGTTCTTCATCTAAGGTATTTTTTCAGTTCTACTGAGCTTCCAGAACATACCCCAAACTGGAACGTGTCAAGGCAGCTGTTGCTTCAGTTCTTTTGCTGAATGTTCTCACATTTTATGTTAACTGGATTATTAGCCCGTATTCACACATGAGGAGGAGTGGATTTACTTTTTTTGCATATTTTTCTGCATGGGTATGCACATTTTTTAAGTATACTGCATGTGTTTTCAAGCTTCAACCATTTTTGTTGTAGCCAATGGAAAGCAGTATCATCCGTGATATGTCTCATCATCTTCTTTGTATTGGCCAGACCAGTTTTTAGGCTAAGGCAGCTCATACATCATTTTCAACCAGCAGGTTGAACGAAAAAAAAAAAGATTGGATTTACCTATCCACGCATTCAAGGATGCTGCAAAAGCCAGTTATAGCTTGGGGTGTTTGCCTTTTTTTGTATTGTTGGTGAGAGGACACACTGGATACCTTTGCTGCCATTGTGCTATTGCTGGGTGTCCAGTGCATTCCTATACCTTTAAGGAGGGGTGGGCTCCCTCTAGGTATCTATCCATTATTATATTTCTGCTCCAACTTAGGAAAAATTTATAGAGTGAGGATTGCAGATATACTGGGGTGCCATGACGTGGAGGCTGCAGCGTAAACAAGTACTTGCAAATGTGTGCAAATAAAACCCCTTGTTTCAATGGGAACTGTTAGACGGGTTAATGCTGTTTGTTGCAGGCTGGCTGGTAGGTGAGCTGGGGATCTTTGTTTGTTGCTTTTTGACATGAGCTGCCCTTCCATGTGCTCCTTGCTTTAAAGGCCAGTTATAGATTGGGGTGGTTGCCCCAATTTGTACAGTTGGTGGAGACTCTCAAAATGTATAGAGTTAGGACTGCAATACAATAGGGTGCCATGACGTGGCCTCTGCGGCTTACGCATGTATTTGCAAATGTGTGCAAACTAAACCCTTTGTTTTAATGTAAACTGTTAGGGTTAATTTGGTTTGTTGCAGGCTGGCTGGTAAGTAAGCTGTGGATTTTTGTTGCTTTTTGACATGCGCTGCCCTTCCATGTGCTCCTTGCACATTGGGGTGGGTGCCCCAATTTGTACTGTTGATAGAGACTCTCAAAATTTATAGAGTTAGGACTGCAGTACAATAGGGTGCCATGACGTGGCCTCTGCAGCTTGCGCATGTATTTGCAAATGTGTGCAAACTAAACCCCTTGTTTTAACATAAAATGTTAGCGTTAATTCAGCTTGTTGCAGGCTAGCTGGTAAGTGAGGTGGGATTTTTTGATTGGCTTTTGCAGCAAAGAGCACATGGATAGACGATATGTGTCAAAAAACAAGTTATAGGTTGGGGTGGTTGCCATTTGTTTATTCCGATGGGGAAATCACTCCTGCTGAGCTATTGTGTTTTCACAGCAAGGAGTCTTCCCTGTCATTAGAACACAATGATCAGTATTGCCAGCTATAGCCGGTGGCAAAAGATGATTTGGGAAAGACCCAACAAGCTGGTTGTACAGAAATCAGTTGATAGAACCCCACTGACCCGGGCAAATCTTCATCCATGTATGGCCAGCTTAAAGTGGAACTTCACCCTAAAACTTAAGTTCTGCTGTATGACCTCCTTTTCTGTTTTTGGCACTTTTCTGGGGTAAGGGGAAGCAGGTGCTTGGTTTTGACAGATACCCACCCCACATCTAGTTGGATCACCGCAGCACCTCTCCCCCACCTGCAATCTTCTGGGACATGTCACAGGTCCCAGAAAGGCTGCAGGTCCATTCACAAAGGGCAGCACACATTAGCGCATGTGCAGTGGGCAACCAGCTGTGAAGCCACAAGCAGTCACAGCCAGTTGTCCACAGTAAATATGCCAGCGCCATGGACCCGATGACCGGCGAAGAACTGGCTCGGGTGAGGACAGCACTGGACCCTTGGACAGGTAAGTGTCCTTTTATAAAAAGTCAGCAGCTACAGTATTTGTAACTGCTGACTATTAATTTTTTTCAAACAGGGCAAAGAACCACTTCAGCTTTTTCAGTTGTTTTTGGATTTTTTTTTTTTTTAATGTTTGTACTGCAGTTTCAAGTGTTTTAAGGCTCAAGCATTTTCTTTGTAGCACTACTCCCATAGGAGCTGCTGGAATACTGTCCAGGTCCTCCCCAAACTCTTTGCCCCACAGCCAAGCACATACTGTAGGCCCACTCACACGTTTTTCAAATGACCAGTCTAGGGGTGTTATTTTTATTTTGAGAGAACTTGGATAGGGTTGAGGGAGATGAGTGGGGTATTCCAGAAACAGGAACTATGTACACTTCAGGACTTTCTCTAATCTGCAGGGCAAGCTATGTTGAAGTCTGTGTGCTTCAGCATGCGCTGACCCCGCTCTGTCATTTTACGCGGCCTACCGCTTGGTGGTTGAGTTGCTGTTGTTCCCAGTTGCTTCTACTTTGTTATAATCCCACTAACAGTTGACCGTGGAATATTTAGTAGCCAGGAAATGTCACGGATGGACTTATCGCACAGGTGGCAACCTATCACGGTACCACGCTTGGATTCACTGAGCTCCTGAAAACGACCCATTCTTTCACAAATGTTTGTAGAAGTAGTCTGCATGCTTGATTTTATATGCCTGTGTTTTGGAGGTGTGTCCTAATACTTTTGCCATATAGTGTATACTGTGTGTATGTAAATGTATATATACATATAATGCAGAGTTGACATAATTCCAGAGAACATAACACAAGAGTCCACTTATCTTCACCACAAACATATAAACAGAAACATAGTTCATATACAGGATTTTAGCCCAAGGTTAGCGCAGTCCAACTCTAGTTGTTTGGCAACTTCCAGCACATGTGCAGCACTCAGACCGGTCTCTCCCCCCCCCCTCCTCTCCCTTTCTCTCTCTTTTCCCCCCTCCCCCTCTCTCTCCCCCTCTTTCTCTCCCCCTTCTCTCTCTCTCTCCCTCCCCCTTCTCTCTCCCCCTCTTCCACCCTCCCCCTCTTCCCCTTCCCCCCTCCACCTTCCTCTCCCCTCTCTCTCCCCCTTCCCCCCTCCACCTTCCTCTCCCCCTCCCTCTCGCCCTCCACCCCCCTCTCCCTTTCTCTCTATTTTCCCCCTCCCCCTCTCTCTCCCCCCTCTTTCTCTCCCCCTTCTCTCTCTCTCTCCCCCCCTCCCCCTTCTCTCTCCCCCTCTTCCACCCTCCCCCTCTCCCCTCTCTCTCCCCCTTCCCCCCTCCACCTTCCTCTCCCCCTCGCCCTCCACCCCCCTCTCCCCCTCGCCCTCCACCCCCCTCTCCCCCTCCCGACCTCCACCCCTCTCTCCCCCGTCCTCCTCTCTCCCCTTCCCCCTCTCTCCCCTTCCCCCTCTCTCCCCTCTCTCCCGACCTCCACCCCCCTCTCCCCTTCCCCCTCTCCCGACCTCCACCCCCCTCTCCACCCCCCTCTCCCCATCCCCCCTCTCTCTCCTGACCTCCACCCTCATCTCTCCCCCCCCCCATCCCCCCTCTCTCTCCTGACCTCCACCCTCATCTCTCCCCCCCCCCCATCTTCTCAAGATCTCAAGAATTCAGGGTCCCAAATAGGCTACTACCAAAGCTGAGAGGACTGCGACTCAGTCCTCTCCTTTATACAACTGTCCCAGATCCTTCACCTTATATGGGTAAGACACCTGAGTACATTCACCTATCCCCCTTAAAGAGACCACAACCTGAATATCAGTGCCAAATAATAGCACCCATCCAAGACCCACCCTTGGCATCCTGTACAATATATATATATATAGGCATGCCAGGTTTTTAAGGCTGTACTGAGGAAAGTGGCAAACCTGGAATCAAACCTGGCATGCAGTCACATACATGTTACAAGTGTTACGTTTATATGGGAGAGCTACATCCTCTTTATATGAATACAAAAACTCTTCGGAATAATCAAATTCATAATAAACACAAGGGTGTGTTCAATATCTTATAACTTCTGTTTCTTAGGTATTCTTCCAGCAGTAATCCTGCGCTGTGTAACTGATGGCCAGAGGCCCGCGGTGAGTGTCCTAGACAAGTGCAGTGATGTTAGAATGGTGCCAGAAGCCAAAGGGTTAATGGTCAGATGCTGGGATCACAATGCAGATAACAGACCCAGCTTCCATGGTAAGTGTGATGACAACCTAATGTCTAGAAGTGCATGTAATTAATAAATGTCAGCCATATTTCTAAAGGGTTATAAAATCACAAGATACAATAAAATTGCATGATGTCTTTTAGGTCACAATGAGGGACAGTAAACACTAGAACACTTGGCAGGAAAGCTGCAATCTATGCTTGTTTCCTGCGCCACATTCAAAGCACATTGCCCTTGCGATCTGCAGTGGGTGTCCATGCAATGTTATCAACACCCCAAATGCTGGTCACAGACGCAGTGGGCTGTCATCGCATTGCACAGAGCTGCGTGTGAATCGCATAGGAACACACACTACATTCCTGTACGATTCCTTGAGTGTAATTCTAGGAGTAATTAGAGAGTATGTAATAGCCCTGACAGATGTAAAAAAATACCTACAACATAAGGGTAATAACATTAGAAGGTGGCTAGAAATGACAAAATTTGACCTGCAGTTGTCTGTGCTGGTGAACTCATCTTTACACATAAATGATGTATAAATACATCAGTGGTTCATATAGTGAACTCGGAGTAGAGCTATTCACCCTGAGGTCATCACAAAGGACCAGGGGGCACCCTTTACATCTGGAGGAAAATAAATTTTATCTCCAAACATGGAAAGGTTTCTTCACAGTGAGAGCTGTGAAAATGTGGAATAGACTCCCTCAAGAGTTGGTTCTGGCCAGCTCAGTGGATTGCTTTAAAAAAGACCTGGATTATTTCTTGGATACACAGAAAATAACTGGATACTAACATTTATTTGATCCAGGGAATATCCGATTGCCTCTCGGGGGATCAGGAAGGAATTTGTTTCCCTGCAGGAGCAAATTGGATCATGCTTTGCTGGGTTTTTTGCCTTCCTCTGGATCAACTGTGGGTATAGGATAATCATTTTTTTTCCTTTTTTTTTTAATGGTTGAACTGGATGGATTTTTGTCTTTTTTTCAGCCATATTAACTATGTAACTATATAACCATATTACCAGTACTGGGACAAGTTCATCTAGCACCCGGACAAAGATGTGTAATTGCGCCCCCATCCCCACTGTTAATGCATGCCATGGAATGGATTTACTGCCCTGTGTCCATTCTCTGCCCCCTTGCTCCCGTTGTGCCCAGAACAGCTCCCCCTCCTGCCCAACCCTTGTCCCAGCTTTGCAAATCAGAAGGAGGGAAAGATGTACATTAATAGTGATCAGATAAGACTTTTTTAGCTTTTCTGACTTTCACCCCCCACCCCCAATAAGTGCTGACTGGCAGTATTTGCTGGCGCCCCCAATAAGTGCTGACCCGCAGTATTTGCTGGTGCCCCCCAATAAGTGCTGACCGGCAATATTTGCTGGTGCCCCATGAACATTTAGATAATTTGCTGATCCAACCAAAGTGCCTTGATTGGAAGAATGTCATTTGATGACTATAGTAAGAATAGAGATGTAGATGAAAGTCACTTAAAGCTGACATTACTATTGTTAAAATGATTTAATGTGATTAAGATGGTCTATGTTTATGGTTTAAGAGCCTGTCATGGGTGTGTTATAAATGATTCAAATAAAACATGTGTTGAAGAATCATCCATCTGATTTAAAAAGCATATCTCCATTATTTGCTGACCCATTTACCCCTTTATGGAGAATGTTTGCAAAATTTGCATTTGCTATTGTTTTCATATTAAACATTGGTTTCTACAACCTTTGTCATATGTATTAATGTAAAACCGACCAAATACAATATGTTAAGTGCCTATTCTGCTATACTGAACACTTCGGTATTTGTGCTGTGCAGATTTTACTTACAGCTGTGTGTATGGTAGAGAGACTTCTGTGCTGGGTATAATGTATATTAATCCTTTTTTTGCTTAAAAAACTGTATTGAGAGAAATATAGGAGTTACCATTGCTAACTGGGTTAACAGCATTACATTAGGGCATACTGTATATAAATGGGTGTTGGATGCAAAAATGGACTCATCATCCATGTTACGTATGCGTGCTCACTTGTAGGAAAAAGTGCCCCATCCTTGGTGGTCAGTGGGAAGAAGGATGCTCAATTGTTGACATCTGTGGGAGGAACCATGCCCCAGGTTTGGTGTCAGTAGGAGAAAGGAATCCACAGCATTGGTAGTCTTTGGCATGAAAAATGCCCCATCATTGGTGTTAGGGGGAGGAAGAATGATCCAACATTGGTTTCTATGGGAGGAAGAATGCCTCATCCATGATGATCAAGTTGGAGGTAGAATGCCCCAGCCTTGATGTTCAGTAGGAGGAAAAATGCCCCAGCGTTTGTGTCAGTGGCAGGAAGAATGCCCCATCATTGGTGCCAGTGGTAGGAGCATGCCCCAGTGTTAATGTCAACTGAACAATCTCGAGTCATGGCTTTAGCCCATGGGATCCTGGGATTTTGTTCATCCCAGATCCCTCAGGGCTATCCTGGGATGTTATTAGATAGGTTCACAGACAGCCATAAATATATTTTGTTTGCAGGGTGGAGAAGTATAGGGACTTTCCAGCATTCTATTGCTATGTAGAAAAATGGTCAGCATACCAGTAATCCCATAAAGTGGGTTTTACTAAAGTAACATGCCTAGGAAAGCAATCACTAAGATTCCAAGGACACATGGGCTGGGATTTACTAAAACTGGAGAGTGCAAAATCTGGTGCAGCTCTGCATAAAAACCAATCAGCTTCCAGGTTTTATTGTAAAAGCTTAATTGAACAAGCTGAAGTTAGCAGCTGATTGGCTACCATGCACAGCTGTACCAGATTCTGAGTGCATCAGTTTTAGTAAATCTCCCCCATAGTTTATGTCTGTCACCTTTAGGCTAGGTTCACCCCTATGCAGTTTGTGTTTGATCTGTTTCTGCAGTGCGTTTTGTGTTGCATTTTTGCACTTGTGTTTTGGGTTTTTTTCTTGTTGCTAGGCAGATTTAAAATTTAAAACGCATACAAAAATGCATAAAAAAAACGCACAACATGCTTTTCTGCAGCGTTTCCATTGAAGTCTATAGAACCAAAAACTCAACTTTTTGCGTTTAAAAAAGTCCCCGACCAGGGGTGGACTGAAAACTCTTGGGGCCCCCGGGCAATAGGGGATCATGGGGCCCCTGTGTCCTTGCCCAAACTCAAAAAAGCCTATGAAAAAGGTACCAGGGGCATCTCATGGGGCCCCCTACTGACCCCGGGCTTTGGGCAGTGCCAGAGTTTCCAAATGGTCAGTCCGCCCCTGTCCCCGACCCTTTCCAAAAAATGCACCGGGTGAAAACATAAAGATGTGAACCTGTCCCGTAGGAAATCATGTTAAATGGACTGTAGTGGGAGAAGATGGCAGCTTGATTCCCCGAGCTCCGACACATGGAGGTAGGAGCACGTGCCCAAAGCAGGGAGAGACACTGCTGACATGGGGAAAGCGGATAGGAGACCCGCTGCCCCGCGATCGCGGTCTCCCTGCCAGACGAGCGGACCTGCCAGCCGCAGCATTCCAGATTTATTGCGGTCCCAGACCCCAGAGCACACTGAGGCCTCCTCCCATGCTGCCTCCTCCCACTCACTTCACAGAGCATCCCGCTCGCGGAGCAGGAGCCCAGCCGTAGCACCCACAGCCTGCCATTCTGCAGCCGCCCCTCTCACTATAGGGGATTTGAAAGCAGTTGCCTTGGATATTAAAGAGACCCTCTCTGCAGCAATTGCAGAGTTACATATCGACATGCAGGCAGTGGCCCAAAGGCTAGAAGCAGTAGAGGATAAAGTTATCACACAAGAACTTTCCATCCATGATATACTCAAACTGGTAGATACGCACACTAGGCACCTAAGAGAGCTTGATCGTCATATCGAGGACCTGGACATCAGGGGAAGACGACATAACTTAAGGGTACGTGGTGTACCTGAAGCAATTGAAACGGGCCAACTAACCCAAACGCTCTTAACTATTTTTAATGATCTTTTGGAAAGACCACAGGAGTCTCCTATTGAGATCGCATGCCTCCATAGGGCTCTACGTCTTAGAGGTAGGGACACTGATCCCCCGAGAGATATAATTTGCTGCTTATTCGACTTCTGACTCAAGGAAGACATATTACGCAAAGCGTGAGATCGAAACCGCGTGATATGTAATGGAGCAGAAATCAAATTATTTCAAGATCTCTCCCATGTCACCTTACAACGCAGAAAGGAACTACGCCCTCCAGGGGTATAGCATATCGCTGAAGATTCCAGTTTGGCCTTTCAGCAGATCACATGGGGCGATCAGCTATCCTGAGATTCCTGGAAGATATCGCATCATTTTGCAAGATACTAGATATCCCAATCGTGGGCCTGCCCAACTGGTCCGGAGAATCCCACCTCCCATCTCAAACGGATGAAGACCCAATAGAGGCCCAATTCGCTGTGCACCCTGGAGGAGCAAGGTGACGTAGATCCTTCCACCACACCTCATCTTCTCCTTTACGACGGAGACTCATCATTAGGGACAGTCTATCAGCTTCACCAGCTCATCGCTATGCACGTCACAAATGACACTTCTCCTTTTCCCCCTCCCCACCCGTGCATCACCCTTCCCCCATTTTATGGCTACTTCCATACCCGACCTAATATATCGTGTGATTCTCTCCTAAACTCTGGTTCCCATTCACCTTCAAATAAAAACCTTCTCTGCCCTTGGCTAAGATGCTAGGGTATGTATATCGAATTGGATTGTTCTAAATCTCATGCATATTACCTGTTCCTTCTATGTTAATGCCAAGTTAGACTGTATATACTCAGATGATATTAGCTCATGCTCTATGTGGGCTGCATAGTCACGGTAGTAATAGAACCACAGATCATAATCTTGCCTGTTCTGGGGTTTGTATGTCCATGTGGTAATGGATTAATGCACTGTGCTGTTAGCCTCGGTTGAGGCCGGAGTTTCTCCTTTTTCAGGACCCAGAAATGCAGACTACTCAGTTACCTCGACGTTGGCCTGCATCCCTGAATCTCGCTGCATTATGCAATTGCTGTCTCTATGCATGGTTTCTCATACGACTGAGATTTTGAGTTTGAACTACTATGGTTTAACGAAGCCTTCTCGCATTGCCCTTTGTGAACATATTTTATGGTCCATGAGCAATCCCAGAACGAGCTTTCTCACTCTCATCCACTGTTTATATTGTGGTACTATGGTACTGTTATTGTGTGACCATGACATACCTTGATACACATTCTACCCATGGTGCCTTTTTCTGAACATCTTAACCACAAATGGGCTCATTGGGACCTCTTTCCGAATACCATACTTTCCTACACGCTAGTGATCATCACCAGAATTACACACGAATACTTGCGGTACTATCTGCAAAACACTCACACACTTTTCCTTTCCCCCCCTCCCTCCTCCATACATCATCCTCCCTCCCATATTATGGCTGCCTTCACATTCTTCCTAATATATCGTGTGATTACCTTCCAAACCCAGGTTTCAAACCATCTTCAATTGAAATCCTTCTAACTGCCCTTGGCAAAGGTGTTAGGATATGTCTAATATATAGGGTTTCTCTAACTTTTGGGGTCAATATTTCTCTTCTTCCAGGGATTCAGGGATGCAGATTATCCAGATGGTTTGCCCTGGCCTGCATCCCTGAACCTTACTGCGTTATGCAATTGATGTTTCTTTGCAAGGTTTCATATAAGGTTGATATTTTAAGTCTGAACTAGTACAGTATAAGGAGACCTCTTCGCAGTGTCTGAGGTTGGCGCACTTTATGGCTCATAGGAAACTACAGAATGAACCTTGCTACTATTGTCTAATGTTTATACTATAGTAAAGTAACTATTTGACTATGCCACACCTTGCTTCACACCCTTATCTTAGTGCCTTCACATACAACTAGACTCATAGGAGCCTCCTACATTCTCCCGCATACCATACCTACATACAAGTTATTGAGCATCCCTGGATTTAAACACGATTACTTACACTATTATAATCTACACACTTCTACATATAACAGCTCCTACCCGTGTCCCCTTATTACAAATTGAATACCTCTCCCTACAAAAAATTTGCTGATATCCACATATCTCCGTGTGTCACTGCTACCTTTTACTGGACCCTATCTTACACACATTTTTTTGATCCTGACATACAGTACCTAATAGGTCCAAGACGGTCTCCCTTGGGACTCTCCCGCGACCCCCCACAGTGGACACCACTGGGTCTGACTAAACATCTCCGAACTGCATTTCACATCTACCCACAATACATCAAAAACCTCACCAATAAACAATGTATATAATACAAGATGGCGTAGCCGGACTACACTGTCTCCAGAGTTGGTTTCTTAAAAGAAGTTTTAGGACCACATAACACCACATTTATATGGGTTTTTATTGTGGATGCCTAACACTTTTCACCTCTACTATTATCTGAATTCTTGACTTTTCCTCTCTCTTTTTTCACTCCTATTTCTACTTTTCATTCTCTTTGCTTTCTGGGAGGGTTAATTGAGGTTCCTCTCCCCCCCCCTTTTTTTTTCTTTCTTCGCTCTTTCTCCAAACCTCTTGTTTACCCCCCCCCCCCTTCACACACCAAGCTGCAGCAAATTAGAGACCTTTATTAGTACTTTTTCTGCCATCCACGACAACGTCTACTAAACCCACATCTGTACGAACCCAGCATACACTTTCTGTGGCATCTCTTAATGCAAGAGGTCTAAATATACCTGAGAAACGCTCACAACTCCTGACTTACATGAAAAGCCTGCGAGCAGTTGTGCTCTTCACCAAGAAACTCACTTTCGGGATCATATCCCTAAATTCTCCAAAGCTAATTACCTGACATTCTACAATGCAGTTAACACAGAGGTGAAAGCAAAAGGTGTGTCCATTTTGATCTCCAAACAACTCCCGCTCACAATCACTGATTCTCTCGAGGATCCTGAAGGAAGGTTCCTCTTCCTTAAAGGCACCCTTTACAACAAACCGCTTACTCTAGCCAACATTTACAGCCCCAATACGGCACAAGTGAGCTTTTTCCATAACATTTCTAAAACATTTGGAACATTTCAATCGGGTATCCTGGTTCTTGGGGGTGATTTTAATGTATCATTGAATCCATTGGAAGACACTTCGACAGGCTCTTCATCGAAACCCTTCCGAGCACTTAAACAGATTAAACTTGAACTGAACAACCTTCTCCTCCATGATACATGGCGTACCCTACACCCCTCTTGACAGAAACTACACTTTTTTCTCCGCACCTCACAATCGTTATTCCAGAATCTATTTCTTTCACAAAAAGACTCACACACATTAAAGTCAGCCTCTATTGAACCAATGATTCTTTCTGATCATCACCCGATCATGATGCCCATACATCTTCCCAATGCCCCACCTACGTCCAAAATGTGGAGACTAGATCCCTTTCTCCTTACGGACTCATCCATTACCTTTCAAATTCTTGAATCTTTGACCAATTACTTCAAAGAAAATTTGTCCCCAGAAACAACACCTCTCATTCAATGGGAAGCACACAAATGTGTGATACATGGGCTCCTTTTTCAATTACTGCTTTACAAAAACGCATAGCTCAGGCATCTCCGGCTTACTATTGTCCAATCTCCCTCTTGAAAGTTAATCTAAAGATTTTCGCCAAAATACTAGCCAATCGTCTACTACACATCATAGACCCCATTATATCCACTGACCAGGTAGGGTTTGTACCTGGTAGAGAGGCAAGAGACAATATGATCAGGGCAATAAATGTGCATCATTGGTTGACACAGAAGAAACAATCAGGCTTTTTCCTCTCTCTAGACGCTGAGAAGGCCTTTGACAGGTTGGCATGGGACTACATGGAGGCTGTACTGATTGGCCTTGGGCTTCCTCCACGTCTCTTGAATTTTATCATATCTTTGTATACAACACCAACGTCCAAAGTGAGAGTCAATGGCCTCCTTTCAGCCGCCTTCTCTATTAGCAATGGAACCAGACAGGGATGTCCATTATCCCCCCTCCTGTTCATTCTTACTTTGGAACTTTTTTGAACTGCATTAAACGGAATGACAATATCAAAGGAATTTTAATCAATGGCAAAATACACAAAATAGCTGCCTTTGGTCAGGCAGGCAAAAACAAAAACTTTCCTTTCGCATAGCAGTCTGAGGCCATCATGTACTTAGGAATCCAATTACCGACTCACCTTACAGAACTCTATGCCAAAATCTTTTTACCCATTTTACGTAACATCATCAAGGATCTACAGACATGGAACAAACCTTTTTTTCTTGGTTTGGCAGAGCAGCTATTCTTAAAATGAACGTGCTTCCCAGATTACTATACCTGATGCAAAACAATTCCAATCAAACTACCCAATTCTTTCTTTAAGTCTTATAAAATACTATGTACCTCTTTTCTATGGTGTAATAAACGCCCCAGAATTGGTTTTGAACAACTTACCATGCCTAAGACGGGAGGAGGTATTGGACTGCCTGATATTACCCGTTACTACAGAGCCTGTCACATGGCAGGAATAGTAGATTGGTCTACGAACCGCAACCGTAAGGCTTGGGTAACTTTGGAAGCTGCATTTTCGCCACTTCCCGTTGGCTGAAAAATTCCTACATCCTGTCTGAGTTCAGGGAACACCTTCTTATAGATCCTACTTTAGCGTGTTATCATATGTTAAGTCAGAAAACAGGTTTTTCTTCAACCCCTGGTCCACTCACTCCTATCAAAATGAACCCTGACTTCCCCCCTGGTATGTCTCGTGCCTTTCCCGCCGGGTCTAGCCCCCCAGACAATTTGAATCTGCATCAACTCTTCAAAGATGGGAAATTCTTACTCAGAGATCACCTTTTAAACAAATGGCCATCCCTAACCCTGACGCCGTGGCTGCATAGACAGCTCCAACACTTTATACATAGCTCATCACACCTAAAAGATTACACTAGACCACTCACCCCATTTGAAAAACTATGCTCAACCGACTCTCCCCAGAGACATGTCGCATCTAAGCTCTACACATGCCTCGAAAACACAATTGACCTTCCATCTAGGAAAGCCTGCAAGGCCCGGAGCTCTGACCTACAACTCCAACTATCGCCAGAAGACTGGGATCACATTTATGAACATATACATAAAGGTTCCATATGTGTCTCCACACAAGAAAACTATTTTAAACTATACTCTAGATGGTACAGAGATCTGTCCCTGCTTCACAAATTTGACCCTAACATTTCAGATTTGTGCTAGAGATGCCACCAGGTGACGGGTACACTATTGCATATCTGGTGGGACTGCCCACTACTGCAATCTTTCTGGGGGAAATTTCAACTCATAATCACGCAAGTAACTACGTACTCCCTAGACCTCTCCCCCGCACAATTCTTGCTCCACCACTCCACACTTCCATTTCGGACGTACCGTAAATCACTCGCCAGGCACATGGTAAACGCGGCAAAACAATGTATCCCAGTTCACTGGCGCACAACACATGTTCCCACTATTCGAGAATGGTTTGCTAGGATCAACAAAATTGAGGAAATGGAGGAACTGATTTCTGTAGCAAAAGACCATCCTGAGAGATTCAGGAAGACATGGGCTTGTTGGAGTCATTTCAAAACCACTACCACCTATCACCTACATGAACAGCTTACACCCCCTGACTAAATAATTGAATACAATGTTATGTCATACGACACCCTATCGATCTGTGACGCATTTTGATGCACATTTAGACGGATTGGGTTTCAACATCATAACCTACATTTCAGGTTTTTGACCCACTTATTAACTCATTGGATGATCTCGCACATATTGGCTCCTAGGCTAAGTAGCGATCTTTCTGGCTCGTATGGAACAAAGTGAATTATTTCATTTGCACTGCCCCTTCCAACATCCCCTCTACCCCACACCCAGTCCCCCCCCCCCCATTTTTTTTTCTTTTCTCCTCTCCTTACATCCCCCCTTACCACCTCACTTTGCATCTCCTTTTCTATCTTATTATCTTTTCATCTCTCTGATTCCTCTTTCCCTCACACCTTTTGTATGAGTTCATAAATCATATATCCCCAACAAAATATAACACGTAATCTCTCATACAGGTGTGATTAGAGTCACATAGATCACACTTTCCCGAAATGGGCACACAAATTATAACGCACTTATCAACATGAGCTATCATTTCCCAGCACTTCACACCCCTCCAACATGAGGGCCTACAAGTAGATAGGGGGTAATTATTACACCTATAATGATTTACCTATTGCACCATTTGTATCTGCTGGTTTGCTGTACATTTTTGGATATAAAGTTATATCTCACTATGATTTGTAACACAATTCAAACCCATAGCCCGTCTGTGAAACGGGATGCTGCATATTGTGTCTATGTTCGGACTGTAACCCATATTTGTATTCAGATTGATCTGCCTTAACTCTTCCAATAAAATTATTTTTGGAAAAAGAAAATAGACTGTAGTGCATTTCTGCAAAACCCAAGACTCTGCAGAAAACTCTTAGGTGTGAACCTAGAGTTAGAAAGATGACCTACAGTAAGTGCACATTTTATTACAAAAGCAACCATTCACAAAATACGATCCACTGGGTCCACTGCTCATCTCTATCACCTATTTAGTCAGTTTTTGTGTTGGACTTGTAACTTCAAGTAAAACCTACTTCAAGGGTTTTGTGGTGTTTTGGCCATTTTGCAACATAGAGTTGTAAGGTAGCGCCATGGGTTGTGCACTTAAATATTTTGGCTAGGAGGTATGTTTACATATGGATTTGTTTAACAAATGTCTTTACTACTGTCTGTGTTCTGTTGGGGAGGAAATACTTTAAAAAAGTTTTGCTGAAGTTTACCTTTAACGAATAAACTGCGAAACTACAAGTCCCATCATGCCTCTGCCTTTGGGAGTCATGCTTATAACTGTCAGTCTTGCAATGCCTCATGGGACTTGTAGTTTGGCAACAGTTGGCGGACCACCAGTTTGACACCTGATTTATCTATAATGGTTCCTTTTTTGAAGACTGCAGTGAATGTACATCAGTGATGTATGAAGCTTATCAGAAGGAGGCTGTCAGTGCAGTTCGAAGTGTTGAAGATCGTCTCATCAATATGGGTTCTTCAGATCAGGTAGTCCATATTGTCACAATTGCTGCATTCCATGTGTATTTACATATTAACCACTTGCCCTCCAGAGGATTTACCCCCCCCCCCACTCCCCCCTTCCTGACCAGGCCTTTTTTTGTGATACGGCGCTGCATTACTTTAACTGACAATTGCAAAGTCATGCAACGCTGCACCTAAATGAAATTTATGTCCTTTTTTCCTCACAAATAAAGCTTTCTTTTGGTGGTATTTGATCACTTGTGCGGTTTTTTTTGCACTATAAACAAAAAAACAATATTTTGGACTTTTTTCTATGAAGCATATCCAGTACAAAAATTTAAAAAAATCAAATTTCGTCAAAAATTTAGGCCAAAATGTATTCTGCTCCATGTCTTGGCAAAAACAAAAATCCCAATACGTGTAAATTAAGTGGTTTACATGAAAGTTATAGTGTTTACAAATGGAGGTATAGATAATGGATTTTTTTTTCTCGTAATGGCGGCGATCAGCAACTTATAGCAGGACTGCGGCAGGCATTCTGACACTGGGGGGGAACTGACTTGGTGTCGCTGACATCCCCAGTGATACCAATGCAATGATCAGTGCTAATAAAAAAGCACTGACACTGTACTAATGAAACTGGGTAGGAAGGGGTTAACATCTGCGGTGATCAAAGGGTTAACTGTGTGTTGTTTCTCTGTGTGTGCTTTTTTGTAAGCTCACTGCTTTGTATGGCTCTGCTATGCAGTGTGCAGGAGCTGACAGGGGAGACATCTGTATTGTTTACGTACAGGTCTCGCCCCTATTGGAGATGCTCGGCGATCACCGGATCCCGGTGAGCAATCACCGGTGGGGACCCGCTGATTGACACTCAAGGCCGCGAATGGCGGCGCGGGTAGGGCGCATCCTACCCGGAACGGCAAAATCACGTATATATACGGGATTTTTTGCACCTGTAGCAGTATTTCTGATATAGGACAGCGTGAAACCGATTAAATAAGGTTTTGTTATGATCATTCTCATAAACCTTTCCATTGTAAGTTTGTCATCATTATGATCAACAAATAAGAGGGAATCATTTAAAATTACAATTTTTTAAAAACATACCCTTTTTTTTTCCTCTTTTTACAGCAAGCGGATTCATCTGACTATGTGAGTGGAGGTACAGAGGAATTCCTGAAAGGTAAGTAAAATGATTAACACATACATGGTAATTTGCAATCTGCATAATGATGTTTTGAATCTGTACTCTTGCAATTCTCTCAAAAATTTTAACTATTTTAATTACTTAAGATAATCCTCTCTTTACTAAAATGATCACTAAATTCACCCCCTCCTTATCAGCATACACTGCACTTACCGTTCACCGTTCCTACATTCCCATTCAACTGACAGGAGTGACATACCCAACACTTTCTTGCATCTGAAAGCATTGGTCCCCCACGATTGGCCCACTGCTGTCACATGACTGGGGAAGGGGTCCGTACCCTTGTGTAAGGTCAGATGAGCCAGTTTGGAGGCAAAGAGGGTTTATGCTCTTTTAACCACTTCATGTCCGGACACTTTTACCCCTTTCCTGCCCAGGCCAATTTTCAGCTTTCAGCGCTATCACACTTCGAATGACAATTGTGCAGTCATGCAACACTGTACCCAAATGAATTTTTTCGCATTTTTTTTGAGACAGATTAAACTTTATTATGGTGGTATTTATTCACCTCTGGGATTTTAATTTTGTTGCTATATAAATGAAAAAGTCCAAACATTTTGAAAAAAAAGTGTTTATATTATAAAATTTGGCAAATAAATAATCTTTCTTCATAAATTTTGGCCAGAATGTATTCAGCTATCTTTTTTAGTAAAAAAAATAAATAACCCAGATTAGTTTATAATCAAAAATTATAATTTTAAAAAATATTTTTTTACATTTTTATATATATATTTAATACACTGTCACCCTAGCAGTACAGTGTCATTATACTACTTGTGGGGGTGATGATTTTTTTTTTTTTTTTACACTGATTGCTTTTACACCCATATAGGCTGTAAAAGCAATCATTTCTCATTCTCTCTGGCTGCATTCCTGCAGCCATTGAGAAATACTGAGAGAGCTGTGGTTGGTCAAATGCTTGTCACATGGTACAAGGCTGTTGTGAATAGACTTGTACCATGTGACCGCTGTGATCATTCACAGATTTCACTGGTAGTAAGCAATGATGTCAGCAAGTGACATCCTGTTTACTACTATTCATGTGATCACCAATGTGATTGGCCAATCAGTGATCACATGAATCGGGAGCTCACACAGAGGTCCCGTACAGCGATTGGTGTTCCGTTGTGTCTGGAGGGCACCGGATCGCAGTGCTGCGCGCTCCCAGGAAGCGCGCACAGTGAATGCGGAGTCCTTTTATAAACGGCCACCCGCTCCTGCATTGCTCCCGTCCGGCCCTTTATGTACATGGGCCGGATGGGAAGTGGTTAAGGAAGGGGGTTTAGGGAAAGGGTCACTTTACTGACAGATCTAGACTAAAATTATCAGAACGCATATATTTTATTCATTTGACAGCACTGCTGGAGCCCCCCTAAAATTCTGCTCTTTCCTTTTCTGCTCTCCTACAGCACATGGGGCCTGAGCAACCATGACATATGTCTATGCAGGGAGAATTGAGGTGTAGTATGTGTTCAAACCAATGTAAATTTCAACTTTTTAGAAAGCCAGGATTTGCATGAAAACTTCTGAATGCTCTAGTAGCTTTGTGCAAGGGATCATTCTGACATGACTAATAAATATGGCCTTATGGGTAGGTTTAGCCAAAACGTTCTTTTCAAATTTGCATGGAGTACAAAAGGGTTAAATACCCATGTCTGGTTGTTTTTGCTGTCTGTGGCCCATTGGGGAGATTTCCCTTAAATGCTTGCACTGGAGGTGACAGGAAATTGCTACAAAATGAGCAAAATTACCCTCTTAGGCTGGATTCACACTTGAGTATAACCTCTCTGAGCCTTTCTGTGCATTTTTTTGTGTTTTTCATGCAGAGTTATTTAAGCATTTTAGAGCTTTGGAGTTTATTAGCCAATAGAGAAAAATATCATTTGTTGCTAGGTTTTTCAGCTTTTTTAGCTTTTCCCTCAGCTTTTATTTTTGTATTATTATTTTTTTTTTATGGCAAAGGGTTTAGAGTTAAGGTTAGATTAGGGATAGGGGTTAAGTTTAGCACCAGGAGTTAATATTTTATTTGTTTTATTATTTATTATTTTTTGTTAGGGTTAAGCTGGCCATACACATATAGATTTTCGGATGAGAATATTCGTACAAAAAGTCGTATGGAAATTCTTTGAACATTCGGTGAATGGACGAATGTCGTTTGAAATTTGTCTTTTGCTTTTAACATTCGAGTTTAATATGAATGTAATTTCTGAACAATAACCACATATATTGGCCCAAATTCGTTTGATCGAGGAAAGTTTTCCTTCCTGCCCCTTCAAATTTTCTTGTCACAGCTGTTGAAAACAAACATCGATTTGATCGCACTAATGATTAGAAAATCAAACGAATATTCTTGAAATGAAAATTCTCAAACGAAAATCTATACTTTAGCCAGCTTGTTTATTGATTATTAATAAATAATACAAATAATGTATTTATTTTTTCTTAGGATGTTTATGTTTATTATTATTTATTAATTATTATTACTATTTATTTTTTAGGGTTGGGGTTTAAGGTTCGGGGTTAATTATTATGTATTTAATATTTCTGATTATTTTTATTCATCTTTGTATTTATTTTACAATAATTAACGCTCCAAAAACATGTGACAACGTGCATATCATGCACTTCCATTCATTTTTATGGAATTAAAAATGCTCAAAATCGTGCAAATCTGCCCGATTTGAGTGACAAAAACCTCCAGAACTTGTTTGAGCTTCAGGTGAGTTGAAGTGGAGATGTAAACCATCTCCATCGAGAATCATTGATTCTTTCTCCTTAAGCGTTTTGGACCTTCCAGCTACAAGTCGCTTAGGTGTGAATAGAGCTTTAGACATTTTGTCACCAAAACCAATGTCGCCACTGGAAGATTTAACCTTACCTCTTTCTGTAGTGACAACTCTAGCATTTTTCCCCTCATTTTCTGTCTCAGTGACAGTGGTCACCAGGACAAATAGAAGGGTACATTGTCTCCAACTGGGACACAGATCTGAATTAGAAACTTAGTAGAGTGTCTAACACTATCCAAAATTTCAAAAAAAATTGCCTTTACGGTTACAAAAGTTAATTATTTAGGAACTATGTTCACTTATCTTTTTAGAAACAGATTGCACTATTCAGTACATCATGTATATTCCTTCATATTTTAGCCTTAGAAAATGGAGGCGTGAGTCAAGATTCTCAACATTCAGATTCAAAAACATCTGGAGAAGATACAAAGGTAAGATGAAAACACATCGAGAACTCTCACCAGGCTATAGTAGGTAATAGGAAGGCTGTTAGTGCCCAGTTTACATCTCTGGAATCAGACTTCCGAAGGTAAAATGGATTTTTACACTGAGTTTCACACCTTCTATCTAAGGATTGGTAGAGAGCTTTTTCATGAGAGGGTGCAGGGAAGAATGTACAATGTCCTTTATGTATAGGCACGGTTAGATAGGATAACACAAGAGATATCACTAGTCATTTTAGCCAGAAACAAGTTGTCTACTTTTCTGTAGTAGTAAAGGCAGCCTTGTTATTGGTTCCTTTTTGACTTACAAGCATGACTACATACAGTAATGTAGTATGTTAGCCGTATTGCAGAGTTGATGCTAGACTCTGACACCCAGAGCACATACCCATTGTCTTCTACTGAGTGCCCTGGGTCTCCTTTGCACTAAGTATTGCCATCATGCCAGGTATTATCCTGTTGACAACCAAACTTCAATCTCTGAACTTTGCTTCTAAGATTGTTTGTATATTGTAAATCCATTCAATACACAATATATATTTTTTGAAATCTTTTTATTTTCGGTCACATTGTCATATATATTAGCGATACAGTTATGACCATTTAAGTTCAAAGCACTTTTTAAGATAAAAATGATTACAAGGTATGACAATTTAATTCCTGGAATGGGCTCTGTTAAAAAAAAAAACATTTGCTCACTCAACTGTTGTCACCTTCAAAGTCACTTTTCTAAGTGACTGTGCCACTGCTGGAAAAAATCCCAAAATTCACTTTCCGGAACGCTGCGCAGTAGCTTTGTTGCGGCGCACTGTATGTCCAGAATGTCATCAAACCTGTGTCCTTTTAAGGCATTTTTAAATTTTGGAAACAGCCAGAAGTCTCGAGGTACTAGAACAGGGGAATAACGTGGTTGGTTAAGTTTTAAAATGGATTTCTGGGCCAGGAAATCACAAACACTTAACGCATCATGTGCAGGAGCATTGATATGATGGAGAATCCACTTGTCAGGCCAGAGTTATGGTCTTTTTCCTCCGAACAAATTTCCATAACAGATTTTCAAGTAACAATGTTGGTTGACATTTGGACCACGATCTCTGCACTCGTAGTATACTATCCCTTTGTGATTTAAAAAAAAAACACACCAGCATGGTTGTGAACTGAGAAGAAGACATGCGTGCTTTCTTCGGGTGAGGTGTCCATGTTTGCATCCATCCTTTGCATTTTTGGCTGTCCACTTCTGGCATCATCATGGACATCTTCCCATCCCTCCTTAAACCGCCTATGCCATTCAAAAACACTTGACTTCTTCATGGAATGTTCACCATAAGCCAGCTGTAACAGAGCTAAAGTTTCACTCACACTTTTGCCAATTTTCATGCCAATTTTCATGCCATATTTTATGTTCATCTGCTGCTCCAGATTTGGCACTCATTTTCTGCCAACAGCACAATGCACACACGTGTTATTTCTTCTACTACTCGGTTAACCCTTTGAGGACCAAGGGACATATTTGTCCCATGTTTTTAATTGCGTGTATCATCTGATTAAGAACTTAAAACTCTTTCTTTTCTTTTTTTTGATTTGAGTCAAAATATTAGTTCTTATCAACAACAAATGGATCTAGCTTTTTGCCAATTATTTCATGAAATGGCTTAGTTACAGCAACTGAAGTGTACGAACTTTAAAAACAAAAAAATTGATTCTTTTGGCGTTCCAAAATCTTACGGTCCTCAAAGGGTTAAGACTGAGTCAACTGGTCTGCCACCCAGGCCAGTGCAAGTTAGAACAAGTCAGAATAAGCCGAGTGTGACTGGCTGTCTGACTCACCACCACAATTCTATACTGTGGGCATTCCAGGAATTCAGTTGTCACACCTCGTATATTAGACCCAAATTCAACCCAAAGACCAATGACAATCATTCCAAAACTTACGATTGCAAGACATTCTAAGGTCTGGGTAGCCTTTTTTTTCCTCGGGCCTGGGTCCTAATTCAGGAAAAGCCATAATACTAACTGCTCAGTTCTAAGGGATTGCTTTAGGAAAGGGAAACAAAAACTAGGAAGACAGCAAAAAGAAATGAGAAGGGATGAGGAAGAGATGGGATGGGGGGACAAAAATACTGTCTCTACTACTTTTTGTCATGGCTTGCTTCAAATACCACAACTGTCAAGCATAATTCTATACTGTCGGCATTCCGGGAATTCAGTATCACACCTTGTATATTAGACCCAAATTCAGCCCAAAGACCAATGACAAGCATTCCAAAACTTCAGCTTGCAAGACATTCTAAGGTCTGGGTATCCTTTTTTTTTCCTCGGGTCTCCACTACTTTTTGTCATGGCATGCTTCAAATCCCATAACAGTCAAGATGGCCAAGGGTGCCTTGAGTCTTTTAGGACACTAGCAATGTCCCTGCATAATAAAAACAAACTGAACTAACTATATTCTGATATTGATTTTGCTAGTAATGGAGTGCATAAATGCATTGAATGTTTATGCTAACTTCTTTTTGCCTTGTAGGCTTTTTGGAATGTTGAAGACACCAATAAAAACAAAGAAAATATTTGCTCCAGCACAGGTCTGTAATCCTTTATGTACTGTAGAGTGCATGTAGTAAAAGTCAGTGAAAGTATATCTATTGCTAATAATGTCTTGTCTTCCCTTCAGGAGGCACTATGGATAAGCTTGTGGAAGTTCTTAAGGAATCTGGTGACTACAAAAAGATCATGGACAAATTGAACGATGAAGGAGTCCTTTCAGAAGAAGATCAGCGAAACTTAAATTCCTCTCAGAATCTGAAAGATTTTGGCAATGCAGCAAAAGTATTTGGGGAAAAACTGAAAGACAAGCCTGTACAGATTTTGCCAATTTTGAAATCGCTCTTTGATTTATGATCTATACTAAATATAACAGAAGGACATTTGCTAAATGGCCAAAGTGGTTGAAAGGAAGATGACATGACCTACAGTTTTGCTAAGAGTAAAAGAAAAAATCTGCAAAGAACTATTTCTAAGGTTAGGAAACCTACAGATTTCTCCATGGGGTAAAAGTACTTTTGAATGGTTTTCTTTAAGCTTTAAGTGTTGTGTCCAGAAATTTCAATTTTAGGGGGGTGGCCACTCCTACTTAGAATTGCATTGCTGACAAGGTCTTAAATCTATCATTGACCGTGGGCTTAATAGAAGTATTTACTATAATATGCTGCACAGCTTGTATATCTTTGATATGAGTAGAAGTTAAAAAGAGAATCTGTCACTTTATTCATTGAAGAAAAAACGAAAGGTTCTTATGAAAGCTTACCCACCTCACCTCTTAAACTCATCCTTGTTGTACTCCCTCCCACCCTGTTCTTGTGTTGGAGCCATTTCAAATACCTGGAGCTTTTGGAGATGAAGGAGCCTGTGTCCTTCTCTGTACCTCCAAGGATGCAGTGTTTTGGCTGCCAATCATTTGCCTGAAAACACTTTTCAAATGAGGCAGGGGACCAGGCCATCAACCATGGGTAAACTCCAAGACTGTCTGACATGAAGCTAACACAGGAGTAGGACCCATGGTTTTGATGAATAAATGTAGCTTTGGGGAAGGCGAGCGTAAGTGGTAATGGGGAGTGAGCTGTTGGGAGAACCTGTCTCTTTTCCCTGAATGGGCAAACTGACCAAATCTCTAAAAGCTCAAGGTTTAGGCAATCTTTAAATGATCCACCTTAATAAGATTGAGAACTTTAGTTGTTTTATTTGCACTAACCGGGCAAGATTTTAGGGGTCTACCCCCTTCTTCTAAGCCCAAGATAACCTACAGTACTGTTTAAGGGTAATGTGAAGGGTTTTTTTTAGTAATTTTCATTTTTTAATAAAAAATAAACATAAATTGTATCAACCTACTGTAGGTGGGTTTTGTTCCGGGAAGAGAAGCCAGAGATAACACAATAAGGGCCATAAATATACATCATTGGTTAACCCAAAATCAACAGTCCGGATTCTTTCTCTCTTTAGATGCCGAGAAGGCATTTGACAGACTAGCTTGGGATTACCTAGAGGCAGCTTTGATTGGCATTGGACTGCCTTTGCGCTTTTTGACCTATATTATGTCTCTATATAAAGCCCCCACAGCGCGAGTGCGAGTGAACGGACACCTATCAGACTCTTTTCTGATCAGCAACGGGACCAGACAGGGATGCCCACTGTCACCTCTCTTATTCATTCTTACACTGGAACCCTTATTGAATTGCATTAAAGATAATGCCAACATTAAAGGGATTTTGATCAATGGCAAAACGCATAAAGTGGCAGCCTTTGCTGACGACATACTGCTTTTCCTGACAGATCCTCATATCACGATACCTAATTTGTTACAGGATTTCAAATTATTTCAGTATTTGGCTAACTTAAAAATTAACTTTTCTAAATCCCAAGCGCTTAATGTATCATTAAAACCGGAGGTGGTTAAACAAGCGACATCAAATTTTCCCTTTACCTGGCAACGAGAAACTATCACTTATTTAGGTATCCAACTACCATCCCATCTTACCGAACTATATGCAACAAATTTTACCCCTCTTACGTAACATTTCCAAAGACCTTCAGACGTGGAATAAACCTTGGTTCTCTTGGTTTGGTAGAGCAGCCATACTTAAGATGAACGTGCTCCCCAGAATATTATATTTACTACAAACAATACCAATTCAATTACCAAATTCATTCTTTCAATCATATAAAACGCTCTGCTCCTCTTTTCTTTGGTATAATAAACGCCCAAGAATCAGCTTCACCCAACTCACTATGCCCAAGAAGAATGGAGGTATTGGATTACCGGATATTTCTCGTTACTACAGGTCTTGCCACCTAGCCAGATTAGTAGACTGGACCACGAATCACATTCGTAAGATCTGGGTCGGTTTGGAGGCTGATTTTTCGAAGATACCACTTTCCACCTCCCCATGGCTGAAAACCGCCCATGTCCCTTCTGAATTTCGGATGCACCCACTTATAGGTCCCACTTTACGATGTAGCGCGCAAGTGTTTCAGGAAAAAGTACTTTCTTCCTCTCCGAGCCCTTTCACTCCGATCAAATTGAACCCGTACTTTATTCCAGGGATGTCTACGACCTTTCTCGCTGGGTGTAAACGGGAAGATAACCTAACAGTACGTCAGTTTCTCAAAGATTCTAAGCTCTGATCTAGAGAAGACATTACAAAGGCATGGCCAGCCCTTACCTTAACGCCTTGGATGTATAGACAAATCCACCATTTTCTACGTAACTCCCCACATCTAAAGGATTATTCAAGACCGCTTACTGCTTTCGAAAAACTCTGCTTTACAGATCTCCCACAGAGGCTTGTAATATCCAAATTATATTCCCTATTGGAAAGTTCCAATACATCTCACTCACTGAAGGCCTGTGCAGCCTGGCAGCATGATCTAGAAATTTCAATCTCACCAGAGGAATGGAACCACATTTACGATCACATGCATAAAGGTTCCATATGTGTTTCTACACAAGAAAGCAACTACAAAGTTTTTTCCAGATGGTACAGAGTTCCATCTGTGATTCATAAATTTGATCCTAAAGTGCCAGATTTATGCTGGCGATGCTCCCAGGCAAACGGTACTCTTCTACATATATGGTGGGAATGCCCGCTGCTGCAGCCCTTCTGGAGAAAAGTTTTGGACACCATTAGACAAGTAACCACTTACACCCTAGACTTTACACCAGCACAATGTCTACTCCATCACTCCTCCCTTCCGGTGAGGATTTACCGTAAGTCCCTTGCATTACACATGTTAAATGCGGCAAAGCAGTGTATCCCTGTTCATTGGCGATCAGCCTATATTCCCACCGTACGAGAGTGGATTCTTAGGATCCAGAGGATTGCTGAAATGGAGGAACTGATCTCAGTGGCAAAAGATCACCCCGAGCGATTCAGGAAGACTTGGGCTTGTTGGACCCATTTCCAATCTACTGATACTTACCTTGGCTTGCTGAAGGATTGAACGAGAAAGACTTGGAGACACAGAAGGCCTCTAGAACTTTCACCTCGGCATTAACTCCATTAACGGTCATTCACTGAATTATATCGCTAATTAAAAAGATGGAATTAGATACAGCCAGGCTGTTACTAATAGATGTAACTGGTTTGGTTATGCTTATTTAAATATGAACCTCATCATCCAACCACTTCCCCCCCTTCTCCCACCCCCCCCCCTTTTTCTTTTTTTTTTCTCTCCCTCTCTCTCTCCCCATTCCCCCCTTCTATTTGTCATGTGCGTCTCCTCCCACCTCATTTTGATATCTCATCTCATATTCTTCCTCCATCCCCACGCTCCTCTCTTTCTTTTCTTTTCTTTCTCTCATTTACACCCTCTTTTCTCATAGTCACGGAACACTCATAGCTATACAGATGTAACAATATTCTACAACAGTAGCCCACATTTTTTAGAGATGGAAATATATGTCATAGATGCCTTGAGAGGATACTTTTGTCGACCACTTCAGAATCCGCTTATGTGTACTCTCCTTACATAGAGCCTAGTGTATACCATAATTATCTAAATTACATGCTACTGTCAGTATTGCTATGGTTACATCTATCACTTTTGCCTTACTGTGGAACTCCGTCCTCTGATGTTCTACAAATTAATATATTGTCTTGATCCCGTCTGCGTTACGGGAGAACGTATAAGAAATTTTGCACGGACTGCGATCCGTATCTGTCTATCATTTGTTTACCTTTCATACTTCAATAAAACGTTTTTGGAAAAAAAAAAAAAAACCTACTGTAAATCATTTTATCATTGCATACTAATGTGGCCTTTAAGGTGCTAAACAGATATTTCCATACACAAATAGCTAAATTATAATTCTTTACAATGTCTATTAAAATTGTACAAAAACACACTGGAGTTGATTTATTAAAACTGGAGAGTGCAAAATCTGGTACAGCTGTGCATGGTAGCCAATCAGCTTCTAACTTCAGCTTATTCAATTAAGCTTTGACAAAATAACCTGGAAGCTGATTGGTTTCTATGCAGAGCTGCACCAGATTTTGCACTCCAGTTTTAGTAACTCAACCCCATTCTTTCTGTCCTCTAGCCAGGAGCGTAGCATGTACAATATGTAAAATCACAATGCCTTCCATGAAGGGACTTCTCCCAAGTGTCCAGAGGATTATTTTTCTTGACTCCAGCTGGATTATTCTTTTGTGTTACACACATAAAGCTTCTTCGTCTTCATATACAAGCAAAGAAAATATATCATTATAACATGTGTTGTCCACTTAAATCTTCTGAAACATATTCATTCATTTAAATTTGATTTGTTCATTTATAAAACTGTTTATTTCAGCCCACCAATATATGTAAAATACACGATGTGGCCCCCATAGTAAAAAGTTTGGAGACTCCTGAATTGGAAAGTAGAACTTGATGGATACATGCTCCTTTCCTTACAGCTAAATGTCTCTATGTCCTTTGGAGGAACCATAACTATGCACTTACAGCTATATTTACAAGTCTAGCTCTTCCATAAGAAAATATAGAAACATTTTTCCTCTTTGGATTGGAGTTCTTCTTTAAAAAGACAATCATCGACCTGACACTGGTAATCCCCCTTTGTAATATTTTGGTGGGTGGAACTGAAATGTCTCTTCAGGTGCTTATGCACATATTGTTCTGTACCAAGTAAATGCCAGGTTTCGTATCTCCCTAGTTTGCTCTCTCTAATAGTTATTGTTCCTGATCCTCCTGGGAAGATCTTGTTGGAGCTTGGAATGATGGTCACCACAGGCCTAACTGGGAATCCTAAACGGTAATGGAAGTTACCAAATTATACATTATTGTAGCTAGTTTATGAATACATGTTGATCCTAAAGGGAATTCTCAATAAATCTATTTTTGGATCAGCCAGCCAAATGATCACAAAAATAACAAAACAAAAAAACCCCCAAAAGGTTCCACATTTTCAAGGTGAACAGAAGAATCCTCCTGCTGTGCTGTTGTATTTTGACAATGGGGACTCCTCTGCTGTTAGCACTGATTGAATACAAATTTTCCAATAAGCCCGTTCATAAGAAGTCTATCATTACAGCAACTTCTCACAAACAAGAAGAGACATAGATGGATCAAAATTCAGCTGGTCTCTCTACTTGAACCAGCCGAATTTCTATCCATCTATGGCCAGCTTAACTTTACAAATCTCTATGAATAAATATACATGTTATATAAATAACTGTCCATCTTTTATCCTTAAATCTATCTTTGAGCTTCATTTTAGTGAATTTGCATACATTGAGATAATGTCATTGTTTTAAATGTAATGTTTATAAGCTAAAGTTTCCCTTTACGTCCAGGTGCTCAACACATGGGCATGTGGCCTACCAGTGCCCTATATGTGGCCTGCTGTACCCTGAGCTGGGTTGATGACCTTGAGAGCCTTACATATTGGAAGCCAGGGAAATAAAGAATTAAAAAAAAATGTATCAACCTGATCTAGACTCTCCATGTAGACAAAACACAAAAATAAATGATAAAAAAAAAACACAAGCATCCCTTCTAGCCATCACTCTCCAGTTCTCATTGACGAGATAAAATACTCTGGGTGAAAATTGCCAGTACTAGGTAATTGTCAAACATTTGTGCGGCAAGTGCAATGATTGCAATTTGGAATTTTAATTAATTTATTTCAGGTACTTATACAGCGCCGTCAATTTATGCAGCGCTTTACATATATATTGTACATTCACATCAGTCCCTAACAATCAAGGGGCGTACAATCTAAGGTCCCTAACTTACATTCCTACATACACATACTAGGGCCAATTTAGACAGGATCCAATTAACCTACCAGCATGTCTTTGGAGTGTGGGAGGAAACCGGAGTACCCGGAGGAAACCCACGCAGGCACAGGGAGAACATGCAAACTCCAGGCAGGAGGTGCCGTGGCTGAGATTCAAACCAACGACCCTAGTACTGCCAGGTTTTAATGATTTCAAACCTATGAAAATGCCCCTTACATGTTAATTTTTTGTGCAAAAGACCTGGAGATGTCCTGATAATACTCACCTAAATGAAAACTTAGGCTTTATCACTATATGAAATAGCCAATTGGGGAGGTAGATGGGTGAGAGAATTCTTTTTAAATAGCATTCTAAAAGAGCCCATGTTTGTTTAAAATAAAGATAGAACACATATTACAATATCATGTAAAAAATAGAACCTTTTTTTTTGCAGTATCTTAGTAAAGATAAAAACTATTTATCACATTGTAGCAGGGGCGGACTGACAACTCATGGGGCCCCCGGGCAATAGGGGATCATGGGGCCCCTGTATCCTTGCCCAAACTCAAAAAACCCTATACAAAAAGGTACCAGGGGCATCTCATGGGGCCCCCTACTGACCCCGGGCCCTCGGGCAGTGCCTGAGTTTCCAAATGGTCAGTTCACCCCTGCATTGTAGCACTACCCCCTTGGGGGTTTCTGTTGAATTTATGTCCGCCTATATTCTTGCACAACCAATCAACATTTTTCACACACGCGTTCATTCATGATCAGCCTTAAGCATTGGGTTTGTTTTTTTATTGAGGGGATTAAACTTGGATGGGGTAAGGGGTGTATAGGATGCCCTAAAGAAATCAAAATCTGAGGACAAAATTCCTGAACTATTCACAGGTTTTCCTCTCTGACACACAATCTCAGTTGGAATGCTAGCCAGCAGCTCCAGTTGTAGTACCTCAGCAACTAAATTAAATCCTTTCCACCCAGCAATCTGTCGGTTTTCCTTCCTGAGCAGGGGATCTCAGCTAAAGTGCACAGTCACTAGAATGGGGCTAATCTGGTTTCCCACCAGAGTGCACCTTCCCCTATCCGCCCAGGGGGTGTAGATGTACTCATTCAGATCCTCTCCTGTACAGCTTGTGGAATGGCTGCTGCTTCCAGGCCTATCAGCTGGGCTGTTGCTTCCTTGCCACACATGTGGTCCTCTGTCAAGGGACCAGTGAGTCCTGAGGTTTCCTACTCTCTGATTCCAGGCTAGCAGGCAGGACCCATCCCAGACCTCCTGGCAGCCTTCTTCCTCCAGTCTTACATCGTCCTGTTGACACTCCTCTCCCTCCACCACTCTCCAACTCCTGCCACTGACTCTAACACCTCTTAAGGGAGTCCAGCCCCTTTCCAAGCCTCCTGTTGGGGATTGGCTGAGATCCCTCAAAAGGTGCAGCCAACCACTCTTCAGATCCACTCACTGACTCCAAGGCCCTCCTCCGAAAGCCTCAGAGCAGGGGGAAATTCCAGAGGGGTTGGTCTGCAGAGCCTCTCAACACTGACCAAAGTTTGACCCCTCTGACTATCTCATCTGAGCTGCTATTCAGCTCCTCTCTAGCCATCAGGGATCTAGCTCCACCTAGTGTAACTAGCAGGGTGCTACAACACTGTCATATTAAACATACAACCTGTTCATTGCAATAATGCATTAGCTTTTTCACTGCCAGAGCCGTTTTTGCATTCTTTTTTGCACACACAAATCATTTAAGGTCTGAAGATTACAAAAACCTCTTCAAACATATATATTTTCTGAAAGCAGACACCTTAGAGAATAAAATAGCCATAACTCCAATTTTTTTATGTTATGCGTTATTACCGCAAAGGTCTAGGAAACGCATCATTGCCTTTAAAAAAAACCTACTAAAGTAAATTTTAGGGCAAATAAATGCAATAAATTACCCAAATTTCTGGTAAAATATAAAAGATGAGGTTGCGCCAAGTAAATAGATATCCAACATATCAAGCATCAAATTTGAAATTACAAATTTCAGTACCCTATATTTTCTATAGGCGATGCTTTCGAAAGCCCTATAGGTCATCAATTTAGAGTTACAGTTACCGAGGACATCTGGTGCCTGAATTATTGCTCTCACTCTGGTGTGCGCGGCAATATGTAACATGAGCATCGCAATCCATGTTTTCATGCTTAGATGCCCTGGCGTGTGTGTTTACATTCATACATGCATATATGTGGGGATGAGGGATGTGCTTGGGTTAACTTTATTTTTTTGCAAAAAAATAAAAAATAAAAATTACATAATTTTTTTTTCCATCACATAGTGGACACAAGGTCCTCTATGTGATTTTTGGTGACCGGTTCTCATTATTGAGACATGCAGGGTCTAAAGGACCCCCAATGTCTCTACTGGATGTAATGCAATACATCTCTCCCCGGCTGGAATAGTTGTGACAACAGACGTCGCCTTCCAGGTCACTGAAAGAAGGGGAGGAGAGCAGACGTTCGTCCGTTCTCCTCTCTTCCCTCCACCTGCTGTCACCCGCCATGGAGCTCCCCGGGCCTGCAGATGGGCAAGAAGTGCCTGGATGCATGGTGGCAGGGAGGTACCAGAACTGGGGGCTGTGGAAGCAATTGGGTCGCAGTGCAGCCGCCCAACTGCTTCAACCCGACAGGCAGGAGTTTGCCTGTCAGTTCTATACACAATCCCGGTGGCTGCAGCTAACAAATATGCCCCCATCACATACTCATTACTTACTGTGTTTAGATATTTCACCCGAGTGTCAAGCACAATCACTTGTGTCACCTGCCCCTGCTTCCTGACATCTTTGCCTGCAAGGACTTCAACCTTTGAGAAAATAAGAAATCCAAAATGAAGTATGGTTTCATTCAACGATGATAAAACATCAACCTGAAAATCATTTTACATTTTATTTTCACGTTTTGAAGTGTGTGAAATGTGTCATATCTGTCAAGATTATATTTCATGTGCTGACCTGTACCACTAGAGGGCGCACTTATCTATACAGATACCAAACAATCAATGACTGCTGTGTGAAAGCTATCAATGGTCAATTCACAGCTACATGATTCCTTTATTAACTTCTTCATGCCGATGGTAAGCAAATATACGTCCTCTACATAGTTAGTCTGGCTGTAAAAAGACAAAAGTCCATCCAGTTCAACCATTAAAAAACAAAAAAGTTATAATCCTATACCCACAGTGGATCCAGAGGAAGGCAAAAAAACCCAGCAAAGCATGATCCAATTTGCTCCTGCTGGGAAGAAAATTCCTTCCTGATCCCCCGAGAGGCAATTGGATATTCCCTGGATCAACTTTACCTATAAATGTTAGTATCGTTATATTCTGTGTATCTAAGACAGAATCCAGGCCTTTTTTAAAGCAATCCACTGAGCTGGCTGGAACCAACTCTTGAGGGAGTCTTTTCCACATTTTCACAGCTCTCACCATGAAGAAACCTTTCTGTGTTTGGAGATTAAATTTCTTTTCCTCCAGACATAAAGAGAGCCCCCTTGTCCTCTGTGATGACCTCAGGGTGAATAACTCTACACAGAGTTCACTATATGAACCACTGATGTATTTATACATGGAGATCATATCCCTCCTGATGTATTTATACATGGTGATCATATCCCCCCTTAATCTCCTCTTCTCGAGAAGAATAAATTCAGTTCCTCTAATCTTTCCTCATAGCTGAGCTCCTCCATGCCTCTTATCAGTTTGGTTGCCCATCTCTGTACTTTCTCCAGTTCCCCAATGTTCTTTTTGTGAATTGGTGTCCAAAACTGAACTGCATATTCCAGATGAGGTCTTACTAATGATTTGTACCTGGGTAATATGATATCTCTCTCTCTGGAGTCTATACCTCTTTTAATAAGAGAGGATTTTTTCACTTTAGAAACCGCAGCTTGGCATTGCATGCCATTATTAAGCTTGTGATCTACCAGAATCCTTCTCCACCATTGATTCCCCCAGTTGTACTCCTCCTAGTATGTATGATGCATGCATATTCTTAACCCCCAAGTGCATTACCTTACATTTATCAACATTAATCCTCATTTGCCACATAGTTGCCCAATTAAACAGTGCATTGAGGTTGGCTTGTAAATTGCAGATGACACCAAGCTGTGCAGTGGAATAACGTCCTTACAGGATGTCTTCAAAGACTGAAATGGGATTTATAATCCCAGACCCTATATCGTTTATAAATATCAAAAAGTAAGGGTCCCAACACTGAACATTGGGGTACACCGCTGACAACCCTAGACAATTCAGAGTATGAATCATTAACCACTACTCTTTGAATACTTTCTTTTTTAATTTCTATCCATTTACATACAGATTTTTCCAAGCCCTTAGACTTTACCTTACACATTAGCCGTGTGTGGGGAACTGTGTCAAACGCTTTTGCAAAATCCAAGTATACCACGTCCACCGCCACCCCTCTGTCCAAGGTTTTGCTCACTTTCTCATAAAAAGAAATCAGATTTGTTTGACAACTTCTGTCTTTCATGAATCCATGGTGTCTGTTGCTTAAAATATTTTTTTCCAGCAAGAACTCAATTATGTGGTCTTTTATTAAACTCTCCAGTATCTTCCCAACTATAAAAGTTAAACTAACAGGTCTATAATTACTTGGTAAAGATTTTGACCCTTTTTTAAATATTGGCACCACATTGGCCTTACACCAATCCAGTGGTACTATGCCAGTCATTACAGAGTCCCTAAAAATTAGAAACAATGGCTTAGAAATGACAGAGCTCAATTCTTTAAGGACCCATGTGTGTATGCCATCCGGTCCAGGTGCTTTATTCACCTTTATTCTGTCTAAATATTTTTGTATCATATCAATTGTGAGCCAATGTGGATCATCTGGAGCTGTGTCAATACCATGCCCATTATGGACAAGAGCTCCCCCATGCTCCTTTGTATACACAGAGCTGAAGAAGGTATTTAATACATTTGCCTTCTCTTTGTCCCCAGTCACCCACTCTAGATGATTTTGTAAAGGGCCTACATGCTCAGACCGGACCTTTATACTATAACTATATGTGAAGAATTTTTTGGGGTTGGTCCTGCTATCTTTTGCAATCTGACGTTCGTTTTCAATTTTTGCAGCCTTTATTTCCTTTTTGCATATTCTGTTATATTCTTTGTAACATTTAAAAGATGTTAGCGTTCCTTCATTTTTATATTTCATAAAAGCTCTTTTCTTCTTATCTATAGCTTTTTTAACTTTGGCCGTAAGCCACATAGGTTTGATTTTTAGCCTTTTAAACTTGTTGCCCATGGGAATATAATTTTGCAGTGTGTTCACATACAGTCTTTTTGAAGAACTCCCATTTCTGTGTTGTGTTCATTGATGCCAATATTCCCTCCCAGTCTAAGTCTTGGAGTGCAGCTCTCAGCCTTGAAAAATTAGCTCTCTTAAAATTTAGTGTTTTTATTTTTCCTGTGCTTGCTGTTTACACCTAACAATAAATGAAATCATGTTATGGTCACTGCTACCCAGATGTTCTATTATGTGGACATTCGTAATAAATTCTGCATGGTTTGAGATTACCAGGTCCAGCAGAGCATCATTCCTAGTTGGGGGCCTCTGTGAACTGTACCATAAAATTGTCCTGTAGTAACTGTTCCTGCAATACCATTACTCCATTCAATTTCTGGGTAGTTAAAATCCATTATTCATCCATTATTATCACTGTCCCAGCCCTTGCAGCCCTTTCTATCTGTGCAAGGAGCTGAGTCTTCACCTCCTCATTAACACTGGAAATCCTATAACAAACTCCAATGATTACCTTTGTAGTCCGCACCCCCATGTGCAGTTCTACCCATAATACAGCCTCATCACACTCTCCATCAACTAGGTCCTCTTTTACACTCGCTCTGAGATCACTTCTCACATAGAGACAGACACCGCCAACTTTTCTATTTCCCCCGTCTCTCCAAAAGAGAACATAGCCAGGAATATTAATGGCCCAGTCATGCAAAGAATGAAGCCAAGATTCAGAAATACCAATTAAATTTGTAAACAAACCTGTGCTAAGAGCGCACGCCCTGCACACTCCCAGCATGTGTCGGTGTTCCACGGAAAGGTCCCGATCTCTCCTTGCGATCGGGACCTTTCTGATCATGTGACTGCTGTGCCAGCCAATCATGGCTAGGTGTCTATTGCTTGCCGTGTTCCTGTTAGGTAGGTTTGATCTCTCTAATTGTCCTGATTAGATCAGGTGTGTTCAGAGCAGGATGCCAACCCATGTGTGCGGGCCCACCAGGAAGGTGTACCCTGTATGGGCCAATCATCTGCAGCTGGGGTTTTCCATACAAGGACCATGCAAGGTGGGGAATGCTCCCGGCTGCAGATGATTGGCCCATACAGGAGACAGCCCCCTGGCAGGCTAACACACGTGGGTTTGGATCTTGATCTGAGCTCCTCATGAGTCCTGACCACCAATGTTGGGGGTCATGCAAGTTTTTGAGGTGTGAAATGTCTGGGCTCACTCTTCCTATATACATACACAATACACATCATCCACATATACAATGACACCGAGAAGGAGCAATGCAATATGATAGAAGACAGGTTCTCTTTATACACTCCATGTATTTATAGAGACCAGGACATGAGCTCTGCTTGGGAGTCATTAGAGGAGGGAGTGGTCCTTAAGGAAAAAGGATGCAACAGAGGAGCTCTTTGAAGATGGAGGAACCCACAGAGGGGCCCTTGGGGAAGGAGGACTTGGTAGAGGGGCCATTAGGGAAGGAGGACTTGGCAGAGGGGCCCCCGGGAAGGTGGACCTGGGGACATTGGGGAAGGAGGACGGGGGGGGGGGGGGGCTTTGGAAAGAAGGACCTGGCAGATGGGCCCTTGGGGCAGGAGGACCTGGCAGAGGGACTGTTGGGGAAGGAGGACCTGGCAGAGGGTCATTGAAGAAGGAGGACCTGGCAGAGGGGCTCTTTGGGCTCTGTTCGAATGTCACTGTTTAGACTGGCCAGCCTCATACAGACAGAGCCCTGCACCAGAACACAGAGGAGCTGGAGCAGCACAGCTTGGAAGTACCCAAGAAGTGAGGGGCGGGGCCGAAAACTAGTTCCAGAGCGGTCACGCCCCCTTTCTCAGGCTGTGCTGGGATGGCTCTGCATCGCTGAGCCACAACTCCGTCCCTACTACGGGGATAGGCGGGGTTTGGTTTGTTCATGCGCAGTGAAGCTGTCACGGTGTCGGGTGGTTTACAGAGCTGTCATCTGTCCGGCATACGGCGGAGACATGCTGAGACTACCGGCGGAGGATATGGAGGGGATGCGGATGATCGGGAGCGGGGGGTTCGGTCGGGTGTTCAGAACACGGAGCAAGAAGCTGGGGATGGAGGTCGCGGTGAAGATTCTGGATCGGCAGAGCTGGTGAGAGACCGATCGTTCTAGAACATCGTGTATGGAGTCTGTTCACCATTGACCGATCCCAGGAATACAATGGGGGTCTGATCTGTGGAGGCCATACACACAACAATCCCATCAGCAGGGTTGGATCTAGCCTGTCCGATGTGGGGGTGCAGTGTACAGGGGGTCAGCAGGACAGAGGATTGGGGGTTCAGCAGGACAGAGGATGGGGGGGGAGGTCAGCAGGGCAGAGGATGGGGGGGGGGGGGTCAGCAGGGCAGAGGATGGGGGGGGGGGGGGGGTCAGCAGGGCAGAGGATGGGGGAGGAGGTCAGCAGTTTATAGGGCAGACTACAGAAGCCATTAGTGTGTAGGACAGTGTATGGGGGGTTATCGGAGCAGAGGACAGTGTGCAGGGGGTCAACAGAGCATATGACCGGGTGGAGAAAAGGGGTTATGAGGTCAGCAGGGCAGTGTAAAGGGGTGAGGGGTCAGCAGCAGGGTGGATTTGATTTAAATCAAACTGATTTAAATCACTAGTCGGTACGGCTTGATTTAAATCCTAGTTTTCTACATAAAGACTAATTCTTGCTGGTTTAACTTTAATATGCAAGTAGATGAAGATTTTTAGAATAACAACTTTTCATATTAGTTTTTTTATCCCCAGTTTAATATATTTGGACAATTTTTCTGTTGTATTTAGGAAGGAGAAAAATAATCATCACCTTAATAATAACAATTTAAATAGATATTTATTCAACTGAAACAATAACATTACAGCATATGCTATTTGCTTAACCCCCCTGGCGGTATTCCCGAGTGTAGCTCGGGGTAGAGTTTCAGTACCAAAAGCGGTATCCCCGAGCTACACTCGGGCTTACCATGCGGCGTTGCTCAGGGAGTCCCTGCAGAGCTTACCTTGTCCTTCGCTCCCGCGATGTGTCCCCTGCAGCGTCCCCGGCCATCTCCTCTGGCCGATGCCGGCTTCCGTGTTCCGGTCCCTGTGACGTTGGGACGTACGGGCGCCGGAACTGGCAGCAAATTTGAAATTTTTTTAAAAATTGAAATTTTTTTAAAAATGATTATTACATAGTAAAACATTGCTGTTTCAAAACATTTCACATACATTTTGTCCCTACTGCTTTGTCCTGTCCCCTGCCTGCATTCTTACTGTTCTTTCTGCCTGGAAACTTAGAAAAGTCCATGGCGTCCAAAAAGCGTCCCTTTAGGTCAAAAGCAGTTTTAGACCAGCTAGAGAACAGCGATAGTAAATCAGAACCACTTGCAGAATTGAGTAATAATGATTCGTGGGGGAAATTCGTCATCAGACACTGAAAACGATTTTGCGACTTTGCTCAGTGATGTGCGAACTTGACGCTCTATTTCAAATTTCAGTGTTTTTGGTTTGATTATATTATTGAATTAAACTTATTATTATTATATTATTTTTTATGATTATTTATTCAATTATAATTTTTGATTTTGTGTTTCAAGTTTTACCATATCCGGAATGTTTACTAGACTCTTGTTCGGACAGATTTCAGTGAGTTATTCCTAAACTACAGGCCTACAATATAAAAAAAAATACATATTTCCATGCAAAAAAATGGTACCGCTTTCAGCACCAAAAATCTGAAATAATCATACCGCCAGGGAGATTAAACAAACATCCATGTTTGTTAACTAATTTGGCTAAACAAAATATATATATTTTAAAAAACTTAGACTGTCAGCCCCTTCCTCCTCACACTTAGTTTCACTTTCTTCTTGTGCAGATTTATTCCACTCCAAACAATCAGAAAAATATTGTTTGAACTTCTTGAAACTTAGCACTGAAGGGGTTGATTCTGTATTCATAGGTTTGTAGAAGTTAGGATGAAGGTCTTTTTTCTTAACTCTGTTCATGTTATAACATTTTTGCTGTGAAGAAGAGGCATGTGATCTCCGCTGAGTCAAATTCAGTTTTGAGAACTGCAAAAGTAAACCAAGCATCTGTGATAATATCTTGTAGGCAGAGAAACTGCCCAATAATCTTTCAAAAACCTCTGGAAGAGCATGACATTGTGAATGGATTCATGGAATTTATTTACCCAAAAAAATATTCATATACAGCCTTATTCTACATAATTAAAAAACTACCGTATTTTTCGCTCCATAAGACGCCCCTGACCATAAGACGCACCTAGGTTTTAGAGGCAGAAAACAGGAAAAAAAAATTCTGAACTAATGGACTGCAGACATAGTACAGGGATGACCAGAGACTGCGGACAGCACAGGGATGACCAGAGACTGCGGACAGCACAGGGATGACCAGAGACTGCGGACAGCACAGGGATGACCAGAGACTGCGGACAGCACAGGGATGACCAGAGACTGCGGACAGCACAGGGATGACCAGAGACTGCGGACAGCACAGGGATGACCAGAGACTGCGGACAGCACAGGGATGACCAGAGACTGCGGACAGCACAGGGATGACCAGAGACTGCGGACAGCACAGGGATGACCAGAGACTGCAGAACAGCACAGGGATGACCAGAGACTGCAGAACAGCACAGGGATGACCAGAGACTGCAGAACAGCACAGGGATGACCAGAGACTGCGGACAGTACAGATGACTGCTGACCTTTGGGGAGGTGGGGAGCGGGTACCTGAATTGGACAGGTACCCGCTCTTACTTCCGCAGAGTTTTTGTTTGATCTTACCTGTTCCTCTATCCAGCCACGCGCTGTCTTCCCGGCTTCTGTAATGGCGCTCGGCATGACAGCCGGGTGCCCAGTGCGCATGAGCGAGAAGCACTTGCGCTTTGTGATTGGTCCGGCGGCTTCTGGGATCTGTCATGTGTCCCAGGTACCGCCTTGCCATTCACAAAAAGCACCGCTTCTTGCGCATGCGCACTTGGCACCCGGCTGTCATGCCCACACTACAGAAGCCGGAAGACAGCGCGCCGCTGGATAGAGGAACAGGTAAGATCAAAGAACAAAGAAGTAAGAGCGGGTATCTGTCCAATTCAGGTACCCGCTCCCCACCTCCCCAAAGGTCAGCAGTCCTCTCCATAAGGTCCCGCTGCAGAGCTGAGCGGCCGGCCCGGTATTCTGCACGGCGGCGGTGGAAATACCGGACAGGCTGCTCTATATTCGCTCCATAAGACGCACTGACATTTTCCCCCCTTTTTTGGGAGGAAAAAAGTGCGTCTTATGGAGCGAAAAATACGGTAATCTTTATTTCATGATGGAATAACCTTTGGATGGTAATATATTTTCCTCAAAAAGCATTTTATTTAAAAAAATCTGATTTAAATAAAAAAAATAAATCAGATTTTTATTTTTTTTTTAAAAAATCATTGATTTTTATCCACCCTGGTCAGCAGGGCAGAGTACTAGCTGGGAAGGAAGAGATCTGTTGAGTGCCCTCATTTCACGTCTCAGCATAAATCTATAGATTGTAAGCTCTGCGAGCCGGGCCCTCCTATTCCTTTTGTACTGAAATGTATTGTAATTGTACTGTCTCCCTTTATATTGTAAAGTGCTTCACAAACTGTTGGCACTATATAAATCCTGTATAATAATAATAATAAAATCTTTCCCCCTAAAAAAACAGCAAAAATTCCCCCTGCAAGCCAAAATTCTGCCAAGAAAAATGCAATTATTCACCCTCCTCCGAATCCCCCATCTCAGCACAAATCTTTGCCACTGAATCCCATCTCCTAGCTCCAATCCCCTGGTTTCCCTGCAAAAATCTCCCCTGTCCAAAAAACAAAATCACCCCTCCTAGCAGAAATCCTATCCCCCAAATCCCCCCTCCTATCATAATACTCTCCCATTCCCTCTCCTATCAGGGCACTGATGATCAGTGTGCCCTGATGATCAGTGTAGCCCCAGCAGTACCACCTGTCAGTGCACATCAATGCCACCTATCAGTGCCAGTCAGTGCTGCCTATCAGCGCCATATATGAGTGCTGCCTGTCAATGCCCATCAGTGCCTCCTCATCAGTGCCCATCACTGCAGCCTCATTAGCGCACATCAGTGAAGGAGAAAGATCACTTATTTACAAAATTTTATAACAAAAACTAGGAAAAAAAGTTTTTTTTTCAAAAATTTCTGTTGTTTTTGGTTTGTTTAGCAAAAAATCAAAAACCCAGAGGTGATTAAATACCAACAAAAGAAAGCTCTATCTGTCTCAAAAAAAATTTCATATGGGTACAGTGTTGCATGACCGTGCAATTGTCAAAGTGCGACAGCACTGAAAGCTGAAAATTGGCCTGGTAAGTATTGTTCTACGAGGGAAAATTGGGGTGGGGGGGGGGGGGGTATGTTAAAAGTGGTGATTTAGGGGGATTTGTGTGGGGAGGGGGGATTGGGGGGGAAGATGATTTGTGCTAGGAGGGGGAAATGGGGGGGATTTGTGCTGGGTGGAATTTGAGAGATGGGGGGGGGGGGCAAAGATTTGTGCTAAAAGGGGGTATTTCAACAGAGGGTGGATTTATGCTGCTGTACTCAGTTTTTTTTTTGGGGTGGGGGGGTGGGTTGTTCACACATGATGCTCATACATCGTGGGGGAGCGCAGTGTGGCATGTTCGCCCTGGGCTCTAGATAACCTTGCCCCAGCACTGGTGGGACGATCACTGTTTGTGCACGTAAGAGACTGACACATGCTTTTGCCTTTGTGCATGAGCAGGGAGGAAGGGGGGGAATGAGGCATTTTAATTTTTTTTTTTTTTTTTTTTTACACTGCCACTTAAAAAAATTTGTTTGATCACTTTTATTGCTGTCACAAACAAATGTAAATATTCCCTGTGGCAGCAATGGGCAGTGACAGGTACTCTTCATGGAGAGATCTGGGGTCAACAAGACCCCAGATCCCTCCTCTGCCCTTTAAAGCATCTGAGCACACCAAATTCAGTGTGATTGGATGCTTTCGTTTTTTTTTAAATGGCGCTGTTTATTTCCGAGTAAACGCAAGTGATGTCAGGTCATTGCTTCCGCTTTAGTATTCAGAGCAGAGTTCCACCCAAAAGGGGAATTTCCACTTATCTTTCTTATCTCCCCCCCCCCCCCTCTACTCTGCCACATTTAGCACCTTTCGTGGGGGTGACCTAGTTTTGACATTAAATTTGATTTCCTTTTTTCTGTATGTTTTATAGCAGGAAATAAAAGATGTTTTTCACAATTTTTAGTCTTTTTTTTCATTTTTATAATAATAAAAAACATCTGAGTGGTGATCAAATACCACCTAAAGAAAACTCTGTATGTGTGAAAAAATTATTGAAATTCCATTTGGGCACAGTGCTGCATGACCACGCAAGTGCCAGCTAAAGTAGCACAGTGCTCAATAGCAAAAAATAAAATAAAATGCTTTGGTCATGAAAGGGGTAAAACCTTCCAGAGGTCAAGTGGCTAAAGAGAACCTGTCAAACCAAATGGTATTACATAGAGGACTTCTTCTTTGGTGAGAATGTTGTGGCTCACAGATGTACTGATGGGCTTTCTCTGGTCTTCGGGACCCAGCAGTGATATTTGGCATCAGAGGGTTTCCCTGCACATGGGTGAAAGGATGGTGCAGCTAAGGAAGTCCAAGGCCTCTGTTATGTATGGGTTTGTGTGTGACAATTGCCATTTGTGCCACAGGACCCTGCCAGGTCCCAAAGGCCGGATAGAGCCCTTTGGCACATCTGTACATGTACCAGACATTCAAAAATGGCAGCATTGATGGAGAGGGGTGAGCCATCATTAACCACTTCAAGTCCAAAAACTTTCACCCCCTTCCTGTCCAGGCCAATTTTCAGCTTTCAGCGCTATCACATTTTGAATGACAATTGCGCAGTCATGCAACACTGTACCCATATAGATTTTTTAGCATTTTTTTGAGACAGATAACATTTTATTTTGGTGGTATTTATTTACCGCTGAGATTTTTATTTTTTTTGCTATATAAATGAAAAAGTCCAACAATTTTTTAAAAAAGTGTTTTTCTTATAAAATTTTGCAAATAATCTTTCTTCATAAATCTTGACCAAAATGCATTCAATTATATTTTTAGTAAAAAAAATAACCCAAAATAGTTTATAACCAAAAATAACTTTTTTTAAAATTTTTTTTTTACATTTTTATTTTCTTATATTATTATTAATTTATTTTTTAACATACTGTCACCCTAGCGACACTGTACTACTTGTGGGGGGTGATGAACATTTTTTTTCTTTCTTTTTTTTTTTACACTGATTGCTTTTACAGCCTTTATGGGTATAAAAGCAATCATTTCTGCTTCTCTCTGGCTGAAATCTTGCAGCCATTGGCAAAAACTGTGCGAGCTGTGATTGGTCACAGCTTGTCACATGGTACAAGGCTGTTGTGAATAGCCCTGTACCATGTGATCTCTGTGAACATTCACAGATTTCACACGTAGGAAGCAATGATGTCAGAAGTGACATCTTGTTTACTACTGTTCATGTGATCACTGATTGGCCAATCAATGATCACATGATCGGGACCTCACACAAAAGAGCACGCACAGGCCAAAATGGCGGGTGCCGTTTATGAACGGCAACCCGCCCCTGCACTGCTCCCGTCCGGACGTTTATATATATGGGCCGGACGGGAAGTGGTTAAAGGATAAGTTTGTATTTGGGAAAATGTTACACATTCTACCCAATTTTAGGGTGGAACATGTAACATATTCCTGCTCCTGCAGCTCTCTGTGACAGTGGGCCGGAGATCTTCTCCCTGAACCCGCTGTCGCAATTTGAAAAGATCGCGGCCCCATCATCCATTCACAAAGTTCTGTGAATGAATGAATGAACTACAACTACCCACAGCCATTGCAGTTCTCAAACTGAGAGGGCGCTGTTGAGCATCCTCGTAGTTCATTGATTCTTCCTGTCATTCAGTAACTGCCTGCCTGTAGAGGTGACGGGCAGACAGCCACACTGACAGTCTGCAGGAGCCTGACACTGCACCCATGTTCTGCTGATTGTGGGTGCAATGCTTTGCAGGCTCCAAAAAAATAAAAAAAGTAAATATTTTTAGCTGCAAAAAAAATGTGCATGTATTATTATTTTTTAAAAAGTGAAATTTATTCTTTAAGGGGGCTGAAGTTCCTCACTCGTGACATTTCAATAGAATTCTAATCATGGCTGCTGGTGTGACTCAGCCGTAAAAACCACATCCAAACTAAAAAGTTTCATTGTTTGTCTGGGGATTTGGTAAATATGTAGCTTGGCCTTGTACCGTGTTGGTATACTTTCCTTGTCAGGCTCAAAAAGGGAAGTGATACGATTGTATTCTGTGCAGTTACTCAACAGGAACATGACACTGAATATTCTTTCTCCTACTTGACTTTTTTTCCAGCACTTTACAAAGAACATTTAATTATTTATATCAGTCCCGGCACTATAATTCTTATCATTAGCTCAGCCTATACACTAACAGGAGCAGTAAACTGCCTCACCCAGTACCTCCTGCAATTAACTGTGGGAGGCAGCTCCATTGAAAGCAGTTACACGGTACACATACCCTCTTTTTTCAACTTTTTTTTTACCCCAGATAAACCCTTGAAATAACCAGACCTCAGGGAACCTATGTTAAAATAAATTCATTGGGGGGTCGTACATTGGTGGTCAGTGGAAAGAATGCTTTTTTCCCACACTGGTGGCCATTCGGCCTTACAGCAACAGTCAGAATGCCACCCTTACCTTGGTGATTGGTGGGAAGAGTTGCCCCCTTACATTGGTGGTTAGAATAAGACCCTTACTGACAGGTGAAAAGATGTCTTGTCTGCCAAGTGGCATTGGCCTCAAATAGTATGCAGACACCATCAGATGGGAAGTCAAATCAGCTACAGCTCAAGGAATCCCTTTGCAACCTCTAGAGTAGCCTTTATCAACATTTTTCACATTGAGGAAGCCTTAAAATTAACCATCTGATTCAGGGAAGACCTGGCAATAACTACTATATCTACAGCTCTTGGCACATTATCATTGTGGTGAGTGGGAAGAATGCTCTACATTTGTGCTCATTGAGAAGAATTACCCCTTATAAAAAGCTAAGAATATAATAGGTGTCTGTGGTTATTTATCTGAGAGGCAGAAACTGATCCTTGCTGAAGGAACCCCTAACAACCTCTGGATGAGAATTCTGGTTGAGAAATGCTGCTCTAGAGGAATCTGGAATTATGCAGGCACCATCAGATGAGATTTCAATCAGCCATGACGCAAGGAATCCCTAGCAACCTTTGGAGGAACCCCAGGGTTCCACAGAACCTGGGACTATGCAGGAACCTTCAGACAGGATGTCAATCAGCCATGGCTCACGGAACCCAGAACTATACAGGCACCATCAGATGGGAGTTAAATCAGCTTTGACTCAAGGAATCCCTAGCAACCTCTGGAGGAACCCAAGGTTCCACAGAACCTGAGACTATGTAGGTACCATGAGATGGGAAGTCAGTCAGCCACGACTCAAGGAACCCCTAGCAATCTCTGGAGGAACCCCTGGGTTCTACAGAACCTGGGACTATGCAGGTATCATTAGATGGGAAGTCAGTCAGCCACGGTTTGTGGAACCCCTAGCAACTTCTGAAGGCACTTTAAGGTTCCATGAAGCCCTGGTTGAGAATGGCTGCTCTGAAGTGTTCAATAGATGGGTTTTATTTGCTTAAGAAGTTTATGCACATTATTTTTTGTGTTTTATCAATTTATGGTATTGATACATTATACTTTTGTTTTTCTAGTTTTAGTGCCGAGTTTTCCAGTTTTATGAAAGAAAAAGACATGATGATGAAAGAAAAAGACATGATGATGAAAGCAAATTCAACATATGTTCTTCGTGTCCTTGCCCTATATGAAAATGAGGATAGAGGGCACATTGAGTGCGGATTGGTGATGGAGTACATGCCACATGGCTCTCTGTACTCTCTTTTCCAGACATTCATTGAGAAGGAGGCCCTCGTACCATGGGCTCTAAGATTTCAGATACTTCACCAGGTGGCTGTAGCAATGAATTTTCTTCATGGTCTTGACCCGGCTATAATTCACCGAGATCTCAAGCCCCAAAATGTCCTGTTACGGAAGGATTTAGACGTTCAGGTCAGTTGCTTAGACATTTAATTATATGTTGGAAATGTTATCATGACCAATATGCAAATAAAACTGAGCAGGGCTGTTGTTCTGTATGATGGGATGCTGTTTACACAGGCCACTGGGCCTTTATTAAAGTGTTCAGAAAGAACATTCCTTCTTGTCACAGAGGGACTTTTCACACCTGCACATCTCTCTTCTATACAACTTAGTAAAAAGGAACTCTATGAATGGAGGAGGCGGAATCTTCATTTTTTCCCCCCATCTTCCCTTCACAGAGTGCCTTTCATTGTGGAAAGTGATACAGTAGTACATCTTTTATAAATGGAGTAAGAAGGCAGGAAGGGTGGGCATAGTCAGCACATTTGATCAGTGGCTCTTATTAACCCATGTAGCACCAGAAGATTACAGCTGAAGCATTACACAGAAAAGCGCATCCACCAGCATAAGGGACATTTCTCATTCAATGCAAGTACCATCCTTTTAACCGCCTCCTGCATATTGGGAAATGACAGAGGGGCAGGAGCTCTCTTGTTCTGGGGGGACGTCATATGACATCCTCCCACTCTAGCCGTGCATGCCCACCCACGGGGACGCACAGTGATCGGTGGTGTGATGTGTCCCTTGGACACAAGTGTACAATCTAAATGCACACGTTCATGCGTTAAAAATGGCGGTGTGTATAAGTGGGTGCTGCAGCGACCGTCGGGTGGAACCAAACAGAATCAGCAAGGGAGAATATCACCAGCACATTGAGGATCACCAATATGGGTCCAAAAGATTTAATGAACGATCACATAGTTGCAGCAAGGCAACGTTTCGGGGTCTCGCAGGACCCCTTCACCAGGCATGTTCCTTAGACACAGCGCATCACTGATCACGGTAAAGAGCCAATGACGCAGGATCTTTACTATGTGATCAGCTGTGTCTAATCACAGCTGATCACATGTAAACAGGAAATGCCGGTTATCGGCAGTCCTCTCCTCACGCTGACGGGGACATCTACACCGATAATCAGGGCTGCCTCTTAGTGCCCATTAGTGGTGCCTGTCAATGCCCCTCAGTGCAGTCTATTAGTGCCACCGCTCTGTGCCTATTATTGCCACCTGTCAGTGTTGCCTATCAGTTTTCAGTGAAGGAGAAAAATTACTTATTTACCAAATTTTATAACAAATACAGAAAAACATTTTTTTTTTCAAAATGTTTGGTATTTTTCTGTTTAGCAAAAAAGAAAACACCCAGTGGTGATTAAATACCCCCATAACAGATCTCTATATGTCTCTTAAAAATGATAAACATTTTGTTCGGGTACAGTGTTGCATGACCGTGCAATTGTCATTCAAAGTGCGACAGCGCTGAAAGCTAAAAATTGGCCTGCGCAGGAAGGGGGTGAAAATGCCCGGTAGGCAAGTGGTTAAGGTCTTTAGGATATTGCCTTTTCCAAGGTTCTAAGATATGTCTGGCTGCTGGGAGGATGATCCCCTACATCATAACTCCCCTGTTCTAGACATTGTTCGCAGTTGTACCGTTCCCATGAAAATCTCATCAGTGTGGTGAACGGTGCTAGAGTTCTTTGCTGTGTTGTCACCGCTCACATATCCAAGGGCAGATTATTTATGTGATTTGCATAGGCTGGCAATCAAGAGCTGTGGAAAGGCAAGGGTAGGGAATGCCCACTCCTCTTGGCAGATCCTCTACAAGTCATTAAGGTTTGGTAGCTGACAAACTTTCAGCTCCCTCCACAGATTTTCAATCGGATTAAGGTCTGGAGACTGGCAAGGCCACTCCAGGACCTTAATGTGCTTCTTCTTGAGACACTCCTTTGTTGCCTTGGCCGTGTGTTTTGGGTCATTGTCATGCTGGAACACCCATCCACGACCCATTTTCAACGCCCTAGCTGAGGAAAGAAGGTTCTCACCCAAGATTTGACGGTACATTGCCCCGTCCATCGTCCCTTTGATGCAGTGCAGTTGTCATATTCCCTTAGCAGAAAAACACCCCCAAAGCAGAATGTTTCCACCACTATGTTTGACAGTTGGGATGGTGTTCTTGGAGTCATAGGCAGCATTCTTCCTCCTCCTCCTCCTCCTCCAAACCCGGCGAGTTGAGTTGATGCCAAAGAGCTTGAGTTTGGTCTCATCTGACCACAACACTTTCAACCAGTCCTCCTCTGCATCATTCAGATGTTCAGTGGCAAACTTCAGATGGGCCTGGACATGTGCTTTCTTGAGCAGAGGGACCTTGCGAGCACTGCAGGATTTCAGTCCTTGTTGGCGTAGTGTGTTACCAATTGTTTTCTTGGTGACTGTGGTCCCAGATGCCTGGAGATCATTGACAAGATCCTCACGTGTAGTTCTGGGATGATTCCTCATTGTTCTCATGATCATTGACACTCCACAAGGTGAGATCTTGCATGGTGCACCAGACCTAGGGAGACTGACAGTTGTTTTGTGTTTTTTCCGTTTGCGAATGATTGCACCAACTGTTGTCACCTTCTCACCAAGCTGCTTGGCGATAGTTTGGTAGCCTAGTCCAGCCTTGTGTAGGTCTACAATCTTGTCCCTGACATCCTTGGACAGCTCTTTGGTCTTTGCCATGGTGGAGAGTTTGGAATCTGATTGTTTGAGTGCTCCTGTGGACAGGTGTCTTTTAGACAGGTAACAAAATGAGATTAGCAGCACTCCCTTTAAGAGACTGCTTCTAACCTCAGTTTGTTACCTGGATGAAAGACACCTGGTAGCCAGAAATCCTGCTGAATGATAGGGGATCAAATACTTATTTCCCTCATGAACATGCAAATCAGTGCATAATTTGTTAGACATGCATTTATTTTGAATTTTTTTGTTGCTATTCTGTCTCTCAGTGTTACAATACACCTACCATTCGATTTTTAGACTCATCAGTTCTTTGTGAGCGGGCAAACATTCAAAATCAGCAGGGGATCAAATACTTATTTCCTTCACTGTATATATACACACATACTAAGGCCAGTTTAGAGAGAAGGGAACTAACCTACCAAGACGTCTTTGGCGTGTGGGAGGAATCCTTGCAGACACAGGGAGAACATAGAATCTCCAGGCAGGTACTGCTGGGGTTGGGATTTGAACCGACCACTCTAGTGCTGCCAGTCGGAAGTGATAACCACTTAGACCTGGGTCACACCTATGCAGGTTGCTGGGGATGTATTTTCCCCCTGCTTTGTGCATTTTTTCACACGTGGTTTTGGACGTTGTCTTTTATCTTGCTGCAAAAACGCAGCAGAAATGCAAACATAAGTACTGCATTTTTGATGCATTTCCATTTAAAGCTTTACTAGACCCAGGACCCTTCTTTCACTATATCCAGTCTCCCACAGTGCACAGATCATGGAAATGCAATTATTTTAGTTAATATAAATTGCTAAATATATATTTTCTCATCGGCGGTATATAGCAGTCTTGTGACTTGTGTCCGGCTGAGCACTGGTTAAACTTGTAGGAGTTTTCATTCTACTCTGACTGTCCTATGAGGCTGCATAACCCCTGACACTTTGTCTGGACAGTGACAGGGTGCATGTGATTAGCACAGGGTCAATCAACAAAGAAGAAAAAAACTAGCCATACACACCAAACGGAGCATGTGCAGAGCGACTCTTAGAGCTCTCTGCTAACAGCAGATGGATTAGGGATTGTGGAAGAAGGGGAGGATCAGAGAAGACAGGATTAAACAGCCTTTTTACACAGTGTGGAGGATTAACCCCTTAGGTTCCACAAGCACACTAATGCATATATGGGTCAATTTTACTGGTATGGGTTTAGTAACACTTTAAGTCCAAAAATGCAACCTGCTGCGGGAAAAAAAAGTGCATGGCCCTTTCCAAAAAACTCACTGGTGGGAAAACGCACAGATGTGAACATGACCCATAAGAAACCATGTTGAATGGACTGTTGTGTGTTTATGCAAAACTGAAATGCACTGAAAAACACATAGGTGTAAATCAGGCCTTAGCCATTGTACTGCAGTGCAATCAGAGTGCCAAATATCTAACAGTCCAAAGTTTGTAATGGGGTAAAAGCCATTCATAGCAGAAAAAACGCCAACATGTTTTGGGGGCCAGACAAACTTCCCCTTCATCAGTGCCTAAGAATTATGACTGTGATTAGTGCAGATGCCAAATTGTGATTTACTGTGGTGTATCCGTTCCCTGACATACACTGCTCAAAAAAATGAAACAAACACTTTGAAAACACATCAGATCTCAATGGGGAGAAATCTCCTGCTTGATATCTGTACTGATGGACTGGTAATGTGTTAGGAACGTAAGGATGCCCCATCGTTTGATGGAAATGAAAATTATCGACCTACAGAGGACTGAATTTAAAGACACCCCGGAAATTAAAGTGAAGAAATGATGCAGCAGGATAGTCCATTTTTCTGAAATTTCATTGCAGCAACTCAAAATGGTACTCAGTAGTTTGTATGGCCCCCACGTGCTTGTATGCATGCCTGACAATGTCGGGGCATGCTCCTAATGAGACGACGGATGGTGTCCTGGGGTATTTCCACCCAGATCTGGACCAAGGAATCACTGAGCTCCTGGACAGTCTGAGGTGCAACCTGGCAGCTTCGGAGGTGTTCTATTGGATTTAGGTCAGGCGAGCGTGGGGGCCATTCAATGGTATCCATTCCTTCATCCTCAAGGAACTGCCTGCATACTCTCACCACATGAGGCCGGGCATTGTTGTGCACCAGGAGGAACCCAGGGTCTGGGTTCAAGGATTTCATCTCGATACCTAATGGCATTCAGGGTGCCATTGTCTAGCCTGTAGAGGTCTGTGCGTCCCTCCATGGATATTCCTCCCTAGACCATCACTGACCCACCACCAAAACGGTCAAGATGATCGATGTTACAGGCAGCATAACTTTCTCTACGGCTTCTCCAGACCCTTTTACGTCTGTCACATGTACTGAGGGTGAACCTGCTCTCATCTGTGAAAAGCACAGGGCGCCAGTGGTGGACCTACCAATTCTGGTTTGCAATGGCAAATGCCAATCAAGCTCTACGGTGCCGGGCTGTGAGCACAGGGTCCACTAGAGGACGTTGGGCCCTCAGCCCACCCTCATGAAGACTGTTTCTGATTGTTTGTTCAGAGACATTCACACCATTGGTCTGCTGGAGGTCATTTTGTAGGCCTCTGGCAGTGCTCATCCCGTTCCTCCTTGCACAAAGGAGCAGATAAAGGTCCTGCTGATGGGTTGAGGACCTTCTACAGCCCTGTCCAGCTCTCCTAGAGTAACTGCCTGTCCCCTGGAATCTCCTCCATGCTCTTGAGACTGTGCTGGGAGACACAGCAAACCTTCTGGCAATGGCATGTATTGATGTGCCATCCTGGAGGAGTTGGACTGCCTGGGCAACCTCTGTAGGGTCCAGGTATCTCCTCATTCTACCAGTAGTGACACGGACCCTAGCCAAATGCAAAACTAGAGAAAAAAACAGTCATAAAAGATGAGTAGGGAAAAAAAATGTCAGTGGCCTCCACCTGTAAAACCATTCTTGTTTTGGGGGTTGTCTCATTGTTGCCCATCTAGTGCACCTGTTGTTAATTTCATTAACACCAAAGCAGCTGAAACGTAACAACCCCCTCTGCTACTTAACTGACCAGATAAATATCCCAGGAGTTTCACTGTCTTGATGCTATAGCAGTGTAGATGTGTAGATGTCAGTTCAACGCTGAAAGGATTACAGAGGGGAGATCTCTCAACCCATTGCTCCGTTTTATGGAGAGAGCACAGCGGTAACTGGCCCTATGAACAGGAACACCACTTAAAAAAAAAAAAAAAGCCTGATGGTGAATTTGTACCTGGACATTTTTCAAAAGAAAGTGGAGGCTGTCATGGAAAAAACTGCAGGTTCTCTTCTACAAACACCAGTGCGAATGACAGCGGGATGACTCTGCTGTTTGCTGCCAACTGTGAATGGGTAGCTGGGGCCATTGAGCCATGTCCACTTTAATGGCAGGTCAGCAGCAGCCACAGCTATCCATGGCTGCCTGCCCCACAAAGTGCATCAGTTGCAATCACCTCAGGTAATTGCTGGCTATGTGGATAGCCATGGATAGCTGCAGCTGCCGCCAGCCTGTCATTGAAGTGGACGGGGCTTGGTGGCCACAACTAGCCACTCATAGTAGGGACAAACAGCTGCAGAAATCAGCAGATTCTTGCTGCTGTCATTCACATTGGTGCTAATCACCCGTGCAAATGTAGTCTTAAGGTAAGGTGATAGTTATGTAATGGGGAACTGACAGCTTTCTTTGTACTTTGGCTCTAAGGTCAAGAACATTTTTTTTTTCATTATTATGAGTGTGGATTTCTGCTTTAGGCAATGATTGTTTGAATAACATGGTGCCTCTATGTGGAGCCACCATTTGAAGCCTGATTGTAATTTTCCCTGCTGGGTCATCCACATAATGTTGCCTCTTAACACATTACATTACACGCATGTATGTTTGCGTATTAAAGGAACTGTCCTTTCATCTGTCTGGTGATTGCTCTCCCATGCATGGTTTGATCCCCCGTCCGGTGGTCAGCCTGGTGTTCATTTTGCTTAGCAAATGGATTTGTGTCTTCTTCTACCTCCTCATCTTCTCTGCCCACTGATTATGCTTCAGCTTTCCATAGTGTTCTGTCTCTCCAGTCTAAACATTGAAAGTGTGATCTCTGTAAATTACAGTTGTGATGAGATGGTAATAACTCCAATCTCAGTTGGATACCACAGTCAGTGACTCAATACAGAAGACATCTTGTAGAGTTTTTTCCATAAACTGAGAGAATCTTACAACAATGAACATCTGATAGGTCAAAAGATCATATTGTACTCTGCTTCACGAGAGATGAGGCTTGCCGAAATGCATTACTGAGAAAGGTGTGGGCTATCTATACAGCATTAACTAAACCAAAGGAAAGGGAGGAGCAGAGACAAATTACAGAGAACACTTAAAGGCATGCGACAGTCATGTGAAACATGACACATAGTAATAATTTACCTTTTTTTAAAGTTGAAAATTTGGAGGTCTAATAAACATTCACTAGCACAGTTTACAATTGCATTCCTGGAATGATTTGTATTGCATGCTTGCATTGGTCTAGCTCCGTGATCTCCAAACTGCAGCCAGTGGCCGAATGTAGCCCTTTGGTTGCCTTTATCCAGCTTTGGGGGCCCTCTTTTTTCTGATATGAGGCACTATTTCTTTCACTGACTTCACTGATGAGGCACCAATCCTTCCACTGACCCAAGCAGCAGGGCACCAATCCTCTCACTGACACCATTGATGGGGCACTATTCCTTCCACTGACACCAACAATGGGGCACTATACCTCTCACTGTTATAAACAATTAGGCACTATTCTTCCCACTGACACCAATGATGGGGGACTGTTACTCCAATTGACACCAACGAAGGGGCACTATTCCTCCCACTGACACCAACAATGGGGCACTATTTCTGCCACTGACACCAGTGATGGGGCATTATTACTCCCATTGACAGCAACAATGGGGTACTATTCCTTCCACTGACAGTAATAATGGGGCACTATTCCTCCCACTGACACCAACAATGGGGCACTATTACTTCCATTGACTGCAACAATGGGGCACTATTCCTCCCAATGACACCAATGGTGGGGCACTATTCCTTTCACTAATACCAGTGATTGGGCATTATTCCTCTTACTAGGCAAAGGCGTTATGTCCATTCTAAATTCTCATTGACCACCAAGCCTGAGACATAATCTATTCCCCCTAACGCTGGGGCATTTTCTACTCTCCCTGGCCACAGTCTGGCCCCCGTAAAGTCTGAAGGACAGTAAACTGACCCTATGTTTAGAAAAAAAAATTAGAGACTCCTGGTCAAGCTGAAAATCTCTGTAGCAGTCGGCGTTAATATGGTGATTGCTGTGATTTTCCATTTCTTGCTGGGGGGTCTTTGCAAGTCCCCCTTTGCACACTGGCCACCAGAGGTTGCTTGCTGGTGACTACCACTTTTCATAGAACGCCTTGTGTTTCCTTCATTGAATATAAAGCGTTCTCTGATTGGACAAGGGGAAGATCTTGATGTCACCGCCCCTCCTCTCCATCTTGTCCTATCACAGAATGCCTTGTATTCATTGAAAGAAATACAAGGCATTCTATGAATAGCATCTGTGCCAAATGAGCCACCTTCTGCTATCAGTGTGCAGAAGGGAAGCCACTCAAATGTAGAACCCAGAAGATTGAGGCTATCATTGTAGTAACACTGACTACTATAGCGATTGTCAGCTTCTCCATTGGCCCACCAGTTATGACATTGTGCCAAGCAGGACCAGTGCGAGTATACAATAAAGATCATTGCTGGAGTTCAGCTTTAAAGTTACAAAAGCAAGTTCGGAAGGAAATGTACATTTTGTCTTACAATTCAGGATGCCCTTTGCATGTGAGTGTGCACGCTGCTCTTCTAGCTTCATAGAGTTCATAGATTTTGCTGGGTATGCGCCATCTTCCTGCTTCTAATTATACTGGATTATACTTGATGTGATATTGCTATATCTTTCTTATGGTTTATCTCTCGCAATTTGAGAAATAAGGTTTCCTGATCAACCTTCTTTCATCTTTTTTTTTTTTTTTACAGGAACCCTTGAAATCATTTTTAGGTCTCATGGAACCCCTACTAAAACCAATTAATTGGGGGTGAGTGGGAAAAACACCGTTTAAATAGGTGGGCAGTGGACAGAAAGCCGCATGTGTGTCCAAGTGCTTGGCCCAGCTCAAGCCTTCCAATCCTCCCCTTTTCCCTGCCGCTTCCCAAAGGCACATTCCTCTGCTTCGTGCTTCCCTTCTCCCTCTTGTGGCTTTACAAAACCCTGACCCAGAATCAGGTTGTCCACAAATGATTTAGCACTGGATTACCCACGAACTTGTGATGTGCTCCGGGAGAGAGGCAGCCTGCTTCTGTCCACACTTCGGTCCTGATGTGAGAAGCATAGGGGTGGGAAGGGTAGCTGTCCCAGGCCAACCTGGGTTCCGCGGCACTGCGGTATCTTGTACAGTGGTGGCCAGAATGCCACACTTACAGGCAGCCAAAAAGGTAATTGGTGTACTGTAGCTGGCTCGGCCAAGTGGCTTTGACCCCAGAACTATCCATACACCACTCAAGGAACCCCAACAATTTCTGGAGGAACCGTGGTTGAGAATGGCTGTTTTAGGCCATCTTTAAATGTGTACGCCTTGTAACAATGTAGTTAAGCTCTTAAATTCACATCTACTAAATTGCTTGTTGAGCTTTTTATGCTGTTCAAACTCTGTCTGCCCTGACCTAAGCTTCAGCTACAGCCTTCTCCCCCCCAGGCCTTGTTCCTATGTTAACAACTAACCGTTGGGTACCCCAACACTAACTTTTGGCTTTACTCTGTTTGTGTTTGACTTCTTGGCAGCTCATCTGACTGGGTAGTTTAATCCTTGGATTGACCTCAAGTCTTCTATGCTTTCTTCTCTGGACTCTTCTCTGCTTAATCCTTGTTGGGGTACAGTCACACTATTCAGGTTGGTAAACTGCCGAATGAGTGCGCTATAAGTATTTTCAGAAAATCTTTCTGTAGGCTTGGATCTTGTTAGGACCAAATAATTAATTGTGGAAAGTTTCTACTTCTTGTGCATTCTAAGGTCATAACTAAAACTTTCTAAAACATAATTCCCTTTTCATTTTAGCTAACGGATTTTGGTCTTGCCAGAAATGAAACGTCAGTTTCGACGCGTACAGCTGGGACAATTTCTTACATGCCTCCAGAGTCCTTTACATACCATGAATATAAGCCAACTAAAGAGTTTGATGTATACAGGTACTAAATCATAGGATCATGTTGTGCTTCTATTATTATTATTATTAATATAATACAGGATTTATATAGAGCCAACGGTTTGCTCAGCGCTTTACATTGTAGTGGGAGACAATACAGTAACAATACAGTTCAATACAAGAGGGATTTGAGGGCCCTGCTCCTTCTCCTAAAATCTAGGAGGGAGGGGTGAAAGGTACAATAGGTAATAACTGTGGGGGATGGAGTTGTTGGAAGAGTAGAGGATCCCATTATTAGCAGAGGGCGGGATAGGCTTCCCTGAAGAGATAGGTTTTCAGTGAATGCCTAAAGGTAAGTAGAGTAGGTAATAGTCTGATAGATTGGGGTAGAGAGTTCCAGAGGATGGGTGACGCCCTGGAGAAGTCTTGGAGATGAGAATGGGAGGAGGAGATAAGGGAGCTAAAGAGTAGGAGATCTTGCGAGGAGCGGAGTGTACGGTGTGGGTGATATTTAGAGATAAGATCGGTTATGTAATTTGGGTCAGTGTTGTGGATGGCTTTATATGTCATTGTCAGAGTTTTGAATTTTATCTGTTGGGCAACTGGGAGACAGTGGAGGGATTGGCAGAGAGGGGTGGCAGAAACAGAACAGATAGTGAGGTGGATGAGTCTGGCAGCAGCATTCATGATAGACTGGAGGGGGGATAGCCTGCGATGAGGTAGGCCAATGAGGAGGGAGTTACAATAGTCAAGGTGAGATATAACAAGGGAGTGGATAAGTTGCTTAGTGGTTTCTGTGGTTAGGAATGGTCGTATCTTGGAGATGTTGCGGAGGTGAAGTCTACATGATTTTGTCAGTGATTGGATCTGGGGCTGGAATTACACCTAGTACCCTGGCGTGAGGGGATGGACTGAGGATGGTGTTATCGATATTTATGGTAAAGTCTGTGGAGGTGGCGCGGGCAGGGGGGAATACTAGGAGCTCAGTTTTGGAAAGGTTGAGTTTGAGGGAGTGGAGTGACATCCAAGCCGATATGCTTCTATATATAAGTATCTATAAGGGCTCATTCACATTGGGCCTATACGTATTTTCTGCACAGAATGGAGGTTCTTGCTGGCAGAGCTAACAGAAGATCCAGTGTAAAATGTACACTTAAAGTACTCTCTTTTAGACACATACAATTCTTCTGATGACTTTACACTTGCATGCAGTTGTGAAAGAGGGAGGGCAATATGACACTTAGTTTAGGAGAAGGTCCGCCTAAACTAAGTGTTTGCGGACATGAAGGACATGTTCATGGATTGCGGGTGCAATGCTCTACAGGCTCCTGTGCAAAAAATAATAAATGCATATTTTTTTTTCTTGCAAAAACATGTGCATTTATTATTTTTTCCCAAAGGTGAACTTAGCCTTTTTAACATGGAGTAAAGAGGTGTCATACAGTATATAGCCCCAGATATGTTAACAAAATGTAAACTTCTTACTTCTTTACCTTTGCTTTCAGCTTTGCCATTTTAATATGGACGATATTGTCAGGCCAGGAACCATATTATGGTATGTTCCAACCTTCTCTGCACTTCAAGATTTCCTGAACATCTATTTTTTCCATCTTAATATAATCGATAGTTTTTTATATTTCCAGGCATAAATAGAGACATCATTTTTTATCGTGTACCACATGGTATCCGACCTGACATGAAACTTGTGGACAAGTGGAAGACTAAGAAGATGGTTCCTGAAGCTATAGAGATGATGACGCAATGTTGGGATGGTGAACCCAGTAAACGGCTTTGCTTTGCAGGTAGAAATCTCAAGTTATTTCTTTGCATGCTACCCATTTTGTGACCCCTAAAATGAATTGAGTCCAGAAAAGGTGGCTTTGATTATGAAACCTGGAGCAATATATTGAATTGTGGTCTTGAAAATTACCTGCACTGAAATTAAATGATCCTTTCCCTTCTAGTAACTACTTATACTTTTCTCTTTCTCCTTCCCAATACATTCTGCACTGAATACATCCCTACTTTGGAAACACTACCTGAAACCTTGGCCATGCATATTGTTAATGCAGCCAGAATGCAAATTCTCTGCAAATTGGAGAACACCACAAAGACTTTCACTGAGAGAGATGAGATTGGACAGAGTAGCTGAAACTTATCCAATCAGCCCAAGAGAGGCCAAAGGAATATACTAAGACCTGGGCCTGATGGTCTCAGTGCAAATCGAATACTAAATACATGAACATCATGTCACCATCTTTGTGACGGTTGCTTGATGCTGAATCCTATGAACGCCAATTTACACCACAGGGTGAATATTGAACTTGGTCCAATCTTGGGAACCCTGGCGTGCTGAGCCCCACACCCCACCCCCAAAACCTCTACCACCACTCCCTTTTTTGTTTATTCTTTCTTCTCTCTTCCTTCTTCAATTTCTTCCTGTCCCCTAAATACCCTTTCTCAAACCCCATGCCCCTTCCCCTAACAGTGTCCAAGTGTCCATCGTCCAAGTGTCCATCCTATTCATTCATTCGGGCAGCACAGTGGCTAAATGGTTAGCACTCCCGCTTGACAGTACACGGGTTGTTGGTTCGAATCCCAGCCACGGCACCACCGGCCTGGAGTTTAGATATTCTCCCTGTGCCTGCATGGGTTTCCTCCAGGTACTCTGGTTTCCTCCCACACTCCAAAGACGTGCTGGTAGGTTAATTGGATCCTGTGTAAATTGTCCCTAGTATGTGTATGTATCAATGTGTGTTAGGGACCTTAGACTGTATGCCCCTTGAGGCTTAGGGACTGATGTGAATAATATATGTAAAGCGCTGTGTAAATTTATGGAGTTGTATAAGTACCTGGAAATAAATAATAATGTAGAGCCAAGGTCCCCCTCGTCGTGGTCCACAGCTAGAGAATTCTCAGGGACTGTCATGGACTTTGAAGGCCAGTTCACACCAGAATGCGGTGTAGGAAACCTATGTTCGTGCGTGTTTCCCGCGCTGTATTAAAATGCAGTGCAGCGGGTGTTCCTCGCTCTGGATCACATAGTATCATGCAATGCTGTTGCACGAAGTTTGCAAAAGTAGTGCATCACTACTTTTGGTGCGGAGCGATGGGATTTCAAAATGAATGGCCTGAAATTGCACTACACAGGACTGTATGTGAATTTCAGAGAAAGGCACAGCGTGTTCTCTCTTCTTCCTTCAATTTCTTCCTGTCCCCTAAATACCATCTCTCAAACCCCACGCCCATACCCTAACAGTGTTCAAGTGTCCATCCTATTCATTCTAACCAAGACCCCCTCGTCGTGGTCCACAGCTTGAGAATTCTCAGGGGCTGTCATAGACTTTGAGGGCCAGTTCACACCAGAATGCTTTGCAGGAAACCTATGTTCGTGCTCGTTTCCCGCACCGTATTAAATCTGCAGCGGGTGTTCCCCTCATTGGATCGCATAGTACAATAGGACTTTGCGATGCTGTTGCACTAAGTTTGTAAAAGTAGTGCATGCACTACTTTTGGTGCGGTGCGATTTCGGAATGAATCAGCTGAAGTCGCACCGCATAGAACTGTATGTGAATTGCAGAGGAAGGCAGAGTGTGTTCCTGTGCAATTCCTGGTGTGAGCCAGCCCTGATAGGCAGTGAAGCCGGATGCTGTGCCACCAGGCTCCCTAAAACTCCGGGATTGGATGCACATGGGCTAGACACACCCTGTGAAAATGACTAAAGCAAAAAATCTAAAATATTCAGCAGTACTGTAATTCACCTAAACAATTCAGACCGTGTCTTCTGTTGCAATATCTAGCTTTACTTGTCATGCAGCTTTTCTTGGAAAGTTCTGTGGAACAGAGCGGAGCTCTGTATAAAGGTTGTGCAGCCCTTCCATTGGTGTGGTCGCTGCATCCTGCTGACTGAGCTTGGCATTCACAAAGAATGTGCTTTCTTTTTGCTTAGTGCTGTACATTATTATTATTATTATACAAGATTTATATAGCGCCAATAGTTTGCTGAGCGCTTTACAATATAATGGGAGACAATACAGTTCAGTACAAGAGGGTTAGGAGGGCCCTGCTCCTTGGAAGGCAAGTTGGATATTTGGCGCATTTCGAGACGGAGTAGAATTATCAGGTGTATGTATAAACATATAAATTAATGGTGATGGAATTAGGGAAAGTAAATCATAAACAGTATACCTTAATAAATATACAAATAAAATGTCCTTAGAGAGAGTCCTATAGGACATTCTGATGCACCATGGGGTGGAGGCAGCAGGCCAAAAACAAGCTAAAGAGGCCCTGTGGAAGATCAGGAAGAAAGAGTCGGCGCCCTCTAAGTACAGTATAACCGCTTTGTAATGGATAAAAGGTATGGTAATACAGGCCCGATGAGGGAGCACAACGCCAACCCCCACCATCACATGACCTGGAATGATGTCTCGGCTGAGGGAATCCCAAAACTAGGAGGACGTGCTGGAGGCCATCTGCACTACCACAAGACACCGGTGATCCCTTTCCATCTAGAGGCTTCACAACAGCGGATTCTTCTTATTTTACAAGTGTACAATCCAAACGCACACGTTCCTGCGTTACAAATGGCAGTGTGTGTGTATAAGTGGGTGCAGCAGCGACCGTCGCTTGGAACCGAACAGAAACAGCAAGGGAGAATGTCACCATCACATCGAGGATCACCAATATGGGTCCAAAAGTTTTAATGAACTGTCACATAGTTACAGCAAAGCAACGTTTCGGAGTCTCGCACATGCCTGATGAAGGGGTCCTGCAAGACTCCGAAACGTTGCCTTGCTGTAACTATGTGATCGTTCATTAAAACTTTTGGACCCATATTGGTGATCCTCGGTGTGCCGGTGACATTCTCCCTTCTTATTTTACAAGTGCAAACCTACTAATGCTTTGTGAGTGGCCTGTATTACTATACCTTTTATCCATTAAAAAGCTTTTATACTGCACTTAGAGGGCACCGCCTCTTTTTTCCTGATCCTGCTCCTTGGAGCTTACAATCTAAGAGCATGTCTATCTGATATGCAGTACATGTACTTTACTCCAATTGTTAAAATAGTTTCCTTAGACATGATGGACCAAATGAACTATTTACTTTACTAACAGATGTGCTCTCTATATGTATAAACTGTATATAGCATCCGCTACATACAGTATACAGTGCTGTATTCCGGCAGTAGGATGGAGATGTTCCATCCTGCTCCTGGAACAAAATCGAGTGGGGCTGAGTGCTGTTCAGCCAATCACAGGAAGCCTTGTATTTCCTGAATGCATACACGTCCTCGTCTGATTGAAAGAAGTGGAAGGAAAGAAAATCGCTTGATTCCCCAATTGCCGCGGTCAGAAAACAATAACGCTGCGGGCAGGATTCCTCCATCCACTTCGAAGGTGTGGATGAGAAAATCTGTTGAATGGAAAAAATAAATGAACCATGTATGGTCAGCTTAAAGTGGAGCTCCACCCAAAAGGGGAAGTTCTGCTTTAAGGCCTCGTCCCCCACTCCCCATTAGGGTTGGGTACCTTTGGGGATCAGGGTGTGGGAGCCTGTACCTGATTTTGACAGGTAGCCATACCCACCTCCGTTGCAATCGCCTGGGTGATCGGAAAGTGGAAGTTGTATGCCACCCAAATCCCCCCCCCCATTGTCTTCTGGGACCTGTCATGTGTTTCAGAAGACAACGTGACCATTCACAAGGCGCATTCACAGTGGGCACAAGCTGTCACAGCCGGGTGTCCACACTTAAGATGCCGGTGCCAGGGAGAAGGGACAGCCAGTGAAACCGAAGACACACCGCAGGATTTTATTTTTTTTTTTTTAAACTTTGACTAGGGCTCCACTTTAAGGGCTCATCACACAGGCAACCAGAGGGCAGTAAGAACAGGTGGTTGTACCACTATTTTACTTCCCTCCAACCACCCACTACCCACCTATACACAGAAATACAGCCACTTCGGGCTGTACACAGGCCGTATCAAAGCATCACGCCCAAACCAAAAATGAAACAGCATGTTGCAATTGCAGGCGGTACTCCTGTCTAACGTGACCCATTTAATGAATAGGGACACACCTCACTGTCTTACAACCGCATGCAATGTTTTGGCACTGTGAATTGGCATTTTGAGTGTTAAAACGGGTGGTGAAAAAGCAGATCACTTTTCAGAGGGGCAGCAATAATAGCTGCACAAGTGAGCAAGCCCTAAGAAGGGAGTTCCCATTACTTTGTAGATGTTTTTCCATCTCTTGTTGCATGTCGAGGGAATGAACTGAAATGAAATCTCCCCAATGGGACACTAACAGGGGTTTAAATCCATCACTATTCCACTTAAAATTTTTGGCTCTACATTATTATTTATTTTATTTATTTCAGGTACTTATATAGCGCTGTCAATTTACGCAGCACTTTACATATACAGTTGCAAGAAAAAGTATGTGAACCCCTTGGGATTACATGGGGTTTAGCATGAATTGGGCATAAAATGTGCTCTGAATGTCATCTAAGTCACAACAATAGAAGAACACAGTCTGCTGAACATAATACTACACAAACATTAGATGTTGCCATGGTTTAATTGCACATAACATGTAAACATTCACAGTGCAGGGAGGAAAAAGTATGTGAAGCCCTAGCTTAATGACTTCTCCCAGAGCTAATTGGAGCCAGGAGTGAGCCAACCTTGACTCCAATCAGTGTGATGATATTGGATGTGTTGCTGACAGCTGTCCTGCCCTTAAAAACACACACCTGTTTTGGGTTTACTGGTTTCAAGAAGCACTGTCTGATGTGAACCATGCCTCACAGAAAAGAGCTCTCAGAAGACCTACAATCAAGAATTGTTGACTTGCATGAAGCTGGAAAGGGTTACAAAAGTATCTCCAAAAGCCTTGATGTTCATGTGTCCATGGTAAGACAGACTGTCTACAAATGGAGAAAGTTTAGCACTGTTGCTACTCTCCCTAGGCATGGTCGTCCTGTAAAAATGACTGCAAGAGCACAGCGCAGAATGCTGCATGAGGTAAAGAAGAATCCCAGAGTGTCAGCTAAAGACCTACAGAAATCTCTGGCACATGCTAACATTTTTGTTGACACATCTACAAGGAAAACATTAAACAAGAATGGAGTACATGGGAGGACACCACGGAGGAAGCCATTGCTGTCCAAAAAGAATATTGCAGCACGTTTGAAGTTTGCAAAAGAGCACCTGGATGTTTCACAGCACTATTGGCAAAATATACTGTGGACAGATGAAACCAAGATTGAGTTGTTTGGGAAGAACACACAACACTATGTGTGGAGAAAAAAAGGCACAGCACACCAACATCAAAACCTCATCCCCACTGTAAAACATGGCGGAGGGAGCATCGTGGTTTGGGGCTGCTTTGCTGCCTCAGGGCCTGGATGGATTGTTGTCATTGATGGGAAAATGAATTCCAGAGTTTATCAAGACATTTTGCAGGAAAACGTACGACCATCTGTCCGCCAACTGAAGCTCTGCAGAGGATGGGTGATGCAACAGGACAATGACCCAAAGCATACAAGTAATTCAACAAAACAATGGCTGCAACAGCACAGAATACGCCTTCTGGAGTGGCCCAGTCAGAGTCCTGACCTCAACCCGATTGAAATGCTGTGGCATGACCTAAAGAGAGCGATTCACACCAAACATCCCAAGAATATTGCTACACTGAAACAGTTTTGTGAAGAGGAGTGGTCCAAAATTACTCCAGATCGTTGTGCAGGTCTGATCTGCAACTACAGGAAACGTTTGGTTGAGGTTATTGCTGCCGAAGGAGGGTCAACCAGTTATTAAGTCCAAAGGTTCACATACTTTTTCCTCCCTGCACTGTGAATGTTTACATGTTATGTGCAATTAAACCATGGCAACATCTAATGTTTGTGTAGTATTATGTTCAGCAGACTGTGTTCTTCTATTGTTGTGACTTAGATGACATTCAGAGCACATTTTATGCCCAATTCATGCAAAACTCCACGTAATCCAAAGGGGTTCACATACTTTTTCTTGCAACTGTATATTGTACATTCACATCAGTCCCTAACCCTCAAGGGGCGTACAATTTAAGGTCCCTAACTTACATTCATACATACACATTAGGGCCAATTGAGACAGGATCCAATTACCCTACCAGCATGTCTTTGGAGTGTGGGAGGAAACCGGAGTACCCAAAGGAAACCTACGCAAGCACAGCGAGAACATGCAAACTCCAGGCTGGAGCTGCCATAGTTGGGATTCTAACCAACGAACCTAGTACTGCCAGGTGGCAGTAGTAACCATTTTGTCACTGTGCTGAATGAAACCTACAAAAACTGATTGCCTCTATGTGTCTCTTGCAGAATGTATGGAGCTGCTGGAGAAGATGGAGAAAACATATGAAGGGGAAATCAAAGATGCTGTTTTGGATGTTTTGATTAAACTCCGAGACTTTTCTTCTTCCTCTCAGGTATTCTGGGGCTGATAATATGCTGGTTACTATAAGGTTTTATGGCAAAATAAAGCCCAACTCCAGGGATAATATGTCTAGGGGGCAGGAAAAGATTTTTTACTTACCTGGTCCTCCACTCCCACAGAAGCTGGAGCACCCCTACATTCCAGCAGTGGACTGTTCCTCAGAATCCTCATGTCCAATGTAGGGATATAGACTTCAGGACATCAGGAGGATAGGAAACTGCCAGGGCTTAGAGGAGAAGAGACTGGTCTCACAACCTGGAGGGAACCTGCAGGAGTGGAGGACTGGGTAATAAAAGTGCATGGATCGAAATTCGTCCAGTCCCTGCCTAAGCGGCCGAATTTCAATCCATGAATGACCGGCCAAAGATTTTCAAACATCTATTCATATGAAAGATCATGTCAGTACTTTCAATAATGCCAGCAGAGACTTGACAAATGACGTTTGAAAGTACTTCAACATTGCATTTGCTCATTCAATATGATTTTCGTTCAGTGAATTCATTTCATACCAAAATCAGTTATTTTTTTGAGAAACATTAGAAAGTAGAAATGCTTCTTAAATATAAGAGAAAGCCTTGGGAAAGATGGTCAAGCTCTTTTATCCCATCAAAAAGTGAGAAACCAGTCTGACGTTTCGAGGACACAAATTTTGAATTGCTGTCCTTTTTCTACTGGGATGTCTATGATGGTGTTACCACTGGCCAGGCACCCACAAGTAACAAGGTGAAGGTTTCTGTGTCGGACAGACCTAAAACACTATCTTCCCAAAATAGACACCTTAAGAAAAAAACTATAGACTTGTCCTTTCCTGTACTATATAAAGCTAAAATAAAACCTTTATCCTGACTGCTCACTATTGGCTTGAAGGATCTCAGAATTTGGTAGTTCTCATGGTAATTCTGTATGTTATCTTAAGGAAAGTCTTCCGAACGGACATCACTGTAGAAAAGGGCCAGTACTCCAAAATCAAAATCTAACTGTGTAATCAAACTCTTTCCAACAAACAGAAGAAACTGGCATGATGTTTTGAGTGCATACAAGACCTCTTTCTCTAGTTATGAGAGAAAGCCTTGAGTAAGAGGTCCTCCAAATGTCACATCTGTTTCTCATTTTTTGATGGAATAAAAGAGCTTGACCACACATTTTGGAGTGCTGGCCTTTTTCTACTTTGACGTCTATGGTGGTGCCAACCACTGGCTGGGCACACACAAACACCAAAGTGAAGGTTTCTGTGCGGGACAAACCTAGAGCACTATTTTCCCAATAAAGACACTGTTGACAACACATTTCGGAGTTGCTGCCCTTGTCTAGATTGACCAAGATGACAGTACCTTGAACACTATCTTCCCAGTGGAGACATGGTAATAAAAACCAAAACAAAAAGGCTTAACCCTTCCTTGTGCTATATAAAAATAAAGCCAAAGATCTTCAGTCAGGATAAAAGGTTTTAGTTTCAGGATCACAAGCTCAAGATTCTATATTCCCAAAATATATATTTTTCAGTTCTTAGACGATTCTGTAGACCTGAGTAGCTCGGTCCGATCAAGCAAGAAAGATATGAAATCAAAGCTGATATGCTGTTGTGTAATTTTATACTAAAATTTTGAAAGTTTAATTTGCTTCTTGCAGAATGATCAGATTGCAGATACACCTGATGGTGTTAACGTCTCTCAAAGTGGTGATTCAGGTAGGCAAGTGTGGATGTATCTTTGGCTGTCCAAGTTCATACTGTCCGTGTCTTACTAGCAATAATCACTTACAATGGATATAAAAAGTCTACACACCCCTGTTAAAATATCAGGTTTCTGTGATGTAAAAAAATGAGACTGACAAAGGTAAATCATTTCAGAATTGTTTTCGCCTTTAATGTAACCTATAAACTGTACAACTCAATTGAAAGACAAACTGAAATCTTTTTTTTTTTTTGGGGGGGGGAGTAAACATAAAAAAATAAAATAATATGGTTGCATAAGTGTGCACACCCTCTAACTGGGGATGTAGCTGTGTTCAGAAGTAAGCAATCGCATTCAAAATCATGTTAAATAGGAGTCACTACACACCTTCCATCATTTAAAGTGCCTCTGATTAACCCCAAATAAAGTTCAGCTGTTCTAGTAGGTCTCTCCTGACATTTTTTTAGTCGCATCCTACAGCAAAAGCCATGGTCCGTAGAGAGCTTTCAAAGCATCAGAGGGATCTCATTGTTAAAAAGTGTCAGGAGAAGGGTAAGAATTTCCAAGGCATTAGGTATACCATGGAACACAGTGAAGACAGTCATCATCAAATGGAGAAAATATGGCACAACATTGACATTACCAAGAACTGGACGTCCTCCAAAATTGATGAAAAGACGAGAAGAAAACTGGTCTGGGAGGCTGCCAAGAGGCCTACAGCAACATTAAAGGAGCTGCAGGAATATCTGGCCAAATACTGGCTGTGTGGTACGTGTGACAACAATCTCCCGTATTCTTCATACGTCTGGGCTATGAGGTAGAGTGGCACAACATAAGCCTTTTACTTATGAAGAAAAACATCCAAGCCCGGCTACATTTTGCAAAAACACACCTGAGGTCTCCCAAAAGCATGTGGGAAAATGTGTTCTGGTCTGATGAAACCAAGGTTGAACTTTTTTGCCATAATTTCAAAAGATGTGTTTGGCAGGAAAATAACACTGCACATCACCAAAGTAACACCATACCCACAGTGAAGCATGGTGGTGGCAGCATCATGCTTTTGAGCTGTTGTTCTTCTGCTGGAACTGGGGCTTTAGTCAAGGTAGACGGAATTATGAACAGTTCCAAATACCAGTCAATATTGGCACAAAACCTTCAGGCTTCTGCTAGAAAGCTTAACATAAAGAGGAACTTTATCTTTCAGCATGACAATGACCCAAAGCATACATCCAAATCAACAGGAATGGCTTCACCAGAAGATTCAAGTTTTGGAATGGCCCAGCCAGAGCCCAGACCTGAATCTGACCAAAAATCTGTGGGGTGATCTGAAGAGGGCTGTGCAAGAAGATGCCCTCGCAATCTGACAGAATTGGAGTGTTTTTGCAAGGAAGAGTGGGCAAATATTGCCAAGTCAGGATGTGCCATGTTGATAGACTCATACCCAAAAAGAGTGCTGGAATAAAATCAAAAGGTGTTTCAACAAAGTATTAGTTTAAGGGTGTGCACACTTATGCAACCATATTATTTTAGTTTGTACAGTTTATAGGTCACATTAAAGGTGGAAAAAGTTCTGAAATTATTTATCTAATTTTTTACATCACAGAAACCTAACGTTTCAGGGGTGTGTAGACTATTTATATCCACTGTATTAGGGGGAAAACAACACAGCCACTTCCAGTTTCAGTTTGTTGTTTACATGTCATTACCAGCTTGTGAAAGCATCTGATCAAACCGATCTCGGTTTGATCAGGTGCTTTGAGGCCGGAGGAGAGACCTGAGGTCTGATAGACTCCAGATCTCTCAGTAAAGAGGACCTGTCTCTGCCCCAGCTATCACAAGAAATGTTTTTTATCCTTTGATAATAATTTACTAAAGCTGATCAAAAAAGAAAAAAAAAAATAGAGACCATATAAATAAAGTGTCTCTGTCCCCCTGTGCTCATGTACAAATGCAAGCAGATGTGTCGGTCCCCCCCACATGCATATGTAAATGGAAATCCGTCATAAAGCAAATGCCTTTGATGGACGCAGCCATTCCTCAAATCATGTGTTTGCATGCTAGTTTCCAGACAATCAAGCCAGACCTGTGTAGTTCCATTGCAAGGTAAGCTGTCTTATCAGTATGAGTAGAGGGAGTTCTTGTTTTACATATTTTTTCCAGGTTTTTTTTTTATGCAAATAGATATATACACACTTTTACCATTATATTTAAACTACCCAAATATGTTGAAAAAGGTGAGGATCTGCTATCTGCACCTTCTCCTTCTCTGCTGGCAAAGTGTACTGGAGATCTGGCTGTAATTAAGTGCTGCAGTATGTGGCTGCTTGACATACTATACGATCTAAGATTGAGAGGTACAAAAAAAGTTGTTGCATGGATGTTGCAAGCAGTCGATAAGTGTAGACTGGAATGTACTTAATAAATTGATTTCCTATGAGCATCAGCTCCATCTAGTGACCATAATGTGGTACTGTATATTCCCTGCGTAAAGTATAGATCACGGGAAATCAAATATATTAGGTAAATCAATATTTTTTTTTAATACATAGATCCCTAAGCGTTCATCACTGTAGTGCGTATGTGGAATATACAATTGTACTGTACATTACAAGAACCATCATGTAATTTATGAACTGCAGTATACTGTAAATGCTCTTATCCTTTCTCCTGTGCTAGCATTTAAAATGGCAACAGCTACTGTACTCTTGCATTTTGCTTATATTTAATTATTTGTACGTATTATATTATGGCAGGTCTCGTCAATGCACCTATAACAGTTACCATTATTTTCAAAAGAAAACCACTGCTCCGAAATGTAAATTACACAGGCACTCAGGATCTCAACAATGCAGTAGGTCAAAAACCCCCATGTATGCTGTCCATAGATTAAAAAAAAAAAAGCAATTCCCATAAAGACAGTGATAAACTTCTAAAGTATATTTCAAGGCAAATTTAAAAAAAAAAAAACACAGGCAGTACGACTCTGAAATAATTGTACATTTCCCTATATTTAGTCCCCTGAAAGACTTTGCACGAAGCAAAAAATACCTGTTGATGTGCCGGAACTGCACTCATCCTAATTTCTTGTTGGGGCCTGACAACACACAGCACTTTGTTGGACTGAATGGTATCAGTTCTGTTTAGTTTTCTTTTGCTATATTACTAAATTCCTTCGACTGACCTCATCTCCATAACATGGGGACTTAAGTTGGTCATAAACGGTCTAGATTTTTCTTTTTTTCTTCGGATTTCAGATTCCTCCATCCACAGGATACAGTGCGTAGAATCTCCCTATACAGTTATTGTATTTTGATAGCCAGTGCAGGCAGCTGTTAGAATACCTGAAGACTGACTGAGTCTGATTGGATGCAGATGCTATTCAGCTGAAAATTTAACGTACAGCTCCTTTTATTTCCCAGAACGTCTTTCAGGACAGTACCTGAGAGATTGTGGTTCCTCCTACCAAACAGGAAACACCTCTTCCACCAATCTTTTAAAGGGGGGCTTTTCCCCACCACTTATTAGTTTTTGTGTTTCCTCCGGCCTGGTGGGAAGGCCTGGAGCCAGAATCTTTGGGGTTTGTTCTAAGAGAGTTGGTTGATGTTCCACTAACCTTTGTTTCTTTTAGAGATTCCCAGGCTTCCTAGGTCTATACGTGAGGTTAGGCAGTGGATGGGCTCTTCTCCCCCTCCTGTACTCGGGGAGAGTCTGTACTGACCTTGGAAGCCCTGCTCCTAGGCGGTGGCTGCACCGATAGAAAGCCGCCGCCATCTTTTTGGTGGCCAGATCGTGTCTTCAGCGTCCGGAAGTTAGGTTTCCGGAAGGGTCAGGGCTACCGGGTTAGGCACACGGCATCTTTTCTGGGAGGAGGAAGGACTGGTGCCTTTTTTCCAGTTCCAGTCTGGGACAAGCAAGTAATAGCCACGTGGATTTGTTTGCTGCATGCTCGTAATGGAGGACACAGGTTCAACAGCAGTGGGGACAGGGACAGGCACCAGCAAGGCCCAGGTAAGCGGTGACTGCACGTAGGTTGAGCGGTTGAGAATTTCTTGACTCATTAGTGAGGTTTTTTTTTGGTATGTTTATATCCATACTGGCTAAGAGCTCTGACCGTCAAAGAAGAAGAATTGCCCATCATGCAAAACAAAACTGGGGGATAATTGGAAAAAGCCTCTGCGAAAAGCCTTTATTGCTGCTCTTTGGTAGAAGGAGAAGCGGGTGATACTGCTATCCAAGAGGGGCATTCCCCCACTCATTCTGATGAGGATGAAGGGGGTGATAGTTGTCCCTAGATGAAATGGATGGATTACGGAAAGCTATTTATGCTACATTGATTAATGCTGCATGACCGTATGTACATGGGCCTTAGTGAATCTACGGGGCGTACTTTGGCGTAGTATTCTGTGATTTCTGAGGCTATAAAAAAAGAATGGCTGGATCTAGAGAGCCTTTTTTTCCCCCAAAAAAAACCCCATAAGAAGTTTTGAGTATGGAATAATGTTCCTAAGCTAGATACAGCCTTTTCTCAGATATCTAGATCCACTGACCTAGCCTTTGAGGACATGGATATTTTTGGAAAGATCCCATGGATAAAAAGATGGATCTATTGCTCAAATGATCCTGTCAGTCAATCATGGGTAATATTAAGCCAGCCATGACCGCTACTTGTGTAGCAAGAAATTTAGAATACTGGTTTAAATTAGCTGAAGGCACATATCGTGGCGGATTCATCAAAGCTGGAGATCTTGCATAATTGCTCTACTCTAACATCAGCGGTTGCATATATAGCAGATGCTTCAGCCAAGTCCATTAGAATGTTGGCAAGGTCAGCAGCCCTATGTAACTCAAACTCAGCCAGAAGAGCACTGTGTTTAAAAACTTGGTTGGGGGGTGCGGCGTCAAAGAGTAGACTTTGCGGAATTCCTTTTACTGGAGATCTTCTGTTTGGCCCAGATATAGACTCTATTTTGGATAGGACAATGGACAAAAAGAAGTCCTTCCCATCAAAAGAAGAAAACTGCCTCCTAAGCGTTTTTTTTTTCGACCTCAGAAAAATCAGGAGCAGGTCAACATGACCCAGGGGAAAAAGAAAAAATTAACACAGAAGTCAAAAGGCAAAGATGGACTCCTTTTCCATCCCCCTGCTCAGACCGACAAAACACAATGACTGTGGTGGGAGGAAGGCTTCAGGGGTTCCCGCATCAGTGGGAAAGCATAGCTTCAAGTCGGTATATTTTGACTTTGCTATCACAGGGATACAGGACACAGTCCATGAATCTCCCCCAGAGAGATCTGGTCACATATTTGCTGAAACACACAACCAGGACTCTGGCTATGAAGACCCTTTTAGGGGATCTGATGCAACAGAGGGTTGTGATGCAGGTAGCACAAGAAGAGAAGCAACAGGGTTTGTACTTCCATGTCTTTCTAGTAAGGAAACCTTTAGGGAATTTTCATCTTATCCTCAACCTGTAGCCTTTTATACAAATCCGTTCTATACAGAAAATTCAGGGTTATTTTAAGTCAATAGACTTGAGGGATGCCTACCTTCATGTCCCCATCGCTTTTCAGTCCCAAGTATTTCTCAGATTTGCGGTAACTATGGGAAATCAGATTCTTCATTTACAGTTCAAAGCTCTACCTTTTGGTCTTTCGTCTGCTCCGCAAATTTTCACAAAGGTAATGGCGGATTCTCTCTTGCCACTTCATCTGCAGGGGATTGCAGTTATTCCTTACCTAGACGATCTCTTTTTTTGCCCCTTCCAGGGAAAAATTACATGAGGATTTGGATCAAGCCCACACCCATCTGGAGAACTTAGGGTGGATTGTGAACTTCCAGAAATCAAATTTCTTGCCTGCACAGGAAGTACAGTTTCTAGGCTACCAGATCAGTATCTTCCTGCTGGAGGAGAAAAAAGAACAAAGTTCAAAATGTGGTAGCTCTGTTGCAGTCCAATCAGAGTTTGTCAAAAAGAGGAGTCATGTCAGCTTTAGGAACTCTAATCTCAACAATGCCAGCTATTCAAATGGGCAAAACTACACTTCAGGCCACTCCAGGAGTTTATTCTGAGGACATGGGATCACAATCTGAGTTCCATGGACACAGCAGTGAAGATCCCCACCAGGATAAAAAGTCTCTTTGGTGTTGGAGAGATCAAGCTGTCATATCAGGAGGTCTCCTATGTTCCTTTCCAGTTGAGAGAAGAGTTACAACAGATACCAGATCCTGGTGTTGGGGGGGGGGGGGGGGTTGGGAATTGGAGAGGGAATCTGGCACAAGGAAACTGGTCCAGGTCAGAAGGAAAAAATCCAAATTTTTCTCAAGATCTTCAAGGTCACCATGTTGAAGTTCTGTCAAACAATGCCACAGTAGTGGCTTACCTGAACAAACGGGGGGAACGAAAAGCAGGGCCATTCAGTTTCTGGCAGTAAAAACCCTGAATTGGGCCAAGAAACATTTGCTATTCCTATCAGCGATCCACCTCAAGGGAAATGTGAACAAGGTGGCAGATTTTCTGAACAGGCAACGCGTTCAGGCAGCAGAATGGGTCGTGAACTCAGAAGTCTTTGCTTTGATTACCCAGAGTTTGGGGAAGCCCCAGGTGGACCTGTTTGCATCCAGGGAAAATGCACAGATTCCTCAATTTGTTTCCCTGCACAGGGATGATGAATCCATGGGGATGGATGCTCTCGCACACCCTTGGAGGTTTCACCTGTGTTGTGCCGCCCCCATGATCCTGCTAGTGTTGAGGAAAATCCAGAAAGAAAGAGTTCCAGTAATTATGATTGCTCCTTTCTGGCCAAAGAGGGCCTGGTTTTCCACCATTCTACAGCTAGCAGTCAGACCTTTTTGGCACCTTTCTCCCAGAAAGGATTTACTGATCCAGGGCCCAGTGAACTACCCAGAGGTAGCAAGGTTAATGGCTGACCGCCTGGTATCTGAAGAGCAGCTGTTGAGAAGAAAGGAATTTTCAGAGCCCTTACTCCCTGTTATCGAGTAGGAAGAAGGTGACCAGGGCTATTTTATGGAAAATTTTGGAAAGTTTATAATCCTTAGTGTTCTTCAGCTAAACGAACTGTGGCAGTCTGACTCAGTGTTATTGTTTTTACAGAAAGAGCAGATAAGGGGCTAGCAATTAGTACTCTTAAGGTGCAGGTGGCTGCCTTAGGAGTATTCTTAGAAAGGTCTATCTGATTGGAACCATTGGTCTCAAGATTTTTCAAAGCACTTGCTCGATCCAGACTAGTACCTACAAAAAATTTCCCAAAATGGGACCTGCCCATGGTTCTACAGGCTTTGACAAAGGAACCTTACGACTCATTGGAATCAATTTCTCTGAAAAATCTAATGTTCAAGACAGTATTTCTAGTTGGTGTTACATCGGCACATAGAATCAGTGAACTACACGCCTTATTCCTCAGGGAGCCTTTCTTCTCTATATTCCCAGATAGGATTATTCTTAACCATTTGTCCCAATCCTTCAGGAGAAAAGTCAGTCAGTTTTTCATACTTTGGATGTGAGAACTTTCTTGAGGTAACAAGGAACTTTAGGTCTTCAGACTCTCTTTTGTTCTATTTTCAAGCTGCAAGAAGGGCCACCTGGCGTCTAAGGGGTCAATCGCTAGATGGCTGAAATCCGCTATTTTGTAAGCCTATTCCAAGATGGATTTGACTCCCCCATCGGGGATCCGGGCACATTCTACTAGAACTCTGGAAGCTACTTGGGCAGAAAAGGCTGGTGCCACACCAGAACAAATTTGCAAAGTGGCAACATGGTCAAGTTTTATGACGTTTCTTCGTCACTATAGATTGAACCTACTGTCAGCAAGTGATCAGCCCTTTGGCAGAAAGGTTCTACAGGTTGTTTTCCTCCCTAAATGGTAAGTCTCATTTATCCTCTCAGGTACGGTCCTGAAAGACATTTTGGGAAATCTTAAGTTAGACTTACCGGTAACTTGGTTTCCAGGAGTCTTTCAGGACAGTAACGACCAACCCTTATGCTGTTGTTAAAATGTTATATTTATGTTTTCTAGCTTGGGCCAGAGGTACTATAACTGACAAGTGGTGGGGAGAAGCCTCCTTTTAAAGATTGGTGTAAGAGGTGATTCCTGTTGTCTGATGGGAAGAGCCATGATCTCTCAGGTACTGCCCTGAAAGACTCTTGGAAAACAAGTTATTAGTAAGTCTAACTTGAGTTTTTCAATAGAAGAATGTTGGACAGGAGGGGACTGACAGGGTCACCCACCTAGTGAGTTTTGGCCAATTAATTGGGAACCAGACTAAATTTACATGTCTATGGCCAGCTAAATTGTTCTGTGGTTCAAGATAAGACCTGGGAGGGTTAATTACGTTCCTTGAAATAACACAGGAAGTGTACACAGAACTAAAATTTATAACATAATCAACAGGTATTTTTTGCACTTACCAGATACAATACAATGCTTTCAATGGTATATTTTAGAGACCAAATGCAGCAAATAAAAGATGTTCATTGTTAGGTTTAACATACGATTTAAAGTGCTCAAGTGCACGGAGTTCACCATGAGATCTGGTTGTAATAGTCTGTATCAGACATCAGTTATGTAATGTGTATAGTTACCTTTCTTTTAAGTTTTTTTCTATATTGTAGCCACACATTAGAGGGTAACTCCGTGTAACCTCTGTTTTATTTATAGAACTTAATACTACCATGAGAGAAAATTTCATAAGGAAAATCATTCTGAAAAATTCACCAGAAGTAAGTGCAACATTCCTATGGTTTAACAATATGTAGAACCTTTTATTAAATTGGACATGGTGATCATAGATCTCACTGAGATGTTTTTTGTTCATATTATTGGCATTTCATTTCCTCTGTGTTTGTGTCTGGCATGCCTGAACTCTGAAATAGTGGTGCACTATTCTTCTGAATGGAGTACGAGAAGAAAAAGTCTAGAGCCTGATTTTGTGTCTGGCATCTCCTCCATTCATGGAGTTATTTCTGCTGCAAAAGAGACCACTGTGAGGTGCTGTAAGCTCCACACCACTGTGTACATTTGATGAATGGTCCATAGAAAGCATGCTGAGGCATGCATTAACTTTGCACTTTATAGCAGCTATATACTCTTTGTAATAAATGTCTCCCATGACCATTCTTAATGTCCATTAACCTTAATTATTGATTTGTTTCCTCACTGATGGAAATGGGATCTCTCTGCCAAACTTTGACAATAGGGGTTGCTTACACTGGCACTTTTCCTCATCCTGCAGCCCTTCCACTGTGTCTCCAAGGACTTGCCATCCAAACAATTAGACATCATAAAAGCCCCAGGGAAACCTATTGATGCATTTCACACCATCGGCCACTTATTCATCATAATGTTTATTAAGAAGTGCCACAGAGCGTGAAACGTGTCAGTAGGATTCCCTGGGATGTTTGTGATGTCTGTCTAATTGTTTGATGATTTTAAACATTCAAATAAAGAAGACAGATTTTATGTGATATTGGTGTACCAGCATCTGGTTGTTCTAGTCATGAGCTGGACATGCACCCATTGTGGGTTTGAGCTGTCAAAGGTGGACCGACCTGAAACAGTGCTTCTTCTTTTAATCTTATTGCTCATGTGACTACAGCTCTTTCATATTGTTGATCATCCATACTGTCATGGAGAGACACCAACTTGCCAGTATTATACGCATTTGAAATTATTTTTTTGTTGTTGTCAGGTTGTCCTTTTGAAGGAATACAGGTGAAACTCAAAAAATTAGAATATCGTGCAAAAGTTCATTTATTTCAGTAATGCAACTTAAAAGGTGAAACTAATATATGAGATAGACTCATTACATGCAAAGCAAGATAGTTCAATCTGTGATTTGTTATAATTGTGATGATTATGGCTTACAGCTCATGAAAACCCCAAATCCACAATCTCAGAAAATGAGAATATTGTGAAAAGGTGCAATATTCTCGGCTCAAAGTGCCCCACTCTAATCAGCTAATTAAGCCATAACACCTGCAAAGGGTTCCTGAGCCTTTAAATGGTCTCTCAGTCTGGTTCAGTAGGAATCACAATCATGGGAAAGACTGCTGACCTGACAGTTGTGCTGAAAATCATCATTGACACCCTCCATAAGGAGGGAAAGCCTCAAAAGGTAATTGCAAAAGAAGTTGGATGTTCCCAAAGTGCTGTATCAAAGCACATTAATATCTGAGATTGTGGATTTGGGGTATTCATGAGCTGTAAGCCATAATCATCACAATTATGACAAATCACGGCTTGAACTATCTTGCTTTGCATGTAATGAGTCTATTTCATATATTAGTTTTACCTTTTAAGTTGCATTACTGAAATAAATTAACTTTTGCACGATATTCTAATTTTTAGAGTTTCACCTGTATACTGACCAAGATGAATACATCAGCCATGCGTTAGAACACATAGGCTGAATTACCTGCTGGCTTCTCATGTTTATTTTCCCTCTGGCATTTACATCTGTTCTTCCCAATGTGGTTATGAAACCTAGTGAAGGTGGTGCACTCCTATAATGCAGAAACATCTGCAAGATTGAAATATCTGTACAATGGCTTCTACTGGTGGGAGGAACTGTGATTCAACATGCTATATCAGTTTAGCATAGACTGACTTGCCCATCCTGGCCTGATATTTGCAAGTGATGTGAAACCAGTTTGAGCATTGCTTGTGATCGGAGATAAGCTCAGGTAGTCTTATCAAAGCTGACAACTAACCATAGACATTTCAACCCCGCAACCGGGAACGCCTGCCTTTGACAGCTTCAAGGCAGGATAGCTCAGGGGACGTTCGGATTTGTGTCCAAACACACCTCAGCTCATTACTGCTTGTGATAATCTGGTATGTAGGTGTTAGTGGCAGGCTCGAATATTCTAGAGAAGGGATCTCCAAACTTTCTAAACAAAGAGCCAGTTTACTGTTCTACAGACTTTAGTGGGGACGGACTGTGGCCATTGGGAGTAGAAATTGTCCTGGCATCAGTTTGAGTAAAAAACACATTTTTGGTGTCCTGTGGGAGGAATAGTACTCCATTTTTGGTGTCAATGGGAGGAATAGTGACCAATCATTGGTGTCGGTGGGTGGAATAGTGCTCCATCATTGGTATCAGTGGCTCTTTGTTGGTGTCAGTGGGAGAAATAGTGCCCAGTTGTTGCTATCAGTAGCAGGAATTATGCCCCATTGCTGGTGTCAGTGGGAGGAATAATGTCTTGTATTAGTGAGCAGAAAAGTGCTGCAAGGGCTGGAAATAGGCAAGTAAAGGGACGCAGTTTGGAGACCACCGTTCTAGAGCATCCTTTCTTAACCACTTCAAGTCTGGAAACTTTCACTCTCTACCTGCCCAGGCCAAATTTTAGCTTTCAGTGCGATGACACTTCGAATGACAATTGCGCAGTCATACAATACTGTACCCATATGAATTTTTTAGCACTTTTTGAGACAGATAAAACTTCTCGCGGGAGCGTGCACAGGCAATGGATGTGGGGGGATGTTTAGAAATGCCCCCCTGCATCAGCAGTGCTCTCATCAGGCTGTTTATCAACATGGACTGGACAGGAAGAGGTTAACCAGTCTACCATGGAACCCTAGATTACCTTCAGAAGCTGCTCGAAGTCTCTTGACATGTGAGCATTGGTGGATTGATCTTCTGTCTACACCAGCCTCTCTCAACTTTAATACAGAGGAACCCTTGCAATAATTTTCATGACTTGGCGAACCCCTGGTAAATGATCACATCTCTAGCTAATGGCACATTTGCATGGTCAGTAAGTTGTAAATATAATAATACATAAAAGAAGAATATAGTGTGTCAAATATGTTAAATTCTCCCCTGCTCTATAATAAAAAAATTGTTTAAAAAACAATCATGAAATGGAATAAATAAAAATGGTTTGAAAAAGATACACCAATGGTGAAAATTGTAGTACCCCTTACATAGGTAGACATTGTAAAAGTGCCTTCTTGTATTGGTTGCAGCAATCCCATAGAGTGGTGGCCAATGGGATAAGGTGTCCTTATATAATTATTCTGCGGGAGGAGGACACTTGTACATTGTGAAAAATCTGCCCCCCTTACACACAACTAAATAGATCATTGCAAATAACAAAATTGTAAAAAACCTGGATGCCCCAAAGCTGAATGTTAATAGTCACCAAGGGGTATCAAACAATAAATCCCTGATGCTGGAAAATATATATAAATGCCGACTCGCATGTGGATGACAGAGTGGTGTCCTTGGAACCTAATATGGCATAGAGAAAAGAAAGGAGAAGACCAAGGGAAAGGGGTCCCTAAGGTCAAGGGGTCCCAATGAGGACAAACCACAGCTTGTATGAAAAACAGTGTAAATGTTTATTGCAAAAATAATTAAACTTATAAAACCATGAAATAGTAGACCTCACCACCACCAACAGGAAAGGTGAAGGATGGAGATGACGTGATCATCTGAGGTGACGCCACACAATAGAAAATCCTGATACCTGTGTAAAAGTACTGTGCCACAGGGGGTCAGATATGAAAAGAGAATAAGAATAGGAGAGCCATATATATATATATATATATATATATATATATATATATATATGTGTCTATAAGAAAAAAAGAACCATAATTGTGGACATAAAAATGAATATATAACAGTAGTACTAGCAGTACTTATGTCCACAATTATGGTTCTTTTTTTCTTATAGACTATATATATGTGGCTCTCCTATTCTTATATTTTTACACTATTTTTTTTATACAAGCTGCAGTTTGCCCTCATTGGGACCCCTTTCCCTTGGTCTTCTCCCTTCTTTTCTCTATAAATACATCATTGATATCAGTGATTACTGGGATGCAGAAACTCTTCATTGCTCAAGGGAACCCAAGTAGTCTCTAGAGGAACCCTGGTTGAGAAACCTTGGTCTACACTAGTCACCAACATATGGCCAGCAATGTAAGGGGCAATTTGTTTCTACAACTTACTGATCAGATTATTACACCATGAGCTTTAGATATATAAAACTAATTTAAGCACAGGTTCCCTGAGAACTGAAAAATATTTCATGGGTTCCTTTTGGATAAAAAGGTTGAGAAAGACTGCTTTAAGGGGAGATCTTATGTGTCTCCAGAGGGTAATCTCATGCTTGTGGATGATATGTGGCCAAGGTTATTTAATAGAAGAAACCCTAAAAATTATTTTCTCTCTTTGCAGGAAGATAACGACGCTAATACTTCCAGTGAAGAAATTATCATTGAGGATGCTAAAGGTTGGTTTCTTTTTTTGCTATCCATTTTGTTTGGTGTTAACGTAAGCAGTCATTTACTATTTGAAAAAAATGAATCCATATATTTCACATACATAACTTTTCTTTGCTTCTCTGCCACTCTGTTGCCCAAAATCTAGAAAATGATCCAGTACTTCTAGGTATGGAGGGTAGGTGATTTTTTTCTGGCTTCCTAACGACAGAGCTGGGACTTTGTATTTGACTCAATGTTGGGAGAGAGTCCTCAGCCCAGTGGAAGGTCCATGTTGCAAATAGGATTTTACATTGAGAATCCTGTCTTCATTCCGGGGAGCAAAAAGGAAATAAATATAAGCAGATGGTTGGACTCCTGTTAAAGGGAACCTTCCCCCTAGCTACGTCTTATGTTGCCTTTCTTTCTCCCTCCACTCTCTCACATTTCAATATTTTTTATGCTGCAGGCTAGAATGATGTTTGTTTAGCCCCAACCCACCTACTCAGATTCTGTGAATGCACAGATGTGCCCCAAGGCTTCAGGTTTCGTTGAGCCCTGCAGTACATCTGCACACACGGGATTTACCCAGCACATTTGCACATGTGTTTTAACCCGCACATGCACAAAGACGGCTATTATGGAAGGCTCAAAACATTGCCTTCTTTGCACATGCGCAGATGGGCTCTGGCAGGACCTGGAGGCTGGCCAGAGCCTATCGGCACATCAACACATTCACCATAATGGCTGTGCCAGAGTGCGGTGGGGTTCAGCTACTTAAAAGGAGACTATAGTTCCACTAACCACTTGCCGTCCGCCTGTTTATAAACGGCAGGACCGTGGCACTCCAGGGGCGGCTTGCCGTTCATAAACGGCACCCGCCATTTCTAGCTGTGCGCGTGTCCCTAAAGCTGGCCTTGCACTGTGCGAATATTGTCCGGTTCCTGATGAATGTCGACATCTATTTAGTTAGTCCCTTCCTGCCCCACAGCCTTAAACTGAAAAATCGAAGGAGCCAGGTGGAAAACTGTTGGCCGAACAGCAGGGAGTGAAGTGCCCTCTGAAGCGTGATCTGTGATCAGATCCCTTTTCAGAAAGCATTTGATTCCTGATTTACCACTATAATGCTGCACTTGCATGCCTTGCACACAGTTGCGGAGGGACCCCATTAAACTCAAAGGATGAGTTTGACAGGATTTACTGGCTGTCAAACTCTGCACCCAAGCTAAGAATGCCAGGGCTGTGAAACAAAGCATGCGTATAGCCCTGTCCAGCTGTATTATGTGAAAATGTGGAATAGACTCCCTCAAGAGTTGGTTGTGGCCAGCTCAGTAGATTGCTTTAAAAATGTCCTGGATTATTTCTTAGATACACAGAATATAACTGGATATAACATTTATTGGTAAAGTTGATCCATGGAATAGCCGATCAGGAAGGTATTTTTCCCCTGCAGGAGCAAATAGCATTATGCTTTGCTGGTTTTTTGGCATTCCTCCTGATCAACTGTGGCTATAGGATTATAACTTTTTTTTTTAAATGGTTGAACTGGATGGACTTTTGTCTTTTTTCAGCCAGACTAACTGTGTAACTATATATTGGGACAGTTTGGGTGGGCTGTCCTTTTTTTAGGCCCCCCCCCCCTTGTTAAAAGCTTCAAGGCTAGGCTCACACCTATGCAGTTTGCGTTTGATCCGTTTCTGCAGTGTGTTTGTGTTTTACATTTTTTTCTTCTTGTTGATTTAAAATGCAAAACGCAGCAAAAACACACTACATGCTTTTCTGTAGCGTTTCCATTGAAGTCTATAGAACCAAAAACGCAACTTTTTGTGTTAAAAAAAAGTCCCTGACCCTTTCCAAAAAACGCACCGGGTGAAAACGCAAAGATGTGAACGTGTCCCATAGGAAATCATGTTAAATGGACTGTACTGCGTTTCTGGAAAATGCTTAGGTGTGAACCTAGGGTAAGACTCAGCTCTCTTAGGGTCCTTTCACACAGGCGTTCCGTTTTTTTTTTATCAGTTCAGTCATGTTATTTCAAAGAAAATATCAGTTTATGTCCGTTTACATCCGTTTTTCAGCTGTTCCAGGTTTTTTTACATTAGAAAAATAGGGGTTTATGCTGTTCAAAAAAAATGGATGTTAACGGATATGGACATTAACGGATGAATATCCATTTACATCCACTAGTCCATAGAAATTCACGGGTGTCCATTTTTCATCCGTAAATGGACAGATGAAAAACGGATCTATGGAACGCCTGTGTGAAAGGGGCCTCATTGATTTATTGAACAAGCTGAAGTTAGAAATTGATTGGCTACGATGCACAGCCGCACCAGATTCTGAGCGAACCAGTTTTAGTAAATGTACCCCACTGTTTCTACTTCTTTTAGCTGAAGTTATATTTCCTGTATTTTCTGTAACTTGGAACCACAACACATTCATATCTGTTTATTTTTTCTTTACAGGGTTTTTAAAAAGGAATTTTTCTAAAATCATTCAAGAAAAACCGGCTTGGAAATCTATTTTGGATGACCTCTTTACACAAGACATTTTTACAGAAGAGCTAATGAACTCCGTAAAAAGCCATAGCACAATACAGGACCAAATCAGAGAGACACTAATGTCTATAATTCCACAAGGACAGAATAGCTGTAGGACGCTAGTGCAGATCATGAACCATCACCATCCTTCATTGATGAGAAAACTGGGGATCTAGCTTTGACTGTTAAATGAGATCTCAAAAGTATTCTAAAATACTTTTGCCTGGCAGTACTAGGGGCGTTGGTTCGAATCCCAGCCACGGCACCACCTGCCTGGAGTTTGCATGTTCTCCACAGGGAAACCCTGCGTGGGTTTCCTCCCACACTCCAAAGACATGATGGTAGGTTAATTGGTTCCTGTCTAAATTGTCCCTAGTATGTGTGTGTATGAATGTGAGTTAGGGACCTTAGATTGTACGCCCCTTGAGGGTTAGGGACTGATGTGAATATACAATATATATGTAAAGCACTGCGTAAATTGATGGCACTATATAAGTACCTGAAATAAATAAAATAATATTTGAGCAAATGTATCGCCTAAACATTTTGTTCCAACTTTAATCCGTTTACTGCTGGTTCTGTAGCGTACAGTAAAATGTGGCTTCACAGTTTGTAATCTGATTGTACAACCCCCTTTATATTCCCCCCACAACTATGCAGTGCGAAAGTTTACCTTCTATATCAATTGAATCAATCTTTTCGGTAGAACGTTACAATACATGTTGCCAGTTTTAAAAGTCTACCTGAATCATATATTCAGGTTATATCTAGTTAGGTCCTCATAGTACACAGGTACTAATTTCAGTACCCTTAGATGTGCCATCAAGAATAATAACTGAAAAGCCACACCACTGTTCAATAGTTCTGATACAATTATTGTCCAGTTGATCCATTCTGGAATATAAAGGGCCAGTTCACACCACGATTTTTGTGTTCTAGATACTCTTCTGCATATGCATTTTTGATACTCTGCTGTGTTTTTTTTCCCATCTCTTTTATGCCTTTAACTCAGTTCGGAACATGTGCGTTTTTTCATTCCATTAAAAAAAAAAATGCAGTACGCTCTTTTTTTGTTGACTGCACAACACTGGTGTGAACTATTTTTTTTTTCCTACTGTGGAACCATCCAGCTTTAAGCAATTTATAGTTTTTCAACGATTTACATTTCAATTTACTACACTGTATGGGCTCCCCACCTTCCTCTTTTAATGGACATCCTGAGCTACACCAGAAACCACTAGGCATCTCTTCAGAACTAAGGCTCTGTTCACACCAGTGCATTTTTTAGTGCTTTTTGCAGAAACGTACTACAGTCCAAGGTTTCCTATGGAACATGTTCACATCTATGCTTTTTTGAGCTGCTGCGTTTTTGGAAAGTGTCGGACATTTTTTAAAAGCAGCATTTTTGCTACAATAGAGTTCAATGGAGAAGCTGCTGAAGTGCATGGTAGTGCGTTTTTTGCCACGTTTTGCATTTTTATTCTGCCCAGCAACAAAAATAATTCTACTTTAACAAAAAAAAAAGCTGAAATAAAAACGCAGTAAAAAAACATGCAGAAAAACTCAAAACAAACTGCAAAAAGCACTGGAGAAAGCATCAAACGTAAAATGCATATATGTGAACCAAGCCTAAATCCTTCAGGCTACAGTTGATCACCACACTCCAGACCAGGGCTTCTCAACCTTTTTACATAGTCTGGCTGAAAAAGGACAAAAGTCCATCCAGTTCAACCATTAAAAAAAAAAAAAGTTATAATTTTTCACCCACAGTTGATCCAGAGGAAGACAAAAAAACCCAGCAAAGCATGATCCAATTTGCTCCTGCAGGGAAAAAAAATTCCTGCCTGATCCCCCGAGAGGCAATCGGATATTCCCGGGATCAACTTTACCTATAAATGTTAGTATCCAGTTATATTCTGTGTATCCAAGGAACAATCCAGGCCTTAAACTTTTTGCCAAAGGTTCCTCCAAGGTAGAGATCTCAGGGAACCCATGAAATAATGTTCACATCTACAGCTCAGGGAACACAGTTATTATAGCTACCAATTATTTTTAGAAATGGTTATAGGATAAATATTAAAATGTACCTATTTAATATGAACTTGACTTTTTTTTCTGCAGAAATGCTCAAATCTGGGTCTAACTTAGATAAGCAGTGTACAGGTTGGCAGCAGAGCACATTACACTACCAGAGGTTTCCTCTGTATGCAGAGCAACGCAGGGAAGCGGCTGTGATGAGTCCTCTTATGGCATGTGGTTCCCTGCCAACCCCTCCTCCCCTTCAGTCCATCCCAGTTGATGTCACATACAAGCGCCTGAGCTGGGAAAGAGGGTAGGAGGGGCCAGCAGGAAATCGCTCCCCACAGCTAGCACTATCACAGCCGTTTCCCTGTCTAACTCTGCATGTGTCACCAGAGGGAGTGCGATCTACCTGTCAGCTGCCTGCGATTGACAGGTACAGTGGGGATCGAAAGTTTGGGCACCCCAGCTAAAAATTTGTATTAATGTGCATAAAGAAGCCAAGGAAAGATGGAAAAATCTCCAAAAGGCATCAAATTACAGATTAGACATTTTTATAATATGTCAACAAAAGTTAGATTTTATTTCCATCATTTACACTTTCAAAATAACAGAAAACAAAAAAATGGTGTCTGCAAAAGTTTGGGCACCCTGCAGAATTTATAGCATGCACTGCCCCCTTTGCAAAGCTGAGACCTGCCAGTGTCATGGATTGTTCTCAATCATCGTCTGGGAAGACCAGATGATGTCAATCTCAAAGGTTTTAAATGCCCAGACTCATCTGACCTTGCCCCAACAATCAGCACCATGGGTTCTTCTAAGCAGTTGTCTAGAAAACTGAAACTGAAAATAGTTGACGCTCACAAAGCTGGAAAAGGCTATAAGAAGATAGCAAAGCGTTTTCAGATGTCAATATCCTCTGTTCGGAATGTCATTAAGAAATGGCAGTTATCAGGAACAGTGGAAGTTAAAGCAAGATCTGGAAGACCAAGAAAAATATCAGACAGAACAGCTCGCAGGATTGTGAGAAAAACCATTCAAAACCCACGTTTGACTGCACGATCCCTCCAGAAAGATCTGGCAGACACTGGAGTTGTGGTACACTATTCCACTATAAAGAGATACTTGTACAAATATGGTCTTCATGGAAGAGTCATCTGAAGAAAACCTCTTCTACGTCCTCACCACAAAAATCATCGTTTGAACTTTGCAAATGAACATATAGACAAGCCTGATGCATTTTGGAAACAAGTTTTGTGGACCGATGAGGTTAAAATTGAACTTTTTGGCCGGAATGAGCAAAGGTATGTTTGGAGAAGAAGGGGCACAGAATTGAATGAAAAGAACCTCTGTCCAACTGTTAAGCATGGGGTTGGATCAATCATGCTTTGGGGTTGTGTTGCAGCCAGTGGCACAGGGAACATCTCATGAGTAGAAGGAAAAATGGATTCAATAAAATTTCAGCAAGTTTTGGATGGTAACTTAATGCTATCTGTGAAAAAGCTGAAGTTAAAGAGAGGATGGCTTCTACAAATGGATAATGATCCTAAACACACCTCGAAATCCACGGGTTATTACATCAAGAGGCGTAAACTGAAGGTTTTGCCATGGCCTTCACAATCTCCTGACCTCAACATAATTGAAAATCTATGGATAGACCTTAAAAGAGCAGTGTGTGACAGACAGCCCAGAAATCTCAAAGAACTGGAAGACTTTTGTAAGGAAGACTGGGCAAAGATACCTCAAACAAGAATTGAAAGACTCTTGGCTGGCTACAAAAAGCGTTTACAGGCTGTGATACTTGCCAAAGGGGGCAGTACAAGATATTAACTCTGCAGGGTGCCCAAACTTTTGCAGACGCCATTTTTTTGTTTTCTGTTATTTTGAAAGTGTAAATGATGGAAATAAAATCTAACTTTTGTTGACATATTATAAGAATGTCTAATCTGTAATTTGATGCCTTTTGGAGATTTTTCCATCTTTCCTTGGCTTCTTTATGCACATTAATACAAATTTTTAGCTGGGGTGCCCAAACCTTCGATCCCCACTGTAGATCGTGACAGAACTATGGTGCCCCTAGACCCTACAGATATTGATTAGAACTTCTTTTCTCCAGTGTGATAATCATTGCAAATCCATGGGGCTGCCAAACCATCTGCTGATGAGATCTCTGCAGGTTATCAGTCCTTATATGCTGTTTCCTATTGCAAGCCCTGACAAAGGGAGTTTGGGGCCTCCAAAATGTTTTCGCTATCTGACCTTTCTGAAGGCGCCGCTAAGCGAAATGCATGTGGAAGCGTCACTACGCCACTTCCGGGTTCGGGTCCAGATTCAGCGAAAGCGAGGCCCGGAGCACGTCGGCCATCTTTGATATTCACAGGCTGCAGATACTGGTGTCGGTTTACAGGTACCATTCCATGTGAGTACAAATTGTATATGGTTTTTATGTTCATTTAATAAATACTGCACTTAGCAGGCTATTTATCTGTCTGGTTTATCTTAGTGGTCTGGCACCAAATCTCTATAAGGATTAGTCCATATCGAACACCATAGAAGTACTGGAGGCATGCTGGGAGTTCCTATACCTTAGCTTATGGCCATAGATGGAGAGCTGCTGGAGGGTATTAACTTCCTGAGAGGATGGTCTCCTGTATGACCAAAAAGTGCATCTGACCACCTTCATTGGGGTCAAAAGGTCTGTTGAGTGAGCAATTTTTATATTCCTTACCGGCACGTAGTGAAGATATAAGTCCCTTTCTTGGTTTGGGTCACAGCTTAAAGAAATTGAAAGGACTGTCACTTTTTCCCAAATGTAAATTCATTTATTATTATTATACAGTATTTATATAGCGCTAAAAGGTTTGCTCAGCGCTGTACATTATAGTGGGGGACAGAACATGAGACAATACAGTAATAATACAATACACGAGGGGGTAGTGGTACAGGAGGAAGTGGCTGTGGGGGATGGAGTGGTAGGAGGGGTGGAGCAGATCGGCTGTTAGGTAAAAGCGGGGTAGGCTTCCCTGAAGAGATGGGTTTTCAGGGTGCGCCTAAAAGGTGAGGAGGGTAGGTGACAGTCTGGTGGGTTGGGGCAAGGAGTTCCAGAGGATGGGGGATGTCCTAGAGAAGTCCTGCAGTTGGGCGTGGGAGGTGGAGACCAGGGAGCTAGAAAGTAGGAGGTCTTGTGAGGAGCGAAGATTATGGGTTGGGTGGTATTTGGGTATCAGGTCGGTGAGGGAGTTTGGGGCAGTATTATGAATGGCTTTGTATGTCTGTGTTAGTAGTTTGAATTTAATGCGTTGGGCAATCGGGAGCCAGTGGAGGGCATGACAGAGGGGGGTGGCAGATGCGGAGCGGTTGGTAAGGGGGATAAGTCTGGCCGCTGAGTTCAGGATAGACTGAAGCAGGGATAGTCTGCGACGAGGTAGGCCGGTGAGAAGGGAGTTGCAGTAGTCCAGACGTGAGATAATAAGGGAGTGAACGAGTACTTTAGTAGTTTCTGGGGTTAGGAACGAACGTATTTTGGAGATGTTGCGGAGGTGGAACCTGCATGAGTTTGTGGACTTTCATTAATTTTGAGCTTTTTGTTCTTGATGTCTTGATTTTTTTTGGCACACGTAGAGAGAATTTAGTACCCACTTTTGGTGATATATAAATTTTCTAATTGTATAATTTTACAGTCTGATTTAGGGGCAGGTGGTGTTCACTAGCCTCTTAAGTGCAAGCACATTTTATAACTTATATGTAGCGCTTGTCTATTTATATTATATACTTGTGTAAGTGTGGTTATCCACCTTATTAGGGGCAGCTTTCTGCTACACATTTAATATATTTTTTCTTGGCGCCTTAAATAGTAATGTTCAGTTTATTCACAACCCTTTTGACCTTTACTGGAATAAAATTGTATCTGGACTGTTGAACAGTGGTGTGAAATTTACATTTCTTATACTTGCTGTTTTGCACTAGAAACCAAGGAAGTTGTGAAGATTGGCTAGTGTGTGAAAGCTGCCTGCTTAGTAACCAGAATACCTATACCAAGACTATTGGACTTGTGGATCCAACATGATCTTTCCACTTTCCCATAGAAATTATATACAGTGCCTTGAAAAAGTATTCATACCCCTTGAAAGTTTCCACATTTTGTCATGTTACAACCAAAAATGTAAATGTATTGTATTGGGATTTTATGTGATAGAACAACACAAAGTGGCGCATAATGATAAATGGTTTTCAAAATTTTTACAAATAAAATATCTGAAAAGTGTAGCGTGCATTTGTATTCAGCCCCCTTTACTCTGATACCCCTAATTAAAATCTAGTGGAACCAATTGCCTTCACCTAATTCATAAATAGGAGTCCACCTGTGTGTAATGTAATCTCCGTATAAATACAGCTGTTCTGTGAAGCTCTCAGAGGTTTGTTAGAGAACATTAGTAAACAAAGAGCATCATGAAGGCCAAGGAACACACCAGACAGGTCTAGGATAAAGTTGTGGAGAAGTTTAAATTGGGGTTAGGTTATAAAAAAAAAATATCCAAAGCTTTGAACAGCTCAAGAAGCACTGTTCAATCCAATATCCTACAATGGAAAGAGTATGGCACAACTGCAAATTTACCAAGATATGGCCGTCCACCTAAACTGACAGGCCATGAAAGGAGAGCATTATTCAGAGAAACAGCCAAGAGGCCCATAGTAACTCTGGAGGAGCTGCAGAGATCCATAGCTCAGGTGGGAGAATATGTTAACAGGACAACTATTAGTCATGTACTCCACAAATCTGACCTTTATAGAAGAGTGGCAAGAAGAAGGCCATAAGAAGTCCCGTTTGCTGTGTCTCCCACATGGCTCCTCACAAACGACAAACAAATAGAAGAAGGTGCTCTGGTTAGATAAAATCAAAACTGAACTTTTTGGCCTAAAAGCAAAACACTATGTGAGGCAGAAAATGAACACTGCACATCATCCTGAACACACCATCCCCACCGTGAACCATGGCGGTGGCAGAATCATGTGGGGATGCTTTTCTTCAGCAGGGACAGGGAAGCTGGTCAGAGTTAATGGGGTGATGGATGGAGCCAAATACAGGGCAATTTTAGAAGAAAACCTGTTGGAGTCTGCAAAAGACTTGAGACTGGGGTGGAGGTTCACCTTCCAGCAGGACAACGACCCAAAACATACAGACAGAGAAAATTTATCCATCCTGCTCCTTTGAATTTTCTCATGCGAAAGCAATCGTTGATTATTCGTTGATTCTGCTTCAGCCATTTAAAAGTGGTAGCTTGTTCACAGTGAGGAGGGTACAAGGCAGATCAGAAGTTGTGGTCTGATGGGGACAGGTGAGTGACACAGATACCAGCCAGCACAATGACAAAGAGCAATCAAAACTTTACCAGGCTACAAGCTATTCATTATAATGTACTTTTCTGTAAAGCAGAATATAAAAGTCATTCCATGATACTTATATATACATATTTTACTCCAGTTACTATATTTTTTATACATATATCACAGGATTTAATAAGTATTATATATTGTTTGATTGCCACTTGTTAAGTTGAACTTGTGACAGTGCGCGGCGTCAGACCCCAGCCCTTCTCACCAACTGTGACCGAAGGAGCAGCCGATCTAAGACCGCACTGCCACTTGCATAACAATGTCACTCTTAGCTGCGCCCTGCACAAAGATTTCCAGCTTGCTGGACCACAATCTATGTGCCAGCAGCCTGAGAGCGATTGTTACTGCGTCAGGTTAATTACGCAATTAACCCTTCACACTGCCACCACCACCTTTTTACAGAGAAGGAGGAAACTCACAAATCTTAGCAGTAACACTATGATATTTAAATAAGCGTCTGTATACACACTGCCACCGCAGACAGATGTATACAGAGGATTAATACATACAGTAGTACGCTTCAGAGACAGGGATTTTTTTAGTTTGCATTAAAAGCTTTAGAGACAATTTCAACACTTTCCAGAAAATAGGATTTATTACTAAAAAGGTAAAAATGGTGCAATTAAAATATTTACAGAAAAGATGTAGCAAATATATATATATATATATATATATATATATATACAGTTGTGTCCAAAATTATTCAACCCCCACTGAAATTGAGTGTTTTGGCCAGTTTGACATTGCTTTTGATCATTCAGTCATCTTGCTTACATTTACATTAAAGAGGCACTTGTAGGTCAGACAAATATAACATAACAGTTATAATGAAATAACCACAAATGTCTTTTCTGTGCTCACAGCATTATCAGTTTTATTCAACCCCCAAGTGACATTCAATCTTAGTACTTAGTACAGCATCCTTTTACAGTTATAACAGCTTTTAAACGTGAAGCATAGCTTGACACAAGTGTCTTGCAGCGATCTACGGGTATCTTCGCCCATTCTTCATGGGCAAAGGCCTCCAGTTCAGTCACATTCTTAGGCTTGCGCACTGCAACTGCTTTCTTTAAGTCCCACCAGAGGTTCTCAATCGGATTTAAGTCTGGTGACTGCGATGGCCACTCCAAAATGTTCCAGCCTTTCCTCTGCAACCATGCTCTAGTGGACTTGGAGGTATGCTTGGGATCATTGTCCTGTTGAAAGGTCCAACGTCTCCCAAGCCTCAGGTGTGTGACGGACTGCATCACGTTTCCATCCAATATCTCCTGGTACTGAAGAGAATTCATGGTACCTTGCACACGCTGAAGCTTCCCTGTACCTGCAGAAGCAAAACAGCCCCAAAGCATGATTGACCCTCCACCATGCTTCACAGTAGGCAAGGTGTTCTTTTCATCATAGGCCTTGTTCTTCCTCCTCCAAACATAGCGTTGATCCATGGGCCCAAACAGTTCTAATTTTGTTTCATCAGTCCACAGAACACTATCCCACAACTTTTGTGGTTTGTCCACATGGCTTTTGGCATACTGCAGTCGACTCTTCTTATTCTTTGGAGACAGCAAGGGGGTACGCCTGGGAGTTCTGGCACGGAGGCCTTCATTACGCAGTGTGCGTCTTATTGTCTGGGCTGAAACTTCTGTACCCACATCTGACAAATCTTTTCTCAGTTCCTCAGCAGTCACACGGGGACTTCTCTCCACTCTACGCTTCAGGTAGCGCACAGCAGTCGAAGTCAGCATCTTCTTTCTGCCACGACCAGGTAGCGTTTCAACAGTGCCCTTTGCCTTGAATTTGCGAATGATGCTTCCTAAGGTGTCTCTTGGTATGTTTAACATCTTTGCAATCTTCTTATAGCCATTGCCCTTCCTGTGAAGAGAAATCACCTCTTCTCTTGTCTTCCTGGACCATTCTCTTGCCTTCACCATGTTTGTAACCACACCAGTAAATGTCTAGAAGGAGCTGAGTATCACAGTCATTTTAAAGCTGCCTAATTGGTGCTTATTATGCTTGATTGCTGCTCGGTGACATCCACAGGTGTTTTCAATACCTGATGGAAAGCACCTGTATGAACCTCTGTTCTTCAGAGTGGTAGTCTTTAAGGGGTTGAATAATTGTGGCAATGAAGAAACCACATAAGAACCATTTACTACTGTATTACATAAACAATTGATGTCATTTTAGTTGCATTTGGGTAGTTACAACGTCCTTGTAGGATTTGATTCTGAATACAATTCCAAATGTACACTATAGTCCCTAAACCCCTTTACAGCATTGGGGGTTGAATAATTTTGGACACAACTGTATATATATAAAGAGAGCAACAAAACAACAGGGAAATAAAAGAAAAGTTTCAGAAGGTAGGATACTTGCATAAAGTTCTTGGTTTAAGCAGAGTCCAAACGTCTGAGCAAAAACGTTGCCTATCTCCCAAAGCTGGTTCCTGGTGTTAAAAGGGAGAATCTCTTCTTTTTTCTCTCCAGGCATGTCAGCCTTTTTTCTAGTATCCCAACAGGGGGTGTCTCCTGAAAGTAAAGAGCCAATCGCCTCATTTGGGGATGGGTGTTAAGCGGGGACCCAGGCTATGACTAAATCCCTTCCAAGTTTATACCATGGTCAATAACCTTCAATGGGTACATGCAGCATCTTAGCCACTGGCAGATTAATATGCAGAATCATATTCCGAATGTCCAGATATCAAATATGGCATATCCTGCCATTCCGGATAAAAATAAATATATTGCTTTCTACCCTCTTGTAGACGCTACCTAGAAGTGTAAGGTGTCAGGTGACTCGTATTAAAATGACCTATCTGAATATATGCTTTATATCAATGTGCTCAGTTCCTGTTGAAGTTTATGAATTTGTATGAAATGTGACTCATGTGGGATGTACGTTTTATGGCACCTCTGGAATGCTTACATGTCAAAAGACTGACTGAGTTATGGCTTTACGACCGAGCCGAGGCAAGTGTTTATCAGACATTCTGGAAACAGGCTAATTAGGGTTACAACCATGAAGCTTATTCAGCTGTGCCCATGCCCCAGTGCACACATAGACCATATGGGGGAGGGGGGACTGGACGGACTGAGAATGATATTTGTAGAGTATGATGCAAATATGGTTGTCAGCGTCCATATCTATACACACAATTGCCACAGAACTGGTACCAACAGACAAAAAAGCAAACTTTTTGTGTTGACACTGCAAGTTACCATGGTGGTCAGTAAAGTAGAATCACCCCAACAGAAACTAAAGCCGGTCATAGATGGATCGAAATTCGATCAGCATGAACCCGGGCAAATTTTGATTCATCTATGGGCAGGCTGGTTAAACTGAAGTACAACCCTGTCAGTTTTTTTTTTCCATGTGATTACTATTGCTGGATATAGCCGGCACATACTGTATGTGAACCAGCTCCATTGAAAGGCTGCAGGTTTACATGTAATGCAAATCGCATTTATTTCTCATATATGTAAACTGGGGTCTAGATGTACTGAACACAGCGTGGATGTTCCAGGGTACTATTGGATAATATTCCATGAGCAGATTAAACTAAAGAAAAACATTTTGCGAAATGTATGTATGTATGTATGTATGTATGAGGCTGGTTAGGTTTTTCTCTATAGGAAACATTGGGGTTGAGTTACTAAAAGCAAATAGAATGTTTGCTTTGCAAAGGAATTTGCTCCAGAGCTTAGTAAATGCGGTGAAGCTCTGCAGACTTCCACCATCCAGTCATGTGCAATAATCTTTTTTTTTCTCCCTGGCATGCAATTGGGTATTTTTTGACCACATTCACTAAGCTCTGGGGAACATTTCCTTTCAAAGTGCAATTTCTCTTGCAAAGAGAGCAGCCTGTTTGACACATGATTGGATGTCAGTTCCTCAAAATATACATGTAGTATGCTGGGACTTGTAGTGCCACAATTGCTGTAGAAACACAAGTGAAGTTTTCAAAAAAGGTAGTTCTACAGTTAGAGAACTGCAGATATAGTTTGTTGGGACTTGTAGTTCTACAGATGCAGGAAAATTATCAGTGTAGTCAGCTGTAATTAACTGAATTCATTACTCAGTAAACAGTTCGGTCCTTTATATTTGCTGCATCCAATGTGTGTACAGTGTGTACAGATAATATGTACTGTTTTTGTAGATTACTTGAAGAGTCCTGTGTCTGATCCGGTGCTCCGATTGGGCGATGCAACTGAAATTATACAAATCGGAAAGTGAAAGAGTTCAAAATGCCTTTATTTATTCATAATACCATCGCGTTTTGGGAGCAATAAAACTCCCCCTTCATCAGGGCTACAAAACAGACACAAAGCGCAATCAACATTTTCTTACATAGGTACCCCCGATGCTTGTGTTTGTGTGTGCAAGTATGTGGGGCTCGACATTTTTAAGTGCATGGGTATAATTTTCATTTTTAAACTTTTTTTTTTACTAGGGTGGGCTGTGTGGACCTAATGTAAGGAGGGGGGTTGGCTCTGGAGACCCTGATATAAAGAGAAGGAGCTCTGGGGACCATGATGTAAGGAGGGGGGTTCTGGGGACCCTTATGTGAAGTGAGCGCTGGATCCTTATACAAGGAGGGGTGACTGAGGGCCCTGATGTATGAAGGGGGTCCCAGGGGACCCTTATGTAAGGAGGGGGGCTTTGGAGACCCCAACATAAGGGGGATGTGACTCTTGGGACCCTGAGTTAAGGTGGGGTGACTCTGGGGACCCTGATGTAAGGTGGGGTGACTCTGGGGACCCTGATGTAAGGTGGGGTGACTCTGGGGACCCTGATGTAAGGTGGGGTGACTCTGGGGACCCTGATGTAAGGTGGGGTGACTCTGGGGACCCTGATGTAAGGTGGGGTGACTCTGGGGACCCTGATGTAAGGTGGGGTGACTCTGGGGACCCTGATGTAAGGTGGGGTGACTCTGGGGGCCCTGATGTAAGGTGGGGTGACTCTGGGGGCCCTGATGTAAGGTGGGGTGACTCTGGGGGCCCTGATGTAAGGTGGGGTGACTCTGGGGACCCTGATGTAAGGTGGGGTGACTCTGGGGACCCTGATGTAAGGTGGGGTGACTCTGGGGACCCTGATGTAAGGTGGGGTGACTCTGGGGACCCTGATGTAAGGAGCTCAGCTCTGGGGACCCTGATGCATGGGACATTGGCTCTGGGAATCCTAATATAATGGGGATGTCTCTGGAGAACCTGATGTAAGGGGGTGTCTCTGGGGACCTGGATGTAAGGAGGTTGATTCTGGGTACCCTGGAGTAAGGGTAGTGGGTGACTCTGGGGACCCTAATGTTAGGGGGGGTGACTCGGGGGACCCTAATGTTAGGGGGGGTGACTCGGGGGACCTTGATAGAAGGGGGAGAACCCTGATTGGGATATACGATGTAAGAGGGTTATCTAATGTTTCACCTTGAATGTATGGACAGGAAAATCCATTCCGTTTGGGCAGCCGAATGAAAAAAACGGAACCATGCTTTACTCCTGATCCCTGCACGCTATGCATTATGTTGTTTTGTATGTTACTTATCCTGACCCTGCAATCTATATATTGTACACTACGTAGTCCTGACCAAAGTGTTCATTGTCCCAACAGTTGCTGGTATTAATGAAGTTCTTCTTTAAACGTTTCCATCACATATGCATTTGTTCAGACAGAAATGTAACACTTTGACTGAGCCTACCTTAATTTTAATAAAGTATTTTGTAGGTACGAGGACTGCGGTATATGTGTGCATTGTATATGGTGACTAGGCACAAAATCTGTTTAGTCACCCCCCCCCTTTAAGCCCCTCCCACTGTTACGCTGGGTACACTCAAAGTTTCTTTTCGTTCAATCAACAAGCTGAGGAAAAGAAACAGAGAGATCCCCACATCAAGACAAGCGATGCTAATGCAGGAATCTCTGCCACAGACATTATATCCTGACAGAGGGACTGCCCCCTGCTAGATAACACTGATCAACAATTGCAGCCATTGGCTGAAGGCGCTGATCAAATACTGGTTTTCCAGCATGCCCGTTTGACAGAAGCTGGTCGTTAGACAACGGTACACATCGACTGAAGGTCAGCTGGTTCCTACTGAAACAGCCAACTTTTGGCCCATGTGTATCGGGCTTTAGGCAAAATCTGTCTAAGCCCATCATAACCATAGCATACTATGCGCGCCACTGAGCTTGTTTTCCTGCTGTATCCCAGGGTTCTTCAGGTCTTTCATTATTTTAGTCATGCTCACGTTGTCACTCTGTTTTGACTTTTTAATTGTAAAGCCAGCGCATTACGTATATTTATTATTATTATGTATAATTATTACTTGTTATATGTGTTGTAAATGTTTAAATGTTGATTTTCTTAGTTTTTAATAGGAATTTCCATCAAATTTCCTCCTAGGTATTTAATCTGCCATGAGCCAAGGTGGTGGGCATCCATCTAAGGGTTGGTCATCAGGCTTGGATTTAGTGAGAGCTCCAGCTCAGATCAAGAGATCCCCTTAAGGTCAGTCGGGTAATCCACTTGAATGATAATACTCCCTCCTCTGGATAGTAAAGGCACCTTCTCTGTAGGGGTAATAGCTCCACATAGGAGCCCCAAAAACAGGTGCCAGAGATAGTGTAGTATGTTCCAAAATATAGTTTATTAATAAATGATAAAACAGGGCAGTATGCATATATATAAGTGTGTCAGTATAAGAAATGCACTACTGACCCTTTTTAAAGATGGCCGCCATTTTATCGCCAACAGCTGAGTGATGCTTTTTTCCGCCCTTTTATTATGTGCTGAAGTATATATACATATACCTAAGGCTTTTTGGTTAGCACAACCTGGGTATCTCTTGTTTATGCGTTTTTAATATGATGACCAACCCTTAGATGGATGCCCACCACCTGGCTCATGGCAGATTAAATACCTAGGAGGATCATTCCTACATGCGCATAATCCATGCGTTTCTGGTGAGTGCGCATTGCTACTATTTGAGGCATTAGGCTCTGGAACTTTTCATCTTTCTAGAGAGCACCGTGGATGCTACCCGTTCAATCTGATTGACTTATACATTTTATTCTATCATAACTTTGCTGCATTTCATTAATTTTTTTAGCACTGCACTTTATTATTCTTATTGTTATTTCAAAGGTATTGTGGTTGCCTCAAGCGTTCTAGCTGCTATACGTATGCAAGAGCGCTCACTACATTTTGCTTTTTACCAGTAAATTTTTCATGTTTTGTCAGTCAAAAAGTTGTGGAAGGTTGGCAATACTGCTCCATTCACTTGAATTGGTCATTTTCGGCAGCCTTAATGCCTGCTAAACGTGAAATGCTGTATAATTTTTGCTGTGCCATGAAGCAAAACACTGCAGTCACCATTTAGTTAAGGAGTTGCGGGTGGTAAAATTGCAGATCAAACACTTTTTTTTTAAACCAACCCCAGTCCAGTCGCCTATGCGAATGAGACCTAATACATATGTTGTAAATCTGCTGCAAAACTCCAGGTTAAACAGCTAATATTTACGTAGATGTAATTCAGTGGAATATGTTTTGCAGGGATTTATACCTTTGTACAGACAATTTTGTTATTTAAGCACATTTTCTATGCTCAACTAGGCAAAGGACCTTCAGATCTTCTGATCAACCAATTCATCCTCCTGGATCAGCTGCTCAGCAGGACCTTTATTCCTTACATTATGCTACCATCTAGTGGATGTTTATAAGAATGCACCTAAAAAATTGTATTGCAAGAATTCCATTCATGTTAATTGAATCAGGACATTGTGAAAAAGAACCTGGCAACAAAGGAATATGAGACCAGCAACTGCTTTTTTTGTTTTTCAAGGGGAAGTGTAGAAGAGCCAAATATAAAGGGTGTAAGGACAACACATTCCGGGACCATTTACATCTCTCCGTGTGTATTAAAGCAGTATTAATCCAAAAATCAAACATTTATCATGTTGCATCTAACCAATTCTTAGATGTGATGACTGCATCATTTTCCTTTTTTTAGCTGTTTTATTTTTATCTGGTGAAACAGCCAGCAAGTCTGTTGTTTTTCAAAAGAACACACTCTCCAGCAGAATATATCAGTCTGCATGGATGAGACAGATCATTTAACACTGGCAGGGGTGATTAAAATGATCAGCTTTTATTTATTCATGGAAAACCTTTATCCCAAAAAGAAAAAAAAGCTGTTGCTGTAACTCATTATAAAGTTTGAGCTTGAGTTTAAATTTGTTATTGTATTTAAATCTGCTAATACATTTAACACTCTCTTTCTCCCAGACTGACAATACCATTGTCTGGTACGCCTCATGTGCTCATTCCACCAGAGTTGTGTCTCAATAATACAGGAGGCGTGTTACTGGCAAGATCACCAAGTGAGGAGGGAAAAAGCCAAAGAAAAAAAAAAACTGAAGGCAGCCGGCATCTAATGATTGGCAATATAATACATTTTTGGTTTGGGGTTTAATACTGCTTTCCCTGCTGTACATGTTACGGAACTGACAGCAGGGGATTTTATACACAATCCGGTGGCTGCAGGCCCTGGGATTGTTTATAAAAATGACAGACTCCTGCTTGTTGGGTGGCTACGATACATGCGATCGCATCCTCTTCTTCTTGTGACCCAGAAGGTGACATGTGTGACGTCACTTCCGGGGCACGGCTGTCTTTTTCTCGGCTAGCACAGCCGAGAAACAATGTATTGCAATGTGGTCTGCACTGCAATACATCGAATGGAGGCCAGAGGAGACATGCATGGTCTTTTCGACTGCATGTCTCAATGAAGAGAAACGGTCACCTAAAAACCATCACAAAGGGGCTGTGTGTCCCTATGTGATGAGAAAAAAATGTTTTTTTCGCAAAGCAATAAAGTTACATCCATGCACATAATCCCCCACCCCCCAAGAAAAATGTTGAGTCCCCCACATATACACATGTACAAACAAACACACAGCTCAGGGTGCTTATGCATGAAAACGTTGATTGCAAAACACATGTTACATATATGCTGGAGTGAGAGCAATAATTGTAGCACAAGACCTCCTCTGTAATGCTAAACTGATGACTTAGAGGGGATTTTGAACTGAAGTGTCGCCTATAGAAAATACAGGGTACTGAATTTTGTCATTGGCGCACACAAATTAAACGTTTGGCATGTTGGGTATCTACAGTGGATATAAAAAGTCTACACACCCCTGTTAAAATGTCAGGTTTCTGTGATGGAAAAAAATGAGACAAAGAAAGATCATTTCAGAACTTTTTCCACCTTTAATGTAACCTATAAACTGTACAACTCAGTTGAACAATAAAATGAAATCTCATACAGTAGAAGGTGTCAGGAATGGACTGGACATCAATGGTGGGACTCACCTGCCTTATGAGCTGCAGTACCAGGGCTGGCCAGCGGGTGCTCCCAGCAATCAGAGACTCAACCTTGCAGCCAGCTAAACACCTGGAACTGATTATACTGGTGTATTTAAGGGATGGCCAGACCTGCAGACTCTGCCTTGGTGTGTGTTTCTCCTGGGCCCTGTATCCTGTTCCTGCTCCCTGTTCCTGTTCCTGTCTGATTCGTTGCTGACCCTGCTCTGATCCCTGGCTTTGTCTGACCATTCTCCTGCTTCTGATCCCTGGCTTTGTCTGACCATTCTCCTGCTTCTGATCCCTGGCTTTGTCTGACCATTCTCCTGCTCCAGATCCCTGGCTTTGTCTGACCATTCTCCTGCTTAACCCCATACGTTCTGACCTCCTGTTGATAATCCCGGCCTGCCTGACGACGCTTGCATTGTATGTACTGTTATCTGTGGGTGGTTGGTTTGGTTTGTTTGCACTGTGTTATGTTTTAGTATTGCACTGCGTTTATGTTTGTATTGTTAGTGTTAATAAATTATATTTATAACATATCTGAAGTCTGCGTTTCCCTGCGTCAGTCACATACCTCTGGTCACACCCTGGAGCCCTGACAGAAGGATTCTAATATTCTAATTCTTTGTGTAAATATCAAAGAAGAAACCAGGCTGGTTGTTATAGGCAGTGGCTCCAGGTTCACTCCAATTGCTGTCACCTTTTAATAAACTTTCCAATGGATTTCATATCTGGTCAGTTATCCACGATGGGACAATGCAAACAATTGTGGAGTTTTTCAGCCAGGCTTCTGTGGTGACCTATATGGCCTACAGGTATGCCAGCTACATTAGGCAGCATTTTACAAAACTGCACAATCTATTTACCCTTTCACTGCCAGAGTCTTTTTTTTTTTTTCGCACACAAAAAAAAAATATTTGCACAACAGTTTGTCAAGAATTACACTAAAGTTCATTATAGGGCACACAAATGTAATGTATCATCCAAATTTTTGGTAAAATATAAAAGATGAGGTTGTGCTGAGAAAATTGATACTGAACATGTCAGATTTTAAAACTTCACGTGCCTAAAAAATGACCCTATGTTATATATAGGCAATGCTTTAAAAGCCCCTACAGGTCATCACTATAAAAGTAACCATAAATAGTGGCCCTAGAATGATAGTGACACTAGAGTGTGCAACTTTTTTTGTTTATAGGTGCCCCTGAGGGGTTTGTTTACGTTTGTATGTGCGCATATGTAAGGGCAAGGGAGGCGCAACAGTTTTATGGGGGGGGGGGGGGGGTCTATGTGTCCAGGTGTAGCTATTTTTTTTTTTTTACACACTTACCAGGAAGCATGGTATCTCAGTTCTAGGGGACACAAAAAGCTGACAGCTTGTGGAGTGTAAGACCCTCTGCTGTTTGACATACTTCGGTGGCAGGTAAAAAGGGTTAATCTACTTGGACCCCTTGTTTGCATGGCCTATTTTACTCAAAAAAGGCAATTCAGCCTTTAAGTGCAGGGGGCAGGACTTAGTACTGGGAGGGTGAGGTTCAGTATGGGGAGTGTCATAATTTACATACAGTAGCACTTACCCCCAGAGGAGCCACTGATGCATGGGTTCTCTGATTCGGGATGAAAACAACTGCTCTGGCAATTCCACTTCCTCTGGCACACCAAGGCTGTATACAAAATATTTATTCAGGCTGCACGTCCAACAAAGCAACTGTAAATGGCAACAATGGACAGTCACAAATTAAGACAAAATTACACGTTACAATGACCACAATGTGTAATCGGGTGTTACTGAACCCAAACATCACCAGGTACCCAGGACCTGACTTAAGGGGGTGAAATTCACATCTCCTTGGTCTTAAACTAAAGGAGAGGCAAGCCCTAAACATGGGTGACACTCCCCCCAAGGCGGAAAGCCCCAGTCCCTCTTTAACCCCTCCCACTGACCAGTGTTACATGTGACACTGGCTGGTGTTGGGGCCCAAAATGATGTTGAAGCAAGGAGTCTTGAAATCCTAGAGGTAATAGGGTGCTGTCCCCAAACTGAATCCTGAGTTAGTCCCTTCAACAGGGGGAATAACAAAATGCTGGCCAGTGGTCCCCCCACTCAGCAGTCCACCACTGTGGAACCACTTCCCTCTCTCGGGGAGGTGCAGAACCCTAGATCCTTGATAGACCGCTGGGAGGGGCTTAAAGGGGGGTGGTTGCGCAACTCAGATGAAGTGAGTGGTGCTCCTCTCCCGTTGATCTCTGAGTACCTCTACAGACAGCAGTCTCTGACTGAGTGTAGCACTACAGTTCTGCTATGGCTATATAGTTAGCTCTATCACTTAGCAGCATCTCCGGGTCTAAAGCATGCACGCCAGCAGTATCCTTTTACTCTTCCAGTGAGAGAGTCCTGACCTTGGGCTTTCCGTTCCTTTTTCTAGCACTTGGCATTCCATTATTTGATCAGCTGTCCTCCTGGGAACTACACACCCAGCAGTCCTTGCAGCTACCACTGGTCCTTCCACAGCTGGGGGGCTGTCTATTCTGCTATGGGTAACCCATCACTGCCCTCTTATTGTTGTCCTGTGTGGTGGGTAGTGCTAAGAAGGGTCAGCAGCCAATCAAAATCCTCCTGTTTGTATGCTAGAAGTGGATCCTGCCCAACAGCCAATCAGTGCTCAGTCCTTCTCTTCCTCACAGTAGGCCTTATAAGCAGGGACAAGTGAAAAAAGGGTGAGGGAGGGGGGTAGGAGTAGTGTGTGTGTGTGTGTGTGTGGGGGGGGGGGGGGCTAGGGCGTGGAGATAGGGGATAAGGCTTAGTACTGGGAGTAGCAGCACAGAAGAGGGCAGAGTTTAGTGTGGGGAGGGACAAGGATCAGTACTGGAAGAGGTAGGACTTGGTACTGGGAGGGCTAAGGTTCAGTACAGAAAGGGGCAGGGATTAGTACTGGAAGGTACATGGCCTAATACTGGGAATGTAACGGCTCAGTACTGTAATGGGCAGGACTGAATGTGATGGACAGACTGGATCTTGTCTTTGAGGGATTCCCCAGGTACACAGCATTTCATATGAAAGCTAAGACAAGTACTTGCAGACATTTTAAGTAGCTTAAGGACTTTAAGTGACTAATAAATAAAAGCCCAACTCCAGCTAACACTTTTAGGCAGTGGTTTTCATATACATGTAGGGCCCTGCTGGTTAACTAGGAGGGCTAAGTAGCAGCCTGGATGCAACAGTCAGGAGGTGTCAGGATGGAGAGACTGTGTCTAATTTGCCCTGAATTCAGGGGACCAACCTCCCTGATCGAAGCCTGGGTCAAGTGCGGGCACTGTTGAGAGCCATTCCACAAGCTGCTGCCCAGCGATCTGGCAGCTTGCACATACAGTGTGGACCTGCTGCCAGGGCTGTGTACGGAGAAGCTGGAGAGTCGAAGGACGTGTCTGAGCTAGAGAACGGGGTCGAGTCCTGGGATCGCTACTCCCCTGCGGTGGACCCTTGCAGTAGAGGAGGGATGCCTGCAATCATCCACCATTCACCCGAAGATATTGCTAGAGGTCTAGTGCCCACAAGCACTGCCCTGAAGGAGCCTAGCTGCAAGGACTCCTAACCCTCAGGTGAGCCAGCAGAGAGTGTCAGTGGTGGGGGGATAGATTGGCAACCACCTAGGTTGTTGGCAGAATTTGGGCCTCTAGAAACTGAATAGGAGGATTGGTCTTCTGGAGACACAGATAAAGAATGGGACTGGGGGGCACTACAAAGGACTTGGACTCGTTGACCGGATCGTCAGAAGAACCCTTTACAGCAGACTCTGCTGGACATTCTGGCAGGTCAGAGCCTGTGAGGATACCTACCACCAAACTTCTCCTCACCATTGCCTAGGACCAAGGCCAAGCATATTGATTTGCAAAAATGGGTCATTTGTTCTACTCAGTCCTGTGCACAGCCAGGATTAGGGAATAAAGTGTACCTTCACCGCTTTTCTTGTCTTCAGAGAGAGGTACAGAAGAAGGTAGCTTTGGAGTGGGAATTGGACTATCCATTTGTCCCTCAGAAAGTCATGGACACAATTGAGGCGTCCAGGGCCCAATGGGAAGAGGACTTGATCTGGGACCACATGCAAATCCACAGACACTTGAGAGGGCCATATCTGGAGGAAGCTTGGGCCCGCTTTCAGGACATTAAGCAAGAGTGGAGCAAAGGTTGGGCTATCTACAGGGACCGGGTGGTAGATAATGCTGGCCAGTCTAACCGTAGCTACTCTATGACCATCCGGAAACCTGATGGCACTATGGTGAGACTGCGTAGCCCTTGGAAGTACTACTAAGACTGACACAGGATCCCAGTCTACTAGGCCTTTGTGCCATTATACTTTGCCAGACTTCACCCTAATGACTCAGACGTGCTGGTTTGGGACTATTTTGCCAGGAGACGACTCTTCCTTAAATTACTTAAGGACTCAAAAAAAAAGTTTATTAACCGCTTCCATAGCGGGCACTTTTACCCCCTTGCTGCCCAGGCCATTTTTCAGGTTTCAGCGCTCTCACATTTTGAATGACAATTGCGCGGTCATACAACATTGTACCCAAACTAAAATTTTATCATTTTCTTCACAGAACTAGAGCTTTCTTTTGGTGGTATTTAATCACCGCTGGGGTTTTTATGTTTTGCTAAATTAACAAAAAAAGACCAAAAATGTTGAAAAAAAAACATGTTTTTCTTTGTTTCTGTTATAAAAGTTTGCAAATAAATAATTGTTCTTCATACATTTAGGCCGAGATGTATTCTGCTACATGTCTTTGGTGAAAATAACCCAAATTAGGATGTATTTTTAGTTTGTATGAAAGTTATAGAGTTCACAAACTATGGGATATATCTGATTATTGATCAATCCTGAAGTACTGACGGCCAATCTAATTTCTTGAGGTCCAAGAATGTCAGAACAGTACAGATATCCCCCAAATGACCCCTTTTTGCAAAGTAGACAGTCCGGCGTACTTCATAGGAGGCATGCCGAGTTTTTTGAAATTGTATCTTTTTGGGCATAATTTGTCAGAAAATGAAAAAATGAAAAAGATAATTTTCACTATTTTTTTTTTACATACTGTCACCAGTGCAGTACAGCGTCATCATATAACTGGCATGGCGGTGATCAGGGACACTGACTGGTGAAAGTATGCTACAAAAAATTTCTTTTTTAATTTTATTACATTTTTTCTTTTTTTTAAGATTTTTTTTTCATATTTCACTATGACCAAAGTAGTACAATGTTACCATAGTAACATTGTACTACTTTGGGGAAGTGATGAGTATTTTTTTTTTTACACAATTTGCTTATAGCAAAGAATTACTTTGCTATAAGCAAGCATTTACCTGAATGACATCGATTCATTCAGGGTTTTTTTTTTTTGTGCTTAGCTGTGATTTGGCCACAGCTAATCACTTGACACAGCTGGGCTGTGATTGGCCCAGCTTGTGCATGTGATCGCTGTGACCATTCACAGCTAGACACACTAGTATACAATGGATGGCATGAATGAAGCCATCCCTTGTATACAACGCTATCCGGTTCGGTTGTTTTCCTTTGGGGTCACCGGCTGCCTAGGTCTTGACCGGTCATTTCAAGTTGACAACATGGTGATATCCATAGATGATAGACTTTTAAGAAGAACTTCTCTAGCCAAGGGGTTCTATAATTCTGTGGACTCTTTTGAAAAAATAGACAATATGCAGGACAATAATAACATAAGCAAAACAGCCACTATGTCTGTAGACTCAGCAATAGAAGACGAGAAAAGTATGATTTCAAAATTTTATCAGCTACAACACATGCTAGAAAATGAGATGACTCAATGGTGGGACATAATATCACTGAAAAAATATCTAGAAGTAAATAGAGCACCCAGGGGGTTAAGAATCACTAAAAAATGTAACTTCTTAGATGAAGATCTCATGAATGACTGGTATGACAGCTCCAGGGCCTGCAGTAATAAATGGATGAATATCATTCAACAACGTGAAAGAAACATAGAGAAAATACACACACACATCAAAGATATAGAGAACAAACTGAACAATTACACACATATACCCACATTTTCAGAGTGGGACAGTAACATAAACAATCACACAGTAGATTTTGAGGCTACACTCATCAGCTCTAAGTCCACAAAGTTTGAAAGAGACAGAGAGGACTTTCTACAAGGTCGTGAGCATGGGTGGAAAAAATCGAGACCAATAGGGCACAACAAGTTCCACCACACTCAGGGGGATATCCAACAAGAATTTGGTAACACATCTCACCATCCCAATAAATCCAATTCTAATAGAGACAGAACAACACATACAGCCCACACTGAAGGGCCACAGGTTCCATCTACCAGACCCTATAAGGGTAACCAAGCACTCACCCATCAGACTAATGGAGGCTATGATAATCACCGGACCTTTGCCCATGGCCCTCCAAGGGCTACACACAGAAGACAACATAACAACAGAAATTATAATACAAATAAAAACATTAATTTTCATAAAACCTTTAAATATCCCTCCGATGTTGTCCAGTACCACCATGCTACTAACAACTCACTAGCACCTCTCCATTCCATGCCAGCCAGAGGAGGTCACCCCAATGATCAACCACATCGTAATCAATCACCCTTCAGAGAGACCACCGTCTCAATTTCCCCCATAACACACTCTGCATCAACCCCTCCAGCCGACACAAACACCCAACCAAACTTGCCATCCCCCTCATCCTCTCATTTTTTAGAGGAAAGTGCACCCCGAGGGGAAATAAACAGGAGAAAAAAAATAGAAAAATCAGAAGAGGAAAACGAGGAGGAAAGAAACACCAAACAGGAAAAATTCTCGAGGACTGTGTGATACCATCAAAATTTTCAACCTTACCGAATTGACATTCACTGATGATGAACTATTTCTTCTAAGAAAAGGTTTGAACTTTGCTCCTCCTAATCCCCCCAACCTTTTTGACATTTTTATAGATCTTAACAGATTCATCCGCCTCTTGACCCTCAAGCGCTATTATGCGATGAAGGACGGCTCCAATCAGACTGACCCAGTTCACAATGATGTCATCGCTGAGTCATTAGGAGCCAATGAGATTGACATCCTAAAAACTCTGGAAGAATTATGGGATGAAGGCCACTGTGACCTAGAAAATCCAGATCCCATACCTCCTGAACAGTCCCATACATATCTCAGCATGGCGGAAATCTCCCACACACATTTTAAACCAAAATCCATTTTCAATCCACATTGGGCCAAAGGTAATTTTATCCCTGCATTTTACGAAGTCGTTTATTCAGACTTATGCAAACTATGTGAAACCACTAAGAAAAACCACACATCAGATATGTCATACTCAGAAAAAAATGACACTTCATAAGCTCAAGAACAATTCAGATATCATTATCAAGCAAGCTGACAAAGGAGGGGGTATAGTGATCCAGAATAGACAGGACTATCTTAAAGAAGCCATGAGACTCCTGGGCGACAGTGAGACCTATGAAGCACTAACAGCAGACCCCATCAGTCACTATAAAACCTCCCTGAAGGCTCTACTAGACTCAGCCTCACAAGTAGGTGTGTTGACAAAACCTGAGTTGCTTTTTCTCTATAGACCATTCCCCCTCACCCCACATTTCTACCACATCCCCAAAATTCATAAAGACCCCAGCAATCCACCAGGAAGACCCATTATCTCTGGTATAGACAGCCTCACTAGCAATGTGGGCAATTATATCGACCATTTCTTGCAACCATATGTAACATCTCTTCCCTCGTATGTTCGAGACTCAGGACACATGTTGAACATACTTTCGCAATACCACTGGCAATCAGGGTATAGGTGGGTTTCACTGGATGTGGCCTCACTTTATACCTCCATAGCACATACATTTGGGCTTACAGCGATCCAACACTTCCTCTCTCTGGACAGTTCTCTGCATCCCGTGCAGGCTAATTTCATTACCCAATGCGTACAATTTTGTCTAACACACAATTACTTTGTGTTCCAAGATTCTTTTTACCGGCAAATAAAAGGTACAGCTATGGGAGCCAGGTTCGCTCCCAGTTACGCCAATTTATTTATGGGATATTGGGAAAAATTCCATATATGGAGTAATAACCCATTTGGAGCGAACCTTGTTCTTTTCGCGAGATATATAGATGACATCTTGATAATATGGGATGGCACGGACGAGGAATTAGAACATTTCTTCACACATTGCCAATGTAATCCTTTTAACATTGAATTTACGAAAGTGGTCAATGATAACACACTTGTGTTCCTAGATCTGGAACTGATGTTTGATAACGAACTCAACATCATCTCAAAAACCCACTTTAAGCCCTCAGCTGGAAATTCATATTTGCATGCTGCCAGCCACCATCATCCAAGATGGATAAAAAATGTGCCCTTAGGCCAATTTTGCAGGCTGAAAAGAACCTGCTCATGTTTAGAGGATTATGATATGCAGAGCAACACCCTAAGAAATAAATTTATAGAGAAGGGGTACTCTTCGGCCGTCATTGAACAGGCATACACAAAATATAGAGCACAATATTCCTTGGTCATTCCAGAACAAGAGCGGGTTCGTGTTGAAGGAAAACAGCTTACCAAACGCACTGCCTTCTGCACTCAATTCAACCCCAAGGCCTTCCAGATAAGAAATATTTTTAAAAAATATTGGGGCATTTTACAACAGGACCCTTTTCTCAGTAGTACCGTCCCAGAACATCCGGAGGTTATCTTTAGAAAACCAAAAGATTATAGGAGTTACATAGCCACTAACAGAGTCAAAAAAATTCAAAATTCAATGGGGTCCCCTTGGAACAAACTTTTTGACCAAAAAGGTAGTTACAAATGTGGTGGCAGCAACTGTGGCTGTTGTAAGTACATGTGGCACAAGAAAAAAGAGGTCATGGGGCATGATGGCAACACATACAGCATTAGGCATTTCATCAACTGTAGCACACAATATGTGGTGTACTGTCTCATTTGCCCCTGCGGTCTATTATATGTGGGTCGTACCATCCGCACTTTGCGTACAAGATTTGGGGAACACAAAAGGAATATCAAACATGGTCGTGACAAACACTCCATCCCAAACCACTTCAAAGAAAAACACGACAAGAGCCCCATGGGTCTTAGGGTGTTCGGTTTGGACAGCATACCTAAGGACATAGACACAGGCAGACGTTTCCGCCGTCTATGCCAGAGGGAAACCTTCTGGATCCACCGTTTGGGCACACTATCACCCAGAGGGCTAAATGAGGGGTTAGACATCCAATCTCTCATCTAGTTTTTAAATATTTATCCCCTTTGACTCACTCCCCCCCTTTGTTTTTGTTTTTTTTTTTAAATATATATATGCCCATCTGGGTGATGGGATATTTTTAAGATAAGTCACTTTCTTTGTGGTCAATACATTAGGCATATCACCGTTTTAGTTCCTAGAGATGTCATTCTCCTGCTATCATGGCCAAAAGTAGGGGCGGACTGTTGGCTCGTGGGACCCCCGGTCAGTGGGGGGTCTTTGGGCACTTGCGGCCTTGCCCACACTCGGGAGGGCACATGGGGAGGCTCCGGGGGGACCTCATGGGGCCCCTGCTGGCTCCGGACCCTCGGGTGGTCCATCCGCCCCTAGCCACTAGGGTTCATATGGTTTTATTGCACGATTGTCCTCATTATTTTATTAATAGTCTTCATGATCATAATTTTTCCACCACCATAGTTTATGATTATGTTCAGTTTCTCATGTGCAGTGTGAATTTGGATGTTTTATTTATTTATATATATAGATATATCTATATATATACACAGATTCCTTGCGATCAGTTAAACCAATACAATTACATCAGTATATCACATATTTTTAATATACACCCGCATCAGAGGGTGTGTTTTTTGTTTTTTTTTCTTCTTCTCAGACTTATTATTCATTAGGTTCACGTACTCTCATTCTTCCCCCCCCCTATTTTTGCCACACTCCATACATCATACAATACTTACCACATGTCTTTATCCCCCTTCCCTCCTCCTCCCCTCAGTTCTGACATGTTGATCATTACATTTTCAATATTCATTACAAATATATTTGCCCTCTTGGTTCCCCTTTTTCCCCCCCTTTTTTCCTTGCCCCCGAAGTCTGCCACTTTCATAGGTTCATTTCCATTATAGAACATATCACCACAACACCACATTCACCCCCTCCAGACATCCTCCACATGGCTATGCTGACTCAGTTCCCTTCTTCCCTCCCCCCTGGGAGGAGCCTTGCAATCACTGCACCTGTTCATGTTTTGTTCCAGGGATACCAGGCATGAGTCATCCAGAGTTTACTTCCTGTCTTGTGATTTGCATTCCAGCAGCCATTTCCCCACAGGTATAAAAGCACACTCCCACACCATCCCACTCAGGCATCAACAGCGAGGCTCTTACTTCACTTTCCATTCATCATACATCAGCATCAGAGGTATCTACACCATATTCATATGTCTCATCCATTCACTTAACCATTGCCTCCTAAAGGTCATTTATTTACCCATACACACACTCTTTATTTTATGTTTTCTAATGTTCCCAATTTTTTTTTTTTTTCCCCCAACAACAGTCCAATATCACTACACAGCACTCACACAGTGCTGACAGTTTGCTCAGCGCTTCACGTTTGAAGAGATATATATGGTCTACAGCCACACTCATTACTTTGAACTGATAATCATCCACTATCCACTAGTCTTATTATTTTTATTTTTATGATGTTTACTTATATTATTATTTTTATCATCATTGCCAGTGTTACTACTATGATTATTTTTATATATATTATTATTTTTATTTTTTTTTATATATTTTACTTTAGAAAAATGTTTTCTATTTATCTACATTTGCAGGTGCTATATTCATGTATTTTTAATAATTTTTAATAATTTTTTATTTGCTTTGTTTCTTAGTGCATGTATATATATCTTTGTATATGTGTACAGTTGCAAGAAAAAGTATGTGAACCCCTCGGGATTACGTGGAGTTTTGCATGAATTGGGCATAAAATGTGCTCTGAACGACATCTAAGTCACAACAATAGAAGAACACAGTCTGCTGAACATAATACTACACAAACATTAGATGTTGCCATGGTTTAATTGCACATAACATATAAACATTCACAGTGCAGGGAGGAAAAAGTATGTGAACCTTTGGACTTAATAACTGGTTGACCCTCCTTTGGCAGCAATAACTTTAACCAAACGTTTCCTGTAGTTGCAGATCAGACCTGCACAACGATCTGGAGTCATTTTGGACCACTCCTCTTCACAAAACTGTTTCAGTGTAGCAATATTCTTGGGATGTCTGGTGTGAATCGCTCTCTTAAGGTCATGCCACAGCATTTCAATCGGGTTGAGGACAGGACTCTGACTGGGCCACTCCAGAAGGCGTATTCTGTGCTGTTGCAGCCATTGTTTTGTTGAATTACTTGTATGCTTTGGGTCATTGTCCTGTTGCATCACCTATTCTCTGCGGAGCTTCAGTTGGCAGACAGATGGTCGTACGTTTTCCTGCAAAAATGTCTTGATAAACTCTGGAATTCATTTTCCCATCAATGACAACAATCCGTCCAGGCCCTGAGGCAGCAAAGCAGCCCCAAACCATGATGCTCCCTCCGCCATGTTTTACAGTGGGGATGAGGTTTTGATGTTGGTGTGCTGTGCCTTTTTTTCTCCACACATAGTGTTGTGTGTTCTTCCCAAACAACTCAATCTTGGTTTCATCTGTCCACAGTATATTTTGCCAGTAGTGATGTGGAACATCCAGGTGCTTTTTTGCAAACTTCAAATATTCTTTTTGGACAGCAATGGCTTCCTCCGTGGTGTCCTCCCATGTACTCCATTCTTGTTTAATGTTTTCCTTATTGTAGATGTGTCAACAAAAATGTTAGCATGTGCCAGAGATTTCTGTAGGTCTTTAGCTGACACTCTGGGATTCTTCTTTACCTCATGCAGCATTCTGCGCTGTGCTCTTGCAGTCATTTTTACAGGACGACCACACCTAGGGAGAGTAGCAACAGTGCTAAACTTTCTCCATTTGTAGACAGTCTGTCTTACCGTGGACACATGAACATCAAGGCTTTTGGAGATACTTTTGTAACCCTTTCCAGCTTCATGCAAGTCAACAATTCTTGATCGTAGGTCTTCTGAGAGCTCTTTTCTGCGAGGCATGGTTCACATCAGACAGTGCTTCTTGAAACCAGTAAACCCAAAACAGGTGTGTGTCTTTTAAGGGCAGGACAGCTGTCAGCAACACATCCAATATCATCACACTGATTGGAGTCAAGGTTGGCTCACTCCTGGCTCCAATTAGCTCTGGGAGAAGTCATTAAGCTAGGGCCTCACATACTTTTTCCTCCCTGCACTGTGAATGTTTACATGTTATGTGCAATTAAACCATGGCAACATCAATGTTTGTGTAGTATTATGTTCAGCAGACTGTGTTCTTCTATTGTTGTGACTTAGATGACGTTCAGAGCACATTTTATGCCCAATTCATACAAAACTCCACGTAATCCCAAGGGGTTCACATACTTTTTCTTGCAACTGTATATGCATGTGTATATATGTATGTATATGCGTTTATAAAAACTACAAAAGATTGCACTTTAAATAACCCCCTCCAACCCCTCATCTTATAACAATTAGAGGAGGTGGAGCTTTGCTCCCAAGGCATCTAGCCCTAGTTATTTACTACTTGACCTCCATACAGGTTGGTCATCAGCTCTGAGGAAAGGGATTCGTCCCCGAAGCACGTCAGCCATTTGACCGCACTGACAGTGAGAACACCTTGCCCGCCGTTGTGGTCATTGTCATTTTTCTATGCTTTTTAGATACATGCTTCGTCTGTGAGTATGTTTTTATTATTTAATTCCTACAATAAACCTTGGATAATGCACTAGGTGTGTGCGCCACCTGTTTTCTCTCTATCCAGTGGCTGATTTCCCCATCTGAGGAGGGCTGCACCCCTGGAACATTTCCTTTTGGTTGTCGCTGTCCTGGTACCCTTGGCTTTCCTTTTGGCTGTGCATATCCTGAGGCGCTGGAGAGTACATACGCTATCCTTTTTTTTTTTTGGTGCTTAGCTGTGATTTGGCCACAGCTAATCATGTGACACAGCTGGGCCGTGATTGGCCCAGCTTGTGCATGTGATCGCTGTGACCATTCACAGCTAGACACACTAGTATACAGTGGATGGCATGAATGAAGCCATCCCTTGTATACAACTGTCATGTGACCTGCTGTGATTGGTCACAGCAGGTCACATGGTACCGGCAACGGGGCCGGTACTCAGATCTGTCATCGGCCGTGTCTGAGGTACACGGCCAGTGACAGATTGCCCCGCTGCGTGGCTCTGTGGGCATGCAAACTGTGCATGCCCGAAAGGACGCCATATGGCATCCACCCGGAGGGGTGAGGGTTTTTGCCGGCCGCCATTCGGCCATAGGCCGGGCGGAAACCGGTTAACAATATGCTCCTGAAGTGCCTAATCTAGCATATTTGCATACCTAAAGTTGATCTTCATGTTTAGCTGCAGTTAGTTGTAGCTAGGCTGTACATATTTATTTTTTTACTAATTTATTTGTACATAATTTATTCTCCCTTCCCAGTTTTGTACACTTTTTCCCCTGCAGGAGGCTTGGAAAAGGGCTGAGACAACCTTTAACCCTAGGTTCACACCTAAGCGTTTTCTGCAGTGTTTTGCAGAAACGCAGTATAGTCCATTGAACATGATTTCCTATGGGACATGTTCACATCTCCACGTTCTCACCTGATACATTTTTTGGAAAGGGTCAGGGACTTTTCTGAATGCAAAAAGTTGGATTTTTGTTTATATAGACTTCAATGGAAACACTGCAGAGAAGCATGTATTGAATTTTTACTGCGTTTTTCTTTTAAGTATGCCAAGCAACAAGAAAAATGAACCCCCCTCATCAAAAATACATCAAAACCGCAAGTGCAAAAGCGCAAAACGCAATGCAGAAACGGTTCAAACGCAACCTGCATAGGTGTGAACCTAGCCTTAGACTTTCTGATTCTGCTCAGCTGCAGGAGTGTTAGGGTTGAAGACAGAGAGGAAGATGTGAGGCTAAAAGGCAGGAGCCTGGGAGGAGGCCTGGATGAAGAGAGGGGCTCACCTACAGGCAGTGGAGCTGTAAGGGAGGAAAGCTCAGAGCTTTACTGGCCCCCAAAGCGAGGAACACCTGTACAGCAGGGAAGGAGCAGCCTGGCTAGAAGGCCTGGTAACAGCCACCAACCCATCAGCGATACAGGAGAGGATCTGAATGAGTACCCCTGCACCCCCTGGGTGGTTAGGGGAAGTAGCACTCTGTTGGGAAACCAGATTCGCCACCTGCTTGGGAAGTGAAAGGCAGAGGAGTTCCTCTTGGGTCTGGGTTGGTACATTAGAAGACACTGGCTAGCTCTCCAACAGAGACTGTGTTGCAGTGGAGGCTTTTAAATAGTTCCAGGAAGTCGTCCTCAGTTCATCAGTTCCCTTGGGCATCCTGTACATCCCTAACCTTATACCAGTTCAAATTCCCTAATAAAAATAACAAAACCAATGCTCAAAGACTGATCTCTGACTCTGGATGCAAGCCTGTGTGAAGATACGTGTTGCCTGGCTGTGCAGGACTATAGGGGGACCTGAAATCTCTTTGCAACTCCTAAGTGGGTAGCGCTACATATAATCCATATGAAAAGCTGACTTTTGTAAGCACCGTTGTCAGTATTCTCCAACCTCTACAACCTAGCCATGTGTGCATGACAGTGGCAAGCATCTGTAGTGCTACCCTCATGAGGGCCGCTATGTGGTGAGTGCCCCCAAGCTTCTCTCTGCACAGCCAGGTGACAGGAATTTCCCATACACAGACTTTTATCCAAGAGACAGTGAGTCAGTCCATGCCTTGGTTTTGGGGAAATCAGCTTGGATGGAGAAATAGGAATTATGGGATGCCCAGTTGGCTTGAATGAATAGAAGTGGGACATTTCCTTCCTATGTACAAAGGCAGATCCTTGACTGTTCTTTTTCTGAAAACCATCAGTTGTGGCGGATCAGTAACTAGCAGCCCCTCAAAAATCAGCTCAACTTCTCTTGACTACATGCAGGAATGTCTCTTCTCCCCCTGTAGAGCTGCTCCCAGCTCCACATCTGCAGACACTACCAGCCCTCCTGGCTTCTCGGAAGATCTCCCAGGGCAAGGGTAAAGGTTTGAGCCCAGCGCTGTCCTTAGAGAGCTTGCTACATGTGGCAGTCTTACCCCTTGTAAATCCCAAGGTGTGCTGTACTCACTCTGTTCTCTCTGCTCCAGGCCTTGATCCCATTCATGCTGCACTGCAGAATGTATCCTCCTGAGCCTAGAGGACCCCTCCCAGGCACCAACAGTCTCCTCAGCACTCCATATTCCACCCGATTCCCCTGTCAGCCTGACTCTCCCATATTTAAGGGCCAGGGCCTCCAAACCTGTGATTAGCCAGATTCCCATAAACATGCAAATTAGGTTTCCACCCCTTTCTGCTTACCGACTTCTGGAAGGTTGGACAGAACCACAACCTCTTAAGTCATCCAGCTGACCTGAAATAACCCAATCTTAATCAAAGGCTCACATAGTTACCATGAGTCATACACAATGATTTTATCTGCAATACACTACACTAGGCGCGTAGCACACTAGAGGGTGCTACACATCCTCTTTTGCCTTGGCAGTGGCATCTGCTGTACCAGCTTTGCAGGTTATTGCAGTAAGTGTTGTCACAGCTTTTTGTGATTCTTGTTTGATTTATTGAAAAAAAAAAACACCCCACAATAGAAAAAAAACACCTCACACCCAATCTACAGGAGCTTAATCTGAAGATTTATTTTCTCGATAATGGTGTGACCAACTGACCAAAGTAAATATACCACCACTGGAGGGTGTATACAGGAAAATTATGACCCTCGGTTAGTGATTGTATCCTAAATTTATCTATTACAGGTACTTAAATAGCACCATCAATTTACGCAGCGCTTTACATATATATTGTACATTCACATCAGTCCCTAACCCTCAAGGGGTGTACAATCTAAGGTCACTAACTTACATTCATACATACACATACTAAGGACAATTTAGACCGGATCCAATTAACCTACCAGCATGTCTTTGGAGTAAATGATTCTCTGCTAAATTTCTGTGATGTCACTAGCAACACTGACCAAATGTGAAGAGGCACACATGAGGACCAGCAAGAGAAAGACAAGCTTTCCCAGCCCATCATCACACAACTATCATTCAATGATGGCTAAATGAAGAAATTATATGTCAATATGGATAATGCGATTACCCTGGGCAAACCTCTTCAAACCTTCAAATCCCAAGAATATCATGGTCCCCAGACCAGGAAAGTCTCTAAAAATAAAATCCAAAAAAACAGAGTTGTAAGGATGTCAAAATGTTTGGAATGCCCCACATATTGTCCCTCTTGGGGCATTAACGGCACCTGGTTCTAGGATTAGGGAGCAGATGATCCCTCTACCTTCTCCAGCCTTGTTCTACCCAGGCTTTTCTAAAATTCATCTCTCTCCTACTGTAATAAATGGAAAGGCCTTAATGGGATCACTAACCAGAAAAAGAAACCAAAATTATGTTCTAAATGTGTAACCCCAGTTTCATCATGTAACCACTGGCTCTACTAGTAGTGAAAGAGGCCTCCACTGCAAGCCATAAATGTGAATTTTGGGGGAGCACCTATACTTTGCCATCTTATTCCTATCTTCCCTATTTGGTGTTGGCTGTGCTCCTTTCTCTAGGAAAAGGTAAAAAAAAAAAAAAAAAAAAAAAAAAGGGAAGGGTGGAGCTGTAGAAGTGGCTCATGGAAAGAAGAAGCATTGATATTCCTCAACATTTGGTAGGAAACAAGCCACGAAAGTGTTTCCCTATACAGTGGATGGCTAATGAGTACCTGCAGAGTATGGAAGTGGAAGGATGAAACATTAGAAAATCAAATGCTGGCTCTGTGCAGAACATATACTGTAAAGATCTTATGTGTCAGTTTATCAGTGTCCCCCCAAGTCTAGGATGTTTTATGATTTTTATAATTCAATCAACCATTGGAAAATTAAGCTCAGAATGGGCATTCATTGTTTGGAAGAAAAATCTGCAAACTGTAGGGCATGAGTCAGGAGAGGTTGAACCTTATTGCAAGGCCTTGGGCCTATGGTTTCTGAGTGATGACAAGATGGCGGGGCCTTCCCTACAAGTAGGAGAATCAGCAAACCCCAATCCCCTTGTGTTTCACAAAGTTAAAGTAGGATGAACCTGGTGTAGAAGGTTAGTTACTAAGCCAAGGTATAATTCATGTGTTAATTACCATCACAATAGTTTCAGCCATGTCACCTGCTGTCAATTATGAAAATAATCATTGTGGCAAAAAATTATTGTAGCTTAGTATATGTTGTCTAATTAATTTTCAGGTGCAAATTTATTATTATACAGGATTATTATACAGGATTTATATAGCACCAACAGTTTGCTCAATGCTTTACAATATAACGGGAGACAATACAACAATACAGTTCAATACAAGATGGTTAGGAGGGACAAGTTTCAGTTGCCTTGTAGAAAGTGAAGATGAATAGTTGATGGTTGCAAGCTTTATGAAGCTGAAGTCACACCACCGCTTCTGGGACCGCCGGCCATCTTACCCTAGGTTCACACCTAAGCATTTTACGCAGATTTTTGCAGAAACTCAGTAGAGTACATTTTCATATGCGACATGTACACATCTCCGTGTTTTCACCCAGTGGGTTTTTTTTTTTAAAAGTCAGGGACTTTTTTGAACGCAATAAGTTGCATTTTTGGTTCTATAGACTTCAATGGAAACGCTACAGAAAAGCATGTAGTGCATTTTTTATGCGGTTTTCATTTTAAATCTGCCTAAAAAAAAAACAAAAAAAAACGCAAAACGCTAGATAAACCATTTCATTGTATAAATGTAGAATGTGTTTTGTTCCTTGGATACCAGTTTTTGCATATCAATTTTATTTTCAGTAATTAAAACTGGAGCAAATATGGAGCTTTGCCAATAGCAACCTGTTAGATTCCTTGTCTCATTTGCAGTTATATGGCTACTGTCAGCCTCCCATATTATAATGTAGTCCTCTTTTGGAAGTGGGAGGGATTATGAGAAATGGCCCTCCCCATACAAGATATTGTGCTAAACCTGTTAGTAAGAGAACCAGAACCCTTGATAAATGGAAGAATGGTTTGATAATGATGTTGGCAGTGCCTCCACCCAGGACAGGGTCTCTGAACAGGGGATTCCATTTATTGGAAATGAATCCATAATCTAAACAAAATAATTGGGAGAAGAAATACTACTGCTGCCAGCACATACCATTAACCTTAAGTATGTTGTATATAGATGTACATCTGAAGAAAAACAATACAGGCGTTATACAGTATAAGAGGAGATTAATAATAGTACATACATCCAAGATACAAACAAGTATTATCAGCATAGGGCCTGATAGACGTCCTGGTGGAATTTTGCACATATACCTGGGTATACAAATATAGTTATTAATAGGGATACCTCCAGATGAATATTGCAGCACAAGCCAGTTGCAGGGGTCCCTCAAGAAGATGCAGCATCTGTCTTTGTGTCAGAGACCTGAAGACAAGGTCTGAGGTAAAGGGGAGATCCTCCATCTGTTGTCCAACCAGCCTGTAATGGAGCTTCTCACTGGCATGAACTGTAGTGTGGCACTGGAATTCAGAGTCATCTATCTACTCTGTGCTTTAGTCCCTTCCTAATATTTTATAATCTGACATGCAACTAAACTGATGCCGAAGTGGCCACCGAAAGTCTAACCTGGCTCTAGCCTATGCTGGTTATTTAGCCCTAAACTAAAACTAGCTATAGAATCAGACAAGAAGGGACAGGGTTAACTAGAATAACAGGAGCTGCATAGTGCAATAAACAGGTTCACCTTCCAAAATACTGGAAGATAACCACTACACATGCAGTAGCACAGACATACCTATATGGCACTGAGCATGTGAAATAATAACAAAGACAGGGGAGAAATACTTTGTCTGTCATAAGGATTTCAATATCATAGAAATACTGGCACAACAGTTCCTTCTGGTTTGGAGCTTAGCAGAATGGATAGGACATGTGGTTGAGACTTGTTCTCTCTCTCCGCATCCTCCTTCCAGGGTTTAAAAGCCAACAACCCAAAGACAGGAAGTACATACAGTACATAATACATTTACAGGCATTTACAAATTTAGACAGTAGGATACATTGAACCATGACAATAGTGAGGGGGGTGGCCTATCCATTCCTTCAGAATATTGGTTCTTGTTATTCAGTTTACCAGGGAAAAGGCTAAGCACTGCATCATGGGCTATTCATTATTTCTGGTAGTAAACCTGCAAAGTTTTTATGCAACATTTTGAAATTTTGCAGATCCTGGAGATTTGCCTCAAATCTATGGTACCAGTGAACCTGAGCCTCCTTTAGAGTGACCAGTTAGAATTCTTACTATTTCCATAAACAAAGTGAAACCAGACTAATTTCTACTTTAACAAACTCCATTTTCTTTTCCCAGTTTTATGACCATTTTCTGAAACAAGAACCTCTGTCATAGCCCTTAGATCCCTGACCTGAGTCAGAACATAATCCCAAAGCCTTACAAATCTATGTGAATAAAATGTTATGTTATGTACAGTGCTCAGCATAAATGAGTGCACCCCTTTTGAAAAGTAAGATTTTATTCAGTATCTCAATGAACACAAGAACAACTTTCAACATTGACAAAACTGAGTTGTTTTTAGAACATTTACTTAGCTCATTACATGAAAGTAAGGTTAATAATATAAAATAGATTACAAAATCTTCAGTTTTACTCAAATTAGTTGATGCAAAAATGAATACACCCCACAACAAAAACTACTATATCTAATATTTTGTATGACCTCCATGATTTGTAAGGACAACACCAAGTCTTCTAGGCATGGAATGAACAAATTTGCGACATATTGCAACATCTATCTTCTTTCTTCAAAAACTACCTCTTGTAGAGCCTGGATGCTGGATGGAGAGCGATGCTCAACTTGTCTCTTCAAAATTCCCCATAAGGGTTTGATTGGGTTCAGATCAGGAGACATACTTGGCTACTGAATCACCTTCACCCTGTTCTTCCTCAGAAATGCAACAGTCATGTTGGAAAAGTGCACAACGACCTAGAGTGATGGTAGCATCTTCTCTTTCAATATAGAGCAGTTCATCTGTAAATTCATGATACCATCATTGAAATGCAGCTCCCCGACAACAGCAGCACTCATGCAGCCCCACAGAAGGACACTGCCATCACCATGTTTCACCATACATTTTTCTTTGTACTCCTCACCTTTGCGACCCCACACAGTTTTGAAGCCCTCAGTTCCAAAAACATTTATCTTTCAGGGATGGGGAAGCATGTACAGTGCTGTATTTCTTCTTACTTTCTGTTTGCAGGTTTGCAGATTTTCTGCTTCTGCATAGAAAAAAAATTACTACTCCAGAGTACAGAGTCCCAGTAGTCTTCTATTTCAGCATGGGCCCTGGAAAATTCTTTTTTGTGCATGGGCTTTGGGCGAGGCTTTCTTCGTGGATGACACCCATGTATGCCATGCATATTATACTTTGTAGTATAGTGTCCCATAAAAAAATGTTGATTCTTAAAGGAAAGTAAAGGTTATGTGACAAATTTGTTGGGGTGGACTCATTTATGCTGAGAACTGTATGTGTAATATGTTGGACCCCAGAAGACCTTTTCCGTCAACTTGTCCTATTGGAATGACACCAGTGATAAAGATTCATGTAGATTCTGGATATTTTATTTGTAAATACATTTTATTTATTTGTGTTCATCCTATTGTGACCTTATTATATAATTCAGTCATGTCTTTCCACAGTTCTAGTTAACAAAGCTGTTGTCACCCTCTAGTACAAGACAACATTGTGACCAGCCACTCAGCTGTCTTGTGCTGCTATAAACATGGAACAACACTGCCCATGGTAAGAAAGAATAAGTGTCAGTTGCTGGTGGATGTGGCTTAGTATTCATGGGTGGGGCCTAGCAGCAGGGGCGGGGAAGCATGTACAGTGCTGTATTTGCAGGTGATGAGCTAATCACTGACTCACTCATTGGAGATTTTGACATCCCTGTACCTGATCTCCCAGCTCCATCTAGGAGAGGGGCCTTATTATACTGGTTTGATCGCTATTTGTTTTATTATACGTTACAGTGAGTGCACCTCTGAGATTTAAAGTGCCACTGCATGCTTTATTAAAATGCAGCACAGGTTCCATTTTTCACTTTATTAGCAGATCATTGCCATCAGCATGCCTCTGCCTTGAAAGGTGAAATACCGCCAAAGGCTTCAGAATAGTAACATCCCTTGAGCACTTTCCTAGCAACTGACATTTATGCGCAAGGAAGCAGGCAAACCTTGAAAGGGATAGAGCAAGTATGTGAACCAGCATCTTTAAATCCTTCCCAGACTGAGACATACCACTACTAACCACAGTAATCTCCAATCAAACAAGCGCTTGTTGTGCATTGTAATTGTGAGTGCATTACCAATTTTAATGCTCTATTAAAAAAAAAACTCTGCAACCGTGGTGGTCAACTTGACATGGGGGATCTCAAGTGTGGCTATTAACATCACCAAAGGACTGCGCATATTTAATGTACTGTATGTTACTGGACATAACCGATAAGATGGCCAAAGACTATTAGAGCTCACTGCCATGCATTTTCCATTACAATTCAGCACAGTCTCCATAAAAATGACTACTACCACATTTGATATTTCTTTCAGTAAGATGCTTTAAACAAGGTCAGAAAAAAATGGAAAAAACAGAAATATGGAAGTGTGAAAAAAGTAAGCAGAATAATTTTGATTGCAAAAATTGGCTAAATAACGCCTTTTTATTCCATTGTCATTTGTGGGAGTGACCACTTCGCCCTGCACATGCGGGTAGTTTTCGCTATGCACACGCTCATCAGTGCTTGGGACCAGGAAAGGACACATTTATGTGAGTGTAGCACTACCCCCTTAGGGAATGCTGATGAATTTGGGTCCCCCTGCAGTCCTGCATAGTCAGTTAGCATTTTCCACAAACAGAAATTAACCCTTGAGCGTTGGTTTTGTTGTTTTATTTAGCAGATCAAACTTGGAAAGGGTATAGGGGTGTATAGGATGCCCAAGGGAACTGACATCACTATTCACAGCTTCTTCTCTCTCTGACACACAGTCTCTGTTGGAGTGCTAGCCAGCAGCTCCAGTTGTACTACTCCAGACCCTAGATGAATGCTTCTTCACCCAAAAATCTGAGGGCTTTCTTCCTGAGCAGGGGATCTGGCTCCTGTTCTTTTAAGAAAGGTGCAAAGTCACTAGCAAAGGGCTAATCTGGTTTCCCACCAGAGTGCTCCTTCCCCTTCCAGCCCAGGGGTTGTAGGTATACTCACTACTCACTCAGATCCTCTCCTGTACACCTTGTGGAATGGCTACTGCTACCAGGCCTATCAGCTGGGCTGCTCCTTTCTTGCCACACAGGTGGTCCTCTTTCAGGGGACCAGTAAGTCCTGAGGTTTCCTCCTTTACAGCTCCAGGCTCACAGGCAGTTCCCACCCCACTACTAGTCCAGTGTACCTCTGCCATCCCACTCCCAGTGACAGAATGGGGTTCTACCGTGCACCTAATGGTGACCTCATACGTGCACTCAACTCATTTACTCTCCCATACCATGCAGCTAAGCTATGGGCCTCCGTAACGTGGGTTTGGTGCCGATACCTTCAGGGAACCAACTGCTGGGGAGGAAGCCAGATCATTAACCCACTCACTACCGGAGGATCCTCCACCATGCCAGGTACCACACTTCATGACCGGCTGTTTTGCATCTTGCACTAGTTATGGTTACCCATAGCAACTGTATTCCTATTTGTCTTGCTGAGTTAATCCTTTGGTAGTGGTATTGCTTCATAACCCACATGTGCTTTACTGAGTCTCTGGCATATGAAAGAACAGGATATTGTGCAACCCTTTGGAATAACAACTTCAGATCAGGCTTGAAACAGTTTGTTATGTCTGTTCTGCCATGAAAAGTTGCAGTAAAGTTATCATAGTCAAGTCCAGACCTCAACTGATTAATGAAGGTGGCTGCCTTGGCATACCTTTAGAGGTGCTAGTCCATAGCTGGTGATCTCCAATGACTGGTAGTGTTCACCAGAACACTGGCATCTTGTGCTGGTTACATGTTGGTTCTTGGGATCCCAGATTCTGTGTCCTGGTGTGTTCCCTCATTCTCAAGCTCTCTCTGAACCAGATCTTCCCTCTTTTTATATATCACACCGGGTGAAAGGCTGGTTCAAGACAAAAAGTCCAATAACTGAGGTACTGGAAGTTAACCCTTACCCCAGCCTGGGTAAGCCAAACTACTGTAGTGCCACCCCGAAGGAGCCACTTGATGACATTGGGTTCTCTGTTCTGTGCCTCAACACCAAGAACAACCTTGGCCCCTCTGACACACCTGGTTGACTAAAAATCACTGCAAGCACACAAACACGAGTGTAAAATTCTTTAAACTTGACTGTGGGTTACTATCATTAAATAGGCACACATCTGTTTAATAGTAAATGCTCTTCATCTATTGATACGGGTTACAATAAATGACAAATTGAACATAAATGAGCACAGAGCTGATAGAGTAAAAACTAACAGAATATGTCATAAGCTATGTTAAATTGGCAAAAATTTGATTTCATGCCCCTACCTAGAATCGTGAGGGTAAGTTAGTAATAAACAATATTAGTAAACGATAAATACAGTATAAATTATGATAAACACTACACTAGGTTAGAGTTCACTCTAAGGGATTGGCTTGGATGCATCTCTTAAAAAAGGTAACTTTAACAGATCTGCAGGGCACACACAGGCTGGTGCAGGTAGAGAGGAGAAACTGACGCCGAATGAGGAAGGATTTGTATGGCTCAAATCGCATCACATCTGCACGTAAAAGGTGTAGGACCCTTTTTTAAATCTGCACCTGAAATGCAGGGGTTGGACTTGGCCCCTTAGTTCCAGTGAAGGGAACTCTTAAGGTGTCAGCATACCAAAACATTTTAGACAATTTCATGCTCCCAACTTTGTGGGATCAGTTTGGGGATGCCCCTTCCTGTTCCAACATGACTGCACACCAGTACAAAAAGCAAGGTCCATAAAGACATGGATGAGTGAGTTTGGAGTGGAGGAACATGATTGGTCTGCACAGAGTCCTGACCTCAACCCCATAGAACACCTTTGGGATAAACTGGAGACTGCGAGCCAGGTATTCTCGTCCAACATCAGTGCCTGACCTCACAAATGCACTTCTGGAAGAATGGTCGAACATTCCCATAGACACACTGCTAAACCTTGTGGACGGCCTTCCCAGAAGAGTTGAAGCTGTTATAGCTGCAAAGGGCGGGACAACTCAATATTGAACCCTACGGACTAAGACTGGGATGCCATTAAAATTCATGTGCATGTAAAGGCAGGCGGCCCAATACTTTTGGCAATATAGTGTATATTATACAGGTCATACACAGAGGGAGGAGAAGGTAAAGGGGTTAATGTTCAGGTCACATAAAGGGGAAGAATGGAGATGAAGTGGTTCATAAACCTACTATGGTAGGAAAGAGGTTAAGGGTATTCTGTGTTTACATTTTTTTTTTTTTTTGGTGAAAACATAAGTAGTAAGTTGAATTTGACTTTGTATCAGCTCTTTGCAACACACCATGGATTGCTTATCAGAGGGGCAGTTGGGACTGCCGCCATTGTGAACCTAGTCTAAAATAAAGCATAAAGACAATATAAAAGTAAAATGTATATCAGATACAGTAAGAAGGTAATATTAAAAATATATCAAAAATTACTATGAATGATGAAAATTACTAAAATTACTGAGAATGATAAAATAAATAATATTTAATTGTGAATATTGCACTATATTTTATTATTTTACTAATGGTTAAAAATCAGCTATTTGTCTTATTTACTTTAGGTGTTTGAATGCATTTATTTCATTCTGATGTCACTTTTCTAAACTTCTTCCTATGCAGGTTATGGTTACGTGAACTTTCTTTGACTTGTTTACCAGCTGGGGATGGTTAGATTAATAAAACACATCGTTTAGAATTTGTTTTCTTGGAATGACCATAGGGAAAAGTCTAATTAACAGAGAATCTGGTGAATGCAAGAGACGCTAACCTTCTACACCCTCAGGAATTATTCCGGAGAAAAACATTAGGCGCGTGTCACCAGTCCCGACTGACACAATTTTTATTGTTATCATAATTGACGGGAGGAACTCAGGTTGGCGCACCTGAGGTCTATGTCTCCGGAGTCTTGATGAAGAGACTGAGGGACGTGTAATGTAATTTGTAATTAGAGAAAAAAAATAGACAGAACAGAAGCCCTGGGATCCTCTGTCATAGCAAGCACAGGTCTCAGGAGGCCTAGCGAGAAATCAGTGAAGCCTGAGCTAGAGTTGTTTCTACAGTATTGCTTTAATGTATCGTTACAGTTTATTAAAAGATGTATAGGCAAAGGAAGCAAACTGAAATGCCTTATTTACTTTTCTGTGCATTGAGATGTCAGATTGTATCATGGCATCATGCCTAATATTATGTAAAGGTCAATAAAAGACACAAAAATATAAGCAAGCAATAGTTTAAAAATTTTTCTTCCGCCTTATAGCAGAAATACTGCTACAGGGTGGCACGGGTGCACAAAATCATATATATACACACATACATACATACATACATACACACATACAGTCATGGCCGAAATTGTTGGCACCCTTGATATTTTTCCTGAAAATCAAGTATTTCACACAAAAAAGGTATTGCATTAACACATGTTTTGCTATACACATGTTTATTCCCTTTGTATGTATTGGAACAAATATAAAACAGAGGCAGAAAAGCAAATATGACATAATGTCACACAAAACCCCAAAAATGGGCTGGACAAAAGTATTGGCACCCTTAACTTAATATTTGGTTGCACACCCTTTGGAAAACATAACTGAAATCAGTCGCTTCCTATAACCATCAATAAGCTTCTGACACCTCTCACCCGGAATTTTGGACCACTCTTCCTTTGCAAACAGCTCCAGGTCTCTCTTATTGGAAGGACACCTTTTCCCAACAGCAATTTTAAGATCTCTCCACAGGTGTTCAATGGGATTTAGATCTGGGCTCATTGCTGGCCACTTCAGAACTCTCCAGCGCTTCTTTGCCATCCATTTCTGAGTGCTTTTTGACGTATGTTTGGGGTCATTGTCCTGCTGGAAGACCCAGGATCTTGGACGCAAACCCAGCTTTCTGACACTGGGCCCTACAGTGCGACCCAAAATCCTTTGGTAATCCTCAGATTTCATGATGCCTTGCACACAGTCAAGGCACCCAGTGCCAGAGGCAGCAAAACAACCCCAAAACATCATTGAACCTCCACCATATTTTACCGTAGGTACTGTGTTTTGTTCTTTGTAGGCCTCATTCCGTTTTCGGTAAACAGTAGAATGATGTGCTTTACCGAAAAGCTCTATCTTGGTCTCATCTGTCCACAAGACGTTTTCCCAGAAGGCTTTTGGCTTACTCAAGTACATTTTGGCAAACTGTAGTCTTGCTTTTTTATGTCTCTGTGTCAGCAGTGGGGTCCTCCTGGGTCTCCTGCCATAGCGTTTCATTTCATTTAAATGTCGACGGATAGTTCGCGCTGACACTGATGCTCCCTGAGCCTGCAGGACAGCTTGAATGTCTTTGGAACATGTTTGGGGCTGCTTATCCACCATCCGGACTATTCTGCGTTGCAATCTTTCATCAATTTTCCTCATCCGTCCACGACCAGGGAGATTAGCTACAGTGCCATGGGTTGCAAACTTCTTGATAATGTTGCGCACTGTGGACAAAGGCAAATCTAGTTCTCTGGAGATGGACTTGTAACCTTGAGATTGTTGATATTTTGCCACAATTTTGGTTCTCAGGTCCTCAGACAGTTCTCGTCTCCTCTTTCTGTTGTCCATGCTTAGTGTGGCACAGACAGACACACAATGCAAAGGTTAAGTGAACGTCTCTCCTTTTTATCTGCTTTCAGGTGTGATTTCTATATTGCCCACACCTGTTACTTGCCCCAGGTGAGTTTACAGGAGCATCACATGCTTGTAACATTCTTATTTATCCGCAGTTGTGAAAGGGTGCCAATACTTTTGTCCAGCCCATTTTTGGAGGTTTGTGTGACATTATGTCGAATTTGCTTTCTTTCCTCCCTTTTTTTATTTTGTCCCAATACACACAAAGGGAATAAACATGTGTATAGCAAAACATGTGTTAATGCAATACGTTTCGTGAGAAATACATGATTTCCTGGAGAAATATCAAGGGTGCCAACAATTTCGGCCATGACTGTATATATATACACGTGATTCTGCAGTTTCGGGTATGGGTCGCATGCACGCTTCCCGCGCCAATCACAGGGTCCCAGCCAGTGATTCCCTGCTGACACCCAGCGATCACCGAGTATTACAGACAGTGGAAAGACCTGTGTATAAACAACACAGCTCTCTCCCCTGTCAGCTTCAGCACACTGCTTTGTATGGCTCTGCATAGCATACAGTGTACAGCACACTGTAAAACAGCACACAGTTCACCCTTTGATTGCCCATCATGTTAACACCTTCCTGCCCAGTGCCATTAGTAGTGTGAGTGCTTTTTTTTTTAGCACTGATCACTGTATTGGTGTCACTGAGGATGTAAGTGACAACAATTCAGTTCCCCCCAGTGTCAGAATGCCCGCCGCAGTCCCGCTATAAGTCACTGATCACCGCCATTACTAGTAAAAAAAAAATAAAAAAAAATTCCAGTATATATACACACCACCATTTGTACACGCTATAACTTTCACATGAACCAATTAATTTACACACATTGGGATTTTCTTTTAGCAAACACATGAAGCAGAATACATTTTGGCCTAAATTTTCTTTAATTTTTTTTTACTGGACATTGTTTAATAGCAAAAAGTCAAAAATATTTTTTTCTTCAAAATTGTTGGCCTTTTTTTGTTTAGAGCGCAAAAAATAAAACACAGAGGCGATCAAATACCACCAAAAAAAGGACATAATTTTCATTTGGATGCAGCTTTGCATGACTGCGCAATTGTCAGTTAAAGTAACACAGCGCCATATCGAGAAAAATGGCCTGGTCAGGAAGGGGGGGCGGTAAATCTTCTGGAGGGCAAGTGGTTAAATGTCACCCTCAGACATGAAATGAGAACAAAGCATATCCCTCTATAGTGTGCACTTGTCTCAATTAAAAGCACTAAGGGGTTTATTTACTAAAGCTGGAGAGTCCAAAATCAGACTCCCTTCTGCATAGAAACCAATCAGCTTCCAGGTTTCATTGCCAAAGCTTCATTGAACAAGCTGAGGTTAGAAGCTGATTGGTTTCTATGCAGAAGGGAGTCTGATTTTGGACTCTCCAGCTTTAGTAAATAAACCCCAAAGTGTCATTTCTGTCTGCTGCTTTGTTCCTCTGCTATCAGCATGAATCTCTTATGGCAGATTTTCCTGACACCAAAAGAAAAATGGTGACAGGCAGGCCCAGATCTGGGGAGGTGCTGGGGTGGGCTTTGGCCCCCCCAGGTCCCTGAGAGAGCATCCACTGATGCATGAGTCACTCTGATGGGTAAAATTGATGTAAGGGGGGCTTTAATGGGGGCAGTTGATGTAAGGGGGCTGTTAATGGGGGCAGTTGATGTAGGCGGGCTGTTAATGGGGGCAGTTGATGTAAGGAGCACACTGACGGGCACAATTGATGTACGGGGGGCTTTAATGGGGCAGTTGATGTAAGTGGGCAGGCTGATGTGGAGAACTGATGCAAGGGGGACTCTGATGCTGACAAATGATGTAAGGGGGGCTCTGATGGAAATATTTGATATAAGAGGCACTCTGATGTAGACAGCCGAAGACCCAGATTTAAAGGGGAATCTGATAGGGACACTTGATAAATGGAGGCACAGGTTCTGTTTTATCTGCGTGTTTGGGGACACGCACCCCACTGATGTCATATCAGGAGCAGCAGCTGTGTCCATGTAGTTACTGCATTCCAAATGACATCAATGGGTCTGCCTGCACCTATGCATCCCGTGTGGGTAAACACGGTCCTCACACGGGCGTAAGCTATAGCATACCATATGTGAACGAGGTCTGAGCTCTGGTTCACACTGTGGTGGCTGGTTGCAGGTACAAGAACCATATCTGTTCCCACACCCAAATCGCACTTCTCTTACAAGACGTGCGAGGCTGCCATTTATGGCACCCCCATGCATCTCAGCTCACAGTGCATTTGAAGGAATCGCAGGGAAATCTAAAGGTCAAATAGACCATGCGATTTCCCTGCCACCTGTGTTTTAAAAAATGTGCATGCACCTTTTTCTGCTGGAAACGTGGGCACGCCAACCCGTTCAAATGAATAGGCTGCTATGCCCAAGAAAATGCGGGACACTTGGCCTGCATTGGTGTGAACCAGAGGCATTTCTCATTTTTATGTCTCTGAAAGCAGCTTTATTTGTCCATGTACATTGTGGCACTTAAAATCATATGGGAAAAAAAGAACAAATCAGCATTTGGAAAGGCACTTACTGGCATAATTTATGTACATAAATGCATGTAAATACTATAATAATTGATGTCTGGTTGACAAGCTGTATAATCGATATGCCATACATGGTGGATCTCAATCAATAGCTAAGATATACTAATTTACAATCAAGTTGTTGATTGCATCTTGTTTCCACTAAGCAATTTCATAATCTGAGATCACATGGTCGTAGTATGATCATATTCATAAAACAATATCGATGTAAAATGATCAATAATATTCCCACCTGGCCAAGTTCCATTTGATCAATTCTGATTGAAATTGATTCTAAACAGATTGAAAGAGAAGTTATGGCCATCCAATTGTTTGTGAATTTAATTGTTTTGACCACCATACAGTATAGCAGAAGCCTGATCAATACCAGTTTATTAGTGACAAACTAGCCATAGGGGCTGGTACACCCACGGCAAAAGAGTCATATATATCCTCTGCTACTAGTGTTTTTGCTCTTTGAGATAGGATGGGTTCTTTAAGAGGTGAGCCCTAAAAAGTCAGGTTCCCTTTCAAAACACCTGGCCATGCATTATTAGTGTCACAAAAACATGGTGAAAGAATGCAGGGGGGTTACGTAAAATACCGTTACCCCTGGTGAAGGCAAGATAGCAGCTTAAAACTTCCTGATTGACTCAAAGGATCCTCACTCCTGGGGGCCTATTTAAAAATTTGAGATTCACCAGGAAATTCACTTCATTTATAAAGAAAATTACTGGACATTTGGCAACATCTTCTCTTTAATAGCATGCAGACCCAATACCCTGTCCATAAACAGCCCTTGTGCCTTTCAGCATTGGGAAGCTGTCTGAGAGGGGTTAAGACAGGGGGTACCTCTTGCAAAGCACATTGATTGGCACTGGCTCTACCACAACCTCAGTGCCCACAATGGGGTTCTGACAAGGAAGGGGGGCTTATGTACCACTTACCTGCCCACCAAAAGGGGCCAAGGTGGTTGCCCTACTCTCTTGCAAATAGAACAGTTCACTGTGCATACAGCTATAGAAATATTCAAAAAAGTAAAACTCCAAAAGTCTAGAAGAGTACTTTAACTATTTAGGTAATTTACTTTTACCTAATAGGGCAATGGCAAAGCTATTATGTGGTGCCCCCCCACCTCAGCATTCCCTGGAACATCATATTTGGGTTTAGTCCAAACATAGGTAACTACATTGCTTGGAGAACCTTCATTTGAATGGGCTGACTGACCCACCCAAATACACCATAAAAAATCTACATGTATTACCATGCATTGCATAATGAATGGCTGATCAGTGCACATAATGTATGCTGGTACTACACAATACTTTTCCACTTGTACCTGGCCAGGCCTAACTCTTGTCACTTCCTCTCGCTAACCAAACATGTTGAAAACTTTTAGTTGCATTTTCTACCCTCTTTGCCCTACAGACCATGGAGGCACTGCTCTCAAACCAGAGAACTGTTTGAACTTAGAGCTAATATAGCTCACCTGAAGCTGATTATCCACCCAAGGAAAATCCCAAATGGAGTTCTGGGATCTGGAAGCTGTACAGCAATATCCTGGGGGGGGGAATAAACTCTATCCTGGATCATCACAGGCTTCTAAATAAGACCCCTTTCAAACTGATCCGATGCGCAGGGCAGTATACCCACAATTTTTGTGCAGGTTGCCCGCACTTTGTCATAGACTTTAATTACATCAGGTGCTTCTGGATGCATGCAGGACTTTTGGTGAACTTTCAGAAAAAACATCAAAACCACCCGATCTAATAGAAGTCTATGGCAAAGTGTGGGTAACCAACATGGAAAGAGGTTACACTGTGCTGCAGGGAAATCGCAGCAGATCAGTGTGAAAGGGGCCTTAATCTTAGAACTAGAGCTGAGCTTGAGTGTGTTCCAAACCCATGTAGCCCACCAGGAAGCTGTCATCTGCAGCCAAAGCATGCCCTGTCCCGCAGCCACACGTATACACTCCCCTTGAATATGTGCAGCAGAGAAAGCCTCAGCCACAGATGATTGGTCTTGGGTGTCACCTTAATGGTGGGCTCAGCAACATGGGTTTGGAAGAACAGCCAAACACACTCAAGGTCATCTCTACTGAGTACCTGAAGTATAGCATTTTGTGAAATCCTTCATTGCTTACATTGTCATTCATGATCAGCCCAACTAAAAGTGATAACAGTCCCTGGTTAGGTATCTATGTTAGATACTTCAGCAACAAGACCTCCCCCCATCATAATTCTCAGTAATAAATAAGTTCTTGATTAGCTGAGAAATTTTAGGTGTTCAAGTGGTTACTGTTTCATTCTACAAAACTTTTTAATAACCTAAAACTCCATCAGCATGAGGGGGGTTCCGTCATGATGCTTATGGCAGGTTTTGGAGACTGGGGAGCTCAAGTGCACATGTAGGTAGGAGAAGGGAGGAAACCTCTGCTATATCCAAGGTGTTGCTCTGTCAGGTGCTGTGATAACTAGATCACTTCTTCGTTGTCCTTTAGTAGTACACAGAGTGGCTACATCATCTTTGCTTACTACTGATGCTAGGCTAGGGGAAGCCCAGTGTTGGCAGGTGCAGTTAGCTTGCCTGCCACTAGATGGCTATGTTGCTCTTGTGGCATGGTAAGGGGAAAGCAGGTGTTAGCTACTTAGCTACCCTTTTAGAGAAATCCCTCCTCTAGTTATGTAATGGGTGGAGTTAGTGCCTATATAAATGCCAGCTCTGGGTAGGGCCCAGGGTAGATGTGGTATGGGAACAGGAGACCTCAGAGCTGCAAGAATGTAATCATTTACTGAGCTGATTCTTAACGTCCTTTGCAGGGCTGAATTCCCTGGTGAGGTGGTGCAGATAAAAGGAGGAAAAGATGTAGTCAGTCTGTTCCCCCTGACCTTCTTCTGCAGGTCCTATAACAGTGTGTACAAGGCTTTGGGGGCCTGGACAGAATTCTTGCGAGTGAGTAATGGTGGAAGCCTGGGAATGAGATTGTCATCCAGGCAAAGCTATAAAAAAGACATTGGGAAGAGAGTGGCAGCATACTACTAGAAGTACCTTGTCCCCCTGACTCTCATCTTCGGTCCTATAACTCGGTGATAGAAGCCTAGAGCTTCAAACTTAGTATATATAGGGAAGTGGTCCCAACTCTGTTGTGCTCCCAAGAAGAGAAATGGTGAAGAGGGAAGATGGCTTATCTAAACGTTGTGTACTTGTGCTCTGCACTGAAATCACTGCTACAGAATATTTAAACTTGCACATGGCATTCCGCATGGAAGATCCTGATAGTACAACGTATGTCAAATGTGAAATGTCACTATCTTGTGAAGTTGGAGTAAAGTGCTGAAGTGCATCTGTGTGTGGACATTCCATTATTCTGAATTTTAAGGCCTCTGGATGGTGTTGTCATGTGCAAGCCTCTGGCCAAGAGACATGTGTCCAACATGGTGGCTACAAAGACAGGAGAGTAGGTGATCTATCAAAGAAGAAGCAGGGCAGGAATGCACAACTTAGAGGACCTGTGATTGGGCAGATGTTGGTGCTAACACCAAAATAGGAATATTGTGTCCATTACCATGGGCTCTGGGTACCATCTTGGGAGAGCCTGTGCCTAGTTTTGACAGAATTCTCATGGGAAGTGTAGATAGGGAGAAAAACCCATATGGTAGGTACAGGCAGTCTCTGAAACAGGTTAGCCCTGAGAGTTACATTGGGTGGAAGTCCTGGAGATTCTATAATCCTAGGAGCTGGATATCCTTTGGAAAAATTTGGTTACAAGGTGTAAGACAGACAAAGGTTCCTTTTATGAGCTAGAAACCGTTACCTTTCAGAGTTTAAGAAAAGCATACCAGGCTTGGTCATCTGGAGAATTTTAATCTGAACTTGTGTCTGCTATGTTCATTTTTTGTAGCCTTCATTCCAGCAAAACAAAAATACAGAAGTGTGAGTTGTGTTGCATCATTTCCTTTATAATTCTGCTACGCAGTTGCTTCCTGCTGATTTCACCACTGGAGGCCCTTAGAAAGCTGCTCTGTTATTCTGTTTCTTACTATTGAATTAAATCAAGCACACATTAACAGGTGTTCATGTGCAGCAACAGAAAGCCAATTAAAACATTCATTTCTCAAGTGAATCAAGTCAAAATGGAAGGGAAGCAAGAAAGAAAGCAAAGCATTTCCTGTGCCATGCAAGCCTTTCTTTTGTGCTTGTTTGTCAAATCAAGTTACACTTTCATCTTTTTTTAGGGTTGGCGAACAATGGAAAATTTGCTCTACCACTGATTCAGCAAAGTGGAGTTTGATTTACCTGGCCGATTAGGATTATTATTAATCATAGCTTCCTAATAAGGAAGTGGTATACTTTCTAACAAGAATAGCAACTAAAATGAAGTATATCTATTATGTTTTTAGGTCATGCACTGCACCCCTTATCTATCACTGCTTTGTATAAAAATGGCAATATGACACATGTAACAATGCCAGAGGATGTTTAGCCAATTCCTGCGCTGTGACCTCTAGTCAGGGCCGTGGATAAGAGGGTACCACCAGTCCTCCTGTATGGGGCCCAGGCAGCTGGGTGAATCAGATGTGGGCAGAAAGGGAGATCATAGGAACGGTGGAAGGGAGGCAATTACTGGAACTGATCCCCTGTATGGCTCTCTCTGCAGCAGCTTAAAGCTGGCTTCTTCTCCTCTCCCTCCTGCCAGCTTTCAGCTGCTGCAGAGAGCCTTACAGGGGATGAGTTCCAGTAATTGCCCCTACCCACACCCGTCAGCTTTTCTGTGCACCATACATTCCCCCCTGCTGTGCAGCCCCCACAGTGCTGCCAGCTTCTCTCCTCTCTTTCCCACTGGCAGCTGCAAACACATAATAGGATCCTTCAGGATGGAGAGTGGGGAAGGGTCCGGTTAATATGACATGTTTACCAACCTCTTGCTTTCCTGAATGAACACAATGAGTGATTGGTACCGATCACTCACTGTGTTTATTCATAAATGAAGCATAGTAGACTGTATTGTTTTGGGGGGGAGGGGTCCTGTCAAGTTGGCTGTATGGGGCCTCATGGTTTCTAACAGCAACCCTGCCTACAGTCCAAAGTGCAGCCCATTTTTTCAGATTCTCCCTCATCCCAGATGTTAGGGCACGTTGTTTATAGAGATGAGCTCAGACACATTCAGAAAAATCTAAACCCGCCTGAACTATTCCGCTGGGAAGCTGTCACCGCAGATAGCCAATCATAGGTGGAGGAGGCATTCCCTGCCTGCAGCCATGTATATGCAAGGGGCACGTATACATGCAGCTGTAGGGCACAGAATGTCTTTGCTGCCTATGATTGGCTGTCCACCTTGACAGCTTCCCAGTGGGTTCAGATCTGTGTCCAAACACGAACAAGCTCATCCCTGGCTGTGAAACATTCGTTCACATATCTATTAGCAGCCTCCCCACCACTGACAAGTTGGTGGATCTCTTCCACTAGGCCACCACTCATTCCTGACTAGAGCCAATTTTAATGTCTATACTGATCCAGGTTTTGGCTGCACTGCTAGCTGTACAGAAGGAATAGCACAAGTCCAGCAGTCATAGAAGCAGCATAAACCCTTCCTCTGCAGCTGCATGTAGATTCTCATCAAGCTGAACTTTGCTTACTTGTGTAGACAGTTCCCACCAGAAATCCTGGGGGGAACACTCTGCACACTGCTAATGACCCTTTCCAGCAAATGTTGCAATAAAAATAGGGATTTTTAGTTCACACATATTGCAATACATGTTTAAGTTGTCCAACTGCGTCAAAGTAATCCCTCTATGGCCTGTCCAACTCTGCTCTGCCAACACAATGCCAACCTGGGGTAAAGAGACACAAAGTAGAAAAGAGCTACTAGGCTTAGGTCTGGCTACTGACCTGCTATGCAATAGAAAGATATACCTATGCTCAAAATCTAACATGTTTTGCCCCTCCCACAGGGCATCTTCAGAGGCAAGGGGTAAAACGCATTAGTCACAGATTAGCTGTGACATCATATCCGTCTGGTTTAGGTCTGGCTACTGACCTGCTATGTAACAGATACAAGATATACCTGTGCTTAAATCTAATGCACTTCACCCCTCCCACAGGGTGTCTTCAGGAGCGAGGGGCTAAATGTGTTAGATTAGCTGTGACCAGGGGCGGACTGACCATTTGGAAGCCCGGGCTCAGTAAGGGGCCCCATGAGATGCCCCTGGTACCTTTTTCATAGGCTTTTTTTAATTTGGGCAAGGACACAGGGGCCCCATGATCCCCTATTGCCTGGGGGCCCCATGAGTTGTCAGTCCGCCCCTGGCTGTGACATTATATCCTGCTGGTAAAACGCATGCCAGTGCGCGACTTCCAGTCCGGCAGTTTTAATGCTTTTTTAGTACTCTATATGTAAGTGCAATCAATGTTAATTGTGAGATTAAAAAAGGAATTATGCTACGTGCGTTCCTCTTGCCATTCCATCTCTTATGTGAGAGTACACCAGTCTTCTGACTCCTGGAGATTCAGTGGAGGAGCAATTGACCAAGGGGAATCAAGTCCCAGCAATCCCAAGGGATTCATATCACATGTGCATCTGACTCTTTACAATATACACTATATTGCCAAAAGTATTGGGGCGCCTGCCTTTACACGCACATGAATTTAGATTGGGAGGCCATTATAGTCCGTAGGGTTCCATACTGAGTTGGCCTACCCTTTGCAGCTATAATAGCTTCAACTCTTCTGGGAAGGCTGTCCACAAGGTTTAGGAGTGTGTCTATGTGAATGTTTGACCATTCTTCCAGAAGCGCATTTATGAGGTCACGCACTGATGTGGCACGAGAAGGCCTGGCTCGTAGTCTCCGCTCTAATTTATCCAAAAGGTGTTCTATCAGGTTGTGGTCAGGACTCTGTGCAGGCCAATCAAGTTCCTCCACCCCAAACTCGCTCATCCATGTCTTTATGGACCTTGCTTTGTGCACTGGTGTGCAGTCATGTTGGAACAGGAAGGAGCCATCCCCAAACTGTTACCACAAAGTTGGGAGCATGAAATTGTCTTGGTAGGCTGATGCCCTAAGAGTTCCCTTCACTGGAACTAAGGCGCCAAGCCCAATCCTTGAAAAACAACCCCACACCATAATCCCCCCTCCACCATACTTTTTCACTTGGCACAATGCAATCAGGCAAGTACCGTTCTGGCAACTGCCAAACCCAGACATGTCCATCATATTTCCAGACAGAGAAGTGTGATTGGTCACTCCAGAGAACACATCTCCATTGCTCTAGAGTCCAGTGGTGAGGTACTTTACACCACGGCATCCAACGGTTTGCATTGCATTTGATGATGTAAGGCTTGGATGCAGCTGCTCGGCCATGGAAACCCATTCCATGAAGCTCTCTACACACTGTTGTCATGCTAACTGAAGGCCACATGCAGTTTGGAGGTCTTTAGCTATTGACTTTGCAGAGTTGCGCATTATGCACTGACCCCTCTCTGTCATTTTACATGGCCTACCACTTCATGGCTGTGCTTTAGAATCAGGCAGGAGGTGGCAGAGAATGTGGTCACCTTATAAGCCTTAGCTATTTAAAGTATTGGGTTACCATTACTGGCCTCCTGAAAATTCAAGCAGCCCGTCTGTGTATGGCTGCAATATTTCTTAATAAGAGAGGACAACCTGGGAAGCAGGGAAGGAGCCAAACCAGTAGCTTGCAGGAGAGGACTGAGAGAGTAATCCCACACCCCTTGGGTCAAATACGGGGAGAGGGCATTCTGGCAGGAAACCTGACTAGCCCCCATCTGGGACTGCTGATCTTAAAGTGGCAGCTTCTGGGTGCCCAAGGCCAGGGATTCTGTCAGGCAGCTGGGTGAAGAGGAGAATTCATCTGGGGCCTGAAGTGGTACATCAAGAGAGTCTGGATAGCTCTCCAGGAAGAGAAAACCCTTCTGTATACTTATACATAGTTCTAAGAAGTTGGCCTTAGTTTTACAGTTCCTTGGGCATCCCATGGATCCCTCATCCCCATCCAATTTGAAATCCCCCAAAAAACAAGTTCAAGGGTTGTTTAATGTCTTTGGAGTGCAAGGCTGGATGGAAATGTGTCTTGCCTGGCTGTGCAGGACTATAGGGGGACCCAAATCTTTAGCGACTCATAAGGGGGTAGGGCTACACCTACTTTGAATCTGATCCTTTAGGTTGAGAGTCAGGGATCAAAAATTATCTAAAAGGCTGCTTGAAGTTGTACACAAAAAGGAAGATTTTTAGGAGAAGAAACCAAACTAGGAAATTCATTGATGCCTCTAAAAGTAAGTAGCTATTTCACTCTGAAAAGGGCAGAGAATGAGGAATGCTGGTCATACCAATCAGTCTGAATCCTTGTGTGATTTTCTAGCACAGAATAGGAAAACAAATCTCTGTTGTTATTATATTAGTGATATATATTTGTTCTCTTTTTTTTTTTCACACTTGCTAGACACTTTTCAGTTTAACAGAAAACCTACTGTGATGATCCTGCATCATCCTGCTTACAGACTAAGATCTCAGGAGCAGGGCCCTCTGAACCCTCCTGTATTGGATTGTTTTGCAACTTTACTGTCTCAATGAATTTTGTAAAGCACTGTGCAAACAGCACAAAATAAATCCTGCATATTAAAAATAATCATACATAAAAATGTTTTGCGTGTAAAAAGATCAAGTTTACATTGTATTCTTATATTTGACCACTAGATAGCATCACAACATAATGTTATTCTAATCTGCTAGGTGTCATTTGTTTCATTTACTCATTTTCTAAATCAATCTGTACAACAATGTAATTATTAAATGAAAACTGTTCAGTTTTTATGCTGCATCCAGTGGTCTGCTGGGCTAGGACCATTCTTAGGCACCTATACTATATAGCCGAAAATGGGGGTCAACGACTAGGGGCGGACTGACCATCTGGAAACTCAGGCACTGTCCGAGGGCCTGGGGTCAGTAGGGGGCCCCATGAGATGCCCCTGGTACCTTTTTCATAGGCTTTTTTGAGTTTGGGCAAGGACACAGGGGCCCCATGATCCCCTATTGCCCGGGGACCCCATGAGTTGTCAGTCCGCCCCTGTCAACGACCCATAGATTGCAGCCAGGTGACTGGTAGATCAAGGTCTAGGCTTGCTAACCCACCATCCTAAAGCAACAGAATGCAATGCAGAGAGACTACTTGTAAAGTTGGAGCTGCAGCCGGGAGCAAAAACCAAAGTCGATGCCTTCCTCTGTAGTGCCGGTTCCTGTCCCATGCGGAGTGATACCAACTACACTCCACCTCTTATCCCGGGTAGTGGTCTCCAGAGTGGTGCCAGCAGCAGGAAAGAAGAGATATTCAGGTCCATGTAAAGCAATAGTATAGGGTACCTGCAGATTTGATGCGCTTAGCCATAGACTTCTATTATATCCTGCAGGTGTGGTGCACTTTCTGAAAGCGCACCACACCTGCGAGATATAATAGAAGTCTATAGCAAAGTGTAGCTAACCCAGGAAGGTCGCAGAGGCACAGTGCTGCACTCATGGTGTGGGTTAACCGCAGCACATCAGTGTGAAAGCAGCCTTATAGGGGGCTCAGAACAGTAAGGGTTCATTTACATTTGCAGTATGGGGGAGTGGTAAAACACCATAGTTAAAGTGGTTGTAAAGACTCAAAGTTTTTTACTTTCATGAATTCTATGTATGAAGGTAAAAAACCTCTGTGCAGTATCCCCTCCAGCCCCCCCTACCCCCAATACTCACCTAAGTCCACTCTCGATCCAGTGATGTTTTCTGGAGTCTCCCTCTCCTCATTGGCTGAGACAGCAGCAGAAGCCATTGGCTGCTCTCAATCACAGCCAGTGAGCCAATGAGAAGAGGGAGGGGGTGGGGCCAAGCCATGGCTCCATGTGTGAATGGACACACGCTGCAGCGGGTGTTCTCCTAGCAAGATGCTTGCTGTGGGTGCACTTGACAGGAGGGAGGGGCCAGGAGCGCTGGCAGGGGACCCAAGAAGGAGGATCTGGGTTGCTCTATGTAAAACCAATGCATAAAGCAGGTAAGTATGATGCGTTTGTTATTTTTTTTTAAATGTAAATGTAGGCCTTTAATATTACTTTAAGGCTTGGTTTTTCCATCTCCCTACTCCAACTGCATCCCCTTTAGCTGCAGTGGCCAGGGGTGTACACATGTTACAGCCACAGCAGGAGTTTTTTGCCCTTGCATGGTTGGTGGGTGTAGCACCTGTCAAGCATAAGCAATTCAAGTGAATGAGGCCACTCTGCAAGTGCCCTGCAACCTTGTGCAGTACAGCAGACAATGGGTTAAAGCAGGCAGTATTGTGTTGCTTTTTCACCACCGGCTTTAGCTTTGGAACTCACAGAAGCATGCAGTTGGTGGACGTTTGCAGAGTAGCCCCATTTAGTTGAATAGGTCACGATTGGCAGGTAGTAGCACCCAAAAAAAGCAACAGGGGGTTTCATTCTTGCTGAGGCATGTGCACACCTCTGCACATGGTTGCATTGTGGCCCCATTCACTTGATTGGGTTGTAATCTGCAGCAATACCGCCCACTGAATGCAACATGCCATTACCTCCTGCTTTTACCGCCTTCTGAACTAAACCCTAACTGCCTACCTTAACAGGGGCATACAGCCACTCAAAGCCGCACCAATACTGCAACCGTGATACTTTGTATGTCGCCTTCAGTGGGTGGTGTGTTCCAGGTACCAGCAACTTCTATGTTTAGTCACCTTATACATAGGTAAGTAGTGAAGCTGCAGACCTGCATACTAAAGCTTTAGCCTGTTAGCAGTGACAGAGACACTATATCGTCATCCAGTTCTGACATGTTTTTTCCTCCTGCCGGGGCTTAATTGTTGGTCTTTATAATTAGGCACCAGTAGTGGTTAAAAATGCATCAGCAGGAAGATTTGGGAGTAACGCAGAACCCCTTTTTGCCTAACTTCGGTGGCACGCGCAGACTTTAAGTCTGCTATCCTCAATCCCTTGCCTCCCAAATATCTCCTGGACTTCTAGACACGTCCAGGGGATATAAATCTTATTGTTTGTTTTATCAGGCCTGGTCTCTGAGGGCAGCAGAGGAAACCAGGCAAGAGATCTGTCTCCCGGTGTCTGATCGTCTTCAATTTCTCCTGGTGTTGGCAGCCAGTGTGGGGCACAAAAGCAAGCAGCTTCCTAAGAAGACCCCTTTCCTGCAGAGAACACTGTGCTTGCTGTCTACAGAGTGCTGAGATTTTTGCCTGTGTATCCAGATCAGAGGCTCTTCCAGCCACTTCCCTGTGGAGAAGGTCCAAGAATCCCTTTAGCCGCATATGTAGACTACCAGATACAACCAACTTTGCTGTGAAAGAGGTGTTGGCCTAAGATAAATGCATTTAACCATTTGTATCTTAAGGGTCACATATGCTTGCAATGGGGGCAGTATACATTGGTGGTTGAGCAGTTTTATTGCCCGCATTGACCACCCCTGAAGATGAAAAAGCAGCTGGAAGGAACTGTACACATGCTGAAGCCATGGTATATTACTTTGTGGCTGCTGGTGTTGATTGGAGTAGCCAGCCAGCAGTGATCCTTCAGACAGAAGAAGGCAACCCAATAACCTGCAGTAATGACTCCCTTATTCCTGGCAGGATTTCTGCCGCAATAGCTACCCAAGGCCATTTCAGAACTAAGAAAAATTGATCAAGTGCTTTCATTGTCCAAGTTAATCAAATGGAATTCTGTTGGCCCAGCAGGCTGAAATGGCTATGAATTCCTTCGAGGATGAGGCATAAAAATGAATCCTGCACCTCCCAGCAGAAGACTGGGATTCCTTCAACAAAATAGGCGTTAGGTTAGGTGATCTCTGGGCTCGCTTCATTGTCAGAAAGCAGAGAGCTGGAGTTATATAGATATAGCAGCCAGGATATACTGGAGGAAGAGGGGTCAAAGTTTTTTCCCAGAGATTGGGAAAAACTTTGGGATGCCTGGAACTAGAGAACTTGGCTGGGGACACTATCTTGAAACAGATGAATGGCACAAAGCAGAGTTTCCTCCAAAAAAAGGGCAACAACAGCTTTTAGCACAGGGAGGTTTCCTCTAAGGCTCATCCAGGTATGGAACACCCCCTCTAGCCAGAAGGGGTGCACAAGCAACAGTCAGTCTCTCAGGAATCTCTGTTGTCTACTCACTGTGACCTTGAGTTGCCACTTCATCCCTTTAAACCCGAATACATATTAATTACACAGGTTCTGCGGCTAATTTAATTCAGAAAAGGCACTAAGTTTAATTGCCACCTTAATCAGCCAAAGAACCATTATAATTAATATGTGTTCGGGTTTAAAGGAATAAGGTGGCAATCCTACTGTGACCCATGAAGGCCTCCTTCACTTCAGCCAACTCTGACACAAGGTATCCCAGAAAGATGCTCTCCAAATGTTGCTCTGAGGTTCCTGCAACTTTCGGTGATGCTTCTTCGACTCCTTGGTGAGATAGAGTCATCTGGAACTCCTTATGCCTTCTCTAAGCCTTGGTAGGTTTGACAGCACTAGCCTAGGTCAATGTCCAGCAGGAGAAGGACCCTACTACTCTCTTCTTTCACCCTAATATGCTACTCTTGGCCTCCTGCTAGTCACTCTTTTCAACCAGTGATTAGCTGAGTCTGTATTTAGAGCCAGCTCAGACTCTGCCCACTACGTTTTTAGAGAGTTCTGGAAAGACGGGGAGACAGGCAAGTCTTCAGATGCAAAAGTCAGAGTAGTCAAAACACAATTATGCCTCCACTTCTAACAGCAGAGCCAAAAATCTAACTTTACCTCACTTCTAGCACCTAAACTAGGAGGGTGCTACACTAAGATGGGAAAGAAAGGCACCTTTTAGCAAGGCCAGTAGCGTGAGCAGTGGACCATAAATAATTAAAGCCCAACTCCCGGATGAGGGGAAAAAAAAAAACTTTTCAGTGCTCCCCCCTTCCCTACACACACACTGCAAGGGTTAAATGCTTGTTAGGTCTAGGGAGATGTATTACGTATCATTGCCCCCCCATCTGGCAACTCCAAGGCTCTTATCTACACAGTCTCTTGCCTTCATTACGTACAATGCAGGGATATTAGCCCTGTATTATATGTGAAGAAGGCAGACATGACTGAGCCTGGAAGCACTTTAGAGAGGAAGCTTTGTGGAAGCAGATGCATGGATCCTCCATGACAGAAGGTAAGGTAGAAATTACTTCTTATCCCTGTACCTTCAGACATGAACACTTAACCCTTGAAGAGTAATGTGACCGCTGCAAGAGTAATTTCTTCTTGTTCTCAGAGTGGTGCTGTATTATGAGTAATACCCTCCTAGATAAGTGTAGGATAAGTAAATGGTTCCTATGCTTAACAGGAGAACGGTTAGGAAAATCTACTTCAAGTAGTAGTAGTTCAAGTGTTGTTAGTTCTACCCAGGGGTGGACTGACCATTTGGGAACTCGGGCACTGCCCGGGGGCCCCATGAGATGCCCCTGGTACCTTTCATAGGCTTTTTTGGGTGTTGTTTGAGTGTGGGCAAGGACACAGAGGCCCCATGATCCCCTATTGCCCAGGGGCCCCATGAGTTGTCAGTCAACCCCTGGTGCTACCTCTCTTTTCCTCTGTATCCAAGTATCATAGGAAGCTTCTGAATGTATAGGTGGAACTCATGCAGAACACAGTATATTAATGCCACTCCAGCCAATTCCAGGGAGTGCAGCCCTGAGGAATGCTGGGAGAGAGTATTTATTCTTTGGACATATTGAGTCTTGGGTCTTTCCTGGAGAGGATTTCACCAGCCTGGGGGGCAGGCACGCTGCCTCCCTAGACACCTGCTGCCATGCGGCCTCAGGTGGATGACATGAGGGCCTGAAGTAAGAGAGAGAGGGAGCATGGTTCTTCAGTAAGCTTACTGAGGGGAGCTGTTTGCCAAAGATCTATCTGGTATAATTGGAGGGCATCGTGTGGAAGATTGCAAGGAAGCTGCCATTCTGTCCTTAGGCCTTGTGAGTACAGACACTGTGGGATCTTGGTGACTCTGTGTGCTTTGCTACCCATCTGGGGCTTTATAGTCAGCGTGGGTCTGAAACAAGGAGATGCACCAACTGGTGTCCTGAAGAACACTGTCCATTTAATCCCTTCCTGACATTGGGACTTTGCTCAAGGCTGCTACTTAAGGAAGTTCTGTCCTCAACTGTAATTAGTTCTATTTCTGGAGTATCCTACTAAATTCACCTTCCCTATCCAAGTTCTCCAATATTAAAACAAAGACAACAACCCCTAGACTGATTATTGGAGACAATGAGCTAAAGTGTGTGTACCTGGCTGTGAAACTACCTTGTGCTTGGCTGCAGGATGATGCTAGGGAAGACCTGAACATTACTACATATATCTAAAATGATTGGCGAAAACTTCAAGTATTTTTTCACTATTATTTTCCCTTTATATTCTCATAACCCATATCTGTAGCTAGTGGTTCAAGCATCTAGAGGTCTTACTGCTTTGAGACTAATGTACCGTATTTGCCGGCATATAAGACGACCCCTTACTTTTCCTGTTAAAATATAGGGTTTGAGCTATACTCGCCGTAAAAGACTACCCCTCTTCCAACGCACACCAAATAAAAATGAAAAAACATCAGATTTGATTTCAATATGGTATGGTATTTCAGTATGGTATTCCAATGATGGGGTGCTATTCCTCCCACTGACACCAATGATGGGGCATGATTCCTCCCACTGATACCAATGATGAGGCACTACTCCTCCCACTGACACTAATGATGGGGCACTATTTCATCCACTGACACCAATGATGGTGCGCTATTCCTCCCATTGATACCAATGATGGGACACTATTCCTCCCACTGACACCAATGATGGTGCCCCATCATTAGTGTCAGTGTGTGAGGAATAGTGTCCCATCATTAGTGTCAGTGGGAGGAATAGTGCCCCATCATTGGTGTCAGTGGGAGGAATAGTGCCCCATCATTGGTGTCAGTGGGAGGAATAGTGCTCCATCATTAGTGTCAGTGGGAGGAATAGCACCCCATCATTGGTGTCACTGGGAGGAATAGCGCCCCATCATTGGTATCTGTGGCAGGAATTGCGCCCCATCATCGGTGTCAGTGGGAGGAATAGCGCCCCATCATTGGTATCAGTGGGGGAGGAATAGTGCCCCATCATTGGTATCAGTGGGGAGAAAAGTGCCCCATCATTGGGGGAGGAATAGTGCCCCATCGTTGGTGTCAGTGGGGAGGAGGAATAGTGCCCCATAGTTGGTGTCAGTGGGAGGAATAGTGCCCCATCATTGATGTCAGTGGGGGAGGAATAGTGCCCCATCATTGGTATCAGTGGGGAGAAAAGTGCCCCATCATTGGGGGAGGAATAGTGCCCCATCGTTGGTGTCAGTGGGGAGGAGGAATAGTGCCCCATCGTTGGTGTCAGTGGGGGAGGAACAGTGCCTCATCGTTGGTGTCAGTGGGGGAGGAACAGTGCCTCATCGTTGGTGTCAGTGTGGAGGACGAATAGTGCCCCATCGTTAGTGTCAGTGGGGGAGAGGAGCGGCTGCTCCTTCTTTCAGTTCGGCAGCTTGATTTTTGCGGGGCCGTTCGGCTCCGCCTCCTCGCCGGTGATTGGTCGCCTGTGTGCCTTTCCAGTGCTGGCGCCCAATCACCGGTGAGGAGGCAGAGCCGAGCGGGCGGCGGGACCATCGAGCGGCCGAACTGAAAGAAGGAGCAGCCGCGCTTCCTGGACCGGATCCAGGTAAGGTACAGCAGCCCCTCTGCCCACCCCTGTACTTGGTGTCCGTTGGAGGAGGAGGGGGGGTGGCGCCGCCCCTCGAAAAAGTGCCGCCCTGACACCGGCTCGCCGTATACCGGCGTATAAGACGACCCCCGACTTTTCAAAAGATTTTCACGGGTTGAAAAGTCATCTTATACGCCGGCAAATATGGTAAATGTGAGGCGAAAATCTTGTTGGTGTTAAAATGTATCTCTAGTCAAAATGTAAAATCATATTCATTTCCACAATAAATTTCAATTGATCTCTAGCCTATTCCTATAATCTGAATGATCCTGAAGTCTGAACTTGCTTTGTGCAAATCCCCACACATTCTGTAATATGGAGTCATCATGTCCTGTGAGTAGGCACTGCTGTGTCACACATTTTACAGAGCCTGCCTCCTGCACTACAGAGCTGCTGAGAGGAGGAGTTTCAGGAGGCGGAGTCAGTACAGGAATCACAGCTTGCAGGCAAGGTACCATGGGATATGTAGTCCTAAGAAAGCGAAAGTAAACAGTGGAGGAGAAGCTGCAAAGCATGCAGGAAATCGAGGAAGTTGTGGAAAGAGATAAGTAAGCTAATATTGAATTGTCAAATATAATTATTGTTTGTATTATTACAATGAAGGGGTTATAAAAACGCAGCGACAAGAGATCGCCTTTAAATCATTGTTTTTAGATGTTCTGTGGAAATATAAAAAGTGTGTTGTGCTCATAACATATGTGGCAGCCATCCTAAATAATAATAGTTATCAACAAGGCTTTTTTTTCAGTGGGAACACGGAGGAATGTAGTTCGGGCACCTCCAGAGCTGAACGTAATTAATGGCAAGGGGTGCTGAAATGTCTATTAATGCCAACTGCTGGAGGATGTATTGTCGCTGCAGGGGGATCTATGTTTGCAAGGTGGTCTGCTGTTGGTGATGGGGGATCTACTGTTGCGGGAAAGGTCTATTGTTGTTGCTGGGGTCTATTGTTGCTGGGATGGTATTTTGCTGCTTGGGGGGTCTATTGCTATTGGCTGCAGGGGAACTATTTTACTACTTTCTTCTTATCATTACCAAATTCCATACAACTTACGTAGCACTACAAAATTATACTTGGCTGTGTATTCTCTAGAAGGCTCCATGCACACGGGGCATTTTAATAACGCTGGTAATGTTAGCTGTGTAAAGTCACATTAAAAAGCATTTTAGCATTAGCGTTTAGACACTTTTTTTTGCGTTTGCATTTTTTTAAAAATGCGGTGTGCATGAGGACTAAGGAATGGTGCTGGGAGGTGGTTAGAGGTAGAACCAAGGGACTGTGCTCCAGGGTGGGTTGGGGGCAGAGACAAGAAGTGATTCAGAAGGGGGAAGTTCCTGCACCTATTCTCTGAGGAAAAAAAAAGCCCTGGTTATCAAACATAGTAGAAGTGTATAGGAATTACTGAGAAGAGGAAGCAAAGAATTGGATGTATGTAGAATTTGGAGATGGAGCTGCACTAACTGTAAATTCTTCAGTTGATATTCGAAGACAAAAAGGGAATTATTACAACTGGACAGCTAAAAAGATTTATACGGAGCTGTAAAACAGTTTTTTGATATTTATAATTTAAAGTGATACTAAAGTCTTGTGCTTTTTTTTTAGAACAAACATGCCATACTTGCCTGCTCTGTGCAGTGGTTTTACACAGAGCAGCCCAGATCCTTCTCTTCTGGTGTCCCCCGCTGCCGTTCCTGGCCCCTCCCTCCTGTCGGATGCCCCCATAACAGCTTGCTTTGGGGGCACATTAATAGTCCCGAGCCACAGCTCTGCATGTCCATTCACACACAGAGCAGCGGCCCTGCCCCCTCCCTTTCCTGATTGGCTCACTGGCTGTGATTGACAGCAGCAGGAGTCAATGGCTCCTGCTGCTGCCTCAGCCAATCAGGAGTAAGAGTCCCCAGAGAACCAAGGCTCTTGTGGACATTGCTGGATCAAGAGGGGTCTCAGGTAAGTGTTAGGGGGGCTGCTACGAACAGAAGGTTTTTTACCTCCTTCACAGATAGAACACATGAAGGTAAAAAAAAACCTTGAGATTTTAGAACACTTTATTTTGAATTGCTCTTCTGGAACTTTTTTTTTTTTTGTCATGTGACCAGCACAGCATCAATCAGGACTGTGCAGATACACTCACACTGTAGAGTGCATACATTAGACTAGTAATAGAAGCCCCTCCCAAGGATCTTTCCCTACAGCTGCCAAAGTACAGGGAAAAATCATGTGACCACACAACAGCGCTGCAGGAACAAGGTACTTAGAGGACTTAAAAAAAAACACTAAATACACTGGTATGATATAAATTGATGTATGTTAATTATTTATGGCAATTAAAGGAGAAGTATGGAATAGGTTATATTACTATAATCATGAATCAGCTGTTATTTCTTTCTTCCCCCTTTTAATTTTCAAGTAGGGACACTCTGTCTATCATGTAGGTCTCAGGAATGGTCTATTTGCGGTTTAAAAGTTTAGAGAGGGTGGCTACAACTTCAGAAATCCACCCCCCTCTTTTTGACCCTCCCCCACTGGGAGAAGGGGTGCCCTCAGTGAACAGGTATACACCTGAACAGTAAACATGTTCAGGCACTGTGCTGTTCCCCTGCATAAAAGTGGAAAATATGTAAGTGGTATTGATATGGCTGGATATAGAGGGAGGGGTTGGAGAGGGCTGTGCCCCCCAGATTTCATTTGTGCCCCTTATTGTCCTTGGATGCTATGCCTGTTGAGCTCCTTCTCACATCCCCATATTGCACACAGTCCGGGCACAGGCAGCACAGCTCTTCCTCTCACACAGCTCAGATCAATTGTCCTCCAGACCGCCTTTATTTTCACACTGTGTAGCTGTCTGCTATGCTGCAGTTCTGACCTGTGACGTTCCCAGACAAGAAAGGATGTGCAGCTTAAAACCTAACAACACAGTGTGCATATAAACTGTATTTCTAAGAGAATCTGATCTGAGCTGTGTGCTTTGTGAGAGGAGCTGTGCTTTGTGAAGTTTGGGGAGTGAGCTGACAACCCAAAGTTGACATCAAACAGAGGAAAAGGAAAGGGGGATCCCAAAATGATTGTTGGCATAAGAATCCAGAGAAGACTGTAGTCCCTCCCATTCATAATTGCCTTGATTTTAACAGAAAGGGTGCACTTCTCAGAGGGCTATCAAGATTTTTTGTATTAGTAACTGACAGGAAATCGGAGTGAGATAAAAAAAAAAGGAAACTCATACTTCTCTTTTATCACTTCTCGGTTTTGTATCACTTTAAAGCGGAGCTTCACCCAAAATTGGAAGGTCCACTTTAAAGCCTTCTCCCCCGCTCCTCTAAGAATTATCACTTTTTTTTTTGGGGGGGGGGTACCTTGTTTTGACAGGCACACACTCCCACTTAAGTGATAGTTCTCCTAAACCCCTCCCTTTCTGCAGTCTTCTGGGACATGTGACAGGTCTCAGCAGACTGCAGGACCATTCAGAATGTGCAACATGGCTCACGCATAAGCAGTGGGCACCTGGCTGTGCAGTCACAAGTTATCACAGCCGGGTGCCCACAGTCAAAATGCCGGCACCGGGGACCGCAGTCAGGTGGAGAAAATGGCTCTGGTGAGTATATCGCTGGATCCTGGGACAGGAGGGTGTCTGTTTAATAAAAGTCAGCAGCTACACTTTTTGCAGTGGATAACACAAGAAAGAAAAGCAAAACCAGCTTTCAGGTCCATAAACATCCTAGGAACACAGTAATGGTCACTCGTTAAGATGCAGCCCTCTAAAGATCTGTGAATCTTGATAATACTGGAAAAGAACCACAAAAGGGCACACTCTCCTCGTGCATTACTGTGACAAAAAAAGAATTGACTGTCAGCTCTGAAGAAGGGAGCTCATCTCCGGAAACGCGTTAGCACACCCTGCCACAAGACCACCACTTGCTGGGACTGTCACATTGGTTCCTTGCTTTTATTTATGACTCTTGGTTTGTGAGTATACACTTTTTTCATTCTCAATAAATTCTTTTTTCTCACGGTAATGCAAGAGGAGAGTGCGCCTTTTTTTGCTCTTTTCCAGTTTTTGTAGCTGCTGACTTAATTTATACATATATGATTGGAGAGCCTTTTTAAGGTGGGTTTGGATAATGTGTTATCTGCACACAGAATATAGACATACAGCTAAGAATATGCAATGTAAGAGGTGCAGGTTTTAAAACATGATATATAACAATAGAGAGAATGGTCTTTATAAGAGACTCACAGGAAATCCTGATCACAGAACTGGCCCTTTTGCATATATCTTACCAATCACTATAAAAAGAACAAACAGCTGGGTGCAAAAGCCTACTGCATTACTAATGATTTATTGTTCACAAAACAGATGCCAAATGGATACTCACAGAAGTGGAAAGTGGACAGCAAGGGGATTTGCATGTGTCCATGCAACCCAGCAGGACTGGTAAGCTGACACGTTTCGGGAGGCATACCTCCTTCCTCGATTCTATGCTAACCAACATCTGATAGAACCAGGTCTATATATATATATATATATATATATATATATATATATATATATATATATATATATATATTGAACCATAGACTGAACACCACTGGCCTTACTATAGGGGGTGGACCACCGGTCATGTCAAAAGGCCACCAACCACACTGAAAAAAAAATTATATATATATATATACACATACATACATACACACAAACATGATTGAAATATAATACTGGTCAGGGAACACAATGCTGTTTGTCCCTGGAGCCCTGTTTATAAATACCATAAAGAATTGCTTATGTAAAAAAAAATATATATTTTTACATAAGCGATCATTTATGGTATATATAAACAGGGCTCCAGGGACAAAATGCATTGTTATTATACTGACAGTATTACATTGCAATCACTATATATATATATATATATATATATATATATATATATATATATATATATATACACACATACACACACACATACATACACATATACAGTATATATATATTTTTTTTTTTTGGGGGGGGAGAAATAGTACTGCTTGGACCTTGAAGAAGTGGACATACCCTGAAAGCTTGTCCTGAAAATTGTATGTTAGTGCAAATAAAAAAATAAAATAAAAAGAAAGTATCACGGACAGTACTCAATTGTTTCTGAAGAATAGAGAAAAAAAAACTATTCATCTTCAGGGAACTTAAGAAGACATATGAACCACTTCTCCAATTGCTTAGAGTGGCCAACCTTAAACTAAATAAGGGATTCTTAACTGTCAGAGTGGTAAGGATGTGGAACTCCCTTCCACAAACAGTGGTGTCAGTCGGAAGCATCAATAGTTTCAAAAACGCTTCGATAGACATCTTAGCAAACGTAATATACAGGCATTTTACAGCCAACTTAAAGTGGTTCTAAACTCAAAAAATGTTTTGCCTTAATGCTCTCTTCTCTTCCTATTTTCACAGAAGACACAGACAGCAGTGGGGAGCATAGGCTCCTGCTGCTGTCAGCCAAATCCTGTGAGGAGAGAGCTGGGAACATTTTCAAGCTATGCTGTGTGTGTCTATACATTCACAAAGCCTGGCTTGGGAGCACACACGCATGGGTGCCCCCTCAGTACTTCAATTGCTGAGGGGGGCACTCGGTAGAGAGGAGGAGCAAAAAGTGCAAGTGGGGGACTCCAGAAATGGAGGTAAGGGACTGCTCTGTGCAATACCATGGCACAGAACAGATAAGTATAAACATTTTTTATTTTAATTAAAAAAATACCTTTATAATCACTTTAAGATTATGCAATGATGTTGCCTGCCTTTGCTCATACAGAAAAGCAGCCAGCTACCTTGTTGTATAGACACTTTTGTGTTTGTGCCATGAATACATTGGTGCTGGTGGATATACAGGGTTTTTTTTTGAAGAAGAAGAGATTGGATCTCAAGCTAAAAGCCACAAACTCTACTATGTCCATAACCCTATTGCTGCTTGAAGATAACATTTAGAAACACTGGCAGATAGATTGAGATAGATGGATACATAAGCAAATACAATAGATGGATACAGAGACAAACAAATACAATAGATCAGTGGTTCTTAACCTTGTTGGAGGTACTGACCCCCACCAGTTTCATATGCGCATTCACCGAACCCTTCTTAATTGGAAAAATAAAATATGATTTTTCAAATTCAAAACATAGGTATATATTTAGGTATATATTTATACATAGGTGCGCAAAATGAACAAAACCATTAAGAACAAAGAACAAAACCATTAAAACATGATTTTCACACAAAAACAAAAACATAATAATGAATATTTACTGCACAAATCATGTGAGTCGGGTGTGGGTCTTCACCTCCGCCGAACCCGCGAGACTGACTCACCGAACCCCTGGGGTTCGATCGAACCCAGGTTAAGAACCACTGCAATAGATGAATACATAGCCAAACAAATACAATAGATGGATACATAGACAAACAAATACAATAGATGGATACATAGACAAACAAATGCAATAGATGGATACATAGACAAACAAATGCAATAGATGGATACATAGACAAACAAATGCAATAGATGGATACATAGACAAACAAATGCAATAGATGGATACATAGACAAACAAATACAATAGATGGATACATAGACAAACAAATGCAATAGATGGATACATAGACAAACAAATGCAATAGATGGATACATAGACAAACAAATGCAATAGATGGATACATAGACAAACAAATACAATAGATGGATACATAGACAAACAAATACAATAGATGGATACATAGACAAACAAATAGATGTCTGTATTGAGATAGATGAATACATAGCATATAAGAAGATGTCAGCCTCAATGCTCTCATCCAGTATTGATCTCTTGGCCATGCATCCCATGTCGTTCTCTTGCAAAAGTGATGTAATGGCAATCCCTCCATTCCATTCTGCAGCATCGTCTGTGTAGTGTGATAGCCCCTCCTGTAGCATTTGACAAGGGACCACACAAATTCCAATAACCTTGCATACATGTCATGCAAATTCCTGTGCACGTTTTGTCTCCATCCCAGCCATTGAAAGAGCTGTCAGCCATCTCTGTAATCCTGACGTTGAAGCATGCATCGGTCATGTTTCCTTCAATAAAGCATCCTGCAGTCCACACCATCTTTTAGATGTCATTGTTCTCAAATCTGCCAGAACTGTATTACAGGGCTCTGTGTAGTGATGCTCTTGCGGTCCCAATTAACACATTCCTCCCCTCCCAGCCAACTCCATCCGCTAGTGGCATGAAAGCACTTGTGCTGAGCTACATTCCTGCATCCTGATTTTACAGCATTCCCTGATACAAGGGAGGATGCTGAGATGATGCAGCAGTGATGCTGTGGATGCAGAAGGTATATCCTTTTTCAGAGCTGGTGCTGATGCTGAGCAAGCGGTGAGGTCTCTGTGGCGCAATGGACGAGCGCGCTGGACTTCTAATCCAGAGGTTCCGGGTTCGAGTCCCGGCAGAGATGGTTCCTGCCAAATACTTTTGTTTTAAATAAAAACCTGTATTAATATATCAAATTAAATTTACCACAATCATTAGTAGGAGATGTCAGATGGCTTGGTGATTGCAGAATTCCATGAAATGTCATACAAGCATCTGTGCTGAAACTATCATTTACAAATTTAAAAATATCATTTAATTAAAGAAACAGCATATTTATAATATATTTTTTCATATATTTAAAGAAATAGCATAATAATATTTTTATGTTTGAGAGAGAGTGTGAAAGCGAGGGAGAAGTTTTTGTGTGTGTGTGTATATATATGAGAAAAGAGAGAGCAAGAAAGAAAGAAAATGAAATAAAGAGAGAGGGATAGAAAGAGGGGTGTATGTGTGTTTTTTGTGTGAGAAAGAGAGGGGATGTAAAAAAACAGCGAGAAAGAGGTGTGAGGGAGATTGAAAAAGAGAGGTGTAAGAAGGAGATGGATAGAGAGTGAAAAAGAGCGAGAGAGGGAAAGAGAGAGAGAAAGAGAAAAAGAGAGATAGAGAGAGAGAAAACGAAAGAGAGAGAGAGATAAAGAGAGAAAGAGAGGGAGGGAGAGACAGCAATAGAAAAAGGAGGGGGGGGGGGAGTAAGGGAGAGTTGGGAGTAAGAAGAGGAGATTGGAGGGGTGGGGGAGAGTTGAGAGAGTGAAAGAGGTGTGAGAGAGAGGTTTAAGAAAGATTGATATAAAGAGATTGTTAGAGAGAGAGCGCAAAAGCAAGGGAGTGAAAGAAAAGGAGAGGGAAGAGAGAGAGAGAGAGGAGAATGAGAAAAGGGGAGAAAAGAAAGACAGAGAGAGGGGGGAGAGAGGGGGGGAAGAGAGAGAGAAAGGGAAAGTGAGAGAGAGGAGACAGAGAGAGAGAGAGGGAAAAAAGAGGAAGAGCATGAAAGTGAGAAAGATGAATAGACAGAAAAAGAAAGAAAGAGGGAGGGAGACAGAGAAGGAGAGGAGGAGGGGGGGAGACAGAGAAGGAGAGAGGGGGGGGGGGAAGAGAGGAAGGGTGCAGGAGAGGGGGAGGGGGAGAGAGAGAGAGGGAGGGAGAGAGAGAGAGGGGGGGAAGGGGAGAGAGAGAGAGGGGGGGGGGAAGGGGAGAGAGAGAGGGGGGAAGGGGAGAGAGAGAGGGGGGGAAGGGGAGAGAGAGAGGGGGGAAGGGGAGAGAGAGGGGGGAAGGGGGGAGAGAGGGGAGAGAGAGGGGGGAAGGGGAGAGAGAGGGGGGAAGGGGAGAGAGAGGGGGTGAGAGAGAGATAGAGGGGGGGAGAGGGGGTGAGAGAGAGAGGGGGGTGGGGGGGGAGGGGATGAGAGAGAGAGAGGGGGGTTGGGGGGGAGAGGGGGGTGAGAGAGAGGGGGTGGGGGGGAGAGAGGGGGGTGAGAGAGAGGGGGGAGAGAGGGGGGTGAGAGAGGGGGGTGAGAGAGAGGGGGGAGAGAGGGGGGTGGAGGAGAGAGGGGGGGTGAGGGAGAGAGGGGGGGTGAGGGAGAGAGGGGGGTGAGAGGGGGGTGAGGGAGAGAGGGGGGTGAGAGGGGGGTGAGAGTAGGGGGGGGAGAGGGGGGTGAGAGTAGGGGGGGGAGAGGGGGGGGGAGAGGGGGGGAGAGAGGGGGGAAAGAGGGGGGGAAAGAGAACGGAAGATGCATAGACAGAAGAAAGAGAGAGAGGGAGAGAAAGAGGGAACAAAGAAAAAGTTTTTCAATTATATAAACTGATATTTTCATGTTTTAATCATTTATAAATAAATATTGCTGCAGAATGTTAAAGAAAAACAAATATTTTACTGAGTACAGCCAGGACTGGGTTGAAGGACATACTGGGCATTCTAGTATAAAATCCCAGCAATACATGTATTGTTGATGGCAGACTCCATACAACTCTGTCATTGAGTAATACAGAGGATCCTGTACCTGCTAGCCAAAGGATATATCCCATCTGAGCCATTTGACTGTATGTTTGTGTGTGTATAATTTGATCTCCTACTATTGGGTTATTCGTAACATAGCAGTAAGACCATGTTAAAAGCAGGAGTTTGGGGCACATTTTAACTCTCCTCAAACTCCTAGTAAAGCAGTCTGCAATTAATACTATGGACAGCATTATCACATTATCAACACATGAAGAGTTTGTGTCCTGTCAAAAAAAAAAATGAAGCTTAATGTAGAGTTTGGAAGGAGTTCAAGCATCTCAACTCCTATTCAAATCTATGAAAACTCATTGAAAAGACAAGCCGATCTGTTTATGGCGAGTTACCAATGTGTTTGCGGCACATTTGCAGAGAGTTAAGCCTTGTTCACAGCAGCCAAGAAAAAAACTAGGTATCTGGGGTGCATAAATGCTTGTCAAACTCATGTAAAACAAGCATAGGGCATTTGGGGAACGTTCTTAGCTCGCCTTTAATGCACGCACATGAAACAACGCACACTCAACTAGCAACTTACATTATCTCTTTAGGTGTGTTTGTTAAGCACCAGTACTTTATACAAGTGTGAACAAGGCCTAAATCAGCCTTCAGAAAATCTGGAACTGTAATTAATTAAATAAGGCCCCGGTGCAAGAAACCATGAAGGGCCCCCCTGATCCTCAGCTGGGGCCCTTCCCTCTGTAGCGCCCTTCTAGATAGCCAGCGGAAGCTAGATGCTAATTTTTAGTAATTTAAGGCTGAGTAGCAGCCTGGGGAAATAGTCAGCAGTGTCAAATTTGGGTCAGGGCTGAGAGGTTCTGCAGGACAGTTCCCTGATACTTCCTCCTGCTCTAGAATCTTGGAGAAGATTCTAGAAGCAGTGGGCAGGGGTGAGGCTGGTCTGCACACTCAGAGGACTATGGTCAATCCCCAAGCAGGAGGCTTGGCATGGGGCAGGGATGCCTTTAAGTGTGACTGAGCCTGCTCAGCAGCAGGGGAGTTTGGGTGGAAGATGTGAGGAAGGCTAAGATGCAGAAGCCTGGGAGGGGGCCCAGTGGGAAGAAGCCTACCTACAGGCCGGGATCTGGAATGGAGGATCACTTGGCCTCACCAGTTGCTGGGGACTACTTGTGGAGCCAAGGAAGGAGCCAGCCCATCAGAAGGCCTGAAGGCAGCCACCTACCTAAACCAGCTCACAGGAAAGAGACTGAGTGAGTAATCCTACACCCCCTAAGTAGAAAAGAGCACTGTGGTGGGAAACCTGATTAGCCGGGACTGTTCATCTGAAAGTGGCAGGCCCTGGATCCTCTTGCCCAGGGATTCCTCCAGACAGCTGGGTGAAGAAGAGGATTTATCTGGGGTGGTACGTCAAGAGAGGCTGGAGAGCTCTCCCAGCAGAGTTTTGCAGTGTAAAGACATATATAATTGACTGGAAGTTGTCCTCAGTTTGCAGTTCCTTTGGGCATCCCATACACCCCTTACCCCATCGAAGTTCAAACACCCCTAATAAAGCAAGCTAAAGGACTGTTTACGGTCTCTGTAATGCAAGTCTCTGAAAATTGTGTGTTGGCTGGCTGTGCAGGACTATAGGGGGACCATAATCTTCAGCAACTGCTAAGAGAGTAGTGCTACACCTCCAAACCTGATCCAGGGCCCGGTTGCAAGTGCAACCTTTGTGATCCTGGTGTCAGTAGCTTTATTTTGGTTATCCTATTAAATTTTTGTTACCATTTAAACTTTTTTTTTTTTACAATATTTTTAAACTGACCTCTGATGTTTCACCTTTGTGACAGAGAACAGAGAATGAGGGCACAGCCCTCAATCTCCTTCTCTGCAGCCTCAGCTGCACAGAATGAACAGACAGGAATAGCTCTGTATAGAGGCTCCTGTTCATTTACAAACAGACATGGTAAACCAGCTATGGATCACTGACTCTCCATTCAAAAAAAGAAGGGCATGTCTACCGGCCCCTTCCCTGCTCCCCATTCTGACAGATCCCCTGCAGCAGCACCCAGCACAGCTGCAGGGGACAGGGTTGGGGGGGGGGGGGTGTTTGAGGGCCAGGAAATAGTAGGTGGGGCTTGGAAAGAGTTCAGGGGGGGAAAGCTGGATATGAGGATCGGTGGGGGGCAGCTGCATGTAGAGGGACCAATCTCTCCATGTTACTCCTGCAGTCATTGAATGCCCGCTTCTCCTCCTCTCCCTCCCGCAGGCATTCAGCGGCTGCAGGAGGAACATGGAGAGATTGGTTCCTGTATATGCAGATGTCCCAGCCACTACTATCCAGGCATATAGGGGGCTGGGTCACAATTGCGACCCCTGTAGGTATGCCTCTGATGCAAATTCCCTTCATTTTCTCTTTAGGTAAAAAAAATACAGAATGGGGAGATGCAAACACTTTTGATACTACTGACTAGTGATGAGCCGCATGTACTTGATTTCGGTTCACGGGAGGTTTGCCAAAGTTTAATTTTTAATTTAAACTCACTGAATTCAATGGGAGCTTTAAAATAAAATTTAGACATTTTAATCCAAGGGAGGGGATTAGGATTGTTGAAAAAACTGTATAGATAGTTAGAACTGCCCTGGGGACCATTTACTAATGCATAAAAAAAAAGAAAATTCTGTTCAGAGGGGAATTCTTTGAAAGGAGATCTATGGCCACAGCATACACATGCATTCTATAACATCAGCATTGTACTTGCAATACAGATGTAACATCCTCCAGGTTAGCTAGATAGGCTGTTTGTTTTTTCACCTCAGGACAGGCTGAGAGGCTCTAACAGATCAGGACTTCTGGAGCTCTTCCGCCTTTTTAGAGAGTGGAGAACTTTCTGGAACAGGGGAGTGGAGGAGGCCCAGATCTGCGTGTTTTGAGGGACCCTGGCAGGAGGCTGGGCATGGTGACCCTCAAATATCACAGAGCCTGGAGGACAGGGGCAGTGTCAGGTGAAAGATGGAGTGAGGAAGGCTGGAGTGTGGAACCTGGGAAGGAGAAGGCTTACGTACAGTCAGCTTGCTGGAATAGAGGATCTCTACTGTGTCACCGTTTCCTGGGGAGGACATCCTGAGTAGCAGGGAAGGAGCCAACCCAGCAAAAGGCCTGAAGGCAGCCATGCAACCCACTAAGCTGACAGGAAAGAACAGTGTGAGTATTCTTACACCCCCTGGGCTGGATGAGAGGAGAGGGCAGTCAAGTGCAAGACCCAACTAGCTTCTCCTCTGGGACTGTTCTAAATTAACTGCTGCTAGGCCCCCTTAACCAGGGATACCCTCAGGTAACTGAGTGAGGGAGGAGGAATCATTCAGGGTCTGAGGAGGTACACCAAAAGAGTCTTTAGTGCTCTCTCTAAGAAGAGACTGTCACTATCCGCATTTTGTACATAGTTGTTAATGAGTTGTCCTCAAGTTCTACAGTGACTCGGGTAACCCATATACCCCTGGACGCCATCCAACTTTTTAGCCCCTTAATAAAATCACAAAACCAAGTTTAACCACTTGCCCTCTAGAGGATTTACCCCCCTTCCTGACCAGGCCATTTTTTGCGTTACAGCGCTGCGTTACTTTAACTGACAATTATGCGGTTATGGAACGCTGCACCAAAAATTAAATTTATGTCCTATTTTCACACAAATTGAGCTTTCTTTCGGTGGTATCTGATCACTTGTGCATTTTATTTTTTGCGCTATAAACAAGAAAAGACTGACAATTTTGAGAAAAAGCAATATTTTTAACTTCTTGCTATTAAACATGTCCAGTAAAACAATTTGAAAAATCAAATTCCAATATAAAATTTAGGCAAAAATGTATTCTGCGACATGTCTTTGCTAAAGAAAATCTCAATACGTGTAAATTAATTGGTTTATGTGAAAATTATAGCGTTTACAAATGGCGGTATATATTCTGGGATTTTTTCATTTTTAAAAATGTTTTCACTAGTAATGGCAGTGATCAGCGACTTATAGCAGGACTGAGGCAGACATTCGGACACTGGGGGGAACTGGGTGTAGGGCGCACGCCCCCTACCGGGAACTGCAAAATCATGTATATATACACGTGATTTTGCGCACCCGTGCCCCCCTGTTGCAGTACTTCTGCTATAGGGCAGACGGGAAGCAGTTAATGGAAAATAATGGCCCCATGAATGTTCTGTCCTCCAGGTGTGGCATTAATATGATTATCCATAGAGCTGTTGCACCTTATGAGTCTATCTGGAGAATGTGGTGGATTACATCATATGTGTATGGGGACCGCTCCACATCACTTATATTGTGTACCATCTATATTGGATGGTGATATCAGATTCTTCCTCCCCTTGTGTGTTAGGCTACATTCACACTATCTCTGTCAGCAGGTGTCAGACAGGCATTTGGGAAGCATTTTTAACGCTTCTTAAACTTCTCTGAAAATTATGCACATGGCAGCACAGTGCTGTTCACACTGAAGCGTTAGCGTCACGCCAAAACAGACGGCTCTGGTCGAGACAGGAGGAGTTGAAGCCTCCCATTCAAGTCTATGGTGCTGCTCTGCAAACGCCTGGTCGGTGTTTGCGGTGTGGTTGCGAGACATTTGCGGAGCGTTAACACCATTTAAACTTCATTATAGGCGTTTGTGGTGCAGTTTTAACACTTGGCAAAAGCCTACCAACCGCTGCAAAACTGTACATTGGGCGGTTTTGGAGTGTTTGCGGAGCGTTAAAAACACTTCACAAACGCCTAGCGCTTGTCAAATGCTATAGGGGCGTTTGGCAAGAGTTAGAAATAAAGTCAAGTGTGAACGAGCCCTAAGACATACTTAGATTGTTGATGGTGTGATATGGGGAATGTTTAGCTCAGTGGTAGATTCGTTTTTTGACGCAAGTCCATGTCAGTCTGAACTATGTTTAAGGGCGTTGCTACAGCTAAGTAGCATAGTAATGATGTAAAGCGTTGTTGACCAGGGATATCCCTGGCGATATCATTGTGCATTGGTAAGTATTCCAATAGGATCCCACTGGTACAAGTCTTATGTGACTTGGTATGATAGAGGGCCATCATTTTTTGGAGTATATTGGGTCCAAGTGCAATCTGAGGAGTCTCTCAGAAACCCCCATCCTACTGTATCAATGTCTTCTCAGCATCTACTAAAATAAGGCTGGCTATTATATGGTTTCTCTGTGTACTTTCAATTAAAGAGATCATTTTCATAGTATTACCACAGGCAGGGTCAGGACTGGGGAGAGGAGGGGGAAATGGGACAGCTGCCATGAGCAAAGTATCTTTATGTAAGTAGCACCCCTCTATGTAGCCAGGGGGAGCTAGTGGTTATTTTTTAGTTAGAAAGTCTGAGCAGCAGCCTGATCAGTAGGATCAAATTTGGGGCAAGTGTGAGAGGCTCTGCAGATCAGGGCCTTAGTACCTCCTCCTTCTCTAGAATTTTGGAGAAGATTCTAGAAGCAGTGGGTAGGGGTAAGAAGGGGCTGATCTGCATACTTAGAGGATCCCAACCAATCCCCAAGCAGAAGGCTTGACATAGGGTTGGGACAGCCTTTAAGTATGTTGGATCCTGCTCACCTACCTACCAACTGGGAACTGGACAGGAGGATCACTCAGCCTCACCAGCCCCAGGAGGGAGGGCTACCTGTGGAGCCAGGAAAGGAGCCATCCCAACAGAAGGCCTGAAGGCAGCCACCTACCTACACCAACTCACAGGAAAGAGACTGAGTGAATACACTTACACACTCTGGTGGGAAACCTACTTATCTCCTTACCCGGGACTGTTCATCTTAAAGTGGCAGGCACTGGATCCCCTTGACCAGGGATTCCCCCGGACAGCTGGGTAAGGAAGAGGATTCATCTGGGGTGGTACACCAGGAGAGGCTAGAGAGCTCTCTGAGAAGAGTTTTGCCCTGTGAAGACTTGTACATAGTTGTCAGGAAGTTGCCATATACCCCATCAAAGTTCAATACCCCTAATAAAACTAAAAGAAAAACAAAAACACACTCAAGGACTGTTTACTGTCTCTAGAATGCAAATCTTGCAAGTCTGAGAAAATGCATGTTGCCTGGATGTGCAGGACTATAGGGGGACCCAAATCTTCAGCAACTCCTAAGGGGGTAGTGCTACATGTATTTGGGAGGCTTCTCAAGGCAGCACATAGAAGTACATTCAACAAAGCTTAGAGCTTGGACTCACCCCTTCTATTCTTTACTGATCTGCCCTGCTGCCTGGGAGCTGCCCTACCTGACAGGAGGAGCGCTAGCAGAACAGCGGAGATGTCTCCAGTGGTGAGGTCCATTGTGTGAGCCAGAAACGTACTTCTGGGATTGAACTGGATACTGGCACTCTAGAGATGCCAGTTGGCTACCCAACACTTTTTTTGGTTGCACCTTGCAACTGTCAGGCAGGCAGAAGTAGCACTGTAGTGCCAGTATCATAAATCTCAGATGCAGAAGATGATCAGGGGTGCCCAAATCAGGGGGGAGAGGGGGGCACAGTTTGGCATCTTCATCTTGTGCACTGCTGGCAATTAATAGTTGCAGCACATACCTGCCACAGCTATCTGTGCTGCTGAACTGTGGCACACCATATGACACATGGGCAGACTCCTCACACCCCAGTATACTCAAAGTGGCCCACAATGGTAAACATAAAGAGGGCCAAGAAAGGGTTCACTTCTTTCCTTTGTTTTCCCACTTATCTACTGTACAACTTGTGAGACAGAGATAGGAAAAAATAGTCATGGCCGGAATTCCATTTCTGGAGTCCATACTGTACATATACAACCTTTGGTGCTCAGAGGACACACCTCAGCTAGGATCCTCCATCTCAATGACGAACCGCTGGGGAGTGGGGGCAGATTTCTCTTCTTCCTGTCTCCCCTTATGTGACAATATCACATCACCTGAGATAGGCAGAAGGAGAAGCTGCCGTCATTTCTGGTGGGTACTGTACTGAGGAGGTCTGAACTGAGTACATAAAAGATAGAGTGACAGAACAAAGTATTGTGGGTGTACAGGACTTTGAGGGCTCCAAATTCCACAGAAAACCATGAAATTAAAAGTTCTTTAAATCTTTATTATGGTAACATTAATAAACGAATAAAATCATAGGCTGAACCTATGTCAAGCACTCATACTCTCCTGAACACAGATATATAGTTGCAAATAGTTCAATCATCCATATTGCATTAGCAATACCCGACATGATTTGAGCTTCACTTTTCTTTAGGGCCACGGATTGATGGGGGCACCTACTGAAAGGGGGACTCCTGATGTAAGGCGGCTCTCTGATGGGAACACCAGATGTAAGGCGGCTCTCTGATGGGAACACCAGATGTAAGGCGGCACTCTGATGGGAACACCAGATGTAAGGCGGCACTCTGATGGGAACACCAGATGTAAGGCGGCACTCTGATGGGAACACCAGATGTATGTGAGAATTGAACATATTGAAATGCTATGCAAATTGTATATTGCTAAGGCTTCATGCACACTATTATGATAATCCTACCAACACTGGATATTTTTTTCCAGAAGCTGACAAAAACATCCAGGATTAAAAAAATGGTCATTTTGACAGGTAAGTACATGTGTTTTCAGACATTTAGAAGAGTATGCACATAACCTCATTCTATTGGCTACAATTTGAATTTATTCTGGCCACCAGAATTTTATAACATGCATTTATGTGCATATATGCATAAATTATGCCAGGAAGCTCCTCTTTGAATGCAAATTTGGGTCATTTTTTAAGCCCATAAGTTCTGCTCTAAAAGAGGAACCTAAATGCTGCAATGTGAATGGACACATTGGGTGAAATACAATTGCATTCAGGAGGCATAAAAAAAAAAACACCTCTGAAACTGTTTTTTTCTGCCTGTGTGCATGAGGTCTTCTTGTTGATAGACATAAAATGACTACATACTGTATGTACTAGAATTTGTGTCAAAGCCCATGACATCCTATAAGAATAGGATGTCTGCTGGAATAAAATTTTACCTCAATAACCATGCTTTCACAGCATAAAAGAACTGCAGTAAAGTTGCAGAGAGCAGACTATAGAGCTCCACTAAAAACTAAATATTTATTTGCAGAAGAAATAGAAGAAAAAATATGAATAAAACACTATACAGTACATATTCCTTACCATCCACAAGAAGGATGATTGATTGTCTGAATTAAATGTATGGAGTAATTTTCATAAGTAGCGCTACCATTAGGAACCAACTACAGCATAGTTAAAAAGATAAGTTCACCTTTCACAATATGTTACATTTTACACCCGTAATCAGAGTGTAACATGTTATGAAAAATCGGCCCCCTGCTTTGATCTCCTCCAACATTAAAAAAAAAAAAAAAAAACACATGTCTGTGAGGGGCTCCATCTGTGAATGAGAAACTACAAGTTCCAACAGCCTTAGGGGCTGTGGAGCACCGTAGTAGTTCATTGATTCTTCTTGTCAGTAAACAGTATCTGCTTGCCCATACATTCTGTACAGGCAAGCAGATATACTGACAGGTCTGCAGGAGACCTGCATGGCACCAGCGATCTGATGATCACTGGTGCAATGCTTTACAGGCTCCTGCAACAAAAGTTAAAAACCTTTTTTTTTTACCTACAAAAAAAATGTGCATTTATTATTTTTTTAGCAAAAGGTGAACTTATCCTTTAATATCTGATCAGGGTTCAGCGTTGGCAAAGCAATTATACAATGAAAGTTAATTGTCTAAGAGCTATGAATTGAAAAACTTTCTGAGTTAGTTGAAAAGATTTAATTCCTCCATGGAGAATATAATTACATCATCCTATTGGCTGTTCACTTTTTGGATGCTTCTTTTAAGAGCCTCTTTAACATCTTTGTTTCTCAAACCATAGATTACTGGATTAAACAAAGGGGGGAACAAGTTGTAAATTAGGGCATAAACTTTGTCAGTCTCCACATTATGCAGTTCTTTTGGCACAACATAGACAACAAAAACACTGCTGAAAAAAAGGATGACAGTAGACAGGTGTGATGAGCAGGTGGAGAATGCCTTACTCCGTCCTTGCTTTGTCTTTATCTTCATTATGGAGTATATTATAATTATATACATGAGCAAAATGAAAATAGGGATGAACAAGGTAGCAATAGTGCTGGCTGATTGATTGGCAGTGTTTACAGGGGTTACATCAGCGCATGCCAAACTCAGAAGTGGTGCCAGATCACAGAAATAGTGTTTTAATTCATGTGGTTTACAGTATGGAAGTCTTACAGTAAGAGTCAATGGCATTATGGCCAACAAAAACCCATAACACCAGCATATGAACATTACTACCTTACATACTCTTCCAGTTATGAGAGTGGGGTATCTAAGCGGGGTATATATGGCCATACAACGGTCAAAGGCCATAATAGCCAAAAAACTGCATTCATTGATGGCAAGGCTGTGGAACATGTAGAGCTGAGCAAAACATGCTTGGAATGAGATCCTTTTGTTGTTGGTCAGCAGTATGGACAGCAGCTTGGGACCAGTGGTGGACACTAACCACAAATCCAGGAAGGATAAATTGGCGATGAAGAAGTACATAGGAATATGAAGCCTTACATTAGACCAAACCACCAAGATTATGATTGTGTTTCCGCTCAGTGTTAGGAGGTAGATTATGAGAAAGAAAACGAAGAAATAGAATCGATATTGCTCAAGACTGGCAAAGCCTACTAGGAAAAAATCACCAAGCAATTCAGTGGTTTGATTTACTTCTTCCATAACATAACAGGGTATGTGTCAGATCTTGGAAAGGAGGGGTTTCCTTCTTTATTTAGGTAGACCTGTGAAAACCAAAGAGATAGTTACAAGTTCTATTTATTATATGTCAATTCAAATTAATAAAGGGCAATGGGATATTTGCACCTAAAATAAATTTAAATTACATTATAGTGAACAGAGCCAGCAGCCGCACTAGGTATCTCTGATTCCTGCCACTACTATTGGCACTGACCCTCATCGGCAATGTGAATGCAGACTAATGGATCGCGTTGTTTGGTTTATCATCATAATGTACAAGGTTGGTAAGGCTGGGGAGGATTGTTCATAGATTATACTATCATATTGTATCATGCAGGGTTTTCTCAACCAGGGTTCCTCTAGAGGATGCTAGGGGTTTCCTGAAGAATGAACAATTTCTGCCTCTCAGGTAACCAACCACTAACACCAACACTAATTGATATTTTTTGCTATCTGTAACGGGGTCACTCTTTCCAATAACCACAAGTGTAAGGAGCATTTTCCCACTAATGTATCATGAATTTTAGACAGTCATTTGTTAGCAGGGGTTCCCTGAGACAGTATAATTATTTCAAGGGTTTCTCTGTGTTAAAAAAAAGGTTCTGGAAGGGCTGATATAGTGTATGGCTTGAGTTATACACACATCAGTTTGTGGATTTATTTATTCTTTTTTATATATTTCCTCACATTTGGTTCATATTTTAATCAGAATATGTACATATTAAGGTCACATAACATAACAGAATCACAAAACACAATCCAGGGGGCCATAGATTTGGAGGAAAGGTTGAAAGCAATAAAAGGTCCATCAAAGCAGTGTGTGTATAGTAAGAAATGTAAACTGGGGGAGCCTCTCAACAAAGTCAAGATATGATAAAAACTGTATAATGGGTAAGATTTCAATATAATGGAGCATAATAAAAGGAATAGAAAATGTACTGGAGGCTCACATAGAAAAGTAAAGCCAGTGAAAGCAGATTGCATGTTTACTGATCTTTCCAGATTGTCCAGGAGTGAAGGACGTGCACAAAAACGAAGTCTCAACGCTTTTTTGGAGATCCAAGGGCAGGGGAAAAAATGAGCGGCTGACAAATTTTTATACTTCCAACGCTATTGGGTAATTGGTTTCAAATATGATTCTGAGAAGGGGATACTGTATTGATGTCGGATTGATATGGAGATGCCTTATAATTTTTGTAGCCTTAAAGACAGGGTCACTCCCAGATCCTTGAAACGCTTTGCCCACTTTTAAGATTGTCCTCCTGATTTTCATTTGAATAAGTTGTATCTGGACCTTTCAGCAGTGGTGTGGTGCGCCAGTTTCCATTTTTGTATTTGATGATGTCAGAGTGCAACTGATGCGTGGAGCATAAAAAGAGAAGGTAGCGGGGGGGCAGACTGCAGGGAACCAGGGATAAGGTGATTGAAGCTGCTTTTTAACCTCACAATCGTGGAACACATACAGTGTATGCAGCATCCAGGAAGTGGGATTTAAATCTGGTGCTGTATATATGTGTTCTAATGTTTGCACTGGGATCTGCGGCTCTGAGCAGCTAGGTGAGGCTACTGACCCCATTCACTATAATGACAGGTTGCAGGTAATCTCAGCTGTCTGCCACAAAGTCTTTGGAGGGACAAAGCCTCTAACCCTGGGGTCCAGATCTTACTGTGTACAGGTACTCAAAGCCATTATAATCAAAAGGCATAGCAGTGATTCAGGCTTCCACCTGGGAGACAGGTCTCTTGCCCAGAGGCCAGGACATTGGCCAGAGCAGCATGGAGCTGGGGGAGAGGTGTAGAGTTGCACATGGGCACAGTGGTGCTGAGGAACTAGACCAAAGGCCTAAGCTTGAGGCCTGAGCAGTGGAACTGAAAGTCCAAGCCAAGGGACTTAATGTCATTTTGCTTTTCTGTTTGAAGTTATGGTAGAAACCCCTGCAAGGGTAACCTTTTTGTTTTTCGTTGAAACTTTTACTTCTTTAAATAAAAGTGGGCAAACAAGCCCTAAAACAGTATTTCCTGGCTGGACTGAACTAATTGAAAAGCACTACATCTTGAGTGAAACCCCACAAATAGCCCAAGAATTACAAACTATACCTAAAAATAATTTCTTAAAATATTAACATTGCGGGATTTACTAAAGCTGGAGAGTGCAAAATCAGGCTCACTTCTGCATAGAAACCAATCAGCTTCTAGCCTCAGCTTGTCCAGTTACGCTTTGCCAATAAAACTTGGAAACTGATTGGCGACTATACAGAAGTCAGCCTGATTTCACACTCTCCAGGTTTCGTAAATAAACCTCACATTGTCTAAAAAGATCTCTCTTTCTTTATGAATGATCTTATGCCATTTTAATTTTATTATATTCATATTTCTTCAAACCTTTACAGCTTTATATATGTCTATATCAACATTCAAAAAGAAATTAGAAACTATTTTAAAAAAAAAGTGTTATTAAACCCTCAAGCAGTGTTGGTTTGCTGTTCAATTTCTGTCTCCAGCCTTCCTTTTAAGGAAAGCACTCAATGATCTTAGAAAGCATAGTATATCCCTGGTGACAATGCTGCCTTGAAGGGACTCCCTGCAGTCCCACTGTTGTCACTTGTCTTGCATGCTACTGGCTTGGACTATAACTGTCTGTAGATCAATGCACACAGGCAGCACAAAAAGCCTTCCTCTACCCCTTATGTTCCAGCTGTCCCTTACTGTACTGACATGTTCATGGGCATTAGACTCATGTCCAGTACATTGATCTTGATGGTGTCAGAAGACCTGAGGCAGCTGAAGCATAGGGGAAAATAAGCTGTGGGGGACCTGCCTTACAGCTTGGAGGGACCCTTTGGGAGTGGAGGATCAGACAAGTAAAATGGCTTTTTCAGACCCTCTAGACCTAACTGAGCATGTAACCCCTGCACTGCGGTGTCAGCTCCCTTGCAAGGCAGGATTTTTCTTTTCTTGGACTTCAGCCTTAAATAATTATTGCACTAAACTACAAACCCAAAATTAACTCAATAAAATATTTAACAGTCTCTAAAGCTGTAAAATGGATCTAAGGAAGGAAGGTGAGGGAGACCTCTACAAGAAACACAGTACATACCTTGCTTGCTCGGTTTAAGGGTGGCAAATGCAAATGTCTTATCTGACATTCCTTTTTTATACCTTTTAGTTAAAAGCCATCCAACTGAACACATTCTGGCCAAGCATATGTGGTTTTTTTTTAATTAATGTATGTGTTTGTAAACACACATCACAGTTTGCTCCTCTGGGGAGGCCATTTCAACTTATTCTTACTATTGTAACAATATTTTGTCCCCAGACTCTAATTTAAAAAAGCACTAGCACTTTAATTGGGTGATAGATACATAATAATTTTGGAAATATTTTTGTATATGAATTTTTGCACATTTATTTTTGAAACATTTGTTGTATGGCATTTTTTAAAAATATATTATATTGTATATGTGACACTTGATGTATAGGGGTACCTTACATATATATTTTTTGAGGTAAAGAGAAGTTTGACTCACATTTAGAGGACTTTTTCATGAGCACTTATTTTTATAATTTAATTTAAGATAAATTAAAATTAATTCAATTATTTTATTCATCATTAATTTAAACATGTCTGGAACTTTATATCAAATTTGAATAAAACATGATCTTTTGTGCCCTGAAAGGAATTTATATTTTTTAGGGTCTCAATACATATATTTTCCATCAACATTGAACTCCAGACAAATAAGTAAATCCACAGATAGAATTCAAAAGCAGTAGCTGTTCTGCTGCCAATTAATTTGTATTTCCATTTTTGTAGTCCTGAAATTGAGAGGAATCTCTGCTATCCCATAGTTTTTTTTAAATCACATCTGGTACTCAAATGATTTAAAAAACTTTAAAGCAGTACTGTCGAATTTTACATTCAATGGCAATTACTTTTTTCCCTGTTTCCGCTCCAAGCCTCTATAAAGCACTGTGTAAATTGACGCCGCTATATAAGTACCTGTAATTAATAAATAAATGCTAAAAGGGCTTGCTTATTTAACACTTCGTGGAGTTTTGGATTCCTGTGTGCTCTCCGACTGCTACACTTATCTTTTCTTCAACGTCTACAGCACTATAGGACTTAGCAGTGATATAGGGATGAGAGGAAGATACCAGTGTAGCAGGGGACACAGACATCTTCTAGATGTACTGGAAGTGTTGAGCACCAAAAGGGCTTATGGACACTGCTGGGCAAGAACGGAGGGGAGGATATGTTGCTTTGTGAGTATAATAGCTCATCCCCTACAGAGAATTGCCATTCTACATTTTTATAAGACTTTATAAGCAGGTGCAGTTAGCTAGTCAGCCAGTGGGTGGCTCTGTTTCAGAATAGTGCCTGGTTACAAAAGGTAGTGCTATCAAGTGCTAGACCCCTTTAAGTTAGAACCCTCCTGTAGTGGTGTCATGGGTGCTGCAGGACCCAGATAAAAGCCAGGTTGGGAGGAGGCCCAGTGCAGTTGGGGCATAGGAGCCAAAACACCCCACATGTATCCAGGTGTAGCAGCCCTAAAAAGGGCTGGGGAGAGGAAGACCTGCACCAAGGAGATCCAGATGTGGAATTCCTGACCCTTAAAGTGGTGGGGGCAGATTGCAAAAGGCCTTTTTGTCCTGGCCAAGCATTTATTGAGTGAGGCTATTTCCCTGGGAGGGTCCAGGGAGAGGTGTACCTCTGGAGGAGATGACTACAGCAATCCCTTTCCAGGGAGTACTAATGACCCCAGGTGGAGGGAGAGATTGTCAGAATGAAGATGAAGTATAAAGCTGGTCACTCGGTGTACTTTTAATGAAAAAAATCTTTTATCGGCTACTTGAATGACGCAGGTTCAAAAACACAACGCATTTCAGCTTCTACAGCCTTCTTTACAGCATAGTGAAGAAGACTGTATAATCCGAAACGCATTGCATTTTTGAAGCAGTGTCATTTTATATGTAGCCAATAAAATATTTCAATAAGCAGACACCAAGCTGCTGGATTTAGAATTCATGGATTTCTGTTTTGAGGGATGAACACCTCAGCCAGAGCACAGGTCTTCATTCTTTGAATTTGGAATATAGCAGTAGAGCTAGGGTAAAGTTGGTTATTTTGTCACAGGGCTGCTTTAAAGTGCTGCACAATGCTTTTAGATTAGACTACTGCAGACTGTCCATTAAATGTGGACTATGTACTGTCAAGCAACCTTGGATAGAATATCAATGTTATGTGACTGTTGTACCATTTTTCAAGGATCACCAGTAAAGTGCAGCAACCCTATATGTAGACATTCCTTCCTTGGGAATGTAAAGGTCAATGGCCTGGAATATCATCTGGAGGCCTCTAGCATGGAGTGGGGCTACAATATGGTAGAGTGTACAGCCTCAGCAGGAGGCTCAGAATTCTAGCAAGGGAGTAGGAGGGTAGGGACTTGTACTTTTGGCACCAATATTCAGCTAATTGCAAAGCCCCTCTTACTTTTGGTGGGAGTCAACAAGATAGAACACACTTCTGGTGCCATGTCATGGAACCTGGGATTGGTCTAAAGTTTCCCAAGGAGGATTTTGGGTGGAGATACTGGAGACTGTGTGGGGCAGATGCTTGCAAATTTCAGACATGTGCAGGTCAACAGCAAGAAGGATGCAACTGTACAGCTATGCTGGGGCTCGAGTGACACGGTCCTGCTTTGCACTTCCTGCTATCCATGATGTCTCCCTGGACAAAGGACTTTGTGTGAAGCCCAGAAGAGGTCTGGCAATGTGCCATACGGGGATCACAGAAACCTTGGTCCCAGTCTGTGCTGAGACCGGAGCCCTGACATCAGCTTACACACCTGGGACCCTTTGAGGGGAATGCTGGGCCTTCCTCTTTGAGGTGCTTCCAGTTGGGGAGGCTCCATGTGACCAGTTGATGCCTTATCAGGATAATGCTTCATGGCTCAACATCTCCTAGGGAGGACAACCTGTTAGCTGGGAAGGAGCCAGCCCAGCATAAGGCCTGAAAGCAGCCTTCAACCCACCACGCTAACAGGAAGGGACAGTGAGAGGGCAGTCAGGTGTAATACCCAACTAGCTATCATCCAAGACTATTTGAATGACAGGTCTTGGGACCCCTTGCCAAGAGATATCCTCAGTGCAGCTGGGTGATGAGGAGGATTCATCCGGTACCTGAGGATCTACACCAAAGGGACGTCAGTGCTCCATAAACATAGACTGTTGCAATTTCACATTTTTGTACACAGATACTGAGAAGATTTTCATCACATCCACAGTTCCTTGGGCATCCCATATACCCCTAGACCCTATCCAAGTTGTTAACCCCTCAATAAAAACTAAAAATCAGCTCAAGGACTGTTTACTGACTCCAAGTGTGCAAAGAATGGAAAAATGTATGTTGCCTGGCTGTGCAGAGCTTAGGGGCACCCAAAACAAATTCAGCAACCCTTAAGGTAGTGCTACATAGGCATAGGAACACCCCGTCACAATCTCTTACAAGGAGAATATTTACTCAAAAACGATTGGTTAAACTCACAAGTGTTTTTTTTAACCCCCCACTATTTCTTTATATTGATTTGAATGGACAAATGCCACAATTTAGAAATTGAATGAAAGGTTTACCACTGTAAAACACTTTTTTTATTGATAAATAGCACATTTTAATACAGGTATACACATCAGATCAAAATGAGGGACAAATGAGGTGGAAAGAGGGACAGCAGGACTTTGTTCCAAATGAGGGATAGTCCCTCGAAATCAGGGACAGTTCAGAGCTCTGAATTATATAAGAGGCTGGTGGGAGAAAGAGGATTGATTGTATATATTTGGGTGAAGGTCTGCTTTAAGTTTTGGGTCTCTCATTGTTAAAGTATTTTTTAAGCCTTACTAACTCCATAAGGGTGGTTTTCCTCTATTAATATGGGAACAGATCGTAAGTTTGGCTTACTATACTTTTTCAAACATTATTGCTTCTATAGTACTGGCAGAGGTATATAAAGTTGCAGATGTGTCTGGACGTGTTCCAATACTGTTTTTTGAAACCTTGGGAATCCTGGTGCTGATAAAAGCTCAACTTGAGATAGTAGCAGTGTAGTAAATGTTCCAGCTTCTGCTTAAATCCAAATTCGCAATGAACTTTGCATTCTAGACAAAGACAAGGTCACTGTGCTCTGTTTGTCTTTAGAAATCTCCTTTGCCCCAAATAACTATGTCAACACTTTTCTCTAGAGATGCAGTTAAACAGTATTTTCCGTTTTCTAAAGGGTCAGTGGTATTTTGTATCTGGATGTAGGAGTCACCATGCATGTGGCAGTGATAATGAGCCTTTTCCGTAAGTAGACTTTTTAGAATCCTTGCATATGCCTAAAGAACATTTAAAGTGTATGTAATCTCTCTCATATCTAAGTATTTTTAAAGTGTATGTAAACTCCTAACATTGGACTTCTCTTATTTGCTCCTTTTGATCTGTTAGCTACAACAGTAAAAATGCTTTGTTGTATCCATTTAATATATGTATAAAATACCTGTTGATTCTGCCAGAAATCTGAGCTGATAGTGGGTAACAATGCCGCACAGGCAGTAAGTTATCTGTGGACTATAGAACATCCTCCTATGGTATGAACTAGAGGAGGAGGGGGGTTGTTGGGGAATCCTAAAACACTTCCAGTCTTAAGGCGATGACTCTGCTTTTCTATAGAGTAAGGTCCCTAGGACTGAAAATATATTTCCACCACCAGGTGAAAAAAATAGAAGCCTGAAAAATGAAAACTATTGAATTCACTACATCTAAGAACTTGTAAGCTACAATATTACATTTTTGTTCATGGCTTTAGCTATTCTTTAACTTGAAAGTTTTAATCTACTTTGGCATTAAAGGTGAGATCTGCAAAAGTCTAATTTACAATTACATTTTTGAATGGTAATTTATTAATTTTTTAATGTTGAAAGGGTCAGTTAATCCAAAATGGTGTTTTAAGTGAGATCTGGGGGATCCTTAGCTCAGTGGTGTGACCTTGGTCACAGTACCATGTTGCACAGACCCACTCGGTCTGGAAAGAGCTTCTGACACCATAGGCTTCCTCACTCCTCTAAGAGTTTTCTGTAGGCTACAAGACTCTCTCCCATCTCCTAGAATCTCTCAGCTGGCCCAACTCTGTCTGACCTGGAACTTCTCCCACATGGAGTGCTGTCTCAAGTGGTTTGCCTTGGTCCAGGGGCGGACTGACCATTCGAGTACTTGGGCACTGCCCGAGGGCCCGGGGTCAGTAGGGGGCCCCATGAATTGCCCCTGGTACCTTTTTATAGGCTTTTTTTGAGTGTGGGCAAGGACACAGGGGCCCCATGATCCCCTATTGCCCGGGGGGCCCCATGAGTTGTCAGTCCGCCCCTGCCTTGGTCTCTAGACAGGGGCACACCTTCCTCCTGGTTGCTGCAGCAATTGCAACTCCAACACCAACTCCACCTGCTCTCACCAACTCATTGTTGAAAGAGCTGTGTGCACATGGGCACATACCCTGCTGGTTGTCCACAAAACCTGGACACTGGGTTGGAGATTTCTCTCCTCCCAAGGTAGGAAATACCAAATCCTGGAGAAAGCTGCAAAAGCACTTTTCTTTGCTCGACATCAATGCTCCGCAGTCCTGCACTCAGCAAATGTGCAAACCCTTTGTCCTTTTCCTGAACATTTCCACAGTGACGGAGTCTCGCACTTCTACATAATTTATAGGCCACATGTTGTGCAAAATGTGTTTACTTCTTATATGGTTTGGATATCCCAATAGTAAGATTACTTTAAATTGATTTTGTTTCTGTTCACTTTTTGTGTTCTCCTGTTGCATTTTCCATACAATAAAAGAAATAAAAGGTATAAGGGAAGTGAGGATCCATTATAATGACCACAGCACGTGTGCAGACCGAAGACCTCAAGAACAGAGGTTTCAGATACAAGAAATTGTCAGATGGGTTACCTCTCCAGCTTCCGTCCAACGCTAAAATGTTTTGGGGAGGACTGATCCATTATTTTTTAAATAAACATGCAGAATAGATATGCTGCTTGGTGTAGATAATCTAAAGATGTGTTAAAGATTTTAAAAACATTTTTTTCTCTTCTTTGGAATTATACATATATATAGGAACATCCATATTTGCCCATTATATATAGGCTTTATTTCCTCTTTAGTAGTGCTGTACAATGATTGTGCCTTTCGCTTTCTCTCCCTCAGAGCAAGTCCACTGGTCACTTCTGACTAGTATAAAGCTGAGCTCCAGGATAAGCAAACATTGTCTAAATCCCAGAGTGATGTGTGTTGTTGCTTGAATCTTGGTTCGCTCTGTGTACTTCTTTCAGATATGTGCAGAAATCCAGTGTAAACTTTGCCTCTGTGCTGGAGCTTCCTGTAACAAAGACCAGCCACTGCTACTCTCTCCCCTTGTGCAGGGTAACTGGTCTTGTCTCCGCCTCCCCTGTAGTTTCCTTCAGGCAGCCTGTACAGGGTACGGCCTGCTGCCCCCTCCTACAGCTCTGCTCTCTGTACACACAATGTAATGTCACTGCTACTTTTACATAGTGATGACTGGGTTTGAAAAGGCATTTGCTGAGCACTAAGTATATATTTTGTGGCTATTGTTGAATATATTTAAAGTTTTTGTGCCTGGACTTCAGCTTTAATAGCATGTAAACTAACAGTAGCTGGGATTTTATATCAGCAATAATTTGGTGAGGGTGATAATCCCACGTGTCTGACATACAGTACAGATATCCATACCCTATAAATCTGAACATGTAATGCATTACAATGATGGCAATATGCTACTTCAAGCACTTTAAAAATATAAATGTCCCATAGAACTGTATCACCCCTCTAGTTTGCCTAAAAAAACCTAGCCAGTTCCCCCTGGCTGAGGCTGAAAGACAGCCTGGGCATGAGTCAGCCTTGGTGTAAGTCAGCAAAGACACCATGGGGTTTATTTACTAAAGCTGGAGAGTCCAAAATCAGACTCCCTTCTGCATAGAAACCAATCAGCTTCTAACCTCAGCTTGTTCAATGAAGCTTTGGCAATGAAACCTGGAAGCTGATTGGTTTCTATGCAGAAGGGAGTCTGATTTTGCACTCTCCAGCTTTAGTAAATAAACCCCCATGTGTCAGGGCTGAGAGCTTTGCATATCAGTTCCCTGATACCTCCCCCCCCCGCTCTAGAGACTTGAGAAGTGTCTAGAAGGCAGTGGATGGGGGTGAGGAGGAGCTGATCTTCATGTCTAGAGGGCCCTGACCAATCCCCAAGCAGGAGGCTTGGCATGGGTCAGGACAGCCCTCAGATATGTTAAGCCTGATCAGCAGGAAGTGTTTATCGGGTGGAATATGGAGTAGGAGGCTTTAGTAAGGAGCCTAGGAGGGGGGCCTACCTACAGGCTGATTCTAGAAGAGGGGACCTCCACTGTGCCACTGTTCACTAAGAGGGACAGCCTGAGCAACGGGGAAGGAGCCAGCCCAGCAGAAGGCCTGAAGGCAGCCACCAACCCATAAAGCTATCAGGAAGGACACTATAAGTAACCTTACACCCCCTGGGCTGGATAAGGGGAAAGGGCAGTCAGGTGGAGAATCCAACTGGCTGCTCGTTCGAGACTGTAATCTTTGGCAGCTTCTAGATCTCCTTGCCCAAGGAATACCCTTAGTACCGCTGGGTGAAGAGGAGGATTCATCTGTGGTCTGTGGAAGTACACTGGGGAAATAGAGCGCTCTCAAAGAGTTGACAGATTTTGCTTCCTGTCCATAGACTTGTACATAGTTTGTCCTCACAGTTCACAGTTTCTTGAGCATCCCATGCATTCCTCAACCCCATCCAAGTTCGACACCCCTTAAAAAAATCACAAAAACAAGCCCAAGGAATAGTTGCCGTCTCAGTATGCAAGCGTGGAGGAAGATGTGGTGTGTTGCCTGGCTGTGCAGGACTGTACAGGGACCCAAAAATTTAGCAACACCTAAGGGGGTAGTGCTACAGAACGTCACTAAAGGTAACATTACAGTAAAAAGGCCAATGCATGTGCTCACTGCAAATATATCCCTGGGTGCTGGAAACATGGTACATTCATGCATCAGTTAAATTGTTTTACCTCCCCTGGACATCCCAGGTCCCTAAAATAAAGTAAGTTATTGGACATAGGGTTGCCACCTCCATCCCTTTAAACCCAAACACATTAATTACACAGGTTCTGAGGTTAATTTAATGCAGATAAGGCACTGAGTTGAATTACCACCTTAATCAGCCACAGAACCTGTGTAATTAATATGTGTTCAGGTTTAAAAGGGAACCCTAATTGGACACCACAAGGAAGGGGTAGGAAAGCTGGAAGAGTGGGAGGTGGGATCATTATTCAAACACAAAAAAACAGCTGTAAAGAACAAGCTATAGGCCAGGGGTGTCAAACTGGTGGCCCTCCAGCTATTGTGAAACTACAAGTCCCATCATGTCCCCTCTGACAGTTACAAGCATGACTCCCAAAGGCAGAGGGGACATGATAGGACTTGTAGTTTCACAATAGCTGGAGGGCCACCAGTTTGACACCCCTGCTATAGACCGTAATGAAGAGTACCCATGCAGGGTAGCCATTTTGTAGTAAACGATTTGCAAAACTTTATTTCATTCTATAAAAAAATGAATATAAATACCGTACAATAGTGGACAGACACAAAATCAGTCATAAAAATTCAGAGTTAAAATAAGCAGTCCAGACTGCAGTGTCTGCATACAGTCAATAACGTGAATCAAATCGCCCTAAAGGAGCCATGAGCGCTGTATGGCAGTGGTTCTCAACCTTCCTAATGCCGCGACCCTTTAATACAGTTCCTCATGTTGTGGTGACCCCCAACCATAAAATTATTTTCGTTGCTACTTCATAACTGTAATTTTGCAGTGGGAGGAGTAGTGCCACATCATTGGTGTCAGTGAGAGGAGTAGTGCCACATCACTGATGTCAGTGGGAGGAATAGTGTCCCATCATTGGTATCAGTGGGAGGAATAGTGTCCCATCATTGGTATCAGTGGGAGGAATAGTGCCACATTGTTGGTGTCAGTGGGAGGAATAGTGCCTCATCATTGGTGTCAGTGGGGGGGAATAGTGCCCCATCATTGGTGTCAGTGGGAGGAATAGTGCCCCATCGTTGGTGTCAGTGGGAGGAATAGTGCCTCATCATTGGTGTCAGTGGGGGGGAATAGTGCCCCATCATTGATACTGGGGGGAATAGTGCCCCATCATTGATACTAGTGTGGGGGGGAATTGTACCCCATCATTGGTGTCAGTGGGGGGGGGGGGATAGTGCCCCATCGTTGGTGTCAGTGGGGAGAGGAACAGTGCCCCATCGTTGGTGTCAGTGGGGGGGGAGGAAATAGTGCCCCATCATTGGTGTCAGTGGGAGGAATAGTGCCACATCATTGGTGTCAGTGGGAGGAATAGTGCCACATCATTGGTATTAATGACACCAATGATGGGGCACTATTCCTCCCACTGACACCAATGATACTTACCTTGCTGACTCCTGCTCCAGCCTGGGCTCGCTCCCTCCCTCTCCCATCTACAGCCAGCATACCTGGCTGCAGCAGCACCATCTGCACGCTACAGACGCTTACCTGTCAGCTGTCTTCCTTCTCCGGCCGCTTGCTCGATCTTCTTTGCTCTTCGGCTGCTCGGCTCCTCCTCTCCAAGCTCCACCTCCTCACCGGTGATTGGCCGCCTGTGTGCCTCTCCTGAGCTACAGTTCCGGCGGCCAATCACTGGCGAGGGGGCAGAGCTGTTGAGTGATCCTGGGGATGTGGCCAGATAACAGGGGCGGCATATCGTCCCACGCACACATCGCGGTCCAGGGAAATGTGGACGTATCTGCATGTGGGCGGACCCGCCTGGAGACTGATAGAGGAGCGGTGTCTCGGTTCCTAAGACCATCGGAAATGTGTTTTCCGATGGTCTTAGGAGACCCCTGTTAAAGGGTTGTTCGACCCCCAAAGGGGTCGCGACCCACAGGTTGAGAACCGCTGCTCTAGTGGATGTCACCACGCCTAAAAACGCAGACATTCCATGACATCCAAAGTAGCACTCAGTGTAACATTACTGCATTGAGATGCTAAACAAGTTAACTGAAAATGTATTAGGTCTAAACAAAAGGGTGACTAAAACATAAATAGGTAATACGTAGAATATAATGGCATATCTAGACTAAATAAACATGCATAGAACATGGTAATGAGACGCAAGCTGTCTGGCATGGAAAGCGATTTATACAAAAGTCATTCATTGGCCATGAGTTGAAAATCTTCAAACGATGTCAGCATAGAGCTCTGTGTATCTAATCATCAAATAGCAAAAAAGAAGGTGTGCATAGCCTGTGTTGGTTTAGATGAAACGAGCAAAAGCAGCAACAAAGTTCAATTGGCATTCAGTGTGAGACAGACACGTGTGTGAAATTCATCACTACTTGAACTGCAACAGGTATTCGGCAGAATAGGACCATGTCCTATAACACAGTAAAGGTAAAGGTCAAAAATACATGCAGTTCAATGACCAAGCTTATGGAACTGGTATAAATCCGATTTCCATGATGTAAACAAAGATTGAGGATTAGTAACCCAGCATTATATACATATATCATATATAAAAGGACTGGAAATCCAGCAGTAAAAGGAGAGAGGAACTGTGGTGGCAGTTTAGATTAAATATCAATTCCAAGTAACTCCAACAAGAGTATATAAAAAACCTACTACCAATTTCTATTGATTCAAACGAAGTTCGATCTCTCAAAGATTCATCCTTTAGTCTTTGCAGATGAAGAAGCTGGTTTATCCTCGTGTTTATGGTCTATTCACCGCTTGTATTATAGCTCCAGTGTGTATAGAAAGATCCAGGTTGCCCAGAATCCAGAGTGCTGTGCACAGGGTTCCAGATCGGCCATGATTAGACAAACACAAGGGCACTCACAGACATTGTGTCCGGACGCAATGACGTCATGACGTCAATATGTTGACCCGTTTCATCCACCTATCACTGGGGACTTCGTCATAAACACAAGAATAAACCAGCTGCTTAATCTGCAAAGAATGGCTCATGGTTCCTTTAGGTCGCTTTGATTCATGTTATTGACCATATGCAGATATTGCAGTCTGAACTGCTTATTTTAACTCAGAATTTTTATGACTGATTTTTGTGTCTGTCCACTATTGTAAGGTTTTTGTATAGAATGAATAACATTTTGTAAATTGTTTTCTACAGAATGGCTACCCTGCATGGGTACTCTTCATTACCACCTATATACAGCTTGTTCTTTACAGCTGTTTTTTGTTTTTGAATGATTTTTGGGTAAAACCCACATCTGTACTAATGATGAGACAGAGCAGTCAGGCTCCTTTCACATGGGCGTTCCGGTTTTTTTCATCAGATCTGTCACGTTTTTCAATGACAAAAACCAGATCAGTTTACATCCATTGTTCATCCGTTTTTTCATCCGTTTTTTCATCCGTATACATCCGTTTTTTCATCCGTATACATCCGTTTTTTCATCCGTATACATCCGTTTTTTCATCCGTATACATCCGTTTTTTCATCCGTATACATCCGTTTTTTCATCCGTATACATCCGTTTTTTCATCCGTATACATCCGTTTTTTCATCCGTATACATCCGTTTTTTCATCCGTATACATCCGTTTTTTCATCCGTATACATCCGTTTTTTCATCCGTATACATCCGTTTTTTCATCCGTATACATCCGTTTTTTCATCCGTATACATCCGTTTTTTCATCCGTATACATCCGTTTTTTCATCCGTATACATCCGTTTTTTCATCCGTATACATCCGTTTTTTCATCCGTATACATCCGTTTTTTCATCCGTATACATCCGTTTTTTCATCCGTATACATCCGTTTTTTCATCCGTATACATCCGTTTTTTCATCCGTATACATCCGTTTTTTCATCCGTATACATCCGTTTTTTCATCCGTATACATCCGTTTTTTCATCCGTATACATCCGTTTTTTCATCCGTATACATCCGTTTTTTCATCCGTATACATCCGTTTTTTCATCCGTATACATCCGTTTTTTCATCCGTATACATCCGTTCTGGTTTTTTTTTATACGGAAGAAAAATAGGGTTTTCTTCCGTTAAAAAAAAGGGATGTTAACAGATATGGACATTAACGGATGTGAACAGATGATCATCCATTTATATCCACTAGTCCATAGAAATACATGGGTGTCCATTTTTCATCTGTAAACAGACAGATGAAAAATGGACATATGGGCCACCCGTGTGAAAGAGGCGTCAATTAGGCTATCTTGCCTATTTTTTTTGTTGAGGTGGGATCATTAACTGCTTAACAGCTATCAAGCAAGTGCCCACCTACCTTCTTAACTTGAAGTTCCTCATGGCTTTGTTGGTATTTTTTTATCTTGCTATCTTCAAATGGTTAAGGCTTTAAGCCCAGCAAGAAACGTGGTTGGTGGACACCTGTCTGGAACGTGTGTTTAGACAATGTTGTGTTATTCGTTATGACACTCATGGTCTCTCTGTGACTGGCATGGATTTAAGATGGGTTTGAATTATTGGGTGCTGGGAGGTCATTGGCTTTCATCACAATTCAATTTGGGTCTGTTGCAGTGCCAATGCAGTGTAACATCCCCTCTTTGTCCCTGAGCCCTGATTCACACTGATGTGGTGCAGAATTTGCAGCGATTTCAGTGCAAATTCCGCACCGCATCAGAATCGTACCCCGTTAATGCAAAACGCTGCGGGTGTGCGTGTTAACACCCCGAAAGCGGAAATATGTGTGAATACCCATGCGATCCGATTCTAGTGCGGACCCAAAAAAGGGTCCCGCATGTCTTTACAAAATGTACGGCTCCAATTGCACCACACACAAATTGCATGTGATTTGCACAGGCATGCGGTGGGGTTCCTGTGCAAATCACATGCGATATACCGCACTGCATGTATGTGAACCCAGGCTGAAGGAAAAATATGTATATTCATTTTGTTATGCTGTCTCCATTTCATGTGTGTGTGTGTGTGTGTAATACTGTAGTTTAGATTTCCCAGGTATGATTTCTCATTTCTGTGTAACACCCCAGTCACATCAAGCCCGACTTTGAAATCGTGTGACTTACAGTGAAGTCGCACAATTTCAAAGTTGGGGGACCCGCCGATTTCAGGTGTGATTTGTAAGACATCTGATACAGGTGTCTATGCAAATCGCACCAAGAGTAGTGCATGTACTACTTTTGAAATCAGTGTGGCTCCAACCAAGTTGGAACCGCACCGATATGACCGCTCCAATTGCGGACAATAGGGTGCGACTTGGCATGCGATTTGCAGGTACATGCAAATCGCACCCAGTGTGACCGGGGGGGTAAACAAATATGCCTTGTATAGTACAGCTGCTGATGTAGTATTTCCTCAGTTTACGTATCGATACTTGTTTTGTGTTAGTGATTGGTTACTTTGATGGCTCACCCTATTAAAAAACAAACGCTGTAGTAAACATTGAATAATTGCTTGAACGATACCCGTGTGTCACTTGCATTATTCCCAGGATCCTGAAGCAGCTGAGGCAATGAGGACAGGATGTGTTACCAATTAACTCTTTCAGTCCTCAGCAGGGCTGCTGTTAGAAACCATGGGGTCCTATACAGCCAAACTGACAGGTCCCCCCCCCCCCCACAAAAAAAAAAAAAAAAGTTTACTATGCTTCAGTTATGAACACAGTGATTAATCAGTACCGATCACTCATTGTGTTCATTCAAGAAAGGAAGGGGCTGGTGAATGTGACTGTTACCGCCCTTCTCCTACTTTCCATTCTGAAGGATCCTATTGTGTGCTTGCAGCTACCGGTGGGAAGGAGAGGAGGGAAATCAACAGCGCTGTGGGGGCACACAGGGGGGCCTGGGCGGCAGGGAGAAACATATGGTGCACAGTGAGTGGGATGGGTGCAATGAGGGAACTGATCCCCTGTATGGCTCTTTCTGTAGCAGCGGGAGGGAGAAGAGAAGAAGCCAACTTTCAGCTGCTGCAGAGCAAGCCATACAGGGGATCAGTTCCAGTAACTGCCCCCCGCCATGCTGATCACCCTCCCTATCCACATCCAATTCATTCAGCTGCACGAGCCCCATACAAGAGAACTAGTGGTACCCCCTTATCCACAGCCTTGGTCCTCAGTGACTGTTTTGGTGGACACTGGTCATTAGTCAAAACCTTTTACTGTACTTTTTCTGTTCAGTTCTGGCAGATTCCCTTCTTCACCCATTCCCTTTTATCAAAGCAGCAATTTATCTGCAGATAGCAAAGAATGCTTGCATGTAAATTCAAGTAAAATTCTATATTCTAAACACACATTTTATTTTGTATTGCAGTGTCTACTTGGGTAAGAGCAGGTGAGTTTATTTTATACGACGTTTACACTTCAAAATATTGTTTCTCTTAGTACATGTACTGTATATTATGTATACTGCATTATACATATGCATGATTCAAGCCATATTTACCACTCAAATATATGACACACTTCTACAAGCCTTTCTAGCTCTTCTATAGTAGAAGTGTCACAAAGCCTCGGAGCCATAGAGCAAATAAAAAATTCAAAGCGGAGCCCTAGTCAAAGTCCAGTCCCTGCAGGAGCCAATTGGATCATGCTTTGCTGGGTCCTTTGCCTTCCTCTTGATCAACTGTGGGTGAAGGATAAACTTTTTTTTTTTTTTATTGGTTGAACTGGATAGACTTTGGTCTTTTTTAAACTAGATTATGTAACTAAAAAGAAAAGTCAACAGCTACAAAAGCTGTAGTTAAAAAAATCTTCAAAATATATGAGCGCTGAGTAATATGGTAAAAAGCAGCCAGCATTCAGAGGAAACCTCAAATAACTCCAATATGAAAACCAATAAACAAATATATGATGCGGCGCTAAGAGGGGTCACATGCATTATCGTAGTGAAGTTCTTGCATTATGAGAATAAGTCCTTAGGAAAAACCTATAGGTGCAGCGTGACAATGGTGATGAGTACAGCATGAAGATAGTGACTTTCATGGCTGTCGTGACTTATAGAAAATGAATGTACATTGCACTAACCAGATAGCACAAGTAATAGTGCATTGGAATAAATAAGACCTACTCCACGGTGCTCAGGATTTGGGAACTCTGGGTAAGGATGAAGTCAACAGGCAGGAATTAACCACCAGGTGTCATCTATCCAGGACAGGTTACCACTCTCCAATATCTCCACATCAGGCAGAACAGGTATAGCAGTATCCAGCAATATCTGTCTTGACCACCAGAGGGATCTCACAAGCAGGCATGGATCCGAGATGACAGAGCACCTTAGGGGAAGGGGGCTCAAAAATGCCAATAATGAGCCCAAAAGAAAAATTGCTCCAATAGTATAGTATTTTAAGTCATATGTATGAAGTATTTAGGAGAAAAAATTAACATATAAAACATACACTTACATGCAAAAAGTCCAATATGGGTGCTTAGGCTTACATAAGGTCATGTGGTAGGTGACTGGTGATTAAGGGCAACTCTCTAACGCGTTTCATGTCACAACACTTTATCAAAGGGAGCTGTAGTTGCTGACTTTTAAAGAACAGTCACTCACCTGTCCCAGGAGCTAGTGGTGTGCTCACCACAGCCGGTTGCACCAGCTGTCACCGGCATCTTAGGTGTGGGCACCCGGCTGTGACAGCTTGTGGCTTATGAATGGCCTTATGAATGATCCTTTAGTCTTCTGAGACCTGTCACGTGTCCTAGAAGACTACTGGGACAGGAGGACAACTTCTGCTTCCAATCGTCTAGGCGATTGGAGCGGAAATGGGAATGGGTACCTGTCAAAATCAGGTACCCACAACCCCTAAACTCCCCAAAGGTGGGGAGTGGGGGACGAGGCCTTAAAAAGGAACTTCACCTTTTGGGTGGAGCTCTGCTTTAACAGGAACTGTACAATTAGATAGAAAGTATTATCAATAAATTGTGTAGCACTACTCTTGTAAAGACCATTGGATTTGATTGGGTCCCCCTAAGCTCTGCACGGCCGGGCAACATGCATTTTTCACACTTGTACTCTCAGAGTCAGTGAACAGTCCTTGAGCTATATATCTATAACTACCACTTCCTTAAGTATAATAAGTGAAAAATTAGAAAAACCAATATGCAGCAAAGCTTAATTCCCCATAGCACAAATAAAACCTTCACCCTTGAAGATATAAAATAACAATATGAAAATGTGCCAAAATTACATAAATAAATACTTGTACAATTCACCTCATAAAGTAACTATATATCAATATTCAAAAAGAAGTTCAAAAAAATAATTCAAAAAAATATCCAAAAAAAATAATTCAAAAAAGTAAGAAAAAGTCCCAAAAAAAAGTCCAAGCAAAATTAATATAAATTCAAACAAATTCCAAAAATTATAAATATAAAGATGAAACTGAGAAATCCTTTTCAATCCTTCCTTTCTCACGATAAACCTCAAACAAAAGAAAATATCACATAGTGTATTATCTTTATAATATAATAAAATATTCGTGACAACACTCTGGTGATTATCCAAAATAAAATATGTTTTATTTTTTTAAAGTAATTAGTGTAAAAAGTGAACCAAGTGCATCAATTTAATTAATTAAAAAATATATAAATTAATTAGTGCAAAACACTGTGTACTGTGAATCACTCTTCCAGTGCTCCAAAAACAAATCCACACTGTGCCACTTCTATTATAGTAAGGAATATATACCCTTACCAACACTCCTCCATAAACCTGCTTTCAATAATTATCCTATGGATGGGATCCTCCTAAAGTGCTCCCCCAGATTCCACTGTATTCAGGGCACTATTCCAGCAGGATTTTCCATATCTCCATATCAATGGCACCATATAGATAGAAAGCATATGAGGGACAAATAGTGTAATACCGCCAAAGTAAAGTACAGAGAAACTTTTATTAGAACTGCTCACATTTCAAAAGATTTAAAACCGCTTTAAATACCGTAGAAACCACCAAGCTACCATCCAGGGAACATCCAGGGACCAACACACCGTCTTTATCCTCTTTTCCCTTTTGTAAAATGGCCGCCGGTCAACTTCCGGTTCCGGTTGGCGGTATTACACTATTTTAATTATTTTTTTGAACTTCTTTTTGAATATTGATATATAGTTACTTTATGAGGTGAATTGTACAAGTATTTATCTATTTATGTAATTTTGGCACATTTTCATATTGTTAGTCCTTGAGCTAGTTTTAGTTTTCATTAAGGGGTTAAAAACGTGGATGGGGTTTAGGGGTATATGGGAAACCAAAGGAACTGTAAAACTTGAGGACAAACTTCTCAGCAACTATGTACAAGGGTGGGCTGGCAAATAACACAAAAACAGCGTTGTCCCTTTTTTCAGTGTACCTCCTCAGATCTTGGATGAATCCTCCTCTTCACCCAGCAGCTCTGACGGTATCTCTGAGCAAGGGGGTCCTAAGAGCTTGCAGTCAAGCAGTCCCAGGTGAAGACTTGTTGAGTATTGCACCTGACTACCCTCTCCACTTATCTGGCCCAAGGTGTGTATGAGTACTCACACTGTTCTGTCCTGTCAGCATGGTAGGTTGGTAGCTGATTTTAGGCCTTTTGCTGGGCTGGCTCCTTCACTGGTAACAGATTGTCTTCCCAAGATGATGTTGAGGCAGGAGAGATCCTCCAGTCCAGCATTCTGCCTGTAGGTAGGCTTCCCTCCCTGGAGTCCTCTCCCAGGCTCCACACTCCAGCCTTCCTCTAGTCCATCTTCTACCCGACTCCCCCCTTTCCCCAGGCTCTGTCATATTTGAGGGTTGCCCTGGTCACCATGCTCAGCCTCCTGCCAGGGGATTTACCAAGGTCCTTCACACATGTAGATCTGGGCCTCCTCCACCCTTATTCTAGAAATTTCAGAAGTTTCAGAGTGGTGGGAGGGCTCCAGAAGCCCTTACCTGTATAACCACCCAGTCTGTCCTGAGGTGAACTCCTGCCTCACTCCCAGGCTGACTCATCTCAGGCTGCTACTCAGCCTCTATTCAAAAAAGAAAACAACTATCTAGCTAACCTAGAGGGTGTTACAGTTGTAAATGTTGACAGAGTGAAGGCATTCTGGAGTCATTCATTAATAGCATCCAGTACTGGGACAAGGTCATCCAGCACCCAAGGCGAAGATAATGAATTATGCCCCTCTTGCCAGGTTGAGTTCCCAGTACTCTTCCTTTACATCAGGTGTCCCCATGCTCGGATGCTGTTGCTCCCCTTCCCTCTTGTCCTAGGAGATCGGTACTCACAGCATTTACTTCCTCTCTCTGGTCATGGGACAAGTCAGATGATGGGGGGGGACAGAGGGGAGGACACAGTGGCGCTGAGACTGAGGACAGCAAGGGCTCTTTTCTGCCCCATGCAGGTTGCAGGGAGGAGAAAGCCAAATCCTCCTTCCAGCAGCAACTATCAGCCGCTGCTTCTTCTGGTGATGAGTGGTCGCAAAGTAACTTAATAAAGACTGCAATCTTTCAGTAGAGTAAGAGTTCTAGCTGCCACCCCTGCATTGTAATTTCAACTGAAAATCCAGTTTAACTGAGCTCAATACGATCCAAGTACATCAAAAGTCAGCAGGAAGCATGCATTCTGCAAATTTCAGATCTATGCAGTAGGTCTGATTTAGCAGGTAGAAGGGAAAGGGGAAGGGTGGTGGTGTTGGACCTCGGCAGAGACAAACTTGTACACAGTTTGTTGAAAGGGTCAGATTTTTTACTGTGGCTGCTTCTGAAGAAATTCAGCTGTAAAACTTTGCAAAGTAGATACTTTTGATGTGCCTATAATGTGTTAAGGCTAATTTCAATTGAATGTTTAATTGGCTTTGTAGCCTGAAGAAAATCATAGCCAACTTCATGTATAACTGGTCCCGACAATGCTACAGCAAGAAGATGGGCAATATGCAGTACAGTTTGTGTTCTCTAGCTTTTCCAGGTCTATACTCAATAAGTAATAAAATGAATAACTGAAAATTCCTTCCACTGCCAATTTGTCTGATCTACCTTCATCACCCATTATATCAGGTTGCAAAAAACTAGTGCTTACCTAGTAAGGAAATTACAAAGTTACTCCATCAGTACTCTCGCCCCATGATTTCATGTGCTGCTGTTAGTCATTTAAAGGGGCAATAAAACTAGAGATGCTGGACCCACTGCTCAGCTTTCTTCAATTGCAGGTTAGTAGTGGCTCGTCAGATGGATCTAGGCCAGGGGTGGGCAACTGTGGCTCTCCAGCTGTTGGTGAACTACAAGTCCCATCATGCCTCTGCTTTTGGGAGTCATGCTTGTAACTGTCAGTTTTGCAATGCCTCATGGGACTTGTAGTTCTACAACAGCTGGAGGGCCACAGTTGCCCACCACTGATCTAGGCTACTCTGAAAAACAAAGTATAGGAATATTCCCAAAAGGAGTAAGAAAACACCCAACTTGAGAGGTTCACATAAAGAGAATAGACAAAGCGCCAAATGGTCAGTTCAATAATTCATATAACCTTGATTTCAGATAACAGACACAAGTAAAGTCAGAGTAAACTGCTTCGTACTTCTATAATGTAAACTAACTCAAGCAGCATGTTATAAGACAATTAAATCATCTTGTCAACTTAATCACTTGCCACCCACCCTTTGTACATTTACTGCGGTCGGCAGCTCCAGACTAAGTAATGTACCCATATGTTGCGATTTATTTCTGGATATTTTGGGCATGCATGCCCCCTGCTGGCCTTTGCTATGATTGGACACAGCACAAGTTTACCGGGCAGGTTTCAGCCAATGATTTAGGCTATATACCTGCTGATCACCCCTGTCCCCCAGCCAATGTCATTACTACGGTGTACAGTATTATCACTGATCGCTGTATTAGTGTCACTAGCAACATTAGTGTCAGTTAGTGTCCCTCCCTGCCAGTGTCTGTTAGCGCCAGATTGCCTGCCATCGCTGATCACTGCCATTACTAGTATAACATCTATAGCTGCATAAATTCCAGTATATACACAATATTGCTAAAAGTATTAGGATGTCTGTCTTTACATGCACATGAACTTTAATGGCATCCCAGTCTCCGTCCATAGGGTTCAATATTGAGTTGGCCCCACCCTTTGCAGCTATAACGGCTTCAACTCTTCTGGGAAGGCCGTCCACAAGGTTTAGGAGTCTATGGGAATGTTTGACTATTCTTCCAGAAGCACATTTGTGAGGCCAGGCACTGATGTCTGACGAGAAGGCCTGGCTCACAGTCTCCGCTCTAATTCATCCCAAAGGTGTTCTATCGGGTTGAGGTCAGGACTCTGTGTAAGCCAGTCAAGTTCCTCCACCCCAAGCTCACCCACCCATGTCTTTATGAACCTTGCTTTGTGCACTGGTGCGCAGTCATGTTGGAACAGGAAGGGGCCGTTCCCAGACTGTTCCCACAAAGCTGGGAGCATGAAATTGTCCAAAATGTCTTGGTATGCTGACGCCTTAAGAATTCCCTTCACTGGAACTAAGGGGCCAAGCCCAACCCCTGAAAAGCAACCACACACCATAATCCCCCCTCCACCAAACTTTACACTTGGCACAATGCAGTCGGGCAAGTACCATTCTCCTGGCTACTGCCAAACCCAGACACGTCTAATGGATTGCCAGACAGAGTACCTTTGTCACTCCAGAGAACACATCTCCACTGAGTCCAGTGGCGGTGTGATTTACACCACTGCATCCAACGCTTTTCATTGCACTTGGTGATGAAAGGCTTGGATGCAACTGCTCCGCCATGGAAACCCATTCCATGAAGCTTTCTATGCACTGTTGTGCTAATCTGAAGGCCACATGAAGTTTGGAGGTCTTTAGCTATTGACTCTGAAGACAGTTGGCGACTTCTGCACACTGTGCGCTTCAGCACGATCTGACCCCGCTCTGTCATTTTACATGGCCTACCAATTTGTGGCCAAGTTGATGTTGTTCCTAGTTGCTTCCACTTTGTTTTAATACCACAAACAGTTGGCCGTGGAATATTTAGTAGCTAGGAAATTTCATGGACTTATTTCACAGGTGGCCACCTATCACTGTTCCACGCTTGAATTCACTGAGCTCCTGAGAATGACTCATTCTTTCACAAATGTTTGTAGAAGAAGTTTGCATGCCTAGGAGCTTAATTTTATACACCTGTGGCCATGGAGGTGATTGAAACACCTGAATCCAATGATTTGGAGGGGGGTCCCAATATTTTTGGCAATATAGTGTACGTAATAAAGTGACTGACCAGTTATATCTGCAGGCTGTCTACTGTTGAGAATCCCTGTTATATGCATTGATGTTAGGTTGGACAGACATTTTGATAGTCCCAAAAGTCAGGCTTGGTTTAGTGGGGAGAGCTAAGAGTTTTTGGTGAAATAATTGTAAGCTAATAAAATAGTTATACACCATGGAGTGGTGGTTTTTAATCACTGGGCTGTAGCTTACTGCCAGGTCACAGCCCCCTTCCTTCTGGTTCTGATCCCGTAATACAGGCTTTCACTACCTTTTTAAAATGGAGTCTTTGAAATTTAGGTTCTCGGGGAACCCTTGCTAATAATTGCTATATCTATCATATTCAAAGAATTAATTTGGAGAGTTGACACTTGTAGTGCACTGGATTGGTCTGACTGTTTCTTAGCAACTTCTGTGGAACCCTCATTGGAGGAAGGTTGCCCTAACCTGTCACAGCACCTCCCATTTCCCATAGAGCCACCCAGCCTCCATTAGTGGACCACAGTGTCCTCCACCTTTCCACAGTGCCCACCAGCCCCCTAGCTTGTTAGTGAGCCTCCAGCCCCCATAGTTCCCCTAACCTCCAACAGTTTCCCACAGTGTCCCCAGCCCCCTTCAGAGACACCATCCCCCCACCATATACAGTGAATCCAGAGCCTTCCAAAATTTCAATACATATTTTGTATACCCATGCTTTTATTGCGTGGCTATACATTATTTTTCTACTGTTGAGGCATTGAAGCTTTTGGAAGAATTTACCAGGCCCTGATCTCAATAAGTTCAAAATCCACTTCTATAGCGGGTAGACAGCCATGTTGGGTGGGTGATATTAAACAGCCAATAGATGCACAGGAAAAGATACTACATTAAAACAGTATGCATCATATCTGTTTACATAATTTTCTTGATGTTTTCCTAAAAGGTCATGTGTTAACTTACAGGAACCACAGTGAGGCCTATGGTGACCTTCAGTCCACAATGGAACCAGATCTTTACAGGAGAGTCTATTACAATGACCTGTGAGTCTATGGCACAAGGAGCTTTGGTCTATACCTGGTACAAGGATGGTGACTGGGTACATACAGGGAAGAGCTATACAATTCAACAAGCCCAACATTCAAACAGTGGAAACTACCAATGCCAGACAAGTACAAGTGAAAGAAGTGACTCAGCTAGACTGGATGTTTCTAACAGTGAGTCAAAGATTTCCCTTTACTGGTGATTTTCTGTATCAAGGAGACAATTTAAAGCAGTAGTAAACCCAAAAGCAAACATTATATTGCAGCTTACATATTATGAGGTGGCTGCATTTGTTTTCTTTTTTGGGCTTTTTCTTTATTTTTAGCTGGTGATCTGGCCAGTAAGTCTGTTGTTTTTCAACAGAACAAGCTGTTACCCAAATGTATTCCAGAGTTGAGACAAACCATTAACTACTGACAGGGATGCTTACAATCAATGATCAGTTTTTATTTATATAAATCATTAATCCGAAAAGAAAAAACAGTTTTCTGTAACTGCTTATAAAGTGCTAGCTATAGTTTGGCTTAAAATGTATTAGCGTATCTATATAAAGCTAGTACATCTTCCACCTCCCCCCTCAAATAATGCCACTGTTCAAAAGGTGCCCTCTGCGCGCCTTCATCCAGAGTGGGGGCATTCTAATCCAGAAGGTGTGTTACTGGCCAGATCACCGGGTGAAAAAAAGAAAAAGCCAAAAAAAAAAAAGAAAAAAAAAATGCAGATGACATCTAATGATCGGTAAGCTGCAATATAGTTTACTTAAAGCAATGTCCCAGGTCATTCAGGTATGTTATGCATTGAATGCCAAGTGAGGGTTTAGATGATTTGCAGAGAGCTATAGGGAGGGAGTTTCTACATCATAGAATGAGTAAAAAAAAGTCTTGCATGGGAGCAGATATACATATATATATATATATATATATATATACAGTATATAAAAGTTGGCTTCTATTAGCATTGCTATTGAAAACACTATATCTGCACTTCTAGGAAGCTACGTTGGTTTGTTGCTAGTAGCACAGCTTCCTTAACTACAGAAATAAGCCCACCAAATTCCATCATCCTGTCCACAGAGTGCCTCTGTGGCCAAATGGATAGTTGGAAAAGCTTAGTCCTGAAGTCGGGGTACTTTGGCACTTAAAAAGTGAATTAGTTTCAGAAAATAAAATAGAGCTACAGTATATATGTTTTTCCTTTTTTACCACTAAGCAAGACTTAGATAAAACACTCACTTCAAAGTGTATGTAGACCCAAAACCTTGAGGAACAAGTGGGTAAAGGCTAGAACTCATGAACGTTTTTTTTTTTATTGCTGTCTCTCTTCCCAGTGGGGAGATTCAATCACCTTTTTTTTTATACCGAAATTGTCGAAAATCCAACATTTTAAGTTGGCCATACCCTCCTAAGTCACTGTGTGGTCCTCCCTGCTCAATAAAATTAAATTATTTAATCAACTAATGTCTAAGACATATTAGAAATATTTTGGATGATCAGCAGCTGTAGCTACTGGTAAGTGTAGTCAAACTAAACATGGTGCTGCAATGATGCGATGCAAAGATGCAGTGACATCCATCCACCAAACGCCACCCTGCGCATTTCATCACAAACAGATGTCATCAGGGGATGGTATCACTAGGTATAAGTCATTCAGTTCCCTGTTGGCCCTCTCCTGTCTGACATCCCTCAAATGAAAAATTGAAGGAGTCAGGTGGAAAGTTGTTGCTGCAATGATGCAATGCAAAGGTGTAATGATATCAACCATCGCCCTACCCGAAAGAGTCATGTGGAATGTTGTTGCGTGAAAAGCAGCTGGGTCCAATCAGATGCAGCCACTGTTCAGCTATTTTTAAATCCAGCTAGGTAAGCTATTAAAATACAAAAGTCACAGCCTACAGGCAAAAAAAAAAAAAAAAAAACTACACTTCAGTGTATGGCCATGCTTAAGATGTCCTATATATAATGAAAGGTAATTAGACCACACCGGGCACCATACTACCAGGGCCAGCTACAAAGTGGCACACAGATGGCAAATAGCTTCTTTCCTTATTCAGTACGTAAAAGTGGAGGACTGATGTACAAAACATAACTGGATACTACCATTTATAGGTAATAAAACCAGGGATTGTTAATCCAGAGAATATCTAATTGCCTTTCAGGGGATCAGGAAGAATTGTTTTTCCCCCGCTGGAGCAAAATGCCTCTTTGCCTGTGTAGACAAAAATCCTAACACTGACCCGGTCAGTAGCAAGGGGACTTTTCACATATAGAAATTTCTTAAGCTGCTTGAGGTCCCTGGTCCACTATTACTTCACACAACTCCTTTAGTACTGTCATGTATAGCTTCTGCTCCACTGGTTATGGGCATTCACTCTGGCTCTCTTTTTACTCTCCATGGGCTCTCCATGTGCACAACTGCCTACTAATTATTTTTGTAATTTCCTTTCAGGCTATGTCATCCTGCAGACTCCTCTTCATGTGTACGAAGGGGACAATGTCACACTGAGATGTAACCACTATCCTGGACACGCAGCCAGACAGACTGTATTTTACAAAGATGATGAGGTTATTCAAAACTGGGCACTTGAATCTGAGCTACTGATTGAAAATGTAGGCAACAAGTCTAATCAGAGGTACAAATGCACAAAGCAGGTCCGCCATCATTTATTGTATTACCAGCACACAGATGAAGTGACCTTTTCAGCTCAAGGTAAATGTAGAGAACTTAAGGGGAGCTTACAATCTTTTAGAGTCATTTGATGAAACAGGCACGTCCATCACAAGTCTTATGTTTCATATCAGCAGAAAGTTAACATGAGTATAAAAAATATACTTTGATCACTTGGCAGTTTCCTTAGTGTGTATACATGAAAAAGTGCAACACAACCAAAAAATACCACAAATAATCAATTCATAACACAAGAAATATCTATTCTATAACTTCATACTTCCACAAATGATCAACTTAAATATGGCCATGTATTAAATAAATATCCGTATGCCACCCAATGTAGGTAAATCTTCCACCTTCTTTTTGTGCATTTTAATCACAAATATTAATATATAACATTTAAGTCCATCTCCTCCAAAACTGTGCTTGTGTGCGATTTTTCCTGTGTTTGCCATCAGTGCTAGTGCTCCACCACCATCTACAAAGGTTGCTTACCTATCTGTATGACCCACTATATAGTCAGGTCTATCCATGCCTTGCCCTTTAACAAGGACTTGCATCCCCTCTGGGTATTCACCAAATGTACCAATAGGTAGTCTTTAATCCTGTGTATGGCCAATTCATCCCTTAGCAGTAATTACTCAAAAGAAATAAAACAGCTTCCATGGTGTAGTATATTCAAAAATAATCCCCTTTATTACAATAGTATTATAAAACTATTAAAAATAAACAGAATGCACTTGCATCCAGTGTATATAGAATATTGTTGCCTTAAATTACATAGGTATTGCCTCTTTAAGGACAACCGTTGGTATCAGAGCATGTTTAAGCCAGCCTTCTTCTGGTTCTGGGCGTGTGCGATGATGTCACGTGGCTCTGCCCCTAACGTGTTTCTTCCATGATTTCTTCAAAGGGAAAAAGAAATGAAGACTGAGATTGAGCTCATCAGTTACTTTTGCAATGTCCTTTTGTCTCTTTCGGTCAGTTAATCATGTAGAGAGCACTTATGCTTAGCATATGACATTTTTCCAGTCATAACGTTTGATACTGTACTTTGTGACATGACAAATAAATTGGGAACTTTTTCCGGTCATAGCCTTTGATACTGTACTTTCTGACATGACAAATAAATTGGCAACTTCAGTCTCAGAGGCTCCAGCTAAGCGGGTACCAAAATTTTGCCCTCTTTGAAGCTCAGTAAGCTCTGATATGACTCTGAAATACTAGCCATGCACGCAGTGAATGACAAAAGTGAGGCTTCCCACCGGTTAGCTAGGTGTCATCACACAGCAGAAGCAAAAGAATATCACATCACTTCCGCTTTCAATGCAAAACATTTAGTTACTGTCACACATGCAAATCATGTAGTGTTTCCTTTTTTGTTTTTGTCCAACCCCTGTATATTTCTAGTGGTGGGCCATGCATGTCACACCAATGTCTTCAGTGATGTCCTACCTGAATTAATCCAGTAATTTTTGGCTGAAACCTTCAAAATGTAAATAAAATACATTATACTCACCAAAACTACTATTTGTACAAAAAAATCCATCCTCCGTTCTTCCCTCAAGAAGAGTTCAATTACCCTGGTGTACAAGTTATCTGTGCATTTCATTTCCAATATTAAGTTCTTTTCTATTGCCATGAGGCCTAATGCCGAAAGTCGATTCTGTTTAGTCATATTTATGTCATATGTTATTGTACAGATGCTAGATGGCCCCGGGAATCGCCAACTCAAAATCTGATTGGTTAAAGCAATAGTTTAATTGCCATTTACTGTAAGATATGGGAGCCAGCACTGCTGATTCTGAAGGCCTCAAGGCAGATTTCTTTGACCCTGGCAACACTTGATGGCTGAAATATTAGATAAAAAGTTCTAACATACGCTACCGGAAGCAGTACAATCGAGAGAAAAATAATCAAAAAGAGTAGACTACTGGGAATAACTTAAACACATTTTAATATATTTTTTCAGTGAATATAAGTCAGTGATTTAGGCAGCCAGCAGAGAAGGTCTTGGTGGGATCTGATGGCCCACTATTGTAATTTACTATATACATTTATTTAACAAATAAACATGTGATAGTTATGTAGTCTGGCTGAAAAAAGACAAAAGTCCATCCGGTTCAACCACAAAAACAAAGTTATAATCCTACACCCACAAGAAGGCAAAAAAAACCAGCAAAGCATGACCCAATTTGCTCCTGCAGGGGAAAAAATTCCTTCCTGATCCCCCGAGAGGCAGTAGGATATTCCCTGGATCAACTTGACCTGATAATGATAGATAAAAAGGATTTCAAGAGCACTATGAGGTATCCAAACAGGGAAACAGTAGTTGCCTGCCCAGAGAACATAATGTTTTAATAAAGTCTCAGACAGAACCATTTGAGAAGGTTAGTCACTCCAGACTCCCTAAAGTGTCTATGTAAAATTACAGCTCAAGTTACTGAACTCTGTAAACAGGCTTTTTACAGCAGATAGGAGAGGTGCCTACCGTTCTACCTGCTGGCTATATAGCAAGTTACCTAATATTATTCATATGCAAATCTTTCATGTTAATCTGGCAAACAAAAGTAGTAATACTATAAACATTTTCAAAATATATTTCTATTACTGTACATCCACATATTCATCGTACATATTCATATTTTTGCAGTTCATAAAAAAGAAAAAAAAAATGAAAGTATTTTTTTATCCTCAGCTTAAATTTCAGTGTTCAGGCAGACTGCTGGCTGGTTTTCTCTCTTTCAACAGTAGTCTTTAAGCGCTTTCAGTTGGGATCACATGACTAATGCCTTTGAATTTGATCATGTGAGACACCAGATGAACCCCCTTTGAAATCATCAATTAGTATACTAGTGAAGGGTAGTATGGGTGAGAAAAGATCTATATATATCAAATTTGTGTTCATGAATCGAGCTTGTGCAGCAACTCTTGATGCCCATTTTTAAAATTTTTTTTTTATATTTTTAGAGCTGTTCACACCTCCCGTTCTCAGACTGACAGAAGGTGATCACATGACCCTAACATGTGACACAAACCTCAGTCCGCTAAGAGAGACAACAGAATTACAGTTTGCTTTCTACAGAGATGGAGAGAGAGTTCAGAATTATTGTACGGCTGGTAGATTTTCTATTCCATCTGCCTGGATGAAGGACTCTGGGAGTTACACGTGTCAAGTGAGAACTTCAACTATCACAGTGGAAAAGACCAGTGTGCCCCTTCAAGTTGAAGCCAAAAGAAAAGGTGGGCAAAACATTTGTGTTTATAGTTTTATATCAGCCGCACTCCACTTAGCTCTTACAGTATTTTTTTACCACTTGTCCTCCAGAGGATTTACGCCCATTCCTGACCAAGCCACTTGTTTCCGATATGGCGCTGCGTGTCTTTAACTGACAAATTGTGCGGTCATGCAGCGCTGCCCCCAAATTAAATTACGTCCTTTTTCCCCATGAATAGAGCTTTCTTTCAGTGATATTTGATCGCCAGTGCGGTTTTTATTTTTGTGCTATAAATAAAAAAAGTCCAAAAATGGAGAAAAAAAAAATTAATTTTGCTATTAAATATGTCCAGTAAAAAATTTTAAAAAAATCAAATTTGGTCATGAATTTCAACCAAAATGTATTCTGCTACATGTCTTTGCTAACAAAAATCCCAATACGTATAAAATTAATGTGTTTATACGAATGTTATAGCGTTTACAAATGGTGGTATATAGACACTGGGTTTTTTTTTTATTATTTTACTAGCAATGGCGGCGATCAGTGAATTATAACAGGACTTTCTGACACTGGGGGGAACTGACTTGATATCACTGACATCCTCAGTGACACCAATACAGTGATCAGTGCTAATAAAAAGTACTGAAACTGTACTAATGACACTGGGCAGGAAGGGGTTAACATATTGGGCGATTAAAGGGTTAACTGTGTGCTTCACTGTAAGCACACTGCTTTGCATGGCTCTGCTATGCAGAGCCATACAAAGTAGTATGCAGGCGCTGACAGGGGTGAGAACTGTATTGTTTACTTACAGTTCTCTCCCTCCATCAGTAATAATCCTCGATCACCAGGTGCCGGCGTGTAATCACCGGCCAGGACCTGGTGATTGACAGCCGAGGCCACGAAAAGCCATGAACGCTCCTAACCTAGAAATGCAAAATGACACATATACATATATGTGATTTTGTGCACCCGTGCTGCCCTGTAGCAGTATTACTGTTATAGGGCGGACAGGAAGCAGTTAATCAGTGAATTGACTACATACAGCGATGTCTCCAGCCCAAAACCAACCTTGATGTGTTTCACCACTCCTGGCTTGCTCACAAGGATAGAGGAAGACTTCCATATGCTCTGAAATAAAAGTTTCCAAAAATGAAGAGGTTCCTAATCTCAATCGTAGAGTGTTTAACTGAACTGGTCACATATATTTATTAAGCTTTAGGAAGTTTAGATTGTATTACAAGTTACATATAACCAAAACACCTGTGCTCTATTGACCCCCGTTATACAATTGCTGCTGTGATATAAACAATAATGTGCAATAATAAATATAAACCAAGATATATAAAGCTTACATAAAAAGTGCAAAACATTTTTTGGTTTGCATCATATTTTTAGGAATCACATGTGGACATTTATTGTTTTGCACTTTTTATGTAAGCGATGTATATCTTGGTTTATATGTATTACAAGTTAGTTGGTAATTTCATTAGAACTGATTTCATAAGCTTCTGTGGCTTAAATCCAAAATCAGAAGTTCATTTTGATTTAGCAAGAGATTTGAAAAAGCAAAGTTCAGATGACTACATGATTTCTTGCAAAAGGACTTGGATTGGTGCTGTGGATAATAAATTGTTGTTCTGCAGGATAGGCTTTAATCATAATTGGTAATAACCCACTTACTATTCAAGGTATACCATGGGCTAGTCAACATCGAGAGCACAAGTAGATGAAGGTTCTTACGGTCAAAGCCGTGGTGTATTTTAGAGAACCAATAATGAAATGTACCAAAACTCAAAAAAAAGGAGGGGGATACGAGACTGTACGGTACCTAATAATCAAAGTATAACAATGATAATAAGCCCATATAGCCATGCAGCTTGTACATAAAAAAGTCACCACAAAAACATACCAATGCTGAGATCATAATTAAGACAGTATCAACATTTATATTAAAGCAAAACTTTCATGCATTTTGACTTGTACATAGAATGTGTCTTCCTCAGGGGGTTGTTGTCTTTGATGATCTCTGCAATATACATACCACCAGGGGCGGAATGACCATTTGGAAACTCGGGCACTGCCCGAGGGCCCGGGGACAGTAGGGGGCCCCATGAGATGCCCCTGGTACCTTTTTCATAGGCTTTTTTGAGTTTGGGCAAGGACACAGGGGCCCCATGATTCCCTATTGCCCGGGGGCCCCATGATTTGTCAGTCCGCCCCTGCATACCACTAATAAATCAGACCACATAAAGATGATAGAAAAGAAGTACAGTCTCATAGAAAGGAACATGTTTAAACCTTACTCACATTCAGTATACAATATCAATAAAATAAAACCAAAACAGGCTGAGTGTCTCCAAGGGGGTGCCCTCCAAAAAGTCCACCATAAGCACAAGGGATAAAGCAAAGCCTTCAGAAGGTGTGGAAACACAAAATATCAAAAATATAGTATAATGAACTAATATATAAATTAATATATACGCTTCAAAAAATAAATAGGCTTGTAAAATGCAGCAAGGTTAAGTTTCATAATTTGCAGACAATGCAGTCAAAATTGTCTGCAAAATCCCGGTTTTGGTTTTTGTTCGTTGATACTGAATACTGAATGTGAGTAAGGTTTAAATATGTTTCTATGGGACTGTATGTAATTTTTCTCTTTTATCTTTGTTATGCGCCTTGATTTCTTAGTGTTTATGTATATTTATTTCTAAAATCATCATAGAGAACAACCCCCTGAGGAAGACATCTGCTATATACAAGTCAAAACATGTTGGCGTTTTGCTTTAACATAAAATGTTGACGCTCTCCTAATTATGACGTGAACATATCTACAAGCTACATAGCTTTTTGTGTTTTTTGTCAATGTTTTACTAGTTTGTATATTTTTTATATTTCATGCCAAATATGCCTTTTGGTTATTAAGTACTGTACAGTCCTGTATCCCCCTCTTTTTAAATGTTGGTACATTTCAGCATTTTTGGATGTGTCACCAACCTAATTTCATTTAGTTATAGGAACACGCTAGATGAGAACTATTAGTATTTGAACTTGTTGAGGAATAATAGTATTTCCTTTAAAGGGGTATTCCAATTTTTTGGATGCATGAGGACTACAACACTATAGGAGTCATAATTTTGGAGAACTACAGTGGTGAGATCTCTGTACTGGTCTGTCCATCAGCTGGGCAGTCGTTAAAAGTAAAAGGTTACATTTACCCTTTTGTTTATTAATTATTGGCATTTACAATGGAGAACACATCTGAAGTAATAAGAAGAAAATATGATGGGTGGGAACATCCAAAATGTCAAGGTTGTTGAGAAATACAGAAAAATCTCACCACTGTTTTTTTGAGAGATTAGGAAACTCAACCTACTCATCCCAACCCCAATCTCTTTTGGGCAGGCCTGAGTGATAGATAAATTGTTATACAAGAGTACATGTTTCTATCTTCACATCCTGAATGTCAGGGGTTAGAGGTCACTTGGTGGCTATTGATTGCTGCCTTGTCAACATTCTGACCTTTCACACCATCTTCCAGCTTGAGTTAACCCTTTGAGGACCGTAAGATTTTGGAACGCCAAAAGAATCAATTTTTTGTTTTTAAAGTTCGTACACTTCAGTTGCTGTAACTAAGCCATTTCACTAATATTTTAATAACTAATATTTTGACTCAAACCAAAGAGAAAAAAAAAGTTTTTTAAGTTCTTAATCAGATGATACAGGCAATTAAAAACATGGGACAAATACGTCCCTTGGTCCTCAAAGGGTTAATATAGCAGGCATTGTCACAGTCTGCATTCCCTTTAATTAGGAGTCTGTTACTTGACGCTTTGTGAACTATTATAAGCTTCAGAACAAGATATTAGAATAAAGACAATTAGCTGCCAATAAAAACGTAAAGTGATCTGAATCTCCAGCTTGGAATTGTTATAATGGAGCAACCTTTAGAGCAGTGTTAAAGTTAAAACCACAAATGTATTAAAAATGCAGCCACCACATTTCAGGTTGGGTAAGCTGCAATATGTGGTGATGAGGCCAGTAACACAATTCCTGTTGTAGAGTCTCCACTCTGGATGCAGGAGCAATGGAGACACCCTTGAACAGCAGAATTGTCTTGTCATTTAAAAGGACTTGGCTAATGAATAAAGCTGAACTCCAGATAACACTTTATAAGCAGTCACAGCAACAGTTTTCCTTTGGGATAAAGGTTTTAACAAAATTAATAAAATCAGATCATTTGAAGCACCCATCAGTGGTAAAAGGTGTTTCTTGACTCTAACTGCCACTTTTGATGGACAGCTTAAGTGTTCCTAAACCCAAAACAGTCTGTATATGCAGTAAAGCATGCTTGTTATACTCATTGTGGAACCTAAAGGGTTAATCCTTTGCATTGTGTAAAAAAGGCTGTTTGATCCTGTCTTCTACCCTTCTACTGCCCCCAATCCATCTGCTGATAGTACAGAGCTCTAGGAGTCATTCTGCACATGCGCTGTTTAGTGTGTATAGCTAGAGAAGTTTTTATTTTCTTTGGGAAGGTGTATGTGATCAGCACAAGGCCAATCAGCAATGTCCAGACAGAGGGTAAGGGGTTATTCAGTCTCATAGGACAGAGCAGAATGAAAACTCCTCCTACAAGCTTTAACCAGTGCTCAGCTGGACAGATAGAAGTCACAAGACTGCTATATACTGCTGATGAAAAAAAGTTGTTTAGCAATTTATATTTACTAAGATAATTTCCATGTTCTGTGTACTGTGGGAGAATAGATATAGCAAATGCAGGGCTCTGGGTTTAGTAACACTTTAGTGGAAGTTGAAAAAAAATAACAGACTTACTGACCAGATCAGTAGGTGAGCATAGAGGAAAAATCCTAAAAAAAAACGAATGCAGCCACCACCCAGTAAGCTGCAATTTTTCTTTTTTTTAATTTAAATATCAATTTAATTCTCTGAATGTACTTATATTATCTCCATGTCAGTTTAGAAGTGTCAGATCTTACATAAAACTGTCATAATAAAAATGCTGTCAGTGATACATAAACGAAAGCTAAGGTCGTTGATAATATACAGTACATTCTGCTGCAGAATTTTACAAAAATAATGCAAAATTTGAGCTCCCTAAAATGTTCTTAATAGAAGTTCACTTTAATTTACTTTTTTTTACTCTTTTGTAGAGTCCTCTGATTCTTATGAAATTATAGCAACTGCACACCCAGTGACCCCACACCCAGTGACAGAAGGTGATTATGTGATCCAGAGCTCGGTGGCTTTTTTTTTTTCACCAGCATACTTACAAGGTTCAAACCTTACTGCAAAAATTGTTATGGGTCATCCCTAAGGTATGCCCATCAGCGTCGAAGTAACAGGCAATATAGAGAGGCTACAAAAGGTTGTACTGTGTATGAAGGTGGGTAGGCAAGGCAGAAAACCCAGCATTAATTTTTGTGTAGTAGGTGTACTGATGGACCCAAGACCTAAAGAGAACGGGGGCAGCCTTTCTGTGCCTAAAGCAATGGACTAAAGAATGCAGCGCATCAGTTCTTTTGGGACTATGAATTTATTAAAGAATGAGAGATACATTGGAAATAATAGCTAATATAGTCAACAAGCAATTTCCTTTGAAAAAAGTTATGATGCAGACAGGGGTGGACTGACAACTCATGGGGTCCCGGGCAATAGGGGTTTATGGGGCCCCTGTGTCCTTACCCACACTCAAAAAAGCCTATGAAAGGTACCAAGGGGATCTCATGGGGCCCCCTACTGACCCCAGGCCCTCGGGCAATGACCATCAGTCTGCCCCTGGGTGAGAAAGATGCTGGCATTGGTATCTTCTGTAAAAGGATGGATTGGTCTATTGTTCAGAAATTCCTGGCACAGAAGAAATGGGTATGCATACAAGGGTTTAAACCTAGATTTTAGAGGGTGGTGCTGGGTACACACAGGCCGAAATCAGCTGGTACAGTAGAAACTGGCTGACTTTTGGCCCATGTGTGAAGCTCCTTGCCCAACAAAAGCCAGTCTCACAACCAGCTTCAGTGGTATGGTCATGCTGGCTATGCTGGAAAACCAGCATTCGATCAGCACTCTCAGCCAATGGCTGCGAGCACTGACTTGTGTGTTCTGGAGGGAGGGAGGGGGGGGCAGACTCCCTGTCAGAACACAATAGCACAGAGGGGGAGGCTAATGTACTAATATCTATTGTGTCAGTACAGTACAGCGATATGTCAGGTTTTTTTTTCCCCATTCGCCCCAATGGGTTGGGCAAAGAAAAAATATATATATATATTAGTATATTAGGCATTAGTATTAGGTTTAGGCTTCTTGCACACTGCTACCTAAATACTCAGCATTTATAGGCATACAGGAATTTTTCTTTACTGGTCCAAAGGCAGCCCATTGTTTTCAATGTGCCTGTACACACAGGAGCATAAACACATGCGGATATAGATAGATACCAATATTTTATGTGCACGTACGAATTTTAACCTCATCAAATTAAAATTTTGAGAGCTAGAATTTATTTTCTTTCTGTGTGGATGTATGCACAAAAACATACAAAATAATCGCAAGACATTTTTGGCCAGGAATACAAAGATTCAAACATCTGTACCGTATTCAAGTACCCTTATAGTCACAGGGAAGGTTAATGTGATTAGTGTGAGTATTAACCACCTCTCGACCAGCCGTTGTATATAAACGGCCGGATGGTGACACTGCAGAGTCGGGTGGCCGTTTATAAACAGCCTCCCCACACCCTGCTTGTGCACGCTCCCCGGGAGCACGCAGCACTGTGATCCGGTGCCCACTGTGTCCTCCGGACACAGTGAAACACCAATCGTCGGACGGGGTCCCGATCATGTGATCACTGATTGGCCAATCAGTGGTCACATGCAAAGTAGTAAGCAAGATGTCACTTGTGACATCATTGCTTACTACGTGTGAAATCTGTGAATGATCACAGAGGTCACATGGTACAAGGCTATGCACAACAGCCTTGTACCATGTGACAAGCTGTGACCAATCACAGCTCACTCAGTTGTTCTCAATGGCTGTAAGAATGCAGACAGAGAGAGAGAGAAATGATTGCGTTTACATCCTATATGGGTATAAAAGCAATCAGTGTGTAAAGAAAAAAAAAAAATCCTCATCACCCCCAAAAGTAGTAGTGTGTCACCATGTGACACTGTATTGCTAGGGTGACAGTATGTCAAAAATAAAATAAAATATAAAAAAAATAAAAATGTTAAAAATTATAATTTTGTTTATAAACTAATTTGGCTTATTTTTTTTGTTACTAAAAAGATAATGGAATAAATTTTGGCCAAGATTTATGAAATATTTGCAAAATTTTAACAAAAACTTTTTTCAAAATTTTGGGACATTTTCATTTACATAGCAAAAAAAATTAAAAACCCAGCGGTGAATAAATACCACCAAAATAAAGTTTTATCTGTCTCAAAAAAATGGTAAAAAATTCATATGGGTACAGTGTTGCATGACCGCGCAATTGTCATTCAAAGTGTGATAGCGCTGAAAGCTGAAAATTGCCCTGGTCAGGAAGGGGGTAAAAGTGTCCGGTCTGGAAGTGGTTAAAGGATGGTTAGTTTAAGGGTTTGGATTACAGGGAAGATTAGTGTTAAGGTAATAGAAGGGTTAGTGTTAGAATTACAGGGAAGATTGGTTCTAGGGTTACATGGAGGGTTACTGAACAAGGGTGCGTTTCCCTATGCACCATCTGGCCAATTAATGAATCTAAAATATAACCTTTATTCAAAAATGTCAGAAAATGTATGTATGCTCAGCTGTAATGAATGCCTATTGGAGTGGAATGTACTGTGCACACCAATATAACTGAATAGCATTGCAGTTTACCTTCCATCAAAATGGTTAATAATACCAGACCAAAGCAAATACCATACCGTTTTAGATGAAGTGATGGCATACAAAGAGGCACTGTAGTTTGATCATAAACCTATCAGCTTGAATATATAATCTCTGTTAAGGAAATGGAGTTACCCCATGGACAAACTAATTGATTGTAGTATTATCTATCTTGCTACAGATATGTAGTAAGGGTACACTCATCCATGGGTTCAAATGTCCGCCTCTCATGGAAAAGCCCCAAACATCACCATATCCAGTCAAAAATACCTCACTGTCTTGAAGAGTGCAAATGATGCACTGTAAAACGCAGTACAGACCTCTCCAAAAAAAAGGGGAGAGAGGAGTGAATACCATGTGCATTCAAAAAGTGCTCCCAAAGAAAACAAAAAAAGACTCTACATGTTTCGCTTAAGAAAACAGAGCTTCGTCAGGAGTATAAAGAATTAAAATAGGTCACATAGTAGCTGAAAGTTGTGCTCAGCTGCACATGGTGGTACAATGGCACCTATTGTTTGTTTCACCTCTATATATAGAGATAACCAATAAAATGGCCCCCGCACATGCTCAGTTCCTCAAAAGACACCATATTGTAGACAAAGAACTGCACATGCTCAGTACCTCAACAGATGTCATCTTGTGGACAAAAAACACTACAGCAGCACATCAGTCCACAACACAATAGACATTGCTGGCGCTCTCAAGCACTGTTAATGCCCCACTAATAAGAGACCAAAATTACAGTTCATACCATTATATAGCATTTATGGAGCAAAATCAAACAAAAAAAGCACAGAATCCCTAATCACACACAAAAGGAAGCAAGGTGAATCCTTCATTTAAGCCATAGGGTCAGGGGCGGACTGACAACTCATGGGGCCCCGGGCAATAGGGGATCATGGGGTCCCTGTGTCCTTGCCCAAACTCAAAAAAGCCTATGAAAAAGGTACCAGGGGCATCTCATGGGGCCCCCTACTGACCCCGGGCCCTCGGGCAGTGCCCGAGTTTCCAAATGGTCAGTCCGCCCCTGCATAGGGTACTCTTGAGCCTAAACGGAAAATCCATTTTGGTTCAAGTTTCAAAAGACATTTATCTAGGTCTCCTTTTTTAGGACCCAGATAATATTTGTCAATGATCCAAAAGTCTAAGAGGTCAGCCTTACCATCATGTTTTTGTATCGTGTGTCTTGCTAGTGGTCTATCCTTGTTTCGAGCAATATCGTTCACATGTTCAAGAACTCGTCTCTTAAAGGGGCACATTTTTTTTTTCCTACATATATTAGGGGGCATGGGCATTTTAAAGCATAAATCACGCCTTGTGTGCTGCAATTATAGAAATCTCTTATTGCTTAAGAAAGTACATGCCTTAAAGTGACCACACCTGAAGCTACTTTTTGGTTTCTCAGGTAGCCAAGTGTGTTTCATTGATACAAAAATAAAAATGGTGAAGCGCTATACATAAAAACAATCATAAACAAACCATGAATCAAATGTTAAACTGTGATAATATAAAAATGCAATAAAGAATGATATAATAAATAAATATCACAGTGCTAGGGTGCTAGTAATACCACACTAATGATATTGTGCAAAATCTGCTGGTCAAATGTAAATATATGATGTGCCACTCAAAAGGCTGACAAGACTAAGGTCCCTAAACCGCAGAAAAATCAACATATATATAGAAAATAAATGGGTGGAACACTATACAAATAAATAAAAATATAAAAAATACATAAACGTGAATAAAATAAACCGTGATAGTAAACAAGTGCAATAAAGAAATGATGAATGATATTATAAAGATGATAAATGAATATGATATCACAGTGATATGGTGCTAATTGATCCACACTGGTGATAATGTGCAAAACTGCTAATCAAATAATATATCTGATATGCCAATCAAACAGCTAGCCAGACCAAGATAAAGGATAAACAAGTGATGTGTCACTAAATATAATCCAAAATAAAGTGACTAGTGCTCAAGATACACAGCAATAAATAAATACACAAAGATGCAGTCCACAGTAAAGTGCAAACCAATGTGTGCAAACAATATTGGTGTGCAAAAATACAAATAAGGTGCTTCACTTCTCCACTCCAATCTTGATACGTGCTCTTGTGACACCCTAGTGTGTCTATCCTTAAGTGGCTAGAGTTCCTCCTCACCTCCTTAACTCAACCCCTAGGGGCCACAGCTCATTTGGTTAACAGATGTTCCACACCATGAGGGATCTCAAACACCTGGCTCCACTAAGACTCAACTGACAGATCAGGTACTCCTCTTAAAAATGGTCAGCGTGGTACAGCTCAGAAGTATAAGATGAATACCAGGGCCATAGAGGGATAGACAAAAGAGACCTCCATAGTGTAATGCTGTTTATTTGTTAACATGTAAAAACGCCAAAAAATGAACACTCACATTGCTATGGGTGTACTGTGGGTGACTGAGTGTGTAAAGATGGCGTGAAACGGAAGTCCGTCAACCGGAAATGTGTCACTGCGCTCTACGCGTTACTCCACGATTACAACGTGGCTTCCTCAGGATAGTGCGATTGGTGACAAGATCCTCTATTTGTAATGAGATGCTAATTAGCCCAGCAAGGGCGGAAACTTCTCCATTTTGTAGTAGTCCGATTTTCGATCCGGCGGCCATATTTTTTTAGTGCATAATGCACTCACCTATGTACATCTAAATCTAGTAAACTAGATGTGAAAACCCAGAAATAACTACAGATGGCTCACATCTGGGAAAACCATATGCTACTGGAGTTTATATGACTGCTTATACAGTTGCAAGAAAAAGTATGTGAACCCCTTGGGATTACGTGGAGTTTTGCATGAATTGGGCATAAAATGTGCTCTGAACGTCATCTAAGTCACAATAGAAGAACACAGTCTGCTGAACATAATACTACACAAACATTAGATGTTGCCATGGTTTAATTGCACATAACATGTAAACATTCACAGTGCAGTGAGAAAAAAGTATGTGAACCTTTGGACTTAATAACTGGTTGACCCTCCTTTGGCAGCAATAACCTCAACCAAACGTTTCCTGTAGTTGCAGATCAGACCTGCACAACGATCTGGAGTCATTTTGGACCACTCCTCTTCACAAAACTGTTTCAGTGTAGCAATATTCTTGGGATGTCTGGTGTGAATCGCTCTCTTAAGGTCATGCAACAGCATTTCAATCGGGTTGAGGTCAGGACTCTGACTGGGCCACCCCAGAAGGCATATTCTGTGCTGTTGCAGCCATTGTTTTGTTGAATTACTTGTATGCTTTGGATCATTGTCCTGTTGCATCACCCATCCTCTGCGGAGCTTCAGTTGGCGGACAGATGGTCGTACGTTTTCCTGCAAAATGTCTTGATAAACTCTGGAATTCATTTTCTCATCAATGACAACAATCCGTCCAGGCCCTGAGGCAGCAAAGCAACCCCAAACCATGATGCTCCCTCCGCCATGTTTTACAGTGGGGATGAGGTTTTGATGTTGGTGTGCTGTGCCTTTTTTTCTCCACACATAGTGTTGTGTGTTCTTCCCAAACAACCCAATCTTGGTTTCATCTGTCCACAGTATATTTTGCCAGTAGTGCTGTGGAACATCCAGGTGCTCTTTTGCAAACTTCAAATGTGCTGCAATCTTCTTTTTGGACAGCAATGGCTTCCTCCGTGGTGTCCTCCCATGTACTCCATTCTTGTTTAATGTTTTCCTTCTTGTAGATGTGTCAACAAAAATGTTAGCATGTGCCAGAGATTTCTGTAGGTCTTTAGCTGACACTCTGGGATTCTTCTTAACCTCATGCAGCATTCTGCGCTGTGCTCTTGCAGTCATTTTTACAGGACGACCACGCCTAGGGAGAGTAGCAACAGTGCTAAACTTTCTCCATTTGTAGACAGTCTGTCTTACCATGGACACATGAACATCAAGGCTTTTGGAGATACTTTTGTAACCCTTTCCAGCTTCATGCAAGTCAACAATTCTTGATCGCAGGTCTTCTGAGAGCTCTTTTCTGCGAGGCATGGTTCACATCAGACAGTGCTTCTTGAAACCAGTAAACCCAAAACAGGTGTGTGTTTTTTAAGGGCAGGACAGCTGTCAGCAACACATCCAATATCATCACACTGATTGGAGTCAAGGTTGGCTCACTCCTGGCTTCAATTAGCTCTGGGAGAAGTCATTAAGCTAGGGCCTCACATACTTTTTCCTCCCTGCACTGTGAATGTTTACATGTTATGTGCAATTAAACCATGGCGACATCTAATGTTTGTGTAGTATTATGTTCAGCAGACTGTGTTCTTCTATTGTTGTGACTTAGATGACGTTCAGAGCACATTTTATGCCCAATTCATGCAAAACTCCACGTAATCCCAAGGGGTTCACATACTTTTTCTTGCAACTGTAGCAGGTATTATACATGGGCACCAATGTGATTATAAAGGAAAAAATGTTTGCACACATTGGTTTGCACTTTACTGTGGACTGCATCTTTGTGAGTTTATTTATTGCTGTGTATCTTGAGCACTAGTCACTTTATTTTGGATTATATTTAGTGACACATCACTTGTTTATCCTTTATCTTGGTCTGGTTAGCTGTTTGATTGGCATATCAGATATATTATTTGATTAGCAGTTTTGCACATTATCACCAGTGTGGATCAATTAGCACCATATCACTGTGATATATTCATTTATCATCTTTATATTATCATTCATCATTTCTATATTGCACTTGTTTATTATCACAGTTTATTTTATTCATGTTTATGTATTTGTTATATATTTATTTGTATATTGTTCCACCCATTTATTTTCTATATATATGTTGATTTTTCTGCGGTTTAGGGACCTTAGTCTGGTCAGCCTTTTGAGTGGCACGTCATATAGTTACATTTGACTAGCAGATTTTGCACGATATGATTAGTGTATTACTAGCATCCTAGCACTGTGATATTTATTTATTCTATATTTCTTTATTGCATTTTTATATTATCACAGTTTAACATTTGATTCACAGTTTGTTTATGATTGTTCTTATGCATAGAGCTTCACCATTTTTATTTTTGTATGATATTTTTCCTGTGGTATAGGGAATAGGTGGTAGCAGCTTGAACAGGCATATTTAATTGCATTTGTGGAGCGCAGGGGGATTTTCCACTTGTGTTTCATTGATGTTTTAAAAGTTTTTTCTAGATGACTGCGTACTAAGATGTCTCTCAAATTCATGTCCCGTCTGTAGGTTATCTTGGGGTCTTTAGGTAGGATCTGTGATAGATATTTGTCCTCATGCTAAATGTTCCAATATCTCTTTATGATGTTGTAAATCTGCCCTGATTGATTTGAATATTTACCTATGATATGCATGCCTTGCTGGTCATCCGCTTTTATGGTTTTCTGACCCAACAGAGATTCTCTTGGAACCCGTTTCACTTTCTCATAGGATTTAATCAAATCAGTCTTAAGATAGCAACGTCTCATAAATCTGTCAAACAATTTTTGACTCTCCACTTGGAATGCCTCTTGAGCAATTTCTCTTTGCTCTCATAAATTGACAAGTGGGAATTCCTCTTTTTAAGGCTGCTGTATGTAAACTTCCCCAATGTAACAGGCTATTCGTGGAGGTCGATTTTCGATAGATTGTTGTATTAATATTGCCTCCTTCACCCATTTTAATTTCCAAGTCCAAAAAATGTATGCTATAATATTTAATTTCACTGGCGAAGTACATCCCAATATTGTTTTGATTCAAGGTGGCTACAAATTCCACAGATCCTTTTGACCCTGCTATAATATGAACACATCAATGAATCTTGCCCACATGAGAATGTGTGACGTATACTCAAAGACCATAGTACAATCCCACCACCCAAGAAAGAGATTTGCATATGTAGGTGCACACGACAAACCCATTGCAGAACCTCTGCGCTGTCTATATTCTTTGTATTGGAACACAATTTTTTCCTATTTGATGGCAAACTGCAAAAGTTGGAGAGTGAATGTGGTATGGTTCTCAAATAGCTTGCCTCTAGTTTCCAGAAAGGATTTACAAGCTTTTAGGCCCAAGTCATGACTGATATTACTAAATAAAGCCTCCACATCTAGACTAGCTAACCACACATCATCTTCCATTGTGATATCTATTAGTCTGTTTACAAAGTCTGGTGTATCTTCGATATAAGAAGGTAAACTATATACAAATGGACGCATGATATAATCTAGATATTTGCTTGCTTCTTCTGTGAGATTGTTATTGCTCGAGATGATAGGGCGGCTGAGGGGTTTTCTTTATGTTTGTGTAACTTAGGTAAGGCATAAAAAGGTGCAATAGTTGGATGTGCATTCATAATAAAGGCACCTTCATCTTTGGAGAGGATCACCTCTTCAACAGCCCTTTTCAAAATAGAGTTTAACTCACTCAAATATTTGGGGGTTGGATCATTCTGAAGTATTTCATAGTAATCCTCCTTGCTTAATAAATCATAACACATTTTCAAATAAAATGCTCTGTCAATCAAGACTATATTTCCCCCTTTGTCAGCTGCCTTTATAACTCCTTTATTACTACGTAGATCTTCCAATGCCTTCCATTCAGAATAAGTCATATTATATGATTTATTTTTCCTCTGCCTTCTTAACCATAAATCATTCAAATCTCTCAACCAATTTCACAAACAGTTGGATGCTGCTCCCCTGAGGGAAAGGTGGGGTATAGTTATTCCATGGTTTGAATGTGGAAAAGGACCCCGTATTTCAGCATCCACACTGTTATTTTTAGCTTGTAATGATTCCAATACACTTAGGGCTTCCATATCTCTAGATGTCAGACCCATTCGGAGTATTAGATGGATTAGATTTGTCCTTATAAATTTGTTTTCCAGGAAACTGGCTTTAAATAAGGAATATATCTTTAACCCATTCAAATAGGTTAAAGTCTTGTGTAGGTACATAGGACAATCCTCTCCTCAATACTGCTAGATGGTCAATTGTTAATGACATCTTAGATAGATTGAATACTTGCAAATCATCTTCCTGGGTCATGTTCGTGTCAACAGGGCCTGCTATTTCTTCCCTCTCTTGGCACCTGTGTATCCCCACTCCTCCTGATTTCTCAATTGCTGGGTCGGATAACCTAAAAAATTCCCATGATTTCCTCTAGGTGGTCTTGAAAAACCTCTTCTACCTTGTCCCCTCCTAGGGGTATAGTTATATTCAGATTTATTGTCACTTGAGTCACTCTGTCTTTTTGTTGGTTATGTGTTATAGAAGACACTGGTAGTGATAGCAGAATTCAGGCTTTACTTGTGTGGCTTAAGTTACAAACATACAGAGCACATTTCACAGCAGACATGTTACAGACACATTACTTCCTGAAGAGATGATAGAGAGAGGGAGGAACAAACAAGTTTTCAGATATACACAACTAGTAACCTTTTAGTGTATAGTGCCATCTACTGGTCAAGTGATATTAACACACAATACTATATAGTACATTATAGTACATGCTGTTGCATTCCCAACATCCCTTCTCAACGGCATGTGCATAATTATATGACATTTAGTCTCTTTTGTAGAAAACAATGACGTTCCCTTGGCAAAGGTTTGGTGAGTGCATCTGCAGTCATCTCCTCTGATGGGCAGTACTGGATGTCGATAACCCCTTGTTCTTGCATGTCTCTGAGCAGATGATATCTTACATCAATGTGCTTGGTTCTTGGGTTAATCTTCTCAGAGTGTGTAAGCTTTATGCATCCCTGATTGTCTTCAAAGATGGGTGTGGGTTGTGACATATTCAGTCCCATGTCTAGTAGAAGTTGACGAATCCAAATGGCTTCTTGACATGCATGTGCTGCTGCTATGTATTCCGCTTCAGTTGAAGAGAGTGCAACAGTCACTTGTTTCCTTCTGTATCATATTTCACTTTAAAAGTCCATTTGCTTCCGATGGTTTTGCGACCGGGAGGGAGTTCTGTTAGTGACCAAGTTTTATTTTCTTGAAGTGATTTTATTTCTTCTTCAGCTGCTTTTCTCCACTGATCGGCTTCCCTTCTCGGCAAAGTTTCTATGTCTTCCCAGGATGTTGGCTCCTGTGTTTGATGTGTTTTAGCAGCGTATGATAACCTGCGGGGTGGTATCCCTTTTGTCATTCGAGAGGATCTTCTGATTTCTTGTTGTTCAGTGGATTCTATTGGATCGTTGATTGTAAGTTCCACTTCTTGTTCTGGCTCTTGTACTGCTTCGCATAAATCAGTGTCTCTTGCCGATTCAGTATGTAAATCCTCTCCACATTTTTCAAGAATTGTATTATCTGGTGCTTCACTTTCATCAAAATAAACACTGCGGCTTACTGTGACCTTGTTGTTCTTTGGACAAAGGATTCTATATCCCTTACTCTGCTCACTGTAGCCAACCAGAATGCCTTCTATGGCTTTGTTCTCCAACTTGGAGCGTTTCTGACTTGGAATGTGGGCATATGCTTTACAGCCAAATACTCTGATGTGTCCTACGTTAGGTTTTGATCCATTCCACATTTCATATGGTGTACTCTCAATAGCTTTTGATGGGAGCCTGTTTTGTAGGTATGTTGCAGTCATTATTGCTTCTCCCCAGTATTTGTTAGGTAAGGCAGCGTCCGTAATCATACATCTGGTCATTTCTACAAGAGTGCGATTCTTTCTTTCCGCTACACCGTTTTGCTCAGGAGTGTATGGTACGGTTGTTTGGTGTATAATACCTTGTTTCTTTAGGTATGATTCCATCTCTTTATTCATATATTCCCCTCCATTGTCAGTGCGTATTATTCCAGGTTTCCTTTGAAACTTGTTGCTTGTCATAGCTACAAAATCTTGAAGTTTTTCTAATGTCTCACTTTTGTGCTTCATTAGATACATTATTGTGTACCTGGAATAATAGTCGATGAAAGTCAGTAAATATCTGTTCCCGCCAGGTGTGATGGTTTTCATTGGTCCGCACACATCACTGTGTATCAGTTCCATGGGTTTAATGGTTTTACTCTGACTGGTCTGTGGAAGAGAGGTTCGGGTGGCCTTTGCTTTGATGCAACACGTGCACTTGCTGAGTGTGTGGCAAGGCAATATTTTCATGTCTTCTGATAGACCTCTCTTTGCAAAGTCCTTTATAGCTTCTGGGTTTCGATGCCCCAGTCTTCTATGCCACAGGTGGATGCACTTGTCATGGGTTATGAGTTGCCGCATTAGCCTTCTCACTCTCAGTGATGAGTTTGTACAGATGTTCATTTAATCTTCCTCTTGCTAGAATTTGCTTTCCATTTTGAATTGTGCATTCATTACCTCTGAACTGGACAGTGAGTCCATTGCTTGCAAGGGTTTTAACTGATAGGAGGCTTCCTTCTAGGCTTGGAACATATAGAACATTCTTTACAAGGATGCTCTGCTTGCCCCCTGATGGCGTTTTGCAGTTCAGAAATCCCTGACCTTTACCTTCTGCTGTAATACTTTTCCCATTTGCTAGGAAGACTTTATCTTTTACACTAAAATCAATTTCTGTGAAGAATGTCTCGTCGCTTGTCATGTGACTTGTTGCCCCTGAATCAATGTACCATCCATGTGAGGTACTATTCTGAGTCACTTTAAAAGTACCACTCAGTACTTTCATTTTCTTTCACTTTAAAAGTACCACTCAGTACTTTCATTTTCTTTCATGACCGCTTTAGCTCTTTCTCTTGTGGGTAGCTCCCGCTTTCGCTGCTCAGCTTTCCAGATTGAACAGTTCTTTTTCAGGTGACCGACCTTTTTGCAGCGAAAACATACCCTGGTTTCTTTGCTTTGTCTTATGCCTTCATGCACCTTTAGAGCTGCCTCTGGTCTCTCGTTCTCTTCACTATGCAAATTTTCCTTTCTTCTGCTGTATTCATCAATTAATTTTCCCTTAACATATTCTAGCGTCAGTTCAGTTTCCGGTCTAGTTTCTAGAGCATTTATAAGGGCACTGTATGATTCTGGAAGGCTGCACAGAAGTATTGACAGAACATGATTGCTTTTTAATTCTTCACCTATTGCACCCAGCTGGTCCACAATTTCTAGCATAGCATTTACATGTTCACCCATTTTCTGCCCTTTTTCCAGCCTCATCTTATACAGTTTGCGTAGCAGATATAGTTTGCTGTTTAGGTTTGCTCGTTCATGCAGTTTCTGTAACGCAGTGCACATACCTTTAGCTGTGCTTTCTTTCTGTATATGAATGAGTTGATCATCCTCCACTAACAGGCTTATGACTGCTTTTGCTTGCCTGTTTTTTCTGTCCCATTCTTCCGGGTTGTCATTGGGTCTCTGTGTATCTAGTACCTGCCACAAGTCATCTCTGGATAACAGCATTTCAAGCTTAAACTTCCATAGCTGGTAGTTGGTGTTGTTGAGCTTTGCTATTGTAAACTTCATATCTGAAGCACTTGCCATCTTTCAGTGAATTGGTAGGATTGTAAATGCAGCACTTACTTGCTTGTAGTTTTCCTTTTTCCAGTGTCTGGAGCTGGGCCCATAACCTGTTGGTTATGTGTTATAGAAGACACTGGTAGTGATAGCAGAATTCAGGCTTTACTTGTGTGGCTTAAGTTACAAACATACAGAGCACATTTCACAGCAGACATGTTACAGACACATTACTTCCTGAAGAGATGATAGCGAGAGGGAGGAACAAACAAATTTTCAGATATACACAACTAGTAACCTTTTAGTGTATAGTGCCATCTACTGGTCAAGTGATATTAACACACAATACTATATAGTACATTATAGAACATGCTGTTGCATTCCCAACATCTTTCAGTATCATCATCAGTCTCTGAGCTACCCAAGTCCCTAGATGTGTCTGACTCTGGTCTCATAGATGTCTTAGAGGAGGTTATATTTTTGCGTGTCCATGAGTAGACTCTATCATTTGCGAAGTCTCTTACAAATTTCCTATGTTTTTTAGTTTTCGTCTTTTTGTACCGCTACTCGTTTTTGTAACCTTTCCTCTAATTTCTTGAAGTCAGTGTGCTCTTCAAACCTAAGGATGTTGCTTACATCCTTAATGTATTCTCTGTCTGAAGGTTATCCTAACCCTGCATAAAGTCTACATTATCTGTATGGGAGTGTGATTTGATCATAATTCTTAGGCCCCTAACTGTTGTCTTTTTTGGAGAGGTCTGTACTGTGTTTTACAGTGCATCATTTTCATTCCTCAAGACAGTGAGGTATTTTTGGTGGACATGGTGATGTTTGGGGCTTTTCCATGAGAGGCTGACATTTAAGCCCATGGATGAGTGTACCCTTACTACATATCTGTAGCAAGATAGAATATACTACAATCAATTAGATTGTCCATGGGGTAACTCCATTTCCTTAACAGAGATTATATATTCAAGCTGATAGGCTTATGATGAAACTACAGTGCCTCTTTGTGTGCCGTCACTTCATCTAAAACGGTATGGTATTTGATTTTGGTCTGGTGTTAGCAACCATTTGGATGTAAGGTAAACAATTGCAATGATACAGTATTCAGTTATATTGGTGTACGCAGTACATTCCACTCCAATAGGCATTAATTACAGCTGAGCATACATACATTTTTTATATATTTGAATAAAGGTTATATTTTAGATTCATCAATTGGCCAGATGGTGCATAGGGAAACGCACCCTCGTTCAGTATAGATTTGTTATTTGCCAAAAATTATGATTTACAATTAGGGCTTAGTTAAATAGCTTACTGGGAGGGTTAGTATTAGGGTTATGGGGAAGGTTAGTTATAGGATTACAGGTAGATTTAGTTTTGGGGTTACAGTGAGGATTAGTGTTAGGCCTTAAAAGAGGGTTAGTGCTAGAGTTACAGGGAAGGTTGGTTCTAGGGTTACAAGGAGGTTTAGCATTACAAGAAGGATTGTTAAGGATTCAAGCAGGGTTATAGCGAGAGTTAGGGTAAGAATTAGCATTACAGGAAGGACTCACTTTAAGTTTACAGGAGGGTTAGAGTTACAGGAATAGTTACTGCTAAGCTTACACAAGGGTTAGTGTTAGGGTTACAAGAAGGGTTAACATAAGGGAGGGTTTATGGTATCTTTGCACCTCTGGCGCGGACACCTAAATTATTGCTAAAAAAAGGTTTCAAAGTCTTTTTGAACTGATGAAATATATTAAGAAAATAGATTATCCTCCTTTTATTTTGACTGTATAAAGGAAATAAGCGGATTTAACTGATCAACCTTATAAATAGGGGAAACTGGTAAAATCATTACTGCCTGCCTTTAAACGCCAATGAACTTTAATGGCATCCAGGTCTTATTCCGTAGGGTTCAATATTGAGTTGGCCCGCCCTTTGCAGCTATAACAGCTTCAACTCTTCTGGGAAGGCTGTCCACAAGGTTTAGGAGTGTGTCTATGGGAAGGTTTGACCATTCTTCCAGAAGCACATTTGTGAGGTCAGGCACTGATGTCGGACGAGAAGGCCTGGCTCGCAGTCTCCGCTCAAATTCATCCCAAAGGTGTTCTATTGGATTGAGGCCAGGCCAGTCAAGTTCCTCCACCCCAAACTCGCTCATCCATGTCTTTATGGACCTTGCTTTGTGCACTAGTGCGCAGTCAAGTTGGAACAGGAAGGGGCCATCCCCAAACTGTTCCCACAAAGTTGGGAGCATGAAATTGTCCAAAATGTCTTGGTATGTTGACGCCTTAAGAGTTCCCTTCAATGGAACTAAGGGGCCAAGTCCAACCCCTGAAAAACAACTCTACACCATAATTCCACCCCCACTAAACTTTACACTTGGCACAATGCAGTCAGGCAAATACTGTTCTCCTTGCAACTGTCAAACACAGACATGTCCATCAGATTGCCAGACAGAGAAGTGTGATTGGTCACTCCAGAGAACACGTCTCCACTGCTCTAGAGTCCAGTGGCGGTGTGCTGTACACCATTGCATCCGATGCTTTGCATTGCACTTGGTAATATAAGACTTGGATGCAGCTGCTTGGCCATGGAAACCCATTCCATGAAGCTCTCTATGCGCTGTTGTGCTAATCTGAGGTCCACATGAAATTTAGAGGTCTTTAGCTATGGACTTTGCAGACAGTTTGCGACTTTTGCGCACTGTGCTCTTTAGAATGCTCTGACCCCGCTCTGTCATTTTACATGGCCTTCCACTTGGTGGCTGAGTTGCAGTTGTTCCCAGTTGCTTCCACTTTGTTATAATACCACTAATAATTGACTGTGGAATATTTAGCAGCAAGGAAATGTCACGGATGGACTCATTGCACAGGTGGCCCCACGCTTGAATTCACCGAGCTCCCGAGAGCGACCCATTCTTTTGCAAATGTTTTTAGAAGCAATCTGCATGCCTAGGTGCTTGATTGTATACACCTGTGGCCATGGAGGTGATTGGAACACCTGGATCCAATGATTTGGAGGAGTGTCCCAATACTTTTAGCAATATAGTGTATTTTGATGCATTTGTTTTAGTTTCAAACTTGAACTCTGAGCAACTATAAAATGCCACCAATATCCAAAAATATATTCAAATGTCGCTAATTTAAAATACCGGAGTGAAATAAAATAGAGACTGTCTTCAAATACAGGTTTGTAGCAGTTCTTGTCAAATGTATTTCCACTGCTTGGAAAACACAAAGTGAGAGGAAAGTCCCTTAGGAGTAAAAGTTTTCATATATGCATTTCAACTATGTTTGAGCTGTTGGTGAATTTAGCTGTTTAACTGGAGTTCAGCTTTAACCATTCGCCCGTCCTACGATTTACCCCCGACATGACCAGGCCATTTTTTGCTATATCGAAATTAAATATATTTTTTTCCCAACACAATCACCTCTGGGTTTTTTATGTTTTATGATATTAAAAAAAAACAATTTTGAAAAAACATTTTTTTACCTTCTGCTATAAAACATATCCCATAAAAGAAATTAAATCTCTTAATAAATTTAGGCCAAAATGTTTTCTGCTACGTCTTTGGTAAAAAATAAATCCCAACAAGTGTATATTGATTGGTTTGTGTGAAAGTAATAGCTTTTACAAAAGTATGGGATATACACTGGAATTTCTATTTATTTTTTACTAGTATACTAGTATTGGTGGCAATCAGCAACTTATAACGGGACTGCGATAGTGCGGCAGTCAATTTGACACTTTGAGGGAACTGCAACTGACATCACCACTACCATTATTACATTGATCACTGTACTAATGACACTAGGCAGGATGGGGTTAACCACTTGCTGACTGGCCCATGTAGCTTCACAGGGGCTGGTCGCTACAGGGCGACAGCTCTGTGCAGAATCATGTGTATATACAAGTGATTCTGCATTTCTGGGTGGGTGGCACCCACCCGGCTGTGCTGTGTTTCATCACAGTTCTTGCCAATCATGGGGTCCTGGCCAGTGATTGACCGCCGAGTCTCACGGAACACAGCCCTGTGAGTGTAAACAGCACAGAGCTGTGTTCAGTGACAGGGGATCTAGTTGTTTTCATTCCTTGATAAGCAGGGAATGAAAATGACTAGATCACAATAAAAGCAGCACACAGTACACACACACACTTGTTAGGCACATATTTAACCCCTTGAATCCCCTAGAAGTGCAATAACCCCCCACGCAAACATTTGGCAGTGCTTATATGGCTATACTACATTCACCCGATCTCTGTCTCCCCCAACGTCATCATTATTTGGATGCAGTTTTGCAGAGATTTGGGTTATTGCCTGAAGTTCAAATCAACCATGGGCATCTTATATCTGTCAGGGACTCCTGTGGCAAATTCTGGCCCTCTGAGTTTCTGATCACTGATCTCATTCTCCACTTTTTATTATTCTTTAATTTTTCTTCTTCACTCCCCAATAATTGAAAATGACAACAGAACAATGATACCCCTTGGAAATGGATGTGAGAGGTGGGCTCTATAGCACCAACCCAAAACACCTATTCTAGTAGGATAGCCACCAAGAGATGAAATAATGAAACATCAGAGGTTTTAACCTACCGCCATCCATTATAAACTGAAAAATAAGTATAGTTTTGAGTAACATTCTTTACACTGCCTTCATTCTGCTTTGTCAGTACTATTTCATGTCCTTGTTTTAAAATACAAATAATAATTGCTTGTTTTCTCTATAGAGACAAGCAATCTAGTGTCAATACTCCCTGTGACTTTAGTGGTCTTGCTCCTATTCTTTGTTGTCGCCATCTTGATTGTCATGTACAGAAGGAAACACATTTGGTTATCTGTTAACAACCACCAACAGCAAATAGCAGGTAAGTCCCATAGAAAAGAAACAGATCCCCAACTAAATCATTAGCTTCTGAAGGGACGAGTGGCATCATTGTGGTTCACATTTTCAGTTTACAAGTCATCATGGGTACAATAGAAGCAAACAACTTACAAACTTGTAGTTGTTCCTCCTCATTCAGGTCCTCTGATAGCATTACACTCCACAATGATAAAGATTTCCCTTATTGAGAACTAACCATAAAAACATGTAAATTAGTAGAGTGGGCTGTCAATATATATTCAAATCTGCACCTGCATTCCAATATTGTATACATATATATTTATATATTGGGTAAGCATCTTCAAAATCCTGAATTTTCTATAAACACATAGAAGTTTCAGTAAAACTTATATTGAGTTACATGTTTGAAAGGTCATAATATCATAAAAAGCTTCAACACTACATAACATGTGGTTGACAGCAATTTTATCAGTGATACATTAATTTCATAGTCCCAACATGTTTCACCTAATCGGGCTTCTTCAGGGAAAGTAACTACCGAGCTCAACTAGAGCCAATAAACATCCTTCATTTAAATCAACCAAGGACTGTTACACTGCAATATATGCATTTTTTGCTTGTGGGTTTGGATGCACTCTAAAGATATGTTATTCTAATTAATGTTTTATTGTTCTGTCTTTTCCAGTTAACCAGTTTTCCACTGGTAAGGAAGACACAGCTGAGCTTGAAGACAAATACGCTGTATCTGAGGCGCTTTATACACCACAAAGTAGGTGCAGCAGTATTGATCTACGTGGTTAATCCATTCATGTAGCATAGTCACACATAACATTCCAAGCAGCTGTGTATAAACATACACCGATCAGCCATACTACTATGATTACTGACGGGTAAAGTGAATAACATTGATTATCTTGTGACAATCGCACCTGAATGTGGATAGGGTATATTAGGCAGCAAGTGAACATGTTGTCCCTGAAGATGATGTGTTGAAAGAAGAACAAATAAGTAAGCCTAAGGATTTGAGAGCCCAATTGTATTGGTTAGACAACTGGGTCAGAGCATCTCCAAAACTGCAGCTCTTGTGGGATGTTTCTGGTCTGCATATGTCAAGACCTTCCAGTAGTGGTCCAAGGAAGCAAAACAAGCAAACTGGGGACAGGGTCATAGACAACCAAGGCCCAATATTGTACGTGGGCAAGGCTGGCCTGTGTAGTTTGATCCAATTGTAGTTATTGGAGCTCAAATTGCTGAAAAGTTAATGTTGGCTCTGATAGAAAAGTGTCTGAATGCACAGTGCATCGCAATTTGCTGTCTATGAGGCTGCGTAGCTGCAGACAGGTCAGGGTGCCCATGCTGACTCGTGTTCACAACCAAAAACACCTACAATGGGCACATGAGAGGACTGGACCATGGAGCAATGAAGGAAGGTGGCCTCGTCTAATGAATCATTTTTTCTTTTACACCATGTGGATGGCCTGGTGCATGTGCGTCGCCTAACTAGGGAAGAGATGGCGCTAGGATGCACTATGGGAAGACGGATCAATGGAGGCCCTACGATTCAACTTACAGGATCTGCTACTGATGGCTTGCTGCCAGATATCACAGCATACCTTCAGTCTAGTGGAATCCATGTCCTGATGTTCAGGGTTGTTTCGGCAGAAAAAGGAGGATTTAGTCAATATTAGGTGGGTGGTCATGAGGTTATAGCTGTTTGAGGTGTATACACTTCTATTTCTGTGCAGTTAGTATGCACAGTGGGGATGCATTAAGGATACCAGTTTGTATATTCATACCCTATTAATATTTTTGTTATGAGGACTTTCAATACATTAAAAATCCCCAAGCATTAAAGTGCATGTAAAGTGCATTTGTTTAGTTTTTCATAGTATTTGGAATGGTTAGGACTTCTATCAGGTTTTATTGCTGTCTGTGTTCCCACTGGGGGAATTCTTCCCACTATTGTCCATTAAAGTATAACTAAAGGCAACACTTTTTTTTGTGGTTTTGTATTTTTTTTTAGTCCCTAACCATAACTAAGGTTTTGGCTTTATGTTCACTCGAAGACAAGTGGTACAATACAATATCATGGCAGTTTGTACTCGACAGCACATGACAAACCTTTTATAGGATAACTATAGTTAAAGCCTACCTCTGGGGAAAGCAAAATTCCTCCCTTGCAGTGGGGTTAAATGAGTTCCTTTAAGGTCTAGGGTACTGCAAAAGGCCATTTTACTTGCCTGATCCTGTGCTCCCCTACACTCCAGCGGTGGACTGTCCCTCAGCATCCCCACATCCAATGTAAGACTATGGATCTTCCTTCATGACCTTCAAAGGACCTGCAACCACTGGAGTGTAGGGGGAAGAGGTAACAGTCTAGCAGCGTGAAGGGAGACTGTCGGAGCAGAAGATCTGGTAGGTAAAATTGCTTTTTCCAGTGCCCTAGACCTAAACATGCATTTAACCCTTGGAGTGGGTAGAGAACCCTACTGCAAAGGAGGATTTATGTCTTCCTCAGAGTTTGGCTTTAAACAACTATATTTTACCAAAATTATTTTCTAATTAGAAAAGGAAATAAAATTGTGACTTGTTCTCAGATTCACAGAAGTCTTTCAATTACCCACCTGCATATAGTAAAGTGCCAGCTCTGGAGATTGCATGACTGACTGTTATCTTCACAAGGGACCAATAGAGATGTGAGTAGAACACGGTTCTTGTTTTTTTTTTTGCCCATTTCATTTTCGAAGAAAAGTGGCTAATGTGCCGTTACACTGATCTAAATCATCTGCTGAAGAGGTTTGTGGGGAGACAAAGATGGTCAATCAGCAGAGTGAAACTCTCCATTCAGCAGAGATCATGTGACCAATGCATGGCATTGGTCATCCCGTGAGCAGTGAAGGAGGCTCATTATTTTGGCAAAGGTCTTTACATTTTTTAGTGCAAGTTTATTTTGAAGCAAGCCTAAGGTGGGGTTTGGTGTAGCAGGAAGTGTGCATGCAGTTTATATAGAGCACCCAGGGTTCCTACGAAACTTGGAATGAATGGTATGATCCCTCTCACCTTATGTGCTTTAATTTTGGACCAGCACTGTCAATCGTAGCCTTACTGGCCAGTAACAAAACCCAGAGGGATCAGGGTCAGATTTTCACCTGGGAATCAGGTGTTCAAATTGCATACCAGAACACGCCGAAATTCAGGGATGTTCCATATTATATGTGAACATGCATGCAGCTGGATGTGTCTGCTACATCATACCAATTAGGAATGAATAATTCTAGTATGCTTTCAGGTTTGTTTTAAGATTACTTTGTATTAGTGCCTTCTTTTTGCTTTTTTAGAAAAACAAGAAGCCTCACCTTTGGTAGTACTCAAAGTTCAAAGAGGTTCAAATACTCAAAATTCAAACTGAAATATGAAGAATTAGAAAATTCTATTGTTAATATTTATTTTCAGGGAAAATAATTTGTCATCTTTTTTCACTACAGATATACAGTCATCCTCAGGATTTCCAAGAACACAGTGCTCTTCCATAATATGGGAAATCTATGCAACCTTCTGCATATTATCTTCATTCACTTAAAGAATATTTAAACTCTGTCAGTAAAATCGAATTTAAGCTATACAATGCCGTGTAATTTACAATGTTTTAAAATGTGCAGCTTTAAAAAAAAAACGAAAATACACCTAATGATCCTGCTTTAAAGGTCTTTGTTCAGGTACTCCTGTGTTCTCACTTTTTCACATGGCTTCCAGTGGAGAATATACACTCACTGGCCACTTTATTAGGTTCACCTTGCTAGTGCCAAGAAAATATCCCCAAACACCATTACGCCACCACCAGCCCGAACCGTTGATACAAGGCAGGATGGATCCATGCTTTCATGTTGTTCATTCCTTATTGTGACCCTACCATCTGAATGTCACAGATGAACCAGTCTGTTTTGGATACAGTGGAGAAGCCTGTAATCCCAAAGCAAGCACATTTTTTTTTTAATATATTGTTTTCATTGACCATATTGAAAAGATTTTCTGATATTTTAAAAAAGGTAACACAAAGACGATGTTAATGTCAACAGGAAAATTAAGATTGCAATAAAAAAAACAAAGTTTCAGCTAAATAGAAATTTTTTGTTGCTGTCTTTTTCCCCATTGGATATCCCATCACTTTCTGTCACTAATATACCTTGTTACTAGGACATAAAAGTTATAGTAATGTGTCCATTGCAGATGCAGATGGCAAATAAAACCTGAAAGAGGTTCCAGGCCTTTACTACTATATTAGTTCAGTATAGAATGGTGGAGTACAATGTGTAATGGCTAAGGAAGGAGCATCAGGAAGGTTCCGAATACTCCCATCTTTAGTTAGCAAATCTTAACTTTCTCAATTAAATGATAGCAAACATGGTACAAGACTCTTCTCCCTTTTTCTGGTACAAGGGGGGGAAAAGTCCTCTTTTTTGGTGGCACAATTAACTTGTATGATAAATTAACAATTCAAAAGATTTTTTTTATATAAAAACAGTACTAAATTTTATTTTTACAATCTTCAAAAATAAATATAAAGCTACAATACATATTGCGGCGCTGTCATCAGAGATGGAATTGCAAATCTAATCATGGATCATGCATGGTTCGCACTTGATGCGTTTCGAGATCAACAAAAATCTCTTCTTCAGAAGTGCTCAAGAAGGCATGAAGTCTATAACAAACATATATATATATCAATATACATGATGCAATCAAATTATTGTAAACACTTTGATACTTTACAATATGGTTATATTGTAAAGTATCAAAGTGTTTACAATAATTTGATTGCATCATGTATATTGATATACATGTTTGTTATAGACGTCATGCCTTCTTGAGCACTTCTGAAGAGATTTTTGTTGATCTCAAAACGCGTCAAGTGCGAACCATGCATGATCCATGATTAGATTTGCAATACCATATCTGATGACACCGCTGCAATATGTATTGTAGCCTTATGTTTGTTTTTGAAGATTGTAAAAATAAAATTTCGTACTGTTTTTATATAGAAAATCTCTTTTGGGAGTGCGCATGCGCGGCCGGCGGGACGGACATGTCCCGATAAGGCTCCGTCTCCCCGTCGGGTGACAGCGCCCTTCAAGCAGCGGGTCCCGGCCCGCAATATATCCTGGGGGGGACCCGATCCCTGCGGCAATCCATCCAGGGTCTGGTCCGCCTTGGTTCGCGGCGGATCACCTGCAGCAGACCGGGGATTTCTGACAGGGGACTCGTGTCCCGTGGTGAGCCGCACATAGGCCCGCCCACCGCTGCCTACACTGCGCCCAGACAGAGGAGAGGGAGAATAGGGGGGCTGAAATCTCTATAACAGCCCCCCCCACAAACTACACAATGGTTAAGGGGGCACCTCGGCACCAGATCCCCCCTTCCACCAAAACAATAAAGGAGGCCCTGGCAAAGGTTTCCACAAAGATGGCCACCGCCCCTACACGTGGAAGCAAGCAAGCAGCAGGGGCATATCAGCCCTGCAGGATCCGCAGCCCAGCCATCCCTGCACGTCTGAGGGTGAGTCTGACACTGAAACTGATGTCCCTGCACAAGCCCTGACGCCTGACCTTACACCCCCTGACCTGTTGTCACTCTTCGAAAAAATGCTGCACAAAGCTTTGAAGCAAACCTCAGACCGCATCACTGCCACGCTATCTAGAGAAATCCGTGAACTAGGACAGTGCACCGCGGACCTAGAACAGAGGGTAGATGGTCTTGACGCCTCGCTTCAGACACATGCGGACGACCTGGATCTCCTGCGTGACGAAAACGCTACATTATTGATAAGACTGGAGGACTTTGAAAACCGGGCACGGCGCTCAAACTTGCGGATCCGTGGCCTTCCGGAAATGATCGTCGATGTCCAATCAACGGTTACAGCTCTGTTCCAAGAGCTTGCTCCAGCTATCCCAATCGAGAGATTAGAATTGGATAGTGTCCACAGGGCACTAGCGCCACGACGCACAGATGGTCCTCCACGTGACATTATAGCCAAGCTCCGCACCAAAGAGCAACTCCTACAAGCTGCCCGTAACGTAGAATCTCTACAGTTCCAGGGACATACCTACCAATTATTCCAAGATCTATGCCCCACAACTATCTCCAAGTGCAGGGCTATGAAACCTCACCTACAAGTGCTCCAACAACACGCTATTCAATATAGGTGGAGCTTCCCCTTCGCAGTGCGATTCCGATACCAATCCCGAGATTACACCTGCAAGACTCCAGAAGATCTCCTAGACACCTTGCAGATCCTGCAACTACATTCTCCAGCGATGCCTTCAGAGAGCGCCAAGTGGAGGTCTGCATCCTGCTCGCCGCGGAAGTCCCACCCCGCGCGTGCAACTGAAAGTCCACTCAACCTCCACAAACGAGGACGATTTTCGTCTCCGGGTCTATCCTCACAAGATACCATGGACTGAACTATATCCCATGATTATTCCTCTTTCTCCCTCATTTTTTTTGGCCACATACACCAAACGGTGTTCCCTCCTGACTGTCATTGTGGTTACCACTGTTGATATTCTTTCTCCCTCTGCCTGGTAAATTTTGGTTGATCCACAACCTGGGGATTGTTCCACATCCCCCCCCCCGGGCTTCATTCTCATTCTAGTTTAGTTTATATTTGGGAGCCTAGGCTTCGACGGCAAGTGATGCCACAGCCCTTCCCCCATGATATCTCAATAGTACAGCTACTGCCGTCTGAACCTAGGATACCATGATTTTCTTTAATGTGTTTTTTTTTTTCATACACCTGTTCTACCGGGACCTCGCCATCATTTTTCAATTTCGTTGCTGTCATCCTTACGGTCCGTGTACCTGCACACTCCAACCTAGCCCCTGTGTTATTGGTTATTTAATAGCACTTGGGCTACTATTGTTCCCTAGCCCGCCCTGACTCAGGGTGTCCTTGGGAACCCACCCTCTAAGGCCTTACATGGCCTCTTACACCCTTTCTTTCCTGTTGCCTCTCATATACCATACCCCTCCTCCAACGTGACTCCATGACTCTGCACAACATGCTTCGCAGCGTTCTCATCCCTCACAGTAACCATCACGTTCCACCCCCGGAGGTAGTGAAATGCTACTCTAACCACTATGCACTTTTCCCATGGGCTCGTTAAATATCCTTACCCTGAATGTACAGGGCCTCAATATTCCACAGAAGCGTAATAAGGCCTTCCGAACCTTTGCTACACTCAAAGCACACGTGGTCTGTCTACAGGAAACACACTTCACTCCCAATTCTACTCCTAAGTTTTTTGGCCCCCGATTTCCTCAGGTCTATACAGCCTCTGCCACCACCAAACGTAGGGGGGTACTGATTGCCTTTCATCGCACAACACCTTTCACTCTATGTACCGAAATCAAAGATCCGGAGGGTCGTTACCTCCTGTTAGTTGGGCAGCTCCTTCACGTAGATGTCACCATTGTTGCATACTATGCCCCAAACCAAGACCCTTTACCATTCCTTTCCCACATACTCTCGGTTATAGACCACCATAAACGTGGAACTTTAATTGTTAGCGGAGATTCTAACAGTGTAATATATCCCTTTCTTGACAAATCCCCTCAACCATCTCCTGTCCCTGCCTCTAAACAAACCTTCCAAGCCCTACTACACCGTTATTCTTTGATAGATACATGGCGAGAACTCAACCCGGCTAAACGCCAATACACCTTTTATTCTCATCCCCACCAGTCATTCTCCAGGATAGATCATATTTTCATTACCACCGCCTCTACCTCCCGGCTCCTGACTTCTGAAATAATTCCAATCCCCTGGTCTGACCATTGCGCCGTACTCACGGCCATGACCTCGCTAGCCCCATCTCCTGCTGAACCCTCTTGGATTATTAATGATAACTTGCTTGCAAACCCAGCTCACTGTCTAGAAATTAAAGCAGCCCTTAAAGACTATTTTTCTCTCAACCAATCACCTGATATTTCTCCTCTCCTGTTATGGGAAGCACATAAACCGGTATTGCGAGGGTTTTGCATTAGCAAAGCATCCTTCTTAAATAAATCCAAAAGACAACAACGTCTCTCCCTGGAACAGGCCTACGATTGCTCCCATCAAGCTTTCCAGGCGGCTCCCACGCCTGCCAACCGTGAGGCCCTGGAGCGATCTAGATTGGCTCTAGATCTCATCCTCACAGATCAAGCGGAACTCTCACTCCGCAGATCTAGGCACAAATATTACACTAGGGCAAATAAACCTAATACATTCCTGGCCCTCTCACTCCGCAGGCTTGACCAACTTACTAAACCTATCTGGATGCGCACCTCTTCTGGCAACCTCACTAGCAACCCAGAACTCATTCTACAGACTTTCCATAAACACCTGTCACAGCTTTACTCCTCTTCCACACCTTTTGACCCCGCACAAGCAGAGGCCCTTTTAACTTCTATTTCCTTCCCGAAACTTTCGGAGTGTCAGTTAGTGGCACTTGAGCGACCCATCTCCCCAGCCGAAACCTTAGACGCTATTAAAAATCTGAAACTACGTAAACGCCCAGGACCAGATGGCTTCTCAGCCACCTATTATAAAAAATTTGCTCATCTCCTTACACCTATCCTCACTAATGCTTTTAATGCCTTACTGTCTGGCCAAACCTTCAACCATGAAACAGTACAAGCGAACATATCAATGATCCCAAAGCCGAATTCTGATGACACGCAGTGGTCCAATTATAGGCCAATTTCTCTTCTCAACATTGACATCAAACTGTTAACCAAAATCCTCTCTTCCCGTCTTAACCTGTGTATTGGCTCTCTAATACATAACGACCAAGTGGGCTTTATCCCAACTAGGCAAGCGGGGGATAATATTAGGCGTGCATCTCTTTTGGCTAATTTAGCCATGTCTTGTAATATCCCAGCCTGCTTCCTGTCCCTGGATATCTGGAAAGCGTTTGATACAGTCTCATGGCCTTACCTCAGATATATATTGCACCGTTGGGGTTTCGGCCCACATTTTTTAACCTGGGTCTTCTCGCTGTATCGAGAGCCTTCGGCCAGAATTAGATATCTGGGGCATAGGTCAGCTCAGTTCCCAATCTCCAGGGGCACGAGACAGGGCTGCCCTCAGTCGCCTTTGCTCTTTGCTCTGGTTATAGAGCCTCTTGCCCTCTTAATTAGAGCTAATCCGGATATCAGAGGACTGGAGATAGGAGGCATGCACCATAAACTATGTCTCTTCGCGGATGACGTCTTGCTCTTTCTTACATCTCCGTTGACCTCCTCCCCATCCCTACTCCGGCTTCTCGAAGCGTTTGGTTCGCTGTCTGGACTAGTAATAAACCCCCATAAATCAACAGCACTCAACATCTCTCTCCCCCCGATAGAGTTGACACATCTAAAGCAGATTTCCTTGGTCACAGTGTCATATCCCTTTTTTGGGAATCAAACTGACCCCTAAGTTATCAGACCTTTACGCAGCTAACTATCTTCCGATGCTAAACCACCTTTCGGCCCTTTTGACCAAATGGTCTTCCCTACCCCTCGCATGGCTAGGCAGAATAGCAGTTATCAAAATGTCAATCCTCCCAAAAATCCTATATCTATTTAGAGTCCTCCCAGTCCCAGTCCCCCCTCACTACATCCGCACATTGCAGTGTCGCATTTTTTCCTATGTATGGGGCAAAACTCGTCCTCGTATACCACGCTCCACCCTATACCAATCTAAGCTCAATGGTGGTCTAGGCTTACCCGACATCAGCAAATACTATCAAGCAGCGCATTTAGCCCAATTACCTAAATATCATGCAACCTTTGAAATCCCACAATGGGTGGCACTAGAGTCGATAGAATGTGACCCCTTATCTACAGCTAACTTACTCTGGTTGAGGCCAATAGACCGCCGCTCTATAACCAACCCCATCACTTCTCATTTTTTATCCATGTGGTACAGGCTGAAAACCCGATATCCCCTTCAATCACTACATAATCCCCTGCTTTCGTTCCTGCGAAACCCAGCTTTTCCCCCGGCCTGGCAGACACCCCTTTTATTCAAAGCCTGGTCCTCTGCTAATTTGCTCCGCACGCATCATTTCCTACAGAGGAATAAGTTTAAATCCTTTGCCTCGCTGCGGGAAACGCATAACCTCCCAGCTTCCGAGATATTCAGATACTTGCAGCTACAACACTTTTACGCCCCCAAACGAGCATGCTACAAAGACCCTCACAGACGTGGGCTTATCTCTTGCTTATATTCACTCTTCACAACCTCGATCACCACGTCCCCCCTTCTGTATACCCATAAGTGGGAAGTGGATCTGGGCAAGAAACTTGACCTATCTGATTGGGATCACATTTGGGCCAACACAAAATCTTCATCACAGAACATTGTAGCACTGGAAACAAATTATAAAATTTTAACCCGCTGGTACTTGGTCCCAGCGAGAATCGCAAAATTTACCCCTAATTACTCTCCCAACTGTTTCAGAGGCTGCGCAGACCTAGGAACACACTACCATATGTGGTGGAACTGCCCAGTGGCCCAAGTCTTTTGGGATGAAATTTTCACCATGATATCTACACTTAGCACTATCACTCTACGTCCTGACCCAACAACAGCCCTACTCAATCAGTGCCCTCCTGGAGTTTCAAATTCACAATTCAAGCTCCTCATGCAAGTTACGACGGCAGCTAAACAAGTTATAGCGAAATCCTGGAAATCCCCCACCCTAAGTGTTGCGGCCGTCAAAACCAGAATAACACAAGCCATGATACATGCAAAGGTGGAAGCCACAATTCTAGACAAGATTCCTAAATTTTTACGCATATGGAGCCCCTGGGTAGAGCACTTCCTCCCGCCTAACTTCGATGAATCAATCCTTCTTCCTTGATTTTTATACTGCGAGCCAAGGATGCTGTCAGCAGCCCTTCGTAGGCAGCACCTGAGGTCTGCTGCAGACTTGCTAAGTGCTCATGGAGTCACCGTTGCTGTTCCCCCTTCCCTCCCCTATCTTCCACCCCCGTCTGACCCCCTCCAAACTTCACCCTATTTCTTTTTTGCACCTGGGAGACAATACTCTGATTGGCTGGGACAATGATGTTATCTGTAGTCGACTTTTATATACCTGTTTCAGCTAGAATTATATAGACATCTGTAATGTGATCCTCATTCATTTTTTCTACGTCCTACTGCCTCATTGTCCAATGTACACTAACAAAGTCTCCCTGTTTGTAACGTTTGTAACTTTATGGTTTATTGTTAATAAAATGTTTGAACAAGAAAATCTCTTTTGAATTGTTGCAATTTATCATGCAAGTTAAATTGCGCCGGTAAAGTCCCACCAAAAAAAAAAAGAGGATTTCCCCCCCCCCTTGTATTCGTTAGGGATGTTGGCACTTTATGTATTATATCCCTTCCTCTCTCTATTTTTTCTGGTACAAGACTTTTCTCCATTTTTCTAGTACAAGACTCTTCTCCCTTTTTCTTGTGCAAAATAGAAAACAAATACTAATATATGAACAGTAGCTGTAAACTACACCAATAATTTTCTATTGCTCTCCTTGCTCTTATATTGTTAATGATTGGATTTAGGAAAGGAGTTACCATAGTGCATATAAGAACAATCATTTTGTCATAGTCTACAGCGGGGGTCGGTAACCTGTTGATTGCGATCTGCCCATCGACCACGGGCAGGTGACAGGTAGATTGCAAACACGTTCCTGCTTTGCTGATCCAGGGATCACTAAATGGGGGACCTTAGTCCAAGTCACTGTCGAGACCATCGTGGATGCACCACTTAAGTGTCGGTCCTTCCCCTCAGTCTTCACTGTTCTCATGCTCACAGCACATAATATACAGCACAGCAGGAAGAGGCAGGGTGGCCCTGGCAAGCAATTGCCAGCTTGTTAATATGAAAAGTTAACTCTGGCAGCTTCCGATCCTACCCTCAAACCAGAACTGTGCAGCCCTCCACTTTCCGCTCTGCTATACACCTATGTAAGGTAGGAAAATTAAGCTAGGAACTAGGACACTGTGCTGTGTGTATATGTGGCGCGGGGGGGGGGGTGATGTGAAGGGGGCAGAGATCATTGCTCTGGGGGGGGACACTACTGTGAGGGGAGTGATGTAAAGGGGGCAGAGGTCATCATTGTGTGAGGGGGTGATGTGAGGGGGCAGAGTACATTACTGTGGAGGGGATGATGTGAAGAGGGCAGAGTATACTACCGTGGGGGGCAGAGGACACTACTGTGGGGAGGGGGGTGTTCAGAGAACACTACTGTGGGGGGGGGGGGGGCAGAGGACACTACTGTGACACACTATGTGTTCTTCATGCCATCTTGATAGTTAATGTATTTGGAAAAAAATAGTGTGCCACACAGTAGGGATCTTCCATGTTGTCCAGGCAGAGCTACCTCTCTCTAGTCTACAGAGTGGTATACTGGGCTTTCATGCACAGTCTGGTATACTGGGTTTGCATGCACAGTGTAAGTACAACTGCAGAGGAAAGTATTTTCTACTTCCCTTTTAGTCCTAATCTTTAATCTTGAAAGAATGATAATAATGTACAAATAAGACAGCAAATCCAAGGTTAAACATGAAGGTAATACTAAAAATTCTGGAAAAACCCTCTGCACACTGTTATACACTCTTTGCAGCAAACTTTTCAAAAAATGAGGGATTTGTAGTTCATATACTGAACATTGAAATACATGTTTAAGCCAACTGCATCAAAGTAACCCCTCTCTGGCCTGTCCCTACTCTGCTCTGCAAACCGAAAATGCTCCTCCAGTGGATATAGTGCCAATGTGGGGTAGATAGACAAAACAGCAGGAGAGCTACAAGGTTCAGGTCTGCTCAATGACCTGCAATGCAATAGAAATAAGCTCAGGTTTATCCAGAGTTTTAGTGTTAACGTGGTCACCTGATAGATTATACACATTTCCTCATAGCAGTAATGTCCTCGGTCATTTAGTTTGAATGATGCCCTGCAGTATTCAGCCTGGGAGACTGTCACGGGTACAACCCCTGAAGGGGCACAACTATGGTGACCTGCACAGTGTAATGATGCAGAGAGCGGCTCAGCTGTTATTAAGTCAGCCCAGTCATTGAGGACCACCCACTGTGGTGAGATCTGAAAAAGGACCCTGCATGTCACATGACCAATCAAAAGACACCTGACAAAAGTATAAAAGCAAAGTATTGGGTAAACATTGGGGAGCTGGGATCAAGCTTTTAACATTACTACTAATATAATAGGCAGTAGAGATTTTAAATACTTAGTATAACAAAAAGAGAGAGAGAGAAAACTATGTATAGGCTATTTGGCAAAGACTTGCAGTTTTAACCTACAAGTGTTTGTTATTTATTATAGACTCAGGACAGCACGTTTACTGGAGAATGTGACTATGTGCATATTTTAGTGCCCAGAAATCTCCTAGTGCTGTGTAAAGCTGTCTATAGACTTGAATGGCTGCAGGCAGCTGTACGCAGATGTAAGGTCCCAAAAGCTGATTATCTGTGTACAGCAGCCTGCAACCATTCAATTCTATGGGCAGCTGTGCTCAGTACCAGGAGCTTCCGGACACCAAAATATGGCAATGATTTTATGCTGTACTAGAGTGCATCTGTGTGCATGAGTCCTAACTCAACCCTATTTCAAATATAATATTTATTACAAAAAGTTGTATCATTCATTGTAACCATAATTAATATCAATATTATTATGCAAACAATATGCTAATCATTGTACTATCATATTATATATCAATTTTTATTCAATAGGGTTTTTGCATTCAGAAAACATATGGTATATTATTATATAGAGTTTATACAGGACCAATAGTTTGCCCTCACGATGTAAAGCGCTGCGCAAACAGAACAGTTACAATACAATTAAATATAGGAGGAATCAGAAGGACCTGCTCATTAGAGCTTACAATCTAAAAGTGGAGGGTCAAGAGATACAAAAGTTTTTAGCTGGTGAGGATCAGTTAATGGAAAAAATAAAAGTATAGTTGTTAGTTGGAGGCAGCATAGGCTTCTCTGCAGAGAAAAGTTTTCAGGGATCGCCTAAACGTGGACATAGTATGAGATAGTCTGGCAGATTGGGGTGAGGAATTCCATAGAATGGGAACTGCTTGGGATAAGTCCTGGAGACGAGCATGGGAGAAGTTGACAAGGGAACTAAAGAGCAGAAGGTCTTGGGAGGAACAAAGAGTGATTTGGTTGGTATTTGGGGATGTGATGTAGATAGGAGTTGTGGATGGCTTTGTAAGTTGCTGTTAGTATTTTGAAGTTGATTCTTTGGGTGAGTGGTAACCAATGCAAGGATTGGTAGAGAGGAGTAGCAGACAATTAATGGCTGCTAAGGGTGATGAGCCTGGCAACAGCATTCATGATGGACTGGAGGGGGGATAGCCTATGTAAAGGGAGTTGCAGTGTGCATTCTAACACTAGTGGGCATTTGTGATGTGTGGGGGCTAAAATGTTCCCTCAAATATAAATAGTATTTTATCACTTACCTGACAATCTAGTAAACTATAGGTACAGAATAATAATGATAAGCATAATTATAATTAATATTTTTGTCATTATTATTATTTAGGTACACAAATATGCAAACACAAAAAAACAGTAACATATTGTATGGGCTTAAAGAAGAATCCTGGGACAGGCAAACACAATCAGCCATTAGTATACCCCCCTACACAGGTTAATAAAATTTTACAAATCCATTAGCCATTAGTCTAGACCTCCACCTGCTGGTTCAAAAGCAGTATAGAAAATATTAAATAGGAACCATTATGGTTTGTTAGCTGAATGTTAGTGGGCACATCTCCATGCTGTCCGTTACAAGATATGGCTCCCCAAAAACTGTGTTGGGAGCACAGAGGTACTTTTAACTCAATGCATCCACTCCGTGTGACCTCTACTTCTTTTTTGTGTTGCTTTATGAATGGCATACTTTATTACAGTGGAAGTTTATGGGGTCACTACCACCACAATAAAATAATAGGGAGTGGAAACAGAGATTGCACAAACCAGAAACACTAAGCTGGTATTCCTACTAGCCTTACTACAGTTTAACTTCCACCTCCAGCACTGCAGCACCAACCAGGTGGTAGTGGCTCCTCCTGCACTGAGGACTACTGAGGACTGGGTGAGTATCTGCAAGCTGCTCTTTCACAGTAGCCCTTCTTCATGCCACTTTGTTTTGGGAAGAAAAGGGAGAATTTGAGAATGGAGCCAGATCTCTCTACTGGGAAGGGGGTTAGGTTGCACACTGGCCTTTGTGCTACCCACTCCTGAGCCCTACACCCTGTGCAATATACTCTCCTGAGCCCTGTGCCTGTTTGGTAACCACTCCTGAGCTCTGCATGATACACACTCTTGAACCCTGCACCTTCCTGAGTTCTGTGCCCTACACAATATTTTTTCCTGAGCCCTGCATCCTGTGTGAATCACTCTCCTAAGCCCTGCACAATATGTATTCCTGAGCCTTGTACCCTGTGCAATACACAGTTATGAGTCCTGGCCACACACGCCACTTTGTTCTTTTGCTCAGGAAGAGGAGAAGTTGGCAGTCAGCAATGGAGATGTGACAATCTGCATCTAGAAAATAGCTCTCTATAAACACTCACACACATCTACAGTTTATGTTTTAAATTAACATCCAAACGATTGCCATTCCCTGAATAGAAGTCGTCGCCTCATTTGACTGAACTGTCTGGTAAAAGATAAGTAACTTCTCTAATGAGTCTTTCAATGCTGTGGACATAGTCATTTTCAGCTATTGATCTCTGTAAACAACAGGTGTTTTACAACATAAATTGTGCAGTTAATAAACAGTAGTATGAAGCTTTACTTTCTGTTAACTCACTTTACTTACTACTTTACTTACTGCTTAGAGGACCAAATAATATTTACAGACACTTATTTATATATAATTGTTTAAAACAAAAATTATATTTTGTCCTATGCATAATAAATAAAGACCCAGCACACAATAGTGACATGAAGGTCGGAGTGGGGACACTCCACTCTAAAGGAAGGCCCAAAGCAAAATTAAAAAAACAATAGGTGAAGGGCATACATGACTGTTTGAAGAGGTGAGGCAAGCCTTGAAGAGGTTAAATTTGGACTGGGGTTTTGAATGTTGGAGAGCTTACCTTATTGGTGTTGATATATGGCTGAGAGGAGTTTCAGAGACTCCACAAGGGGATGGATAGCTGCAGGCTCCGTTGAGTGTGCAACAGATGAAGAAGAAACTTCCCACAGCACCCTGGCAGTTGGTTTTTGGAGGCAGTGAAATTCAAAGTTAATAGAATGGTTGGAGACCCATTTGTGGTATGGTGTCCTTGGGTGCATTTGGGTTAATTATGGGTGAACTGGGAATATGGAAAATGGAGGTCTCTGCAGATAGTTGGGATTGTCTCCGGTGTGTTGCAGCTGGGGGCCTATCATAATTGAAGGCATCAAACACATGCTATATTGTAATCTGTGGAAACACTCACAGACCAACAAGTTTTGACTGTTTCTGTTTTAAGGAATGTTGTTATATTTAATGTTATGTAGCACCCTACTAATTAGCTAGGGGAAGCTAAACTTTAATTAACTAGCTAGGGCTGAGTAGTAGCCTGGGTGTGATAGCTAGCAGGGGTCAAAATTTGGTCAGAGCTGAGAGGCTCTGCAGACCAGCCCTCTGAAATATCCCCCTAAACTAGAACTTTGGAGAAAGGTCTAGAAGCAGTGGGTGAATCTGAGGAGTGGCTGACCTGTACTCTTAGAGGATCCCAGCCAAACCCCAACAAGAGAATTGGCAAGGGGTCAGGACAACCTTTAAGAATAAATAGAAGGCCAGGTAGCATCCACTGATCCACTGGCAACATAGGGGTGGGGCCAAGTAAGGAGACCAGCACCCTCTGGGTCACATAGGGGAAGGAGCACTCTAGTGGGAAACTGGATTACCTGCTACCCAGGACTGTTTCATTATTTAAAGGGACAGACACTGGTTCCCCTGCCCAGGGATTCACCCAGAGATGCCGGATTAAGGAGAATCTAGGGTCTGGGGTTATACTTCAGGAGAGACTGACTAGCTCTCCATAAGAGGATTTTTTTCTGTACAGACTTGTAAATAGTTTCAGAAAGCTTATTGTCAGGGCTCCAGGTATGACCAGAGGTGTGTGGACTGACACAGGGAAACGCAGGCTTCAGATATGGTATAAACAATATAATTTATTAAGACTAACAATACAAAACGCAGTGCAAAACTAAACAAACACAGTGCAAACAAACCAAACCACCCACCGATAACAATACATACAATACAAAGAGTAGTCAGGCAGGCCGGGTCAGTGGCAAACGGAGTACCAGGAACAAGCGGGAGAGTGGTCGGGGTCACAAGCTGGGTTCAGTAACTCACGGGCAGCGCGGTACAGAGGATCGGGCAGAGAATGGTCAGGGTCACAAGGCAGGGATCAAGCAGGAGAAGTCAGCAGAGGTCAGGATCAGGAAGGGTTGGCAACAAGTCAGACAGGAACAGGAATACAGGATACAAGGTACAGGGGCCCATGGAAAAACACACACCAAGGCCCTGACTGTGAGTCTGGCCATTCCTTAAATACAACCCCTGCAATCAGCTTCAGGTGTTTGGCTGATTGCAGGGGTGAGTCTCTGATTGCTGAGAGCACCTGCTGGCCAGCCCTGGTACTGCAGCCCACAAGGCAGGTGAGTCCCACCATTATTAGCAAGTCCATTCCTGACACTTATCCTCAGTTCCAGTTCCATTAGGCATCCAGTACACCCCTTATCCCACACAATTTTCAAATCCTCTAACAAAACTTCAAAACAAGCTCAAGAACTAGTCACTGACTCCTGAATGTAAGTGGATGTGAAAATGTGTGTTGGCTGGCTGTGCAGGACTATAGGGGGCCCAAAACTATTGCAAATCCTATGGGGGTAGTGCTACACTTATTTAATTGTATTTGTTAATAAAAGGCTGCAATGACTATTTTGACTACAAACCTTGGTGTGGCCTTTTTCATTTAGGGGGTATGTTAAGAGGTTGGGTTTGAGGTATGGCTAGCAGGTAATTGATAAAGTTGAGGACATCTATTCTACATGAGGCATGAAAGTGTTGGCTTCCAAAGACATTTCAGGAGATTTCTGTACAAAGCTTATATACTCATATGTTTATGAAATGTCCTTCTGACTACTCTTCTTAGGACAAGTTTCACTTCCATGTTCCTTAGGCTATTTTATTAAATGGTATGAGTAAAGCGGTTAACATGGCATACAACTTGTCATAGTCCACAAAGTGTGCACTTTATGGCCTGGTGTGGACAGTGAAAAACAGTAGTATAAAATACTGTCACCACAATAATGTGAGAGAAACAGGTGGAGAAGGTGTTGCTTCATCCTGAGTTCTTCCTAATTTGAACAACTCTTTATATATTATTAGTGCACATTACTAACACATATACAGCATTAAACATAGATAAACAACCATGTCCAAATAATTTTGTGGGTTTTTTTTTATTTTAGTGTTTTCTTTTTGTATTGTTTTTGCACTTATAATGAGAGAACATGTACGTGGTCATTGTAGATCTCTGATTAAAATGCTAGTTAGTCATGCAACAAGTCAGAGCAAAGTTGCAACTGATCTGGACATAAACCAAAAATACATGAGCCAAACACCATAGCTTGCACCATACCGTATGTCCTTATAGAAGTATACCGGCCAAATGAGAAAAAATGTGTCACAAAGTGATGTTCATGGTGTAACTGGTATTGGTATAGACAGTAATGGTAACATCGATGCATGCCTGGTCTGCAGAGCTGTCATTATGGCGGACAGCTGCTGGAACGCAAGCCTGGAGCCTCCGCAAACTGGAAGTGCATAACCACGTTCACTTCCAACCAATGGCATTGATGCCATTGAATCAGCATTGATCTCAGCATGAATCCCCAGCAATGTTCCGTCTGCAAGAGATTTCCTGCAATAACGCTGCCTCCCTTCTCAGAGAATACCTGCACAAATAGGGGATGTCTACTCATGACCTCATTCTAAAAACATGGAGAAATGTATAGTAGATTAACATTATTAATATTATACAGAATTTATATAGTGCAAATTGTTTGCACAACTCTTTACAAACCAAAGGGAGACAGTACAGTTAGAATACAGTTCAATGCAGAAGGAATAGGAAGATCCTGCTTTTGTGAGCTTACAATCTAAATGGGAGGAGGAGGTGGTACAAAATGTGGGGGGATGAGCTGATGGAGTTGGTTGACACAGTTTTTAGGTGAAGGCGGGATAGGCTTCTCTGAATAGTTTTCTGTGATAACCTAAATGAGGACAGGGTAGGTGATAACTGGACATATTGGGGTAGGGAGTTCCAAAGGATGGGAGAAGTTCTGAAGAAATCCTGGAGGCAAGCATCGGAGGAGGTGATGAGGGAGCTAAAGAAAAAAAGGTCTTGGGGGGAATGGAGTTGATGATTTGAGCAATATGTTGAGGTGAGGTTAGTGATATAGCTGGGGCCGTGTTGTGGATGGCTTTGTATGTTGTAGTTAGTATTTTCATACATTGGGCTAGTGTTAGTCAAAGGAGGGACTGGCAGAGTAGGGTAGCAGCCACGGATTGGTTGGTAATGTGGAGGAGTCTAGCAGCAGCATTCATGATGGACAGAAAGGGGGATAGCCTATGTAGAGGTAGGCCAGTGAGGATTGAGTTGCAGTAGTCAAGGCGGAGGATAACCAGGGGGTGAATACATTGTTTTGTGGTGGTGTTAGTTAAAAAGGGGCAAATTTGTATACGTATTGCAGATGTTCAGCCCAGTCCCCCATAATAATTCCATTCTGCCACTAGATATTTTCATTCATTCAGCCTGAATTCAACCAGCATTCAACGTGGAAGACTGATGACTAAAGACTGAGTGCAGAACGCCATGGATTCACCCCCTGAAGGGACATAATGATGGAGAGAGTGGCATAGCATGTTATTGCAACACTCTCTATCATTATGAAATGCCCACTGTGTGAAAAAAAAAAACAAGACATCTAAAAAGGTAGGTATAAAAAAAAAAAAAATTAAATTAAAAGAAAAAAAATCAAGAAAAAAAACACAGCATGAGGGGACGTGAGCCTGGAGTTATTTCTAATATGATAGATAGTAGAGCTTTTAAATGCTTTGCTTTTTTACAGCTTTTTAATTTTTTTTTTTTTTTACTATATCACAAGGACTTGATTTTAACCTACATATGTTTGTTATTTATTAACTCAATGCAATATTTTAGGATATAATTGCCAACTGTTGTATTAAATATAATCTGTCATTACTTTACAAGCAATCAATATTCATATAATATTCTATCAACAGAATAATGGATGACTATCATGTTTTTGCTTACAGAAAGTATAAAAATCTAGGGGAAGTGTTTAGCAGTTTTTTTTTAAATCCATAAAGTGCATTTAAGAAGGAGGTTAACCATTCAGTATGTGAATTCTCAGATTAGTGGACATTTATAATGTGAGTGTAGGGTGAAAGCAAATTATAATTTTGCTTTTTATCTGACACAGGATGCCAACTCACTTTGTCCAAAACTGAACCAGGAAGAGTAAAGATAGCTTAGCTCTGTTCTTCACCCACAGGAGAGCTCCCCAAGAGGTATTTTGCCTCTAGTGGGCTTAATTGTTGGCCTCAATAATTAGGCCAAATGGGGGGGGGGTCAAAATGCGTCTAAGTCGGATTTTTTTTGCATTTTTCTGTAGCCTGACTAGCTGTTTTATACGATTTGCAGCAGTTTATTACATGTCATGTTGATATCAGTGATAGGAGCTTTAGAGTTTGTGTACATAGAAAACAGGTCATTACCATAATATTTGTAATAATAACTTGGTTAAAAATGACACTAAAATATTGGCTGATATTTACCATAGATAACATTTAATTCATGAACATCAAACCTAACTATAAAATGTAATAAGCTAACAAGCATTTGCAATTTCAGTCAAAAGGCAAAAAACAATTGATGGTTTAATAATGCAATCATTAAGTATTGCGAAACTATAATGTAAAAAAAATGCTATATTGGTAATGCTAGAAGGTTGGGGTTCAATGAAATTACATTAATATTGTTAAATAAGCAGAAATATTTAGAAATAAAATAAGTACATTATTTGGTTAAAAGCCTGCTGGCTACTCGGTTGTTAGGATTTATCTCCATGGAAAATCTAACGAAAAGCAAGTATAACCATACATTTCACTAGCACCCAGGATGTACTTGCTTTGTGTGCATTATCAGTATGATCATTCGGCAAATCTTTGTCTTTAGATGCACAGAGTATTCATGAGTAGTACTACCTGACCAGCAGAGCCGCACAACCTTTGATGTATTGATGGTGAATTTCTTCAAGTTCCGTGTCCATCTATCCACCCTTGCTCTGGGCCATAGCGCGTAGGAGGTGTTTTTATAACTCAAGGACATCTCTGAGCCACAAAGGAAGTCACTGCTGAAAGATTTCCCTTTGATAGGCAATGTGATCACATGCCTGAATTGTAGATTACATCTTACCCCCTCTGAACGCTAAAGTGTACCTCATGTAAGACAACTGTCAAATGAGAAGGCTTCTCCTGCTTACTAATATTCTAGCATTTCACTGACAAATAGAATGAGGTGGGGTTCTCAATTTGGGCAGATTTCAGGGCCCCATGTACAGCCTGGGTCTAGGATCCAAGGAGTTTCACAGACAGAGTCACATGTATTGATGTAAAGACTAACTTTTTTAGGCAGGTCAAGTTCACTTTAAGCACAGCAAAGATATTTTATATTACCCATAGATTAGAATAGTAATCTTTTGAATCCCTCTTCTTAAACCTGATAATACTTCTTGATTCCTCAAACTATATATAATGGGATTGAGAAAAGGTGTTAACATAGCATATACAATGGCAAATATTTTGTCAAAATCCCCTAAATGAACTTCTTTGGGACTAGCGTACACAATACAGGCTGCACCATAGAAAAGAGTCACCACAGTCAGGTGTGAAGAGCAAGTTGAGAATGCCTTCGTTTGCCCTGTATTGGTCTTTATCTTCATAATTGCAATGATGATATTGATGTACATTGCAATAACTATTGCCAGGTTGAACATGGTGGCAAAGCCTCCAACACAACGATTTATAGTGACTGTAAGGGTTATATCACCACAAGATAGACTTAGTAAAGGAGCCAGATCACAGAAGTAATGGTTAAGAATGTATCTTCCACAAAATGGAACTTGTGACGTTAGTGTTGTAGGAATTATTGCCATTAGGAATCCCAAGATCCAGCACATGGAGGCCAAGTATATACATACATTTATGTTCATTATTGTTTTGTACCTAAGTGGTTTGCAGATGGCCACATAGCGGTCAATGGCCATGATTGCCAATAAGTTGCACTCTGTAATCCCCAAAGTATGAAACATGTAGAGCTGAACAAAGCACCATCGGAAGGGGATTCTCTTGTTTTTGGTTACCAACATGGCAAGAAGATTAGGTGTTGTAGTGGACACGTACCATATCTCCAGGAAAGACAGATTGGTGATAAAAAAATACATTGGTGTATGAAGATTAATGTGATAACACACCACCAAGATTATCAATATATTTCCAATAAGAGTCAGAAGGTAAATGACAAAGAAGACAGTGAACATTGCAAGGTTGTAATTCCCGTTGTTGACAAATCCTTCTAGTATGAAGTCATTAAAATAAGATTGGTTTGTCATGATAGGTTGGCTTATGTAGACATCAGAATTGTATTCTTGGATAGTTCAGGACTCCTGAAATACAAAATATTAAAAAATCTATATTAAATTATTAAAAATAATGAGGTTGATACCCTCAGGAAAACAAGATGATTCATCTACCAAAAAAAATTTGCAAAAGTTAAAGAAAATTTAATTTTCAAGGTGAACGGTTCCTATTTCTTCAATAAATTGTTCAGTCGCATGAATTTTATTTGCTCATTCCAGATCTGAGTGTATATCATAGGAGCTTAAAAAAATTCAAGAAAATCTCTCTAGAGCAAAATCTCTTTAGAGTTTCTGTCATACACAGTATCCTTTCTAGTATAGTTTCTGTGACAACTCAAAATGTTGGATTTCTCATCACTTTCAGTCCTAGTGAAAGTAATCTTCAGGACATTATATTTCATCATTCCTTTACGTAGGTCGGAGTATGACACATCAGCGCTCAACAGTAAGAGAAAACCTCTCTAGAGTAAAATTGCTCTAGAACCCTGGTGCCCATCCTGCGGTCCTTTGATATATGATGTGTGGCCCACGGACCTCACAGTGGTGTATTTAGGTTTTGTGCTGCCCTAGGCAACACAAAAATCGTCTGCCCCCACGAACACCGACCAACACCCCTTCCTTCCCCTTCCTGCAGAAAGAGCCTGACATTGACCAACACCCTGCCCTACCCCCACCCGGGAGAGCCTTCCACTACCCCCCCACGATAGAGAAAAAGACACTCATCTTTACAGCTCCAGACATCCGTAGGAACAAGAGCTAGGCTCTACATACACCATCAAGCAGCCCACAGTCTCTCTCGGATCCCACCTGGTTCCCATGGCACATGTGTCCCTTCTTTCATCCCTTCTTCTGGGGGGAGTTGCTGCCTCCCTGAAAAATGCCACCCTAGGCAAGTGTCTTGTTTGCCTTGTAGTAAATACACCCCTGGGACCTCAGCAGTCTGTAGTGGGAACATTGATTAGTAATAGCATTGATCTATATTAGCCTCATATAACATGTTCCTGGTTCCATACTATCTTCTGTAGCATATCCCCAAACTCTGGTCTTCATTTTCTCCATAAGGTCTCCAGTTTCTGACAATCCTCTCAAGCATCACTTATATTGAACATTATGTTTGCGTTTTTGATGTCAGGGGCCGTATTTATGGCCCCATTTAGCTCATAAATTGACAACCACTGCTCTAGAGCATCACTTTTACAACAATTACATATAAACAAATGCCCTTCTATACTGCAGTTTCTGTGACAACTCTCTGTTTTATGTTTCCCATAACCAGGGCCAGTGCTACCACTAGGAAAACTAGGCAACTGCAGCTAGGGTGCAGCCATGACCATGACGGAACCTCTGACATGCTGGTTGAAATGAAAATGGTTGCGGCACCCGAGCAAATCAAAACAGAAACACACACATTCAGAGAGACCCCTACCTCCTCTGCCTCCAGGTAGTCCAGTGCTGCTTGCCTATTTGCTGATTGGTCAGTGCTGAGTGAGGAGGCATGGCTACCCAGGGGACACCAGCCTGCCTTTGTGATGGATATGGTAAAATGCCTATTTGGTTTCCTATTGAATATATATATATATATATATATATATATACACACACATTTTTCTACACATTTTTCTACATATTTACTTTTATACTTTAATACTATTTCTTTCTTCATATTTATAAATGTTTAGTATGAATACATATGTTGTGTGAATATTTTCTGCCTGCTGGGCTTTGTGGTACTTTAAGAAATTCTTGCTTAAGAAATGTCTGCTCACAGGCACCGATCCCCCCCTCCCATCGTGCCAACTTAAGACAAAGGAATGTTTTTCTTTCTATAAGATAAGACTTGGAAGAAGATCACACCTATACCATGACGGAGATTGTTTTTGTGTGGAAATGACCAATCAAAGACTAATATAATGCTTATGCTGTTCTCACATGACTCTTGCATCATTTTGCATATATAAGCTCACTTTCTCATTATAATAAACTAGAAGTGTTCATAGAGTGAACTTGTGTGTCAGCGTGAGTCTCTTCCAGTGTGCACACATTCCAAAGCTAGAATGATAAATTAGGACAGGAGCAGATAAGCACTGGACAATTTAGTCCTCAACTAAATCACCTTGAGCAGATCAGTTGTGGGAGCACATGAAGAGATAGAGGAGGGTGCAGCTTTGGTATTTCAACAGCGGACCCATCACAAAGACCGGATAGCCTGAAGTGTGAAGAGCAGCTGCTGTGGACCCGACCAGAGCAAGGAGGAACAGAGAGATCCAGAGTGAGTGTGGTGGAATCCAGAGCCAGCCTAAGCGGTCACCCAGAGCAGACTGTGGAGGCCAGAGCCAGCCAACGGTCACCAAGAGCAATCAGTAGAGGCCAGCAGAGGCGACCCAGCCAGATCCAGAGGACTCAGGTAATTAATTTGCTGACCTGACACAGTCAACTCCCATGTCATCTCCATCCTGCACACAGTTATCTCCATGTCATCTCCATCCTGCACACAGCCATTTCCATCCTGCACACCACATTCTGCATGTAATTAATCTCAGACACTGTTTATCCGTGCCAATATTTAGCGTAATTTAAACCACACCCACTTTCAGCAGGGGTGTGCTTTACGCTCCACATTATTTTTCTAGCTTCCTGTAGAATATCACTTCTTCCCAGCTCCCCTGTCAGTTTTTTTTTTTTTTTGGGGGAGATGCAAGTATCTGGTCTTGCCTAGGGTACAAAATAGTCTAGCACCAGCCCTGCCCATAACTTTTAGTCCCAGTGAAAGTGATCTCCAGGACAAATAGAGATAGTGCATCTCCACATCAGGATCACGGAAAGCAATAAATACATGGCAGAGGTTATAATCCTTTCCCATTCTATCCAAAGCAAAACATGGTATTATATACACTTTTTGGTCATCAGTGGTGTAACAAAAGATTAACATCTTACCCTTTGTAGCAGTTGGTTGGCAGCCAATTGTCTACAGCTGCTCCTCAAATGTAGGATAGCAGTCTTAGAAAGATTTTCTTGGTGGATGATCTGAGTTTTGGCATTTCTAAATAATATATCTGGATAAAAAATTTTCACTTAGAATTTCACCCAAAACCTGAGCATAGCAGCCTATGATTACACATTAGGTCATCATTTAAAAGCTTGAAAAAAGTTTGAATGCAATAAATATTGATAGGTGATTAATATTTTATTTTAATAGATTTGCAATTCATCATAGGAAAATAAATCTAATCAAGGGGCTAAATTATTAACACAATGGAAATGCATTTGCACATTTTTTTTTTTTTTACTGAAAGTAGTTTTATGCTAAGAACATAGTTAGATTTAGTCAGTATGAGTAGACTGACACTGCAAAAATGTGTTTCCAGGCTCATAGGTACAATTAAAATTCTATCATTTCACAGTGCAATATGCATCCATGATATGAAAAGGACAAACAATCTTTTTTTTAACTTGCAACTGAAGGGTGAAAAAGGACATTTTGCAGAAAATACATGTGAAACTGCCTAACTGTTCATTAAAAATACAGAAGGTTGCATGTAATGTTAAAGACACTATCGCATAGATCAATGTGAGAACAAAAGCTTTACCTGGATAGAAGTATTCACTTCTCCATGGCACAATTGGACATTGCTCCATTGATGAGAAATCCTCTGATGAAGTCAGTGCAGGAACCAACACTTTGGACAAGGGGAAACCAAAGAGTGCAATAAAAGACCTAGATGATCAAACTGTAGAGACATAGGGATCAGCAGAAGGAAACACTATGTGAGGTGGGGGGCACAGGAGGTTGACACTTTTGGAAGGGTTGGTTCCTGCACACACTTCAATGGAGGATTTCTTGCCAATGGAGCAGTATGCAGCAGTGTGACCAGTGGCAAAGGGATTTACATTTTTCTTTCCAAGTACAACTATTATTCTCACTTTTATTTAAGTGACAGAGTAAGTTTAAACACAGAAGTGTGAATAGGACTAAAATTACAAATCAGTTTTCAAAAATATCTTTCTGTACATACATATCGTATCTCAGCACATGGAATAGACATGATAAATTATGCAAGGTTTGCACTACCACGCCTGGTACCAGAAATGTATTTAAGGCCAAGTACCCTTACAAATGACATTATAACCCCTAGTAAATGACTTTACAAATTATTATGTTGATGATGTTTCTCCTATATCTTCTAACTCTAATCACAGGCCAACACACATTTTGTTTCCTTGGATATTAGACCTATTTCTGGGTGTATTTGAAATGCTGATTCCAAAGTTGGCTCCAATTTTCCCCTATCAGCTCTAGCTTTTGTGAAACAGAATAAATGCCACAATTTACTTTTCACTCTGGTCTCCCATCAAAAACCAGGATATTTAAATGTAGTGCTTTATGTAATCTCCTTGTATTATTAAAAAAACATAAAAAAGTTGCCGTAACCACTACAGTACTCTATCTGCAAAATGAGATATGAATGGCAATATACACACACCTCCTATATGATCGTAACTATAATACTGTTAATAACTTACAGTTTAGAATCCAATGTTTCCGACTGACGCAGTCTAGCCAATGCAATTTTCTGAATCAGTGCTCCAAATAACCTCAATAACAGGTCTAAAAACCAAGGCACCAAGAAAAAAGATTTTTTTGTTGGACTGTGGTATTTTTTGTTTCAGTAATGTGAAAATTCAACATTCAATGCGCATACCTTATCTAATTTCCTATGTTGGCCAAGTCTAACAATGGTGATAATTAATGGTATTTATAACATTGGCAAAGTGCTTGTAACCATCGTAGACATATAGCAAGATGTTTGTTAATTGGTATCTCGTGGGACATCAGTGAAAGGATTTGGCATCATTACACTTAAACCCCTATAATGAATCCTCTGGGCCTTGTTAAAGATTTATGAATGTGCTAAATATCGAATAGTGTAAGTTATATGCATTGTTACATAAATATTTATTTCATATGAGAAATATTTCTGTAAAGTGCACATTTTTTGAATGGTGACTCACTATCATTCTCATTGCCGTTATCATCACTTAAAAATGTCAATTTGCCAAAGTGTTTTACTTAAAGTGGTCAATGGACACAACAGCGCTGCTTGAGATTAAGCCCGCACGAGTACCCCATAGCAAGTGGCCTGCTATGAGAGCACTTGGCGGGGAGGCGCCAGAAGCGCCCGTGGGGGCCAAAGAAGAAGAGGATCGGGGCTGCTCTGTGCAAAACTATTGCAAAGAGTAGTTAAGTATAATTTTGTTAAAAAAAAATCCCTTTAAGCCCATTTTTAGCCAAATTCACTGCAAACCAACACTAGCTCCACTTTTTATTGAAATCTCTCCTTTCTAAGCAGTGGCATTTCTTTTTCAGTGATCCACTGAGTCTGGATCTACTCCCAACCAGTGTTGTTTCACCCCACAGCAAAACATCATCACACCACTGCTGAGGTCTTTAGGACCTTGTCAAAACTCTATTGATGGACCCAATGGGAAGTGTCCACATCATCAAGCAGCGATGTGGGCATCCAAAGAAGGACCCTCCTACTTTGCGGTCTAGAAGGGAAAAGACTTTGGACCCTGTGCATCACATGATCACAGATTTAGGTGACTATTTGAACCAGACCATTTTTTGCTTTATTAAATGGGGTGATTAACCACAGGGTTGGAGGTTTTGTATAGTGGACAAAGATGTCCCTAGTCGGACATCTGCTTTTAATGCATATCTTTTGGTTTGAATTCTATCAACATTACATTTCCTAGGCAGTAGGCTTACCATCTGAGCTTTTTATGAAAATTGAATTACCAATTCGAAAATATTATCAGATCTACTACCCAAGTATTTACAGGGTTGGAAGATCCAGCTACCTTAGGCCACTTTTACATGAGCATTCCATATGTCCGTTTTTCATCTGTCTGTTTTGTTTACGGATGAAGGACACCCATGTATTTCTGTGGACTAGCAGATGTAAACGGATGATCGTCTGTTTACATCCATTAATATCCACATCTGTTAACATCTGTTTTTTTTAACAAAAGAAAACCCTATTTTTTCTTCTGTAAAAAAAACGGAAAGGACAAAAATTGGATGTAAATAGATATACACGGACTAGAAATGGATGTAAATGGATGTAAACAGACATACAGTCCATTTTTGTACTGGCAAAGGATGTAAAAATGGATGTAAACTGATAAATGAATGTAAACTGACGAAAAACGGATGTAAACTGATGAAAAACTGATGTGAACTGATCTGTTTTTTTCTTGGAAAAAACGTGATTGAACTGATGAAAAAAACAGAATGCCTGTGTGAAAGGACCCTAGGGCTCGACTCACACTGCCACGACTTGGGATCTGACTTGTGAGACCTCAAGTCTCATAACATGTGAAATCCCATGTTAGCCAATGTGAGCTGTCTTAAAGCGGAGTTCCACTCACACTGTAAAAAAATAAAAGTCAGCAGCTACAAAAACTGTAGCTGCTGACTTTTAGAAAAACAGCCATTCACCTGTCCCACGATCCTGCGGTGTCCTCCCCGCAGCCTGTTTCACCAACTGTCTGGTGTTCCAGGCGCTGGCATCTTCAGTGTGGGCACCTAGCTGTGACAGCTTGCGGCTTCACAGCCAGGTGCCCACTGCGCATGCGCGAGTAGCACTGCATTTCTTGAATGGCCCCGTAGTCTTCTGGGACCTGTCACGTGTCCCAGAAGACTACGAGAAGGGAGGGTAGGAGGACAACTTCTGATCGCCTAGGCAATCACAGCAGAAGTGGGAGTGGGTATCTGTCAATTTCAGGTACCCGCTCCCAAAGGTGCCAATGGGGAGTGAGGGACCAGTCTTTAAAGCAGAACTTCCCCTTTTCGGTGGAGTTCTGCTTTAATTAGCACTACTGAAGTCGCTCTGACTTTAGAAAAGGTTCCTGTACTACTTCAACATCTATCCTACTTGTGTCCATATACTATAATAGAAGTCACCTCTATATTGATGTGACTTGGATCTGACATTACAGAAAGATTACCCAGGCATTCCCTGAAAGTTGATTCAAAGTTGATTCAAAGTAGTGAAAGAGAGCCGAGGGCTAGGCCCACAGATTCAGAGGGTACACGATGCGACACAGACAGCGGTTCTTTTACAACAATTACGTTTACTGAACAGTTATAGTGAACAAGTAGTTGAGCATACATAAACAGAATGATAACAGCGCATAACCATACAGTAAGAATAATACTGTCTAACACTAACCCCGTACTTGCGGACTTTTCCCCAATGTCCAGAAAGCAGCCTGGCTGCGCCTGAATGAGCAAGATATAACGTTGGGGTGCATCCTAAGTATTGCGCAATACTATTTGTAATCCAAAGGAAAGTGGAGTATGTCTCTTGTAGCTTTCTGGTATATCCAAAATGTCACTGAACACGTGTGGGGTGATTTGCTGTGGCAAAGCCGCACTTACAGTTCCTTGGCAGGCTCTTGGTTCTTTTTCCTGATCCACTGGTCCACTCCAGAACTGGACCAGTCACTTGTTTCCCAGTCTCGTCTCGGTGAATCTTCCCTAGGTGCCGTTGCCAAACTCCACTGTGAGCCGTAAACCCTCTTCCAGGCCCCACACAGGTTCTCCAGATGTCCTCAGCATACACCAGCCAGACACAGACTCCCTGTCACTTCCTCCTCTGCACAGGAACTCCTCCCCTTCCTAGAGAGTTTGTGATACAGTAAGTCATTTCCTAATTGCAGCCTCAAACCTGCATTTACAGTTCACTACTCGGCCCCTAAATTAGCATTCATTAAACTTTATAAGGTAAATAAGCATTCGTTTTTGTCTTAGCAAAACCTAAATGCAAAATCGATTCTTGTACTTTGCTGCCATCTACTGATCAAAGAGCATATTGCAGTTCAACATTGCACATCAGTATTTATCCACGCCCCACACCCTTACAGTAGTACTGAAGTTGCCTGGCAAAGTTGCATTTTCAGGTAGCAGTAGTGTGAACCGAGACTTAAGAATGATAAAAAAAATGAAACCCTTACCTTTCTGGTTTCTTCTTATTCTACTAAACTTTCAGTATCCTATTTTTTGCAATTGACAGCCCAACAAATTGCTATGTATAGTATGACATATTATGTATCGCCACTAATGATTATGGGGTATTTCAGGTCATCATATTTTGTAAATGTTCAAAAGCACCATAGATAGTCTAACTTTTTTATATCTTCTATGTCTTACACTCCCCCGTGTATATTGTAAGAATCTGAACTGATGGTCCCCTGCTTTTGGCCTGCCCTTGTAACCAATTCTTCCATTCCACATACTATTGAAATGTTGGTACCTATTACTTATGAGTCTCTATTACTTATAATACATCTAAATAAGCATTTTACCATATTATCTTTTTTTCTGGCTGGAAGTTTCTTTCACTTGTAATATTTCTGATTATATTGATTTAAACGTAAACGAGAAGTATGGGAATTCCAAAAAAAGTGTGAAGGGGGTAGAATCTTCCGGTGGGCAAGTGATTAATATGGATGGCGACTTAGGCTTGGTTCACACTAGTGCGGCCCGCGTCTCCACAGACACGGCGGCCCATTTATTTGAATGGGTTGCTGTGCCAGCGTTTCATGCAAGAAAAAGGTGCATGCAAAAACGCATCTGCAGGGAAACTGCACGGTCATTTTTGATCTTGTGGTTTCCCTACGGTTCCCACACCTGCAATCGTGTTGTGGGCTGAGATGCGCGGGGGTGCCATTCGGAAAGAATGGCAGCCCCGTTCGTCTTGTAAGAGCAGAGCGATTCGGCTGTGGGTGGTTGCGGGTACAGGAGCTGATGCGATTCCCGAACCCACAACCAGAACACACAGGGCGGGCTAGTGTGAACCTAGCCTTACAGGGGAGGGGGACATAGCAAGGAGGGTAGAGGGTGGAGGTAACAATACTGTACACTTAGAGGAGTGATTATGGGGGGGCAGGGGTAAGAGGATATGCGTTGGGGGGGTGCTTTGAGAGGGGATAGGACTTGTGCTAGAAGGTGGGGTGGGGGGATTTCAAATTCCAACCCCCCTCATTCTAGCACAAGTCCTCTCCCCTCATTTCTTCTTGATCCACGCACTGAGTACAAGTGTTTGTGATTGCTCTGCAAAGTGCCCGCAGTTAGAAGAGATTTCTTTGATTGATTTGCATTTATCACCAGTTAAATCAGCGAGACGAATATCAAATCGATTTCTTTGATTTCTGTTTGTCAGCTATAATATCTGCAAGACAAAGATGGGAATGCTGCTGAGAGAAGGGGCGGACTGACCATTTGGAAACTCAGACACTGCCCGAGGACCCGGGGTCAGTAGGGGGCCCCATGAGATGCCCCTGGAACCTTTTTCATAGGCATTTTTGAGTTTGGGCAAGGACACAGGGGCCCCATGATCCCTATTGCCCGGGGGCACCATGAGTTGTCAGTCCACCCCTGGCTGAGAGCATTGATCTTTGTTATTGTTCTACATCTGGCAACAGGTACGTATTGATCTTACATTTTACACATATATATATAAAAAAAAAATTTTTTAAAAAGCACACACAGTGAGCTGCACCGGGATGGCAGTAAGAACCTGACAAGAGTTCTATTCCTATTCCCTTCTATTTCCAAAACTAAAAGGTTATTGGCTTACTTTAATCACTTCTCTCCTGGCCAACAGCCGAATGGCGGCCGGGAAAACGCTCTAGATCGCAGCGACGCGATCTGCCGATGACAGATCTGAGTACCGACCCCCATTGCGGGTACCATGTGACCTGCTGTGACCAATCACAGCAGGTCTCATGACAGTTGTATACAATGGATGGCTTCATTCATGCCATCCATTGTATACTAGTGTCTAGCTGTGAATGGTCACAGCAGGTCACATGCACGTCATGTGATTAGCTGTGGCCAAATCACAGCTAAGCACAAAAAAAAAAAAAACCCTGAATGAATCGATGTCATTCAGGTAAATGCTTGCTTATAGCAAAGTAATTCTTTGCTATAAGCAAATTGTGTAAAAAAACAAAAAACAAAATACCGATCACTTCCCCAAAGTAGTACAATGTTACTATGGTAACATAGTACTATTTTGGACATAGTGAAATATGAAAAAAAAAATCTTAAAAAAAAGAAAAAAAATGTAATAAAAAATTAAAAATAATAAAAAAAATTAAAAAACAATTTAAGAAAAATATATATATTTTTTTTTCATACCGTCACCAGTCAGTGTCCCTTATCGCCGCCATGCCAGTAATATGATGACGCTGTACTGCACTGGTGACAGTATGTAAAAAAAAAATTGTGAAAATTATTTTTTGCATTTTTTCATTTTCCGAAAAATTATGACAAAAAAAAATACAACTTCAAAAAACTCGCCATGCCTCTTATGAAATACGTCGGACTGTTTACTCTTCCAAAAGGGGTCATTTGGGAGATATCTGTACTGTTCTGACATTCTGGGACCTCAAGAAATTAGATTGGCTGTCAGTACTTCAGGATTGATCAATTTTCAGATATATCCTATAGTTTGTGAACTCTATAACTTTCCTACAAACTAAAAAATACATCCTAATATGGGTTATTTTCACCAAAGACATGTAGCAGAATACATCTCGGCCTAAATTTATGAAGAACAATTATTTATTTGCAAACTTTTATAACAGAAACAAAGAAAAACGTGTTTTTTTTTCACAATTTTCGGTCTTTTTTTGTTAATTTAGCAAACAATAAAAACCCCAGCGGTGATTAAATACCACCAAAAGAAAGCTCTAGTTGTGTGAAAAAAATGATAAAATTTTAGTTTGGTTACAATGTTGTATGAGCGCGCAATTGTCATTCAAAGTGCACTGTAGCTACTTGACATTGGGCAGGTGACAGTTGGCAGTTTTTGAAAACAAGGGTCAGTTTGACCGGGCCTATACCAGGTAACAACCGCAGCACAGTGGTTAGCGTGCCAGTCTAAGGAGTGCATGGTCATAGGTTCGAGGCTTACCTCTGCACTGGACATGAGATAAACGGTTGTTACTTTTGTTTTTTTTTGGGCTTTGTTTTTTTTTTTAACCAATTCAATACCGGGCACTTTTACACCTTCCTGCCCAGGCCAGTTTTCAGGTTTCAGCGCTTTCACACCTTGAATGACAATTGCGCGCTCATACAACATTGTACCCAAACTAAAATTTTATCATTTTCTTCACACAACTAGAGCTTTCTTTTGGTGGTATTTAATCACCGCTGGGGTTTTTATTCTTTGCTAAATTAACAAAAAAAGACCAACAATTTTGAAAAAAATACGTTTTTCTTTGTTTCTGTTATAAAAGTTTGCAAATAAATAATTGTTCTTCATAAATTTAGGCCGAGATGTATTCTGCTACATGTCTTTGGTGAAAATAACCCAAATTAGGATGTATTATTTAGTTTGTAGGAAAGTTATTAAAGTAGATCTGAATATTGATCAATCCTGAAGTACTGACGGCCAATCTAATTTCTTGAGGTCCAAGAATGTGAGAACAGTACAGATATCCCCCAAATTACCCCTTTTTGTAAAGTAGACAGTCCGACGTACTTCATAAGAGGCATGGCGAGTTTTTTGAAGTTGTGGTTTTTTTGCCTTAATTTTTCGGAAAATGAAAATTAAAAAAATTAGTTTCACTATTTTATTTTGTACAGCGTCATCATATAACTGGCATGGCGATGATCAGGGACACTGATTGGTGACAGTATGAAAAAAAATATATATATATATTTTTTTTTTATTATTTTTTTTTACATTTTTTTCTTTTTTTTAAGATTTTTTTTTCACATTTCACTATGACCAAAGTAGTACAATGTTACCATAATGACATCGATTCATTCAGGGTTTTTTTTTTTTTTTTTTGTGCTTAGCTGTGATTTGGCCACAGCTAATCACATGACATGTGCATGTGATTAGCTGTGACCATTCACAGCTAGACACTAGTATACAATGGATGGCATGAATGAAGCCATCCATTGTATACAACTGTCATGTGACCTGCTGTGATTGGTCACAGCAGGTCACATGGTACCGGCAACGGGGCCGATACTCAGATCTGTCATCGGCCGTGTCCGAGGAACACGGCCGGTGACAGATCGCGCCACTGCGTGGCTCTGCAGAAGCGCAATCTGCACATGTGCGGGAGGACGCCATTTGGCCATAGGGCGGGCGGCAAATGGCTAACATTCATTTTCTCTCATTTTATCTATTTGGAAAGCCTTTCATGGTCCCAGTACATTGTTCTGGGAGCATGGTGACAAGCCTTATCTTCCCTTACACAGTGAGGGTGTTTTCTTATTAACACTTTACTCTTTAAATAAAATTTTTTTTTTCGAAAAATAAAACCTTCAACGAACTCTTACTACATACCTTGGACTGTTTGCTTTCCAAAAAGGTGGTCATCTGGGGGGTATTCGCACTGTCCTGGTGTTTTGGGGCCTCAAGAAATGAGATAGGCCATCAAGACTGATCGATTTTCATATATATCTATATATATATCTATATATATATATATATATATATATATATATATACAGTATGTGAATCAGCACTCAACCCTAAAGGTGAATTTTTCTCATTTGCTCTTGTTTGGTCTGATAAACATAAATCATTGCAAAAGTTTTGTTTTTACTTTTTAACCGTCTCCCGCCCACCATATAGGTTCTCCACGAGGTGGTTCTCTCGTTCTGAGAGGACGTCATATGACGTCCTCCCATTCTTACTGTGCATGCGTGGCTCTGGGAGCGCGCAGCGCTGCGATCGCCCTTGCACTTTGTCCCTCGGACACAGCGGATCACCGATTCACGGAAAGAGCCAAAGATGTCAGCTCGGTCATGTGATCAGCTGTGTCCAATCACAGGTGATCGCATGTGAAGAGGAAAATGCCGGTTACCGGCATTTCTCTCCTCACGAGCTGTCACGCTGACAGCTCGTGAGGAGAGGAGAGCCAGTAATCGGCTTTCCGCGGAGGGGACATGTACACTGATCATCAGGGCACTGATGATCAGTGTGCCTTGATGATCAGTGTAGCCCCAGCAGTACCACCTGTCAGTGTCCATCAGTGCCACATCAATGCCACATATCAGTGCCTACCAGTGCCACATCAATGCCACATATCAGTGGCCATCTGAGCTGCCTTTCAGTGTCACCCATCAGTGCCAGCCAGTGCCACCTATCAATGCCAATCAGTGCTGCCAATCAGTGCCAGTCAGTGCCGCCTATCAGTGCCAGTCAGTGCCGCCTATCATTTCTGCCTTTCAGTGCCCATCAGTGATGCCTGTCAATGCCCATCACTGCAGCTTCATTAGCGCACATCAGTAAAGGAGAAAAATCACTTATTTACAAAATTTTATAACAAAAACTAAGAAACTTTTTTTTTCAAAATTTTCAGTGGTTTTTGGTTTGTTTTAAGAAAAAATAAAAAACCAAGAGGTGATTAAATATGCTATAAGCAAATTGTGTAAAATAAAAAATACTGATCACTCCCCCAAAGTAGTACAATGTTACTATGGTAACATTATACTACTTTGGTCATAGTGAAATATGAAAAAAAAAATCTTAAAAAAAGAGAAAAAAAATGTAATAAAAAATTAAAAATAATAAAAAAAAATTATCAATTTTTTTTTCGTACTGTCACCAGTCAGTGTCCCTGATCACCGCCATGCCAGTTATATGATGACGCTGTACTGCACTGGTGACAGTATGTAAAAAAAAAAACAGCGAGAATCATTTTTTTAATTTCTTCATTTCCGAAAAATTATGACAAAAAAATTACAACTTCATAAAACTCGCCATGCCTGTTATGAAATACATCGGACGGTCTACTTTGCAATAAGGGGTCATTTGGGGGATATCTGTACTGTCCTGACATTCTTGGACCTCCAAAAAAAGGGATTGACTGTCAGTATTTCAGAATTGATCAATTTTCAGCTCTATACCATAGTTTGTGAACTCTATAACTTTCCTACAGACTAAATAATAAATACTAATTTGGGTTATTTTCACCAAAGAAATGTAGCAGAATACATCTTGGCCTAAATTTATGAAGAACAATTATTTAATTGCAGACTTTTATAAAAAGAAACAAAGACAAACATGTTTTTTTTCAAACTTTTCGGGCTTTTTTGTTAATTTAGCAAAAAATAAAAACCCCAGCAGTGATTAAATACCACCAAACGAAAGCTCTAGTTGTGTGAAGAAAATGACAAAATTTTAGTTTGGGTACAGTGTTGCATGACCGTGCAATTGTCATTCAAAGTGTGAGAGCGCTGAAACCTGAAAATTGGCCTCGGCAGGAAGGGGGTAAAAGTCCGCGGTATTGAAGTGGTTAAGCAAGTATTTTACTGAATGAAATTGAGTTTGGTTGTGATTAGCTCTGATTGATCCTGTGTGTACCATGTGATCACTGTGACCAATCACAGTTCACAACACAATTGTACACAGTGAATGGGCCGCTATGGCCGTTTTTACACCAAAAGGAGTCACGTGGTTATTTCAGGTGGGAGAAGGTTGAGGGGGTGGTTGTTTTATTGGTTAGGTGGAAAGTATTAGCCTCAATATTCTGCATGTCCCTCAGTCATGTACTTTCTGCCTCTGAGTGTCTCTCTGTGGACTACAGAACATCCCGCTCATGCCCATCCTAAGCTGACAATGCTGCTCCTCCATGGATACAGTCCAAACGATTTTAGTACTTACCGTATTTTTTGCTCCATAAGACGCACTTTTTTCCCCAAAAAAAGGGGGGAAAATGTCAGTGCGTCTTATGGAGCGAATGTAAAGCGGCCGGTCCAAAATTTCTGCCGCCACCATGTCAGAATATCGGGCCGGCCGCTCAGCTTTTCTCTCCTGCAGGACCTTACCTGTTCCTCGCTCCAGCGCTGTACAGTCTTCCCGTGGAGGCTTCTGTGACAGCCGGGTGCCCACTGCGCATGTGCGAGAAGCGCTGTGCTTTGTGAATGTTCCGGTGTCTTCTGGGACACATGACAGGTCCCAGAAGGCTCCGGGCCATTCACAAAGCATAGAGCTTCTCGCGCATGCGCTGTGGGCACCCGGCTGTCACAGAAGCTGCAGCGGGAAGAAGAAGGAAGGACAACTCCGCGGAAGTGGGAGCGGGTACCTGTCAAATTCAGGTACCCGTTCCCCCTCCCTCCCCAAAAGGTCCGCAGTCTCTGGTCATCTCCTTTACTGTCTGCAGTCTCTCATCATCCCCTGCACTGTCTGCAGTCTCTGGTCATCTGTACTATGTCTGCAGTCTCTGGTCATCTCCTGTACTACGTCCACAGTCTCTGGTCATCTCCTGTACTATGTCCGCAGTCTCTGGTCATCTCCTGTACTATGTCTGCAGTCTCTGGTCATCTGTACTGTCTGCAGTCTCTGGTCATTCCCTGTACTGTGTCTGCAGTCTCTGGTCATCTGTACTATGTCCGCAGTCTCTGGTCATCTGTACTATGTCCAGAGTCTCTGGTCATCTCCTGTACTATATCCGCAGTCTCTGGTCATCTCCTGTACTATGTCCAGAGTCTCTGGTCATCTGTACTATGTCCGCAGTCTCTGGTCATCTCCTGTACTAAGTCTGCAGTCTCTGGTTATCTCCTGTACTATGTCCGCAGCCTCTGGTCATTCCCTGTACTATGTCCGCAGTGTCTGGTCAACTCCTGTACTGTGTCCGCAGTCTATGGTCATCTCCTGTACTATGTCCGCAGTCTCTGGTCATCTCCTGTACTATGTCCGCAGTCTCTGGCCATCTCCTGTACTGTGTCCGCAGTCTCTGGTCATCTCCTGTACTGTGTCCGCAGTCTCTGGTTATCCCCTGTACTGTGTCCGCAGTCTCTGGTCATCTCCTGTACTGTGTCCGCAGTCTCTGGCCATCTCCTGTACTATGTCTGCAGTCTCTGGCCATCTCCTGTACTGTGTCCGCAGTCTCTGGTTATCCCCTGTACTGTGTCCGCAGTCTCTGGCCATCTCCTGTACTGCGTCCGCAGTCTCTGGCCATCTCCTGTACTATGTCCGCAGTCTCTGGTCATCCCCTGTACTATGTCTGCAGTCCATTGGTTCAGAATATTTTTTTTCTTGTTTTTCTCCTCTAAAACCTAGGCGAGTCTTATGGAGCGAAAAATACGGTAATTACTTCCCTCCCAGGACAATTCTGGCATTTCTCTTCTACATGTAAAAATCATCATTTATTTGCTAGAAAATTACTGAGAACCCCCAAACATTCAGGGAGCGCGCACAAGCAGGGAGCGGGGAGGACATTTATAAACGACCACCTGCTCCCGCACTGCTCCCGTCCGGACGTTTATATACATGGGCCGGATGGGAAGTGGTTGAGCTATAAGCAATCATAATGTGCAAAAAAAAAATCCTGACTTCTCTAGAGTAGTATAATGTTACTATGGTAACATATTGCTCTGGTCACAGTGTGGTAAACAAAATGATAAAAAAGAAAAAAAATTGTGAATGTTTTTTAATTTCTTAATTCAAAAAAAAAAAAAAAAGTCACTATGCCTCTTACTAAATACCTTGGACTGTCTGCTTTCTAAAAAGCGGTCATTTGGGGGATATTTATACTTTCTTGGCATTTTTGGGCCTCAAGAAATGAGACTGGCTGTCAGTATATCAAGACTGATCGATTTTCATATATGTGCGCTGTGCCGATTACCCTCCCTACCCACATCCTATTCACCCAGCTGCCTGGGCCCCCCCTGCTGGCCTGGGCCCCATACAGGAGGACTGGTGGTACCCCCTTATCCACAGCCCTGGGTACAGTGTACAGTTGCAAGAAAAAGTATGTGAACCCCTTGGGATTACGTGGAGTTTTGCATGAATTGGGCATAAAATGTGCTCTGAACGTTATCTAAGTCACAACAATAGAAGAACACAGTCTGCTGAACATAATACTACACAAACATTAGATGTTGCCATGGTTTAATTGCACATAACATGTAAACATTCACAGTGCAGGGAGGAAAAAGTATGTGAACCTTTGGACTTAATAACTGGTTGACCTTCCTTTGGCAGCAATAACCTCAACCAAACGTTTCCTGTAGTTGCAAATCAGTGCTAAACTTTCTCCATTTGTAGACAGTCTGTCTTACCGTGGACACATGAACATCAAGGCTTTTAGAGATACTTTTGTAACCCTTTCCAGCTTCATGCAAGTCAACAATTCTTGATCGTCGGTTTTCTGAGAGCTCTTTTCTGCGAGGCATGGTTCACATCAGACAGTGCTTCTTGAAACCAGTAAACGCAAAACAGGTGTGTGTTTTTTAAGGGCAGGACAGCTGTCAGCAACACATCCAATATCATCACACTGATTGGAGTCAAGGTTGGCTCACTCCTGGCTCCAATTAGCTCTGGGAGAAGTCATTAAGCTAGGGCCTCACATACTTTTTCTTCCCTGCACTGTGAATGTTTACATGTTATGTGCAATTAAACCATGGCAACATTTAATGTTTGTGTACTATTATGTTCAGCAGACTGCGTTCTTCTATTGTTGTGACTTAGATGACGTTCAGAGCACATTTTATGCCCAATTCATGTAAAACTTCACATAATCCCAAGGGGTTCACATACTTTTTCTTGCAACTGTAGCATGACCGCGAAATTGCCAGTTAAAGTAAGGCATTGGCAAACAGCACAAAATGGCCTGGTCTTGAAGGGGGTAGAATCTTCTGGTAGGCAAGTGATTAATATGGATGGCGACTTAGGCTTGGTTCACACTAGTGCGGCCCGCGTCTCCGCAGACACGGCGGCCCATTTATTTGAATGGGTTGCTGTGCCAGCGTTTCATGCAAGAAAAAGGTGCATGCAAAAACGCATCTGCAGGGAAACTGCACGGTCTTTTTGATCTTGTGGTTTCCCTGCGGTTCCCGCACCTGCAATCGTGTTGTGGGCTGAGATGCGCGGGGGTGCCATTCGGAAAGAATGGCAGAACCGTTCGTCTTGTAAGAGCAGAGAGATTCGGCTGTGGGTGGTTGCGGGTGAAGGAGCTGATGCGATTCCCGAACCCACAACCAGAACACACAGGGCGGGCTAGTGTGAACCCAGCCTTACAGGGGAGGGGGACATAGCAAGGAGGGGGAGGGGGGAGGCAACAATGGTGTACACTTAGAGGAGTGATTATGGGGGGGCAGGGGTAAGAGGATATGCGTTGGGGGGTGCTTTGAGAGGGGATAGGACTTGTGCTAGAAGGTGGGGTGGGGGGATTTCAAATTCAAACCCCCCTCATTCTAGCACAAGTCCTCTCCCCTCATTTCTTCTTGATCCACGCACTGAGTACAAGTGTTTGTGATTGCTCTGCAAAGTGACTGCAGTTAGAAGAGATTTCTTTGATTGATTTGCATTGATCACCAGTTAAATCAGCGAGACGAATATCAAATCGATTTCTTTGATTTCTGTTTGTCAGCTATAATATCTGCGAGACAAAGATGGGAATGCTGCTGAGAGCAGGGGCGGACTGACCATTTGGAAACTCGGACACTGCCCGAGGGCCCGGGGCCAGTAGGGGGCCCCATGAGATGCCCCTGGTACCTTTTTCATAGGCTTTTTTGAGTTTGGCCAAGGACACAGGGGCCCCATGATCCCCTATTGCCCGGGGGCCCCATGAGTTGTCAGTCCGCCCCTGGCTGAGAGCATTGATCTTTGTTATTGTTCTGCATCTGGCAACAGCTACGTATTTATCTTACATTTTTACATATATATATATAATTTTTTTTTTTAAATGCACACACACAGTGAGCTGCACCGGGATGACAGTAAGAACCTGACAAGAGTTCTATTCCTATTCCCTTCTATTTCCAAAATTAAAAGGTTATTGGCTTACTTTAACCACTTCTCTCCTGGCCAACAGCCGAATGGCGGCCGGGAAAACGCTCTAGATCGCAGAGGCGCGATCTGCCGATGACAGATCTGAGTACCGACCCCCATTGCGGGTACCATGTAACCTGTTGTGACCAATCACAGCAGGTCACATGACAGTTGTATACAATGGATGGCTTCATTCATGCCATCCATTGTATACTAGTGTCTAGGTGTGAATGGTCACAGCGATCACATGCACATGTCATGTGATTAGCTGTGGCCAAATCACAGCTAAGCACACATAAAAAAAAACCCTGAATGAATCGATGTCATTCAGGTAAATGCTTGCTTATAGCAAAGTAATTCTTTGCTATAAGCAAATTGTGTAAAAAAAAAAAAATAAATAAAAAATACCGATCACTTCCCCAAAGTAGTACAATGTTACTATGGTAGCATTGTAGTATTTTGGACATAGTGAAATATGAAAAAAATCTTTAAAAAAAGTAATAAAAAATTAAAAATAATAAAAAAAATTAAAAAAACATTTAAGAAAAATATATATATATTTTTTTTTCATACTGTCACCAGTCAGTGTCCCTGATCGCCGCCATGCCAGTAATATGATGACGCTGTACTGCACTGGTGACAGTATGTAAAAACAAAATTGTGAAAATGATTTTTTGCATTTTTTCATTTTCCGAAAAATTAAGGCAAAAAAAATACATCTTCAAATAACTCGCCATGCCTCTTATGAAATACGTCCGACTGTTTACTCTGCAAAATGGGGTCATTTGGGGGATATCTGTACTGTTCTGACATTCTGGGACCTCAAGAAATTAGATTGGCCGTCAGTACTTCAGGATTGATCAATTTTCAGATCTATCCCATAGTTTGTGAACTCTATAACTTTCCTACAAACTAAAAAATACATCCTAATTTGGGTTATTTTAACCAAAGACATGTAGCAGAATACATCTTGGCCTAAATGTATGAAAAACAATTATTTATTTGCAAACTTTTATAACAGAAACAAAGAAAAACATGGGTTTTTTTTCCAAATTTTCGGTCTTTTTTTGTTAATTTAGCAAACAATAAAAACCCCAGCGGTGATTAAATACCACCAAAAGAAAGCTCTAGTTGTGTGAAAAAAATGATAAAATTTTAGTTTGGGTACAGTGTTGTATGAGCGCCCAATTGTCATTCAAAGTGCACTATAGCTACTTGACATTGGGCAGGTGACAGTTGGCAGTTTTTGAAAACAAGGGTCAGTTTGACCGGGCCTATACCAGGTAACAACCGCAGCACAGTGGTTAGCGTGCCAGTCTAAGGAGTGCATGGTCATAGGTTCGAGGCTTACCTCTGCACTGGACATGAGATAAACGGTTGTTACTTTTGTTTTTTTTTGGGCTTTGTTTTTTTTTTTAACCAATTCAATACCGGGCACTTTTACACCTTCCTGCCCAGGCCAGTTTTCAGGTTTCAGCGCTTTCACACTTTGAATGACAATTGCGCGCTCATACAACATTGTATCCAAACTAAAATTTTATCATATTCTTCACACAACTAGAGCTTTCTTTTGGTGGTATTTAATCACCGCTGGGGTTTTTATTTTTTGAAAAATAAACAAAAAAAGACTAACAATTTTGAAAAAAACACGTTTTTCTTTGTTTCTGTTATAAAAGTTTGCAAATAAATAATTGTTCTTCATAAATTTAGGCCAAGATGTATTCTGCTACATGTCATTGGTGAAAATAACCCAAATTAGTATTTATTATTTAGTCTGTAGGAAAGTTATAGAGTTCACAAACTGTGGTATAGATCTGAATATTGATCAATCCTGAAGTACTGACAGCCAATCTAATTTCTTGAGGTCCAAGAATGTCAGAACAGTACAGATATCTCCCAAATTACCCCTTTTTGTAAAGTAGACAGTCCGACGTACTTCATAAGAGGCATGGCGAGTTTTCTGAAGTGGTATTTTTTTTGTTATAATTTTTCGGAAAATGAAAAAATTAGTTTCACTATTTATTTATTTTTTACATACTGTCACCAGTGCAGTACAGCGTCATCATATAACTGGCATGGCGGTGATCAGGGACACTGATTGGTGACAGAATGAGAAAAAAAAAATATATTTTTTTTTTATTTTTTATTACTTTTTTTTTAAGATTTTTTTTTTCATAATGACAATGATTCATTCAGGGTTTTTTTTTTTTTTTTGTGCTTAGCTGTGATTTGGCCACAGCTAATCACATGACGTGCATGTGATTAGCTGTGACCATTCACAGCTAGACACTAGTATACAATGGATGGCATGAATGAAGCCATCCATTGTATACAACTGTCATGTGACCTGCTGTGATTGGTCACAGCAGGTCATATGGTACCAGCAACGGGGTCGATACTCAGATCTGTCATCGGCTGTGTCTGTTTTATCATTTTTTTTGTGACAGACAGAGCTTTGTTTTGGTGGTATTTAATCACCTCTGGGCTTTTTATTTTTTCCTAAACAAAGAAAAAACCACTGAAAATTTAGAAAAAAAAAGTTTTTTTTTACTATGGTAACATTATACTACTTTGGTCATAGTGAAATATGAAAAAAAATCTTACAAAAAAGAGAAAACCATTTAATAAAAAATTAAAAAAAATTAAAAAAAAATTATCAATTTTTTTTTCGTACTGTCACCAGTCAGTGTCCCTGATCACCGCCATGCCAGTTATACGATGACGCTGTACTGCACTGGTGACAGTATGTAAAAAAAAAAAAATAGTAAAAATCATTTTTTTAATTTCTTCATTTTCCGAAAAATTATGACAAAAAAATTACAACTTCATAAAACTCGCCATGCCTGTTATGAAATACATCGGACGGTCTACTTTGTATTAAGGGGTCATTTGGGGGATATCTGTACTGTCCTGACATTCTTGGACCTCAAAAAATGAGATTGGCTGTCAGTATTTCAGGATTGATTAATTTTCAGATCTATACCACAGTTTGTGAACTCTATAACTTTCCTACAGACTAAATAATAAATACTAATTTGGGTTATTTTCACCAAAGAAATGTAGCAGAATACATCTTGGCCTAAATTTATGAAGAACAAATATTTATTTGCAGACTTTTATAAAAAGAAACAAAGAAAAACATGTTTTTTTTCAACATTTTCAGTCTTTTTTTGTTAATTTAGCAAAAAATAAAAACCCCAGCAGTGACTAAATACCACTAAATGAAAGCTCTAGTTGTGTGAAGAAAATGACAAAATTTTAGTTTGGGTACAGTGTTGCATGACCGTGCAATTGTCATTCAAAGTGTGAGAGCGCTGAAACCTGAAAATTGGCCTGGGCAGGAAGGTGTAAAAGTGCCCGTTATTGAAGTGGTTAAGCAAGTATTTTACTGAATGAAATTGAGTTTGGTTGTGATTAGCTCTGATTGATCCTGTGTGTACCATGTGATCACTGTGACCAATCACAGTTCACAACACAATTGTACACAGTGAATGGGCCGCTATGGCTGTTTTTACTCCAAAAGGAGAGTCGCGTGGTTATTTCAGGTGGGAGAAGGTTGAGGGGGTGGTTGTTTTATTGGTTAGGTGGAAAGTATTAGCCTCAATATTCTGCATGTCCCCCAGTCATGTACTTTCTGCCTCTGAGTCTCTCCCTGTGGACTACAGAACATCCCGCTCATGCCCATCCTAAGCTGACAACGCTGCTCCTCCATGGATACAGTCCAAACGATTTTAGTACTTACCGTATTTTTCGTTCCATAAGACGCACTTTTTTCCCCCCAAAAAAGGGGGGGAAATGTCAGTGCGTCTTATGGAGCGAATGTAAAGCGGCCAGTCTGAAATTTCTGCCGCCACCATGTCAGAATATCGGGCCGGCCGCTCAGCTTTTCTCTCCTGCAGGACCTTACCTGTTCCGCGCTCCAGCGCTGCAGATTTCCCACTGCGGCTTCTGTGACAGCCGGGTGCCCACAGCGCATGTGCGAGAAGCGTTGCGCTTTGTGAATGGTCTGGTGTCTTCTGGGACACATGACAGGTCCCAGAAGGCTCCGGGCCATTCACAAAGCATAAAGCTTCTCGCGCATGCGCAGTGGGCACCCGGCTGTCACAGAAGCCGCCGCGGGAAGAAGGAAGGACAACTCCGCTAAAGTGGGAGCGGGTACCTGTCAAATTCAGGTACCCGTTCCCCCTCCCTTCCCAAAGGTCCGCAGTCTCTGGTAATCTCCTTTACTGTCTGCAGTCTCTCGTCATCCCCTTCACTGTCTGCAGTCTCTGGTCATCTGTACTATGTCTGCAGTCTCTGGTCATCTGTACTATGTCTGCAGTCTTTGGTCATCTCCTGTACTATATCTGCAGTCTTTGGTCATCTCCTGTACTATGTCTGCAGTCTCTGGTCATTCCCTGTACTATGTTTGCAGTCTCTGGTCATCTGTACTATGTCCGCAGTCTCTGGTCATTCCCTGTACTATGTCAGCAGTCTCTGGTCATCTCCTGTACTGTGTCCGCAGTCTCTGGTCATCTCCTGTACTGTGTCCGCAGTCTAGTCTCTGGTCATCTCCTGTACTGTGTCCGCAGTCTCTGGTCATCTCCTGTACTGTGTCCGCAGTCTCTGGTCATCTCCTGTACTGTGTCCGCAGTCTCTGGTCATCTCCTGTACTGTGTCCGCAGTCTCTGGTCATCTCCTGTACTATGTCCGCAGTCTCTGGTCATCTCCTGTACTATGTCCGCAGTCTCTGGTCATTCCCTGTACTGTGTCCGCAGTCTCTGGTCATCTCCTGTACTGTGTCCGCAGTCTCTGGTCATCTCCTGTACTGTGTCCGCAGTCTCTGGTCATCTCCTGTACTGTGTCCGCAGTCTCTGGTCATCCCTGTACTGTGTCCGCAGTCTCTGGTCATCTCCTGTACTGTGTCCGCAGTCTCTGGTCATTCCCTGTACTGTGTCTGCAGTCTCTGGTCATCTCCTGTACTGTGTCCGCAGTCTCTGGTCATTCCCTGTACTGTGTCCGCAGTCTCTGGTCATCTCCTGTACTATGTCCGCAGTCTCTGGTCATCTCCTGTACTGTGTCCGCAGTCTCTGGTCATCTCCTGTACTGTGTCCGCAGTCTTTGGTCATCTCCTGTACTGTGTCAGCAGTCTCTGGTCATTCCCTGTACTGTGTCCGCAGTCTCTGGTCATTTCCTGTACTGTGTCCGCAGTCTCTGACCATCTCCTGTACTGTGTCCGCAGTCTCTGGTAATCTCCTGTACTGTGTCCACAGTCTCTGGTCATCTCATGTACTGTGTCCGCAGTGTCTGGTCATCTCCTGTACTGTGTCCGCAGTCTCTGGTCATCTCCTGTACTGTGTCCGCAGTCTCTGGTCATCTCCTGTACTGTGTCCGCAGTCTCTGGTCATCTCCTGTACGGTGTCCGCAGTCTCTGGTCATCCCCTGTACTGTGTCTGCAGTCCATTGGTTCAGAATATTTTTTTTCTCCTCTAAAACCTAGGCGAGTCTTATGGAGCGAAAAATACTGTAATTACTTCCCACCCAGGACAATTCTGGCATTTCTCTTCTACATGTAAAAATCATAATTTATTTGCTAGAAAATTACTGAGAACCCCCAAACATTCAGGGAGCGCGCACAAGCAGGGAGCGGGGAGGACATTTATAAACGACCACCCGTTCCCGCACTGCTCCCGTCCGGACGTTTATATACATGGGCCGGATGGGAAGTGGTTGAGCTATAAGCAATCAGAATGTGCAAAAAAAAAATCCTGACTTCTCTAGAGTAGTATAATGTTACTATGGTAACATATTGCTCTGGTCACAGTGTGGTAAACAAAATGATAAAAAAAAACCCCAAAAATTGTGAATATTTGTTTTTTAATTTCTTAATTAAAAAAAAAAAAGAAGTCACTATGCCTCTTACTAAATACCTTGGACTGTCTCCTTTCCAAAAAGCGGTCATTTGGGGGATATTTATACTTTCTTGGCATTTTTGGGCCTCAAGAAATGAGACTGGCTGTCAGTATATCAAGACTGATCGATTTTCATATATGTGCGCTGTGCCGATTAACCTCCCTACCCACATCCTATTCACCCAGCTGCCTGGGCCCCCCTGCTGGCCTGGGCCCCATACAGGAGGACTGGTGGTACCCCCTTATCCACAGCCCTGGGTACAGTGTAGCATGACCGCGAAATTGCCAGTTAAAGTAAGGCATTGGCAAACAGCACAAAATGGCCTGGTCTTGAAGGGGGTAGAATCTTCCGGTGGGCAAGTGGTTAATATGGATGGCGACTTAGGCTTGGTTCACACTAGTGCGGCCCGCGTCTCCGCAGACACGGCGGCCCATTTATTTGAATGGGTTGCTGTGCCAGCGTTTCATGCAAGAAAAAGGTGCATGCAAAAACGCATCTGCAGGGAAACTGCACGGTCTTTTTGATCTTGTGGTTTCCCTGCGGTTCCCACACCTGCGATCGTGTTGTGGGCTGAGATGCACGGGGGTGCCATTCGGAAAGAATGGCATCCCTGTGTGTCTTGTAAGAGCAGAGAGATTCGGCTGTGGGTGGTTGTGGGTACAGGAGCTGATGCGATTACCGAACCCACAACCAGAACACACAGGGCGGGCTAGTGTGAACCTAGCCTTACAGGGGAGGGGGACATAGCAAGGAGGGTGGAGGGGGGAGGTAACAATAGTGTACACTTAGAGGAGTGATTATGGGGGGGCAGGGGTAAGAGGATATGCGTTGGGGGGGTGCTTTGAGAGGGGATAGGACTTGTGCTAGAAGGTGGGGTGGGGGGATTTCAAATTCCAACCCCCCTCATTCTAGCACAAGTCCTCTCCCTTCATTTCTTCTTGATCCACGCACTGAGCACAAGTGTTTGTGATTGCTCTGCAAAGTGATTGCAGTTAGAAGAGATTTCTTTGATTAATTTGCGTTTATCACCAGTTAAATCAGCGAGACGAATATCAAATCGATTTCTTTGATTTCTGTTTGTCAACTATAATATCTGCGAGACAAAGATGGGAATGCTGCTGAGAGCAGAAGCGGACTGACCATTTGGAAACTCGGGCACTGCCCGAGGGCCAGGGGTCAGTAGGGGGCCCCATGAGATGCCCCTGGTACCTTTTTCATAGGCTTTTTTGAGTTTGGCCAAGGACACAGGGGCCCCATGATCCCCTATTGCCCGGGGGCCCCATGAGTTGTCAGTCCACCCCTGGCTGAGAGCATTGATCTTTGTTATTGTTCTGCATCTGGCAACAGGTACGTATTTATCTTACATTTTTACATATATATATATAATTTTTTTTTTTAAATGCACACAGACAGTGAGCTGCACCGGGATGGCAGTAAGACCCTGACAAGAGTTCTATTCCTATTCCCTTCTATTTCCAAAACTAAAAGGTTATTGGCTTACTTTAACCACTTCTCTCCTGGCCAACAGCCGAATGGCGGCTGGGAAAACGCTCTAGATCGCAGCAGCGCGATCTGCCGATGACAGATCTGAGTACCGACCCCCATTGCGGGTACCATGTAACCTGCTGTGACCAATCACAGCAGGTCACATGACAGTTGTATACAATGGATGGCTTCATTCATGCCATCCATTGTATACTAGTGTCTAGGTGTGAATGGTCACAGCGATCACATGCACATGTCATGTGATTAGCTGTGGCCAAATCACAGCTAAGCACAAATAAAAAAAAACCCTGAATGAATCGATGTCATTCAGGTAAATGCTTGCTTATAGCAAAGTAATTCTTTGCTATAAGCAAATTGTGTAAAAAAAAAAAAAAAAAAATAAAAAATACCGATCACTTCCCCAAAGTAGTACAATGTTACTATGGTAGCATTGTAGTATTTTGGACATAGTGAAATATGAAAAAAAAAATCTTAAAAAAAAGTAATAAAAAATTAAAAATAATAAAAAAAATTAAAAAAACATTTAAGAAATATATATATATTTTTTTTTTCATACTGTCACCAGTCAGTGTCCCTGATCGCCGCCATGCCAGTAATATGATGACGCTGTACTGCACTGGTGACAGTATGTAAAAACAAAATTGAGAAAATGATTTTTTGCATTTTTTCATTTTCCGAAAAATTAAGGCAAAAAAAATACATCTTCAAATAACTCTCCATGCCTCTTATGAAATACGTCCGACTGTTTACTCTGCAAAATGGGGTCATTTGGGGGATATCTGTACTGTTCTGACATTCTGGGACCTCAAGAAATTAGATTGGCTGTCAGTACTTCAGGATTGATCAATTTTCAGATCTATCCCATAGTTTGCGAACTCTATAACTTTCCTACAAACTAAAAAATACATCCTAATTTGGGTTATTTTAACCAAAGACATGTAGCAGAATACATCTTGGCCTAAATTTATGAAAAACAATTATTTATTTGCAAACTTTTATAACAGAAACAAAGAAAAACATGGGTTTTTTTTCCAAATTTTTGGTCTTTTTTTAATTAATTTAGCAAACAATAAAAACCCCAGCGGTGATTAAATACCACCAAAAGAAAGCTCTAGTTGTGTGAAAAAAATGATAAAATTTTAGTTTGGTTACAATGTTGTATGAGCGCGCAATTGTCATTCAAAGTGCACTATAGCTACTTGACATTGGGCAGGTGACAGTTGGCAGTTTTTGAAAACAAGGGTCAGTTTGACCGGGCCTATACCAGGTAACAACCGCAGCACAGTGGTTAGCGTGCCAGTCTAAGGAGTGCATGGTCATAGGTTCGAGGCTGACCTCTGCCCTGGACATGAGATAAACGGTTGTTACTTTTGGTTTTTTTTGGGCTTTGTTTTTTTTTTTAACCAATTCAATAACGGGCACTTTTACACCTTCCTGCCCAGGCCAGTTTTCAGGTTTCAGCGCTTTCACACCTTGAATGACAATTGCGCGCTCATACAACATTGTACCCAAACTAAAATTTTATCATTTTCTTCACACAACTAGAGCTTTCTTTTGGTGGTATTTAATCACCGCTGGGGTTTTTATTTTTTGAAAAATAAACAAAAAAAGACCAACAATTTTGAAAAAAACACGTTTTTCTTTGTTTCTGTTATAAAAGTTTGCAAATAAATAATTGTTCTTCATAAATTTTGGCCGAGATGTATTCTGCTACATGTCTTTGGTGAAAATAACCCAAATTAGGATGTATTATTTAGTTTGTAGGAAAGTTATAGAGTTCACAAACTATGGGATATATCTGATTATTGATCAATCCTGAAGTACTGACAGCCAATCTAATTTCTTGAGGTCCCAGAATGTCAGAACAGTACAGATATCCCCCAAATTACCCCTTTTTGTAAAGTAGACAGTCCGACGTACTTCATAAGAGGCATGGCGAGTTTTTTGAAGTTGTATTTTTTTTGTCATAATTTTTCGGAAAATTAAAAAATTAAAAAAATTAGTTTCACTATTTATTTATTTTTTTACATACTGTCACCATTGCAGTACAGCATCATCATATAACTGGCATGGCGGTGATCAGGGACACTGATTGGTGACAGTATGAAAAAAAATATATATATTTTTTTTATTTTTTATTACTTTTTTTTCATATTTCACTATGACTAAAGTAGTACAATGCTACCATAATGACATCGATTCATTCAGGGTTTTTTTTTTTTTGTGCTTAGCTGTGATTTGGCCACAGCTAATCACATGACGTGCATGTGATTAGCTGTGACCATTCACAGCTAGACACTAGTATACAATGGATGGCATGAATGAAGCCATCCATTGTATACAACTGTCATGTGACCTGCTGTGATTGGTCACAGCAGGTCATATGGTACCAGCAACGGGGCCGATACTCAGATCTGTCATCGGCCGTGTCTGAGGAACACGGCCGGTGACAGATCGCGCCACTGCGTGGCTCTGCAGAAGCGCAATCTGCACATGTGCGGGAGGATGCCATATGGCATCCACCCGGACACTGATGACGTTTGCCGGCCGCCATTCGGCCATAGGGCGGGCGGCAAATGGTTAACATCCATTTTCTCTCATTTTATCTATTTGGAAAGACTTTCATGGTCCCAGTACATTGTTCTGGGAATATGGTGACAAGCCTTATCTTCCCTTACACAGTGAGGGTGTTTTCTTATTAACACTTTACTCTTTAAATAAAAAAAAAAGTGATTTTTTTTTTTTAAATTTATTAATTTTCGAAAAATAAAACCTTCAAAGAACTCTTACTAAATACCTTGGACTGTTTGCTTTCCAAAAAGGCGGTCATCTGGGGGGTATTCGCACTGTCCTGGTGTTTTGGGGCCTCAAGAAACGAGATAGGCCAACAAGTACATTGAGAATGATCGATTTTTATATATATATATACAGTATGTGAATCAGCACTCAACCCTAAAGGTGAATTTTTCTCATTTGCTCTTGTTTGGTCTGATAAACATAAATCATTGCAAAAGTTTTGTTTTTACTGTTTAACCGTCTCCTGCTCGCCATATAGTCCACGAGGTGGTTCTCTCATTCTGAGAGGACGTCACGTTGACAGCTCGTGAGGAGAGGAGAGCCGGTAATCGGCTTTCCGCGGAGGGGACATGTACACTGATCATCAGGGCACTGATGATCAGTGTGCCTTGATGATCAGTGTAGCCCCAGCAGTACCACCTGTCAGTGTCCATCAGTGCTCATCCATGTCACCTGCCATTGCCCATCAGTGCCACATCAGTGCCACATATCAGTGCCCATCTGAGCTGCCTTTCAGTGTCACCCATCGGTGCCAGTCAGTGCCGCCTATCAGTGCCCGTTAGTGCTGCCTAACAGTGCCAGTCAGTGCCGCCTATCATTTCTGCCTTTCAGTGCCCATCAGTGAAGCCTGTCAATGCCCATCAGTGCCACCTACCAGTGCCTCCTCATCAGTGCCCATTAGTGCCACCTATCAGTGTCCATCACTGCCGCTTCATTAGCGTACATCAGTGAAGGAGAAAAATCACTTATTTACAAAATTTTATAACAAAAACTAAGAAAAAACTTTTTTTTTCTAAATTTTCAGTGGTTTTTTGTTTGTTTAGGAAAAAATAAAAAGCCCAGAGGTGATTAAATACCACCAAAACAAAGCTCTGTCTGTCACAAAAAAATGATAAAAATTTAATATGCGTACAGTATTGCATGACCGCGCAATTGTCATTCAAAGTGTGACAGCGCCGGAAGCTGGAAATTGGCCTGAGCAGGAAGGGGGTATAAGTGTCCAGTAGGCTAGTGGTTAATAAAAGCAAAAAAAAAACCCCCATTGATCCTGCCAGAAATCTTATCAGCTCATAAGTCATGTCCTGGACTGAGCGGAGCTAAGGGGAGGGCCAGCATGACTGGGGCTTGACGACGAGGTGGAGATTAGATTTGGTGGGAGGATATTCAGTAGGTAGGGGCGGTTACCTGATTGGAGTATTCGAGTTTGAGGGTGGTCTTTCCAGGATGAGGAGAGGGGTTGGGACTTGCTGGGTGTCAGTCGGAGCTTGTGCCAGCACGGGTGAGGTTTCTCCCGCCCTCCCTCCCTTCCTGGACCTATTTTGTTGTTTTGTTTTGCTGTTTTGTTTTTGTTACTGGTCTTGTCCTTTGTGTTTGTCATGTTGTTTGGTTTTTTTTGGGTTCCTTGATTTTATTTTCTTTCCTTGATCGTCATTTTGTGTGCTGGGGTGTTTGTCTGTTTGTTTTGTCGTGGCAGCCGGCAGGGGTCGCTGGGTCTTTGAAGGCGGTGCTGGAGTGACCATTTGGTGGATTATGCGTTGGGCCCATCGTAGGTATGGGTGTTCCTTCCCAATTATAAGGTCATGTTGGTAAGGTTGGAGTTCATTGGCTGTATCTGGGACTACGTAGCTGTTGTGTTGTCCCTGAGGCGGTGTAGTAGCGGCTGGGGGCCTTTTCATTGGGTGTCGGATACAGCCGAGTTATGGATGTGAGTAACTGTGCCTTCGAAGACCTTGGACCCGGTTGGGATCATTACTGTCAGTTATTATTTGTACTGTATGAAGTGTTATGTAAGAGTTATGTTAATCCATTGCTCGGCCCTCCGGGTGGACGCCATATGGCGTCCTTTCCAGAGCACGCATTGCACACACCTACAGGGCTGCGCTGCGGCATGATCTGTCACTGGCCGTGTACGTCGGACACGGCCGATGACAGATCTGTGTACCGGCCCCGTTGCCAGTACCATGTGACCTGTTGCGAGCAATCACAGCAGGTCACATGACAGTTGTATACAATGGATGGCTTCCTTTCATGCCATCCATTGTATACAAGTGTGTCTAGCTGTGAATGGTCACAGCGATCGCATGCACAAACTGGGCCAATCACAGCAAAGCTGTGTCATGTGATTAGCCGTGGCCAAATCACAAAAAAAAAACCCAGAATGAATCGATTTCATTCAGGTAAATGCTTGCTTATAGCAAAGTAATTCTTTGCTATAAGCAAACTGTGTAAAAAAAAAAAATACTGATCACTCCCCCAAAGTAGTACAATGTCACTATGGTAACATTATACTACTTTGGTCATAGTGAAATATGAAAAAAAATCTTACAAAAAAGAGAAAACAATTTAATAAAAAATTAAAAATAATAAAAAAAAAATTATCAATTTGTTTTTCGTACTGTCACCAGTCAGTGTCCCTGATCACCGCCATGCCAGTTATATGATGACGCTGTACTGCACTGGTGACAGTATGTAAAAAAAAAAAAAAATAGTGAAAATCATTTTTTTAATTTCTTCATTTCCGAAAAATTATGACAAAAAAATTACAACTTCATAAAACTCGCCATGCCTGTTATGAAATACATTGGATGGTCTACTTTGCAATAAGGGGTCATTTGGGGGATATCTTTACTGTCCTGACATTCTTGGACCTCAAATGAGATTGGCTGTCAGTACTTTAAGGATCGATCAATTTTCAGATCTATACCACAGTTTGTGAACTCTATAACTTTCCTACAGACTAAATAATAAATACTAATTTGGGTTATTTTCACCAAAGAAATGTAGCAGAATACATCTTGGACTAAATTTATGAAGAACAAATATTTATTTGCAGACTTTTATAAAAAGAAACAAAGAAAAACATGTTTTTTTTCAACATTTTCAGTCTTTTTTTGTTAATTTAGCAAAAAATAAAAACCCCAGAAGTGACTAAATACTCACTTAGATGGCTGCAGCACTGATCCCAGCTGCAGTAGTGCCCAACCAGCTCCACCCTGAGAACTGAGTGATCACTGCTGATCGCTCAATTTTCCCTCTCTACTCTGAGCAGAGAGCGGTGATATCAGTTTCTGGATCTCTGCTCTGCCCTTCCAGCGCTCACTGGAGTGCTGGGCTGTGAAGGAGGCAGGAAGGGCTGGTTCAGGCTCTCAGTGGCAAGCTGAGAGGCTGAGACAGCTGCCAGACCAGGCATCTAGGTGGATCTTGAATGTAAAGTCAGGATCAGGGGCGGACTGATAACTCATGAGGACCCCGGGCAATAGGGGATCATGGGGCCCGTGTCCTCGCCCACACTCAAACCACACCCAAAAAAGCCTATGAAAGATACCAGGGGCATCTCATCGGGCCCCCTACTGACCCAGGGCCCTCAGGCAGTGCCCGAGTACCCAAATGGTCAGTCCGACCCTGGTCGGGATCTTTCCCAAGCCTGGACAGGCTGAGTGATGTCAGTTGACAGTGGTCTTTACCCCACTGTCAGCTGAAAACTGGTCAAAGGTTTGCAGAATGAACTGCATCCCTGTGATTCACAGAAGTATGTCCAAAATAAATTTGACTATAGTTCTTCTTTAATTCATTTATATACCTGAGACCAAAACTGAGCCCTCTTCATTATTGAATATCCTAAAAATGATATTAAATTGATATACAAATCACCAGTTTGGTTCCTCCAGCACTTCTCCACGTAACACCAAGAAATAATACTTGTAACATTAATTAGAGCATGTATCTACCTATTTTCTCTTACACCTCTGCAAGGTGGGAGAAAAACTATTATACCTTTATATATATTTTTTAGCAAGCTAGTTACATGTCATTTATTCAATTAAAGTATCTCACAGAAGTGAGTCCAAGAGTTAAGATCAAACCGCGCAAATCCCCAATCGGCTGAAGTCACTGAGCTGCAAGTATATAAGAGGGTAACATCTCTTAAAAGGTTAATGCAAATGGATACTGCACTAGGTGAACCCTTAAAACTTTGTGAGCACTATAGAGACTTTCACACCTCTGAAAAGCGATCACAAATTGAAAATAAAGCACTGTAATAGTTAAACCAAATAAGTGTATACATATGCCCTATGAAGGACCCTCACACCTCTGAAGGGCGATCAAAATAAAAAAAAATTTAATAAATTGAGTGAGTACAATAATCATAAATACATATAAGAAACCGTGATATGTGGTCAAATTAACCTAAAATTTCATGCATTATATCTATGAGCCCTATGAAGACCCTTACACTTCTGAAAAGTGATCAAGCTTGAGGATAGGTCAAATCTCAATGTGCAAAATTCACCTCAAATATACATAAAAGTTAGTAGAAAATTTTCAACAAAAAAAAACAATATTAAAACATCCATATAGACATAAACCATAGTCCATAAATCTGAGAAGAAAAGTCCACAAGCGATGGTATTATTATAGACAATGCTGTAAATACAAATACATTTGCTTCAACTGGTCACCAGAGTGCACACCACCACCAAAGTAATGAATGGAGGCTTACCAGAAATGGAGACCCCTTAATCACAGGGGGTCCCAACCAGCTTTATAATGTAGAGCACTGGCAGGCTTCCTGTATCACGCCCCAAAACATGGAACTTCCTGGACCCCAACTCCAATGTCAACTCAAAGTGAAGTGCCAGACAAGGTCAGGAAAGAAAAAAACATGCCCCTCATAGTGCAGTACTTATCAAAAACATATTTATTTACGCAAATGGGATCCTACTTACAAAACAAATAAAAGCATTCACATGAACCGTATCCAAGATGGCCAACAGCATGATAACGTCAAAAGGGAGGCTCCGCCCTCTAAGATTCCTTAGAGTAACAGTATTCCTTACAAATGGAAATTTCCTATAGTTATTGTGAAGAATCTTAGTGATTGTGTTTAGATTTTTGGGGGCTGAAAAAGTCGCCTGGGATAGGTCTGCGTACAGGGAGATGCCCGCATAAAGCTCAGGTAGTGAGTTGCGTTGGCGAGCAAAATACATAAGCTGGTCTTTAACGTGGAAAAAGTGAATTTTTGCAATGACATCCCTAGGAACTCTTTCAGGGAGATATGCAGGTTTGGGGAGCCTGTGATCTCTATAAATTACTTATTTGTGGGGTTTATTTGATGGGAGTAATTCTGCTATCATTCTGTAAGTATGGACAGAGATCTACAGCGAGAATGGATTCTGCTATACCCCTCAACTTATTATTCCTGTGGGATCGACCTTCTAAGTCCGCCATTTTAATGTTTTGTATTTCATCTGCCAGATCGTCATGAGCATCCACAATTTCATTGTGTACCTGGGCACAGTAGTGTATTTAGGTTTTGTGCTGCCCTAGGCAACACAAAAATTGCACCCCCCCTCCCCTCGCAGAAAGAGCCTGACATTGACCAAGAACATCCCTGCCCTCCACCCGATTCTTCAACTACCACTTCCCCTCATACACCAGTGAGAGAGAAAAGCACTCAATTGTACAGCTCCAGACATCCACAGGAATGAGAATCAGGCTGTGCATACACTTTCATGAAACCCACAGCATCTCTCGGAACCCACCAGGTCCCCATGCTGCGTGTGTCCCTTCTTCCAAGGGACAGTGCTTCCCCCCCATGAAAAATGCCGCCCTAGGCAAATGTCTTGTTTGCCTTGTGGTAAATACACCCTTGCCTGGGCATAGTCCTCCACCCTATGCTCTATGTGATCTCTTTTGTCCTCAAGAGCTGTTTATTCCAGTTTAGTTTGTTTCATATAAGTAGCTATATCATGTTGCAAAGCTTCCCTGAGGGTAATCAACATTTCTTTTATGTTTGTGCCCATAACTGGTTGACCAGCGGTAGGAAAAGAGTCAAGCTGTTCTCCAAACCCATTAATATCAGACACAGAGTCAGAATCAGCGTGAGCAGCATTTTCATTGTCATCTTCTTCCAATCTCCTCCATTGTTTTACTGGACTGGTTGTTGCTGAGGCACTGTTAGTTGTGCCAAGACTGTTGGAGCCATTAGTTTGTTTGTGAGAGCCTCCTACAGAGACAGCTTCTGCTGCTGATGGTCTGTGTGATGAGGTGCTGGTGACATCTTAGCTCCCTCCAGACTGAAATAATCAGTCTATTTGTGGGGTCCATTATGTTATTTCCTCTTCCCCATCACTCTATTGCAAGTCTTTGGGTTGGAGTGAAAAGAGTAGGATAGATGATTCAGCTCACAGTCGCCGAGTGCCGCTTCGAGGATCCCATTGGTCCGGAGGTCAGTTAGTGAGCGTCCATCTTCTCTGGCTGCCGGCCATGCCCCCCATAAAATAAACAAATATATATATATATATATTTTCAGTCTCCACCTGTATCGCCCACCTACTGAATGACATATCAGACTGGATGTCGCTCCATTTCCTCAAATTGAACCTTTACAAAACCGAGCTCCTAATTTTCCCCCCACCCTCTCCATCACGACCAACAACGCCACCATCAGTCCCACCCCGCAAGCCAAAGTCCTAGGTGTCACTCTAGACTCAAACCTGTCCTTCCATCCCCATGTCCAATCGTTGGCAAACTCATGCAGGCTCCACCTCCGCAACATCTCCAAAATACGTTCGTTCCTAACCCCAGACACTACAAAACAACTTGTTCACTCCCTTATTATCTCACATCTGGACTACTGCAACTCCCTCCTCACCGGTCTACCTCATCCAAGACTATCCCCGCTTCAGTCTATCCTGAACTCAGCAGCCAGACTCATCCACCTTACCAACCGCTCCGCTTCTGCCACCCCTCTCTGCCAATCACTCCACTGGCTCCCGATTGCCCAACGCATTAAATTCAAACTACTAACACTGACATGCAAAGCCATTCATAATGCTGCCCCAAACTACCCCACCGGCCTGATACCCAAATAACACCCTACCCGTAATCTTTGCTCCTCACAAGACCACCTACTTTCTAGCTCCCTGGTCTCCACCTCCCACGCCCGACTACAGGACTTCTCCAGGATTTCCCCCATCCTCTGGAACTCACTAATCCAATCCATCAGACTGTCACCTACCCTCCTCACCTTTAGGCACACCCTGAAAACCCATCTCTTCAGGGAAGACTACCCCACCCTCACCTAACAGCCGATCTCCTCCACTCCTCCTACCACTCCATCCCCCACAGCCACTTCCTCCTGTACCACTATCTCCTCCTTCCTAGATTGTAAGCTTGAAAGAGTAGGGCCCTTGAACCCCTTGTGTTTTGTTTTGTTACTGTATTGTCTCATGTACTGTCCCCCACTATAATGTACAGCGCTGAGCAAACATTTTAGTGCTATATAAATACTGTATAATATATATATATATATATATATATATATATAAATACTAACAATGAATAGGGTCACACTAACAAAAGTAAGCATATCAAACATAAGTATCTGGCTTTTGGTGGCCATGATACCCAGTGGGAGGTAAATGGGGGCCACACTTAGCAAGCTCCCTTTCTCTTCTTTTTCAGCAGCCCAGGCACAGAGCAACTGGGGCTTCTGCTCTATCTCAATGCAATGCAAACCTTGATAAGTTAGGAAACAGTGTATGTTTGGATGTCTTAGTTTAAATTATATCTAATATGTCATCATTTCAGACAGACCTTGGACTCTTATTTTGATTAATCTTGATGAAGTGGGCAATGTTTTGTGAAATATGTAGAATGAATATACAGTATCTCACAGAAGTGAGTACACCCCTCACATTTTTGTAATCTTTTCATGTGACAACATTGACAAAATGACACCTTGCTACAATGTGACGTAGTGAGTGTACAGCTTGTATAACAGGGTACATTTGCTGTCCCCTCAAAATAACTCAACACACAGCCATTAATGTCTAAACAGCTGGCAACAAAAGTGAGTCCACCCCTAAATGAAAATATCCAAATTGGGCCCAAAGTGTCAATATTTTATGTGGACACCATTATTTTCCAGCACTGCCTTAACCCTCTTGGGCACGGAGTTCACCATAGCTTCATAGGTTGCCACTGGAGTCCTCTTCCACTTTTCCATGCCGACATCAGGGAGCTGGTGGACGTTAGAGACCTTGTGCTCCTCCACCTTCCATTTGAGAATGTCCCGCAGATACTCAATAGGGTTTAGGTCTGGAGACATGCTTGGCCAGTCAATCACCTTTACCCTCAGTTTCTTTAGCAAGGCAGTGGTCGTCTTGGAAGTGTAATAACAGAGATCCCCCTGCGCTAATAGGAAACCTGAATAGATAATACTAAGCAGCTGACACCCTATCCTATACTTATATGTGGACAAGAATGTTGGCAACACTCATACGTCTATTTCCCAAAAACAACCTCTGAATATGACGCTGAGCACGTGCACTCAACTTCTTTGGTCGACCATGGTGAGCCCTGTTCTGAGTGGAACCTGTCCTGTTACACCGCTGTATGGTCTAGGCCACTGTGCTGCAGCTCAGTTTCAGGGTCTTGGCAATCTTCTTATAGCCTAGGCCATCTTTATGTAGCGCAACAATTCTTTTTTTCAGATCCTCAGAGAGTTCTTTGCCATGAGGTGCCAAGTTGAACCTCCAGTGACCAGTATGAGAAAGTGAGAGCAATAACACCAAATTTAACACACCTGCTCCCCATTCACACCCGGGAGCTTGTAACACTAACGAGTCACATGACATCAGGGAGGGAAAATTGTTCAGTATTGTCACATGAAAAGATATAATAACATATTTACAAAAATGTGAGTGGTGTACTCACTTCTGGGAGATATTGTATATGTATATACTGGTAATTATTTAGTTAAGATTGTTCTACTCAGATCTTATCAGTTGTTTGACTAACCTGACTGGTTGACTAGCCCTCAACCTGTCACAGCTTTCTCCCATTTGGGGTGATAGGTTGATTCTGGGCATAGATCACCAGCCAGATATTCTTGATAGAGTTCTAGTGTAGTATCCATAATTATATTAGACTATGTTTCATTGTAACATGTACAATATGTTTTTAATTTTTTTTCTTCCTTTTCATGACAAATATCAATAAAATATGTTTTAATAAAAAAATGTTTTTTAAAATTTTTTATTTACTTCCAATATTCGCTAATGTTTCTTTGTCTAACCCTCAGCATAGAGAAAATGTCCGAGTCTCTCCTGTTCATTGGAAGTCATTTTGAAACAAAAAATGTGTTTCCTTTTTTCTTCCATTAAACATTTACAGCCCAAATATTGGCAGCTGTGTGACAGAGTATTTTATTTCCTTGCACAGGTGCAGCAAAAACAGTAAAAATTCATATTCACTAATAATACCCATTTAAAACATACAAAAGTAATCTGTACTGCTCTCATGGTTTCCATAAAAACAAAGATTCTTTGAATTAACTAGCCACGTCTTGGCTGTATTTTTTAAATAATTGGTGATAAGTACAGCCAGAAAAAAAATCTACGAGTTCCTTGATGATGTGTCTACTAAGCCAAGGAAAACTCTTATAAAATATTGTATTGGCCATACAAACAAAATGCCATGTACTTTTTTGTGTATCAAAAACATGAAAATGGTGAATGGCAGAAACAATTGCAAAAAGATATTGAGGACTTTGAGATGAGCAACAATCACATATGAAAAATTCGCAGAGGAACTTTGTTGTAATAAATCCATTACAGTTTCCATTTAAATCAAATTTTATTTTTTTTGTTTATGCATTTAAAACTGTAGATAAATAATTTTTTCTGTTCCAATTTGCAGCACATCCAAAGGAATAAGAACATACTCTAAGGAGGGAAAATTGGGGGGGGGGGAGACTCCTGTAGAATAAAAAAATACCAGATACATATGTATCATTAAGCAACCAAAAAACAAATATTGTAATATTGTTATTGTGTCATTATAATGATAATAGTTATCATAATGATAGGATGTGGTAAATTATGTTTATTATTATAAATTTAGGATTTCTTGCAGGATTTCATCAGTTTTGTCCTTACAAATAATGAACACAAGATTCATCTTAAAGTGGAGCTTTATCCATAGTAACTTGATAAAAAAATAATGTCCTTTAGCAATTAACTTACATTCCAGATTAATAGTTATGCTTCCAAAATTAGTTTATGCTGTAAATTGCCTCCGTCATTGCTCCTGTTTCTTCTAGCTGGAGGCTGCCATTTTGCTGAAGTCCAGGGTCCTAAGCAGCAGCAAACCTTTAGGCTGTCAGCTGATCGACCTCTACAAATTCGGCACAATGCCTAATAGAGAGCAACTGAGCATTTGCAGAGCAGGGTGAGACAGTGTATTACTGGATTATAAACAGTATAGGCACTTATTTATACTGTTTTACATAGCTATACCTGCAAAATGGGCAAGCCTGAAGTGATCTAGCAGGACTCAATTTAAAAAAATTCTGACTAAAGTTCTACTTTAAAAAGGGACAAGAAATAATAACCCATTGCAAAAATGATTAGTATGTATGTTGACAAAATTAAAATAATATATGGTGTAATATAAACTCTAAATGTGTTTATTGCCAATATGTTCCCCAAACAAAATGGCCATTGCTCACATCTATCAGCAAACTCACTGCTAGTTATTTGATAAATCATAGTCACACAAATTCACGGATGTCAGAAGTTCATTACAGTAAAATAGCTTTCATCTAGGACATATGAAAGAACACAACCTAGTGTGTCAATTTCTTACAATAAAGTTCAGAAGAAAAATCCATTTTATGACATTCACATGCTTTCATGAATTTAATTTAAGAACAGGGGTTATTCCAAAAACATATAGTATTGCATCCTTAGAAGCTCAAATTCTCCCACGGGCTCACATATCTACAGACAAAAAAAAGCTACTAAAAAGACTACTAAAAAGTGTGCAGGCTGTTCATGTGAAGTGCTGGGTCCTTCTCTTCAGTGTTCTCCTGGTGGTGGGTGGTCCTCAAGATGCAGAGAACAGTGCTGACATGATGACATGAGAGCTACTATACTGTGAATGAAAGGTGCTGTGGTGACATAGCTTCAGGAAGTAGGCCCATGATGCCCTGCATTCACAGTATTTACATAGGAGTTAAATATTTACATAGTTAGTTGGGCTGAAAAAAGACACAAGTCCATCTAATTCAACCATAAAAGTGTAAAAAAAACATTTTATATCCTATACCCACAGATAATCCCGAAGAAAGCAAACAACTCCAGCAAAGCATGATCCAATTTGATCCTGCAGGGGAAAAAAATCCTTCCTGATCCCTCAAGAGGCAATTGGATATTCCCTGGATTAACTTTACCTATAAATATTAGTAATCAGTTATATTATGTGTATCTAGGAAAGAATCCAGGCCTTTCTTAACCTACTGAGCTGGCCAAAACCAACTCTTGAGGGAGTGTATTCCACATTTTCAGCTCTTACTGTGAAGAAACCTTTCTGTACTTAGAGATGAAATCTCTTTTCTTCCAGACGTAAAGAGCTCCCCCTTGTGCTCTGCGATGACCTCAGGGTGAATAACTCTACACCGAGTTTACTATATGGACCACTGATGTATTTATACATGTTGGTCTTATCCCCCTTAATCTCCTCTTCTCAACACAGAATAAATTCAGTTCCTCTAATATTTCCTCATAGCTGAGCTCCTCCATGCCTCTTATCAGTATGGTTGCCCTCTTCATTCTCCAGTTTCCTGATATCCTTTTTGTGAATTGGTGCCCAAAACTGAACTGCATATTCCAGATGAGGTATTACTAATGATTTGTTCCCCCACTCACCAACTGGGGTTGATCCTTGAGTACTAAGAGTCAAAACGCACTTGAGTAACTTTAGATGTGGGTTCTTCTCTCCATTATTCCTCCAATTCACAGCGGGATTCACAGATAATGATATGCAAAGAGGATCACAGAAATATACATAGCGTAATTCCGTTATTTTATTGAAATTGTTAAAAATCAGGTTATGTTTACAGTAAAAACAATCAGAAAGGCATGTACTGCGAGCTGGGAAGTGCCATTCCGGCATGTGTTTCACCAGCTGGATGTGATATCTAGAGCCTTCTTTGAGCTGGAAGCCTGTAAGATAAACGGGTGACACTCCATGTTCCCCTCCTTGTTGGGTGCCAGGTATGGGTAACATAGGAGGCCTACTCTGAGGTGGGTTCTTCTGGGCTACGCTAGGCTCCTTGAGCAGGGTTCACTGCCTTACACATGGGGCATCTTTGCTTTGAGTTGTATGTTGTGTACACTTGAACTACTAAACTGTTCTCCAGTTAACTCTCTTGTTCCCGTGTCAGTGTACACCTTCACTGTAGCTATTGCATTTAGGAGGGACACACTGAGCTTATGCCCACTCAGCCTGTCTAGTGTATCTCCACTACCTCACTCCCAAAAGCAGAATGGAACCCCGCCTTGCGCGTACTGCGAGCTCCATACATGCACTTAACTCTTACAGTCCAGTATCTCTGTACAGGCTGGGGACCTCTGTTGTGTCAATTAGAGATGAGCGAATCGAACTTGGCGAAGTGGAATTAGTTTCGAATATTAGGAAATCCGAAAATTAGCATACTTCGAATGCGCGAATCGAAATTTTTCCTAAAATGGCGGCGACATGTGTGGCGACCGAGCGGGGATCTCTGGGGAGGCGCGCAGACAAGGCGCACTGACCCATAATGCATTCATTCGTGACATGTGATCACATTAGCCAATCAGCAGCCAGCCAGCCAGCACTATGTAATGGTCGAGCTATAAATTGCGACCATTTTAGAATTCTCCATTAGCCTCCAGTCATTCAAGAGAGGCAGACCTGTCTGTATTGAGGGACAGAGTTAGGGACAGAGAAACGTTACTTAGGGACACAGAACCGTTACTTAGGGACACACAATCGTTACTTAGGGACACAGAACCGTTACTTAGGGACACAGAACCGTTACTTAGGGACACAGAATTGTTACTCAGGGACAGACACAGAATTGTTACTCAGGGACACAGAATTGTTACTGAGGGACACAGAATTGTTACTGAGGGACACAGAATTGTTACTCAGGGACAGACACAGAATTGTTACTCAGGGACAGACACAGAATTGATACTCAGGGACAGACACAGAATTGTTACTCAGGGACAGACACAGAATTGTTACTGAGGGACAGACACAGAATTGTTACTGAGGGACACAGAATTGTTACTGAGGGACACAGAATTGTTACTCAGGGACACAGAATTGTTACTCAGGGACACAGAATTGTTACTCCGGGACAGACACAGAATTGTTACTGAGGGACACAGAATTGTTACTCAGGGACAGACACAGAATTGTTACTGAGGGACACAGAATTGTTACTCAGGGACACAATTGTTACTCAGGGACACAATTGTTACTCAGGGACACAGAATTGTTACTCAGGGACACAGAATTGTTACTCAGGGACACAGAATTGTTAATCAGGGACAGACACAGAATTGTTACTGAGGGACACAGAATTGTTACTCAGGGACACAGAATTGTTACTCAGGGACACAGAATTGTTACTCAGGGACAGACACATAATTGTTACTGAGGGACACAGAATTGTTACTGAGGGACACAGAATTGTTACTCAGGGACACAGAATTGTTACTCAGGGACAGACACAGAATTGTTACTGAGGGACACAGAATTGTTACTGAGGGACACAGAATTGTTACTGAGGGACACAGAATTGTTACTCAGGGACACAGAATTGTTACTGAGGGACAGACACAGAATTGTTACTGAGGGACACAGAATTGTTACTGAGGGACACAGAATTGTTACTCAGGGACACAAAATTGTTACTCAGGGACACAGAACTGTTACTCAGGGACACAGAACTGTTACTCAGGGACACAGAATCGTTACTCAGGGACACAGAATCGTTGAATTAAAGAGTATGTCAGACAACACGCAGAGGAGTGGCAGAGGAGGCAATGTTTCAGGAGCGAGCAGACGTGGCAGCAGAGGAAGGGGTCGAGACAGCACTAGTCGCAGCCAGAGGCCAGTGCTCCCGGTGTCATCCAGCGGTCGTGTCTCCACCAACAACCCTGCCGTCATCGATTGGTTGGCTCGGTCGTCTTCCTCTTCCCAGGTCACCTCTGACACCTACAGCCAACGGCCGGTGTGTACGTCGGACACAACCGTTAGTTGGCATGGCCCGGGAGCAAGCCCACTGAAATCACGTGTCCTCTACCTGCCCCTGTCCTTTGGTGTTCCCTCACCAAGCGAAGTATCGCATGCTGTGGGCTCAGCCCCACTGTACAGTGAGGAAGAGCTAACAGAGGGCGGTCAGGAACGGGGGGAGACATCCGCCTCTTCAGCAGCCAGGCGAAGAAGTACTGGCGAGGAGAGTGGCTAGGTAGCCGGTCTAGAGACAGGTCTGTCTCCTGACCCACACGCAGCCGAGGGGGCTAGTAGTGAGGCGGAGACCCTAATTGATGATGAGGAGGCTGATCGCACTTGGCAGCCTCGTCGTCATCAGGCTATTGCTTCCGCATCATCAGGAGAAGAGGGTGCCAGCTTGGCAGCGAGCAAAACAGTCGGTGGGTTGCCCAGGAGGCAGCAGGGTCGCAGCAGTGTCAGTGGAGGCAAACGGCCATGGAGTAGAGCACCAGCTCCACTGCTGGTGGGTTCCATTTTGTCATAGGGTGCTGGCAGATTACGGGCCTCCCATTGCTGCTGCCAGGCCCCTAATCTGCCATGGGCCCCTGTACCGCCTCCTCATGCTGCTGCCAGGTCCACAGTGTGTCATGGGTCCCTGTACGGCTTCCCATTGCTGCTGTCTCCATCGCCACACTCTGCCATGTGCCACTTTCAGGTCTCCTCACACTGCTGCTGGGTTCCATTTTGTCATAGGGTGCTGGCAGATTACGGGCCTCCCATTGCTGCTGCCAGGCCCCTAATCTGCCATGGGCCCCTTTGCCGCCTCCTCATGCTGCTGCCAGGTCCACAGTGTGTCATGGGTCCCTGTACGGCCTCCCATTGCTGCTGTCTCCATCGCCACACTCTGCCATGTGCCACTTTCAGGTCTCCTCACACTGCTGGTGGGTTCCATTTTGTCATAGGGTGCTGTATGGCCTCCCATTGCTGCTGCCAGGCCCGTAATCTGCCATGGGCCCCCGTACCGACTCCTCATGCTGCTGCCAGGTCCAGAGTGTGTCATGGGTCCCTGTACCGCCTCCCATTGCTGCTGTCTCCATCGCCACACTCTGCCATGTGCCACTTTCAGGTCTCCTCACACTGCTGCTGGGTTCCATTTTGTCATAGGGTGCTGGCAGATTACGGGCCTCCCATTGCTGCTGCCAGGCCCCTAATCTGCCATGGGCCCCCGTACCGCCTCCTCATGCTGCTGCCAGGTCCAGAGTGTCTCATGGGTCCCTGTACGGCCTCCCATTGCTGCTGTCTCCATCGCCACACTCTGCCATGTGCCACTTTCAGGTCTCCTCACACTGCTGCTGGGTTCCATTTTGTCATAGGGTGCTGGCAGATTACGGGCCTCCCATTGCTGCTGCCAGGCCCCTAATCTGCCATGGGCCCCTGTACCGCCTCCTCATGCTGCTGCCAGGTCCAGCGTGTGTCATGGGTCCCTGTACCGCCTCCCATTGCTGCTGTCTCCATCGCCACACTCTGCCATGTGCCACTTTCAGGTCTCCTCACACTGCTGCTGGGTTCCATTTTGTCATAGGGTGCTGGCAGATTACGGGCCTCCCATTGCTGCTGCCAGGCCCCTAATCTGCCATGGGCCCCTGTACCGCCTCCTCATGCTGCTGCCAGGTCCAGAGTGTGTCATGGGTCCCTGTACCGCCTCCCATTGCTGCTGTCTCCATCGCCACACTCTGCCATGTGCCACTTTCAGGTCTCCTCACACTGCTGCTGGGTTCCATTTTGTCATAGGGTGCTGGCAGATTACGGGCCTCCCATTGCTGCTGCCAGGCCCCTAATCTGCCATGGGCCTCTGTACCGCCTCCTCATGCTGCTGCCAGGTCCACAGTGTGTCATGGGTCCCTGTACGGCCTCCCATTGCTGCTTTCTCCATCGCCACACTCTGCCATGTGCCACTTTCAGGTCTCCTCACACTGCTGCTGGGTTCCATTTTGTCATAGGGTGCTGGCAGATTACGGGCCTCCCATTGCTGCTGCCAGGCCCCTAATCTGCCATGGGCCCCTGTACCGCCTCCTCATGCTGCTGCCAGGTCCAGAGTGTGTCATGGGTCCCTGTACGGCCTCCCATTGCTGCTGCCAGGCCCGTAATCTGCCATGGGCCCCCGTACCGACTCCTCATGCTGCTGCCAGGCCCGTAATCTGTCATGGGCCCCTGTACCGCCTCCTCATGCTGCTGCCAGGTCCACAGTGTGTCATGGGTCCCTGTACGGCCTCCCATTGCTGCTGTCTCTATCGCCACACTCTGCCATGTGCCACTTTCAGGTCTCCTCACACTGCTGGTGGGTTCCATTTTGTCATAGGGTGCTGTATGGCCTCCCATTGCTGCTGCCAGGCCCGTAATCTGCCATGGGCCCCCGTACCGACTCTTCATGCTGCTGCCAGGCCTGTAATCTGTCATGGGCCCCTGTACCGCCTCCTCATGCTGCTGCCAGGTCCAGAGTGTGTCATGGGTCCCTGTACGGCCTCCCATTGCTGCTGCCAGGCCCGTAATCTGCCATGGGCCCCCGTACCGACTCCTCACGCTGCTGTCAGGTCCAGAGTGTGTCATGGGTCCCTGTACGGCCTCCCATTGCTGCTGTCTCCATCGCCACACTCTGCCATGTGCCACTTTCAGGTCTCCTCACAATGCTGGTGGGTTCCATTTTGTCATAGGGTGCTGTATGGCCTCCCATTGCTGCTGCCAGGCCCGTAATCTGCCATGGGCCCCCGTACCGACTCCTCATGCTGCTGCCAGGCCCGTAATCTGTCATGGGCCCCTGTACCGCCTCCTCATGCTGCTGCCAGGTCCAGAGTGTGTCATGGGTCCCTGTACGGCCTCCCATTGCTGCTGCCAGGCCCGTAATCTGCCATGGGCCCCCGTACCGACTCCTCATGCTGCTGCCAGGCCCGTAATCTGTCATGGGCCCCTGTACCGCCTCCTCATGCTGCTGCCAGGTCCAGAGTGTGTCATGGGTCCCTGTACGGCCTCCCATTGTTGCTGTCTCCATCGCCACACTCTGCCATGTGCCACTTTCAGGTCTCCTCACACTGCTGCTGGGTTCCATTTTGTCATAGGGTGCTGGCAGATTACGGGCCTCCCATTGCTGCTGCCAGGCCCGTAATCTGCCATGGGCCCCTGTACCGCCTCCTCACGCTGCTGCCAGGTCCAGTGTGTGTCAATGGTCCCTGTACGGCCTCCCATTGCTGCTGTCTCCATCGCCAGACTCTGCCATGTGCCACTTTCAGGTCTCCTCACACTGCTGGTGGGTTCCATTTTGTCATAGGGTGCTGGCAGATTACGGGCCTCCCATTGCTGCTGCCAGGCCCGTAATCTGCCATGGGCCCCTTTACCGCCTCCTCACGCTGCTGCCAGGTCCAGAGTGTGTCATGGGTCCCTGTACGGCCTCCCATTGCTGCTGTCTCCATCGCCACACTCTGCCATGTGCCACTTTCAGGTCTCCTCACACTGCTGGTGGGTTCCATTTTGTCATAGGGTGCTGTATGGCCTCCCATTGCTGCTGCCAGGCCCGTAATCTGCCATGGGCCCCCGTACCGACTCCTCATGCTGCTGCCAGGCCCGTAATCTGTCATGGGCCCCTGTACCGCCTCCTCATGCTGCTGCCAGGTCCAGAGTGTGTCATGGGTCCCTGTACGGCTTCCCATTGCTGCTGCCAGGCCCGTAATCTGCCATGGGCCCCCGTACCGACTTCTCATGCTGCTGCCAGGCCCGTAATCTGTCATGGGCCCCTGTACCGCCTCCTCATGCTGCTGCCAGGTCCAGAGTGTGTCATGGGTCCCTGTACGGCCTCCCATTGTTGCTGTCTCCATCGCCACACTATGCCATGTGCCACTTTCAGGTCTCCTCACACTGCTGCTGGGTTCCATTTTGTCATAGGGTGCTGGCAGATTACGGGCCTCCCATTGCTGCTGCCAGGCCCGTAATCTGCCATGGGCCCCTGTACCGCCTCCTCACGCTGCTGCCAGGTCCAGTGTGTGTCAATGGTCCCTGTACGGCCTCCCATTGCTGCTGTCTCCATCGCCAGACTCTGCCATGTGCCACTTTCAGGTCTCCTCACACTGCTGGTGGGTTCCATTTTGTCATAGGGTGCTGGCAGATTACGGGCCTCCCATTGCTGCTGCCAGGCCCGTAATCTGCCATGGGCCCCTGTACCGCCTCCTCACGCTGCTGCCAGGTCCAGAGTGTGTCATGGGTCCCTGTACGGCCTCCCATTGCTGCTGTCTCCATCGCCACACTCTGCCATGTGCCACTTTCAGGTCTCCTCACACTGCTGGTGGGTTCCATTTTGTCATAGGGTGCTGTATGGCCTCCCATTGCTGCTGCCAGGCCCGTAATCTGCCATGGGCCCCCGTACCGACTCCTCATGCTGCTGCCAGGCCTGTAATCTGTCATGGGCCCCTGTACCGCCTCCTCATGCTGCTGCCAGGTCCAAAGTGTGTCATGGGTCCCTGTACGGCTTCCCATTGCTGCTGCCAGGCCCGTAATCTGCCATGGGCCCCCATATCGACTCCTCATGCTGCTGCCAGGCCCGTAATCTGTCATGGGCCCCTGTACCGCCTCCTCATGCTGCTGCCAGGTCCAGAGTGTGTCATGGGTCCCTGTACGGCCTCCCATTGCTGCTGTCTCCATCGCCACACTCTGCCATGTGCCACTTTCAGGTCTCCTAACACTGCTGCTGGGTTCCATTTTGTCATAGGGTGCTGGCAGATTACGGGCCTCCCATTGCTGCTGCCAGGCCCCTAATCTGCCATGGGCCCCTGTACCGCCTCCTCACACTGCTGCCAGGTCCAGAGTGTGTCATGGGTCCCTGTACGGCCTCCCATTGCTGCTGTCTCCATCGCCACACTCTGCCATGTGCCACTTTCAGGTCTCCTCACACTGCTGGTGGGTTCCATTTTGTCATAGGGTGCTGGCAGATAACGGGCCTCCCATTGCTGCTGCCAGGCCCGTAATCTGCCATGGGCCCCTGTACCGCCTCCTCACGCTGCTGCCAGGTCCAGAGTGTGTCATGGGTCCCTGTACGGCCTCCCATTGCTGCTGTCTCCATCGCCACACTCTGCCATGTGCCACTTTCAGGTCTCCTCACACTGCTGGTGGGTTCCATTTTGTCATAGGGTGCTGTATGGCCTCCCATTGCTGCTGCCCCCACTGCCACACTGTGGCTCCACACTCTGGTTTTGGCCCCGTGACTGCCCAAATGAGTGAAGTGTGCGGTGATTCTAAGATCGACGGCACTCATCTGCATGTCATACTGACTGACAGTATTATTTCTCTTCCCCAGCAGACTCCAAGGGCATTTAAATTAAAGGTACAGTGTTCTGCACTAATATAAAGGCTCTCTGAAGCCTAGAAACACCCTTTTATAAGTTAAATTCGCAGCGAATATATTCGACTCGAATCAAATTTTTTCCACGAATTCGCCGAATCAGTCGAATCGAATTTTTGAATAATTCGCTCATCTCTAGTGTTTTTCTGCTCCCATTTCCATAGGAGAATGACAACTCGAAGAGAGAGTGCCAACAACAACTCCCTCGTTGCAAGAGGTTGTCCCACCTATCACAGGTCCCTTCTTAACGGCAGGCTGCTTGACTTACTGATGGCTTCTGTTACCCTTGGTAACCCCTTTCTGTCTTCATACCCCATAGTGCCTAGTGACCCACCACTGGAGACTATTTGTGATGGTTACTTGGATAAACTCCTTTAGTAACCTCAGGTCAGGCAAAAGGCAATGTTTGAAAGCTTTACTGAAAAGGTTTTGAACATTACAAAGTTCAAAGTACAACACAGTTCTTTCCCTAAGTTTTTAGTCCCTATCTTAGTCTTGCCTGCTGCCCTAGTACCTGGATACGTAGACTCCATTTGTGGCATAGTCAATGGTTGGCAGAATCCAGCAGTTGGTATCTTCAAGACGGGACTACAAATTCCAGCACCCCCCCTACATAGTGGAAGGCTTCAGATGGTAAGCACCTCAGACTGTGGCATTGATGGTGGCTTAAAATATATATATATATATATATATATATATATATATATATATATATATATACACACACACATATACATACACACTCTATATACACATACACCTGCGCTTGAGGAAATTGTTATAGATGATAAAAAAGTGTAAACATATAGCAGCTGAACACTAAAACCCCGATACCAGGCAGTGAACAATAATATACTGTATATAAAGTGCAGTGCTTAATAAAGTGACAAATAATTAAGTGAAAAAAACTGTGAAAAATGTATCATACAGAAAATTGTCCATCAAAAATTATTCAGATAAAAAAAAAGTCCCCAGAGTCCGTGATGAAATAAAGGAAATCCAAGGACAGCTGTTGCGTCACGAATCATTCATATGAAAGACTTACCAGAAAAGCATGACCCCTGTTAATAGTGGTCAGTCATGCGTTTTTGGAAACAACCAAGAAAGCTGAACAGCTGGATCCTCCTCCAGATCACCAAAACAGAAAAATAAAGATCCTCCAAGCAATGGGCCCTAATTTGGATATCTACACCACTCCAGATGGGATTCACACTCGTGGTAAGAAACATGCAAAAAAAAAAAAAGAGTGCTCCACATATTGTAAAATCATTAAGACAACATTTATTTGAAGTATGGTTGCACTCACATTAAAACGGACATCATTGAGCATAAATAGGAAAAATTTTAAACTTTTCCAAACTCCAAAATGGCCGCTGGCTGGCCATGTATGCGCGGTAGCAGAGCCACGCACACACGCTACCACGTGTGTGCGAACGGCTGGAAGCCATTTTCCTGCAGTTTTATGGGGAGCCTTTCTGTTCAGTAAAGCACATTACTACACTACAGAGTTGTACTTGCCTACCGCAAGAACCTACTGGACACAAAGCAAAACATCTCGGGGAGAGCGCCTGTTAAATTTCCCTGGAATGCGCCCTTAATGAGCATGTGACCCCACCTACACTGCCTGGTGTAGCCCAAGAACCCCGTGGGCTTAAGTCATGTATGCAGCAAGCAAGGACCACTTGCTGCCCAGCCTATATATACACAATGATACTTGCACAGTTCAGGCACACTGGTCTGTCCTGGTGGGGACTATATACAGTATGTTCCTTCAAATCTCCAACTCTCATTTGTCAGTCTGGGCCTATGTAGCCTACATATATAGGCCACTGAGCCAGACACCCACACCCCATGTGTCAGGCTTGTATATCCTCCAACAGGAGATCAAAGACTGACTTGAGAATACTCCACCTGTCTCCAGTCAGTTTTATGCCTCCTCAGGGACCTTTTCCTGCTGATTATCCATCCATTCCAATCCACATAATGTTAAAATGTACACACATATCCAGGGGCTGTGGTTCTCAGCAATTAAATAAAAGTTCCCTGTGTTTCATCACTTAAGCAGCAGGGGCTGGGGACAAAGAGGGGACTATTTAGTTATTTTCGGGAGCAGGTGTAGGAATCCTTCTGGCTGTGACCTCTTCTTCTATATCAATCCACCAGAACTTTAATTCAATTGTTGGGAGCCACAGCACATTGTATTTAATTGCCATGAGCCACTACTGGCAGGAATGTGCATGCCCAATAAGGTATTTAAAGGCCCTTCTCTGTATGGGGTGGATTAGCCAGCAGGGCTGACAGAGCAGCAGATTTCCAATGTTGGTCCTGCACATATATACAGGTTTTATTTTCTGAATAAATATTTTGAGGATTCTCATATTACTATGAGCTAGCTAAATACACAGCACAGCAGCAGTTATCACCTGCTAGCATGGCCTTATTTGACCAGGCTGTCTAGTAAAGGATAGGATGCTTCTGTAATACTATAAAATTTCACTTGCGCCACAGGAGAAAAGACTCTCTAATCTAAAACACATGGAGCTGCTGCTATACTAATGCCCACAAAAGGCTAACCAGATTCACAATAGTAGATAATACCAGAACTCCTCCAGTGTGGATAATCAACAGGGGGCTCCCATCACACAAAACTGTTTGCTTCCTCCTGTTTTAAAGAGGTTTTAAATAAACTGAAGATGCTGTGATTGGACGAAACGCGTTGAGGCAGAGTCTCTGTGATATCACTTCTAGATCCAAGCTGGAACACACGCCGACTCTGTAGTGAGCAAGAGGAGTAGCGGCACTCCCTCTAGATGCCTAATGTTACATATTTGGGTATCGAGTGACAGGCACTGTTTATTGTGAGTGTTTTTACTTTGTTTAATGCGGTTTTAAATAAACAGTTTTACATGATAGGAGTCCCCCTATTGGTCTGGTTTTTTTGGGCACTGATGCTGTGGAGGTTTATAATCAAATATCTAGGAAGTGCAAAATGTAAATAAGAGAGGAGTGGAGAGCTGGAGAACTTGGAGGAAGAGAGAAAGCTGTGGGGGACCTGATGTCAGCTGGCACATCCTGTTTTGGACTTTTTTAACTAAAAGGTCCATATCTGAGTGAGTTAATATTATAGTGAGGTGGTGGTCACTGGATCACCAATTTGGTCAACGTTTGCACCCTTATCTGCACTGCAAGCAATAGATGTCCTTTGAAAGGCTGTACTATTGTGCTGATTCTCTTCCATTTTCCCTGATTATCTATTATGGGTGTCTGTTCATGAGATATCATTTTTGTATATGAAACTTTGATTATATATTGTTGCACTTAATTTTTGCATGATTTGCAAATTTGCGGCAATGTGCATGAATATATGCATTTTTTGGCCATTATTTGATAATTTTGCAATTTTGCACATTTGTATCTGCATCTATGCATGTGGTTTTGCACACTATTTGCATAATTTGTGATCTTGCACAATTTTTGCACAGTTATATTTTAATTAATTAGTGGCTATTTTACGTTATTTAAGGGAACACCATTTAGTTGGAAAGAAAAATAGAGACATCAGTGTTAGGTTGTAGTAATATACACTTTATTGAATTTGAATTGCTTCTCTAATGAGCCTTTCAACCCAACTGACTCATTTAGTTTCAGCTATTGATCTCTGTAAACAAACAGGTGTTTTACAACTATGTTCCGTAGAAAAGAAAACATTATTAATTTGCAATATTTCATATTAATAAGATTGACACAAGAAATAAAAATAAATTTCTTTACATTTGTATTTTTAGTCCTATTTATAGTAAATAAGGAATATATGTACAAACTACTACCCATTACCTTTAATATGCATGATTTCATACTGATCTCTAAAAATTAAAAAATACATTTAAAAATGTAATTTATTTTAAGTTTTTAAAAATATTTTTCATATATAATTTTAATAAAAACATATTTCAACATGCAGTACATAATATATACATATATATATACACACATACATATATATATATATATATATATATATAAATATAAAAAATAAAAATAAAATATAATATATATATATATATATATATATAGAGGAGAGAGAGAGAGAGAGAGAGAGAGAGAGAGAGAGAGAGAGAGAGAGAGAGAGATATTGAATAATGGCCAAAATTGTAGTATTTCAAATATATGGCAATATATTTGGGAAGAATATTTTTTAAATATATTTTTCTTCCATGTGGGCAGGTAGGGTGGGAGCACGTTACATTACATGCGCGTACTCAGTGAATCGAATATTATCGATGAATGAAACCTTCCCGAAGATCGGGATTTAGCATCTGTCCATGTACTATCCAAGGGGATGGTAAAGAAGGGATGTGGAAAGGGAGGGAAAGGAAGAGCAAGAAAAGAATAAGAGGGAAGAGAGAGAGAGAAGAAAAAAAATAAAATAAAAATGGAGGGGGGAAAGGGAGGGGGGGAAAGGGAGGGGGAAAATGAATTAACAGAAAATTAAAAGGCGCAACAGCTCTAAGTGAAGTTGTCTTTAGTGTCTTGAACAGCTTTTTCACTTAATAAAATCATAATTTAAAAACTGCGTGTTGCATTTACTTGGGTTATCTTTGTGTAATATTAACATTAATTTGATGATCTGAATGAATTAAGTGCGAAAAAATGAAATAAATATATTAATAAAATCAGGAAGGGGCAAATACTTTTTCATAGCGCTGTGTCAATTTATTCATATGTTTCTAAATCTCATTTTGATCACTCTTCGTAGAGCAAGTTTTACTTCCTTATTTCTCAGGCTGTAAATAATTGGATTAAGTAAAGGGGTGAACATGGCATACACAAGTGCGAACATCTTGTCATAGTCCACAGAGTGTGTACCTTGTGGACTGGCATAGACGGTGAAAGCGGTACTATAAAATAGCATCACCACAGTAATGTGAGAGGAACAGGTGGAGAAGGCCTTGCTTTGTCCAGAGTTTGTCTTCATTTGCACAACTGAATAAATAATATTAATGTACATTACTACAATAAATGCAAAGTTAAACATAGTGGCAAAACCAATAACACAACCATTTACTGTTTGATTCATGGAAGTACTGATACAGGCCAAACTTAGCAAAGGAGCCAAATCACAGAAGTAATGATCTATGTGTAATGGACCACAGAAAGGCACTCTTATGGTAAAGGTGAGTGGTATTGTTGCAGATAAGAACCCATAGGACCAACATAAGAGTGCTAGATACCTACACATTCTCTCATTTATAATGGTGGTGTACCGAAGAGGGTTGCATATAGCCATAAATCGATCAAAGGACATAACCGCCAACAAGGCACACTCTGTCATACCAAGACCATGGAACATGTATAGCTGAGCAAAGTACCATTGGAAGGAGACCCTTTTGTCTTTTGTCAACAGGATGGAGAGCAGTTTGGGTACTGTAGTTGATATGTACCACATCTCCAAAAGAGAAAGGTTAGTTATAAAATAGTACATTGGTGTCTGAAGGTATACGTGAGTTTGCACTACCAAAATGATCAACATGTTACCAAATAAAGTGAGTACATAAATTAGGAGGACAGTAAAGAAGAGGCATATACTGTACTTCTCAATGTTTGCAAACCCCAGCAGTAAAAATCCACTGTAATATGTTCCATTCATTTCAATTATTTGGTTTATATTTTCCAAAGAATAGATTATTACATAGAAATAAAAGCATGCTGGGACTTCAGATAGAAGAAGATCCTTGAATGACCTGTAAAATGAGGAACACCAACAACATAATGCTCATCATATACAAGGATTAGATATCACTATACAATTAAAAATAACTGGAAGGTCTTACAAACTCCCTTTTTTATTTATTATTCTGGTGACTCTAAACTATCATGACCAAAAACAAAAACCATCAAACCACTGTTAATTGGACTGCTACAGGGGATACAATAATTTGCTGTCTGTGGTGAATCCTCCGTGGCAGTTAATTTAGTGGTGGTTTGACATTCTTTGTTTTTGATCTATTGAGATATCACCATATAGAAACAATATTTTTCCATTATTATTTGCACAAAATATATATTAAAAATGGAGAAACATGGGTTATTAAACCACTTACCAAACTATTTTGCATGGAGTGAGTATTAATCGTTCATATTTTTACAGCCACAAGCCATATAATAGCCAAAGCCTAGGAAACCCCAATTCTAAGCTTTTAAGCAGTTATAACATGTTAAATGACATAATGATCAATTAAAAACTCACAACTCTCTTTACTGACACCATGTCAAGTTTCTTCCTATATGGCAACCTGGATCCAATATTCCCAGCCTAGGTGGTGGTCTCTGTGGTGGAATGTTCATGATTATAGACACGTGGAGATTGATGAGTGTCTCTCATTCATATTTTATCTTCAATGAGCAGTCATTTTTTTATTTTTTTATTTTTTTGAGCACCCTGTATGTCTGTAGACAACGTGGAGCAGCGGGTCTGGAGTGGAGCTGTTGGTTTGAGAATATGCCGTATATCACTGACAGATAACCTTTAGGATAGATGTACGTTGGTGCATTTGGTCATGCAGCATAAAGACACTGCCTATTTCTGGTATCTGGTGACCCTTTATAGGAAGCTGTACACAGCTCTTGGACATCCCAGACACCAGAAATATGTAATGTCTTTAAATGACCAAATGTGCCCATGTGAATGTAACCTTACATAGATAACTGAAATTGAGTGTTTTCAAAAGTGTATTACACATTCTCACTGTGGGTTATAAAAAGAAGGCTTCAGCCTTTCAGTCGAGGTTAGGATGAACGCATAGAAGAAAGCACTTCTCATCCACAGATGATATCTTTCCTGTTTAATATAAACCTATTGGAGAATATGCCCTTTATAATAATAAAAGAGGCTTAGTTTCATCATACCAGCAACCAATTTTGCAGTTGTCTCCAATAATGGAAACCTAAAAATACATATACAGTGAAGGAAATAAGTGTTTGATCCCCTATCATTCAGCAGGATTTCTGGCTACCAGGCGTCTTTTATACAGGTAACAAAATGAGATTAGCAGCATTCCCTTTAAGAGACGGCTTCTAATCTCAGCTTGTTCCCTGTATGAAAGACACCTGCTAGCCAGAAATCCTGCTCAGTGATAGGGGATCAAATACTTATTTCCCTCATGAACATGCAAATCAGTGCATCATTTGTTAGACATGCATTTCTTTTGAATTTTTTGTTGCTATTCTGTCTCTCAGTGTTACAATACACCTACCATTCGATTTTAGACTGGTAATTTCTTTGTGAGTGGGCAAACATTCAAAATCAGCAGGGGATCAAATACTTATTTCCTTTACTGTATTAGAAAGAGGTGAAAAATGAAAATTGCCATCAGTCAGCAAGGACAGGAGGCCCACCAACAAACTTATACTAAATTAAAGTGTGACTATGGCCAAAATTAAAAATGACATATATGATAAATTCTGTCATTAGTTTTAACACAGTAGTCTTTGTTTTTCTGAGTCCACCCTGTAACATAATGTATTATCCACTTGACCTCTGGAAGATTTACACTGCATTATTTTAGCTGACAATTGCGCAGCCATATAGCGCTGTACATAAATAAAATGTATGTAATTTTTTTCAGTCACAAATAGAGCTTTCTTTTGGGGGTATTTGATCACCACTGGTTTTTTTGCACTATATAAAAAAAAAAAAACACAGGAAAATTTTGAAAAAAAAAAACCTCTAATATTTTTGATTTTCTGCTATAGGGCAGCACAGTGGCTAAATGGTTAGCACTCCCACCTGGCAGTACTAGGGTTATTGGTTCGAATCCCAACCATGTCACCATCTGCCTGGAGTTTGCATGTTCTCCCTGTGCCTGCATGGGTTTCCTCCCACACTCCAAAGACATGCTGGTAGGTTATCTGGATCCTGTCTAAATTGTCCCTAGTATGTGTATGTATGAATGTGAGTTAGGGACCTTAGATTGTACAACCCTTGAGGGTTAGGGACTGATGTGAATGTACAATATATATGTAAAGTGCTGCGTAAATTGATGGTGCTATATAAGTACCTGAAATAAATAATAGTAAATAAAATATATCCAATAAAAAATTTAAAAAAGCTAATTTCTTCATAAATTTAGGCCAATGTGCATTCTGCTACATATTTTTGGTGAAAAAAATCCCTAAAAGCGTATATTCATTGGATTGCGCAAAAAGTTATAGTGTCGACAAACTAGGGTAAATACTGGAATTTTTATTTTATTTTTATACTAGTAATGGTGGCAATCAGCGGCTTATAATGGGACTGCAATATTGTTGCAGACAGACAATCTGACACTGACACTTTGTGGGAACCAGTGACACTAATACAGTGATATGTGCTAAACATATACATTGTCACCCTAATAATGACACTGACTGGGAATGGGGTTAAACATCTAGGGTGATCAAGGGGTCAACTGTGTGCCTAGCTATGTGTAAAAGGGCAGTACAGTGGCTAAGTGGTTAGCACTTCTGCCTGGCAGTACTAGAGTCATCTGTCTGAATCCCAACTATAGCACTACCTGCCTGGAGCTTGCATGCTCTCCCTGTGCCTGTATGGGTTTCCTCTGGTTACTCCGGTTTCCTTCCACAGTCCAAAGACATACTGGTAGGTTAATTGGATCCTGTCAAAATTGGCCCTAGTATATGTATGTAAGGTAGGGACTTTAGATTGTATGCTTTGAGGGTTAGGGACTGATGTGAATGTACAATATATATGTTAAGCGCTGCGTAAATTGACGGCGCTATATAAGTACCTGTAATAATAAGTAAATGTGTAATGGATACTGTATGTGATGCTTTCACTAGGTAATTGCTGGATTTTCTTTCCCTCCAAAAGCAGGGAGTAGAATCCAGCACTATTGCCACTGATAGGCATAGTTGTGTTCTCTGTCTGTCTGCCAGACGATCGGTGGGTGCCGGCGGTGATCTAATGGCCGACACCCACTGATCAGCTTCTGCTGTGATTTGTCACAGCGGGTAGCAGTGCGCCGGCTACCAGGAAGTTCAGCATTACATGTATACAGTACTTGATTTTGTACAGTGCGGCCGCCCTGTAGCAGTACATCTGCTATGGGGCAGTTGGCAAGTGGTTATCTGGTGATCCTGCCAGTGTGCATGTTGTCTTTCAACTTCCTTTAACAGCCAAAGCTGTCCAGCAAAGATGGCAGATAAAGGGTTGAGATAAACCATTTAACACGGACAAGGTGCTTACATGGTCAACTCCTATTTACTTTGTAAAATATTTATCCCAAAAGAAAAAAAAAAACTATTGCTGTAACTGTTTTAAAAGTGTTAGCTGAAGGTGGCCTTTACTTTGTAAGCCACTAATGTAAAGTCCATCTAAATCTGCATATTCTCTATTTTTATACTAAAAAGAATATTTTAATTGCATGGAAATCTCTTCCACCAACCCCTTTTAGAATGGAAACAACTGATTAATGCTGCCCTTCTATTGTATCAACTCACTTGTACAATGTACTGTAAGGATACACCAAAGGGTATTGAATAAATATGGGGCCTTTGGACCAACTCTGCTTTTCTTACTTGACCCAGCTGAGTTTACTGTAGACCACAATCTCCATTCGTCCACTATATTCCAATAGCTCCGACTGTGTACTTTGTAACTAAGTATATCATGTAATGATTGTATGACATGTACAGTATCTTGCATGCAGAACTCGGACAATTTTTAATGGTTAAAAAGGTGTTTATTATAAGTTTATTTTTGACAACAATAAGTATTAAAAAAAAAAGAAAGGTCATTCAAATCTACTAGCCCATCCAACACTGAGCATGCCTAGGTTGATCCTCCATAAATGAAGTGGAAGAGTGGATGTAGCCACTCTAACCCTAGGTTCACACCTATGCGGCCGTGCGGGCCGCGTTTTGCACAAGCACGAGAGCCCATTCATTTGAATGGATTCCCGTGCCCGTGACATGCAGGAAAAGAAGTCCCTGCAGTACTTTGGAAAACGCAGCCCGCATGGGAACCTTGGTTCCCAGTACAGTTGCGTTTCCCAGTGCGGGAACTAATGGCACCCACCGTTGGTCCGCAATTCTCTGTGCGGGTGGTGCGGCTGTACGGATTTTCATGTGGATCCACAGCGGCACCATCTGCATAGATGTGAACCGGGGGTTAGACAGAATTGGCTGATCACTAGACAAAAATAAAAGGAATGAAAACCTGAAAAAAATTAAAAAGGAGAAGTACAGCCAAAGCTTTTTTGGCTGTATTTCTGTGGATCACAGGAATATAGTTTGTTCTGCACTCCTGTGACCCATTTTCAGCTGACAATGGACTGAAGTCTGATGTCACCATGCCGGTCCAAGCGGGGAAAGATCCTGACTTCAAAGTCGAGATCCACCCCAGAGTCTTGAGCGACACCTGGCTCAGCCTCTCAACAAAGCATTGAGAGCCTGAGCCGGCGGCTCCCTCCCCCTCCACAGCCCAGAGCTCCAGTGAGTGCTGGGTGGGCAGAGCAGACAGGGGTGAGTGAGAATCCCGCTCTGTGCTCAAAGCGGAGAGGAGAATTCAGATATCTGCGGTCATATGATCACCAAGTTGTCACCCTTGGGGCTGGTTCGCGCTATAGAAACGCAGTCCAGATGCGTTCTGGATGCATCTTTTCTTGCACGTTTGACACATTTTGGTGCGTTCCGGTGCATTTTTGATCCGTTCCAGTCCATTTTTCCCCCTCTCTTTTTCTCCAAACAAGGACATGTGCGTTCCAGTACACTTTTGGTGCATTTTGGTGCGTTCCAGTGTGTCTTTGATGCGTTTTACTGCGTTCCAGTACAGTTCTGTGCAGAAAAAAATTCAGCCTCATCTACTTTTTTTCTGCAACCAGAACACACTAGAACTGCAAGCACTGATGTGAACTATGACATTGACAACCATATAGCTTACCTTCTGTGAGTTTTGGATGCATAAAAAACGGAACTGAAATGCATGTAGTGTGAACTGGCCCTTAGAGTCGGCGGGGGACAGATGCAGCATCAGTCTGACCTAGGTTAATATAAATAGGAAAAAAAAGCCCTACTTCTCTTTTAAAGCCAATACAGCTAACATAAATTGTAGCTTACCAAATCTTAAATAATAATTTTATGCTTTTGAGTCTAGTTACGCTTTAAACCTTATACCAAAAATGTTTAAAACAGTTCTTATATACACCCTTTGTGGGCTTATTTAATAAGAACCACCAATTTGAAATTAATCTGACATCTTTTACCGGTGTAGGATGACTGCAAGATGGATCAGTTGTTTGCTGTGTGTCACTCAATGCTTATTTTTTAATAAGTTTGTGTTACTATTATGGGAACTTTTTTTTTCCTTTTTAAAGATGCTAGTCTACTTTTAAAATTTAAAAATGTATTAAAATGACAATTGAAACAAAAGTAACACAACTAAGAACCTAGCTGAGATATAGGAATTCCAAACCTCTTTGAAGCATGTGCATTATTTTTATTTAGATCAGCGATAGTTTTACATCACTGCCAGAATAAATTAATTCTAAAACTTTTAGTTCCCGGAAACAATGTTAGTTGTATTTTAAGTGAAAAATAAATGTCCTACAGAGCATATTTAGAAGAAATTGATGGTTTATGGTTATGGTTGATGGTTTACCTTGGACTCCAGACAATGTTGCATTTAGTAGGCCCCAATTTTGGTTTGAACATTGTTCCTATATGTTAAATTGGCAAATAACTTTTGCAAAGAAATATAGCTTGGAAAAAAAACTTATTTTAATGATAGGATCTGATAAGATTTGTTAAAATGTAATGTTTTAGTGTCTTGGTTTTATTTAAATTCATTATTTAAATGAGACAGTCATGTCCATACATACAAAAAGAGAAGCAGATCGAAGTACTAACAACTAGAGTGTAAATACAAACATATTTGAAATTATGAAGGAATCCAACATGGTTGAAACCAAAACCAACCATTGTGAACTAGGGCAGCTTTACCCTTAGAGAGAAATACACTATATGGGCATAAAATGTCCAAATAATTGTTAGTGTAGCACAAAAGCAAGTAAAAAATTAGATAAATAAGAAAAGGTTAAATAAATGGAAAAAAAAAAAAAGTGTCTTCATGTGTCAAAGCAGCTCCAAACCTAGCTGCCAATATTAAAGGGCTGTGAACATTTTATAGTAAATATTAGTAAATAAGACACACCTATTTTCACATTGAATACCCACTATTATGCAAGGAAAAAGTATGAACCCCCCCCCCCCCCCCCCAAATTCTTGTTCGCACATGACTTCTTGGCTGAAGTGAACATAGCTTCACCTTATTTACTAAGCTTAGGGAAATTTTACTTAAAGTGGACATTCACTCTCCTTGATTAAGTTTCTGCTTCAAATGAACTCCATTTTATTTAAAAGCTAAAAACAGGAGAAAGACAAAATATAACATGTTATTCCAGGTTCTAATACAAATAATGGGGAAAATTTAATTAAAAAGAAAAAAATATTTGCCGACTTGCCAAAATATTAATTACACTTGCATGCCCAAATAAACTGGTCATAATATTTAAAATTGTAACCGGTTTAATTCTTCTGTATCATTACCAGTAACATCCTCTTCTTCAACAGGTGTACAGTATAAATGTTTGAAACCATTACAAAGCTTCTAAAACCTTTTGCTCACCTTCAGTAATTTCTCCTTTTTTGGAATGCAATTTATAATATATTTCCCTTGTATATTTATACAGTTGATAATAATTACCAACATGCAAGTCCTAATAATATAATTGCTCAGACCTTCATTAGATACTCCAACTCTCTTGGGATACTAATATTATTAATAATTCCCTTTAGTAATTAACTTGTTTTGAACATAATTAATTCTTTGAGTCTAGTTAGTAATTGCAGTATGATAATTCAGAAGAAAACAGTAATGTACCTGTTAGTAGTATTATTATAATACAGAATTTATTTAGGGCCAACAGTTTGTGTAGTGATTTACAGAATAAAGGCATAACAGTTCAAATACAATTCAATACAAGAGGATTGAGAGAGCCCTACTTGTGCAGCTACATTGTAAAAGGGAGGGGCAAGTGTTATAAACCATAATGAGGGAAGAGCTGATGGAGAAGGTTGAAGTACAGTTTTTATATGAAGGTGGGGAAGGAGTCCCTGAAGATATACGTTTTCCAGGATCACCTAAGGCTAGTCAAAGTTGGAGATAATCAGACAGATTGGGCTAAGGAGTTCCAGAGAATGGGAGAGGCTCTAGAAAAGTCCTGTAGGCGAGCATAGGATTAGGTAACGAGGGTGATAGATAACAGGAAGTCTTGGGACAAGTAGAGTAGATGATTTGGATGATATAGCCTGAGGGAAAGTTGTGCATGGCTTTGCATGTTGTTGTTAGTATTTTGAGTTCTATACATTGGGCTAGTGGAAGCCAATGGAGGAATTGGCAGAGGGGGCGAAAGTTGCAGATCCACAGATAAGTTAATAAGGTGGATGATTCTAGCAACAGCATACATCATGAGAGATTAAAAGATTATAGCCTGTGTAGAGATGAGAAGGGAATCACAATAGCCAGAACAGGAGATAACCAGAAAGTAGATCAGTTGCTTTGTGGTGTCATTATTGAAGATGAGAGAACTAATAAATGAGGACTGCAGAAATAGTAAGGCGTGACACTACAGCCTGCCATCATTTCAAATGTGCCTTAAATAGAACTGTGGCCAGGCTATAGACATTAAAAAATTTACATAATGTATTCTTAATATGAATTACTTATGTTTTGAAACAAGCTCTCACTGAGCTTTGTAGCTGCAGACGTTGCGGAGTACATACAGTAATCATCAAAATTCAAAAGACATATAGTCCTTCAAGTTTTTTCCCAATAATCAGCTCTATATTCTCTTTCTATGCACCTGCATCATGTTTAATTCAGAGATCAGAAGACTGGAAGGCTCCCAAGCCAGAATAGATAAGGGGGGCAGAATGAACTGCTCTTTTAAAGTCATCTTAGAAGGTAAATTACTTCACAGACACATAAGAAAAAATGCTATATGTACTGTTTATATTGGAACTTACAGTGCTTGGCAGATTTTCAGTAGGTATTGAATGTTGCTGTATTAAATCTCACCCTACGTCTTTTAGTCATTGCCATCCTAATCTTAGTTGTCTTTTCATGCAAAAATTATCCCAGTTGCTCATTTCCGACAGACAAAACATGAAGAGGTGAGTGACTGTTGTATTTGAGACCATAGACATGGCAGGGTAGTTGGACATGCAGGATTGGGCACGTGCCCTATCATGTCTATGCATACAGTGTTTGAGATCATACACAGCTTAATCTTTGCAAATAGTTCAAAAGCTAGATAAAGGATTTGACCAGGCTGGGACTTCATAGAGGGTAGCAGATTGACCCATGTTGAAGTTTTCAAGAGGGTAGAAGAGTAGACTGTGTTTAAATTTCCTAGCGCATACCAGATTAAACCAAGTTGGGGTTTATTAGAAGGCAGTAGAATAGACTCCATTAAAGCCTCCAAGTGAGTAGCAGATAAGACCATGTTAGGGCCTCCTAGAGGGTAGCAGATTAGACCATCTTGGGGCTTCTAGAGGGCAGAAGACTAGACCACGTTGTGGTTTCCTAGAGGGTAGTACCAACAAAACAGAAATGCCCAGCACACTCACCAGTTGTACTGCAAAAAATGGCCCAGTATAACAATTTACAATAAAAACAGAATTTTTATTTGCATACATTTGTAACTATATGTGGAACATAAACTCTCCCGCCAAGGCTCCTCTGTAAAGTGCAATCCTAATTCTATATTTGAGATGTCTTCTTAAAGGTACAGGGACACGTTAGAAGCCCAGCAAGAGCACAATGGCAGCTGAAGGTGTCCAATCTGTCCGCATGTTAAATCCAGTGAGCAAGCTATACAAGAATGGCAACCACCCAGGGCTGGAAGATGACGTAAGAAGGTAAAAGAAGGGAAAGAAGTCCCTTTAGTAGAGAGATATACCTTGCCATTGGTATGCATAGCACAAATGACACAAATCTTACATTTCAATAAAACCACTTTTATTACATACAGAGTTAAAAACAATTTAAAAAGGATCCCAGCATACAAAATATTATGAAACACAAATTCAATAAAAACAAATCAGCTCTATCAGTCTACAAATTTTGTGGAACTACTGCTTCATCAGGACATTAGTTATAGCTGTTCTAATATCACTGAATTAGAGAAGTGATAATCCATCTGGAAAAAATATTAAATATTAACAAATACAATGAAAACGTCTGTGCAATTTTATGTCCATAATGATTGGGGTATTTTGAGAAAAAATGCTCCTATGGCCATTAGATTGATCAGACGATCATAGATAATAAACATATTATACACATTACTGCAATTATTATTTTTTTTATAAAGAAGTACTCCGGTACATAAATAATCGTTGATGCAGAGTAAATTGCTAGGTACAGTATATGTATTTTTAGGTGGGTACATGCTCCACTGTAAACAGACAATCAGCAGTTAAGTGTAGTTTATTGCATACCATGCAATATCAGCTACAACTATGCCTGCTCTTACTTTATGAATAAAAAATATAAAATTGCGGCGCTAATCAAAAGCATATAATCATAAAGTCCAATGAATATTTGCAGATAATGGAACTGGCAATCCTCACCAAGATACATTTCAATCTTCTTCTCAAAAGATCTTTACAGGTCATGAAAGAAGACTCCCATCCAGTATTTAGATAAGGAATAGAAGAAGAAGACCACTCATAGTGTAGTAATTATATAATAAAATCACTGTTTGTATGAGTAACTTGTAATATTGTATTGAATGGTTACCAGCATTTGAACTAAGTTTCCAACCAGGAAACTGGCTGTCCCTCCAAAATATGATGATGTCACACATTTTGGGTGGAGCATCGGTGTGACGTCATCACGTTTTAGGAGGGACGGTGGCCATTTTCCTGGTTGGAAACTTAGTTCAAATGCTGGTAACCATCCAATACAATGTATGAGCAACTTGTAATAGTGTGATTTTATTATATAATTACTACACTATAAGTGGTCTTCTTCTTTTATTCCTTATCTAAAAACTGGATGGGAGTCTTTTTTCAGGACCTGTAAAATCATTTTAGAGGAAGATTGAAATTTATCTTGGTGAGGATTGCCAGTTCCATTATCTGCAAATATTCATCCCCCGTTTGAGTTGCATATATTGACCGGTGTGTTTCAGTCAGAATTTCTAGTAAGAAGCTGAACCATTCGGGTGTTGATGGTGGATCGTTGGAACTTCGCTTGGGACATTTTAATTGAAATTATTTTTTTTTTTTTTATTAATTGTACTGTATAATTATATGCTTTTGATTAGCGCCACAATTTTATATTTTTTTTATGATTTATATTGCCTAATATGCGAGCTGCTTTTCTTTGATTTTTATTTTATGTTCTGTAGTTATATGACCAGTTTATTTACCCAAGTGCAGGTTGTTTTTTTTTTTTCTTACTTTATGAATGAATGGTTGAAGCCAGTAGGGAGCTGGCTATATAACAATAGGAAGCATGTGAACAAACCAGCTCTGATAAAGAGGGTTCACCCTTAGGCAACATGCACACAGGACACTGTGCTAACACTAGTAGCTGTAGAACGCCACATTTTTGCATTAATGTTTTGCTGCGTTAACGTTTGTTAGCAATAAATTATAATATTGATTAAAAAAGCTAGATGCTCAAAAACACGCCTAAATTCTGAATAGCTGCAATTTGCTGCATTCTGACACGTTTAACCATGTTAGAGGGTTTTTAATGCTGAAAAACAACTCTTCAAAAGCGGGGATCGGGGGGAAGTGGGGGCCGGTCTGATCGTAACATGTTACATGTTTCACCCTGTTTATGTTACGAAAGGTGAACTTATCCTTTAAACTGTCAGCACACGTTAACAGTAACTTGACATAATCTAAAAGCTCTGCCAAGACTATCTGCTTACCCATCTTAGAAGTGTACAGGATGATTGATACATATACATTCAAGATCATCACATCCTTAGTGCTTATACCAACAACTGAATGTTTGCCTTTTGATATCAGTTCCCCATTGCTGAAGTCACCAAAAATGGCCAAGATAAGGTGACTTGGGATAACTGGGTCCTAAATTTGGAAAAAAACAAAAAGATGGCAATACAGAGAGGAGATTAAAAAGAACCTGCAGTAAAACTGGACACCAAGAATCAGAGTTGCATGCCTCCAACCCATCAATACATGCCAAATAGGGAACTCTTTTGTTGCACCCCAACAACCAAAGAGCTTAAATGAAAAATAGGGCAGACAGTGCTGTGCTTACTGTCAAACCCAATATGTCTGTCTTTCTCAAGCAAATACATAAAAGTATGAAAACAGGGCCAAGCGTCTGTCCTGCTGTGAGCAATGAGAAAGTTCACCATGTGATGAGGTCACTCATTTGTCCCAAATGTGACAATATGATACATATGAGTTTAGTGAGAAAGAAGCCATGAGAGGATACAAAAGGGGTCACAAACAGTGGCTAAATGGTTAGCACTTCTGCCACTAGGGTCGTTGGTTTGAATCCCAACCACGGCACCACCTGCACCTGCCTGGAAAATGCATGTTCTCCCTGTGCCTGCGTGGGCTTCCTCTGGGTACTCCGGTTTCCTCCCATACTCCAAAGACATGCTGGTAGGTTAATTGGGTCCTGTCTGAATTGGCCCTTGTATGTATGAACTTGAGTTAGGGACTTCAGATTGTATGCCCCTTGAGGGTTAGGGACTGATGTGAATGTACAATATATATGTAAAGCGCTGCGTAAATTAATGTCGCTATATAAGCACCTGTAATAAATAATAATAAATAAATGGAAACAAGGTTCCAAAAACATTTTGGTCAAGGAAGGCCCTCAAGTGAAACTGATGAAATCAGGGAGCATGAACTAATAAGCTGAATTGAGACTTGCAAATGTCAATAGATGCCCCTGGGACATGCTTTGTCTTAAACTATATAGTTAACTGTGTAAATCTAAGTATTGAGAAATGCAATAAAGATACCATTGAGGGAAGCTCGTTGAGAGACATTTTTCATCTGAACAACATTTCTGTTACTTGTCCAGAAGACCACCTATCTATTTTGCAATTTCTCACTCCAGAGCTCAACTGCCACAATAATAGGGACAAATTCCACTGAAGTTAAGATTCAACTGAGCCCCATGAGGCTTGCCAAGTCTCTGCAGACTATTCTCCTTAGAAGAACACTCCAAAGTCACATACGTCTTCCACATTTCTGTGCAACTCAAGTTGTGAGTTCACCACTTCTTCCAGTTACCAATAAGAATGCCCATGTAAAGTCTGCAGAAGGGATACCCAGACCCTGCTCATCAAAATTACTTGGCAATCAAATTCTAGATGACCCAGCAAAGAATGAAGTTGTTTCAGCTGAATTTTTGCCTTTAGGCAATGTCACCAGAGATAATAGCCTAGCCAACTTTTCACTAGGCTACCTGAAGGCCATATCGATGTGATATTTACCAACAATGCCAAGTTACCCGTGGCTCTAATCAAATCAAAAGCTTTGCTAAAAGAGGCGTATTGGACCGTGGATTCCTCTCTATTGATTCCATTGTTAACCAATGAGCCGAATGGATATGAAAGGTGGTGTATATGATGAAATTTACCCTCTGCTTGGGAATACACCAAGCAGGGAAACCCTCAGGTTGTGGTAGGGGAAAGATCCAATGAACTGACCTTGTGCCCCAATTCTAACTTCCTTCACAGCTTATCAGCAACCACACTGGCTTCAAACAGTGAAGCAGACTTCAAATTTGCCAACATAGTAGGCTCATCCAACTGTTTAAAGAAGAACCAGAATCCACAGTCAAATCCACCCCAAAACATCAAAGCTTCCCAATGGATAGGGTAATGGTCCAGTCAATAGAACATCCTTGGGATGTTCACTGGAGTCCTTCAGTTTAGGAAGTTGAATGCTGACAGCTGTCTAAAAGGTGGTCACTCTGTGCGGGCACATGAGTAGTAGCCAGAGGCTACTGCCTGTCAATTGAACTGTAGCTTTGTGAGCCACCATTGTCTGCTGAAATTGCATGTGGCAATTAAACCAGCATTGGCCCCAGTAAACTTTGTAAGCCCCCCATATTAAGCCTACTAATCTAGAAAAACAAGGAAGGAACCAAATCAGAAAATGTTATAAACAGTACACTTGCATATGCACAGAAACCCAGCATCCAGTTCTGAAAAGTACAAGGAAGCTGCTTTGTTTGAATTGTAAATTGGCAACCAGTGGTTCAGGCTCCGTTCACACCAATGTTTTTTTAGTGCTTTTTGCGGAAATGCACTACAGTCCATTTAACATGGTTGCCTATGGAACATATTCACCTTTTTTGAGCTGCTACATTTTTGGAAAGGGTCAGGGACTTTTTTTTAGAAGCAAAAAGCAGTGTTTTGCTACAATAGAGTTTAATGGAGAATCTGCTGAAATACATGGTAGTGCGTTTTTGCCACGTTTTGCATTTTTATTCCACCCAGCAAAAAAATTCTACTTAAAAAAAAAAAAAAGCGCTGAGCAAAAACGTAAATTGTGGCAAAAAACACATGTAGAAAAACGCAAAACGAACTGCGGAAAGCACTGCAAAACGAACAACAAGCAAACTGCATAGTTGTGAACGGAGCCATGTCATGTAATTTCAGCTACTGCTATGCCTGCTGGTAATTTATGAATGAATATTTCAAAACCAAGCACTTTCACCCCCTTCCTGCCCAGACCAATGTTCAACTTTCAACGTTGTCGCAATTTGAATGACAATTGCTCGGTTATGCAACACTGTACCCATATTAAATGTTTTTTTCTTTTTTTGACATAAATAGAGCTTTCTTTTGGTGGTATTTAATCACCACTGAGTTTTTTATTTCTTGCTAAATAAAAAAAAAAAGGACAGAACATTCTGAAAAAAAAAAAACTTTTGGTTTTTGTTAAAATTTTGCAAAAAAATAATCTTCATAAAAAACGTACGCCGAACTATATTCTGCTATATTTATTAGGTAAAAAAAAAAACCCAAATCAGTGTTTATTATTATTATCATTATCATCATCATCATCATTATTTAGTCTGTAGGAAAGTTAGAGGATTCACAAACTATGGTATCAAATCTGATATACTGATGGCTAATCTCATTTCTTGAGGCCCAAAAATTCCAGGACAGTACAAATATCCCCCAAATGACACCTTTCTGGAAAGTAGACAGTCTGAAGTAAGCAGCATGGCAAGTTTTACAAGCTGTCATTATGGGGTTTATTTACTAAAGCTGGAGAGTCCAAAATCAGACTCCCTTCTGCATAGAAACCAATCAGCTTCTAACCTCAGCTTGTTCAATGAAGCTTTGGCAATGAAACCTGGAAGCTGATTGGTTTCTATGCAGAAGGGAGTCTGATTTTGCACTCTCCAGCTTTAGTAAATAAACCCCTATTTGTCACGATTATTTGGAAAATGAAGAAATAGGTTTTTTTCACAATTTTCTTTTCTTTTACATACTGTCACAAGTGCACTACCGCATCATCATATCACTGGTGTGGTACACTGCTGGCAGTATATAACAAACAAAAAAAATAATTTTTTTAAACATTTTTTTCTTTTTTTAACACACTGGCCCTGATTCACTATTGGGCGTGGGCGCATATTTATGGGCTTAAGCCCAATTTTCATGGGCGTCCGTCATTTTTTACCCTGCAACCTAATTCACTATTGAGCAGAGCCCATAAGCAGATGCCCAATCTAATTCACAAAAAGACACACGCCCGAAATCAGACTCACAAAACAGACTTGCTAAGAAGCAAGTCTAAAACCATGAAAAATCACTGCAGAGACATGTTCACTTAGAAATTTGCTTTGCCAAATATCAGGACTTCACTTTAAACAATATCTGCTATTTCCAAAAAAATTAAAAATGTGTTAAAAATCGTTTTTTTCAAGGAAATCGACACAGTAAAAATCTAGAAGCCCGTGCAGTGTCTTTGGCAGATACAACTGAGCATGTGCAGAACACATTTTAGACTTCTGCCATGGGCGTTTGCTTTTTAGCCACTGACTAATAGTGAATCTGATTGTGGATTCCTCTGAGAGCCGGCACTCGGTCGCGACTATTGTGTTTAATAAACAGCACTCGGCATATCTTCATGTAATCTAACTATATTTCCTTAGTTCTAGTGATTCTATTTTTGTTTCTTATCCTTTGAAATAAGTAAAATCATAACAGAAATAATTATAAAGGTCTAGCTAATATTTACTTTGACAGCTGAATGTAAAAATAAAGGTCCACAATAAAAAAAAAAAAAAAAAACAGCGTGGGTCCCCCCTCTCATCCATACCAAGCCCTTCAGGTCTGGTATGGATATTAAGGGGGAACTCCACGCTGAAATTTAAAAAAAAAAACAGCGTGGGTCCCCCTCAATATCCATACCAGACCCTTATCCGAGCATGCAGCCCGGCAGGTCAGGAAAGGGGGGTTACGAGCGAGCGCCCCCCCCCCTCCTGAACCATACCAGGCCACATGCCCTCAACATGGGGGGGTGCTTTGAGGCAGGGGGGCTCCCCCCCCCCAAAGCACCTTGTCCCCATGTTGATGAGGACAAGGGCCTCTTCCCCACAACCCTGGCCGGTGGTTGTGGGGGTCTGCGGGCGGGGGGCTTATCAGAATCTGGAAGCCCCCTTTAACAAGGGGGCCCCCAGATCCCGGCCCCCCCCCTACGTGAACGAGTCTGCGGTAGATGCTCCCGCAGACTCCTTCACAAAAAAAAAAAGTGTGGTGTAAAAAAAACACAGTACAGGGTCTTTGACAAGTCCTTTATTAAAACAATGTCCCCCGAAGTAGATCCAACGTCAATCACGGCGGCGGCGGCAGGGACCCGAAAAAAGAAAAAAAAAAAAAGGTTCCGCTCCCGTCGGAGGCTTCCAGCCTTGTAAAGAAGAGGCTAGCTGACAGATCTTATATAGGTATGGGGCGGGGCCAGCCGGGCACATCATCCCCGCCCCTTACCTATTTGAGAAATGTCACCCTGTCTCTCCGCTGAGGCTAACTAGCTGAATGCAGGAGACAGTCTGACATTTCTTATATAGCTATGGGGCGGGGCCAGCCGGGAACAGCAAGCATGTGACATGGGGCGGGTCACTCGGATGATGTCCCCGGCTGGCCCCACCCCATAGCTATATAAGAAATGTCAGACTGTCTCCTGCATTCAGCTAGTTAGCCTCAGCGGAGAGACAGGGTGACATTTCTCAAATAGGTAAGGGGCGGGGATGATGTGCCCGGCTGGCCCCGCCCCATACCTATATAAGAACTGTCAGCTAGCCTCTTCTTCACAAGGCTGGAAGCCTCCGACGGGAGTGGAACCTTTTTTTTTTTTTCTTTTTTCGGGTCCCTGCCGCCGCCGCCGCGATTGACGTTGGATCTACTTCGGGGGACATTGTTTTAATAAAGGACTTGTCAAAGACCCTGTACTGTGTTTTTTTTACACCACACTTAGTTTTTTTGTGAAGGAGTCTGCGGGACCATGTACCGCAGACTCGTTCACGTAGGGGGGGGGGGGCCGGGATCTGGGGGCCCCCTTGTTAAAGGGGGCTTCCAGATTCTGATAAGCCCCCCGCCCGCAGACCCCCACAACCACCGGCCAGGGTTGTGGGGAAGAGGCCCTTGTCCTCATCAACATGGGGACAAGGTGCTTTGGGGGGGGGAGCCCCCCCTGCCTCAAAGCACCCCCCCATGTTGAGGGCATGTGGCCTGGTATGGTTCAGGAGGGGGGGGGCGCTCGCTCGTCCCCCCCTTTCCTGACCTGCCGGGCTGCATGCTCGGATAAGGGTCTGGTATGGATATTGAGGGGGACCCACGCTGTTTTTTTTTTAAATTTCAGCGTGGAGTTCCCCCTTAATACCCATACCAGACCTGAAGGGCTTGGTATGGATGAGAGGGGGGGACCCACGCTGTTTTTTTTATTATTTATTTAATTCACGGAAATAATTTAAAATTCAGCTGTCAGTGGGAAACCCCGATGACAGCTGAAACATTCCTTCTGTCCCTGCAGAGAGCTCCGCTATTATATTTGACATTAAAAAGTATAGAGACTGCAACATTGTATCCATTTGTATCCATTCCGGATATAGATGTTTTTATTCGGATACAAATAGATACAATGTTGCAACCTTTATACTTTTTAATGTCAAATATAATAGCGCAGCTCTCTGCAGGGACAGAAGTAATTACTTTGCTATTATATTTGCAGGCCGTAGATGGGGCGAAAATCGAACAATTTTTTTACCATTGGTGGTAACGTCGGCCCATTGAACAACCGATTTTTTTTTTTTAAAACGGTCAGTTTTCGCCCCATCTAAGGCCTGCATTTTTCTTTTTCTTATTCTTTTTTTTTATTCTTTTTCTTGCAGGTCATGGCTCATGTGCAGATTATTTATCTGTTAAAAGATCAGCCAATTTGCCGATCATTGCAGCTAAAATCGGCCGATCTGCAAAATCGGCCAATTTTTATCCAAATTTACCAATTAAAAAAAGTTGCAAAATCCCCAAAAATGGCTGACCAATTAACCCACTAACGGGCTGAAAATCAGCCGATTTTTTTTGCGGACGATTTTAGACCCATGTAAAGCAGGCCATAGATGGGTCTAAAATCGGGCGATTTTTCTGCCGAAAAGAAAATCGAACGATTTTCGGGCCGTTAGTGGGTTAATTGGTCAGCTGTTTTTCGGGATTTTGGCACATTTTTTTTATCAGTAAATTTGGAACAAAAAATTTTCAACTTTACTGGTAAACAGAATATGCTAAAATCCCAAAAAATGGCTGACCAATTATCCCAATAACGGAAGAGGCCCTTGTCCCCATTAACATGGGGACAAGGTGCTTTGGGGGGAGCCCCCCTTCCCCAAAGCACCCCCCCATGTTGAGGGCAGGTGGCCTGGTATAGTTCAGGAGGGGGGGCGCTCGCTCGTCCCCCCCCCCTTTCCTGACCTGCCGGGCTGCATGCTCGGATAAGGGTCTGGTATGGATTTTGGGGGGATCCCCAAGCTGTTTTTTTTTATTTCAGCGTGGAGTTCCCCCTTAATATCCATACCAGATCCGAAGGGCTTGGTATGGATGGGAGGGGGGACCCCACGCTTTTTTTTTTTTTTTTACATTCAGCTGTCAGTGGGGAACCCCGCTGACAGCTGAAACATTAACACATGGCTGTCGCTCCTACAATCCCGCATGAGTTATGTTATCAACTCATGCAGCATTTTAGTAGCGAAAACCAATGCAGCGCTCATGTTTCAGCTGTCGGCGGAGTTCCCCACTGACAGTTGATGTAAAAGTATTGCAGGGAATTATAAACAATTTGTAAAAAACCCGGCGTGGGGTCCCCCCTCCCATCCATACTAAGCCCTTTGGGTCTCGTATGGATGTTAAGGGGTAACTCCACGCTGAAATTAAATAAAAAACAGCATGGGGTACCCCCCAAAATCCATAACAGATACTTATCTGAGCATGCAGCCCAGCAGGTCAGGAAAAGGGGGGGGACAAGCGAGCGCCTCCCCCCCCTCCTGAACCATACCAGGCCACATGCCCATACCAAATTATTCAAACATTTGTAAACAGACCAATTAACTGAAATGGTTTGGCATTTGTACCCCAAATATGACGTTCCCTGAGGCATTGGTAAACCGAGGTACGCCTGTATTAGTATTGCAATCCTTTGTATTGGGATACATAGAACCAACATACATGTGAATTGGCAACATAGCACAACATTTGTGTCACATTGGAGATATCTGGTAGTTATACTGACCTTGCCCAGGGACCTAAGATTGATTCACAGCACAGAAATACAGGCTGGATTAGCAATGTAGCTCCGTGGATTAGTGGTTAGCACTACTGCCTCACAACTCTAGGGTTGTCGGTTTGAATCCCAACCACGGCAAGGAAGTAGTATGATCTCCGTGTGTGGCTGTCTTCAAATAGATGTTCTGGCAACATCTTTGCTTTCTGTCTAAGTGATCCCTAAAATGTGAATTAGAATGAGGCCTTGTCTGTTGAAACACCTTCAAAGCTGCACCTTATGTGAATGTCATACAATGGGGTAAGATAAGGGCCTGGAGCACTAATAGATTTGATAATGATGGTTTACACTCAACCCACTTTTGTGAAGGATTTGGCAAGCAAAGAGCTGACAGAGAGAGAGAAGAGCGAGCCAGTGAGATGAAGAAGAGTGAGCGAGAAAAACATACTGAAGAGTGATAAAGAGAGACATACAGAAGAGTGAGCGAGAGAGAAGAGCGAGCCAGTGAGACAAAGAAGAGTGAGCGAGAGAGAAAAGACTTGGTTGGTGAATCCACACATCAAACTTGTCACAAATACTGGTATGGATTTTTCCACCAAATGCAAAGCAGACCGCACGCCTTCAAAGATTTATTTCCTTTGTTGATTTTCCTGCTTCGTTCACACTATATGCAATTGAAAATTACTGTTTAAGTTGCCAATTTTACTGTGTTTTCTAGAGAATTACTAACTAGTTGTGTTTTCAATTGTGTGTAGCATTGCGATTTCTATTTGAGTCTAGATGTTAAATTGCTAATAAATGGCCAAAATCTTCAAATACATTTGAACTCTCACTGCAACAAATGGCGTACGTTAATACACTCACATTCACATTCATTATATCCAATATCAGGTACCATGTCAATTCACAAATTGCACCTGAAATTGCACACCCTGGATGCGACTTGTCATGCGATTGGCATGGCCAGCAACTTGCCCTTTGCATGGCAAATTGCACCCAATGTTACTGGGGGCTAACACCACTGTCACATCTAATCCGATGCGGCAATTGCCCAACTTACAGTGAAGTTGCACGAGTTCACAATCCAATTGGATGTGAACAGAGCCTACAGTGGCCAATAGGGTGCGACTTGGTCTACGATTTGCAAGTCGCCTGTAATGCCAATTCCATGGCAATCGCAAACAATGTTACTGGGGGCTACCCGGTCACATTAAAGCAGATTTCTAAGTGGTGTTATTGACACCACAGTCACATCATGTGACTTGCATAGAAGTTGCATGATTTCAAAGTTAGGGTACATGGTGATTTCAAGTGCAATTTGCAAGACAATCGACACCGATCTCTCAGCAAATTGCATGAAAAGTAGTGTATTCATTACTCTATTATTACTTGCGGCTCCAACCAAGTTTGAACCACAACAATATGAACGCTCCAATAGCGTGCACATTGAGTGGGACTTGGCATGTGATTTGCACAACATGCAAGTTGTAAATCGTCTGCAAAGTCGCACCCTATTGTATGCTATTAGAGTGACCACATGGGTGCGTTTCAAACACTGATTTCTATAGTAGTACATGTACTACTTTAGTGGCAATTTGCATAGAGATCTGTGTCAGATGTCTTGAAAATTGCATTAAAATGGTCAACTTTACTGTAAGTCGCAGGATTTGTAAATCAGCTTTGCCCAGAGTGTAATGTTTGGTGATGTTTGATTTCTGGAGTGTTTTGCCAATTGATGGGAAATTCACCATACTAGTCAAATCGATTTGTCATTTTCAGTATTGCATACAAGATGTGGTCATGTGACTGTCTTAACTCATGCGAGAATCTGGAGGGAATTGTGACCATAGTAGCAATAAAGGTTCCAATTGGGGTTCCCTTTCACATCCCTGCTCAATGTTCTGTTGTATGCTGCACACGTACATTTCACTGTATATATCTTTCTGATTTGTGGGGCCTGTATACCAAGGGTTAATGCAGGTAGGAAGCGGATTCATCAGGTGAAAACACTTTCACTGACCAAATTAAGGTCAGTGGTGTGTGTGGCTTCATTGGGTGTGGGGCCTTGTTTGGTGCTCCAAATACAACCTAGCTTATATAAAGATGTGCAGTAGGGAGTGATTTGGCCTGTTACTAGGCCGGGTGGTTTGTGACTAAGTCCTTGCTTGTAGTGGTTTGGGGGAAGAAGAGATTTTGTGCTGAATTGCCCCAGACACCACTCAGGCTGTGTTTGGAAGTGGGCTGGAAATGTTTGCATATTTTTGGCCTTGTAAAGTGTTTGTGTGTTATTGCACAATGATTGTGTTTTTTCTCTTTGCATTGAAAGCCTCACACGTCAATCGTTTTGTTTAAAATCTGCTCTTGTTTTAATTTTGCTTGCTTATTTAGACTCCAATGCATTTTTCTGACAAACCTGCTGACAAATGTATGTGTAGGGGATTTGTAGAGGTGGGAGGGGATTTGTAGAGGTGAGAGGGGATTTGTAGAGGTGGGAGGGGTTTTTCACATGCTTTGTTTTCTTGATATTTTGATCTGAAGACTTTTTTTTGTGAATGGATCTTCATACTAAGTGATTGTGTAAGTAAATCCTATGTGCATGAAAATGTTACTTGATTCATCTTCCCCTTTGTTTGCTGCTATAACCTGAGCACACACAGTTCATTAGAAGTATCTTTAGATTGTAAGCTCTTATGAGCAGGAGTGTTTTATTTTTGCCACATCAATCCTATTTTTGTGACTCACCAAGATATTGACTGTACCTACTTGTTCCTGCTGACCAAATGAATGACGATATATTTGATCAATAAATGTTTGACCGATGTTTTTGTGTTTATTTTATGTTCAATATATGAACAACCTTAATAGTTACTTTGTATACTTATATAATCTGCTCAAATGTAGCTTGTAAGAGCGTGAATATGCAAGTGGGTGCAAACTGGCTTTTTCAAAACCAAAAGAAAAAACCCACTTGCACCACAATATTATGTACTAATGAATGTCACATTCACTGTGCAGCCAGCTACAGGTTTTCTACAATTCAATTTACAGTAATAAAATAGTCCACACTTTGTTGATTTTTGGCCTTTGGCAACAAATATTAGCCAAGGTTAAAAAAAACAAATCAATAAGAAACACATTTGCGAAAGCTATCATAGCCGCACATAAAAATGCGCGATTGCAAACAAATAAGCACCAAACAGGTGTCCGCATGGAGCATGAACGGCTATCCTGGAAGTCCGTCATCACGTGCGCACGCACCCGGAACTGGTTGTGGGGAGTGTAAGTGGATGAGAAGTGGTTGGAGGTTTTGTGTTGGTTGAAAATTTTGATAACCTTATTGGCATTTGGACATGGCGAGAGCACAGCTCTCAACTGAGGAGATGATCCTTATATGTACAGTAAGTGTGGCCATTGCAAACATGTTTATAACATGTGAGGGACAGGTAATTGCAATTTTGTGGGTGGGGCCTAGCAGAATCTCACTTGGTGCACATGCTACTTATCTGTACATTAGCTCCTGGGTATTGATGGGTCAATGATATTAACCACTTGCCTACTGGGTACTCCTACCCCCTTCCTGTCCTGGCCAATTTTCATCTTTCTGCACTGTTACCCTTTGAATGACAATTGTGCGGTCATGCCACATTGTACCCATCTTAAATTTATATCAGTTTTTTCAGACAAATAGAGCTTTCTTTGGGTGGTATTGACTTGCTGCTGTGTGTTTTACTTTTTGCTCGATAAACCACAAAATAGCTCATAATGAATAAAAGTCTGTTTATATTATAACATTTGGTAAACTGGTAATTTAGCAACACTGATGTGCGTTGATGAGGCAGCACTGGTGGGTGGCACTGCTGGCCACAGGTGGGCGTAACTGTTGGGTGGCACTGGTGGGCACTGATCATCGGGGCCAACCCCTGCTTTGATAACTGCTGGTTCTCGGCAGTACTTTCCACACATTCTGATAGCGTGATGAAAGTGCAGCCAAGACCCGGCAAATGCATTTCCCGGTGATCAGCGTGTCATTGGACATGGCTGATCACATGGTAAAAAGCCGCTGTGATTGGCCTTTACCACATCACGTGATCAGCTGTGTCCTTAGGACACAGCAATCACGGAGAGCGCGTTCTGCCAGGATGTCATATGACACCCTCCCAGAGCTGCCTGGATGCAGTGTAGCGTTATTCGGCTATCTGCGGTCGCCCAATAGGTAACCAGCTAGGCCTTCATGGCTAATCTTTGAATATCTGGACATGTATACTGCGTATAATGCATTACAGTCTACAATGTGTTGGTGTACATGGTATTACAGTGTGCAATGCGTTGCTGGATTCTGAATGACAGTGGACAGTGTATCACAGTGTGCAATGCGTAGCTCCATCCTGCATGACAGTGTACAGTGCATTACAGTCTACAATGTGTGGGTGTACACGGTATCACAGTGTGCAATGCGTTGCTCCATCCTGCATGACAGTGTACAGTGCATTACAGTCTACAATGTGTGGGTGTACACGGTATTACATTGTACAGTGTATTACAGTGTGCACTAAAGCATTTTACACTCATGCACTGTACACACTAAAGCATTTTACACTCATGCACTGTACACACTAACGCATTTGACATTTTTAGTGTGCAATGCGTTAGTGTGCAATGCCTTGGACAGTACAATACATGTGCATACCCTGAAAAAGGGTCCTGCACATTTTTGGCCCAGATGCGGTGCAATTTGAGGTGTGCAAAATGTTTGTCTCTAATTGCAACGCACACAAATTGCATGTGATTTGCCCAGGAGTGCGGTGTTAGACCACAATGCATGTATGTGAAGCCAGAATAAAAGGATGTGGATTTTGTCTACTTTTACTTGCGTATGTTAACATTATGGAAGTGCATTTTTTTTCTGTTTAACATGCTATAGAAATGCAACATGCATTTGGATGGAGTGTTTTTGTATGTGCATTTTGGAAGTATTCTAAACACACATTGACCCTAGGGCCACACCATATCTTATGCAGGCCATAGATGGGTCGAAAATTGGCCGATTTTTCGGCCGAAAATAAAATCGGCCGATTTTCGGATCGTTAGTGGGCTATTTGTTCGGCTGTTTTTTGGTATTTTGGCAGATTTTTTTTTTCGGTAAAGTTGGAAAAAAAAACGGCCGAATTTGCCGATCGGCCGATTTTCGCGGCAATGATGGGCAAATTGGCCGATTTTTTTTTACTGATAAAAAAATCTGCACATGAGCAGTGACCTGCAAGAGGAAGACAAAAAGAAGAAAAAGAAGAAGAGGATGAAGAAGAGGATGATGATGAAGAAGAAGAGGATGATGATGAAGAAGAAGAGGATGATGATGAAGAAGAAGAAGAAGAGGATGATGATGATCAAGATGATGAAGAAGAAGAGGATGAAGATGATGAAGAAGAAGAGGATGAAGAGGATGATGAAGAAGAAGAAGAAGAGGATGATGATGAAGAAGAAGAAGAAGGATGAAAAATGAGAGGAATTCCAGTATGGCAAAAAGTGTCCCTGCAGAGAGCTCCGCTATTTCTTTGACAGTTCCTTGACATTTACAGCGGTTGCAACATTGTATCTATTTGTTTCCGAATAAAAACATCTGTATCCTAAATGGATACAAATAGATACATTGTTGCAACCGCTGTAAATGTCAAGGAACTGTCAAAGAAATAGCGGAGCTCTCTGCAGGGACACTTTTTGCCGGCTGTAGATGGGATGAAAATCGGCCGATTTTTTTTTTTACCATTGCTGGTAACGTCGGCCGCTTGAACAACCAATTTTTCATTTTTTAAAAGAAAAATCGGCCGTTTTTCTCCCCGTCTATGGCCTGCATAAGCATTAGTGTGCCTGGGGGAGGGGGGGGACCTTTGGCCTTTCCAAACACAGTAGATGCTCCAAGAATGTTTCCTTGAACTCTTGAAATGGTTAAAAAGGAAAGACACTCTAGATAGCCTGCACTGAGAATTGACTGTCATGATGACGTGTCAATGATTATTTGCTCTCATTTTTCAGGAGTGGTACTGCTTGCGGTTGAAGCTGGTAGAAATCCACCTTCACGTCCTCCACTCACCTTCACTCGTGGCCAGTGGATATTTTGTGGCCGCAGGCAAGAACTGGCATTGAGGACCTGCATAATGACCCTGGCATGCCAGAGGTGGTTTGGAAGCAGCACAGCAATTTGACCATCCCTTTCCTCTATGTTGGTTTTAGGGTGCAGAACTGCTTCTCGTTTGTGAACGGACTGTCGCCGGATATCAGAGTCCCCATATTTTCAAGATATGTTTTAGCCATGTTGGCTTATTTTTATGTTATTTTCCAAGTGTGTCGCACCTAACCGCACAGTAGTGTGGTGCCATGCGTATTTGTGGCTGTGAATGGGGCTGTTTTTAATAGACGTGTGTAGGTGCAACAACGTTTTCATCATGGTACCTGCGCACATCTACATAGGGCATTGCATTTCTTTGCTGTGCTGGAAAATGTGTGTTCTTGCATGCGTTTCTGCACCACCAATGGTGTGAACAAGTCCTAAGGGCTGGTTCACACTATAGAAACAGTCTAGATGTGTTCCTGATGGGTTTTTTTCATGCCCTTTTGGCATGCATGTTTAGTGTGTTCCAGTACATTTTGAATGCGTTTTGGACATGTTTACATTGCATTTTTATATCCCTTCCACTTATTTTTTTCTATTTTCTTTGTATTCAATGTAGTTAGGGACATGTGCGTTTTAGTACATTCAAGGACGTTTCAATGTGTTCCAGTACAGTTCTGTGCAGAAACAATGCAGCGTGGTCAACTTTGTTTACAGCACCTGCAATGCACTGAAAATGCAAGCGCTGATGTGAACTATGACATTGACAACCATATAACCTTCTTTCTGTGCGTTTGTGATGCCAAAAAAGCAACTGAAACACATGTAGTGTGAACTGGCCCTAAAGTTTATTAGAGGTCAGGGAACGGGACTGACCAGGAATTGTGAATTCAATCAGACTAGTGGTGAGATACAATCAGCAATTGTATAATAATGTGAGATCTGAGCTGTAGCTGATAGAAAATGAGACACATTCACTTGATCAGTAAATAGATAGTTAAAGAGTGGGGCGGTGATCCATAGATTTGCATATGGGACAGGTGATGACGGGGTGGGGGAGGGGGTCAAGTTGTATAAGGAGACAGATTTAAAAGAGAAAAATGTTACAATGAAATATACACGGCATGAAACTTGCACATTTCCTAATTGGCAGAAGAGTACATTCATCCACTTTCTAGTCATTAGGCAAAATCATAATTGTTTGATCAATATTCCTGGCACTGACACAACCCAGAAAATTGATCTCCATTTTTTAGGATGTAGCCATGACTGGGATTAGAACCCATGACCCAAGTGCTGTAAGTTCTGAGCTCTAACCACTAAACCACTGTGGGAGACACAGTGTGAGTTATAATGTAGAATAGTTCCATTGTTTGAAAATGATAGAGCGAGCGCTGGTCAAATGATATAGACTAGTAAAATGGTATTACACAAGATAAATATAACCACGAACAGTAGTGCATGAACTCGTGAAAGGTCATCCACCCCTGTGACAGTGTACTACACTATTGAGCACCTTTCTGGCTCCTGTGGCTGAGCTAATTCCTCCCCAGGACCATTTGGGCACCCACCCTGATGGATGGATGGATGGATGGAGCTGGATGACTAACCCATAACTGCCAGCATACCGCTGCACCCCCAGATGTGTGATGTGTATAACCCATGCACATTAATACTTTTGTTCTGGTGAGTGTAGACCAGTCCCAAGGGTGGTTTACCTTTCACAAGTTCATGCACTACTGTCCGTCACGGAGAGACCACACGTGCCATTCATAGGCACTCTCTGAGTTGGTACTCTCACACGAAGGACATTCCATTATTCAGGAATGATTCTATGAACTTATTTTAGCACCATTTACAATATTACATCATTGTTGCAATTCTTTGCACTTTTTGGTTTTTACATGCGTTCATTATTGATCACATGCATTTATAGCGCTGCACTTGTCTTTACCATAGAATAGTTACGTGATTAAAGAGAATGAAGATATATAATTATATTGGGAAATTAGACGTATATAAATTATTTGAGATATAAGTGTGTAAATGTTTAACATTTGAGTACAGAATGTATGACATTCATTAGTAAATGCATTAGTTTCCTGATCATTTTGGAGACACAGCAAGAAAATAAATAGAAGAAAATAGAAAATTCTAATACAGGTGTACAGGTGTATTTATTACATTCTAAGAATTCTTTTGCCATCATGAAAACGCCAATGTAATAAAGCCCGCGCTTGTGCGCCATCTAGCGAACATATCCGGTATTGCACCTAAAAATGTGCCAGTGATAGCAAAGTAGTCAATAGACGCTCGTCAATGAGCTTGCTAGACGCTGGTCAGACGACTGATTGATTGACCGGAGTCTGCCTGAATGGTCAGTCTCTGCTATTACACTCACATCTTAGTGAATCAGGGCCACTGTGACCAGAAGAATCCAGATTTTTAGGCAACCATTTTCCTGAATAAAATTGATTCATTCTGTATTTAATATTGTGGTTAGCTGTGATTGGCCACAACTAATCACATGATATAAATGGATTGTGATTGGCCCTGTCTGTATCATTGGATCACTGTGACTAGTCACAAAGATCAACACAATAGCACAGAATGGATGGCATGAATGAAAGCCATCCATTGTGTACAATTGTCATGTGATCTGCTGTGATTGGTCACAGCAATCACATGGTATCGGCAGCGGCCGGTACACTGATCAGTCATCTGCTGTGTTTGGTGGACGCAAAGTGCGTTACAGACCATGCTGCAGCATGCCCTGTGGGGTGCGCATTAGGTGCATTCCAGGAGTACATCATATGACATTCAGCGGGAACTGTGAGCCTGGGTTCATATATATATATATATATGCGGTGCGGTATATCGCATGTGATTGGTGTCAAGAAAACTTGTCAGAAGTGATTCATACTGATATAAGAACAAAGCAGTGGACAGAAATAACACTTAGTGTTCTGGATTGAGACAAGTACATACTATGGAGGGATATGCTTTGTTTCTATTTCATGTCCGAGGTTTGCAACCACTTTAACCACTTGCCTACCGGGCACTTATACCCCCTTCCTTACCAGGCCAATTTTCAGCTTTCAGCGCTGCCGCACTTTGATTGACAATTGCGCGGTCATGCAACATTGTACCCATATGAAATTTTGATCATTTTTTTCTCACAAATAGAGCTTTCTTTTGGTGGTATTTAATTGCCACTGGGCGCTTTACTTTTTGCGCTATAAATTAAAAAAGTGCAAAAAATTTGAAAAAAAAAAAAAAGTTTATTTGTTTCTTTTATAAAATTTTTCAAACAGGTATTTTTTCTCCTTCACTGATTTGCATTGATGAGGCGGCACTGATGGGCACTGATAGGCAGCACTAAAGGGCACGGATAGGCGGCACTGATAGACAGCACTAATTAGGGGTCACGGATAGGCGGCACTGATATGCAGCACTGATAGGCGGCACTGATAGGTGACACTGATGATGGGTACTGATAGACGGCACTGACTGGCATCACTTCTGGGCACTGACTGGCGGCACTGACTGGCACAACCCCTGGGCACTGACTGGTGGCACTGACTGGCAGCACTGCTGGGCTGCACTGGTGGGTGGCACTGGTGGGCAGCACTGGTGGGTGGGCACAGGTGGGTGGCACTGGTGGGCACAGGTGGGTGGCACTGGTGGGCACAGGTGGGTGGGCACTGGTGGGCACAGGTGGGTGGGCACAGGTGGGTGGCACTGCTGGGCACATGTAGGTGGCACTTCTGGGCACAGGTAGGTGGCACTGCAGAGTGGCACAGGTGGGGGCACTGCTGGGCACAGGTGGGGGCACTGCTGGGCACGGGTGGGCGGGGCTAGTGGGCGCACTGCTGGGCGGAACTTGCGGGTGTCACTGCTGGGCACCGATCATCAGGGCACTGATCATCAGTGCCCTGATGATCGGTGCCGATCCCCGCTCTGACAACTGCCGGTTCTCGGCAGTACTTTCCTCACGATCTGACAGCGTGAGGAAAGTGCAGCCGAGAACCGGCACTCGCATTTCCCTGTGATCAGCGTGTCATTGGACACCGCTGATCACGTGGTAAAAGGCCGGTGGGATCGGCCTTTCACCACATCACGTGATCAGCTGTGTCCGTAGGACACAGCGATCACGGAGATCGCCGGGTGCGCGCCCCCTGGGGCGCGCAGGAGAGCGCGTTCTGGGAGGACGTCATATGACGTCCACTCAGAACTGGCCGGCCGCGGTGAAGCCGTCATTCGGCTATGCGCGGTCGGCAAGAGGTTAAATAGAGAAATGCCTAGACCAAACCATCTATTTTTGAAAACAAAACTTTTTTTTTTTACATGTTTTAATCAGCTACAAATAAATGTAGTATATTACTTAGAAAAGCATATCAGAGGACTTTAAGTGTACTGACACCTTAACAGTGTTAAAATGTGCATATAAAATGTAATGCATGCATTAAAAAACAACAAAAACATACATAATCCTTATTGTGCATAGAAATGTGTTTATTACATATATTTTTTGAATATGGTAGATAAAAATCCTCCCATCCTTGTCATCTTAAAGTGTTACTAAACCCACAACTGTAAAATCAGTCTGTATATGCAGTCAAGAAGGCTTGTTATACTCACTGTGAAACCTAAGGGGTTAATCCTCTGCATTGTATAAAAAGGCTGTTTGATCCTGACTTCTCTGATCCTCCCGTTCTTTCAGTGTTCCCAATCCATTTGCTGATAGTAGAGAGCTTTAGGGGCCACTCTGCACATGCTCAGTTTAGTGTGTATTGCTAGAGAGTTCTTTTTTCCTTTGGGAGAAGACATGTGATCAGCACAGGGCCAATCATCACTGTCCAGAAAGAGGGTCAGGGGTTATGCAGCCTCATAGGACAATCATAGGAGATTGAAAACGCCTCATACAAGCTTTAACCAGTGCTCAGCTGGACATTGATAGAAGTCACTAGACTGCTATATACTGCTGATGAGAAAAGGTATCTAGCAGTTTATATTTACTAAATTAATTAAATTTCCATGTTGTGTGTACTGTGGGAGACCAGATATAGTGAATGCAGGGTCCGGGGTTTAGTAACACTTTAATGATCCCACAGTACGGGCTGTACAGCAGGTACAGACTGCAGACAGTGTTTGTACTGTATAGTACACTATTACAACTCCTGACCTCCTTAAGGCCCTTTTCACATTGCCCCACTGCATTTTTCCTGCAGTGCGGGTGCAGTAAACTGCAGCCATGATTTTTGTGCGAGTTACCTGCACTTTACCATAGACTTCCATTAGAACAGATGATTTTGGTGCCTTTTCTGAAAGCGCACCAGAGATGTAGCATGCAGGACTTTCAGATTTTGCACCAAACATGTCATATCTAATGGAAGTGTATGGGAAAATGCAGGTAACCAACATGAAAACTGTAGATTTATTTGAAACCTCTGACTCCATTATTATGGTCAATACCTTTCTGCTCTATTATGCTTCTTTTACACACACTATAAGCTCTCTGTCAACAAGAATCTGTGCAGAGTAGATCCTTAACTTATCAATCAGCTGCTGCACCTGCAAGGCTCCAATGAGGAAAGTGGCAGGGTTTGCATCTCTTAAGGCTAGGTTCACACCTATGCAGTTTGTGTTTGATTCATTTCTGCATTGCGTTTTGATGCATTTGTTTTGCGTTTGTTTTTTTTTATTGTTGCAAGGTAGATTTAAAACACAGCAAAAATGCACTACATGCTTTTCTGCCGCATTTCCATTGAAGTCTATAGAACTAGAAACCAGGTGAAAACGTGGAGATGTGAACATGTCCCATATGAAATCATGTTAAATGGACTGTACTTTGTTTCTGCAAAAAGCTTCAGAAAATGCTTCGGTGTGAAGCTAGGGTTAAGAATGATTTCCCTTTGGGAGTATACCACTAAAGATGACATTTGTGTTGCACGGGATGCCCAAAATCTGACTTGTAGGTTAGTCCAGACAACTGGGAAAATCAGAGAGCCAATCACACAAGCTGGAAATTACATTTCTGTGGGGGGTTTCGTACATTGTGTGCAGAACAGCTTCAGGCTGCCATGTTGTATTTTACAGAAAATTACAACACTGCAAATGGATAAGAATAATATTCAATTATAAAAATTCCTTGTTACAATTATATGACCTATTTTTTTTATTTGCCATTTTTACTCCCACAAAAGTGGAGTTACCCTTAAACACCATAGATCTGACAGTAGATACATCATTTTATTACTTGTAAAGTCAAATTGTAGAATTACATTTGCACTTGTGAGTTATAAGCTACCATGTTCCCAGATAGAAGAAATTTTGGTTGTCAGCACAAGTGAAACACCCTCCTCATTCTGCTAATTTTTCAATGGTGGTTATATCTTGGGATTGTCATTTTTGTCCACTCTGCCAACCCCGCCGCTCTATGCATTCATGAACCAGTATGTGGCTGAACCCCCCCCCATGCTCGCTGGAGTGGTGGGCTATGGAGGGTGAGGAGTGGCTGGCTCAGGCTCTCAGTAGCTGAGAGGTTGAGCCAGGTGCAGCTCCAGACTCTGGGGTGGACCCTGACTTTAATGTTGGGATGTTTACCCAGCCTGGACTGGCTGAATGACCATGGCTTCAGCCATCTGTAAGCTGAAAGTGGGTCACAGGAGTGCAGAACAAACTGTACTCCTGTGATCCACAGGAGAAGCACACCAAAAGAGCTTTGGCTGTACTTCTTCTTTAAGAAGAACTTAGTATAGTCTGAAAGGCCGATCCCCATGAGTGCAAGACAGGCATTGGACTGACCCAACTTCCACCGGAAGATGTAGCCCATAGACATTGAAACTGCAATATTTGCTACCAAATGGTCAAGAAGTAAAAAAAAAAAAAAAGTCTGAGCTTCTAGGCAAAAATTGAGGACTTACTATGTGGCAAATCTTGCAAAATACCAAAAGTGCATTTTCATACACACCAATAAAGCCACTGGGATTAAAACCAAACTTGTATTGAGGTTAGAAGTAAACAGAGGCTATTCCCAACAGTATATGAAATGAGTAAACTTCTACTTGGAGATTGTTAATGAACTCATGCTGATAGAATATACCAATGTAACGACGCCCTTCCACACCATATGGCTCTAATAATTGGTCACTATATTTCACTGGTCATCTCCTTGTCCCATCTAGTGGCTTTTAAAGCACAGAGGGAAATCACATACACCATCTAGGTATGGGACTTTGGCTCTTATCTGCGGAGCGCATAGAGTATCTGCAAGGCTTAGCTGCTCCCCAAAGCCAAGCGCTCTACTGACCCAACCATTTGCCCAATATGCACTAGCATTTGCAGTAATTCCCTATGTGACCAAGTAGAGACTCACAGGTTAGGGGAAATGAGTTTGTCCAAATCTCTATTTTAAAAACAATCTTGTGCCCACCAACACCAGAAAATACATGCCAAAGTGTTCAGAAATAAAACAAAAAAAAGCAGGTTTCTCTCCTTAAAACAAAGAGCCTCGTCTGGGGTGCATTAAATGTTTAAAAAAAAAAATAAAAAGTGACATCAAATTCCTGTAATGGTGTCCATTGCCATGCAGCTACTGTCGGCATAACCAACAAAATAGCAAGCCTTCCCCTTTGACTCCTATATATAGCAAAGATGGCCCTGCCCCTTCCTGTGTGGCCGCACATGCTCAGTAGATGCCAGTCATTTCTTTGAAGTGCCATCTTGTGGGGGAAAATAAAAATGCAACATCGATAGTGGTTTACACAGGAATATAATATGGACTACGGGTCCATATCCGATTGCCTCTTGGGGGATCAGTGAAAGGATCTAGATAACCTCCATTTTTGTAGATATACCCCATTTTAAGTATTAAGTTAGCTTTTTGCAGATATATTAGAAGTTTAATGAAACTGTTTTAGTTGTTCAAGGATGTATCAACAGAAGCTAACATGACCCTGACAATGTCTTTGTCTGGTTGTTTCTCAGAAAGCTAGCCAAAACAATTTGTACCAAGAAATGTATATGTCATGTTTCATGTAGTTAGCTCATGATGGAAATTTACAAGTTACAGTTTTTGAAACTCGCTCCTTTATTTTTCTGTATCCTATATAATCTTAGTAATGTCTAATAAACTTTGAACATCTCTGAACATAAGCTGTCGTTATTTCCGTGTTCAAGGGGTGTTCCCAGAATTCTGCTGATAAACCAGGAATCTCTCCACAGACCGGGGGTCTCTGAGGGGATAAAGAAAATCATCCTTTCAGCCAGGAAGGAATTTTTTCCCCTACAGGAGCAAATTGGATCATGCTTTGCTGTTTTTTTTGCCTTCCTCTAGATCAGCGGTTCTCAACCTGGGGGTCGAACGACCATTTCCCAGGGGTTGCCTAAGACCATCGGAAAACACATATTTCCGATGGCCTTAGGAACCGAGACACCGCTCCTCCGTCTCAGGCGATGTGTGGGCGGGATGATACGCTGCTCCTGTCACCTGGCCACACCTCCGGGATCGCTCAGCAGCTCCGCCTCCTCGCCGCTGATTGGCCACCGGAACTGTAGCTCAGGAGAGGCACACAGGCGGCCAATCACCGGCGAGGAGGTGGAGCTTGGAGAGGAGGAGCCGAGCGGCAGCGCGCGTACATCAAAGAAGATCGAGGGAGCTGCCGGAGCGAGTGAAGAGGAGAGCGGCCAGAGAAGGAAGACAGCTGACAGGTAAGTGAGAGAGCGAGCCCAGGCTGGAGCAGGGGTCAGCAAAGTAAGTATCATTGGTGTCAGTGGGAGGAATAGTGCCCCATCATTTGTGTCACTAATACCAACAATGGGGCACTATTCCTCCCCCCACTGACACCAACGATGGGGCACTATTCCTCCCCCCCACTGACACCAACGATGGGGCACTATTCCTCCCCCCACTGACACTAACGATGGGGCACTATTCCTCCCCCCACTGACACCAACGATGGGGCACTATTCCTCCCCCCACTGACACCAACGATGGGGCACTATTCCTCCCCCCACTGACACCAACGATGTGGCACTATTCCTCCCCCCACTGACACCAACGATGGGGCACTATTCCTCCCCCCACAAACACCAACGATGGGGCACTATTTCCCCCCCCCTGACCCCAATGATGGGGCACTATTCTCCCCTCCACCACACTGACATCAATGATGGGGCACTATTCCTCCCACTGACACCAATGATGGGGCACTATTCCTCCCGCTGACACCAATGATGTGGCACTATTCCTCCCACTGACACCAGTGATGGGGCACTACTCCCACTGACACCAGTGATGGGGCACTACTCCCACTGACACCAGTGATGGGGCACTACTCCCACTGACACCAGTGATGGGGCACTACTCCCACTGACACCAGTGATGGGGCACTACTCCCACTGACACCAGTGATGGGGCACTACTCCCACTGACACCAGTGATGGGGCACTATTCCTCCCACTGACACCAATGATGGGGCACTACTCCCCCCACTGACACCAATGATGGGGCACTACTCCCCCCACTGACACCAATGATGGGGCACTACTCCCCCCACTGACACCAATGATGGGGCACTATTCCTCCCACTGACACCAATGATGAGGCACTATTCCTCCCACTGACACCAGTGATGGAGCACTACTCCTCCCACTGACACCAGTGATGGGGCACTACTCCCCCCACTGACACCAGTGATGGAGCACTACTCCTCCCACTGACACCAATGATGGGGCACTACTCCCCCCACTGACACCAACGATGGGGCACTATTCCTCCCCCCACAAACACCAACGATGGGGCACTATTTCCCCCCCCCCTGACCCCAATGATGGGGCACTATTCTCCCCTCCACCACACTGACATCAATGATGGGACACTATTCTCCCCTCCACCACACTGACACCAATGATGGGGCACTATTCCTCCCACTGACACCAATGATGGGGCACTATTCCTCCCACTGACACCAATGATGTGGCACTATTCCTCCCACTGACACCAGTGATGGGGCACTACTCCCACTGACACCAGTGATGGGGCACTACACCCACTGACACCAGTGATGGGGCACTACTCCCACTGACACCAGTGATGGGGCACTACTCCCACTGACACCAGTGATGGGGCACTACTCCCACTGACACCAGTGATGGGGCACTACTCCCACTGACACCAGTGATGGGGCACTACTCCCACTGACACCAGTGATGGGGCACTACTCCCACTGACACCAGTGATGGGGCACTACTCCCCCCACTGACACCAGTGATGGGGCACTATTCCTCCCACTGACACCAATGATGGGGCACTACTCCCCCCACTGACACCAATGATGGGGCACTATTCCTCCCACTGACACCAATGATGTGGCACTATTCCTCCCGCTGACACCAGTGATGGGGCACTACTCCCCCCACTGACACCAGTGATGGGGCACTACTCCCCCCACTGACACCAGTGATGGAGCACTACTCCTCCCACTGACACCAATGATGGGGCACTACTCCCCCCACTGACACCAATGATGGGGCACTACTCCCCCCACTGACACCAACGATGGGGCACTATTCCTCCCACTGACACCATTGATGGGGCACTATTCCTCCCACTGACACCAACGATGGGGCACTATTCCTCCCACTGACACCAACGACGGGGCACTATTCCTCCCACTGACACCAACGACGGGGCACTATTCCTCCCACTGACACCAACGACGGGGCACTATTCCTCCCCCCACTGACACCAACGACGGGGCACTATTCCTCCCCCCACTGACACCAACGACGGGGCACTATTCCTCCCCCTACTGACACCAACGACGGGGCACTATTCCTTCCCCCACTGACACCAACGACGGGGCACTATTCCTCCCCCCACTGACACCAACGACGGGGCACTATTCCTCCCTCCACTGACACCAACGACGGGGCACTATTCCTCCCCCCACTGACACCAACGACGGGGCACTATTCCTCCCCCCACTGACACCAACGACGGGGCACTATTCCTCCCCCCACTGACACCAACGACGGGGCACTATTCCTCCCCCCACTGACACCAACGACGGGGCACTATTCCTCCCCCCACTGACACCAACGACGGGGCACTATTCCTCCCCCCACTGACACCAACGACGGGGCACTATTCCTCCCCCCACTGACACCAACGACGGGGCACTATTCCTCCCCCCACTGACACCAACGACGGGGCACTATTCCTCCCCCCACTGACACCAACGACGGGGCACTATTCCTCCCCCCACTGACACCAACGACGGGGCACTATTCCTCCCCCCACTGACACCAACGACGGGGCACTATTCCTCCCCCCACTGACACCAACGACGGGGCACTATTCCTCCCCCCACTGACACCAACGACGGGGCACTATTCCTCCCCCCACTGACACCAACGACGGGGCACTATTCCTCCCCCCACTGACACCAACGATGGGGCACTATTCCTCCCCCCACTGACACCAACGATGGGGCACTATTTCCCCCCCCCCTGACCCCAACGATGGGGCACTATTCTCCCCTCCACCACACTGACATCAACGATGGGGCACTATTCCTCCCACTGACACCAATGATGGGGCACTATTCCTCCCACTGACACCAACGATGGGACACTATTTCCCCCCCCTGACCCCAATGATAGGGCACTATTCTCCCCTCCACCACACTGACACCAATGATGGGGCACTATTCCTCCCACTGACACCAATGATGGGGCACTATTCCTCCCACTGACACCAATGATGTGGCACTATTCCTCCCACTGACACCAGTGATGGGGCACTACTCCCACTGACACCAGTGATGGGGCACTACTCCCACTGACACCAGTGATGGGGCACTACTCCCACTGACACCAGTGATGGGGCACTACTCCCACTGACACCAGTGATGGGGCACTACTCCCACTGACGCCAGTGATGGGGCACTACTCCCACTGACGCCAGTGATGGGGCACTACTCCCACTGACACCAGTGATGGGGCACTACTCCCCCCACTGACACCAGTGATGGGGCACTATTCCCCCCACTGACACCAATGATGGGGCACTACTCCCCCCACTGACACCAATGATGGGGCACTATTCCCCCCACTGACACCAATGATGTGGCACTATTCCTCCCACTGACACCAATGATGGGGCACTACTCCCCCCACTGACACCAATGATGGGGCACTATTCCCCCCACTGACACCAGTGATGGAGCACTACTCCTCCCACTGACACCAGTGATGGGGCACTACTCCCCCCACTGACACCAGTGATGGAGCACTATTCCTCCCACTGACACCAATGATGGGGCACTACTCCCCCCACTGACACCAATGATGGGGCACTACTCCTCCCACTGACACCAATGATGGGGCACTATTCCTCCCACTGACACCAACGATGGGGCACTATTCCTCCCACTGACTCCAACGATGGGGCACTATTCCTCCCACTGACACCAACGATGGGGCACTATTCCTCCCACTGACACCAACGATGGGGCACTATTCCTCCCACTGACACCAACGATGGGGCACTATTCCTCCCACTGACACCAACGATGGGGCACTATTCATCCCACTGACACCAACGATGGGGCACTATTCCTCCCACTGATACCAATGATGGGGCACTATTCCTCCCACTGACACCAACGATGGGGCACTATTCCCCCCACTGACACCAATGATGGGGCACTATTCATTCCACTGACACCAATGATGGGGCACTATTCCTCCCACTGATACCAATGATGGGGCACTATTCCTCCCACTGACACCAACGATGGGGCACTATTCCTCCCACTGACACCAATGACATGGCACTACTCCTCCCACTGCAAAATTACAGTTATGAAGTAGCAACGAAAATAATTTTATGATTGGGGGTCACCACAACATGAGGAACTGTATTAAGGGGTCGCAGCATTAGAAAGGTTGAGAACCACTGCTCTAGATGAATTGTAGTTATAGGATTATAACTTTTTTTTTTTTGGTTGAACTGGATGGACTTTTGTCTCTTTTCAGCCAGACTAACTGTAACTATGTATCTCCTCAGTAAGATTACAAAGGAAGAAAGTACTAATGCATACTGGGCAAGTGGCTGGGTTTAGGGAGCAGTTAAGCCTTGCAGCCACTCACTGTACCCTGCAGATATGAGCCAAAAGTCTCCTATCTAGATGTTATATGTGATTTCCCTGTCTTCTGTGCTTCATAACCTGCTGGATGGGACACTGAGATGGCAAGTGAAATATAGTAACCAATTGTTTAAGCCACATGGTTTGGAAGGGTGTTATTACATTGGAGTATCCCAACAGGATTAGTTCATTAACAGTCTCCATTTATAAGTTCACACATTTCATATTCTGTTGAGAATAGCCTCTTTTTAATGCAAACCTCAATAAAAGTTAGGTTTTAAACCCAGTGGCTTTTTAGGTGCATGTGGAAAAGTGCTTTTTGGTATTTTGCAAAACGGCCAAAAAAGCTGTGAAAACAGGTCGGGTAGGCAGGTAACTCTTCTTAAACTGAAGTTCCATAAGTCAGTCATATACAGTTCACGTTTCAAACCATGCATGGGCTGGCTAAATGTACCCAAGTTGATCAACTTGGGTACAACCAGGCTGTCGGATTTTACATTTGATCATTACTAGTGGCTATTATAGCTGGTAGCAGTAATCACTGCGTTCTGCTGACAGTAGAACCGTCCATAAACCACTCAAATTTTGGCCGGTTCAGTAGGGACCATCTGAGATTTGAACCATGTATGCGCAGGCTGTATGTAACCAAGTTTATCAATTGATCAAATTGGGTTCCGCTAGTCTGTCAGATTTGACATGCGATTATTGCTATTGGCTATTATAGCCGATAGCAGTAATTACTGTGTTCTCCTGGCAGGGTACAACCAGCCTGTAGGAGCTGACGTGATTATTGCTAGGGACTATTATAGCCGATAGCAGTAATCACTGTGTTCTCCCGGCGGGGAGAACCCAGTTTATGGCAAAATGGCCAATAAAGCTGTGACAACTCTCCTTCAAACAGGTCTGGTAGGCGGGTAACTCTTCTGGAGCTGAAGTTCCTTAAACTGACCATAGACAGTTCAAATCTTGGCTGATTCAGCAGGGACTGGCCAAGATTCAAACCATGTATGTGCAGGCTGAATGTAACCAAGTTGATTGATCAGTCAACTTGGGTACAACTAGCCTGTCGGATTTTACATGTGCTTATTGCTAAAGGGTAATAAGCTGCTAGCAGTACTGAATGTCTTGATGGGGGAATTTAGCAATTTTCCATGGTTGCAGGAAAGAAAATTGCTCCGTTCATGGTCAGCTTTAGGCTGGTCATAATTTGCTCAATGTAAACTTTTAACAGAGTTCAGCCTCCACTCCACCCCATGGCTTGGAGCTACTTTACATTGCTGCCTATGTCCACACACACACTTACTAAGCTATGCTCCCAACAGCCAAGGCTCCCCTTCCTTATGGACTCAAGCGGCCTTCACTCTGTTTGTTCTATAGTGTATCATAGGCTGACCCTACTTAGAGTATCACACTTTACACTCCTCCCCCCTCCCATTCCTAGTCATTTTACCTTTCCAGACCCTGATAGTTCATCATACCTCAACACTGATAAGACACTGACATGCTTTGTATTCTGATGGCGTGTCAATATGCTGGCTATGATGGATTGTCTGCACTCCAACCCAAGGCCATAACCACTGATGCTCTGGATAAACAGCACTGAGCCACATGTCCTCACCAACCACCCACCAACTGGACAATTGAGATGTGATGAAAAATTAGGGAATGGGATGGTCGATAAGAGGCCTGGAATGACTTGGAATGGATGGAGTACAGTGTGACCCTTCAAAATGGTCACAGCCTATCTTCCCTGCTTGTCATAATGTTTGGTAAAAGGCAATTAATTATATCTTTGTATATAGTTGCATAGTTAGTCTGGCTGAAAAAAAGACAAAAGTCCATCCAGTTCAACCATAGAAAAAAATAAGTCCTATACCCACAGTTGATCCAGAAAAAGGCAAAAAAAAAAATTCCTTCCTGATCCCCAGAGAGACAATCATATATTCCCTGGATCAACTTTACCTATAAATGTTAGTATCCAGTTATATGCTGTGTATCTAAGAAAGAATCCAGGCCTTTTTTTAAAGCAATCCACTGAGCTTGCCAGAACCAACTCTTGAGGAAGTCTATTCCACATTTTCACAGCTTTCACTATGAAGAAACCTTTCCATTTGGAGATTAAATTTCTTTTCCTCCAGACGTAAAGAGTGCCCCCTTGTCCTCTGTGATGACCTCAAGGTGAATAGCTTTACGTATTATACATGGAGATCATATCCCCCCTTATGTATTATACATGTTGATCATATCCCCCTTAATCTCCTCTTCTCAAGAGAGAATAAATTCAGTTCCTCTAATCTTTCCTCATAGCTGAGCTCCTCCATGCCTCTTATCAGTTTGGTTGCCCTTCCCTGTACTTTCTCCAGTTCCCCAATGTTCTTTTTGTGAATTGGTGCCCAAAACTGAACTGCATATTCCAGATGAGGTCTTACTAATGATTTCTACCGGGGTAATATGATATCTCTCTCTCTCTGGAGTCTATACCTCTTTTTATACAAGAAAGGGTTTTGCTCGCTCTAGAAACCGCAGCTTGGCATTGCATACCATTATTAACCACTTGCCTACTGGGCACTTATACCCCCTTCTTTACCGGGCCAATTTTCAGCTTTCAGCGCTGTTGCACTTTGAATGACAATTGCACAGTCATGCAAGATTGTACCCATATGAAATTTTTATCATTTTTCTCTCACAAATAGAGCTTTCTTTTGGTGGTATTTAATCACCGCTGGGTGCTTTATTTTTTGTGCTATAAACAAAAAAACTGCAAACAATTTGAAAAAAAAGTTTCTTTTGTTTCTATTATAAAATGTTTCAAATAGGTAATTTTCTCCTTCACTGATGTGCGTTGATGAGGCATCACTGATGGGCACTGATAGGCAGCACTGAAGGGCACTGATAGGTGGCACTGATAGACAGCACTAATGAGGTGGCACGGATAGGTGGCACTGATAGGCAGCACTAATGAGGTGTCACGGATAGGCGGCACTGATGATGGGTACTGATAGACAGCACTGATAGGTTGCACTGACTGGCATCACTGCTAGGCAGTGACTGACACAAGTGCTAGGCACTGACTGGCACAACCGCTGGACACTGACTGTCAGCACTGCTGGGCATTGGTGGGCACAGGTGGGTGGCACTGGTGGGCACAGGTGGGTGGCACTGCTGGGCACAGGCATGTGGCACTGCTGGGCACAGGTGGGCACGCTGCTGGGCACAGGTGGGCGGCACTGCTGGGCACCGATTATCAGTGCCCTGATGATCAATGCTGATCCCTGCTCTGACAACTGCCAGTTCTCTGCAGTACTTTCCTCACGATCTGACAGTGTGAGGAAAGTGCAGCCGAGAACCGGCAATTGCATTTCCCGGTGATCAGCGTGTCATTGGACACAGCTGATCATGTGGTAAAAGGCCGCTGTGATTGGTCTTTTACCACATCACGTGATCAGCTTTGTCCGTAGGACACAGCGATCACGGAGATCGCCGGGTGCGCACCCCCAGGGGCGCACGGGAGAGCACGTTCTGGGAGGACGTCATATGACGCCCACCCAGAACTGGCCAGCCACAGTGTAGCCGTCATTAGGCTATCTGCGGTTGGCAAGTAGTTAAGCTTGTGATCTACCAGAACTCCCAGATCCTTCTCCATCATTGATTCCCCCAGTTGTACCCCCCCCCCAGTATGTATGATGCATGCATATTCTTAGCCCCCAAGTGCAGAACCTTACATTTATCAACATTAAACATCATTTGCCACATGGTTGCCCAATTAAACAGTGCATTGAGGTCGGCTTGTAAGTTGGAGACATCCTGTAAGGACGTTTTTCCACTGCACAGTTTGGTGTCATCTGCAAAGACTGAAATGGGATTTTCAGTCTCAGACCCTATATCATTTATAAATATATTAAAAAGTAACGGTCCCAACATGGTACCAGTGAGAGCACCTTTACTTACATTCTCTCCTGCTGGTTTCTTCCATGTGACCCATCCCCTGAAGCTGTTTCTCTTTGGCAGTCACAGCTCTGAGGTCATCACGTACAATGCCCAACCAGAAGTTATGAATTGTAAGTGAAGAAGCTGAAGACCCATCTACAACCTTCATTGTTGAAACAGAAAGGAAAGAATCAGCTGACAAGATATTTTATACATATGGACTCTACTCAGGTAATTTATTGGTGGGAAATTAAGCCACAACCCCCCACTCTACAAGGCAGGAGTGCCAGCTATGGGATCTATCCCCAGGGAAAGAAATAAGAAGTGTAAGATTGAGAAGATGATTTTGGTGGAGGCAGCATAATTTCTCTGGTGTCTAAAACTGTGATTCATTTGTAAGGAGTTTCACTAAAAGATCTTTAGGACATAGCAACTCCCGATACAGTGCAAAGAACTCAGTAATAGTGTTGGGCTTGATGTTCGACTCAAACGTAAGTTTGACTTGAACATCGACTGTTTGTGTGTTCAGCGAGGCACCACAGGTCAGGTGCAATGCTTTGGCCAATACACAGCACAATGCACATTGTTTTCTCTTTCACCGATTTATGTTCCTCAGGGCAGTACCCGAGTCCCCATACCCCTTGTATGGCCAATACCTTGCATACTGTATAAGCCTTCAAAATGGGCACTTTTGAATGTACAAGTTCAAGTCCCATAGACTTGCAGACTTGAGCTCGAATTTGCTAGTCGAGCGTTTGACCGCCAGCCAAACACGAGAGTGTTTGGCCCATCACTAGTGTACACCATGGCTTCTATGGAGAAGGACTTGTGAACAAGACAGTATAAGCATACAGGTTATGGTGAAAAGGGACTAAAGAAATCAAAAAGCCCTCCAACGGAATCAATACGTAGCACAGTCCAGCTGTCTTCCTGTGGAACTTGACACTTTACCAGCCCTATCTCTCCCCCTCCCAAGATTCTCCATGTTGTGCTCGTGTTCAGAGCTTCCAGATCATCTCTGCACAAACAAGTCTGACCAGAAGGGTAAGACTAAATAGAACTTGACCTAATATACCGTGTGTTATGATAAAGAATGGATCATCCAGATGTGTAATGAAGGATTTGTATGGTGGAAGATCCTTTATCATGCTGTGTTCATGTCTTCTGCCTTTGCTAAATTTAAGCTGGCCAGAGGGATCAAAATGTGGCAAGTTCAGCAGCTGCTGATCAATGTATTCTGACAGTGGAGAGCCCATGCTGTCAGAATACAACCTCCTGGTGGGGGATCCCTCCCTCCAACTTGTTTGCGTGGAGGGAGGAATCTGTTTTTTTTTTTTGCTCAGAAAGTAGACTGAACAAAAAAAAGAACTAACAATCCATGCTGAGCCTAAGGTCAGATATGTTTCTTATTCAATGCTGACTTCTGCTCTACTTCCCCATTAAGGAGACATTGTGAACTTTGATTTCTGACACCCCCCCTCCAGCGCAGATCCTTAAATGTTGTTACTTTACCCCAGAGTTTCTCAATCTAAGGTTCCATCAAACCCGAGAGTTCTGTGGCCGGTTCTAGCATCAGTGCAGAGGATTCATATTAGAAGCATCTACAGTTCATAAACATTTTGTAGAACCTTAACCACTTGCCCTCCAGAGGATATACCCCCCTTCCTGACCAGGCCATTTTTTGCAATACGACTCTGCGTTACTTTAAGTGCGTGGTCATGCAATGCTGCACCCAAATGAAACGTATGTCCTTTTTCCCCACGAATAGAGCTTTCTTTCAGTGGTATTTGATCGCCTGTGTGTTTTTTTATTTTTTGTGCTATAAACAAAAAAAACAATTTTGAGAAAAAAACTATATTTTTGACTTTTTGCTATTAAACATGTCCAGTAAAAAAATTTAAAAAAATCTAATTTCATCATAAATTTAGACCAAAATGTATTCTGCGATATGACTTTGCTAAAAAAAAAATTCCAATACGTGTAAATCAATTGGTTTACATGAAAATTATAGCGTTTTCAAATGGTATATATACTGGGATTTTTTTTTTATACTAGTAATGATAGAAATCAGTGACTTATAGCAGGACTGCGGTGGGCATTCTGACACTGGGGGGGGGGGGACTCACTGTCACTGACATCTCCAGTGACACCAATACATTGAAAAGTACTGACACTGTAATAATGGCACTGGGTAGGAAGGGGTTGTGTGCTGTTTTACTGTGTCAGCGCATGGATTTGTGTCCAAACCACAGACCACCTGCCTGGAGTTTGCATGTTTTGCCTGTGTCAGCGTGGGTTTCCTCCGGGTACTCCGATTTCCTCCAAAGACATGCTGGTAGGTTAATTGGTCCTAAGGTGGATATGTATGAATGTGAGGTAGGGACCTTAGATTGTACACCCCTTGAGGGTTAGGGACTAATGTGAATATACAATATATATGTAAAGTGCTGCATAAATTGACGGCGCTATAAGTACCTGTAATAAATAAAAACAAAAAAAAAAATGCAAAGCAATGTGCAGGAGCTGACAGGGGAGAAATCTGTATTTACATACAGGTCTCTCCCCCATCAGTGATACTCGGTAATCGCTGGGTGCAGGCAAGGAATCACTGGCCAGGACTCGGTCATTGACAGCTGAGGCCGCCAATGGCAGCGTGGGTAGGGAGTGCGCCCCCTACCTGAAAATGTGAAAACATGATTTTGCGCAACCCTGCTGCCCTGTAGCAGTATTTCTGCTATAGGGCGGCGGGAAAGCGGTTAAAGTAGAATTCCAGCTTTCTTGTGACTTTATTTTCAAATATTTTATTGAAAAGGTTTTTAACTTCAATACAAAAATATAACCAGTAAAATTGTCAGGTACACATATACATATTGACAACATGAAAGGGATAGAAAGGTGTGGCAAGTCCCCACCAAACGGCCGGGGAACTTAATACCGTATTCAAATGTACATGAGAGGTATGCTCATTTTCATGTGGACCATGTTGGAGTATATGGATCTTAAAGGTGGATATAAGGTTAAGTAGGGAGTAGAAAGAGAGAGGAAGAGAGGGAAGGAGGGGTGGTTAGGCACCATTATCCTTATCTTTGAGGTATGCGTTCTATTAAGATTAAAGTCAGCAATCAGGTATTTGAACCGGTGGGAAGGTGTAGCCATCGAGATTCGAGACCAGTGTAATGTAAATTTATGGTACGTGGAGTTTCGAATGGCCGTTCTTCTTTCCATCTCATACTGCAGATTAAGATCAATCACCAGGCGTGATAGCAGGGGAGAGGACGTGGATCGCCAGAATTTGGTGATGTTGATCTTAGCCGCCGCTAGTATGTGTACGACAATAATGCGTGAACTTATGGGGAATTTGTCTATATTTATATGAAGGAGGGCTAGGGCAGGATTTGGGGCCACAGGCGCGTCTGTGATTGAAGAGATCAATTGGAAAACTTTATTCCAGTAAGATTTAAGAGATTTGCATGACCAGAGCAGATGGAAGAGTGAGCCAGTTTCCCCACAATGTCTCCAGCACGCCTGTGACTGCTGGGGGTAATAGAGAGATAATTTAGTTGGGGTTAGATACCATTGGTGGAGGATTTTCAGATATGATTCCCAATGGGCACTACATTTTGACGCTTTAAAAGTAATATTGAAAATCCTTTCCCAGGGGTGTGGGCTTGTCGAGAGTGACAAGGTCTTTTCCCAATTCATCAGAGATGAAGTAGATGTTGTAAATTGCGCTACTGTTAGAAGTGTATAAAAAGTAGATATTCCTTTCTTCGGATAGATGTTCCGATTCAGGAATTGATGTGCAGTGGCCGGAATTTCTATTTTGAGTGGTATGTTTGTTTTATGGAGAGAATGGATTATGCGCATATAAGTGAATTAGTCTTTATCAAGGAGATGAAATTTCTTCTGAAGAGTTTTAAATGAATCTGGGTTTTGGGTGCTGAAGAGGTCTTGTATATAATGTATACCAAGCTTTGTCCATGAGGCCAGGTTCAAGTGTGGGGATATGAAATAAAAGGATGAGAGCGGAGTAAGGATTTGAAGATTATCTTTGTGGGAACAAGTGTAGGTCAAAAAGTTGTGCCAAGCTAACAAAGAAGCTTGCACGCATGGGTGTGTATGTAAATGTTTATTCCACGTCGCACGGGGCACAAATAAGGCGTCTGTCAATGAGCTTGGGGTGTGCATGGAAGCCTCCATGACAGTCCAACTTTTATCCGGAGACGGGTGCCACCAGAAGAAGAGCTGGTCTAACAACACGGCTTGATAATACGATTTTATATGCGGGAGACCTGCTCCACCTCTGGCAGGCGGGCGTATTAAGAGGTTTGTCGTACATCTAGGGCGTTTGGAATTCCATAAGAAATTATTCAGGATTTTTTGGAGTTTGGAGAAGAAGGTGGAGGGGGCCGGGATAGGCAGAGTGCGGAAAATATAGAGTATTTTGGGCAGTATGCACATTTTTATAGTTGCTATTCTGCCTAGTATTGAAAGAGTATTTGTGCGAAAGTTTTTGAGCTCTTGTGGGATTGTGTCAAGTAATGGCTTGAAGTTGGTTGTATATAGTTGGCCGATTTTAGCAGTTAGCTTTATCCCCAAATAAGATATGTTATCTTTTTCCCATTTAAAAGGGAACCGTTTAGTAAGTAGTTTCTGGGTTGCGGCGGGTGTATACAGGTTTAAGATAGAAGACTTGGGTTCATTGAGTTTATAGTATGAGACTGCTGCGTAGGCATGGATATGTGTTCGAATTGTTGTAAGCGATTTGTTGGGGTTTGTAATCATTAGAATAATGTCATCCGCAAATAGGCTAATTTTATGTTCGTGTTTAAAAAAATTGACTCCTGTGAAATTTGGATCTTTTCTAAGGTTGGATAAGTAACGCGAAAATTATGGGCGAAAGAGGGCATCCTTGTCTGGTGCCATTAGATATTGGAAAGGGTTGTGAGAGCGTGCCGTTCGTAAGTACTCTAGCCGAAGGTTTGGAGTATAGGGAGAGAATCGCAGACAGTATCCAGTCTGTTATTCCGTATTTCTGTAGAGTATGTGTCATAAATTGCCAATGGATTCGGTCAAATGCTTTTTCCGCGTCAAGCGAAAGTAGGAGTGATGGTTGTTTGTGAGATTCAAGGTGGTGTAGTAGTGATATAATTCGTCGTGTCGCGTCGGGAGCTTGTCTCCCAGGGATGAATCCCACTTGGTCAGGGTGGATTAATGTAGGAAGGTATGGGAGCAGTCGTTGAGCTATTATCTTGGCGTATATTTTTAGATCTGTATTAAGTAAAGAGATCGGCCTGTAATTCTGGACCAACTGGGGGTCTTTACCTGGTTTTGGGATAGTGGTAATTATGGATTGTAGCATATCAGGGGGAAATTCTCCATTAGAAGCCACATGATTATAAAGGGCGGAAAGATGCAACTTAAGGTTGGGTGCAAAAGATTTTTAATATTCATTAGTGAAACCGTCGTTTCCTGGTGACTTGTTCATGGGTAAACTGTTTATAATTTTCTCAATCTCTGCGGGAGAAATCGGTACCGAGAGGGAGTCTAGTTGGGAAGAGGTGAGTTGAGGAAGAGTTGTGCGACTTAGAAAATTCTCGATGGAGGGAGTCGTTGGTTGTACCGTATCTAGGTCATCTTTTATGTTATATAAAGTTTGGTAGTAGCATGCAAATGCGTTAGCTATGTCTTGTGGGTTCGACATTGGGGTTAGCGATTCTGGATGTTGGACTATGGAGATTTTATTTTTAAGTCTTTTTTGTTTGATGGTTTTGGCGAGAAGGGAGTTAGTTTTATTGCTAAGTGCATAGAATTGTGTTTTTGTTTTTAGAAGGTTCGAGTCATAGGAGTGTAGTAAAATAGCACGTAATTTATTTCTATCTCTATTTAGGGCCGTGGATGTAGAAGGAGTCGGATTCCATTTATTAATTTCTTCGTTTGCATGTATAGAGGCCAATATTTGGTCTATTTGTTGGGATCTCTGTTTTTTAATACGGGAGTTTAGTTGTATAAGGATACCTCTCATGTAGGCTTTGTATGTGAGCCAGAGTGTGGTGATAGAGATATCTGGTGTGGAGTTAGTTTCAAAAAAGAGATTATGGGCATCCATTATAAACTTCTGATTTTCTGGAAGTTTCAAGAGTGCGGAATTAAGTCTCCATATGGGTGGGATTGCTGATCGTTGGCTGTCATCAAGGGATATGTTGATCGGGGCGTGATCAGACCAGGTTATAATACCAATATTAGAAGATGACACATGTTGTAGTGTCTATTTATCAGTGAGGAACAGGTCAATTCTTGAGTACGAAAGATGTGGCGGTGAAAAATATGTGTAGTCTCTTTCAGAGCCATGTTGGCATCTCCAGATGTCATATAGGTCGTGGTCATGTAAAACGTGGTTGAGGTCGAGGTTGGTAGATTTTTTGTTGGAGGATGAGTCCATCTGAGAGTTATTGAGAACATTAAGGTCCCAGCCAATAATGAGTCTACCTTGTTTGTGCTTAGAGATGAGGTTGAAGAGTTTGCGAAAGAATCTTAGTTGCTTGCTGTTTGGACCATATACATTCACCAGGGTATAGGTAATGTCGTTGATTTGGCATATCAATATAATATATCTCCCTTGTGGGTCGACTATGGAAGAGGTGTAAGTAAATAATAGAGAGTCATTAACGGCAATAATTACTCCGTTTTTCTTTTTAGTATTATTTGCCATATATTTTTGAGAAAAGCTGTGGAGATATAGTTTAGGGGTCTTTTCCGTAGCGAAGTGGGATTCCTGTATAAAGAGTAAGTCAGTTCAAGATTTCCGGATTTCTCTAGATAACATCGATCTCTTGAAGGGGGAGTTGAGGCCCCGAGTGTTAAGTGAAGTAATAGTGATCATTGGACCTTTTTCCCAAGTATAGAACTAGTTGGGTTGTTGTTTGGTAGATTATTTCAAATCGTATGTTATTAATGTATATTCGGTGGTGCCATGAAAGAGGGAAGATGGGAGAGGGAGAAACAACAGTAAAAAAACACTTGCATATAACACAAGTAACCAGTGTAGCAATGAACGCTACGTCAAAAAGGAGGGACATGAACAAGTCCTGACCTCCAGGGGGGTCAAATCTGCTGCAAACTTGAAAAACAAAAAACATGGAATGTAGGCCGATTGCCAGCAGTTGTAAACTCTGTAGATGGCCTCCGGGGGGAGGGGTAGTAGAATATAGGTGCAGCGTGTGCCTTTGCATCCTTCAAGTCGCCTCCATATTTTGAATGGAGCTGGGCGTGTTTTCCCGCGATTCAGAGGGCAAAATACTCCAGGCTTTAAGTAGGTCCAGGCCGGCCTCTAGGTTCCTGACAGTATAGGTCCTACCTTGGTTCCGTACTAGTAATTTAGTGGGGAAGCCCCATTGGTAGGCAATGCCATGATTTCTTAAGGCTTTTGTGATTGATATCATTTTTTTTCCTGTTTGAGAGTGTGGCTTTGGATAGGTCCGAGTATAAGCGTAGATTCGCATGGGACTGTGGGAGCGGTGGTGGGTTTCTAGCCGCTAACATAATTCTCTCCTTGATATGATAGAAGTGTACGCGGATAAGCACGTCTCTAGGTACAGAAGCTGATAGAAAAAGGGTTTAGGAAGTCGATGCGCTCGGTCGATCGTGACCTCTACTTCGGAAAGTGCTGGTATCAGCAGTTTGAGGAAGTGCTGTAGATACGGCAGCAGTGACTCATTGGTAATTGTTTCGGGGATCCCTCTGATTTTTATATTATTACGGCGTGATCTATCTTCCAAGTCGGCTAGTTTTAGTTGAATTTGTTCGATGTCGGACATATGATCCGCGTGGGCATCAATCAAATCGTTATGTGCTGCCACTATGTCTCCCATATTGGCTTCAATATGGCGGGTTCTACGTTCCTGTTGTTGCACTAGGGTGGTAAGCTGATTCAGTGGTGCAGATATGTCATTATGCAGGGTTTGTCGCAAATACGTTAGCATGTTTTTCATGCTTATCTCAGTGAGTGGTTGATCTGACGCAGGGAATGCGTCTATGGTAGGTAGAGCCATATGATGTGACTGCTGTGGGAGGTTTGGGGCCTGTATTATAACGTCAGTGTCACAGTCCAGTCTTGGCCTGGATTTGGCCGGGCTGCTGGTCGTGGGAGATAAAGGAGGTGACAACTCACCAGAGTCCCCTGGATACAGCTGTCGCTGGAGCCTAGGATCTGCACTCTGGGCTCTGTAGTCCTCCTCGGATGCAGTGCTGCCTTCCTGAGTTCCTGCATTGCGGGCGCCATCTTGGTTTCCCGGCATGACGGCCGGGAAGAAATTAGTCAGCTTCCCTGGTCGCCCCGGGCTCTTTTTCCTGCGGGGCATGTCTAGTGGGCTGCGGGCACACTGCGGCTGTCAGAGTGTGCTATTTGTTTCCCCCGGAGTCGGTGTGTGCCGAGTTATCGCTGGCGGGTGGACGGAGCAGACACCACTACACGTCCATCCCCGAGCCGGCCGCGCATGCGCCCCTTTCTTGTGACTTTAAATTGTTTACTTAACCCTAACATTTGCATGCGCTAGGTGCAATAGGACAATTCTGCACTCAATCTTCCGGTACTAGGAGGTACAAATGATATTTAGGATAAAAAAGGTGAGCAAACTCTTATATTACTATACCCACAATTAGGCTGCTTTCATACTGATCCGATTTCTTCCACTTTTGCGTAAAAAAGTAAAATAATAACATGTGACCATGTATTCCTATGGAACTCTTCACACTGAAATATGCACCAGACCTGCAACAGATCATAGTCCCTCTTGCTGCATTTTTGGTTTGTATTGCATTTTTGAGTTACATGTCCTTTAAAAAAAAAAAAAAAAACACACCACAAATGTGGTAAAAACGCGGCAAAAAACCTGGAAGCACTAGGATCATCAGGTCAAATTCTACGGCGATTGTATAGTCATCCACCCACACCTCCACCTGTTTATCCCTTTCTGTGCAAACCTGACAGCGGGGGGGTTTCACAAACAATCCGATGGCTGCAACCACCAGGATTGTGTGTTAAACTGACAAGCGGACTCCTGCCTGTCAGGTGGAAGTATTTAAGAGGCTATGTTGCCACCCGATGGCTTTCACAAACCCCAATAGCAGCACCCCCACGTCCACTCTTCTCACCTTCTTGTTGGTGACCCGGAAAGTGATGTGTATGATGCCACTTCTAGGTCACAACTGTCACTTTCCCTGGTTAGCATAGCCATGAAAGAATGTATTGCAATGCGATCTGCATTGTAATATATTCAGTGAAGCCAAAAGAAGACATGCAAGGTCTTTTAGAGAAAAAATGAGGAAGGGTTGTAACAGCGCAAACACTGCAAAGTCCTGGGAAATGGTAGTATGGGGTGATGGTGGTATTAGTGGCTACTGTATGAAGAGCGTAGGATTCCGTGTGGCGCTGAGGGCAAGGCTTGCAAATAAGCTGTAGCAACTTCTGTAGATGAGAAAAAGGAGAGAAGCGCCTCTAAGTGCAATAAGTCTTTTTATTCAAGTCTAAATGTAGAAACACTCACATGTGTGAAGTAATCATAAGCATAAAACCGTGGTTAACAATAGTTAATGGTGGGGTGGTAACCCGGGTGAAGAGCCGTCATCTCTCTGCGATGTGGGGAGGTCAGCTCTCGGCTGGAACAGCGTGGTGGCTGGAGGGGAACAGCGGTGAGGCCGGCCTTCATGCACGTCCTCCCTCAGAGCCGGATGGAACGCACGCTGGAACGTAGCGGCGGCGTGGCTGTGATGACGTCAGATCCCAGGGTGCACTGCGACGCGTTTCGGAGCATGCACTGGCCGTGGAAGGCGAAAGTGCACTCCTTTTTCAAGCATTACCACCCCACCGTTAACTATTGTTAACCACGGTTTTTATGCTTATGATTACTTCACACATGTGAGTGTTTCTACATTTAGACTTGAATTAAAAGACTTATTGCACTTAGAGGCGCTTCTCTCCTTTTTCTCAAGGTCTTTTAGAGAACCTGTCACCAAAAATTCATCACAAATGGGACTTTGTGTCCCCTATGTGAAGAAAAAAAAAGTTAGGTAAAACATTTTTTTCTTTTAAATTGCAAAAAACTAAAGTTACACCCAAGCACATAAAATCCTCCGCCAAAAAATGCTGAGCCTCCCCCCCCCACCGGCACATATATGCACGTACGACAGTAACCTCATGCATCTGGTGCGCCTACTTTTAAAACATTTAAACATTTTTTGCAATGCCCATGTCACATATCGCCGTGCACGTCGGAGTAAGAACAATAATTCTAGCACAAGACCTCCGTATCGCTAAACTGATGACCTATAAGGGGCTTTTAAAGTGTCGCCTATATATATATAAAATATAGGGTACTGAAGTTTGTCGCCATTTCAGGTTTCACATGAGTATCTGTTTACTCAGTACAACCTCAGTACAATTACCAAATTTGGGTAATTTATTGTTTGCCCTAAAGTTCACTTTAGTTTGTTTTTAACTAAATTATTTGTTTCCCAGACTTTTGTGGTAATATCATGTGACTAAAATAATGGGAATTCCAATTTTTCTATTTCTCTATTGTCTCTATTTATTTATCTATTTAGAATTGTCTCTATTGATTTATTCTCCATTGTCTCTACATTTTTCTCTGTTGTCTGCTTTCTTAAAATACTTAACATTTGGGGATTCTGTGTTATCTTCAGGCCAAAAATGACCTTTTAAATTTTTTGCGTGCAAAAAAGGGAAAAATAGCTCTGGCAGCGAAAGGGCTAAATCAGCTGCTGAGATGAATGAACTCCTTACCCCGCTCCCCTAAAGACAGAAGCATTTTTATTTATGGCTGTGTTGCTGTTGTGGAGTCCCCCCCCCCCCCCCCACTTCCCGTACGTAAAATTTAAATAAGCAGAACAGAAAGTGAGTTGCAATAACTGAGGCTAGGTTCACATTAATGCAATGCTGGGTGATCTGTGTCGCATGTCGCAAACGGACTGGGAAAAAACAACTGGTTGCAAAACTGCTACATCTTTGGGGCGATGCGGTGCAATTTCAGCCCATTCAAAAGGAAATCGCACTGAAACAGGGGCGGACTGACCATTTGGAAACTCGGGCACTGCCCGAGGGCCCGGGGTCAGTAGGGGGCCCCATGAGATGCCCCTGGTACTATTTTCATAGGCTTTTTTGAATTTGGGCAAGGACACGGGGGCCCCATGATCCCCTATTGCCCGGGGTCCCATGAGTTGTCAGTCCGCCCCTGCACTGAAATGCATGTGAACTGAACAGGAGTGCTGTGCGGTTTCTGTGTGATTCACATGCGGTCCATAGTGTGGAGCCCCAGATAACAGTAAAAAGCCCAATAAGAGTTGCAAACCTTCCACATTTTATCCAAAAATAAGAAATAATTGGCCTGGCATACACTTTTAAATGTGAGAGCTGTTAATTAACCCCCCCTTTTAGGAAATAGTATGTCTTTTTTGGGGGGGGGGGTAAAGCAAGTACCTACTCCCAGTTCCGCTCCGATATCTGAGCAGAAATTCTCCTCTCCCCTCCCTCCCTGCAGTCTTCTGGGACAGTTGACAGGTCCCAGAAGACTGCGGGACCATTTACAATGAGCAGCATGGCTCAAACATGCGTAGTGGGCACCCAGGCTACAAAATTGCATACTATCACAGCCCGCAGTTGAGATGCCGGGACAGAAGACCAGTAGAAAGACAGACACTCACCTTTCCCAGGATCCAAAAATGTGCTCAACAGAGTCAATTTATTAACCGCTTCAGGACCACCCACCTCACTTATACTGCAGCAGGGTGGCCCAGCTGTGCCAAATCACGTACATGTATATGATTTGGTATTTCTGGGTAGGGGGCGCATGCGTACCCCCACTGCTCTGGCTGTGCTGTCATTTGCTGATCAGTGGGTCCCGGCCTATGATTTATGGCTGGAACCCGCTGATTGGCTGAGCGAATGACAGAAGAGAGCCCTGTGCTGGTATATAACCCTGGTATTACCAGGAGGATATATAAAGAGATCAGGCGTCCAGGGTGACTAGGAATCACCCCTTCTGATGTCATATTATATGAAACGCATTAAGGAGGAGCCCCACTACCCAGAGACTCCAAGCCGCCGGATCACAGAGGTCCGGCGGCCACTACGACATTGGGACTGGTTAGTAACTTTACCAGCACAGGTTTTCATTGTTCCTATACCTTATTTCCGTGAGATGACCTTTTAATACTCATGTGTGTACCTATTTTACCTATTTACTTTCAAGAAATCTTTTTTGATACTACACTATGAGATTCCCCCCCCCTTCTTTGGCTCCACTGTGAGCACTTAACCCCCAGGATCCAGGTGCCACCTTAATCAGAGTATGAATCATGCTGTATGACCAGACCTTTAGAGGATGAGTTATGCTGTATGACCAGACCTACCTTCTAATTGACATCACCCCCTATACCATTAGAGGTGGACATCATCCAGACCAGACCAGGTTCCATGTGATGGGAGTTCTTTAAGCTGGATAATATTTTCAAACGCGCTTTTAAATAGCGTTTCTGGTGAGTTTGCATTTTTACTATGTCACCACACGCCATTGGATTTACGTACTTTCCTGGGTAATCACCAGCTCCCAGATTAACCCCCCCCCCTGGAACCTCATCTAATTCGAAGTGATTATTATACTTGTATATCCAGATTTCCATTGGTTTAATACGGATTGTTTACATCTATCATTTATGTCTGTTGTTATGCACTACACTACTGCTATTTATTGTTAGGCACACAGTTAACCCTTTGATTGCCCCTACATCCTCATGCACACTGGTTGCTTTGATAACACTGGTAACACGTTAGCTGTGTAAAGTCATGTTAAAAACGTGAGTTTTTTAGCTTTTTTTTAGCATTTTTGCATTGGCGTTGAGCGCCGGTTTGCCGTGTTTAGCGGCATTTTCCCATGTTTTTCCACATTTGCATTTTTTAGCCTTTTTTACCATAAAAAAATATTTATTTTGGTAAAATAATCCAAAGACGTCAGTTTGCGGTGTTTTACCGCGTTTTGCAGTGTTAGAGCATTTTTACATCTAAAAAACTCCTATAGAAGTCCACTAGTCCTGTTTTTTTTTCCAGCCAAAAAACATTGGATTACAGTCTATGTGTGTATGCACACATAGGATAACATGCTGGGGGGTTTACCAGCTGTATTCAAAAAAGGTCAAAAGCCAAAAAAAGCAGCTGTAAAAATGTCCAGTGTGCATGAGGACTAAATGTTAACCCCTTCCCAGTGTAATTAGTATAGTGACAGTGTATATTATTAGCACTGATCACTGTATTAATTTCACTGGAGATGTCAGAGTCAGTGCTGTGGGCAATCTGACAGTAACTGACACTTTGTGGGAACTATCACAGTTCCATTAAAAGTCGCTGATCACTGCCATTACTAGAGTAAAACAGAAAAAAGAAATTCCAGTATATAGTATATACCAAAGTTTCATGTAAAAAAATCAAAATGCACTTTGTGGGGTTTTTTTTTGTAGCAGAATGCATTATGGCCTAAACTTATGAAGAAATTTTATTTTTTTAATTAGATATGATTTATAGTAGAAAGTAAAAAATAGTGTTTGTTTCTGTTTCAGTCTTTTTTAATTTAAAGAATACAAAACCCAGTGGTGATCAAATACCACCGAAAAAAAGCTTTGCTTGTGTGAAAAAATTATATAAATTCTGTTTGGTTCTCATGTTGTACCTATTGACGACTGCCTTATCCTCTTGTATTTTACAAGTTCCTTTGTAATTCTGTAATTCACCAATAAACGTTTATGGAATAAAAAATAAATTATGTTTGGGTGCAGTGTTGCATGACTGAGCAATTGCCCGTTAAAGTAGCGCAGTGTGGTATAGCAAAAAATAGTCTGGTCATGAAGGGGGTAAAATCTCATGGAGCTCAAGTGGTTAAAAGTCAGCAGCTACAGTTTTTGTAGCTGCTGACTTTTCATAAACACAAAAAAACGCTTTAAAAGCAATGCTATTCAATGAGGTCATTCAGATCTCTGAGGTGTAAAAAATGAGGGATGTCTGTTTGTCTGTATATTTTCATGCACTGGGATGCTCAACACAATAACAAAAATGCATGAAAATGTGCTACAATGCACATTTTTAAAAAAAATGCACAAAAAAACATGCATGGCTAGATGTGAACATGGCCTAAAAAATAAAATAATAAAACCAGATTTTCCTGCAATATTCACCTTCAATCCAGAGATTTCCCATGGATTGATTTTGTCTGCCTCTAGATGTTTTCAGTGTGATGGCCAGCATCGTTCTGAGCCCTGGACCTGTGACTGGACAGTGAAAGAAGAAGCAGCACAGTACTGAGCTCATCTCTCTGTCACTCTGCTCTCTCCTCCTATCAGGGCATGAACTGATTGGCTCCTTGTGCTGCTTCTTTCTCCCCCAGTCTGAGCTCTGCTCTATACGTGACTGCAAGATACAAGATACCAACTTACACTGCCTGAATGCTGTAGTAATGAATATTGAGCTGCATTCATTTGTCTCTTATGTCTGCATGGAGTTCAGTAAAATCTGTTTATCTGTTTTTGTTTTGTACTTTTAGAAATACTGTTACGAAAACAAAGTTCCATAAAGATTTTTGTCTACAGAAGGAAATGAAACCTCAGATATCTTACTAGGTGTTCCATGTCAGGACTGGGATTGTACTGTAGAAGAACTAAGATCAAGCAAGATGGCGAAGAACATGAGAGGAGCCATTAGTTCCGGTAATCAGAGATCAATCACTGTTTGTCTCATATATATATATATATATATATATATATATATATATATAAATATATACACACACACACACTCACCAGCCACTGTATTAGGTCCACCTTGCTAGTACTGGGTTGGACCCCCTTTTGCCTTCAGGACTGCCTTAATTATTCATGGCATAGATTCAGCAAGGTGTTGGAAGCATTCCTCAGAGATTTTGGTCCATACTGACATGATAGCATCACGCAGTTGCTGTAGATTTGTCGGCTTCACATCCATGAACCATTGGTACAAGGCAGGATGGATCCATGCTTTCATGTTGTTTACACCAAATTCTGACCCTACCATCTGAATGTTGCAGCTCAAATCGAGACTCCTCAGACCAGGCAACATTTTTCCAATCTTCTATTGTCCAGTTTTGGTGAACCTGTATGAGTTTGTAGCCTCCATTTCCTTTTCTTAGCTGACAAGAGTGGCACCCGGTGTGGTCTTCTGCTGTTGTAGCCCATCTGCTTCAAGGTTGGACTTGTGCATTCAGAGATGGTATTCTGCATACCTTGGTTGTAACGGGTGGTTGTTTGAGTTACTGTTGCCTTTCTGTCATCTTGAACCAGTCTGCCCATTCTCTTCTGACCTCAACAAGACCTTTTTGTGCACACAATTGCCGCTTTCCCTTTTTCAGACCATTCTCTGTAAACCCTAGAGATGGTTGTGCATGAAAATCCCAGTAGATCAGCAGTTTTTGAAATACACCAACAACCATGCCACGTTCAAAGTCACTTAAATCCCCTTTCTTCCCCATTCTGATGCTCGGTTTCAAAGTCAGCAAGCCGTCTTCACCACATCTAGATACCTAAATGCATTGAGTTGCTGCTATGTGATTGGCTGATTAGCAATTTGTGTTGTTGAGCAATTGAACAGGGGTACCTAATAAAATGGTCAGTGAGTGTATATACAGGGGTACCTCGGTTTATGAATTTAATGCGTTTTTTATTGCGAAAAATTCATAAACCGAAACGCAGTTTCCCATATGAATGGATTGAAAACCAATTAATCTGTTCTGGAGGTCAGAAAAAAGTATTAAAAAAGTCGCTGTCACTATAGGTCAGTGCCGGTTTGTAAATGTAATTACAGGCTTTTTTTTCTTCACTATAGCTCAGAGAATCAGCTGTCACTTTCCCCCCAGCTAAAAGAAACAAAAAGTTTCCTTTTACTTTATTTCCCCGAGTTAAAAGAAACAATGTTTCCTTTTAGTTTGTTTCCTGAGATAAAGGAAACAAAGTATCCTTTAGCTCCGGGGAAAGTGACAGCTAATTCTGTGAGCTATAGTAAAAAAAAAAAAAAAAAGCTGGCAATTGCATTAAAAAAATCGACACCAACATACACTTCGTATTGTGTAAAATATTTGTAAACCGAGGCATTATTTTCCATGGATTTTCATTCGTAAACCAAAAATTACGTTAACTGAGGCGTTCGTAAGCCGAGGTACACCGGTGTGTGTGTGTGTGTGTGTGTGTATATATATATACACATACAGTGGGGATCGAAAGTTTGGGCACCCCAGCTAAAAATTTGTATTAATGTGCATAAAAAAGCCAAGGAAAGATGGAAACATCTCCAAAAGGCATCAAATTACAGATTAGACATTCTTATATGTCAACAAAAGTTAGATTTTATTTCCATCATTTACACTTTCAAAATAGCAGAAAACTAAAAAATGTTGTCTGCAAAAGTTTGGGCACCCTGCAGAATTTATAGCATGCACTGCCCCCTTTGCCAAGCTGAGACCTGCCAGTGTCATGGATTGTTCTCAATCATCGTCTGGGAAGACCAGGTGATGTCAATCTCAAAGGTTTTAAATGCCCAGACTCATCTGACCTTGCCCCAACAATCAGCACCGAGGGTTCTTCTAAGCAGTTGTCTAGAAAACTGAAACTGAAAATAGTTGACTCTCACAAAGCTGGAGAAGGCTATAAGAAGATAGCAAAGCGTTTTCAGATGTCAATATCCTCTGTTCGGAATGTAATTAAGAAATGGCAGTTATCAAGAACAGTGGAAGTTAAAGCAAGATCTGGAAGACCAAGAAAAATATCAGACAGAACAGCTCGCAGGATTGTGAGAAAAACAATTCAAAACCCACGTTTGACTGCACGATCCCTCCAGAAAGATCTGGCAGACACTGGAGTTGTGGTACACTATTCCACTATAAAGAGATACTTGTACAAATATGGTCTTCATGGAAGAGTCATCAGAAGAAAACCTCTTCTACGTCCTCACCACATAAATCATCGTTTGAACTTTGCAAATGAACATATAGACAAGCCTGATGCATTTTGGAAACAAGTTCTGTGGACCGATGAGGTTAAAATTGAACTTTTTGGCCGGAATGAGCAAAGGTACGTTTGGAGAAGAAGGGGCACAGAATTTAATGAAAAGAACCTCTGTCCAACTGTTAAGCATGGGGTTGGATCAATCATGTTTTGGGGTTGTGTTGCAGCCAGTGGCACAGGGAACATCTCACGAGTACAAGGAAAAATGGATTCAATAAAATTTCAGCAAATTTTGGATGGTAACTTGATGCCATCTGTGAAAAAGCTGAAGTTAAAGAGAGGATGGCTTCTACAAATGGATAATGATCCTAAACACACCTCGAAATCCACGGGTTATTACATCAAGAGGCGTAAACTGAAGGTTTTGCCATGGCCTTCACAATCTCCTGACCTCAACATAATTGAAAATCTATGGATAGACCTTAAAAGAGCAGTGCGTGACAGACAGCCCAGAAATCTCAAAGAACTGGAAGACTTTTGTAAGGAAGAATGGGCAAAGATACCTCAAACAAGAATTGAAAGACTCTTGGCTGGCTACAAAAAGCGTTTACAAGCTGTGATACTTGCCAAAGGGGGCAGTACAAGATAGTAACTCTGCAGGGTGCCCAAACTTTTGCAGACGCCATTTTTTTGTTTTCTGTTATTTTGAAAGTGTAAATGATGGAAATAAAATCTAACTTTTGTTGACATAAGAATGTCTAATCTGTAATTTGATGCCTTTTGGAGATTTTTCCATCTTTCCTTGGCTTCTTTATGCACATTAATACAAATTTTTAGCTGGGGTGCCCAAACTTTCGATCCCCACTGTATATATATATATATATATATATATATATACGCCATATAATGATTTGTAGCTGAAGTCAGTACATGTAGACAGGAAGTGGATGAAGGAGGCTGCAGGAGATCAGCAGCAAACAGGAAACAGGATTTTATTAAAGAAATGTGAATGGTTTAAGATATGCAGTGCTTTAAAATGTTACCAAGTAAAATCAGTCTTTCTATGCAGTAAAACATGCTGGTTATACTCATTGTGGAACTTAAAGTGTTAATCCTCTGCATTGTGTAAAAAGGCTGCTTGATCCTGTCTTCTCTGATCCCCCCTTCTTCTACTGTCCCCAATCCATCTGCTGAAAGTACAGAACTCTAAGAGTCACTCTGTGAATGCTCAGTTTGCTATGTATTGATAGAATTTTTGGGGGGTGGTTCGGAAGGGGGGGTGCATGTGATCAACACTGTCCAGACAGAGGGTCATGGGTCATGCAATCTCACAGGACAGTCAGAGCAGAATGAAAACTCCTCTTACCAGCTTAACCAGTGCTCGGCCGGACACTAATAGAAGTCACAAGACTGTTCTATACTGCTGATGAAAAGGTATTTCTCAGTTTATATTTACTAAGATAATTGCATTTCCATGTTGTGTGTACTGTGGGAGACCAGATATAGTGAATGCAGGGTCCGGGGAGACCAGATATAGTGAATGCAGGGTCCAGGGAGACCAGATATAGTGATTGCAGGGCCCGGGAAAACCAGATATAGTGAATGCAGGGTCCGGGGAGACCAGATATAGTGAATGCAGGGTCCGGGGAGACCAGATATAGTGAATGCAGGGTCCGGGGAGACCAGATATAGTGAATGCAGGGTCCGGGGAGACCAGATATAGTGAATGCAGGGTCCGGGGAGACCAGATATAGTGAATGCAGGGTCCGGGGAGACCAGATATAGTGAATGCAGAGTCCGGGGAGACCAAATATAGTGAATGCAGGGTACGGGGAGACCAGATATAGTGAATGCAGGGTACGGGGAGACCAGATATAGTGAATGCAGGGTCCCGGGAGACCAGATATAGTGAATGCAGGGTCCGGGGAGACCAGATATAGTGAATGCAGAGTCCGGGGAGACCAAATATAGTGAATGCAGGGTCCGGGGAGACCAGATATAGTGAATGCAGGGTCCGGGGAGACCAGATATAGTGAATGCAGGGACCGGGGTGACCAGATACAGTGAATGCAGGGTCCGGGGTGACCAGATACAGTGAATGCAGGGTCCGGGGAGACCAGATATAGTGAATGCAGGGTCCGGGGAGGCCAGATATAGTGAATGCAGGGTCCGGGGAGACCAGATATAGTGAATGCAGGGTCCGGGGAGACCAGATATAGTGAATGCAGGGTCCTGGGTTTAGTGACACTTAAAGTAGATCTAAACAACCTGGGAAAGCAGCACCATCTAAGTAGAAAAAAATAAAATAAAAGGGGGCTATCACTAGAGATATGTTGATTATAGTAGCAGGAACTTTCTAAATTTTACCTGTATGTATTGTTGTATATACTGGGTGTAAATGGTTAAAAAAAGCCCCCAGTCTCAGGCAAACTTGATGGTCAATAGTTCTCACTAAGGATTCATCAATAAATAGTTTGGATGCACAAATAAAAATCCCCAATCATAGGGCATTACATATGAGGGTTCTTCAAAAGGTTTCTGCACTTTTTTTAAACTCTATTTTATATATATAAATAAAATAAAAGTGCATAAACTTTTTGAAGAACCCTCGTATAATGCTCCTTATATAGATAATGATTTGTATAGTTCTCCTTATAGAAATGTCAGTTGTTACATAACCCCAATTTCAAAGTATTGATCCACTGAGAAAAATGTCTTTGCTGAAAGTGAATTCAAAGCATTTGGGTTTTAGAAAATCTAAAAAACATTTTTCTGTGTATTTTTTCTAGAGGACATTGAGAGGTTCCACAATCATCTGTCTGGATATGACGATCCATCACTGAGGATGATATATGAGTATTCAAAAGATGATCTGACCTATATCCTGGAGAACTGGAACCCTCGTGCCATCCTGGGAGAATTAAAATCTCAAAATGTCTTAAACACAGATGTAAGAAAAATATTTTTCTAAATTACATACAGCCAATTAACCACTTCCTGTCTGGCTCATGTATATAAATGGCCGGACGGGGGCATTGCAGGAGCGGGTGGCTGTTTATAAACATCTTCCCCGCTTCCCTGCCTGTGTGCTGCACCAATCGCTGTACAGGACCTCTGTGTGAGGTCCCAATCATGTGATCACTGATTGGCCAATCAGTGATCACATGAATAGTAGTAAGCAAGATGTCACTTCTGACATCATTGCTTACTACTAGTGAAATCTGTGAATCAACACATGAGAGGTCACATGGTACAAGGCTATTCACAACAGCCTTGTACCATTGGACAAGCTGTGACCAATCACAGCTCTCACAGTATTTCTCAATGGCTGTAAGAATGCAGCCAGAGGGAAGGAGAAATTATTGCTTTTGGAGCCTTTATGGGTATAAAAGCAATCAGTGAAAAAAAAAAAACATCTTTATCACCCCCCATAAGTAGTAGTGACACTATGGTAACACTGAACTGCCAGGGTGACAGTATGTTAAAACAAAAAACATAAATAATAACATAAAAAAAATAAAATAATAATGTAAATTTTTTTAAATTATAATTTTTGGTTTTAAACTAATTTGGGTTATTTTTTTTACTTAAAAATAGATGAATACATTTTGGCTATAATGTATGAGGAAAGATTATTTATTTACAAAATTTGTTAAGAAACACTTTTTTTCCAAAATGTTTGAACATTTTCATTTACATAGCAAAAAAAAAAAAATCAGAGTGATAAATAAATATCACCAAAATAAAGTTTTATCTGTCTAAAAAAAATGCTAAAAAATTCATATGAGTACAGTGTTGCATGACCGCGCAATTGTCATTCAAAGTGTGATAGCACTGAAAGCTGTAAATTGGCCTGAACAGGAAGGGGGTAAAAGTGTCCAGACAGGAAGTGGCTAAAGTGTTACTAAACCCACAACAGTAAAATCAGTCTGTATATGCAGTAAAGCATGCTTGTTATACTCACTGTGCAACCTATGGGGTTAATCCTCTACATTGTGTAAAAATGCTGTTTGAGCCTGATTTCTCTGATCCTCCCCTTCTTCCATTGTTCCCCTCTTATCTCCTGATAAGACATACTGTGTGGAGTCACTGATCACATGCTCAGTTTGGTGTGTATTGCTAGAGAGTATTTTTTTTTTTCTGGCAGAATGCATGCGATCAGCACAGGGCCAATCAAAACTGTCCAGATCGAGGTCAGGGGTTTTGCATCCTCCTAGATCAGAAGAAAACGTCTCCTACAATCTTTAACATGTGCTATGCTGAACACTGATAGAAGTCTCAAGACTGCTCTAACTGCTGATGAGAAAAAGTATTTTTGCAGTTTATATTTACTAAAATAATTGCATTTCCATGTTCTGTGTACTGTGGGAGACCAGATATAGTGAATGCATGTTCAGAAGGTGAATTTATCCATTAAAATGTGTTATGTACGGTTAGGTCCATATATTTGGACACAGTACAATCCTGCATAAATCTCCATTATAAATTCCTTTCCTGACACACTCACTGATATTTCTAATCAGGCTGACTGTAGGAGTGTTTTCTCTGGATGCTAAAAAGAATCAAGCCATGATGAATGGTATAAATCAGACCTGTTGTCCACAGCTACATCAGCTGGTGTTGAGAAGGGTCACTGCAAAAGCACACAAAGGTCAGGCATAGTGAGGCATGTATCGGCCATATCCAATATACATTTTTTCATTACAGGATTTTATTTTTGAATGGATTGTTCAGAGAAACCAACTTGTTTATGTTTTAACCTAAAAAAAGATGAAGTTCAATTTTTTTAACTGCAGAAATGGAACAATAATAATCTTTTCCAGAAATACCTGTCAATGGAAAAAGACCCATCTTCTATCTCCAGTACATTGTTACAAGACATTCAGGATCTGGGAAGGAAAGCTGTGATTGGACTCTGGGAATGTCTCTATGTCCTACAGAAGAGTCATCCTCATCCTAATTTATTGGCTGTTCTGGATGAAATCGGGAAGAATGGTAACAATACTGTGTTTTCAGTTAACTTTGTGATAAATTAATGATTGACACCAATCATCTAAAGCAGGGGTGGGCAACTGTGGCCCTCCAGCTGCTGGTGAACTACAAGTCCCATCATGCCTCTGCCTTTGGGAGTCATGCTTTTAACTGTCAGTTTTGCAATGCCTCATGGGACTTGTAGTTCTACAACAGCTGGAGGGCCACAGTTGCCCACCCCTGATCTAAAGTGTAACTCACCTTTGAGTCACCTTGTTGGGGCTTGTGCACACAGCTGACTGCATACAGATGTAAAACCCCAAACATAGAATGTAATGCCAGTGTTTATGCAAGTACCAATGTAAACCAGTGTAGAACTATTGGGGTCTAAGGCCCCTTTCACATGGGACAGAATCAGTTTTGCTCAGCAGTGGACCTGTCCATTGATCACCTACAGAGCAGAACAGGTGGATTACAGTCAGTTTATGGAGAGCGGGTGTCAGGGCTCCCAGGTATGACCAGAGGTGTGTGACTGAAGCAGGGAAACGCAGACCTCAGATATGTTATAAACAATATAATTTATTAACACTAACAGTACAAACATAAATGCAGTGCAATACTAAAACATAATACGGTGCAAACAAACCAAACCAACCACCCACAGATAACAGTACATACAAGCAAGCGTCGTCAGGCAGGCCGGGTCAATATCAATTGGGCAGGTAGGTACAGGGGGAGCAAGCGGAGAATGGTCGGGGTCACAGGCCAGGTTCAGCAGGTAGCAAGCAGCATAGTACAGAGGGTCAGGCAGAGGGATGGTCCGGGTCACAAGCCAGGATCAGAGCAGGAGAAGTCAGCAAAGGAACAGAAACAGGATGCAGGACAGATACAGGGCCCAGGACAAACACAACACCAAGGCAGAGTCTGCAAGTCTGGCCATCCCTTAAATACACCAGTATCATCAGTTCCAGGTGTTAGCTGGCTGAAAGGTTGAGTCTCTGATTGCTGGGAGCACCCGCTGGCCAGCCCTGGTACTGCAGATCAAAAGGCAGGTGAGTCCCACCATTGCTGGCCAGTCCATTCCTAACAGTACCCCCCCCCTCAAGGAGCGGCCTCAGGACGCTCCAAACAGTCCTAGCTGGGCAAAATGTTCCACCGCCCGGGTCTGGCAACTGGCGGAATATCAAAGACTGGCACACCGGGCAGGACTCCGGGCAGCGGCACACCGGGCTGGACTCCGGGCAGAGGCACATCGAGCAGAGGCACACCGGGCAGAGGCACACCGGGCAGAGGCACATCGGGCAGAGGCACATCGGGCAGAGGCACATCGGGCAGGATTCCGGGCAGAGGCACATCGGGCAGGACTCCGGGCAGAGGCACATCGGATTACCAGGCGAAGCAGCAGGCAGCGGGCCACCAGGCGGAGCAGCAGGCACCGGGCCCCCGGGCGGGGCGACAGGCACCGGGCCCCCGGGCGGGGCAGCAGGCACCGGGCCCCCGGGCGGGGCAGCAGGCACCGGGCCCCCGGGCGGAGCAGCAGGCACCGGGCCCCCGGGCGGAGCAGCAGGCACCGGGCCCCCGGGCGGAGCAGCAGGCACCGGGCCCCCAGGCGGAGCGCGGCCCCCGGGCGGGGCAGCAGGCACCGCGGCCCCCGGGCGGGGCAGCAGGCACCGGGCCCCCGGGCGGAGCGGCAGGCACCGGGCCCCCAGGCGGAGCGGCGGGCACCGGGCCCCCAGGCGGAGCGGCGGGCACCGGGCCCCCAGGCGGGGCGACGGGCACCGGGCCCCCAGGAGGGGCGACGGGCACCGGGCCCCCAGGAGGGGCGACGGGCACCGGGCCCCCAGGAGGGGCGACGGGCACCGGGCCCCCAGGAGGGGCGACGGGCATCGTGCCCCCAGGCGGGGCGACGGGCATCGTGCCCCCAGGCGGGGCGACGGGCATCGTGCCCCCAGGCGGAGCGGCGGGCGCCGGACCCCCAGGCGGAGCAACAGGTCTCGGGCCCTCAGGCGGAGCGGCGGGCGCCGGACCTCCAGATGGAGCGACAGGTCTCGGGCCCTCAGGCGGAGCGGCGGGCGCCGGACCCCCAGGTGGAGCGACAGGTCTCGGGCCCTCAGGCGGAGCGGCAGGCGCCGGACCCCCAGGCGGAGTGACAGGTCTCGGACCCCCAGGAGGAGCGACAGGTCTCGGGCCCTCAGGCGGAGCGGCGGGCGCCGGACCCCCAGGCGGAGCGACAGGTCTCGGGCCCTCAGGCGGAGCGGCGGGCGCCGGACCCCCAGGTGGAGCGACAGGTCTCGGGCCCTCAGGCGGAGCGGCGGGCGCCGGACCCCCAGGCGGAGCGACAGGTCTCGGGCCCTCAGGCGGAGCGGCGGGCGCCGGACCCCCAGGAGGAGCGACAGATCTCGGGCCCTCAGGCGGAGCGGCGGGCGCCGGACCCCCAGGTGGAGCGACAGGTCTCGGGCCCTCAGGCGGAGCGGCGGGCGCCGGACCCCCAGATGGAGCGACAGGTCTCGGGCCCTCAGGCGGAGCGGCGGGCGCTGGACCCCCAAGCGGAGCAACAGGTCCCGGGCCCCCAGGCGGAGCGGCGGGCACCGAGACACCAGGCACGACAGTGGGCTCCGAGTCAACTGGTATGACCGCAGGCACTGGGTCAGACATTGGATGGTCTGGCTGGACAGCGGGCATCGGGTCACCAGGCATCAAGTCATTTGGCTCGACAGCGAGCACCGCGTCATCTGGCAAGGCAGTGGGCTCCGAGTCAACTGGTATGACCGCGGGCACTGGGTCAGACATTGGATCGTCTGACTGGACAGCGGGCATCGGGTCACCAGGCATCAGGTCATTTGGCTCGACAGCGGGCACCGCGTCATCTGGCAAGGCAGTGGTCTCCGAGTCAACAGGCACGACAGTGGGCACCGGGTCATCAGGTACCGGATTGTCTGGCTCGACAGCGGGCATCGGGTCATCAGGTATGACAGCGGACACTAGGTCACCAGGCATCAGGTCATTTGGCTTGCCAGCGGGCACCGCGTCATCTGGCAAGGCAGTGGGCACCGAGTCACCAGGTACGACAGCGGGCTCTGAGTCAATTGGCACGACAGCGGGCACCGGATCAGGTACCGGATCATCTGGATCAACAGCGGGCATCGAGTCAACTGGCCTAATAGGATCGTCAGGCTGGATCAGTTCATCATGCTGGGTAGAGGCATTAGGCCGAGTAGAGGCATCAGGCCGAGTAGAGGCATCAGGCCGAGTAGAGGCATCAGGCCGAGTAGAGGCATCAGGCCGAGTAGAGGCTTCAGGCTGAAGAGAGGCATCAGGCCGAGTACAGGCATCAGGCCGAGTACAGGCATCAGGCTGAGGAGAGACTTCAGGCCGCGTAGAGGCTTCAGGCCGCGTAGAGGCTTCAGGCCGAGTAGAGGCTTCAGGCCGAGTAGAGGCATCAGTCTGAACCACGGAAGGCAGGCTCACCGGTTTGGATACTGGCAGGATGGTATTGGTTGGAAAGAATTTTCGCTTTTTTCTGGTTTTAACTACTGGAGCACTGCAAGTAAACGCAGGTCTGCAAACGAATGGAGCAGCTGGAGACAGAGAAGAACTGGAGGATGGAACAGGAGAGGGAGCAGTTGCTACAGAGGGCTTTTTTACAGGGTTAAAGGCAGGATAGGTGCAGCGAGTGGGAACAGGGTACTGACATGCGGTAGATAGCCAAGTATACTGGGCTGTAACTGGAGGAGCTGGTGGGAATACAGGAGTAGAGTTAGAAGCAGGACTGGGTCTTTGTAAGCTGACTGAGGCTGGGTGCAACAAATCTGTCCATGTCTGCAGTAGGGGTTGAACAAAGCTGAGCTTACACAAAGTCTGTCTGGTCAATGACTGCACTGCGTTTATACAATCTCTCAGTGTCTGTGGTGAACATGTGGAATAACGCTCCAGAAAGTAACCCACATCATCCTCTAATAACCACACCAGGGACTCTACCTGGTCTGCACTAAATGGTGGCAAAAATTCATCCCTGCATTCGGGGGAACCAGATGAAACCAACTCTGCACAAACCTCAATCAATGGCTGCACCTCAGAGAACACTGTGCCCTGATCTACTAGAACATGAGCGAGCCGTATACATTCTAGCAATTCATCCCGGGTATACTCCTTCAGAGTTTGATAAGCATACTCCCTGTCATCAAACACTAGCAGATATAAATACTCAACCTCCTCAAGATCCATCCTTCCCATCAACAAGCCAAGATGGCTTCCCTGTGCAGCCACTTCTGGTCAGGATTGGCCTTGGTGTAATGTCAGGGCTCCCAGGTATGACCAGAGGTGTGTGACTGAAGCAGGGAAACGCAGACCTCAGATATGTTATAAACAATATAATTTATTAACACTAACAGTACAAACATAAATGCAGTGCAATACTAAAACATAATACGGTGCAAACAAACCAAACCAACCACCCACAGATAACAGTACATACAAGCAAGCGTCGTCAGGCAGGCCGGGTCAATATCAATTGGGCAGGTAGGTACAGGGGGAGCAAGCGGAGAATGGTCGGGGTCACAGGCCAGGTTCAGCAGGTAGCAAGCAGCATAGTACAGAGGGTCAGGCAGAGGGATGGTCCGGGTCACAAGCCAGGGATCAGAACAGGTAGCAAGCAGCGTAGTACAGAGGGTCAGACAGAGGGATGGTCAGGGTCACAAGCCAGGATCAGAGCAGGAGAAGTCAGCAAAGAAACAGGATGCAGGACAGATACAGGGCCCAGGACAAACACAACACCAAGTCAGAGTCTGCAAGTCTGGCCATCCCTTAAATACACCAGTATCATCAGTTCCAGGTGTTAGCTGGCTGAAAGGTTGAGTCTCTGATTGCTGGGAGCACCCGCTGGCCAGCCCTGGTACTGCAGATCAAAAGGCAGGTGAGTCCCACCATTGCTGGCCAGTCCATTCCTAACAGCGGGCATGGACCGAGCACACTTTGCTCTATGGGCGGTCAGGTGTAAAGGAACCGGATGTCCGTTTACACTTGAGTTCCCTTCGATCTGCCTAGATAGAGAGAAACGGATCCAATTCCATTTTTTTTTGTTTCAATAACGCATTATTGAGAACAACACAGAAACAGCAATATGTAATTTACAGCAGTTTCGTGATAACAGTAAGTCAAAAGGCAAATAATTGCCATACAAGGAGACACAACTCAGAATGGTGGACTATTTCAAGTGGTTAATAGGAAAATTATGTAAACAGTAACAATAATCAAACCTGTGTCAGGGCAGGAGCCGAGGAACGGACAGGCAGGCCTAACAATGTAACGCACTGGCTGACGACAACCACCACCCACAGACCGAAGTCCCTCAGGGCGCGGAGTCTAAGTCCCAGGCTGCCCTTCACCAGGGCCCCTGATGGTGGGGATGGACTTGACGCAGCCAGGAACCAGGTCGCGGCCCCCGAGACACCTCAGCTGCGGTAATGGCCGCCGCCAATGGCGTGTAGCTGGTGGAAGAGACAAAAGAGTAGTCAGACAAGCCAGGGTCAACAACAGCAGGACAAAACAGTACAGGACAGCAGACGAGAATCACAGGTCATGAGCCGGGTTCAGCAAAAGAGGGTCAGATCAAAGAAGAATACAAAGAATAGTCAAGTCACAAGCCAAATCAGATACCAGGAGAGTCACAAGAGTCAGAACAGAGTAATAGCGACACAAGTGCAAAGAGCATGTGCGGGCCACAGGCTTATATGTCATCAGCCACGCCCCTCTGGGGGATGGACCTCAGAGACCTGAAGGCATAAAAGGATTCCCACCATGCACAGCAGAATCCAAGATGGTCGCCAGCACATGGAGTAACATAACCTCAGGGAAAAGGTAGGACCTTGACAACCTGTGAGAGAGTCAGCTTAATAGTGGTAGAGACAGTAAGATTTCTGGAGCCTCGTGTTTACAAAAACAAAAAAAAAAAAGGGGGGGGGGAGATGACTGGGCGCAAGAGAGTCTCCAGGAAGACATGGTTATCCAGTAGGTGAAGGCCAATTGTTCTGTCTCTCCAATCTAAGCATTGATGTGTGATTTCTGTATCTTACAGTTGTGATGAGATAGCGATAACTCCAATCTTAGTTGAATATCACAGCCAGTGACTCAATACAAGGAATGCAGCGCTACATGCAATATTGAACCAAATAAACCTTTGTCACAAGGATATAAGCAATAGAAATGAGTCCACTATGGTATCATAATCTGAATTCCTCAGTCCACAATGAGATTTCTGACACTGTAGGTATAATCAGGTTTTCTGTTGTGGCGATATGAATAGATTGCCTACTCACCAGAAACACAATGTTACTGCGCATATCTGGATCACATGCATCCTGGGGTCCCGGATGAAGACAGCCCGGTGTTAGGATCCTCTGGTGGTCCCTCAATGGTGTGTGAGAAGGATACCGATCTGGTCTCAAAGTGCTTATTTCTCAGGTCTGCAGCAATGCCTGAAATACTGGGGCTGAGGTGTGGAGGCTCAGTGCCAGGTATGGAGAATGAAGGTGCTCATAGTGTAGTATTATAAACAATGGATTTATTGTGTTAAAATAAGAGCAATGCAATACATACATAAATGACTGCATATGATAAAAGGCTGCTGTGAGCAATAGTAAAAGCACCCAAAAAGCACTGAGCAGTACACATCAAATGTGTGGCGCCGGACCTCCTGATCCGGCGGCGTGACGTCAAGGTGTGCAAGGGCTCCTCCTAGGACCGGGCTGTCTTCATCCGGGACCCCAGGATGCATGTGATCCAGATATGTGCACTAAAAAAGGTTTATTTGGTTCGATATTTCATGTAGCGCTGCACTCCTTGTTTTATGATTCTATTTGAAAGGTTTTGTGGTTCCTTTTAGTGCATTGGTCGCTTTTCAGTTTGCCCCTCACTAACTTACATATAGTGACTCAATACAGAAGACATCTTGTAGATCTTGTGAAATTTATTCCATAAACTGCGAGAATCTTACAACAATGAACATCTGATAGATCAAAAGATCATAATGTGACCTGCTTGATGACATGAGGCTAGAAGCTGCAATGCCTTACTGGGAAAAGGGGAGGGCTATCTATACAGCATTAACTAAACCAGAGGAAGAGGAAAGGGAGGAGCAGAAACAAAATACAGAGAACACTTAAAGGCATTTGACAGTCAATATGACAGTCATGTGAAACATAACACCAACCCTTCCTATCTGGGGTATGTAGTGAGGGTACAGTTGGTTGTGGTTAATTTGGCCTCAGGTTAGGAGGAGCAAATTGTTAACTAGGGTAAAGGAGAGATGCAAGAGATAAAAAAAAAGAGGGGGAGGGGGTGGAGAGAGGACTCACCTAACTCCTTAGTTAATCTCTTCGGTGTGAGCCTTCCCCCATCCATCCTCTCCTGGGGAGAGAAAACTCAGAGAGGATACTAGGCTCATGGTAGCCCTACAAGGAGAGACTCGGACATACAAATTGTGATCATGAGCGGGCATACAGTTAAGAGGTAGAGTCCATCAGATCTTGGAATTGGTCAGTCGTTCGTTAGTGGCATTAACCATAATCATTGCAAAATAATTATGATATATCTTAGCATGCAAAGATAAATTCTGTAAAAGAAATTGTGCTGGGTTGTAGTCTAGGGTGTAGGTGGACACCTGGGAGATAATACGAAGAACCTCGGAGCAGTGGGCATGACCTCCAGATGTAAAAAAGCTTGTCAGACTCCTTAGCACATCTCCAGCAAAGATTGGGCGTCTCCACATGAAATTTGTGTATCTGAGCTTGGGTTTAATACCAGCATGACAAGAATCTGTAGCCATTTTCTTGAGTTGTGACGTTCACTGAGCCTTTGTGCGCATTAGTAAAACAAGTTCCCTGGTATCTGCGTTCATTTGCAAATATTTTCCCAGGCCTGGGAGGCCTTATTGGAATGTGTCGGTAAAGAGCATACTGTGGACATGCAAAATCACATGTCGTTAAGGCAAGGATCGACAGCATAAAAATTCAATAGGGGTGAAAGATCAAGAGACAGAGAACGATCTGTGTCTCATAGAAAATAGTGGACTTGGACATATGTCCAAAAGGGAAAAGGCAGTACATTGATTTGAGATGATAGAGTATCACGATCCCCTTACATTTTCTTGATCATTGATGTCACATGGGGTGGGGTCCCTGGGTGGCCCCGCCCCTTACATATTTAAGAACTGTCAAACCACCGAAGCAGGCAGACGGCCGGGGACCATCGTCAGGAGCTGAGCTTTTTTTTTTATTCTTTTTTCGGGTCGGCAGTGGACATGGTGATTGACGTTGGATCTACTGCAGGGGACATTCTTTAGTTTTTTATTTTAATAAAGGACTTGTCAAGGACCGTGTCCTGTCTTTTATCATACTACACTTTTTGTTTTTTTGTGAATGAGTAGTGGGCCCATGTACCCCATACTCATTCACATGGGGGGGCGGGATCTGGGGGCCCGCTTGTTAAAGGGGGCTTCCACATTCCGATAAGCCCCCTGTCCACAGACCCCCACAACCACTGGTTAGGGTTGTGGGGAAGAAGCCCTTGTCTCCATCAACATGGGGGCAAGGTGCTTTAGGTGGGAGCCCCCTGCCCCAAAGCACCCCCCCATGTTTAGGGCATGTGGCCTGGTATGGTTCAGGAGGGGGGGCGCTCGCTCGCACCCCCCTTTCCTGACCCACTGGGCTGCATGCTCAGATAAGGGTCTGGTATGGACTTTGGGGGGGACCCCCATGCCATTTTTTTTTAAATTTTGGCATGAGAGTTCCCATCAAAATCCATACCAGACCCAAAGGGCTTGGTATGGATGGGAAGAGAGTCCCCACATTGTTTTTTTATTTATTATGGTGCCGGTTTTTAAAAGTAATTACTGCTTTTGTTTTCTTCACTATAGCTCAGAAATTCAACTGTCACTTTCCCCCCAGCTAAAAGAAACAGTTTCCTTTCAGTTTATTTCCCTGAGTTAAAAGAAACAATGTTTCCTTTTAGTTTCTTAACTCCAGGGAAAGTGACAGCTAATTCTGTGAGCTATAGTGAAGGGAAAAAAAAGCCGAGAATTGCATTTAAAAATTGGCACTGACATACACTTCGTATTGTGCAAAAAAATCGTAAAAAATTTGTAAACCGAGGCATTATTTTTAATGGATTTTCATTTACTAACCGAAAATTACGTTAACCGAGGAGTTTGTAAATCGAGGTACACCTGTATATAACATTTTTGTTCTTGGGTATTAATACACTTTAAAGTGTTACTAAACCCACAACAGTAAAATCAGTCTGTATATGCAGTAAAGCATTCTTGTTATACTCATTGTGGAACCTAAGGGGTTAATCCACTGCATTGTGTAAAAAGGCTGTTTGATCCTTTCTTCTCATGCTCAGTTTGGTGTGTAATACTAGAGAGTTTTTTTTGTTTCTTGGGAGAGTGCATGTGTTCAGCACAGGGCCAATCAGCATTGTCCAGACAGAGGTCAGGGGTTTTGCATCCTCCTAATGCAGAAAGAAAACTCCTCCTACAAGCTTTAACCAGTGGTGGGCTGGACACTGATAGAAGTCACAAGACTGCTCTAACTGCTGATGAGAAAAGGTATTTAGCAGTTTATATTTACTAAAATAATTGCATTTCCATGTTCTGTGCAGGGGCTGACTGGCCATTTAGAAACTCGGGCACTGCCCGAGGGCCCGGGGTCAGTGGGGGGCCCCATGAGATGCCCCTGGTACCTTTTTCATAGGCTTTTTGAGTTTGGGCAAGGACACAGGGGCCCCATGATCCCCTATTGCCTGGGGGGGGCCCATGAGTTGTCAGTCCGCCCCTGGTTCTGTGTACTGTGGGAGACCAGATATAGTGAATGCAGGGTCCTGGGTTTAGTGACACCTTAAATGACAAAATATTATAGCAATGAAATACTATATGTTTAATACACTTATTCAGAACACAATCTTAATCAACTGACATTGTTCACACCATGGTGCATCGGCACAGCAAAATCAATTGTTTTTTATGTGACCTGTTCTCACCACAACACTAGTATCACATGCAATTATTTTCTGTGCAGGAATCTTCAATGCATATAAAACACATTGAAGCGTGCATGAAAACTGATGGAAACTGACATGCAGATTTCACTTACAGAGACATCAGTTTTTCTGCATGTATGATGTGAACAAAGCCTCAATATTTATATACAGTCAAAATATGGAGAACTTTGACATTGTAAATGTAACAGGGGTATTCAGTTATATTCTACAGTTCAGACATAACATGATTCTAATGTGTAGTTTTGTGTATGTGAAAGGTCAGACCTGTCATCTTATATTCCACTCCTTAGGTGATTGTCTGGTGGAGCAGATTCTGCTGGACGAATATGGACACTCACTGACCCCGGAGTTGGCAGGTAAGGAGGGCTGCAATTTACACATTCGTGTCACTCTAAGAACCTAATATTTCTGCATCTAAAACTAGGGTGGCATCGATACCAATACTGGTGATACTAAGCATTTGCATGAGTATCGGTATTCGTGCAAATGCTCCAAAACCTAAAACAGATACCTTTAGGCTTGGTTCTTTCAGCTGTCAGCAGGATTCAGTCAGCTGAATTGCAGATAAAAAAAAAAAAAAAGCGACAACAAAAAAAAATGCCGGCAATTACTGGTTATTAACTACTCACCCTCCAGTGATTTACTCCCCATTCCTGGCAAGGCCATTTTTTGCGATACGACGCTGCATTACTTTAACTGACAATTTCAAGATCATGCAACACTGCACCCAAATTAAATTTATCTCCTTTTTTCCCCACTCAAGTGAAGATTTCTTTCGGTGCCTCTGTGTTTTTTATTTTTTGTACTATAAACATATCCAGCAAAAATATTTAAAAATCTAATTTCACCATAAATTTAGACTAAAATGTATTCTGCTCCATGTCATTGCCAAAAAATCCCAATACATGTAAATTAATTGGTTTACGTGAAAGTTGTAGCATCTACAAATGGCAGTATAGATACTGATATTTTTTTTTTATATACTAGTAATGGAGGCGATCAGCGAGTTATAGTGGGACTGCTGCGGGTATTCTAACTGCCACCCCCAGTGACACTAATACAGTGATCAGTGCTAATAAAAAGCACTGACACTGTACTAATGACACTGGGCAGGAAGGGGTTAACTTCTGGGGTGATCAAAGGGTTAGCTGTGTGTGTTTTACTTTGTAAGCAAGCTGCTTTGCATTGCTCTGCTATGCAGAGCAATACACAGCAGTATGCTGGTGCTGACAAGGAAAAGATCTGTATTGTTTACATGCAGACATCTCTCCTGTCAGTGTTCCTCGGTGATCACCTGGTGCCGGCGGGGAATCTCCAGCCGGGACCCGGTGATCGACAACTGTAGCCACCAATGGAGGCACGGACGTGTGTGTGTGTGTGTTTTTTTGCTGAGCCTTGCTGCTCTCTAGCAGTAGTTCTGCTATAAGGCGGTAGGGAAGCAGTTAAGGAGCAGGCGAAACATCCTGGCAATTGGAGCTGGCAAAAAGGAGAAAAAAAACAGCCTGACAATGTTTATCAACTACATTGCTCAGCTAAAACAAAAAGGTAAAAAGAAACCTTGATCTTTAGATGAATTTACAGAAAGATACAAAATGAAACAAAGGGATGAATTTCAATCTGCAGATGAAGTCAGTTAAAAACAACCTGTCAGGCAAAAAAAAAAGTTTTTGGTTTTCTTTTTAATTAAATGTTACTCTGTTTAACCCCTTATTAACCATTGACTCTAATCAGTGTTAATTAACCTTTTATTCTCCTTCTCTATTTATAAAATAGAAGTGAACAAAAAAAAAATCAGCAGAAAAATAATAAAAACCTATTAATGATTAAAACTTTCTTTTTGTTTGCGTTAATATTTTTACACCTTTTAACATATATTTACATGTTTCAAATTGAAAAAGTGCAAATTTGAAAAAAAGCAATTTAATTTGTAAATAACTTTGCAATGCTTTGTACCAGAATCATAAATGTAGTGTAATTTTAAACAGGACAAATTACAGAATAAAATGTACATCTTTTATGTGCAGTAACACTATTTATTTTTAAATGAACACTGCTCACAAAAAGAAAAAAAAAGTGTGTTTTTTTTTTTTAGTTTAGCTTTGTTATATTTGATTTTCTAAGGATTGCAAAAAAAAAATATAACTGTTGCAAGACAATATTAATGAAAAGAAAGCCTTATTTGTCTTTACAAAACAATATATGTATTATGTTTTTATCTTAAAGTGTTACTAAACCCACAACAGTAAAATCAGTCTGTATATGCAGTAAAGCATGCTTGTTATACTCACTGTGGAACCAAAGGGGTTAATCCTCTGCATTGTGTAAAAAAGGCTGATCTTTCCTTCTCTGACTCTGTTCAAATGCGTACGCTGATAAGACAGACTGAACCGTGCCCTTCTGCACATGCTCAGTTTAGTGTGTATTGCGAAAGAGGTTTTTTTTCTTGGGAGAGTGCATGTGATCAGCACAGGGCCAATCAGCACAGTCCAGACAGAGGTCAGGGGTTTTGCATCCTCCTAGAGAAAACTCCTGCTACAAGCTTTAACCAGTGCTCAGCTGAAGTCACAAGACTGTTCTAACTGCTGATGAGAAAAGGTATTTAGCAATTTACATTTACTAGAATAATTGCATCTCCATGTTCTGTGGAAGACCAGATATAGTGAATATAGGGTCCTGGGTTTAGTAACACTTTAAGTAATGACAGTTATTGATGAAAAAACAGGCCCATAGCAGATATATAAACATTGCTCTGATCCATAGGGGGTGAACACGTGTGAGAACCAAAGTGGTTAGGAAGTGGGGCCGCCATGTCCATATCAACCAATCACTCATTCAGTTGTCAGTGGGGTGTAAACAAAATATTTGCCGGCAGGTATTGGTAATTGGTATCTGCTAATACAAAGTAAAAAAAAAAAAAAGTATTGGTACCCCTACTCACTGTAAAAAATGGTATTGGTGCATCTCTATCTAGAACATGGCCATACAGGAAAAGAGTTGCCTCCATCCACGATGGAAACAGACGATTCTGAACAGCTAATTTTGTAGACTGAAAAAGAGATGACTACCATACAAATCCGTAATATCTCAAAGGTTTCTGTAGATAAAAACAAACCATGCAGCTTTGTCTAAAGGTGATATTGCCCTTGCTATAGGTGTAGGCTATTTACATACCTCATAAAGCCTGACCTGAAAACTCCCAGGATGTTGCTGAGGCCTAGTCATTACTGCTCATCCCCACCAGCACATGAGTCAATACTGGAACAAGAGAACCCCCCTTTTTTGGGACATTAACGGAAGACGCTTAATAAGGTGGATCATTAAAAGATAATCATTCTTTATTAGGCATACAAAAACCGTAACACAATAAAATAGACCAGTAGGTCAATAAAAACATCTGGTCTTTACATGAGATGTGATATAGAATTCTACTGACAATACATCATAACTGTACCAAAATGCAGATAAATCTGTACCATACATATACCGCCAATCAATAAGCATAGCTTGGTCAGTTTGAGTATGTTCCTCAATAAGTTTCAAATCCCAACATGTTTTGGAGAAATAACTTCTTCAGGTTGAGAAAACTGGTACATCAATTCTAAAACATAACATACAAAGATCAAAAAGCAGTAGTCATATAGAACAAGCCAAACAGACAAATATATGTGTAATCCTAAACCAAAAACACGCATAATATAAGCTTACATAATCAATGAAGATAGTGTTACACATAGGAATAGCACGGGTTAAATCCCAAAAAGCCGAGATCTGTCAGCGTCCCCAGGGAGCCGCAGGACTTTAGGTCCACCAAACTGCCACAAGAATCCACAATGTTCCCACAGATTGCATAAGCAGGTCTGTAAAGTATAAAACATATGCATGCTACAAAGATAAATACAAGTAGTCTATTAAGGACTCCAAGGTCATAAGAGGAACAGTGGTTCTTACCCACCGTTAGATATAATATAGCCAACTGAAAAGCTCCAAAAATCATAATAGTCATCATAATAGAGCCCATCTTGGACAGGATAAAAGACAAAAAGAAGGAAAACAGCCTGCAACAGACCTAATAAAAAAGGGAAAGCTTACCAGTTTCAAATCAAGTGTGATGCCATCGCCTAAGCAATTGCATGTCAATGGAAAGAAAGTAGATTGGCACGTTGACAAAACTTGATAATAATTGATATTTTCCCCTTCTGCATCACAGATGTTCTTCCTTTTTTTTTTTTTCACATTTTCTTTTATTCTTTACTGCTGTGGCCGAAAAAAAAAAGTTGCCCTATTTTCTATTAAAATAAATAAATAAAACAGTTTATAGTGCACCAAGCACATACATATTGCACCCAAGCACTAAAATCCCATCCCACACTCAAAAATAGTTACACAAATCCCCTAAAAGAATCCCTATCAAGTCTGAAAGGCCAAGAAGGAGAGACAGATGCTCACGGGCAGCTAAGAGAGGGCAAGCAGCCTCTATGTTAACAGTGAAAAGTGGTGGTTGTGGACATGGTGTATGCTCTGCAGGCAGGGCACACTTGTCTTGTTTTCTGGTTCTACCCGTGTTATTGAGCTACAGCATGCAGAAGAGGTGGTGGAGTACATAACTAAGCCAACCTCATCCTCCGTCACCCAGGCTCATACTATTTTACCTTCCACCGCAGCTGCCAAAGCACTCTTCCACAGGCTCCTTCCGTTGCCCCACTATTATGCATGGAGGAGTTACTAGAATTATTTGATCATAGTGTCAATTAAATGCTGCTGGAGAATGCACAGCAATTTGAAAGCTCCGATGTTGGTTCCCAAAAAAAGGAAAGGAGTGACGTGAGCCTAGATAGAGGGGGTGCCAGTGAGGGAAGAGAAATTGGCAGTCATGTTACCCCAGCCAGAGCACATTGCCAGCATCTGCAGACTTGGAGACCTTTCCAACTGAGCATCTGCTGGGTTACCAGGTGTTGAGGATGGATCACTGGCCAGAACATGCTCAATATGCCAACGAGCTACTTGCCTGTCCTGCATTCAGCGTGCTTTCTAAATAGACATTCAGTGCTGCTGGAGGTTTTGTGATGGATAAAAGAATGCATCTGTCCACAGACTCAAAATAAATCAGCCCTGGATCAATAGCAACTACCTTGCCCTTGATGCTGATGTAACTGATTAAATTTGTTAAGGATCTAGAATCCCTTGAAGACTGCCTATGCTGCCTATTCTATTCCTGCATCCTGATTTTGCTAGCTTCCAACAATCTTTTTGGTTTAGGTCACCACCAACACCCAAGGCCCAATTTTTAACTGCAGGGCCCATGCCTATGCCCAGCAAGAGTAACTGTGAGGGGTTACAGTGTTCAGGCACCACCAACACTCAAGGCTTTATTTTTCTACACCTTTTTGACAGGTGCATCTAATTTAAATTTTTCACCATTTTTTCTCTAATTAACAATTTTTAAATGCAGGGCCAATCCTGCACCCAGCAATAGTAACTCTGAGGAGATACAATGTTCAAGCACCACCAAAACCTTAGGCCCAATTTTTCTGCACCTGTATGACAGGTGCATAATAATTAGAATTTTTAGAGCAGGGACCAATCCTGCGCTCGTCAAGCAGGTTTACGGTGTGAAGGCACCACCAACTGTTCAGACTTCATGGAGGTACATAAATTGTCTATACCAAGGGCATTATTCAACTTTAGTCTAAGCTGCACAGTTTGTTTTTATCTAGAGATGCACTTTATCTACAAAGCCAGTTTTTGGTAAAGATGAACTAACCCTTTGAATGAAAAGTTTGATGAGAAAGAGTGTCTTTGTGACATCTTTGAGAAGTCTTGTGAGAAATATAGTAATCCATTATCACCTCCCTAAGAAAGATGTGAGAGAACATTAATGATAAAGAGAATAAATTCATCACTCAATAATACAATACCTATCAGCAAACTGAGAAAATACATGCAAAAAAATTACATATCATATTACAGTATCCCAAATTTGCCCCACTATTACCTACTAAAAAATAACTTAGAATACTCATTATATAATGTAACAGTTTTATATCCAGGGCTTTTGTCCGGGCCACCTTTGGCAGTAGCCCTGTGCGCACTGCTATTGTGCACAAAATAGCAAAGGGCAGCTGCTGAGAGGTGAGCAAATGGGGACAGTGGAGGGGTGGGAAGGATTGTGTGCAAAGGTGAGAACTGTTCTAGTGCAGAGATGAGAGCTGGAGAAGATGGCTGCAGAGCTTAACTGCTGAGGAGAAGGGGTTGGGGGTTTACAGAGAAAAGGGTGCAGAGGAGAGCTTTGGATGGGGGTTCAGAATCGCACTCCCTGCATAGCACATATTTGAACCATGCACTTTTTGCATAAGACACTCCTAAACCCTGCATTCTTAGCGTAACACGCTCCTGAACCCTGCATTCTGAGCGTAACATGCTCCTGAACCCTGCATTCTGAGCGTAACACACTCCAGAACCCTGCATTCTGAGTGTAGCACACTCCCAAACCCTGCATTCTGAGTGTAACGTACTCGCAAACCCTGCATTTTGAGTGTAACGTACTCCCAAACCCTGCATTCTGAGTGTAACGCACTCCTGAATTCTGGATACAATTCATTTTGCAACATCTTATGAAAGATTCAGTCCAAACAATTAGCCAGTAATTGTAGATTTTGGGACACGCTAAGAAATCATTCTACAAGTACAAATTCCCTGTTCTAAAGTGAAAAATAAAACAAAATATAAAAATATTCAAAGTAAAATTCATACAAAGTCCCAAAATAGTCCACCACTTTGTGTAAAATGTGTTAAAATAGTGCTTCGGGAAGCCAATATTCTCCAAATTAGCCCAGCTGGTGATGTGTTGTGAATCCCAACCCACTCACCAGACCCGTATGCCTCACATATATTATGTTCGGCATAAATGTCAGGAATGGACTTGCCAATAATGGTGGGACTCGTCTGCCTTGTGGGCTGCAGTACCAGGGCTGGCCAGCGGGTGCTCTCGGCAATCAGAGACTCACCCCTGCAGTCAGCCAAACACCTGAAGCTGATTGCAGGGGTTGTATTTAAGGAATGGCCAGGCTCACAGTCAGGGCCTTGGTGTGTGTTTTTTCATGGGCCCCTGTATCTTGTATCCTGTGTTCCTGTTTCTGCCTGACTTGTTGCCGACCCTGCCTGATCCTGACCTCTGCTGACTTTTCCTGTTTGATCCCTGGCTTGTGACCCTGACCATTCTCTGCCTGACCCTCTGCACCGCGCTGCCCGTGAGTTACTGAACCCAGCTTGTGACCCCGACCACTCTCCAGCCTGTTCCTGGTACTCCGTTTGCTACTGACCCGGCCTGCCTGATGACTCTTGCATTGTATGTATTGTTATCTGTAGGTGGTTTGGTTTGGTTTGTTTGCACTGTGTTTATGTTTAGTTTTGCACTGCGTTTTGTATTGTTAGTCTTAATAAATCATATTGTTTATACCATATCTGAAGCCTGCGTTTCCCTGTGTCAGTCCACACACCTCTGGTCATACCCGGAGCCCTGACAATAAAGCACTTTGGATTAATATCTTTTCCCCAATACAGTAATGCCTGCTGTTCCACTCTATTATTTACGTTTTGAATGTTCCAAGAAATGTGGTAAGCGGTACACAAGAAACCAGAGGGTGAGGCTGCAATTTGAATATATTTTAAGTGCACACATATAATGAGTGCACTTGTCTTCACTTAACTCTTACTCTTCCATACCTGTATACAGAACGAAGGGCCCTGGAGGGGCAGATCTGCTCCAGTTTCTATGGGAGACTGATCATGGCTGAAGACATGCAGACAACATTTCCCTCTCTGCAAGAGGCTATCTCACCTGCCTCATGTACACACTTAATGATAGGCTGCTAAAGAAACCTTTGTTACCCTTAGTAACCACTTGTGTCTTCACACTGTACTAACTCTTCCCTATTGCTTACATTACACCCCTTTAGGTAGGGTTCACACTAGTGTGGGTGGAATGCACTGCGGGACCTGCACTTCGCCCCACAGTTGCAACCAGCCACACAAAATGTGGAACCCTCGATCAGGTGCCTTTAACTTTAATGGCACGCTGCCCACACTGGAAAATGTAGTTTATTGCAGTTTCCAGTGCAAGCTGTAATTTTTGGAAGGTGCAGGGACAGTCTTCCTACATTTTGTGAGGCTCGGTAGCCTATTCAAATGAATAGGCTGCCATTCCATGGCCTGCAAAACGGCACTGAGTAACTGCAGACCAAGCAAAGGCAAAATTTCAGGTAACAGTTCAGAATAAAGTGCAAATATTCCCTAACATCCCTAGTCCCTAACTAAGGCTTGTGGCTGCCCCAGCATACTTGCAAGGGAAAGAGTCCATCTTTGGCAAAGTCCATCTTTAGCAGAATCCAGGAAATTGCATCTTCAGGTAGGACTGCAAGTTCCAGTCTCCTGAATCTTGCTTCCTCTTATACAGACTGTGTGTGATTTCTCCCCCACTCCACTCTCCTCTGGATCCAGGCCCCTCTGTCCCAGTACAGGAGATTCAGATCCAAGAAAAATCCACCAAGATGGAAAACCCGGGATTGCAGTTAACCCCTAACTTCCCACCGAGGCAGCAGTAAGCTCTACTTGCCTACAAATGTATTTGTTCCAATGTGCTGCTGATAAAAAAAAGAAATATTTAGCACTGTTTTAATCTGAGTTATAAAATATTTAAATTATTTAAACAGATATTCATAAAGACCACAAACAACATCTGATGGAGAAGACTGAGACTCTAGCGGAGCATAGACCTCCGGGAACTACCCTGGAACCACAAAGATTCCTCATCAATGAGCGTTATGTGAACCTGATTGTAATCTCCACTGATCAGTTTAGACAACGTCCTCAGCATGAGCTAATACAGACTGGGGAAAAACATGAGGAATGCTTGAACAAAATACAAACTGGACTGGAACGCATTTCCTCCAAAAAGCTGTTCCGATGGAGTCACCAGTCACAATGTGTACCACATGCAGTAATGGTGAGTGGAGTTCCAGGAATAGGGAAGACCACACTGATGCAGAAGTTTGTCTATGACTGGGTGACCGGAAAACACTACCAGAGATTTGCTTTTGTCTTCTTCTTCAGATTCCGAGACCTTAATAGACTGGGATTGGTCAACTTGGAGGAGATGATTCTCCATCAATATCCACATCTGGAGGGTCAGATTGGAGATATTTTACAACATCCAGAGAGGCTTCTGTTTATTTTTGATGGATTAGATGAAAGTATTTACCAAATGGATTTCATATCAAGTAAACTGTCCAATCCAAAATACAGAACACATTTTGGTGAGATTCTGAACAATTTGGTGAGGCAGAGTCTTCTCAATGGTTGTTCTGTACTGATAACAAGCCGTCCAACCAGACTAGCATCAGTTGATACTGGTGTATTCCAGAGAATAGCGGAGATCATGGGATTTCTCCATGAAGACCGACTAATCTACTTTAATAATTTCTTTGGAAATAAGGAATTGTCAAAAAGGGCTTTTCATTATGTGCAGGAGAATGACACGCTGTACACTTTCTGTTATATCCCATCATACTGCTGGATCATCTGTACAGTGTTATCAATGTGCTTTAGAGCCCAACCAACAAATTCTGATCAGTTGATGACATTATTGCCCAAAACAGTGACACAACTCTTTGTAACTTTTGTCTCCAATATTCTGGCCAATCACAGCCAGAATAAAGATGGCGGTCACACTGCCCAGAAACTTCTGACATCTGTTGGGTGGATGGCAGAACATGGAGTCATGAATCACATGATTGTATTTGATGAGCGTCATCTGGAGTCATTCAATCTAAGAAATGATAAACATCTCTTTTCTTCTTTTATGATGGAATCTGGTCAGCCTCCCGATGTGGATTACACCTTCTTACATCTCACTCTTCAGGAGTTTTTTGCTGCTTTAGTTCATTTTATTAACTATAGTCCTGACAAGTTACAGGAAACACTTGACAAGGCTGAATCTTACAAAGATGGCCGTGCTGAAATACTCCTCCGTTTCCTCTGCGGTCTCTCAGATTCTTCTACTAGATCCATGTTAAAGCCTCATGTGGGAGAGTTGTCTACCAAGGCTGCCAGAGATGTCATCACCTGGATCCACAGAAAAGATGGCAAACCAAAAGAACACAAGAGAGCACTCCTGAATGTATTCTACTACCTCCATGAGAGCAGGAATAAGGCTCTGGTGTCACGATGTATTACATCAAAAGCAGTTGACATCATTGATGTCCCCCTCACCCCTCTGGACTGCTCTGTGCTGTCTTATATCCTTCAATCCTGCAGAGAGACAGAAGAAGTCCATCTAAATTCGTGTAAAATTCAGAGTGAAGGATTGAGAAAACTTATACCAGCTTTACACACCATCAAGAATCTGATGTAATATGAAAAATGGATAATCACATTTCTGTGTTAAATTGAAATTATCAGATGTTTATTTAATGTGGTATTAAAACAAAAAATGTAATATCATTTTTTACCAATCATTAGATTAGATATTGGTGGTTGCATTAGTTTTCTTTTTCTAGGCTTTTTTCCTCTGTTTTTACCTGTTGATCCAGCCAGTAACACACCTCCTGTCTTGGGCCCCTTTCACACAGACGGACTGATCCGGTCCGCCTGTCAGTTTAGGCAGGCCCAATCAGTACCCCTCTTGGCAGTTATGGAGCAGCAGATTTCAACAAACACATGTCCATTGACACCATGCCACATCCAATCCGATCCTGTGCGCTAAAAACAGATGGATGGGGGTCTGTTCCCCATCTGTCTGGTGGAATGGATGGCAGCCGGATGGAAACAGACAAGCGTTCCGTTTCCATCCAACCGCCCAATAGAGAACAGCAGGCTGTGTCTGCTCTGCATAAGTGGAATGGACACGGACCTGTCATTCACCTGCTCAGTGGGGATCAGCAGACAGATTCCCCACTGAGCAGGCGGATATGTTGCTGGAGTCTGCTCCATGTGAAATTTGCCTTAGGGTATAAACTCTGGATGATGGAGCAACAAAGACACCTTTGGACAGCAGCATTGTTAGTCATGGGGAAGGGGAGTGTTACAGTGTCTAAATCTGCTAGTCCATCTAACAGACTGAAGCCAAACCCCAACTAACACTCTTTAAACAGTTACAGAGACAGTTTTTTTCTTTTAAGATAATGGTTTTACATAAATAAATAATGTGCTAAACGGTTTGACCCAACCCTCTGCTACAATTTTAGGACAGCATGTTCTTTCATAAAACAGACTTACTGGTCAGATTACCATGCCAAAAAAGAAAACTAATTAAGCCACCACATCTAAGAATTGGTAGGTTGCAATATAATACATTTGTAATCAATATGTAAATATGCACATCAATCCACATATACTGTGAAATATCACTCAATATTAATCCCAATATAATACATAATATGTCCATAAACTTCCATAAAAATCCAAATAATAGTATCCATTTTCAATCCATGCGTGCACATGTAATATAAATGATTCCACTTGCCCAGTGCTGTAAATGACACTCTTTCACACTCAGTGTGAAATTTACTCCACCTCTAAGTAAATTTTAGGTGTGCCCCCTCATCTTCATGGATTGACCTAAAATATAGGTCATAGTGAGCCTTCCCTTTCCAGGGTAATACTGGTGGACCCTCTGGCTTTGGCAGGTACTCCACTTGCCCTGGTAGTTCCGCCACTATATCTATCTCTATAATTACCTATCCAGTGACAGCATTATCTAGTCCACACACCTTATCAGCATCACTCAGTTGCTGCATCTTCACTGGCAATGGAGATTCTTCAGCGGGGGGGGGGGGGAACAACAGCAGAGTCCCTACTATGGCATGTTGTGTCTCTTTTTAAGAATCAACAAGCCTCATCAGTAGTCCCTCTCAAGCTGATCCCAGCAGAGACCAAGTCTAACCAGCCGGCTCCAAAACTGAACATGCACATTTCCGAAGCCAGACGATTAGTAACCTGCTGTGTTCGGCTCGAGAGGGGATGGGGGGCGGTCCGCTGGTCAGGTGCCCCAAGGAGGGGGCATGGCGGAGGGGACAAATGTAGTTTTTAATGTACACTTTTCTGTTTACACACAGCAGAAAAATGCCCTTTCTTTCTGGAAACACTGCTTGGGGCCTCCCACAGTGGTGGAACACCAGGGCCCGGTCACAATTGCAACCTTTGCGACCCTAGTAGCTCTGCCACTGCCTACCACCCCTGTTGCTGCATCTTCCCCATCACCCTTTTTAATGCAACCTCCAGTAACAGTATTCTTGCCACTTCAATGAGACTCCACCTATAACCTTAATGACTTCACTACCCCGGGTGTCACCCAGCACCTCTGTCACCATACCATCAACTGTCAACCAACACCAATATCACAGTACCCCCTGCTCTCCACCACCACTTCTATCACTGTACCCCAATGTCAGCAAGCACCCTCAGAACTGTATGTCCCATTGTCACCCATAACCTTTGCCACTTTATCCCCCACTACTCCCCAGCAACCCTGTCACTGTACCCCCTACTGTATGGCCATGTCAATGCACCTCCCTGTGAACCAGCACACATGGATGACAATATTGGGGTGTCTACTCCATTCATTCCTGGGGGAGAAATTAATTTTCTTCTGGTAATAGTCTTCTCTTCTTCTACAGTTTGTATGATAATCACTTGACAGACAGTTCCTGCCCCCACCTGGCATCTGGAATAAGAAATAACCAGACACTGAGGACACTGAACCTGTCTGAGAACAATCTGGAGGGTCCTCATTTCAGTGATCTGATGGCAGCTCTGACAACAAGCCGGATAGAGGAATTACAGTGAGTATAACAAGACTGACTGAGACAATAATATTCTGGGACAGTTTGACATTTAGCCACATAAAATGAAAAGATATTATAATATAAAATCTCCATTAACCACTTGCCCTCCAGAGGATTTACCCCCCTTCCTGACCAGGCCATTTTTTGCGTTACGGTGCTGCATTACTTTAACTGACAATTGCACTGTCATGCAACGCTGCACTCAAATTAAATTTACATCCTTCCCCACGAATTGAGCTTTTGGTGGTATTTGATCGCCTGTTCTTTTTTTTATTTTTTCTCTCAAAAAAAGATTGACAATTTTGAGAGAAAAACAATATTTTTGACTAAACGTGTCCAGTAAAAAATAAAAAAAACCCAACATTTTGTTATAAATTTAGGCCAAAATGTATTCTGCGACATGTCTGTGCTAAAAAAAATCCCAATACATGTAAATTAATTGGTTTACGTGAAAGTTGTAGCATTTACAAATGGTCCTATATATACTGGGATTTTTTTTTACTAGTAATGGCGGCGATCAGCGACTGCGGGACTGTGGAAAGCATTTTGACACTGGGGGGAACTAACTTGGTGTCACTGACATCTCCATTTACACCAATACAGTGATCAGTGCTAATAAAAAGCACTGACACTGTACTAATGGCACTGGGTAGGAAGGGGAGAGATGCTCAGTAATCACCGGGCACTGGAGACTAATCACCGACTAGGACCAGGTGATTGACAGCCACGGCGATGCTTGCCCTCTACTCAAAATGGCAAAATCATGTAAATGTGTGTGTATATATATATATATATATATATATATATATATATATATATATGTGTGTGTGTGTGTGTGTGTGTGTGTGTGATTTTCCGCACCCATTAACTGTGTGCTGTTTTACTGTGTGCTTTCTACTGTCAGCACACTGCTTTGTATAGCTCTCATACAAAGCAGTGTGCAGGAGCTGGCAGGGGACAAAACTGTATTGTTTGCATACAGGTCTCTCCACCATCCGTAATACTCAGAGATTGCCGGGTGCAGGTGGGGAATCACCGGCCGGGATCTAGTGATTGACAGCCGAGGCTGCGAATGGCGGTACAGGTAGGGCACACGCACCCCCTACCTGGAGATGCAAAATCAAGTATATATATGTGATTTTGCACACCCATACCACCCTGTAGCAGTATATCTGCTATAGGGCGGATGAGAAGTTGTTAAATAGTCAATCCCAAACTGGTTAATTATTGAAACTTATCTGTCACATACCCTGGTTGTAGTCTGAGTTGACGAGAGGGCTTCCCTTGTGACTCTGGTCCAAGCACCCCTGAATGTGGTGATAGAGGTACAAGGCTCAAAGAAACAGGTGCCGATAGCTTGATAGCAGGTGACTGCCACAGTCAGGGATGTAATCAAGGTGAGCCAGGGTCATACACCATGAAACAGTGGTGTGGTCAGGAGGCAGGCTGGGGTTGGTACCAGATTAGAAAGCAATGTGAAGTCCAGTAGCAAGCCGAGGTCTGCACCAGATCAGGCAGAGAAAAGTCATGGGCAAGCCGAGGTCTGAATCCAGAATCCACAGAGCAAGGTTAGGAACAAGCTGGGTTAGCAATGGAAGATCAGTTAGCACAAACAGGAACAAGGACCACAGAAGGCTTAAGAACATCCAGCATTTAGTACACAGCAGAATGTCCTGTAAATAGGCAGCTTGGCGCCAAAGCGGGAAGACATGGGTGGCGATGAGCAATGGCGCAGAGAAATACGCCTATGCGTCAGTGCATGCTGGATTAGCCTGGACTTGTCTGTGTGCTGGTGCACGAGCATTAGCTGCAAGGGAATCAGCAGTAGCTGCACTAGAATTAGCATTAACTGTAGAAGAATTAGCCTTAGCTGCACTAGTTTCCTGAAATTATCACACTTATTGGCTATGAAAATGTGCTGTTTTCTTCTAAAACTGTGTATGCAGTCCTGGGTCCAAAAGGGTGTAGGTCTTCCAATCCTTCATAGTAATCTGGACCAAGCAAGAATGGTCTTTCCTGTTCAGACCTTTTGCACATTTCTATCACACCCCAAAGATTCACAAGAATGCCAATGTCACGGATCTCAAGTTTCTCCGCGGCGCACGGGTCTGCGCATGCGCAGAATCCCGATGCGGACAAGCGTGCAGGTGATAGGACATAGGCGCCCGCGGCAACAGTTACGGCCGCGCACGCGGTTGCGCACCTGGCACCAATGACAGCACAAGGCGCACTATTTAGACCGGCTCTTGCAATGCTCAAATTGCCGTATGGTCTTGTTCCCTGCTTATCCTGTTCCTGTGAGAGTATCTTGTTGTTGCCGAACCCAGCCTGATCCTGATTACTGCTGACCGTCTCCTGCCCTGACCCCTGGCTCGTCTTGACCATTCTTCTGCTTGTTCCTGATTGTCCGACCTCCTGCTGTTGAACTTGGCCTGTGACCCGTTTATCCTATGCCTGCTACTCTGTTCCGTTCTGCCTCCCCTGTTACCGTCCCGACCTGTCTGACTCCGCTACTGCTTCACTGTGTGTTCCGTCCATCCATCCTGCACGGATACATCGATTACTGCCGAGGCCTGCTCTGCCTCTTTACATTGGGCTCTTATCCAGCTACGTGCCACTGGTGGTTCCCTCTACTACAGCTGGGTGTACCCAGGGACCGCGACCTGGTCTCAGCCTGCTCCAAGTCCATCCCCACCATCAGGGGCTCTGGTGAACAAGCAGACTGGGGCTTAGACTCCATGCCCTGGGAAATCCCGGTCTGTGGATCCATAGAGCTATCGTCAGTAGGTACTTGACAGCCACCAACCCTCCCAGTAGACCAATTATTTCAGGGATAGACATTCTTACCAGCAATCTTGGAAACTATATAGACTATTTTTTACAGGATTTGGTAGTACAACTACTCTCCTATGTCAAGGACTCATGCCACATATTAGAAATTCTGTCAAGCTACCAGTGGAAGGAAAGCAATAGGTGGATCTCTTTGGACGTAGCATCATTGTACATTATTGAAAGTTAACTCCCTACACCCTTCCCAAATTTTATTTTTGTTGAAGTGCATAGAGTTTACCCTTCACAGGACATTTCTACAGGTAAACCAAAAGGCACAGCCATGGGGGCTAGGTTCGCCCCCAGCTACGCCAATATTTTTCTTGTTCAAACATTTTATTGAATATCAGAAGCAAAAAGAAACAAACTTAGGACAATTCAAGTGCACAGAAGAGAATAGGTAAAAACGTTGTCCTGCAGAAACGGGGGAATAACATAAAAAAGCACATTACATGGAACCATAAAATAAACATGAAGGGATATAATAGTATAAAGGCAGGTAGGAACAGAATATACTTCAGAGAGGGAGCTGTGCTCCATGTGAAGGTTCCATATGAAACAAGGGGGGTGAGACAGGGAGGAGCAGAAAAGAGGGGGGGAAAGTAGGAAGAACGGCAAAAGAAGTAGGGGAGGGAAGGAAAGGGAGTGTGACTTCCAGACGAGAATAAAGAATATCGAGGCCATATCAGTGAATAGCTTGACATATAAGCTAGCTACAATATGAGATTAGGAAATGTCAAGGAAGGAGCAATGAGTCGTCAGTTTGGTGGGAGGAACCGTTCCACCCATGGGGTCCATATCAACAGAAATCTAGGAAAAGTGTCTAGGATGGTGGCGTCTACTTTGACGTGAATCATAGCCTGCGTAACTTTTGTTCCTAACTACTAGGATACACAGGGATGGAGACTTCTACGATTTGGCCATAATCTGCTTAGCTGCAGTGGTAACTTGCAAGAGGAGTTTAAATTGAGACTTGGAGACCCTGGGAGGGCATAAATTTAGGAGGGCTATAGTCGGGTCTGGTGGAATTGATTTTACAAAGAGCAGGAATAACATATGGAAGACTTCAACTCAAAAGGTTTGGGCTACTGGGCAGGTCCACCAGACATGAAAGTAAGTTCTTACCATCGCACAACCCCAAAAACATTCAGAAGGATAGTTGGGGGTGTATTTAGCAATCCTCGTCAAAACCAAATGCCCTCGGGTCAAGGCTGTATAGTTAGTCTCTATGGCTACTACATTTTGTGAAGAGGACTTAGTAGCAGACCAAATGCGGTCCCATTCTGCAGGGTCCAAATGATGGCCCAGATCCGTCTCCCATCTAGTGACATAGGAAGGGAGAAGTGGGGACTCAGGATCAGACAGGAGGGTGTAGATATCAGAGATAAGGCCCTGTCTATGGGGATCCTTATTACAAGATCGTTAAAAGGAAGACATTGAACAAGCTGTGGGTATGGAGTAGGTTAGCCAAGGTCTGAAGGATCATGGGGAGGACCAGGCTGGAGGGGAAGGCCAGGTTTCGAAGATAAGAAAGCAGGGGATTATGTGGCGACTTAAGGGAGTAGTGGGATTTTAGCTTGTCCCAGAGTGAGATATAATGAGATGTTACAGGATTATGAAGCGGACAGCGATCTGACGGCAGTAGCCATAAGAGGTTAGCAGTTGAGAGGGGGTTACGCCAATCTTTTTATGGGCTTTTGGGAGCAACATCATATATGGAATCACAACCTATTTGGTGCAAACCTAGTGCTGTATGCTCGCTATATTGATGACATCCTCATCATTTGGAATGGCCCTCTGAGTACATTGAAAGAGTTTATAGAATACTGTCAATCAAACCAATTTGGCATCGAATTCACACACTTTGTTGAAGACAATAGTATAGTCTATTTGGACCTGGAATTTAGAGTTGGACCATATTCTCATAATGTTCAAAACTCATTTCAAGCCTACAGCAGGCAACTCCTTCCTGCACGCCATGAGCCATCATCCCCACAGATGGATAAAAAAAATGTCCCTCTGGGACAATTTTGCAGGTTAAGGAGTACTCATATTCTAGTGGAAGACTATGATGCCCAAAGCCTAACTTTGAAAAACAAGTTTCTAGAGAAGGGGTACACAGCCACAAGCTTAAACAAAGTGTACAATAAATATAGAACTGAATATTTCAGTTTCAAGCATATTGAGACTGACCCCTCCATTACACCTAAGACCAGGACACACACAGTTTCCACCAACTCCCATGGCATAGCATTTTGTACTAGGTTTAACCAGAAAGTCTTCAAGAGCATTCTCAACAAGTATTGGGGCATCTTAGCTCAAGATCCCCATCTTTCTGTGCACATTTCCCCACACCCAGAAGTGATCTTCCGATGTTGCAGTGATCTAAGAAGTATCATAGCTCCTAGCAGAGTTAAACATCCAACAAACAGTCAACAACCAAGTGGCGTACTCTGGTTGACCAGAAAGGTAGTTATAGATGTGGGGTGCCCAATTGTGGGGCATGTGAATATATGTGCCACAGAAAAAAGGAATTCCAAGGAGTAGATGGGAAGACCCACCTTATTAAACAGTTCATCAACTGTGGCACTCTTTTTGTCATATATTGGCTGGTGTGCCCCTGTGGGTTCTTATATGTGGGCCGTGTTACAGGTTACCTTAGAACCAGATTCAGTGAACACAGAACGGAACATACTACATAGTTTCGATAGACATACGGTGTCTTGCCACTTTAGCTAGTTACATGCCACTTTAGCGAGATTGGCATTGAGGCCATACAGGGTGACACCGACACGTGTAGGATGTTTTGCAAATTATGTAAAAGGGAATCTTTTTGGATTCACCAGCTGGGTACCTTGGTCTGCAAAGGTCTTAATAACTCTTTAGACTCCCAGTCTCTCCTATAAGTTGTTATCATTTCTCTGAGTGGTTTTACAGGGCATTTCTATATAGGCCCTCATTTAGCCTCGAGAACAGGGCCCAAGCTCTTTTGCACATCGTTCAGTCCATAGAGCTATATCATGTGGGATATAAATCTACACGCCGTCATGGACCCAAGGTGGAAACACAGTTTCACATCAGCCCTGTATACACCAGCATATCTGTGTTTATGTATATATGCCCCTTGCTCCGGTTTTTCTCCGGTCAACAATCTGGTGTTACAGTCTTTCTGCTATATAATTTTTCTACCAGTTTTGAGGTTCACTCATGAGTTACATTTTCCAACCTTCTGGTAAATACTGGATATAGATTTATGCCCATATTTATCTATTTGTGCATTCCTTCAACGGTGCATTTTTTGGAATATATATGCTTATGTGTTTAACATTTTAAATGTATTTTTTTTAAATACCGTATATTTCATATACACATCTCATTGATATATATTTTATTCATTAATTATTTTATTAATATTTTATTATCAATTTCTAGATGTATATTCGCATGTGACAGTGCATCAAAATATGCACAATATGAACTTTGTACCCCCTTGTATGTATGTATGTATGTTCCTTTTTTTTCTCTCCACTTTGTATGGCAGTCGTCATGGTCATAGATGACCGGCGCCATGGTCACATTATTCCTTCCTTCCCATTTGTTTGACCTATCAGTTAGGTGGTCACTTGGAGGGGGAGGAGTCTCTTTGGCTTTTCACATGATCTTCTCAAATGGCCTCACATTTTATCCTGCTCCCATATATAGGCTTCAAACATGTCTAGTTGTTTTTGCTCTGAGGAAAGAAGTTTGTCTCCCAAAACGTGTTAGTTTACCCTGCCGCAAGACCACCATTTGCTGGGATTGTTACATTGGTTCCTTGTTTGTTTACATGACTCTTGGTTTGTGAGTATATACTTTTGTCAATTTTCAATAAATTATTTTTTATCATGGTATGCACGAGGAGTGTGCACCCTTTTTTGCTTTCTTCCAGTCCTGGAACTGAGATGTAGGTTCTTCATCCCCAGACAGCAGGAGGATGAAAGCCCACTTTACGGTAGCCTTCCAAAATCTGTGAAATGCCTGGAGAAGAAGTATGTGCATGGCTATGCTGAAATAAGCATCTCAGAAGAGTAACTGAGAGATCAGTTTGTGGTGGGGATGGAGGCAGGTCCTCTTAGGAGGGCTCAGTTAGGAGAGCACTGTTAGAACAATTAAATGTGCAACCCTCCCTCACTTGCAATGACACTGTAGTGGATGTGGTTGCATGAGAGGAGGAGGATGCTGAAGCCACCGTGGCCACATGAACCATTACACTTAAGGCAGGAAGCCTTGGCACCGCCCCTCCCCATCTGCATTTCAGACCGCCAGACAGAGAACTAACTCAGAACATGGCATCCATGAGGCAAGAAATGTCCACTTTCAAGCAGGAGCTGGCTCACCTACCAAAGGGCGGGAACCTGCTGCAGAGGGACCTGGGTGAAAACTGCAAATGCTGGTGGTGGAGGCACTCTTGGTATCTAACCAGGAACTGTAGCTGATCTGAAAATGAGCACGAGGAGGCCAGAGGCTCCTGGGGCATTGGGACGACCCCCAGGAATGAAAATACAAAGTCCCAAAAGGCCAGAGGCTATGGTTCTGCCAAGTCCAGTTGTTAACATCCTAGTAAATGGCCAAATGGTCCCATGTTTATTTGCCACTGGGTCAGGAGTCACCGTACTATGTTCAGCAGTTCGGGACACGAGACCAGTTTGATGCCTCCTGGCTGTCCCTGAAGGCAGCCAATAATCTACACATCATAGTGGAAGGAGTTGCCTGGGTGCAGATACAGATATATGACCATGTGGTGGAGCGGGTCGGGGTTATGATGACCCGCAGTGCAGTACATTCAGCAGTGCCTATCGTTTTGGACAAGAACATCCTGAAGGACACGGAAATCTTGGTTGTGAGATTCAATAAAATCAACATTCTTTTTTTACAAAATTAGAAAAAATAAATATGAATACATATATAAGCAAATTGATAAAGGCTTCTCTCTGCCTATAACCCAAAAAAGGCTTGCATCAGCAAAAAAATAAAGCTTCCGGCCTATAACAGCAGCCAAACACAATGACTCATATGTAGGTAAGAAATTTTCTTATCTCTCATTACAAATCATAAGGATGCGATTCAAAGTACTTAGCATGACTGAGACATAAATATACCTTAAGCATGAATATACCACAGCATCGGTTCCTTTTTGCTGTTCTTCTGTTGATCTTTTGTGACCCTACTGTATTACTTTGGAGGCAGGAGAAATTTAACAGTTCCATCCCACCCTGAAAGCACCCAATAAATATACTCTTCCTGCCCCCCCCCCCACTGCTCAGATATTCAATAATTTACACCTGGAACATGAGCAATAACAGAAACTTTAAGTGTCCTGCTGCAACCCATGGCAACTCATCATCTCCAACCGTGCCTAAAGTACAGAACCATTTCGTCTCTGTGCGCTATTTTATCCCCACTAGGGTCTCAGATCCAGCTTTTCAGTTGTACCTGTGGGGGGGCCTTTAGATGACAGATATCTCAGGGTCTCAGGATCTCCCAAGAATGGTGCCTTGGTGAGGGGGGGAATCTCCTCTGGTGCCACCTTTTCATCCGCAGAGCCTCACCACTCTCCCAGGCTTCTGGGTACAATCACATGGGTAGGTACCAGCGTCCCCCTCTCCTCGTATACCGCCGCCTCCTGCTCCCAGACGGCTAGAGTCTTTTGCTTTCACCGTCCCCTTCCGGCTCCCTCCAGCCTGCCAATGGCTCAGCTCCAACACCCCGGTGCCTCACCCATCTGGCCTGGGTCTCCGGCCGCCGTGAGGGCTCATGATCCAGGAAGGACCTGTGGATACTCGCCGCTACACAGGGCAGAACTTCAGGTAAGGGTCTCGGCAAATTAGAGTCCGTACAGCACAAGGTCTAGGCAGCACCCATTCAATCCATTGGTGGGTGTCTGGATCTTCTGCTACATGCAGCCTCACAGAGCCATGATCAGGCCCCTCCCCTTGAGGAGATATTTCTTTTGACCTTGATCGATGGAGTGGGTGCAATGGGCTTGACGAAAGTGTGCAGTCTGCTCCATGCACAAGGTCGCCCCCAGAAAAGACCACCCCAATGACTATCGCCACCTCAGAACACTGCAAGCGGGTGACGATGGACTTTGTTTCAGTTTACAGCTCCCATTCTGGGTTTTGCTATGCCCTAGTCTTTGTGGGTCATTTCACAAAGTTCGCTGTGGCAGTGGTGTTGGACTCCTCAGAATGATCCACTTCCCACATGCCCAGCTAGTGGGTACAGGAGCATGGGAACCAGTTGAGAAAAGTTAAGCAAATAATACTACACAGGCATCAGGACTTGAAAGAGGATACTATCGAAGATGAACTGCTACTGCGACTGGGAGACCAAGTGCTGGTAAAGAATCTGAAATGTGAAAATGGCAATGAGCTGGAGTCCAACTGGGAACGGACCCCTTATAGGGTAGTTACAACCATTCCCACTGACCTCTGTTTACGACTTGGTCTCAGAAGGCCCTGAATCAAAACACAGCTCCACCACAATCTGCTGAGACTCTGCGGTCCTGAGCGGGGACTGTTCTGCTAAACCTCGTCACATGCCTGATGAAGGGGCCCTGCGAGCCTCCGAAAAGTTGCCTTGCTGTAACTATGTGATCGTTCATTAAAACCTTTGGACCCATATTGGTGATCCTCTGTGCTGGCGACATTCTCCCTTGCCGTTCTGCTAAACCTGCCACAGACAAAAAGGGACAGCAAACCTGAGGATGTACCACCAATCCAGGAAGTCCCCTCCGAGTGGTATCTGCCTCCCATTGAATCTGGGCCTCTAGCCCCAGCTGATCCTGAGGAGGAGAGAGCCACCAAGACATCTACAAAACAGTCCTGCGGTACTGTTCCTGGAGGCTGCTTCTCTGAACTCTTCCGAGGATGCTGCCTCCAGCTCGGGTGAAGGAGGTGTAGCTGGTCCTGCTGACCCCCAACCACCTGAGACTACGGAGCCCCGAATAGGAAGTGACAGTTCTGAAGACCCCCATAGAGGACAACGAGGGTCGCTGCCCAATGCCAGCCAACCACATGCAATTCCCTGCGAAGTATTCTGATTATGTTGTTTGAAGTGCTACTGTTGTTGTCATAATTATGTTTTTTGCAGTTATGTGTTGTTCTTAACTGTGTTCTGATGTAGACAGCATCTGTCAAAGGGGAGAGAGTGAGTGTAGGCAGATGCAGTCTGTGCTCCCCACTGCAGCTGGCAATGCAGAAGGAGAAAAAAGTTGTGAGGAACTTGGTTCCTCTATGACTTTCTGTGGTCACAGGGGACAGCTGTCAGATTGGATTCTGGAGACCCATGTGACCTCAGCAGCCATCTTGGGTCAGGCAGAGTCTATTTCAGACTCTGGATTCTGAGTTTATGCAAGTGGCTAGTGTAGAGACAGGTTCCCAGTCTGAGAGGGACAGTGCAGGGGTTACATCTAGCTTCTTTCAGGAGGCCTTGCATTTTTGGGTGTGGACCGGTCAGTCCACATTACGCTCCTGGTTGCAAATACTGTCAGCATCTACTAAGTCTACAGACAGCTGTTAAAGCTCGTAAGTTGCTCTGGATGGGCGTGCCAACCCACCGGGCCTAGTTGAGTTGTGTTGGACCTTTCCACAATAGATCGCTTTTGCCTAACTTTCACTCTGTGTTTACTGTCACAAGCATGTGTAGGAGAGGAATACAGAGGGAATGATGGTGGGCAATTCAATGAGGGTATGAAAGCAAGTGGCACGTGTAGGAGAGAAGTGCAGATGACTGACAGCAGGATGACTCTGCCCCTCCCAGGTGCATTAAAGCACCAGAGGATGCACTGTAGTTGAATGCCCCAGTGTACAGGGGCCTTGAGGGGTGGAGAGTGGAGTAGGGTAACATCTGGGGAGACATATGTCAGCAGGAAGGGGGTGAATAAGTGATTTAGTGGCCTCTGAATCCACAGAGGCATAAATTGAAGCATGATGCAGCAATACACAGTATCAGTGCCTACTCCCTCACGCAGACTCAGCCAGCTTCCTTGCACACTCTCACCCCTTCTCTCAACCTTCCTGTAGGTCCAGTCTGATATCCCCAGACACTCACTCCCTGGGATCTCAGGACTTAAACTGAGACAAAGCAGTCACAAGACACCTAAATAAAAGACAGGACTGTCCTGGCAAATTCAGGACAGTTTGCAAGTATGCATAAACAAAAAGATTATAGTACATTATGAGTCATGCTGGTGGTATTTTGTGGTCATCCTGTGTATGGGGACATCACCATCTCTACATACAGATGACAATATTGGAGTGTCTACTCCATTCTTTCCTGGGGGAGAAATTAATTTTCTTCTGGTAACATTCTTCTCTTCTTCTACAGATTGCCCTACAATCACCTTACTGACAGTTCCTGCTCCCATCTGGCAATTGGAATAAGAAAGAACCAGACACTGAGAACACTGAACCTGTCTGAGAACAATCTGGAGGGTCCTCATTTCAGTGATCTGATGGCAGTTCTGACAACAAGCCAGATAGAGGAAATACAGTGAGTATAACAGGACTGACTGAGACAATAATATTCTGGGACCGTTTGACATTTAACAACATAAAATGAAAATATATTATAATATAAACTCTCCATTAAATAGTCAATCCCAAACTGAAATTAAAAACTATAAATAGTCAATCGGAAATTTGGTGTTTCCTGGATCAAAGCGAGTAGCCAAGATCTTAGTAAATATCTTCATGTCAATATTGATGAGAGAGATAGGCCTATAATTTGCCCAGGAAGAGTGATCTCGGTCCGATTTAGGGATCATAACCACATTAGCAGTTAAAGCATCCGGGGAAAAATTTGAACCTCCCTTCACTGCATTAAACATAGCGGCGAGGTGAGGAGCAATAACATCAGCTAACTTCTTATAATATAGTGCCGTGTATCCATCATGTCCTGGGCGCTTACCCGTTTTCAGGTCCGCTATGCATTGCAAAACCTCAGATACTTGAATATTACGGTCCATCAAGTCCCTATGAGCCGACGTTAAGGTTGGCAGGGGCAGACGAGATAAGAATTCAGAAATAGACTGAGGATCAGCCCGGGTGGGATCAGAGTAGAGTTTAGCTAGTCGAAACCGGAATTCTTCCAAAACCGCTACAGGATTGCTCGCCACAGCATTTCAATGAGGTTGAGGTCAGGACTCTGACTGGGCCACTCCAGAAGGCGTATTCTGTGCTGTTGCAGCCATTGTTTTGTTGAATTACTTGTATGCTTTGGGTCATTGTCCTGTTGCATCACCCATCCTCTGCGGAGCTTCAGTTGGCGGACAGATGGTTGTACGTTTTCCTGCAAAATGTCTTGATAAACTCTGGAATTCATTTTCCCATCAATGACAACAATCCGTCCAGGCCCTGAGGCAGCAAAGCAGCCCCAAACCATGATGCTCCCTCCGCCATGTTTTACAGTGGGGATGAGGTTTTGATGTTGGTGTGATGTGCCTTTTTTTCTCCACACATAGTGTTGTGTGTTCTTCCCAAACAACTCAATCTTGGTTTCATCTGTCCACAGTATATTTTGCCAGTAGTGCTGTGGAACATCCAGGTGCTCTTTTGCAAACTTCAAACGTGCTGCAATATTCTTTTTGGACAGCAAAGGCTTCCTCCGTGGTGTCCTCCCATGTACTCCATTCTTGTTTAATGGTTTCCTTATTGTAGATGTGTCAACAAAAATGTTAGCATGTGCCAGAGATTTCTGTAGGTCTTTAGCTGACACTCTGGGATTCTTCTTTACCTCATGCAGCATTCTGCGCTGTGCTCTTGCAGTCATTTTTAATATTTGTAATATTTAATATTACATGTAATATTTTTGCCTTTGTACAACAAACTACAAGGGAAATTGCCGACCTCTCCTCCACCACGCCCGTCAGTTCAAACTTTAAAAAGACTCATCAATTAGCATTAAATAAATTGAAAAGCAGAAAAGAATTAGTCATCAAGCCTTACAATAAAAGGAGTAATGTAGTAATGTCTTGTGACCAATATAGATCCATGTGCTATCATATTCTACAAAATTCCAAATGGCATAAGAAAGTTCTTCTTTGGTAAATAGGGAAAGCAAATACATCCTATTTTTGGATTATCAACAGCGCTTTAGATATTTCTGTCATCCCCCAAAACACCTGGGAATTTCTCAATGCCAAATGGCCAAGCCTTCCCACGTTTTATGACTTGCCTAAGATTCATAAAAACATTCAAAAACCTCCAGGCAGACATATTATTTCAGGCTGGGGAGGACTCATAGAAAATGTCAGTACTCTTGTTGACATTCACCTTAGACCCCATGTTACAAGTCTACCATCTTATACCAAACATACAATCCATCTTTTACAAGTTATTGAAGATCTTGAGGTCCCGGCTAATACTTTTTTTGCTCACCGTTCTTGTGATCATTTTGACCCCACGGGGTGAGATCTTGCGTGGAGCCCCAGATCGAGGGACATTATCAGTGGTCTTGTATGTCTTCCATTTTCTAATTATTGCTCCCACAGTTGATTTGTTCACACCAAGCTGCTTGCCTATTGCAGATTCAGTCTTCCCAGCCTGGTGCAGGTCTACAATTTTGTTTCTGGTGTCCTTCGACAGCTCTTTGGTCTTCACTAGAGATGAGCGAAGTATTCAAAAATTCGATTCGACTGATTCGGCGAATTCGTGGAAAAATTTTGATTCGAGTCGAATATATTCGCTGCGAATTTAACTTATAAAAGGGTGTTTCTAGGCTTCAGAGAGCCTTTATATTAGTGCAGAACACTGTACCTTTAATTTAAATGCCCTTGGAGTCTGCTGGGGAAGAGAAATAATACTGACAGTCAGTATGACATGCAGATGAGTGCCGTCGATCTTAGAATCACCGCACACTTCACTCATTTGGGCAGTCACGGGGCCAAAACCAGAGTGTGGAGCCACAGTGTGGTGGTGGAGGCAGCAGCAATGGGAGGCCATACAGCACCCTATGACAAAAATGGAAACCACCAGCAGTGTGAGGAGACCTGAAAGTGGCACATGGCAGAGTGTGGCGATGGAGACAGCAGCAATGGGAGGCCGTACAGGGACCCATGACACACTCTGGACCTGGCAGCAGCATGAGGAGGCGGTACAGGGGCCCATGACAGATTACGGGCCTGGCAGCAGCATGAGGAGTCGGTACGGGGGCCCATGACACACTCTGGACCTGGCAGCAGCATGAGGAGGCGGTACAGGGGCGCATGACAGATTACGAGCCTGGCAGCAGCAACTTGGACAGGAGGACGTTCAGCTTCTACACCGTCGGGTGCGTGCTCGCAAACTGTTGTCTCTTGGAAACGTATTCCAAGAAAGACTGCTGACGGAATCCGTGAAGAGGAGTAGCAGGAGAAGGAGCATCTGAACGAGCGGAATATGCCAACAAGCAACAACAGGGGCCCATGACAGATTACGGGCCTGGCAGCAGCATGAGGAGTCGGTACGGGGGCCCATGGCAGATTACGGGCCTGGCAGCAGCAATGGGAGGCCCGTAATCTGCCAGCACCCTATGACAAAAAATGGAACACACCAGCAGTGTGTGAGGAGACCTGAAAGTGGCACATGGCAGAGTGTGGCAATGGAGACAGCAGCAATGGGAGGCCGTACAGGGACCCATGAGAGACTGTGGACCTGGCAGCAGCATGAGGAGGCGGTATAGGGGCCCATGGCAGATTAGGGGCCTGGCAGCAGCTATGGGAGGCCCGTAATCTGCCAGCACCCTATGACAAAAAATTGAACACACCAGCAATGTGAGGAGACCTGAAAGTGGCACATGGCATGAGACACTGTGGACCTGGCAGCAGCATGAGGAAGCGGTACAGGGGCCCATGGCAGATTAGGGGCCTGGCAGCAGCTATGGGAGGCCCGTAATCTGCCAGCACCCTATGACAAAAAATTGAACACACCAGCAGTGTGAGGAGACCTGAAAGTGGCACATGGCAGAGTGTGGCGATGGAGACAGCAGCAATGGGAGGCCGTACAGGGACCCATGAGAGACTCTGGACTTGGCAGCAGCATGAGGAGGCGGTATAGGGGCCCATGGCAGATTAGGGGCCTGGCAGCAGCTATGGGAGGCCCGTAATCTGCCAGCACCCTATGACAAAAAATTGAACACACCAGCAGTGTGTGAGGAGACCTGAAAGTGGCACATGGCAGAGTGTGGCGATGGAGACAGCAGCAATGGGAGGCCGTACAGGGACCCATGAGAGACTCTGGACTTGGCAGCAGCATGAGGAGGCGGTATAGGGGCCCATGGCAGATTAGGGGCCTGGCAGCAGCTATGGGAGGCCCGTAATCTGCCAGCATCCTATGACAAAAAATGGAACACACCAGCAGTGTGAGGAGACGTGAAAGTGGCACATGGCAGGGGCATGATTCATGGCGGATTTAGTCAGTTGTGTCAGGAACTGGTGGTTTGAAATCCAGACTAATCCACGCCTGATTCATTTTCACAAACGTGAGTCTCTCCACACTTTGGGTGGACAGTCGTGTCCTCCGCGGAGTTACAATACCTCCTGCCGCACTAAACACGCGCTCCGATGCCACGCTACTGGCCGGGCATGACAGCCTTTCAAGGGCAAATTCAGCTAGTTGGGGCCAAAAGGTCAAGTTTCGTTGCCCAGTAGTCAAGGGGATTGTCTACCTCGGTTGGCAGGGTGCTGTCCAAGTAGGCCCAAGCCTGTTGTTTGAGGTCCTGCTCCAGGTCCACCTGATGCTGCTGCTGCTGCGGCTGGTTAGTAGTTTCCTCACTGCGCTGGTGAAGAAAGCTACTCATCATCGACTGCAGACTGAGGCAGCCGCTGCTGGTGGAGCTACCACTGCTCCTACCACCCCACCCCTCCCCTGCTGCCATGGCAGCGGAACGCGAGCGCACAGGGCCCACAGTGTCTGAGGATGGACGTTGGCGCACAAAGGCAGAGACCAACTGACTACATAGGTGGTTTTTATAGTACGTTATTTTGGCCTCCCTCTCAGCAGGTGTGAAAAAGGCCACCATTTTTGAATGGTAGCGAGGGTCCAACAAGGTGGACAGCCAAAAGTCATCCCTCTGTCTGATGGTTATTATTCGGCTGTCGCTACGCAAGCAACCGAGCATGCTATGGGCCATTTGTGCCAAGCAATGCGAGGGACTCCCTGCCTCCATCTCCACAGCATACTGCCACGGTGCGTCTGGGTCCTCTGTCTCCTCCTCCTCCTCCTCTACCAGATGCTCCTGCTCCTCCACTCCTGTCCGCTGAGTGGAAAAGCCACCCATTTCACTCAATAATTCCTGAGCACAAATGTCCTCCTCTACCTCCTCCTCTTCTTCCTGTCCTGCCCCCACAGGGGTCATGTGGCGTTGAGATCTGTGCGCCACGTCTACCGCACCCTGACCAGCCATTGTTAACAGCATTTGTTCCAGGACGTGCAACAGAGGACTGACGTCGTTCATCCCATAGTCCTGCCGACTCACGAATAGCGTGGCCTCCTCAAAGGGCCTGAGCAAGCGGCAGGTGTCACGCATGAGCTGCCAATGGCTGACATCGAAGTTACACAGGGGAGTACCTTTATCCGCTTGTAACATCCGGAAATCGGTGATGGCCTTTCGCTGTTCGTAAAGGCGGTCTAACATGTGTAGGGTTGAATTCCACCTTGTTGCAACGTCGCAGATCAGCCGATGCTGTGGAATTCCGTTCTGCCGCTGCAGCTCAAGGAGGGTGTGCTTTGCGGTGTAGGAATGGCTGAAATGCATGCAAAGTTTACGTGACATTTTAAGGATGTCTTGCAGTGGGATGGTGGATTTTAGGAACCGCTTGACAACCAGATTGAACACGTGAGCCATGCATGGCGCATGGCACAACCTTCCTTGACGCAGAGCAGACACCATGTTCTTTCCGTTGTCGGTCAACATGGTTCCGATTTTCAGTTTGCGCGGAGACAGCCATCTGTCGATTTCTCTGTTCATTACACTCAGAAGTTCCTCCCCTGTGTGACTACGTTCGCCAAGGCATACCAGGTGCAGCACAGCGTGACACCGTTGCGCCCTGCACATGTGATATGACGGTCGGGTAATGGGACTTGGCACGGGGGTGGCGGCTGAGGACACGGCGGAAGAAGAGGTGGTAGAGGCGGACATCTTTTGTGGACCAAGGACGTGCAAATGTGGAGGCAAAAGCGGCGTGACCTGTCCAAGTTGCTGGTGCGGATGTGACGGCACCACGTTCACCCAGTGGGCCATAAATGACATGTACTGTCCCTGACCGTAGTTACAGCTCCACACGTCGGCGCTGCCGTGCACTTTGGCAGAGACCGACATGCTCAAAGACTGGCCCACCATCTCTTCTACATGTGAATGCAGGGCTGGCACTGCCTTTTTGGCGAAGAAATGACGGCTTGGCACTCTCCACCGCGGCGCGGCACAAGCCATCATTTCTCGGAAAGGTGCTGAGTCCACCACTTGGAAAGGGAGGGACTGCAGCACCAGCAACTTGGACAGGAGGACGTTCAGCTTTTGCACCGTCGGGTGCGTGCTCGCAAACTGTTGTCTCTTGGAAACGGATTCCAAGAAAGACTGCTGACGGAATCCGTGAAGAGGAGTAGCAGGAGAAGGAGCATCTGAACGAGCGGAAGATGCCAACGAGCAACAACTCCCCTCAGCAGAGGTGTTGGAGCCTTGACTGGCTGATAGAGGGCGATTGACGTCGGGTGACGGAGCAAGTAACGGAGCGGGTGATGGAGCGGGGGCTGGGGCAGGCAGAACCGCCGTATCTTTATCACGGTTTTCCCAGGCCACCAAATGGCGACGCTGCATATGCTGCCGCAACGCTGTAGTCCCAACATGGGCCCCCTGGCCACGCTTGACTTTCTGGCCACATAGTCGACATACGGCTACGTTTACTTCCTCGGGCGGCTTGACAAAAAATTGCCACACCGCCGAGTAGGAAACTTTGCCCCCGATACTCCTCACTGGCTGACTGCTGCTTCCTCCGTGCACACCGGCACCACTACTGGCCATGGTGGTAGGCTGCAGTGGAGCTGGTGCTGTACTCCGTGGCCGTTTGCCTCCACTGACACTGCTGCGACCCTGCTGCCTCCTGGGCAACCCACCGACTGATTTGCTCGCTGCCAAGCTGCCACCCTCTTCTCCTGATGATGCGGAAGCAATAGCCTGATGACGACGAGGCTGCCAAGTGCGATCAGCCTCATCATCATCAATTAGGGTCTCCGCCTCACTACTAGCCCCCTCGGCTGCGTGTGGGTCAGGAGACAGACCTGTCTCTAGACCGGCTACCGAGCCACTCTCCTCGCCACTACTTCTTCGCCTGGCTGCTGAAGAGGCGGATGTCTCCCCCCATTCCTGACCGCCCCCTGTTAGCTCTTCCTCACTGTACAGTGGGGCTGAGCCCACAGCATGCGATACTTCGCTTGGTGAGGGAACACCAAAGGACAGGGGCAGGTAGAGGACACGTGATTTCAGTGGGCTTGCTCCCGGGCCATGCCAACTAACGGTTGTGTCTGACGTACCCACCGACCGTTGGCTGTAGGTGTCAGAGGTGACCTGGGAAGAGGAAGACGACCGAGCCAACCAATCGATGACGGCAGGGTTGTCGGTGGAGACACGACCGCTGGATGACACCGGGAGCACTGGCCTCTGGCTGCGAATAGTGCTGCCTCGACCCCTTCCTCTGCTGCCACGTCTGCTTGCTCCTAAAACATTGCCTCCTCTGCCACTCCTCTGCATGTTGTCTGACATACTCTTTAATTAAACGATTCTGTGTCCCTGAGTAACAATTCTGTGTCTGTCCCTGAGTAACAATTCTGTGTCCCTGAGTAACGTTTCTGTGGCCCTAAGTAACAGTTCTGTGGCCCTCAGTAACAATTCTGTGTCTGTCCCTGAGTAACAATTCTGTGTCTGTCCCTGAGTAACAATTCTGTGTCCCTCAGTAACAATTCTGTGTCCCTCAGTAACAATTCTGTGTCCCTCAGTAACAATTCTGTGTCTGTCCCTGAGTAACAATTCTGTGTCCCTGAGTAACGTTTCTGTGGCCCTAAGTAACAGTTCTGTGTCCCTCAGTAACAATTCTTTGTCTGTCCCTGAGTAACAATTCTGTGTCTGTCCCTAAGTAACAGTTCTGTGCCCCTCAGTAACAATTCTGTGTCTGTCCCTGAGTAACAATTCTGTGTCTGTCCCTGAGTAACAATTCTGTGTCTGTCCCTGAGTAACAATCCTGTGTCCCTCAGTAACAATTCTGTGTCCCTCAGTAACAATTCTGTGTCCCTGAGTAACAATTCTGTGTCTGTCCCTGAGTAACAATTCTGTGTCTGTCCCTGAGTAACAATTCTGTGTCCCTCAGTAACAATTCTGTGTCCCTGAGTAACAATTCTGTGTCCCTGAGTAACAATTCTGTGTCCCTCAGTAACAATTCTGTGTCCCTGAGTAACAATTCTGTGTCTGTCCCTGAGTAACAATTCTGTGTCTGTCCCTGAGTAACAATTCTGTGTCCCTAAGTAACGTTTCTGTGGCCCTAAGTAACGGTTCTGTGGCCCTCAGTAACAAATCTGTGTCCCTCAGTAACAATTCTGTGTCTGTCCCTGAGTAACAATTCTGTGTCCCTAAGTAACGATTCTGTGGCCCTAAGAATCGTTTCTGTAGCCCTAAGTAACGTTTCTGTGGCCCTAAGTAACGTTTCTGTGGCCCTAAGTAACAGTTCTGTGGCCCTCAGTAACAGTTCTGTGGCCCTCAGTAACAATTCTGTGTCCCTCAGTAACAATTCTGTGTCTGTCCCTGAGTAACAATTCTGTGTCCCTAAGTAACATTTCTGTGTCCCTGAGTAACGTTTCTGTGTCCCTAAGTAACGTTTCTGTGGCCCTAAGTAACAGTTCTGTGGCCCTCAGTAACAGTTCTGTGGCCCTCAGTAACAATTCTGTGTCCCTCAGTAACAATTCTGTGTCTGTCCCTGAGTAACAATTCTGTGTCCCTAAGTAACGTTTCTGTGTCCCTAAGTAACGTTTCTGTGTCCCTAAGTAACGTTTCTGTGGCCCTAAGTAACAGTTCTGTGGCCCTCAGTAACAGTTCTGTGGCCCTCAGTAACAATTCTGTGGCCCTCAGTAACAATTCTGTGTCTGTCCCTCAGTAACAATTCTGTGTCCCTAAGTAACGTTTCTGTGTCCCTAAGTAACGTTTCTGTGTCCCTAAGTAACGTTTCTGTGGCCCTAAGTAACGTTTCTGTAGCCCTAAGTAACGTTTCTGTGTCCCTAAGTAACGTTTCTGTGTCCCTAAGTAACAATTCTGTATCCCTCAGTAACAATTCTGTATCCCTCAGTAACAATTCTGTGTCTGTCCCTGAGTAACAATTCTGTGTCCCTAAGTAACGTTTCTGTAGCCCTAAGTAACGTTTCTGTGGCCCTAAGTAACGTTTCTGTGGCCCTAAGTAACGGTTCTGTGGCCCTCAGTATCAATTCTGTGTCCCTCAGTAACAATTCTGTGTCTGTCCCTAAGTAACAATTCTGTGGCCCTAAGTAACGTTTCTGTGGCCCTAAGTAACGTTTCTGTGGCCCTAAGTAACGTTTCTGTGGCCCTAAGTAACGATTCTGTGGCCCTAAGTAATGTTTCTGTGGCCCTAAGTAACGTTTCTGTGGCCCTCAGTAACAAATCTGTGTCCCTCAGTAACAATTCTGTGTCTGTCCCTAAGTAACAATTCTGTGGCCCTAAGTAACAATTCTGTGGCCCTAAGTATCGTTTCTGTGGCCCTAAGTAACGGTTCTGTGGCCCTAAGTAACGGTTCTGTGGCCCTCAGTAACAAATCTGTGTCCCTCAGTAACAATTCTGTGTCTGTCCCTAAGTAACAATTCTGTGGCCCTAAGTATCGTTTCTGTGGCCCTAAGTAACGGTTCTGTGGCCCTAAGTAACGGTTCTGTGGCCCTCAGTAACAAATCTGTGTCCCTCAGTAACAATTCTGTGTCTGTCCCTAAGTAACATTTCTGTGGCCCTAAGTAATCTTTCTGTGGCCCTAAGTAACGGTTCTGTGGCCCTCAGTAACAATTCTGTGTCCCTCAATAACAATTCTGTGTCTGTCCCTAAGTAACAATTCTGTGGCCCTAAGTAACGTTTCTGTGGCCCTAAGTAACGTTTCTGTGGCCCTAAGTAACGATTCTGTGGCCCTCAGTAACAAATCTGTGTCCCTCAGTAACAATTCTGTGTCTGTCCCTAAGTAACAATTCTGTGGCCCTAAGTAACGTTTCTGTGGCCCTAAGTAACGATTCTGTGGCCCTCAGTAACAATTCTGTATCCCTCAGTAACAATTCTGTCTGTCCCTGAGTAACAATTCTGTGTCCCTAAGTAACGTTTCTGTGGCCCTAACTAACGTTTCTGTGGCCCTAAGTAACGTTTCTGTGGCCCTAAGTAACGATTCTGTGGCCCTAACTAACGTTTCTGTGTCCCTAAGTAACGTTTCTCTGTCCCTAACTCTCTCCCTGAATACAGCCAGGTCTGCCTCTGTTGAATGACTGGAGGCAAATGGAGAATTCTAAAATGGCCGCCATTTATAGCTCGACCATTACACTGTGCTGGCTGGCTGGCTGCTGATTGGCTAATGCGATCACATGTCATGAATGAATGCATTATGGGTCAGCGCGCCTTCCCAGACATCCCCGCTCCGTCGCCACACATGTCGCCGCCATTTTAGGAAAAATTTCGATTCGCGCATCCGAAGTCTGCTTATTTTCGGATTCGACGCGAATCGAAATTTTCCTAATATTCGAAACGAATTCCACTTCGCCTACTTCGATTCGCTCATCTCTAGTCTTCACCATAGTGGAGTTTGGAGTGTGACTGTTTGAGGTTGTGGACAGGTGTCTTTTATACTGATAACAAGTTCAAACAGGTGCCATTGATACAGGTAATGAGTGCAGGACAGAGGAGCCTCTTAAAGAAGAAGGTACAGGTCTGTGAGAGCCAGAAATCTTGCTTGTTTGTAGGTGACCAAATACTTATTTTTCACCATAATTTGCAAATAAATTCATTCCAAATCAGCCAATGTGATTGTCTGGATTTTTTTTCTCATTTTGTCTCTCATAGTTGAGGTCTACCTATGATGCCAATTACAAGCCTCTCTCATCTTTTTAAGTGGGAGAACTTGCACAATTGGTGGCTGACTAAATACTTTTTTGCCCCACTGTACATAAGTGCAGCTATCCAACCTTAATTATTCTCCCAGTTTTAAGCCTTTTTTGCCTGTTTGAACTCCTTTCAGCCATCGCACAAGACATTTATTATTATTTTATTATAATATTAAAACAATGTATTTATTTTTTTAAATTATTATTATTGTTGAAGTTAGGTGATTCTTTTTTAAATAAAAGGATAAGAAATGATAGCTTTTTGTTTAAATTTAGTTATTTTATATATTGTTTTGTGGAAGATTTATGTAATATCAGCAGATGATGTTTTTCCCTCCAGATGTCCAATAGTCATCCATTCTGCATGTTAGATCCAATTACTACCAATTTCCTAATATTTTGTTTTACTGGCCAAAGTATTGGCCATTTTTGGCCAGTCTTTATGCTATATTTTTTTTAAATGGTGGTTTTGTGGTCTATATCCTGCTTTAGCCTTAGTTGAGGTTTTGGCTCCCTCCTGTGGCCTTTTTTGGGATTACAGGGCCATTTTTGGGTCTGGCTCTATTGTTTAATTTGGAGGTTTTTTGATGTCCGATATCACTGACTTATGACGTAATGACGCCGAAGTCATGACATCATCACCATGCGTCATTCCATGTGCTCACAATATTTCCTGTTTGAAGTTTTGGCGCCAATCCACCACTATTTAAGGTTTATTGAGTTTTCAGGCACCAAGGACTACACTGGGGCTCTTGTTTGGGCAAACCTTGCCCCTTTTTTGTCCACCAATGAGACTTCTGCCTTTTTACCATCTAGGTGCAACCAAGCTTGGGTTTCATCATTAAAAAATGTTATGGTTGGTTACCACATCCTTACACAATTGGAATGGTATGTTTTCTTGGATTTATATAATACTTTATCTATTTGTTTATTTACTTTAGCCAAACAACGGGTCTTTTTTGTATTTTGGTTAAATATATTATACATTTATTTTTTTGGCCCTTCTCTGTAATGTATGCATTTTTTTGACTAACTTTGGGGAGGAGGGGTGTATTTGGCTTTCAGAGAAGTAAGAGGCCTATATATTTTTGTTTTTCTTTTTTTTTCTTCTATTTTAAAAAGTTTTTTAGTTTTTAATCATTAATTATCTCATGGACTCTTAGAACATTGGTTTGGCTTTCTGCTATCTATCTGCCAGAGGTACTCCTGGATTGATGGTTCCCTAATAGGACCAGAGGTACTCATGGACTGGTGATTTTCTCCCGGAGTCCACTAAATAAAGATTTCTCCTTATATTTTCTACCAATATTGATCTTCATCTACATCAGGTGTTACTATTGAACAGAGCACCATTATCGGTTGGTAATTTCTGCCTTTACTGTATTTATCTATTTTTGCTTTACATTTTCATTGAGTTTATTATTAAGTTTCATCTGTATTTTCATTGTTAATTGGTTTTGTATCTTTTGATTCCACTGTAGGCACTGTTTGGTTTTTCCTAAATTCCCTGAAGAAGTGGGTCATATCCCACGAAACGCGTTTGATCTCTTGATTGAGTATCCAGTTTTCTAATTCAATACTAAGGAAAACATTTTGTTATTTCACCTGTTGAATGACGATCAGATTCTCTAGTGGTGTCGGTGGACTCATGCCCGTGATGCTTTTGCGTCCTGGGCCAGAGTATTTTGCCTACTGTTGCCATTGGATTTCTTGAATGATTTTTTACAGTTCCATATTCAGTCTAATGGAAAAACCTTTTTGTATCTTACTTGTTTAATAACGATCTATTTCTCTAGTGTTATTGGTGAGGCTTCTGGACTCTTTTGCTTTTTTACTGATGAAATAGAGGTGTGGACAGGTGGTGACAGGTGAGACTGAATGTCTCTCCAGGTCCCATCCAATTTTCCTATCTAACAATGATCTCTTTAAAGAGGCATCAGGGGTCTAAAAGATGCTTGATGTCTCACCTGTCTTCCAATACTGTCTGGAAAACTGACAGTAGGATTCACACTTTTTGTACAATGTCAACCTGTGCAACCTTTTGACCTTCCTGAGCCACGATGGAAGAAGAGGAATTGTCTTGGGCCACACATAAAATACAATAAAAGTAAGGATAGCTAATGAGTAGAAAAGGTCAGGCAGATCACAAGTTAACCAATCACTGATATAAATAATGTACCTATCTAAGTAATGAAACGTCCGGGGAGAAATTCAGCTACAATTCGCACTGGCCCTAATCATCGGTGTGAAAGAAGCCTATGTATGTGCTGTGTGGGGAGGTGGGGGGGGGGGGGGGGGCTGTGGGTGCAGGGCACATCTGAGATCTGGGGAGGGGCACAGCTCACCCCAGCACCCCCTAGATCCTGCTATGCAGAATTTACTCACCTGACACCCATATATTCCTCGTAGCTGGTGCTATTGCGAACATTGCAGCCCCGGCATCCCTCCAGATATGCATTTGCCTGGCTTGTGAAGGCTGCCACAATGGCTATGCTTGCATGGCATCCCCGGCTTCTCTACAGATGTGAATTTGCCAAGCTTGTCTGTATTGGCCTCTGTGGCTGCTGTGCTTGTGCAGCATCTCCCACATCCCTACATATGTGAATTTCCCTAGCTTGTCTGTGTCGGCTGCTGTGCTTGCATGGCATCCTTGGTGTCCCTCGAGATGTTCTTGGGCCACATGCCAAACTCTGTGGGGTTGCAGGTGGCAGGGGTCTTTGGATGGTGTCCCCCATGTTTTCTTCCTTGTTGGATGCTAAGCAAGGGTCAAATGAGAGGCCTACCCCGGGGTGGGTACTTCTAGGATACGCTAGGCCCTTTGGTTAGTTTTACTGTCTTGCACAGGGTTACCCTTACTTTGAACAGACAGATGAACCCCATTAAACTCCTTTGATATACTTTACACCTCTACGGTTACTTGTGCAATTAGGAGGGACACCCAGAGTCCTTGTCTTCTCCATCTGTCCAGCATATCACTGCTACTTCACTCCCAGTAACGGTATGATATCCTGCCATGTACCTAGTGGACTTCATGCATGCACTTCACTTAACTCTCTTCTATATCTGGGTAAAAGATGAGGGCCCCGGCAGGGCAGATCTGCTCCCAGTGCTATGGGAGACAGATTGCTGCTGAAGGAGTGCAGACATCTCCCATGCTGCAAGAGGCTATCTCACCTACCTCATGTACACGGTTAACGGCAGGCTGCTAGATACATCTTTGTCATCCTTTGTAATAACAAAGGGGTGTTGGAGCAAAGGTGGGTCACTCATATGGCGCAATTCAAGTACAAGATCCACTACAGACCTTGAAAACTCAATGGGCACGCCGATACTCTGTCCCGATATCTGGTGGAACTCCCAGGAGAAGATGTGGGCTCCTGCCAAGAAGACATCGATGTAACCCACATTCTACCCACACGAACACCTCATGTTTGCTAAAAGAACTGGGAGCGGCTCCCCAGGTGGAGAAATCTTCAGCCGAGAGGAAAGGGCGCTGATTCAAGAGAGGAATTCAGACCTTATGCAGGTGCAGCACTTCTTCTCTTGAATGCCAGAGAGTGTCTAACACAGCTCAAGCAATCCTGAGGAAATGGGATTGACTCGAGATGTGGGACAATGTGCTGTATCGCTAGGTGCGCATTCCTACTGAGCAGTGGGACATCCTACAAATTGTGCTCCCCCCAGTCAAAACATTCTCCAATTCTGCAGAGTACTACACAACATGAGTGGATACTTCAGGGCAGATAAAGAAGTCTTTGGTAAGGAGATACCTCTTCTGGCCCTGGCTGTAAGAATGAGTCCACAAGGTCTGCAGAGAGTGCATGACTTGTTCTGTACATAAGTCCCCGCACAAAAGAACCATGGACTTTTTTAACAATCTCCAGCTCACCCTCTGGGTCCCGTTAAGCCCTAGTTTTTGTTGACCACTTTACCAAGTTTGCAAGGATAGTCCCCACCTAGGATATGATGGCCCCAACCACAGCTAAACTGTTTTGGGAGCATGTGGCCCAGGCCTACGGTTGCCCCAAATAGATACTCTCAGAGCAAGGCCCAAATATTCAAGTCAGTGATTACGTCCAAGCTGTGCCGCCTCAGTGGGATCAGGAAGTCACACACCACACCACTAGGATCATGGAGCTTGGGAGCGGTTCAACCGCACCCTGCTGGAGATGCTACAGACTCTCAAACAATGGCACCAAGAAAGATAGCACTAATATGTGGGGGCAGTGGGTGCAACAATACCATGCTCCGGGCTACTGGTCACATGCCCTTCTTTCTGATGTTTGGGTGCTATGGCTGGCTTCCAGTGGATCTCCTACTGAGGTCCCCTGAAGATGTGACATCCTGAACACCTAGCACCTGGGTGTAGGAGCACTGGGATAGGATACAGAAAGCCAAACTAAATAGGCACAAGGACATTGCTGAGGACTTTGTCCTAGAGAATCTGCTATTGCGACCGGAGGTTGGGTGACCAAGTGTTAGTGAAAAATATCAAGAACCAGCGAGGCACTAATCTGGAGACCAAGTAGGAAATTACTCCATATCGTGTTGAACAAAAAACCCTTCCCTCCAAATCCAATGTATGATGTAATCTCGGAAGGACCTAACCCTGTCAAAAGACATCTCCATTGCGACCTGCTAAGTCCCTGTGTGCTAAATGGTGACTGTTCCACCAAACCAGCAGAAGTTCAGGATTGAGTGATCCTGTAGATGTCCCACTGGTGCAGGAAGTCATTGTTGAATGGTACCCGACTCCTATCCTGCTTGAGCCTCTGACCTGGAAGCAGGAAACCTCAGTACAGCGACTATGGATAGTTCACCAACCCCTGAATGTTCCACAGACTGCTCCGAATCAACTGAGGATCCAGATATGAGCCTAGGTGACAGGGATATGAAGGGCCCAATTGACCCCCATCCACCTGCTGCCTCAGAGTCCCAGCCAGGACAGGATTACCTGCATACTAACTCCCTAGAGGGTTCATCGGTCTTTGCGGTTTAACTGTGACCAGTTTCCTGCAAGATACTCTGATTATGTTGTTTGAACCTGTTGTGCTTTAATTATGTTCAGTGCACTTTTCTTGTTGCTACTTACTGTACTGCGATGCTGAGGGCAGCATCTGCCAAACAGGGGAGGAGTGTAAGCAGGTGCAGTCTACTATCCCCACTGAAGGTGGCGCTCTTCTGCAGTGGCATTGCAGGAGGAGAGGAAGTCAGGAGTAACAAAGCTTCTCCAGTTACCCAGGAAATCATAGAGGAGCTATCTGATTGGATGCTGTGACTCTAGCTGCCATTTTGGGTCAGACATAGCATATTTAAGGCCCTGGCTCTCAGGCTTGGTGTGCATTTCGTGTGTGGATAGTGTAGGGTCAGGTCACAAGTCTGGCAGGGATGGTGATTAGCATCAGGGATAGGTTTCAGTCGAGCAGGGAAAGTACAGAGGCACACCATTATTCTAGAGACCTCCTCATTTGGGCTTGGACCGGCCAGGCTGCATTATGCCCCTCAAAAATGACACTGTTGGCACATCTGAGACCTGCTCTGCTACACATTGCTGATATTGCCTTCAGTGTTCCTGGGCAGGTGCCCTATCAATGGGTTTGTTGTGAAATACTGGATTCTGCAGTAATAAAAGTTCTGTTCCCTGCAATCGGTGTTTACTGCCTCAGCACCAGACTGCACCTCCTCACAAGTGGTATTCTGTGGTTATCCTGTGTATGGAGATATCAACGTCTCTACACATGGATGACCATATTGGGGTGTCTACTCCATTATGTAATTTTTCTTATAAAATTCTATTTACTGGAGTTTTATAAAGTGATCTAATATAAATGATTCCAATAAAGTGAAAAGAGTTCCATTCATTTAGAGAATAGATAATATTCATTCAGGAGGGGATGGGGGTACGGAATTCATTTTATTCTGGTAACATTCTTCTCTTCTTCTACAGATTGAATAGAAATAAGCTGACAGACAATTCCTGCCCCCACCTGGCTTCTGGAATAAGAAACAACCAGACACTGAGGATACTGTACCTGTCTTTGAACATCCTGGAGGGTCCTCATTTCAGTGATCTGATGGCAGCTCTGACAACAAGCCGGATAGAGGAATTACAGTGAGTGTAACTGGACTGACTGAGACAATAATATTCTGGGACAGTATGACGTTTAACCTTTTTGTTGCCAGAGAACAGTGGTGATCAAATATCACCAAAGGAAAGCTCTATTTGTGTAAAATAAAAATGATAAAAATTTAATTTGGGTACAATGTTGCATGATTGCGAAATTGTCATTTAAAGTGCAACAGTGCTGAAAGTTGAAAATTTACCTCCTTGGGGGGGACTTGAAGTGATTAAAGCTGACTCTGAGACAGCACTATCATTATTAATGCTTTCTGTGTTACTCCTATATCATCTGCCAGTTATATCGGTTCATCATCTGGACGTGCATCTAGTGCTGTGAAAAGCACTTCATGACTTTTTGGTGTACCACTATGTAATAGTCCTGTGACATGAAAGTTTTTTATTTCTTCTCCTATACCTTTCAGGCATTCAACCATTTCCAGGGTGTGCCTTATGTAATCCTGCATATCCTGACCTTTCATCAGCTTGGTTTGGTATAGTTTTCTAATCAAATACAGTTTATTGCTAAGATTAGTGCTTTCATGCACTTTTTGTAATTCTTTTCACATTTCTTTAGCAATTTCACACTTACATATATGTATGATTTGATCATCTTCTATGCTTAGTGAGATTTTGCTATGTGCTTTCTAAAGTTCCTCTATCCACTCATCTGAAGGGGGTTTTGGTCTGACTTCATTTATACATTTCCACATACCTTCTCTTATTAGCACCATTTTCATCTTGAATTTCCAAGCTTGGTAGTTCTGGTTTGTCAGGTTTGCAAATGAAAGCTTTGTTGCACCTTTGTTTCAGTCCATTTTCTGTTATTCTTTTGCAGTCTCCTTTCTGTTGATGTATCTTCACTTCTTTTGCTGTAACTGACTATGACTGGGGGTGACTGGGTGGGTGTCTGGGCCCATAACCTTTTACAAATTCTGTATATAGCCCTACAGAACAGACAGCGCACAGTCCACATATGTGTTTATCGGCTGCTTCTCTGCTAACAGGAAACAGGAATTTTTTATTCAAGAAGAAAACAAAGTATAGTCATTGATGCAGCTAAAATCTTATAAGCACTGTCATCTACTGGTTGATATAGTTATTGCGCAAAGTACATGAACAATGTATTCCAACAAAAACCGCCAAAACATTCTAAATTTTCTGAAAGCAGACACCCTATAAAATATAATAGTGGTAGTTCTGAAAGCATACATTATATTAGAAAATATAATAGTGGTAGTTCAGATTGTCTATGTCACATGCCATTAGCGGAATAGTTTATGAAACACAAAATTTCAGTTAACCTCCTTAGCAGTCTGATTATTTCAGATTTTTGGTGCTGAAAGAGGTACCATTATTTTGCATGGAAATATGTAGTTTTTTTATTGTAGGCTGTCATTTTTAGGAATAACTCACTGAAATCTGTCCGAACAAGAGTCTATTAAACATCCCGGGTATGATAAAATTTGAAACAAAATCATAAATTATAATTTAATAAATAATCATAAAAAATAATAACATAATAATACATTTAATTCAATAATATAATCAAACCAAAAACACTGAAATTTGAAATAGAGCGCCAAGTTCGCACATTGCTGAGCAAAGTCGCAAAATCGTTTTCAGTGTCTGATGACGAATTTCCCCACGAATCATTATCACTCAATTCTGCAAGTGGTTCTGATTTACTATCGCTGTTCTCTAGCTGGTCTAAAACCGCTTTTGACCTAAAGGGACGCTTTTTGGACGCCATGGACTTTTCTCAGTTTCCAGGCAGAAAAAACAGACAAAATGCAGGCAGGGCACAGGACAAAGCACTAGGGAAAAAATGTATGTGAAATGGGTTGAAACAGCAATGATTTACTATGTAAAAGTTGTTTGGAAAAAAATGATATTTTTAAAAATTTTAAAATTTCCCGCCACCAGCGGCGGCGCCCGTACGTCCCGACGTCACAGGGACCGGAACACAGAAGCCGGATGCCGGCATCGGCCGGAGGAGATGGCCGGGGATGCTGCAGGGGACACATCGCGGGAGCGAAGGAGAAGGTAAGTGCTGCAGGGACTCCCTATGCAGCGCCGCATGGTAAGCCCGAGTGTAGCTCGGGGTTACCGCTTTTGGCACTGACATTTTACCCCGAGCTACACTCGGGAATACCACTAGGGAGGTTAAAAATACACTAATTAATTTTAGGGAGAACCGTAGGTATACTTCTGGCGCCGCTCGAGGCTGACAGCAGACAAAGATCATCCCGCCAGCAGAGAAAGGAAGATGGGAGCAGCATCCCAAGTAACTTCACAAACTTGACAATGTAGATGAGGATGAACGCCACTCAAACCGATCCCCAGGAGTCAGAGAGGAACAGAATGTAGTGAAGCTTCTGTGACCAAGTGCCCTGTGGGCAGGGTGAAATGCATCAGAGGACATGGCCAGAGAGACGGCTGAGGCCATCTCACTACATCCTGTTCCTCTCTGACTCCTGGGGACTGGTTTGAGTGGCGTTCATCCTCACCTACATTGGCAAGTTAATTTTAGGGCACACAAATGCAACATTACCCCTTTTTTTAGTACAATTTAAAAAATAATAAAATTGTGCACGCCAATGAAATGTCTACAAAGTGCAGTAGCCTATATTTTCCATAGGCAATGATTCAAAAGCCCCTACTAGTCACCAGTTCAGATTAATCAGTGAATAAAGGCCTAGAATTAATGTTCTCACTCCAGCATGCACAGCAATATGTAATTTGTGCAGCGCAAGGGACATTTGTGCATATGTGCCTCAACACATGCATTTACATTTGTACACATGTATGTGGGGGTGAGGGGTCATACTTTTTTTTTGTCAATTTCAAGCGCTTGGATGTTACTTTATTTTTTTCTACTTTTTTCCTCTTTAAAGAGAACCTATCACCAAAAAAAAAGTTAAAAGACTCATTAGATATTAGATTGTAGGCTCTTATGGAGCAGAGCCCTCATTAACACCCTGTATTTTATTGTATTGAAACTGTACTGTCTCCCTTTTTATATCGTAAAGCGATGTGCAAACCGTTGACGATATAAATCCTGTATAATAGTATAATAATGATGTGTCATCTATCTTCTAATAAAGCTAATAGAGTGTAGATTGCACGCCATAAATAAAATAGCAGATAATGTATAAATAATCCCATCCAATTACTAGCAAAGCTGATTCCGGCCTCACTCTGTCTGCTGATACAATTCAATCTCCATACACAAGAAGAATATAGCACAATACAAGTCATGTCAGTGGTATTCAGTGGTCATCCTGTGTATGGAAATATCACCGTCTGTTATAATGGAATAGACAGACTAATATTGTCACCTATACATATATTTCTTATAAAATTCTAATTACTGGAGTTTTATAAAGTGACTTAATATAAATTATTCCAATAAAGAGAAAGAAGCTCCATTCATGTAGAGAACAGTTACCTTCATTCCTGGGGTAGAAATTCATTTTCTTCTGGTAACATTCTTCTTTTCTTCTACAGTTTGGATAATAATCACCTGACAGACAGTTCCTGCCCCCACCTGGCATCTGGAGTAAGAAATAACCAGACACTGAGGACACTGAACCTATCATACAACGATCTGGAGGGTCCTAATTTCAGTGATCTGATGGCAGCTCTGACAACAAGCCAGATAGAGGATTTACAGTGAGTATAACAGGAGCAGGGGCGGACTGACCATTTGGAAACTCGGGCACTGCCCGAGGGCCCAGGGTCAGAAGGGGGCCCCATGAGATGCCCCTGGTACCTTTTCCATAGGCTTTTTTGAGTTTGAGCAAGGACACAGGGGCCCCATGATCCACTATTGCCCGGGGGCCCCATGAATTGTCAGTCCGCCCCTGAACAGGACTGACTAAGACAATAATATTCTGGGACAGGTTGACATTTACCTACATAAAATAAAAAGATGATAATATAATATAATATAAAAAAAAACACTCCTTTAACCACCTTCTGACCGTGCTATAGCCGAAAGATGGTTATAGCATGGTCGCCTAGTTCTGAGAGGGCTCCTATAGACGCAATCCCAGACCCCCCGTCCCCCTGCGCACCCTTGGGGCATGCATCGGGCGTGCTTTGTAATCTCTGTGTCCACAGATCAAGGTAAAAGGGCCAATCATAGCAGCCCTTTACCATGTAATCAGCTGTGTCCAATCACAGCTGATCCCATGTAAACAAAGGCTGGTCATCGGCATTTCCTTTGCTCACGCGCTTTCACTGTGTGAGGAAAGGAAAGCTGATAACTGGCAGTCCTGTGATAGCACACATTCACACTATCAGTGCCGCCTCATCAGCGCACATCAGTGAAGAAGAAATATCACTAATTTGCTAAATTTTATAACAGAAACTAAGAAGACTTTTTTTTCCAAAATTTTCAGCCTTTTTGCGTTTGTTTAGCAAACATTTAAAAACCCAGTGGTGATTAAATAGCACCAAAAGAAAGCTCGGTCTCATTTTTTTTTTACAATTTCATATGGGTACAGTGTTGCATGATCGTGCAATTGTCATTCAAAGTACAACAGTGCTAAAAGCTGAAAATTGGCCTGGGCAGGAAGAGGGTGAAACTGCCCAGTACTGAAGTGGATAAATAGTCAATCCCTATATGGCCCATTCCTGGATCTTGTTACATTTTTATCAGCCATGAACTTGTGTTTTCTTAAAACCTTCCTAAAGTATGACTGCCAATTTAGTCCAGTTACTAATAAAAAGGTGAGATTATAGGAGGTCATACATTGAAGAATTTGATCCTTCTATAATGGTCAATTAGAGACTCCTGCAAACTTATTGTCACTCGACATGACCATCAGCTATTGAGTATCATCAGTTCTCCTATTACTATGCATCTGCAATTAAGTATCCAAAATCTCCCCATTATTTACTATGAGTACAGAGCTCTTACCAGCAGATATAGGTAGAATGTCAGATAAAGATCATCCCATCCAATCCCTAGCAATGCTGATTCCAGCCTGTGTGCTGATGCGATTCATGCTTCATACACAAGGAGATCATAGCACAATTTGAGTCATGTCAGTGGTATTCTGTAATAATCCTGTGCATAGAGATATCACCATTGAGATAATTTTTTCCTCAGCCTTTCCCTGCACAGGACAACAATCTAAGCATCAGAAGGCTGAGAGTGATGTGGAGTTTCATAATGTTGTGGGAGGGGGTCTACTGCACCAGTGCATTCTGGGTACCACTTTGCCCAAAGGTATGCTCCCCAATGCCCAGGACCAGGCGGAGGCTGTGGGCATACAGTGAGGAACAGAAGTATTTGAACACCCTGCGATTTTGCAAGTTCTGCCACTTAGAAATCATGGAGGGGTCTGAAATTCACATTGTAGGTGCATTCCCACTCTGAGAGACAGAATTTAAAAAAAAAAAATCAGGAAATTACATTGTATGGTTTTTAAAGAATTTATTTGTCTTGCACTGCTGAACATAAGTATTTGAACACCTGAGAAAATCAGTGTTAATATTTGGTACAGAAGCCTTTGTTTGCAATTTCAGAGGTCAAACGTTTCCTGTAGTTCTTGACCAGGTTTGCACACACTGCAACAGGGATTTTGGCCCACTCCTCTACACAGATCTCCTCTAGATCTGTCAGGTTTCGGGGCTGTCGCTGTGCAACACGAAGTTTCAGCTCCCTCCAAAGATGTTCTATTGGATTTATTCTGGAGACTGGCTAGGCCACTCCAGAACCTTGATATGCTTCTTACTGAGCCACTCCTAGGTTATCCTGGCTGTGTGCTTCGGGTTGTTGTCATGTTGGAAGACCCACCCAGCCACGACCCATCATCAATGCTCTGACTGAGGGAGTTGTTGCTCAAAATCTCACAATAAATGGCCCCATTCATCCTCTCCTTAATACAATGCAGTCATCCTGTCCCCTTCGCAGAAAAGCACCCCCAAAGCATGATGTTACCACCCCCATGCTTCACAGTAGGGATGGTGTTCTTGGTAGCAACTCATCCTTTTTCCTCCAAACATGACGAGTGAAGTTTAGACCAAAAAGTTCTACTTTGGTCTCATCTGACCACATGACTTTCTCCCATGCCTCCTCTGGATCATCCAAATGGTCATTGGCAAACTTCAGATAGGCCTGGACATGTGATGACTTGAGCAGGGAACCTTCCGTGCAATGCATGATTTGAAACCATGACGGCGTAGTGTTCTACCGACAGGGACCTTTGAAACTGTGGTCCCAGCTCTCTTCATATCATTGACCAGCTCCACCCTTGAAGTTCTGGGCTTATTCCTCACCTTTCTTATCAGTGATACCCCACGAGGTGAGATCTTGCATGGAGCCCCAGTCCGAGCGAGACTGACAGTTGTCTTTAGCGTCTTCCATTTTCTAACAATTGCTCCAACAGTTTATTTTCACCAAGCTGCTTGGCAATTGCCCCGTAGCCCTTTCCAGCCTTGTGGAGGTCCGCAATTTTGTCTCTGGTGTCTTTTGACAGCTCTTTGGTCTTGCCCATGGTAGTAGTTGGCGTCTGACTGACTGTGGGGTGGACAGATGTCTTTAAAGAGCTCAGACAGGTGCTACCAAATTAGATTAATGAGTGTAGTAGAGGTGGACTTTTTAAAGGCACAATAACAGGTCTTTGAGAGCCAGAATTCTTGCTGTTTCAAATACTTATGTTCAGCAGTGCAAGACAAATAAATTCTTTAAAAATCATACAATGTGATTTCCTGAATTTTTTTTTTTAATTCTCTCAGAGTGGGAATGCACCTACAATGTGAATTTCAGACCCCTCTATGATTTCTAAGTGGGAGAACTTGCAAAATCGCAGGGTGTTCAAATAATTCTTTTTTTTTTTATAATTTAAATATTTATTAATTTTCCATTTTAAATACATTTCATCAACACAATGTAGATATATATAAAAATATATTCTATAATATTATAATATCCAACATTTCTACTTTATTTACTCTATACAACATTTCCCTCCCAGCTCCGCCCCCCACCCCGTATCCCCTCTGCCTATCCTACCTTTTCTCTGCATCTTCTTATATCAGCAAGTGAAGTTTTTCTGTTTTCTTTATTCTTTCCTATACTTCATATATAATCTAGCTTTTTCCCAGTTCTCCCATTTCCCATAATAAGCCTCCATCCTATCTTCTTGGATATGACACAACCTTTCCATCTTTTTGATCTGCTCAACTCTTTCAATCCAGTCCTCTTCCTTCGGTATCTCTATTCGCCGCCAGAACTTGGGTATCAGAGCTTTTGCAGCATTTATATAGTACCATATCCCTGATTTTTTTATATTTATTTACTGTTATATCCATATTATGCAAAATACATACTTCTGGGTCTAGATCTATATCTATTTCTGTCAATTTTCCTATCAAGTGGATTATTGTTTTCCAGAATATCTGGATTTTTGGGCATCCCCACCATATATGGTATATAGTGCCTACTTCTCCACATCCCCTCCAACACAGTGGTGAACTCTCTCCACATATCTTATTTTCTACATTTGGTGTAATGTGCCATCTTGTCAAACACTTATAGTTCATCTCTACTTCTCTCATAGAAACGTTCTCGTGAATCAATCTATACATTCTCCTCTGCTTTTCCTCATCTATCACAACTCCCATATCCATTTCCCATTTTGTTATATATGTTGGCTTTGTGTTTGTGTCTAATTCAGTGAGTATTTTATAAACTTTAGTAATCCCATGTTTCCCATCACCTTGTGTTCCCAATACCTTTTCGAACAAATTCCAATTATCTTTTGTCCTTAAAGGTTTTGGCAAACTTCCAACAAAACACCTCAATTGAAAATACCGCCATTCATCTAGTTTAGTGAAGATCTCTCCCTCTTTTTTCTTCAATTCACCAAATAATCCTATTTCATCTCCCACCAAAATATCTCTTAATTGCACCTTATCTTTTTTAAACCACCTCCCTCCTATTTCTTCTCTGCCTGGGGGGAAAAACTCTGTGTTTTTTAGTGGAATCAGTGTTGAATTAAAAGTCCATTTCATACTTCTGTGTAAATTATCCCAAACCTTTAGAACATTCAAAGTGTATGTATTTACATTATCATTTAAACCCCTATACTGTGTTGGCACCCATATCGTTCTTCCCAGGTCTATTCCACTGAGTTCATTCTCTATTCTCACCCAGCTTTTTTTATAATTATATATCCAGTCTATGGTTCTTGCCAATATTACCGCTTTGTAATATCTTTTAAAGTCTGGGAGCCCTAAACCACCTCTTTCTTTCCTCCTACTCAACAGTTCGTATGACAGTCTTGGTTTTTTATTCCTCCATATGTATTTTATCAGTTTCTTAATTATTTAAAAAAAAATCTCTGGGAGTTTAATTGGGATCATTTGATATCTATATATAATTTTTGGTACTATTACCATTTTTACCAGATTAATACGGCCCATCCATGTCGGGGTTCCTCCCTCCAATCTTTTTAACTCGTCTCTAATCTCATTAATCAGTGAAATATAGTTTAATTTATATAGATGTTTGTGTGAGGCTGTAAGTTTTACTCCTAGATATTTTATATCTCTGTCTTTCCATTTAAAAGGGAATTCCTTTTGTATTTTTTCTTTTTCACTTTTTAAGATGTTTATATTTAGAATCTCCGTTTTTGTTGGATTTATCTTTAGGTTTGATAGTTCTCCATATTCCTTTAATGACTTCATTAAATTTGGAAGTGTTATCCTGGGATTTCCTACGTAGAACAGCAAGTCGTCTGCAAAAGCAGCAACTTTATGTTCTGTATCTCCTATCAGGATTCCCTTTACATCTCTATTCAGCCTTATTGTTGACAACAATGGTTCTAATGATATAACATACAACAATGGGGACAATGGGCATCCCTGTCTTGTTCCATTTGACATCTCGATGGGTTCTGACCTCTCCCCATTTACCCCAATAACCACAGAAGGGTATCTGTACAACTTCCCTATCCACTCTCTCATCCTAGGCCCAATACCTAAGGCTTCCAGAGTATCCATCATGAATCTCATATTCACTCTGTCAAACGCTTTTTCAGCATCTATAGAGAGTAACACCACCGGTTCTTTTCCCTTTTTGCTCTTTTGGATTAACATCAGTGATCTTAACCCATTGTCTTTACCCTCCCTCCCTGGGACAAAACCCACCTGATCCTCATGTATCCATTCTGGCATTAGCTCTTTCAATCTATTTGATAGGACCTTTGCATATAACTTAATGTCGGTGTTCAACAGTGAAATAGGTCTATAGCTCGAACACTGTGAGGGATCTTTTCCCTCTTTTTGAATGAGCACAACTTGGGCTTGTAATGATTCTCTTCTTATTTCCATTTCTCCACCTAGAGCATTCATGTAATTTCTAAGTTTTGGTACTAAAATTTCACTGAATTTTTTATAATATCTCACTGTATATCCATCTGGTCCTGGACTTTTCCCCGACACTGACCCCTTCAATGCTAGTTTTATTTCGTCCTGTGAGATATCTGCATCTAGGAAGTTCAGTTGATCCTCGCTTAGTTTTAGTAACCCAGCCATTTCCAGATATTTCTTTCTTTTTTGATTCTTCTCACTTTGTATATTTTCTAATCCTTCCAGGGGGCTTATATTATACAGTTTCCTGTAATATTCTGTGAAGGCTTTGATGATATCTTTATTTGAATGCGACATGTTTCCTTTAGCATCTTATATTTTTTCTATATAATTTCTATTTTTCTTTTTCCTCAGGGCTCTCATCAGATATTTTCCAGGTCTTTCTCCCCATCTATATCTCTCACTCAAAACTCTATTATATACTTTTCTCCTCTCCTCTTCTATCACTTCTTTCAATTCTTCTTGCTTTTTTTTTAACTTCAGCTCTATTTCTTTTGTTATTCTGTTCTTATGTATTTGTTCTATTTTACTTATTTCTTCTAAGAGGTCACTCATTTTCTCCCTTCTTTCTTTTTTCTTTCTTGCCCCAATTGCCATTAATATTCCTCTTATGTATGCTTTATGAGATTCCCACACTGTGGCTGTTGATACCTCACCTGTCTCATTCTCCTTAAAAAAGCGTTCGATCTCCTCCCCTATTTTCTGAGCTATTTCCTTTTCCACTAAGAGTGTCTCATTCAATTTCCATCCCAGCCCTCCGATTTTCCTCCTCCCCCATTCCATTTTCATAATAACTGGGGCGTGATCTGATAAAGATATTGTCTCTATTTCTACCTGGATCAGATGGTCAATTAATTGATGTTCTATTAATATATGATCTAGTCTTGAATATCTCTTATGCATGTTTGAAAAGAAAGTATAATCTCTATCTTGCATATGTGTAATTCTCCAGGCATCTACCAGTTGACTTATATGTAATTTTTTTTTCAATAATTTCAGGGCCCTACTTCCCTCTCTTTTTATATGGGAGGTGGCGTCCCTTTGTGGTTCCATACAAAAGTTAAAGTCCCCTGCCAGGATCAAACGTCCTTTTTTAAAGTCCATCAACTTCCTCAACACTTTTTTCAGATACGCCTCCGGTTTTTTATTAGGACAGTAGATATTGGCCAGTGTACACTCGATCTCTTGTAACTTGCCCTTTAAAAACAAGAATCTCCCATCTGGGTCTGTTTTTCTATCTTCCAACTCAAACCTAATATTCTTTGCCAAACCTATTGCTACCCCTTTTGCTCTTTTAACCGGGGAGTCTGCATAGTACCATGTTGGGTGATTTCTAGACCTCAGCCTAACATTTGACTTTATCTCAAGATGTGTCTCCTGTAGAAATATCACTGAGGCTGCCCTATGGTGTAGTTCTTTAAATAATCTATATCTTTTCCCAGGGCAGTTCAACCCATTTACATTATATGTTATAAACTGAATCTCTTCCATCTTCCTTAAATTTCCTCTTTTCTCCTCCATCTATATTTTCCTTTTCTCTCCCCTTTTCTCATTTCCTCTTCTCCTCCCTTCTTCTCCTCTCCTCCTTCTCCCTTCTCACTTGCTTTTATATCTTCTTTTATCTTGCAGAGATAACAACCCCCCTCTCCCATTTCCCACCCTTCCAACCTCCCAACTCCCTCCCTCCCCCCTCCCCTTCCCCCACTTTTTAGGCCTATCATTTGCCTACTAATCATTTATGGAATATAAAATCCACTTTTGATTTAATCCTTGGGCTAAGACTCCGTCCATGGACGACTTCCCCTTGTCTGACCTCCCCATAACCCCCCAGGTCCCACCCAGATTTATCTCAAGCGCAATAAAACGAGGACGGTGGGGTGAGGGCAGAAAAAGATGGAGGAGGAAGGAAAAAAAAAAACAAAAAAACAAAAAAAAACCAAACCCCTATTTCTCCTCCTCCATCCCTCTCCCCCTCCCCCCGCCTCATCCCCCCTACAAATTGCCAGTCCTCTTTTCTCTTTGTTCTATTTTCCCATTGTTCTTCTTCCCAGCCAGGGATTTCCATTCTTTGAATTTTTAAACTGTCAAAAAATTTTTTCAGGTCTTCTGGAAACCTGAGGTATGCTGTAGTCCCATTTTTCCATCCTATTAAGCATTCGGGAGTCCCCCATCTATATTGCACATTTTGTTCTTTCAACCTTTCCAATAGGGGTCTAAAAGATCTCCTTCTCCACAGTCTCTGGGGCCAGATCCGCATATATCTGTATGTCTCCTCCTTCATATTTAATTACTTATTATTTTTCTTTGGTCTTCTTCCAGATTTTTTCTTTATCCCGAAGCTCATAAAATTTAACTAGTATATCTCTCGGCCTTTCTTTCCCCAGAATTCTTTGAATTTTTCCTTTTCTAAAAGTTCCTTCTATTTTAGTCCTATCCATTTCAGAGCTGTCTGTTATAGTATTAAATATTTTACAAACCACCTCTTGCAGACTTTCTCCCTTTGAGTTCTCTGGGACCCCACGTATCAAGATGTTTCTCTTCCTGTCTTTGTTTTCTTGTATCTCAACCTTATAAAGCAGTTTTTCTTGGGCTTTCCCTATGTTTATTATTTCTTTTTCTAGTTCAAAGATAGCCTGGGTCTGACTTTTAACCTTCTCCTCCGTTTCTTCAACTCTCTCCAACAGGTGTCCCAGATCGCTACAGATATTTACCATTTATTGTTTTATTGTTTTCTCCAATTCTTTAAACATTTCTGCCATTTCTTTTTGGTTAGGTATTTGTAGATCTTTTTCCATCTCTATGTTGCCTGATGTTTGCTGGTTACTAGTATCAAGGCCTAATGATACTCTAGGACTACTTTCCATACTAAGGTCTACTTCTCCTTTTTCAGTCCTGCTCTGGGGTCTTTCTGGGGTTACGTTTCCTTGGGAGGTATATTTTTTAATTGTACCAGTCTGGGACCCTTTAAGCCCGCTTCCGTTTACGTTTTTATTTTTAATTTTTCTCTGTGGCTTATATCCTTCTTATACTCTTTTGTAAATTCGTGGGTAAGGAGAGGAAAACAGTTCTTTAACCTTCAAATCTCCTCCCTGACCCCCTGCTGATTTTTAAGCTTTTCTTCCCTCGGGCCTCTTCCACCTTTTATACAGTCTCCGGGGGCCCCCCTTTCCCTTACTCCTTGCTTCTCTTTAGGGGTCCACTCAGGGCTTCATATCAATACAAGATAGAGTACAGTCATGGTCACTCACCCTCCTCATGTATTTTCTTCTTGTGAGTGCTCTCTCGTTCGATTCCCCTAAAATTCCGTTCGTGGGGGGGGGGGGCAACTCCCCAGGCTCTCCTCGATCTCCTTGTCCAGGTCTCAAAGGTTCTCCTCCCATTTACTTTTAGCTCAAGGGGTTTCAGGGGGACAGGGGGAGATTGAATCGGCCACCGGCAAACAGGTCGGCGCAGCTCTCTCACTGCAAAACGCCGGCCGGCCGGCCGGCTTCCCGATCTCCCAGTGGTACCTTGCGGCCGGTCACGTGATCGCGCCGTCCCCCTTCGTCTCCCAGCATCCAGGGACTCTCTCTCTGCCGGTCTCCAGCCGCTCCTCTCTCTCCCCATGCCAGCATCCACCTCTCCTCCACAGGGAACCGTCGGGCCAGGGTAAGTCCCACGCCGCAGGACTCAAAACATGCCTGAGGGGATAGACCTGGAGGCTTGGGGAGGCCAGACAACGGAGCTCCGTCCACGAGCTCCTACATTGAGCTCTCCCCCGCCGCCATGTTCAGGCCCCGCCCCTCGTGTTCAAATAATTCTGTTCCTCACTGTATGAGAAACAAACATGAAGTCAGCCCCCGACTCAGAGATGAGCCACTTGTGTGCATCAATAATGTACAGAGTTCTTCTGCGAGATGTCTTGTCCCATGCCACTGCACAATTGTAACAGAGGCACGTGCTGAGCCTTCACCCATTCCACTAGTCCAGCACCCTCTGTTACCTCACTCCCAGCAACAGAATGAAGTCCCTCCATGCACATAGCATAGAATTCATGCATGCACTTGACTCCTTCCTTCCCATACCTCGTGATCAGGCCTTGTATCTCTGTAATGCTAGTCTGCTCCCGATGACTCCCTTGCTGCCAGAGGACCTGACATCTAACCAAGTACCACGACAAACAACTAGTTGCTGTAGCTTTTGCATTTTGCGGTTGCCCATGGCAACTACTTCCTCTTTACCCTGCCGAGTTAAACCTTTTGTAGAGGTGTTACTCATACTCCATAGTACTTTGGAGACCTAGGTTCTCTGGGATACACCAGAACCCAACATGCACCTCTTGAATAACTTCAGACCAGGCTCAAAGCAGTTAAAATAACTTTACTGAGAGCTTTGCCCATAAGGACTCTACCTGTGCAGGTACAATGGGGCAGCAGCAATCAGTGTTAGGGAAATTATGTTTTTTTTCATTATAAGTGCTATGTAAAGTCCATAATTGGAAGATCCAGCATGGTAGTGTCCATCATTATGGTGCCCAACGAGTCAGCGTCCCTGGAGCGTTCAACAGGTCCCAGAAGCCTTCTTCTTCAATACTTTACGTGGCCCACGGGGACCCTTATCTCTCTCCTTTTATCATACACAAAAGGCCCACAAACTAACCTGGAGAAGGCAGCAAAATATTAGCCCCTTCTCTCTGACTTGGGCAGATGAGTTGGGTAGCTAACGTTCAGTAGGCAACCTGCCTACAATGCAATTAGTTACATGTATTTCTGGGAGAGAAATTAATTTTCTTCTGATAACATTCTTCTCTTCGTCTACAGATTGGATAATAATCGCCTGACAGAGAGTTCCTGCCCCCACTTGGCATCTGGAATAAGAAATAACCAGACACTGAGGACACTAAACCTGTCTGAGAATAATCTGGAGGGTTCTCATTTCAGTGATCTGATGGCAGCTCTGACAACAAGCCGGATAGAGGATTTACTGTGAGTATAACAGGACTGACTGAGACAATAATATTCTGGGACAGTTTTATATCCAAACTAAAGCATATAATCATAATGTGGTCAGATTGTGTTTGTTTTTTGATATCTATAAATACCCAATCCTGGATCTTATCACACTCAGGAACAGACTATTTCAAGTCTGATAACAAATACCTTGTTAAAATCTGGTATTCTGCCTGTTAAAGAATACTTAAAATCCAACATTTTATATTCCTGATATGTGCCTGCTGTACCATTGTACTTGTAAGAAAAGTATCCTGTTTTATTTGTAATGCTTCCTTTGTGTAAAATCATTGGCATTTCTGCCAGTCCCTCTGCTTTCCTAATAAAAACTGATCACACTAAGCATTAGAGCACAGCATGGTTAGTCCTCTAGATGTGCTGGGAACTCAGTGTGCTCTCCTACAATGATCAAACTGCTAATTAGGAAGATCAGTGGAACTGTTTCTCCTCCCCAAGCTCTTGTGCAACAGAGAACAGAGGCTATGTGATCACTTCTAATAAAAGTGTATGTAATGGTTTTTTTAGATCTATACACAAATGTTTTGCCTTTCAATTGTATTTTAAACTGAACTGGGTTGTTTTACAAGGTGAGGGATTACAGTCATTTTAACTAGCGGCGATGAGCTGCTGGTTAATTAAATTAGTGTTCAGCCAAGACAAATCTCTGGCGGCACTGAGAAGTGATTCATTTAGCTTTAGCAGCGGTAGTACTATGTCTGCCAAGTGTGACAGCTAGCTATTCAAACTGGTTTCTGGGAAGCTGGCATCTAAAAAACTATGATCTATTCTTTTCTGGTCCATTTAGCTGTAAGCCAAGGATTCTCAGCTGACAGGTAAATGTGAACAAAGGGGCAGGGATAGGGGACAAAAGCATGGGGACCTCTGCAGTGTTCATATCAGACAAAATAAGGCCTGGTATGAATTTTAAGGGGGACCCGGGTGTCATAATTGACCATGTATGATGCATGACATCAGCCAGGGCAACCAGAGTACTGCCAATTAACTCTTAGTATGGACCTGACAGCAGGGGGTTTTACACACAATCCAGCATCAGCTGCAGCCATCAGGATTGTGTGGAAAACTGACAGGAAGCCTCCTGCCTGTCAAGTGGAAGCATTTGGGTGGCTGTGCTGCTGCCCGATTGCTTCCACACACCCTCATTAACAGTCCCCCCCCCCAGGCATGCATGTGGCCCCGCCATGTATTCTGGACTCCACTTCCCCATCTGCAGTCCCAAGACCGACATGGTGGGTGCCAGCGGGTAGGGGTGAGGGAGGAGAGTGGACACATGTAGAATTTATAGTTATAAGGCCTTTAGTATTAGGATCATGTAAACATAATTTTTCAAAATTTTTAATTTAGAGATATCTGGAGATTTCCTGAGAAAGTGAGTTGTGAACTGTTGACAAACTCCTTAGCAACTATGTACAACTACAAAGAATTCTCTTCTGGGAGAGCTCTCCAGTCCTCAAGCTGTAGTACTCAGACCGCAGATGAAATCTCCTCTTCACCCAGCTGCCTGAGGGAATCCATGGGCAAGGCTAACCAGAAGTGGCCACTTTAGACTTAACAGTCCTGGGTGATGAGCAAGTCAGGTTTCCCACCAGAATGCCCTCTCCCCTTATCTGGCCCTAGGATTACTCACTCCTTCCTCTCCTGTAAGCTTGTGGGTTGGTGGCTGCCTTCAGGCCTTATGCTGGGCTGGCTTCTTCCCTGATTCCCAGGTTGTCCTCTCTCAGGGTCTGGTGAGGCTAAGAGATCCTCCTGTCAAGCAACTATGCCTGTAGGTGAGCCCCTCATGGGCCCACTCCCAGGCACTTGCCTTCTCACTCCATCTTCCCCCGGGACTGACTGCTTCCTGGTTAGGCTTTCTGGACCTCATGCCAAGCCTCCTACTTGGGGATTGGTCAAGATCACTTAAATATGTAGACCCTCACCCCCACCCACTGCCTTCTAGAAACTTCTCAAGTCTTTAGGGGGAGGTATCAGGGAACTGACCTGCAGAGCCCTCAGCCCTGACCTAAAGTTACCTGGCTGACTCATACCCAGGCTGAGTCATCCAGGCTGGTATCCAGCCTCTAACTGAAAACCTAGTCTAGCTCCTTTTGGCTAACTAAAAAAGGGACAGGAACCCCATTTGAATAGTTACATTCATTTTTTTCTAGTAACATTCTTTTCTTCTTCTACAGTTTGGGTGGTAATAACCTGACAGACAATTCCTGCCCCCACCTGGCATCTGGAATAAAAAATAACCAGACACTGAGGAGACTGGACCTGTCTGGGAACAATCTGGAGGGTCCTCATTTCAGTGATCTGATGGCAGCTCTGACAACAAGCCGGATAGAGGAATTACAGTGAGTATAACAAGACTGACTGAGACAATATTGTTCTGGGACAGTTTGACATTTATCCATATAAAATGAATTAATAATATGAGGGGCACTCAATTCAAACCAGGACTCTTGAGTTTATAAAATAAAAGAACAAATTTCAAGGATTGGAAACTGCATTTATTTTTCAACATACTCCCCTTCTACATTTATACACTTATCTCAGCATTTAACTAACGCCTGGAATGCCTGTCAAAATGCTCCTTCAATGCAGTGCCGACATCAACTCTTCTGTGCCGATCAAAGTGGAAAGTTGTCTTGGTATCTAGTGTGCGCTAACTTTTCAAATTGCAACTGTTACTGCTGGGGGCTGGGAACCACCATGGTCGGTATTGTCACTGATGGATGTACTGCTATCTTTGAAATGTTTACAGCATTCAAATGTCTTACTGCGGCTGAGTATCTCAACACTGTGCTTGAAGTCTTCTGTAGAAATGTTATGCCTTTGATCACAAGAAATATCATCACCACATGCTGTTCCATGCACGCACTAACACTGTTGTCTGCCATCTTGATTAACAGTCTCTGGACTGACCTGCGACATATGTGCCACCTATCAGCAATAGAACACACTTGCCACTTACTTGCTTACTTACGTACACTTGCTTACTTACTTACTTACACTTGCCACTTACGTGTAGTACCACAATGCTAGCATCCCTTTTTATACCTGTAAAAGTAAAAGTCCCAGTTTGACTTGAACGCATCTCGTATAATATACAAAATCTCCTTTAACCACAGGTACATCCTCCCAGAACAACTCTGCTCCTGCCGTCTATGCGCAGTGGTCAGGCAAAAAACAGTATTGTTCTGGAAGGATGTATCTGTACATTCTCCTACTTTTGGTGCTCATGTGCAGCATTGGGGTGTGATCTGTGACGGTTAATGTCCCTTGGACACAGTGCATCACTGGTTGGGGTACAGGAATGCTGTGCCCTGTATACTGTGATCACTGTGTCCATTCCCCGTAATCACAAAATGTAAGCAAAAGCCACGTTGTTGTATTGGCTCTCTTTCTTCTTACACAGAGAGCATGTAGGAGGAGAATGAAAGCTGATCTGTACCAATATTGTCAGAAATTTGTGAGTTTACAGTGATCTGTGTGATTTCTGTGTAAAAAGACACGCTGCAGCTATCTACAGAGCCTGACTGCAGCCACACCAGTGTAACAAACTAGTGCAGCAGCAACATCACTGAGTGTCCCCAGTGCTCCACCAACATCTGTTAGTGTCCCAGTCGCCACACCGGTCCCTCAGTCATGGCGGTCCTGCCCCTGTCCCTTTCCCATGGAAGTGTCCCTTTCTGATCTGATCTAAAGCTTGGATGCAGCTGCTCGGCAATGGAAACCCATTCCATAAAGCTCTCTATGCACTGTTGAGCTAATCTGAAGGCCAAATTAAGTTTGGAGGTCTTTAGTTATTGACTCTGCACACAGTTGGCGACTTCTGCTCACTGTGCACGAGAGCAAGGGTGGGAAACTGTGGCCCTCCAGCTGTTGGTGAACTACAAGTCCCATCACGCCTCTGCCTTTGGGAGTCATGATTGTAATTGTCAGTTTTGCAATGCCTCATGGGACTTGTAGCTCTACAACAGCTGGTCCTTTACCATGTCATGTAATCAGCTGTGTCAAAAAGAACACAGCAATCACAAAGCTCAACGGAGGTGCGTGGGAGGATGTCTCCTAGAACTAGACAATCGCACTGTAGCCGTCATTTGGCTATAGCCTGATCATGAAGTGGTAAACACAATGCTAAAAGCACTAGTTACGTGGTTGTAGCTTAAATATTGATATTTGCACTGAAAATGATCATTGGCTATTTTTTTTTAAAGTTTTTTTAAGCTTCAGTAAAACATTTGGCTCTGTCAGTAAATTTTGTGTTTTGTGTCAGTAAAGTTCAGTTCCAGAGGTTGGCAACCCTGGCTTCCTGTCACCTAACATGGCTGTCAGTGGATCTCCATTTTACTACACACCATTTTAGTACACAATCAGGGGCGGACTGACAACTCATGGGGCCCCCGGGCAATAGGGGATCATGGGGCCCCTGTGTCCTTGCCCAAACAAAAAGGCCTATGAAAAAGGTACCAGTGGCATCTCATGGGGCCCCCTACTGACCCAGGGCCCTCAATAGGGGATCATGGGACACCTGTGTCCTTGCCCAAACTCAAAAAAGTCTATGAAAAAGGTACCAGGGGCATCTCATGGGGCCCCCCTACTGACCCCAGGCCCTCGGGCAATGCCTGAGTTTCCAAATGGTCAGTCCGCCCCTGTACACAATCAGTATTAGGGTCTTTACTACACATCCTGTATTCAGCATCACATATCTCCCAATTGTTTCCTATGAGTACAGAGCTCTTATCAGCAGAGATAAATAGAATATCACTGTAGCACTACCCCCTTAGGAGTTACTAGAAGATTTGGGTCCCTCTATAGTCCTGCACAGCCGACATCACACATCTTCACAAAAGCTTGCATCTAGAGTCGGAAATAAGTCCTTGAGCTTTGGTTATTATTGTTTTATTTAGGGGATTAGAACCGGGATATGGTTAGGGGCGTACGGGATGCCCAAGGGTACTGATAAACTCTGGAACTATTTACAAGTTTTCTCCGCAACACAGTCTCAGTTGGAGAGCTAGCTAGTGTCTCCTTAGTGTACCAGACCTTAGATGAACTTCTCTTCACCCAACAATCTGGAGGTATCTCTGAACAGGGGGTCCGGTCCATGTCACTGTAAGAGATGAACAGTCACTGGCAGGTAACTAATCTGATTTTCCACCAGAGTGCTCCTTCCTCTATCTGCCCAGGGGGTGTAGGTGCCTGCCACAATTTGACCCCTCTCTAGCTATTACACCCTGGCTGATATTCAGCCTCTGTCTAACCATTGGAGTCTAGCTCCCCCTAGCTATCTAGGAGGGCACTACATCAGATAAAAATCATCCTGGCCAATCACTAGCAATGCTGATTCTGACCTCACACTGTCTACTTATACAATTCATACTCCATACCCAAGAAGATTACAGCACAATACGAGTCATGTCAGTGGCATTCTGTGGTCATCCTGTGTATAGAAATATCACCATCTCTACACATGGATGACAATATTGGGGTGTCTACTCCATTATAACATTTTTCTTATACAATTCTATTTACTGGGGTTTTATGAAGTGATCTAATATACAGTAAACAATTAAAATAAAGAGAAATGAGTTCCATTCATGTAGAGAATAGTTAGTCATTCCTGGGGGAGAAATTAATTTTCTTCAGGTAACATTCTTCTCTTCTTCTACAGATTGTTGAATATAAATCTGACAGACAGTTCCTGCCTCCTCCTGGCATCTGGAATAAGAAATAACCAGACACTGAAGACACTGGACCTGTCTGAGAACAATCTGGAGGGTCCTCATTTCAGGGATCTGATGGCATCTCTGACAACAAGCCGGATAGAGGAATTACAGTGAGTATAACAGGACTTACTGAGACAATAATATTCTGAGGCAGTTTTATGTTCACACTTAATGAGTTATATAAAAATGTACAGTAATGTGCAGCACCCCTTAGGAGTAGCATAGGAGTTATTAGGAGGAGTTATTTTCAGGCTCCCTGCCATGATTCTTTTGACCAGAGTAAATGACCACTAGAAAATAGACTCACACGCAGATTTTAGTAAACTGATATGAGGTTTATATTAACCATTTCATGTCCAGACACTTTCACCCCCGTCCTGTCCAGGCCAATTTTCAGCTTTCAGTGCTATCACACTTTGAATGACAATTGCGCGGTCATGCAGCACTGTACCCATATGAATTTTTTAGCATTTTTTTGAGACAGATAAAGCTTTATTTTGTGGTATTTATTCACCACTGGGATTTTTATTTTTTTTTGCTATGTAAATGAAAAAGTCCAAAAATTAAAAAAAAAAGTGTTTTTGTCATAAAATTTTGCAAATAAATAATATTTCATCATAATTCTTGGGCAAAATTTATTCTGTTATCTTTTTAGTAAAAAAAAAATAACCTAAATTAGTTTATAGCCAAACATTATAATTTTTAAACTTCTTTTTTACATTTTTATTTTTTATATTTATGGGTTTTTTTTACATACTGTCACCCTAGCAGTACAGTGTCACTGTACTACTTGTGGGGGGGGGGGGGGGGGGGTGATGAAGATTTTTTTTTACACACTGATTGCTTTTACACCCATAAAGGCTGTAAAAGCAATAATTTCTCCTTCTCTCTGGCTGCATTCTTGCAGCCATTGAGAACTACTGTGTGAGCTGTGATTGGTCACAGCTTGTCACATGGTACAAGGCTGTTGTGAATAGCCTTGTACCATGTGACCTCTGTGATCATTTACAGATTTCACACGTAGTAAACAATGATGTCAGAAGTGACATATTGCTTACTACTCTGCACGTGATCACTGATTGGCCAATCAGTGATCACATGATCGGGACCTCACAAAGAGGTCCCGTCCGACGATCGGTGTTCCACTGTGTCCGGAGGACACAGCGGGCACCGGATCGCGGTGCTGCACGCTCCCAGGGAGCGGTCACAAGCAGGGGGCGGGGAGGCTGTTTATAAAAGGCCACCCGACCCTGCACTGCCACTGTTCGGCCGTTTATATACAACGGCTGGACGGGAGGTGGTTAAACGTCAATGTAAGCTTGGTTAAACAGTACAAAATGGTATTAGTACATGTAATGGCAATTATTACTCTTAGCAACTCTAAGAAAAGAAATAAGACATACATCAGAATCTCACTCAGTGTTAGCAGACCTGCTTTTCAGAAGTTACCCTAATACCCCAAACCTGAGGTGCTGTCAATCCCCAGTGAGCAATAAAAACTACAACAGTTGAACTAGCTTACTTTGGGCCCTCAGAATCCAATGGCAGGGTTTAAATCTGAGATAGAAAGAGCTTTTTAACCAGGGTAGTCAGTGTCCCTTTAAACGCACTGAGGATTCTTCTGTGCACTCGTTGGGGCCCAGTTGGCACATAAGTAGAAAGTGATGGCAGTGACAGCTCCTTAAAGAATTAAAACAAGAAGAGGAAGAAAAAAAGTACAAGTACTTTCCCTTTAAGTGGCATTTGACTTGGGTGTTGCCCCTTTTTATGCACTGAGAAAAAAGGGCCGATTTAGGCAAATAAAGTGTCAAAACTGGCAGTAGGGTTTGTTGGCAAAAGGCAACTTCACTCTGGGCTGCAGCAACCAATGGCAACGATGGTAGAAGTTCTTTTAAGAGGGTATGCCAATGGCTAAGGGAGCACTGTGATTCGGTGTACAGAAGACGTGTAATGTGGTCAGCTCTGATGGTTGGATGGTACTGCAAATGTATTCAACAGTAGTGGTTGAGGGAACTAGGTGTTAACTGAATGCAATGTCTGCAACTGTGTGCAGAAAAAAGTAGCAGATATGAGGAGAATGTCAGTGTTCTCTTGTTTTACTGGTTTATGGGACTCTCTCACCCGATTGGTGGCTTCCAGCAAGTCCTGGCTGTCTCTCTCTCTCTCTCTGTCTTGTGGATGGGGGCCCCAAAGGTTTTCTGGTCTCGCTTACAGAGTCCTGTCCGGTCACTGTGCTTCAGGTCACCTGCTGGCAAACTATAAGGCTGGCAGTCAGTGACTCCTCTTTTCCTCTTCTCTCTGGTCCGGTTCTAAGGCAGTCAGTTCAACTCTCTCTCTCACTCTGCTTCCTCTCTCCAGCTCTCTCCCCTCTCATTTCCTGTTCCTGGGCTTCCACATTTATATGCCTTTGCCAGCACACCAGCTCTTCAGAGAAAAATGTAGTCCCCCAATTAGCAGCCTTCCCCCAATTAGCAGCCTTCCAACAAAGACCTGCAGTTGAGCCTATAAGATCCATAAAGCCTTTAGCAAAGTGGGTGTCACTGAGTTGCAGGACACTGCCATCTTGTGTCTGTTTCAACATCCTGCAACTGACATTGCAGCAGAGCATTACAAATGTATTCTAAACAGATAACCTTTTTTTCAAAAAGTCCAGTCTTGGTAAGAACCAAGAATTAAACAAACTATTATTAGCTATTAAAAAGAATATTGGACTATAGCACAGTTTTAGGGAAAATACTATTTATCCAGTGTGCTGTATGATCTATCTGCTATCTCCAGAATCCTGTATATAGAGACAGTGGATAGATCCTACAGTGCACATCAAGAGACAGATGATCAAAACAATGTAGGAACCACACTGAAAGTACATGTTTGCATTTGTATTGTCCTATAAAGTGCAATCTGTTGTGGATCAGTTTTCAAAGGGCATTTGACAACCCTTGGGCAGGCAAAATGTTGCCACCTGATTGCTTGTTTTACCCCCCAAATGACCACACCACCACCTGCAACCTCATTCATTGCATGTGTGAGCAAGTTGTAAGGAGTTGATAGCAGACCTTCCTCCATGTTCACAATTAACTCTTTGGGTGCCAAGTCTGGGTCATATAAGACTACCCCCAGGGTGGGTTCTTCTGGGCTACACTAAGGCTCTGTAACAGGCTCACTCTCCTCACATATGGGGTACCTTTACTTGAGTCACGCTCACGACCCAGAAGATGACAAACAAGAAACTCTCTTGATGTATTAAACATTAACACAATTGCTTGTACCTTTACTCTGCCGTGTCCATCAATGCCCTGAGACAAGGCTGAGGCTGCAGTGGGGGAATACTTGACCTTAAGGTGGACCTCCAGTCTCAGAGATGGATGTACACTATGTACACTTGCACTATAACTGTTCTCATGTTAACTCTCTAATCTCCGTGTAAATGTACACCTCTCACTGTAGCTTGCATTTAGGAGGGACATGCTGAGCTAATGTCCACATCCACCTGTCCCTGGTAGTGGAATGGGGCCCCACTATGCACCTAGTGCAGGCTCCATGCATGCACTCACTTAACTCTTGAATTTCCATACCTCAGTACAGGATGGGGACCTCAGTGGTGACATTCTGCTCCCATTGCCATGGGAGACAGTCCGCTACATAAGAAGAAGTGAAAACATCTTCCCCTCCAAAAAACCACCTGTAACAGGTACACGCTACCGAAAGGCTGCTTTAAGTGGCTACAATCTTCCATTGCTCATGGCAACCACATGTAGTACTACAATAGAATGTCTCTTTAAAATGGAACTTCACCCACAAGGGAAAGTTCCACTTGTTTGCATTCTCCCCCCTTCCACTGTCACATTTGGCATTTTTTGGGGGAGCGGGTACCTGGTTTTGACAGGTACCCGCTCCCACTTCTGGTTAAGATTGCCACAGTGTTCTTTCAGCCCCTCCCCCCCCCTGCAGTATTCTGGGACACACACAAGTAGAAAAGGGGGGGTAACCGGGACACTGCCAGCTAAGGACTATAATGAGAATACCTAAGAAAGAGGGGGGTCAGAAGTTAACTAAATAGTGGCCCCCATATACATAAAGGATATGCCAACTCACATGGAATTGGCCATGTGGTGTCCTCAGGACCCAAATATAGCTGAGGGGAAAAAAAAAAAGAAAACACTGACAGAGGCACAAGATGCCTAAGTCAAGCGGGTCCAAAAGAGGTCAAACTGCGGCTTGTAATAAGAAAATTGTTTATATCTTTAATTGCAGTAAAAACACGAATTAAAACACATGATAAAACAAAAACACTAAATGGAGAGAGCCTCACCACTACCCCTGTATGCTTGTCCTTGCAGTGGTTCCCCTAAACAGTAAGGGAATAATCAATGTTTGCTACAGACACCTACAGTATCTTTCTAATATAGTTAAAACCACCTATACTAATTGCAAACACCAGTCTATAAATACTTTATTATATAAGAATATGCATAGAAAACTTTATTGTTGCCAGCAAGAATTAATGGATATTTATGTAGCGCTACCCCCAAAGGAGCCGCTTGTATGATGTCCCGATTTCCCCTTGCTTCACCCAGCAGCCAGACACAGTGTATTCCTTTTGTAATTAACAATTTTTATTATTTTTTTTCACATGTATTTGCATACATTAAATTTGAAGAAAGAGAAGAGAGAACGAGGCTCATCAATTACAGAAATTTGTAAGAATAAAGAACATACAATGTCAGAGAATAACAGTAGAAGGGCAGTCAAATCGTACATTTTGGGCAGGTTGAGCAGAGATAAAGGCATCCCATGGGTCCCATACCACCTCAAAACACAGTAATCAAGCAGGCATGTAAAGCGGTTAGATATTCCATTTTTAATTTTAAACAAAGTCGGCATTGAAGGAGGTATAGAGGAGAGCCAACACATAGGAATGCTTCTCCTGGCTGCAGTCAGGACATGAGCGGAGAGTTTCCTTGATGGTTTGGAGAGGCCTGGGAAAGGCAGGCACAATAGAATATAAAGGGGCTCGAAAGGGAGGGAGGTATGCAATAGCAATTATAGTAAAGCCAAAACCTCTTCTCAAAAAGGAGTGATGGACCTACATTCCCAGAAAATGATAGAGGATGCAGTGTGGTTTATTAGAAAATTCGTAGAATTTCTGTTTGACCCAAATGAGGGATTGTGCAAATTTACATGAATCGAGGGCTTTGATTTGGTCACAGAGAGAAGTTAGCTTATAGAGCCCAGTAATAGATAGTTTTCCAAGTGATTGACATTCAGCAGAAGATAATTGGTGGATGATGGATGCCTTGGCACTCGCCGAGAATTTTTTCAAGTGAGAACCCATAGAGATACAGAGTCCCCGAAATACGACATTATGGGCTTCCCACAGGGTCGAGGAAGAGGTTACTGAGTAAACATTGTGGCAAACATACAATTCTAATCCTTGGGAAAGCTCCTCTCGGAGATGGGCTGTAGTAAAAAAAAGTCTCATTGAGGCGCTAGTGGCAAGCTTTCGACATGGAGTTAGGAAAAAGGAGTTTCAGGGTCAGGGAAGTGTGGTCGGACCACGTAATAGAATTGATTTCAGATTAAACCAAAAGAGGAAGCAATGGGGAAATTAAGAAATGGTCCAAGCGGGAAAAGCTGCGAAGAGGGATGGAGAAAGTAAACGGTTTGAAGCCTGGTGGATCAGACACCCTCTTCACAAAGAGATGATGCTGCCTTGTTAGTTTGCAAAAAGATTTTGAAGAGGAACATTGCCACGTTGAGGGAGTGGATTCGAAAAGGGCCTTCCTGTCTTTATGGGGGGACATGATTAGATTAAAGCCACCTCCAATGATCACATGTGGTGCAGAAGAGGAACTCAGTTTGGCAAGTGTTTGGGAAAGAAACTGCAGTTGACCCACGTTCGGGGCATACAAATTCAACAAGACAAGGGGGGAGTCACCAAACATACAAAATAATGAAACAACCTTGTGGATCGACTTTGGAGGAAATGACCTGCAGGGAGCAGTGCGTCCGGATCAAAATCGCCACTCCAGCCTTCCCATTTGGGTCGAAAGCGGAGTAGGATTGTGAAAAAAATCTTGAGGCAAAGCGAAAGGAGCCAGTCGATTTAAAATGGGTCTTCTGACCGAAAATGATGTCGGCTCCTGAGGATCGAAATCCCATCAAAGCCATCCACCATTTTTGGATGGAGTTAAGACTTTTGACATTATATGATAATAACAGTAAAGTCATAGTTAGGCAATAATGTAAATAGCATTTGTACAAGCACGAAAAGTAAATAAAGTATCATCGATGAAGCAAAACTAAGAACAAAAAAAAACAAAGATCCAGTACATGGATATAACACATAAAATATAAACCGTAAGGGCTACAGCAAGAAACAAAGATATCTGTGGTGATATAAACTTGGCATAAATGAACAGACCTAAGTCATCTAGGCCTATGGCTAGACGGGTTCGGGGGTAACATGGCAACTGACACATCTTGGCAATCATAAATCCTGGCAAGAAAAAACAAAATAAGTGCACCCAACTAGGGCACAGCCAGATGAACAAAAGTGAAGTAGTAACGGGGGAAGGGGGAGGCTCTGGGCTTGCCTCAAGAGGTCACCCAGGAGGGTCATCAGGTAGGCACATCACTCTATCAAGGAGGTCTTGGGCGTTGTGGAGTGCGAGAGAGTCGCTTCTGGCCACCACAAACTTGTGTCCCGATCTTGTTTGGGGTGATGGAGGGATAGGATGGGGTAGGCGGCAGTGAAGATGTGTCTTCCAGTAGAGGGGGGAGTCCCAGCTCCCTGAGGAAGGAGTTCGCCTCATGGAGGTCACGCAGGGTAACTTGGGCATTGTCCTTAGAGACAACTAGCTTGAAGGGAAATCCCTAATGATAAAGGACATGGTGTTGCTGAAGATGTGTGGTGATCGGTTTCAGCACCCGCCATTTGGCCAGAGTAATCAGAGAAAGATCACTGAAAAGCTGGAGACTGTCCCCTTTAAATTCCAGGGAGGATTTGTTGTGGATTGAGGATAGCAGGGCTTCTTTGCTTTAAAAAAAATGGAAGCGGACAATGAAGTCACGGGGTCTGGTGCCTTTAGTGGGTTTTGGGCCCAGAAAGCGGTAAGCCCTGTCCAACCACCAATCTGATTCCGGAACCATGAGAGCAGTTGCGGTAAAAAAGGACAATAAGTGGCGGTGGAGTTGGGAATCAGCAATTGATTTGGACATACCGCGAATACAAATGTTCTGGTGGCGTTCCCTGTTTTCCAAATCTTCTTGTTGGAGTTGCATTTGGAACATGGAATGCTTAAGGTATGCATTGTCTTCCTTCCAAATCATAAATGTATAGTACCAATTTATCAAACTTATTCTCCAATCGATCTGTGCGGTCCCAAATCTGGGCTATTTCCCCCCTAAGATCCAAGGTCAGCTTCCCAACTTTAGCAGACATGGTAGCAGTGATGTTGCGTAAAAATATTTGCAGTTTGTCATCTGATGAGGATACTGTGAGAGAAGATAAGGCAGGGGCAGAGGATGGTGCTAAAGCGTGCCTGGAAAAGGGTGGTCTGCTGTCCCCCCCTGTCATTGCCAGGTGCCCAAGATCCTCCAGCTGAGGGCTGCCATGTGCTGGGATTGGGAGGAGCTCCATGGGCGGGTGATCGGCAGTTCCCCCTGCCATCGCCGGAGGTCCAGAGCTCTTCTGCGGGCTGGCGGTGGTACTTGAGGTTGGGGGTTGCAGCCTAGTAAGGAAGCAGTGGAGCGGTGAGGGCCATGGGTCTGTCAGCGGGGGCAGGGGGGGTTCCAGCGCCCAAACCTTCCCCATCCTTTGTCGCCAGACCGGGAGCAGAGCTTGTGTGGCTCACCCGGTGGTCGTAGCAGCTGATGGAGCTGAGCGGGAGAGCTGGGAAGGCCGGGGATGAGCAGAGCTCTGTTACTGAGTGTCTGTCATCAGCCAAGGTCACGTATGCGCCCCAACACAGGGTATTCCTTCAGCCAAATACACACACTTCAGCCTGTTGTCTTCAATGTTTGTTTTTGGAGATTTATTGTAGGGGATAGGGATGGAAAATTGTAGTAGGATACTCCAAAATTAGAACTATTCACACTGAGGACATCTAGCTGATCTCTTAATTGAGCACCTTTGAAGTCTTAGCTGAAACAGAACAGTATGGTTGCCTCCTTCCAATCTTCCAAAGGAAACCCTCCAGTGATACCAGACAGAGCTTTGGCAGACAGCTTCCCTTAGTCAGCTTACTGTAGAACCAGGGTCATTTTCTCTAAATTCAGGCCCTCAGGTTGACCCACCTAATGCCACATAGCAGCAAGTGCCAGGTGAGCCAGCCTGATTCCAGCTTAGCTTGGTGCAATCCACTCCCAGGAAAGACACAGAACCCATGTGCTCTCAGAATATAAATACCACTCCCAGCATGCAATGGGACTACCTTCCTCTACAATTGGGCAGGGCTGTATTCATATTCATTTTCCCATGTGCTAGAAGGCTCTCATAGCTTCCTGAAGGCGGGCAGAACACAAGGCAAACTCCAACAGTACCAGAGCAACATGAGCAGACCTGACTAATCCATCACAGCACTCTTTTGAATAGAATACCACACTGAATTTACCTGACAGCCTCTCTGGTAAGTAGAGAAACGCAGCTATGCTTAATCTAACTATACACATCATGGCACTTAACTAGGAGGTTGCTACATTTACGCACTTCCCGCCACAATGAGCGGCCTATACATGTACCTATACATCCCTGCCTGTCTCTGGGTTTAGGGTGCGTGCATGTGCGCCCCCTCCCCCCCTCGGCATCTGCTGTGATTCTATACACTAGGAGACTGTCAGCAAGTCCCATCCAAAAATTCATGGCCAGGACCTGCTGATCAGCGCTGTACAATCACAGCCCAGAGTTCTGTGTTGACAATCAACACAGTATTCTGTACAGGGGGAATGATCTCTGTTTATCATTCCTGCAAAACAGGAATGAGAGACTTAGAGATTGCTTTGTAAAATCAGAACACTTTATACACATTACACATAGTTAAGCATACATTTAACCCCTTGATTGCCCTAGATGTTAACCCCTTCCCAACCAGTGTCATTAGTACAGTGACAGTGTATAGTATTATCACTGATCACTGTATTAATGTTACTAGTGATGTCGTTGGCGTTTAGTCATTTCCAGCCACCGTCAGTTAGTGTCATATTGCTCACCGCACTATCGCAGTCGCATTTTAAGTCACTGATCACCTCCATTAGTAGTATACTATAAAGAAAAATAATTTGTATATATTGGGATTTTTTTTAACAAATACATGTAGCAGAATACATTTTACTTGATATGTTTTGCAGCAGAAAGGGAAAAAAAAGTTTTCTTTTTTGTTTAAATAACAACAAAATTAAAACAAAAACACAGTGGTGTTCAGATACCACCGAAAACTCTATTTTTGTGAAAAAAATTATATACATTTTGTTTGGGTAAAAAATTGCATGACTGAACAAATACCAGTTAATGTAGTACAGTGCTAAATAGCCACTTGATCTCACGAAAATTTTACCCCCTTCATGACCAGGCCATTTTTTGCTAATAGCAACTTAAGCTGGCCATAAATTCATCAGAATTCATCCAGTCCATCAGGGATCAATGTGTGGGCTCCCTCACTCGACAATAATCAATAGTCGATTGTTTGCTTCACCTCCATTGGAAGGAAACGTTTGAAAATGTTTAAACTATCAGCAGCTGTGTAGTGTATTCTGTAGTGGGGAAGGAATATCACCGTCTCTACACATGAACACAATATTGGGGTGTAACATTTTTCTTTCAAAACTCCATTTACTGGAGTTTTATACGTAAAGTGATCTAATATACTACAAATGAAGAGAAATGAGTTCCATTCATGTAGAGAATGGTTACATTCATTTTCTGCTGGTAACATTCTTCTCTTCTTCTACAGTTTGGCTGGTAATCACCTGACAGACAGTTCCTGCCCCCACCTGGCATCTGGAATAAGAAATAACCAGACACTGAGGATACTGTACCTGTTTGGGAACAATCTGGAAGGTCCTCATTTCAGTGATCTGATGACAGCTCTGACAACAAGCCGGATAGAGGAATTACAGTGAGTATAATAGGACTGACCGAGACATTAATATTCTGGGACAGTTTTATATCCAAACCACATAAAAAAATAGACTGTTGACTAATTGTTGGATCTTATCACACTGTTATCAGTCATTAAATATTTTTTCCTAAAACCCTGTTATATACTGATATTCCATGTTTTAAAATGTATGAGATTATAGGAGGTCATACACGGGGGAACCTTTCATGACCATCCACTATCCAGTGTCAGGTGATCTCCCCATTATTTCCTATGAATACAGAAGCTCTTATCAGCAGAGATAAACAGATTATTATATGAAAATTATCCATTCACTAGCAATGCTGATTCCGGCCTCACACTGTCTGCTGAAACAATTCAGGATCTGAGTCCCTGGCGTTAGTGACGGTAGCCTTTGTTACGTTGGTCCCAGCTCTCTGCAGGTCATTCCCTAGGTCCCCCCGTGTGGTCCTGGGATTTTTGCTCACCGTTCTTGTGATCATTTTGACCCCACGGGGTGAGATCTTGCGTGGAGCCCCAGATCGAGGGAGATTATTAGTGATCTTGTATGTCTTCCATTTTCTAATTATTGCTCCCACAGTTGATTTGTTCACACCAAGCTGCTTGCCTATTGCAGATTCAGTCTTCCCAGCCTAGTGCAGGTCTACAATTTTGTTTCTGGTGTCCTTCGACAGCTCTTTGGTCTTCACCATAGTGGAGTTTGGAGTGTGACTGTTTGAGGTTGTGGACAGGTGTCTTTTATACTGATAACAAGTTCAAACAGGTGCCATTGATACAGGTAATGAGTGCAGGACAGAGGAGCCTCTTAACCACTTGCCTACCAGGCACTTATACCCCCTTCCTTACCAGGCCAATTTTCAGCTTTCAGCGCTGCCACACTTTGATTGACAATTGCGCGGTCATGCAACATTGTACCCATATGAAATTTTGATCATTTTTTTCTCACAAATAGAGCTTTCTTTTGGTGGTATTTAATCACCACTGGGCGCTTTACTTTTTGCGCTATAAATTAAAAATGTGCAAAAAATTTGAAAAAAAAAAAAAAGTTTATTTGTTTCTTTTATAAAATTTTTCAAACAGGTATTTTTTCTCCTTCACTGATTTGCATTGATGAGGCGGCACTGATGGGCACTGATAGGCGGCACTGATGGGCACTGATAGGCAGCACTAAAGGGCACTGATAGGCAGTACTAATGAGGTGGCACGGATAGGCGGCACTGATAGACAGCACTAATTAGGGGTCACGGATAGGCGGCACTGATATGCAGCACTGATAGGCGGCACTGATAGGTGACACTGATGATGGGTACTGATAGACGGCACTGACTGGCATCACTTCTGGGCACTGACTGGCGGCACTGACTGGCACAACCCCTGGGCACTGACTGGTGGCACTGACTGGCAGCACTGCTGGGCTGCACTGGTGGGTGGCACTGGTGGGCAGCACTGGTGGGTGGGCACAGGTGGGTGGCACTGGTGGGTGGGCACAGGTGGGTGGCACTGCTGGGCACATGTAGGTGGCACTTCTGGGCACAGGTAGGTGGCACTGCAGAGTGGCACAGGTGGGGGCACTGCTGGGCACAGGTGGGGGCACTGCTGGGCACAGGTGGGGGCACTGCTGGGAACGGGTGGGCGGGGCTAGTGGGCGCACTGATGGGCGGAACTTGCGGGTGTCACTGCTGGGCACCGATCATCAGGGCACTGATCATCAGTGCCCTGATGATCGGTGCCGATCCCCGCTCTGACAACTGCCGGTTCTCGGCAGTACTTTCCTCACGATCTGACAGCGTGAGGAGAGTGCAGCCGAGAACCGGCACTTGCATTTCCCTGTGATCAGCGTGTCATTGGACACCGCTGATCACGTGGTAAAAGGCCGGTGGGATCGGCCTTTCACCACATCACGTGATCAGCTGTGTCCGTAGGACACAGCGATCACGGAGATCGCCGGGTGCGCGCCCCCTGGGGCGCGCAGGAGAGCGCGTTTTGGGAGGACGTCATATGACGTCCACTCAGAACTGGCCGGCCGCGGTGAAGCCGTCATTCGGCTATGCGCGGTCGGCAAGAAGTTAAAGAAGAAGGTACAGGTCTGTGAGAGCCAGAAATCTTGCTTGTTTGTAGGTGACCAAATACTTATTTTCCACCATAATTTGCAAATAAATTCTTTCCAAATCAGCCAATGTGATTGTCTGGATTTTTTTTTCTCATTTTGTCTCTCATAGTTGAGGTCTACCTATGATGCCAATTACAGGCCTCTCTCATCTTTTTAAGTGGGAGAACTTGCACAATTGGTGGCTGACTAAATACTTTTTTGCCCCACTGTAAGTGCATTAAATACCTATTTGGCCTTCTCTGCTTCCATAGAACTTATCTCTGACTGGAACTCTGTCTGTTTCCTCTTCTGTTTGGTGAGCAAGTGGCTCTAGAAAGATCTAGCAGGGGGTTTTACACAGGCACAAATGTGAAACTGGCTGGGATTGGTTAAGGCTCTGTACAGTGTGAGGATGGCTGTGATTGGCTTACCTACAGTCAGGTCCATAAATATTGGGACATCAACACAATTCTAACATTTTTGGCTCTATACACCACCACAATGGATTTGAAATGAAACAAACAAGATTTGCTTTAACTGCAGACTCTCAGCTTTAATTTGAGGGTATTTACATCCAAATCAGGTGAACGGTGTAGGAATTCCAACAGTTTGCATATGTGCCTCCCACTTCTTAAGGGACCAAAAGTAATGGGACAGAATAATAATCATAAATCAAACTTTCACTTTTTAATACTTGGTTGCAAATCCTTTGCCGTCAATTACAGCCTGAAGTCTGGAACGCATAGACATCACCAGACGCCGGGTATCATCCCTGGTGATGCTCTGCCAGGCCTCTACTGCAACTGCCTTCAGTTCCTGCTTGTTCTTGGGGCATTTTCCCTTCAGTTTTGTCTTCAGCAAGTGAAATGCATGCTCAATCAGATTCAGGTCAGGTGATTGACTTGGCCATTGCATAACATTCCACTTCTTTCCCTTAAAAAACTCTTTGGTTGCTTTTGCAATATGCTTTGGGTCATTGTCCATCTGCACTGTGAAGCGGCGTCCAATGGGTTGTGAAGTATTTGGCTGAATATGAGCAGATAATATTGCCCAAAACACTTCAGAATTCATCTGCTTTTGTCAGCAGTCACATCATCAATAAATACAAGAGAACCAGTTCCTTTGGCAGTCATACATGCCCACGGCATGAGACTACCACCACCATGCTTCACTGATGAGGTGGTATGCTCAGGATCATGAGCAGTTCCTTTCCTTCTCTATACTCTTCTCTTCCCATCACTCTGGTACAAGTTGATCTTGGTCTCTTCTGTCCATAGGATGTTGTTCCAGAACTGTGAAGGCTTTTTTAGATGTTGTTTGGCAAACTCTAATCTGGCCTTCCTGTTTTTGAGGCTCACCAATGGTTTACATCTTGTGGTGAACCCTCTGTATTCACTTTGGTGAAGTCTTCTCTTGATTGTTGACTTTGACACACATACACCTACCTCCTGGAGAGTGTTCTTGATCTGCTCAACTGTTGTGAAGGGTGTTTTCTTCACCAGGGAAAGAATTCTTTGGTCATCCACCACAGTTGTTTTCCGTGGTCTCCCAGGTCTTTTGGTGTTGCTGAGCTCACCGGTGTGTTCCTTCTTTTTAAGAATGTTCCAAATAGTTGTTTTGGCCAGGCCTAATATTTATGCTATTTCTCTGATGGGTTTGTTTTGTTTTTTCAGCCTAATGATGGCTTGCTTCACTGATAGTGACAGCTCTTTGGATCTCATCTTGAGAGTTGACAGCAACAGATTCCAAATGCAAATAGCACACTTGAAATGAACTCTGGACCTTTTATCTGCTCATTGTAATTGGGATAATGAGGGAATAACACCCACCTGGCCATGGAACAGCTGAGAAGCCAATTGTCCCATTACTTTTGGTCCCTTATCAAGTGGGAGGCACATATGAAAACTGTTGTAATTCCTACACTGTTCACCTGATTTGGATGTAAATACCCTCAAATTAAAGCTGACAATCTGTAGTTAAAGCGCATCTTGTTTGTTTCATTTCAAATCCATTGTGGTGGTGTATAGAGCAAAAAATGTTAGAATTGTGTTGATGTCCCAATATTTATGGACCTGACTGTATGTGCTGACTCTTAAATGTATATTTTCCTTTTCTGCTTCTGCTAACACAATGAATATATAAAATGTTATATAACATTCAGAGACATAAATTACAGCAATGATTCTGCTTTTGGCCTTAACATATGCACATATACACTGTACTGAGGTTATTGGCAGGTTTGGTATACACATATATGTGAACCATATTAGCAACCTAGGACTGGTCTTAGCTGGTCAGCTACATCCACTACATGATGTAGTTACATCCAGCTACATGACACTGGATTTGCACTGCTCTTCTAAGCACCACTGGCACTCCCATCCTGCCTGTTGGAAGGGGGGGTAGGGTTGTGGGGTGATCATCATATCCTCCATGTTTCCCTCCTCCTTGGGCACCAAGTAAGGGTAATGAGAGGGCTACCCCTGGGTGGGTTCTTCTAGGCACTTTGTACAGGGCCACCGATGTGCACATGAGGTACCTTTATTTGAGGCACGCTGATGATCCAGACAGATGACTAAACAAAACTCTAATAAACTCTACTGATGTATTAAGCATCACCATGGTCACTTGTGCATTTAGGAGGGACACGCAGAGCAAATGCCCTCTACTCCTGTCCAGCATAACACCAATATCTCACTCCTAGTAACGGTATGGTGTCCTGCCATGCACTTAGCGCAGATTCCATGCATGCATTTCATCTAACTCTCTCTCTTTTGTACCTGTGTACCGAATAAGGTTCCCAGTGGTGTGGATCTGCTCCCATTGCTATGGGAGATGGATCACGACCAAAGGAGTGCTAACAACTTTGCCCTTGTTGCAAAAGACTCTCTCACCTGCCACAGGTACTCGCTTAACAACAGGCTGCTGGGGAAACCTTTGTTACTTTTGTAACCACTGTATCTTCACACGGCATTAACTCTTGTACTGATATCTTCATACCCCAGTGTGTCTAGTGACCTGTAGTGAAGCTGTAACTGCATGTGCAAGTTACTTGCATTGCACACCTTTAACTAAAGACCAGGCAAAGTTTCAAAAAGCTTTACTGGAAGAATAAAATTAAGATAATGATGACAGTGGACAGTCTAAGATAAAGTGCAGACATTCCCTAACATTCTTGGTCCCTAACTACAGGTGTATTGCTGCCCCAGCATACCTGTCTCAGCAGTCCAATGTCGGCTGATGAGTCCATGTCTGGATTTTAACTGTGGCTTTGGGGAGATACGGGCCATCCAGAACCAGTAAGAGCATCCCTCTCCAAACTTGTGTGTGTATTCCCCTCCAGGGCTCTCAGGATTCGAGGGTCAAGTCCAAGAAAAATCAGCCAAGAAAAAACAGGGAGTACAGTTAGCCTTTATTTGCCACTGGGGCAGCAGTATCCACCACACACCTATTAGCCACCCCCCTATGCAGATGCTGTCTGATAATGTAAGCAATATAAAAAAGGACAGTCTTACTGCTGTAAACTTGCCTTTGTGCCACTAACAGCATTAAGACCAAGAATGTGGCTTTCATTCAGCAAGAGCTGTCTAAAATCAATTAGGAACTGAGTTTCCACAAAGAGTAAACCCTTTATAGAGAGACCCTGATGAGGATCTGAAGGGACGGGGTATGGGCTCTATAGCCATCTTGCCAGGAATTGCCAAACACAGGGGCACCACTCATAAGCCATTAAAGATCCAGGCAGAGGAAAACTCTCCTGGAATCACAACTAAATGTCTCAGGACTCCTTACTCACTGGTTTCCCCAAGTCTGGTGGTTACAGCACTAATAAAAGGACATCAAATTCATTGTTTATTCAACAAGGGGTCTGAAGTCATGACTATAGAATATTCCTTTTATGTGAGTCAGTTTGAAGCTTGGGACCAGCTGCATCCATCATTGTTGTCCTTGAAGACAGCTAACAATCTACCTATGATGATTGAAGAGGTTACCAAGATGACGGTGCAGGTATTTAACCAAGTGGTGGAGCAGGAAGGAGAAGAGGTGATCCACATCCCTGTTGTTTCTTCTGTGCCCATGGTTCTGGGCATTAACATCCTCAAGGACTTGGACTTGTCCCAGCTTTTAAAAGAAATAGAAAAATCTGGTGGGTCTACAAGGAGCTGTGAACATCATTTAGTTTGGAAAAACCTAAGTCATGCTTGTGAGCATTCCTGAAAGGAGAGCCAGTGATACTCAGAGAAAGTGGCCATAGATTGAGTACCACCAAAGCAATAGCTGCTGTTTGCTCCACTGCAAGAGGTCATCTGGCCACTTCCTATATGGGCCTGAAAGAAAAGAAACAAGTGATCTCTGTTTTAGTAGAACCCTGGAAAAAGGTGGAGGTGTCCAGAGAATGATTGATGGCCCAAACCCCTTCCAAGGTTCATTGGGGAAGGGTACTGACTCATTTAGTAAATGTGGGAACAACCCCATTCTCCTGCCAAGCTAAATACTACTAGCAGACATCTTTGTTGTGTCCAAGAGCTGTATTGCTTCCTCCCAACCTTTGGTCAAGGCTATCTGTGCTTACCTGCAAGCCTCTGCCTACCCTGGAGGTCACTCAGGACCAACTGCTGCTTGTCCAGTTGGCCATCCCCCTCCAGGAGTTCTTGCTGTCCCAACAATGGATGCTGTACCCATTGGCATAACTAGAACCTTTAGGGCCCCAGTGCAAGAAACCTTGAAGGGCCCCCCCCAAACCCCCATTGGTCCCAGGGCCCTTTCCTCTGGTCCTGCAGCCCTCTCCACTGATCCCTGGGCCCTTTACTTCTGTTGTGGAGCCCTTTATTACAATCCTGCAGTAGGACCCTTTCACATGTTGTGGGGAGAGTGCTCGCTGGGCTAGACTGGGTGAGTGTCACAGATACTCGGCTAAACCGGAGCCATTGGTCCCTACATTCATGGACTGATTCTCCTGTCCTATGGACAGGAGAAATCAGTCTGTTTTTTCAAACAGTCACTTATATATTGGGCGATAGGCAACACTGCTTGGGGCCTCTCCACAGTGGCAAAAATCCAGGGCCAAGTCACAAGTGCGACTCTGTGACTCTGGTAGTTCCACCACTGGCTGCATCCATTGCTGGATAAGCATGTACTGTTGTTTGCTGCTTTGTAACAAAGCACTGGACCACCCTGTCCATACAGGAGATGCAGCACCCACCGAGGAGCGAAATTTGATATGCAGTACACCTCTCGCTCTATGCCAGGAAATAAGGACTTAAGTAAAAATATGCTGCAAAGAGGATTGTGAGCAGTGAGTCATAATCACAGCCCCTGGTTTGCACATATTGCTCTGGTCCTAAAGAAAGATAGGATCCTGCATTTATGCGTGCAATCTCACAAGCTTAATGCCTGTACCCATTGGAATGCTTCCCCTTTGCCCTGGGTAGAGGAGTATCTTATGGCCCTGTGCCAAGCCTCTTAATTTCTGCTCCTTAGACCTGGCTAGTGGTTACTGGAAGGTCCCAGTAAGAAAACATGTTTGAGAAAAGACTGCTTTCATAACACCACTAGGACTGTACAAATTTATTTGCATGTCTTTTGGGCTGACTAAAGTCCCCAGCACCTTCCAGAGGTTGATGGAGTGATGCATAGGGGACTACAATTTTTTAATGGTGCTGATCTATCTAGATGATTATATCATAGTTTCAAAATTTTTTGAAGAACACATTCAATATCTAGACCAAGTAGCACCTGATGTGGAAGAGGGTCAAATATCTGTGACATGTAGTTGATGCTATGGCATATCCCCTGACTCAGCTAAGATTGGATCACCTCACATACTGCTGCTTGCAAGGCCAAAATAGGGATATAGGTTCCAAGGTACATTGGCTCACATTTTTTGTCACCATCACAATGGCCTCTGCATCCTGGCCACTGCCTCCACTACATTATCATTAAAAGCAAGGGAGGGTTGGGACCTCACCTGTTCTTGTAGTGCCCAGTGTACTGGGCCTACCTTCACCATTCCAATGAACTGGTTTAATACAATATTCCAAATAAGATGGCTAAAGAGGAGGCAGGACCCACTAGGAACCAATATAGGGGACCAAAAAATCAGAACTAATATAGACCCCGATATGGATATGGTACCCCCAGAGGGAGGGATGGATACTATCAACAACCACATCATTCATACCAGTACACCCCAAGAGGGAGAGGAGGGTATAGACCCCAATATAGATATAGAACCCCCAGAGAAAGGGATGGATACTATCAACGACCGCATCGAACATATCAGCACATCCTAAAATTAGAAAGATACTTAATACCGACAGCATGCACAGTAACGGTCATTTATTGCATGCCGAAAATCCATTAGGATAGATGTAACCCCTGGGTAGACTTATAGTAAACGAAATAGGATCGGTAACAGAGAAGTTGGGTCAATATATTGACTTTTTTTGTAACCTGAAGTACAAGAGACAAAAGCCTATCTGAAAGACACAAAACATATATTACGTCTACTGGAAGAAATAGAAGATACTAAAGAAGTAATCCTAGCAACGGCTGATGTAGGGTCATTATACACAATTATTAATCATAAAGAAGCCATAGAGGCGACAGAATGGGCTTTAAACAGTAGTAATAATATCGGGAGCAAGCAAAAAAAAGCATATTTAGGAATGTTTGAAGTTCTGTTTAGAACATGGGTGCTTTTGGTATGATGGTAATTATTATCAGCAGCAAACAGGAGTATCGGTGGGGCAAAATTTACCCCAAGTGTCGCAAATTTATTTATAGCAAGATGTTTGACAACAAACCCAGAGAACTGATCTTGTATCGTCATTTCATCAATGATATTATAATAATATGGAAAGGAAATAGAAAATCCCTCAAATCATTCATAATGAAGATGATTAACAACCAAAAGAACATTATACTAACATGGGAAATAAGTGAGCAATCTATACATTTCCTAGATCTTATACTGTATAAACAGGGACAAAAAAAATATCACCAAAACATATTTCAAACCTACTGATAGAAACAGTTACATAACCATGGATAGTTGCCATCACAAAATGTGGCTTATGAATCTCTCTAAAGGGCAACTCACCAGGATCAGAAGGAATTGTATGGAAAAAGATGAATACATTAGAAAGGCCACTAAAGATGTTCTTTCAAAAGGGATATGAAAAGGATTTTCTGGAAGAAAAAAAGAAACAGGTAGACAGGATGGATAGAAAGGATTTAATCCAGGATGAGAGAAAGAAAAATGATGAGAAGGATTACTAAGCAGCAATAGTTTTGAATTATAACAGTATAAGAAAACATTGGGGCATTCTGACTCTGGATAAATGGTTGAGTAGTGTATTATCCACAAACCCTAAATGTATTAACAAGAAAGCACAGAATCTAAAAGATAGATTGGTGAGGAATGTTGTGGATCTACCTCAATCTAATAGTATGGTGTCTTTTTTTTATGAGAACGGTTTTTTTGCATGTGGCAGATACTTTGGATGTAAAAGCGTAAAAAAAAAACCTGAAAAGGCCAACTTTTATATCTCACAGTACGGGAGTACAGTGTGCTGTTTGTGACTGTATCACTTGAAACAGAGGTGGTGGTGTATTGTATACAATGTGAATGCGGCTTGCAATACATAGGTAGAACAAAAAAAATGTTGGCTATAAGGATGCAAGACCACATTAGGAACATCAAAAAAGGAAGTAAGATTAAGCACAATCTCAATGAACATTTTTTATCATCATAACAGTGATCCATCTGGATTAAAATTTTGGAGTATCGAAAAATATAAAGCTCTAAAGCACCGCTATGCTCACACCGCTTGTTCCCACGTTTTCACGTCTAATGGTCATGATAAGAAATGTGGGGTTCTCGTTGCTATCCGAAACTCTGTTGCCTTTTCATTACTATATCAAGTGACAGACAGTAAAGGCAGATTTCTAATTATTGTCTGCGAAATTAACACTATTTTATATACCATTGTGAATCTCTATGCTCCCATTGTTCTCCAGGTCCACTTTCTAAACTCTCTAAGGAAAAAAGCGGCAAAAATCCATAAAGGTTTCTTGTGGAGACTCTAATGCTGTCATAAATAATTTGCTAGATATTTCAAACCCCTCCCACAGCTTGAGACACTCCTTAGCTCATGTTTTAGCTGAAGCTAATCTCTAGGATCCCTGGAGATGCCTACATGCTTCTGAAAAAGATTTCACGCATTACTCTGCCCCTCACAAAATTCTTTCTAATGGACATTCAATTACTGCAAAATATATCCAAAGCTAAGATCCATCCGATGACGTGGTCGGACCACGCACTTATCTCCTTGTGCATTGAAGAGAATTTAAAATTATCCCCAGTATTTTTATTGCGTAATGGTATCTCTATGTTTTGTAATCCTGCTTTTTGTTCTATTCTCACTATAGCTTTACAGGAATATTTTGATATTAACTCTTCCCCTGACACAAATGTATTTAGCACGTGGTGCTCACACAAAGCGTATTGTAGAGGTTTACTATTGAAGTTAGCCTCGCAGGCAAAACGTAACAGGAATCGAGCCTTTTCTGACACGGTTGACAAGAACAATCTGTATCTCCCGCCGTATTCCAGGAACGCCAAACCACTAGACTTGAACTTAGGAACCTCTTATGGCGACATAGCCAAAATTTGAAAAAGGCTAAAGCCACATTTTACACGCAGGGGAACAAAGCGGGCAAGATGCTTGTGAAATATCCCGCTGCTAGACAATCCAAATCTAAATTATCCTCAATTCTGGATCCTACATCGAACAAAATCACCTACCAACCTAACAAAATAGTGGAAGTGTTTCGCCCCTACTACTCCAAATTATATAATCTTAAAGATGATCCTCATACTCCACAACCTACTCCAGAGCTGATTAATCAGTTTTTTGAAAAATTACCACTGCCTACATTAGAACATCAAAAATTAGAGGGGCTTAACCAACCTATCCTGGAAAGTGAAATCTCCAAGGGCTGACGGTTTTTCTGCTGAGTACTATAAAGAATTTCAATCTATATTACTACCTTACCTAAAAAATCTTTTGATGAAGCAGTACTTAAGTCCACATTTCCACCCGAGATGTTAAAGGCTATCATTGTTACTTTGCCTAAACCGGGGAAGACTCCATACCACCCTCAACATTTTAGGCCCATTTCACTGCTGAACACGGACCTTAAAATATATGCTAAAATCATAGCAACTGGTCTCCTAAATATAACCCCTCTCCTTATTGAGGCTGATCAAGTGGGCTTCGTTAAGGGCAGAAAAGCAGCAGACGGCACCCGTAGAATACTCAACCTGATGCATTTGATTGAAACTCGTGGGCTACAGGCTGTGTTTTTGCCATTGGATACCAAAAAAGCCTTTGATAGTGTCCATTGGCAGTACTTAGACGCTACTCTAAACAAATTTGATATTAGTAGATTTATAAAGTCGGCTATTATGACACTATATACAGTCCCTACCGCACAAGTGTTTACGTCTAACGCATTATCGGAACCTTTTAGCATCACCAATGGAACAAGGCAGGGTTATCCTCTATCTCCTATTATTTTTTTCACTAGTAATGGAACCTCTAGCAACCGCAATTAGAACTAACCCACGGATCTTGGGTATTCAAGTAGCGACTACATCCCATAAAATTGGACTGTTTGCAGATGTTGTCATACTTACTGTTACTGACCCTGTGAATTCCCATACAGAAATTTCGGCTTCCTTGCAGTCATTTAGTGAAGTTTCTTACTATAAACTTAATATTACGAAATCTGTTCTGCCAATCGCTGTAGCAAAGGGATCATTGAAATACCTCAAAGACAAAATTCCCTATAGCTGGACCCATCAGAAATTAGACTACCTTGGTATATACATATCTGCCCTGTCCTCCAATACATTTAAAGATAACTACGAAAAATTGTACTAGTCAGTCGTAGTGGAGTTGCAGCAGCTTGACAAATTTGAAACCTCATAGATAGGTAGATAGCGGCGTTTAAGATGCTGATATTTCCCAAAATATTATATTATTTTAGAACAATTTCGATTCTTATTTCTCATGCCTACTTCAGTAAGTTGGAGACGGCCCTAAAATGATATATCTGGAGAGGAAAGAAATTGCGGATCACATTCCTGTCCCTCACTGAACATAAATCCAAAGGAGGGTTTGGCCTTCCAGTACTTTCTACTTACTATTGTGCAACTATCTTTGATCAACTTCCGGTGTGGTTTGTCCCGTCAGATAAATTATGGGTACAAATAGAGCAGTGTGGTTCCCAATAGAGACCTTCAGGCATTATTGTTAGCTAGATCTGTTACATCCAAACTCTTAACTACATTTCTTCCATCCACCACCGCAACACTTGAAGCATGGATAATTGGCCAGAATAAATTAACTACCTCCTCTCCTAAGCTTCAAATTGATATACCATTATCAGCGTATGAATACTTTATTCCAAATCTCAATACCAACCCTTTAAGGGATCTAGGCTACAGCACTTTCACTGAAATAGGAAACACTATCCCAAGCAGAGGCCTACACTCTTTTCTGCAAATAAGAGGTTATCATAGTTAGAATCCAAAGAAATGGATTGAAATAGATTCTAAAATATGGCACGTTTTAACTAAGTCTATTAGAATTAAAAAATGTATCTTATGGTTTTACAAATTTTTACATTATGGCAATGATCTTTCTATTCTAAACTGCGTGGGGAGAGGGATCTACAAAGATCATTCACCCGAGATGAGTGGGATGCAGCTTTGAGCAATAACACTGTTCAACAAATTTTTATTTTTTGCCAGTTTTGGAAACAAAAGGATCCATTTCTTAATGAATTTCACATTCTGAGTTCAAATATAACAATGAAATTTGTCAATTGGCTCTAGTTTTTCTGTAAACGGAAAGTTTTCTACTATAGGCGTAATGACTACATAATGCACAATAATTATATAGATAGATGTTTTTCCACAAATATAAAGCAAGTGATATTGACTACATAACAAAGCCTAAATGGCATAATATATTGCATAGGATTACCAAGAAAAATTATAGCCATAAGCTAAGTTGAATCATTTTAATACTTAGGATTCTCACTAGTTTTGTCTTCAGTTTGTGTCGGTTTTGCTTCTCTTGGCTTTTTTCTTGTATTCGAGGAAAGGGCTATCTCTTACAACTGCACGTGACTACACGCTTCAGGTTCTTCCTCACTTGACTCAACCACGAAGGATTCTGGTGCTTTAGGAATTGGTAGCCCCTCTCCATGAGGAACTGGACGTATTGCCAATGGAATATTTGGATAGTGCACAGATAACTTTTTCTTCTTATTTAGCCCTTTTACAATTGGAGGCACCATACAAAAGTAACAATTACTAACATGATCTGTTGGCTCTCTCCAAATCATTGGCACAGCGAAAGGCATAGATGCCTTTCTTCCATTCAACCATTGCTCCAGTGCCGTCCCACAAGAATTGCAGCATATATGTGGTGCCCAGCTCTTGTCCTGGTCTCCTATCTTGCAGCCAAAATACAAGTTGTAGGCTTTCTTAATCATTCCTGTTATCCTCCTTTTTTGTGAGATAAAAGTTATTTCACCGCAGATATAGCAGAAATTATCTGCTTTATTCACACAAGTTCGACGCTGTCGAACTACAATCAGCTACAGATACTGCAGCTTTTATGCAGTGAAGTGATGCAATTAAAGGCTAATATTGCATCATCTCAGTATACATGCAATTTTCTATTGGTCACCAGTATCAATTGCGCAATATGCAGCTGAAGTTGTATCATGATTTTGAATGGCTTACGTCATTAGATGGGTGAATATATCATGGAAACTAGAGCCAATCAACATTTTTTAGGGTCATTTTCGTTTTCAGCACCCCAAAATTATGTAAGATTAGCTAATTTTATGCCCAAAACTTTTTACCTGTTGAACAGTGTAATCTGAGTATTACTAAATGTTCAAATCACTGGGATTGTTCTCTAAAAATATTAGACCGCTGCTACCTTACCCCATAGAAATTAGCTAAAATGTATCCTAATGTGTCATCATTGTGCTGGAGGAACTGTGGTAGGAAAGGTAACCTGTTTCATATTATATGGGAATGCACCTGTTTACACAATTTCTGGCAAGATGTTTTCACACTTATTTCGCAGGTGTCTGGAATGATGACTAGCCCAGCACCGCATCTGGCGCTACTTAATATTACATTAAACCTATTCCCTGGACAATTTAGAACAATATTTGGCTATGTACTTATTGCTGCTGCTTGGAAATCAACTAAAATCCCCTCTATATCAAAAGTAATTCAAAGAGTACACTCATATTACACCTGCGAGAGGGCTGTGGCCATTTCCTATCAGCACATGGGGGAATTTGACCTGAAGTGGTCTTGTTGGAAAGAAATGTTCATGTTATCATGTTACACAATATGAATATATAGAATCTAGTACAAAATTGTTTCCTTGGCTAAATTTGTGCTCTATTCTCTTTTAACCGCATGCCGCCCAGCCACTGTACATATACGGTGGCAGGGCGGCACTCACAGGCAAAACCACGTTTTAAAACGTGTGTTTTGTAAACAAATAGGGGGCGCGCACGAAGCGCGCTGCCGCCCTATTTGTCCTGTGGATCACCGCCGCAGATGCCAGTTGCCGGGTCACAGCCGCTCGTTAGCGGCTATGTCCCGGCGATCGGCGATAAACGGTGACAGAGAGCACAGCTGCAGTAGCTGTGCTGTCTGTCACCTCTCTGTCAGCTCGAGGATGAGCTGATCGAGAAAGAATAGTTTCACTTTCTCGATCAGCCTTGTCCCGCCCAGTACACACCCCCGCCCCCTAGTAAAACACTCCTCTCACTCCTATAACCCTTCCCTGCTAAATAAAGTTAACCCCTTCCTCCCCATTGCCATTAGTACAGTGTCAGTTTTTTTTTTTTTTTGCACTGATCACTGTATTAGTGTTTTTGGGGATGTCAGTGACCCCATGTCAGTACCCCCCAATGTCAGAATGTCCGCCGCAGTCCCGCCATAAGTCGCTGCCATAAGTCCCTGATCGCCGCCATAATTCGCTGATCGCCGCCAATATTAGTATAAAAAAACCCCTAAAAATCCCAGTATCTTTCCTGCCATTTGTAAACGCTATAACTTTCACGTAAACCAATTAATTTACACGTATTGGGGTTTTTTTTTAGCAAAGACATGTCGCAGAATGCATTTTGGCAGAAATTTATGACTAAATTTGATTTTTGCATTTTTTTTTTACTGGACATGTTTTATAGCAAAAAGTCCAAAATATTGTTTTTTTTTTTCCTCAAAATTGTCAGCCTTTTTTTTTATAGCGCAAAAAATAAAAACCGCACAGGCGATCAAATACCACCGAAAGAAAGCTCAATTTGTGGGGAAAAAAAAAGGATTTAAATTTAATTTATGTACCGTATTGCATGACTGCACAATTGTCCGTTAAACTAGCGCAGCGCTCTATAGCAGAAAAATGGCGTAAATTGCAGTATTTATACCATAGTTTGTAGATGCTATAACTTCCACAAAAAGCAATCAATATACACTTATTGGGATTTTTTTTTACCAAAAACATGTAGCAGAATACATTTTGGCCTAAATTTATAACCAACTTTGAGTTTACTATAGATTTTTTATAGCTGGAAATAAAAAATATTGTTTTTCTTCAAAATTTTTGGCGTTTTTTTGTTTATAGCGTGAAAAATAAAAAGCGCACAGGTGATCAAATTACACCGAAAGAAAGCTCTATTTGTGTGAAAAAAAGGACGTAAATTTCGTTTGGGTGCAGCATTGCATGACCGCGCAATTATCAGTTGAATTAGTGCAGCGCCAAGTAGCAAAAAGAGGCCTGGTCATTAAGGGGGGTAAATCCTCAGGAGGGCAAGTGGTTAACGCTTTATTTTTCTTCCTTTCCTTTTTCATCGTTTCCCCCTTTTTCTCTTTTTTCCTAAGACTATAATACCTGGAAGTCCGGCCATATATTGGTCTGCTCTTCTGGGATAACTGTGATGGCAATTAGTGCTCTATGCAGGTACTATAAGCCTTAATTGTAACCAATTTTTTTGGTAACTAAAATTGCAATTATTGACTTGGTTTGTTCATGTATACCTTTGATGGCCAATAGGCCAGTATACGATTGTTTTCTCAGATTTAAGAGTGTGCTAGCTCCATGCTGCTAAGATAAGTTTGTACTTATTTTCTATTCTGAATCTTTCAATATTGCTGTTGTAATTGTTAACATTTCAATAAAAAAGATTTGAAAAGAAAAATATAAAGCTCACTGGAGGGGTAGTAATAAAATCAGATCCCTGAGTCAAAAAGAATCCAAGTGTATTTTTCAGCTGCAAACTTTGATTCCGCAAGGGTTAAATGTCGATTTCAACATTGTTTCATAGAAAATTTTTAATTTACAGTTAGTTCAGTGTGTATTCTATAATGCTTAAGTGCTGATATGTTTTATATTACATTAATAGATCAATAAACTATATAGAGTGAGGCTACTGTGAGCCTAATAGATCAAATATTGTTATATAATAAATGCATTATGGGGTACCATTTATATATAGGGGCACATGTGCTATGAACAGTATTGATAATAAGATGTATTGTTATCCAGATGTATGGCTGGTAAACACTGAGATATTCACATAAGTGGGATAAAACTATCTAAATATGGCCGCTGTATCCAGGAGGGCTGTCCTAATGACTTCTGTTTAAGTACATTATAACCAGGAAATTGGGCTGTCATTTAAGTGTGGCCAGACCAAAGGAAAAATAGACACCGGAGGAGGGACAGACAGGCTACAACAAAATGGTGCCCGCTAGGAGATGTCTATCAATTAAGGAATAACATGGTATATATAGGCGGCTAACTCCTGAGGAAGTCACGTAACGTGACGTAACGTGTAGGGTGGGCCGATGACGTCAAGCCGCTAAACCGGACGTTTACAAGCTGCCATCTTGGAAATTCCTGAAAGCATTGGAATTATATTGCGATACGCGTTTTAACTGTGGCGTCCCAGCAGGACACTTTTAAATGTGAGTGCACTTAGTTTTTTTAAATAAATTATACAACATTTAAGTACTACACTATGACAAGCGTTTCTGTTTACATATGCGGAGGATATATGGGATAGAGAGGAGACAAGACCGTCTGCAGCAGAAAGAGGAGGAGAATGGAGCTGACCATTCAGTACACCTAACTGGGTTAATAGGGAAAGGCTTCATTTGACCTATGCAATTTGGGTCATATAAGGAGGGGAGAGTATGCATGTATGTCTCTGTTGGAGGAGCACCTCTAAGAATATAAGTGGACACAAGGAATAAGGAGAACCTGTTTGGCACAAAGTTATATATGTATGGATAAAATCACATATGAAGGACTATAAGTTGTGGTCATTGCATTTACAAGTGTTTAAAATCACAGGTGTTTTGATGTACGTTTTAAAAAATGGCACACATCTGTGCAAACAGTCAATTTTATTATCCGTAAGCAATTGTTTGAAAGCCTTTATAGGTTACCACTTTAGAATTACAGAGGAGATCTAATGCTAGAATTACTGCCCATGATCTGATGTTCACCATGAAACCTCACATGTGTGGAATGATTGCTGTTTGTTTGCGTGCGTGCAGGACCAACGTGTGCAAGCATGGGGAAACGGGGAGTTTTTTTTTTTACACTTTCGCTTTAATTTTTTTTTTTATCAATTTTATTGCTGTCGCAAGGAATGTAAACACCCCTTTTAACAGCAATAGGCATATGACATGTAATCTTTATGAAGGGATCTTGAGTCAATAAATCACAAACTGGCAGATCCCATTAAAGCAGCAGAAGGAACGTTCCCCCTCTGCTTGTAATAGCAATTGAGTGGAGCTGACCATCGGTAAAGCAGCTTAAACATGGCTGAAGTGGGTTAGAAAACTATGAGTCTGAACAAAAGTAACTCTATTATCGCTCATAGCTCGGATTTTGCCAGATTGTATACTTTCTACTAATAACTGGATATATGTAAGGATTTACAACCACTTTAATTTAAGTGACTGGCCTCAGGTGATACACAGAGATGAAACAAATCCTCTTACACAAGTTGTACCTGTACATTTACCGCCACTTTTCCCCTACATCCATGGAAAGTGCAGAATCTACACAGGATCTCTCGGCTCTAAAAATAAAGTGGTGGAGAGCTGACGTTACATCAATGAGGAGAGTTCTGAGAGCTGATTGGAGGACAGGGACACACACCCCTTCAAACAGCACACAGGAACAGAGCTGAGGCTGTCAATCTGAAAGAGGTCCCTCCCCTGTCACCATTTTTCTCTTGGTGTCAGGAAAATTATAAGCAGTGACTCATGCTTATAGCAAAGGAATGAGACAGTGGACATAAATTACACTTAGTGCTGTGGATTGAGACAAGTACACACTATAGAGGGATATGCATTGTTCAAATTTCATGTCTGAGGTCTACAACCACTTTAAGTGCCTTTTCTATGACATCTCTGGTATATCCCCAGTCCATATGTTTGTGTTACATTCCATCAGTTTGTAATACACAATATTTTTCTTCAGAGCAAATGTGAAATTTCTGCATGAAATGGGATACTGACAAGTTACCCACTAGATGTCTCAGATGTGCACTTGAATAATGAAGGAATGTGTTACCTGTGAGTTTGTAAGTAAACTTGTGAATTTTCCATTTTCCTGGAAGAACACCTCCATATCCAAAAATGTGATGTTAGAAAGAGAAACTTCTGAGAAAAAAATGTTATGGTAGGGAAAACACAAATTGAGAAAGCAAGGTCTTTAAACTCCTCTACATTGGGTCTCCACACCACAGAACTATTACCAATATACCTTAGGTATGCTTGTCTATGGCTGAGGTATAACGGGGAAAAATAAATGTACTTTTCTTCAAGAAACACAAATGAACGAATGAAGGGATTTGTAAAAGAAGGGAGAAGCCAAACTGGCCAAGACAGGACCACTGATTTGTCTAAATATAGTTTCAAATTTGGAGATGTTTTCATGAGTGAGAAATACCATCTCATTTGTCAAAGTCCTACAAGACAGTGACAAGTTGATATAACAGATGTGCTGGGGGATGCTGGGAAATAGTGTGAGAGTATTCTGCCCATTTATGTTCTCTCTTCTAGAATGTTAAACAACCCTTTGTCAAAGGAAGCAATAAGAGAACTAAAAAATCTGAGTGACCTCTGGCCAGGACTGGAAGTTTCCTATGATGACCCAGAAGAAGACACTCTGCTGGATGACGAGAATGAGATTTAAAAACCCCAATCTGACCCAAAAGGAAAATTAATCATTACAGATGAACCAGGACAGAATGGGGCGGAATTTTGATTTCTATTGAGGGGTTTAAAGGGATATTCCACTCCAAGTGAACCAGGGAACATAGCCATCCTGGTGATTGGTTCTAATTGTCAACCTAGCCCTAATCTAACACAGCTGTCACTAAACCCATATGGCTGTTAGCATTCTGAATGGAATCTTGTCTAAATGTTTTGCTAGCAACCCCAGCTTTCTCAAGGGATGAGCAACCAATGTTACAAGGGCAAAGTTCACTTCTGGCTGTGGACCTAATGATGGCACCTTCATGATTCTAAGTATACTGTGGACTAACCAGCCTTCCCACACCAACTCAACGTTGGGCACTTGAATGAATCCCTGCAGAAGAGCTCAGAACTATGTTTGTATGAAGCTGTGTGCTGGAGGAATACAATACAGGAGGGACTCTTCAGAAGTTGTTTGAGCCCCAAAGCTGCACAATCGGCAGACCCCTTGAAGAGTGTCAGGTGGTCCTCCAACATGGGATTGCACAGAAACTTGTGATCACACAGTCTCTTGGGTTCATTTACTTACAGCATATGGGATGTTCACTTTGCAAGGGAATTTTCCAAATGGTTTCATCAATACGGTAAAATTTCACTTTGCAAAGAATACCCAAGCATGGAAACCAAAAAAAAAATCAGCATTTTTCTTGCACATGATTAGATGATGGAAGTCAGCAGAGCTTCACATCATTCACTAAGCTTTGGTGAATGATTTCCATTGAAAGTGCAAAGTGAACGGTCTATTTGCCTTTAGCAAATCAACCCCTAAGTATTCAACCCTACATCAGGAGCAGGAGTCACAAGTTTAGTTGCTGCAAGGCTGTGAGATGTTGTATATTTTAAAGGCCACGTTCGCCTTTAAGAAAAAATGGAAATATTTTTACACAAACAAAATGTTCATTTATTATTTCTCTCGCGGGAGTATGCAAAGATCAGGCTCCTGTAAACTCTTCCCCAGCTCTCTGCTTCTACCTCCATAATGGTTTTTCAGTTGGAGAGCTGGAAGAAGTGTTAATGGACTGCCACAGTGGCATATGACAATTGTTTATTCATTCACAGATCTCTGTGAATGAAAGACATGGCTCTGTGAGTGGAACCCTGCACAGAGGTGCCAATTTTAAAAGTGAGAACATCTGCAAGGTAGAGAAAGATAAGCCCAAAGCAAAAAAAACAGGTGAAGGGCTACATGACAAGGGGGACAGGGTTAAGCTATAGTTGATCAGAAAAGATGGTCACTTACCAGATTGGGAGTTTCAGAGAGTAGGTGGAGCTGCTGGGGGGAGAGGGGGGTACACAAGGAGAAGGCTAAATGGTTAGCACTTCCGCCTGGCAGTACTCGGGTCGTTGGTTCGAATCCCAACCACGGCACCACCTGCCTGGAGTTTGCATGTTCTCCCTGTGCCTGCGTGGGTTTCCTCCAGGTATTCCGGTTTCCTCGCACACTCCAAAGACATGCTGGTAGGTGAATTGGATCCTGTCTAAATTGGCCCTAGTATGTGTATGTATGAACGTCTGTTAGGGACCTTTGATTGTACGCCCCTTGAGGGTTAGGGACTGATGTGAATGTACAATATATATATATGTAAAAGCGCTGCGTAAATTGACGGCGCTATATAAGTACCTGAAATAAATAAATATATAAGATCCCAAGCGGCAAAATCCTTGGGAGCAGTGGACATGTAGGAATCTTCCCGCTCTCCCGCCGTTTGTTTGGGCTCTAGGGCCTTTGGTGGTTGGGGTCTCTGGAGGCGTTAACATTTTTGGAACAGTTCATAGCAGTGACCCATCTAAAGTATGGCGTCCTCTGTTAAATCCCAGTTAATGGGGTATTATCTGGGAAGTGGTAACAAGTTGGCATCAGCAAAAAAGTGGGTTTGACCCCGGGTCTGTGTTTTGCAGCTGTGGATCCTGAAGAAGCAATGCAGATACACAACCTGATGTTGGTTCTCAAGTGCCTCCCAAGACCGGCAACCTGTGTGTAATGGCAATTGGTTTATGTATATGTTTTCTGTTTTAAGGAATGTTATTTTGGTTTATTTGTTAATAAATGACTAAGTTGGCCAATTTTCTCCAGATCGGGTCTTTGGTCATTTCTTAATTAGTATAAGTTGGGAAGGGTAGCTATGGTGAGATGTAGAAGGACTTGGAGACATATGGGTTACCCTAGTCATGCCCCACATGCAGTTACAGAGGCGCTCAGGAGTTGAAGTGCTTATGAACATGGTACACCTAAATAAGGGTGTAACACATTGCCACAGATGGATTTAACCTTCAAACACCTCAATACTGGACTCTTTCACCCCCTTCCTTTTTAGGCCAAATTTTCAGATATCAGTGTTCTCACACTTTGAATGACATTTATTCAGTCATGAAACACTGTACACAAAATATAGTTTTATAATTTTTATGAGCCAGATAGAGCTTTCTTTTGATGGTATTTAACCACCACTGGACAAATAATTTTTTCATACAATTAGGCTAAAATATATTCTGCTATATGTCTTTTGTAAAAATAAACAAAATCAATGTATTTTAGTCTGTGTGAAAGTTATAGAGTCTACAAACTATGGGACATATAGTTGTGCACAAAAGTTTGCATACCCTTTGAAAATTGGTAATATACAACATGTTTAAAGAAAACATAAGTGAGCAGGCAAAACACATTTCTTTCACTTCTTGAGGGATTCATATTCAACTGTAGGTCATAACAGAATGTTACAATCATAAAACAAAACATAGAAAAAAGTAAACAAATGAAATGACTCCTGTTCAAAAGTCTGCATACCCCTAGTTCTTAATACTGTGCATTACCCCCTTTACAAAAGACTGCACACTGTCATTGATGCGAATCGTTGTCTATGAGGCCCAAAATTCTTGCAGGTGGTATAGCCCATTCATCTTGGCAAAATGCTTTCAGGTCATGCAAAGTCTTTTGGTCTGCGTGTATGAACTGCACGTTTGAGATCTCCCCAGTGGCTTGATGATATTAAGGTCAGGAGACTGTGATGGCCACTCCAGAACCTTCACCTTTTTCTGCCCTAAACACTTAAGGGTCAACTTGGCCTTGTGCTTAGGGTCATTGTCATGCTGGAAAGTCCAAGAATATTCCATGTGCAGCTTTCGTGCAGAAGAATGCAAATTGTCTGCCAGTATATTCTGACAACATGCTGCATTCATCTTACCATCAATTTTCACAAGATTCCCTATTTCTTTTAAGCTCACAACCCCAAAACTTAAGTGAGCCACACCATGCTTCAAAGTGAAGATGGTGCTGTTGTCACTGTTGACTCCTTTATAATTGTGACCATTAAGCTCTATTTTGGTCTGGTCACTCCAGATTACAGTGTTCCAGAAGCTGTGAGGCATCTCAATGTGTTGTTGGACATATTGTACCAGGCTTTTTTGTGACATTGGCACAGTAAAGGCTTCTTTATAGCAACTCGACCATGCAGCTTGTTTTTGTTAAAGTATCACTGTATTGTGCTCCTTGAAATAACCACATCATCTTTTTTCCCAGAGCAACCTGCATTTCTCCTGAGGTTACCTGTGGGTTTTTCTTTTTATCTCAAACAATTCTTCTTGTAGTTGTGGCTGCAATCTTTCTTGGTCTATCTGACCTTGGCTTGGTATCAAGAGATTCCTGAATTTTTCACTTCTCAGCAAGTGATTGAGCAGTACCGACTGGCATATTCAAGGCTTTGTATATCTTTTTATATTATTATTATTATATAGTGTTTATTTAGCACCAATAGGTTTGCTCAGCGCTGTACAATAAAGTGGGGGGACAGTACATGAGACAATACAGTAACAATACAATACACGAGGGGTTTGAGGGCCCTGCTCTTTTGAGCTTACAATCTAGGAGGGAGGGGGTAGAGGTACAGGAGGAAGTGGCTGGGGGTATGGAGTGGTAGGAGGAGTGGAGGAGAATGGCTGTTAGGTGAGGGTGGGGTAGACTTCCCTTAAGAGGTGGGTTTTCAGGGGGTGCCTGAAGGTGAGGAGGGTAGGTGACAGTCTTTTTATATCCTTTCCCATCTTTATAAAGTTCCATTACCTTGTTATGAAGGTATTTTGACAGTTATTTTCTGTTCCCCATGAATTAGTATCTAGCCTGCTCAGTGAATCCAGGTGAGAGCAAACTCATTGACTATTTATACACAGACACTAATTGAAATTTAAAAAGCTACAGATGTGGGAAATTAACCTTTAATCGCCATTTTAACCTGTGTGTGTCTGTACCAAGGCCAAAACATTCCAGGTTAAGCAAACTTTTGATCAGGGCCATTTTGGTGATTTCTTTAATCATTATGATTTAAAAAGGAGCCAAACAACTATGTGATAATAAATGGCTTCACATGATCACTATACTTAAATAAAATACAAGGTTTTGACATGATCAATCATATTTTCAATATCAATGCCAACATTTCTTGATTTCTGCCAGGGTATGCAAACATTCAGTCCTACAGATTAAAACAGTTCAATAATGTACAAGACAGACCACTTATATGCAAGACACACATCAGCACATATTACAACAGATGGTGCAATACAGTAACCAAAGGTATCAATATGAGGAGATGATATAGGGCAGGGGTGGCGAACAAGTTAGACACAAAGAGCCAAAATTTTAAACTGTGAAAGTCAGAGAGCCACACCACGCAGTGACCTGCCAAAACAGACAAACACTCACACAAAAACACATAATTAAAACCAATATTATTCACCATAACACTTTCTTCCCCTTACAAAACACAGGGATGACCAGAGACTGCGGACAGCACAGGGATGACCAGAGACTGCGGACAGCACAGGGATGACCAGAGACTGCGGACAGCACAGGGATGACCAGAGACTGCGGACAGTACAGATGACTGCTGACCTATGGGGAGGTGGGGAGCGGGTACCTGAATTTGACAGGTACCCGCTCTTACTTCCGCAGAGTTTTTGTTTGATCTTACCTGTTCCTCGATCCAGCCGCGCGCTGTCTTCTCGGCTTCTGTAATGGCGCTCGGCATGACAGCCGGGTGCCCAGTGCGCATGAGCGAGAAGCACTTGCGCTTTGTGATTGGTCCGGCGGCTTCCGGGATCTGTCATGTGTCCCGGGTACCGCCTTACCATTCACAAAAAGCACCGCTTCTTGCTCATGCGCACTTGGCACCCAGCTGTCATGCCCAGTGCCCACACTACAGAAGCCGGAAGACAGCGCGCCGCTGGATAGAGGAACAGGTAAGATCAAAGAAGTAAGAGCAAAGAGCCGCATTCATTTTGGCCGGGAGCCACGTGTTCGCCACCCCTGATATAGAGTATAGAGAGTATAGAATCTGACAGTTCTGGTTCCCTAAAAATGACTTCTACAGCAGTGTCTGTAAACTGATGTGGAATAGAAAATGCAGTTCCTCTGCTTATGGTGTGACTTTATGGAGAGCCACGCAGAAGAGAAAAGGAAGACAGATTTATCTTTCAAAACTGATACTAAGGTTTCAAGCAGTGCCCTCAGCAATGAGACAAGGCTCCACCACACATAGTACCTTATCAATCACACCTTACGTTATCTTGAGTCCAAAGACTTGATCCCTGACCTGCCCGATAACAGGAACTGCACTGCAGGTACCTAGCCACACATTGCACCTGAAAAAGGGCAAATCATTCAGCAGGACACATTTACTCAAAAGGACAGTAATAAGTAACAGATAGTATGGAAAGAATACCAAAATAAAAAAAAAAAAATTGACAGTCAAGGTTCTTGGAAAGGGTACTTTTCCACTACATCGTCTTTACAGAGATCAACAACACAAGAGGAAATCATAGTAAGCAGAAAATTGGCTTACTGTCAAGGTCCTACCTTTCCTCAGGGCTGTGCTGCTCCATGTGCTGGCATCCATCTTAGGTGTCTGGAAAGCATTGTGGGATCCTTTATGCTTTCAGTCCTCTGCGGCTCCTCCCCCAGGAGGTGGCGGCTTGTCACATAGAAGTCTGCTGTTTGTAGCTGTCCATTGTATTCGTGTCCTGTCTCTTGCACAGCAGCAAGCTCCTGTTTAGCTATTCTTTGCTTTCCTGGATACGGACTCGGCTTTTTGTAAGACTCCTCCTGGCTTCTGACCCCGGCTTTGGCAGCCATTCTTCCTGGCTCCTGATCCCGGCTCTGGTGACGATTCTTCCTGGCTCCTGATCCCGGCTCTGGTGACGATTCTTCCTGGCTCCTGATCCTGGCTTTGGCTACGATTTCCACTGTTGGACTTGCATAGACTCTTGTCTTATTTTTATATTAATAAACCTACCTTTAATTGCACCTCCTTGGGTGTCTGGCTCCTCGTTCCCTGACACTACACGAATGCCATGAATCCTGACAGTGCAGGTTCTCCCTCGCTCCCTATGTTGGTTGCCAGACTTGATCAGCAGGATCTCTTGTTGGATCAGTTTGCTCAGGTGTTGCAGACGCTGCTTGCACGCACAGCGCACCTTACTCCTGGTGCTATTAGGCCGGTTGTCGCTCCCGCTGTTGCTCCGGTTGTTGCGCCTACCTCTGCATCTGCTGCCGCACCTGCGGTGCCCAGAGGTATGACTGGTTCAGCCCCCTTCCACAGCGCTTTGGGGGTGAGCCGAGTCAGTGTTTCCTTAACCAAGTGGGCATATATTTTGAATTGATACCCCACGCTTTTCCTATGGAGAGGTCAAAGGTGGGCTTCCTAATTGCTGCTCTCGGACAAGGCCTTGACCTGGGCAAATCCCTTATGGGAGAACGATAACCCTGTGATTCACGAGTTTGCCGGTTTTGTTGCCTCCTTCCGTACGGTATTTTATGTACCTGGTCTGTCCGGGAAACGCTCGCACCTGAGATCCTGTCGGGGGGCAGATCTTGGGTGGAGTTTCCTCATCCCCGGTTTCCCGCAAAGATAAACTGCTAATCACTGTTACTCTCTTTGGCAGGAGGCTCGGTGACGGCCCAGGCGTTGGTAGACTCTGGGGCTGGCAGGTTGTTTATGGACAGTTCGTTTGCTGCCCAGTACTCCATTCCCCTGCAGGCTCGAGTTACTCCATTGGTCCTTGAGGCGATAGATGGCAGGCCCTTGCAACCGTCGCAGGTTACCCACAAGACACTGCCGGTATAAGTAGCTATTGGGGCTGTTCACAGGGAGTTGGCCTGTTTCCAGGTAATTGCTTCTCCGCACTACTCCGTGGTTTTGGGCTATCCCTGGCTTCAGAAGCACAATCCGACCTTTGATTGGCGAGCGGCCGAGATTCTCTCATGGTCACCACACTGTGGGGCCGGTTGCATCGGTGGTCCGGTTAAGGTGTTGTGCACCTCCTCGGACTCTGTGTTGCCCACTGAATATGGGGAGTAGCTGGACGTGTTTGACAAGGTGCGCACCGGTGCTCTGCCTCCTCATCGTCCATACGATTGCACCATAACCTTACAACCTGGTGCCACTCCTCCACGTGGCAGGGTGTATCCTCTTTCGGTGGCAGAGAATCAGGCCATGGAGGAGTACGTTGCGGATGCGGTTTCCCAGGGGCACATTCACAAGTCTACTTCTCCAGCAGGAGCTGTTTTTTTTTTTCGTGAAAAAGAAGGGCGGTGAGTTGAGACCTTGCATTGATTTTAGGGGTCTCAATCGAATCACGATTAAAAATGCTTATCCTATTCCGTTGATTACCGAGTTGTTTGACCGCCTCAAGGGAACAACGGTCTTTACTAAACTCGACCTTAGGGCTGCCTACAACCTCAAGGAGGGCAACGAGTGAAGACCACGTTCAACACCAGAACCGGCCTCTATGAATACCTGGTTATGCCCTTCGGGTTGTGTAACGCACCCACGGTCTTTCAGGAGTTTATTAATGATGTCTTTCGTGACTTGTTGCAGCAGTGCGTGGTGGTTTACTTGGACGACATCCTGGTTTACTCTGCGCTTATAGAGTCCCATATCCAGGATGTCAAGCGGGTGCGGCCACGGTTGCGTAAGAACGAGCTCTTCTGTAAGCTCAAGAAGTGTGAATTTCACTGATCCCAGGTTGCCTTTTTGGGCTACATCATTTCCGTGGTGGGTTTTTCCATGGACCCTGAGAAAGTTTCGGCAGTTCTGTAGTGGCCTCGTCCCAGTGGTCTTCGGTCCATTCAGCACTTTTTGGGATTCACCAACTATTATCAGAAGTTTATCAGGAACTTCTCCACGCTGGCCAAGCCTCTCTCAGATCTGACCAAGAAGGGCAGTAATCCTCATGAGTGGCCACCCGAGGCCATCTTAGCTTTCGAGGCTCTGAAATCCGCCTTTGCTTCGGCTCCGATTCTGTCTCATCTCAATCCTGGGTTGCCTTTTGTCCTCGAGGTTGATGCATCTGAGACGGGAGTAGGCGCCCTCCTGTCTCAGCGTCAGTCACCCGAGGGATCCCTACTTCCTTGTGGGTTCTACTCCAGGAAGCTTTCCTCCGCAGAGTGCAACTACCAGATTGGAGACAGGGAGTTGTTGGCCATTATTCTGGCTCTCAAGGAATGGAGGCACCTGCTTGAGGGTTCTGTGGTTCCAGTTCTAATTCTCACTGACCACAAGAACCTGACGTATCTCTCGGAGGCTAAGAGATTGACGCCCCGTCAGGCCAGATGGGCTCTGTTCTTGTCACGTTTTAACTATGTGGTCTCTTATTTGCCTGGCTCCAAGAATGTCAGGGCTGATGCCTTGTCACGGCAATACTCTGAGCTGTCCAGGGAGGACACTGAGCCGACCTCGGTCATTCCTCCAAACCAGATCCTGGCTGCCATTTGTACCAACCTGACTTCTCCCCTGGGGGAGCAGATTTTGGCGGCTCAAACTAACGCTCCCCCTGAGAGACCGTCTGAAAGATGTTTCGTACCTGAGGGATTGCGTACCTGCTTGCTGCGTACCTACCATAATTCCAAGACTGCCGGTCATCCAGGTAGGAATCAGTTGTCCTGGGTCGTTTCTCTGTTATTCTGGTGGCCATCTCTCCGTTCTGACATCGCCTCATATGTAGCGGCATTTTCGGTCTGTGCCCAGAATAAATCTCCTCGGCATCTTCCATTGGGCCTTCTGCAACTCATTCCCAATGGGGAGCGTCCCTGGTCACACCTGGGCATGGATTTTATTGTGGACCTTCCTGTGTCTCAAGGCCATACGGTCATTCTTATGGTCATTGATCGTTTTTCTAAGATGTGCCATTGTGTCCCGTTCAAGAAATTGCCGACTGCACAAGAACTGGCTACGGTTTTTGCCAGGGAGATCTTTCGCTTGCTTGGGTTGATTGTCTCGGACCATGGAAGCCAGTTTGTGTCCAGGTTCTGGTGCGCCTTCTGCTCCCAGTTGGGTATCGAGCTTTCCTTCTCTTCGGCCTACCACCCACAGTCCAATGGGGCTGCGGAGCATTCCAACCAGGCCCTGGAACAATTCCTTTGTTGCTATATATCGGATCATCAAGACAATTGGGTCGATCTCCTGCCATGGGCAGAGTTTGAGAGGAACTCGGCTGTCAACTCATCCTCCGGGATGTCTCCCTTCATGGCCAACTATGGGTTCCAACCCGCTGTATTGCCTGAGTTGTTCTCGCCACAGGACATTCCGGCTGTGGATAACCATCTTGCTGCCCTGCGTTCCTCGTGGGGGCAGATCCAGAGGTCCTTGAGGGACTCAGCTCAGCGCCAGAAGCTCCAGGTTGATCGTAGACGGTTGCCCGCTCCTTCATACCAGGTCGGAGATCGGGTGTGGTTATCCACTCGTAACCTCAATCTTCGGGTGCCCGCACCGAAACTGGCTCCCCGTTTTGTTGGTCCTTTCCGCATCCTCCACAGGGTGAACCCGGTTGCCTATGCCCTTGCTCTTCCTCCTGGAATGCGTATCTCCAATGTCTTCCACGTATCCCTGTTGAAGCCTCTGGTCTGTAATCGCTTTACTGCCTCTCTGCCTCGGCCTATCTGGGTTGAAGGTCATGAGGAGTATGAGGTGAGCTGCATCTTGGATTCTCGGTTGGTCCGCGGTCGGGTGCAGTTCCTGGTCCATTGGCGTGGTTATGGTCCCGAGGAGCGTTCCTGGGTTCCTTCCGCGGATGTTCATGCTTCTGCCCTCCTCCGCGCTTTTCACGCCCGCTTTCCCCAAAAGCCTTATGTTGAGCCGGGGAGGGGTCCTTGAGGAGGAGGTACTGTCAAGGTCCTACCTTTCCTTACGGCTGTGCTGCTCCATGTGCTGGCATCCATCTTAGGTGTCTGCAAAGCATTGTGGGATCCTTTATGCTTTCAGTCCTCTGCGGCTCCTCCCCCAGGAGGTGGCGGCTTATTACATACTGTATAAGTCTGTTTGTAGCTGTCCATTGCATTCGTGTCCTGTCTCTTGCATAGCAGCAAGCTCCTGTTTAGCTACTCTTTGCTTTCCTGGATACGGACTCAGCTTTGGCTAAGACTCCTCATGGCTTCTGACCCCGGCTCTGGCGACCATTCTTCCTGGCTCCTGATCCCGGCTCTGGCAACGATTCTTCCTGGCTCTTGATCCTGGCTTTGGCTACGATTTCCACTGTTGGACTTATATAGACTCTTGTCTTATTTTTATATTAATAAACCTTCCTTTAATTGCACCTCCTTGTGTGTCTGGCTCCTTGCTCCCTGACACTTACCAATGCCGGCAGAGATGACTTCCCAGGTTGTGCCGTCCTGTTCTGTGTCTAAGCGATGTCCGTAGAGTTTCTATTTCAGGCTCGAAGGACCAAATTGTTGGGAAAACCCCACAACATAAGAGGTTTCAGTAACTTTGACTGCTGAAGCCAAATTAAAAAAAAATTAAGATATTTATTATACAAGCATGCAGGGAGAGCAGCAAGCAATACAGAATACTGTTTAAAACATGTCTGCTCTGTGTAACTAGGGCCTTCTAATACAATTTATATGTTCTACAGTGGCTGGTACCTAGCTATCTGATCTTTCTTTGAAGAGCCATATGTGTCTTTGGTGAAACTCATTGAGATGCGAATAGTTGTCCACATATGCTTGTTAATTCCAGTGCTCTTTGGGTTAACAGGCCTTGAAAGGCTGTTACAACAATCAAATGAAGGGGAGGGCAACTGGTGTGAGATTGATGTGAAACTGGTTTTCTCATACAGAAAGAGGAAATACAGGATGTTAGGCCATCTGCTTCATTACCAATGTATTTCATATTAACAATGTATTTTATTTATACCTAAAATGGCTGTTCCATTTTCCCCTTCAGGTATACTTATAATTACACCCAAAACACATTCTGCTACTTCCCTTGAGTATAGGGATACCGCTTGTGAGACCTTTTCAAAGTTTTAACTGATTATGTACCCAATGTTGCATTTTGTGTATCGTAAAAAAACAAACAAATGTATTCCAATACTTGCCTCTGTATGCCTCTTGTGTGGCCAGAGAATATGGTTTAATTTAGCTTCACCTAGAGCAGTTTCTAATTCTAAACCCTACAACTTGGGAAGTGCCCACATATTAAATTTTTGGTCACCTATTGACTTTATTAGCTCTAGTAATATACAAGGGGCATTCAGGTCAAACGGGGACTTTTAAGTTTATATAATAAAAGAACAAATTTGAAGGAGTGCATTTATTTTTCGACATACTCCCCTGCTACATTTATCCCAGTGTTTAACTAATGCCTGGAAAGCTTTGGTATTATAAGATTTGTCAGTATGCCTGAACCATCCGAGGACAGCCTGCTTCACTTCATCATCGTGTTCACCGTTCGCACAGAAAGTTTTGTCTCTTGTGCAATTTTACGACAGGTTATATGTTGCCTATCCAGGATCAGACATTACAAGTGCTGAATGTTCACAGGAATGACTGCTGTGGGCTGGGAACCACCATGGTGGGGATCGGCACTGATGGACAAACGACCATCTTTGAAACATTTACACCATTTAAATGAAGGCCCCTTGACCCCAACCTCCCTCCTTCCTATTGAAAGGGAGCCTTGACTGCTGGAAGCTTTGAAGCTATGTGGGCATAAACCTAAAAACAGGCAGGTTAAGTATCTCAATTAGGATTGGCCACCAAGACATGAGGTGACTGGGTGGAGCCTGATCTATAGGAAAAAGGCTATGCAGGGGCACGTCCCACCACTCTGAGGAGATTCAGACGTCACAAGAGTAGACCACCCACCCGCTCGTTAGAGTTTCGCCACAGCTTTATTAGCGGTTTTACATTGCCAGAGATTGATATTGCTTTATGGGCCATGCCCTCAAGTTTAATTCTGGGGTCAGTTTAATGCCTGTCTGGCACTGATTGTAAAGATGGGCCTCTTAGACTATCTGTGTTTTTGTAATGGATGCTCACGGTATAACCGTGACCGGCATTGTTATAGGATTTCTTTGAATATTGTTACATTTTGGAAAGATCAATAAAGCTGTGGCCTTGCCCTAGTTCCAACTTAATCATTCTCTGTGTCTTTTGGGGGGGGGGGGCAAGGTTTTTGTTACATTATTGGTCAAAACACACCTATGCTTCTCAGCAGTCATGCCTTACCCTAGGTTCACACCTAAGCGGTTTCTGCCACATTTTGCAGAAACGCAGTACAGTCCATTTAACATGATTTCCTATGCGACGGGTTCACATCTCCGTGTTTTCACCTGATGCATTTTTTTGGGAAGGGTCAGGGACTTTTTTGAACGCAAAACGTTGCATTTCTTGGTTCTATAGACTTCAATAGGAATGCTGCAGAAAAGCATGTATTGCATTTTTAGCATGTTTTTGATGCATTTTGCATTTAAAATCTGCCTAGCTACAAGAAAAATTAAAAAAAAAAGAGAAAAAACGTAGAAAGCATCAAAAACGCAAGTGCAAAAATGCAAAACGCAAATCAGAAATGTATCAAACGCAACCTGCATAGCTGTGCATCTAGATTTACTGCAGCTGAGTGTCTAATCACCGTACTTGTGCCTTCGTTCACAAGAAACTTCATCACCACACGCTGTTCCATGCACGCACTAATACTGTTGTCATCTTGATTAACGGTTTCTGGACTGGCCCAGGACATGTATGCCATCTATCAGTAATAGGACACACTTGCCACTTACTACTGCGTGGAGTACCGCCCTGCTAGCATCCCTTTTTATACCTGGATAAATAAAAGTCCCAGTTAGACTTGAACGTCTCTCGTATTATCCTGCAAAGCTATTCATTTTGGTTTCTTTAGCACTTGTGTCTGCAGTGTCCTTTATCAACCAGGTGTGTCAGAGGGACTAAGGTTGTTCTTGGAGTTGAGGCACAGAAAAGGGAACCCAAAATTACCAAGCGGCTCCTTCGTGGGTTACGCTACACTTCTTGAAAATATGACTACATTTGGAAAGTTATGCTATTAGGAAAGTTCATGGTGTAAAAAAAGAAGAAGTTGGCAGATACAAGGCGGAGAACCTCTGCCTGATCTACAGGGAAGTGATATATTTTCTTTCCTGTTTTCAAAGTGAATGCATTGGAGACACTTTTAACCATTCTGACTCGCCCAAAGGTCTCCATATTTTCAGTGTTCTGCAACTTGAATGTTTCATAACAAACCGATGAGACTTGGAAGGTAAGGCTAAATGTTACCATACATAACTGATGCAGTATTATATGGCATAGGGGGATCATCCAGATGTGTAATAGGAGGAATCTATATGTTATGGGATTCTTCAATCTCTCTGTATATATCTATGTCAGGGATTACTAAACTACAATCTGGTATAAAGTAGTTTCCATGCCCCAGTATCTCTTGTATGGAATGAGAGTATTTTTGTGACATGATTTGTAGTTTTGTATTCACTTATTAAAATGTGTAGAAATACCCCCCTTAGGAGTTGCTGAGTTTGGGTCCCCCTAAACTCTGCACAGCCAGCCAACACACATTTTTCACTTGCATCCACAAACAAGAAACTGTCCATGGGCTTGTTTTTTTTTCTCAGTAAAGGGTTTAACTTGGATAGGGTAAAGGGGTTATGGGATGCCCAATTTTATTGCAGTATACCAGTTTGAGGATAACTTCCTTCTCTAAAAAATGCTACAAAAATGGCTGATGAATAACTGAGGTCCAGCCAGAACCCTGACAGTCTCTTTAAACAGTTGCCTATCGGGCACTTTTTCCCCCTTTGTGCCCAGGCCAATTTTCAGCTTTCAGCGCTGTTCCACTTTGAATGACAATTGCGTGGTCATTCAACACTGTACCCACATTAAATTATTATTTTCATACACATAGAGCTTTCTTTTGGTGGTATTTAATTGCCACTAGGTGTTTTATTTTTTGCACTATAAACAAAGAAAAATAGTTTTTTTTTTTTGCTCTTTTTTTATTATAACATTTTGCAAACAGGTAATTTTTCTCCTTCACCGATTTGCGTTGATGAGGCTGCACTGATAGGTAGCACTGATGAGGTGGCGCGGATAGGCAGCGCTGATGGGCACTGATAGGCTGCACTGGTGGGCATTGATGAGGAGGCACTGCTGGGCAACATTGATGGGCGGTGCTGACTGACGGAACTGCTGGGCACTGGGGGGTGGTACTGCTGGGCACTGATGATTAGTGCCCTGATGATCAGTGCAGATTAACTCTGTGTCATTTGCCGGTTATCGGCAGTAATTTCCTCACACTGTGACAGCGTGAGGAAAGTGCTACCAATAACTGGCAACTGTATTTACATTGTGATCTGCTGTGTCATTGGACACAGCTGATCACATGGTAAAAGGCAGCTGTGATTGGCCTTTTACCTCATCATGTGATCAACTGTGTATGTAGGGCGGGGGTGTGCGGGAGGGCGCATTCTGGGAGAACGTCACATGACACCCTCCAAGAACTGGACAACCATGCTGTAGCCATCATTCAGCTATAGCATAGTTGGCAAGTGGTTAACAATGTACAGACATTTTCAGAAGCTCTGAGTCACCTTGAATAGATTTCTAGCAACATGAAAATGTGTAGGGACTCTTGGTCCCCTTGGTGCATAGAATACCAGCCCACCTGTCTACAGTATCTGATCCCAGGACAAGAGATTGGGTGAGCTAAGAACTGTCTCCTGAAGACTTGCCAGAACTTGCATCCAGCAGACCTCTCCCTTCTAGGCCCTGGTGTTGTAGAGGTACTCACACTTTCATTGTCCTGCAGCTGTGGATAGAACTGCTTTCAGGCCTTTGAGCTGAGCTGGTTCTTTTTCAGGCTATATTGGCTGTTACCTTCCCCGGTAGTTTGCAGAGCAGTGGAGCTCTCTCTTTCAGCTTCTCCTCAGCCTCCAGCCTGGAAACAGAACTCTCCCTCCTTTGGGGCCTTTTCCCAAGCTGCACAGCAAACACCTCTCAGCAATCCATCTTCCACCTGACTCCCCTGCTAGCATGGCTCGCTCATATTTATGGGCTAGTCTACCACACTATTAGGGCCTCTTAGCCTAGGATTGGTCAGACTCTCATGAATATGCAGATTGAAGATTCTACTCTTCCGCCTATTGGCTTGTGGAAGCTTCCATGGACCTATAGAGCTAGGTGGAGGCGAAAGAGTCCCAACCTGCTTAACCAGCAATCCTGACCTCACACTGAACCCACAGTAATTCAGGCTCACTCATTATCATGAGCCAAAAATAAATTTGCCTACTGGGCACTACAAATGTGAGGACTAAAAAGAAGGAAAAGGCTGACTTTTTTCAGATGTAATGAGTCTTGCACAAAGGACAGGAGGGTCTGAACAATGGGTTGCAAAAAGGAATCCACGTATTGGGACAGACCACTGGTCAGGCAGTCCATGGCCGCTAAGATGGGTCTGTCTGGGGTGCAAGACAAATTTTTGTGTACCTTAGGCAGGTGGTAAAAATAGGGCTGTTTCTAAAATTCCATGTATAGGAAATGGTACTTCCCCAAATCAATGATCTTGTTATGGTAAGCAGTGTCAATAAGGGTTTTGAGCTCAGCCTTGAAGGTGACTAAAAGGATCTCCCAGAAGTATTAGAGAGACATTCTAGATTTTCACTCTCAACACATTGTCACCAAAAGGGCTTAACGAAGAGATGAAAATTAATACCATCATCTAATTATATTAATAATTCAAAAAAATCCAGTGGCCCTTACGAGTGTAGTGCTACACTAGACAATCAGCAAGTCACAAAATGCATAATACCAAAGTTTAAGTTATTAGACATGGTAATCATGGGCAAATTTTTATTTTTGAGTGGAATTACACTAAGTCATATAAAAACTGAAAAGTCATCCAAGCCAGTGCTTCTGCCTATGGCTAGGACACATATTTAAAGTGTCACAGCCAATGTTACAGTATACCTTAAGGATTATAGTGAAGCACACTGGGCCCAGGGAAGGACTAGAATCCCAGACTCACTGAAGCAGTCCAGACTTCATCCAGTAGTGGGATGTTAAGGAGAAGACCCATCCTGGCCTTTTCCTCTTAGGATGGACATCCCTTGTGTGGGTTTTCTTGGACTGGGTCATACCTGTGTGGATTGTCACTGCCTTGGACTTGCACCCTCTGGCATATTTGCACCATGTGCTGGTGAAGATCATTGAATGCAAGGTCCAGTGCCCCAAATGACATTACAGACTGGTCCTGTATTTTCCATCAGGAAGGGTCCAGATAAAGTTACAGTGGTATGCCAAGGATACTGATTTATAAATTGTGCCATTGGTCTGTGTGGCTGGCACACAGCTGATATTGGTAGAATGAAACCACTCAGGAAACATCCAGAAGAAACCACTAATATCCCTTACAATAGAGAAGGACACTAGCAAACGTAAGCATTGCTTGAGTGGTTATATAGGGGGCCTTACAGGTCTGATTTGCCAGTGTCCAATTACCTAGAGTCTTATAACCAGGTAATTTATGACTAGGTCTGTGTAGCACTACCCCCTTAGGACTGTGCTGGGTGAATCTCTGAGCAGGGGATCCAGTGTCATTCACTTTAAGTAATCAAACAGTCCTGGCAGTAGCTAATCCAGTTTCCCACCAGAGTGCTCCTTCCCTTATCTGGCCCAGGGGGTGCAGATTTACTCACGCAGTCCTTCTCCTATGAGCGGATAGGTTTGGTGGATTCTACCAGGACTTCTAGCCAGGCCAATCCTTTCCATGCTACATAGGTGGTCCTCTCTCTAGGGGCCGGTGAAGTTCCAAGTTGTCTTCCTTCCAAGCTCCCTTGCCTGAAGGTGAGTGTCTTCACATCTGACCCCCTCCCAGGCTCTTGAACTCCAGCCTCACTTCCTCATCTTCCACCAGAATCCTCCTGCAGTTGAGCAGGCTTGGTTACTTTTAAAGGCTGTACTGGCCCCCTGCCAAGTCTCCTGATGGGGATTGGCCAGGATCCACTAAGAGTACAGACTAGCCACTCCTTATCTCTGCCGACTGCTTCTAGATCTTTATCCAAAGTTCTAGTGCAGAGGGAAGTCTCAGAAAGCTATTCTGCAGAGCCTCTCAGCTCTGACCTAAATTTGACCCACCTGGCTATCACACCCAGGCTGCTACTCAGGTCTCCTGATTGACAATTAGGATCTAGCTCTCCCTAGCTGCCTAGGAGGGTGCTACATCTGTATCCTGTACTTGGGGAAATACATTTTTTTTTACTGCTTGTGTCCCTTTTGACCTCAGTTCCTGTCAGTGGGATAAAATAAGAGAGCAAATCTCCCCAAAATAGATATACACTTTTTTTTAACACAACAAAATTTAATTTAAAAAAGCAATGTCAGAGTGGTTCTGGAGTTGATTTACAAAGTTAATATTAGTAGTTACTTTTGAAAGTTTTATTTTGGCTTTAAACTAGACTGCTCACAATGACTGCCCACAATGGCCTCCAAAATGGGTTGAAATGTAGGGGCACCAAACACAAAAAGCCAGCATTTTGAAAATCTTTATTAAAATTCTTTTTATTTGCTCTACTTTTAAGAAAAACATGCCAACATGCATTATCCTAAAATGCTGCCTTTGTAGTAAGTATAATGTAAAATTTAAATAATAAAATATATATTTAAACAGAGCGCTAACCACTTGAGAGTCGCTGGTTTTGGGCCCCCTTATTTAACCCTGAAGAAGGGGCATTTTAAAACCCCTGAAATGTGCTGGTTTAGTTTTCCTGAAAGAAAGAGGAAATCAAAGGATAGAATTTAAATATTTTGACTATGATTGTGATTTTAATTATGATTTCCTGTGTTTGGCCCTTCTAATGTCAACTTACACTGATTGCTAGAAAATGATTATGGAACAAAGAAAACATACATTATTTGTAGCCAATATATTTGTGGGTCATTCAAGCTCTAAATTCAGTTCTCAGACCTGTAAACATATTTTGTTTTGTTTTTTTTCTAGATGAAATCATGAGCTTCTCCAAGCTACTGTCAGTGTATAATGATCCATCACTGAGGAGGATACACGAATATTACAGGGATGATCTAATCTATGCCCTGGAGAATGTGAACCCTCATTCTGTCCTTGTGGAACTAAAATCTTGCAATGTGTTAAACACAAATGTAAGAAAAATTACCTACAGCAACATATGTATAAGTAAAGGGAAACTCTACCTGAAACTAGTTAAGAGTTGAGGCAATCACACTGATCTTCATGATTCATTAAAACTGAAAGTTCTAGCCTATGTGATCACTGGAGCCAGTGACATAGATTACATTTATGTACAGATAAGAAGCAATGGTTTTCTGCATTGGATGGCGTAGCTCAATCCCCAAATTTTCCAAGTATTAGAAACAGTGTCCTTGGGACTTTTAAGATGTATGCCAAACAAAGATCCAATTATTAACACAAATTTTATTGTAAAAAATACAGAAGATCTTAAAAACATTTGATATGATACATAAACGGTAGGATCATAAAACATTATAGGAGTACATCCATCAGAAATGCATCAACAAAGTAATTGTAGTTACAAGCAATGAGATAAAGTAGAAAGATGGCTGGTAACATCATAGTTCTCGCAACGCATTTTGTGAATATTAGTTCACTTCATCAGGAGATAATATAGCTGATAGTGAAAAAAGGGGCAAGGACTATCTGTCAGCCACTGAATGCATGGGGGCCCTAGTCAGGAATCTAGCCGGTGAGCTGTGGGGAGGGCAGAGGATCATACACCAGGGCCACAAAGCAGGGACAGCAGAAGAAGACTGGCAAACATCCCAGTAATCAACCGCAAATCAATTGTGTCCATATGCACACATACATGGCCTCAAAGGAAGCACCTCTTAAAAATCCCAAGGGCATTATTTATGTCAGGAGTCTGTGGCAGAGATGACCAGATATGTGTAGCTACACAAGAAAATTAGGACCAAACAATATATAATGAAGTAAATTTAGTAATAGCAAAGCAAAAGATATGCACACACCAGTAAACATAAAAAACAAGTGACCCACAACCAAAAATGCCTAACTAAATACTATATGTACAGAATATATACAAGATGGGAAGCTTGAGTAACAGGGAAATACCAACAATACAAGGAAAATGGGGGAATCAGGGCTGGCTATATGTAGGCTACAATTTAAAAATTGGTGCAGGGACCTTTTCCCTGCATTTTCATTTGAATGGGCTGCCATTCCCATGCAAAACGTGGCTAGCAGAGCCATAATCATGTAAACCAGGCAATATATTTTAGAGCAACTTGTGCAGGGTGAGGATGGTGTATAGATGCACACAAGGTAAAGAAGAATCCAGGAATAACTGGCTTAGAACAGATTATATTTTTTTGACTAGAACCAGAACCATGGTATTTTTTTTTTACATGATATGTAGAAACATGAATATAACAAATAAAACAAATTCTGCTAAAATGGAACCATGATAAAATATATTTTCCAGAAATACCTGGCAATGGAAAAAGACTCGATTTCCTTCTCTCGGACCTTGTTACACGATATTGAGGATCTGGGAAGGGAAGCTGTGATTGGACTGTGGGAATGTCTCTATACGCTACAGAAAGTTCCTCATCCTAATTTATTGGCGGTTCTGGAGGAGATCAGACGGATAGGTAACATGACTTTGACATCAATAAATATTTTAGCATAATTTTGGTGGAAAAACAATTATTCCAACTTTCATAATTAAGCTTGGTCTTTGAGGTATAAATGTACTACTATGGCTTTCGCCCTTCTTCTCCATTAAGGCAGCCAGAGCATTCATTTGACTACTTAATGAAATATAAAAGGTGCAGCGCTAAAGTAATGAATGAATCAAATGAAATACTTCTAAAATATGTGCATATACATAAATAAATAAATAAAAAGGGGAATAGAAGCAGCAATAGAACGAATAGCAGCAATAATAAAAGGCAGACACAGCGAGGCGATCTGATCAGCGCTAGCAGTCTAAAGTGGGAGAGTTCATGAGTTATTCATATAGCAATAATCAATATACTGATAAGTGTGGTGATGGTATCCGTGACACTGAGTGGTCAGTGTTGGGTGATATAAAATGAATACTGACCGATAGTGAACATATATCAAATGACACAATTGCAATAAACAATAGTTATAAAAAAGTCCAGAAAAAAAATCTGTGAACAGGTGATATCCAGTGCTGGTGAATTCATGAAAAGTATTCCTTTATATGCACTCACCTGAAGCACATGAACAGCTGCTTGGTGTCATCATCCCTATCTGAGATCATCCTGGCCTTCATGGTCCTATGACTGATGGGTGTGCTCCTTGACTTAACTGGGGAAGAAACCAACTGTTCATGTGCATTTTATATGTGCTTCTGTGCTTTCAATGTGTCCCAGCCTTGTGTCCCTCTCTGTTGCTCTTCAGTTTATTACTATTTTCTCTTTATTAAGCCGGGCATACATGGGTCAAATTACAAACAAATTTTCTTTTGGAAATCGTAGCTATGATTTTCATTCAAATTCACACCATTAGTGGGCAGCAGCAACGGCTAATTTGTGTGCGGCCATCAAATTTGAGCAATCAGGAATGTTGGAAATTAAACAAAAAAAAAACTAATTTCTAATCAGTGATGGGAGAATTGTGTGAGAAATATAGCTGAAAAAGGAGTAACCATGAACTGTGATGTGAAAAGAAAAACTTCCAGCCATGAAAATGTAGGAACATGAGATGAAATTGAAGACTTGGTTGAATTTTTAATAAATGGTGGGTGGCACCATTGGATTCTGTGGCCTGCTCTGGTGAGTCACAGGTTTGCAATCTGAATACCATCTGCAGTGCACCAATAGGAGCTCTGGTGAAGACCAGGCAGTATTTTAGAGTCTGTGCCCCCCCCCCTACCTTCTCAAGGTGTTCACTTCCGCTAAGTGAGTGGTCAGCCAAGTCTTTTGTGCCCACTCTACAGCTTTCTCCATCACCCTCCCAGCTGCTATCCTAAACTCTGGTCTGCCAGTCCATACCTGGTAGGAGTAAATTCCCAAGTTGTGACAGACCTTTACTCTGACATGTTGTATGACAGGATTAGTTGTATTTTGCTGTTTAGACATAATTCTAATGTAGAGTTTGATGTATTTGACAGATCAGCTTCAGTCATACATGATACAGATCTTTTATTTCTCTATAGGTGAGGGTCTGGTGGATCAGATTCTACTGGATGAACTTGGACATTCACTGACTCCAGAGCTGAGAGGTAAATAAACATGTTTTAATATCAGATAAAACACATGAATCGGTTTGTATGCGGAGATAATGTTTAAATATTTGCACTTCATTTGTTCCATCCATTTCACTGGGTGCTTCTGGATTCTTATCAGGCAATTTATAAATGATGATATAAAGTCATGATCAAAATTATTGGCACCCCTACATTTCTGTCAAATAATGCACCACTTCACCCAGAAAATTGTTGCAATTACAAATGTTAAAGCATTCACATGTTTATTTCTTTTGTTTGTATTGGTATGACACAAAAAAGTGGAGAAACAAAAAAAAAAAATGTGACACATTCCACACAATCCCAAAAATGGACTGGACAAAATTATTGGCACCCTCAATTTAACATTGAGTTAAATTTTGAGTTACATTTTTTAAATAACTGAAATCAATTGCTTCCTGTAACCATCAGTGAGTTTCTTACACCTCTCTTGGAATTTTGGACTACTCTTCTTTTACCAAACTGTTCCAGGTCTCTCAGATTGGAACGGTTCCTTTTCCCAACTGCTGTTTTGAGATTTATCCACAGGTGCTCTGTGGGACTGAGATCTGGACTCATTGCTGGACAGTTCAGGACTCTCTAGTGCTCTGTCTGAAACCATTTCTGGGTGCTTATTGACATGTACTTTGGATCATTGTCCTGCTGTAAGACCCATAACTTCTGACGAAGACCCGGCTTTCTGACACTGGGCCTTACACTGCACGTCAGAATTCTTTGGTTGTCTTCAGATCTCATAATTCCATGGAAACGGTCAAGATATCCAGTACCTAAAGCAGCAAAGCAACTCCAAAACATCAGTGAACCTCCACCATGTTTGACTGTAGGGACTATATTCTTTTCTTTAAAGGCCTCATTTCTTTTTCTGAAAACAGTAGAATGAGGGGCTTTACCAAAAATCTGTAATTTTGTTTAGCCTGTTCACAGCACATTCTCCCAAAAGGATTTTGGATTTCTCAGGTAAATTTAGTCAATCTGGCTTTTTTATGTTTCTGTGTCAGCATTGGGGTCCTCCTTTGTCTCCTACCATAGGGTCCCTTTTCATTCAGATGGTGATGTATAATGAGAGCTGACACCGTTGTACCCTATGCCTGAAGGTAAGCTTGAATTTGTCTGGAAGTTGATCGAGGTTCTTTAGCCACCAAACAATACTTTGTTGTAATCTTTGATCAAGTTTTTCTCTTTCGTCCGCATCCAGGAAGATTAGCTACAGTGCCATGGGCTGTAAACTTCTTGACAACATGTTGTGTTCAGATGACACAGGAACATTAAGATCTGTTAATTGATACAGAGTATAATAACCAATAATTTTGCCCAGTCCTCTTTTGGGTTTTTGCGTGGAATGTGTTAGATTCAACCCTCTGGTTGAGCAAAAAAACTGTACATGTATACCTATTTTTAGCCTCAGGAACCATGATAATACTACAGTTTGGTAGATGTGGGCACAGTGTCCTTTGTCTTGTTTAAACCAAGCTCTGGCTAATCACCCCTGCGGTGAAGAAATCCTTATCAGGCATTTGGTCCTGTATGGGAATTTGTGATGTATAATTCAGACTTAACTCATTCATGGCTGGACAATGGCACATATTAATATCAATTATCTCCTTTTCAGTTTTTTTTTTAATCTGAGTCATACAAATATTTTACATTATATTTTTAGATATACAAAAAAAGCACAAACAACATCTGATGGAGAAGACTGAGACTCTATTGGAACATAGACCCCCAGGAACTACCCTGGATCCACAAAGATTCCTCATCAATGAGCGTTATGTGAATCTTATTGTAGTATCCACTGATCAGTTCAGGCAGCGTCTTCAGAATGAGCTAATACAGACTGGGGTAAAACATGAGGAATGCTTGAAGAAAACACAAACTGGACTGGAACACATTTCCCCCAACAGGCTGTTGAGATGGAGCCGTCAGTCACAATGTGTACCACATACAGTAATGGTGAGTGGAGTACCAGGAATAGGGAAGACCACACTGATGCAGAAGTTTGTCTATGACTGGGTAAACGGAAAACACTACCAGAGATTTGTATTTGTCTTCTTATTCAGATTCCGGAGCCTTATTAGACTGGGAGAGGTCAATTTAGAGGAGATGATTCTTCAACAATATCCACATCTGGAGAGTCATATTGGAAATATTTTACAAGATCCTGAGAAACTTCTGTTTATATTTGATGGCTTAGATGAGAGTATTCAGCAAATAGATTTCAGATCAAGTAAACTGTTTAATCCAAAACAAAGAACAGAGACTGGTGAGATTGTGGTCAGTTTGGTGAGGCAGAGTCTTCTTAAGGGTTGCTCTGTACTGATAACCAGCCGTCCAACCAGACTGGCATCAGTTGATACTGGTGTTTTCCAGAGAATAGCTGAGATCATGGGATTTCTCCATGAAGACAGATTGACCTTCTACAATAATTTTTTTGGAAATGAAGAATTGTCAAAAAAGGCTTTTCATTATGTGCAGGAGAATGACACACTGTACACTTTCTGTTATATCCCATCATACTGCTGGATCATTTGTACAGTGTTATCGATGTGCTTCAGAGCCCAACCAACAAACACTGATCAGCTGATGGCATCATTGCCCAAAACAGTGACACAACTCTTTGTGACTTTTGTCTCCAACATTCTGGCCAATCATAGCCAGAAAAAAGACCGTGGTCACACTGCCCGGGAACTGCTGACGTCTATTGGGTGGATGGCAGAACATGGAGTCATGAATCACATGATTGTATTTGATGAGCATCACCTGGACTCATTCAGTGTGAGCAATGATAAACATCTCTTTTCATGTTTCCTGATGGAATCTGGTCAGCCTCCTGATGTGGATTACACCTTCTTACATCTCACTCTTCAGGAGTTTTGCGCTGCTTTGGTTCATTTTATTACCTATAATCCTGACAGATTACAAGAAACACTTGATAAGGCTGAATCTTACAAAGATGGCCGTGCTGAAATATTTCTCCGTTTCCTCTGCGGTCTCTCAGACTCTACTACTAGATCCATATTAAAGTCTTATGTGGGAGAATTGTCTACTCAGGCTTCCAGACATGTCATCACCTGGATCCAGGAGAAAATCACAGAACAAAGATCTAATAGATCCACAAGAGACAACAGAGATCTTCTTAATGTATTCTACTATCTCCACGAGACCAGGAATAAGGATCTGGTGTCACAATGTATTGAGTCAAACAAAGTTGACTTTTCTGGCATCCCTCTCAGCCCTCTGGACTGCTCTGTGCTGTCTTTTATTCTTCATTCCTCCAGAGAGACTGAAAAAGTAATTCTTCGTTCATGTAATATACAGAATGAAGGATTGAGGAAGCTCATACCGGCTCTACATAACATCAAGAGTTTGATGTAAATATTGCATATAGATAATTATATTTCTGTGTTAAATTGGAAGTGTATAAAGTTTTTTTAAGGAAACACTTTAGATAATATTTCAGTTTTCAGAAAGAAATGCATTTCTTTGTTACAAAACTAACATTACCGGCACCTAGCATGCTAGCCAGGGTGCTTTAGCAACATATAATCACCGTACAAAGAATATCCAAAATAAAAAAGGCTTTATAGTCAAAATGTAATATACACCAAAAAAAAAAAAAAAAAAATTTCTGCAAAAGCATACAAATTAGCAATAGCAACCCACTCCACTCTCTCTCCACTGTAAGGGCTCATTTACACTAGCAGTTGGAGCGTGGTAGGAACACATGGTTGAATGGTTAGTGCTTCCACCTGGCAGTATTAGGGTCATTGGTTCAAATCCCAGCCATAGCACCACCTCCCTGCAGCTTGCATGTTCTCCCTGTGCCTGTGTGGGTTTCCTCCAGATACTCTGGTTTCCTCCCACACTCCAAAGACATGCTGGTAGGTTAATTGGATCCTGTCTAAATTGGCCCTAGTATGTGTATGTATGAATGTGAGTTAGGAACCTTAGATTGTATGCCCCTTAAGGGGTAGGGACTGAGTTGAATGTACAATATATATTTAAAGTACTGCATAAATTGACGGTATTATATAAGTACCTGAAATAAATAAGAAAATAAAATAAACTTTGCAACTTCAGGGGGAGATAAAAAACAAAGAAGGTCACATTCATTGGACAGTACTACTACAGGACACATCCCATTCAAATAAAGGTTCCACATCCCAACTGCCCCATAACTGTGTGCAATATGCATTATTGTGGAGTAGCATGTACAGTTAAAACAGACAGCAAGGATCCAACATGTTGCTTCCCCATTGCCTGCCAAATGCCTCTGAAAAGCTATCTGACCAAAGCCTAATAAATCCTGGATTCCAGTGATGAAAGGATTACCTACATAGCTACTGTTTAAATATTGTCAATAAATTATTAGAAAAATCAATCCTACTGGAGCTATATTTAAATCATTGTTGTAAAGTAGGACAGTATTCCACTGCATTTGGCGTCATGCGCTCTGTGGCAGAGCCACATTTTCAGGATCAACTTTGTTACTGTGCTACCATTGCACTGCTACCCTATGCAGCACCCCTGTCAATATACCCACAACTCTTTTTATTGCTGCTGTGACCTAGCACCCCTGTTGTTGCCCCTCCATAATCTTACACCTCTGTCACTGCATCCTCCCCATCACCCCTTTCAACACAACCCCCAGTCACCCACCTGTCATCCAGTTCCCTTGCCACTGCACTGACCTTTCAGCTAGCACCTCTGTCACTGCACTTCCCCTTGTTGTCACCTTCCATATGCTCCACTCTCACACTATATAGCTGCTCCCACTATCACCTCCTCACCACCCAAAACCTCTTTCACTTCACCCGCCATCACCTCTGTCACTGCCCACCTTGCCCTTCAACCAGTACTTCTCTTTATTCATATTTAGAGGACATGCTGGGCGTAAGTATAGTAACCTATACTTCAAGTTCTCAGGAACTCAGAACTCTCCTGGGACCATGGGATATTTGGATCAACCACCAGGAGACCCAGGGCAGAAATCTCAAGTTTCCCAGGTGAGTTGACGTGTATACTGACAGACAGTTCCTGCTCCCACCTGCCATCTGGAATATCCACCTCAAAGGACAGCAATGTAAGTATCAAAAGACTGAGAGTGATTTGGAGTTTATAAAGTGATCTAAAATAATTCTAATAAAGAGAAATGAGTTCCATTCATGTTGACCAGTGGTCTCCAAACTGCAGCCGTGTTCTTGCCTTTATCTGGCCCTTGGAGTACTATTCCTCCCACTTACACCAACAATAGGGTAATAATTCCTGCATTGATGTCAACAATGGGGCACACGTCTTCCCACTGACACCAATGATGGGACACTATTCCTTTCACTGACACCAATGATGGGACACTATTCCTCACACTGACTCCAACAATAGGGCACTAATCATCTAACACCAATAGTGAGGCACTATTCCTCCCGCTGACACCAATGATGATGTACTATTCCTTCCACGGATACCAATGGTGGGGAACTGTTTATCTTACTGACACCAATGATGGGGCATTATTCATTTCCCTAATACCAAAAATGGAACATTATCTACTCCCGATGGCCACGGTCCACCCCCACCCTCCCAAAGTCTGAAGCATGATAAATTGGCCCTTTGTTTGGAATGTTTGGAGATCCCTAAAGTAGAGAATAGTTACATTCATTCCTAGGGGAGAAATTCATCTTTTTCTGGTAACATTCTTCTCTTCTTCTACAGATTGATTGACAATAACCGGACAGACAGTTCCTGCCCCCACCTGGCATCTGGAATAAGAAATAACCAGACACTGAGGACATTAAACCTGTCTGGCAACAATCTGGAGGGTCCTCATTTTGGTGATCTGATGGCAGCTCTGACAACAAGCCGGATAGAGGAATTAATGTGAGTATAACAGGACTGACTGAGGTAATAATATTTTTAGACAGTTTGACATTTAAATCCTGACATTAAAAGATGATAATATAATATGGAAAAAAACAACCCTCCTTAAATTGCAAAAACTGATTTTATTGTAATGAGCTATCAGAGCTTTCTGTCATCTGACATGACCATTCACTGTTGAGTGTCAGTGGAACTCCTTTTTGCTACACATCAAGAAATCAGGGATTTCTCTAATACTGCACATTTTCTGTTCAGTGTCAGAAATCTCCCCATAATAGAATGTTAGAATCATCCCATCCAATCATTAGCAATGCTGATTTCTGTCTGCTGATATGATTAATGCTTCATATATCATCATTCAGTGTTAAAGTAATCTTCATATTACTTATCAGGAGGATTTTACAGCATAATATGAGTCATGTCAGTGGTATTTTGTAGTCATCCTATGTATGGAGGTATCACCCTCACCCTGCAGACAGATTTTCAAGCTCATAGGACAACTATCTAAGTGCCAAAAAATTGAGGGGGATATTTACTAAACCAGGTGCACTTGGCTACCAGGCACAGCTGTACTAGATTCTAATCGGCTTATAAACTTCAACTTGTTCAATTAAGCTTTGACAATAAAACCTGGAAGCCGATTGGTTTCTATGCAAAGCTGCACCAGATTTTGCACTCTCCAGTTTTAGTAAATAGCCCCCTCTGAGTGACATGTTACATAGTTATTCAGGCTGAAAAAAGACAAAAGTCCATCCAGTTCAAGCATAAAAAAAAAAAAGTTTTAATCCTATACCCACTGTTGATCTAAAGGAAGGAAAAAAACCCCAGCAGAGCATGATCCAATTTGTTCCTGCAGGGGGAAAAAAATCCTTCCTGATCCCCCAAGAGTCAATCGGATATTCCCTGGATCAACCTTACCTATAAATGTTAGTAACCAGTTATATTCTGTATATCCAAGAAAGAATCCAGGTGTTTTTAAAAAGCAATCCACTGAGCTGGCCAGAACCAACTCTTGAGGGGGTCTATGCCACATTTTCTCAGCTCTCACAGTGAAGAAACCTTTCCATGTTTGGAGATTAAATTTCTTTTCCTCCAGACGTAAAGAGTGCCCCCTTGTCCACTGTGATGACCTCAGGATGAATAGCTCTACACTGGAGTTCACTATATGAACCACCGATGTATTTATACATGGAGATCATATCCCCCCTTATGTATTATACATGGAGATCATATCCCCCCTTATGTATTATACATGGAGATCATATCCCCCTTATGTATTATACATGGAGATCATATCCCCCCTTATGTATTATACATGGAGATCATATCCCCCTTATGTATTATACATAGAGATCATATCCCCCCTTATGTATTATACATGGAGATCATATCCCCCCTTATGTATTATACATGGAGATCATATCCCCCCTTATGTATTATACATGGAGATCATATCCCCCCTTATGTATTATACATGGAGATCATATCCCCCCTTATGTATTATACATGGTGATCATATCCCCCCTTTATTCTCTCGAGAAAAGGAGATTAATTCAGTTCCTCTAATCTTCCCTCATAGCTGAGCTCCTCCATGCATCTTATCAGTTTGGTTTCTCTTCTCTGTACTTTCTCCAGTTTCCCAATGTTCTTTTTGTGAATTGGTGCCCAAAACTGAGCTGCATATTCCAGATGAGGTGTTACTAATGATTTGTACAGAGGGAAAATGATGTCTCTCTCTGGAGTCTATACCTCTTAATACAAGAGAGGATTTTGCTCGCTTTAGAAACCACAGCTTGGCATTGCATGTCATTATTAAGCTTCTGATCTACAAGAACCCCCAGATCCTTCTCCACCATTGATTCCCCTAGTTGTACCCCCCCTAGTATGTACAGTATGATGCATGGATATTCTTAGTCCCCAAGTGCATCAGCTTACATTTATCAACATTAAACCTCATTTGCCACATAGTTGCCCAATTAAACAGTGCATTGAGGTTGGCTTGTAAGTTGAAGACATCCTGTAAGGACGTTATTCCACTGCACAGCTTGGTGTCATCTGCAAAGACTGAAATGAGATTGGTAATCCCAGACCTTATATCGTTTATAAATATATTAAAAAGAAAGGGTCCCAACACTGAACCTTGGGGTACACCACTGACAACCCTAGACCATTCAGAGTATGAATCATTAACCACTGCTCTTTGAATACGATCTTTAAGCCAGTTTTCTACCCATTTGCATACAGATTTTTTTCCAAGCTCGTAGACTTTACCTTGTATATTAGCCGTGTGTGGGGAACTGTGTTTTACATGAAGTTTTACAACGTGATCTTATATAAATTATTCCAATGAAGAGAAATTAATTCCATTCATGTAGAATATTATTCATGGGACTGTGATTGAGGCACAACATTACATAAAAAGATTTATTAAACAATAGGTGAAAATCTTGTACATGTAGCACTACCCCCTTAGAAGTCGTTGAGTTTTGGGTCCTCCTAAAGTTCTGCACAGTCAGGCAACATGCATTTGTCCACACTTTGCATTCAGAGTCAGTAAACAGTCATTGAGCTTGGTTTTCTGAGTTTATTAAGGGGTTAACAACTTGAATGGTGTCTAGGGATATACAGTATGCCCAAGGGAAGTGTAAACTTGTGGGTAACTTTTCTGCCAACTATGTACAAAATGTGGATAGAAACAGTCTCTCCTTGAAGAGCGCAAAAAAAAAAAACCTCTTTGGTGTACACACCAGATGAATCCTCCTCTTTATCCTGCTGCCTGAAGGTATCCCTGGGCAAATTGGCCAAAGAACTGTAGATTTAGAACAGTCCCAGATGAAGATTAGTTGGGTATTGTACCTGACCACCCTCTACCCTTATCTGGCTCCGGGGGTGTAGGAGTACTCACTCTGTCTTTCCCTGTTTGCTTGGTGGTTGACTTGAGGTCTTATGCTGGGCTGGCTCCTCCTCTGCTTCACAGGGCATCCTCCCATGGAGACAATGGGACAGAGGAGATCTTCTCTTCTAGAATCTTTCCTGCAGGTGGGCTCCCCTCCCAGACTCCTCACTTCAGCCCATCTTCCACCCGACACTTCACACTTTCCCCCAGGCTCTGCCACATTTAAGGGTTGCCCTGGTCACCATGCCCAGCCTCCTGCCAGGGGATTTGCCAGGGTCCCTCAAATATGCAGATCTGGGCCTCCTCCCAGAAGCTCTCAGGTTCCTGGAAAGGTGGGAGGGCTCTAGAAGCCCCGATAGAGCCTCCCAGCCTGTCCTTAGTTAACCTCACTCCCCGGACTGACTCAGCCTCTGTCTAAAACCTAACTAACCTGGAGGGTGTTACATCCACAAATAGTAAAAATGTGTATAAAAGGCAAGCTGATTTGTTATCACTACCATGTATTGGCATACAATCAACATCATATTCATGTGATAATACATGTATACTGCAAATTACACTCTTCCAAATTTTTGATGAAACATAATGATGGACACATTCTTTAGCTGAGTTGGGCAAAATGGGCACCCATTTGAGCTAAAGGATGTACCCATTATTTTGTCAAAAATTTGGAAGAGTGTAATTTACAGTATACATGTACTATCCCATGAATATGATGTAGATTGTACGTTGATACACATTAGTGATAACAGATTAGCTTGCCTTTTTACAAATTTTTACTATTTATATACAAGATTTTCTTCTATTTGCCTAATAAATCATTTTACGTAATGTTATGCGTCAGTCCCATGAATAATATTTGTGTTTTTTGTGTATAAAAATAGGAATGGAAGCACAGCACCACTAGGTACTAGATCACAATTTTATTGTAATTTTGTTATTTGTCAATTTTAATATCAGATAAAAATCATCCCATCTACTAGCAATGGTGATTTCAGCCACACACGGTCAGCTGAAATGATTAATGCTGAATATCTAAGGAGATTATAGCACAATATGAGTCGTCATTTGTATTCTGTGGTCATCCTGTGTATGGAGATAGCACCGTCTCTACACATGGATGACAAAATTGGGGTGTCTACTCCATTATAACATTTTTATTATAAAATTCTATTCACTGGAGTTTTAAAAAGTGATCTAATACAAAGGATTCCAATAAAGAGAAAAGAGTTCCATTCATGTAGAGAATAGTTGCATTCATACCTGGATAGAAATGTATTTTCTTCTGGTAACATTCTTTTCTTCTACAGATTGTATAGCAATCACCTGACAGACAGTTCCTGCCCCCACCTGGCATCTGGAATAAGAAATAACCAGACACTGAGGACACTGAACCTGTCTAAGAACAATCTGGAGGGTCCTCATTTCACGGATCTGATGGCAGCTCTGACTACAAGCCGGATAGAGGAATTACAGTGAGTATATCAGGACTGACTGAAAAAAAATATTCTTGGACAGTTTGCCATCTAAAGCATGCAATGAAAAATAAAATACTATGTAAGAAAACAATTTCCCATAAATAGCCAATCGAAAAATATATTCATTCCTGACTCTTATAATACTATTTTCAGCTTTGAAATTGTTTTTTTAAACCTTTCTAAAATAGGATTGTCAATTTAGTCTATGTAGACTATTATAAAGGTGAGACTATAGGCGGTTATACAAGGGGGGATGTGATCTTACTGCAATGAGCAATGAGTTTCCTAACACACATGACCATCTGCTATTGTCAGTGGATCTCTTTGTCACTACAAATCAACCAATCGGTTTGATTTACTGATGTGCAATTACTGTACTTCTGCAATCCATCGTCAGCAATTACTCCATTACTTCCTATGAGTGTAGAGATCTTATCAGCAGAGATAAATAGAATATGAGATGAAAATCATCCAGTCCAATCACTAGCAATGTTGATTCCAGCCTCACACTGTCTGCTGACACATTTCATGCTCCATACAGTCATATGAGTCATGTCAGTGGTATTCTGTGGTCATCCTTTGTAGGGAGACATCATCATCATTATTATTACAGGTACTTATACTGTACATTCACATCAATCCCTAACCCTCAAGGGGTGTACAATCTAAAGTCCCTAACTTACATTCATTCATTTACATACTAGGGCCAATTTAGACAGGAGCCAATGGTTAAGTGTACCAGCATGTCTTTGGAGTGTAGGAGGAAACCGGAGTACCCAGAGGAAACCCGCACAGGGAGAACATGCGAACTCCAGACAGGAGGTGCCGTGGTTGGGATTTGAACCAACGACCTTAGTACTGCCAGGCGGAAGTGCTAGCCATTTAGCCACTGTGCTACCCACATCATTGTAATGACTGTCATCAGAAGAAAATTAATGAGAGATCATTCTTCTCTTCTACAGATTGAATAATAATTTCCTGACAGACAGTTCCTGCCCCCACCTGGGATTTGGAATAAGACATTCCCAGACACTGAGGACATTGGACCTTTCATACAACAACCTGGAGGGTCCTTATTTCAGTGATCTGATGGCATCTCTGACAGCAAGCCAGATAGAGGAATTACAGTGAGTATAACAGGTCTGACTAAGACAATAACATTTTATGTCCAAAATACAACACACACACACACACTTTTTTTGTCTCTATATATAGCCAGCCCATTATCAAATTCTTCAGCCTTGAATTTGTAATTTTCTAGACGTTGGTTAAAATGTGATATTTTGCTTAATCTAGCAACTAGTAGGAATGAGCTGCTGTTAACTAAGTTGGTGTAGCACATGTTACAAGAGATTAAAAACAAATTGCTTAGAGTCCCCCCAAAATGCATACCAGATCCCCTAAATCTGGTACATATTTTAAGAGGGACTACACAAAAAAATGCTTGGAGTCCACAAAAAATATTTACCAGACATTTGATCAGATTATGCAATCCTAGCTAGCCAAAAAAGTGAAGTTGAGCATGCAGCCCTCTTCCTTAACCATACCAGGCTACGTGCCATCAAAATGGGGGGCACCTTGTCAGGGGGCTTTATGTTTTTTAATAAAGAATAAACAATTCCCAAAAAAATAGCCTTCATTGTAAGTTAATCATCAAGCATGATGCCTGCTTCCCACCAACTCACATGAAAAAACCTAGATGACAAAGAGCACACAACTAATCCAGACAGAACCCTGAGCCAAACGGCAGCTCCTCTGTTTGTCATCAGCTATGTAAGGGAAGAGACAGGCATAGTGGTGACATCATTCACTTTTTCTGTGAGGCTTCTATGGAACAGGGTAAAAGTTTGGACACAAAGGTTAGCCCAAGTCAGGATTATTTGCATGCTGTGCCACTTGGGTGAATGGGAGCAAGCACCCTCTGTGAGCTCAGTGCTTTCCCCACTTTGCTTCTGTCACTGCTGATCTTACAATCCTCTTTCAGCAGTTGATGTAAGCATTACCTTACTGTAATGATCCCCACTGCCTGGATCTCTGGTGGTCTTACAGTCCCACCCTCCATCCTTAAGCATCTAATACCATTATTCTTTCCATTCTGTGCCACTGATGTTCAAGGGTTGTGGATATTCACTGTATATGCTGGACGAGCAACTGCAGAAAATTAGGTGTTCTTCCTGCAAGCTAGCTCAGCAGAGTGGAGGTCTTCTCAGTGCTGTTTATTTTATATGGTGTTAGGAATGTACCTGTAGGGAGGAGACCAGTGGCAAAAAATCTTCAAGCTAAGTACAGTTCTTAATGAAAGAGAAAACTAGTAGTCCAAATCGCAATGCACAGAATCAGCGGTGGGTTCACAAACCAGGGTCTGTTCAGGTGGCAGAGAATTGGCACTGAGGTCACAAGCTGGAGTTGGGGCAAGAAGCAGAGAATAAGCATTGGGTCCACAAGCCAAGGTTATATATAAGTAGCAATATAGGTTTCGTAATACAACCGGCAGGATTATGTGTGTAACACAATGATTAGACAAATGACATAAATAGTTGGCCAATTACACTGATTGGTCACATGACCAGAGGCAGCTGAGACTCATTGCTTATCAAGAAACCTTTTATGGAAATTGTTGATTAAATTGGGACAATGCAAATTTTCCTCTGGTTCCCACAAATCCTCTTCTGGACAAAAAAAATGAAATATTAGTACAAGGGACATAACTTATAGCTAGTAGGATGTGCCTCTTGTGCTGATAGTATAGCTTCTATGAATGAAAACAGGTTCCAAGAATGGAGAACATGTGCATAACTGATAGCCACACCCACTCCATTCATATTATGAATTGAGCCACTGGATGAAAGAAGCAGATATAGTCACACTCTCTTGATGAGAGCCTGTGAAAACCCATTGACTCTATTTAGGGACAGGCTTGATGTTCGAGTCGAGCATACGTTTGACTCGAACATTGGCTGTTTGTGTGTTCGGCAAACACGTGAATGGTATGGGCTTTCAGTGAGCTATTCTCCTGCCGCACCCCACAATGCGCTGAGCTCTTACAGTGCATTGTGATTGGCCAAAGCAAAGCACCTGACCGTAGGTCAGGTACAATGCTTTGGCCAATCACAGCACAATTGGGTGGAGCGTGTGGTGATGTCTCTGCTAGCTCCGCCCAATTGTTTACATCTGACCAGCAAACTTCAGATTGCGGTGATTGCTTTGGTGAGTCAGTGGCATTGTGACAATGCTGGATACCGTGCTTGACGATGGATTACATTTTTTTTTTTTAATCAAAAAAACTGTTGTTTTGTTTTTTGTTCAATAAAGGAATTTTGCTAAAGTCTGGTGTCTTTATTTTTTACTGAGTTTAACACTTTAGTGAATGGGTAGGGGTACAAGTACCCCCTACTCATTCACAAAAGAGGGGGGCAGCATCATGGTGCCCCCTTATTTAAAGAGGTACCCTGATGCTAATGATCTCCCCTGCCCACAGACCCCCACAACCACTGTGCAGGGTTGTGGGGAAGAGGCCCTTGTTTTCATCGGCATGGGGTCACCATCCCCATGCAGAGGGCACATTTCCTGTTAAGCCGCCAGAAGGGGGGGGGCTCGTTCATCCCCCCTTTCCTGCCCTGCCAGGCCTCTGCTCGTATCAAGGGTCTAGTAAGAATTTTTTTTTTTTTTAGTTTAAGCATTGAAAAATGACTGCCCCTTTACAAAATTGTATCTTTTGAATTTTTTTTCACTGATTCATGTCCCTCATAATCCTTTTATGTCCAATAACTTGTATATAAGCCTTCAAAATAGTCCGTTTTGAATGTACAAGCTCGAGTCCTATAGACTTGCATTGAGTTCGTAGTTCATGGTCAAACATTCATTAGCTTTGAATGTTCGACCACGAACTGAACACGGGAGTGTTCAGCCCATCTGTCAGGAATCCAACCGCGGTAGCCTCTAGCACTCCACAGACCGGAATCCCCCAAGGTGCAGAATCTAAGCTCCGACCTGCTTGTTCACCAGAGCCCCTTATGGTGGGGATGGACTTGGAGCAGGCCGAGACCAGGTCGCGGCCCCTGGGTTCACCCAGCTGTGGTAGAGGCACCGTTGAAGGTGTATAGTGGTTTAGAGTCTGATGTGAGGAGGTAACTGAAGCAGCGTCGGGCAGGCTGGGTCGGTAACAGTGGTGGCAGTATAGTACAGAATCAGCAGGCAGAGGGATAAACAGGTCACAAGCCGGGTTCGTCAACAGGAGGTCAGAACGTATGGGGTTAAGCAGGAGAATGGTCAGACAAAGCCAGGGATCAGAGCAGGAGACGGACAGCAAATCAGGATCAGGCAGGGTCGGCAACAAACAAACAATCTACTCACAGGAACACAGATAAGACCATACGGCACTTGAGCATTGCAAGAGCCAGGTTTAAATAGCCCGCCTTACTCCTGACAGGCGCTCCTGGGTCCTAGTGCTTGCCCGGCGCCGTCATTGGTGACAGGCCTGCCTGTACGTTTTGTCAGGATTCTACGCATGTGCAGATTCGATCGCCGCGGCGATCTTCCCATTCCCTGACACCATCATTAGTTCTATTAATCTCCACTGCATTGGAAGATTACAGTGGGAAGGGTAGGACCATGGATGCAGTAAGGGGATTTCAACTAACTAGAAGAGGAAACAGCACAAGGGAAAATTCCTACTGACTGTAAGTTGTGTCCCTTGTGCTGATTTTTATTTTACCTATGCTCACATTTTAAGGATTTTCTCCACAATGAGATCTTCCTTAGTTTGTACTTGGTTTGGTGGGGAGAGTGTATATCCTGGAAAAGTATTATTTCTAAAAGGTTTTAAAAAGGCCACATGTAAAACAGGATTAATTTTCACTGAAGGTGAAATTTAAGTTTTACACCACAGGATTAATTTGGGAAAATTACCTCAGAAGAGCTTATGAACTTAGGGCCACATTTTGGAGAAGGTAGATTAGGATGTAAATGTTTGTAGATAACCAGACATTATCATCTACCTAATAAGAAGGAATGGTTTATCTGTGCCTGTCTATAGTCTTACAGAATTCCTGAGCTGTTAAGGTCTTTTAGTAATTCTTGGTTCTTTTGTAAAGCAGACAATCTTGCATTTAAAGGTAGCAGAGATTGAGCTACTGGAAGGTCAGGAATAAACAATGTATGAAACTCATAAAATTAATAAAATGGGCTCTAAGAAATAGAACTATGACAGGAATTATTGTATGCAAATTCTGATAGTAGGTATTCAGCCCAGTCATCCCGGAGATATTGCTTTAATATTTGGTTTGTCCTTTCTCTTTGTTCATTAGATTGTGGATGAAAAGTAGCTGACAGTTTGACTTTAATCCCCAGCATAGAACAGAAAGTGAATATCATATTTGTGAAGTGATCTGAGCTCCTTGATCAGATATCTCAAATTGAAGATCATTCAGTCTACAAATTTCTCAAATTAGCAATTCTACTGTGTCGTTAGCTATAGACATTCCAATAATAGGCAAACAAATGAACCATATTTCTTAGACAATCTACTACTACCAGCAGTTGTAAACTCTTTTGATGGTGGTAGGTCAACAATAAAATCCATAGAAAGGGACCCTGATGGGTGGGTTTGTACAGGGAGAGGTTGTAGTAGACCAACAAGAAGGGATCTTTTTACTTTATTGCTTGCACAATTCTCCCATGAAAAGGACATAATCTTGTTCATCTTTAGATAAGTAAGCCACCAAAAGAAATGGGTAAGGTGTTTTATTATCTTTCCAATTCCTAGGCAGCTAGCAGATTTCGTATCATGCACCAATTGTAGAATCTTAAGGTGTGCTTCTTCAGGAAAATACAGTCTATTCCCAAAAGTCAAGTAGCCATCATTAGAGTACATATGGATTTTGTTGGTGGTTTTTTTCAGATTGTATTCCCATCATAAATTTCTTCGATTTTAGTGTCCCCGAAAGTTTTTTCTCAAAACATAGTGCCAAGTAGTTCCACGTTTGTATAAAGAGTCATTTGCAATTCTTGACAAGGAATTATACATTTAAACCTGTAAGAAAAGCGTACATCTAGCCTGTCTTGCAGAAAGCCTTTTTGTTGATAGTATGAAATTCTTGAATTTATCACAAGTGAGGGCAGTTACTGGGTGTGAGGCGACCCCTGGGAGGTATCACCATGCAATAAATTTTATTGCTAAAAGTTCTTTGTTTCTGATGTCATAGTTCTGCTCTTCCTATGTCATCTGGTGTGAGTAGTATGCACATGAATTTAATAACATTTTCTCACCATTTCTGTGATAGAGCTGCTCCAATGGCTACTATTCTACTACAAAAGGCAAGAATGAACCAGCACAGCTGCAGTGGTGAATAAGGGTTTCAAGTGCAAGAAAATGTGTTCATTTCCTAGTTAGCTTAGTGATAGAGGCTACAATTTTTGAAATCTGGTTAATGCCTCTCCAATAAAAATGATCAAATCTATGGAATATTTGCACATCTTTTGAATTTCTGGGGGTAGGCCAATCTAAAATAGCCTGAATCATACTGGGATCCATGTTCAAACCTTGGGGTGAGATGATACAATACAACAGCTGTATGCATGTCTATTCAAATATTGTTTTTCTCAAATTTAATGTACAGTTTGTTTTGCCATAATTGCTTTAGAACCATGCAAAAATGGTTGATTAGTTGAAAAGATGAATATAACTTCGACCAATTTCTAGTGACTTATCTCTAAGTCTCAGAAAACATAATTTATGAAATGTTGGAAGGTCCATTACAAATTCCAAAAGGCATTATTAAATATTATATTCATAATGTGCATACCATGTCCTGAATGCAAACGACTCATCTCCAGGTTGAATACAAACAAGGTTATATGCACCTTGAAAACCAAGCTTAGTGACTGTTTTAGCTGTTCTCAATCTTTAAAATAATTTGGGGATCAACAGTAATGGGTTAGGATTTTATACTGTAATTTTGTTTAGGCCCCTATGGTCAATGAATGAAAGGTCCCATTCATGTGCACACCGGAAATGTTCTTTTTGTTTCATTTTGTATTAATTCATTATTTATTTAATTTTGGTTTTGTCATATTCTTTCTGTTGAACTGGTTTGTTTTCAGAATTTGTTTAGTATCTTCAGCATTAATTTTGTATATTCATTTGTCCAGGTGGATTTGAACAAATTTGTAGTTTTCTCATAAGATTGCTAGATCTATTATATTTTTGGACGCAGTGGAGTAAATATAATAATATAATTTAGCAACCTCAAATTTTTCAAATCTAAGAATTGCATTAGCCTGTGGAACTGAACAAAATGACTATAATAATTACAAATATAATTTAAACCACAAATTTACTTGAATCCAAATTAATTCAGTTTTCAAATTAATTTGCTAATTTACCGATAAACCCAAACTGCTGTCGCATCATGTGATGTCAGGATGAAACAAATTAAATAAATGCATTTCTTAATTTTGTAATAACTTGTTTCAGATACGTTGACATTTGTTACTACACTACTCAATTTGGAAAATTCAGATACATCTGAATCTTTGAAAATCAAATTTTCATTTGAAAATTAATTCATAACGACATGACACTCGCATGTCTAGTCACATTTTACTGTTTGAGGAAGAATAAAGAAGAATAAAGGGACACCAGCGGGAGATGAAGGGTAGATAAAACCTTTTAACAGATTTTGTTGTAGAGATTACCTTAAAACTCTGAAAATAAAATTTTCATCTGAAAATTACTTTGTAACAAACAAAACTCACATGGCTAGTCTCATTTTACTGTTTGAGGAAGCATAAAGAAGAAGAATAAAAGGGACACCAGCAGGGGGATGAATGGTAGATAAAACCTTTCAACGGATTTCCTTGTAGAGATTACCTTAAAATTTTCAGCTCTGGTTCTGAAAGAGTATATATGGCCAAATGGGACTGGAGCCCCTGACAAAATGTTCTTTTGGGAAATAAATTCAATGTGGTGGTAAATGGTATTCTTATTGCATGCATCTTTAAAAGCTTTGTAATTAAGAGGCAATTTTTCAAGATTAGTGGTTGTAACTCCAATAGCAGCATGTGATACAGTATGTCCTTCTTTAGACAATGTTCTATGACAGTGACTTGAATAAAAGGTAAAATACTGTGAATGGGATCATCAAAAATCAAGTCTATATTTGCCACAAAATTGTCCGCCTTCTCCAAGCAAGAGGAAACCAATCCTTGAAAGCCTTGAAGCAAACCGGAAAGGTTGCAGCTGAAAATGTTGACATTGCTCCAGGAGCAGGGGCAGACTGACCATTCGGAAACTCGGACACTGCCCGAGGGCCCAGGGTCAGTAAGGGGCCCCATGAGATGCCCCTGGTAGCTTTCATAGGCTTTTTTGGGTGTGTTTTGAGTGTGGGCGAGGACACAGGGGCCCAATGATCCCCTATTGCCCAGGGGCTCCATGAGTTGTCAGTCGGCCCCTGTTCAGGAGACATCTGTAATGTTTAGGTTTCCCATTTAATTTAACAGATAGTGGAATATGGGCCTCTGTTGAATAGTTGACAGTAGCTGCTTGTTGCTGTAAAAGTTGTGATTGGAAAGTGATTATTTTTGTAATTCTTGCACTTGTGCCTTTAACTCATTATTTACTTGGCTATGGTTTTAAACAGCTTCTTTTAGGAAAAACAACATGGTCACTCAGAGATCCTATCGTTGTGGCAGTCTTCATTTGGGCCAGATTATTCTGTTAGAAATTTACCATAGAGAGCAGAGACCAGCAGTCAGAAACTTTGGGCTAGGCACAGTTCTTAGTGAAACAGAAATCAAGTAACCTATATCACAAGGCACAGAATCAGAATTGAGGTTACAAGCCAGGGTCAATGCAGGTGGCAGAGTTAGCATAGGAGTGATAAGTCAACGTCAGTGGAGCACAATAATCTAGCAAAGAAACAGGGATGTCAAGTCAAGCTTCAGTCCTTGGCAGACTGAAGTTGCAGACTCCGCTCCTGACACTTGACCTGGATGCGAGTGTGGACTGGAATAGAAGTTCCCACTGATGCAGTATAGAATAGTTACATTTATTTCTGTGGGAGAAATTCATTTTCTGCTGTTAACATTCTTCACTTCAACAGATTGCCCTATAATCGCCTGACAGACAGTTCCTGCCCCCAACTGGCTTCTGGAATAAGAAATAACCAGACACTGAGGACACTGAACATGTGTGGGAATAATCTGGAGGGTCCTCATTTCAGGGATCTGATGGCAGCTCTGACAACAAGCCGGATAGAGGAATTACAGTGAGTGAAACAGGACTAAGACAATAATATTCTAGGACAGTTTGATATCTAAACCACATAAATAATATAGAAATATGATATCATCAAAATATATTTTTAGACTCCATAAATATCCAATCCCTGCCTGTTGCCTAATTCTTTGCTCTGACCACACTCTGTTACTATCCATGAAAATTTTTTTTCCTAAAACCTTGTTATAATTTAATATTCCATTTTGTCTGGTAACTAGTAAAATAGATGAAATTATACCCGGATGAGGTCAAACCCGGGGAATCAGATATTACTGCAGTGAGCAATCAGACTTATACAAACTTTCTATCACCTGACATCCACTATTCATTGAAGGATATCCACATTATTTCATATGAGTACAGAGCTCTTACTGGCAGAAATGGATAGAAAAAAAAATTAAAATCATTCTGTTCAGTCACTAGCAATGCTGACTTTGGCCTCACACTGTCTCCTGTAGGGTTAGTAGCATATCCCTGTATTTCATTTTGAAAATTTCATAACCTTATCCTATGAGCTTCCTGTCTTATTAGCAGAGAAAAATAGAATATCAGACAAAAATCATCCCATCCAATCACTAGCAATGGTGATTCAGGCCTCACACTGTCTGCTGCTACGATTCATGCTCCATACAGCGCTGAGCAAACCCTTTGGCGCTCTATAAATACTGTATGATAATATAATAATAATAATACACAAGGAAATGATAGCACAATACGAGTCTTGTCAGTGGTATTCTGTGGTCATCTTGTGTATGGAGATATCACTGTCTGTACACATGGATGACAATATTGGGGTGTCTACTCCATTATGTCATTTTTCCTATAAAACTTTATTTACTGGAGTTTTATAAAGTGATCTAATATAAATAATTCCAATAAAGAGAAAATGAGTTGCATTCATTTCTGGGGGAGACATTCATTATCGTCTGGTAACATTCTTCTCTTCTTCTACAGATTGGATAATACTCACCTGACAGACAGTTCCTGCCCCCACCTGGCATCTGGAATAAGAAATAACCAGACACTGAGGATACTGGACCTGTCTTGGAATAATCTAAAGGGTCCTCATTTCAGTGATCTGATGGCAGCTCTGACAACAAGCCGGATAGAGAAATTACAGTGAGTATAACAGGACTGACTGAGACAATAATATTCTGGGACAGTTTTATGTCTAAAGCACATAAATAATATGTAAATATAATATGATCAAAATACATTATTAGACCCCATAACTATCCATACCCAGTCTGTTTTCTGACCCTTGAAAATGATCACACTCTGTTTTAAGCCATGAAATAGTATCTCCTAAAACCTTGTTAAACTATGATATTCCATATAGTCTGCTTACTAGTAAAGTAGATGAGATTATGGGAGGTCACATGCAGGGGCAATCTTATTTTACTGCATTGAGTCCCTCACATGAGCTTCTGGACACCTGACATAACCATCCACTATTTATTAGAGTAGTCAGTGGTATTTTTGTGGTCAACCTGTATATGGAGATATCACCGTCTCTACACATGGATGACAATATTGGGGTGTCTACTCCATTATAACATTTTTATTATAAAATTATACTTACTGGGGTTTTATAAAGTGATCTAATATACATGATTCCAATAAAGAGAAATTAGATCAATTCATGTAGAGAACAGTTACATTCATTCCTGGGGGAAAATTACATTTTCTTCTGGTAACTTTCTTCTCTTCTTCTACAGATTGTATAGTAATTACCTGGCAGACAGTTCCTGCTTCCACCTGGCATCTGGAATAAGAAATAACCAGACACTGAGGATACTGAACCTGTCTAATAACAGTCTGGAGGGACCTCATTTCAGGGATCTGATGGCAGCTCTGACAACAAGCCGGATAGAGGAATTACAGTGAGTATATCAGGACTGACTGAGACAATAATATTCTGGGACAGTTTTATACCGCATAAATAATATATGAATATCATACTGTAATAAAAATGCATCTTTAGGGCTTGTTTACACTTGCTTTGATTTCAACATGCTTTTCAGTGTGTACTAAAGCTGTAGGTGCTTTAATGTGTTATTGATGCTTCTTTGAAGTTTTAATGAAGCTTCACAAATGTCCTTTGTGTTAATTTTCAATTGTTTTAAAGGGGCCCAGTAGAACCCCAGCTCACTAGTACGCATGTTCAGCAGATCTCCAGCTCATTAGTACCCTCATTCAGCAGATCCGCAGTTTATTAGAACCTTTCTTCAGCAGATTCCCCTGCTCAGCAATACTCCGGCTCTGCCGAAGATCCACTCAGTAGTAACCCTCAGCTTTGCCGATCCTCCACTCATTAGTAACCCCAGCTCTGCTGATCCCCTGCTCATTAGTAACTCCCACCTCTGCTGATCTCCCACTTAGTGGTAGCCCCCAGCTCTACTAATCACCTTGCTTGCTGATCCTCCTCTATCTCTGGTCCCCGCTCACCTGCTATATTGCTCCCATTCTGCTGGGGGGGAAGGGTGAGGAAAGAAAGGGGAGGAACAAGGACTGGTAAGTCAAAGACTGACCTTCAAACAACAATAATGTAGCTAAAAAGAAACAGCTCAAAAAGTTTACACCAAGTCCATCTTGCCAACAGGAACTTCCATCAACCCCTAGAGCAGGGTGCTAGTATGGTAGATGCTGGCTGACATTTAACTTCAAAAAGGGGGTTCATAAATATGTCCAAAGTAATAATGGACTGCAGGCCAATAGGAAGGCTCGAGATGTGGTGGCTGCTGAACTTGATCTTCTCTCCACTACACGAGCTGAGAAGGCCTTATGTTGGGCCGGACATAGGTTTTGTACATGCGCCAATAAACCGGGGCCAATGTTGGCCAAGAAACTTAATTTGCTTGGTCGCACGCATAAACCTGTTCAACTCCGAATGAGGGGTGGTGGCCTTACCTCGGACCTTGTGAAGATTACTCATAGATTTGCAGATTTTTTTGTCCTCTCTTTACCAAAAACCGAACACCTTTGACGCTGAACATGCTGATAGTTTTTTCGCTGAGCTGCACCTACCCTCTTTATCCGTTGCAGACTGATATGCCCTGAATGCAGATATCTCTGAATCTGAACTCTACCAAGCCATCAAATCTTTGAAGGCCTCCAAGGCTCCAGGCCCAGATGGGTTTTCTGGGCTTTACTATAAAAAATTTGCCACCGTTCTGGTTCCTCATTTGACTGCCTTTTTCATTTCTTTGAAGCAGGGTTCCCAGCTTTCTTTGGAGTCTCTTCAGGCGCATATTACTATGATCCCTAAGAAAACTGAAGATGCTTTTGAACCGCAAGCTTTCAGACCAATCTCGCTGCTAAATTTGGACTTCTGAGCACCCAAATTAATAAGTATCTACTCTCACTTATTCATCAAGATCAGGTTGGCTTTGTTCCAGGGCGACAAGCTGCTGATAACATCCGTAAATCATCCATCTTATTCACATTTTACATCGCCGCAGAATACCAGGGTTCCTTTTATCCCTGGACATTTATAAAGCCTTCAATTCACTTTCTTAGGAATATTTGACATATACGCTGTCTACAGGGGTGTATTAACCACAAGGCAAACAAGGCATTTGCCTAGGGTGGCATTTTTCAGGGGGGCAGCACCTCCACCAGGAAGAAGGGACATGCACGCAATGGGAACCAGGTGGGGTCTAAGAGAGACTGCGGGCTGCTTGATGGTGTATGCAGAGCCTGACTCTCGTTCCCGTGGATGTCCGGAGCTGTGAAGGTGAGCGTCTCTTTGTTGCCAGGGGGATGGTAGTGGAAGGGTCTCTCGGGTGGGGGGGGGGGGTAGGGGTGTTGTTGGTCAATGTCTCTCAACGGGAGGAGGAAGGGGGGTGGTGATGGTCAGTGTGCCATGGTGGCAGATGATTTTTGTGTTGCCTAGGGCAGCACAAAACCTAAATACACAACTGGCTGTCTAGATGGGATTTTGGTGACACATTTCTGGCTTGGATCTCAGCTTTATATTCGTCTCCCTCGGCCTCTGTTAAATATGCGGGGGTTTTTTCCTCATCTTTCCCTATTTTCAGGGGCACAAGACAGGGTTGCCCATTATCACGTGCTCTTTTTGTTCTCGCTCTTGAACCTTTAGTTGCAGCAATTCAAAATCACCCACATATTTCTGGTTTTCCCTATGCCGGCACTCAGTACAAGGCCAACTTTTATGCGGATGATGCCCTTTTGGTTTTAACCGATCCTCTCATCACTCTCCCCAATCTCCAGGTCATATTGGACCATTTTTCGACTATATCTGGCCTTCGCATCAATTTGTCTAAAACCACGGCATTGATTGTTACGCTCCTTTCCGACCTGGTTGAACGGTTGCAGACACAATTTACCTACCGTTGGGCATCCCATTCTCTGGCTTATCTTGGCGTTACACTTAATTCCTCCTACTCTGCCTTATTTTCGGCTAATTATTACCCCTCTGTTACTCTGTTACTTCCCTGCTTCATTCTTGGCAGTTTCCTTCTTTATCATGGATTGGCCGGATACATGCTGTCAAGATGACTATCTTGCCGAAGATCTTGTACTTTTTCTGCACTCTCCCTATTCATGTCCCTGCATCTTTTCTTCGTGTACTGCAAAGCCGGATTCTCAGTTTTATTTGGGCTCATAATTGTCTCAGAGTGCCTAGAGCCACTCTGTATTCTCATAGATTACAGGAAGGTTTGGAAGTTCCACATATTTCTAGATACTACTTAGCGGCTCAGATTTCCCAGTTCTTTATACTTCATGCCACAACAGATATCCTGTTATGGGTGCTCTTGGAATTACCCAACTGTGCTCCGCTTTCCTTAACTACATTGCTTTGGCTCCAGCCTAAGTTGTGCTCTCCGGATTTGAGCCCTATCATGCTTCACAGTTTACGAACCTGGGATTCTGTAATATATTCGGTTAATTTGATTTAATAATTTCTACCTCTTTTGCCGATTACGCATATTCCTGTATTTCCGCCAGGCCTAGAACATCCCCCTTCTTTCTCTTGGTGGACCTCCTATAGCTTTGTTATTGTACATGGTTTTCTGAGTGCTCGTACGTTTCTATCATGGGAGTCTCTTCGAGAATCAAGGGGGGTCCTGTTACGGGAATATTATTGGGATTTGCAATTGCGCCACTGGGTCCTATCCCTCCGTGGTACCTCTACATACCTTTACCGCAAAGCGCCCTTTGAGCACGTTTTGTCAGCATTCCCCAGGTCTAATTTCTGTAATTTATGCCTCCCTTAATAGTATGTCCTCCTCACCACCCCTGTCCTATGTTTCTCAATGGGAGTGAGATCTGGGTGTCTTGATTGCAGCTGAGGATTGGCGTAGGGCCTGGGGGATGGTGGCGAAATGTTCATTCAATACAGTTACTCCTGAGGCAGCCTACAAAGTACTCCTGCGGTGGTACTGGGTCCCGGCTCGGACTGCTCACTTTAATCCGACTGGCGGAGATAGGCGTTTCCGGAACTGTGGTCTACGCGGGGATGTCTTGCATATCTGGTGGTTGTGCCCACGATTGATAGGCTTCTGGTCTAGGGTTTTTGGTTTGCTGCAAATGCTATTTCATATTATGGTCTGTAGGGATGCAAGGGTGGCCCTCCTGGTATTGCCCAATTTTGGGACTGTCTAGGTGTAAGCAGAAATTGGCATCCTACCTATTTATTTCAGCCAAATGTGGTATAGCTCAAGCTTGGAGAACCCCTTTGGTTGTTTTCCAGGGGGTGAAGACCCGAATGAATGCTATGTTGATCAATGAACAGATGTATAGCATTCTTCATGATTCTCATCTGAGATTCCTTAAGGTTTGGGAACCTTGGATACATTATTCCTTGCCATCCCTGCCTCCTACTAGTTATGGCCTCTTATAGTCACTGCCTGTGCTAGCCCTGGATCTGTGATTCTTCTAGTTTCTCTTCCCTCCATGTTTTTTTTCTGGTTCCTTTTTTTTTTTTTTTCCTTTCTTCTAACTCTCTTTCCTCTTCTATTTCCGGTAATATGTTAATATGTCGGATTACTGCTGCTAATATTTGGTTCGGCTTTTTGCTGTCCCTCCTTCGTTATTTGACTAATACAAGTCAGCTGGATGTATCTGTTTATGTGTTATTGTTCTGCTCTGCCCCTGCGTGGGAGTATCTTGAGCTTGTTGTATTCTTAAAACAAAACTTTCTTAATAAAAATATTGAAACAGAACAACATAATTCAAATTTCATGGGTTATATTACAAACAAAAATTTTAAAATATAGGACAACTTTTAAAATACAATATACATTATATTGCCAAAAGTATTGGGACACCCCCCAAATCATTGGATTCAGGTATTCCAATCACCTCCAAGACCACAAGTGTATAAAATCAAGCAACTAGGCATGCAGACTGCTTCTACAAACATTTGTGATAGAGTGGGTCACTCTCAGGAGCTCAGTGAATATAAAGCGTAGTACCGTAATATGTTGCCACCTGTGCAATAAATCCATCCATGTAATCTCTTTGCTGTGAAATATTCCACGGTCAACTATTAGTGGTATCATAACAATGTGGAAGCAACTGGGAATAACAGCAACTCAGCCACGAAGTGGCAGGCCACGTTAAATGACTGAGTGGGGTCAGACCATGCTGAAGCACACAGTTCACAGAAGTCACCAACTGTCTGCAATAGTCAATAGTTTAAGACCTCAAAACTTCATGTGGCCTTCAGATTAGCAGGCTGCAGTCCTTATAAAGGATACTGGGCACCAGCAACTATTGCACCCTGCATGTGCCGATGCGCTGTCGAGCACCTATGCTCATACGCACATTTTTGTGCACAATAACACGGCCATATTGAGCATTGGCGCATTTGCCATGACTTCCTTGTTTCTTGTTTTCTTCCTGACAGTGCCCCCCCCCCCCCGAGGGGCAGCCTATGGATGCCCAGGCGTGCTTGCTTTTCGGGGAACCTGTTGAAAAATTCCTGAAGCAGTTTAGATGAGTGCACATTACTTGCTGGTTCCCAGGAACTATTCTCCAGTGGATACCCTTTCCATTTGATAAGGGACTGGACTTGTCTCCCCCTCTTTCGTCCATCCAACATGGCTTCTACCTCAAAATCAGTGTCTTCTCCTACTGTGACTGGTGGTGGAGGTGGTTCTTCTCTTTCAGGAATAGAGCTCAATATGGCTGGTTTGAGAAAAGTCGTGGAAGGCTGGATGAATCTTATAAGACTCGGGCAAGTTCAGCTCAAAGGCCACAGGATTAATTTATTTCTTAATTCCAAAGGGCCCAATGAACCTGGGTCCTAATTTCCATGAGGGATAGGCAAGTTTGAGATTTGCAGTAGAAAGCCAGACCTTGTCTCCTACCTTCGACATAGGATTACCTCTCCTCCTTTTATCAAAATGTCTTATAGTCCTCCTGAGCTTTTTGCATGGTCTTCTGGAGTATCTGATAATTAGATTGGATGAAAGTCAATCTATCCTGGACTGCAGGCACTGATGCTTCCAGGGTAACATTTTGAATAAAGGAAGGGCGAAACCCATAGTTTGCCCAGAAAGCAGACTGGTTAGTAGAGGTATGGACAGAGTTGTTGTAAGCAAACTCTGAGCAAGGAAGAAGAGATGCTTAGTTATCTTGAGTAAAGGTAGAGAAGCATCTCAGGTATTGCTCCAAGGTTTGGTTCGTTCGGTTTGCCCATTACTTTGTGGATGATATGCAGATGATAGACTGACTTCGATGTTCAGGGCTTTACACAGAGATCTCCAAAATTTAGACGTAAATTGTACTCCCCTATCAGAAACTATATTGTTAGGCATCCCATGCAGTCTTACAATTTTCTTGATGAATGAGTGCGCCATGTCTGCAGCTGAAGAGGTGCCCACCCTGACTTGGAAATGGGCAAGTTTGGACAGCCTGTCCACCACCACCAGGATAGTGGTGAATCCATCAGAGGGAACTAAGTCCACTGTAAAATCCATGGATAGCATCTTCCAAGGTTGCTCTGGAACCAGAAGAGGTCTTAGTAAACCCCAGGCTCTGGTGTTGCTGCCTTTATTGCAAAGACAATTTGCACATGAGTTGAAATAGTCTTTACAGTCTTGTCTCAGATTGGGTCACCAAAAACACCTCTGAACAAGTTCAGTAGTTTTTCAGATCCCAAAATGACCTGCTAGTAGATCATCATGACACATTTTAAAGACTTCAGGTCTTACCTCTTGGGGAATGGAAATCTTGTCATTATGCCATAAGAATTCCTCATGCTTCCTCAATGAAGAAATTTCAGACCCGGCATATGAAAGGGAAGCTTGCTTGATTGCCGTCTTTAGATCAGGTTCGATCAGTAAGAAGTTGTGTAAGACAGGATAGTGCTGGGGGCAGCTGTTACAGGAGTTTCTGGAAACATGCGAGACAGGGCATCTGCTTTCCCATTATTGGACCCTGGACAATAAGTAAGGTAGAAATGAAATCTCGAGAAAAACAAGGCCCATCGAGCCTGTCGTGGTTTTAACTGTTTTGCGGTTCTAAGATATTCTAAGTTCTTATGATCAGTAAATATCATGATGGGATGAGCAGCATCTTCCAATAAGCAACGCCACTCTTTCAAAGCTGATTTAAGGGCTAGTAATTTGCGGTCCCCCACATCACAATTCTTCTTTGGTTTATTCATTTTCCGGGAAAAGAAAGCCACTGGGTGCAGGAGAACCTTGGGCCTCTGGCACTGTGAAAAGATTGCTCCTGTAGCGATTTCCAAGGTGTCAACCTCAAGGACAAAGGGTAAAGCTGGATCTGGATGCTGTATTACTTATGCAGAAGTGAATAGAGTTTTTAATTTGTGGAATGCCACTTGAGTTTCCTGAGACCACTAGAATCAAGTATGCAAATGAGTTAACTGGGTGATTGGAGCAATGATTGTAGGAAAGCCCTTAATGAACCTCTTGTAGAAATTGGAAAAGCCCACAAACCTCTTGATATCCTTCTTGTCAGTAGGGGCAGGCCAATTAATGATGGCTGCTACCTTTTGGGGATCCATGGAAATCCCATCTATGGATATGATCAGACCCAGGATTTGAATTGATAATTTCTTGAACTCACATTTTTCTGCCTTTGCATATAGTCCATGCTGTATCAGGGTAGATATGTCTTTCTTGACATGCACTCAGTGGAGCTCCAAGGTGGCAGAAAAGAGAAGGATATCATCCAAATAAACTATCAAAAAGTGATCCAGGAATTCCAGGAAAATGTCATTTACGAGGTGTTGAAAGGATGCAGAAGCGTAGCATAACCCGAAAAGCATAAAAAGGTATTCGAAATGCTCGAATCGGGTACGAAAAGCTGTTTTCCATTTGTCTCCTTTGCAAATTCGGACTAGATTATAGGCAACCCGAAGATTCAGTTTTGTGAGGATTTGGGAGGCGCAGAATATTTGGAAGAGTTCAGGAGCAAGAGGGAGTGGGTATTGGTGCTTAATGGTAACTTTATTGAGTCCCTGATAGTCTACACAAGGCCTGAGTGAGAGGCAGTAGCAGATCTGAGGAACAAACCGAGGTAAGGATCCAGGAGAGAAGTCAAAGCAGGTCAGGGTCAAGCTGGGTCAGTAACGGATAATCAGCAGGGTAATTCGCACAGGAACACAGTAACAGGAGGCTGATGATAATCCAGCAACTATTGTGAGGGGCTGCAGTTCTTATAAAGGCCACTGGGCTCCAGCAACTATCGCACCTTGTGTGTGCCAATGCGCCATCGCACACATGGATGTGCAACAGCATGCCTTGCGCCTATGCGCATATTTGTGCGCAGATTAGAGCATCCATATTGGGCATTGGCGCATTTGCCATGACTTTCTCATTTTCTTCCCTGACAAGTGGTCATCCAAGTTTTTTCTATCATGCAAGTGAATGGTTAATCGATGATATGGTTCTCCAATTGTGAGTAAATATTACCAACTACACCCTGTGGGACGACTCCTAGGTTAGATGGTGACTAAATAAAAAAGGAGCTTCAGACATCACTGATCACGCAATACCATTGGTCACCATTGAGGGTCTTCATATTGAAGTTCAGTTCCATCTTATATCTACGCCATCTGAAAAGACAGACACCATCTTCCTTTATCCTGCTTAACCCTCATTTTGAGAGCTTAATAGGCAGCCATCTTAAGGCCCTATCCTTTTATCCCAAGCGGTCCACTTCATCTACTTGTAGGGTAACTAACAGTGTGCTATAATCTGGTGATTTTTGCCTGTGTAATTAATATTCCAGTTGCAATAGTTTGTGCTGGTTGATTTAATATTTTGCTCAATTAATATTCCAATTGCAATAGTTTGTGCTGGTTGATTTAATATTTTGGTCACGATACCCTAAAACCTAGGGATTAGATTATTTTTTTTTTTAACTGTAGTGGTAGAATTCTCAGACGGACAACGCCCTTTAATCCGGCTGCAGTGTAATAATGGGTACAGTCAGTCAAACACAGATAATTGTCTACCAGGTTTAGTTATAATTAGTTAGGTATATACTACAATAATTCATTTCCTCTCTTAGATACCCTATATTTTAGAGCGATAAATTAAGAAATTCATTGTGAACATAATCTGTGTCACACTATTTATTCTACTGTTGCGTGTGTTGGGTGACTCAGTTGTAAAAAATATCCTAATTTATTTTTTGGGTTTCATGGTCCATGCTTTCACATAATATTATTGTGCTTAATGGATAAGTTCACCTTTCGTAACATGTTACATTTTACACCCATAGACTGGCCCCGACTCCCCCCTGATCCCTGCTGTGACAGCTACAGTTGCAAGAAAAGTATGTGAACCCCTTGGGATTACGTGGAGTTTTGCATGAATTGGGCATAAAATGTGCTCTGAACGTCATCTAAGTCACAACAATAGAAGAACACAGTCTGCTGAACATAATACTACACAAACATTAGATGTTGCCATGGTTTCATTGCACATAACATGTAAACATTCACAGTGCAGGGAGGAAAAAGTATGTGAGGCCCTAGCTTAATGACTTCTCCCAGAGCTAATTGGAGCCAGGGGTGAGCCAACCTTGACTCCAATCAGTGTGATGATATTGGATGTGTTGCTGACAGCTGTCCTGCCCTTAAAAAACACACACCTGTTTTGGGTTTACTGATTTCAAGAAGCACTGTCTGATGTGAACCATGCCTCTCAGAAAAGAGCTCTCAGAAGACCTACGATCAAGAATTGTTGACTTGCATTAAGCTGGAAAGGGTTACAAAAGTATCTCCAAAGGCCTTGATGTTCATGTGTCCATGGTAAGACAGACTGTCTACAAATGGAGAAAGTTTAGCACTGTTGCTACTCTCCCTAGGTGTGGTCATCCTGTAAAAATGACTGCAAGAGCACAGCGCAGAATGCTGCTTGAGGTAAAGAAGAATCCCAGAGTGTCAGCTAAAGACCTACAGAAATCTCTGGCACATGCTAACATTTTTGTTGACACATCTACAATAAGGAAAACATTAAACAAGAATGCAGTACATGGGAAGACACCACGGAGGAAGCCATTGCTGTCCAAAAAGAATATTGCAGCACGTTTGAAGTTTGCAAAAGAGCACCTGGATGTTCCACAGCACTACTGGCAAAATATACTGTGGACAGATGAAACCAAGATTGAGTTGTTTGGGAAGAACACACAACACTATGTGTGGAGAAAAAAAGGCACAGCACACCAACATCAAAACCTCATCCCCACTGTAAAACATGGCGGAGGGAGCATCATGGTTTGGGGCTGCTTTGGTGCCTCAGGGCCTGGACGGATTGTTGTCATTGATGGGAAAATGAATTCCAGAGTTTATCAAGACATTTTGCAGGAAAACGTACGACCATCTGTCCGCCAACTGAAGCTTCGCAGAGGATGGGTGATGCAACAGGACAATGACCCAAAGCATACAAGTAATTCAACAAAACAATGGCTGCAACAGCACAGAATACGACTTCTGGAGTGGCCTAGTAAGAGTCCTGACCTCAACCTGATTGAAATGCTGTGGCATGACCTTAAGAGAGCGATTCACACCAGACATCCCAAGAATATTGCTACACTGAAACAGTTTTGTGAAGAGGAGTGGTCCAAAATTACTCCAGATCGTTCTACAGGTCTGATCTGCAACTACAGGAAACGTTTGGCTGAGGTTATTGCTGCCAAAGGAGGGTCAACCAGTTATTAAGTCCAAAGGTTCACATACTTTTTCCTCCCTGCACTGTGAATGTTTACATGTTATGTGCAATTAAACCATGGCAACATCTAATGTTTGTGTAGTATTATGTTCAGCAGACTGTGTTCTTCTATTGTGACTTAGATGACGTTCAGAGCACATTTTATGCCCAATTCATGCAAAACTCCACGTAATCCCAAGGGGTTCACATACATTTTCTTGCAACTGTAGCAGGGTATCTTCTCCTCCCTGCTAGTTGTCACAATTCCTAAAAGACATGGCCAGTGAGGCTCCGCCCTCCCTGTCGCATCATTCATGCACAGCATTCTGTGAATGGGAAAACTGCAAATCCTGGCAATCTTTGTGGCTGCTGAATTGTAGTTTTCAATTAACTACCACGGCACTCCACAGCACCGTGGTAGTTCATTGAGCCTTGCTGTTAGTAGTATCTGCTTGCTCGTATGGGATCTACTGATCGCTGGTGCAATACTTTACAGGATCCACAAACAAAAAATAATAAATGCATATTTTTTTACCAGAATAAAATTGTGCGTTTATTATTTTCTGTTAAAAGGTGAACTTATCCTTTAACCACTTGCCTACCAGGCACTTATACCCCCTTATTTACCAGGCCAATTTTCAGCTTTCAGCGCTGCCGCACTTTGATTGACAATTGCGCGGTCATGCAACATTGTACCCATATGAAATTTTGATCATTTTTTTCTCACAAATAGAGCTTTCTTTTGGTGGTATTTAATCGCCACTGGACGCTTTACTTTTTGCGCTATAAATAAAAAAATTGCAAAAAATTTGAAAAAAAAAAAGTTTCTTTTATAAGATTTTTCAAACAGGTATTTTTTCTCCTTCACTGATGTGCGTTGATGAGGCAGCACTGATGGGCACTGATAGGCGGCACTGATGGGCACTGATAGGCAGCACTAAAGGGCACTGATAGGCAGTACTAATGAGGTGGCACGGATAGGCGGCACTGATAGACAGCACTAATGAGGTGTCACGGATAGGCGGCACTAATATGCATCACTGATAGGCGGCACTGATAGGTGACACTGATTATTGGCACTGATAGACGGCACTGACTGGCATCACTGATGGGCACTGACTGGCGGCACTGACTGGCACAACCCCCGGGCACTGACTGGCGGCACTGACTGGCAGCACTGCTGGGCTGCACTGGTGGGTGGCACTGGTGGGCAGCACTGGTGGGTGGGCACAGGTGGGTGGCACTGCTGGGCACAGGTAGGTGGCACTTCTGGGCACAGGTAGGTGGCACTGCAGAGTGGCACAGGTGGGGGCACTGCTGGGCACAGGTGGGGGCACTGCTGGGCACAGGTGGGGGCACTGCTGGGCACGGGTGGGCGGAGCTAGTGGGCGCACTGCTGGGCACAGGTGGGCGGAACTTGCGGGTGTCACTGCTGGGCACCGATCATCAGGGCACTGATCATCAGTGCCCTGATGATCGGTGCCGATCCCCGCTCTGACAACTGCCGGTTCTCGGCAGTACTTTCCTCACGATCTGACAGCGTGAGGAAAGTGCAGCCGAGAACCGGCACTTGCATTTCCCTGTGATCAGCGTGTCATTGGACACCGCTGATCACGTGGTAAAAGGCCGCTGTGATTGGCCTTTTACCACATCATGTGATCAGCTGTGTCAGTAAGACACAGCGATCACGGAGATTGCCGGGTGCGCGCCCCCTGGGGCACGCAGGAGAGCGCGTTCTGGGAGGACGTCATATGACGTCCACCCAGAACTGGCCGGCCGCAGTGCAGCCGTAATTCGGCTATCTGCGGTCGGCTACTAGTTAAAGGATATCTGCATAGGACAGTGGATTTCAGGATTAATTGGTTAGCTTAATTATTTTTAATTTATTTTTATATTGGAAGAACTGTTATCAATTGTTTAATCAAGTACTGTATATCGCAGACTTCATCATTCAAACATCCTGCAAAGGAGAATAAATAACAGTGTTAGAGTATATGACAACCAGGGCAGATAAATGAAGTGTAGCAATTACCTCACATTGGCAGCCAGTGGAACATTTCTCCCTTGCATTGCTGGCCAGTGTAGGTGTGAGATCAATTAACTGCTTTCTGCTCAATGAACCCTAACAACCTCAGGAGGAACCCTGGCTGAGAAAGGCTCATGTACAGAATAGTTAAATTTATTCCTGGGGGAGACATTCATTTTTTTCTGATAACATGCTGTACTTCTTCTATAGTTTGAATAATAATCACCTGACAGACAGTTCCTGTCCCCACCTGGCATCTGGAATAAGAAATAACCAGACACTGAGGATACTAAACCTGTCTGAGAACAATCTGGAGGGTCCTCATTTCAGTGATCTGATGACAGCTCTGACAACAAGCCGGATAGAGGAATTACAGTGAGTATAACAGGACTGACTGAGACAATAATATTTTGGAATACTGTGACATTCAAGCCACATAAAAATAGTTTAATCATACTGATCTCCTTTGGATAGCCAATCCCAGAAAGTTGTCTAACCCGTGGATCTTAGACTCAGTTTGTCTTCCATTTAGACTTGTAAATAATAATATACTGTAGATATTATAGGAGGTCATACATAGGTAAACTGATCTTACTCCATTGAGCTATCAGATCCTCATACAATAAAGTTACTATTTGTCCCAATTTCCCAGGGACATTCCCCATTCTGAGGAGTCTATCCCTGAGAAGCAATGTGTCCCAAATTCATCTCTGGAAACCTTACAGTGGGCAGGCACCAATTCAGCAGTCTCACTGCACACAAGCATCATTTGAAAATAATGCAGCTGGACAATGTGAATTGACACACGTGCAGACACCTCCAGCCCATCAGTGCTATTTTGGATTGGCACAAAGGTTTATTTACTAAACCTGGAGAGTGCAAAATCAATTTTACATGCTCCAGTTTTATGTGTTACTTACTGACATTTGCTCTGTTTACATCTCTTATTCCCAATCTCTACTTTCTGTATGTTACTTACTCCTGATCTCTTCTCTTTACACTTTTCTTACTTCTGACCAGGGGTGGACTGACAACTCATGGGGCCCCCAGGCAATAGCAGATCATGGGGCCCTGTGTCCTCGCCCACACCCAAAAAAGCCTATGAAAAAGCCAATGAAAAGTACCAGGGGAATCTCATGGGGCCCCCTACTGACCCTGGGCCGCCGGGCACTGCCCAAGTGCTTGAATGGTCAGTCCGCCCCTGCTTCTGACCTCTTCTTTCTGTGAGTTACGTACAATTGACCACTGCAATCTGTACACTGCTTGCTCCTGACCACTTCTCGCCATGCATTGATTACTCCTGACCTCATCTTTCTGTGCATGCTGCTCTCCATGCATTATTGTAGCACTACCCCCACAGGTTTTCCCCTTACTTCGCCCCGCAGCCATGCAAAGTGTATTTCTTCAATCAAATACACACACATACTTCTGCTCATTGTCTCCAATGACCAGTCTGGGGGATGTTTGTTTTTTGGAGTTTTATTGTAGAACTGGGGATAGAGGATGTAGTAGGATATGTCAAAATTAGAATTAGTCACATTGAAGACATCTAGCTGATCTCTTAGTTGAGCACTACTAAAGTCCTAGCTGAAAGCAGACAACAAACCTCCCTTAGAATTGTAGCAGCAAGTAGTTTAGGAGTGAGCAAAGTCCCCTTTTGCAGTAGTAGTAGTTACAGGGCTAAACTCCTCAGGTACAAGCCTGTTATGACAGACTGCGACAGCCCATAGGTAACATAGCTAAGCAAAGTCATTTGTAGTAGCAACAGTTGGACAAGCTCTTCAGAACACTAGCCAGTGTTCCCTTTACTCAGACCCATGCTGACTATCAAGCACCAGAGGGGTAGCAAGAACACAGAGTCCCCAAATTCCTCAATGTCCATACTCACAAGGCCCAAAGACAGAATGGTAGCCTCCTCCCAATCTTCCAAGTGAAACCCTCCAGTAATACCAGACAGAGCTTTTGGTAGACGGCTCTGCCTAGTCAGCGTACTGTAGAACAAGGGTTACTGTCTTAAAATTTTAGGCCCTCAGATCAATCGACCTGAGGCCACATAGCAGCAAGTGCCAGGTGAGGCAAGCAGGCCTCTAGCCTGGCTGGTGCAGCCCACTCCCAGGAACGACACTGACCCCATGTGCTCACAGAACATAAATACCACTCCCAGCATGCAATGGGGTCACCATCCACTGGAATTGGCTGGGATAGTATCCATATTTGTGTTGTTCATTGGCCCAGTCCCTTTCCATGTTCTGGAAGGCTTTCATGTCTTCCTAAAGACAGGCAGAACTCAGACAAACTCAACCAACACCAGAGCATCATAAGCAAACCTATCTAATCAATCATAGCACTCTGTTAAGCAGAGAGCACAATACATTTTCCTAACAGTCTCTCTGTTAAGCAGAGAAACAGAGCCATGCTTAAAAAAAACAAAAAGTGATGTAGCGCTAGAACAAGAAAATTATATAAATACTCTGTTAATAAGTCATATTAAGCACATAGTCAATATAGTGACAAACTCATTAACATGTAAAAGGAAGAATAGTGCGTGATGGAACTAGATAAGTAAAATTAAACACATGTGAGACCCCTGCACACAGTGCACATATCAAAAAAAGTCCAGTGATCCGTATCACATTCCTTCCACTCATGCAGAATCAATGGACTGTGTGTGGACCCGCACACCCTGAAGTGCAATCCAAAACCGGCTGGAATGGCCTCTCACCTCCTATCTGCGACCCTGCAGGGCCACAGAGCATGTAAGATCACCACTGGATCAGGATAACCTTCCTCTTGGGTAAATGGCTATTTTCATGCAGTCTTCTAGTCAGTCTTTCAACGTCACAGGTAGCTTCCCTTCTCCAGTGGTGGTGGTAGGGTCCTTCAATATTTGTTTTAGGACAGAGTATCTACTTTTGCATTTTCATAAATTCAAAAGCTGCAAGCTTCTTCTTATGCAAAGTAAATGTGATAACCTGGACTCCAGTGGTGATCTTACATGCTCTGTGGCCCTGCAGAGACCAGAGACCCTGAGAGGCCATTCCAGCCGGTTTTGGATTGCACTTCAGGGTGTGCGGGTCCACACACAGTCCATTGATTCTGCATGAGTGGAAGGAATGTGATACGGATCACTGGACTTTTTTTGATATGTGCACTGTGTGCAGGGGTCTCACATGTGTTTAATTTTACTTATCTAGTTCCATCACGCACTATTCTTCCTTTTACATGTTAATGAGTGTGTCACTATATTGACTATGTGCTTAGTATGACTTATTAACAGAGTATTTATATAATTTTCTTGTTCTAGCGCTACATCACTTTTTGTTTTTTACACTTCATCAGATCTATAGGTATAGGATCAGATGTTAGCAGCTTTATACGTTTATTTATTGATCATTTAAACATAAGAGCGCAAGCAGACTTTGTATATCATCAGAGCCATGCTTAACCTAACTATACAAATCCTAGCACCTGACTAGGCTACTTATTTCTGACCTCTGCTCTCTGGGCATTACTTCCTACTGACCAGTGCAATCTGTATGTCGCTTATTCCTAACCTCTGTTTTTTTCCTGCTTTATATTTGATTGGGCCCCTTGCACACAGGATATTTTGCAAACTCTCCTAAAATCCTTTCCCCCTGGCAGCAGTGTTTTGGCTAGAGATGTAACATTTTGGGAAATTTTAAAGCCATGAGAAAAAAAACTTTCAGAAAAAGTGAAAACAAAATTTCAGTGCAGTATTTTACAAATTGAAAGTGGTTTTGTTACACTGGGAATGTGAAATTCAGTGTCTATAAAAGTATTTTGCTGGAAATAAAATTATTGCTTATTGATTAAATAAACTAAACTTGCTTGTTATTTTTTTTATTGCAAATGGAATAACAAGGACTGTATACAGTATGTTAAGAACATTTCAGCTATACATAAGAACAGGTAACCCACCTCCCTTTCCCTTATAATAATTTAAAAGCTGCCAATATGCATTTCCAATTATTGACTATGCTGATCCAGAAGCATATATATTGGTCTTGCAAGAGCTTGGTCAATGTTCTTCTGATTTTCAGGTGTAATATTCTCTATAAATGAAGGGATTGCATATTTTGGGAGAAAATGGGCAACATTTCCTTACTTGAAGGCGATGCTGGTGGAAAAACATTTTGTGATGATCCAGAAGCAACAGGAATAGTGTTTGTGAAATGAGAACTCTGGAGAGAAAGGCTACTCACATTTTTATTACGTTCCTCATCCTTTAATTCCATAAAGTATTTGGTAATGTCTTTAGGGCACCTCTGGCATGCAAGGATGTGTGTTGTCATCCTTGCAGCATTTGGAAAACAATATTTATTCTCACAATATTTGCAAATTGAAGCTTTTCTCTCAGCAGAAATGGCACTGTGGAAATGTTTCCAAACTCTGGATGTTGGTCTCACCATTTTACTGAAGGAAAAGCATATTTTTCTTGTTTGAAAACTGCATTGCAAAGCAGTGTTACTTGAACTGTATTCCAGGATTTGCTTGTCTTCAGAGAGAACTTGCAATAATTTAAGATTTTATAACATGAAGACCTTATTGAAAGATTTCTGAGACTTTAGGTATAATTTGAATGCCATGTCATAGATATATTACTTATAGCAAAATAACATATCGCACACTTGTTTTTTTTCCAGAAAAATTGGAAAAAAAATAGAAAAAAAGGAAAGAAACATTGTTTTTTTTCCCGATTTTTTTTTTCCAGGCCTTCCTATCTCTAGTTTTGGCAATAAAAATGCCTGATACTTATAAAGTGTCTAACGTGCTTGAGCACTTTTACAGATGTCAAGTGCTTGGACATTCATTTAATTGGCCAGAATAATAATTTATTCTGCCCATTAAAATGAATGCTCAAGTGCCAAACATGCCTAGCATTAATGCGCTTTTACAGGCATCAAAGGTTTTTTCTGCCAAAACTTTGCTGCTCCTAGACACACTGAAGTGTTTTTTTTTTTCTTGCCTCTAAAACGCCTCTACCATGAAACTCCTCTTAAAACCTATATGGGAATGGACACATAGGATAAAAATGCCACATGTCCTTAGGGGCAGCTGAAGAAAGTCCAGTGTACATGAGGCCTTATGCAGGCCATAGACGGTTCGTATATTGGTGGATTTTTCATCCGAAAGAATAATCTGCCGATTTTCGCACTGTTAGTGGGGCAACGGCATCGGCTGATTTTCACGGCTCCTCCTCATTTCATTTATCGGTCATGCTGGAAATTTCGTGAAAAACGGCCGATTGGTGGCAACCATTGGTGGCAACATAGGTTTACAGAACGATTGATGTTTTGTTTTTCGGACGAAAAAATTGGCCGATAAATGAACCGTCTATGGCCTGCATTACTCTTTGCTGCTCTCTGTGCATTATTTGCAACTACCTCAATCTGTGCAATGCTCATTCATTCCTGTAGTAAAAATTAATTTTCTACTGGTAACATTCTTCTCTTCTACAGTTTAGTTAGAAATAATCTGACAGACAGTTCCTGCTATCAACTGGCATCTGGAATAAGAAATAACCAGACACTAAGGACACTGCACCTGTCTGGGAACAATCTGGAGGGTCCTCATTTCAGTGATCTGATGGCAGTTCTGACAACAAGCCAGATAGAAGAATTACAGTGAGTATAACAGGACTGACGAAGACATATAATGTGAACACAAATTTGTTCCACGATATTATTAAAATTATATAAAAATGTTCAATAATGTATTCTAAACAGATAACCTTTTGGCTCTACAAAAAGTCCAGTGTTAGAGCTTGGTAAAAACCAAGAATTAAACAACAAACTAGTGTCAGACATTAAATAGTCTTTTTCCTAAAACCGTGTTATAGTCCAATATTCTATTTAGTCTGATAACTAGTGTGCTGTGTGATCTATTTGCTATCGCCACAATCCTGTATATAAAGACAGTGGATAGATCCTAGAGAGCACACCATGAGACAGATGATCAAAACAATGTAGGAACCACACTGAAAGTATACGTTTGCATTTGTGTTGCCCCCAAAAAGTATGATCTGTGGTGGATCAGTTTTCAGAGGTCATTTGACAACCATATGTTGCCACCTCACTGCCGGTTTTACCCCACAAAAAGCCACACCACCACATCCAACCCCATGTATTGCAGGTGTGTGAGCAGGGGGTAAATTAAATGTACAATAGTGTTTTTGAAAAGCAAAATGATTGTCTGTTCAGAAAAGGCCATTGTCATTCTGTTGTCTAATTCTTTGATCTTATCAACCATGAAATACTGTACATCTCAGGCAAAAGTTTTTCGTCTAGAAAAGAAAGTTCCTTCTCTAAAAGCTCATGCCTAAGAACAAGTCGGGGAGGAGTATTCCAATCCTTGATTGTTCAAAGAACATGGTCAAGGGAGGGGGTCAGACTCCACATCAACATTTTGTAGCTCAAAGCTTACCGTGTCCCTCCAGCACTGGACCTCCTTAAAAAAGGACATACAAATTAGGTGCAGTCAGACAATGCCACTGCAGTGGCATACATCAACCATCAAGGGGTCATGAGGAGCCTGGCTCCCTTGAAGAAAGGAGACCAGATTATCTCATGGACAGAAACTCAATATGCAGCAATTACTGCAAACTACATTCCAGGAGTGGACAGTTGGCAGGCATCTAAACCAAGGGGAATGATCACTTAATCCAGATGTATTCAATTTGATATGCCAAAAATGGGGGATTTAGGATCTGGACATCATAGTCTCCAGATACAACAGGTTACTTCTGTTTGTATCCAGAAGCATGGATCCTCTAGCCCTTGCCTCAGATGCTTGTTATCCCTTAGTCTCAGTTAACACTAGTTTATGCCTCCCCCAACTAAGTATTCTATATTTCCTGCTCCGCAAAATAGAGTGAGATAGGAAAGCAATGATTCTTTTGGCACCAAACTGGCCCCAAAGAACTTGATACACATATATACTCATGCTTTTTCTAAAAGATCCCTGACCTCTTCCCCAACAAATTAGATCTTATATGTTAAGGCCCTCTCTTCCACCCTGTTTTGCAGTCCCTGGCATGGCTGTGGAAACCTTGTTCCTAAAGGATAGGGGGTCTCTGGAGTTTGTCATTGCTAGCTTGCTAAAGGCAAGAAAAGCCACATCCAGAAAGATTTATTATCACAGCTGGAAACTCTACTTTGCCTGGTGTGAGCACAGTCAATTCAATTAAAGAGATTATTCTATGCATCACATTCTGGCCTTCCCACAAGCAGGTATGGACCAGAATATAGCTCTTATCCATCCATTTCAAAAGGCTTCTAGCTTCACTTTCCCTAAAAAACTTATATGCAAGGTATTTTCCATTATACAGTAGGTCCCCCTGCAGTTCCCTATTCTCTCCTAGGACCTCAACCAGGTTCTTTCTGCCTTGCAAAAACCACCATTTAGGCTCATCAGGGATATTACCTTGGAGTCTCTTACCAGCAAACTAGCCTTTCAGGTGACCATCGTGTCTGTTAGATGTATGTCAGAAAGAGCTTTCCTGCAAAAAGCCCTTCCTTATACTTCACAAGGTTGTATTATGCCTTAGACCATCCTTCCTTCCAAAAGGTGGTTTCAATGATCCATCTCAATAAGGACATTATTCTGCCATCCTTGGGATCTGCTTCTAAGCATCCAAAATATGTATCTGTATTGCCTGGATGTTGTCAGAAACATTAGAGTGTACCTAACATCGACAGCTTCTATTAGACAAAGAAATTCAATTTGTCTTCTCCTGGGGTCCTAACAATGGGCACCCCAGAATCCAAAATTTACCATTGGTAGGTGGATAAGGCTCTAAAAGAAACCCCTCTTGCTATTGTATTGCACACAGACTTAATCAGATCTGTTGTAGAATACAGGGCTTTTGGCACCAAATCTTTGTCACCCAACTTTGTAAGGCCACCACCTGTCTCGAGTTTATACTTTTTCAAAGTTTTACCTGATGCAGTGAAACTCTGAACTTGGGGTCTTTAACCCTGTTGGTTTTGGACCTGTTGGCATAGTTATGTTGCTTAGTTTTTCTCCACCCTTGTATTTTTACTTTGGGATGTCCCTTGGTGTATGAATAAGTTGCCTGTAACCTGTATTGTATGATTAGGGGAAGAGGAACTTTGAGTTACCTGTAAATTCTATATTTTGGAGTACAGTACAAGACAGGCTATCCTCCTTAACTTTCTTTAGTTACTCTGCTTAGCTTTCTACAAAACTGGGGACTCATGGAGTGGGATTGGATTATAGGGGAGGCACCCCAAGGGTTGTGTTCTCAAAAGATTGCCAGCTTCCAATCACCTGAAGGTATGAACCTATGGTGTATGAATAATTTGCCTGTGTCCTTTACTGTACCAACAAGATTTGGAATTTACAGGTAAAACCGAATTCCTAATTTTTCTTTTTTTCTCTTATTCTTTTATTATTGGATAAATAAGCTATAAATGGAAAGTTCATCAAGGGACTGATTTATACTCTTAATTAGCACTGACTAAAATGTTCTGGGATTTATGGAGATATTACCCACTGTACACATGGATGACAATATTTGGGTGTCTGCTCTATTATAACATTTATATATGATCTAATATAAATTATTCCAATCAAGTGAAAGGAGTTCCATTCATGTAGAGAATGGTTTACCTTCATTCCTGGGGAAGAAATATTTTTTCAGGTAACATTCTTCTCTTCTTCTACAGATTGGATAAGAATTGCCTGACAGACAGTTCCTGCCCCCACCTGACATCTGGGATAAGGAATAACCAGACACTGAAGAGACTGAACCTGTCCTGGAACAAGCTGGAGGGTCCTCATTTCAGTGATCTGATGGAAGCTCTGATGATAAGCCGGATAGAGGAATTACAGTGAGTATAACAGGACTATTCTAGGACAGTTTACTTCTAAACCATAATAATATAATTAAAATTCATTTTTATATTTCAATATTTTTATTGAGAAACCAGCATATTATAACAGAGAACAAGATGGCAAACACAAAGAAAAAGAGGGGGGCCCACCCGCATGGTGGGACAAGATGTAGAATCAGAATCATAACACTTATCAGTATATTAAAAAAAAAAAGAAATTATCAGACAATAGCATTACAATTCACACAAAAAGTGTCATAGCCATCAGGACATACTAGTTTCATAAATCAATAAACAATAATTGAACCAAAATGAACCAGAAGTGACCGAGAGAAAAAAGAAACAAAAATTTTTTCAACGAATAGAGTAGAAAAAAAGAGGAAGAGAGAGACGAGAAACAAGAGGGGGGGGGGGGGGGGGGTCAGCTGCCAGACACTCACGATACAGTGATCTAATCAATCCAAGGCTCCCAAGTCCTCTCAAATATGGACACATAGTCAGTGACAATACTTGTCAGTTTATCATTAACCATTATCCAGTTTAGTTTTTGTTTCACTCTTTCCAGCGGGATCAAGGATTGTTTCCAACTTCTAGCTATGGTGATGCGAGCCGCCAGTATTATATATAAAATTAATTGAATCGATTTTTTGGGAATATCAGAGGGTAGTATATTGAACAAGGCCACTTCCGGCGATCTACGGATATTAATTCCTGTCACTGAGAAAAGAAAATTAAACATGCGAATCCAGAATCTACTTACAACTGGACATTTCCACCAGACGTGGAACATGATACCCTGTTGACCACAGCGTCGGAAACAGCCAGATGAAACGGAAGGATACATTATGGCTAGGCGAGCAGGAACCAAATACCAGCGAAGTAGCGTTTTGTAGTTAGATTCAACAAGATCAGTGTTAATTGAAATCTTCGACAGGGCATGGGCCGCAGCCCGCCAGGTATCTAAATCTAATGAGCTATTTAGATCCCGTTCCCAGAGAGTTATGTAAGATAATTTAGTGAGGGGATCAACCAACAAAGCATAAACAATGGACAATCGACCTCGCATCATCCCACTTGCCCCACAGGAGACCTCAAGAGGAGTAAGCGCACAAGGTTCTGTGAGTAGTCTAAGCTTGCTATCAATAAAAGAGCGAAGTTGATTATAACGGAATATTTCCCCGTGAGGCATTTTATAAGTCACAAAATACTGAGGAGACTGAGGGCGAACCCCATCCAAATAATCCCCAATACGTAACAACCCCTTATTAATCCACCATTGGAACCTCGCGAAAGAGAGACCCGGGGCAAACTCAGGATTGCCAAACACCGGGGCCAACGGGGTATGCGGAGAGAAGAAAGGTTTACGAGCTCGCCATCTATCCCATACTGACAATGAATAGGATAGAGTATTGCACAAAATAGGAGGGCGCAATCTGCTGGGAAGCCACATGAGAGTACCAATAGCATATGGACGGCACGAAAGAGCCTCAATCCCAACCCATTGTTGAACATATCCCCTGGCCGTAGTACAAAATAGCTGTGCTATTTGGGCCACCTGAAAGTATGCAAAAAGATTAGGGAGTCCCAAACCACCATGCCTCTTCAAAGAAATTAAGGTAGATTTGTTCAGCCTAGGGCACTTTCCCCTCCACACAAATCTGGACACTGCTGCCTGTAGTAAGACCAGTTCGCGTTTGGGGATCATAATTGGTAACGTCCTGAAATAGTACAATAATCTTGGTAGGAAGGTCATTTTAATAGAATTAATTCTACCAAACCAGGAAAGTGAAAGATCCTGCCAGCCTAGTAAGTCATTTTTAAGTCGTTTTAAAAGCGGGAGATAGTTGGCCTTGTATAACGTCGATAAAGATTTCCTGAGAAGAATCCCTAAATAGGGGAGAGAACCAGAGGCCCACTTAATATAAAAATTTTCCCGGCAGTAGCGAACCTCTGAATCAGGTAATGAGATATTTAAAGCAACGGTTTTAGATGAGTTAAGCGTAAGACCGGAGGCCTCCGAAAACCGATGAAACAGATGGAAGAGACCAGGTAGAGACGCTCGAGGATTAGATATGTACATAAGAACATCATCGGCAAATAGGGCGCATTTATGAACCCGTTGACCACAGGTAACACCCGAGATAGTGGAATCAGCGCGAATAGCAATCGCAAGAGGTTCCATTGCCAGCGCAAAAAGCAACGGAGAAAGAGGAGATCCCTGTCTAGTTCCTCGTTCTATCGAAAAAGGGACTGATTTATGTCCACGAATGGAAACTTGAGCTGACGGAGTAGAATAGAGGACCCGCAGCAGCGTCGTAAAATAAGGGCCAAACCCATACCTGTCCAATGTTCCAAACAAATAGTCCCAGGATAGACTGTCGAATGGGAATGTCTAGGTGTCAGCTTACGTGCTAACAGGGTGCCAGGCCTGTCCATCCAAGTAAAAAATTTATGATTAGACCAACGAAATTGTTTATCCGCAGTGGTAGTAAGACACAAGTTAAGTTCCAGTCGGGCCTGGTCAAGTTTAAGTAACAAATCAGAACTGGGATTTTGCTTATGTTGAGCAGCCAGGTCAGTGTACGACAGTTTTAGTAGCAAGTAAGTCATTTCGGGCTTTTTTTAAACGAGAAGAAAGTTGAATAATATATCCCCTGACTGAGGCCTTATGAGCAGCCCAATTAATCACCAGGTTCGTGTCCTCTGTTTTATTAAAGTCAAAAAATAATTGTAGGTGTGAGGAGATTTCCCGACAATGAGAGGGATTACCCAGAACAGAGTCATTAAGATGCTAATGAAAAGCCGTTTTACCAGGAGTCCCAGACGACAAGGTGATAGAAATCGGGTCGTGGTCAAACCAGGGCATAGAAAAGATTTTAGCAGTAACCAGTTCGGGGAGTGAATATGTATGAAGAAAAATATGATCGATGCGAGAATAACTATTATGAGCCCTGGAGTAGTGGGAGTAGTCTCGAAAAGTAGGATTAGCCTCTCTCCATGCATCAATGAAGTCATAGCGATAGAAAAGTTGAGCCAATTTACGGCTCCTTCTAGAAGGAGGCTGAAGCGTGGCGGTTTGGGAACGATCCAAAGTCTGGTCCAACGCTAGGTTAGAGTCACCAGCTAGAATAACGTCAACCTCAAATTCTCCGACCAGAGTACTTAGCAGAGATTGGAAAAATTCCACCTGATTGATATTGGGGGAATAATAAATTAGAAAAGTGATCAGGTTTCCTCCCAAGTGGCCTTTCACCAAAATATATCGTCCCTCCTTATCCCGGATAATTTTAGATTTGGTAAAGGACAAATCGCCGAGAAAAACATAGGGCCACCCCCCGCTTTTTCTCTCTAGCATTAGCAAAAAAGCAGAGAGGGTAATTTTTATGGATATAACGTGGAGAGAAGGAGGGGGGAAAACGAGTCTCCTGCAAGGCAACTATATCCGCCCCAAGGGAGTGGTATGAGCTAAAGGCCTGTATGCGTTTGGATGGGGAATTAAGCCCCTGAACATTGTGAGAAATTAAACGAACCTCTCCGCTAGACGACCGCAGGGAAGACATAGTAAATAAATATGAAGCTAAGTATGATAAAGACCCCCCGGTCCTTAAGATTAGGAAGATCCCTAGAAGTCCTTAAATGTCGCCAGCTGACCCCTAAAAAAAATCAGAAAAAAACAGAGGAAAAAAATCGGAGAAATAAAGAAAAAAGCAATTATAACCCATCAACAATAAATCAAAAGCACAGTGTATTGAACATAAAAACAAAACAATTAAGACCACTGGAAATGGTATTCAGCACACATATATAAGCAACACCCTAAGCCCCACCCCCAGCCCACCCCCCCCCCGCCAACACAGCAGTAACGGCCAACGCTCCTAAGAGCCACAGAGAGGCCGCCATAAACTAACAAATCCCAGTGAAAAGTCCCCAAAAGGACACGGAAGTTCAAGAAATCCTCCCAGGTGGATTCCAGGACCCCCTCTTCTGAGATGATGGAGTAGTCCACAATGGCTGGAGCAGCGGAGGCCGAGGAGCCAATGCCGTAGGGGAATGGGACGTCGGACTGCGAGATATAATACCCAGCTGAAGCAGCAACTCCTCGCCATCCTGGAATGTAGCAAACCCATAGGACTTTCCATTAAGAGTGAACTGTAGACGAAAAGGGTAGGCCCAACGATACCTAATGCCCTTTTGAACCAAATGAGAGAGAAGTGGCTTGAGGGATCGCCGCCTCTGGATAGTGGCTGACGAGACATCAGCAAAGATTTGTACCTTGTGCCCTGCGAGCTCTATATCCGGATTCTCCCTGCCATACCGCATAACCGCTTCCTTAAGCTGGAAAAAAGGCTTGACGATATCTCTAGGAGGCCCCCCTTGCCGGGTGGGGATCAGTGCCCGGTGAATGTGATCAATCTCAAGATGAAGGTCATCAATAGCAGGCATAGCGGACCGCATGAGGGTGTGTGCGCAACTAGTAAGCTCCTTAACCGATTCAGGAAGACCTCGAATGCGAAAATTGTATCGCCGAGCCCGATTCTCCAGATCATCAATTTTAGAATATGCCTCCTCCAGGCGATCTTGCAAGTCGGTGATCATGGTAGAATTTTGGGAGATACTTTGGACTGTCGCATCAACTTTAGCCTCAATACTGTCCAGCCGGTGGCCCAAGGCCTGAAAATCCTGCTTAAGATCAGCCGCCAGTTTTGAGGTAGCTCTGTCTAATTCACGTTGCAGCAAATCTGCGAACCGAGCTATCAAAGTCGCATCACCAGAGTATAGAGGCGGGTCAGGAGGAATCGTCGGTGAGGAAGCCGGGCTATCATCCGCGGGTTCCAGACCGCTATGCTGGCCTGAAAAAATGGCAGCTATTTCACTGCTCAAGGGCGAGGATGCAGGGCAGTCATGGCTCAAAGAACAGGCCGAAGCCTGGGACTCCAGTAGCACAGGGCTGGAGGATGACTGGGGGGGCTGCGGTGAGTCACTCACCCCAGTTGATGATGTTGCTGCAGTCTTCTCTGGACCAGCGTGGGAGGAGGAGCCCATCTTCTCCCTCCGAGGGAGAGGTGCTGCCGTGAGAGAGGCAGAGGAGGCACCAGGAGCCGCAGGCGCCGATCCGGCCGCCATCTTAGGTCCTGCAGTCCCTGCAGGGAGCTGCCTCTGGGAGCCACCGCGGCTCTTCACCGCTGTTTTTCTGGGCATGGTGACAGGCGCCCGAGGTCCGGATCGAGGTAGGGGGGGACCCGGGGGTGAAACAGCACTATGCCCTTATATGGGCTGCTGTCAGTGCCGGGGATGTGCGGAGCTAGTGTCGGGACATCCGATCCCGGCGGCCGCGCATGCGCACTCCTAAAATTCATTTTTAGATTCCATAAATAGCCAATCTACTGTTGGTTTTTTTTTTATGGTTGAACTGAATGGACTTTTAATTTTTTTCAGCCAGACTAACTATGTAACTATTTCTTGGATCTTATCACACCCTGTTATTAGCCATTAAATGGTGTTTACTAAAACCTGGTAACTAATAAAATAGACAAGATTCTAGTGTCTGATATTTATGTTTTATTTATTTACAGCAAATCCCCCCCCCCTCCTGATAATGGGGGTGCATGCAAAGCTTGGGAGGCAGATCTGGATTGCCATCTAGTGGTGGAAACTTGGGAATGTTAGATAATGATCAACTGCACTTAGGACACACCAATCAATAGTGCACATTCAATATTAAACAAAACAGGGCTGCTGCTCCTATAAGCCCTCATGCACACTGGACTTTTGATAACACTGGTAACGTTAGCTGTGTAAAGTCACGTTAAAAACGTGAGTTGTTTAGTGGTGTTTTGCCGTGATTAGCGGTATTTTCCCTCGTTTTCCCGCGTTCGCATTTTTTATAGGGTTTTTGGTAAAAAAAAGTCGAAAACCGCCGGTTTGCAGCGTTTTACAGCATTAGAGCGTTTTTACAACTAAAAAACTCCTCTAGAAACCCACCAGTTCTGTGTTTTTGTCCCAGCCAAAAAATGTTGATTACAGTCTGTGTGTGCATGAGGGCATTAGGATAACGTGCTGGGGGGGTTTACTGGCTGTAGAAAAAAACGCAAAAGCCAAAAACAGCAGCTGTAAAAACGTCAAGTGTGCATGAGGGCAAAAAGGTACACCCTTATCAACATAAAACACATAATAACACGAGCTCTGCCTCAATGTATGTTATATACATGAAAAACATGCTTAAATAATGAACACATAACAATTAATTGTGAAATAAAGTCCCAAAAATTTGAAATTCACAAGTGAACAAAGTTCCTTTCACATCCAAAAGGTGATAAGTGCTCTGTGCTCCTCGCCTGTGTGCCCCCTCACTCACCAACTTTAATGGACTCATGGTGAAATAAGAGTCAGCACAGTGGCTAAATGGCTAAGTGGCTAAACAGTTAGCACTTCTGCCTGGCAGTACTAGGGTAGCTGGTTCGAATCCCAACCACGGCACCACCTGCCTGGAGTTTGCATGATCTCCCTGTGACTGCGTGGGTTTACTCCGGGTATTCTGGTTTCCTCCCACTCTCCAAAGACATGCTGGTAGGTGAATTGGCTCCTGTCTAAATTGGCCCTAGTATGTGTATGTATGAATGTGAGTTAGAGACCTTAGCTTGTACGCCCCTTGAGGGTTAGGGACTGATGTGAATGTACAATATATAAGTAAAGTGCTGCGGAAATTGGCGCTATAGAAGTACCTGAAATAAATAATAAATAAGAGTCTCACGCTTTTAGTGGGGCATTGGAAGTCATGCTGGAGCTTGTAGTCCTCCTGATTAAGTATTGCTTGTCATCCCCAATGATTCAAATATGGAACCGATAGGTATGTACATGTAAGGAATGGAGAGAGGCATCCAGAATAGTGTAATTCCATTTATTAGTAAAAGCAGGCACACTGGTATTGCACTCTCATGTTTCCAGATACAATGGGCACGAGTCTCCAAATGAACAATAGTAGGTCGCTATTCAACAAACTCCTTAGCTAGTATCACCACGTCCTCTGATGACACCCAGTGGGAGGGGCAAAACGCGTCACAACGGATATGAAGATACTAGCTAAGGAGTTTATGGAATAGCGACCTACTATTGTTCATTTGGAGACTCGTGCCCATTGTATCTGGAAACATGAGAGTGCAATACCAGTGTGCCTGCTTTTACTAATAAATGGAATTACACTATTTTGGATGCCTCTCTCCATTCCTTACATGTACATACCTATCGGTTCCATATTTAACCGCTAGCCTACAGGGCACTTATACCCCCTTCCTGCCCAGGCCAATTTCCAGCTTTCAGCGCTGTCGCACTTTGAATGACAATTGCGTGGTCAAACAACATTGTACCCATATGAAATTTTTATCATTTTTTTGTGACAGACAGAGCTTTATTTTGGTGGTATTTAATCACCTCTGGGTTTTTTATTTTTTCTTAAACCAAAAACTGAAAATTTTGAAAAATTTTTTTTTTTCTTAGTTTTTGTTATAAAATTTTGTAAAAAAGTGATTTTTCTCCTTCACTGATGTGCGCTAATGAGGGTGCACTGATAGGTGGCACTGATGAACACTGATGAGGAGGCATTGGTAGGTGGCACTGATGGGCACTGAAAGGCATCACTGGTGGGCACTGAAAGGCAACACTGATGGGCACTGAAAGGCAACACTGATACATGGCACTGATAGGCGACACTGACTGGCACTAATAGGTGGCACTGACTGACACTGTTAGGCGGCACTGATTGGCAACACTGATAGGTGGCACTGACTGGCACTGATGGGTGACACTGAAAGGTAGCTCAGATGGGCACTGATGTGGCATTGATGTGCACTGGTAGGCACTGATATGTGGCACTGATGGGTAATGGCACGAGGCACTGACGTAAGGCACTGATGGACACTGACAGGTGTCACTGCTGGGGCTACACTGATCATCAGGGCACACTGATCATCAGTGCCCTGATGATCAGTATACATGTCCCCTCCGCGGAAAGCCAATTACCGGCTCTCCTTTCCTCTCGAGCTGTCAGCATGACAGCTTGAAGGACAGAAATGCCGATAACTGGCATTTCCCTGTTTACATGTGATCAGCTGTGATTGGACACAGCTGATCACATGACCGAGCCGACATCTTTGGCTCTTTCCGTGATTGGTGATCCGCGGGACACAGCGCACCGGCGATCGCCACAGTGCGCGCCCCCTGAGCCGCGCGTGCTTAGTGAGAATGGGAGGACGTCATATGACGTCCTCTCAGAACCAGAGAACCACCTTGCACCCATCATATTACTATATGGCAGGCTGGAGGTGGGTAAATATTACTTGTCATCCCCAATGATTCAATCAGGAGGACTTCAAGCTTCAGCATGACTTCCTATGCCCCACGTTTTGTGGACTTTATTTCACAATTAATTGTTATGTGTTCATTATTTAGGCATGTTTTTCATGTATATAACATACATTGAGGCAGCTCTCCTGTTATTTTGTGTTTTAAACTTGGGAATGTATTAACACAGTGGTACACAAGGGCTCACTTAATGTTCATGCCCAGGAAACAGCTTATTAAATTAGAACTCGCTGGTACAAGGTGCCGCATCTGCTACACAAAATATTCCCAACGTCTTCAGACCGTTGTTGGTGTTGTCTGACAGACAAGTGCACATTCCTCCCCATTTGGTGAACCTGTCCCGGCTTTGGTCCCCTTCTGGACATTGCATTATGACTCAGTTGACAGGGGTGATGGTAGACTTTATGCTGGGCCAATATTCGCTCCATCATTTGTCCCTTTCAACACAAACTTATAAGAAATCCCTACTGATCCACTTGGTCAATGCTTTGAGGTTGTGTGTTTCGGTACAATGTATGGACACATCACTTCCTAGTGTAAAAGAATGTTTCATTCAGGTGAACAGGCTGGAGGAGCTGATCCTGACAGGACAGAATTGCGTCTTTTGCCTCAAATTTGGCATGCTGGATACATTACATAACCACAGATGAATATAAAATGATTTCTCCGAGTTAGGTGGTTTTGGAGCCAGGGTTACGACTGGGGTTGGCCCACGGTCTTATGACTACATCTTACGACTAGGCCTATTTGTTACACCTGCCATTCTGGTCCTGCTGAGCAGCACTATGGGTGTGGGGGTATGCTGCAGATGATGGAGCGAAGTGGATGGGGTGGTTTTCATTTGCACCCCAGCTGAGTACGGCAGCAACTGTTACCTCCTTTTAATCCCATCCTCCTTTTTTTTCTTTTTTGTTTTGGGATAACAGGACCTTCCTTGGGCTTATATGCATATGTGCTACTCTTGCTGTCCTCAGGTTTTTCGGTGTATCCGCTTGGGATTGTGCTGTACCGCTCTCCTGGGAGTACCCTGGGTGCTAGCAATTGACTTCTTAAGCATCTTCTGATCCTGAGGGGGTGTATGTTTATATCTTTGCATGTTTCCTCCTTCCTTTTTACTGCCGTATTATTTTGGCTCAATATTGCATTTTCACACATCTTGTATATTACAGTCTAGACATTTGAATTATACCAGGACCGTCTGGAGAACTCAAACTTATGTGATAGCACTCTGAGGGGGATCTTGTTTTGGTTTTATTTTTGTGTAATGTAGGTACTTCTTATTGGATATTTGCACATTTTTATTTTCCACTAAAAATAATATGGAACAAAAAATATAGATGAAATTATGGGTTAAACATTGGTGGATCCAATCTTACTGCGTTGGGCAATCAGAGCCTCATAAAAGCGATTTGTCATCTGACATGACCATCGGCTGTTCAGTGCCAGACTCTTTCCAACAGAGAGAATATCAGATAAAAATCATTTTGTTCAATCATTAGTAATGCTGAATCTGTTCTCACACTGTCTGCTGATACGATTCATGCTCCATACACAAGGAGATTATTGCACAATACAAGTCATGTCAGTGGTATTCTTTGGTCATCTTGTGTATGGAGATATCACCGTCTATTACACTACTAATACTGATTATTATGTGCCACAATTTCTGCCACTAATCAGGTGTAGTACAGGAGTTGGTCAGGGACTGCACGTGTAGCACAGGAGTTGGTCAGAGACTGCCGCCGGCATAGTACAGGAGTGAGTCAGAGACTGCCGCCGGCATAGTACAGGAGAGGGTCGGAGACTGCCGCTGGCATAGTATAGGAGAGGGTCGAAGACTGCCAGCATAGTACAGAAGAGGGTCAGAGACTGGCGGCGTAGTACAGAAGAGGGTCGAAGACTGCCAGCATAGTACAGAAGAGGGTCAGAGACTGGTGGCGTAGTACAGAAGAGGGTCAGAGACTTACTCCTCCATCACAGTCAAATGAGACAACCCCCCCACCTGCTGTTCCCTCCAACCCACAAAAAAATGTACCCCTCCCAGGCCATGATTACGGTAATCATGGCATGAGAGTAGTGTTTTTTTCTTTTGGACTCGGGGGGGGGGGTGGATTAGTGGGTGGGGGTTGTTTCATTTGGCTGTAAGAGTGAGTGTCTGTTTTTTTTTTTGGGGGGGGGATTATGACCTGAGGAGAGCAAGGTTTCTTTTTTTGGGGGGGGGGGGGTAGCGGGTCAGGGTTTTCTCATTTGGCTGTGAGGGAGGAGCCAGTGTTTTTTTTTCTTTTTTTTGGGGGGGGGGGATTATTACACCTCACCCAAACCACCCCCAAAAAAACCCAGACTCACACCTCCATCACAGCCAAATGAGGCAACCCCCACCTGCTGCTCATCCCCCCCAAAAAACAAACAGTTTTTCACAGCCCCCCCCAAAAAAAACAAAACCACCACTCCCAAAAAGTCAGCGACTTACCTGAGTAGTCAAATAATTGTCCACTCTCAGTCTGGCTGGCGCTGCACCTCTGTTCAGTTAGTCAGATCTGTCTCCTTTGTCCACCTGTCCCTGCAGCTCCTGAGTCCTCTCTGCTTGGTCCTGATCAGTGTACATCCGGGGCTTGGTCCACTCTGTAGCAGCTTCCTCTCCCTTGCATTTGCTCCTGCTGAGACTGAGGAGGCTAAGGAGGGCTGACACAATCACCCCTCGGCTGACCATGCCCCTTCACAGTAACAGCCAATCAGGATGGGAGAAGTGGCCACATGACTTCCTGTCTCACAGCTGATTGGCAGTGCCAGGCAGAGGGAGGGCAGGTCGCAAGGGGGACAACAATAATTAACACACTGCAATAGACCGGTAGCGGCGGTCCATGACAAAGTAGACCTATCCGTGATTCAGCTTGGTACAAGGACTGTCCATGGCAAATGTCAAAAACCCGTGAGCATCCTGGGCATTTTGGGACTGTTGGCAACTATGGAGAAGGCCAGCAAAAACAAACAGGTTTGGTAGAAAGTTGTAACAGTAAAGCAGCAGTTGACTGGTGGACTAAAGGTGCCGACAGCATTTGTCTCAAAGGAGCAGAATGCGGCTAAACTGGTCTGCACCCAAATGGGAAGTTTTGCAGGAAGGATGGAGTGTTCCTGCACTTTCCTTGACAGATGGGTGACCTGTCCCTACTCGAACCACATTCAGGCCAAATAGACTTTGCCTGCCCAAAGATGGCTGCGAGAGTCACCTGAGGTGCTGGCATCCAATTCCATAGCTGTCTACCTGAGATCGGAGGAAACCATAGAGAAATTAGGTTCCTCTGGACTTCCTCCTCCACCTGCATTGCCACTGTGGACAAGTACCACCTGCAGTGGAGAGAATAGATTGCACCTGCCTACAGGTCTATTCAGCCTCTTGAATGCCTTGGCCGTGATGACAGCACTCTCGCACATGCACACAGGAGTCACTTTATCATGGTAGTGGTGCCATAAAATATACTCTGAGTTGGTCATGCACAGTTAAGAGTATATTACTGCTGACAGGCAGGGAGAAGCAATGACAGAAGAAGCCATTAGGATCTCTTCTGTGATAAACTAAAAAATGTAAATACCACGGAGGTTGGTTTTTTTTTTCTTTAATTCCATTTTTTCCACAACATGTTGGTGTAATAAAAGTCCTGGAGGATGCTGGAAAATAATGAGAGATCTGATGACCATTTATGTTCTCTCTTCTAGGATCATTGATACTTCCATTTCAGAAGAAAGAAGAAATAAACTAAAACAAGTAGAAGAGCTTCGGCCTGGAATGAGGGTTGTTTGTAATTGACATTAACTACAGAAGAAGAGGCTTTGATGTGAATGGACCCGGGGCATGAGATTTATTTATGAACGTAAAAATGAATAAACCAGTCACTCTGGTGCCACATCCATATAAACAGTAGAAATTATGCAAAAAATGGACTTTAGAGGCACCACAGGACAACACAATTATAAAATCAATATTTTTATTTATGAATAGACAATAAAAAGCATGTTGAGTCATGCATAAATAAAATCAGTTATGGTAAGTAAGACAAAGCAGTATACAACATAGCATAATGCACCTTTTTAGTGGTAATGGCTAGTGTACAGCTTAATCTTCATTTGTCAAGGTGTTTCGCTTGTCTGCTTCTTCAGGACACGCAAAGAAATATGCAAAGTTCACTTGCCTGCCTGAATGAGCAGATTACTGATATCTTTTCATAAATAAAAGATATTGATTTTGTAATTGTGTTGTCCTGTGGTGCAACCATTTTTTTGCACAATTTCTTATATATAAGCAAATCTGACCCAAGAAGAGAATGAATGATCACAGAGGAATTATAAACCATGCTGGAAGGCAACATGTTTCTATATCTGACATTTATGGATTCTTACTGCCTGATTATCAAAGAACCATTTGGTCTGTTGAATGTCATCTTGGAAAGTATATACAACAGGGCATGTGTAACAAAAGGCTGCATACCAAAATCCTTGTCCTGGGAGTTCACACAGATCTCCTAGCAGTGGGGCATGGATATAAGAGAGCCTCCGCACAGATTCTCCGGTGACACGAAGATTAAAAAGGACAGATTACATGGCTTCTAGGCAGAAGGAAGAAACCAGATGGGGACTGGAATATTGACCTGGGTCATAGTATTGTTGGCAATATAGCAGTGTCCCCCTGGTGGAGACGACATACTTCCGGAAGGATGGCTGAGTAGGGAGGACAGCCCCTTAGGAGTTATGGATGTTTGCTCATTGGACAGAGGATTACACCAGGCAGGTCAAGGGTGTTTATGTGGGTGGTGCCGGAGAGGGCTTTTAAACACAGTTCTGGCCATGCTGCCTTCTTTTTGTTCACTTTTTCTACTTGGGACCCAGCTAAAAGCCTTCTTTAATGTGGTCAATGCTAATAAATAGTTGTGCCCCACGGTGGTTGGTTTGCATTTTGAAAGTGGCTAGAGCAGAGAAAGGAACCACACCTGTTAGGGACAGTGACTCAGCCTTGGAGAAAGGTTCCTGATTGTGGAGTGACAAATTAGGGTCACCGCTGTCTTCTGTGATACCCTCTAATCTCCAGGGCTGTGAGATAAGTCCTATGACTTGCTGCACTCAAGTCTTATGATTACACCACTCTTCTAAGTGCCACTTGCACTGTCATTCTGCCTATCAACCACCCCCTATGCCATATCCCCTGTGCCATTAGCATTGTTAAGAATCTCTACACCTGTGTTACTGTGTCACTGATACCATATTGTGTAGAATTGGTATGCTAAGTACATTGCCACAGTTAGTATAAGCACATTGTTAGTGCTGATGATTGCAAACGTTCCTCCACTTGTTACCTCTTGACCTTCAACTCAACTTAATAATAATAATTGTGCAAACTTCCTTTGGACTCTGTGTACCATTCTTTCAATTTAGGTACCAGCCATCTGGCCCCGCCCACAGGTGGACATAAAAAATGCATCTTATTGAGGTTTCATTTTAAAATGCATAATTGTAAAGTGCAAATAAAAAGCGCAAAATGTTGCCAGATAGAGACATTCACTAACATTTTGGGGACTTCAGTGTACCCCTTTTTCAAGGTGAAAATTTAAGTATGTAAAACAATTCTCATTTATACTGCCATTAATGGACAGATATGCTACACCTAAATTTGCTAACATACAAATCTTATATAAGTTAATGTATAACTATTGTCCACAGGAAAGAAATACATGTAACAATTTTAGCCTTGACACCTCCAGCAGCTGGGATTTTGGATATAAAGCATCACGCACTTCCTACTTCCCTGAATGGGAATTCTCTGACTTGGATTTCGCTGAATGGTCCAACAAATGGAAAATCCTCCCTCTGTACAGCCCCTATTGTAATGGAGATGGGGATGTTAAAATATAAAACGCACATATATTTACAGGAAAAAACTAATTTTTTTCAATAGGAGCCTGCAAAGTATTGCATCCACAATCAGCGGTTTGGAGGTGGGGGTCCCACTTGCATCATGGCACATGTTACACCGTACATACAGGTGTAACACGTACCATAGTGCAAAAGGTGGAATTGATCTTTAAATATGTGCAAATGGTAAACTGCAAGAATTAAGAAATTGGGTGTTGTAATCCTAGATGCAATTAATATAGCCAAATCCAATTATTGCGTAAGAACGACAAATACTTGTACAAAATAAAAAAACATGAATATGTAGTAAAAGCTGGATAATGAAAGGAAAAAAATGCAAGAAAAAAAAAAATCTTATCAGAGATTAAACTAAATTCTGATAACTTATCAATCAAGTAAAAATAAATAAATCATACCATGGTATTTAAACTCCTAGGAACCACTGCGTGCATAATAATATGATTATCTGTGTAGCAATAGTCATATCCCCTCCATAATTAAGGGGTGGAATCCAATCTATAAGTATTCCTCTAAATTCATATCCTTGTTGCTTAATCCAATTTAATAGCCCTCTGTTAATGGTGGTTCGTAAGTATAATCCTGATATAATGCCCTCCATTGAGGATAGGGTTTTTTTGTGTATAGTTAGAGACTTGCTAAAAGCCTGGGTGTGAGTGGGCAAAGTTACTTTAAATTGGAGCTGGAGGGCTCTACAAGTCAGACCTCTGGTACCTCCCCCTGCTCTAAAGACTTAGAGAAGCTTTTAGAAGCCAGTGGGCAGGAGTGGGGAAGGGCTGATTTGCATATTTATGGTAGTCTGGCCAATTCCTGGTCATGTGGCTGGATCAGCCCATATATATATATATATATATATATATATATATATATATATATATATATATGAGAGAGTATGACCAGCAGGGGAGTTGGGTGGAAGATGGAGTGAGGGAGGGGTTGCTGGTGTGGAGCCTGGGGAGGGAGGGTCTACCTACAGGCTGGGGGCTGGAAAGAGGGACCTCCACTATTCTACAGGAAAGTTCAGACTGACAGCAGGAGAAGAAGCCAGCCCAATGCAATGCCTGAAAGCAGCTTCACCTTTTGAAGGTACAGGACAATGTGAGTACTTCTATACCCCATGGGCCTACAAGGGAATAGTCATTCAGGTGCCAGACCCAAATAGCTCTCCCTGGGACATCATTCCCATGTGTCTCGGAATCTCTTAGCCTAAGATATTCTTCACAACAGTCAGGTGGATGAGGAGATTTTTATTTGAGGTCAGAAGAAGGTCCATTTAAGGGGACTAAGTGCTGCTAGAAAAGACTGATCAAATTTTTCCACTTTTTGTAAATAAAAAGTTTGTCCTCCAAGTTGTTTCAGTTCCATTGGGCATTCCATATACCCCTAGACCCCATCTAAGTTTTTAATCTCTAATAAAACAACAAAAACCAAGCTCATGGACTGTGAACTGACTTTGGGTGCAAGAGTGGAAAATGCATGTTGCCTGGCTGTGCAGAGTTTAGGGGGGACCTAAAACTCAGCAGCTCCTGCCGGGGTAGCGCTATACTGATGTCACATCTATGCTTTTACCAGAAAATAATTACGTGGATCTGTGGTTTTCTCAATGTAAATACTGGAACAAGGGCATTTCAACATATAAACGCAGACTATATTACAACTGAAATATTCTTTAATTCTGAACTTCTGCGCTGAATGAGGATGGATGAAGGTGGGGGCCACTAAAGATATTACACCTTAAACTTTCTTTCTATTCTGAGATGTTAAAGGGAGTTTGCTTACACTTATTCAAACGGTCCGCTCCAATCAAGAAATCTGTTAGACATTTACTGGATTTGTAGGTATGTCGTGGAGGTTTTTAAGATCTCTACATAGGTCACTATCACATTCAGAGATATGGGAGTATCTATTCACAATCTTCCTAAGTTGCACGTGTAACCACTTGAAGACCAAGCCTTTTCTGGCACATTTTGTTACAATCAGTATGTTTTGCTAGAAAATGTCTTAGAACCCCCCAATCATTATATATTTGTTTTAAAACAGAGGCCCTAGAGAATAAATTGGTGGGTTTTGCATTTTTTTTATGTCGCACGCAGAGGTTTTTCAATGCAATTTTTGGGTGCACTTGCGCATGCCCGCTCAGATCCAGAAGACTGTGCTGTCATTTGCTACAGCACAACCCTAGTAGCGCGTCCTGGCCAATGATTTATGGCCTGGGATCCACTGATCGGCTCAGTGAATGACAGTGAATTGGTAAACAACACATGGTCTCTTCATACAGCAGTTTTGAGCCATTAGCCATCTAGATTTCTTACTTCCATTGATATACCCTTATTAAGTAAGTCATTTGGGGAAGAAAATAAGGCAGTGGGGATGGCTTGGAAGATGTATAAAAATTTAGGAAGTATATTCATTTTTATTATGTTAATCCATAATAACTACAAAATATTGGGTTTATTGTAGAACTGTAAACATGTACGGATACATTGAAACACAGGTTTGTAATTTATCATTGCCAAATCACTTAGATTGTTGAAAATAAACAATATGCAGCACATTTTTGACAGCACAGTTTTGCCAGTGGAAATAAAAGTTTGACTGGAGCAATAAACCTTCTCAGGTGGGGGTCATAGAAATGTTTGGATGCTTGTGGATTAGTAAGCGTTCTGATACGATCCCATTGGTGCTAATCCTAATTGATAGGATGTAATAGAGGGCCATAATTTTTTGGAATATATTGGGCCCAAGTCCAATCAATTAAAGAAATGCCCGTAGCGAAAAAGAAAAGGAAAAGAAATAGCGCAAGCAGACATGACTAGGCCTAGAGTAGTTAAGGAAAGACAGGATAGGATTAAGATAGCAATAGACGGGGTTGTAAGGGATGGATATGACCTGATTGGTAGCTGGGGGTGTAGGTGGGGTCTTCTACACCTTGGAGTGGGGGGTTTGAAGAGGGTCCTCAGTCTGGAGGTTGGGACGTGAGAGGAGAGAGCTTCCCCCAGGACACCGTATTTGGAGCTGCAGCATGACCTGTGCCTGCCTTCCCCTGGGCATTGTGAGTCGGACAGGGGCTGCTGGGATGGAGGGATTGCTGGCACAGCTGCAGGAGGCTGCTGCTTCCTGGGGGGTTGATTGGCAGCAGAGCTGGGTCTCTGCGGTGCTGCGGGACCCGGGCTCATTACCTGCAGCAGGGAGATGGGAGTTCCCACGCGCCGGAGGTCTTGGCCTCTGGAGCGCATTAGCCTGGGCTCCTCCCCCAGAGCTCGGCGCAACCTCGGGAGCCCCGATCAGGACCCTCTGGCCCCGCTGGCGATGTGCGGCTGATGGGACCTCTCCTGGGCAGCCTGGTGAGTTTCATGTTTCTGGTTCTTCTGTCTTTTTCTTTTGCTCTCTGGGATCTATTGGGGGCCACCCCTTTAGCGGCGTCTTTGGTTGGTGGCGCAGCCTCTGCGGTGGCGGACGTTGGCATTCCCCCGTTGGGTTTTGATGCGGGTCTGGGCGATTTGCTTTCCGGCCTGAGGGACTTGCTGCGGCGACTTGAGCGGGGCGGTAGTGTGGGCTCTGGACCTGCTTCTGCATGGCTCCTGCCTGATGGTGGGGATGTGCTCGGGGTCCAGGGGCGGGACCTTGTGAGGTTTATGTTTGCTTCGAGGGCCCGTTAGGTGCACACTTGCAGCCGGATGTCCGGGAAAAGATTTGGAAAGGTGAGTATGTTGAGATCTTCACGCTCTTGCCTTTCGGAGCGTTTTCCTTTTGATGGGTCCCGGGTTGAAGAGGGCAAGCAGGAGGAGGCGGAGAAGTGGCGTTTTTGGTTTATCCCGTGTACCTTCGCTAACTGGTTGCAGGCGTTTGCGATGCGGCTTATGACTCCGGCACGGGCCCCTGGTCAGTTTTTTCAGGGCGGGGCCGGTGGTTTGTTCTCCCTGGGGCAATCGGCCGCAAAGTGTAGGGGTTTCTGCTGGCAGTTCCAAGAGGGCGCCTTTCGTTTTGGAGGGTCCTACCATTTTAAAACACGAATGTTCCGGTTGCGGTGGATCCCATTCCTTGTCGCGCTATTTCAAGCGGGGTAGAGGCCTTTCCGGAGAGCATGCGGTTAAGAGGGACGACGCCGGTGAGGGTGGAAAGGATGCGGCCTTTCCTAAATAGATACCTTGATCGGGCAGCAACCTCGCTGCTGGCGCCGGGGTTTTCTGAGGGTTTTCGCATCCCTTGTAACTTGGCTTCGATTCCTCCCTTAGCGTGGAACTTAAGGTCTGCCTTGCAGCATGCAGAGGTGGTTTCGGCTAAGTTGAGCAAGGAAGTGGGGTTGGGATGCATGGGCGGCCCATTTTCTTGTGCTGCATTTTCGGACCTGGTTGTTTCTCCCTTGGTAGTTGTGCCCAAGAAGAAGTCCAACGCGTTTCGGTTGATTCATCACCTTTCCTTCCCGAAGGGGGGGGGTCGGCTAACGACGCAATTGATCCGGAGTCATGTACTGTGTCTTATACGTCTTTTGATGCAGCGATTTTCTGGGTTCGCCGGTATGAGCGCGGGGCTCTCATGACCAAATAGAATATCGAATCAGCGTTTCGGCTGTTGCCGGTGCATCCTGACAGCTTTCGTTTCTTGGGTTGTCATTGGCGGGGCTCGTTTTATGTTGATCAGTGCCTTCCCATGGGGTGTTCTATCTCCTACGCGTTGTTCGAGACGTTTAGTTTTTTAGTTGAGTGGGCGGTGCAGGATGTCTCAGGGGTGAAATCCGTCATCCATTATTTGGATGATTTTCTCTGTGTGGGTCCGCCAGCTTCCAACGTGTGTGCGGTTCTGCTGGCCACTTTGCAACACATTGCAGAGCATTTCGGGATTCCTTTGGCTTTGGAGAAGACGGAGGGCCTGGCTTTGGTGATGACTTTCCAGGGCATTATTTTGGATACTGGTGCAATGGAGTGCCGTCTGCCGGAAGATAAGCTGTTGGCCCTCCAGGTTGAAATTCGTGGGGTCTTGGGTAAGCTTTAAAATTCATCTGCGGGCCCTGCAGTCGTTGTTGGGCAAGCTTAAACTTCGCTTGCCGTATCCTGCCGATGGGTCGGGTGTTCCGCCGCCGATTGTCGTCGGCGATGTCAGGGGTTACCTCCCCTTTATGTTTTATTCACTTGACTCGGGAGCATCAGGAGGACTTGCGGATTTGGCACGGTTTTTTGAATTCCTTTAATGGGCGGTCTCTGTGGATGTCTGGCCTGGAGAGCAATTTTGATCTGGAGTTCACGGATGCGGCGGGTTCCACGGGATATGGGGCCTTTTTCTCTGGGGTCGGTGGAGTGCGGCTCCTTGGCCTGCTTCCTGGCGTGAGGTGGGTTTTCTTCACAATCTGGTGCTGTCGGAACTCTTTCTGGTAGTGTTGGCGGTGGAAGTTTGGTGGAGTTGGTGGCGGAGCAACGCGGGGTTCCTTGTCCCAACTGGCTGTGGGAGATTGCCTTGGGGTCGTCGCGGGCTGGATCCGGCATTCGGTGAGTGAGGCGACGTGGTCTGCGTACTCCAAGGTATGGCGGGAGTGGCTGAAACTGCTGCAACGGGTCTGCATTGATCCGTGGGGGCCTGAGGTGGGCCTGGCGATGTTGTATTTTTTGGAGAGGAGCTTTGAGCGGGGGGGGTGTCGACGGCTGCGGTGGATCGCCGATTGGCCGGTTTGGCCTTTTTCTTTAAGTTACAAGGGTGTCGGGATTTCATGAAGGATTTCTGGGTTCGAAAGGCCCTTCAGGGTTATTGTAGGGGTCATCGGCGCAGGTATTCGTGACGGCCAGTGGTCTTTGTTGGGAAATTTGTTTTGTGCAACTGCGGTCCTTGTGTTCTTCAGACTATGAGGTGTGCTTGTTTCAGACGGCCTTTACGGTGGCCTTTTTTGGGGCGTTGCGGATCGATGAGCTTGTTAGTCTGTCAAAATCGGTTCTTGGGGGATTATTTGTGGATGAGGTCGAGTGCTCTGTAGAGTGGGTGGAGGTGCTCGTCCGATCTAAGACGGACCAGTTGGGTCGTGGTGCGAGGGTGCGGTTCTTTTCTCTTCCAGGTTCGCCTGTGTGCCCGGTGCGTGTGGTTCGAAAATTTTTTTGCCCACCGACCGACAGGGAAGGGGTCCTTTTTCGTACATGCTGATGGATCCCCCTTGTCTCGTTTTCAATTTATGTCAGTTTTTAGAAGGTGTTTACACCGTGTTCCAAATTATTATGCAAATGATATTTTTCTCATTTACCTCAATAATTGAAGTAAATAACAGTCAGCATAATTCTCATGTTATCAACTATTAAGAGTACAATTCAAATTTTATTGAACAAACCTCCTAATGATAACAGGATTTTTTTTAAACATAAAAAACTTATAATGCACTGTTCCAAATTATTACGCACAGTAAGTTTCAAACCACTTTATAGGTTGTAAAGAACTGAAAATTGTCATTTGTTGTGTTTGCAGCATATTTACTGAAATCAAAAGCTATTTCAATAAAACTTTTAACAACATTTTAACTTTTTAAACATTTTAACAGGTCATGTTACACTTTAAAATAGGACCACTTATTTGATAGCAGCTTCACAAGTCTTGCATCCATTGAACTTGTGAGCTTTTGGACAGTTTCTGCTTGAATTTGTTTGCAAGATGTCAGAATAGCCTCCCAGAGCTGCTGTTTGGATGTAAACTTCCTCCCACCCTCCTAGATCTTTTGCTTGAGGATGCTCCAAAGTTTCTCAATAGGATTGAGGTCAGGGGAGGATGGAGGCCACACCATGACTTTATCTCCTTTTATCCCCATAACAGCCATAGATGCAGAGGTATTCTTTGCAGCATGAGATGGTGCATTGTCATGCATGATGATGATTTTATTACGAAAAGCACAGTTCTTCCTTCTGTACCAGGGAAGAAAGTGGTCAATCATAAACTCCACATACTTAGCAGAGGTCATCTTTACACCTTCGGGGGCTCTAAAGGGGCTGACCCGCTCTGTTCCCATGATTCCGGCCCAAAACATGACTCCACCACTGTCTTGCTGACGTCGCAGCCTTGTTGGAACAGGGTGGCCGTCCACCAACCATCCACTACACTATCCATCTGGACCATCCAGGATTGCACGGCACTCATCAGTGAACAAGACAGTGAAGGTTTATGCACAGTTGCAAGACTCTGGAGGACTCTACACCTTGATGTCCATGGGACTCCAGAGGCACCAGCAGCTTCAAATATCTGTTTGCTATTATGTAATGGTATTTTAGCAGCTGCTCTCTTGATCCGATGCATGGATCTGGCAGAAATCTTCCTCAATGTGCACAAACCCGTCTGTGCTCTGAATCAGCCACAAATCTCTTAATAGTGCAATGATCACGCTTAACTTTTTGCGAAATATCTAATGTTTTCATACCTCATCCAAGGCATTGAACTATTTCACTCTTTTCGGCAGCAGAGAGATCCTTTTTCTTCCCCATTTTGCTTGAAAATGGTGCTCTGCTTAATAATGTGGAACGCTGTCCTTTAGTAGTTTTTCCTTAAATTGGGCTCACCGGCCAATCTAATTATCACAGGTGTCCAAGATTGTTTTCAGTGATCAAAAGAGCCCTGACACACAATGCCATCCATGAGTTAAACTAAAAAACAAAATATTTAATCTTTGTTACACTTAAATATAATTTGCATAATAATTTGGAACGCGGTGTAGTGGCGGCTGGCTTGGATGCGTCATTGTATGCCTCGCATTCGTTTCATATCGGGTCTGCTACAGAGGCTGCCCGGTGGGGTTTGTCGGATGACATGGTGAAACATATTGGTAGGTGGGATTCACATAGATTTCGCCTGTACATTCGTCCGCATTTGTTGAGGGACTAGGTGGTGGGTCCCGTGTTTTCTTTTTTTCTTGGGCTGGGTTGTAGTTTTTTATTTTTCACTCTGGTGTGTTATTCTGGTTGTATTGGTTGTCCTTTTTCTTTCAGGTAGAGCGGTGTGCCTGGTATGGATCCTGGGTCATACCTATGTGTTTTGGGGGGCCAGGCGGGCTGATGTACGGCCTAATGGCAGACAGCTGGGGTTGTCTAGGCAGTCGGCCTGTGTCCACTGGATTGGCATGCCGGGTATGTTGTGGGGTCGTGTGCTCCCTGAAGTGCAGCATTTTTCTCGCTTGGACAGGCCACCGGAAGTTTTTTTTGCTCCATGTAAGCGGCAACGATTTGGGGGTTAGGTCCATGTGGGAGCTGGTGCGGGATGTCAAGTTGGACTTTCTTCGGTTGCACAGGGAATTTCTAGATATTGTGGTTGTGTGGTCTGACATGGTCACCCGCACTTCTTGGCGTTTGGCGAGATCGGTGGAGCAGCTTAACAAGGCCCGTATAAAAGTCAACAAGGAGGTGGGGCGATTCTTTATCCACAATGGGGGGCTGGTGGTCCAGCATTTGGAGTTGGAGGTTGATACCTGGCAGTATCTTAGGAGCGCTGGGATACACTTGAACGCTGTAGGGACTGATTTATGGTCCCTGGGTCTACAGGATGGAGTACAGCAGGCCATTTGGGTGCGGCGTGGCACGCATGGGTAAGGGCTTACCCAGAGTGCTGTGCCGGTTGTTGGTCTTTGGAGGCGGTACTTATTTTGAAAGGTAGAAAGGATGGTGTGGGGCCCATCAGTGGTATGGTGTGCCCGTGGGCATTCCAGTTAACCGAGGTTTAACTGGAAGATGGTGGTTCTGCACTGCGGATGGTATGGTTGTCTCTGAGCCGGTGTGTTGCGGCTGGAGGCCTAGTGTAACATGGCTTCCGCAGGTGGATTTCAGTTCGGCTTTGGTGCCTTCGAAGACCAAACAACTCTGACTAGGTGTTTCTGTTTTAAGAAATGTTTTGTGTATTTGAAGTCGAAGTGTTAATAAAATGCCTTGTTGCCCATTTTACTCCAATTTGGTGTTATGTTTTTATTTAAGGTAATTCATAAAGGGGTTGGTATGGAAGAGTGAAATGGTGGTGCCGTGGGTCTTGAGTAGCCTATCTCTGGTGCACTAGTCAAATGTCTTTCAGAAATCCCCATCCTACCTTATCAAATGCCTTCTCAGCATCTACTGAGACAAGTCAGGCTGCAATATGGTTTCTTTGGACATATTCAATTAAAGAGATGGTTTTAATAGTGTTGTCACAGGTCAGGCCAGGACTGGTTGGGAGGTAAGGATGGGCATTGAGGTCCATTTCAGGGGATTCTCTGAAGAAGTCATGTGATGCTGTGACAACATGCGTTGGGTGTAACCAGGTGACATCGGACCAGGAAGTGTCCTGCATGCCTTGTATTCCACTGCTGAGAGCTGTGTTTGTATTTGTGGTTACCAAGCCTTTTTCTGTGGTGTTCCTGCGCATGTGAGTTGCTTACTTTTAGTAAATAGATTTATCTTTTATGTGAAGAAGTTATTTCTTTGTTGCATCAGAATGGGGAAGAAAGGAGATTTAAGTGACTTTGAACATGGCATGGTTGTTGGTGCTAGACAGGCTGGTGTGAGTATTCAAAAACTGCTGATTTACTGGGATTTTCAACCATCTCTAGGGTTTACAGAGAACGGTCTAAAAAAGACAAAATACCCTGTGAGCGGCAGTTGTGTGGACGAATATGCCTTGTTGAGGTCAGAGGAGGATGGGCAGATGTTTCAAGATGATAGAAAGGCAACAGTAACTCAAATAACTACTTGTTACAACCAAGGTATGCAGAATACCATCTCTGAATGCACAACACGTTGAATTTTGATGTAGATGGGCCACAGCAGCAGAAGACCAGACCGGGTGCCACTCTTGTCAGCTAAGAAAAGGAAATGGAGACTATAATTCGCACAGGCTCACCAAAATTGGATAATAGATTAGAAAAATGTTGCTGGTCTGATGAGTCTCAATTTCAGCTGCAACATACCGATGGTAGGGTCAGAATTTGGCATAAACAACATGAAAGCATGGATCCATCCTGCCTTGTATCAACAGTTCATAGATGTGCGACTGACAAATTTGCAGAAACTGCGTGATGCTGTCATGTCAATATGGACCAAAATCTCTGAGGAATGTTTCCAACACCTTGCTGAATCTATACAACGAAGAATTAACACAGTTCTGAAGGCAAAAGGGTGTCCAACCCGATACTAGCAAGGTGGACCTAATAAACTGGCTGGTGAGTGCATATATACAGTGTATTTGTTTTTGCTTGTGTTTGATGATGAGGATTATTTTGTATGCATATAAGTAGTGCAGCACTTTCATTACATAATTTTTATTGCTATTGTGGGAACACAATTGGTGCTTGCAGCAGCTTATAATTTTGATTTTTTTTTTTGCGTATTTCACATAAAAGGAGGTGGTGTAGGAATATCTTAATTTCTTAAAACCACTTTAACATGTCTGTCCTGGACATTGGTGGGAAATGTCCTGGGGCACGCCTGGAAACCCTTCAGTGGAAACGTTATGTCACACATTGTAAGACATTTGTCAACCAACTCGCCAACAAAATTAGATGCACACTTATTGTAAATAAGGCTGAATCTTAATAAGCAAAGAATTTGTGGGGATTTCTTCTCCATTTGTAACCCTGGAAAGTAAATGGAGAGTTTTGGACAGATTACCCACTATAGATGAAACAAAATTTCACTGAACGCATGTATTGGCACAGTGCTAATATAGGGCAGCAGAGGGAGGAATGTGATATGTGGAAGGGAAAGGGGGTGCTGGGAACTTCAGCTGCTCTGTACTCCGGCACCTTGGGGGCTAAGAATATGCATGCATCATACATACTAGGGGGAGTACAACTGGGGGAATCAATGGTGGAGAAGGATCTGGGGGTTCTGGTAGATCACAAGCTTAATAATGGCATGCAATGCCAAGCTGCGGTTTCCAAAGAGAGCAAAATCCTCTCTTGTATTAAACGAGGTATAGACTCCAGAGAGAGAGATATCATATTACCCCTGTACAAATCATTAGTAACACCTTATCTGGAATATGCAGTTCAATTTTGGGCACCAATTCACAAAGAGAACATTGGGGAACTGGAGAAAGTACAGAGAAGGGCAACCAAACTGATAAGAGGCATGGAGGAGCTCAGCTCTGAGGAAAGATTAGAGGAACTGAATTTATTCTCTCTTGAGAAGAGGAGATTAAGGGGGATACTGTATGATCAACATGTATAAATACCTCAGTGGTCCACATAGTGAACTCGGTGTGGAGTTATTCACCCACATCACAGAGCATAACGGGGCACTCTTTAAATTTCTTTTCCTCCAGACGTAATCTTCAAACATGGAAAGGTTTCTTCACAGTAAGAGCTGTGAAAATGTGTAATAGACTCCCTCAAGAGTTTGTTCTGGCCAGCTCAGTGGATTGCTTTAAAAAAGTCCTGGATTCTTTCTTGGATACACAGAATATAACTGTATACTAACATTTATAGGTAAAGTTGATCCAGGGAATATCCAATTGCCTCTTGGGGGATCAGGAAGGAATTTTTTCCCCTGCAGGAGCAAATTGCATCATGCTTTGCTGAATTTTTTGCCTTCCTCTGGATCAACTGTGGGTATAGGATTATAACTTTTTTTATGGTTGAACTGAATGGACTTTTGTCTTTTTTCAGCCAGACTAACAATGTAACCTCACAGACAGGAGTGACTGCAGAAGGAGGATGGGCCTTACAGGTGCTGGGGGAGGATTCTGCTCTCTACCCCTCTAATAATAGCCTACTGTGGGCAGAAGAGAGCACACAGCTATTGAGAACACACCTCCATCTATGAGAGGCACTGCTGGGGAGTGAAGGCAGATCGCTCTTTTTCCTGTCTCCCCTTGTCATGTGACATAACACCTGACCACACACAAGAAGAAGAAGAGTCTGCCTTCATTCCTGGTGGGTGCCACAATGAGGAGGTCTGAACAGAGTACACAGAAGTTTTGTGGGACTTTAAGGGTACACAATTTCACAGACATCAATGAAAATGAGTTATTTAAAACTTTATTATAGTAACATTTAAAAAAAAACATGAATAAAATCAAATATAAGCTGAAAATAAGTCAATATCTCATACTCTCCTGAACACAGGTATACAGATGTAAATAGTTCAATTGTCCATATTATATAAACAATTTCCAATGCATTTCAAGTTTCACTCTTCTTCAGGGGCACAGATTGATGGGGACACCCGATGTAAGGGACACACTAATGAAGAAAGATGATCTAACTGGCACTCTGATAGGGAAATCTGATGTCAGGGACACTCCGATGAGGACACCCGTCGTAAGGCGGCACTCCGATGGGGACACCCGATATATGGCGGCACTCTGCTTGGGACTCCAGATGAAAGGTAGCACACTTATAGGAATATTTGCTAAGAGTGCACTCTGAAGATTGAAAATATTGAAATGCTATGGACACTGTACAGATGAACCTATTAAAATAATCCTACCAATGCTGTATCTTTTCGCTAAGAGCTGTGAGAAAAATCCAAAGTAAAAAGTGGTCGTTGTGGCAGGTGAGTATGCGTGTTATCAGACATTTAAAACTGTATGAGCCACTGGAATTATTTTAGAACACATGTTCATGTGTGTATATCCATATATTATGCCAGTAAGCTCTTAGAACACAACTTTGGAGTATTTTTAATACCCATGAGCTCTTCTGTAAAATAGGAACCTAAATGCTGCGGTGTGAATGGACATGAATTGGTTGACATACAGCTGCATTCAGAGTCTAAGGACTGAATTTGCAGATATGTCACAATAAGAAGTGGCTTCCTATGATGGCACACCAAGAAGAGGAGGAGGAGCCAGGAGCGCCAGTGGGGGACCCTAGAAGAGGAGGATTGGGGCTGCTCCATGCAAAACCACTGCACAGAGCAGGTATGACATGTTTAATATTTTAAAATAAGGTTTACAATCACTTTAATAGTCTCAGGGCTATCTATTACTGAACTGACACCTCATTTCAGTTAGTGAAAAATGTTTAATTCTTCCCTAGAAATTCTACTTATATTAGCCTATTGGCTGTTCACTTCATGCTATCCTGCAATTTCTGGATGCTTCTTTTAAGAGCTTCTTTAACATCTTTGTTCCTTAAGCTATAGATTAATGGATTAATCAAAGGTGGGAACATGTTGTAAATTAGTGCATAAATTTTGTCAGTCTCCACATTATGCAGTTCTTTTGGTACAACATAGACAACAAAAATACTGCTAAAAAATAGAATGACTGTGGCCAGGTGTGATGAGCAGGTGGAGAAGGCCTTACTCCGTCCTTGCTTTGTCTTTATCTTCATTATGGAGTATATTATAATTATATACATAAGCAAAATGAAGAGAGGGATGAACAAGGTAGCGATAGTGCTGACTGATTGATTGGCAGTGTTTATAGGGGTTATATCAGCGCATGCCAAACTCAGAAGTGGTGCCAGGTCACAGAAATAGTGTTTTAATTCATGTGATTTGCAGTATGGAAGTCTTACAGTAAGAGTCAATGGCATTATTGCAATCAGGAACCCATAACACCAACATATAAAAGTTACCACCTTACATACTCTTCCAGTTATAATAGTGGGGTATCTCAGAGGAGTATATATGGCCATGCAACGGTCAAAGGCCATAATAGCCAACAAGCTGCATTCACTGATGCCTAGGCTGTGGAACATGTAGAGCTGAGCAAAGCATGCTTGGAATGAGATCCTTTTGTTGTTGGTCAGCAGTAGAGACAGGAGCTTGGGAACAGTAATGGTCACAAACCACAAATCCAGGAAGGATAAACAGGCGATGAAGAAGTACATAGGATTATGAAGGCTTGTGTTAGACCAAACCACCAAGATTATAACTGCGTTTGCACTCAGTGTCCAGAGGTAGATAATGAGGAAGAAAACAAAGAAATAAAAGCGATATTGCTCGAGATTGACAAAGCCTATGAGTAAAAAATCACCAAACAATTCAGTGGTTTGATTTACTTCTTCCATAACACAACAGGGTATATATATCAGATCTTGGGAAGGGGGGTTTCCTTCTTTATTTCGGCAGAGCTGTGAAAGGGGTTTTATCTTCTTTAATTAGGCACACCTATGAAAACCAAACAAACTCTTACCAGTTCCATTTATTAGCTTAAATGTACAAATAATAACAAGAGCAATGGAACCTGTGCACCTAAAATACATACAACCCATGCTTTTTAGAGCGTATCTAAATCTAAAAATGTAATACTATATATTGCAGATTACTAGTCCTTGGTGTGGTGGCTACAATAGTTTTCTTTTTTCAAGCATGGTCATCCAGCAAATAATGTACTTCCTGTCCCTGGGTGACTACATCACTCCTCCATGTATATATGGAGGGAGCCATGGTTGCCACCCTTGGCTACTCTCCTAATATGGACTACAAACATGTATCCAAATCTCTTCATCTCTATTACTGTACATAGGGTTTCAAGGTAAATGGTAGACTATAGGAGATAACTAGGAAGGAAAATATTTGACTGTGCAGCTCATAGGAAGTGACAAGGACGATGCATTTCTGCAAAGATCAACAAGTACTGTATTTTCCGCAAATTGGAAAAAAAAAGAAACAAAAAAACTTTGATAGCCACCACATCCAAGGACAGTAAGCTTTAATATATTACAATTTTGTTCTTGGATTTGGTTATCATTTAAAAAAGAATTATATATTTTTATTAATTATACTAAAATTATACTGGATGCAGCATCGACCTGATGGTCAGGATCTTTCCAGAGTCTGGACCGCTGAGTGACGTCAGCCCACAGCAGGCTTTAGCCCACTGACGGTTGAAAATGGGTCACAGGCACACAGAACAAACTGCACTCTTGTGATTCACAGAAGTACAGCCAAGCGAGCTTTTGGCTGTGCTCATACAGTTTGTAATTAGGGAGAAAGATCTCGTCATACAACAGTGCAGCTTCACATATTTATATTTATACCCCTGTCCTCAATCTGTAGGATTATCATTTCCCTGCATGATGTACATGCAGAAAGTACTATACTTTATGCCCTCACATCAGCAGACACAGTTAGCAGCTTACTTGTTTTAATCAGAATATGTAATAACAGTTTGTTGTTCTAGTATCACCCATAGACTTGCTTTGTAAGAAGAAGTAATGAAGCACAACCATTTAGTTTTGAAAAGTAGAAAGCAGAACCTGGATATGTATTAATCAGTTATACCTGCCCCCCTCATGTACACAATTACAAACTATACCTAAAAACTATATTTTTTTAATAGTAACAAACATTGTCTAAAATTATTTTTTATTTTATGTGTATAAAACAAATCAAAATGGCATGTTTTTTCAGACTATTATATCATTATATTGGTCTCTCTCTACATTGAAAAAACAGAAATTAAACAGTTTTAAAGGAATAATATTAAACCCTTGGGCAATAAAAATAAATGTAGCAGCATACCTCATGTTGTTGGTTTGCTGTTACCTTTCTGTCTCCAGACCTTCTTTTAGGTAGAGTAGTCAAAAAGTTTGTTAAGTATATTTGCCCCTATAGAGTATGCTGTTTTGCAGGGAATCCCTGAAGTTCCAGTTCTGTCTTGCAAGTTCCTGGATGTGGTTACAACTATATGTGCAGACGCTTGGTGCACAGGCAGCCCAGAAGGCCTTCCTCTACCCCGCTATGCTCTGGCAGTGGACTTTCCCTCAGCATACGAACGTCAAATTCAGGGCCCTTGGACACATGTCCAATGCATTGGTCTTGATGACGTCAGAAGATCTGAGACAGCCGGAGCATAGGGGAAAATAAGCTGTGGGGACCTACCTTATAACCTGGAGGAAGCCTAAGGGAGCAGAGGATCGGGTAAGTGAAACTACGGTTTGTGGCCCCCTACATACCTTGCTTGTTTGGCCTTAGGGTGGCAGTTGCAAATATCTTATTTGAAATGGCTTTTTATACTTTTTACTACAAAGCCATCTGAGAGAACACATTTTCTGGCCAAGCACTTGTGTTATTTTTAAAATTAATGTTATTGTATTTATAAACACATGTTACAGTTTGCTCCTCTTGGGAGGTCATTTTAACTTGTGCTTACTATTAACTGTATCAATATTAAGTCTCCAGAGTTTAATTAAAAAAGAAAAAGGTGTGTGTAAACTCCATTATAAAATGCTCAATCAATGATACTGTTTAACTTGCATTCATCATTATTCCAAACATGATTTGATTTTTATGTAACATTCAAATTAAATGTTATGTTCTTTTGTATTGTGGAAGTGGCTTGTTTTTTTTTAACCACTTTAGCACTGCCCCATAGCAGATATACTGCTACAGGGTGGCAAGTGTGCAAAATCACATATATATATATATATATATATATATATACACACACACATACACACACATACATACACACCACACACATATATATATATATATATATATACACATACACATATACATATATATACATGAGAAGGTGGAGGCCAGGGATTCTGATACAATTCAAAAATACTCAGCTATTTGGTTTACTTGGTTTATGCTTTTCTTTCCACCTGGAATGGATATTAGCCTGTTTGGCTTATAGTTTAGGCTAGACCATTCCTTCCTATTCTACTCCTCATTTCTTCTTAAACCAAGCCTCCTCCCCGCTTTCTACCCCATACCCCCAGATGCTTGATTGATGAAACACTATGATATACAGTATTACATATAGATACAATTATTAAAGAGTAGCTATTTTGCTATTTTTATCTTGCAAGAATACAATTGTGTATTTTTCTTGTAGCATGAATTGACCGCTATCCAAAATTACGCTTTTGTAAATTTAATAAAATGTATTTAAACCGTGAAGTTTTATTAACCACTTGAGTGCTAGGATTTTTACAGTTATGGATGGTATAGCTGTGTTTCTCTGTTTTTTAGAGAGGCTGTCAGGAAAATCTAATTGGGCTCTCTGCTTAACAAAGAGCTGAGATAGATTAGTAAGGTTTGCTTGTGATGCTCTGGTGATGTCGGAGCTGTTTTATGCCTTCTGAAAGCAACTAGAGCCTGCTAGAACCTGGGTGGGAGCTAGGCAAATGAGCAAAATTAATATGATTGCAGCCTTGGCCAATTGTAGGGGAGCACAGGAGCTCTGGGTCTTTCCTGGCAAGAATTGCACCAAGCCAGGCAGGCTTGTCTCACCTGGCACTAGCTAACATGCAGGCCTCTGGTGGGCGAGTGACCCTAGTTCTTCAGTATGATGACTGAGGGGAGCTGTCTGCCAACGATCTGTATGTTATGACTGGAGGGCATCACTTGGAAGGAGGCTATTATTCTGTCCTTGGACCGTGTGACTACAGACACAGAGATCTTAGGGACTGTGTGTGCTTTGCTACCCCTTTGGTGCTTGATGGTTAGCGTGGGTCTGAGAAGAAAAGGGAACACTGGCTAGTGTTGAGAATTCTTAAGAGTTTGTCCAGTTGTTGCTGCTGCTAAAGGACTTTGCTCAATCTTAACCTGCTTGTTGCCAATGGCATCACTAAGGTTGGTGTCACCTTGTGAGGTAAAAACATGATGTCACCCACCGCTAGCCTGGCACAGTGCATTTGGGGTGTCACTAAGTGGCAAGATGACAGTTCCACTCCCCGACTCGGATTAGGAAACTCACTCTGAGAGCTCAGATGGTGTATGTAGGCATGGCTTAGTGCAGCCTTCTATTGGTCCATTCTAAGTAATCAGCTCCCGAGAGCTCACCGTTTCGGGGGGGGGGCACTGAAGTAACCCCGATCACACCACTCTTTGGCTGACACAGCGGGGGGTGGGTGTTTAACCTGTACTGAGTTGGTGGACTGTGTGTGATCTCAGGTGAGCAGACGACATACTGCTGAATAATTCCTGGCAGCCAGCAGGATCAGAATTAATGGGGATGAATGTCTGGAGAAGGAGCTATGTTTTCTATGCTGACAGATCTGTGTGTTCTGTCGGCATTGGTTTCACCCGGGTGGTCCTCACCCTCATAGTGACGTCACTGCTTGTTTCTACAGTCTAAGGAGAAGTCTTCTATCTGCTTTCAGCAAGGACCTCAACAGTCCTCAACTAAGAGATCAGTTAGATGTCTTCTGTTGTGAATAATTCTAATCTTGAGTATCCCACTAAATTCCCAATCCCTATCCCCAGTTCAACAATAAAACTCTAAAAATAACATCCCGTAGACTGGTCATTGGAGAAAACGAGCGAAAGTGTGTGAGTGCCTGGCTGTGGAAAACACACTTTATGCCTGGCTGTGAGGGAAGCAAAAATACAAGCGGCTCCTGCGGGGGTAGTGCTACATATACAGTATATATCTCATATATAAGTCAGCACTAGAAGGTGAATATAAAGGTTGACAGCAAAGAAAAAGGTAGCTATGCATACCAAAAACGTACAAAAAAAATTAACCGATAATGTAGTGCCTGCATTAGATTTGATTAGGTTATAGACACTGCATAATCTGTTTTTTTTTATTTGTCGGTTTAGCAGCCCTGATGACATGGATCATATACTTCAACTGCACTTTGAATAGGTTGGGTGTTCTCATCCAAAAAAGGCATATTTCACCATGAGGGGGCTTGCTTGTTCCATTTAGAAGTCAATAGTAAAAAAACAGCAGACCAGAATTATTGAGCCAATAGATATAACCACCATACGTGGAAAAAGGTTCCCAATTGTCCACAGCTTGGAAAAGCAGATGGGGGGGGGGATAAGCAGCCACAAATCACGCAATTTTGGCACGCTTCAAGAACCAGTGGATCATAAGTTGGTTTCTATTGCAAGTATGTTACAGGAACAAGATTTCACAATTTCCCATTTACTGTACCAGTCTCCTGCTTCTAGATCTATCCCAATGTCTGTCCTTAAGGTTGAGTTTTTGTCAGGAGTTAAGAAGGAAATTGGGTAAGTAACATCACTATGGTAGGTAATATCAATAGGTGATATCATACCCGGGGAGTGCGTATCATTACTACATCTTCGTTTGAATGGAGACAAAAGCAATGGGCCATTAGTGAACTTAAAATCAGTGCTCCAGTCAAACTGTAAAAAAATAAAAGTCAGCAGCTGCAGAAACTGTCCCAGAAGACTGCAGGGAGGGGGGGTGAGAGGACAACATCTGCTTCCAATCACCTAGGGCACGTGTGTCAAATTGGCGGCCCTCCAGCTAAACTTCAAGTCCCATGAGGCATTGCAAGATTGACAGTTACAAGCATGACTCCCAAAGGCAGAGGCATGATGGGACTTGTAGTTTCTAATATCACCCAAACCGTACTCTCCGCTCCTTGCAAGACCTACTCTCTAGCTCCGTTGTGATGAAAAAAGTGCCAAAAAAATTATATATAAGTATTATTCCAAAACAGTGTCTATACAATATGCAATCAATCCTATCAATTCACACATTAAATGAATATATAATATATCATATCACATATTATTTGCTTTTTATGTGATATTAATGATAGAAAAAGTGTCCAAAATTATAGTCCTTCAAATACTTCCAATGCTTTTCCACGATGATATAACTAGCTCCCTTGTCTCCAGGACTTCCCCCATCCTCTGGAACTCCCTACCCCAAGCTATCAGACTATCGCCTACTCTGCTGACTTTTAGGCGATCACTGAAAACCTCTCCTCTTCAGGGAAGCCTATCCTGCCCTCGCGTTTTTAGCATTTTTGGGCATTTTTTGGGTAAAAAAAAAGTCCAAAAATGCTGGTTTGTGGCGTTTTACTGCGTTTTTCAGCATAAGAGCATTTTTACAGCTAAAAACATCCTCTAGAAACCCACTAGTCCTGGGTTTTTTCCAGCCAAAAAAGGTCCCTGCCAAAAAACATTGATTACAGTCTATGAGCGCATGGACACATAGGATTACATGCTGGGCAGTTTACTGGCTGTAGAAAAAAACGTCAAAAGCCCAAAACAGCAGCTGTAAAAGCATCCAGTGTGCATGAGGACTCAGAATGTGTGATCTATTGGCCAGATTTATCCACAGTTGATTATGGATCCGAAGTTAAAAAAAACTTTAAAGCAGCACTGTCAAGTTTGGGAATGGCAAATGCCTAATTCCTAGCTTCCCCTCTAGGGGTGGACTTACAACTCATGGGGCCCCCTGGCAACAGGGGATCATGGGGTCCCTGTGTCCTTGCCCAAACTCAAAAAAGCTGATGAAAAAAGGTACCAGGGGCATCTCATGGGGCCCCCTACTGACTCCAGGCCCTCGGGCAGTGCCCAAGTTTCCAAATGGTCAGTCCGCCCCTGTTCCCCTCCAATCTAGCACTGCAGCCTCCATGAGCCATTTTGACAGCTTACACTTCTTCAGGAGTATTGGATTTCTGTGTGCACCCCAGCCACCACACCCTGTGGTACCTTGCTCCAACTCCTACAGCACTGTAGGACTTAGCAGTGATATAAACATTAGAGAAAAACACCAGACTGATGTGGGCGCTATGGTTGCCACCTCATTCCTTTCAAAGCAAACATGAATTACACAGGTTCTGAGGCTAATTTAAAGCAGATAAGGCACCAAATGAATTTAATTACCACTTTAATCATCCACAGAACCTGTGTAATTATTAAGCGTTCAGTTGTTAAAGTGATGAAGTGGGCATCTTCCAGACCTACTGGAAGTGTTGAGTGCCAAAAAGGCTTATGGAGACTGCACTGCACACAGACGTCATGGGTATAATAGCTGTTCTCTTACCATTCTGAATTATTGTAAGACCTGGAAGGGTTGCTTTATTGTAGAAAGTTTTACAATAAATCATTTAGCTGTAAATTAACTCTCATTAACATTCCTTTACTAGCCTACAGTAGGGTGGGATCCACAGCCTCTGTAGGGCTTTCTACATCAGATGTCAATCCCATGTCCACACAGGCACATTTCAACCATGTAACCAGGGCTGCCCTGGAAGCAAATTCAGACTGTGCTAGAATGCGGCTAGTGTATTTGCTGCTTTGTTTCCTGGTGTCCAACAGTTCAGGCACATCCAGCATTCTCAGTAGACAACCCAGATGAATACATATGCTATACAGCTTGAGGGCCATTTGTTATGTACTAGGACTCCAGTGTTCTAAAGTTAGTATGCAATATATTCACTGAAAAAAAAACCCCAGTAGTCTAAAACAGGATATTGCTACCATATTTAGACCATAACTATGCAGAACAAGATTAAAAAAATGTAATTACAATAGCCAAAATAATATGGGTTGTGCTATGGAGCTCCCAAGATCAGCTGCTTGTTAAGGTCTTTATTTGGCTCTCCAAACAAGCAAACGCAAGTAGTTTTCTTCAGCAAAATAAAGGCAAACAGCCTATAGTCCAGGTAAAAATGAAGACCACACAAAATGGCTCACTACCAAAATCTCAATCCAACACTTAGGTTTAGGGTTTTTTGTTTGCTGAGCTCCTGTGGCTTTGTATTGCACGCCAAAACCAGAAAGTCTACTATACAGCCAACACTATCTCAGAGCTGTGGACTACTCCACCCCACCTCATAGACACCTGCTGACTCCTCCTGCTGCTTTTCAAGACTCCCTCACAGGTGGGTTAACCCTTTTGGAACCAAAGTGCCTGTAATCAGGTTTTGGAGGCTCTTTCCCAGCCAAAAGGCTCTCTGACGTACCAATCCTGAAAACACTATAAATCAGTTCTCTCCTCTCCAACCAGACTACCCTTCATCCTGCATGAGTGAAAATACCTGAATATTTAAAAATGCATACAATGTCCCCTTTAAAAGGGATCACAACCAAAACATTGGGGAAAAATACCTGCCATCAATACACACCCCCAGTGTCCTGTAGAAGATATTTACACTGCCCAAAAAAATTAACCATTTGCCTACAGGGCACTTATACCCCCTTCCTGCCCAGGCCAGCTTTCAGCGCTGTTGCACTTTGAATGACAATTGCGCAGTCATGCAACACTGTACCAATATGAAATTTTTGTAATTTTTTTGAGACAGATAGAGCTTTCTTTTGGTGGTATTTAATCACCTCTGGGTTTTTTATTTTTTGCTAAACAAACTAAAAACAACGGAACATTTTGAAAAAAAAAACACTTTTGTAAATAAGTGATTTTTCTTCTTCACTGATGTGCGCTAATGAGACTGCAGTGATGGGCACTGATAGGCTGCACTGATAGGCACCACTGATGAGGCACTAGTAGGTATTACTAATGGGCACTGAAAGGCAGCACTCATACATGGCACTAATAGGCAGCACTGATGCGCACTGATAGGCAGCACTGATGCGCACTGACTGGCAGCACTGCTAGGTGGCACTGATAGGTGACACTGAAAGGCAGCTCAGATGGGCAATGATATGTGGCTTTGATGTGCACTGGTAGGCACTGCTATGTGGCATTGACAGCTGGCATTTATGGGCACTGACAGGTGCCGCTGCTGGGGCTACACTGATCACCAGTGCCCCGATGATCAGTGTACATGTCCCCTCCGAGGAATGACGATTACCAGCCCTCCTCTCGAGCTGTTAGCGTGACAGCTCGTGAGGAGAGAAATGCCGATAACCGGCATTTCCCTATTTACATGTGATCAGCTGTGATTGGACATGACCAAGCCGACATCTTCAGCTCTTTCAGTTGATCGGTGATCCTCCCAGAACAAGAGAACCGCCTTGCGCCTGTCATTACCTTATATGGCGGGCAGGATGCGGTTAAAGGAACACTTTTTAATCAGAGTATAGCATCAAGTCAATGAAACTCCTGGGATATTTATCTGATCAGTTAAGTAGCAGAGGGGGTTGTTAATCAGTTTCAGCTGCTTTGTTGTTAATGAAATTAACAACAGGTGCATTAGATGGGCAACAGTGAGATAATCCCCAAAACAGGAATGGTTTTACAGGTGGAGGTCACTGAAATTTTTTTCTCTACTCTTCTTTCCAATTATTTATCACTAGTTTTGCATTTGTCCAGGGTCAATGTCACTACTGGTAGCATGAGGTGATACCTGGACCCTACAAAGGCTGCAGAGGCAGTCCAACTCCTACAGGATGGCACATCAATACGTGCCATTGCCAGAAGGTTTGCTGTGTCACCCTGCACAATCTCAAGAGCATGGAGGAGATTCCAAGAGACAGGCAATTTTACTCTAGGAGAGCTTGACAGGGCCGTAGAAGGTCCTTAACCCATCACCAGGACCGCTATCTGTTCCTTTGTTCAAGGAGGAACAGGATTGAGCACTGTCAGAGCCCTATAAAATGACCGCCAGCAGGCCACTGGTGTGAAAGGCTCTGACCAAACAATCAGAAACAGACTTCATGAGGGTGGCCTGAGGGCTTGACGTACTCTAGTGGGCCCTGTTCTCAATGCCCAGCACCAGAGAGCTCGATTGGCATTTGCCATTGAACACCAGAATTGGCAGATCTACTACTGGGGCCCTGTACTTTTCACAATGGCTGACTGCTCTGATACCACTATATGTCAATTCCACCAGCCATTATCTCTGATCACTGCCACAGCAGTACAATGTCACCAGACCAGTGTATACCAGGTAAAGTGTTCCTTATCACCCCCACCACACCAGTGTAAGCCAGCAACCATTCCTTGATTGTTATCAGACCAATGTAAGGCAGCAGCAGTATTTCCGATTGCTGCCACACTAGTACTCAGTGTGGTTAATTTACTATAACTGGAAAGTACAAAATCTGGTGCAGCTTTGTATAAAAAACAATCAGCTTCCAGTTTTTTTTCAAACTGAACAAGCTGAAGTTAGAAATGACTGGCTACCATGTACAGCTGCACCCCATTTTGCATTCTCCAGTTTCAGTAAATCAACTCCTGTGTCACCAGACCAGTGTAACCAGCAACAGTGTTCCTGATCACCGCTACACCAGAGCAGTGTTGCCTCTACCTGCCACCTGTACTAACCTTGGTCTGTTTGTTGACTACATTTCTGCCTGTTGCCCAGACCAACCATTTGCTTGTTTGCTGACCATGTCTCTGCCTGTGGATTGAACAGACCCATCTGCACATCCTACTATGTTCCTGGGAGACACCAGCCCCAGCTTTCCCCTGCAGACAACTGCATTCCTGGAACCACAGGAACTCTTTTTTGTTTTTTTTCTTCAGCCTCCTGTACTTCCTGGCCAGTGAACATGACATTTCTGGGGGTAGCCCTGTACTAGTAGGCTAGGCTTGCTTGGCTTATATGAATCAAAACACTTACATTTTTTTTTTCAAGGGGGGAGCATTATGGACTCTGTGGACATTGTGGTGTAAAGGTGAACTCTGATGTAAGGGGGTTTGTGCTCATCAAAAAAACATCAGAGTTCCCAGCATTTCCTCTTAAATCAAAGTTCCCAAAGCCCCCTTTACATCAGAGTCTGCAGAGAACTCCTTACATCTGAGTCCTCCTTACCTTAGTGTACACACTTACTCAGAAGCAGGAGAGAGAAGGGAGGGATGGGGATTCTTCAGTCACAGTTAGAACACTGTAGCAAAAGTGATACAAAAATTTAACAAACATAGAACTACAACCATCTCACAGAGATGTCCAGGTCATCCACGGAAGTTAACACCTCAAAAGGAGCATCTTCTGATGAGAAGGGTTGAAGAAAAGTGTCATGCAAGTTCACTGCAGTTTGCTAAAGAAGTAGAAAGATAAACTGGGAATGGCATGCATGGGTGTCATCCATGAAGGAAGCCTCTCCTAAAGCCCATGCACAAAAAAGCCTGCCTAGATAAGCTGTATGGCATCGCAAAGTTGAGGAGTACAAAGAAAAATGCATTGTGCCTACAGTGAAACATGGTGGTGGCAGTGCCCTTCTGTGAGCCTCATGAATGCTGCTGGTGTCAGGGAGCTGCATTTCATTGATGGTATCATGAATTCACAGATGTACTGCTCTATACCAAAAGAGAAGATGCTACCATTACTCTGTGCCCTTGGCCGTCGTGCAGTTTTCCAACATGACAATGATCGAAAACACACATCTAAGGCCATTATTGTATTTCTGATGAAGAACAGTGATTCAGTGGCCAAGTATGTCTCTTTGTCTGAACCCAATTGAACACCTATGGGGAATTCTGAAGAGGCAAGTTGAGCATCACTCTCCATCCAGCATCCAGACTGTAAAAGGGGTCGTTCTTGAAGAATGAAAAAAAGATAGATGTTGCAATAAGTCGCCAACTTGTTCATTCCATGCCTAGGAGACTTGGTCCTGTCCTTACAAATCATGGAGGTCATACAAAATACTAGATGGAGTAGTTTTTGCATCAGCTAATTTGAGTAAAACTGAAGATTTTGTAATCTAAGTTATATTATTATCCTTACTTTCATGTAATGAGCTAAACAAATGTTCTCTAAATCTCAAATTTGTCAAAATTTTGGAAATTGTTCTTGTGTTATTGAGATATTGATTAAAATCTTCCTTTTCAAAAGGGGTGTATGAATTTATGCTGAGCACTGTGTGTGTATATATATATATATATACTGTATGTATGTATATATATGTATACACATATTTATATATATACACATATATACACACACAGTATACAATTATTGTTATATCCTTAAGCGTAAGCTTTTCTTAGTATCTTAAGTGACTTTAGGCAAAGAGAGCACAGGTTCATTTTATTTACTAATTGAACATTACATTAATTTTGGTAAGGCCCCTTTCCCACATGTGGAATTTTGACTAAGAATCCAGACCTATCTAAAATAGTAGGCCCAGCACCAAAAATGACAGCCCGAAAGACATGTAATCTAGGGGATATTCTTATGCAATCAGAATTTGTAAAAAGTCCAACTCAGAACTGGCTGACTAAATATACCTGATCCAAAGACATGTTTGCATGTCGAGAAATGTCAAATATGTCCTTATGTAGACCGCACTAATACATTCCATGACAGCATAGGTCAGAAAGAGTATTAAATTCAGGACTTAATTAACTAATTCAACAAGGGTAATTTGTATGATAACCTTCCCATGTGATAAATTTTACATAGGCAAGACGAAACATCCTCTAAAAGTACGAATAGGGGAGTTCATGAAGGAAATAAGATAACAGAACCCTGAAAAACCTTTAGCAAGACATTTTGCCTCCTGTCATAGTGGCAAGTTGGCAGGAATGAAAATAAAGGGCCTTTATGTGCTCAAACTTCCCCAAAGATGAAGGGATTTTGATTGCATTCTGCTACAAAAAGAGAAAAGTTGGATCTATAAGTTACAATCATTAAACACCATTGGAAATGAACCTGCAGGTCTTTCCAGAGAAATAAAATACAAATATGGTTAAAGACTGTGGGTCACCAGAATTGAGCTAAATGTGATTTCTCTATAACCTAGGATTTGTTGGATTTGAATGGACCTCCACCATGAAAATAGCCTAATACATTCTATATGATAATTCTTATGAAGAAATGTATAGATTATCTGTTTAAGTTTTGTTAGAACAGCTGAGCTATATACTATCACCATAGAATGAATAAGCAGACATGACTTTGTCCATTTAATAGATTTTTGGGCAGTCTTTAGGTGGAGACAATACAGATCTAAGGGACCACCTGAATCCTACCCAACATCCAGACAAAACTACTCTACCATTTAGTTGATGTCACATGCAACTTCACATGACGTGATCCTTCCATATGGAAACCCTATGATGACAGTGTCCCAAGGAGTCAGCGAGACATAGGGGAGATATGTGATATAGGGCTAAATCAAGAGAAGTCATCCTTCCATGCACACTGGATTGACACAGGTGGAGTGTGTACTCAGTGAGCATTGCGAACTGCTGAAATAGTGGTAACGTATATGATGATTTCACTGAAAAGTAGTGAAGACCTATATGGACACCTGACCGTTTAGACACTCCAGATATACTAGGTCCAGGTTGGACCGGCAGGAACACGGAGCAGAAGGTCCTATTGTGATATTCATAGTTGGTGGTATGTTTCTTGCTGACGCTGCTCATTATACACCAAACATTTGTATCAATTACCACACAGGACTCTTATAGTCTCCCTTCTTTCAATACTCCACACAAGGATGACCTATGTCGTGAAAAAGGCATACAACAGCTGATTGGATGAACTTTTATTCAAGGACTGACGTGCCGACCCACACAGGGCCCTGCTATACATATTGAGCACATTATGACAATTTATTGATACATCTTAGTGCACTCTAGGCTCTATAGCATTAGTTAGTCCACAGGGTCTCCCAAGACTCACACATGGGAAATACCTTCTACAATACAATCTCTTTCATCCACTATGCAGCGTTTGCTGTGGAATAGAACCCCAGTGTGACTCTACAGGTGCCCAGGCGTTAATTTGTTATTTTATGTTTGTCTTGTCCTTTTTGTCTATTCATAGTGAGGTGGGACCTGAATGCACTATGGGAAGAAGGCAAGCCAGTGAAGGCAGTTCAATGGTTTTTTTAGTGGAGCCCAAGCCTCAATAGTTAGGACTGTTTTGGAGGCAAAACGGGGACCTACTCCATATTATGTGAGCTACTCATATTGCTACGGCAGGTGATTATATGTTATGAAGGTACTGTATGTGAAGGCTGATTCTCTAAGCTACATATAAACAATATGTTGATTTGTTATATATAGACCCAAAATATTAATGTGACAAAAAAATTTGAAAAAGTAATCAAAAAAGTGCATCTACTTGTGAGGTTCAGCATTTTAAATCACTAAACCAACTTCAGTGCTTCAGCCACTGCATAAAATTGCTTACCAGAGTCCAAGATCTTTTAACATAGGAGGTTTTAAATTGCTTTAAATCTCTCGCAGAAGGAAGAATGGCTTTCTCTCAGCAGAATACTGTCTGCACTAAAGGCCAATTCACATCACCTGCAGTTTTTCTGTATCAAAAACGCATTGATAGTAAGTTACATGGTTTCCAAAGGCATAATTCACACTATACATCAAAAACGCACTCAAACACACATGATCTTATTTAAGTTGAAGAAAAAGGAGAGAGAGGAAAAAATGAACCACAACACATAAAAAAAAAACGACAAAACGTGCATACAGAAACACATCCGGACTGCTTTTTCTATGGTGTGAACTGGCCGTAAAACTCAATCTCACATATAAAAGGAGGGAGAAAAAAAACATATGATGTAGTAGTTTTTCCAAGTGTTTAATTAAGAAACAAATTGCATTCTCACAAAGGAAAAAAGAAACAGTCAGGCACTGATAAAATCAAACGCTGCCCATCTGAGGTTGCGTGATGACGTCACCACTTGACCTCAGCCTTACGTGCTTCATCCGAAAGAACATCATTTGAGGGATGCCGGAGTCCAGACTGGGGCACACAGAATCTGGTGCAGCTGTGAATGGTAACCAGTCTTTAATTTCAGCTTGTTCAATTAAAGCCTATAACCTTATTGGTTACCATGCACAGCTGCACTAGATTATGTGTACACCAGCTTTAGCTGTGTATGGAAGACAGTGGGGGAGATTTACTATTTTGTTGTTGCTCAATATTTAATCTTTACCCATTGTATAGTTGTAAAGACATTATTTATTCTATTAAATTGCCTGCAAATTATTAAAAAAATATAGTAACAAATGTGAATGCATATATATTTTCTTATATTTGTCCTCATCTCAGGGCTGGGGCCATTATCTAGTTACCCAAGGGAGGAGGGCAAAAGCAAAGTCCAAGACTAAGGCCAAGACCCCTAATGTAAAGGAGGGGAAAATTTGACACACCATCTCATTTAACAATACAAGATAGACACGTAGGCAATCTGGCCACCCCATTTGTTCAATGGATTTTTTTCTATATGGAAGAGACTGGAAAAAGACAGCAGTTTGTCCTAATATAATTTTGGGATATGGGATTTTAAAAAAGCAAACCCCCTTTAACCCTCTGCTTAAGAAAATATCATTTTTGCCTTAGACTAGCTTTGTATTTATACCCTTAATCCTCATTTTTCAACAGAGACCAACACATTTGTTGAACTGAGGACTGCAGAATATGCAACTGGAAAAGTGCCTATTTGCGTTAACATATAGCTAAACCTATTGTCAGTAACATTGTGCCAGCTGTCAGTCATGTGCCATGTTTATGGGCATAGAAGCTTAATTATATGAGTGCTGCACCAGCATGCGCACATTGCAATTTACACGCAGACATACTGACTGGCACCAAGTTGGTTATTTAAGTCTGAGCTCTGCACAGGATCACAGGTAGCTGTTCTCACCCTTTAATGTCCCCCATGTCTATTCCATGCATCTCCTCATATATTCCATCTGTGCTGTCACCCCCCAGTTGTGGTATTTGTTTCTTCTCACAGAGCTCTACTACAAATATGTGAAAAGCTCTAGTATTTACTTGTGTTATTAGCAGACAAAGCTGGACACTATATAGTATACAGTTTCAAGAAAAAGTATGTGAACCCCTTGGGATTACGTGGAGTTTTGCATGAATTGGGCATAAAATGTGCTCTGAATGTCATCTAAGTCACAACAATAGAAGAACACAGTCTGCTGAACATAATACTACACAAACATTAGATGTTGCCATGGTTTAATTGCACATAACATTTAAACATTCACACTGCTGGGAGGAAAAAGTATGTGAGGCCCTAGCTTAATGACTTCTCCCAGAGCTAATTGGAGCCAGGAGTAAGCCAACCTTGACTCCAAACAGTGTGATGATATTGGATGTGTTGCTGACAGCTGTCCTGCTTTTAAAAAAAACACCTGTTTTGGGTTTACTGGTTTCAAGAAGCACTGTCTGATGTGAACCATGCCTCACAAAAAAAGAGCTCTCAGAAGACCTACGATCAAGAATTGTTGACTTGCATGAAGCTGGAAAGGGTTACAAAAGTATCTCCAAAAGCCTTGATGTTCATGTGTCCGTGGTAAGACAGACTGTCTACAAATGGAGAAAGGTTAGCACTGTTGCTACTCTCCCTAGGCGTGGTCGTCCTGTAAAAATGACTGCAAGAGCACAGCGCAGAATGCTGCATGAGGTAAAGAAGAATCCCAGAGTGTCAGCTAAAGACCTACAGAAATCTCTGGCGCATGCTAACATTTTTGTTGACACATCTACAATAAGGAAAACATTAAACAACAATGGAGTACATGGGAGGACACCACGGAGGAAGCCATTGCTGTCCAAAAAGAATATTGCAGCACGTTTGAAGTTTGCAAAAGAGCACCTGGATGTTCCACAGCACTACTGGCAAAATATACTGTGGACAGATGAAACCAAGATTGAGTTGTTTGGGAAGAACACACAACACTATGTGTGGAGAAAAAAAGGCACAGCACACCAACATCAAAACCTCATCCCCACTGTAAAACATGGCGGAGGGAGCATCATGGTTTGGGGCTGCTTTGCTGCCTCAGGGCCTGGACGGATTGTTGTCATTGATGGGAAAATGAATTCCAGAGTTTATCAAGACATTTTGCAGGAAAACGTACGACCATCTGTCCGCCAACTGAAGCTCCGCAGAGGATTGGTGATGCGACAGGACAATGACCCAAAGCATACAAGTAATTCAACAAAACAATGGCTGCAACAGCACAGAATACGCCTTCTGGAGTGGCCCAGTCAGAGTCCTGACCTCAACCCGATTGAAATGCTGTGGCATGACCTTAAGAGAGCGATTCACACCAGACATCCTAAGAATATTGCTACACTGAAACAGTTTTGTGAAGAGGAGTGGTCCAAAATTACTCCAGATCGTTGTGCATGTCTGATCTGCAACTACAGGAAACGTTTGGTTGAGGTTATTGCTGCCAAAGGAGGGTCAACCAGTTATTAAGTCCAAAGGTTCACATACTTTTTCCTCCCTGCACTGTGAATGTTTACATGTTATGTGCAATTAAACCATGGTAACATCTAATGTTTGTGTAGTATTATGTTCAGCAAACTGTGTTCTTCTATTGTTGTGACTTATATGACGTTCAGAGCACATTTTATGCCCAATTCATGCAAAACTCCACGTTAATCCCAAGGGGTTCACATACTTTTTCTTGCAACTGTATATTTAAATTGTATATGCTACATACTAATTACAATGCATGAACACCTGTTAAGGCCACAATTGTATCTACAAGCCAAGTGGAGGGCCTATCATAGTTACATAGGTGGTGAGGTTGAGTAAAGACACCAGTCCATCCAGTTTAACCTGTGTGGGTGTGTGTGTTTATGTCAATTCCATTTCCCATATTCCTGCATATTTCATTAACTAAGATGCCCATTGAAAAGATCAACACTCCCCGCAGACACCACCAACTCTGAAAGTAAAGAACCTCTTATGCAGTTTAAGGTTAAACAGCTGCCCATCCAACTTCATTGACTGGCAATATGTCCTCATGATCTGAAACTGAATGCTAGAATCACTATTGAGATATTGTTTATTGCTACCCTATCTCCTTTATAGTGTCTCTTCTCCAGGGAGATTGAGTCTAATGTTTGTAGTTGTTTCTCATGGCTGAGGTCCTCCAGTCCCCTTTATTAGCTTTTTTGCCCTTCTTTTGACTCTCTCTAGTTCCAGCACATCCGTCCTGAGGACTGGTGACCAGAGCTGAATAGCATACCCAAGTTGTGGCCAGACCAGAGTTTTGTAAAGTGGTACAATTATAGTTTTTATCTCTTGAGTAAATCCCCTTTTTATTGCATGCTAATAGTCTGCTTGTTTTGCTTGCTGCAGATTGGTATTGCATGCTATTGCTAAGACACTGGTCCACTAGGAGCCACAGATCTTTTTTCATCCTTGATTTCCCCTAGAGGTTCTCTGTAACTTGCATTCATATTTTTAGCCCCCGAGTGCATCACTGCACATTTTTCAACATTGAACCTCATTTGCCATATAGCTGTCCACCCTTTAATTTTATTGAGGTCTTCTTGTAAAATGTCTATATCCTGCTGTGAAGTTATTGCCCTATTTAGCCTTGTTATAATCCCTGAGACTGAATTATTTATACCAATCTCTATACCATTTTTCAATAAATTGTTCCCAGCACAGAGCCTTGGGGTACAACTCGACCATTCTGAGTACACACTTCCTCAAAGACTGTTAACAGACTGGTCTGGAAAGAACAGTCTTTCAAAAATCCATGCTGATTACTACTAATGATACTGTTTTTAGTTAGAGTTAGTTTTTAGATAGTTTCTTCTGTTTCAACAAATGATATTGGATTATTACAGTAAATAGCAAACAGTCTGCACTTAAAGGCGCTTCTGTGTTCTCTTTTTTTATTGGCAAATTTAATTGAGATTACATATAGAATGTACAGTGTGACAACAACAAATGTCACCAGCTTCTGTCAGTTTTTGCTACTTTTCCAATGTAATAAGAATTATTATCGCATCATCTCCCATATGAACGAGGCCTAACCGAAACAACAGTAAGGTTTTTGTACATTTTCCTACAGGATGACTAATTCATATTTATAGGGCCAATATCTATCTCAGGCATGCTGTCTTATTAAAAAAGGGCTTTGAAGGACCTTTGGAGCTGAACTCTGGAAACATTCATTTTTTCACTATTTGCCATGTAAAAATAATCATGGGAGTCCCATTACTGGCTGCTGCCTTTAATAAAACACTTACTTTCATTTAGCTTAAACACCACTGTAACCACATCATTTTTTACTCAGAATCTTACAGTACCAATTCTACTACATTTATTATAGTGAGTTGCTCACCGTACACCTCCTCCATTCGCAAGACATTTTGCATTCTTTTCACAGAATGCACAACATTGATATACATGGTCTTAATGTTTATTTTGATCTTATCTGTGTTATTAGTGAATATTTGGGTGCTACTATTTATGTAGTTGTAATATTTTAGCCTTTTGTTTTTTATAATTGGGGGACACTTTTGAGAGCTGGTGATGCTTTTATTTACAGTTGCTATGTAGATATTTTCCACCCCGGTCGCCAACTTCTGAGATCACCATGGTGGTTGTAGACAGAGCAGAGAGAGACCATCGAGACCTAACACGTAGGATAGAGTCTATAAAGTGACATTATTATGCCAAAATTAGTACCGGTAAGTGGACTGGGTGGTGATTTGAGTGAAATACAGTTTTGCTCACATATATCAAGATATGTTAACTTTTTCTTCCCATGTAAGATTTTTCCATTTTTAAAATTCATATATGTTACAGTTTTTTTCTGTATTTAGGAAATGGAGGAATGGAATGGAACTCTGACAACTGAATTCATTCTAATGGGAGTCACCAACGTGGTATGGCTCAAAAATTTCCTCTTTGTTTTGGTCTTGTTTTTCTACGGGCTTGATATTTTTGGGAATACTGTTATTATCTCCCTAGTGATCAGAGATGTTACTCTTCAGTCCCCTATGTATTTCTTACTAGCTAATCTTTCCTTTTTGGACATTTTATTTTCCACTGTTACTGTTCCCAAAATGATGTATGGATTTGTAATGGAAAACATCATTTCAAAAAATGGGTGCATTACTCAGATGTATTTTTTCCACTTTTTGGGATGTGCAGAAGGTGTCCTCTTGGCTGCTATGGGTTATGACCGGTATGTTGCCATTTGCCATCCTCTACATTATAATGCTATCATGGGAAAGACAACTTGTATTCTATTGGTATTCACTGCTTGGGTAACAGGCCTAACAACTTCATTAATACATACTGTAATGACATCACAGCTTCCATTTTGCAACAATAAAAAGGTCGAACACTTTTTCTGTGATGTTAAGCCAGTCATTAAGTTGGCTTGTAAAGACATTCATGTAAATGAGCTCACATTAGCCACTGTAAGTGGCTTCCTAAGTACAAGCACATTTCTCCTTACTACACTATCCTACATTTACATAATTGTTCATCTTTTACAAATAAGGTCTTCTAAAGGAAGGTCCAAGATTTTTTCAACATGTTCTTCCCACTTGACTATTGTCATCTTGTTTTATGGGACAGCAATGTGTACCTACCTGGGACCAGCATCTGAGAATTCTTTAGAAAAAGACAGAGTGGCAGCCATATTATTCACGGTTGTCACCCCAACACTTAATCCAATTATTTACACATTACGAAATAAAGAAGTTAGAAAGTCCCTAGAAAAAACTCTTAAAACTTCAAAATTTTGAGACTGACAAATGGGGAGTAAATCTGTTATGTATTGGTATCTCAGGTACCCATTGTAGAAGGCACAATGGTGCCAAATCTAATGAAAAATTAATACACTCCTTTTAATCTTATCAGAAATATAGTGTATGCTGTCTAAATGATCTGTCACATGTCTTGTTTTCATTAAAAAAAAAAAATGAATATTCAACCATGTTTTCTATTCACATATCAAAGTAAATTGAATTAAATGAAAATTCTTTTGTTTAATAAAATGTTATTGTTTTTACATAAAAAAATAAACAGGATAGTACAGGCTCATGTAACAACCATTGACAGTTGAGTACAGCTTAACCAGGGTAGGCTGGCAGGAGAGAAAAGAAAAAGAATAAGGGGTAAGGCAGAAGGGGGGGTAGGTGACTAATGGGTTGAGCCAGCCGAAATTCCAATCTTGTGTAGCTCTTACCCCCTGGCCCACTGTTTTGGTCCCAAGATTCTTTCCTCTGTAAATGCACCAACAGCCAGGCATACAGTCTCAGTCACTCTTGATGCTTATTGAAAAACTTGAACTTGGATACTCCAGCAATGTTAGGCATTCTCAAGTTACTACTTATCTTCCTCCTAAAGATTCTGAGCAGAGCCCTTTCAACAGCAAATAATGGGCTGAACTACTCAGAGATACCTGCAAGAGGGACAGCAGCAGCACACAGTCACTTAGATTTCACACAGCAGTCTGTACTCACTAATGTCTTTGGATAGATGAATGCCTCCTTCCAATATCTGCCAGACATAACTCTTGTGAACTCCTCAGACTAGATCCCCAAAAGAGTCCCTCAATCAAGTTCAGTAGAATAGGCCCTCTAGCTAGCACAATTGTGACCTTGATGAGCAAAAGAAGAAGCACATCTGGACTGGCCAGATGGGGAGCAGTCCTTCAGGCCGGAATCTTCTGCTCCATGACATGAACAGGGCAGTTCCAGGCTTCAGACTATTTATCACTCCCAGCCACTCTCCCAGAAATTGGCTAGGGGGCCCACATAAATATTCATATTGTAGATGTTACTCTCCCATCCCACTACTATCCAGAAACATCCAGAAAACAGGGGAAGCATGCAAACCCATAGTCTGTGAAACTCAGACCAGAGTAAATTACATGCAGCTCTGCTGATTACTGGAAGGCTAAATAACTAAATTTACATAACCTAGTACCTATCTAGGAGGGTGCTACATTCATAAGGCTAGATCTTATAGTTTCAGAGTGACTGAGAATCCTCATGAAAAGTAGAAGGAAGGTAAGACTCAACCCATAGTTCCCAGATCTTTTGGAATTTTTTTAGAGTGTTAGTCTATTAGCCATAAGTTTTTAAATAGACATGGTATGAGAAACCAGGGACTGACGTCTTGACGTCTTGACCTCCATGCTCTAGCTATAATCCTTTTGGCTTTTGTTAAATTTTAAGTTGCCAGCTTAAATTGGGTATTGGTACATGCTACTGTTTTTTTGCTAAGCATATCCATACAGATCTTTGTGGAATGAAACATCGTAACTGTGTATAGCAATTGATAGACTTGTCCAGAAAAGCATGACCTTTGGACAGTCCCATCAGATGTAAAATAAGGGAAGAAGGGAGCACCAGCCTAGTGCATTACTTGAGCTATAACTTTATTACCATGACCACACCTGGATCTCAGTCAGGTCGACCTTAAAAAAGTAATTTCTCTTAATGCAAAAAGTTTAAATACTCCTGAAAGAAGGTCCCTCTTGCTCACTTACATGCACAAACATAAGGCAGATTTGGTTTTCCTCCAGGAGAAACATTTCCGCCAGGACGCAGTCCCCAAACTTTACGATTCACGCTTTCTGATAGTCTATCATGCCCTCAATCCCATAGCCAAATCTAAATGAGTTGCCATCTTAATTGCCAAACACCTTCCTTTGACTGTTTCGGACTCCTTATTTGACCCAGATGGCAGATATTTATTCCTCAAAAGGCACTCTAGTTGACAGACCCATCACTCCTGTAAATCTATACACACCAAACAGGTACCTTTTTTCCGTGGGATAGCCTCCCTAATCTCCTCCTTCCAATCGGGAATGATGATCTGGGGGGGGGGGGGGGAGACCTCAATGTCCCTCTATGCCCTCTATTAGATTCCTCTTCTGGCACTTTGTTTCTGCCCTAGAGATCTCTGCACCAGATTCATACCCAGTTCCAGGGTCTCCAACTCCACGACTCTTAGAGAGTGCTCCACCCAAACATCAAAGATTACACGTTCTTTTCCTCCCCTCATAACAAATACTCTAGAATCGACTACCTCTTGCTCTCTCAAGTGGACCTACCTTTTCTGCATCACTCCTCAATAGATCCTATGTTCCTTTCAGATCACCATCCCATTACCATGACCCTGAGCTTCCCTGAAAAGCATACAAAATGGTGGCGACTCAACACATCCCTCCTCGCTGACATAGTAAACAAGGCTGAATTGCACTCCAAACTTAGGGAATACTTTCAGATTAACCAGACTTCCGATACCTCTTCCGTGACCCAGTGGGAAGCACATAAATGTGTAATCCAAGGGACATTCATTGAAATGGCTACCAAATGTAAACGTGACTGACAGGCGTCCATAAAACTCTTACTGGACCAAGTCAGTTTCCTCAAAAAAGCTCATAAACACACCCAGGCCCAAACAACCTTAGCAGAACTCAGGACCACCCACTCACAGCTGATGTCGGAGCTCGGTAAGGCTGTCAAACGCAGATTTATGGTCTCTCAGAAGCTCTTCTATGAGTATGCAAACAAGGAGTGGTAGATTTCTGGCAAGATCCCTCCTAGACAAAAAAGCAAACTTGACGGTTCACAAAATACGGGGCACCGATGGCTCCCATGGCCTCCCATGGCCACCTCAAACACTTATATTGCCTCCCACTTTGAACGGTATTATACCACCCTATACAACCTTCCCCAGGAACGTCCCCCGCCTAAATCAGAAAAATCTAGATCCACCCTGATCTCGGAGTTATTTCTGGCCCTCCAACAAATGAAACCTGGCAAAAGACCAGGCCCTGATGGCCTTTCTGTGGCCTATTAAAAGACTTTTATAGATGTCCTACGCGATCCTTGTCTTGAGGCTTTCAATTCTTTCAACTCCCCCTCTGCCCCTCCAAATCGGCTCCTGGAAGCACATATCACTGTTATTCCCAAAGGGGGAAAGGATGCAACCTTAGTTACCAGCTATAGGCCAATTTCACTCCTGAATGTTGACGTCAAACTTTATGCAAAAAATTTGGCCTTCCGACTTCTCTCACTATTCCCTTCTCTGGTCAATCTAGACCAACTCGGTTTCATTCCTGCGAGGGAAGCAAGAGACAATGCTACTAAGGTCCTAAAACATTCTCCAATTCCTCCACACTTCTCAACAACCTGGATTCCTCCTTTCCCTGGATGCCGAGAAGGCCTTTGACAGGGTGGCCTGGGACTACCTAAAGGCCTCCTTGTGTGCAGTAGGTCTAAGAGGAAATATGCTTAACTACATAATGGCCCTGTATTCCTGTCCAACGGCCCAAGTCCAGGTTAACGGCTACCTGTCGAGACCCTTCCCTCTTACAAAACGGCACACGTCAAGGGTGCCCCCTATCACCGCTTCTTTTCATTCTAACGTTAGAACCTTTGCTTCGTATGCTCCGCGCGAACCCCAATATCAAGGGAATTTCTCTTGCAGGACACACGCATAAAATTGCCACTTACACGGACGATGTCCTACTTTTCCTATCTGAACCCAGAACCACTTTACCCAACCTTCTTAAAGACTTTCATTCCTTCCAATTCCTCTCCAATCTCAAAATTAACTTCTGCAAATCCTGTGCTCTGAACATTACCATTCCTCATGAGGAGGTCGTTTTTTGTAAGTCTCACTTCCCGTTCATATGGGAAAAGGATGCCCTTACCTATCTTGTAATACAGCTCCCTAGCACTCTCCAAGATCTTTACGCTAAAAATTATATCCCAGCCCTTTCAGCCATTCAGGAAGACCTCTCGAAATGGCATCGTCCATGGTTTTCCTGGTTCGGAAGGAATGCAATCCTTAAAATTAATGTCCTTACCCGCCTTCTTTACCTCTTCCAGACCATTCCTATCCACTTGATGCCTGCCTTCTTTGCCCTTTTTAGAAGACTTTGCTCACAGTTACTTTGGAGTTTTAAACACCCTCGTATTTCCTTTTCTCAATTGTCCCTCCCCAAATCCAAAGGGGGGTTTAGGGCTCCCCGATCTTCAAAAATACCACTGGGCCTGTCATCTTACCAGAATAATAGACTGGAATGTGCACTCGCCCACAAAAGCTTGGGTTCACCTCGAGGACTCTCTCCCTCTCCTCTGGCACTGATTCCTTGGCTCCCAGCTAAACATACTCCTACGATGCTTCATACACACCTGCTGATTGGAGCGACCTTGAAGATCTTTCGGTTGCCGTGCAAATCTGCTTCCATTTCTGATGCCCCTAACCCTCTTACCTTCTTGCGCATGAATCCGGAATTCCCACCGGCATGCACCCATCCTTTCTGGTTGAGCGCTGGCCCCACCAACATGTTCGTGCAGAACACTTCTTTTGTAATGGCCAATTGAAGACCCCAGCCTTACTCACCCCCTACATGATGGATCGTGCCTTTCCCTTTTGGGCCTATCTCCAAATTAGACACTTTCTCCGTGCCAAAGCCCACTACAACAAATGGACCTGTCCTCTCACTCCCTTCGAAACCCTTTGCTCCAAAACAGAACCCCAACGACACCTAATTTCCACCATGTATCTTTTCTTATTTGGAGACCGAATCTCTCTCACACTTCTGGCTTGCAGAGACTTGCAGAGATCGATCTGTCTTCCTCCGACTGGAACCAAATTTTCACTACGCACATAAAGGTTCGTTGAACGTTTCAACCCAAGAAAATGGATATAAATTGGCCTCCTGCTGGTATAGGACCCCCTCCATCGCTTTAATACAATCATACCCAAATCTTGTTGGAGATGTGATTCTAAGAATGGTTCACTTCTTCATATTTGGTGGTCCTGCCCTGCCATTCAACCTTTCTGGAAGGAGGTCCACCACATAACCTCGTCGGTCTCTTCACTACCTCTTGAATTTTCCCCAGCTCAATATCTCCTTCATCATACCTCCATCCCCAGGCGCCTCTACTTTAAATCGCTAGCTATGCACATGTTAAATGCAGCCAAATTAAGCTTACCAGCCCTATGGAGATCTACCCAACCCCTGTTGATCCAAGATTGGCTGACACGCTTGGGTAGAGTGGCAGAGATTGAGGAACTCATCGAGTCATCACACGATAACCCGACTAAATTTTCTCACACTTGGGCCTGCTGGCTCCACTTCCAATCGACCTCGGAATACTGCTCAATTATGGACTCTCCTCCTTGACAGCTCTCAATCATGGAACCACTAACCGCTTTCTCAATTGACTTGCTTATTCGACTTCCCCCCTTGGAACTTCTCTTTAATATTAGATAAAGGAAACGTAACTTGCCCACTTGCCTGGCCCCTAACTACCTGATCACAGCCTCGATCCTTTAGAATTGCCCCTACGCTCTGCCCCCTCCCTCTTTTTTTCTCTCTTTCCTTACCCCTTCTTTCTGCCCCTACCCCTTTCTTAGTCAGCTCCTGCCTGTGATTCTTCCCACCTCTCCCTCTCTCTGCTATCTTCCTATTATCTCTTCCTTCCCCAAATAGTTACACTATCATTTGCACTTTTCCATTCATGCTGTTTTGATTTTTTTTGGATGATCTTGATAGGCACACATCATTTTGGTAAACAAGATAAATACTCCTTGACTTAATATAAGGCTACTATAGATCCAGATCTGCAATCCCCTCCTATGTAGATTTACCTGGTTCTGTGTCACGCTCCATCTCCCACTGACCTTCTAAGGAATCCAGAGTATACTGCTCCTAGATCAGTTAGAGATCCTTGCCCTCACGAGAGCCCCTTACCCAAAACCATGATTAGGAATAGCCTGTCTTCTATTTTATTCAGGAGGTAATTCCTTGCAGTTCCCATTCTCCATTCTTGTTATTAATTGATTCTGAATTTCGGACAAATTGTATCATCTAAAATACTGTGCCTTTCTACCTAATTTGATCATTGATATCCATTTGTTATCTCCTCTACATTGTATTTTTGATTTTGTTTTGTCTTTTTGATCCTAATAAAAGTTATGGAATAAAAAAAAAATGATATGACAAATAACTTTATTATTACGAAGATAAATATATGCTCACAATCAATTGTGGTAACAAAAGCTTATCAAAGTCCAAAAGGGACCTGGTCACCAAGTCAACTCCAAAACCACGAGAGGACCCTCCAGATGGCTGACACATTTCAAGGGGCGCTTTATTCTTCCTCAGAGCCAGGCTGGTGCACCTTTCTTCCCTTATTTTACGGTGTTTCTCCTATATTCCCCCAACCCTTAGAAGGCAGCAAAACTGGCATTTGAAGTGCTAAGGACCTGACATTCATCCATCATCAGTACACCACTCTTGAGTGCAGGGGATTTTTTCGTCCCATTGGAAGTACCAGAATGCACCTTCACTTTGAAAACCTTAGAAACAGTGCAGTGAATAGGCCAAGACAGTTTAATAGATCCTCGATGGACAGACTACTAAGACATTTTATGGTAACATTTGTTTTGCTAATTACATTTTGATTAGTAAATGTGCCAACATAGAAAATACCTACATAAGTTTTGTTTAATCGTTCTCTGGTTTGCTAGTCACATAATTATCAATCTGTTTGTTTAATAAAACTTGTTCTGCTAAATATATTTTGATTAGTGGATGTGGGAAAACAGAAAATGGATGTATACGTAAAATGGTTTGTTTTTTTTAAAGGTTCTCTGCTTTGCTGGCCAGAGAAGTATAAATCTTTTTGTTCAATAAAAGGTTTCAGTATCTTGTATCAAGTAATCTTGCATCAATATTAATCAGCTGGCTTTCTCTAGCAATTTGATCACTTTTAAATGATTTTGTGAGGGCAAACTGATATGAATATTATCAGACAGGATGGAAAATTCTGATAATTTTCAATTTGATGACAATGGGGTTGGTTGGTAAAGGTAAATAGGCTGTGCACTGCAAGTGCACTGAAAGTGCAGTTGGTCTAGGGCAGTGATGGCGAGCCTTTTTGAGCCCGAGTGCCCAAACTGCAACACAAAACCAACTTTTTTATTTCAAAGTGCCAGCACTGGAATTAATCACTTGCCTACCGGGCACTTCTACCCCCTTCCTGCCCAGGACAATTTTCAGCTTTCAGTGCTGTTGCACTTAATGACAATTGTGCGGTCATGCAACACTGTAACCATATGCAATTTTTATCATTTTTTCACACAAATAGAGCTTTTTTTGGTGGTATTTAATCACCACTGGGTGTTTTATTTTTTGCACTATAAATGAAAAAAGAGCAAAAAATTAAAAACACAAAAGGTTTCCTTTGCTTCTAATCTAAAATTTTGCAAACAGGTAATATTTCTTCTTTGATGTGCGTTGGTGAAGCTGCACTGATAGGCAGCACTGATGGGCATTAATGAGGCGGCACAGATAGGTAGCACTGATGAGGCGGCACTGGTGAGCATTGATGAGGAGGCACTGATGATGCACTGATATGCAGGAAATGATGGGCACTGGTACGCGGCACTGACTGATAGCACCAACTGGAGGCACTGATAGACGGCACTGACCGGAGGCACTGCTGGGCATCATTGATGGGTGGCACTGATGGGCAGCACTAATGAGGTGTCACAGATAGGTGGCACTGATATGCGGCACTGATAGGGGACACTGATAATGGGTACTGATAGACAGCACTGATAGGTGGCACTGACATCACTGCTGGGGACTGACTGGCACAACCGCTGGGCACTGACTGGTGGCACTGACTGGCAGCACTGCTGGGCTGCACTGATGGGCACTGGTGGGTGGCACTGGTGGGCACAGGTGGGCGGCACAGGTGGGTGCATTGCTGGGCACAGGTGGGCGCACTGCTAGGCACAGGTGGGCGGAACTTGTGTGAGGCACTGCTGGGCACCGATCATCAGGGCACTGATGATCAGTGACCCTGATGATCGGTGCCGTTCCCTGCTCTGACAACTGCCGGTTTTCGTCAGTACTTTCCTCACAATCTGACCGCGTGAGTGCAGCCGAGAACCAGCATTTGCATTTCCCGGTGATCAACGTGTCATTGGACACGGCTGATCACGTGGTAAAAGACCGCTGTGATTGGCCTTTTACCACATCACGTGATCAGCTGTGTTCGTAGGACACAGCGATCACGGAGATCGCCCGGTGCGCGCCCCTGGGGGTGCGCAGGAGAGCGCGTTCTTCCTCTTCTTCCTGGCGTGCCCACTGAGATGGCTTTGCCTGCCAGCTCTGGCACGCATGCCATAGGTTCACCATTACTGGTCTAGGGGAACATGCAAGGAATATAAACAAAAAACAGCATTTTTGCTTGGATATGATTGGATGAAAAAAATCAGCAGAGCTACGCCTCATTTCAGAGCATCCTCTTGGATATAAAGCACAGCCTAATGGATTGTTTCCAAACACTGTTTAACATGAAAAAAGCCGCACCTTGTTGCAGAAACGTACACTTCATATTAGAAGGACAGTTTGGGTCCTTTCACACAGGCGTTCTGTTTTTTTTCATCAGTTCAGTCAATGCAAAAATAGACTGTATATTCGTTTACATCTGTTTTTCATCCATTCCATTTTTTTTTACGTTAGAAAAATAGGGTTTTCTTCTGTTCAAAAAAAAGGGATGTTAACCACTTGCTCTCCTGAGGATTTACCCCCCTTCGCAACCAGCCCATTTTTTGCGTTATGGCGCTATGTTACTTTAACTGACAATTGCGCAGTCATGCAACGCTGCACCCAAATGAATTTACGTCCTTTTTTTTACCACAGATCAAGCTTTCTGGTGGAAAACACATTGAGGATGTTATTGATTAACATTCCAATTAAATAAAATGTTGACAAATTTATTGGAATTTTTATGAAAATATGCATTTTGCCTATGTGTCCAAGCTTTAGGGTTCTTGTACACTGCAGCTAATAAACTGACGTTCAGGAGCTTTTCTGAGTTTTTCTCAGCAGCCCCTGAACTCTCCCTAATGTCTTCCTATGTGTCCATGTACACATTGTCGTTTCCAGTCGTTTACAGGCAGTTGAGTGTACAGTCATTTTTTTGAACGCACCAAACTTGCGTTCAAGAGTAAATTTTATCAGCGTTTCAAATTCCAAATGCTTGTAAATGAGTGTAAACGCCCCTAACCGCGTTTATAAGCATTTGCGTTTAGAAGCATTTTTTAACTCTTCCATATCCAGATGCTGTTTAGAGCCTTTTTTCATCATCAGAAATGCATGCAAAGCATTTTTCATGTATTCAAATGGACCCGGTACACCAGCGCAGTCAGTTCCAGGTTTCGTGTGAAGGAAAAAATGGTAGAACGTGCCGCATTATGCTCATGATGGGTTCCATAGTGAATACAACCAGAAAAGACAGGTCATCTCAACACATACTTCTCTCTCTGCTTCTGCTCTCTTTCTCTCAAAATGCCAGAAATAGTTAATTTTGTACTTATTTTAAATGTATTCTGGGCATTTTAGAAGGTCTTCTAAGGTTATCTTTAAAAAACGCTTCTAAACGCATATTTTTGCAGGTAAAAGATATGCATGTATTACTTTTTTTAAGAGCTGGCAGACGATTAGTGATGGATCGAACACCCCCTGTTCGGTGTGTGGTCGAACAGTCAAGCCTAATGAAAGTTTGACAGCGAACTTTGAACTGGGGGGGGGGAGTGGGACAATTCGCTAAGTGATATCTAACCGCACAGCTACTAAAAACTTTCTTTAACGTTTCATCTGACAGCTGAATGTAAAAGGAATTGCTGGCATTGCCCTGCAATGACAATTTTTTTTTAAAATGTGTGGAGTTCCCCCTATCCATACCAAGTCCTTCAGGTCTGGTATGGATTTTGAGGGGAACCCCATTCCCAAAATAAAAAAAATGGGGTGGGGGTCCCCCACCAAAATCCATACCAAACCCTCAACTGAGCATGCAGCCCAGCAGGTCAGGAAAGGGGGGGCAAACAAGCCCTCCATCTTGAACCATACCAGGCTACATTCCCCTCAAAATGGGGAAGTGCTTTGCGGCAGGGGGACCCCTCTTCCCAGTGGTTGTGGGGGTCTGGGGGCGGGAGGTTATTTGAATAAAAAGGGTTTTATTACCCGTTGATTCTGCCAGTAGATTTGTTTTTCAATGTAGGGCCCATTCACACTTTGTGTTAGCACTTATGTGTTAACATACCTTACATTAAGGCAGCCCATTGTTGTTTTCCTCTAACACTGTCCCAAAAATGGCAGGAATTTGGTTGGGAAAAAACAGTATCAAAAACTGCATAATTTAAATGTATTTTTTCCACTTTTTGGAATGTTTTAAAGGTGTTTTTCTGGCCTTCATGGACTATGATCAATACATGGCTATCTGCCTACCTCTGAAATATGTAGTTATTATGACCCAGAATACTTGCATCAAACTAGCATCAAACTAATATTGGTTTCCTGGATTGTTGGCCTCACTTTTGCATTCATAAATGCAGTCAAGACATCAGGGATCCATTTTGCAATAAGAATAAACAAAGTAAAAAATTTCTTCTGTGATGCTAAACCAGTAATAAAGTTGGCATGTAAACACATCCATGTCAATTAAATTAAATTGACCGGACGATAACTATCCAAACGTATCAATTCTCAAGTTGGTATCTGAGGTTGCTGATTAAAACTTCTCTTTGCGATCTCCTCGGCTAAGGGGATGCCTTCACTCCTTAGAATACTCTTTTCTTCTCACTTTTTCTTACTGAATATTTCATCTCTATCCTTTGTAGTGCTTAGATTGCCTATATCTTCTAGCTCCACTATGGCATATTCAGTATTTGGTAAAATTCCTACTGTGATTTTGCATAAGGCTAAAGGAATGAACATCCCTGTAAAGAGGACACAATTGCTAAGGGAACTAAGAAGACCAAACCAGCCTTTGTTTTCCTACAGGAAACACATTTTTGTGGCCCATTCTATTTTCTCTGGGCATATCACACCCCTAACCTTCTTTCAAAAACAAAAGGTGTGTCTATTTTAATAAGAAGAGAACCAAAAGGTAGGTTCTTCTTCATTAAAAGGGAAATTTCAAGATGTTTTTCTGATAACATTAGCAAATGTATATTTCCCAAATACAGCACATATAACTTTTTGTTGCAAAATTATTGAATTTGCCTCTGGCTGTATACACCTAGGTGGTGATTTTATTACAACCCTAGATCCATTACACCATACATCCAATGGCAAATCTGCCATCACTTTTAGAATACTGAAACAGATAAAAACTTTACTGGGATCCATGACATTAGTCAATTCATGGCGCACTGTTCATCCCTCAGACTGGGACTATACCTTTTACTCCACACTACATAAAAATACTCTCAAATAGACTATTTATTCATAACACAGAGAGGCTTACCTGCCTTAGGGAATGCAAGCACTGGAGTTCAGACTATTTATAAACAAAAGGGGGTAAAACGAGCGCTGGATGATATTAGAACAGAATATAAAGCAGCTCGCATGAAAGGCAAACCTCAAAACGCCTCATAAGATAACAGTCACAAAGAGAAAAAGCAAGCAGCGCTAGAATATTGAGATTACCTCGTAATGCAATATGACAAACTCAATGGAGATAAACGCAGCTAGCATATAAGTACTAGTATTTACAACCCATACTGAAACACACTCTTAATCAAACTAAGGTGTACATGGTGACATGGGTGTCAAAGTCAATACATCGATGGAGTAACATAAGGAAATCTGTGACTTTTGTGGTAGGTAGTGTGGCTGTGGAATGCACTAACCAGATAGCGCATTTGATAGCGCATTGGAGTAAAATGACCTACTCCTGGTCACTGGATAGGGAACTCTGCCGGAGTGTTGGTAGTCTCTGCCACAGTCACCAGAAACATCTGTATCGATAAACGTTCATCCGAAATGTTGTGGAATCCTTTCTGACAGCAACCTCCAGGGGGTGCAGTGCACGCTCATAAGACAGGAGTCACCTTGAAGGCTCGGAAATAAACCCAAAAAGAGAGGCCTCCGATAGTGTAGTAACTTTTATTAAGGGGTGTAAAAACAAATGAAGCACTTACATGATATATTCACAATTCCAGGTAGGTACAAGAATGGCCGCCCGTATCAAGGTGTGGACCATGTGGACAGTGGTGATAAGTCAAATAGCATCCCTCTAACGCGTTTCGTGGCAATGGCACGTTGTCAAAGGGCAACGTGCCATTGCCACGAAACGCGTTAGGGAGATGCTATTTGACTTATCACCACTGTCCACATGGTCCACACCTTGATACGGGCGGCCATTCTTGTACCTACCTGGAATTGTGAATATATCATGTAAGTGCTTCATTTGTTTTTACACCCCTTAATAAAAGTTACTACACTATCGGAGGCCTCTCTTTTTGGGTTTATTTCCGAGCCTTCAAGGTGACTCCTGTCTTATGAGCGTGCACTGCACCCCCTGGAGGTTGCTGTTAGAAAGGATGCCACAACATATCGGATGAACGTTTATCGATACAGATGTTTCTGGTGACTGTGGCAGAGACTACCAACACTCCGGCAGAGTTCCCTATCCAGTGACCAGGAGTAGGTCATTTTACTCCAATGCGCTATCAAATGCGCTATCTGGTTAGTGCATTCCACAGCCACACTACCTACCACAAAAGTCACAGATTTCCTTATGTTACTCCATTGATGTATTGACTTTGACACCCATGTCACCATGTACACCTTAGTTTGATTAAGAGTGTGTTTCAGTATGGATTGTAAATACTAGTACTTATATGCTAGCTGCGTTTATCTCCATTGAGTTTGTCATATTGCATTACGAGGTAATCTCAATATTCTAGCGCTGCATGCTTTTTCTCTTTCAGACTATTTATGATCATGCTCACATATCTATTTCTCTAAACTTTCAGAAATCCCCACTTAAGGCATATAGCTGGCATCTGAATCCAACATTGTTGGCAGATCCTTCAAATTTGCACCAAATAACTAAATTCCATTTGTTCCAATTTATAGATAACTCTTAGGATAATATATCCCCTTTAACAATTTGTGAAGCATTCAAATGTGTGACACGGGTAATTTATAAATCTGGCATCTAAATGGAAAAAGGAAGCCGAAAAATCTATAGAAGCCCTAGTGACAAAAATATCTATATTAGAATCTCAACATAAACACTCAGCAGCAGTACTAACAGCAAATGAGCTTTTGGAAACCCGTTGCGAATTACAAATCCTTTTAAATTTGAAAGGGAAACACATTTTACTTTTTAAAAAGGGATTCTTTTATGAACACGGAGATAAGACTGGGAAGTTTCTGGCTAGAGCCTGACATGAGATTCAGACTTCTTGCAATATCCTTAGGATAAAAACATCCAAGAATAAGATTTCTAGCAATACAGATTAAATTGCAGAGGAATTTCATAAATATTATTCCAAGTTGTATAACCTCCCATTACAACATAAACCTCCAACCCTACAAGGAAATAGAAGAGTATACAAGACTATCTCTTGCTGAGTGATATGTCTAGGTTGGAATTAAAAGAATCTGAGGCTTTGGAGAATCCTTTTTCTAGCTATTAAATCATTAAAATCCATAAAGAGTCCGGGACCCGATAGCTATACAACCCACTATTACAAAACATTTGCCAATTTATTAAAAGACCCACTGCTGAAGGCTTTGGGTTCTCTAAAAGATCCCCAAGTAATCCCAGAGATATTCTCAATGGCCCCTATTACATTACTTCCCAAACCCTGTAAGGACCTCACAGAATGCTCTAGCTATAGACTTATCTCGCCATTAAACCTAGATTTTAAATTATTGGCAAACATTTTAGCAACACATTTACGTGATTTCTTGCCACAATTTATAGGCCCTGAACAAGTGGGCTTTATGTCAGGCAGGGATGCAAGAGATAATGTGATTAAGGATCTCAATGTGGTTCATATATTTTTGGGGGATCGGTCGAGGATCTTCTGCCATCTACAGATGCGGAGAAGGACTTCGACAGAGTAGCATGGAACTTTATGATGATGTTATGTGCTCATTTGGGGCTAAAGACACATATGCTGACATGGATTTTGGCACTCTACCAAAATCCCTTGGCCAAATTAAAGAATACCGACAGATTGTTAGTACAAGGTTGCCCCCTTTCAGTCATTTCATTCATCCTCATGTTGTAACCTTCTATTAGAATGGTCAACAAAAATACTTCTAATAGAGTCTTGAAAATGGGGACTAACATACAAAATCACAGCCTATGCAGATGACCTATTTTTTCTCATTCAGCCACTTATCTCCATCCTAAATTTGCAGAGAGAATTCTTACAATTTGGCTATATATCTAACCTAAAGATAAATTATACTAAATCAGAAACCCTTAATGTACTGTATCTATTTCACATAACACTTTACAGGAAGCAAAGCAGAGCTGTCCATATAAATGGGTGCCCAAGGCTGTAAAATACGTGGGAGTATGGCTCACATCTAACTTATCAGACCTTTATCAAACTACTTATAAATCCTCTTAGTAGAGCCTCCCAGAATCTTAATAAGTGGATGATGAAACCACTCTTGTGGTTTTGTCGAGCTGCAGCAGTCAAAATGACAATTCTACCTAGAATTATATATAATTTTCATACACTACCTATTAATATACTTCCCAGCTTCTTTAAGCAACTGCATTCAATTGCTCGCACCTTTATGTGGTCTCATAAAAGACCAAGAATCAGCTTACAATTACTCTCTACATCTAAAACTGCAAGAGACATGGGAATGCCCAATTTTTTTACAATACTACTATGTGACCCATTTAGTTGAGTAGGTGACTGCAATTGTCACAAAGACAAAGATTGGGTTGGCCTAGAGACCCAGGAGCTTTCTACCCTTGGTTCCATGGGATAAATGCCCATCACAAACAAAAAATCATCCTCTGATTGGACCTACTTTGACAATGTTTCATAAGGTTTCTAGGCCATATGGCATATCTTCTTCTCCTGGGCTGTTAACCTCTACTGCTCATAACCCAGACGTAGCCTGGGCCAAGCTTTGAACAAAATTGCAATTAAGGATGCTAGAATCCCTTTAATAGTAGCACACTGGATAGAACTAGGTACATTTAAAAGCATTGAAAAATTGAAGGGTGAATTAACCCTATCAGTCTTTACCTATTGGACTTATGTCCAACTATACACCTATATTTACTCTTCTACCCGAAAGGTGAAATTCTTTAGATCTTTGACCCCTTTTCAATTCAATTGCTTGAAATCTCTAGAGGTAGAAAAAGCAACATCCTTAATTTACAAATGGTTACAAACTTTGGATAAAGAAGATTAAGTCAGATTTTGTTCAGGCTGGGAACTGGCACTAAATACTACTTTTACAGATGAACAGTGGCCAAATGCTTGTATTTAAGCTCATAAATGCTTATTGGGAACTAGATTCCAGGAAATATCATACAAGCTTTTGACCAACTGGTATGTCATTCCAACCAAATTAAAGAAATGGTTTCTATCATCCTCTGATATTTGTTGGAGATGTGGTTAAGACAAAGGAAACATGCTGCATATCTGGTGGAAGTGCCCATTAATTAAATCTTTTTGCAAAATGATTAAACATACCACAAAGACCTCATTACAGTTTACTCCAGATTGCTGTTTCCTACATCGCACGTGCTACTCCTTCAAAAAATACAAGCGATCATTGGTCACACATTTACTAAGTGCTGCCAAATCCATCATACCTCTCCAATGGAAATCTACACATACATCTACAAGTAGAGAGTGGTTCCATTTGGTTGAGGAAACAAGTGACATGGAGGAAACCATTACCAAATAACAGTAACAAAACATTTCATACATTTGGAGATCATAGTTTTTCTACTTTTCTGACTTGTATGATCACCTTTGTACTGGCTGAAAATGCTGATTCATAAAGACTGAAACATGAGATCTAGAAGCTGAGTAGAACATGGAGGGGAGATATTTTATAACTCATCTGGTGATCCATCTTTACTTTTCTATCCTTTATATTTTTTCTTGACCTGTTTTTCTATAAAATTTCATAAATGAAACACTTTTTAGTGGCTCATAATATTGTTTATTGACAATTTAATGTACTCACATGCAAGTGAATATTTATATGACAAGTTCTGTAAATTAGCTGTTTTACAAACCAAATTAATATTTGAATTGATGTACTATTACTTTACAACATATCCATATATAAAAACAGTTGAATGTAATGTGACTTGCTACAAATAAAAATCTCTCTTAAAAACAAAAAAGAAATTACAATTACCATTGTCAGTGGATTCCTAAGCATAATCACCTTTTATTTACTGTCCTATCTTACTGTTATCTAGTTACCAATGGTATCAAATTGCATTCTTAGCAAGGTAGATCCAAAGCTTTCTCCACATGTTCTGCACACTTGACCATTGTCATCCTATTCTATGGGATAGACGTGCACTTACCTTGGACCTACTTCAAAAACATCAATAGAAAAAGATAGAATAGTTGCCATACTGTTTACCGTTATCACTCCAACAATCAATCCTATTAGCCCTGCTGACAGCCGATGACCCATCGGTTGTCAGCAGTAGCCGACTCTTTATTAACAGTAATAGTAATAATTACAGCATAGTCAAAGACACCAGCAGTAAGTTGTCGCATGTTTTTACTACTAGAATACTTTATAAAATAAAAAATGCTGTATTGTAGTAGCTTTTTTGTGAATTGAAAAAACATTTTTGAAAAAAGCTGTGTGCAGGATTCTCCCACGTACTCTGATGCAGTAAAATACCACTTTGTGAATGGAGCCTATAGTGAGGCATTTCCAAGATAGCATTTCCATCTGTTTCTGTCCACCATAATTTAACTCCCACAATATACCATATGTTATTTATAATTATGCAAACGAATAACCTTTTCTTGTACATCTTTATAATGAGGATACTTTTATGTCTTTGTAAATGAGCATATTCTGGACAGAATGTGCAAAAAACAGTCTGGCACGCCAACTTGCGTACTGTAGACTGTTCATTAAAATTAATACAAATAATGGGGGTGAATGATCATTGAGTGGTTAATGAAGGTTAAAGATGAGGGTACACTTGAGACTGGTTAATGGGGGTTTATTATACATTTATTGGGTTGAAAAACACTGACATCTTCACTGAATGGTGATGTCACCCTCTCCTTTGTGCCAAATAGAATGTCCCCCCTTCACATCAGAGTCAGCCCCCTTACACATCACATACAGTTCCCCGTCACATCACATACAGCCCCCTTCACCTCAGAGGCCCTCCATTATATTAAAAAGTCTCCTATCACATTAGCGCCCCCCCTTCATATCAACTTTCCCTTGGCCCCTCCACTCACTGATATCAATGCCGCTGGTCCCTAGATTCTGCCCTGGTTTTCTACAAATAATCTGTGTACTGAAGAAACCTTCCTATTCCTGGTATAGATACTGAGAAGTGAGTTGTGTGTGCACTAGGGGTATGATACAGAGGTAAGACAAGTTTCTGTGCAGGTGCTAGCATATCACAATTAAGCTGGCATCTTAACAGCTTTAGACCGGGTTCACTCTTAGAGTACGTTCACACTGGTCCAACGCAAAAACACAGCAAAAACGCATAGATGTTTTTACTGCGCTTTTGCTTCCTTTTTCTATAGGACATAACTTAAACCGCCCCAGAGGCGTTTTTGAGGTGCTTTTTAAGCGTTTTCCATTGATTTTAATGGGAAGAGATGTTTTTGGGGTGTTTTTTTAAACTCATCAAACATGCCCCAAAGATGCTGCAAGCAGGACTTTTTACACCGCACCGCAACGTTGCAGTGTGAAAACATAAATAGATATACATTCACATGCATAGGGTAGCATTTTTCTTGAGCTTTTCAGATGCTTCAAAAACTCCTCAGTTTGAAAGTAGCCTAATGCGGTGCGGAAAATGCTGAAAATCCTGTGTTTCCTGCACCGCATTGCAAACGCATGGTGTTCATGTGATCTGGTGCGGGTGTCAAGGTTACATTAATGACACCCTGAAACAGATTGCATAACGTGATGCGATTGCCAGAAATCGCATCACATGGGTGAGAACACCTATGTGGTGCGGTTCAAGTGTGGGTAGAAAAAGAGTACTGCGCCTTTTTGGTGCAGATGCAATGAGATTTGAGCCATACAAGATGTCGCATGTAACTCGCACAGGAATGCGATGTGATTACTGTGTGAATTACATGTGGTGTCCCGTACCGCATTAGTGTGAACCCAGACTCATTCAGATAAATTGGAATCCCTGAGTGAAAAACTGAAATTGGCTGAAATTGAACTTTTGCTATTTTATGCAATATATAGGGAATTATATTATATGGGATCTGTAGCTTTGCAATATATTTGCAATTAAACACACCTATTTTTAAATAAAATACTGTATATGAAAGTTTCATTAAAGTATATTTTCCCCTCTAAGGCCTAGTTCACACCTATGCATTTTGCAAGGTGCTGCAGTAAAATCCAATGTCCCATAAGAAACCATGTTAAATGGACTGTAGTATGTTTCTGCAAAATGCAAAAAGCACTAAAAAAATGCATAAGTGTGAACCACCACTAACTCTAGGGTCACACCTATGCAGGTTGTGTTTGTTACATATCTGTATTGAGTTTTTGAAATTTCTTTTATCGTTTTTTATTTTTCTTGTTGCTAGGCAGATTTTAAGGGCAAAACACATCAAAAACGCTGCAAAAATGCAATACGTTTTTCTGCAGCATTCCCATTGAAGTCTATAGGACCAGAAACGCAATGTTTTGTGTTTAAAAAAAAAAGTTTTCTGTAAAACGCTTACCGTATTTTTCGCCGTATAAGATGCACTTTTTCTTCCCCAAAACTGGGGGGGAAAAGTTGGTGCGTCTTATACGACGAATAGAGAGAGAATCCGTCAGGCACGGCCGTAGGAAAGGCCGCGGCTTTGGCCTATCTCTGGAGCGGTCGGCCATCTTAGTACACCTGGCGGTGCGCGCTGACGTCATCACCCCCTCTGCTTGTGGATCAGCCCTGAAGACCGGAACGGCGAGAGGAACGCGCGGAGCAAAGGTAAGTGAATTGACACAATATGGGGGATGAATTACTATAGGGGAGATGAATTACTATAGGGGGGATTAATTACTATGGGGGATGAATTACTATATGGGGGATGAATTACTATATGGGGGATGAATTACTATATGGGGGATGAATTACTATGGGGGATGAATTACTATATGGGGGATGAATTACTATGGGGGATGAATTACTATAGGGGGGATGAATTACTATGGGGGATGAATTACTATGGGGGATGACTTACTATATGGGGGATGAATTACTATGGGGGATGAATTACTATATGAATTGGGTTCAGAATCTTTTTTTTCTAGATTTTCCTCCTTTAAAATTGGGTGCGTCTTATATTCCGGAGCGTCTTATATGGCGAAAAATACGGTAGGTGTGAACCTTATAAAATAGGTGTGTATATTCTCTAAAGGATAAGGTCACCTTTGGGAACATATTAAATGTTCCACCCAAAAAATGGGTGGAACATGTAACATGTTTCCTCTCCTGCAGCCGCTGTCTGATTCTTCCCCTGGAACAGCAGGCCCGGTATCTTCTCCCTTCACCTGCTGTCAGTATTTAAAAAGAGCTAGGCCATGTGGGGCTCCACCCACACGACCACATCATTCATTTACAGAGCTCTGTAAATGAATGAACTACAAGTATCAACATCCATTGCGACTGCCAGCTTGTAGTTCATCGATTCTTCCTGTCGTTGTGTAACTGTCTTCCTGTATTGGAAGTATGAACAGACAGCCTGCAGGAGCCCTGCACGTCACCTGCGATTTGCTTTGCAGAGTCCTACGGAAAAAAAGCAAATTTTTATACCTGCAAAAATAAGCATTTATGAAAAAAAGAAAGTAAACTTATTAAAACATTTGATAGCTTTAGTATATATAACATGCCACTTAAATTAGTTTAAAGTGATAAATGAAATATTCAATAAAATATACATATTCAAGCACATACAATATATTCTGATTGCTGCACCTAGATATTGATACTAACAACAAAGGTCTGCAAAAAAAGTTTTTCAATGCTGTTTTGGTTATTCCATGTAATCTCTAGGTTTTTTGGTGGGCTGAATCCAAAAATGACCTCCATTTTGTCATAGGACATCACGTTTGCTGACAATTTAGGTAACTATATTAAATAAGGCAATACCTCAAAATAAATGGAAATATACTTATAAAATTAAAGTTTTATTACAATTTTTTCATGAAAATCCTTTTTTGAACTAAAATGAGCTCATCTACACACACTAAACTTGATTCTTCCCTGTGAGGCTCCTCTTGGTGCATTTACGCTTGTGAGTAGCATCTGGAATGTCTCCCTGAAGCATCCAACAGTAGTCTGCCATCATTGTAATGCTCCATTTTCCCTGCTATCTCCTTTCCATCTCTTTAATGTCTTGGTGGAATCGTTCACCTTGTTGCTTACTCACAGCTCCCAAATTTTCAGGAAAGTAGTCAAGGTGGGACTGGAGGAAATGCACTTTCAAACTCATCAGGCAACCTAAAGCTTGAAATGCTTTCGGCATTCGTCCGATGATCTTTTTGTAGTGAGGATCTTTGTTATTGCCTAAAAATTTCTGTATTACTTCTTTAAATGCAATCCACCCTTCTTTTTGAGGATCCGTCATGGTATTGACAAACTCTTGATCAACTATAAGCCTTATAATGTCTGATCCGACGAACACACCTTCCTTCAATTTTGCCTGGAAACTTGGTGACCAAGTATTTGAAGCATTCTCCATCTCTTGGAAGTGATTTTACGAATTGCTTCATCAATCCCAATTTTATGTGGAGAGGTGGTAGAAGAACTTTATGGGAAGGTACCAAAGTTTCTCGGAGGACATTTTTTTCACCAACTGTTAGCACCCTAGGCTGCCAACTCTTCTTGGTCCAGTGATTTTGTCGGTCTCGACTGTTCCATAGACACAGAAAACAAGGGTATTTGGTATCCCACCCACTGGATTCTTCAGGAAAGATTAACCCCTTCTACCATTAGAAGCACAGACTCAGGGATGAGGCTTACACATACAGCATGCTGCTGAGTATCCCAGCAGTCAGACATGTCACTCAGAGAAGCACTTGTATTCACCCCCTTTGCAGGGGGGGGGGGGCAGAGATTGTTTACCTGCAAATAACAACAAAGGGCCAGAAGAAAACTAGGGAAATGGGGAAATAGAATTTTTTTTCCCTAAAACTTGCTTAGCTTATGTATATATTGTTGACCATCAGATTTACAGTGCTATATTTTTTTTTACATAACTTGGACAACCCCTTTAAGGTTTGTTTGGCATTTTATATCTTAAATGCACTTATGTGAATTAATTAATAATAATTTGGACTTTAAATTTGGTTAAAAACCCATAATATAAAAAAATACCAAAAATTAAAAAAATTTGATAAATGTGAAGACAATTTTGCGTTTTGTGGCAAATTATGACGTCTAGGAGTTTTTTCAATATTTTATTTGTTTTCAGCACAACAAAATACACGGAAATTAGATGAAAAAAATCAAACAGCTTTTTTGTTGCAGACCTGTGCAATTAGTGGATCTGTGTTCTAACATGAATCTCCCCAGACCCTATTGTAATTCTTGGGGTCATTTTCTAGGTTGATAGTGGTTGGACTGCATTTATTCTGTTTATCCACCTGGATTTACATCCTGGATGACATCCATGAATATTAGTCCGTTGACAAGGAAACTTTTAAGAATTTGGAATATAATATATTTCCATCTCTTTTGCTTGTATAATTCAATATTGACTCCCTTGATGGGAATGGAGTATTTCCGGGAAATGGATTAAAGATAAAAATTTACGTTTGCTGATATATTGAAAAAAGGAAAATTGCACACTTTAAGATTTAAAAGAAAAAAGATTTTTCTCATTAGATAAGTGGCGGTACTGTCAGTTAGGTCATTTTGTTTCAACGCGCCCAAAACCACTGAGGACATCAGAGGATCTGTACCCATTCGAAAAATTGTTGAATGTAAACAACAGTTCCAAAACAAGCTACTTCTAGGATTTATAAGATTCTTATGGATATGGAAGGAGCAGATCCTCTCCTGGTCTTGGAGAAATGGGAAAAGTAGCTTGGAATAGAAATGAATGAGCAGCAAAAGAATAAAATATTTAAATTAACACATAAGGTGGCAAATATGAGCACATTTGAAATGAATTATAAATGCCTGGTGAGATGGAATATTACACCAAGTGTGGCACATAAACAACAATTAGATGTTAGATTTGTGGAATCGTGCCCCATCATTAGTGTCAGTGGGAGGAATAGTGCCCCATCGTTTGTGTCAGTGGGAGGAATAGTGCCCCATCGTTTGTGTCAGTGGGAGGAATAGTGCCCCATCGTTTGTGTCAGTGGGAGGAATAGTGCCCCATCGTTTGTGTCAGCGGGAGGAATAGTGCCCCATCATTGGTGTCAGTGGGAGGAATAGTGCCCTATCTTTGGTGTCAGTGGGAGGAAGTGCCCCATCATTGGTGTCAGTGGGAGGAATAGTGTCCCATCATTGGTGTCAGTGGGAGGCATAGTGCCCCATCATTTGTGTCAGTGGGAGGAAAAGTGTTCCCTCATTGGTGTCAGTGGGAGAAAAAGTGCCCCCTCATTGGTGTCAGTGACACCAATTAGGGGGCACTATTCCTCCCACATTAACACTAATGATGAGGCACTATTACTCCCACTCACACCAATTATACTTACATTGCTGTGCTGACCCCTGCTCCAGCCCGGGCTCCCTCCTTCAGGCACAGACACTTACCAATCAGCTGTCTTCCTTCTCCAGCCGCTCCTCTTCACCGGCTCCAGCTGCTCCTTCACTCGATCTTCAATCTTCGCGCTGCCGCTCAGCTCCTCCTCTCCAAGCTCCCCCTTCTCCTGTGATTGGCCGCCTGTGTGCCTTTTCTGAGCTACAGATCTGGTGGCCAATCACCAGTGAGGAGGTGGAGCTTGCAGAGGGAGGGACAGGCTGCCATAGGCTGCCCAGTGATCCCAGGGGTGTGGCCAGATTCGAGGGGTGGCTTGTCACCCGCCCACATCGCGATCAAGATCCAGGAAGATGAAGCCACCGGCCGGACAACCTCTGCACCCCTCCTCCAGCAGTGCCTTGTGGACTGGATCAACGTGGGACACGGAGTCGCGGACACAGGTAAGACACAGCAGTCCCTTTCCCACAGAAGTGTCCCTTCCGTGGGAAAGGGGGGGGGCGGCGCTGCCGCTGTGCCGGGCCTCTGAAAAGTGGCGCACTAGGCAAATGCCTAGTGGTTTTGAATAGCCCTGTACCATGTGATCTCTGTGATCATTCACAGATTTCACACGTAGTAAGCAATGATGTCCCAAGTGACATCTTGCTTACTACTCTGCATGTGATCACTGATTGACCAATCAATGGTCACATGATCGGGACCTCACACAGAGGTCCCGTACGACGATTGGTGTTCCACTGTGTCCAGAGGACACAGTGGGCACCGGATCGCGGTGCTGCATGCTCCCAGGGAGTGTGCACAGTCCAAAATGACGGGTGCCGTTTATATACAGTGGCCAGATGGCAAGTGGTTAAAGTACGCATAAAGCAAAAAAAAAGGTTTTGTTTTAAATATACTTTTAGCATAGCAGTTGGCGAGAAGCAGGATTCTAAGGAAAGCCAACTCATTCATGGTGTGGTCAAAGAATCAGAGGCATCTAGCGCAGGGGCGCACTTACCACAAGGCAAACAAGGCATTTGCCTAGGGCGGCATTTTTTTTATCCCCGAAAGAAGGGATGGAAGAAGGGTCACACACAGCATGGGGACCAAGTGGGATCTGAGAGAGGCTATGGGCTGCTTGATGATGTATGTAGAGCCTGACTCTTGTTCCTGGGGATGTCCAGAGCTGTGAAAGTGAGTGTATTCTCTCTTCCCAGGGTGATTGGGTTTGCCAGCGTATGGGGAGCAGTGGTAGTGGAAGACTCTCTTGGGCGGAGTGTTGTTGGTCAATGTCAGACTTTCTTCGTAGGGGAGGGAGGTGTTGGTCGGTGTCAGGGTCTCTCCTCTCCATGGGTGGAATGATTTATGTGTTGCCTAGGGCAGCATGAAACCTAAATACACCTCTGGATACATTCCCTCCACTGACTGATCTATCTATCTTAAAATAGTGTGTTTGTGCAATAATACACCTTGCCATTAAAGGATAAGTTCACCTTTATACAAAAAATAATAAAGGCACATTTCCATGTGCTCCACAGCACCATGGTAGTTCATAGAGAACTATAAGCCGACAGCTGCTAACCCTACGTTCATATCTAAGCATTTTCCACAGTGTTTTGCAGAAATGCAGTACAGTCCATTTAACGTAATTTCCTATGGGACACATTCACATCTCTGTGTTTTCAACCGATGCATTTTTTGGAAAGGGTCAGGGACATTTTTTGTCCTATAGACTTCAAAAGGGAATGCTGCAGAAAAGCATGTATTGCATTTTTGATGCATTTTTGCTGCTTTTTTAATCTGCCTAGCAACAAGAAAAAATACGAAAAAAAAAGCAAAAACGCATCAAAAACGCTGGTGCAAAAACACAAAACTCAACACAGAAGCAGGTCAAATACAACCTGCATAGGTGTGAACCTAGCCTAAGGCTGTCAGGACTTGTAGTTTCTCAGTCACAGAACACTGTGAACAAGTGATGGGGCCCCTGTATCTTTGCCCAAACTCAAAAAAGCCTATGAAAAAGGTACCAGGTGCATCTCATGGGGCCCCCTACTGACCCCGGGCAGTGCCCAAGTTTACAAATGGTCAGTCCGCCCCTGTGCCCGGAGCATTCATAATATGTTACTGAATATGGGTGTAACATGTAACATGTTATATCAGTGCATATACTGAAAATAAAAATGGAATTAATGATATTCCATGTAGCAAAACCAATATGAAGTCCAAGTGATAAACAAAAAGTCCCAGTAATTATAGTATATAGATGAATACAGTATATATCCCCACGTTCTCTTGGAGCCAAGGTGCACCACCACTGCAAGCACAATGGACTCTTACCAAATCGAATGGACTCTTATTTTAAAAAAATAGTAATAAAGGCATGTGATTAAAAACATCTAGATGAAACTTCACCATTCCTCCATATGTCAAGGCAAACCATAAAACCATAAACTCCAGAATTGCCATTATGGATCTCATCTACCGTTCTCCAAAATTATCTCATACCATCTTGGGTGTTATTAATCATTCATGTCCTGAAAAAAAGAAGTAGGAAGAGACACATAGCATAAACCTGTACAACCAATTTTATTAAAATCAAGTAGATACACTCGCATGTTTCATAGTAAAATAACGTTTTGTATATATAAAAACGGTCCCAGGAACATATCAAAACTCATTTCAAACACAGGCTTCCTCCCTTAAGTGTAATGGCTCATGCAGGGGCGGACTGACCATTTGGAAATTTGGGCACTGCCCGAGGGCCCGGGGTCAGTAGGGAGCCCCATGAGGTACCTTTTCCATAGGCTTTTTTGAATTTGGGCAAGGACACATGGGCCCCATGATCCCCTATTGCCCGGGGGGCCCCATGAGTTGTCAGTTCGCCTCTGGGCTCATGTCTCTTTCTCATGGCCACAGTGGCTTCAGCATCCTCCTGCTCCCATGCCACCAGATCCACTACAGTGTCATGGCAAGTGAGGGAGGCTTGCGCCTTTATTTGTTCTTACAGTGCTCTCCTTACAGGGCCGGCCTTCATCCCCACCAGAAACTGATCTCTCAATTACTCACCTGAGGTGCTTTTGCCAGCACAGTCATGCACATCCTTCTTCCCCAGGCATTTCCACAGATTTTGGAGGGCTACCATAACATGGGTGAGATTTTCACCCTTCTGCTCTGTGGATGAAGAATCTACATCTCAATTCCAGGACTGTTATGTTTTCCCTAAACAGGCCCTCCAAGTGCTCCAGAGCCTGTTCTAGGCTGGCCCAGGAATCTTCAGGAAGCACCATCATTGCATGTCGAGCCTTAAATTGCTACTAAACCCACAACAGTAAAATCAGTCTGTATATTCAGCAAATCATGCTTGTTTTACTCAATGAGGAAGCTAAGGGGTTAATACAGTGCATTGTGTAAAAATGCTGTTTAATCCTGACATCTGTGATCCTCCCCTTCTTCTAGTTCCCTCCTTTTATTGCCTGATAAGACATATTGTGTGGAGACACTCTGCACATGCTCAGTTTGGGGTGTATTGCTAGAGAGTTTTTTTTTTTCCTTGTGAGAGTGCATGTGATTAGCACAGGGCCAATTAGCACCGCCTAGACAGAGGTCAGGGGTCCTGCATCCACCTACAGCAGAATGAAAAATCCTCCAACGTTTAACATGTGCTCTGCTGGAGACTGATAGAAGTCACAATACTGCTCTAACTACTGATGAGAAAAGGTATTTAGCAGTTTATATTTACTAAAATATTGCACTTCCAGGTTCTTTGTACTGTGGGAGACCAGATATAGTGAACGCAGGGTCCGGGGAGACCAGGTATAGTGAACGCAGGGTCCGGGGAGACCAGGTATAGTGAACGCAGGGTCCGGGGAGACCAGGTATAGTGAACGCAGGGTCCGGGGAGACCAGGTATAGTGAACGCAGGGTCCGGGGAGACCAGGTATAGTGAACGCAGGGTCCGGGGAGACCAGGTATAGTGAACGCAGGGTCCGGGGAGACCAGGTATAGTGAACGCAGGGTCCGGGGAGACCAGGTATAGTGAACGCAGGGTCCGGGGAGACCAGATATAGTGAACGCAGGGTCCGGGGAGACCAGATATAGTGAACGCAGGGTCCGGGGAGACCAGATATAGTGAACGTAGGGTCCGGGGAGACCAGATATAGTGAACGTAGGGTCCGGGGAGACCAGATATAGTGAATGCAGGGTCCGGGGAGACCAGATATAGTGAATGAAGGGTCCTGAGTGTAGTAACACTTTAAGGTAAAAAAAAAAGAAAACCTTCTGTGCTGCAGGACCTCCTCACATTTCTTATTACCTGAGCCCAATCCAATACAGCACTGTGCATGAGAGCAGCGGCTGTTGCCACTGTCTCCCTCCTTGCTGGGCACATTGATAGCAGCTGGAGCCATTGGCTCCCACTGCTGCCAAATGCTGTGATGAGCCGAGCTGCCCGCTATGTGACATGTGTCAGAGATGTAGACAGGGTGGATCAAGAGCGAGCCCACATGGGTGATCCCATGGAAAGACTGGAGTGCTGGCAGGGGACATCAGAAGAAGATCAGTTTCTTTGTGAAAAACCATTGCACAGAGCAGGTAAGTATACCATGTTTATTTTAATAAAAAAAAAAAATAAAGTTTAATGTCACTTTAAACTACGTTCATGCAATGTAGTTTACTACAACAATAATTACTTGTACTGTATACTACATCCAACCACTTCTTGTGAGTCCACAGTCCTTAGACTCATCACACAGTTGGGACTGTGTCATATTGCATAGGATGGTGGCCACACATCACAATATCAGTGCCATTCAGGGGCGGACTGACCATTTGGAAACTCGGGCACTGCCCGAGGGCCTGGGGTCAGTAAGGGGCCCCATAAGATGCCCCTGGTACCTTTTTCATAGGCTTTTTTGAGTTTGGGCAAGGACACAGGGGCCCCATGATCCCCTATTGCCTGGGGGCCCCATGAGTTGTCAGTCCGCCCCTGGTGCCATTCTGTGTAGCTTTGAACACCACTCACCAAATAATGTTGAATAAGGAAAAAATGAGGACTAATTGTCACAATACCTCCTTGAATTATAGAATTTATGCCTAAAATGTTTCAAATTTGGGAGGGTTGGGGTGTAAGTTAGAATTTAACATATTATACAGTGGTGTGTGAAAAAATCCCAAAGCCTCAACCTGGACCCCAATAAAAAACAAATAGTATCAATTGGTTAGTGAACTAAATATGACCTAGAACCTAGTTCATTTAGAGTTCAGTCTTTTAATGATTTGAAAATTAGTTTGTTTTTATTCCGTTGATATCTTGTGGGGAATGATTTGCAGCCCACGGAGACTTGTATACACAGTCACTATAAGGACAGTCCTCCAAGGAATTGTGCTGGTCTTTTTATATTCTAGCTCCAAAGACACCTTTGCTGACATGTAAAATATTTTTCACGTCTATGCACTGCGACTGTATTTGCAAACAGAAGATTGTTTGTTTGTTTTATGAAGGAAATTTGAGCACATTGGAGGAATGAGGATCTGAAGCGTATTTACCAAGTAAGAGATCAAACAAAATGTATTTTATTTACTGAAAAACCATTCATATATTTTTGGATAGAGAGCAATCAGAAATCTACTGTGCGATGTTGTGATTATGTGTGGTGAGCAGGTACACCATTAGAAATAGGGATCCCAGAGAATGCAGGGCAACAGGATACAGTTGGGGTGCAGGAGTCTAGAGAGCATAACTTTTGGTGCTTGACAGAGGAGGACCCATGTGCCTGAACATAGAGTGAAGGTGAGAGCATTTGAAAGGGCCGAGGTGCAGAGCCCAAGAATCCACTTTATCTTCTCCGGAGCCCCTGAAGGTGAAAATAGGTTGTCTTACAGACAGAGGCGGACTGACCATTTGGAAACTTGGGCAAACCGAGGACCCGGGGTCAGTAGGGGGCCTCATGAGATGCCCCTGTTACCTTTTTCATAGGATTTTTTGCGTTAGGGCAAGGGCCCAGGGGCCCCATGAGTTGTCAGTCTGCCCCTGCTTACAGACAATTCCTAGGTTGAGCTCCTCAACCAAGCAGGCAGCTACTAAGAATGAAGGGCTGATAAACGTTCTTTACACAAAGATCGCAGGACAGTAGGTAGTATAGCTCAAGCTGTCAAGAGTGCATGTAAAAACACAGACATTGGGGATGGTAGTAAAGTATAGAGACACACAGGATCGCTAGGAGTGAATATTAAATGAATAGGCATCACTAGGATCAGGCAGAAATACATGAGGACACAGCACAAGAAACAGACTAGGAAAACACAGGGGCAGGTTGCACACCCAGGTACTGATAACAAAAGGCAAGCTGAAAGTCACAAGGGATCATGGAGGTGCATGAAGGCTGAAAGACGGCAGAGGTACACGTGGGGAACAAGAGCCACAAGAACACTGGAATGCTCAGAGAACACAACCAGTGCAAGTCTACAGGTTACAAGCAGAAACACAATGAGAGCCACTGAAGACATTCTGGAAGACACTGGGGGAACAGAGATCAAACTAGAAGGCCCTGAGATACTTGTGAAAACTCACTAGGATCAAGGAGATCTGACTACAGAATTATTACAAATCTATGGGTCACAAGGAATTTGAAAGTCAGAAATACTAGGAGTCTTGGGGTAACCCAGAATCTTCTCCACCAGGAAATACTGGGTCACTCAGAAGATCAAGCCATTGGAGAACCTGGCAATAGGAGCAACAACTGTTGGCTAGACACAGCCAGAGGCAATGAGCCCAGCTTAAATAGTAAAGGAGATGGTCTGACTGGGCTGGGTGTGGACCTAAGTGAATCAGCAACAGGTGGATAACCAGTCTTTATTACAAACTTGCAGTATAACAGGTAACAGTAGAAACAGCCACTTTTGCTGGACAGCTTGATCTGTAAAAAAAAAAAAAAAAAGACTTACGGGTTGGATCAATAGGTGAGAGTAATAAAATGTACTAGTTTTCAAATGTGGAGGTTGCATTGGTTTTCTTTAGACTACTTTCACAAGGATTTGTAGCAAAACACACTAAAAACGTATATGTGGTTTTGCCGTGTTTGTGGCGCATTTTACAAAGGACATGTTACTCAAAAACTGTATCAAAAACGCAATGTGGATGCCTCATTTTTTTGCCTCGTTTTTCATGCATTTTAATAGGGAGGTGTTTTTTCTACCACACCAAAAACACCGTAAACTGGATTTTACTAAATGCAGTGGACTAATGTGAAGAGTTTCAAAGGATTACCACAAAAGTGGAAGAAAAATGGATCAGTGTGAAAGCAGCCTTATAAATCAATATTTGTTTTTAGGGTTTATTACTGCTTTACCATATAATGCATATAGTCTACCATTGCTGTACTCTTCCCTACCCCAGCACCACATACAGCAATAAAACGAATATCTGTTAAACCAATGTCATTATGTAATATGTTACAGTATGTTATCTGAACCTCCAGCTCAGCTTCCAGAATGATGAAAAGAGATCAAACATCAATGTGTTTCTCAGACAATACGTCTATAGGAGAGAAAACCAGCATTTCTACAATGAACATTTAACAGCATTATAACATGTAAGTGTTGTTGTGGTGTATTATATATCTAACAGTTTTAACCACTTCCATACGGGGCACTTTTACCCCCGTCCTGCACAGGTCATTTTTCAGGTTTCAGCGCTCTCACACTTAGAGTGACAATTGCGCGGTCATACAACACTGTACCCAAACTAAAATTGTATCATTTTCTTCACACAACTAGAGCTTTCTTTTGGTGGTATTTAATCACCGCTGGGGTTTTTATTTTTTGCTAAATTAACAAAAGAAAAAAAAACTAGTTTTTCTGTTATAAAAGTTTGCAAATAATTGTTCTTCATAAATTTAGGCCAAGATGTATTCTGCTACATGTCTTTGGTGAAAATAACCCAAATTAGGATGCATTATTTAGTCTGTAGGAAAGGTATAGTGTTCACAAACTATGGTATAGATCTGAAAATTTATCAATTCTGAAGAACTGACAGCCAATCTAATTTCTTGAGGTCCAAGAATGTCAGAACAGTATAGATATCCCCCAAATGTCAGAACAGTACAGATATCCCCCCAAATGTCAGGACTGTACAGATATCCCCCCAAATGTCAGGACAGTACAGATATCCCCCCAAATGTCAGAACAGTACAGATATCCTCCAAATGTCAGGACAGTACAGATATCCCCCAAATGATCCCTTTTTGCAAAGTAGACAGTCCAACGTATTTCATAACAGGCATGGCGAGTTTTTTGAAGTTGTAATGAAAATGAAAAAAATTAGAAATTACAGTACAGCACCATCATATAACTGGCATGGCGGTGATCAGGGACACTGACTGATGACAGTATGAAAAAAAAAATTGATAATTTTCTTTAATTAATTTTTTTATTATTTTTTATTACATTTTTTTTCTCTTTTTTTAAGATATTTTTTCAGATTTCACTATGACCAAAGTAGTATAATGTTACCATAGTAACATTGTACTACTTTGTGTAAAAAAAAAAAAAAAAAATACTGATCACTTCCCCAATTTGCTTTATATCAAATAATTACCGTATTTTTCGCTCCATAAGACGCACCTGACCATAAGACGCACCTAGGTTTTAGAGGCAGAAAACAGGAAAAAAAAATTCTGAACTAATGGACTGCAGACACAGTACAGGAGATGACCAGAGACTGCGGCCACAGTTCAGGGGATGACCAGAGACTGCGGCCACAGTACAGGAGATGACCAGAGACTGCGGACACAGTTCAGGGGATGACCAGAGACTGCGGACACAGTTCAGGGGATGACCAGAGACTGCGGACACAGTTCAGGGGATGACCAGAGACTGCGGACACAGTGCAGGGGATGACCAGAGACTGCGGACACAGTGCAGGGGATGACCAGAGACTGAGGACACAGTGCAGGGGATGACCAGAGACTGCGGACACAGTGCAGGGGATGACCAGAGACTGCGGACACAGTACAGGGAATGACCAGAGACTGCGGACACAGTACAGGGATGACCAGAGACTGCGGACACAGCACAGGGATGACCAGAGACTGTGGATAGTACAGGGGATGACTGCTGACCTTTGGGGAGGGGGGGGAGCGGGTACCTGAATTTGACAGATACCCGCTCCCACTTCCGCGGAGTTGTTCTTTCATCTTACCTGTTCCTCTATCCAGCGGCGCGGTCTTCCCAGCTTCTGTAATGGCGCTCGGCATGACAGCCGGGTGCCCAGTGTGCATGAGCGAGAAGCACTTGCGCTTTGTGATTGGTCCGGCGGCTTCTGGGATCTGTCATGTGTCCCAGGTGCCGCCTTACCATTCACAAAAAGCACCGCTTCCTGCGCATGCGCACTTGGCACCCGGCTGTCATGCCCACACTACAGAAGCCGGGAAGACCGCGCCGCTGGATAGAGGAACGGGTAAGATGAAAGAACAACTCCACGGAAGTGGGAGCTGGTATCTGTCAAATTCAGGTACCCGCTCCCCCCCCCTCCCCAAAGGTCAGCAGTCATCTCTATAAGGTCCCGCTGTAGAGCTGAGCGGCCGGCCCGGTATTCTGACACGGTGGCAGTGGAAATACCGGACCAGCCGCTCCATATTCGCTCCATAAGACGCACTGACATTTTCCCCCCTTTTTTGGGGGGAAAAAAGTGCGTCTTATGGTGCGAAAAATACGGTACTTTGCTGTAAGCAAGCATTTACCTGAATGACATCGATTCATTCAGGGTTTTCTTTTTATGCTTAGCTGTGATTTGGCCACGGCTAATCACGACACAGCTGGCCCAGCTTGTGCATGTGATCGCTGTGACCATTCACAGCTAGCCACACTTGTATACAATGGATGGCATGAAAGGAAGCCATCCGTTGTATACAACTGTTATGTGACCTGCTGTGATTGGTTACATGGTACTGGAAACGGAGCCGGAACACAGATCTGTCATCGGCCGCGTCCGAGGTACACGGCTGGTGACAGATCGCTCCACAACGTGGCCCTGCGGGCAGTCGCACTTCTAATGCCTGAAAGGACGCCATATGGCATCCACCTGGAGGGACGAGCTGTTTTGCCAGCCACCTTTGTGCTATTAGCTGGGCGGGAACCTGTTAAAGTATTATAATTACTGTAAAAATACACAGTATGAGTTGATGGTGTAGGGAAGAGTACGGGAAAAGCCGACTATATACAGTACATTACATTTTTAACAGCTTTCATTTTTAATACAGAGTTTTAAATAATTTGAATAAAAATCGATTTTAATAATTTGTGTTGTACTTTTAGCCACCTGTCTACCAGGGCAGATAAAAAAAAAAATTCTTATAACGTGTTAACAATCTGTAATTTTTTTGCTATAAATTAGTTTAACCACTTCCCGTCCATCCTATAGCAGAAATACTGCTACAGGGCGGCACGGGTGTGGTGGGGTGCGCACGCCCTACCCTCACTGCCATTCGCAGCTGCCAATCACCGGGTCCTGGCCGGTGATTGCAGAGCATCACCGACAGAGGGGAGAATTATTTGTAAACAAACCAGGTCTCCTCCCTGTCAGCTCGTACACACTGCCTTGCATGGCTATGCACAGCACAGCAGTGTGATTACAGGGAAGCACTAACACACAGCACGCAGTTAACCCTTTGATCACCCCAGATGTTACCCCTACCTGCCCAGTGCCATTAGTGCAGTGTCAGTAATTTTTATTAGCACTGATCACTGTATTGGTGTCACTGTGGATGTCAGTGACACCAAGTCAGTTCCCCTCAGTGTCAGAATCCTCGCCACAGTCCCGCTGTAAGTCGCTGATCACCGCCATTACTAGTAAAAATAAAAAATAGAAAAAAATCCCAGTATATATACACCACCATTTGTAGACACTATAACTTTCATGTAAACCAATTAATTTACATGTATTAGGATTTTTTTTAGCAAAGACATGTAGCAGAATACATTTTGGCCTAAATTTATGACAAAATTAGATTTTTTTTACTGGACATACTTAATAGCAAAGTATAAAATATTGTTTGTTTTTTTTCAAAATTGTCGGTCATTTTTTTTTTTTTAAATAAAAAACGCACAGGCGATCACATACCACCAAAAGAAAGCTCAATTCATTGAAAAAAAGGATGTAAATTTCATTTGGGTGCAGCGCTGCATGACTGTGCAATTGTCAGCTACAGTAACGCAAGAAATGGCCTGGTCAGGAAGGGGGGTAAATCCTCTGGAGGGCAAGTGGTTAAACAACTCAAACAATTTTATATTTTCTGAACCCCGCATAATAAAATGGTGGCACTTTTTTTTTATGTTGCACAATATTTCGGTAGCTAATTATCAAATACATATTTTAAGGAAAAAAAATACAGTACAATTCTAGTGTAATAAGATACAATATTATATCCATATTAAAAATATGGGATTGAATTTATCCCAAACATGCCAAGCCTTATAATTGTGCACACCTGTGAAATTGAAAAAAATAACTGTTACCCAAAATTGTCCATAGGTGATGCTTAAAGTGCCAGCCACACTGATGCGAATTCTATGTGGATCAGATGCGATCTGAAAAGCGTAAATTCACATGTAATCTACAAAAGTATGATTTCCAACACAGGCTGTTCACATATATGTTGTGCGAATCTGATCCAGTCAAAAAAAGGGTCCTGTGAGAGTTTAGTGTGGTGTTAATTTAATCTCCTGATATGTCCAGTTCCCTCAGAAATCTCATTCAATTCGCACTTGTCACAACATAAATCGCACCGCATAAGTGTGAACCAACACTAAAGTTAGTCATGAATTACATGGTGCAATTTATGTTTACATACACAACCTAAGCTGCACATTTTACTTAGGGTGTGTATGGGGGTTACTGGGTAGACCGTTAAAGCCCTATAAAATGGTTGAGTAGATCACTTTTAGGCCTCTTTCACTGGTGTGCTTTTCCAAGGTAACTGTCTCCTCTCGCATTACTAAACTACTAAGTGACATATCGGCATGGATGCCACTCCACTTCTTCAAACTCAATCTTTCCAAAACTGAGCTCTTAGTATTCCCCCCAGCCCGTGCCCCCTCCCCTGACTTCTCCATCAAGATCAATAACACAATCATCAGTCCCTCCCCTCATGCCAGGGTACTAGGTGTAATCCTAGACTACCATCTGTCCTTTCACCCCCAAATCCAATCACTGTCCAAATCTTGTAGACTTCACCTCCGCAACATCTCCAAGATACGCCCATTCCTAACCACGGAAACCACTAAGTAACTTATTCACTCCCTTGTTCTATCTCGCCTTGACTATTGTAACTCCCTCCTCATTGGCCTGCCTCATCGCAGGCTATCCCCTCTTCAGTCTATCATGAATGCTGCTGCCAGACTCATCTACCTTACTAACCGTTCTGTATCTGCCACCCCTCTCTGCCAATCCCTCCACTGGCTTCCCGTTGCCCAACGGATAAAATTCAAAACAATAACTAATAAAGTCATTTATAACTCTGCCCCAAAATACATCACAGATCTTGTCTCTAAATATCACCCAAACTGTACTCTTCACTCCTCCCCAGACCTCCTACTCTCTAACTCCCTTGTCTCCTCCCATGCTCGTCTCCAGGACTTCTCCAGAGCTTCCCCCATCCTCTGGAACTCTATACCCCAATTTATCAGACTATCGCCTACTCTGCTCCCTTTTAGGCGATCTCTGAAAACCTCTCTCTCCAGGGAAGCCTATCCTGCCCTCAGCTAATACTGGAATTTTCTACTTTTCCAACCAGTCCATCCCCCACAGTTACTACGTTTTGTACCACTAGCCCCTCCCTCTTAGATTGTAAGCTCCAAGGAGCAGGGCCCTCAAATCCCTCTTGTATTGAACTGTATTGTTGCTGTTTGTAAAGCACTGAGCAAACTGTTGGTGCTATATAAATCCTGTATAATAATAGTAATAAGGCAACAAAAGTGCATGAAAACTATCCCCCATTAAATCCTATGTAATGGTTCACATGGCATGTTTGCTGTGCTTTGATCTATGGTGCAGTTTTTCAAAAGCACACCTAAAAGGCACCTTCTATTGTAAGTCAGTGGGAACGTATCAAAAGCACATCAGTGTGAAAGGGCCCTTAAGCTTCACAAAAGTGTATCGTTGTGATAGGGCCCTTATCTGAAAGCACTTAATTGGCTCTAAAAATCAATAGCAAGCTTATGGCTGGTGGTTCTCCACTTTCACATTTTTCTTGCATTATAGATTAAGGTAGCAATCTTTGTTGCAAGCTTTTGTGTTGTGGGTGGTTAGTGAACAAATTGTTATTTTCAATGACCTAGTGATAGCAAATTTCTTTTACCAGACTTTTCTGTAATAAGTGGATGGAGGAATTGAACACAACACTGATAACGGAGTTCATTCTTCTTGGGATCACTGATCTCCCATGGCTCCAAAAGATATTGTTTGTTCCGGTTCTCGCCTTTTACCTTCTTGACTTATTAGGGAATCTCACCATTATCTGCCTTGTAATAAAAGATGTGACTCTTCATTCTCCAATGTACTTTTTTTTGGCTAATCTTTCCCTTCTTGATATGCTGTTTTCCTCTAACACTATCCCACAAATGATGATAGGAATCTGGATGGAAAAAACAATATCTATCAATAACTGCATCACTCAACTGTATTTTTTACACTTCTTGGGATGTTCCGAAGGTTTCCTTCTGACCTTCATGGGCTATGATCGATATGTTGCTATTTGCCAACCTCTTCGATATGTAGTCATTATGACCAAGAATACTTGCATCATGCTAGTTCTGATCTCCTGGACTGTTGGCCTCACTTCTGCTTTAATAAATACAATCATGACATCAAGGCTCCCATTTTGCAATAAGAATAACAAAGTAAAGCATTTCTTCTGCGATGTTAAACCAGTCATAAAGTTGGCATGTAAAAACATCCATGTCAATGAAATCACAATGACCATCGTCAGTGGATTCCTAAGTATAAGCACCTTTTTTCTTACTGTCCTATCTTATTGTTACATAGTTAACCATGTTATCAAAATGCACTCTTCTCAAGGTAGATCTAAGGCTTTCTCTACATGTTCTGCTCACTTGACCATTGTCATCCTATTCTATGGGACAGCCATGTGCACTTACTTTGGACCTACTTCAGAAACATCAATAGAAAAAGATAGAATAGCTGCCATACTGTTTACTGTTATCACTCCAGCAATCAATCCTATTATTTATACACTAAGAAATAAAGATATTAGGAAATCACTAAGAAAATATACTAAAAAACTGATCATATAAAAAGGAACAATTGAGTACTGATACTTTTTTTATTTGCATTAACATCCAAATATTTAGGACAAGCTTTCGGGGCACCCTCTTCAAAGTCTAAGCAAAGTTTTAGCAGAATGTTAAGACAATCTCTGCAGAAAAAAAAATACAAATAAATGTACACAGCATTGATAATTAAATAAGAACAGTTAGTGAGATAAGTCAGGGGGAGAGCTGTAGACTGGGAGGGGGACTAAAAGTCCCAGACGTGACAGGGGGTTGTAAAACTGTTGGATGATGATTTAGCAAACCAAGGTTGTCATTTAGCCTATTATCTTTTGTGTCAATTAGCATTATCATTCTTAGTTCAAAGGTTTTCCTTTCCTGAGTAGTTTTGAAGTTCCCTTTATGAACTAGAACATTCAGATCTTCCATAGTGTATTCTGGTTGTGAAAAAAGAGATGCCCGTAGCTAAAAAGAAGAAAAAAGAAAAATACCACAGGGCAGATGTGACTAGGTTAAGTGAGGGGTAGGAAAGACAGAAAAGGGTTTAGGAAAAAAGGTGGTAGTTAGAATATGGGCAAGTAACCTAATTGGTGATGGGTGTGTAGGGTGGGGTCTTCGACACCTTTGGGTGTGGTTGGGAGGGTCGTCCAGGTGGATACAGCAGTGGAGTGAGGTTCCCTCCTGCCCTCTCTTGGGGTTTATGTAGGGTTTTTCTTCGATTCCCGATTTTGTTTTGGTTCTGGGGGTGGTTGTTGGTCTTTGGAGGTGGCACATACTTTTAAGCTAAAGCTAATAGTTGGGACCCATCGGTGGTATGATGTGCCCAGGTGCATTCCAGTTAACCAAGGTTTAACTGGAAGGTGGAGGTTCTGCACTGCGGATGGTATGTTTTGTCTCCGAGCCGATACGTTGCGGCTGGAGGCCTAGTTATAATATAGGTTCCACAGGGGGACATTGGTTTTTGTTTGGTACCTTCAAAGACCAACACCTTCTCCTGAATGTTTCTGTTTTACGGAATTTTTTTGTGTTTTTAAGTTGAATTGTTAATAAAAGGCCGTGTTGGCCATTTTACTCCAACGGTGTTATGTTTTTCCTTTAATCGTATGTTAAGGGGCTATGTGAGCGAGTGAGACCGTGGTGTAGGGGGTCTTAACTAGCATATCTCTTGTGTGCAGAAATCACAATCAGAAGACTTTGTATATTACTACTACTTGGACCTTGAAGGAGACACACCCTGTAAGCTTGTCCTGAAAATTTGGATGTTAGTACTAGAGATGAGCGAATCGAACTAGGCGAACCGGAATTCGAGTCGAATTTCAGGAAATATTCGATTCGTGTCGAAACCGAAATTTTGCCTACTTCGGGTGCGCGAATCGAACATTTCCCGATCAGCCGGCAAAAGTGTCCCTGCAGTGAGCTCCGCTATTTCTGACAGTTCTCTGACAGAAGGAACACATGTTTAGCGGTTGAAACATTGTATCTATTAGTTTACATTTAGGATACAGATGTTTCAACCACTGTACATGTGAAGAAGTTGTGAGAGAACTGTCAGAAATAGAGGAACTCTGCACATACACTTTTTGCCGGCTTGGAATTATTCTTCTTTTCATCCTACTTCTTCTTCTTCTTCATCCTCAGAAGAAGAGGATGAGGATGAGGATGAAGAAGAAGAAGAAGAAGAAGAAGAAGAAGAAGAAGAAGAAGAAGTAGGATGAAAAGAAGAATAATTCCAAGCCGGCAAAAAGTGTATGTGCAGAGTTCCTCTATTTCTGACAGTTCTCTCACAGCTTCTTCACATGTACAGCGGTTGAAACATCTGTATCCTAAATGGAAACTAATAGATACAATTTGTATCTATTAGTTTCCATTTAGGATACAGATATTTCAACCGCTGTACATGTGAAGAAGCTGTGAGAGAACTGTCAGAAATAGAGGAACTCTGCACATACACTTTTTGCCGGCATGGAATTATTCTTCTTTTCATTATACTTCTTCTTCTTCTTCTTCTTCTTCTTCTTCTTCTTCTTCTTCTTCTTCTTCTTCTTCTTCTTCTTCTTCTTCTTCCTCATCCTCATCTTCTGAGGATGAGGATGAAGAAAAAGAAGAAGAAGAAGTAGGATGAAAAGAAGAATAATTCCAAGCCGGCAAAAAGTGTATGTGCAGAGTTCCTCTATTCTGCAGATACACTTAGAGGAGCTCTGCAGATACACTTAGAGGAGCTCTGCACATACACTTTTTGCCGGCTTGGAATTAATCTTATTTTCATCCTACTTCTTCTTCTTCTTCTTCTTCTTCATCCTCATCCTCATCCTCAGAAGAAGAAGAGGATGAGGATGAGGATGAAGAAGAAGAAGAAGAAGTAGGATGAAAATAAGAATAATTCCAAACCGGAAAAAAGTGTATGTGCAGAGCTCCTCTAAGTGTATCTGCAGAGCTCCTCTAAGTGTATCTGCAGAATAGAGGAACTCTGCACATACACTTTTTGCCGGAAACCGCTGTATGGAGTGAATGTCCCAGAACTGTCAGAAATAGACTATTTATGACAGTTCTGGGACATTCACTGCATACAGCTGTTTTAACCGCTGTATGGAGGGAATGTCATGGAACTGTCAGAAATAGACTATTAATGACAGTTGTGGGACTGTCCTTCCATACAGCGGTTGAAACATTGTATGTATTTGTTTCCATAAATGGATCCATTTATGGAAACAAATACATACAATGTTTCAACCGCTGCATGGAAGGACAGTCCCACAACTGTCATTAATAGTCTATTTCTGACAGTTCCATGACATTCCCTCCATACAGCGGTTAAAACAGCTGTATGGAGTGAATGTCCCAGATCTATCAGAAATAGACTATTTATGACAGTTCTGGGACATTCACTGCATACAGCTGTTTTAACCGCTGTATGGAGGGAATGTCATGGAACTGTCAGAAATAGACTATTAATGACAGTTGTGGGACTGTCCTTCCATACAGCGGTTGAAACATTGTATGTATTTGTTTCCGTATGTATTTGTTTCCATAAATGGATCCATTTATGGAAACAAATACATACAATGTTTCAACCGCTGTATGGAAGGACAGTCCCACAACTGTCATTAATAGTCTATTTCTGACAGTTCCATGACATTCCCTCCATACAGCGGTTAAAACAGCTGTATGGAGTGAATGTCCCAGATCTGTCAGAAATAGACTATTTATGACAGTTCTGGGACATTCACTGCATACAGCTGTTTTAACCGCTGTATGGAGGGAATGTCATGGAACTGTCAGAAATAGACTATTAATGACAGTTGTGGGACTGTCCTTCCATACAGCGGTTGAAACATTGTATGTATTTGTTTCCATAAATGGATCCATTTATGGAAACAAATACATACAATGTTTCAACCGCTGCATGGAAGGACAGTCCCAGAACTGTCATTAATAGTCTATTTCTGACAGTTCCATGACATTCCCTCCATACAGCGGTTAAAACAGCTGTATGGAGTGAATGTCCCAGATCTGTCAGAAATAGACTATTTATGACAGTTCTGGGACATTCACTGCATACAGCTGTTTTAACCGCTGTATGGAGGGAATGTCATGGAACTGTCAGAAATAGACTATTAATGACAGTTGTGGGACTGTCCTTCCATACAGCGGTTGAAACATTGTATGTATTTGTTTCCATAAATGGATCCATTTATGGAAACAAATACATACAATGTTTCAACCGCTGCATGGAAGGACAGTCCCACAACTGTCATTAATAGTCTATTTCTGACAGTTCCATGACATTCCCTCCATACAGCGGTTAAAACAGCTGTATGGAGTGAATGTCCCAGATCTATCAGAAATAGACTATTTATGACAGTTCTGGGACATTCACTGCATACAGCTGTTTTAACCGCTGTATGGAGGGAATGTCATGGAACTGTCAGAAATAGACTATTAATGACAGTTGTGGGACTGTCCTTCCATACAGCGGTTGAAACATTGTATGTATTTGTTTCCGTATGTATTTGTTTCCATAAATGGATCCATTTATGGAAACAAATACATACAATGTTTCAACCGCTGTATGGAAGGACAGTCCCACAACTGTCATTAATAGTCTATTTCTGACAGTTCCATGACATTCCCTCCATACAGCGGTTAAAACAGCTGTATGCAGTGAATGTCCCAGAACTGTCATAAATAGTCTATTTCTGATAGATCTGGGACATTCACTCCATACAGCTGTTTTAACCGCTGTATGGAGGGAATGTCATGGAACTGTCAGAAATAGACTATTAATGACAGTTGTGGGACTGTCCTTCCATACAGCGGTTGAAACATTGTATGTATTTGTTTCCATAAATGGATCCATTTATGGAAACAAATACATACGGAAACAAATACATACAATGTTTCAACCGCTGTATGGAAGGACAGTCCCACAACTGTCATTAATAGTCTATTTCTGACAGTTCCATGACATTCCCTCCATACAGCGGTTAAAACAGCTGTATGGAGTGAATGTCCCAGATCTGTCAGAAATAGACTATTTATGACAGTTCTGGGACATTCACTGCATACAGCTGTTTTAACCGCTGTATGGAGGGAATGTCATGGAACTGTCAGAAATAGACTATTAATGACAGTTGTGGGACTGTCCTTCCATACAGCGGTTGAAACATTGTATGTATTTGTTTCCATAAATGGATCCATTTATGGAAACAAATACATACAATGTTTCAACCGCTGCATGGAAGGACAGTCCCAGAACTGTCATTAATAGTCTATTTCTGACAGTTCCATGACATTCCCTCCATACAGCGGTTAAAACAGCTGTATGGAGTGAATGTCCCAGATCTGTCAGAAATAGACTATTTATGACAGTTCTGGGACATTCACTGCATACAGCTGTTTTAACCGCTGTATGGAGGGAATGTCATGGAACTGTCAGAAATAGACTATTAATGACAGTTCTGGGACTGTCCTTCAATGCAGCGGTTGAAACATTGTATGTATTTGTTTCCATAAATGGATCCATTTATGGAAACAAATACATACAATGTTTCAACCGCTGTATGGAAGGACAGTCCCACAACTGTCATTAATAGTCTATTTCTGACAGTTCCATGACATTCCCTCCATACAGCGGTTAAAACAGCTGTATGGAGTGAATGTCCCAGATCTGTCAGAAATAGACTATTTATGACAGTTCTGGGACATTCACTCCATACAGCTGTTTTAACCGCTGTATGGAGGGAATGTCATGGAACTGTCAGAAATAGACTATTAATGACAGTTCTGGGACTGTCCTTCCATGCAGCGGTTGAAACATTGTATGTATTTGTTTCCATAAATGGATCCATTTATGGAAACAAATACATACAATGTTTCAACCGCTGCATGGAAGGACAGTCCCAGAACTGTCATTAATAGTCTATTTCTGACAGTTCTATGACATTCCCTCCATACAGCGGTTGAAACCGCTGTATGGAGTGAATGTCCCAGAACTGTCAGAAATAGACAGAAACTGTCACAGAACTGTCCTTCTTCTCATCCTTCTCCTTCTTCTCATCCTTCTTCTCATCCTTCTTCTCATCCTTCTCCTTCTCATCCTTCTCCTTCTTCTCATCCTTCTCCTTCTGCTCATCCTTCTTCTCATCCTTCTCCTTCTTCTCATCCTTCTCCTTCTCCTTCTTCTCATCCTTCTCCTTCTCCTTCTTCTCATCCTTCTTCTTCTGCTTCTCCTTCTCCTTCTTCTCATCCTTCTCCTTCTTCTCATCCTTCTCCTTCTTCTCATCCTTCTCCTTCTCCTTCTTCTCATCCTTCTCCTTCTCCTTCTCATCCTTCTCCTTCTTCTCATCCTTCTCCTTCTCCTTCTTCTCATCCTTTTTCTTCTCATCCTTCTCCTTCTCCTTCTTCTCATCCTTCTCCTTCTTCTCATCCTTCTCCTTCTTCTCATCCTTCTCCTTCTTCTCATCATTCTCCTTCTTCTCATCCTTCTCCTTCTTCTCATCCTTCTTCTTCTCATCCTTCTCCTCCTTCTTCTCATCCTTCTTCTCATCCTTCTTCTTCTCATCCTTCTCCTTCTTCTCATCCTTCTCCTTCTCCTTCTTCTCATCCTTCTCCTTCTTCTCATCCTTCTCCTTCTTCTCATCCTTCTCCTTCTCCTTCTTCTCTTCCTTCTCCTTCTTATCATCCTTCTCCTTCTTCTCATCATTCTCCTTCTTCTCATCCTTCTCCTTCTTCTCATCCTTCTTCTTCTCATCCTTTTCCTTCTTCTCATCCTTCTTCTTCTCATCCTTCTCCTTCTTCTCATCCTTCTTCTTCTCATCCTTCTCTTTCTTCTCATCCTTCTCCTTCTCCTTCTTCTCATCCTTCTCCTTCTCCTTCTTCTCATCCTTCTCCTTCTTCTCATCCTTCTTCTTCTCATCCTTCTCCTTCTCATCCTTCTCCTTCTTCTCATCCTTCTCCTTCTCCTTCTTCTCATCCTTCTCCTTCTCCTTCTTCTCATCCTTCTCCTTCTCCTTCTCCTTCTTCTCATCCTTCTCCTTCTTCTCATCCTTCTCCTTCTTCTCATCCTTCTCCTTCTCCTTCTTCTCATCCTTCTCCTTCTCCTTCGTCTCATCCTTCTCCTTCTCCTTCTCCTTCCTCATCTCCAAGGGCATTTAAATTAAAGGTACAGTGTTCTGCACTAATTTAAAGGCTCTCTGAAGCCTAGAAACCCTTTAAATAAGTCATCTTCGTAGCGGAGAAATTCGCATCGAATCGAATTTCACACTGGAATTCGCCGAATCAGCCGAATCGAATTTTTCATTTCTTCGCTCATCTCTAGTTAGTACATATTAAAAAAGGATCACTGACCGTGCTCAATTGTTCTTTTTGCAAGTGCAATACAGGTATAATTACTAAAAGCATTATACAGAGGGATAATTCAAGGAAAGATTTCAATTTTGGATTCCTCTCTACCATATGATACCCATAATATTAACTGTGTAGTCATTTATATTTATATTATGCAAAAGCATATCCTTTTCTTGTAAACCTTTATAGGAAGGTTTTTGTAAATTAATGTATTCTGGGCAGATGTTTGTATTAACTGCCCAATGGTAAAGTAGAATTTTTATGGATAAAAAAAGAACACAAATGTAGGTATAAAAGAACACAAATGTAGGTATGTATTTATAAATAAGTGTATTGTAAAAGCAACTAATGTGAATACCTACATTTTACTTGCTAACAACTTCTTGTAATCCCTTGTATAGTAGTTCCCATACTATAAAGTTTAGCACTTGGCATCAATCAGGTATCATGTGCTGACAGGTAGAGAGAGAAGAGGGACGACCTCATTATTTTGCTGCTACTTCTTCAATGTCCCACCAAAGGTTGACGATGGGGAGGATATCTAGCTGTGTGGTTTCACTGCAGAAGAGGAACGTCACCAGGTTTGCTGTGCTGTGTGACAAGACTATATAGCTCATGTATTTCTATCTATCCAGTCCTGAGATACAAGACCGATTTTAAATTATTTTGCATAAGACACTTTTCACTGTCCCCTCCTTTTGCCCACTATTTGTCTCCATTCCTAAAGTATGGTACTTCCTTACAAATTCTTCAAAACCCCTCAAGGGCATATCGTTACTATATAATTTGTTACAAAATAAATGTGTAAAAAGTTTTTTAAAACCAGTTTTATGTTAAAATGGGAGACAGACCTCAATGCCTCATTCACTATTCTGCCATATGGCAAACCATCGACCACTGTGTGAACTGGCTTTGAACATCAACACGAAGTGGTGCTTCACCCCATACACGTTAGCTAAACTATTTCCTGCTAACTCCTCCCTATGCTGTAGAGGATGTGGCCTTATGTGTAACCTCTTACACATATTTTGGTCATGCAAAAAATTTGCAGCTTCTGGTGGAAAATATTCAAATTATCTCATATCTCAGGCATCTTAACTGATCCAATCTTACATTTAGAATGGATTCTTTCCCCTCTTTTTATTGCAAGACTTCGCTAGCCTATTACTATCAGCTAAATTTACAATTATGAGATATTGGAACTAACCTATAGTCCGTCCAAAGTTGTGCGTATTACCAACATTATCTGTATGAAAGAACACTTGCTTTACAATCTGAGTCTACTTACCTTTGAGAAATCCTGGAAACCTTGGATTTCTTGGTGTGATACCTGAGCTACTTCTAGTAAATGTGTATTTAAAATGTTTCTATAGTCTACTTTTACAATATGCTGCTGCTATTTTACCTGTACACATTTGTACTTTGATTTGCTGTTATGTTGGGTCCTGTAATCTATCTCCTCCTTCTCCTCCAGTCTTTATTTTTTTATAATTTTTTTGACAAGGTACCCTTTATGAAAAGGTGCCGACTGCGTCCATATCTTTGTCTGTGCTTTGATCCCTTTGTACTACTTTGAATATAAATAAAAAAAATTGTTCCAAGAAATACAAGTCCTATGTCAGGTAAGACAGCTCAGCTCCCAAATATGGATTTCAGATGTGTACCTGGAATTCAGTTTTAAACAGCTAGTCATGATAGAGCAGTTAGTATACAGTATCAGACAGAAGAAACAAAGCCTGACTTTGCCAGCTGATCGCTTAGGCTGCATTCACGCTTCAGGATTTTGTAGCTTGAAGCTGCAAAAAAGCTCAAACTTAAAAAAAAATCAATTGTTCTTTATGGTGCCTGTTTATGCAATCAGGCACCATAGAGAACGTTTGATTTTTTAAGTTTGAACGTTTTTGGCGCTTCAAGCTATAAAACGCTTAAGTGTAAATGCAGCCTTACCACTGGTATAAATCACATTTCAGCCTGGTTCACACCTAGTTTTTTTTGTGCTTTTTGCATAAACGCACTACAGTCCATATAACATGGTTTCCTATGGGACACGTTCACATCTATTCTTTTTTCAGCTGCTGCGTTTTGGAGAGGGTTGGCAATTTTTTAAAAATGGCACCTTTTTAGTTCAATAGACTTCCATGGAAACACTGCAGGAAAGCATGTAGTGTGTTTTTGATGCATTTTGTGTTTTTTTTTTATTGTGCCCAACAACAAATGGACCAAAAAAAGCATAAAAATGCAAACCGCATCAAGAAATGCAAGAAAAATGCCCCAAAAAGGTGTTTGCAAAAGCAGATTAAAAGCAAACTACATAGGTGTGAACCAAACATTGGGGTTCTTTCACACAGGCATTAAAAATAGTAGGTTGGGCAGCGTTTTAGCAGTTTTGAGTGGTGTTGATAAGTGGTTAGGAAGCAGTAAAAGCAGGGAGCAGATGGAGATGTTAACACTGCAGCATTTTAAACAAAGTGAATTTACATTTCCACTTCACAACCGCCTCCATTCAGTTCTATTGAAGTGCACCAAAAACGCACTGTAAACACACCTATGGCGTTTACCGTGCATTCAAGCTGCAGTTGACAAAGTATCAAAAGTGATCATTACTAATTTTCGCCTTGTTCAAATGAAAAACAGAAAAACATCTCAAAAGGGTGTTTGAGGAGCATTGCCTGACGCAATGCAACCAAAACTGTCATTTACGCTATAGGTGCATTAATGCACATTAAGTATGATGTGTGAAAGAGCCCTTACAGTAATTAACCACTTTAAGACTGCCCCATAGCAGATGTACCTCTACAGAGTGGCCGTGCTGCGCACAATCACATAAATATATGTGATTTTACAGGGGGCGCGCCACCTTGCCTGCGCTGTCAATGGCTCCTGAAAATGTCAATCACTTGGTCCCGGCCAATGATTTGTGGCCAGGACTCAGTGATCGGCGGAGAAGCTGACAAGGGAGAGATCTGTGTGTAAACACAGATCTCTCTCCTGTCAGCAGAGATCTACTACTTTCTATCTCTCTGGAAAGTTATAGCGTCGACAAACTCTGGTATATATATTAGAAAATTAATTAGTCCTGATGCACTGAAGGCCTATCTCATTTCTTGAGGTCTGAAAATGCCAGGACAGTACAAATATCCCCCAAATGACCCCTTTTTGGAAAGTAGACACTCTTGGGTATTTAGTAAGAGGCATGGCGAGTTTTTGTAAGTTGTACTTTGTTGTCACAATCTTTTTGCAAAGTTAATAAAAAAAAAGTTATTTTTTTTCACAATTTCCTTTTTAAAATACTTTCAACAGTGCAGTACAGCGTCGTCGTCATATAACGGGTGTGGCAGTAATCAGGGACACTGACTGGTGGGAGTATTTAACAAAAACATGAATATTTTTTCTTTTTTTTTTATATATTGTGACCAGGGAATTACAGTGCTACCATAGTAACACTGTACTACTCTGGGGGGAGGGGGTGATCAGAATTTTTTTTCTTCTACACATTATGACCACTTATAGGAGTGATAATCACTAGTATAAGCAACCATTTGTTATGAATGAATCCATTTATATCAATGTGTATTGTGATTAGCTGTGACTGGCCACAGCTAGTCCCAGGGTACAGAGGGGCTGTGATTGGTCATGTCTGTACCATGTGATCACTGACCAGTGGTGTGATCACAGCAAGCAGCACAAGGTTCACATGGAAAGGCTATGAATGGAAGCCATCCATTGTGATAGGTGTGATTGGTAACAGCGATCACATGGTACCAGCTGACTGTCAGCTGTTTGCTTGTACCTCGTACAAGCAGACAGTTACTAAATGACAAGAACTATCAATGAACTACCTCGAGTGTTCAACAGCGCCCTGTTAGTTCATAGAGAATTGCAAGCCAACATCTGCAAAGGCTGTTGATACTTGTAGTTCTCCCATTCACAAAACTTGAATGAATGATGTGGTTTAACTGAAAAAAAAGTTCATTCTATTGGTCTCAACTTCCTCCTAATTCCCTTTTTTTTTTTTTGCTGCTGTGGTCTGACTTCCTGTTAGAGGATGGCTATGGTCCTTCTTCATGGTCCTACTGTAGGTAGAAATGTAGCCACCCTCTCTTGTTTACTCCTGAAATGGTCTATTGGATGTGTAGTGTCCACATAGCAGTGTACATGGCCACGACTAATGTGAGAGGGAATAGGAGAGGTTTAGGAGCTTGCAGAGGACTTTACAAAGAGGCAGAAAAATACAGTAAGGATACGTTCACATTAGCTTTTTTAGCAGGTGTTAGGGAAGCGTTTTTAATGAAAATTCTACACATGGCAGCACACAGTGCTGTTCACACTGAAGCATTAGCGTCGCAGCAAAATTAATCCCTCGTGTCGAGTCAGGAGGCGTTGAAGCCTCCCATTCAAGTCTATGGTGTTAGAAATTAGTCAAGTTTGAACGGGCCCTAACACTTGCCAAACACCCCTATAGCGTATTTAAGGCTTCTCAACATCCTATGCATGTTTTTAAGGCATTTACAAGGCGTGTGTGGAGCGTTAATACCATTAAACTTCATTATAGGCATTTGTGGTGCAGTTTTAATGCTTGGCAAATGCCTTCCAGGTGTTTGAGGAGCGTCACCATAGAATTGAATGGGAGGCTTCAATGCCTCCTGAGTCAACATGAGAATTGTGCCGCAACGCTAACACTGTGTGCTGCCATGTGTAGAATTTTCATAGGCGTTTGAGGAGCATTAAAAACGCTTCCCCAATGCCTAACGCCTGCTAACAAACCTTGTGCGAACTTAGCCTTAGGGAAGTGTTTTTAATGCTTCTCAAATACCTATGAAAATTCTACACATGGCAGCACACAGTGTTGTTCACACTGAAGCGTTAGCGTCGCGGCAAAATTAACACCTCATGTCCAGTCAGGAGGCATGGAAAGTCTCCCATTCATGTCTATGATGACGCTCCTCAAATGTCTGGCAGGCGTTTGCGGAGCGTTAATACTAGAGATGAGCGAAGTATTCAAAAATTCGATTCGGCTGATTCGGCGAATTAGAAGAATAAATTTGATTCGAGGCGAATATATTCGCTGCAAATTTAACATTAAAAAGGGTGTTTCTAGGCTTCAGAGAGCCTTTATATTAGTGCAGAACACTGTACCTTTAATTTAAATGCCCTTGGAGTCTGCTGGGGAAGAGAAATAATACTGTCAGTCAGTATGACATGCAGATGAGTGCCGTCGATCTTAGAATCACCGCACACTTCACTCATTTGGGCAGTCACGGGGCCAAAACCAGAGTGTGGAGCCACAGTGTGGCGGTGGAGGCAGCAGCAATGGGAGGCCATACAGCACCCTATGACAAAATGGAACCCACCAGCAGTGTGAGGAGACCTGAAAGTGGCACATGGCAGAGTGTGGCGATGGAGACAGCAGCAATGGAAGGCCGTACAGGGACCCATGAGACACTCTGGACCTGGAAGCAGCATAAGGAGGCGGTACAGGGGCCCATGACAGATTACAGGCATGGCAGCAGCATGAGGAGTCGGTACGGGGGCCCATGGCAGATTACGGGCCTGGCAGCAGCAATGGGAGGCCCGTAATCTGCCAGCACCCTATGACAAAATGGAACCCACCAGCAGTGTGAGGAGACCTGAAAGTGGCACATGGCAGAGTGTGGCGATGGAGACAGCAGCAATGGGAGGCTGTACAGGGACCCATGAGACACTCTGGACCTGGCAGCAGCATGAGGAGGCGGTACAGGGGCCCATGACAGATTACGGGCCTGGCAGCAGCATGAGGAGTCGGTACGGGGGCCCATGGCAGATTACGGGCCTGGCAGCAGCAATGGGAGGCCATACAGCACCCTATGACAAAATGGAACCCACCAGCAGTGTGAGGAGACCTGAAAGTGGCACATGGCAGAGTGTGGCGATGGAGACAGCAGCAATGGGAGGCCGTACAGGGACCCATGACACACTCTGGACCTGGCAGCAGCAAGAGGAGGTGGTACAGGGGCCCATGGCAGAGTGGCGAAGCGTAAGCAGCTTAAACTGAAGGCCATACAGAGGCCTATGTTAAAAATAATAACATGTTTGGGGCATGATTCATGGCGGATTTAGTCAGTTGTGTCAGGAACTGGTGGTTTGAAATCCAGACTAATCCACGCCTGATTCATTTTCACAAACGTGAGTCTCTCCACACTTTGGGTGGACAGTCGTGTCCTCCGCGGAGTTACAATACCTCCTGCCGCACTAAACACGCCGATGCCACGCTACTGGCCGGGCATGACAGCCTTTCAAGGGCAAATTCAGCTAGTTGGGGCCAAAGGTCAAGTTTCGTTGCCCAGTAGTCAAGGGGATTGTCTACCTCGGTTGGCAGGGTGCTGTCCAAGTAGGCCCAAGCCTGTTGTTTGAGGTCCTGCTCCAGGTCCACCTGATGCTGCTGCTGCTGCGGCTGGTTAGTAGTTTCCTCACTGCGCTGGTGAAGAAAGCTACTCATCATTGACTGCAGACTGAGGCAGCCGCTGCTGGTGGAGCTGCCACTGCTCCTACCACCCCACCCCTCCCCTGCTGCCATGGCAGCGGAACGCGAGCGCACAGGGCCCACAGTGTCTGAGGATGGACGTTGGCGCAGAAAGGCAGAGACCAACTGACTACATAGGTGGTTTTTATAGTACTTTATTTTGGCCTCCCTCTCAGCAGGTGTGAAAAAGGCCACCATTTTTGAACGGTAGCGAGGGTCCAACAAGGTGGACAGCCAAAAGTCATCCCTCTGTCTGATGGTTATTATTCGGCTGTCGCTACGCAAGCAACCGAGCATGCTATGGGCCATTTGTGCCAAGGAATGCGAGGGACTCCCTGCCTCCATCTCCACAGCATACTGCCACGGTGCGTCTGGGTCCTCTGTCTCCTCCTCCTCTACCAGATGCTCCTGCTCCTCCACTCCTGTCCGCTGAGTGGAAAAACCACCCATTTCACTCAATAATTCCTGAGCACCAATGTCCTCCTCTTCTTCCTGTCCTGCCCCCACAGGGGTCATGTGGCGTTGAGATCTGTGCGCCACGTCTACCGCACCCTGACCAGCCATTGTTAACAGCATTTGTTCCAGGACGTGCAACAGAGGAATGACGTCGTTCATCCCATAGTCCTGCCGACTCACGAATAGCGTGGCCTCCTCAAAGGGCCTGAGCAAGCGGCAGGTGTCACGCATGAGCTGCCAATGGCTGACATCTAAGTTACACAGGGGAGTACCTTTATCCGCCTGTAACATCAGGAAATCGGTGATGGCCTTTCGCTGTTCGTAAAGGCGGTCTAACATATGTAGGGTTGAATTCCACCTTGTTGCAACGTCACAGCATGAGGAGTCGGTACGGGGGCCCATGGCAGATTACGGGCCTGGCAGCAGCAATGGGAGGCCCGTAATCTGTCAGCACCCTATGACAAAATGGAACCCACCAGCAGTGTGAGGAGACCTGAAAGTGGCACATGGCAGAGTGTGGCGATGGAGACAGCAGCAATGGGAGGCCGTACAGGGACCCATGAGACACTCTGGACCTGGCAGCAGCATGAGGAGTTGGTACGGGGGCCCATGGCAGATTATGGGCCTGGCAGCAGCAATGGGAGGCCCGTAATCTGCCAGCACCCTATGACAAAATGGAACCCACCAGCAGTGTGAGGAGACCTGAAAGTGGCACATGGCAGAGTGTGGTGATGGAGACAGCAGCAATGGGAGGCCGTACAGGGACCCATGAGACACTCTGGACCTGGCAGCAGCATGAGGAGTTGGTACGGGGGCCATGGCAGATTACGGGCCTGGCAGCAGCAATGGGAGGCCCGTAATCTGCCAGCACCCTATGACAAAATGGAACCCACCAGCAGTGTGAGGAGACCTGAAAGTGGCACATGGCAGAGTGGGGCGATGGAGACAGCAGCAATGGGAGGCCGTACAGGGACCCATGACAGATTACGGGCCTGGCAGCAGCATGAGGAGGCGGTACAGGGGCCCATGACAGATTACGGGCCTGGCAGCAGCAATGGGAGGCCGTAATCTGCCAGCACCCTATGACAAAATGGAACCCACCAGCAGTGTGAGGAGACCTGAAAGTGGCACATGGCAGAGTGTGGCGATGGAGACAGCAGCAATGGGAGGCCGTACAGGGACCCATGAGACACTCTGGACCTGGCAGCAGCATGAGGAGGCGGTATGGGGGCCCATGGCAGATTACGGGCCTGGCAGCAGCAATGGGAGGCCCGTAATCTGCCAGCACCCTATGACAAAATGGAACCCACCAGCAGTGTGAGGAGACCTGAAAGTGGCACATGGCAGAGTGTGGCGATGGAGACAGCAGCAATGGGAGGCCGTACAGGGACCCATGAGACACTCTGGACCTGGCAGCAGCATGAGGAGGCGGTACGGGGGCCCATGGCAGATTATGGGCCTGGCAGCAGCAATGGGAGGCCCGTAATCTGCCAGCACCCTATGACAAAATGGAACCCACCAGCAGTGTGAGGAGACCTGAAAGTGGCACATGGCAGAGTGTGGCGATGGAGACAGCAGCAATGGGAGGCCGTACAGGGACCCATGACAGATTACGGGCCTGGCAGCAGCATGAGGAGGCGGTACGGGGGCCCATGGCAGATTATGGGCCTGGCAGCAGCAATGGGAGGCCCGTAATCTGCCAGCACCCTATGACAAAATGGAACCCACCAGCAGTGTGAGGAGACCTGAAAGTGGCACATGGCAGAGTGTGGCGATGGAGACAGCAGCAATGGGAGGCCGTACAGGGACCCATGAGACACTCTGGACCTGGCAGCAGCATGAGGAGGCGGTACGGGGGCCCATGGCAGATTATGGGCCTGGCAGCAGCAATGGGAGGCCTGTAATCTGCCAGCACCCTATGACAAAATGGAACCCACCAGCAGTGTGAGGAGACCTGAAAGTGGCACATGGCAGAGTGTGGCGATGGAGACATGGGCCCCCTGGCCACGCTTGACTTTCTGGCCACATAGTCGACATACGGCTACGTTTACTTCCTCGGGCGGCTTGACGAAAAATTGCCACACCGCCGAGTAGGAAACTTTGCCCCCGCTACTCCTCACTGGCTGACTGCTACTTCCTCCGTGCACACCGGCACCACTACTGGCCGTGGTGGTAGGCTGCAGTGGAGCTGGTGCTCTTCTCCGTGGCCGTTTGCCTCCACTGACACTGCTGCGACCCTGCTGCCTCCTGGGCAACCCACCGACTGTTTTGCTCGCTGCCAAGCTGGCACCCTCTTCTCCTGATGATGCGGAAGCAATAGCCTGATGACGACGAGGCTGCCAAGTGCGATCAGCCTCATCATCATTAATTAGGGTCTCCGCCTCACTACTAGCCCCCTCGGCTGCGTGTGGGTCAGGAGACAGTCCTGTCTCTAGACCGGCTACCGAGCCACTCTCCTCGCCAGTACTTCTTCGCCTGGCTGCTGAAGAGGCGGATGTCTCCCCCCGTTCCTGACCGCCCTCTGTTAGCTCTTCCTCACTGTACAGTGGGGCTGAGCCCACAGCATGCGATACTTCGCTTGGTGAGGGAACACCAAAGGACAGGGGCAGGTAGAGGACACGTGATTTCAGTGGGCTTGCTTCCGGGCCATGCCAACTAACGGTTGTGTCTGACGTACCCAACGACCGTTGGCTGTAGGTGTCAGAGGTGACCTGGGAAGAGGAAGACGACCGAGCCAACCAATCGATGATGGCAGGGTTTTCGGTGGAGACACGACCGCTGGATGACGCCGGGAGCACTGGCCTCTGGCTGCGACTAGTGCTGCCTTGACCCCTTCCTCTGCTGCCACGTCTGCTCGCTCCTGAAACATTGCCTCCTCTGCGTGTTGTCTGACATACTCTTTAATTCAACGATTCTGTGTCCCTGAGTAACGATTCTGTGTCTGTCCCTGAGTAACAATTCTGTGTCCCTCAGTAACAATTCTGTGTCTGTCCCTGAGTAACAATTCTGTGTCCCTCAGTAACAATTCTGTGTCCCTCAGTAACAATTCTGTGTCCCTCAGTAACAATTCTGTGTCCCTCAGTAACAATTCTGTGTCTGTCCCTCAGTAACAATTCTGTGTCCCTGAGTAACAATTCTGTGTCCCTTAGTAACAATTCTGTGTCCCTGAGTAACAATTCTGTGTCCCTGAGTAACAATTCTGTGTCCCTGAGTAACAATTCTGTGTCCCTCAGTAACAATTCTGTGTCCCTCAGTAACAATTCTGTGTCTGTCTGTCAGGGATCCTACAGCGGTAGCCTCTAGCACTCCACAGACCGGATTCCCCCAAGGCGCGGAATCTAAGTCCCTACCTGCTTGTTCACCAGGGCCCCTGATGGTGGGGATGGACTTGGAGCAGGCCGAGACCAGGTCGCGGCCCTTGAGTTCACCCAGCTGTGGTAGAAGCACCGTTGGAGGTGTATAGCAGGTGAGAGTCTGATGTGAGGAGGTCACAAGAGCAGCGTCAGGCAGGCTGGGTTGGTAACAGTGGTGGCAGCGTGGTACAAAGTCAGCAGGCAGAGGAATAAACTGGTCACAAGCCGGGTTCGTTAACAGGAGATCAGAACGTGCAGGGTTAAGCAGGAGAATGTTCAGACAAGCCAGGGATCAGAGCAGGAGAAGACAGCAGTATCAGGAACAGGCTGGGTCGGCAACAAGGTATTCAGGAACACTGGATCAAACAGGAACACAGGTAACAGGTAAGACCATACGGCACTTGAGCATTGCAGGAGCTGGGTTTAAATAGGCCGCCCAACTCCTGACAGGCGCTCCTGGGTCCTAGTGCCTGCCCGGCGCCGTCATCGGTGACAGGGGCGCCTGGGTCCTAGTGCCTGCCTGCCTGTATGTCTTGTCAGGATTCTACGCATGTGCAGATTCGATCGCCGAGGCAATCTTCCCATTCCCTGACACTGTCCCTGAGTAACAATTCTGTGTCTGTCCCTGAGTAACAATTCTGTGTCCCGGAGTAACAATTCTGTGTCCCGGAGTAACAATTCTGTGTCTCTCAGTAACAATTCTGTGTCCCTCAGTAACAATTCTGTGTCCCTCAGTAACAATTCTGTGTCCCTCAGTAACAATTCTGTGTCCCTCAGTAACAATTCTGTGTCTGTCCCTGAGTAACAGTTCTGTGTCCCTGAGTAACAGTTCTGTGTCCCTGAGTAACAATTCTGTGTCCCTGAGTAACAATTCTGTGTCTGTTCCTGAGTAACAATTCTGTGTCCCGGAGTACCAATTCTGTGTCCCGGAGTAACAATTCTGTGTCCCGGAGTAACAATTCTGTGTCTCTCAGTAACAATTCTGTGTCCCTCAGTAACAATTCTGTGTCTGTCCCTGAGTAACAATTCTGTGTCCCTGAGTAACAGTTCTGTGTCCCTGAGTAACAATTCTGTGTCCCTGAGTAACAATTCTGTGTCCCTGAGTAACAGTTCTGTGTCCCTGAGTAACAGTTCTGTGTCCCTCAGTAACAATTCTGTGTCCCTCAGTAACAATTCTGTGTCCCTCAGTAACAATTCTGTGTCCCTCAGTAACAATTCTGTGTCCCTCAGTAACAATTCTGTGTCTGTCCCTCAGTAACAATTCTGTGTCCCTCAGTAACAATTCTGTGTCTGTCCCTCAGTAACAATTCTGTGTCCCTCAGTAACAATTCTGTGTCTGTCCCTGAGTAACAGTTCTGTGTCCCTGAGTAACAATTCTGTGTCCCTGAGTAACAGTTCTGTGTCCCTGAGTAACAGTTCTGTGTCCCTGAGTAACAATTCTTTGTCCCTCAGTAACAATTCTGTGTCCCTCAGTAACAATTCTGTGTCTGTCCCTCAGTAACAATTCTGTGTCTGTCCCTCAGTAACAATTCTGTGTCCCTCAGTAACAATTCTGTGTCCCTCAGTAACAATTCTGTGTCCCTCAGTAACAATTCTGTGTCCCTCAGTAACAATTCTGTGTCCCTCAGTAACAATTCTGTGTCTGTCCCTGAGTAACAATTCTGTGTCTGTCCCTGAGTAACAGTTCTGTGTCCCTGAGTAACAGTTCTGTGTCCCTGAGTAACAGTTCTGTGTCCCTCAGTAACAATTCTGTGTCTGTCCCTGAGTAACAATTCTGTGTCCCTCAGTAACAATTCTGTGTCCCTCAGTAACGATTCTGTGTCCCTCAGTAACGATTCTGTGTCCCTGAGTAACGATTCTGTGTCCCTGAGTAACGATTCTGTGTCCCTGAGTAACGATTCTGTGTCCCTCAGTAACAATTCTGTGTCCCTGAGTAACGGTTCTGTGTCCCTGAGTAACGATTCTGTGTCCCTCAGTAACAATTCTGTGTCCCTGAGTAACAGTTCTGTGTCCCTGAGTAACAGTTCTGTGTCCCTGAGTAACAATTCTGTGTCCCTCAGTAACAATTCTGTGTCCCTAAGTAACAATTCTTTGTCCCTGAGTAACGATTCTGTGTCCCTCAGTAACGATTCTGTGTCCCTGAGTAACGATTCTGTGTCCCTGAGTAACAATTCTGTGTCCCTGAGTAACAATTCTGTGTCCCTGAGTAACAATTCTGTGTCCCTAAGTAACGATTCTGTGTCCCTAAGTAACGATTCTGTGTCCCTAAAGTATCTGTGGCCCTAACTCTGTCCCTAATACAAAGAGGTCTGTCTCTCTTGAATGACCGGAGGCAAATGGAGAATTGTAAGATGGCCGCAATTTATAGCTCCACCATTACACAGTGCTGGCTGGCTGGCTGCTGATTGGCTAATGCGATCACATGTCATGAATGAATGCATTATGGGTCAGCGCGCCTTGTCTGCGCGCCTTCCCAGAGATCCCCGCTCCATCGCCACACATGTCGCCGCCATTTTTGGAAAATTTTGATTCGCGCATCCGAAGTCTGCTAATTTTCGGATTCGGCGCGAATCAAATATTTCCCAATATTCGAAACGAATTCCACTTCGCCAAGTTCGATTCGCTCATCTCTAGTTAATACCATTAAACTTCATTATAGGCATTTGTGGTGCGGTTTTAACGCTTGGCAAACGCCTATCAAATACCTCAAAAACACTCATAGCGTGTTGGACAGGCATTTGGGAAGCGAATTGAAGGGTAGGGCTGAGCTGCTCTCTGTGTGTCTTATGGACACACAACCAGCTCAGGAGTGAGCACGCATGAGTACCCCATAGCAAGCAGCTTTCTATGTTGGGCACTCGGGGAGCCATCAGGAATGCGATTGGGGGACAACAGAAAAGTAGGATTGGGGCTGCTCTGTGTAAGACCATTGCACAGAGCAGGTACGTTTGTTGTTCAAATAAAAAAATGAAACCTTTAGAATCCCTTTAAAGCTGCACCCCAGCAGCACTGGCTTTCATACGAAAATTGGGGCCTCAGCGATCTCAGCATGTACAGTCTGGCATTTTACTACTGAATGCTACAACATAGAAACATTTAATAACAGCTAATAAGAAACTGCACAGATCATAATTTAATTTTTTAATGCAGGTGTCAGGCACATCTATTTCTTAAAGAGCCCAAGAGCCCTCCATGTGTCCAAACCTCTGAGTGGTGCACGGAAGCGAAAGAAGAGGCAGGAGTTGGAAGAAAAACTATGTAGAATTCTAAAAACAACTGTTTTTCTTGTACTAGCATCTTCTTCAGAAGATCCACTTGTAGGTACATCTTCTTAGGAAGTGATTCCTGCTCAAAGTACATCTGAATTTGGCTCTGAAGCTGATACAGTGGAGTCTTCTGATCAACTTACACCACTAACACCACCAATGCCCATGGAGTTGGAGAAACCAGGTCTATTCAGAAATATTGGTTTGCTGCCTAGTTTCTGTACTGTGGAAATGCAAGAGCCTATTGCTGAAGCAGTTGATATACTGCCAGAATCTGTGGAGGTTTTATGACTGACATCGGTTTGTGGCCCAACTCATCTACTCTGAGATGCAAGAGTACGGGTCCAAAAATGAGAATTTGGCAGTGAGAAAACCTCTGGAACAACTGAGAAATTAAGGATTTGCTAAATCATTTAAAGATGGACATTGCTGTACTGTAGATATGTTTATGTGTAACTGTCGCAATTTAGACAAGGTTGAACGGAAGTGGCTTTGCTACTCAAAAAACACAGGCTGAATCTACTGTTTTGACTGTAAATTGTTTAGTTCATCACGGAGTCGCTTAAGCCAATGATGGCTTAAGCGACTGGAAACATGAATGAATTTCATGAGCTGTCTCAAAACCATATTTGTGCTGTGATTTTTACAGCCAAATATTCAAAACTGGAGGGTCAGATTGACTATAAAATGCAACAACAGATTGAAGAGCTGACAAGCTACGGTCAAAACCCAGTAAAATATTTGCTTAGTATCATCACTGGATCCAGACGCAATGGTAACTATCTAGGTATTCTGGAATTACTGTCAGGGTATGATGCTTTCCTAGTACATCACATCCAAACAAAAGCAAACAAGGGCAAAGGATGTACAAGCCATCTCTCAGCAAATGTCTGTGGGGAACTTATACAGGTTGCCAGGGAAAAAATCTTAGAACATGTCATCAATCGGGTTTAAAGTACTACTCGGTATTTCTAGAGTCATCTGAAGATTATTCCCATACTGATCAGCTCACTGTGCGATACTTAGAAGCAAATCAACCTGTGGAGCATTTTGTAACCTTCTTACCCTCAACGAGGCATAAAAGAGAAGAAATGCCAAATGTGCTCCTAAAATTCCTTAATAGCGTTGAACTTACTTAGGAAAGGAGGTGGGGTTGGTTTGCTTCTATCCCCACTGAGCTCCTTTCAAGTCCTGCCTAACCCTCCCTCTCTTCTTTTGAGACTCACTGCATTTGGCTGTTTTCTGCCATTTCTCTGAGGATTGCAGTGATCTATCGACCTTCTGGACCGGTGTCCCGCTTTCTTGATGATCTCTCCGCCTGGCTACCCTACTTTCTGTCCTCTTAACTACCCACTATCATTCTTGGAGATTTTAACATCCCCATTAATGTTAACAAACCGGCTACATCCCAACTCTTCAACATAACCTCATCTTTTGTCTTAACCCAATGGACACAGTCCTCCACTCACTCTGATGGGAATACATTAGACCTCGTTTTCTCCCATCGTTGTACTCCCTACAACCTCACAAACACCCCCTGTCCTCTCTCCGTTCACAATCTCATCACCTTTACAGTGTCCTCATCTTCAAACACCTATCCCTCCAAGCAGCAAACAATTACCCGCAGAAACCTACACAACTTGAACCCTGCTCCTTTCCACTCTGCAACTGACCGCCTCTATGACAAAATTTCTCCCCTGTCCTGCCCTGACCTGGCCACTGCAGTCTACAACAGTTTGCTTTCATCCACATTAGACTCACTTGCTCCTCTAACAACATGAATCATCAGGCCACGACCATTACAACCTTGGCAGACTGATGACACCAGAAATCGTAAGAGACATAGTCATGCACTGGAGCGACTGTGGCATAAAACCAAATCTCACCAAGCTTTCACCCTAAATAAATCTCCTTTCTTTGTCAGCCTCATCAATAACTTGTCATCCAGTCCTCGTCGTCTCTTCTCCACTTTTAACTCTTTACTTTCTCAACCTGCACCTCCACCCAGTACCTCACTTACAGCTTACGAGATTGCAAATCATTTCAAAAATAAGATTGATGCAACTCGTAGGGGCATCGCCACCGCACAGACATCCATCCCACTTAGCATACCTTATACTAAACCCCCCTCAACACTTCCCTCTTTTGACCTTGCTACTACCAAAGAGGTCACTAAGGTTTTCTCAGAAGCCCGTCTCACTACCTGCCCCCTGGATCCTGTAACCTCACAACTACTACGGTCACCCTCTTCTTCCATCCTATGCTCCCTCACTCATATCTTCAATCTCTCCCTCTCTAACGGTGCCTTGCCTTCCCCTCCCCTCTAAAGCATGCACACATCCCTCCCATACTTAAAAAGCGCTCCCTGGACCCCACCAACCTGAACAACTTAAGACCCATCTCCCTGCTTCCATTTACCTCAAAACTCTTAGAATGCTTAGTCTACAATCACCCTTTGCTCTACCTCACTGACAACAACCTTCTTGACCCTTTACAGTCTGGATTTCGCTCACAACACTCCACTGAAACTGCCCTACTAAAACTCACTCATCTACTAACTGCTAAAACCAATGGCCACTACTCTATACTGTTACTGCTTGACCTATCCACGACTTTTGATACTGTTGACCATCCCCTCCTCCTCAAAAAAACTCCACTCTCTTGGCCTCCGAGACTCTGCTCTCTCCTGATTCTTCTTCTACCTATCGCAGCATTTCTTCAGCGTTACCTATAACTCTGGCTCCTCCTCTCCACTCCCTCTTTCTGTAGGGGTCCCTCAAAGTCCTGTCCTTGGACACCTACTCTTCTCCATCTACGCCTCCTCCCTTGGTCACTTGATAAACTCCCATGGCTTTAAGTACCATCACTATGCTGATAACACACAAATCTCTTTCTACTCCTCACCTCACCCCTTCAGTCTCCTCTCGCATTACTAGCCTACTAAGTGACATGGGCCTTTCAAAGAGAAATTTTGTAATGACAAAAGGTTTGCAAAGATGGAGGTGGAAGAGGAGACCCCCAGTTCTGACCCCTCGCCCCCTCATGGTAAGGTAAGCAGCCCTATGCCTTCTCAAAAATTGTGCTGTCGTCTCTTCTGAAAGGAAGTCTTCTGTGAAGAATTCTAAAAAAAAAAAAAAGCAAAAGATGAGAGCATCTCTGAGTTTGACTGGCAATACCTAGAGGGAAGAAGGAAGGTTGTGAGGCAGAAAACGTGGGCAGTGGGGACGGAACAGGGACAGGAAGCTCCAGTGCCTGTCTCCAACTAATTTTCCAATTTAGATATTTCTTTATCAGGTACTTCTGAATGTAGTTCAGAATCTGAAATGGAGTTTGAGGAAGCCTTAAAAAAAAAAAAGGCTTCTGATGATGAGCAGCAGAGGGGAGCTAAGAAGCAATCCACCCAATAACAAAAATGGTGGTCCCCCCTACTCTAAAAGTGGTGACAGTAAATGTCACCAGCATTAAGTCAGTAAGAGCTCATTCTATGGCCTTCTTTTTGTTCAGCCAATTAAATTTTGAAATTTTATTTTGCAAGAGACTAGGCTCACCTTCTTGGCAGATATTCATATGGTCAAGAGAGTGGAGGTATGGTCCATCTTAATGGTCTCTTTCGGCCGAGCCTTACAGCGGTGTTGTTTAAAACTGGCATGGTAACTGTCTGGAGGGTTATTGAGGTGGAGATTGGGAGATGTATGGTCTTAGACTTCCTTGTGGGAGGGCAGGACTTGCGCCTAAATAATATTTATGCGGCGCACACAAATTGGACAAGAAATGCCTTTTTACAAGGATCAAGACTTTTCATTTTACAAAGTGGTCTTTGGAGGTGACTTTAATACTGTGACTAGGCCCAAGGAGAGGAATCACTTCAAAGACAAGCTGAGATATGATAGCATTTTTTTGAATAGTATGGTTAGGGATGCTGGTCTTGTGGATGTGAACATTAAGCACCTCCCAGACAACACAGGGTTTACTTTTAATAGAGGTAATAGCCAGAGTAGGATAGATAAGTTTGTTTTTTAAAGGATACCTCTGCTTTCTCTCCCCCAGTGGTGCAGGAAGTAGCGTTCTCTGATCACTGTATGCTATCTGTGATCTTGAATGCTTTAGACTCTCTTCAGGAGGGGCAAGGGCATCTGGAGATTGAATTCAACACTTTTCAAGGAAGAACATGTTAGAAAATCCTTTGAGGAATTCTTTCAGACACAGGTGACCATCCTGGATTCAGCAAGGCTGAGTGGTGGGAGCTGACCAATAAGAGGGGCCTAGCCAATAAAAATTAGTTTGATACACACGACCTACCAAAGGTTGCGGAGGAAGCTGAATATTCTTGTCTTGACAGGAGAAGATCCTGGGGCAATCTCTGAGGTGAAACTCCTTACTCAGGAAGTGTCAATATGACCGGCATGCCTCTTTGGTTCTGGAGAGGTACTATGGGAAGTACCACTCGCCCAATCCTTACCAGAACTGCAAACAAGGTGTAGCAGTTAAGAAGGTCGTAGGCCTTAAGGATAGTACAGGTTCCTTGACAAAGTCCAGGTCAGGGATCCTGGAAGTTGTGGGGTTCTTTTATACTGAACTTCTTGGGAGGAAAGAGCTTAATAGAGGCAAGATGGAAAGCATTATGGACTCTACTCCAGGTCTAAATGGTGGTGATGTTCCATTGATGAATTTGACAAAGGAGATAACTGTTGAAGAGGTGATGAGGGCAATTGAGCAGCTAGCCATCAAAAAGTCACCTGGACCGGATGGCTTGACGGACGAGTTTTACAAAGCTTTTAGGTCTATTCTGGCCCCGCATTTAGTAGAGATTTTGAACAGCTGCCTCGTTTAGGAGACTCTTACCCCTTCCATGATGCACTCAGCTGTGATTCTTCTGTCAAAAGGTAAGGATCCTTCGATGATTGAGAATTGGCGCCCCATCAGCCTTTTCAATGTTGATAGAAAAGTGCTGGCGCAGATACTTTTCTGGCACTTATCGTCAGTAGCAGTCTTTGCTTTCTCGCCATCAGCACTGTTCGGTCAAAGATTGGAGCACCTTCACAGTGGTGTTAGCTGTCCGGGAGGCCCTGGAGCACTGCAGGGCTGCAGGCTGGGGTAAGTATTTGCTGGCATTGGATCAGGCAAAGGTTTTTGGTCGTGTCAACCATGAGTACCTGTGGCTGCTCCTTAGTAAGTGTGGTCTGCCAGTTGGCTTTGTCAATTGGTTGAAAGTCTTGTATAAGGAGCCAGAAAGCTTCCCTTATTAATGGTTGGGTTGGGCAGTCCTTTGAGGTTGGCTCTGGGGTGCATCAGGGTTGTCCCCTGAATCCATTGCTCTATGTGTTTGCAATCGACCCATTCATCAGGAGGCTAGAGAGTGGCCTTTTGTGTGGGGTACCAACGGGGCTCCCGGGTGAGCCACCTTTGAGGGTTGTTGCCTATGTGGACGATGTATCAGTGATTGTCACTGGGACAAATGAAGCAGAGGAGGTGGTCTCTCTGATCTTGGAGCCTGATGCTTCAGAGTACCATGATGTCAATCAGGATAAGAGTAAAGTTGTCTGGATGGGAAAGGAGGTGAGGTGTTTGATCTGCCGGACGCCTTTCCAATGCCCAAGGAAAAAATTAAGATACTAGGCATTGAATTCGGACCCGGCGATTATGGCCTTAAAAAATGGGAAGGCAGGCTGGAAGTTGCCAATACTAGGATGATCAGCTGGAAGAGATGGAAGCTATCTCTAAGGAAAAGGTTTGATTTGATTAAGACTTACCTGATTCCAATCTTCTTGTATGTCAGCTTTGTCTGCATTTTGCCAGTGTCTCTCTATGCTAGGGTCTCTAGTGTGTTCTTCCAGATGCTTTAGCGGAACAGACTGAACCTCATCAAGAGGAATGTCACCTATCTGTCCAGGAGGGAGGGAGGCTTAGGTATGGTCAACCCAGTTCATTTCTTTTCACTGCTTTTTCTCAAGTTTAACATTGGTAATATGCTTACAGTGGAACCTCCTGGATGGGCAAGCACGTTTAGATCTTGTCCACCTTCTTCCCAAAGTCGTAGAAAAGGCATAAACCAAGTAAAGAATCTCAGAGGTCATAGGAGTTAGCTTCCAGCCTATGTCTCTCCGTGCTTGAAGTTGTTGCAGCAGTCCATATGAGCCGGGTCTTGAGCAAAGTCTTTCATGATTCACTGGCCTTAAGGGATTGCCCAGGTGAAATTATGAGGGAAGGGTTAAGGCTGATTCATTTGGATAGAATCCCCCTTAAATGTAGGGATCTGGCCTGGCTGTGCTTCCATAGGAGGCTCTATGTTTGGGGCAATTTGAAATATCGCAGTGAGATGGATTGCAGTTGTCCTCGGGAGGAGTGTGCAGGTGAAGAGGAGACTATGGACCATTTTCTGCTTCATTGCCCTTTTAACATAGAGGTATACAAACAGGCGTGGCAGGTCCTTTGTGTTCTTTTCCTCTCTAGGCTGGGTTATGCTGAGTGGGCATACGGAACATTCAACAGTGGTGGGGTTTTTTGTTCGGACACACCTCTTTTAGTTAGCCTAGTAGTCTGTTTATTTCACCTGGAACGCACAGTGTCAGGTCACCACTCGGCATAAAATCCTTCTTGTTCAGGTGTGGGTGTGTGACATTTTGCATGAGGTGGGGAAGATTCGGGTGCTTGAGCAAGTGGGGTCAGGGGCTTGGTTAAAGGCCTGGAGATGTTTCAAGCCCCCCTGACTACCAGGAGTCCCTTTCTGGGGTGTGGCTGTCTGTCTCTTATCGCCTTAGTTTTGGCTGCATACATAGGTGATGGGTTGTGCCTCTTAGGCACTCTCTGCTGTTTTATGTAAATGGTTTTCAATAGTCTGAAAATTTTGGTAGTAAACTATGTATATATTGTATATATTCTGGATATGGATGTACATTCCTATTGTTTTCTGTTGTATGACCTTATTATTATGTTTTTTCCTTTTGTATAAAATTCTGTTGCTTATTTTCAATAAAAGATCAATAATGCCCCACCATTGGTGTCAGGGTGGGAAGAATAGTGCCCCATCACTGGTGTCAGTGGGAGGAAAAGTGCCCCATCATTGGTGTCAGTGGGAGGAAAAGTGCCCCATCATTGGTGTCAGTGGGAGGAAAAGTGCCCCATCATTGGTGTCAGTGGGAGGAAAAGTGCCCCATCATTGGTGTCAGTGGGAATAGTACCCCATCATTGGTGTCAGTTGGAGGAATAGTGCCCCATCATTGGTGTCAGTGGGAATAGTACCCCATCATTGGTGTCAGTGGGAGGAATAGTGTCCCATCCTTAGTTTCAGTGGGAGGATAGTGCCCCATCATTGGTGTAAGTGACACCAATGATGGGGGCACTATTCCACTCACACTGATACTAATGATGGGGCACTATTACTCCCACTGACACCAATGATGCTTACGTTGCTGACCCCCTGCTCCAGCCCTGGCTCCCTCCCTCTGCCATCCATAGCCAGCATACCTGGCTGCAGCAGCACCATCTGCTCTGCCCAGATCCCGGCCGCACAGCACAGACACTTACCTTACTGATCAGCTGTCTTCCTTCTCCAGCCGCTCTCCTCCTCTTCACTCCAATCAGCTTCCTCAATCCTCTTGCTGCCGTTCAGCTCCTCCTCTCTGCCTGTGTGCTTTCCCTGAGCTACAGATCCAGCGGCCAATCACTGGTGAGGAGACGGACCTTGCAGAAGGAGGTACAGGCTGCCATAGGCCACCCACTGAGCCCCAGGGGTGTGGCCAGCATGTCATCCCATCCACATCCAAGAACCAGGTAAATGAAGACACCAGACAACCTCTCTACCCTCCTCCAGCAGCGCCTCGTGGATCAGATCGAAGTTGGACATGGAGTCACGGACACAGATAGGACACATAGCAGCAGTCCCTGTCCTAATTGTCCCTTCCGTGGAAAAGGGGGAGTTCGGCGCCACCCCCCTGAAAAGTGCCGCCCTGGGCAAATGCCTTTCCTCCTTCCCCACAAGTGCACACCAGTGTTTCCAACTATATTTATATTAAGAATTAAAACAAAAAATGACATCTTTGCTCTTTTATGTAAATGTCAATGGATGGGAACAGGTGTTATTAAAAAATCCACCCCCCCGTGTTGTTAAATGCATCGAATGCACAAAACTTCCTGAAAGGTTACGGTGTTTTACCATCAATAACACCCCAAATTCATTTTTTCTGCAGCTGTTTCACTGATGAAAATATTTAACTTTTTTTGGTAGGTAACATCCTGGGTTCTGCAAAAATATGTTTGTTGATTTATGGTGAGCTGACCCCAATCATTAATTGGACTGCTGTTTCCCAACGATAAAAATGTTAAATTGTTTAGGACTGACTGCTACATTGGTTATTTTTGTTTGCATTTCCTTCATTCTGTTTCAGCATCATTCTTCTCAGTTTGATTTGTCATATTGATCTTTTGACTCTACTTAAATATACTTGCATGATCCAGAATAATTTTGAATACACGCTATATAAGGTAGTGTGGCCTAACAGTGATTTATTAAATAGAAACCCCTATTCTCATTCCCTAACTTAGAATTTTGGGGCTAAAAAATATACTTTACATTTTGGCAACTAATTTGTTTTCCCCTGACAAAGAGGGCTATACCATTGAAATGCGTTGGTAAGTAGGACAGCACAAGCATTTTCAGTCCAGTTGCCTAGGGAGCAAGCCTCTGAAGAGGAAACCTTGTGACACTGCATATTTAATCCTTATTCTTTCAAAACTACATCTAATCAATATTTTAATCTTTTTTTTTTAATGGCATAGTGATACCATCCAAGGAACGAGAATTTTGTCCTTTTTTTATTAGAACAACTTTCTCAATAAATTCTTGGAGATATAGGCTCAGGCAAGAGCTGAGCAGTGAATGTTACCTGGAGAAACAAGAAATGTGTGGCTACACTGCCCATGAAATACAGAGACACATTGCAGACTCATCTGCATTTTGATATAAGGATTGCCCTGTTTCTACTATAAAGAGGAGTTACATTCCTGGGATTTCTTGCATCCAGATAATCTTTAAACCGATGCATAAATAATAGGAAAATCCATATAATTTTGCAAAAAAGTTTTTTTATCTTTATCCTAGATGACAAGCAATTGAGCTGCAAGTTTTAAATGACTTGCTAAGCTATTGCTAGACTTGCCAGGCTTCACGAGGTTGTTGCCCAACTGCAAAATGTCTGCATTGCATGACTTCAGATCAACTTTCTTTGCAAACATTCTGCAAGTCTGCTGCAAGTTCTGGTTCAGTTATCCTACAAATTTTGTCAACTAGAACTTGTGCTTCAAGTGCTCTGCAAATGTACAATTTGCCAATGAAAATGTGCAGCAAGTTAACAAGACTTACAATTCAACATTGCCACTAGAGATGAGCGAATTATTCAAAAATTCGGTTCGGCTGATTCGCCGAATTCGCCGAATAAATTCGCTTCGAGCCGAATATATTCGCTGCGAATTTAACTTATAAAAAGGGTGTTTCTAGGCTTCAGAGAGCCTTTATATTAGTGCAGAACACTGTACCTTTAATTTAAATGCCCTTGGAGTCTGCTGGGGAAGAGAAATAATACTGTCAGTCAGTATGACATGCAGATGAGTGCCGTCGATCTTAGAATCACCGCACACTTCACTCATTTGGGCAGTCACGGGGCCAAAACCAGAGTGTGGAGCCACAGTGTGGCGGTGGAGGCAGCAGCAATGGGAGGCCATACAGCACCCTATGACAAAATGGAACCCACCAGCAGTGTGAGGAGACCTGAAAGTGGCACATGGAAGAGTGTGGCGATGGAGACAGCAGCAATGGGAGGCCGTACAGGGACCCATGACACACTCTGTACCTGGCAGCAGCATGAGGAGGCGGTACAGGGGCCCATGACAGATTACGGGCCTGGCAGCAGCATGAGGAGTCGGTACGGGGGCCCATGGCAGATTACGGGCCTGGCAGCAGCATGAGGAGGCAGTACAGGGGCCCATGGCAGAGTGGCGGAGCGTAAGCAGCTAAAATTGAAGGCCATACAGAGGCCTATGTTAAAAAGTCCCCCCAGCAGCAGCGTGGGGAGACGACTATCAAGAGTCCAATGGCAGAGTGGCGGAGCAGAAGCAGCTTCAATTGAAGGCCATACACAGGCCTAGGTTTAAAAGTCCCTCACAGTTAATTCCAATAACGAACTCTACTCCTCCGTGCAATCTACTTACGAGACCCTGGGCAGGTCTGGGTCCAATTTGTGGTAGAGACTGGTTTTGTTCAGCCATGCTTGAGCGAGTAATAACAGGTCTGTGCTGCCCTTTGGTGTCTGGCTTAATGCGCACAACACTGAACGTCCCAGCGTTTGTCAACGATTTGCCGTTAAGTGATGCAAACCCGCTGAACCACGTTCATGAGGAGCCGGTACAGGGGGCCATGAATCAGTATGGACCTGGCAGCAGCGTGAGCAGACGACAGAGGCACATGGCGCAGGGTGGCGGTGTAGGCAGCATTATTCTGAAGCCATACACAGGCCTAGGTTAAAAAGCGGAAGCCGTCAGCAGCGTGAGCAGACGACAGAGACACATGGCGCAGGGTGGCGGTGGATGCAGCAGTATTCGGAAGCCAAACACAGGCCTCGGTTAAAAAGCGGAAGCCGTCAGCAGCGTGAGCAGACGACAGAGGCACATGGCGCAGGGTGGCGGTGGAGGCAGCAGCAGTGGAAGGCCATACTGCACCCTATCACAAAATGGAACCCACCAACAGTGTAAGGAGACCTGAAAGTGGCACATGGCAGAGTCTGGCGATGAAGTCAGCAGCAATGGGAGGCCGTACAGGGACCCATGACACACTCTGGACCTGGCAGCAGCATGAGGAGGCGGTACAGGGGCCCATGACAGATTACGGGCCTGGCAGCAGCATGAGGAGTCGGTACGGGGGCCCATGGCAGATTACGGGCCTGGCAGCAGCATGAGGAGGCAGTACAGGGGCCCATGGCAGAGTGGCGAAGCGTAAGCAGCTTAAATTGAAGGCCATACAGAGGCCTATGTTAAAAAGTCCCCCCAGCAGCAGTGTGGGGAGACGACTATCAAGAGTCCAATGGCAGAGTGGCGGAGCAGAAGCAGCTTCAATTGAAGGCCATACACAGGCCTAGGTTAAAAAGTCCCCCCAGCAGCAGCGTGGGGAGACGACTATCAAGAGTCCAATGGCAGAGTGGCGGAGCAGAAGCAGCTTCAAGTGAAGGCCATACACAGGCCTAGGTTAAAAAGTCCCCCCAGCAGCAGTGTGGGGAGACGACTATCAAGAGTCCAATGGCTGAGTGGCGATCTGGGAAGTCAGCGTTGTGATTGCAGATGCAATGCAGAAATTCTACGAAGTAATGCCGTGGGTGCGAAGAAGATCATATACCGTCGTACTTACATCCATAAGACTTAACAACCTGCGAACCGGGAGCTTTATTGCCCTGACCCGCTGAGCAGCTTCTGGGATACCCAAGAGGCCCATGGCAGAGTGGCGGAGCGTAAGCAGCTTCAGTTAAAGGCCATACAGAGGCCTATGTTAAAAAGTCCCCCCAGCAGCAGCGTGGGGAGACGACTATCAAGAGTCCAATGGCAGAGTGGCGGAGCGGAAGCAGCTTCAATTGAAGGCCATACACAGGCCTAGGTTAAAAAGTCCCCCCAGCAGCAGTGTGGGGAGACGACTATCAAGAGTCCAATGGCTGAGTGGCGATCCGGGAAGTCAGCGTTGTGATTGCAGATGCAATGCAGAGATTCTATGAGGTGATGCCGTGGGTGCGAAGAAGATCATATACCGTCGTACTTCCATCCATAAGACGGAACAACCTGCGAACCGGGAGCTTTATTGCCCTGACCCGCTGAGCAGCTTCTGGGATACCCAAGAGTTTGGCTTCTGTGGGGAATATGGTTGAAAACTGAAACTTAAAGGCATGTTGACGGAAGGGCACCAGTGTCAGTGCTCCGGAGGGAATATAGCTTCAAAGCTGCAACTTAAAGGTATATCGACGGTCAGAGACCACAGGAAGTGGAGCTTGCGTCTTAAATCGACTGAATGTGGCAGACGTGAAACGTCTACGGGCCGTATATGAAACGGGTTGTTCCTCTTTCTGGAATAAGTGTTGGAAATGGCCACTCTTTTTGGTGTGGCGTTTTGTCTATTTAATTCCGATAACGGACTCTACTCCTCCGTGCAATCTAGTTACGAGACCCTGGGCAGGTCTGGGTCCAATTTGTGGTAGAGACTGGTTTTGTTCAGCCATGCTTGAGCGAGTAATAACAGGTCTGTGCTGCCCTTTGGTGTCTGGCTTAATGCGCACAACACTGAACGTCCCAGCATTTGTCAACGATTTGCCGTTAAGTGATGCAAACCCGCTGAACCACGTTCATGAGGAGCCGGTACAGGGGGCCATGAATCAGTATGGACCTGGCAGCAGTGTGAGGAGACCCGAAAGTGGCACATGGCGCAGGGTGGCGGTGGAGGCAGCAGTATTCGGAAGCCATACACAGGACTAGTTTAAAAAGCGGAAGCCGTCAGCAGCGTGAGCAGACGACAGAGGCACATGGCGCAGGGTGGCGGTGGAGGCAGCAGTATTCGGAAGCCATACACAGGCCTAGGTTTAAAACTGGAACCCAGCAGCGTGAGCAGACGACAAAGACGCACATGGCAGAGGATGGATCTGGCAGCAGTATGAGAAGGCGGTACAGGGGCCCGTGGCACAGTGTGGTGATGGGGGCTACAGCAACTGGATGCCAGAAAGTGGCCGATAGGGCTATATACTGCATGGAATTATAAAGTTGTAAAGACAGCGGCCTATAAGGCTATACACACTATAACAATCATGACTTGATTGACCATTGGCCTATAAGGCTATACACAGCATGAATATCATGACTTATTCTGAGAGTGGTTTGGAAGGCTATATACAAAAAGTAATTCATGAGCTGTCCGGACAGCGGACAATAAGTACATATATACAAATCAATTCATCAGCTGTCCAGCCAGCGGCCTCAAAGGCGACGCATATAGAAAGCAATTCATGAGCTGTTCAGACAGCGGCCTCTAAGGCGACAGATATACAAAGCAATTCCCGAGGTGTTCAGGGAGTGGCCTGAATGGCTAGGTTATTACTAAATATATTTTTGTGGCCAAACATCGACCTATAAATAGATGTCTACACAGTGACAAAAAAGTAGGTCGCCTTACAGCGGCGTATCCTACAAATTGACATTATAAGAAATGGTTTAGACCAACAAAAAAAAAAAAAAAAAAAACTTTGATGCGATGCTATACCTTAGTAGATTGTGGAAAGTCGACAAGTCAAGCGTAACTGTGTACATTACAGAAAATCTTAACAAGACAACCAAACATGTGGCCAAACCGTGACCGATACAACAAGTTAACAATGTAAGAAACAGGAGGGGGCCAAACCGTGGCCAATAAATAAACGGTCCACCTCATTGATGAGATGGACAACACGTGTCAAATAAATATTTAAAAAAATTGCTATTCCATCGGTCTGGAACTGGTCGACTATAAATAATTAAAAAGTTTAAATTCATGTGACAGTCGTCCAGCGACGTATAAATAATTTAAAAACACCAATTCATGAGGGGCCCGACCAGCAGAGCATAAGTCATTAAAAAGGTTCAATTCATGTGACGGTCGTCCAGCGAAGTATAAATAATTTAAAAACCCCAATTCATGAGGGGCCCGACCTGCAGAGTATAAGTCATTAAAAATGTGCAAAACATGAGTCGGCCGACCAGCAGCCTCTCAATAAAATATATATACAAATGTACGGATCAGGTGGAGGTCTTCCATTTGTCCCTAATAACATGTTTGGGGCATGATTCATGGCGGATTTAGTCAGTTGTGTCAGGAACTGGTGGTTTGAAATCCAGACTAATCCACGCCTGATTCATTTTCACAAACGTGAGTCTCTCCACACTTTGGGTGGACAGTCGTGTCCTCCGCGGAGTTACAATACCTCCTGCCGCACTAAACACGCGCTCCGATGCCACGCTACTGGCCGGGCATGACAGCCTTTCAAGGGCAAATTCAGCTAGTTGGGGCCAAAGGTCAAGTTTCGTTGCCCAGTAGTCAAGGGGATTGTCTACCTCGGTTGGCAGGGTGCTGTCCAAGTAGGCCCAAGCCTGTTGTTTGAGGTCCTGCTCCAGGTCCGCCTGATGCTGCTGCTGCTGTGGCTGGTTAGTAGTTTCCTCACTGCGCTGGTGAAGAAAGCTACTCATCATCGACTGCAGACTGAGGCAGCCGCTGCTGGTGGAGCTGCCACTGCTCCTACCACCCCACCCCTCCCCTGCTGCCATGGCAGCGGAACGCGAGCGCACAGGGCCCACAGTGTCTGAGGATGGACGTTGGCGCAGAAAGGCAGAGACCAACTGACTACATAGGTGGTTTTTATAGTACTTTATTTTGGCCTCCCTCTCAGCAGGTGTGAAAAAGGCCACCATTTTTGAACGGTAGCGAGGGTCCAACAAGGTGGACAGCCAAAAGTCATCCCTCTGTCTGATGGTTATTATTCGGCTGTCGCTACGCAAGCAACCGAGCATGCTATGGGCCATTTGTGCCAAGGAATGCGAGGGACTCCCTGCCTCCATCTCCACAGCATACTGCCACGGTGCATCTGGGTCCTCTGTCTCCTCCTCCTCCTCCTCTACCAGATGCTCCTGCTCCTCCACTCCTGTCCGCTGAGTGGAAAAACCACCCATTTCACTCAATAATTCCTGAGCACCAATGTCCTCCTCTACCTCCTCCTCTTCTTCCTGTCCTGCCCCCACAGGGGTCATGTGGCGTTGAGATCTGTGCGCCACGTCTACCGCACCCTGACCAGCCATTGTTAACAGCATTTGTTCCAGGACGTGCAACAGAGGAATGACGTCGTTCATCCCATAGTCCTGCCGACTCACGAATAGCGTGGCCTCCTCAAAGGGCCTGAGCAAGCGGCAGGTGTCACGCATGAGCTGCCAATGGCTGACATCTAAGTTACACAGGGGAGTACCTTTATCCGCTTGTAACATCAGGAAATCGGTGATGGCCTTTCGCTGTTCGTAAAGGCGGTCTAACATATGTAGGGTTCAATTCCACCTTGTTGCAACGTCGCAGATCAGGCAATGCTGTGGAATTCCGTTCTGCCGCTGCAGCTCAAGGAAGGTGTGCTTTGCGGAGTAGGAATGGCTGAAATGCATGCAAAGTTTACGTGACATTTTAAGGATGTCTTGCAGTGGGATGGTGGATTTTAGGAACCGCTTGACAACCAGATTGAACACGTGAGCCATGCATGGTGCATGGCACAACCTTCCTTGACGCAGAGCAGACACCATGTTCTTTCCGTTGTCGGTCAACATGGTTCCGATTTTCAGTTTGCGCGGAGACAGCCATCTGTCGATTTCTCTGTTCATTACACTGAGAAGTTCCTCCCCTGTGTGACTACGTTCGCCAAGGCATACCAGGTGCAGCACAGCGTGACACCGTTGCGCCCTGCACATGTGATATGCCGGTCGGGTAATGGGACTTGGCACGGGGGTGGCGGCTGAGGACACGGCGGAAGAAGAGGTGGTAGAGGCGGACATCTTTTGTGGACCAAGGACGTGCAAACGTGGAGGCAAAAGCGGCGTGACCTGTCCAAGTTGCTGGTGCGGCTGTGCCGGCACCACGTTCACCCAGTGGGCCGTAAATGACATGTACTGTCCCTGACCGTAGTTACAGCTCCACACGTCGGCGCTGCCGTGCACTTTGGCAGAGACCGACATGCTCAAAGACTGGCCCACCATCTCTTCTACATGTGAATGCAGGGCTGGCACTGCCTTTTTGGCGAAGAAATGCCGGCTTGGCACTCTCCACCGCGGCTCGGCACAAGCCATCATTTCTCGGAAAGGTGCTGAGTCCACCACTTGGAAAGGGAGGGACTGCAGCACCAGCAACTTGGACAGGAGGACGTTCAGCTTCTGCACCGTCGGGTGCGTGCTCGCAAACTGTTGTCTCTTGGAAACGGATTCCAAGAAAGACTGCTGACGGAATCCGTGAAGAGGAGTAACAGGAGAAGGAGCATCTGAACGAGCGGAAGATGCCAACGAGCGACAACTCCCCTCAGCAGAGGTGTTGGAGCCTTGACTGGCTGATAGAGGGCGATTGACGTCGGGTGACGGAGCAAGTAACGGAGCGGGTGATGGAGCGGGGGCTGGGGCAGGCAGAACCGCCGTATCTTTATCACGGTTTTCCCAGGCCACCGAATGGGGACGCTGCATATGCTGACACAACGCTGTAGTCCCAACATGGGCCCCCTGGCCACGCTTGACTTTCTGGCCACATAGTCGACATACGGTTACGTTTACTTCCTCGGGCGGCTTGACGAAAAATTGCCACACCGCCGAGTAGGAAACTTTGCCCCCGCTACTCCTCACTGGCTGACTGCTACTTCCCCTGTGCACACCAGCACCACTACTGGCCGTGGTGGTAGGCTGCAGTGGAGCTGGTGCTCTACTGCGTGGCCGTTTGGCTCCACTGACACTGCTGCGACCCTGCTGCCTCCTGGGCAACCCACCGACTGTTTTGCTCGCTGGCAAGCTGGCACCCTCTTCTCCTGATGATGCGGAAGCAATAGCCTGATGACGACGAGGCTGCCAAGTGCGATCAGCCTCATCATCATCAATTAGGGTCTCCACGTCACTACTAGCCCCCTCGGCTGCGTGTGGGTCAGGAGACAGACCTGTCTCTAGACCGGCTACCAAGCCACTCTCCTCGCCAGTACTTCTTCGCCTGGCTGCTGAAGAGGCGGATGTCTCCCCCCGTTCCTGACCGCCCTCTGTTAGCTCTTCCTCACTGTACAGTGGGGGTGAGGGAACACCAAAGGACAGGGGCAGGCCGAGGACACGTGATTTCAGTGGGCTTGCTCCCGGGCCATACCAACTAACGGTTGTGTCTGACGTACCCACCGACCGTTGGCTGTAGGTGTCAGAGGTGACCTGGGAAGAGGAAGACGACCGAGTCAACCAATCGATGACGGCAGGGTTGTCGGTGGAGAAACGACCGTTGGATGACACCGGGAGCACTGGCCTCTGGCTGCGACTAGTGCTGCCTCGACCCCTTCCTCTGCTGCCACGTCTGCTCGCTCTTGAAACATTGCCTCCTCTGCCACTCCTCTGCGTGTTGTCTGACATACTCTTTAATTCAATAAGCACCCCAAAAATAAAACCGGATTTAACTCTTTGAACGTACAATAGTGGTTGTGAAGCAGAAAGTCAGTTTATTTAGCACAATCGGTCAATTGCAGCTTGCCGTTGGCTGTAAACTGTACGTTTATGTCACTGGAATGCACTAATCACCCAAAAAATATTACCGCCACCCGGCGTGTATATGGATTTAACTCTTTGAACGTACAATAGTGGTTGTGAAGCAGAAAGTCAGTTTATTGTACACAATCGGTCAATTGCAGCTTGCCGTTGGCTGGAAACTGTACGTTTATGTCACTGGAATGCACTAATCACCCAAAAAATATTACCGCCAGCCGGCGTGTAAATGGATTTAACTCTTTGAACGTACAATAGTGGTTGTGAAGCAGAAAGTCAGTTTATTGTACACAATCGGTCAATTGCAGCTTGCCGTTGGCTGGAAACTGTACGTTTATGTCACTGGAATGCACTAATCACCCAAAAAATATTACCGCCAGCCGGCGTGTAAATGGATTTAACTCTTTGAACGTACAATAGTGGTTTGTGAAGCAGAAAGTCAGTTTATTTTGCACAATCGGCAAACTGCAGCACCAACTGTGCACGACAGCCACCAAAAAAAAAAAGGATGTATGTCACTTTAAATTTTCGATTCTTTGATAGCTGTGGCCCTAAGTAACAATTCTGTGTCCCTGAGTAACAATTCTGTGTCCCTGAGTAACGATTCTGTGGCCCTAAAGTCTCTGTGGCCCTAACTCTGTCCCTTAATACACACAGGTCTGTCTCTCTTGAATGACCGGAGGCTAATGGAGAATTCTAAGATGGCCGCGATTTATAGCTCCACCATTACACAGTGCTGGCTGGCTGCTGATTGGCTAATGCGATCACATGTCATGAATGCATTATGGGTCAGCGTGCCTTGTCTGCACGCCTTCCCAGAGATCCCCGCCCCATCTTCTCTGTCCATTTTCTCCGTCGCCACACATGTCGCCGCCATTTTTGGGAAAATTCGATTCGTGCATCCGAAGTTTGCTAATCTTCGGATTCGTCGCGAATAGAATTTTTCCAAATCTTCGGAACGAATTCCACTTCGTCATGTTCGATTCGCTCATCTCTAATTGCCACACATCTGTGGCAAGTTTTCCTTCCTATCAGGGATTTAAATGAATTTTCAGGTTTGTACAATAGGACCTCCGTTCAAAACAAACACAGTGAAGAAGACATAGTTCAATGCATAGTACTGTATGGGCAGACAATTAAAAGTAAGAATATACTGTATTTTCTTTGTACATAAAGAAAAGACTAAGTGAAATATAAATGAGGTGGTTGAATGTTGTACAAACCCCATTTCGTAAACATAAGACAGTTTCAGATTAAAGTGAGTCTCTCCTTATTCAAGTAGGGTCTGGTTTAGGTCTAAAATTGCATACCTGTGGTTCATCAGAAGGGTATTCTGCATATCTCCTGTAGAATTCATATGTTACAATTTAAAATCAGAGAAATATTTACAAGTCTATGAATCCAAACATTTTTTTTTTAAATTCCACCAAGTTGCCTGGAAATTGCAGCCTGTCTATACAGGCTTAATTTCTGTGGTGCTAAACTGTAAAATTTTGGCCTTGTCCATCTCTGAATCAAGAGACTGTTTTTTTAAATTAATTTTGGCCTTAATATCTGAGGTGCTACACAGTTGGTCTTTGGAACAAGATATAATAGGGGTTATTTACTAAAAGTGGAGCGTGCAAAATCTGGTACAGCTCTGCAGAGAAAACAATCAGCTTCCAGGTTTTATTGCCAAAGCTTGATTGAACAAGCTGAAGTTAGAAGGTGATTGGCTACCATGCACAGGTGCACCAGTTTTAGTAAATCTACCCCAATATGAATTGCTCTCAAATCAAAGCCAGCTCATACAGGCTTAATGTCTGTTCTGTGAGCGTGTACTGTTTTTCCACCATCAGTCACCAAAAACATTTTTTTTTATTTGCACTTGCAATGTGCCTATTCTCTTCACAAATTGTGGCATATGCAAGGAAGACTCAAAATATGTGCTCCAAACCTGTACAATTTTCAGTCTTTGATCCTAGGAATTAGTTTTATATATATATATATATATATGCCTGCTCTCTCCTAGCAAAATCCAAATCTGCTGTACATGTGTATGATTTTTTGGTTTTCAGTGTCTCAAAAAATACACTGTTATTTGCTTAATCAAGTTAAACTCTGCATTCTCTGTCTCTCTGACACAGCATCTTAGCTAAAAAAAAAAAAAAAAAAAAAAAAAAAAGAGTGTACACTACTAAACAAATCAGTTATGTTTTTCTTGTTAGAGGATCTGGAAATTTTCACTTTAATGCAGTTACATTTAACATCTGCCAAGTCTCTCTATCTTCCATTGTGGCATTGTAAAATCGCTTACATGATGTGCAACATGTCCATTAAATATTTTTGGTTCTTCACTGTGAGATAAGAAAATGGATTTATTTTTTCAGAACAACATATACTTCATCTCACCCTCTAAAATAGTGGACAACTACAAACTCTTGCAAAATGTTTGACTTATCTATCCTTCTGACATTGCTGCCCTCAACCTCAATCAAACTGCTTATGTATTCTCTAGTCACTGCGTTTTATCTTTGCTATTATCTTTGAAACATGGAACTGTAAATTTTTTAGTTTGCCTCAAAGTGATTTTAAAGGAAAGATTTTTTAAAAATATCAAATATTTTATACTTACCTGCTCATTAGCCCCATCCTTTTTTATTTGGGTCCCCCACTGGCGGTCCTGGCTTCTCCCCTCGGCCAAGTGCTCCCAATAGCAAGCCTCAGAGCGCTGCTTGGCCCCCACCTCCCAATTCATCATCATTCATACTCACTGGCTGTGATTGACAGTAGCAGAAGTCAATGGCTGTCGCTGCTGTGTGCACCAACTAAGAGAGAGGGGACCCCGGAAAGCCGCTGCTCTCATGCACATTGCTGGATCAAGATGGGGATATGCGTGCAGAAGGGTTTTTGCCTTCATGTTTTTTGCCTTCATGCACTATGGAATGCATGAAGGTAAAAAAACCTTGAGCCTTTAGAACAATTTTAACAAATTTCTCAAATCCAGAATGTGGGTTTGTAGTCTTGAAGAGTTTTGAAGCATGCTGGGTTGACATTTTGTTAAACTTTGTACACAATACAGTGTGTGACTGAAAAAAAGATCACAAGATTTGCTATGACTTGTTTTGAGACTGTTTGGCTTTGAAAAAAATAAAAATAAAACCAACCAACAATGAACTAAATGTGGCCTGGAACCCATAAAGTCCAAATTAAGTTTTTGTATTTATTATTGTAATATGGTCATGCTGCATATACAGCATTATATATTTTCTTCTGCCTTATACGCACACATTTCCTATTTTTAAAGCATATCTGTGCTGTCTCTCATTCTGATTAATTTCTCCAAACCCCAACGAGGGAGAGCACACCCTGACATTCAGAGTACAGTTGTTTTTAGCAAAATCCCATAGAATGGGGCTGCTGTTAATAAAATGGCTTTAAGGAGGAGCAAGGGAATGGTGTTAAATTTAGTGCTCCTGAGCTGCCTGTGTATACACACAAAGGGCCCTGGAGGATACATTCAACAGGGTGGCTACTCTCACTGCAAAGATGTGCTTAACATAAAAATAGGATGGGAAACCAGCTTTTATATAAGGTATGCTATTACATTTATTTTTTTTTATAATCAAGGGCTTAACAGCACTTTAAATACAATGTTATACAAGTTACACTAGAAAGTCGGACACCACTCAACAAAGAGCACAGCAATGTCGGTCTCCAGTAGTCCAACAGATTCCCCACCCTGCACACTGCTCCAACCAACAAACAATATTTAAAGTATTTCTACATAGGAAACAGAAGAAACAAGGGCAAAATCTTTGTGTAAAATTGTAAAGTTGATCTGTTTAATAAAATATACTGGACTACAATCACGCTCAGCCAGAAACTGCAAAGGAAATAGAAGAATCAAATGGCAAAAACATAGTGTAAAACTGCATAAAGCCAATCTGTTTATAATCCGGTGTCTCCATTATGTGAGTGATATTTATTTTAATAAAGTGAAAAAGCAAAAAAGCTGCTGCCGATCCTCTGGCAGGCATGATGACGAGATCTGGTTTGTGTCGTCATCTCACCCGCTGAAGGATCAGCGTCAGCTTTTTCACTTTATAATCCTCTGTCTCCATTATGTGAGTGTAACATATTTGAATAAACAGATCAGCTTTATGCAGTTTTACACTATGTTTTTGCCCTTTGATTCTTCTATTTCCTATGCAGTATCTGACTGAGGGTGATTGTTCAGGAAGGGTTTGTTACCATCGTTCTTGTTATTCAGCACTATTTTATATCATTTAGAGACCCCACACAGCTCACAGCTGGTAAGAGATTTGAACCATGTGGATGTGAAACCCCCTGGGGATTGTCACAAGTAGAGATGAGCGAAGAAATGAAAAATTCGATTCGGCTGATTCGGCGAATTCCAGTGTGAAATTCGATTCGATGCGAATTTCTCCGCTACGAAGATGACTTATTTAAAGGGTTTCTAGGCTTCAGAGAGCCTTTAAATTAGTGCAGAACACTGTACCTTTAATTTAAATGCCCTTGGAGATGAGGAAGGAGAAGGAGAAGGAGAAGGATGAGAAGAAGGAGAAGGAGAAGGATGAGAAGAAGGAGAAGGAGAAGGGTGAGAAGAAGGAGAAGGATGAGAAGAAGGAGAAGGATGAGAAGAAGGAGAAGGAGAAGGATGAGAAGAAGGAGAAGGAGAAGGATGAGAAGAAGGAGAAGGATGAGAAGAAGGAGAATGATGAGAAGAAGGAGAAGGATGATAAGAAGAAGGCTGAGAATAAGGAGAAGGATGAGAAGAAGGAGAAGGAGAAGGATGAGAAGAAGGAGAAGGATGAGAAGAAGGAGAAGGAGAAGGATGAGAAGAAAGAGAAGGATGAGAAGGAGAAGGATGAGAAGAAGAAGGATGAGAAGAAGAAGGATGAGAAGAAGGAAAAGGATGAGAAGAAGAAGGATGAGAAGAAGGAGAAGGATGAGAAGAAGGAGAATGATGAGAAGAAGGAGAAGGATGAGAAGAAGGAGAAGGATGATAAGAAGGACAAGGAAGAGAAGAAGGAGAAGGAGAAGGATGAGAAGAAGGAGAAGGATGAGAAGAAGGAGAAGGATGAGAAGAAGGAGAAGGATGAGAAGAAGGAGAAGGATGAGAAGAAGGAGAAGGAGAAGGATGAGAAGAAGGAGAAGGATGAGAAGAAGAAGGATGAGAAGAAGGATGAGAAGAAGGAGGAGAAGGATGAGAAGAAGAAGGATGAGAAGAAGGAGAAGGATGAGAAGAAGGAGAAGGAAGAGAAGAAGGAGAAGGAGAAGGATGAGAAGGAGAAGGATGAGAAGAAGGAGAAGGATGAGAAGAAGGAGAAGGAGAAGGATGAGAAGAAGGAGAAGGATGAGAAGAAGAAGGATGAGAAGAAGGATGAGAAGGATGAGAAGAAGGAGAAGGATGAGAAGAAGGAGAATGATGAGAAGAAGGAGAAGAAGGAGAAGGATGAGAAGAAGGAGAAGGATGAGAAGAAGGAGAAGGATGAGAAGAAGGAGAAGGATGAGAAGAAGGAGAAGGAGAAGGATGAGAAGAAAAAGGATGAGGAGAAGGAGAAGGATGAGAAGAAGGAGAAGGAGAAGGATGAGAAGAAGGAGAAGGATGAGAAGAAGGAGAAGGATGAGAAGAAGGAGAAGGAGAAGGATGAGAAGAAGGAGAAGGAGAAGGATGAGAAGAAGGAGAAGGATGAGAAGAAGGAGAAGGATGAGAAGGAGAAGGATGAGAAGGAGAAGGATGAGAAGAAGAAGGCTGAGAATAAGGAGAAGGATGAGAAGAAGGAGAAGGATGAGAAGAAGGAGAAGGATGAGAAGAAGGAGAAGGATGAGAAGAAGGAGAAGGAGAAGGATGAGAAGAAAAAGGATGAGGAGAAGGAGAAGGATGAGAAGAAGGAGAAGGAGAAGGATGAGAAGAAGGAGAAGGATGAGAAGAAGGAGAAGGAGAAGGATGAGAAGAAGGAGAAGGAGAAGGATGAGAAGAAGGAGAAGGAGAAGGATGAGAAGAAGGAGAAGGATGAGAAGAAGGAGAAGGATGAGAAGGAGAAGGATGAGAAGGAGAAGGATGAGAAGAAGAAGGCTGAGAATAAGGAGAAGGATGAGAAGAAGGAGAAGGATGAGAAGAAGGAGAAGGATGAGAAGAAGGAGAAGGAGAAGGATGAGAAGAAAGAGAAGGATGAGAAGGAGAAGGATGAGAAGAAGAAGGATGAGAAGAAGAAGGATGAGAAGAAGGAAAAGGATGAGAAGAAGAAGGATGAGAAGAAGAAGAAGGATGAGAAGAAGGAGAATGATGAGAAGAAGGAGAAGGATGATAAGAAGGAGAAGGAAGAGAAGAAGGAGAAGGAGAAGGATGAGAAGAAGGAGAAGGATGAGAAGAAGGAGAAGGATGAGAAGAAGGAGAAGGATGAGAAGAAGGAGAAGGATGAGAAGAAGGAGAAGGAGAAGGATGAGAAGAAAAAGGATGAGGAGAAGGAGAAGGATGAGAAGAAGGAGAAGGAGAAGGATGAGAAGAAGGAGAAGGATGAGAAGAAGGAGAAGGATGAGAAGAAGGAGAAGGATGAGAAGAAGGAGAAGGAGAAGGATGAGAAGAAGGAGAAGGAGAAGGATGAGAAGAAGGAGAAGGATGAGAAGAAGGAGAAGGATGAGAAGGAGAAGGATGAGAAGGAGAAGGATGAGAAGAAGAAGGCTGAGAATAAGGAGAAGGATGAGAAGAAGGAGAAGGAGAAGGATGAGAAGAAGGAGAAGGATGAGAAGAAGGAGAAGGAGAAGGATGAGAAGAAAGAGAAGGATGAGAAGGAGAAGGATGAGAAGAAGAAGGATGAGAAGAAGAAGGATGAGAAGAAGGAAAAGGATGAGAAGAAGAAGGATGAGAAGAAGGAGAAGGATGAGAAGAAGGAGAATGATGAGAAGAAGGAGAAGGATGATAAGAAGGAGAAGGAAGAGAAGAAGGAGAAGGAGAAGGATGAGAAGAAGGAGAAGGATGAGAAGAAGGAGAAGGATGAGAAGAAGGAGAAGGATGAGAAGAAGGAGAAGGATGAGAAGAAGGAGAAGGAGAAGGATGAGAAGAAGGAGAAGGATGAGAAGAAGAAGGATGAGAAGAAGGATGAGAAGAAGGAGGAGAAGGATGAGAAGAAGAAGGATGAGAAGAAGGAGAAGGATGAGAAGAAGGAGAAGGAAGAGAAGAAGGAGAAGGAGAAGGATGAGAAGGAGAAGGATGAGAAGAAGGAGAAGGATGAGAAGAAGGAGAAGGATGAGAAGAAGGAGAAGGAGAAGGATGAGAAGAAGGAGAAGGATGAGAAGAAGAAGGATGAGAAGAAGGATGAGAAGGATGAGAAGAAGGAGAAGGATGAGAAGAAGGAGAATGATGAGAAGAAGGAGAAGAAGGAGAAGGATGAGAAGAAGGAGAAGGATGAGAAGAAGGAGAAGGATGAGAAGAAGGAGAAGGATGAGAAGAAGGAGAAGGATGAGAAGAAGGAGAAGGAGAAGGATGAGAAGAAAAAGGATGAGGAGAAGGAGAAGGATGAGAAGAAGGAGAAGGATGAGAAGGAGAAGGAGAAGGATGAGAAGAAGGAGAAGGAGAAGGATGAGAAGAAGGAGAAGGATGAGAAGAAGGAGAAGGATGAGAAGGAGAAGGAGAAGGATGAGAAGGAGAAGGATGAGAAGAAGGAGAAGGAGAAGGATGAGAAGAAGGAGAAGGAGAAGGATGAGAAGAAGGAGAAGGATGAGAAGAAGGATGAGCAGAAGGAGAAGGATGAGAAGAAGGAGAAGGATGAGAAGAAGGAGAAGGATGAGAAGAAGGATGAGAAGAAGGATGAGAAGAAGGAGAAGGATGAGAAGAAGGACAGTTCTGTGACAGTTTCTGTCTATTTCTGACAGTTCTGGGACATTCACTCCATACAGCGGTTTCAACCGCTGTATGGAGGGAATGTCATGGAACTGTCAGAAATAGACTATTAATGACAGTTCTGGGACTGTCCTTCCATGCAGCGGTTGAAACATTGTATGTATTTGTTTCCATAAATGGATCCATTTATGGAAACAAATACATACAATGTTTCAACCGCTGCATGGAAGGACAGTCCCAGAACTGTCATTAATAGTCTATTTCTGACAGTTCCATGACATTCCCTCCATACAGCGGTTAAAACAGCTGTATGCAGTGAATGTCCCAGAACTGTCATAAATAGTCTATTTCTGATAGATCTGGGACATTCACTCCATACAGCTGTTTTAACCGCTGTATGGAGGGAATGTCATGGAACTGTCAGAAATAGACTATTAATGACAGTTCTGGGACTGTCCTTCCATGCAGCGGTTGAAACATTGTATGTATTTGTTTCCATAAATGGATCCATTTATGGAAACAAATACATACAATGTTTCAACCGCTGCATGGAAGGACAGTCCCAGAACTGTCATTAATAGTCTATTTCTGACAGTTCCATGACATTCCCTCCATACAGCGGTTAAAACAGCTGTATGCAGTGAATGTCCCAGAACTGTCATAAATAGTCTATTTCTGATAGATCTGGGACATTCACTCCATACAGCTGTTTTAACCGCTGTATGGAGGGAATGTCATGGAACTGTCAGAAATAGACTATTAATGACAGTTCTGGGACTGTCCTTCCATGCAGCGGTTGAAACATTGTATGTATTTGTTTCCATAAATGGATCCATTTATGGAAACAAATACATACAATGTTTCAACCGCTGCATGGAAGGACAGTCCCAGAACTGTCATTAATAGTCTATTTCTGACAGTTCCATGACATTCCCTCCATACAGCGGTTAAAACAGCTGTATGCAGTGAATGTCCCAGAACTGTCATAAATAGTCTATTTCTGATAGATCTGGGACATTCACTGCATACAGCTGTTTTAACCGCTGTATGGAGGGAATGTCATGGAACTGTCAGAAATAGACTATTAATGACAGTTCCGGGACTGTCCTTCCATGCAGCGGTTGAAACATTGTATGTATTTGTTTCCATAAATGGATCCATTTATGGAAACAAATACATACAATGTTTCAACCGCTGCATGGAAGGACAGTCCCAGAACTGTCATTAATAGTCTATTTCTGACAGTTCCATGACATTCCCTCCATACAGCGGTTAAAACAGCTGTATGCAGTGAATGTCCCAGAACTGTCATAAATAGTCTATTTCTGATAGATCTGGGACATTCACTGCATACAGCTGTTTTAACCGCTGTATGGAGGGAATGTCATGGAACTGTCAGAAATAGACTATTAATGACAGTTCCGGGACTGTCCTTCCATGCAGCGGTTGAAACATTGTATGTATTTGTTTCCATAAATGGATCCATTTATGGAAACAAATACATACAATGTTTCAACCGCTGCATGGAAGGACAGTCCCAGAACTGTCATTAATAGTCTATTTCTGACAGTTCCATGACATTCCCTCCATACAGCGGTTAAAACAGCTGTATGCAGTGAATGTCCCAGAACTGTCATAAATAGTCTATTTCTGATAGATCTGGGACATTCACTCCATACAGCTGTTTTAACCGCTGTATGGAGGGAATGTCATGGAACTGTCAGAAATAGACTATTAATGACAGTTCTGGGACTGTCCTTCCATGCAGCGGTTGAAACATTGTATGTATTTGTTTCCATAAATGGATCCATTTATGGAAACAAATACATACAATGTTTCAACCGCTGCATTGAAGGACAGTCCCAGAACTGTCATTAATAGTCTATTTCTGACAGTTCCATGACATTCCCTCCATACAGCGGTTAAAACAGCTGTATGCAGTGAATGTCCCAGAACTGTCATAAATAGTCTATTTCTGATAGATCTGGGACATTCACTGCATACAGCTGTTTTAACCGCTGTATGGAGGGAATGTCATGGAACTGTCAGAAATAGACTATTAATGACAGTTCTGGGACTGTCCTTCCATGCAGCGGTTGAAACATTGTATGTATTTGTTTCCATAAATGGATCCATTTATGGAAACAAATACATACAATGTTTCAACCGCTGCATTGAAGGACAGTCCCAGAACTGTCATTAATAGTCTATTTCTGACAGTTCCATGACATTCCCTCCATACAGCGGTTAAAACAGCTGTATGCAGTGAATGTCCCAGAACTGTCATAAATAGTCTATTTCTGATAGATCTGGGACATTCACTCCATACAGCTGTTTTAACCGCTGTATGGAGGGAATGTCATGGAACTGTCAGAAATAGACTATTAATGACAGTTGTGGGACTGTCCTTCCATACAGCGGTTGAAACATTGTATGTATTTGTTTCCATAAATGGATCCATTTATGGAAACAAATACATACAATGTTTCAACCGCTGCATGGAAGGACAGTCCCAGAACTGTCATTAATAGTCTATTTCTGACAGTTCCATGACATTCCCTCCATACAGCGGTTAAAACAGCTGTATGCAGTGAATGTCCCAGAACTGTCATAAATAGTCTATTTCTGATAGATCTGGGACATTCACTCCATACAGCTGTTTTAACCGCTGTATGGAGGGAATGTCATGGAACTGTCAGAAATAGACTATTAATGACAGTTCTGGGACTGTCCTTCCATGCAGCGGTTGAAACATTGTATGTATTTGTTTCCATAAATGGATCCATTTATGGAAACAAATACATACAATGTTTCAACCGCTGCATTGAAGGACAGTCCCAGAACTGTCATTAATAGTCTATTTCTGACAGTTCCATGACATTCCCTCCATACAGCGGTTAAAACAGCTGTATGCAGTGAATGTCCCAGAACTGTCATAAATAGTCTATTTCTGACAGTTCTGGGACATTCACTCCATACAGCGGTTTCCGGCAAAAAGTGTATGTGCAGAGTTCCTCTATTCTGCAGATACACTTAGAGGAGCTCTGCAGATACACTTAGAGGAGCTCTGCACATACACTTTTTTCCGGTTTGGAATTATTCTTATTTTCATCCTACTTCTTCTTCTTCTTCTTCATCCTCATCCTCATCCTCTTCTTCTTCTGAGGATGAGGATGAAGAAGAAGAAGAAGAAGAAGAAGAAGTAGGATGAAAATAAGATTAATTCCAAGCCGGCAAAAAGTGTATGTGCAGAGCTCCTCTAAGTGTATCTGCAGAGCTCCTCTAAGTGTATCTGCAGAATAGAGGAACTCTGCACATACACTTTTTGCCGGCTTGGAATTATTCTTCTTTTCATCCTACTTCTTCTTCTTCTTCTTCTTCATCCTCATCCTCAGAAGAAGAGGATGAGGATGAGGATGAGGATGAGGAAGAAGAAGAAGAATGAAAAGAAGAATAATTCCAAGCCGGCAAAAAGTGTATGTGCAGAGTTCCTCTATTTCTGACAGTTCTCTCACAGCTTCTTCACATGTACAGCGGTTGAAATATCTGTATCCTAAATGGAAACTAATAGATACAAATTGTATCTATTAGTTTCCATTTAGGATACAGATGTTTCAACCGCTGTACATGTGAAGAAGCTGTGAGAGAACTGTCAGAAATAGAGGAACTCTGCACATACACTTTTTGCCGGCTTGGAATTATTCTTCTTTTCATCCTACTTCTTCTTCTTCTTCTTCTTCTTCTTCTTCTTCTTCATCCTCATCCTCATCCTCTTCTTCTGAGGATGAAGAAGAAGAAGAAGTAGGATGAAAAGAAGAATAATTCCAAGCCGGCAAAAAGTGTATGTGCAGAGTTCCTCTATTTCTGACAGTTCTCTCACAACTTCTTCACATGTACAGTGGTTGAAACATCTGTATCCTAAATGTAAACTAATAGATACAATGTTTCAACCGCTAAACATGTGTTCCTTCTGTCAGAGAACTGTCAGAAATAGCGGAGCTCACTGCAGGGACACTTTTGCCGGCTGATCGGGAAATGTTCGATTCGCGCACCCGAAGTAGGCAAAATTTCGGTTTCGACACGAATCGAATATTTCCTGAAATTCGACTCGAATTCCGGTTCGCCTAGTTCGATTCGCTCATCTCTAGTCACAAGCATGGAGTTTGTCATTTATACAAAGTTGGCTTGATCTTCATTGCAGCTTTTTAGTTATATCTGTTATGGGACTTGCACGTTGGATTTATATACGTATTGTATATATATATATATATATATACTTGGACGTATATATTTATTCACATTTTCTGTATATATTTACTGTATATGAAGCCTGATTTATTTACATTAACCACTTGCCACCCTGCCACTGTAGAAATACGGCGGCAGGGCGGCACTGGCAGGCAAAACCACGTTTTAAAACGCGTGTTTTGTAAACAGGGCGGCGGCACGCCTTGCGCGCACCCCCTATCTGTCCCACCGATCACCGCCGCGGATGTCAGTCGCCGGGTCACAGCCGGTCCTTAGCGGCTGTTTCCCGGCGATCGGCGGTAAACAGTGACAGAGAGCACAGCTGCAGTAGCTGTGCTGTCTGTCACTTCCTTGTCAGCTCGAGGACGAGCTGATCGAGACAGAAGAGTTTCTCTCTCTCGATCAGCGGTGTCCCGTCCAGTACACACCCCCGCCCCCTAGTAAAACACTCCCCCTCACACAGATAACCCTTCCCTGCAAAATAAAGTTAACCCCTTCCTCCCCATTGCCATTAGTACAGTGTCAGTGTTTTTCTTTTTGCACTGATTAGTGTTTTTGGGGATGTCAGTGACCCCAAGTCAGTACCCCCCAATGTCAGAATGTGTGCTGCAGTCCCGCAGTCCCGCCATAAGTCGCTGGTTGCTGCCATTAGTCACTGATCGCTGCCATTATTAGTATTAAAAAAAACCTAAAAATCCCAGTATCTTTCCTGCCATTTGTAAACGCTATAACTTTCATGTAAACCAATTAATTTACACGTATTGGTTTTTTTTTTAGCAAAGACATGTCGCAGAATGCATTTTGGCAGAAATTTATGACTAAATTTGATTTTTGCATTTTTTTTTTACTGGGCATGTTTTATAGCAAAAAGTCCAAAATATTGTTTTTTTTTCCTCAAAATTGTCAGCCTTTTTTTTTATAGCGCAAAAATAAAAACTGCACAGGCGATCAAATACCACCAAAAGAAAGCTCAATTTGTGGGGAAAAAAAGGATGTAAATTTCATTGCATGACCGCACAATTGTCCATTAAACTAGCGCAGCGCTGTATAGCAGAAAAATGGCGTAAGTTGCAGTATTTATACCATAGTTTGTAGACGCTATAACTTCCACACAAAGCAATCAATATACACTTATTGGGATTTTTTTACCAAAAACATGTAGCAGAATACATTTTGGCCTAAATTTATAACCAACTTTGAGTTTACTATATATTTTTTATAGCTGAAAGTAAAAAATATTGTTTTTCTTCAAAATTTTTGGCCTTTTTTTGTTTATAGCGTGAAAAATAAAAAGCGCACAAATGATCAAATACCACAGAAAGAAAGCTCTATTTGTGTGAAAAAAAGGACGTAAATTTCGTTTGGGTGCAGCATTGCATGACCGCGCAGTTATCAGTTGAATTAGTGCAACGCCGAGTAGCAAAAAGAGGCCTGGTCATTAAGGGGGGTAAATCCTCTGGAGGTCAAGTGGTTAATACATAAAGACACTTTACTTTGTCTTTAAAAGTTGGAACAATTAAGTTAATTGAGTTAATGATAAATGCATTAGAAAAAAATTTAGTTTATATTCTGCTGGTAGTTTGTAGGGAATTTTATAGTCCACAGACACTTATTTGGCAGTTCTCTGAGGAATTGTGCCAGTCTTTTTAAAGCTGAAAAGACAGTGATGCCTATGAGAGACGAATGTTAAGAGGGACTGTATTTTCTGGCACAGAAGACATCTATATTTTGGGGGAATAACAGACAGCTAATGGTTTATTTCACAGGTACTATTTTTCTGATATTGTGTAGTTTCCCAAACGCAGGCAAACCACAGTCTATTTCATTTAAAAAGAAAAGAAAACAAATCATGTATTTGGATGAAGCTATAATTATATGGGAGCTCTGCAGTGAATGTGTGATGCTATGTTATTCCTTGTTCTTCTACCAGCTGTTACCATTGTCACTGTGTTAGAAGTTTCCATACCGGAGTCGGAGGAACCAGAGTACAAAACTGACAGGTTCAAAAAGTGAGAGCTGCAAGTGTATGAGATCAGAAGATTCATTTATTTTCACTTGCATAGAAAATACCAATCCAATCACCCTTCACACAAGCCATCTTCTGCAAAACGTATCTGTGCTACTTTTTTTTTTTTTTTTTTTTAACAGCGAGTGAGAATTCTGTAATGACACTGAACACAAAAGCATGAAAAATGGAACCATTCAATGAATATTCTATTTGTTCTTAGAACCTGGTTGCGTGTTAGTTGCCAATAAAAAACAGTAGAAAAAAATCTTTCTGGAAACAATATAGAAAACCAATAATAATGCCAATGGGTGTGGAAATTCGGGCTTTATCACAGACTCTTTTTTTTTTTCAGGCAGCTCTTGGAGCTTGCTTATTGAAAGTACCTTTTTAGTTGCCTATTTATTTTACAGCTTCAGTGTCCTCATGGTTATACCTTAAAATTAAAAAAATTTGAGGTCTTCCAAAAGTTTACACTCTAACACAGAAGCATTATTTAATTTCCAATGTCCATATTTAGCCACTTCAGCTCAAGAAGGTTTTACCCCCTTTATGACCAGGCCATCTTTTGCTATACCACACTTTTTCCACACAAATAGAGCTTTCTTTTGATGGTGTTTGGGCTCTAGTGGGTTTTTTATTTTTTGCTATATAAACAAAAAAAGACCGAACATCTTGAGAAAAAAAAATAGTTTTTATATTCTGCTATAAAACATATCCAATAATTAAAAAAATAATAATGTCTTCATAAATTTTTGGCCAAAATGTATTCTTTGATAAAAAAAAAATCCAAATAAGTGTATATTGATTGGTTTGGGTGTTACAAACTATGGTATATCTACTGGAAATTTTTGTGTATACTACTAATGGCAGTGATCAGTGACTACTTATTATGGGACTGCAGGAGTGCGGAAGGCAAACTGACACTAACTGCCGGTGACATTAATACAGTAATCAGTGATAATATACACTGTCACTGTACAAATTACACTGGCTGGGAAGGGGTTAACAAGGGGTTAAATGTGTGCAAGTGTGCTGCTAAACGATCTCTACGTTTCTCATCTTACAGATCGCTCCCTCTTTACAGAGCTCTGGGCTGTGATTGTACACCGCCCATCAGCAGTTCCCACCGTGAATCATTGGCTGGAACTTGCTGACAGGCTCATGCTGTGCACAATCACAGCAGGTGCCGGGGGGAGGGGGACAGGCGTGCATGTCCGAAAAAAAGGAAATAGGCAGTAGCTTTGCCTACAGCTGCCACCAGTCTTCAGTAAACTGCGGCCAGGTGTAAAGTGTTACTAAACACATGCTTGTTATACTCACTATGGAGCCTAAGGGGGTTAATCCTCTGTATTGTGTAAAATGCTGTCTGATCCTCTCTTCTCTGATCTTCCTCTTCTTCCAGTGCCCCCTCTTATCTCCTGATAAGACACATGCTGAGTTTGGCGTGTATTGCTAGAGAAGTTTTTTTTCTTGGGAGAGTGCATGTGATCAACATAGGGCCACTCAGCACTATCCAGACAGAGGTCAGGGGTTCTGCATCTTCCTAGAGCAAAAAGAAAACACCTCCTACAAGCTTTAACCAGTGATAGAAGTCACAAGACTGCTCTAACTGCTGATAACAAAAAGGTATTTTGCAGATTATATTTACTAAAACAATTGCATTTCCAGGTTCTGTGTACTGTGGGAGACCAGGTATAGTGAATGCAGGGTCCTGGGTTTAGTAACATTTTAAGTGATTGTAAAGGTTAAATTTTTTTATTAAAATAACAAGCATGCTATACTTACCTCGACTGTGTAATCGTTTTGCACACAGCAGCCCCAGTCCTCCTTCTCTCGGGTCCCCTACCTGAGCTCCTCCTTCCTACCTCCGAGTGCCCCCATAGCAAGTGGCTTTTGCATGCTGGCTTCATAGACACACAGAGCATAGCTTGACACCATCCCTGCCCCCTCCTCACAAGCTGTGATTGACTGCATTGGGAGCCAATGACTCCCGTTGCTGTCTCTGAGCCAATGAGGAAGAGAGAGAGCTGAAAGGGCCACTGCTTTTGTGCACACCGTTGGATCAGGATTGGGCTCAGGTAAGTATGGGGGGGGCTGGGGGAAGCTGCATGCAGAAGGTTTTTTACCTAAATGAAGGGAATGCATTAATGTAAAAAGGCAGAAAGTGACATCGTGTGCCTATAAAGTCATAAAAACAAATTTGCACCCAAAACATATGTTGTCTTTTACTACATATCTACTGATAGGTAAGACCCCTAACATTTTTTCAGTATAGGTTTATATGCTGCTTCAACATATTTACACAAGTATTTGGATTTTTCAGCTACAACTACTTTTTAGCTCTTGATTTGAAAGCAAACCTTTAACCTTTCATGTTCTGGTGGAGCTAGAATTTATACATGGTAATTTTTTAATTATTTCTGTACATGCAAGAACCAAGTATCTCATCTAGAAAAGTGCATTTTATATCAGCTAACAATTTTTTTTAACCACTTTTTCTTTAATTAGGAGATGGAAGGGTTGAACACAACCACGATAACAGAGTTCATTCTTCTTGGGATCACTGACCTCCCATGGCTCCAAAAAATCATATTTGTTCCAGTTCTCATCTTTTATCTTCTTGACATATTAGGAAATCTCACCGTTGTTTTCCTTGTGATTAAAGACGTGACTCTTCATTATCCAATGTACTTTTTTTTAGCTAATCTTTCTTGTATTGATATCCTGTTCTCTTCTAACACTATACCAAAAATGATGACAGGGATAGAAAACACAATATCTATCAAAGACTGCATTGCTCAGATGTATTTCTTCCACTTTTTTGGATGTTGCGAAGGTGTTCTTTTGGCTGTCATGGGTTACGATCGATATGTAGCTATCTGCCAACCTCTTCGATATGTAGTCATTATGTGTAAGAGTTCTTGCATCAAACTAGCATTGATTTCCTGGGTTGTTGGCCTCATTTATTCATTAATAAATGCAATCATGACATCAAGGCTTACATTTTGCAGCAAGAATAACAAAGTGAAACATTTCTTCTGTGATGTTAACCGCTTGCCGCCCTGCCACTGTGTTTATACGTGTGCAGGGCGGCAGTGGAGCGCAAAACCACGTTTAAAAACGGGTTCCGCGCTCCCGACACTTTCGCGGGCAGGGGGCGCGCGCGCGTGCGCCCGCCGACCCGCGGGTGATCCGATTCGATCCAGGAGGGATCAATCATTAGATTTCAGCCAGTGATTTCTGGCTGAAATCGGATGATCGGTCCCTGTCCTATCCTGTCCTGTGTTGATATTTACACAGGGCAGGATATGATGTCATTCTTCTCTGCCTGGACACATTCCGTTCCAGACAGAGAAGAAGAGACATTTAAACGTGAGTAAAACACTACACTAACAGTTAGAACACACTCTAGGACACATTTAACCCCCTGATTGCCCCCCCCCAGTTAACCCTTCACTGCCCTGTCACCAGTGTACCTGATCAGTGAAGCGATTTTTATTGATCACTGTATCAGTGTCGCTGGCGACTTCCAATAGTGCTAGCGCCCCTCCCAGATAGCGCCAGTTTGCCCCCCAGTACACCAATAAAGCCATTTAACCCCTTAATTTCCCCCCCCACCCCCCCAGTTAACCCCTTAACTGCCCTGTCACCAGTGTCACTGATCAGTGAAGCGATTTTTACTGATCACTGTATCAGTGTCGCTGGCGACTTCCGATAGTGTTAGCGCCCCTCCCAGATAGCGCCAGATTGCCCACTAATACACCAGTAGTCCCGTCTAACCCCTTGATCGCCCCCCCCCCCCCCCTGAGTTGACCCCTTCACTGCCCCCTCACCAGTGTCACTGATCAGTGAACCAATTTTTACTGATCACTGTATCAGTGTCGCTGGCGACTTCCGTTAGTGTTAGCGCCCCTCCCAGATAGCGCCAGATTGCCCGCTAATACACCAGTAGTCCCGTCTAACCCCTTGATCGCCCCCCCCCCCCCCTCCCCGAGTTGACCCCTTCACTGCCCTGTCACCAGTGTCACTGATCAGTGAACCAATTTTTACTGATCACTGTATCAGTGTCGCTGGCGACTTCCGTTAGTGTTAGCGCCCCTCCCAGATAGCGCCAGATTGCCCGCTAATACACCAGTGATCCCGTCTAACCCCTTGATCGCCCCCCCCCCTCCCCCCTGAGTTGACCCCTTCACTGCCCTGTCACCAGTGTCACTGCTCAGTGAACCAATTTTTACTGATCACTGTATCAGTGTCGCTAGCGACTTCCAATAGTGTTAGCGCCCCTCCCAGATAGCACCAGTTTGCCCGCTAGTACACAGATAATCACATTTGACCCCTTGATTGCCAGGAACACGCTTACTTGCACGCTAAACCTTCATTGCTAGTATAGTGTCTGATTGGATCAATATCTTTGATCAGATCAGCGCTATACCAGCATTCACATTACTTTAGTATCCCCAAAAACGCAGTGTTAGCGGGATCAGCCCCAACACCTGCCAGCACCTGCGTTTAGCCCCTACGCCCCCCCTTCTCCCCCGGCAAGTGCAGTGTCAGTAGATAACTGTCACTTGATACATATTACACACAAAACCGCAGTGTTCACAGAATCAGGCCTGATATCTGTTAGCACTTGTCGGTAAATTTTTTGTAGCGGTTCAAGCAGTCCCTGACAGCCAGGCGCTCTTTTTCCCGTGAGTCGCACTAGGTACCTGTAAATTTAGTGGCCAAAATGTCTAAGCAAAGGTACACTAGTGAAGAGGCCTATAGGATTCTGAGCATGTCAAGTGAGAGCGAAGGGGAAGACTCACTGGCAGAATCAGGCTCAGAATACGAACCTATAGACAGCAGCGGCACCCTGACAGCTAGCTCAGGCGACGAGGAAGTGGTCCCTGCTAAGGTCAGGCGTACCCGATCCCATTCACAGGTTGCTGAGGTGGTACAAATGCATGATGACTCTCATATGCAGCAGAGTGCCAGTACTAGTGCCGCAGTATCTTTTGGTGAACTGGCGAGCACCAGCGGCCTAGTACGTCCTGGTCGTAGGCATACCAGCACTGCAGTATCACTTGGTGACGTGGCGAGTCCCATAAGTGCAGTACAAGCTGGTGCGGTGGCGAGCACAAGTAGTGTCCCGCGGCCACCAAGAATTCGCAGACAGGCCCGTAGAGCCCCTAGTGTCCTTCCGGATGTGCTTGCAAATCCCGATTGGCAGCCCACAAATTCTGCAGCACCCGTACTTCCCCCATTCACTGCCCAACCCGGAATTCAGGTGGAAACAGCAAATTTAAATACTCCCCTTAATTTTTTTGAGCTGTTTTTCACAGAAGATCTTTATGCATTGATTGTGGATCAAAGCAATTTATATGCACGCCAATTTATCGCCGCCAACCCAAATTCAAACCTTGCCAGACCATTCGCATGGAAACCCATTACGGTTTCCGAATTTAAAGTTTTTTTGGGCCTAACCCTCAACATGGGCATTAATGATAAAAATCAATTGCGGTTGTATTGGTCCACCGACCCTCTTGTTCACATGCCCGTGTTCTCTGCTGCCATGGCCAGGCATAGATATGAGAGTATAATGCGTTTTATGCACTTCTACGACAACTCACTCAGTCGTCCTCGGGGTGACCCTGAATTTGACCGGCTCCACAAAATTCGGCCCCTCGTAAATCACTTTAACCAAAAATTTGCAGATGTGTATACTCCCCAGAAAAACATCTGCATCGATGAGTCCCTCATTCAATATTCTGGCCGCCTTGTAATCAAACAATATCTCCCCAGCAAGCGTGCCAGATATGGGATCAAGATGTATAAGACCTGTGAGAGGACAACAGGCTATACATGTAAGTTTCGGATTTACGAGGGAAAAGATAGTTACTTGGAGCCCCCCGGATGCCCAGACTACATGGGGAGCAGTGGCAAGATAGTTTGGGACTTGGCGTCATCCTATTTCCACATGGGGTACCACTTATACGTGGACAATTTTTATTCAAGCGTGCCACTATTTAGACATTTGTTCAATTTGGGAATTTGCACATGTGGCACTGTGCGATCTAATCGCCGAGGCTTCCCCCAACGGCTTGTAAATACCCGTCTTAAAAAGGGGGAAAAAGCCTGCTTGAGAAATGAAGAATTGCTCGCAGTGAAGTGGAAGGACAAACGGGATGTTTACCTCCTGTCTTCCATTCATGCAGATACGACCGTCCAAATTACCACGGCAACTGGTGTTGTTGAGAAGCCCCTCTGTGTCCACGATTATAACCTTAACATGGGAGGGGTGGACTTCAATGACCAGATGATGCAGCCGTATTTAGTTTCCCGAAAATCCAAACGCTGGTACATAAAAGTGTCAGTTTATTTATTTCAATTGGCTCTATATAATGCTTTTGTTCTCTATAAAGCAACTGGACATAGTGGATCATACCTAAATTTCCAGTTAGAGAACATCAGGGCCCTTTTGTATCCAGAAGGTGCTGTGCCCCAAATCCCTCTCCCAGATGCAGTTAGCCGTCTGCATGAGAGACATTTTCTCGATACCATTCCTGGTACCCCAACCCAAAGAAGACCCCAAAAAAGATGTCGTGTCTGCAGCAAACGTGGAATTAGGCGTGACAGCCGCTATTGTTGTCCCTCCTGTCCTGGCCAACCTGGCCTCTGCATCAAGCCCTGCTTCCGCCTCTACCATACACTAGTGAACTATTAGTATAGGGTACAGCACGGCACAGATCAGGGCACATTTACACAGGGTCTCAAAAGATGTTCGGTAGTCAGGAAACTGGCTATCGCATTTGGAGAGACCCTACCAGCTGTTTAAATGTTTGAAGTTTGGAAAAAAAAGTTAAAAAAAATAAAAAAAATAAATAAAAGTACAAATACCCCCCAAAAAAATAAAAAAATGTAAAAACCAAAAATAGTTATAGTTTTTTTTGTTGTTGTCATTTTTGTGATTGTTCGACTTTCACTGGTTTATTGTTGTTTTATTGTTAACCATTTCTGTTTGCAGGAATGCTTTCAGCTGCAGCGCTGACCTGTTTATTCTGACAGCAACAGGAACTTGCTCTCAGAATAGACATAAGTCAGCGTGAGCAGCGCTGTTGGATGAGATTTTTCATCCGCAGTTATAAAAAACAGAATATATGCCAAAGCATGGGGGCCTGGGGTGGCCTGTGGGTGGATGGCCCCTATGCTTCGGCATATATATTTTATATTTGTTGGCACATTTCATGTGTGCCCACCATTAGAAGTGGGTGGATTGAGGGAGGTTTCTAATGGTGGGCATACCACCACACACTTTTCCTTATAAAGTTGTTTTATTGAGTTTATGTTTTATTGTTAACCATTGTTGATTTTTTTGCAGGAACGTCAAACTGCAGCACTGACCTGTTTATTCTGACAGCAACAGGGTCTTGCTTTCAGAATAGACATAAGTAGGTGTGTGCAGTGCTGTCGGATGAGATTTTTCATCCGCAGTTAAAAAAAAGAGAATATATGCCAAAGCATGGGGGCCTGGGGTGGCCACTGGGTGGATGGCCCCTATGCTTCGGCATATATATTTTATATTTGTTGGCACATTTCATATGTGCCCACCATTAGAAGTGGGTGGATTGAGGGAGGTTTCTAATGGTGGGCATACCACCACACACTTTTCATTATAAAGTTGTTGAGTTTATGTTTTATTGTTAACCCTTGTTGATTTCTTTGCAGGAACGTCAAACTGCAGCACTGACCTGTTTATTCTGACAGCAACAGGGTCTTGCTTTCAGAATAGACATAAGTAGGTGTGTGCAGTGCTGTCGGATGAGATTTTTCATCCGCAGTTAAAAAAAAGAAAATATATGCCAAAGCATGGGGGCCTGGGGTGGCCAGTGGGTGGATGGCCCCCATGCTTCGGCATATATATTTTATATTTGTTGGCACATTTCATATGTGCCCACCATTAGAAGTGGGTGGATTGAGGGAGGTTTCTAATGGTGGGCATACCACACACTTTTTCTGGCAGAGATTTCTTCTCTTTTTTTTCATTCAGCCCACAGGCTGCATAAAGAAAAAAAGAACATAGCATATACACCCAACAAGGACCAGTGACGTACTGGTACATCACTGGACTTTGAATGGTTATACCAGGGTGATGCCTGCAGCTGCAGGCATCATCCTGGTTTTATTTTTTTCAGCCGGAAATGGGCTTTCATGTAAAAGCATTCCTAGTGGTTAATTAGCTGCAGAATTGCCTTTACAAGCAGCGGGAGAAAATGGCCCCCCCTCCCTGAGATTTGCTTTCCAAAAAGGGGTCATTTGGGGGTGTTTGTTCTATCCTGGTATTTTAGCACCTCAAGAGATGTGATGGGCGGTCAGAAAGTAAAAGCTGTGTAAATTTCAAATTATCTATACCATAGTTTGTAGACGCTATAACTTTCACACAAAGCAATCAATATACACTTATTGGGATTTTTTTTACCAAAAACATGTAGCAGAATACATTTTGGCTTAAATTTATGACTAACTTTGAGTTTACGATATATTTTTTATAGCTGAAAGTAGAAAAAATTGTTTTTTTTTCAAGATTTTCGTGTTTTTTTGTTTATAGCGCCAAAAATAAAAAGCGCACAGGTGATCAAATACCACCAAAAGAAAGCTCTATTTGTGTGAAAAAAAGGACGTAAATTTCGATTGGGTACAGCATTGCATGACCGCGCAATTATCATTTGAATTAGTGCAGCGCTGTATAGCAAAAAAAGGCATAAATTACAGTATCTATACCATAGTTTGTAGACGCTATAACGTTCACACAAAGCAATCAATATACACTTATTGGGATTTTTTTTACCAAAAACATGTAGCAGAATACATTTTGGCTGAAATTTATGACTAACTTTGAGTTTACGATATATTTTTTATAGCTGAAAGTAGAAAAAATTGTTTTTTTTTCAAGATTTTCGTGTTTTTTTGTTTATAGCGCCAAAAATAAAAAGCGCACAGGTGATCAAATACCACCAAAAGAAAGCTCTATTTGTGTGAAAAAAAGGACGTAAATTTCGATTGGGTACAGCATTGCATGACCGCGCAATTATCATTTGAATTAGTGCAGCGCTGTATAGCAAAAAAAGGCATAAATTACAGTATCTATACCATAGTTTGTAGACGCTATAACGTTCACACAAAGCAATCAATATACACTTATTGGGATTTTTTTTACCAAAAACATGTAGCAGAATACATTTTGGCTTAAATTTATGACTAACTTTGAGTTTACGATATATTTTTTATAGCTGAAAGTAGAAAAAATTGTTTTTTTTTCAAGATTTTCGTGTTTTTTTGTTTATAGCGCCAAAAATAAAAAGCGCACAGGTGATCAAATACCACCAAAAGAAAGCTCTATTTGTGTGAAAAAAAGGACGTAAATTTCGATTGGGTACAGCATTGCATGACCGCGCAATTATCATTTGAATTAGTGCAGCGCTGTATAGCAAAAAAAGGCATAAATTACAGTATCTATACCATAGTTTGTAGACGCTATAACGTTCACACAAAGCAATCAATATACACTTATTGGGATTTTTTTTACCAAAAACATGTAGCAGAATACATTTTGGCTGAAATTTATGACTAACTTTGAGTTTACGATATATTTTTTATAGCTGAAAGTAGAAAAAATTGTTTTTTTTTCAAGATTTTCGTGTTTTTTTGTTTATAGCGCCAAAAATAAAAAGCGCACAGGTGATCAAATACCACCAAAAGAAAGCTCTATTTGTGTGAAAAAAAGGACGTAAATTTCGATTGGTTACAGCTAGAGATGAGCGAAGTATTCAAAAATTCGATTCGACTGATTCGGCGAATTCGTAGAAAAATTTCGATTCGAGTCGAATATATTCGCTGTGAATTTAACTTAAAAAAGGGTGTTTCTAGGCTTCAGAGAGACTTAATATTAGTGCTGAACACTGTACCTTTAATTTAAATGCCCTTGGAGTCTGCTGGGGAAGAGAAATAATACTGTCAGGCAGTATGACATGCAGATGAGTGCCGTCGATCTTAGAATCACCGCACACTTCACTCATTTGGCCAGTCACGGGGCCAAAACCAGAGTGTGGAGCCACAGTGTGGCGGTGGAGGCAGCAGCAATGGGAGGCCATACAGCACCCTATGACAAAAATGGAAACCACCAGCAGTGTGAGGAGACCTGAAAGTGGCACATGGCAGAGTGTGGCGATAGAGACAGCAGCAATGGGAGGCCGTACAGGGACCCATGACACAATCTGGACGTGGCAGCAGCATGGGGAGGCGGTACAGGGGCCCATGACAGATTACGGGCCTGGCAGCAGCATTTGGAGTCGGTACGGGGGCCCATGACACACTCTGGACCTGGCAGCAGCATGAGGAGGCGGTACAGGGGCGCATGACAGATTACGAGCCTGGCAGCAGCAACTTGGACAGGAGGACGTTCAGTTTCTGCACCGTCTGGTGCGTGCTCGCAAACTGTTGTCTCTTGGAAACGGATTCCAAGAAAGACTGCTGACGGAATCCGTGAAGAGGAGTAGCAGGAGAAGGAGCATCTGAACGAGCGGAATATGCCAACAAGCGACAACAGGGGCCCATGGCAGATTAGGGGCCTGGCAGCAGCTATGGGAGGCCCGTAATCTGCCAGCACCCTATGACAAAAAATGGAACCCACCAGCAGTGTGAGGAGACCTGAAAGTGGCACATGGCAGAGTGTGGCGATGGAGACAGCAGCAATGGGAGGCCGTACAGGGACCCATGACACACTCTGGACCTGGCAGCAGCATGAGGAGGCGGTATATAGGGGCCTATGGCAGATTAGGGGCCTGGCAGCAGCTATGGGAGGCCCGTAATCTGCCAGCACCCTATGTCAAAAAATTCTACACACCAGCAGTGTGTGAGACCTGAAAGTGGCACATGGCAGAGTGTGGCGATGGAGACAGCAGCAATGGGAGGCCGTACAGGGACCCATGAGAGACTCTGGACTTGGCAGCAGCATGAGGAGGCAGTATAGGGGCCCATGGCAGATTAGGGGCCTGGCAGCAGCTATGGGAGGCCCGTAATCTGCCAGCACCCTATGACAAAAAATGGAACACACCAGCAGTGTGAGGAGACCTGAAAGTGGCACATGTTTGGGGCATGATTCATGGCGGATTTAGTCAGTTGTGTCAGGAACTGGTGGTTTGAAATCCAGACTAATCCACGCCTGATTCATTTTCACAAACGTCAGTCTCTCCACACTTTGGGTGGACAGTCGTGTCCTCCGCGGAGTTGCAATACCTCCTGCCGCACTAAACACGCGCTCCGATGCCACGCTACTGGCCGGGCATGACAGCCTTTCAAGGGCAAATTCAGCTAGTTGGGGCCAAAGGTCAAAATTCTTATGCAAAACATGTTCTTTCATTAGACCCAGAAAGAAAGAATTTGCAACAAAAGGAAGGCTTTATAAATCAGAGGATTTTTACATCTGCTCCACAAACTTTGTAATTTATTTCATGTCTTGCCCATGCATCCTTTTATATGTAGACTGCATCATCTGCCCTTTTACAATACGTTTTGGTGAGCATCATAGATTATTAAAAAAAGGGAAAATACAAGCACAGTGTTCCTTGGCATTTTGCTGAACATCACAATAAATCTACTGTAGGCCTAAAAGTTTGGATCGTTGAACAGATCCCAAAATGTCTCCCGGGAGCAGAATGCTTTCACAAGCTCTGTGAATGCGAGACATACTGGATTTATACTCTAGACACTTTATCACCTGGTAGATTAAAGGAAGAGATATCAACTGTTTTATATAACATATACATCTTTTCCTTCTCTTTCCTTATTCATTTTTACATACATCTCTCTTTCTTTCCTTACAGTTGGTGGGGAGCAGATCTGTTGGGGTAGTGGGTGATCTCCCCCCCCAAAAAAGTAAGTATACTATTAGTTACCATTTACATAGTGAAGTAAAGCCCTCGCCCCATTATTTCCCCCCTTAGTGTGTACATTTACATGTGCACACATTCATATTTATATACCATATATATTTATATATACTTTTTTAATAGACTGTTTTAGTAATTTAGTTTATCTAATTTTTTTAAGTTCTTTGATAATTTAGTCTATGGCATGTCTAGAGAATATGGAGATGTCCTGAGTGAGACACCTATACATCCTTAGCCTTCAATTCATTGGTTGTCCATATAAATTTATGTTCATAGTATCCAACAATACCACTAGATAGCATATGTTCTAATTGTTTTAATTAGTGTCCCATTGTTGTACCAATCAATTTTTTCCATCTGGAGGAGGTCACGCTGTCTCACAAAGTATAATAGTCAGCACACCTGTTTGTCTAGTTAGCTTGACAAAGAAGCACGGCCCCACAGTTGGTGCGTCACTTCCGGTGATGCGGCCACGCTGAACCGCACACCACAGCAGTTTTCTGGTCCTTGGAATCAGACACCCTGACCAGCAGCCTATGCATACCTATCCCGGAGGACTGTATTGCACTTCAGATGTGCCTGTATTTACCTTCAAAAATGTGAGTGCAAATTCACAGCATTGTTTTAATAAAGTGTATAACGGTCTGCACTCAGTGACACCTTCTCTTTATTTATATGAATTGACCTGTATGTCTATGGGTGAATGAATGTAAATGAATGATCATCCATTTAAACATTCATGTCATTTCAGGTCCTTTTTCTATAAATGTAACAGCCATTGTCCTGATCCGATGAAACAGAATGGTTGTAGACTGATGTAAACTGAGGTAAACTGCACTCGGCTGAACTGAAGACGGATGTGCAAACTGATGTTAACTGACCCATTAAAATGTGACTGAATGGATGATGTCCATGTTAAAGGGGCCTAAGTCCTCTCTTTGCCCTGCTTATGTGTGCTCCCTCCATTTGTATATAGTTAGTTAGGTTATCGTTGGCTTGCTGCACTTTCACATTTATTTTATCGCTTTACATTGTTTATGGTTTACTGGTGTTGTAAGAGTGAAATTTATGTTAATAAACTTAATTTAACCTTATTTAGCCTGGTTCATGATTTCTTAAGGTACAGCCCACCGATCTGGTCATCCTACATGTACATACATGTGTAGCACCCTCCTAGGTAACTAGGGGGAGCTAGACTGCAATTTTCAGACAGGGGCCGAGTGGCAGTCCAGGTGTAGACAGAGTGTCAAATTCAGGTCAGAGCCGAGTGGCTCTGCAGATCAGCTCTCTGAGACTTTCCCCTGCACTAGAACTTTGGAGTAAGTTATAGAAGAAGCGAGCAGATGTGAAGAGTGGCTGATCTTTACTTTTGAGGGATCCTGGCCGATCCCCAACAGGAGGCTTGTCAAGGACAACCCTTAAAAGTGAAAGAGCCTGCTCAGCAGCAGGAGTGTTCGGGTGGAAGAGGATGGAGTGAGGCTGCAGAGAGGAGCCTGGGAAGGGGCTCAGATGGGAGAGGGGCTCACCTCCAGGCAGGAGGACCAGAGAAGGCTGGAAGCTTGAGACTTCACCAGCCCCAAGAGCGAGGACCACCTGTGTGGCACAGAAGGAGCTGGCCTGGTAGCAGCCACCAACCACCAGCAACATGGGAGAAGAACTAAGTGAATAGACCTGCACCCACTGGGCCAGATAGGGGAAGAAGGCACTCTTGTGGGAAACTGAATTAGCATGCCAATGAGGACTGTTTTACCATTGTATGTGGTAGACACTGGATCCCCTGTCCAGGGATTCCTTCAGACAGCCAGATAGAGGAGCATCTGGGGTGGTACTACAGGAGACACTGGCTAGCTTTCCAACAGAGACCGCTGTAACCACTTGTACATAGTTCAGGAAGTTGTCCTTGGTTGCTCAGTTCCATCCCATACATCCCCTTACACCATCCAAGTTCAGTCTATGTGACTAAGTGTGAAATCTAGCACTGGTGAAAGTTGGTGATGATGTTTACTTTTCATATACACTTGGAGGACACAAAATGTATGTATTTGCTTTAAATGAAAAAGAAAGGACCTACATTGCTCAAAATTCACCTTTGAGTAAAGTAACTTGATCAAAATTTTCTAGAAACAGAAGTATTCTCAGCTGGTACCATATAGCTTATCTCTTGGGACTCTTGGAGAAAGATTCAGTCTTCCATCTACACTTTTCCCTATGGGGCTTATTATTGATCTCAGAAGATTTTTAAGTAAGCTATATATTGTAGGTTCCAGATAACATACGGTATATGAAGAAACAGGATCTGTTTGATTGGGAAAGGATAATTATTGTTCTGTTCTTCATTTTGCTGATATTTTGTGTTTGTATTATGATTCACAATCAAGATCAGACACCTAAACCTCGGTATACAGGCATGTATAACATGAATTTTAAAGAATAAGTTGGATAAAATTTACTGTTTACTTACAGTAAGTACGGTAATACCAAATTTTATTATTTGGTCTTCTTTTGTGTCCACTTAAATGTTGAAAGTAGGTTATTAAATTTAAATGAGAAACTGATTTACAGGGTTGCATTTATTAAAATGCAAAACTCCATGCATATATAAATGTATCATTTGAATTGGAAATGTATTCCTTAAAATAATCATTACATATTTTTTTTTCGCCACATCTTGTATAAGACACATATTAATTTCCAAACATCCAATGCAGCGCAGAAATGAAGCTAAAAGAAAGAAAGCAGCTCTTATGATCAGGCTTAGACTACCACATTGCAGATTTTATTACATTACAGGATACAGTCAAACACAAACAGCTTACTGATAGGAGGAGAAATTAAGGTAAGCCAAAATGATGACTTTGAGCATTGATGCCCCTGTATGTCCTATAAATCAGGCTGGAAGTTGGTTTGGGCAACATGTTGCATTGGTTAATGGCAGTAGAGAAGAGAAAGGTACTTGACTGACCTGGCTATGCTGTCTGCCTCAGGTACTGGCATCATATGATTGTCATCATATGATACTTTAACTGTGTATTTATCTCTGCATTTTGTCTCATTTACATTCTTTTCTATACCTAACTGGATAAGCAAAATAAGGATATCCATGTTGAGGCCTTGTGCGAAAAAAAAAAACAATTAGGGAACCATTGATAGTGATTTCTGCTTTGTATTCCCCAAACAAACTTCAACGTATCTAATATGTGCCCGGTTTATATTCAAATGGGTCACATACTGTAACTAATTCCAATACATTTTTATATAACTACTGTTCTTTCTGTAATTTTTTTTTTACTGTGATTATACAGAATTAAATAGATTGCACTGCACCTGAAGTTAACAACGTTCATCTACAACTGAAAGCCTATTTTATCGATAAACCTCCATTTTGTCAACTATGACATAGCGGTCATGTGGACAGCCAGGGTTGAGAGGCATCAGACACGCAAACATTTGGTAGTTAGTTCTCAAAGTAGTGATAATTATAAAAACACTACCAGTAGAGGACTTCATACTGGGGAAAGTTAATATACAGATTGTTGGCAGGTAGTGGTTACTGTATACCTGAGTATCAAATGGAATGACTGAAGTTTTCATTACTTACAGTTTCATTGCATCTTGGGAGACTAATAGATTAAAAGGTTCTAGCCTTTGTAATCTTAAATGGAAAAAAATATTGATTAAATTTTTTTCAATGTACAGAATTTTTAGTGATTTGCTACAAAAAGCCTATACAGAAACTGCTGAGGTTCACAAAGATCTTACAAAGGAAGCTACAAGGATTACAAAAAACACAGTAAAACAGCAACCTAAAGTAACTTTAAAGGCTCTTTTTGTTTTTTGTTTTTTTTTACAGAGCAGCCCTGATCTTCCTCTTCTCAGGTCATCCTCCAGCGTTCCTAGCCCCTCACCCCTGCTGAGTGCTCCAAGAGCAAGCCGCTTGCTCTGGGGGGCACTCATGAGTGCTCACTCCCAAGCCCCGCTCTATATCTCTATAAGAACCCCAGGAATGTGTGCGTTGGGATTGATTGGTTTATTGGACACATAGAATGCATGAAGGTAAAAAAAACCTTCAGCCTTTACAACCACTTTAAGTAGTGAATGGTCAAACACTATTTTTGGAGAATAAGGACATTGTTTGGTAAAACATACTTTAATTCACATAACATATTATGCAATGTTTATCAAACAAGTAACTATGATTTTGTCTCAGAAATTATATTATTTTAAAAACAAAATATAATTTTTAAATAAAGTTAACATTACTCCTGTCATTAGATATTGGTTAGGTGAAAATGGGCAACAATATTTTATCCTTTTTTTTTGTATCTTCTTATAATAGGTTACTGATCTAAGCACACATTGCATTTTTCACATCTTTAATTTTTCTTCTTCAAATTCCTGAGAATTTCTTCTTTTTTTTAGTTTTTTTTTCTGTCTTACTTTATCTAATTACTTTCAATAATAAGAAAATGAAAAAAAAAACCAAATGCCTATTAAAATTTAAGTAATACAGTCATGGCCGAAATTGTTGGCACCCTTGATATTTTTCCTGAAAATCAAGTATTTCACACAAAAAAGGTATTGCATTAACACATGTTTTGCTATACACATGTTTATTCCCTTTGTATGTATTGGAACAAATATAAAACAGAGGCAGAAAAGCAAATATGACATAATGTCACACAAAACCCCAAAAATGGGCTGGACAAAAGTATTGGCACCCTTAACTTAATATTTGGTTGCACACCCTTTGGAAAACATAACTGAAATCAGTCGCTTCCTATAACCATCAATAAGCTTCTGACACCTCTCACCCGGAATTTTGGACCACTCTTCCTTTGCAAACAGCTCCAGGTCTCTCTTATTGGAAGGACACCTTTTCCCAACAGCAATTTTAAGATCTCTCCACAGGTGTTCAATGGGATTTAGATCTGGGCTCATTGCTGGCCACTTCAGAACTCTCCAGCGCTTCTTTGCCATCCATTTCTGAGTGCTTTTTGACGTATGTTTGGGGTCATTGTCCTGCTGGAAGACCCAGGATCTTGGACGCAAACCCAGCTTTCTGACACTGGGCCCTACAGTGCGACCCAAAATCCTTTGGTAATCCTCAGATTTCATGATGCCTTGCACACAGTCAAGGCACCCAGTGCCAGAGGCAGCAAAACAACCCCAAAACATCATTGAACCTCCACCATATTTTACCGTAGGTACTGTGTTTTGTTCTTTGTAGGCCTCATTCCGTTTTCGGTAAACAGTAGAATGATGTGCTTTACCGAAAAGCTCTATCTTGGTCTCATCTGTCCACAAGACGTTTTCCCAGAAGGCTTTTGGCTTACTCAAGTACATTTTGGCAAACTGTAGTCTTGCTTTTTTATGTCTCTGTGTCAGCAGTGGGGTCCTCCTGGGTCTCCTGCCATAGCGTTTCATTTCATTTAAATGTCGACGGATAGTTCGCGCTGACACTGATGCTCCCTGAGCCTGCAGGACAGCTTGAATGTCTTTGGAACATGTTTGGGGCTGCTTATCCACCATCCGGACTATTCTGCGTTGCAATCTTTCATCAATTTTCCTCATCCGTCCACGACCAGGGAGATTAGCTACAGTGCCATGGGTTGCAAACTTCTTGATAATGTTGCGCACTGTGGACAAAGGCAAATCTAGTTCTCTGGAGATGGACTTGTAACCTTGAGATTGTTGATATTTTGCCACAATTTTGGTTCTCAGGTCCTCAGACAGTTCTCGTCTCCTCTTTCTGTTGTCCATGCTTAGTGTGGCACAGACAGACACACAATGCAAAGGTTAAGTGAACGTCTCTCCTTTTTATCTGCTTTCAGGTGTGATTTCTATATTGCCCACACCTGTTACTTGCCCCAGGTGAGTTTACAGGAGCATCACATGCTTGTAACATTCTTATTTATCCGCAGTTGTGAAAGGGTGCCAATACTTTTGTCCAGCCCATTTTTGGAGGTTTGTGTGACATTATGTCGAATTTGCTTTCTTTCCTCCCTTTTTTTGTTTTGTCCCAATACACACAAAGGGAATAAACATGTGTATAGCAAAACATGTGTTAATGCAATACGTTTCGTGAGAAATACATGATTTCCTGGAGAAATATCAAGGGTGCCAACAATTTCGGCCATGACTGTACTTCGCACTGTGGAGTTTCCGAAAACCCATGCTTGCTAACCTTAATGCTTCATAAAAGGCTTTGCTACATAGAAAAAACTACATTTACTATATATACTGTATATAGCTCATCTCTTTTATAAGCAGCCACATCAATTTAAAATACTAACCTTTAAAGTGTTAGTTCACCTTTACCAAAAATTTGCTATGCATATAAGGAGGGCCTGTAGGTAAAATAAACTGTGCAGCTTTCACTGAAGTTAAATAATTCTCCTTCTATAAGTGTAGGTTATTTACATACCTACCAAGGCCTGGCTGAAAAACTCCCAGGGATGGCATCACACTGTCTTGCCTTGTTGCTAGGACTTTGCTAAGATGCTCTCAAATTCAGACTCCTTCACATGCACTCACTCTTCCGTCACAATCAGCAATGCTATGATGGAGGAGATAGTGGACCACACATGTGCGGGGGTTTGGGAGCTCACTCCTGTGATGGTGGGAGCGAGCAGTGATGGCTGGGAGTGTCTTAGCAGCATCCTAGAAACAAGGCAGGATGGGATTTTCAATAGTGCCTGTAGATAGAAAACTGCGCAGCATTGGATAATGCTCCTGTTATAGGTGTAGGCCATTTACATACCTCCTCAAGCCTGACAGTTTTTGAGCCAGGCTTCAGTAGATATGTAAATGGCCTGCACCTCTATCAAGAACATTACGCAACTTTGGTCAAAACTACACTGTTTTGTAGGTTCTATTGATCATTCTGGGCTCTATGGAAAATCTAATACTGCTCTTACTGAAATGCTGTGTTATATTTTATTTAAGGACATAGCAAATCTTATCTTGCACCAGGACTAGGCTTGAGAGGGTGGCTTGTTCTCACAAAAAGTAGCAACTTTTAGTACCTGCTTTGAACGTTCAGGTGCCACCACTAATTGGGATATATACTAGAATCCTCCTGTAGCATCTGTGCCTCTGGACTTCTTATTCTGGACATAGTCTTTGTACTGGATAAATGTGACCAATGAATCTGTTACGTGGTTCTAATGGTGGCTCTGGCACTTTTTCCAAAACAAAGTCTCATCTAAAGACCTGAGGAAGGGGATATATTAAAACATTGAAATCCACTGGCTATGATTACAACATTCACATGAAAAAAAACATTCATCCTTCCATACCTATATAAGCCTTAGCCCCTCTGAATTGGAGAGGAGAGCTCACTGTTTTTTATATTATGTTTTAATTTCCATTGTATGTAAGGCCCCTTTGGGTCATGATGTAAAGTATAAGCTTACCTTATTTACAACACACCAAGATGATCTCTGGTTTGTGCTGTAGATTTTTTTTCCAGTTCATGTATCTTGACAGCATAGTACCCTCTGATCATGACAACATCATAGGAAACAAGAAAAAGGTTTGCGTCAATTTCTTCTACATACAAAACTGCATCATTTGAAATAGGAAGCAGATAATCCTGATCTTGTTTTATAAAACAATTTTATAAGCGGAGATTTTGAATAATGCGTTAGTGGTTTCTGTATGGATCAGTCTTTTTATTCTTGTACGTTTAAGCAAATGGGACTAATAATTTTAGTTTTTTCCATATGGATTCTATTTTTCTGTTAAGTTGATTTTCAAATGATCAATTTTAAATAAGTAGAATACAAACAATAAACAAAATGTTTAAAAACATGATTTTGCACTTCCTACTCTTGGGAAAATTAAGAAATTAATTTTATCTCGAATCCCCTTTTAAATCAAATGCTTAAGGTATTTATTTTTTATTTTTGGATTTAGTAATGGAAGGGACAAATATAACATCAATAGATGTATTCCTGTTAATGGGTGTGACCAACCTTTCATGGCTTCAAAAGACATTTTTTGCTTTAACTCTCTCTTTATATCTGCTTAATGTGTTGGGAAACACTGTGATTATATCCCTGGTGTTCCGAGATATTTCTCTTCATTCTCCAATGTATTTTTTATTGGCCAACCTATCTTTTGTAGATATCTGCTTCTCTTCAGTCACAGTTCCAAAGATGATGGTTGGGTTCTGGAAGGAAAACACAATTTCATTTGAAGGTTGCATTGCCCAGATGTATTTCTTTCACTTCCTGGGGTGTACAGAAGGGATTATTCTGGCTTCCATGGGTTATGATCGCTATATTGCCATCTGCCATCCTCTTAGATACAATGCTATAATGGGGAAGATGATTTGTGTTCTGTTTGTGCTCATTTCATGGCTGATTGGACTTACCACTTCATTGGTTCATGCGATCATGACATCCAAGCTTACGTTTTGCAATAGTAACAAAATCATGCACTTTTTTTGCGATGTTAAACCAGTAATAAAGTTGGCTTGTGTAGACATCCACCTCAACGAAGCAGTACTGACAAATGTTCTTGGGTTTTTAAGCACAAGCACCTTTGTCCTCACCATTGTATCATATATTTTTATAATTCTTAACCTTTTAAAAATACGATCATCTCATGGAAGGTCCAAAGCTTTCTCAACATGTTCTGCACATTTGTCTGTTGTCATTTTGTTCTATGGTACAGCCATGTGTACATATCTTGGCCCATCCACAAAAGATAGTATAGAAAAGGACAGATTAGCAGCTCTATTGTTTACAGTGTTCACACCGGCAATGAACCCAGTTATTTATACTTTAAGGAATCAGGAAGTTAAAAAATCTTTTAAAAAATTCTTGACTTCATGGCTTTAATGTTTGAAATGAAAACAAATTTCAACAAAATTCCAGCACATATCAGCATACCTGTATTCAGTAATGGAGCATAAGAAAACCAAAAGCAATACACCTGTGAACAAAGTTTTTTGAGTTCTTAGGACATTTTTGATTTTCTGAATTAACATCTTCTACAATATGATCTGATCTTTATTTTGGTCATAATAACAAAGCCAGCTTTTCTTGGCAAACAAGAATCACGGGAAGGACATTTATTGAATCTGTCTTATTGTTGACAGTGGCCAATCTATTACATTTTTATTTGACAATTCTGAGTTTGAATTTAATTCCTGAATAAAATAAAAAAAACTAAATAAAAATAGGGTTAATGTTTTGGTCTGCTTGCAACTAAACTGTACCGATTGGTAACGATAATTGCACACAGCTGGTACAGGAAAAGTCAGGAAGAAAATAGTATATAGAATTTCATGCAGACAGAGTGTTTTATATTTATATATATATATATATTCCCATCATCAACCTAAAACTAAAAAATTGGCTCTGAAAAGCAAGTGCCTATGTTTCATCTTTATGCCTTATAGTCAAGCACATCAGAAATTCTTTACTTTCTCAGCGATAGTTGGTCCTAAACGCAAAAGGAATGATCAGGGATTTATGGACAAATGCTTCTTCTGTCTCCACAGAGTGGGGGCCCAACTTTCTGGAGGAGGGAAGATGGGAAGGTAAGAGGATAAAGGCTAAGTTGGGGACCTGAGTGGGGTAAGGAGATGAAGTGTGGGACTACATTTTGAAAGGGGGACAGGACTGCAAGAATCAAGATACATTAGAATAAGGCAAGTACTCTTCCATGAGTCTATCTACATGTAGAGAATTATAATGTATTCTGGAGAGGACAGAAATTCCAACCAGTCAGAACCTTCTGTGTCTGAAGGCATATGTATTCCCAAACAGAGCGGAGGTAAGATCTTCCATATTTTATTATGTCATCGATTCTGTAAATCCTCTCAGCTAGTTTTAGAAAATCTGTCTGAGGCCACAACACTGAGATATAGGCTCTGGCTACATTAACCAGGGAAATAAATACAGAACACCGACAAAAACGTTTTGCAAGGAAATGGAGAAAAATTACATTGTAGGAAAACTACATCTAGAAAAAGTATCATTAAAATATGGTGTGTATCAATCAGTGAGTCAAGTGCTCCTGTCAGGGCCTTGCAGGGACATATGCTTCCCATGGTGGCTATTTTTGCTGACCCCTGCTTCAAAGATGTCAATTTTAAGTGATGGTAGCACTGTGTGAGCAGGGGCGGACTGGCAACTCATGGGGCCCCCGGGCAATAGGGGATCATGGGGCCCCTGTGTCCTTGCCAAAGCTCAAAAAAGCCTATGAAAAAGGTACCAGGGGCATCTCATGGGGCCCTCTACTGACCCCGGGCCCTCGGGCAGTGCCCGAGTTTCCAAATGGTCAGTCCGCCCCTGTGTGTGAGTATGCCCACACACACACAGTGCAGGCTCTAAGCCACGAAGCCTTTTGCCCAGCCACTACCATGTCACATAGTCAGGCTCAGTGGATGGAAGTGGTGTGCTCAGTGACAATGAGCCTTTAGTCCTAGCAGGCTATGCATCACTGAAGAGGCCTAACTGCTGTGCCTGCCTGTGTGACAGGTTAATGGCCAGGCAGGGAGTGCATAAACACCAAGCCTATGATTTATCAGACTCAGAAATAGTGAGCTGCATTGAGGATGGAGTGTCTGATAGGGACTATTCAGCCTCAGTGATGCCTCCTACCATGCATCAAGAAGTGCTGCCCAAGAAGGACACCTCAATTGGCTCTGTTGGCAGCACAGCCCTGGCTCCTATCAGATGAGCTGTGAAAAAAATATGGATGGTGTTCATTTGGGACTTACTAGAGGAAACAACTGCCTGAAAAAAAAAAAAAAAAAGCTTTGTACATGCTGGCTTAAGACCCTTTCATCTTGTGCAACACCAGCACTACTGAACTATTAAAATAATCTTCTGTGAGCAGCTGAGCCCCAATTTGTGCTAAAATTCATCCAGTACTTGAAGAAAACCAAAACCATATTAAAGTAAGAGCATGGTGGCAAACAGTAAAATCATGTGGGGCTGACTACATCACCAAAAACCCAATGGTTATTTAGGCAATATCAAGAAAATTCTACAGCAGAATCATCTCTATGTGAGCCACAAATGAAGTTGGGACCTGCACATCACAATCACAATGATCCAAAACATAGAAACAAATCAACAGATGTTCAAATTAAAAAAAAAATCTTATTTTAGTAATGTACATTATTTTAGAAAGTTACTTTAGATTTTATGGCATTGGTGGTTCATGTGAGGAACAGTAAAAAGGCTCCTGGTGCCTTCCTGTAGCTTGTAGGTTATTTGTAAAGGAAATTTCACATCAGCATACTATCGGTTAGCAATGGAGGATTGGACTCTGTTTCACAGAGGTAATGATGGAACTTATTAATTTCAGCAGTACACTTATATTGTATTTAAAAGCATATAAATTCAGCAACTTCCCAGCATGGTGCATCTTTTCAGTGGGATCAGCTTATTCTTGAGCCAAGTTCCCTTGCGGGTCTCTTCCAGAATTAGATGTCATTCTGACTTCCCCTGCTAGTCTCTTCCAGCACCAGATCCAGGCCTCACTTCAGGCTCCACTGCTGGTCACATGATCACAGTCCTCGGGATCCTATTTTGGTAGTATTACAACTGTAAAATGTAAAAACACACTTCCTCTGGTGCAGCAATAACTCTCAACATTTGATACAAATAAATAAATTGCAATCACATGCCTCATAAGGACATTAGGCACTTGCTTATTCTGCAATGCTAGTTGCTCCTCCCTCCTTTCTCCAACAACCTTCAACAGTCAAGTAACCTATTTTGAAAGACTGCGCATAGAAAGTGGACCCACCAAACCTTGTGGTGGTTGATTTACCAAAGGCAAATAGATTGTTAACTTTGCAAGAGCAATTGCAAGCTGCAAGGGAATTTTCCCCAGAGCATAGTGAATTGCAAATGTTGAAGCTGTGTTTACTTCCACCATCCAATCATGTGCAATGCATTTTTTAAATTTTTCTTGCATGTAGTTGGGTATTCTTTGTAAAGTGAAACATCTTGACATGCACTAAGCTCTTGGGCAAGCTTCCAAAGTGCAACTTTCTATGCAAAATACATGGCTTATTTGTCTTTAGAAAATCAACTCCATAGTGTTGCAGATTACCTATTGCTGGCACCCAACAGGCACATCAAAATTGGCAAGCAGTCGATATCCAAAACAAGCTACTAACCAAACTCCATGGAGATTCAACACCTCACTTACTTTGATATTGGGAATAGGTCAAATCCAAAATTAAAATGATAGTAAAGCTTTGTTTTTTTTAAATTAAGATAATGAACGTGTCATACTTACCTGCTCTACACAATGGTGTTGCACAGAGTAGCCCTGAACCTCCTCTTGCCGGGTTCCTCGCCGGTGATGCCCATGGGGGCACTTGTGCTCCTGAGCTCCACTGCCTGCATCCATAGACAGACAGCAGGGCATGGTCGGCTCCCTCATCACAGTTTGACTGACAGCAGCAACAGGAACCAATGGTTCCCACCGCTATAGATCTGCCCTGTGAGGAGGGGCAGAGCAGGGAGAGCCGCTCACACAGTGCAAAGTGCTGGACTGCAATGGGGCTCAGGTAAGTATAAGGGCGTTCAGGGGGGATGCAAGGCACATAGGTTTTTTTACCATAATGCATAAAATGCATTATGGTAAAAAAAACCCTAAAAGGGTTTCTAAAGGCTCAAGGTTTTTTACTTTCATGCATTCTATGGCATTGGGGGCCAGAAGTGCATGCAGGGAATCCGAGAAAAGGAAGATCAGGGCTACTCTTTGCAAAACCACTGCACAAAGCAGGTAAGTATGACATGTTGGTTCTTAAAGTTGTTCTGAAGCCTAAGAGTGATTGTAAAGACAGATTTTTATTTTAATAACAATTTTCAATCAAAATGCTTGAACTGTAACAACAATAACAACTCATACAAAACTATATTATGGAATGTATAGAATGTTGTCCTCGGGGATCTTCTCATAAAACTTGGTGCTCATTAGAAAAAACTATGCAATGCAACAAACACCCATATTCTCTCTATGAATCTATTTTACAACGTTGAACCACTTTTCTTTAGGAAACTCGCCAGTAAGTTTGCCACAAACTTAGAAGCCCTTATAATCACAACTCCCAAGCCTGACAAACCATATGATGTCCTAGCCAATTACAGATCTACTTCATTACCGAGCATGGATGTCCAAGTCTTTGCTAAGCTTCTGGTGCAAAAAAAAATGGCCTCTATGCCGATGACTTAATAATCTCCTTGTCTGACCCCTCCCATTCACTCCCTGCCCTACAAAAGACACATGAATTCTTCAGCACTATATACCTATACCAAATTAACTGTAACAAATCTTGTATGCTGCGTATTTGACTTGACACTACCACTAAAGATTGCGCAACAGCCTCTCTTCTATTTTGAGTGCACCAGGTTCCAATTTGTCCTATTTAGGCATCCAGCTGGTTTATCCCGTGGTTAATCTCCTCAGGATTAATTGGACCAATCATAAAAAATCAACATGTCTCTGAGGAACTCAACTCTACATGTGCCTGATGCATAACCTTAACAAATATGTACCTACTGCTTCATGTTCTATATACGTACACTGACCAGCCATAACATTATGATAACCCATCTTATATTGAGGAGGTTCCCTTTGTGCCCCCAAAACAGCTCTGACCCATCGCAGCATGAACTCCACCAGACCTCTGAAGGTATGCCAAGGTATCTGGCACCAAGTTGTCAGTATCAGATCCTTTAAGTCCTGTAAATTGCGAGGTGGGGCCTCCATTGATCGGACATGATCTGGAGAATTTGGAGGCCAAGTCAACAACCTGAACTTGTCATTGTGTTCCTCAAACTATTCATAAAGAATTTTTGGAATTTGGCAGGACACATTACCCTGCTGAAAGATGACACTGCCATCAGGAATACTGTTTCCATGAAGGGGTGTACAATGTTTAGGTAGGTAGTACATGTCAAGTAACACCCACATGAATATCAGGACCCAGCGTTTCCAAGTAGAACATTGCCTAAAACATCATACTACCTCCACCAGTTGCCTTCTTACTATACTGCATCATGGTTCCATTTTTCTCCAGGTAAGTGATGCACACACAACTGGCCATGGACATGGTAAAAGAAGACTTGATTCATCAGACCAGGCAATCTTCATCCATTGCTCTGTGATCCAGTTGTAATGCTCACATGCCCATTGTAGGTGCTTTTGGCTGTGGACAAGGGACATTTGGGCACCCTTACATAGTTTCATACTACAAACGGATGATCCTTTTTTTGCTTTTAAATCAACAACTTCAGGTAAAACATGTTTACTGCACAATACATCCCACCGACTTTCAGATGCTGTTGTAACAAGATTATCAGTGCTATTCACTTTACCTGTCACTAATCTTAATGTTATAGCTGATAGGTGTATGTTTCACACTATCCCCAATCCAATGCTCCCTAAATATCATTCCGCAGAATTTATCTTAAACTCATTCATATGGGGCAAGAAGTGCTCCAGAGTTAAAAGTTCCATGCTTTGGACCCCTGTATCCCATGCTGGTATGGGTGTCCCCCGATGTCTGATCTTATTATAAGGTGAGGATTCTGGACCATGCTAAACAATGGTGGTCCCCCACCCAGCAAACTTCTTGGCTGCAAATCAAAACCACTGCTATGGCAACAGTTCCAAAGATCCCTCTAAGCGCCTTATTTCTTCAACTGTGTCCCCCTCACTCCTTCTTGGACACGATCAACTGGTAAAACATGGAGAGCCATCTATCAGACATCTAAAAAGGCATTCTGCAACAACTCTTACAAGCTCTGTCTCTCACAGTGCTGGAACTTATAATATGAACCAGCCTCTCCGCTTGGACTTTTGAAAGAATTACATTTGTGGTATACTTATTTGTGGTTTCCCATATACGTTCTTTCTAGATGCTTTGTACCAAGTATAATATTGGTGCCAAGGATATCTACAAATATCTTTGCATATGATCTGCCTTCTCATGCATTTTCTGGAGTGACAACTCCTGCTTTAGGACTTACTAAAATTTTATGAATGCCTCATTCCTTAACACAAAAGAATCTCTTTTATAGATACACTTCGAATGAAAAGGACTTCTCAGCTCAAATCTATCTTGATGCAGGGAATATATCCTATACCTTTCTTTTTCCCATTCACAATGGCACCTGGCGCTCAAACCACCCTTAAAATCCTCCAAATAAATACATTACTCATTTGGAAAACACAAAAAAATGTTCCATAAAATGGTACTTCACATGATCCAAACGTGCAACCATCTATCCATCTTTCTTACCCAACCTTTTAGAGAAATTGTGGCCAAAATGGGACTCTGTTACACATTTGGTGCTATTGGCCATGCCTTACTAAATTCTGGTCAGACATTACTATGTTCATTATTTTTGTAACCCATGTGTCCTTCAACCTCACACAGCATGCAGATTTATGGGACATGGAGGTGGATACCTGGCCTCACATATTTCAGATATTTATAATTCATATACAACATATTTATAGTGGCCCGCTTCTCAATTGTGAGGAAATGGAAATGCTCACATCTCCCTGCCATCCTAGAGGGCATCAATATTCTACATGACTACTCCCTTTCTGAATATATGTGTGGTCAAGACTCACTTGACACTACCGAGATTCATCTATGCCTGGGACCCCTGGAATAAGGACCCTAGAAGTCCAAACTTAATACAACATTCTCCCTTGGGGAGCAATAGTGTTTAGGGACTGTGCTGCCATTTAAAGTGACTTCAGTCCCTCCATTCCCACACACTGGAGTATTAAATAGCCTTCTTGGTATTTCAGTGTAGCCATGTGCTGGTCTACAGAAACATGGAAGAGACACTTCCTGATTTACAACCAGTTTCCTTTCACTTTTGGAGTGGCAATAGGTGGAGTGGAGATAGGTTTATTTATTGACCTGCCCAGGGAAAGTTCTCCCTCTTGGTGCTGAGGAGTGATAGAGAGAGCACCTCTGCTTGAGCATTTGCTGCCAGGGGTGATGTGAACCTGAGACTGGAAGTAAGGACACCCGGCAGCACTGCCCACATCAAAGATCCTGCTCCTCTGCCGATCACACACTCCTGTGCTGCTCCCTGTCTCTCCCCAAAGTCGGGAGCAAACTTGTGCTAAGATGACTCCAAACACAATACAGTCTCTCAAAGAGTGTTTTAGCACCTGGCACCCCCGCTGCCACTCAGCTTTCTACCTGGTGCCTAACAGCTCACGTGCCGCGTGTTGGGTACCAGGGCTACTACTAGCCCTTTCTGTGAGTCAGTTTAACACTTATGAATCTTCAGATGTATGTAAATTACAGGGGTTTGTGCATACCTAAATATCCAAATATCTTCAGGTGTATATAAACTACAAGGGTTTGTGGATACTTAATATCCAAGTATTCATTTTTTTCTGTTAATTATCTCCTTTTGATAGGCCTCTCTCAACAATGTGTTCAACTTCTTTTGGTCTTGTTTTATTAAATTCTTCATACCTTCCTATGTTTCATTATGTCTAAGTTGTCTACTGATTTCTCATCATATTTTTCCCTGTCCATTATCAGGACTCCTCCCCCTTATCAGTCAGGAAAGTAGATAAGGGGGAAGGTCAGAAAGTCTGAACATTTACTTGAGGAGGAAGAAAAAGCAGCAACAGTACGGCAGACTGACAGTGCACTGAGAAGCTTTTTCCTGTAAAATTACGGAGAGGAGCAAAGTACCCTGAGAGAGGCACAACGGTTGGCAGGCGATGTGATTTGCGTCCAGGAAACTCACTTCGCCTCTACTAAAGCTCCACATTGTTCACATCGTATGTTTCCACATATTTATATGTCTAATGGTCCTGATAAAAAAAAGTGGTGTCCTCATAGCTATTCGTAATACTGTTGCTTTCTTGTTGCTATCCCAAGTGTCTGATAGCAAAGGTAGATATCAAATTATTGTTTGTGAGATTAACAATATCATTTATACTATTGTCAACCTCTATGCTCCCAATGTTCATCAGATCCACTTTCTGAACTCTCTGCGGAAAAAAGTGGCTAAAATCCAGAAGGGCTTCTTATTATTTTGTGGAGACTTTAATGCTATAATAAATGGTTCCTTAGATGTTCCACACTCCTCCTGTAGCCTGAGACACTCTCTAGCTAATGTCCTATCTAAGGCCAACTTGTATGATCCCTGGAGATGTATAAATGCATCTGAAAGAGACTATACATGCTATTCAGCACCTCACAAATCTTTCTGATGGATATTCAATGATTACAAAAGGTCTCCAGTGCTGAAATTCATCCAATGACATGGTCGGACCATGCACCTATCTCCTTAAGCTTTGAAGAGTCCTTAAAATTTTCTCCAGTATTCTTATGGCGTAATGATATTTCTATGTATTATAATCCTGCCTTTCGTTCCATTCTCACTACAGCCTTACAAGAATATTTTGAGATCAACACTTCTCCTACTATGAATGTATTTAGTACGTGGTGTGCCCATAAAGCATACTGTAGAGGTTTACTTTTGAAACTGGCTTCACAGGCGAGGCGGGATAGAAACAAAATATTCTCAGATACGGTTGACAAGATAACTAGACTAGAGCAACTCCACAAACAATCTTTATCACCCACTGTATTGCAGGACCTCCACAAAAGCTAGACTTGAGCTCAGGACCCTTATGTCATGGGGACATGCCCTAAACCTAAAGAAAGCTAAGACTACTTTCTATATGCAAGGGATCAAAGCGGGTAAGATGCTTGCAAGATACCTTGCTACTAGACAATCAAAATCCAAACTAGCATCAATCTTGGATCCTGTGTCGAACAAACCTATTTATCACCCTAGCAAAATAGTGGCTGCGTTCCGCTCCTATTATTCCCAGTTGTACAACGTCAGAGAGGATCCTAATACTCCCCAACCTACCCCAGAGTTGATCCATAAATTTTTAGGTAAACTACCATTACCTAAATTAACAAGTCAAAAATTGGAAGGGCTCAATCAACCCATCCTGGAAACCGAGATAAGTGCGGCTATTAAAGCCTTGCCTAAAGGGAAATCCTGGGGGCGGACGGCTTTGCAGCCGAATACTACAAGGAATTCCAATCCATCCTAGTACCTCACCTTAAAAGAACTTACAAAGAAGCAGTGTTTAAATCCACGTTTCCATCTAAAAATGTTAAGGGCCATTATAGTTACTCTCCCTAAACCGGGAAAAACTCCTGACCGCCCTCAAAACTTTAGGCCAATCTCCCTGCTAAACACAGATCTTAAGATATATGCCAAAATTTTAGCAAACCGTCTCTTAAATATTACTCCTCTCCTCATTCAGGCTGACCAGGTGGGTTTTGTAAAAGGCCAACAGGCAGCAGATGGGACTCGAAGGACGCTTAACCTGATGCATTTGGCTGAGTCAAGGGGGCTTCAAACGGTGTTCCTGATACTAGATGCCGAGAAGGCGCTTGATAGAATCCACTGGCAATACTTAGATGCTACCCTAACCAAATTTGGTATCAATGGCTTTATAAAGTCGGCTATCATGGCGTTATATACAGTTGCCTCGGCTCAGGTATTCACGTCTAATGCCCTGTCAGCACCCTTTAATATTATTAATGGTACAAGACAGGGTTGCCCGCTATCTCCCATTATCTTTTCATTGGTGATGGAACCCCTTGCGACCGAGATTAGAAACAACCTGAGAATTTTAGGCATTCAAGTAGCGTCCACATCTCACAAAATTGGATTGTTCACAGATGATATAATTCTTACTGTCACAGACCCCCCAAACTCTCTTACAAAAATCTCAGCCTCCTTGCAGTCTTTTGGCGAAGTATCTTATTACAAACTTAATATCACAAAATCTTGCACCCTCCCAATTGCTATAAAGAAGGGCCCCCTGAGCTCCCTCAAAGACAAATTTCCCTACCTCTGGACCAATAGGAAATTGGACTACCTTAGTATCTGTATATCTGCACCATCCTCTCATACTTTTAAAAATAATTTTGAAAAATTTACCAGTCCACTTCAAAGGAGATGCAATGGCTTGATAAATTTGAAATTTCGAGGATAGGTAGAATAGCAGCATTTAAGATGTTAATATTTCCCAAAATATTGTATTATTTTAGAACGATTCCAATCCTCATCCTCAGGCCTATTTTCATAAATTAGAGGGAGCTATAAAGAGATTCATCTAGAAGGGAAGGAAACCGCGGATTCCGTTCCTGTCCCTTACCAAGCATAAATCAAAGGGAGGAATAGGCCTCCCAGTACTCTCTACGTACTATTATGCAACAATCTTAGATCAACTTCTGGCGTGGTTTGTCCCATCGGACAAATTATGGGCACAAATAGAACAGAATATGGTCCCTAATAAAGACTTACGGGCACTACATCTGGCCAGATCGGTTACTCCTAAGATCTTAACTCCATTTCTACCATGTATTACCACAACATTGGAAGCCTGGATAATAGGTTTGAATAAACTTCCTAACTCCTCTCCCAAACATCAAATTAATATCCCACTCTCTGCATACGAACACTTCATTCCAAATCTCAATACCAAACCACTAAGGGATCTTGGCTACAGCACCTTTGCAGATATAGGTAATCCTGTCCCGAGTAAAGGCTTGCACCTTTTTCTGCAGATTAAGGGATTTCTTGGTACTGGTGTGAAGACATGGCTGGAAACAGACTCTAAGCTATGGCACACTATAACTAACCCAATTAGAATAAAAAAAGGAATCCTCTTGGTTTTATAAGCTCTTGCATTATGATACTGATTTCTCTACACTAAGCTGCGTGGGAAAGTGGGAAAAGGATCTCCAAAGATCCTTCACATGAGATGAGTGCGAGACCGCCATGAGCAATAATCTGAGTATCACTAAGTATCAGTTTTTTAACTGTTTCAGAAGTGATGCAAAGAGTACAGACACATTATGTTTGTGAGAGGACCCTGGCAATTAATCATCAATCTATGGAGAAATTTGAAACAAGGTGGTCCCAATGGAGAGAGATAATTATATCACAATATTACTGTATAGCATTGAGTGAAATGTGGTTTCAAACATTACATGCAAGCTCTGTTCTTCCCTTACTCTTAGGGTTTGCGTTTCTTTACTCTTTCTTTTCCTCTCTTATCTTTGAGTTCTCTTTGTTTTGCTTCTCTCTCTCTTTCTTTTGTTTGTTTTGTATATACTTTTGGATGTTTGGTTCAGACTAGCCCGTATTCTTGGGTTTAACATGATAACCAACAGTAAAGCACTATGCAAATACAGTATGCTTTATCTGTAATTATTTGGATTGAATACATAACTTATATTGATAACATTTTATAATTGATGCATATTTTGCTCATGGCTGAGAGTCATTTTGTGTTTGCCAATGCAGATTTTAGACCATATTTGAGATGTGCTAAGAAAAAGATGTATGTACAGTGGGGCAAAAAAGTATTTAGTCAGCCACCAATTGTGCAAGTTCTCCCACTTAAAAAGATGAGAGAGGCCTGTAATTGGCATCATAGGTAGACCTCAACTATGAGAGACAAAATGAGAAAAAAAAATCCAGACAATCACATTGGCTGATTTGGAAAGAATTTATTTGCAAATTATGGTGGAAAATAAGTATTTGGTCAATATCAAAAGTTCATCTCAATACTTTGTTATATATCCTTTGTTGGCAATGACAGAGGTCAAACGTTTCCTGTAAGTCTTCACAAGGTTGGCACACACTGTTGCTGGTATGTTGGCCCATTCCTCCATGCAGATCTCCTCTAGAGCAGTGATGTTTTGGGGCTGTCGCTGGGCAACACGGACTTTCAACTCCCTCCAAAGGTTTTCTATGGGGTTGAGATCTGGAGACTGGCTAGGCCACTCCAGGACCTTGAAATGCTTCTTACGAAGCCACTCCTTCGTTGCCCGGGCAGTATGTTTGGGATCATTGTCATGTTGGAAGACCCAGCCACGTTTCATCTTCAATGCCCTTGCTGATGGAAGGAGGTTTGCACTCAAAATCTCACGATACATGGCTCCATTCATTCTGTCCTGTACATGGATCAGTCGACCTGGTCCTTTTGCGAAGAAACATCCCAAAGCATGATGTTGTCACCCCCATGCTTCACAGTAGGTATGGTGTTCTTTGGATGCAACTCAGCATTCTCTCTCCTCCAAACACAACGAGTTGTGTTTCTACCAAACAGTTCTATTTTGGTTTCATCTGACCATATGACATTCTCCCAATCCTCTTCTGGATCATCCAAATGCTCTCTAGCATACTTCAGACGTGCCCAGACATGTACTGGCTTAAGCAGGGGGACACGTCTGGCACTGCAGGATCTGAGTCCCTGGCGGTGTAGTGTGTTACTGATGGTAGCCTTTGTTACGTTGGTCCCAGCTCTCTGCAGGTCATTCACTAGGTCCTCCCGTGTGATCCTGGGATTTTTGCTTACCATTCTTGTGATCATTTTGAGCCCACGGGGTGAGATCTTGCGTGGAGCCCCTTATCGAGGGAGATTATCAGTGGTCTTGTACGTCTTCCATTTTCTAATAATTGCTCCCACAGTTGATTTGTTCACACCAAGCTGCTTGCCTATTGCAGATTCAGTCTTCCCAGCCTGGTGCAGGTCTACAATTTTATTTCTGGTGTCCTTCGACAGCTCTTTGGTCTTCACCATAGTGGAGTTTGGAGTGTGACTGTTTGAGGTTGTGGACAGGTGTCTTTTATACTGATAACAAGTTCAAACAGGTGCCATTGATACAGGTAATGAGTGCAGGACAGAGGAGCCTCTTAAAGAAGAAGGTACAGGTCTGTGAAAGCCAGAAATCTTGCTTGTTTGTAGGTGACCAAATACTTATGTTCCACCATAATTTGCAAATAAATTCTTTCCAAATCAGCCAATGTGATTGTCTGGATTTTTTTTTCTCATTTTGTCTCTCAAAGTTGAGGTCTACCTATGATGCCAATTACAGGCCTCTCTCATCTTTTTAAGTGGGAGAACTTGCACAATTGGTGGCTGACTAAATACTTTTTTGCCCCACTGTATCTATATTCTATTCTGAACCTTGTATTGTTGTATTTGCCTATAAAATTTCAATAAAAACGATTTGAAAAGAAATGATGAACACTGTCAAAATGGTTTATCACACTGGCAATATAAATTCTTCATTACTGAAATTTAAAACCAGTATACCAATAATCCTTACCCTCAACTCCGACCCCTAAAGTGAGCATATGGCCAAGCTTTATAAATTAACTTTATAACAAGCTTTACTAACCTCAATAGCATTGGGAACTCTGGAGTATTCATCCTTTAAAGCTCACAGCAGCAGCAAGAAAGTAACTGGTTTCTCACTCTGTGCATGGAACCCTCTGGCACCTAAAGTTAATATTACCTCTGCTTCCTAACTATCTTCCTCATCCATTGCTGCCAAGGGTGTGGAAACTCAGAGGTTGAGAACGCTGTGTAGCAGTGGGGATGGGAGAAGGGACGCATCTGGACTTGGTGGTTGCAGAGTTCATCCACAAACAAATTTTGATATGAAGATCGATGTGTTTAGATTATAATTGATCTATTAGAGAAATACAAAATAAGCGGTTAGCTGACCATGTAGCACAGTGTTAGACTAAGCAACTGGACTGCCTCAAAAGGTTTGGGAGTCAAATGGCACTGCTGAGTTGTGGCTTTTAATGCTATAAAACCAAACTCAACGTGCGATGAAAAGGGACTCTGCAATGGGAAAAATCTCATCATGACCATCAAAACTCAGCAGCCTGCAGTGTGAGAAGACTATCCTCTGCTAGAAATGTACTGGACTGCCATTTCTGTAAACAAGTTAGGTGCAATGTTATTTTTCAATTGTGTATGTGTTAGCCTTTCTGCCTTTGTAACATGTGGGTTCGCTCCACCGACTGCTGGAGATCATATTACTTCACTGGGCACCACATTAAAAGATTACGTCCTTTCACCTGCAATGACCGCTCATCCTGGGACTGACTACAGAAAAATTTTAAGGGATACAGAAATGAGCGCTGATTCCTTCCATCAGCTATTCACAAACTTTACATCTTGCCATCTTCAGCCTGAAGGATAGGAGAGGAGCCATTGCATGTACATCACAAGGCCTCGTCCCCAGGATGGTTCTGTTCCATAGCAGGCACTAAAATAAGAACCCAACTGTTCAGTGGGGTGCCCCATGTTCCAGGTCACCCAACCTATTGGACCTCTGTCACCCAGCCACCACCACTTACTCTCCTGAGCTGAGTGCTCCACTTTCCCCTCATTATACATGCATCCCGACCCACAGGTTAATTTGAAGTCTTACATTTTGCCCCTACAGTGAATATGATTTAGGGAACACAATCTTTCCTCACAAGAATCAGAACTGGCGTTGTTGCCTTACCAGAACTTCTTTTACTTGACTAAAGACCTTTATACATACAGTCCTCAGTTGTTTCCATCAGAACACAGAAAGGTGCAGATGGTGCAGCATCCATAAATATGACATTATCCATCCTCCTTCTCACGTGCTGTGGCTATGGTGTTTGTACCTTTTTGGTTGTACTTGGTTTCCATAAAAGAAATAATAAAGACTAAGTCCTCCAACCCTTATCAGGGTCCCTTTATGGAGAAACGCCAATCTTCGCGTAGAGACTACATCTCCACATGTATTGTCACCATTCTATTTTCTCAGAAGAACCCTGAAGCCTGATTTTTTCCTGAATATATCCCTTCTCAAATTGGAAATGACACAAGCAGGAAAAGAAACAGCACAGCACACCTTTAACCTCTAAGACAACATACAATAACACTGAACACATCTGAACACATCTCTGGCCAAACTCTGAACTTGGACTCAGAGTTCAGCTAGAGATGAGGTTGAAGAAAGCCCAATCCCATCTCTGGTTTCTTAATCCAATGATCAGATCTCTAAAGTGCTGGGACTTTTTATGTAAGAATAATGGGATTAAGACCAAGAACTACAATTAGACTTGACAGTGTGGCTTTAGGGGTATTAAAAATAGATGCAACATAATAGTAGTTTAATTAGTTATTTTGGTGGCTAACTTAAAAGTGTACTGGGATCCTTTGTTTTGTCTTGTATATGGTTCTGTCCATGTGGACCTTTTGAACTTTTTTGCTAGTGTAAAATTGTTTAGAATTGCTGCCATTGTTGCTTTGGTGGAATGTAAGAGCATGCAGTATTGGCCAAATACATTGGCCTCTCTATTGTAAAAGAAGGATTGGTATCCATCCTCTATGAAGACTGGAATAAACTGGATTACAAGCTGCATTAATGTTTTTATTTGGATGGTTTTCTGTATTTAAAAAAAAAATGTGCATTACATAATACACAAAAGAATAAGTTGTTTTAAGTGCTGTAATAATCATAATAATAAAAATATTACTAATGTCACTGATCGCACATTAAGCACTGACAGCAGCACTCTACTGAGCATTAAATAAACAGTGATTTTGCAAAGCAGGCATCTTTTTCCTAGAGGTCACTGCAACCCTGGTGAAAATCCTGATACTTTCTTTTATCAGTGTATCCATTCATCCATGCCTCACAATCAGTGCTTGGTGTCTGTTCAGGAAGCCCAGTTATTTGCATCTGCCTAGGTTCAAGTACTGTCTAATGGAGGGAGGAGGAAAGTAGGATTTGCATTTTTGGAGGTCCAAACAACAGATCTAGACTTCATGTAAGAGCTCTGCAGCTAAGTGCATAGTCTTTTAAGGGGTCTGTTTATTAATGTTTTCACCCAAGATTCACAAAACTTTTTTTGCAAGGAATTCTATGTGAAAAATGGATCAATCTTGAGTGTACGTTGTGTTAATCAATAGTGAAAATATTGATAAGCAGACTTAGATTCAGTCTCAGAGACAAAGAAGGACGAAAGTCCAGATTTCACCAAAGCAAGGGTAAACCTACTACTGGTAACAAAGAACAAGTGTCCCCATTTAAAGAACAGCTTTGCTATCAAGTGGCTGATACATATTTGATTTAAAATAAGCCACTATTATACTGTATGTACAATTGTGCATATACAGTAAGTTCTAATAAATATCCAACATATTAAATACTTTTTAACAAGACTCAGTGAATTCATTAAATTGTTTATAATTACCTGATATGGATATCCCATGAGATACCAAGCAATAAACAATTTACCATTCTTCCAGTTGTTTGACAGACATCTAACAGTACCTTCTGTATGCTATAAATACTATTACTGCATACTATTGTTATACTTTGCCATTACAAGGAATTAGATAAGGTAGGTACACTGAACATGAGAACTTTATACTGCTAAAAAAAAAAAATCAAACTTAGAAAAATAATTTAAAGGATGGATGGGAACACAAGGGCATGCATAGTAAGATAGCACAAATGGAAATAAAGTAAATATTGGGATCAACAAAAATATTCTACTAATAGTACACAACAAGGGTTCCAAAGTTACATCAACTTCTAGAGATTCCAAACATATCTGTCAACTTCTAAGGGTTTTAGACTTGTCAGTTATACTAGTTGCTTATACTGATAATAAATTTTATTTTTGGACAGGTTCAGCATAGTGATTATTTGTTATTGCCAATATTCTACATGTTGGCTGAAGCCAATCTATACAGCTAGGAGTGTAGGAAATGCAATTTGTTATAGTTACCTATTGTGACTTCATATTTGTTATCGTATTGTCCATAAATTAGCATGCAGTTTGAGTTTATGTTTCAGATACCCTGGTACTATATGGGGATTGTATCACACAATACATAATTGTTGCACAAATTATGATAACTGTCAGGATACTTTCTTGTGATTCTCACTACCTGCAAGGTATTCTTTAGGATAGTTTGGAAAATATGGGGACTGTCCAAGAGAAAAAGGAACAATGTCATATGATACCAGCATCTTTTAATAAAAATTAAAGAAGATAGTCTCAGATGTTTGCTATCCTCTATGTAGAATAGTTTCAGCATATCAATGTTTTGAGTACAATAAAGTAAAACTATGGTCTCACATTTAAATAAAAATACATATGCATATGCTGCAGGACTCAACTATGTGTGCACCCATACAGTTTTCTCATAGTCTCTGCAATATTTTCCAAATTCACATTGATCTTGCTAGTGAGGTCCACCTAATGCAGCCCCTTATGATAGTTACATAGTTAGTCTGGCTGAAAAAAGACAAAAGTCCATCCAGTTCAACCATTAAAAAAAAAATAATCCTATACCTATAGCCACACTGTTCAATGATGATCTGACAACAGTGCTGAATTCAGACACAGTTGGCAAAGTTGATTCACAAGCGTGTATCTTGGCCACATCTAGCCTCCTGATAAAGTCCATAGCTATATGGATTGACAGTTGTTAAACCCTCCCACTGGGATCTGCAGTGTCTTGAAGGGGAAACGTGAAATACTAGTAATTGAGGATTTTACTAATTTCTTTATGAGGCTTGTGCATCACATACTATCATAAAATGGATTTTAGTTATGCTTAGAAATGTGTATTCTATAAATCAGGATTTCTTAACCTTTTTTGAGTCCAGACACCCTTTACAATTCTGCACAATCTCAGGGCACCCCATTCTAAAGTATACAAAGCTAAACAAATAGTTTAACATTATGCAGTGATCGTGGCATAACACGTAATGAGTGAGCAGTGGCAACGAGGACCAGAAGTGACAGAAGTCTGGTATCCAATTCTCAAACATGGTTTTTATGGGATTTTTAATATTACTTTTTGTAAGTGCAATTATTTAATACATTTGCTGGCTTTAATTTATTACTACACTATGGGATCTCTGTTTGTTCTTGAGAGCCCAAATCTCAACCATATGAATGAAATATATATATATATATATATATATATATATATATAAAACTTAAAGGCACAGTAGCTCATATATCTCTGGGAAATATGAATTGGTGTTCCAAGGGAGACTCCTGAGGATGGAAACAGAAGTGGAGTGCTGGAGGATTTGATCATGCATGCCAATTTATATACAGTTTATTGGAGGGGAGAGTTCTGGGAGCCTGGAGGGAGCACAAGGTGTTCGGAAGCACAGTTTTATTTATATGATTCACAAAAGGTATGGTATTAATATGCACATGGATTAATAGGAGTACTACTTATTTCAAGAATTATTCCTAAAAGACTGATTTATGAACTTTGTTTTATTTGGTATCCTTTCAGTTTTATATGCATAAAGAGAAAAGATGATGTATTCTATATTAGACGTATAGATGTGAGGGGTTTTTATGGTCACTTTTACCTTTTTTATATATATGTTTGGTTTGCATTGTTTACAGCAGTGCTACACTCTTTTATGATTTACATTTTGCTTAATTTGTGGGAACACAAGTTGGTGTTCAGCAGCAGCTAGAATTCACTATAATGTTATATTTGGTGCACGCACAAATTATAGATAAGGATATCCACATTTGTTTTACATGGTGGTAGCACAGGCGGGTCACAACATTATTTCTCTAGATACATACAGCAGCACTTTCCTGTTAAGTTCCCCCAGCACTGACAAACATGCAAGAGTCTTGTATTCTCCAAACTAGGTCCAAACTGTGGACCTTGTTCAATGTTTCTGCTGACGAAACTACCCCTGTTATCAGCAGCCTCTGCAAGTGGACATGCCGATATTGCATACAATAGATATTTGCACTCACTGGCCACTTTATTAGGTACACCTGTTCAGTTGCTTAGTAACACAAATTGCTAATCAGCCAAATCACATTGCAACAACTCAATGCATTTAGGCATCTAGACGTGGTGAAGACGACTTGCTTAAGTTCAAACTGAGCATCAGAATGGGGAAAAAAGAAGATTTAAGTGACTTTGAACAAGGCATGGTTGTTGGTGCCAGACGGGCTGGTCTGAGTATTTCAAAAACTGCTGATCTACTGGGATTTTCATGCACACCCATCTTTAGGGCTTACAGAGAAAGGTCACAAAACTGCTGCTAACTAGATATTTTCTCTTATTTTGGAACGAACATGACTTGTTGATGTCAGAGTAGAATTGGCAGACTGGTTTGAGATGATAGAAAGGCAACAGTAACTCAAATAACCACTCCTTACAACCAAGGTATGCAGAATACTATCTCTGAACACACACATGTGGAACCGTGAAGCAGATGGGCTACATCAATAGAAGACCACACAGATTGCCACTCCTGTCAGCTAAGAACAGGAAACGGAGGCTACAATTGGCACAGGCTCATCAAAATTGGAGAATAGGAGATTGGAAAAACAATGCCTGGTATGGTAAGTCTAGATTTCAGCTGCAACAGTCAGATGGTAGGGTCAGAATTTGGCCTAAACATGAAAGCATGGATCCATTCTGCCTTGTATCAACGGTTCATGGATGTGCAGCCAACAAATATGCAGCAACTGCATAATGTTTTCATGTCAATATGGACCAAAATCTGAGTTATGTTTTCAACACCTTGTTGAATCTGTGCCATGAAGAATTAAGGCAGTTCTGAAAGCAAAAGAGGGTCCAACCTAACAAGGTGTACCTAATAAAGTGGCCAGTGACTATATCTTTTGCAGCTATAACAGCTTAAACTCTTCTGGGAAGGCAGTCCACAAGGTTTAGGAGTGTGTCTATGGGAATGTTTGACCATTCTTCCAGAAGTGCATTTGTGAGGTCAGGCACTGATGTCGGATGAGAAGGCCTGGCTCACAGTCTCCGCTCTAATTCATCCCAAAGGTGTTCTATTTGATTGAGGTCAGGACTCTGTGCAGGCCAGTCAAGTACCTCCACCCCAAACTTGCTCATTCATGTCTTTATGGATCATGCTTTGTGCAGTGGTGAGCAGTCATGTTGTAACAGGAAAAGGCCATCAAACTGGGAGCATGAAATTGTCCAAATGTCTTGCAATGCTGATGCCTTAAAGGATAAGTTCACCTTTTTGACAAAAATAACTGCACATATTTTTGCAGGTAAAAAATTGTGCATTTATTGTTTTTGTCTGCAGGAGCCTGAAAAGCATTGAACCAGCGATCGGTAGATTGCTGATGCCATGCAGGTCTCCTACAGACCTGTCAGAATATCTGCTTGCCATACAGGATGTAGCTTCAATGAACTACCAACGCTCTTCACAGTGCCGTGGTAGTTCACTGAAAACTAAAAGCACACAGCCACTAAGACTGCCAAGACTTGTAGGCACTCATTCACAGAACTCTGTGAATGAGTGATGCAGCCGTGTGGGTGGAGCACCGCACAGCCGCACTGTTTACAAATAAAACATATAGTATGGGGAAACTTCCTACTGTCAGAGGGAGGGGGGTGACGGGTGCATCCATGGGAACATGTTACATGTTCCACCCTAAAATGGGTGGAACATGTAACATGCTCCCAAACGTGAACTTACCCTTTAAGAGTTCTGGACCTAAGGAGCCAAGTCCAACCCCTGAAAAACAACCCCACACCGTAATCGTCTCCCCTGCTCTAGAGTCCAGTGATGGTCTGCTTTACACCACTGCATCCGACGCTTTGTATTGCACTTGGTGATATAAGGCTTAGATGCAGCTGCCTTGCCATGGAAACCCATTCCATGAAGCTCTCTATGCACTGTTGTTGTGCTAATCTGAAGGCCACATGAAATTTGGAGGGCTTTAGCTATTGACTCTCCAGACAGTTGGCGACTTCTGCGGACTGTGCATTTCAGCATGCGCTTGCCTCGCTGTGTCATTTTACGTGGCCTACCACTTAGTGGTATTATAACAAAGTTGAAGCAACTGGGAACAACAGCAACTCAGCCACCAACAGTTGACTGTGGAATATTTAGTAGCAAGGAAATGTCATGGATGGACTTATTGCACAAGTGGCAACCTAACATGGTACCATGCTTAAATTCACTGAGTTCCTGAGAGCAACCCTTTCTTTCACAAATGTTTGTAGAAGCAGTCTGCAAGCCTAGGTGCTTGGTTTTATATGCCTGTGGCCATGGAAGTGATTGGAACATGAGAATCCAATGATTTGGAGAGGTGCCCCAATTCTTTTGGCAATAAAGTGTGTGTGTGCGCGTGTATATATATATATATATATATATATATATATATATATATATATATATCCTCATCAACCAAAACAAAACAGTTTGAAGGATGGGAGGGTTGCTTGCTGCTAATGTAGAAAAAAAGAATCCTAAGAAGAAAAGTTAAGTTTATGGATCTCTGAAACTGAGGGGAATACACAACAGGATGTAGCTCACCACACTGCAATCCACTTAACACACACTGAAACGCGCTGATTTATTCACAGAACTCTGTGAATGAATGATGGGGCCGTGTGGATAGAGTCCCGCATGGCTGAGCTCTTTTCAAAAAGTGACAGGTGGTATAGGGAACTTCTCCCCTCACCGCTGTCACAAAGAGGGCTCGGATCACCAAGTTGCTGCAGGAACATGTTACATGAACTTATCCTTTAAAATGTTTGTTTTGTAAATACCAACTTTTTATGTATTTTAGACATTTGTCTCAAAATTTGACTGATATATAAAGTGCTTCAAGAACCCTCTTTCCTTCTCTTTCTATTGTAGATTCCAGAAGGATACAAGGAGGGTCATATATAAATAATAATAATAATAATAGAGAGACTGGATTTTGGTAGTTTGCGCCACCGGAGAAAACCTTTGTAAATAATGTGCAATTTACAAGTCTACATTATAACTGACTCTAAATGCATCCATGTTATAAACACAAAATTTGCCGATCATTCTTGGATGTCTTCTGTGTCCTTTGCTCCATTGTTTCACCATCTTTTTAAATAAAAATGTTATTATAGAAACAGTGCCTCCACAAGATGCATTTCTGGTCTACAAAAATCCAATTTGTCATGGGAAACCAGTCTAATATTAATGACTTTATATTTGTGGGATTTGTCAATCTTGAGAGTTACAGCTTTGCAATGTTCGCTGTCACTTTTATCATCTACATTCTGACCATCACTGGAAATGTATTAATCACCTTGGTTGTGTATTTTAATGTTAACCTTCATACTCCAATGTATTTCTTTATCACTAATCTGTCTTTATTGGAGATATGGTACGTGTCCACTACAACCCCAAAGCTTCTAGTCATGTTGGTAACCAAAAACAAGAGAATATCTTTCTACTGGTGCTTTGCCCAACTCTACATGTTCTGCAGTTTGGGCTCACTGAGGCTTATTTGTTGGCCATCATGTCCATTGATCGATTTGCGGCCATTTGAAAACCACTGAGATATACCACCATCATGACTGGGAGAGTATGTACATGCTTATCCTCAATGTGCTGGATCATGGGGTTCTCAGAGGCAATAATTCCTACAGCACTAATATCACAGGTACTGTTTTGTGGAAAATATTTTGTTAATCATTACTTCTGTGATGTGGCTCCTTTGTTGAGCCTATCTTGTGGTGATGTAACTCTCACAGTTACTATAAATACTTATGTTAGTGGTTTTACTTCTATCTTTATCCTGGGAACTGTTGTTATCATGTACATCAATATCATAATTGCAATCATGAAGTTAAAGACTAACACAGGACGAAGGAAGGCATTCTCGACGTGCTCTTCACACATAACTGTGGTGACACTTTACTGTGGCACGGCATTTGCTGTGTATTCTAGCCCCAAAAACACTCAAACTATGGAATATGACAAAATGATTGCTCTCATATATACTATGTTAATACCTTTCCTAAATCCAGTTATATACAGTCTTAGAAATCGAGAAGTTATGTCAAGTCTAAAAAGAGGATTTCAAAAGATTTTCAGATTAGTAAATGATAGAAGTCACCTTTTCAGCATTCCAAGGAAGCATGCAGTATAACCAGTTCTTGACCACGCTATACCTAATAGATGGCTACAGCACAGTCATCCAGTTCAGGGAGGGCATCTACAGTATATGCTTCCCCAGAACCACACCCCCCAGTGCATTCATCTAAGGCACCCTGTGATCAGCTATGTTCTTTGGACACAGCTGATTACAGATTGTGGTAAAGGCTCAATTGCAGTGGCCCTTTACCATGTGATCAGTTGTATCCAATCACATTGTAAATAGACTTGCAGGTTATTGGCAGTCCTTTCCTCACGCTGTCACAACTTGATGAGAGAAAAGCAGGTAATCAGCGATTGTGACAGGGGACATTTGCACTGCACTGATCAGTGCTCTGTTTATCAATGTAGTCAGTGCTGCCTATCAGTACCTCCTAATTAGTGCCACCTCATCAGAACCCATCAGTGCCTCCTATTGTGCTGGCTCAGCAGTGCAGCCTCATCATACCCTATCAGCGCACATCAGTGAAGGAGTCAAAATACTTATTTGTAAAATGTTATAACAGAAAACCTTTTTTTTCCTCAAAATTTTCAGGTTTTTTTTCATTTGTTTAGCAAAAACAATCCCCAATGTTGATCAAATACCTCCAAAAGAAAACTATATTTGTGTGAAAAAAATTATAAAAAATTCAAGAATACAGTGTTGCATGACTGCGCAATTGTCAAAGTGCAACAGTGGGTAAAGCTGAAAATTGTTCTGGGCAGGAAGGGGGTGAAAGTGCCCGGTTTTGAAGTGGATAATTGATTATTTTCTAGTTGCAATTAATAACAAAATAATAAAAATAAAGGACATTCGAAAAAAGCTGGCAAGTTGACTACCAACAATCTCTTTATGTATTGTTTTTTCCGATGTGTGTATAGTTTTCTGAAGTGTGTTCTATTTATAATGCGCAATTGCATATGTTTTACTGTTTTGTGAGTTAAAGATAAACATGCCAATTAAATGTACTTACATAACAATAACTTTGGCTGCCTTTCATTGTCAATTATATTTTACAGCTATGCTGCAAATGGAAAAAAAAATTTTAACCACCTTTTTACACTTATAGTAGTTTTAGGGTCCTGAATACCTGAGAGGCACAGATGTTACTCTTCCAGGGTCCCGATGCCAATTAAGGTCCTTGCAGCAGGCAAGCAAGCCTTATATCATCTGAATGAACAAGTCTGGAATCTCTGACCATCTCCTGTAACATTTCTGCAGTCTCTGACCATCCCCTTGTAGAATGTCTTTGACCATCTTCTAAAGAATATCTGACCACCTTCTGTAGTGTCAGAATTCTTTAAAGAATATGTAAACCCAACATTTCATATTCCTGATATGTGCTTGCTGTACCCTGTATAGTATTTGTATGAAAAAGTATCCTGTTCTCTTTGTATTGCTTCCTTTGTGTGAAATCCCTGCTGTTCCTGCCAGTCCTCTGCTTTCCTATTAAAGACTGACCACACAGATCTCCGTAGTACTCCATGCAATTAGCCCAAGCTTATCTGATAGATGCTGGAGATGTGCGGATGGTGTAGGTACACTCTCACATATCTTTGGTTCTGCCCGTGGATTGTAGGATATTGGTTATGGTTCAAAGGGTATTGGAACAAGTACTTAATATTGCACTTCCCCTAGACCTACTTCATTATCTCCTGGGCTTACCCTTTAGGGGTATTCCCAAACCATCTAAACGGTTGGGACTACATATTTGGACAACTGCTAGAAGGGTGCTTCCACGTTTTTGGAAGTCAGTAGATACTCCATCACAAGACCATTTCATAGGAGCGATCTCTGAAATAAGGGAAATAGAATATCTTACGGCCTTAGTGGATGAGCATTCAGGTATTTTCCACTCCATTTGGGGGGCTTGGGATCATTCTCCTATTGGGAAATTCACTTTATCCCCTCATCTCATATAGTCTGGACTCTATATTATGCCTTTGACTAATATTGCAATTTACTGAAGTCTGAAGATATGCAGGTCTATAACGTTTTATGATTTTAAAGAATACTGAATGACATGCTGTTTATATATATTCATGATTTTCTTGACCTTGTTTATTTCTCAGCTGATGATAGATTTCTGTCATTGTGCTGTTGAAATAGTGTACTGTCTTAAAACTTGGGCTGTGGCCCTTAATAAAAATTTACAATTAAAAAAAAAAAACCTGACCTCAATAAGCAAGAGAACACATCATGGTAACTTCTCTACCTAGGCTGGGAACTCTGCTGTCTAACAATAATAAGACTTGTGCTGAACCTCCCCTCCCCCACCACGTAGAGCCTTTCACTGGGAAGTTCAGTGTTCTGTTGCTTCTCCTCCTCCAGCTCTCTGTTGTCAGCAGCATAAGGAGCTTAGAGGGAATGTAATCACTTATAAAAAAGTGGGAAAAAGGTATTTATATATATTTTTTGTTATCTGTACACAAATGTTTTACCTTTCATTTCTGTTTTAAACTTAATGGGTTGTTTTACAAGGTGGGGGTTTACAATCACTTCTACCATCATCTGTAGGAATTTGGCAATCAATGACCATTGCAATTTATTCTTGGCTCTTGACTGGGATTCTCAGCTCACATATATTGGAATACATGTTGATGTTGGCCAACTGCACCAAAGTGATCCCTCTCTGACCAGTCCTTCTTCTACTGGGCAAAATGCCAAATGCTTACATGCTTGTAGCATACTTTACCTGCTTGCCCGCTGCCCTGTAGCAGAAATACTGCTATAGCGCGGCATGGCTGCACAAAAGCACATATATATATATATATATATATACACACGATTTTGCATTTCTGGGTAGGGGGCCGGCCCTACCTGGGCCACCATTGGGGACTTCAGCTGTCACCAGGTCCTATCCAGTGATTCCCCACCAGCACCCGGCGATCGCAAAGTGACATTGACGGGACAGACCTGTGTGTAAACAAAACAAAATCTCTCCCCTGTCAGCTACAGCATGTTGCTTTGTATTGCTCTGCATAGCAGAATATAAAGCAGCGTGCTTACACTGTAAAAAACACACAGCACACAGTAAAACAGCACACAGATAACCCTTTGATCGCCCCAGATGTTAACCCCTTCCTGCCCAGTGCCATTAGTACAGTGTCAGTGCTTTTTATTAGCACTGATCACTGTATTAGTGTCACTGGGGATGTCAGTGACAGTTAGTCAGTTCCCCCTGTGTCAGAAAGTAATATAACAATTTTGGCAATAGTTACACGGGAATATCTTGCTTGATTCTTTGCATTTAGGGATACCTACAGGAAGAGTGTAGAATTTAGCTGTATTCACTTTATAGTAGGAAATTTTCCCAAACCTTGACAAACTATCTTGTACTGCAGGAAGAGAGTTTTCTGGATTGCACAAAATCAAAATTATATCATCTGCAAATAATCCCAGCGTGTGTTCTCTTTAATTTATTTTGATTTTATTTATTGAAGTGTTTGATCTAATAAACTCTGCTAAGGTTTCAATAGTCAAGGAAAAATTATACAGGATTTATATAGCGCCAACAGTTTGCGCAGTGCTTTATAAAATGAAGGTAGACATTACAGTTACAATTCAATTTGGTACAAGAGGAAACAGAGGTCCCTACTCATTAGATCTTACAATCTAGTAGGTAAATTAGATTCTTGGAGCAGCATCAAGAATCTGAGCTTTTTTTTTGCAGTGCTTGACGTTTGGACTCAAAGTGATATTTTAAGATAAGATATTCTTTAAGATATTTTCGGCATGAAGGTAAAAATTCTCTGCTCAGGATTTGCTTGCAAAATTTTCTGTGCAGCTTCCTTCAAGCCCCCCACTTATACTTTCCTGAGCCCGATCTCAATCCAGCGCTATGCTCGAGAGCAGTGTCTCTCTTGGCTCTCGCCCTCCTCATAGGCTCAGGGACAGCAGCAGAAGCTATTGGTTTGCTATGGTGGGCACTCATCAGGGGGTGAGGAGCCAGAAGTACCAGCAGGGGACCAGAAAATAGGTGGATTGGGGTTGCTCTGTGCAAAACCATGTTTGTTATTTTTTTTTATTAACCCCCCTGGCGGTATTCCCGAGTGTAGCTTGGGGTAAAGTTTCAGCACCAAAAGCGGTAACCCCGAGCTACACTCGGGAATACCTTGCAGCGTTGCTCTGGGATGCCTCCAGCACTTACCTTGTCCTGCACTCCCGCGATGTCCCTCCTGCAGTGTCCCCGGCAATGTCCTCCGGCGAGTGCCGGCATCTGTCTTCTGGGTTCCATTCCCTGCAACGTCGGGACGTACGGGGACGGATCTGGCGGGAAATTTTAAAGTTGTAAAAGTGACATTCACTAAGTTCTCTAAAATCACATAGTAAAACATTCCTGTATCAAACCATTTCACATACATTTTGTCCCGAGTGCTTTGTCCTGTGCCCTGCCTGCACTTTTACTGTTCTTTCTGCCTGGAAACTGAGAAATGTCCATGGTGTCCAAAAAGCGTCCCTTTAGGTCAAAAGCAATTTAGACCAGCAGAACAGCGATAGTAAATCAGAACCACTTGCAGAAATGAGTGATAATGATTCGTGGGGAAATTCATCAGACACTGAAAACGATTTTGGGACTAAGCTCAGTAAAGTGCGAACTTGGCGCTATATTTCAAATTTCATTGTTTTTGGTTTGATTATATTATTGAATTAAATTTATTATTCTATTATTTTTATGATTATTTATTAAATTATAATTTATGATTTCGTGTTTCAAATTTTATCATACCCGGGATGTTTACTAGACTCATGTTCTGACAGATTTCAGTGAGTTATTCCTAAAAATTACAGGCCCACAATAATAAAAATATATACTGTATTTCCATGCAAAAAAATGTACCGCTTTGAGCACAGAAATATGGACATAATCAGACCGCTAGGGAGGTTAAAAAAAAAGTATAGGTTTACAATCACTTTATTCAATGATCATGTTTTTAAGCGGTCCACAATTCCACAATTCATCCTAAATTATTTTGCAGTGACCCCAAGGACATTTAAAGCTCTTGACATAGTATCAGTGAAAAATGAATCATAACATTTACAGATGACAGATTACAGAAACAGTCTTGAGTCTCACTTTCAGGTTCCACCCTTCTTGGTAAGAGGGCCAAACCTGCAGACATCACAGTAGGCTTCTGAGTTTCAATGGTCATGATTAGAGATGAGCGAATTATTCAAAAATTCGATTCGACTGATTCGGCGAATTCGTGAAAAAATTTTGATTCGAGTCGAATATATTCGCTGCGAATTTAACTTATAAAAGGGTGTTTCTAGGCTTCAGAGAGCCTTTATATTAGTGCAGAACACTGTACCTTTTAATTTAAATGCCCTTGGAGTCTGCTGGGGAAGAGAAATAATACTGTCAGTCAGTATGACATGCAGATGAGTGCCGTCGATCTTAGAATCACCGCACACTTCACTCATTTGGGCAGTCACGGGGCCAAAACCAGAGTGTGGAGCCACAGTGTGGCGGTGGAGGCAGCAGCAATGGGAGGCCATACAGCACCCTATGACAAAATGGAACCCACCAGCAGTGTGAGGAGACCTGAAAGTGGCACATGGCAGAGTGTGGCGATGGAGACAGCAGCAATGGGAGGCCATACAGGGACCCATGACACACTCTGGACCTGGCAGCAGCATGAGGAGGCGGTACAGGGGCCCATGACAGATTACGGGCCTGGCAGCAGCAATGGGAGGCCGTACAGGGACCCATGACACACTCTGGACCTGGCAGCAGCATGAGGAGGCGGTACAGGGGCCCATGACACACTCTGGACCTGGCAGCAGCATGAGGAGGCGGTACAGGGGCGCATGACAGATTACGAGCCTGGCAGCAGCAACTTGGACAGGAGGACGTTCAGCTTCTGCACCGTCGGGTGCGTGCTCGCAAACTGTTGTCTCTTGGAAACGGATTCCAAGAAAGACTGCTGACGGAATCCGTGAAGAGGAGTAGCAGGAGAAGGAGCATCTGAACGAGCGGAATATGCCAACAAGCGACAACAGGGGCCCATGACAGATTACGGGCCTGGCAGCAGCATGAGGAGTCGGTACGGGGGCCCATGGCAGATTAGGGGCCTGGCAGCAGCTATGGGAGGCCCGTAATCTGCCAGCACCCTATGACAAAAAATGGAACACACCAGCAGTGTGAGGAGACCTGAAAGTGGCACATGGCAGAGTGTGGCGATGGAGACAGCAGCAATGGGAGGCCGTACAGGGACCCATGAGACACTGTGGACCTGGCAGCAGCATGAGGAGGCGGTACAGGGGCCCATGGCAGATTAGGGGCCTGGCAGCAGCAATGGGAGGCCCGTAATCTGCCAGCACCCTATGACAAAAAATGGAACACACCAGCAGTGTGTGAGGAGACCTGAAAGTGGCACAAGGCATGAGACACTGTGGACCTGGTAGCAGCATGAGGAGGCGGTATAGGGGCCCATGGCAGATTAGGGGCATGGCAGCAGCAATGGGAGGCCCGTAATCTGCCAGCACCCTATGACAAAAAATGGAACACACCAGCAGTGTGTGAGGAGACCTGAAAGTGGCACATGGCAGAGTGTGGCGATAGAGACAGCAGCAATGGGAGGCCGTACAGGGACCCATGAGACACTGTGGACCTGGCAGCAGCATGAGGAGGCGGTACAGGGGCCCATGGCAGATTAGGGGCCTGGCAGCAGCAATGGGAGGCCCGTAATCTGCCAGCACCCTATGACAAAAAATGGAACACATCAGCAGTGTGTGAGGAGACCTGAAAGTGGCACATGGCATGAGACAATGTGGACCTGGCAGCAGCATGAGGAGGCGGTACAGGGGCCCATGGCAGATTAGGGGCCTGGCAGCAGCAATGGGAGGCCCGTAATCTGCCAGCACCCTATGACAAAAAATGGAACACACCAGCAGTGTGTGAGGAGACCTAAAAGTGGCACATGGCAGAGTGTGGCGATGGAGACAGCAGCAATGGGAGGCCGTACAGGGACCCATGAGAGACTCTGGACCTGGCAGCAGCATGAGGAGGCGGTACAGGGGCCCATGGCAGATTAGGGGCCTGGCAGCAGCAATGGGAGGCCCGTAATCTGCCAGCACCCTATGACAAAAATGGAACACACCAGCAGTGTGTGAGGAGACCTGAAAGTGGCACATGTTTGGGGCATGATTCATGGCGGATTTAGTCAGTTGTGTCAGGAACTGGTGGTTTGAAATCCAGACTAATCCACGCCTGATTCATTTTCACAAACGTGAGTCTCTCCACACTTTGGGTGGACAGTTGTGTCCTCCGCGGAGTTACAATACCTCCTGCCGCACTAAACACGTGCTCCGATGCCACGCTACTGGCCGGGCATGACAGCCTTTCAAGGCCAAATTCAGCTAGTTGGGGCCAAAGGTCAAGTTTCGTTGCCCAGTAATCAAGGGGATTGTCTACCTCGGTTGGCAGGGTGCTGTCCAAGTAGGCCCAAGCCTGTTGTTTGAGGTCCTGCTCCAGGTCCACCTGATGCTGCTGCTGCTGCTGCGGCTGGTTAGTAGTTTCCTCACTGCGCTGGTGAAGAAAGCTACTCATCATCGACTGCAGACTGAGGCAGCCGCTGCTGGTGGAGCTGCCACTGCTCCTACCACCCCACCCCTCCCCTGCTGCCATGGCAGCGGAACGCGAGCGCACAGGGCCCACAGTGTCTGAGGATGGACGTTGGCGCAGAAAGGCAGAGACCAACTGACTACATAGGTGGTTTTTATAGTACGTTATTTTGGCCTCCCTCTCAGCAGGTGTGAAAAAGGCCACCATTTTTGAACGGTAGCGAGGGTCCAACAAGGTGGACAGCCAAAAGTCATCCCTCTGTCTGATGGTTATTATTCGGCTGTCGCTACGCAAGCAACCGAGCATGCTATGGGCCATTTGTGTCAAGGAATGCGAGGGACTCCCTGCCTCTATCTCCACAGCATACTGCCACGGTGCGTCTGGGTCCTCTGTCTCCTCCTCCTCCTCCTCTACCAGATGCTCCTGCTCCTCCACTCCTGTCCGCTGAGTGGAAAAACCACCCATTTCACTCAATAATTCCTGAGCACAAATGTCCTCCTCTACCTCCTCCTCTTCTTCCTGTCCTGCCCCCACAGGGGTCATGTGGCGTTGAGATCTGTGCGCCACGTCTACCGCACCCTGACCAGCCATTGTTAACAGCATTTGTTCCAGGACGTGCAACAGAGGAATGACGTCGTTCATCCCATAGTCCTGCCGACTCACGAATAGCGTGGCCTCCTCAAAGGGCCTCAGCAAGCGGCAGGTGTCACGCATGAGCTGCCAATGGCTGACATCGAAGTTACACAGGGGAGTACCTTTATCCGCTTGTAACATCAGGAAATCGGTGATGGCCTTTCGCTGTTCGTAAAGGCGGTCTAACATGTGTAGGGTTGAATTCCACCTTGTTGCAACGTCGCAGATCAGGCGATGCTGTGGAATTCCGTTCTGCCGCTGCAGCTCAAGGAGGGTGTGCTTTGCGGTGTAGGAATGGCTGAAATGCATGCAAAGTTTACGTGACATTTTAAGGATGTCTTGCAGTGGGATGGTGGATTTTAGGAACCGCTTGACAACCAGATTGAACACGTGAGCCATGCATGGCGCATGGCACAACCTTCCTTGACGCAGAGCAGACACCATGTTCTTTCCGTTGTCGGTCAACATGGTTCCGATTTTCAGTTTGCGCGGAGACAGCCATCTGTCGATTTCTCTGTTCATTACACTGAGAAGTTCCTCCCCTGTGTGACTACGTTCGCCAAGGCATACCAGGTGCAGCACAGCGTGACACCGTTGTGCCCTGCACATGTGATATGCCGGTCGGGTAATGGGACTTGGCACGGGGGTGGCGGCTGAGGACACGGCGGAAGAAGAGGTGGTAGAGGCGGACATATTTTGTGGACCAAGGACGTGCAAACGTGGAGGCAAAAGCGGCGTGACCTGTCCAAGTTGCTGGTGCGGCTGTGACGGCACCACGTTCACCCAGTGGGCCGTAAATGACATGTACTGTCCCTGACCGTAGTTACAGCTCCACACGTCGGCGCTGCCGTGCACTTTGGCAGAGACCGACATGCTCAAAGACTGGCCCACCATCTCTTCTACATGTGAATGCAGGGCTGGCACTGCCTTTTTGGCGAAGAAATGATGGCTTGGCACTCTCCACCGCAGCGCGGCACAAGCCATCATTTCTCGGAAAGGTGCTGAGTCCACCACTTGGAAAGGGAGGGACTGCAGCACCAGCAACTTGGACAGGAGGACGTTCAGCTTTTGCACCGTCGGGTGCGTGCTCGCAAACTGTTGTCTCTTGGAAACGGATTCCAAGAAAGACTACTGACAAAATCTGTGAAGAGGAGTAGCAGGAGAAGGAGCATCTGAACGAGCGGAAGATGCCAACGAGCGACAACTCCCCTCAGCAGAGGTGTTGGAGCCTTGACTGGCTGATAGAGGGCGATTGACGTCGGGTGACGGAGCAAGTAACGGAGCGGGTGATGGAGCGGGGGCTGGGGCAGGCAGAACCGCCGTATCTTTATCACGGTTTTCCCAGGCCACCAAATGGCGACGCTGCATATGCTGCCGCAACGCTGTAGTCCCAACATGGGCCCCCTGGCCACGCTTGACTTTCTGGCCACATAGTCGACATACGGCTACGTTTACTTCCTCAGGCGGCTTGACGAAAAATTGCCACACCGCCGAGTAGGAAACTTTGCCCCCGATACTCCTCACTGGCTGACTGCTACTTCCTCCGTGCACACCGGCACCACTACTGGCCGTGGTGGTAGGCTGCAGTGGAGCTGGTGCTCTACTCCGTGGCCGTTTGCCTCCACTGACACTGCTGTGACCCTGCTGCCTCCTGGGCAACCCACCGACTGTTTTGCTCGCTGCCAAGCTGCCACCCTCTTCTCCTGATGATGCGGAAGCAATAGCCTGATGACGACGAGGCTGCCAAGTGCGATCAGCCTCATCATCATCAATTAGGGTCTCCGCCTCACTACTAGCCCCCTCGGCTGCGTGTGGGTCAGGAGACAGACCTGTCTCTAGACCGGCTACCGAGCCACTCTCCTCGCCACTACTTCTTCGCCTGGCTGCTGAAGAGGCGGTTGTCTCCCCCCGTTCCTGACCGCCCTCTGTTAGCTCTTCCTCACTGTACAGTGGGGCTGAGCCCACAGCATGCGATACTTCGCTTGGTGAGGGAACACCAAAGGACAGGGGCAGGTAGAGGACACGTGATTTCAGTGGGCTTGCTCCCGGGCCATGCCAACTAACGGTTGTGTCTGACGTACCCACCGACCATTGGCTGTAGGTGTCAGAGGTGACCTGGGAAGAGGAAGACGACCGAGCCAACCAATCGATGACGGCAGGGTTGTCGGTGGAGACACGACCGCTGGATGACGCCGGGAGCAATGGCCTCTGGCTGCGACTAGTGCTGCCTCGACCCCTTCCTCTGCTGCCACGTCTGCTCGCTCCTAAAACATGGCCTCCTCTGACACTCCTCTGCATGTTGTCTGACATACTCTTTAATTAAACGATTCTGTGTCCCTGAGTAACAATTCTGTGTTCCCGAGTAACAATTCTGTGTCCCCGAGTAACAATTCTGTGTCCCCGAGTAACAATTCTGTGTCCCCGAGTAACAATTCTGTGTCCCAGAGTAACAATTCTGTGTCCCCGAGTAACAATTCTGTGTCCCCGAGTAACAATTCTGTGTCTGTCCCTGAGTAACAATTCTGTGTCTGTCCCTGAGTAACAATTCTGTGTCCCTGAGTAACAATTCTGTGTCCCTGAGTAACAATTCTGTGTCCCTGAGTAACAATTCTGTGTCCCTGAGTAACAATTCTGTGTCTGTCCCTGAGTAACAATTCTGTGTCCCTCAGTAACAATTCTGTGTCCCTCAGTAACAATTCTGTGTCCCTCAGTAACAATTCTGTGTCTGTCCCTAAGTAACAATTCTGTGACCCTAAGTAATGTTTCTGTGGCCCTAAGTAACGGTTCTGTGTCCCTCAGTAACAATTCTGTGTCTGTCCCTAAGTAACAATTATGTGGCCCTAAGTAACGGTTCTGTGTCCCTCAGTAACAATTCTGTGTCCCTCAGTAACAATTCTGTGTCCCTCAGTAACAATTCTGTGTCCCTCAGTAACAATTCTGTGTCCCTCAGTAACAATTCTGTGTCCCTCAGTAACAATTCTGTGTCCCTCAGTAACAATTCTGTGTCCCTCAGTAACAATTCTGTGTCCCTCAGTAACAATTCTGTGGCCCTAAGTAACGGTTCTGTGGCCCTCAGTAACGGTTCTGTGGCCCTCAGTAACGGTTCTGTGGCCCTCAGTAACAATTCTGTGTCCCTCAGTAACAATTCTGTGTCTGTCCCTAAGTAACAATTCTGTGGCCCTAAGTAACGTTTCTGTGGCCCTAAGTAACGATTCTGTGGCCCTAAGTAACGTTTCTGTGGCCCTAAGTAACGTTTCTGTGGCCCTAAGTAACGTTTCTGTGGCCCTAAGTAACATTTCTGTGTCCCTAAGTAACATTTCTGTGTCCCTAAGTAACATTTCTGTGTCCCTAAGTAACATTTCTGTGTCCCTAACTCTCTCACTCAATACAGCCAGGTCTGCCTCTGTTGAATGACTGGAGGCAAATGGAGAATTCTAAAATGGCCGCCATTTATAACTCGACCATTACACAGTGCTGGCTGGCTGGCTGCTGATTGGCTAATGCGATCACATGTCATGAATGAATGCATTATGGGTCAGCGCGCCTTGTCTGCGCGCCTTCCCAGACATCCCCGCTCCGTCGCCGCACATGTCGCCGCCATTTTAGGAAAAATTTTGATTCGCGCATCCGAAGTCTGCTTATTTTCGAAATATTCCTAATATTCGAAACGAATTCCACTTCGCCTAGTTCGATTCGCTCATCTCTAGTCATGATAGTAGTTCCCCATCCTGCAGCCCTTTTGACCAGGTAGGGTGTGAATTAGTTAAATGCTACAAAAAAAAAAAGACGACAACAGCTTCCTCTCAGTCGGGTAGTCCAAAAGTTTATTATAATATTGAGCTGATTAGTCAGAGTAGCTCACCATTTGAGTTCACCGTTCCCACAGAAAGATTTGTCTTTTGTGCAACTTCACGAACGACAGGTAATGTGTCAATTATCCAGGATAAGGCATTCCTTACACTGAATGTTCACAGGAATGACTGCTGTGGTCTTGGAACCACCATGGCCAAAATCATCCCTGATGGAGCATAGCCATCTTTGAAATGTTTACACCATTCAAATTCCTTACTGCGTCTGAGCGTCTCATCGCCGTACTGCGCTTGAAGTCTTCTGAAGATATCTATGGGTTTTACACCTTTTTACACAAGAAACTTCATCACCACATGCTGTTCCATGCATGCACTAACACTGTTGTCTGCCATCTTGATTAACGGTCTCTGGACTGGCCCACGTCATCGCCTATCAGTAATAGGACACATTTGCTACTTACTACTTCATGTAGTACTGCCACGCTAGCATCCCTTTTTATACCTGCAAAATTAAAAGTCCCATTTTGACTTGAACACTCCTCGTAATTCACAATAGATGACTCTGCTGACCTCACATGTTTCTTTGGCATTTGTGTCAAAATGTGCCATGTCTTCTGAATCTTTCCCAGCTCCAGCAAATATCTGTCAGTATGTATATATCTGTCAAGCTTTATGACAAACATTACTAACCTCAGAAGCATTGGGCACTCTGGAGTATTAATCCTTTAAATCTCACATCAGCAGCAATAAAGTAATTTGGTTTCTCATTCTGTACATGGAACCCTCTGGCTCCTAAAATAAATGTTACCTGTGTAGCAGTGGGGATGGGAGAAGGGACACATCTGGGGTTGGTGGTTGCAGAGTTCATCCACAAACAAATTTTGATATGAAGATCAATGTGTTTAAATTATAATTGATCTATTAGAGAAATACAAAATAAGCAGCTAGCTGACCATGTAGCACAGTGTTAGACTAAGCAACTGGACTGCCTCAAAAGTTTGGGAGTCAAATTGCACTGCTGAGTTGCGGCTTTTAATTATATAAAACCAAACTCAACGGGCAATAAAAAGGGACTCTGCAATGGGAATAATATCATGGCTATCAGCAATCCACTGCGCTGGCCAGAACCAACTCTTGAGGGGGTCTATTGCACATTTTCACAGCTCTCACTGTGAAGAAACCTTTCCATATTTGGAGATTGCATTTCTTTTCCACCAGACGTAAAGAGTGCCCCCTTGTCCTCTGTGATGACCTCAAGTTCACTATATGAACCGCTGATGTATTTATACATGTTGATCATATCCCCCTTTAATCCTCTTCTCAAGCGAGGATACATTCAGTTCCTCTAATCTTTCCTGATCTCCTCCATGCCTCTTAGCAGTTTGGTTGCCCTTCTCTGTACTTTCTCCAGTTTCCAAATGTTCTTTTTGTGAATTGGTGCCAAAAATGTAACTGCATATTCCAGATGAGGTGTTACTAATGATTTGTACCGGGGTAATATGATATCTCTCTCTCTGGAGTCTATACCTCTTTTAATACAAGAGAGGATTTTGCTCGCTTTAGAAACTGCAGCTTGGCATTGCATGCCATTATTAAGCTTTTGATCTATCAGAAAGAACTCATGTATGTGGTCTTTTATTAATCTTTCCAGTATCTTCCCAACAACAGAAGTTAAACTAACAGTGCCAGTCTATACAAATGGAGCTTGGTATGTTCTGAGTACACATCTCTGGCCAAACTCTGAACTTGCATTCAGCGTTCACCTAGAGATGAGGTTGAAGAATGCCCAATCTCATCTATGGATTCTTAATTCAATGATCAGATTTCTGGGACTTTTTATGTAAGAATAATGGGATCAAGACCAAGAACTACAATTAGACTTGACAGTGTGGCTTCAGGGGTATAAAAATAGATGAAACATAAGAGTAGTTTAGTTATTTTGGCTGCTAACTTAAAAGTGTACTGGGGGTTCTTTGTTTTGTATATTGTTCTGTCCATGTGGACCTTTCACCTTTTTTACTAGTGTGAAATTGATCAGAATTGCTGCCATTGTTGCTCTGTTGGAACGTAAGAGCATGCAGTATTGGTCAAATACATTGGTCTCTCTATTGTAAACGAAGGATTGGTATCCATCCTCTATGCAGACTGGAATTAAACTGAATTGCAAGCTGCATTAAGGTCCTCTGTAATTTTATTTTTTAAATGTGTATCATATAATTTACAAAAGAATAAGTAAAAATAGAACTGCAATTTTCACACATTAAGCACTGGAATCAGCACTGTACTGAGCATTGAACAAACAGTGATGCTGCAAAGCAGGCATATTTTTCCGAAAGGTCACTGCAACCCTGGTGAAAATCCTGGTACTTTTTTTTCTGGGCGTGTGTATCCATTCATCCATGCCCCACCATCAGTGCACGGTGTCTGTTCAGAAAGCCCAGTGCTTGGTATCTGTCCAGGTTCAAGTACTGTCCAATGGAGGCAGGAGGAAAGTAGGATTTGCATTTTTGGAGGTCCAAGCAGCAGATCTAGACTTCATGTAAGAGCTCTGCAGATAAGTGCATAACCGTTTAAGGGGTCTGTTTTCACCCAAGATTCACAAAACTGGGTCACTCTTGAGTGTATGTTGTGTTAGTCTGCTTATCAATGTTTACACTCTTGATTAAGATTCAGTCTCAGAGACAAAGCAGGAGGTAAGACCAGATCTCATCAAAACAAGGGTAAACCTACTACTGGTAACAAGAACAAGTGTCCCCATTTGCATTTTTTCCCATTTTTCTGTATTAAATAAAAATGTCCTTTAAAGAACAGCTTTACTATCATATGGCTGATACATAATTGATTTAAAATAAGCCATTCTCATATACTGTATTTACAACTGTACATGCACAGTAAGTTCTACTAATAAATATCCAACACATTAAAAACATTGTAACAAGACTCAGTGGATTCATTAAATTGTTTATAATTACCTGATATGGATATCCCATGAGATACCAAGCAATAAACAATTTACCATTCTTTTAGTTGTTTGACAGACATCTAACAGTACCTTCTGTATGCTATAAATACTATTACTGCACACTATTGTTATACTTTGCCATTATAGGGGATTAGATAAGGTAGGTACACTGAACATGAGAACTTTATACTGCTAAAAAAAAAATCAAACTTAGAAAAATAAGTTAAATGATGGATGGGAACACAAGGGCATGCATAGTAAGACAGCACAAAAGGAAATAAAGTAAAATGTTAAATATTGGGGGCAACAAAAATATTCTACTAATAGTACACAAGGGTTCCAAAGTTACATCAACTTCTAGGGGTTCCAAACATGTCAGTCAACATCTAAGGGTTTTAGACTTGTCAGTTATTCTACTTGCTTATACCGATAATACATTTTCTTCTTGGACAGGTTCAGCATAGTGATTGTTATTGCCAATATTCTAGATGTTGGCTGAAGACAATTATCGTATGGTCTGTAAATTAGGATGCAGTCTGAGTTTAAATTTCAGATACCCTGGTACTATATAGGGATTGTGGCACACAAAACATAGTTATCAGCATTTCTGGAATAATTGTCAGGACACTTTCTTGTGATTCTCACTGCCTTCAACACATTCTTCAGGATAGTTTGGAAAATATGGGGACTGTCCAAGAGGAACAATGTCATATGATACCAGCAACTTTTAATAAAAATTAAGGCAGATTGTCTACAATTTTTGCAATCCTCTATGTAGAATAGTTTAGAATAGTTTCAGCTTATCAATGTTTTGAGGACAATAAACTAAAACTATGGTCTCACATTTATAAACAATTATATGCTACAGGACTCAGCTACAGTATATGTGCATCTGTGCAATTTTCTCAGACTCCCTGCAATATTTTACAAACGCGCATTGATCTTGCTAGTGAGGTCCATCTAATGCAGCCCCCATGGTGATCTGACAACAGTGCTGAATTCAGACAAAGTTGGCAAAGTTTATAGTGCTGATTCACAAGCATGTAGCTTGGCCACATCTAGTCTTCTGATCCAGTCCATTGCTATATGGAATGACAGCTCTGCCCTGTTTGCTGAACCCTCCCACTGTGATCTGCAGTGTCGGGGAGGGGGAGCATGTGAAGTACTAGTAATAGAGGATTTGACTCAGTCAGAGAAGGCAAATGAAGTATTTTATTTCCATTATGGGGTTTGTGCATCACATAGTGTAAACAAGATCCAATTCCAGTTACTATCATAAAAGGGACATTAGTTATGCTTAGAAATGTGCATTCCATAAATCAATGTTTCTTAACCTTTTTTAAGTCACGGCACCCTTTACAATTCTGCACAATCTTGGGGCACCCCATTCTAAAAAGTGTACAAAGCTAAACAAATCGTTTGACATTATGCAATGATCATGGCATTACACATAGGGCATGAGCGGTGACAACGCGGACCGGAGGTGATGCACAAGTAAGTCAGGTATCCAATTCTCATACATGGTTTCTAACATATTATATTTTGTAAGTGCAATTCTTTAATACATTTGCTGGCTTTAAGTTATTACTACACTATGGGATCTCTCTATTTGTGCTTACTTTGTTGAGAGCCCAAATCTCGGCCGTATGAATATATACATATATATATTTATATATGTATGTATGTATGTATATGTGCTTAAAAGGAACAATACCTCATATATCTCTGAGAGATGTGAATTGATGTTCCAAGGGAGACCTCTGTGGACGGAGGTGGAAGCTGAGTGATGGAGGATTTGATCATACATGCTGATTTGTATGGGAGGTGAGAGTTCTGTGAGCCTGGAGGAAGCACAAGGTGTTCTGAAGCACAGTTGTATTTATATGATTCACAACAGTGTGGTATTAATATGCACATGGATTAGTACTACTCTTTTCAAGAATTATTCCTAAAGGACTGATTTATGAACTTTGTTTTATTTGGTGTCATGTTTGGTTTTATATGCATAAAGGGAAAAAAAGGTAATGTATTCTATAATTAATAGTTACATAGTTAATCTGGCTGAAAAAAAGACAAAAGGTCATCCAGTTCAACCATTAAAAAAAAGTTATGATCCTACACCCACAGTTGATCCAGAGGAAGGCAAAAAAAACCCAGCAAAGCATGATCCAATTTGCTCCTGCTGGGAAATAAATTCCTTCCTGATCCCCCGAGAGGCAGTCGGATATTCCCTGGATCAATTTTACCTATAAATGTTAGTATCCAGTTATATTCTGTGTATCTAAGAAAGAATCCAGGACTTTTTTAAAGCAAGCCACTAAGCAGGCCAGAACCAACTCTTGAGGGAGTCTATTCCACATTTTCACAGCTCTCACTGTGAAGAAACCTTTCCGTGTTTGGAGATTACATTTATTTTCCTCCAGAAGTATAGATGTGCAGGGTTTTTATTGTCACTTTCACCAATATGTTTGGTTTGCATTGTTTACAGCAGCGCTACACTCTTATGATTTACATTTTGCATCATTTGTGGGAACACAAGTTGATGTTTAGCTGGAGCTAGAAGTCACTATAATATTATATTTGGTGTACACACAAATTACAGATAAGGAGATCCATATTTAGTTTGCGCAGGTGGTTCACAACATTATTTCTCTAGATACATACAGCAACATGTTCCTACTCCGCTCCTCCAGTCAGTAGTGTATTTAGATTTTGCGCAGCCCTAGGCATCACAAAAATTGTGCACCCCCCAATGAGAGAGCGAGAGTTCAATGAGTGTGTGGATATGTGATTCTCTCTCTTCCTCTCATTCTCTCTTCCCTCGCTCTTCCCTCTCTGCCCCTCTCCTTTTCCCCTTCTCCCCATCTAGTATATATGCCCCCTATCAAGTACCCCCCCTTTCCCAAAATCCACATTACACTTCCTTGAAAAAGTGGAGAGGAAAGAGGCGGGAGGAGGTGAGCTGTATTGTCTTCTCTGGGCTCTCCCTCCTATCGTCCATCCAGCACATGATCACTGATAGATTGTATGGGACTGTATACACACAGTATGATTACCCTCCTCCAAGGGCTGCTGATCTGCGGCCAGCAGGAAATGTGGGAGGGGAGGACGATCTATTAGTGTCATGTGCTGGATAGACGATAGGGGTGGGAGCCCAGAGAACACAACACAGCTCACCTTCTCAGCCACTTCTCTCCTTGCTCCAGGCTGTTCCCTGGTCCTGGCTCTGAGTGCGGGTGGGGGTGTGGACACTCAGGAACACCAGGGCACCCCTCCATCCAGCCAGGTCTGTCTCTCCCTCCAGCAGCAGAAAGCCAGTGGGAGAAACCTCAAACAGGCTTTCAGCTGCTAGAGGGAGAGATACATAGGGCATCATTCTGCAACTGCCCACCCCCACCACACTGATCCTCCTGCTGTGTGGGCCACCTACAGGAGAACCGGTGGTACCACTCTAATAGCGGCCCTGCATGGCTCAGTCGGCCACTGCTCCCCAGCTCCCTTCTTTCGCCTTGTTTGTCTCGCAGTAGATATGCCCATGCCTCCAACGCTGACAAATATACAAAAGCCATGCAATCTCCAAACTGGATCCAAACTGTGGACTTTGTTCAATGTTTCTGCTGCTGAAGGTACCCCTGTTATCAGCAGCCTCTGCCTGTAAATGATTAAGCAATATTTTTGTGCACACTGTATATACTATATATCTTAAAAGGCTAACCATCAACCAACCAACACAAAACGGTTCCACGGATGGTAGGGTTTCTTGCTGCTAATGTAGAAAAAAAGCCCTAAAAATAACAGTTAGGTTTATGGATCTCTGAAAATGGGGGGAATTCACAGTGAAATATAGATCACCACAGTATAGCACTGTGTAGAACTGCAACCAATTTTGAAACACTGTAGTTGATTTATTCACAGAACTCTGTGAATGAATGATGGGGTCATGTGGAGGAGGTCCCCCACCAAGCCAAGCTTTTTTCAAAAAGTAACAGGTATTATGGGGAACTTCTCTCCACACTGCTGCCACACAGAGGTCTCAGATCGCTGAGCCACTGCAGGAGCGTGAACATATTTCATGAACTCATCCTTTAAAATGTATGTTTTTACATACTTTGTTACCCTCATTAATACCCTCTTCCCCAGTCCTCGTTGGCTCTTCTCTACTTTTAACTCTCTACTTTCTCCGCCCCCACCTCCACCCAGTACCTCACTCAACGCCCACGAGATTGCTAACCACTTAAAAAACAAGATTGACGCAATTCGTAAGGACATCGCCGCTGCTCAGACGTCCACCCCACCTAGCACCCCTCACACCAAAACCCCCTCAACACTTTGCTCCTTCGACCTCGCTACTACTGAAGAGGTCACTAAGGTCTTCTCAGAAGCCCGCCTCACCCCCCGTCCCCTCACAACTCCTACGGTCACCCTCTTCTTCCATCCTACACTCCCTCACTCACATCTTCAATCTTTCCCTCTCCACTGGCACCTTCCCCTCCCCTTTAAAGCAAACGCACATCACTCCCATAGAGCGCTTAGTCTATAATCGCCTGAGCTCCCACCTCACTAACAACCTCCTCAATCCTCTACAGTGTGCTTCCGCCCCCTACACCCCACCGAAACTGCCCTACTCAAACTCACCAATGGCCTACTAACCACCAAAACCAATGGCCACTACACAGTACTCCTACTCCTCGAGCTCTCTGCAGCTTTTGACATGGTTGACCACCCCCTCCTCCTAAAAAAACTACACTCTCTTTGCATCAGAGACTCCGCTCTCTCTTGGCTCTCCTCCTACCTATCACAGCGCTCCGTCAGTGTTACCTATAACGCTGCCACCTCCTCTTCACTCCCTCTCTCTGTTGGGGTCCCTCAAGGTTCTGTCTTTGGACCCCTTCTCTTCTCCATCTACACCTCTTCCCTTGGCCATCTGATAAATTCCCATGGCTTTAATTACCATCTCTACGCTGGCGACACACAAATCTATCTCTCCACCCCTCACCTCACCCCTTCAGTCTCGTATCACAAGCCTACTAAGAGACATATCGGATTGGATGTCTCTTTACTTCCTCAAACTCAATCTTTCCAAAACTGAGCTCCTAGTATTCCCCCCATCCCGCGCCCCCCCCCCCCGACTTCTCCATCAAGACCAAACAACACTATCATCAGACCCACCCTTCAAGCCAGGGTACTAGGTGTCATCCTTGACTCCAATCTGTCCTTTCAGCCCCAGGTCTTATCGCTGACAAACTCATGTAGACTTCACCTCCACAACATCTCCAAAATACGACCGTTCCTAACCTCATAAACCACTAAGCAACTTATTCACTCCCTTATTATATCACGCCTCGACTACTGTAACTCCCTCCTCCCTGGCCTACCCCCACTCCAGTTTATCATGAATGCTGCTGCCAGACTCCACCACCTTACTAACCATTCTGTATCTCCCACCCCTCTCTGCCAATCCCTTCACCGGCTTCCAATTGCCCAACGGATAAAATTCAAAATGCTAACACTGATGTATAAAGCCGTTCATAACACTGCCCCAAACTACATCTCCAATATTGTCTCCAAATATCACCCAAACCGTACTCTCCGCTCCTCACAAGACCTCCTACTCTCTAGCTCCCTTGTCTCCCATGCTTGTCTCCAGGACTTCTCCGGGGCTTCCCCCATCCTCTGGAACTCCATACCCCAATCCGTCAAACTATCACCTACTCAGTTTTTAGGCCCGCTCTGAAAACCTCTCTTCAGGGAAGCTTTCCCCGCCCTCAGCTAAATATGGAATCCTCTACTCTTCCAACCACTCTGTTCCCCACAGTTACTACCTCTTGTACCTCTATCCCCTCCCTCCTAGATTGTAAGCTCCAAGGAGCAGGGCCCTCGAATCTCTCTTGTGTTGAATTTGTATTGTTACTGTACTGTCTCATGTACTGTCTCCCACCATAATGTAAAGCGCTGAGCAAACTTTCGGCGCTATATAAATCCTGAATAATAATAATAAATATCAACTTTTTATGTGTTTTAGACATCTTCCTCTATATATGACTGACAGATAAAGTGCTTCAAGAACCCTCTTTCCATCTATTTCTATTGTAGACTCCTGAATGATACAAGGAGGGCCATAGATAGACTGGATTTTGGTAGAAGTTTGTGCCACCTACTTAGAGAGATAAAACCTTTATAAATGAATGTGCAATTTACGAGCCTACATTAAAAACGGACTCTAAATACAATCCATGTTATAAACACAAAATTTCCTGATCATACTTGGATGTCTACTGTGTCCCTTTTTTACTGTGCCATTGTTTTACCATCTTTTTAATAAAAATGTTAATATATAAAAAGTGCCTCCACAAGATGCATTTTTTGTCTACATAAATCCAGTTTGTCATGGGAAACCAGTCTAATTTTAATGACTTCATATTTCTGGGATTTGTTAATCTTGAGAGTTACAGCTTTGCATTATTCGCTGTCACTTTTATCATCTACATTCTGACCATCACTGGAAATGTATTAATCACCTTGGTTGTGTATTTTAATGTTAACCTTCATACTCCAATGTATTTCTTTATCACTAATCTGTCTTTATTGGAGATATGGTATGTGTCCACTACAACACCAAAGCTTCTAGTCATGTTGGTAACCAAAAACAAGAGAATATCTTTCTACTGGTGCTTTGCTCAGCTCTACATGTTCTGCAGTTTGGGCATTGCTGAGATGTATTTGTTGGCCATCATGTCCATTGATCGATTTGCGGCCATTTGCAAACCACTGAGATATACCACCATCATGACTGGGAGAGTATGTAAATGCTTATCCTCAATGTGCTGGATCCTGGGGTTCTCAGAGGCAATAATTCCCACAGCCCTAACATCACATGTACTGTTTTGTGGAAAATATTTTGTTAATCATTACTTCTGTGATGTGGCTCCTTTGTTAAGCCTATCTTGTGGTGACATAACTCTCACAGTTGTTATAATTAATTATGGTAGTGGTTTTACCATTATGTTTAATCTGGGAACTGTTGTTATCATGTACATCAATATCATAATTGCAATCATGAAGTTAAAGACTAACACAGGACGAAGGAAGGCATTCTCGACATGCTCTTCACACATAACTGTGGTGACACTTTACTGTGGCACGGCATTCGCTATGTATGCTAGCCCCAAAAACACTCAAACTATGGAATATGACAAAATGATTGCTCTCATATATACTATGTTAATACCTTTCCTAAATCCAGTTATATACAGCCTTAGAAATCGAGAAGTTATGTCAGGTCTAAAAAGAGGATTTCAAAAGATTTTTATTCAGATTAGTAGATGATAGAAGTCACCTTTTTCAGCATTCCAAGAAAGCATGCAGTATAACCAGTTCTTGACCACGCTATACCTAATAGATGGCTACAGCGCGGTCATCCAGTTTTAGGAGGGCATCTATATGCTTCCCCAGATCCGCACCCCTGGTGCATCCATCTAATGTGTCCTGTGATCAGCTGTGTTCTTTGGGCCTTTACCTTTACTACAATATGTGATCAGCTGTGTTCAATCTCACAGTGGCCCTTTACCATGTGATCAGTTGCGTCCAATCACAGCTAATCGCATTGTAAATAGACTTGCTGGTTATTGGCAGTCCTTTCCTCACGCTGTCACTACTCGAAGAGAGAAAAACCGGTAATCAGCGATTGTGACAGGGGATGTTTGCACTGCACTGTTAATCAGGGCACTGATGATCAGTGTCCTCAGTGCTGCCTATCAGTGCCCATCAGTGCCCATCAGTGCCTCCTATTGTGCTGCCTCAGCAGTGCCGCCTCATCAGAACCCATCAATGCCTCCTATTATGCTGCCTCAGCAGTGCAGCCTCATCATACCCTATCAACGGAGATCAGTGAAAGAGTAAAAATACTTATTTGTAAAATCCTATAACAGAAAAACCTTTTTGTCTCAAACAATTTTTTTTTCATTTGTTTAGCAAAAACAATCCCCAGTGGTGATCAAATACCTCCAAAAGAAAACTGTATTTGTGTGAAAAAAATTGATAAAATATTCAGGAGTACAGTGTTGCATGACTGCGCAATTGTCAAAGTGCAACAGTGGTTAAAGCTGAAAATTGTTCTGGGCAGGAAGGATGTGAAAGTGCCCGGTTTTGAAGTGGATAATTGGTTATTTTCTAATTGCAATTAATAACATAATTAAAATAAAGGGAATTTGAAAAAAGCGGGCAAGTTGACTACCAACAATCTCTTTATGTATTGTTTTTTCCGATGTGTGTATAGTTTTCTGAAGTATGTTCTATTTTTAATGCACAATTGCATATGTTTTACTGTTTTCGGAGTTAAAGATAAACATGCCAATTAAATGTACTTACATAACAATAACTTTGGCTGCCTTTCATTGCCAATTATATTTTGAAGCTATGCTGCAAATGGAATTTTTTTTCAACCACCTTTTACACTTATAGTAGTTTTGGGGTCCTGAATACCTAAGAGGCACAGATGTTACTCTTCCAGGGTCTCGATGCCAACTAAGGTCCTTGTAGCAGGCAAGCAAGCCTTTTATCATCTGAATGAACAAGTTTGGAATCTCTGACCATCTCCTGTAACATTTCTGCAGTCTCTGACCATCCCCTTGTAGAATATATTTGACCATCTCCTAAAGAATCTCTGACCACCTTCTGTAGTGTCAGAATTCTTTAAAGAATATGTAAACCCAACATTTCATATTCCTGATATGTGCTTGCTGTACCCTGTATAGTATTTGTATGAAAAAGTATCCTGTTCTCTTTGTATTGCTTCCTTTGTGTGAAATCCCTGCTGTTCCTGTCAGTTCCTCTGCTTTGCTATTAAAGACTGACCACACAGATCCCCGTAGTACTCCATGCAATTAGCCCAAGCTTATCTGATAGATGCTGGAGTAGGTACACGGTCACATATCTTTGGTTCTGCCCGCGGATTGTAGGATATTGGGTTATGGTTCAAAAGGGTGTTGGAACAAGTACTTATTGTTGCACTTCCCCTAGACCCACTTCATTATCTCCTGAGCTTACCCTTTAGGGGTATTCCAAAACCATCTAAACGGTTGGGACTACATATTTTGACAGCTGCTAGAAGGGTGCTGCCACATTTTTGGAAGTCAGTAGATACTCCAGCCCCAGGAGATGTAAAGGAAACTTTTTGATCACTGTTAATACTTCCATAGTAGTAATTGGTTTATTAAGCTGTCGAAGAGCTTCTGCATTCACTGTGGGTAGATGCAGCTGGTGAAGAAATTCAGCTGTATCTCCCTGGGTTTTTAATACGTGTATTTGAAATGAACATGAGTAGCCTTACACGTAAGGAAACAAACCCCTTAAAACCACTGCCTCATTTAGCCAATTTAGATTTTTGGAGCAGCATCAAGAATCTGAGCATTTATTTTTGTAGTGATTGATGTTTGGACTCAAAGTGGATCAAAAGACTGAAGGTGTTTACCTCAAGACATTCTCTGCATGATGGTAAAAATTCCCTGCACAGAAAATTTGCGTGCAAAATTCCTTGCAGCCTTCCACTTATACTCTCCTGAGCCCGATCTCAGTGCTATGCTCAAGAGCAGCGTCTTTCTTGACTCTCTCCCTCCTCATAGGCTCAGAGACAGCAGCATAAGCTATTCGCATACTATGGTGAACACTCATCAGGGGGTGAGGAGCCAGGAGCACCAGCAGGGGACCTGAAAATAGGAGGATTGGGGCTGCTCTGTGCAAAACCAATATTTATTTTTGTTTTATTAAAAAAAGTATGGGTTTACAATCAATTTTATTCAATGATCAGGAACAATGAGTACTGTCCGTGATACTTTTTTTATTTGCAATAACATACAATTTTGAGGACAAGCTTTCGGGGACAGCAGCATAAACTATTGGAATGCTAAGGTGAGCACTCATCAGGGGGTGAGGAGCCAGGACCACCAGCAGGGGACCTGAAAATAGGAGGATTAGGGCTGCAAAACCAATATTTATTTTTTTTTTATTAAAAAAAAGTATAGGTTTACAATCACTTATTCAATGATCATGTTTTTAAGTGATTCACAATTCATCCTAAATTAATTTGCAGTGACTCCAAGGACATTTGAAGCTCTTGACATAGTATCAGTGAAAAATGAACATAACATTTACAGATGACAGATTACAGAAACAATCTTGAGTCTCACTTTCAGGTTCCACCCTTCTTGGCAAGAGGGCCAAACCTGCAGACATCACAGTAGGTTGCTGAGTTTCCATGGTCATGATAGTAGTTCCCCAACATGCAGCTCTTTTGACCAGGTAGGGTGTGAACTGGTTAAATGCTACAGAAAAAATGATGACAACAGCTTCCCCTCAGTAGGGAAGTCCAGATGTTTAATATATTATTTAGCTGATTAGGCAAAGTAGCTCATCATTTGCATTCACCGTTCCCACAACCGGTAATGAGTCAATTATCCAGGATCAGGCTTTCCCTGCACTGAATGTTCACAGTATTGACTGCTGTGGTCTTGGAACCACCATGGCTGGGATTGTCCCTGATGGAGTATGGCCATCTTTGAAACTTTTACACCATTCAAATTTCTTACTGCGACTGAGCATCTCATCGCCGTACTGTGCTTGAAGTCTTCTGAAGATATCTACGGGTTTTACACCTTCATTCACAAGAAAATTCATCACCAAATGCTGTTCCATGCATGCACTAACACTGTTGTCTGCCATCTTGATTAACGGTCTCTGGACTGGCCCACAACATTGCCCATCAATAATAGGACACACTTGCCACTTACTACTGCGTGTAGTACTGCCACGCTAGCATCCCTTTTTATACCTGCAAAATTAAAAGTCTCATTTTGACTTGAACACTCCTTGTAATTCACAATAGATGACTCTGCTGACCTCACATGTTTCTTTGGCATTTGTCAAAATGTGCCATATCTTCTGAATCTTTCCCAGCTCCAGCAAATATCTGTCAGTATATATATCTGTCAAGCTTTATGATAAACTTTACTAACCTCAGAAGCATTGGGCACTCTGGAGTATTAATCCTTTAAATCTCACATCAGCAGCAATAAAGTAATTTGGTTTCTCACTCTGTGTATGGAACCCTCTAGCTCCTAAAGTAAATGTTACCTGTGTAGCAGTAGGGATGGGAGAAGGGACACATCTGGGGTTGGTGGTTGCAGAGTTCATCCACAAACAAATTTTGATATGTAGATCGATGTGTTTAGATTGTAATTGATCTATTAGAAAAATACAAAATAAGCAGCTAGCTGACCATGTAGCACAGTGTTAGACTAAGCAAACGGACTGCCTCAAAAGTATGGGAGTCAAATTGCACTGCTGAGTTGCAGCTTTTAATTATATAAAACCAAACTCAACGTGCGTTGAAAAGGAATTCTGCAATGGGAGAAATATCATCATGACTATCAAAACTCAGCAGCCTGCAGTGTGAGAAGACTGCAGGTGTAGACTCTGCTAGAGGAATGTATTGGACTTGCCTGGACTGCCATTTCTGTAAACAAGTTAGGTGCAATGTTATTTTTCATTCAATTGTGTATTTGTTAGTCTTGCTGCCTTTGTAACATGGGGGTTTGCACCCTGGATGGCTGGAGGTCATATCACTTCACTGGGCCCCACATGGAAGGATTACGTCCTTTCACCTGCCATTGACCTCTCATCCTGGGACTGACTACAGAGAAATTTTAAGGGATACAGCATTGAGTGATTTCTTCCATCAGCTATTCAGAAACTTTATATCTTGCTATCTTCAGCCTGAAGGAGAGGAGAGGAGCCATTGCAGGTACATCACAAGACCTCATTCCAGGCCTAGACCCTAGGAGGGTTATTTTCCACAGCAGGCCTCTGTCACCCAGCCAACACCACTTGCTCCCCTGAGTTGGCTGCTCTACCTTCTCCTTATTTTACATGCATCCTGACTCACAAAGTTAACTTGAAGGTTTGCACTTTGTTCCCTACAGTCCTCAGTTGTTTCTATCAGAACACAGAATCGTGCAGATGGTGCAGCATCCATAAATATGACATTATCCATCCTTCTCTTTCTCAAATGCTGTGAATTTGGTGTTTGTACCTTTTTGGTTGTACTTGATTCCCATAAAAGAAATAATAAATACTCAGTCCTCCAACCCATATCAGGGTTCCTCTATGGAGAAACCCCAATCTTTGTGTAAAGACTACATCTCCACATGTATTTTCACCATTCTATCTTCTCAGAAGACCCCGAAGCCTGGCCTTTTTCTGCATATATCCCTTCTCAAACTGGAAGTGAAGCAAGCAGGAAAAGAAACACCACAGCATAACTTTAACCTCTAAAACAAAACACAATAATACTGTAGTAAAAAGCAGAACAACACATTGACACCTGCCTACATACAGTATGAGTGTGTTGTCATTAACTGGTACAATACCGAAATTCTTGCATTGCATATTTAATCAGTTTCCTTGGAGTCAATTGCAAACATATTTAAGAATATAGTTACAGAGTTAGTCCAGCTGAAAAAAGACAAAAGTCCATCCAGTTCAACCAAAAAAAAAAAAAACAAAAAAAAACCTATAATCCTACACCCACAATTGATCCAAAGGAAGGCAAAAAAACCAGCAAAGCATGATGCAATTTGCTCCTGCAGGGGGAAAAAAATCCCTCCTGATCCCCCAAAGGCGAACGGATATTCCCTGGATCAACTTTACCTATAAATGTTAGTATCCAGTTATATTCTGTGTATCCAAGAAGGAATCCAGGCTTTTTTTAAAGCAATCCATTGCGCAGAAGCAACTCTTGAGGGCGTCTATTCCACATTTTCACAGCTCTTACTGTGAAGAAATCTTTCTGTATTTGGAGATTGCATTTCTTTTCCGCCAAACGTAAAGAGTGCCCCCCTGTCCTCTGTGATGACCTCAAGTTCACTATATAAACCGCTGATGTATTTATACATGTTGATCATATCCCCTTTAATCCTCTTCTCAAGAGAGAATAATTTAAGTTCCTCTAATCTTTCCTGATCTCCTCCATGCTTCTTAGCAGTTTGGTTGCCCTTCTCAGTACTTTCTCTAGTTCCCCATGTTCATGTTGTGAATTGGTGCCAAAAATTGAACTGCATATTCCAGATGAGGTTTTAGTAATGATTTGTACCGGGGTAATATGATATCTCTCTCTGGAGTCTATACCTCTTAATACAAGAGAGGATTTTGGTCGCTTTAGAAACCGCAGCTTGGCATTGCATGTCATTATTAAGCTTGTGATCTACCAGAACTCCCAGATCCTTCTCCACCATTGATTCCCCGAATTGTACCCCCCCAGTATGTATGATGCATGCATATTCTTAGTCCCCGAGAGCATAACCTTACATTTATCAACATTAAACCTCATTTGCCACATAGTTGCCCAATTAAACAGTGCATTGAGGTCGGCTTGTAAGTTGGAGACATCCTGTAAGGACGTTATTCCACTGCACAGCTTGGTGTCATCTGCAAAGACTGAAATGGGATTTATAATCCCAGACCCTATATCGTTTATAAATATATTAAAAAGTAAGGGTCCCAACACTGAACCTTGGGGTACACCACTGACAACCCTAGACTATTCAGAGTATGAATCATTAACCACTACTCTCTGAATACGATCTTTTTGCCAGTTTTCCAGCCATTTACATACAGATTTTTCCAAGCCCATAGACTTTACCTTACACATTAGCTGTGTGGGGGGAACTGTGTCAAACGCTTTTGCAAAATCCAAGTATACCATGTCCACGTCCACCCCTCTGTCCAAGGTTTTGCTCACCCCCTCATAAAAAGAAATCAGATTTGTTTGACAACTTCTGTCTTTCATGAATCTATGTTGTCTGTTGCTTAAAATATTTTTTCCAGCAAGAACTCATCTATGTGGTCTTTTATTAAACTCTCCAGTATCTTCCCAACTACAGTAATTAACCAATTCAATACCGGGCACTTTTACACCTTCCTGCCCAGGCCATTTTTCAGGTTTCAGCGCTCTCACACTTTGAATGACAATTGCGCGGTCATACAACATTGTACCCAAACTAAAATTTTATCGTTTTCTTCACACAACTAGAGCTTTCTTTTGGTGGTATTTAATCACCGCCGGGGTTTTTATTTTTTGCTAAATTAGCAAAAAAAGACCAAAGATTTTGAAAAAAAACACGTTTTTCTTTGTTTCTGTTATAAAAGTTTACAAATAAATAATTGTTCTTCATAAATTTAGGCCGAGATGTATTCTGCTACATGTCTTTGGTGAAAATAACCCAAATTAGGATGTATTTTTTAGTTTGTAGGAAAGTTATAGAGTTCACAAACTATGGTATAGATCTGTATATTGATCAATCCTGAAGTACTGACAGCCAATCTAATGTCTTGAGGTCCAAGAATGTCAGAACAGTACAGATATCCCCCAAATGACCCCTTTTTGTAAAGAAGACAGTCCGACGTACTTCATAAGAGGCATGGCGAGTTTTTTGAAGTTGTATTTGTTTGTCATAATTTTTCGGAGAATGAAAAAATTAAAAAAATTATTTTCACTATTTTTGTTTTTACATACTGTCACCAGTGCAGTACAGCGTCATCGTATAACTGGCATGGCGGTGAACAGGGACACTGACTGGTGACAGTATGAAAAAAAAATATATATTTTTTTTATTTATTACATTTTTAATTTTTTTTAAGATTTGTTTTTCATATTTTACTATGACCAAAGTAGTACAATGTTACCATAGTAACATTGTACTACTTTGGGGAAGTGATCAGTATATATATATATATTTTTTTTTTTTTGTTTTTTTTTTTTACACAATTTGCCTATAGCAAAGAATTACTTTGCTATAAGCAAGCATTTACCTGAATGACCGATTCATTCAGGTTTTTTTTTTTTTGTGCTTAGCTGTGATTTGGCCACAGCTAATCACATGACATGTGCATGTGACCTGCTGTGACCATTCACAGCTAGACACTAGTATACAATAGATGGCATGAATGAAGCCATCCATTGTATACAACTGTCATGTGACCTGCTGTGATTGGTCACAGCAGGTCACATGGTACTTGCAACAGGGGCCGGTACTCAGATCTGTCATCGACCGTGTCTGAGGTATACGGCAGGTGACAGATCGTGCCGCTGCACGGCTCTGCAACTGCACAAATGGCGTACACCCCGCAAAGGTAATGCATTTTTGCGGCCGCCAAATGGCTATAGGCCGGGCGGTAAATGGTTAAACTAACAGTGCCAGTCTAAAAACAAACAAAGCCAGCGCTCAAATCTTCATGCAGACTAAACGGTATTCTGAATGCCAAATGGTGAGGTGCAGCCCTTCTAAGATTGGGAAATCTGGGTACTGGTGGACAAAAGCAGACAAGGGCGCACTCTCATCGTGAATTACCGTGGTACACCACGTATATCACGTATCAATAATATAATTTTTAGATCCACGATTCATCTATTACACATAAACGTTTATCACCATATATCAACTTGTGCAGTTGATTGTGATTTGTGAAAACATTCTAAGAATAATAAGAATTACAAGAATCATTGATGGTGCTGCAAGTGAGTATTCCTCAAATATTTATTGATGTGTTTTTTTTTTTGTTTGTTTTTTCTTCTCTCTCCTCTTTTTGGAGTTGTATTTGATTGGCCCTTTGTGATTGGGCTGTCATGTGTGCAGGGGGGGTGGTTTTTTCTGACCTCTTTAGCACACTTTGTATATATGTCGGATCAGCAGGTATACACTTCAGCTCTGAAGAAGGGGGTTTGTCTCCAGAAACGCATCAGCTTATCCCAATGCAGGGTGCAGTATTATATTGTTCTGTTGTCGTGGACCACCTGTTCTGTTTTTATTCGCTTTTGGGTTTGTGAGTATACATCTATTTGTTTTATAAATATGTGGTGTACCACGGTAATGCACGATGAGAGTGCGCCCTTGTCTGCTTTTGACTAACAGTGCCAGTCTATACAAATGGAGCTTGGTATGTCCTGTGAACACATCTCTGGCCAAACTCTGAACTTGCATTCAGCGTTCACCTAGAGATGAGGTTGAAGAATGCTCAATCTCATCTATGGATTCTTAATTCAATGATCAGATCTCTAAAGTGCTGGGACTTTTTATGTAAGAATAAAGGGATCAAGACCAAGAACTACAATTAGACTTGACAGTGTGGCTTCAGGGGTATAAAAATACATGCAACATAATAGTAGTTTAGTTATTTTGGCTGCTAACTTAAATAAGTGTACTGGGGGTCCTTTGTTTTGTATATTGTTCTGTCCATGTGGCCCTTTCACCTTTTTTACTAGTGTGAAATTGGTCAGAATTGCTGCCATTGTTGCTCTGTTGGAACGTAAGAGCATGCAGTAATGGCCAAATACATTGGTCTCTCTATTGTAAAAGAAGGATTGGTATCCATCCTCTATGCAGACTGGAATTAAACTGAATTGCAAGCTGCATTAAAGGTCCTCTGTAATTTTATTTTTTAAATGTGTATTATATAATATACAAAAGAATAAGTAAAAATAGAACTGCAATTTTCACACATTAAGCACTGGCATCAGCACTGTACTGAGCAACAAACAGTGATGTTGCAAAGCAGACATCTTTTTCCTAAAGGTCACTGCAACCCTGGTGAAAATCCTGGTACTTTTTTTTTTCTCTGCATGTGTATTCATTCATCCATGCCCCACAATCAGTGCTTGGTGTCTGTTCAGAAAGCCTAGTGCTTGGTATCTGTCCAGGTTCAAGTACTGTCCAATAGAGGGAGGAGGAAAGTAGGATTTGCATTTTTGGAGGTCCAAGCAGCAGATCTAGACTTCATGTAAGAGCTCTGCAGATAAGTGCATAATCGTTTAAGGGGTCTGTTTTCACCCAAGATTCACAAAACTTTTTTCCAAGGAATACTATTTGAAAAATGGGTCACTCTTGAGTGTATGTTGTGTTAATCAAGAGTGCAAACATTGATAAGCAGACTAAGACTCAATCTCAGAGACAAAGCAGGAGGTAAGACCAGATATCATCAAAGCAAGGGTAAACCTACTACTGGTAACAAGAGCAAGTGTCCACATTTGCATGTTTTCCCATTTTTCTGTATTAAATAAAAATGTCCTTTAAAGAACAGCTTTACTATCAAATGGCTGATACATAATTGATTTAAAATAAGCCATTCTCATATACTGTATTTACAATTGTACATGTACAGTAAGTTCTACTAATAAATATCCAACTATCCAACACATTAAAAACATTGCAACAAGACTCAGTGGATTCATTAAATTGTTTATAATTACCTGATATGGATATCCCATGAGATACCAAGCAATACATTTACCATTCTTCCAGTTGTTTGACAGACATCTAACGGTACCTTCTGTATGCTATAAATACTATTACTGCACACTATTGTTATACTTTGCCATTATAGGGGATTAGATAAGGTAGGTACACTGAACATGAGAACTTTATAGTGCTAAAAAAAAATCAAACTTAGAAAAATAAGTTAAATGATGGATGGGAACACAAGGGCATGCATAGTAAGACAGCACAAAAGGAAATAAAGTAAAATGCTAAATATTGGAGGCAAAAAAATTCTACTAATAGTACACAACAGGGATTCCAAAGTTACATCAACGTCTAGGGGTTCCAAACGTATCAGTCAAGGTCTAAGGGTTTTAGGCTTTTCAGTTATTCTAGTTGCTTATACAGATAATACATTTTCTTCTTGGACAGGTTCAGCATAGTGATTATTTGTTATTGCCAATATTCTAGATGTTGGCTGAAGACAGTCTATACAGCTAGGAGTGTAGAAAATGCAATCTGTTATAGTTACCTATCGCAATTTCATCCTAATTATCGTATGGTCTGTAAATTAGCATGCAGTCTGAGTTTAAATTTCAGATACCCTGGTACTATATAGGGATTGTGGCACACAAAAAATAGTTATCAGCATTTCTGGAATAATTGTCAGGACACTTTCTTGTGATTCTCACTGCCTTAAACACATTCTTCAGGATAGTTTGGAAAATATGGGGATTGTCCAAGGAGGAACAATGTCATATACCACCAGCAACTTTTAATAAAAATTAAGGCAGATTGTCTACAATTTTGGTAATCCTCTATGTAGAATAGAATAGTTTAGAATAGTTTGTTTATCAATGTTTGAGGACAACTTAAACTATGGTCTCACATTTATAAACAATTATATGCATATGCTGCAGGACTCAGCTACAGTATATGTGCATCTGTGCAATTTTCTCATAGTCTCCCTGCAATATTTTACAAACGCGCATTGATCTTGCTAGTGAGGTCCATCTAATGCAGCCCCCTATGGTGATCTGACAACAGTGCTGAATTCAGACAGAGTTGGCAAAGTTTATAGTGATGATTCCCAAGCGTGTAGCTTGGCCACATCTAGTCTTCTGATCCAGTCCATTGCTATATGGATTGACAGCTCTGCCCTGTTTGCTGAACCCTCCCACTGTGATCTGCAGTGCCGGGGAGGGGGAGCATGTGAAGTACTAGTAAAAGAGGATTTGACTCAGTCAGAGAAGGCAAATGAAGTATTTTATTTCCATTATGGGGTTTGTGCATCACAGTCTAAACAAGATCCAATTCCAGTCACTATACTAAAAGGGACTTTAGTTATGCTTAGAAATGTGCATTCCATAAATCAATGTTTCTTAACCTTTTTTAAGTCAAGGCACCCTTTAAAATTCTGCACAATCTTGGGGTACCCCATTCTAAAAAGTGTACAAAGCTAAACAAATAGTTTGACATTATGCAATGATCATGACCAGGGGCGGACTGACCATTTGAAAACTCGGGCACTGCCCGAGGGTCCAGGGTCAGTAGGGGGCCCCATGAGATGCCCCTGGTACCTTTTTCATAGGCTTTTTTGAGTTTGGGCAAGGACACAGTGGCCCCATGATCCCCTATTGCCCGGGGGCCCCATGAGGTGTCAGTCCGCCCCTGATCATGACATTACACATAGGGCATAAGTGGTGACAACGCGGACCGGAGGTGATGCACAAGTAAGTCAGGTATCCAATTCTCATACATGGTTTCTAACATATTATATTTTGTAAGTGCAATTCTTTAATACATTTGCTGGCTTTAAGTTATTACTACACTATGGGATCTCTCTATTTGTGCTTACTTTGTTGAGAGCAAAATCTCGGCCATATACAGTTGTGTTCAAAATAATAGCAGTGTGTTGAAAAAAGTGAATAAAGCTCAAAATACTTCTAATAGCTTTTATTTCCATACACACAAATGCATTGGGAACACTACACATTCTATTCCAAATCAAAACATGAAGAAAAATATATCAAATTTGTGTTGTTCCTTTAAAAAAAATTGAAGAAAAGTGAATATTAGCCTGTTCAAAAAAATAGCAGTTTTGTATTCTTCTTTACAAACTCAAACATTCACTATATAAACAGAAAAACGTTTGAAGATTTTGCTTTCCTTTGAATCACTTAATGAATATTTAGTTGTATAAGCACTGTTTCTGAGAACTGCTGTACATCTGTGTTGCATGGAGTCAACCAACTTCTGGCCCCTGTGATCAGGTATTCCAGCCCAGGATGATTGGACTACATTCCACAGTTCTTCTCTATTTCTTGGTTTTGCCTCAGAAACTGCATTGTTGATGTCACCCCACAAGTTTTCTATTGGATTAAGATCCGGTGATTGGGCTGGCCACTCCATCACGTCAATCTTGTTGGTCTGGAACCAAGATGTTGCACGTTTACTGGTGTGTTTGGGGTCGTTGTCTTGTTGGAACACCCATTTCAAGGGCATTTCCTCTTCAGCATAAGGCAGCATGACCTCTTCAAGTATTCTGATGTATTCAAACTGATCCATGATCCCTGGTATGCAATAAATAGGCCCAACACCGTAGTATGAGAAACATCCCCATATCATGATGCTTGCGCAACCATGCTTCACTGTCTTCACAGTGTACTGGGGCTTGAATTCAGTGTTTGGGGGTCGTCTGACAAACTGTCTCCGGCCACTAGACCCAAAAAGAACAATCTTACTTTCATCAGTCCACAAAATGTTGCGCCATTTCTCTTTAGGCCAGTCAATGTGCTCTTTGGCAAATTGTAACCTCTTCAGCACATGTCTTTTTTACAACAGTGGGACTTTGCGGGGGCTTCTTGCAGATAGCTTGGCTTCACATAGGCGTCTTCTAATTGTAACAGTACTCACAGGTAACTTTACACCTTCTTTGATCTTCCTGGAGCTGATTGTTGGCTGAGTCCTTGCCATTTTGGTTATTCTATCCATTTGAATGGTAGTTTTTTGCTTTCTTCCACCTCTTTCAGGTTTTGGTTGCCATTTTAAAGCATTTGCGATCATTTTAGCTGAACAGCCTATCATTTTCTGCACTTCTTTATATGTTTTCCCCTCTCCAATCAACTTTTTAAATCAAGGTATGCTGTTCTTCTGAACAATGTCTGGAACGACCCATTTTCCTCACATTTTCAGAGAGAAATGCACTGTAACCAGCATGTACAACATTTGCTGCCTTCCTTCCTTAAATAAGGGCAATAATTGCCACCTGTTTTTCAAAGAATGAATGACCTCACTAATAGAACTCCACACTGCTATTATTTTGAACATGCCCCTTTCAATTAGTGATTCAATTACACAGAATCAGCAGCATGCATGTCATGACTGTTGGGTCTGTTGGATTTCTATTACTCTACTACACCTGCTAGTAAATTATTTGCCATGTAGAAATATCATTTCTACCAAAAACAGTGATTGATCAGGTTAGTGGTGTCTGACTGCTATTATTTTGAACACAACTGTATATATGTATGTATATGTGCTTAAAGGAACAATACCTCCTATATCTCTGAGAGATGTGAATTAATGTTCCAAGGGAGACCTCTGTGGACGGAGGTGGAAGTGGAGTGATGGAGGATTTGATCATACATGCTGATTTGTATGTATTGGAGGTGAGAGTTCTGTGAGCCTGGAGGAAGCACAAGGTGTTCTGAAGCACAGTTTTATTTATATGATTCACAACAGTGTGGTATTAATATGCACATGGATTAGTACTACTCTTTTCAAGAATTATTCCTAAAGGACTGATTTATGAACTTTGTTTTATTTGGTAGCGTGTTTGGTTTTATATGCATAAAGGGAAAAGGTCATGTATTCTATAATTAATAGTTAGTCTGGCTGAAAAAAAGACAAAAAAAGGTCATCCAGTTCAACCATTAAAAAAAAGTTATGATCCTATAACGACAGTTGATCCAGAGGAAGGCAAAAAACCCAGCAAAGCATGATCCAATTTTCTCCTGCTGGGAAATAAATTCCTTCCTGATCCCCCGAGAGGCAATCAGATATTCCCTGGATCAACTTTACCTATAAATGTTAGTATCCAGTTATATTCTGTGTATCTAACAAATAATCCAGGCCTTTTTTAAAGCAATCCACTAAACTGGCCAGAACCAACTCTTCAGGGAGTCTATTCCACATTTTCACAGCTCTCACTGTGAAGAAACCTTTCCATGTTTGGAGATTACATTTCTTTTCCTCCAGAAATATAGATGTGAGGGGTTTTTGTCACTTTCACCATATATATATATATATATATATATATATATATATATATATACATATATACATACATACATACATACATACATACATATACACATACATACATATACACATACATACATATACACATACATACATATACACATACATACATATACACATACATACATATACACATACATACATATACACATACATACATACATATACATATATATACACACACATTTGGTTTGCATTGTTTACAGCAGCGCTACACTCTTATGATTTACATTTTGCATCATTTGTGGGAACACAAGTTGGTGTTTAGCAGGAGCTAGAAGTCACTATAATATTATATTTGGTGTACACACAAATTACAGATAAGGAGATCCACATTTAGTTTACGCAGGTGGTTCACAACATTATTTCTTTAGATACATACAGCAACATGTTCCTGCTCTGCTCCTCCAGTCAGTAGTGTATTTAGATTTTGCGCAGCCCTAGGCAACACAAAAATTGTGCACCCCCAATGAGAGAGCGAGAGTTCAATGAGTGTGTATATATATGATTCTCTCTCTTCCCCCTCTCTCCATCGCTCTTCCCTCTCTGCCCCTCTCCTTTTCTCTCTCCCTCTCCCCTTCTCCCCCCCACTCTCTCTCTCCCTCTCTCTCCCCTACTAGCACATATTGCTCCTAGCAAGTACCCCCCCTTTCCCAAAATCCACATTACACTTCCTAGAAAAAGTGGAAAGGAAAGAGATGGGAGGAGGTGAGCTGTATTGTGTTCTCTGGGCTCTCCCTCCTATCGTCCATCCAGCACATGATACATGATCACAGATTGTATAGGACTGTATACATACAGTATGATTACCCTCCCCCCCTCCTCCAAGGGCTGCTGATCTGCGGCCAGCAGGAAATGTGGGAGGGGAGGACGATCTATCAGTGTCATGTGCTGGATAGATGACAGGAGTGAGAGCCCAGAGAACACAACACAGCTCACCTTGTCAGCCACTTCTCCTCTCCCTGCTCCAGGCTGTCCCCTGGTCCTGGCTCTGAGTACGGGTGGGGGAAGGAGCTCAGCGGAGTGTGGACACTCAGGAACACCAGGGCACCCCTCCATCCAGCCAGGTCTGTCTCTCCCTCCATCAGCAGAAAGCCGGCAGGAGAAACCTCAAACCAGCTTTCAGCTGCTAGAGGGAGAGATACATAGGGCAACGTTCTGCAAATGCCCTCCCCCACCACACCGATCCTCCTGCTGTGTGGGCCACCTACAGGAGAACCGGTGGTACCACTCTAATAGTGGCCTTGCATGACTCAGTCCGCCACTGCTCAACAAGTCCTTTCTTCTGCCTTGTTTGCCTCTCAGTAGATACGCCCATGCTTCCAGCACTGACAAATATGCAAGAGCCATGTAATCTACAAACTGGGACCAAACTGTGGACCTTGCACAATGTTTCTGCTGCTGAAGGTACCCCTGTTATCAGCAGCCTCTGCCTGTAAATGGATAAGCGGATATTTTCGTATTGTGTACACTGTATATACTATATATCTTAAAAGGCTAAGCAACCAACACAAAAACGGTTGCAAGGATTGTAGGGTTTCTTGCTGCTAATGTAGAAAAAAAGCCCTAAAAATAACAGTTAGGTTTAAGGATCTCTGAAAATGGGGGGAATTCACAATGAAATATAGATCACCACAGTATAGCACTGTGTAGAACTGCAACCAGTTTTGACACACTGTAGTTGATTTATTCACAGAACTCTGTGAATGAATGATGGGGTCATGTGGACCAGGTCCCCCACCAAGCCAAGCTCTTTTCAAAAAGTAACAGGTGTTACGGGGAACTTCTCCCCACACTGCTGTCACACAGAGGTCTCAGATCACTGAATCACTGCAGGAGCATGAACATGTTACATGAACTCATCCTTTACAATGTATGTTATGTAAATATCAACTTTTTATGTATTTTAGACATCTTCCTCTACATATGACTGACAGATAAAGTGCTTCAACAACCCTCTTTCCATCTCTTTCTATTGTAGATTCCTGAATGATACAAGGCGGACCATAGATTGATACAAGGCGGACTGGATTTTGGTAGAAGTTTGCTCCACCTACCTTTTAGAGGGATAAAACCTTTTTTTTAAATTAATGTGCAGTTTACGAGCCTACATTAAAATGGACTCTAAATGCAATCCATGTTATAAACACAAATTTCCTGATCATACTTGGATGTCTACTCTGTCCCTTTGTTACTGTGTGATTGTTTCACCATCTTTTTAATAAAAATGTTAATATATAAACAGTGCCTCCACAAGATGCATTTTTTGTCTACATAAATCCAATTTGTCATGGGAAACCAGTCTAATTTTAATGACTTCATATTTGTGGGATTTGTTAATCTTCAGAGTTACAGCTTTGCAATGTTTGCTGTCACTTTTATCATCTACATTCTGACCATCACTGGAAATGTATTAATCACCTTGGTTGTGTATTTTAATGTTAACCTTCATACTCCAATGTATTTCTTTATCACTAATCTGTCTTTATTGGAGATATGGTATGTGTCCACTACAACACCAAAGCTTCTAGTCATGTTGGTAACCAAAAACAAGAGAATATCTTTCTACTGGTGCTTTGCTCAACTCTACATGTTCTGCAGTTTGGGCATTGCTGAGATGTATTTGTTGGCCATCATGTCCATTGATCGATTTGCGGCCATTTGCAAACCACTAAGATATACCACCATCATGACTGGGAGAGTATGTAAATGCTTATCCTCAATGTGCTGGATCCTGGGGTTCTCACAGGCAATAATTCCCACAGCACTAATGTCACATGTACTGTTTTGTGGAAAATATTTTGTTAATCATTACTTCTGTGATGTGGCTCCTTTGTTAAGCCTATCTTGTGGTGACATAACTCTCATAGTTACTATAAATAGTTATGGTAGTGGTTTAACCATTACGTTTAACCTGGGGACTGTTGTTGTCATGTACATCAATATCATAATTGCAATCATGAAGTTAAAGACTAACACAGGACGAAGGAAGGCATTCTCGACGTGCTCTTCACACATAACTGTGGTGACACTTTACTGTGGCACGGCATTCGCTATGTATGCTAGCCCCAAAAACACTCAAACTATGGAATATGACAAAATGATTGCTCTCATATATACTATGTTAATACCTTTCCTAAATCCAGTTATATACAGTCTTAGAAATCGAGAAGTTATGTCAGGTCTAAAAAGAGGATTTCAAAAGATTTTAATTCAGATTAGTAGATGATAGATGTCACCTTTTCAGCATTGCAAGGAAACATGCAGTATAACCTTTTCTTGACCACGCTATACCTAATAGATGACTACAGCACGGTCATCCAGTTCTAGGAGGGCATCAATATGCTTCCCCAGATCCGCGCCCCCTGGTGTGTCCATCTAATGCACCCTATGATCAGCTGTGTTCTTTGGGCCTTTACCGCAATCTGTGATCAGCTGTGTCCAATTACGGTGGCCCTTTACCATGTCATCAGTTGCGTCCAATCACAGCTAATCACATTGTAAATAGACCTGCCGGTTATTCGCAGTCCTTTCCTCACGCTGTCACTACTCGAAGAGAGAAAATCCGGTAATCAGCGATTGTGACAGGGGATGTTTGCACTGCTCTGATAATCAGGGTACTGTTTATCAGTGTGATCAGTTCTGCCTATCAATGCCTCCTAATCAGTGCTGCCCAGGGGCGGACTGACAACTCATGGGGGATCAATAGGGGATCATGGGGCCCCTGTGTCCTTGCCCAAACTCAAAAAAGCCTATGAAAAAAGGTACCAGGGGCATTTCATGGGGCCCCCTACTGACCCTGGGCCCTCGGGCAGTACCCGAGTTTCCAAATGGTCAGTCTGCCCCTGGTGCCGCCTCATCAGAACCCATCAGTGCCTCCTATTGAGCTGCCTCAGCAGTGCAGCCTCATCATACCCTATCAGCGCACATCAGTGAAGGAGTCAAAATACTTATTTGTAAAATCTTATAACAGAAAAAAAAAATTCTCAAAATTTTCAGTTTCTTTTTTTTCATTTGTTTAGCAAAAACAAATCTCCAGTGGTGATCAAATACCTCCAAAAGAAAAAACTGTATTAGTGTGAAAAAAAATTGATAAAAATTCAGGAGTACAGTGTTGCATGACTGCGCAATTGTCAAAGTGCAACAGTGGTTAAAGCTGAAAATTGTTCTGGGCAGGAAGGATGTGAAAGTGCCCGGTTTTGAAGTGGATAATTGATTTTCTAATTGCAATTAATAACATAATAATAAAAATAAAGGACATTTGAAAAAAGTAGGCAAGTTGACTACCAACAATCTCTTTATGTATTGTTTTTTCCGATGTGTGTATAGTTTTCTGAAGTGTGTTCTATTTATAATGCACAATTGCATATGTTTTACTGTTTTGGAAGTTAAAAAGGTAAACATGCCAATTAAATGTACTTGCATAATAACTTTGGCTGCCTTTCATTGTCAATTATATTTTGCAGCTATGCTGCAAATGGAGATTTTTTTTAACCACCTTTTTCACTTATAGTAGTTTTGGGGTCCTGATTACCTGAGAGGCACATCTGTTACTCTTCCAGGGTCCCGATGTCAACTAAGGTCCTTATAGCAGGCAAGCAAGCCTTGTATCATCTGAATGAATAAGTCTGGAATCTCTGACCATCTCCTGTAACATTTCTGCAGTCTCTGACCATCCCCTTGTAGAATATCTTTGACCATCTTCTAAAGAATCTCTGACCACCTTCTGTAGTGTCAGAATTCTTTAAAGAATATGTAAACCCAACATTTCATATTCCTGATATGTGCTTGCTGTACCCTGTATAGTATTTGTATAAAAAAGTATCCTGTTCTCTTTGTATTGCTTCCTTTGTGTGAAATCCCTGCTGTTCCTGCCAGTCCCTCTGCTTTCCTATTAAAGACTGACCACACAGTTCCCCGTAGTACTCCATGCAATTAGCCCAAGCTTATCTGATAGATGCTGGAGTAGGTACACTGTCACATATCTTTGGTTCTACCTGCGGATTGTAGGATATTGGTTATGGTTCAAAAGGGTATTGGAACAAGTACTTAATGTTGCACTTCCCCTAGACCCACTTCATTATCTTCTGGGTTTACCATCTAAACGGTTGGGACTACATATTTTGACAGCTGCTAGAAGGGTGCTGCCACATTTTTGGAAGTCAGTAGACACTCCATCACAAGACCATTTCATAGGAGCGATCTCTGAAATAATGGAAATGGAATATCTTACAGACTTAGTGGATGAGCATTCGGGTATTTTCCACTCCATTTGGGGAGCTTGGGATCATTCTCCTATTGGGAAATTTACTTTATCACCTCCTCTCATATAGTCTGGATTCTATATTATATATATTATGCCTTTGGCTAATATTGCAATTTACTGAAGTATGAAGATATGCAGGTCTATAACGTTTTTTTATATACTGTATGTATTTTTTTTATCTGTACACAAATGTTTTACCTTTCATTTCTATTTTAAACTTAATGGGTTGTTTTACAAGGTGGGGGTTTACAATCATGTTTGCCATCTGTAGGAATTTAGCAACCCATGACCATTTCATTAAAAATGTTTGCAATTTATTCTTGGCTCATATATATGGGAATACATGTTGAAGTTGGCCAACTGCACAAAAGTGATCCCTCTCTGACCAGTCCTTATTCTACTGGGCAAAATGCCAAATACGTACATGCTTGTAGCATACTTTAACTGCTTGCCCGCCGCCCTACAGCAGAAATACTGCTATAGGGTGGCATGGCTGCACAAAAGTACATATATATACACATGATTTTGCATTTCCAAGTAGGGGACAGCCCTACCCGGACTGCCATCGGCGGCTTCAGCTCTCGATCTCTGGGTTGCACCCAAAGATAGCCTAGTACCACTGACGGGGCAGAGGTCTATATGTAAACAATACAGATCTCTGTCCTGTCAGCTACAGCATGCTGCTTTGTATTGCTCTGCATACAAGCAATACAAAGCAGTGTGCTTACACTGTAACACACAGCACAGTGTAAAACAGCACACAGTTAACCCTTTGATCGCCCCAGATGTTAACCCCTTCCTATTCAGTGTCATTAGTATAGTGCCAGTGCTTTTTATTAGCACTGATCACTGTATTAGTGTCACTGGGGATGTCAGTGACAGTCAGTTCCCCCCTAGTGTCCGAAAGTAATAACAATTTTTTCAATAGTTATATGGGAATATCTTGCTTGATTCTTTGCATTTAGGGATACCTACAGGAACAGTGTAGAATTTAGCTGTATTCACTTTATAGCAGGAAATTCTCCCAAACTTTGACAAAGTATCTTGTACTGCAGGAAGAGAGTTTTCTGGATAGAACAAAGTCAAAATTATATAATCTCTCAGAATAAGTGCAGCGTTAAAAAAAAAAAAAACAGTTTAAAGTATTCAAATCAGGCAATAAAATGATAAATGCGTGTTTTCTTAAGATGCCTAAGAAACCCATGGGAATATGACCCCTTACATAAATGCGTTTTGAAACATAAATTGTCATTAAAATCTCTGTAAAATCTTCCCAATAATATTCAGGATAATCTCCAGGTAATGAAGCACAATCCCAGTGAATGAATCCTCAGGTGGGTGTGCTAATGAATGTAAGGAATGCGCACTCACCAGAAGCACTTAGGTATAGCGCGTTGTATCATATACTGTCGATAACAGTCAGGGATCCCTTCTTAGGGTGGTCCGGAATGCACGCAGGCTGCATTCCGGACCACCACCCTAAGAAGGGATCCCTATCTGGGTTTTTAATATGTGTATTTGAAATGAACATGGAGTAGCTTTACACATAAGGAAACAAACCCCTTAAAACCACTGCCTCATTTAGCCAATTTAGATTCTTGAAGCAGCATCAAGAATCTGAGCATTTTTTTTTGTAGTGCTTGATGTTTGGACTCAAAGTGGATCTAAAGACTGAAGGTTTTTACCTCAAGACATTCTCTGCATGAAGGTAAAAATTCTCTGCACAGAGAATTTGCATGCAAAATTACTTGCAGCCCTCCACTTATACTTTCCTGAGCCCGATCTCAGCGCTATACTCGAGAGCAGCGTCTCTCTTGGCTCTCTCCCTCCTCATAGGCTCAGAGACAGCAGCATAAGCTATTCACATACTATGGTGAGCACTCATCAGGGAGTGAGGAGCCAGGAGCACCAGCAGGGGACCTGAAAATAGGAGGATTGGGGCTGCTCTGTACAAAACCAATATTTATTTTTTTTTATTAAAAAATGTATAGGTTTACAATCAATTTTATTCAATGATCAGGAACAACTGAGTACTTCTTGAGTCTCACTTTCAGGTTCCACCCTTCTTGGCAAGAGGGCCAAACCTGCAGACATCACAGTAGGTTGCTGAGTTTCAATGGTCATGATAGTAGTTCCCCATCCTGCAGCTCTTTTGACCAGGTAGGGTGTGAACTGGTTAAATGCTGCAAAAAAAATGATAACAGCTTCCTCTCAGTGGGGTAGTCCAGACGTTTAATATATTATTGAGCTGATTAGTCAAAGTAGCTCACCATTTGCGTTCACCGTTCCCACAGAAAGATTTGTCTTTTGTGCAACTTCACGACAGGTAATGTGTCAATTGTCCAGGATCAAGCTTTCCTTGCACTGAATGTTCACAGGATAGACTGCTGTGGTCTTGGAACCACCATGGCCAAGATCGTCACTGATGGAGTGTGGCCATCTTTGAAATGTTTACACCATTCAAATTTCTTACTGCGACTGAGCGTCTCATTGCCGTACTGTGCTTGAAGTCTCCTGCAGATATCTATGGGTTTTACACCTTCATTCACAAGAAACATCATCACCAAATGCTGTTCCATGCATGCACTAACACTGTTGTCTGCCATCTTGATTAATGGTCTCTGGACTGGCCCACGACATCGCCTATCAGTAATAGGACACACTTGCCAATTACTACTTCACGTAGTACTGCCACGCTAGCATCCCTTTTTATACCTGTAAAATTAAAAGTCCCATTTTGACTTGAACACTCCTCGTAATTCACAATAAATGACTCTGCTGACCTCACGTTTCTTTGGCATTTGTGTCAAAATGTGCCATATCTTCTGAATTTTTCCCAGCTCCAGCAAATATCTGTCAGTATATATATCTGTCAAGCTTTATGACAAACTTTACTAACCTAGCTTTGGACACACTGGAGTATTAACCCATTAAATCTCACAGCAGCAGCAAGAAAGTAAGTGGTTTCTCACCGTGTGTATGGAACCCTCTAGCACCTAAAGTAAATGTTACCTGTGTAGCAGTGGGGATGGGAGAAGGGACACATCTGGGGTTGGTGGTTGCAGAGTTCATCCACAAACAAATTTTGATATGTAGATCGATGTGGTTAGATTATAATTGATCTATTAGAGAAATACAAAATAAACAGCTAGCTGACCATGTAGCACAGTGTTAGACTAAGCAACTGGACTGTCTCAAAAGTTTGGGAGTCAAATTGCACTGATGGAGTTTTGGCTTTTAATAATATAAAACCAAACAACGTGTGATGAAAAGGGACTCTGCAATGGGAGAAATATCATCATGACTATCAAAACTCAGCAGCCTGCAGTGTGAGAAGACTGCAGGTCTAGACCCTGCTAAGGACTTGCCTGGACTGCCATTTCTGTAAACAAGTTAGGTGCAATGTTATTTTTCATTCAATTGTGTATGTGTTAGCCTTGCTGCCTTTGTAACATGGGGGTTTGCACCCTGGATGTCTGGAGGTCATATCACTTCACTTGGCCCCACATGGAAGGATGGAAGGATTACGTCCTTTCACCTGCTGTTGACCTCTCATTCTGGGACTGACTACAGAGAAATTTTAAGGGATACAGCATTGAGTGATTTCTGCCATCAGCTATTCACAAACTTTAGATCTTGCCTTCTTCAGCCTGAAGGAGAGGAGAGGAGCCATTGCAGGTACATTCAGGTATATCACAAGGCCTCATTCCAGGCCTAGTCCCTAGGATGGTTCTGTTCCACAGCAGGCCTCTGTCACCCAGCCAACACCACTCGCTCTCTTGAGCTGGCTGCTCTACCTTCCCCTTATATTACATGCATCCTGACTCACAAAGTTAACATGAAGGTTTACACTTAGTTCCCTACAGTCCTCAGTTGTTTCTATCAAAACACAGAGTAGTGCAGATGGTGCAGCATCCATAAATATGACATTATGCATCCTCCTCTTTCTCATGTGCTGTGGCTCTGGCGTTTGTACCTTTTTGGTTGTACTTGGTTCCCATAAAATAAATAATACTCAGCCCTCCAACCCATATCAGGGTCCCTCTATGGAGGGACCCCAATCTTCGTGTAGAGACTACATCTCCATATGTATTGCCACTCTCCTATTTTCTCAGAAGACCCTGAAACCTGACCTTTTCCTGCATATATCCCTTCTCAAATTGGAAGTGAAGAAAGCAGGAAAAGAAACACCACAGCACACCTTTAACCTCTAAAACAAAAACACAATAATACTGTAGTAAAAAGCAGAACAACACAACACATTGACACCTGCCTACATACAGTATGAGTGTCATTAACTGGTACAATACCAAAATGCTTGCATATTTAATCAGTTCCCTTGGAGTAAATTGCAAACATATTTAAGAAGAACATAGTTACATAGTTAGTCCAGCTGAAAAAAAGACAAAAAGTCCATCCAGGTCAACCATAAAAAAAAAAAAAAAAGTTTTAATCCTACACCCACAGTCGATTCAAAGAAAGGCAAAAAAACCCCAGCAAAGCATTCTCCAATTTGCTCCTGAAAGGAAACAAAGTCCTTCTTGATCCCCCAAGAGGCAATTAGATACTCCCTGGATCAACTTTACCTATAAAATGTTAGTAACCAGTTAAATTCTGTGTATCCAAGAAAGAATCTAGGCCTTTTTTAAAGCAATCCACTGTGCTGGCCAAAACCAACTCTTGAGGAAGTCTATTCCACATTTTCACAGCTCTTACTGTGAAGAAACCTTTCCGTATTTGGAGATTAAATTTATTTTCCGCCAGACATAAAGAGTGCCCCCTTGTCCTCTGATGACCTCAGGGTGGATAACTCTACACCGAGTTCACTATATGAACCACTGATGAATTTATACATGTTGATCATATCCCCCTTAATCTCCTCTTTTCAAGAGAGAATGAATTCAGTTCCTCTAATCTTTCCTCATAGCGGAGCGCCTTCATGCCTCTTATCAGTTTGGTTGCCCTTCTCTGTACTTTCTCCAGTTCCCCAATGTTTTTTGTGAATTGGTGCCCAAATTTGAACTGCATATTCCAGATGAGGTGTTACTAATGATTTGTACCGGGGTAATATGATATCTCTCTCTCTGGAGTCTATACCTCTTAATACAAGAGAGGATTTTGCTCGCAGCTTGGCATTGCATGCCATTATTAAGCTTGTGATCTACCAGAACTCCCAGATCCTTCTCCACCATTGATTCCCCCAGTTGTACTCCCCCTAGTATGTATGATGCATGCATATTATTAGCCCCCAAGTGCATAACCTTACATTTATCAACATTAAATCTCATTTGCCTCATAATTGCCCAATTAAACAGTGCATTGAGGTCGGCTTGTAAGTTGGAGACATCCTGTAAGGACAGTTTTCCACTGCACAGCTTGGTGTCATCTGCAAAGACTGAAATGGGATTTATAATCCCAGACCCTATATCATTTTAAAAATATTAAAAAGTTAGGGTCCCAACACTGAACACCAGGGTCTAGGGTATACCACTGACAACCCTAGACCATTCAGAGTATGAATCATTAACCACTACTCTCTGAATGCGATCTTTTAGCCAGTTTTCTATCCATTTACATACAGATTTTTCCAAGCCCGTAGACTTTACCTTACACATTAGCCATGTGTGGGGAACTGTGTCAAATGCTTTTGCAAAATCCAAGTATACCACGTCCACCGCCACCCCTCTGTCCAAGGTTTTGCTCACCTCCTCATAAAAAGAAATCAGATTTGTTTGACAACTTCTGTCTGTCATGAATCCATGCTGTCTGTTGCTTAAAATATTTGTTCCAGCAAGAACTCATCTATGTAGTGTTTTATTAAACTCTCCAGTATCTTCCCAACTATAGAAGTTAAACTAACAGTGCCAGTCTATACAACTGGAGCTTGGTATGGTCTTTGTACACATCTCTGGCCAAAAGCAAGTCAGCATTCAGCTAGAGATGAGGTCGAAGACAGCCCGAGCTCATCTCTGGATTCTTAATTCAATGATCAGATTTCCAAAGTGCTGGGACTTTTTATGTAAGAATAATGGGATCAAGACCAAGAACTACAATTAGACCTGACAGTGTGGCTTCAGGGGTATAAAAATAGATGCAACAAAATAGTAGTTATTTTGGCTGCTAACTTAAAAGTGTACTGGAGGTCCTTTGTTTTGTTTTGTATATTGTTCTGTCCATGTGAACCTTTCAACTTTTTCGCTAGTGTAAAATTGATCATAATTGCTGCCATTGTTGCGCTGTTGGAGCGTAAGAGCATGCAGTATTGGCCAAATACATTGGTCTCTCTATTGTAAAAGAAGGATTGGTATCCATCCTCTATGCAGACTGGAATTAAACTGAGTTGCAAGCTGCATTAAGGTCCTCTGTATTTTTTTAATGTGTATTATATAATACACAACAGAATAAGTAAAAATAGAACTAATTTTCAAACATTATTCAATGACCAGTACAGTGCTGATGTCAATGCTTAAACAGTGCTGTTGCAAAGCAGGCATCTTTTTCCTAAAGGTCACTGCAACCCTGGTGAAAATCCTGGTCATTTTTTTTATGGGCATGTGTAACCATTCATCCATGCCCTACAATCAGTGCTTGTTCAGGAAGCCTAGTACTTGGTATCTGCCTAGGTTCAATTACTGTGTAATGGAGGGAGGAGGAAAGTAGGATTTGCATTTTTGGAGGTCCAAGCAGCAGATCTAGACTTCATGTAAGAGCTCTGCAGATAAGTGCATAATCTTTTAAGCGGTCTGTTTATTAATGTTTTCACCCAAGATTCACAAAACGTTTTTTCAAGGAATTCTATGTGAAAAATGGGTCAATCTTGAGTGTATGTTGTTTTAATCAAGAGTGAAAACATTGATAAGCAGACAAAGATTTAGTCTCAGAGACAAAAGCAGGAGAGAAGACCAGATCTCACCAAAGCAAGGGTAAACCTATTACTGGTAACAAGAATAAGTGTCCCCATTTGCACGTTTTCCCATTTTTCTGTATTAAATAAAAATGTCCTTTAAAGAACAGCTTTACTATCAAATGGCTGATACATAATTGACTTAAAATAAGCCACTCATATACTGTATATACAATTGTACATGTAGAGTAAGTTCTACTAATAAATATCCAGCACATTAAAAACATTGTAACAAGACTCAGTGGATTCATTAAATTGTTTATAATTACCTGATATGGATATCCCATGAGATACCAAGCAATACATTTACCATTCTTCCAGTTGTTTGACAGACATCTAACGGTACCTTCTGTATGCTATAAATACTATTACTGCACACTATTGTTATACTTTGCCATTATAGGGGATTAGAGAAGGTAGGTACACTGAACATGAGAACTTTATACTGCTAAAAAAAAAAATCAAACTTAGAAAAATAAGTTAAATGATGGATGGGAACACAAGGGTATGCATAATAAGACAGCACAAATGGAAATAAAGTAAAATGCTAAATATAGGGGGCAACGCAAATATTCTACTAATAGTACACAACAGGGGTTGCAAAGTTACATCAACTTCTAGGGGTTCCAAACATCAGTCAACGTCTAAGAGTTTTAGACTTCTCAGCTATTCTAGTTGCTTACAGTGATAATAAATTTTCTTCTTGGACAGCATAGTGATTACTTGTTATTGCCAATATTCTAGATGTTGGCCGAGGACAATCATTACCGCTAGGAGTGTAGGAAATGCAATCTGTTATAGTTACCTATCGCAATTTCATCTTTGTTATCGTATGGTCAGTAAATTAGCATGCAGTCTGAGTTTAAATTTCAGATACCCTGGTACTGTTTAGGGATTGTAGCACACAAAACATAGTTATCAGCATTTCTGGAATAAATTGTCAGGACACTTTCTTGTGATTCTCACTGCCTTCAACTCATTCTTCAAATATGGGGACTGTCCAAGAGGAACAATGTCATATGATACCAGCAACTTTTAATAAAAATTAAAGCAGATGGTCTACAATTTTTGCTATCCTCTATGTAGAATAGTTTAGAATAGTTTCAGCTTATCAATGTTTTGAGGACAATAAACTAAAACTATGGTCTCACATTTAAAAAAATTTATATGCATATGCTGCAGGACTCAGCTACAGTATATGTGCATCTGTGCAATTTTCTCATAGTCTTGATAGATAGCGCTGATTTCACAAGCGTGTAGCTTGGCCACATCTAGTCTCCTGATCCAATCCATAGCTATATGGATTGACAGCTCTTACCTGGTTGATGAACTCTCCCACTGTGATCTGCCATGTCTGAGAGGGGGAGCTTGTGAAGTACTAGTAAATGAGGATTTGACTCAGTCAGAGAAGACAAATGAAGTATTATTTTATTTGCATTATGGGGTTTGTGCATCACATAGTCTAAACAAGATCCAATTCCAGTTACTATCATAAAAGGGACTTTAGTTATGCTTAGAAATGTGCATTCCATAAATCAATGTTTCTTAACCTTTTTTAAGTCAAGGCACCCTTTACAATTCTGCACAATCTTGGGGCACCCCATTCTAAAAAATGTACAAAGCTAAACAAATAGTTTGACATTATGCTATGATCATAGCATAACACATAGGGCATGAGCAGTGACATTGCGGACCGGAAGTGATGCACAAGTAAGTCAAGTATCCAATTCTCATACATGGTTCCAACAGATTACATTTTCGAAGTGCAATTCTTTAATAAATGTGCTGGCTTTAAGTTATTACTACACTATGGGATCTCTCTCTTTGTGCTTACTTTGTTGAGACCCAAATCTCGGCCGTATGAAATATATATGCTTAAAGGAACAATACCTCATATATCTCTGAGAGATGTGAATTGATGTTCCAAGGAAGACCCCTGTGGGCAGAGGTGGAAGTGGAGTGATGGAGGATTTGATCATACATGCTGATTTGTATGTATGGGAGGTGAGAGTTCTGTGAGCCTGGAGGAAGCACAAGGTGTTTTGAAGCACAGTTTTATTTATATGATTCACAACAGTGTGGTATTAATATGCACAAGAATTATTCCTAAAGGACTGATTTATAAAACTTTGTTTTATTTGGTATTGAGTTTGGTTTTATATGCATGAAGGGAAAAGGTAATGTATTCTATAATTAATATTTACATAGTTAGTCTGGCTGAAAAAAGACAAAAAGTCCATCCAGTGCAACCTTAAAAAAAAAGTTATGATGCTATACCCACAGTTGATCCAGAGGAAGGCAAAAAAAACCCAGCAAAAGCATGATCAAATTTGCTCCTGCTGGGAAATAAATTCCTTCCTGATCCCGCGAGAGGCAATCGGATATTCCCTGGATCAACTTTACCTATAAATGTTAGTATCCAGTTATATTCTGTGTATCTAAGAAATAATCCAGACCTTTTTTTAAAGCAATCCACTAAGCAGGCCAGAACCAACTCTTGAGGGAGTCTATTCCACATTTTCAAAAAGGGATAACAGGTGCATGGTGTGGCAGTCCATGTATGTTGGATGAGTTCCAAATCGGCAGGGGTAAAGGTAGTCCAGTAGGCAGTAAAGGCAAGCTGCGTTGGAGCGAAGCATAACTCTGCAGAAGGAAAACAAAGAAACACAGTGCCTTTAAGTGTGTATTGTGAAGGTATTTAATAAAAAGATAAGTAGTAACTCAAATCTTAGAATTAAAACACAGGGTCATGGGTGAGATGTCTATAGCCAGATGTTGTGTGTCTGATCCAGAGAGGAGATCGATTGAGTCCGCCAGCAGGTGGTGCTGTGCATGTGCGGCCTAGATGATGAAGCCTGGCAGAGTCTCCAAGATGTCCGTGATCAGCACATGTAGCGTCTGACGTCATCAAAATGTGATGCGTTTCTGAGCATGTGCAGGACAAGATGAGTCCAGGCGCTCTCTTTCATCAGGCAGGGAGGAGCTGGGCGTGAAGGAGCCTTTTGTAGAGCAAGGGGCAGATGATGGACAGGGCCAGGGGTGGGGAAAGGAGGAGGATACTGTCACAGAGCACCAGACAAGCTGTCTGTGAACAGGAAGAGTAATGACACTGGTGAATTAGGAGCTACTTAGCCAACATCTAGCCACCTCTCTGCCCATCAAACACACCAACCTAAGACCCAAATCACTCTTTTTCCCTTCCCACTCCAAAGGTCACTTCATAGAGATCTTTTACAAAGTTGTGTACTCTGATTTAATTAAACTATGCAACAATAAAACCTTCCTACCTAATAATCTCAAAACCCCCAAAAAACAGCACTCAATCTCATGGACAATACCAACATTATCATCATCAAGTCCACTGACAAGGGTGGAGGCATAGTCATTCAGGATCGAACCCAATATTCAACTGTAGTCTACCGATTACTTTCTGATCCCTCCACCTATGTCAAACTCAAAAAAAGACTTCTTTCCAGAATTTCAACAACTAGTAGCAAAATTATTAGTTGACTCTGCACTCTCTGGGTGTTATCACCAAGTTAGAAGCTTCCTTTTTATACAAAACCTTTTACAAGACCCCATATTTTTACCACCTCCCCAAAATACACAAAAGCCTCACCAACCCACCAGGTAGACCAATAGTTGCCTGACAGCATCGCGAGCGGGTTCTCCCAATATGTAGATTTTTTCTACAACCATTAGCCCAGAGCTTGCAGTCATATATCAGAGATGGAACCCACCTCATACAATTACTCACATTATACAGTTGGACTTCTACAGATTATTTGGTCTTTTTAGACGTCAACTCACTCTACACATCAATCCCCCATCAATTGGGACTCATAACACTAAAACATTTTCTATCAGATGACCCCTTTATTAACTCTAAACAAGCAGATTTCATATTAGAGGCAACCCAATTCTGCCTGACACACAATTATTTTAGTTTTGATGATAACTTCTTTCTTCAACTACAAGGGACTGCTATGGGTGCCAATTTTGCACCTTCCTATGCCAACTTAGCCATGGGTTATTGGGAACATCTGAACATTTGGCAAAACAACCCATTTGCGGCACATCTTACCTTTTACGTCAGATACATAGATGACATTATCATCTGGGATGGTCCCTGTCCCTTATTGATGAATTTGTCACGCATTGCAACAACAAACCCTTTAGTCTACAATTTACATACGTAAGAAACCAAGACCATCTTTCATTTTTAGACCTAGAACTTAGTCCCAACAATGGTCAGATCATTACCAAAAACTACACCAAACCCACCTCAGGAAACGCCTATCTTCATTATCAGAGTTGTCATTACCCCACCTGGATAAACAATTTTCCAAAAAGTCAATTCTGTTGCCTCCGCCATAACTGCACCAAATTAACAGATTACAAATAACCCAGTGTTACCCCCAAGAAAACATTTTCTGAAAAAGGGTATCCTAACAAATTGGTAAATGAAGCATATGCTTCCTGTCTGTTAAACCCAATACTAATAGATCTACTGAGAACCCCACCATACAGTCAGATTCACCACCAGATTCCATGGGAGACACCAAAAATGAGAAACGTTTTCAGAAAACATTGGAACAGTTTGCTACAAGATCTCCATTTAAGAGATGTTATTTCCCCCAAACCCATCATCACTTACAAAAAAGCCCCCATCTAAAGAACAAAGCAGCCCCCAGAAAGTTAAAATCTGTTCAGCCCCAGCATGTACCTTCCCTATTCTCCACCCCCATCATAGGCATGTTCCAATGTCGTAAAGCTCGCTGTAAAACATGTCAATTTATCCAACATGGCCAAAAGGACTTTATACACAAAAAGGGAAATAGTACAAGTTTACTGAATTCTGGAATTGCTCATCCACATTTGTTGTCTACTGCCTTAGTTGTCCCTGTGGTCTCTTGTACGTGGGACATACCACACGTACCCTGCATTGCAGGTTTGGAGAATACCGTCGCCTAATTGAAGGTGGAAAGGATGAGCACAGTGTCCGCCACCATTTTTTGGATACCCATAACAAATCCACGGTGGGAATTCGGGTTTGGATGGTCGAGGTAATGCCCGTTGGTCTCCCTGAGGTGGAGCACTTCCAATAACTCTGCCATAGGGATACATTTTGGATACATGCCCTTGACACCCTATCCCCCACTGGCCTCAATGAGGAGTTGGAAATTGCCACCATATTATAACCACCGTCTGCAATAACCCATGTGAGTCATCTTCTCTATTGTTCATTCTCCCCCCCTGGGTTCTGACGGTTAGACATGCGTTTACACCACTTTCGTTTATGCTGGTCGTCATTGCCACACTATCATCACAGACCTAATTAGCCTGTTTTTTTGACACAATCATATATGCATGTGTCATCACTGCACTATCACTACATACTAAATTAACCTGTCCTTTGCCCTAACCAATGTACGCATGCACCTCCGTTACAGCATGCCCTCTTATCTACGTATGGTTGACACATATCCATTGCATTGCTGTGGCTACCATAAAATTATGCAATTCATTTATCACCCTTTGCCCCTTTTGACATCCCCTAATTTCCTTTCCATGCTAGGAACCTATGCCAAAACTATTTTTCTACGCAGGGTTATCCTCTACCAATCGTCCATTCTGCCCTTTTTGTATGGGTATATATGCACTAATAAATACTATTATATATATATATATATATAAATAAATAAATAAAATGTAATATTTGATTTCTATTTTTTTCCAATTTTTTTCTGATTTCTTTTCTTAATTTCTTCAGATTTTGTTTCTTTTTTTTTTCCCCTAATGCCATGCTTTCTAACATTACCTCTAAGTGTCTCGTAATTTTAACAATATTCACTATTTAATTCCTTTTATATATTGTGCTGATCTTGCTTTTATGTTAAACCCACGTTTTATGATATGTTTATGCAAGTATATTATCCCTCCACCAGTGTCATTAATCTTCCTGTTCACAGACAGCTTGTCTGGTGCTATGTGACAGTATCCTCCTCCTTTCCCTGCCCCTGGCCCTGTCCATCATCCGCCCCTTGCTCTACAAAAGGCTCCTTCACCCTCAGCTCCTCCCTGCCTGATGAAAGAGAGCGCCTGGACTCATCTTGTCCTGCACATGCTCAGAAACGCATCGCATTTTGATGACGCCAGATGTGCTGATCCCGGACATCTTGGAGACTCTGCCAGGCTTCACCATCTATGCTGCATATGCACAGCACCATCTGCTGGCAGACACCTTAGAGTTTCCACCAGGTTTACCATCCATGTTGCACATGCACAGCGCCACCTGCTGGCGGACTCAATCGATCTCCTCTCTGGATCAGACACACAACATCTGGCTACAGATGTCTCACCCTCTTACCCATGAGCCTGTTATTAAATTCTAAGATGTGAGTTACTATTATCTTTCTATTAAATACCTTCACAGAAGACACTTAGGAGGCACTGTGTTTCTTTGTTTCTATTCCACATTTTCACAGCTCTCACCTTTCCGTGTTTGGAGATTCAATTTCTTTTCCTCCAGAAGTATAGATGTGAGGGGTTTTTATTGTGACTTTCACCTTTTTTTATATATATGTTTGGCTTGCATTGTTTACAGCAGCGCTACACTCTTATGATTTACATTTTGCTTCATTTGTGGGAACACAAGTTGGTGTTTAGCAGCAGCTAGAAGTCACTATAATATTATATTTGGTGTACGCACAAATTATAGAAAAGGATGTACACATTTAGTTTGTGCAGATGGTCCACAACATTATTTTTCTAGATACATACAGCAACATGTTCCTGCTCCACTCCTCCAGCCAGTGGTGTATTTAGATTTTACACTGCCCTAGGCAACACAAAAATGTTGTGCGCCCTAATGAGAGAGCGAGAGTTCAATGAATGTGTGTATATATGATTCTCTCTCTTCCCCCTCTCTTCCTCCTCTCCCTTCCTCTCTCCCTTCTCTCCCTTTTTCTCTCCCCTACTAGCACATATTCCCCCTAGCAAGTACCCCCCTTTCCCAAAATCCACATTACACTTCCTAGAAAAAGTGGAAAGGAAAGAGCCGGGAGGAGATGAGCTGTGTTGTGTTCTCTGGGCTCTCCCTCCTATTGTCCATCCAGCACATGATACATGATCACTGATAGATTGTATGGGACTGTATACACACACAGTATGGATTACCCCCCCCCCCTCCTCCAAGGGCTGCTGATCTGTGGCCAGCAGGAAATGTGGGAGGGGGGACGATCTATCAGTTTCATGTGCTGGATAGATGAGAGGAGTAAGAGCCCAGAGAACACAACACAGCTCACCTTCTCAGTCACTTCTCCTCTCCCTGCTCCAGGCTGTCCCATGGTCCTGGATCTGAGTGCAGGTGGGGCAAGGAGCTCAGCGGAGTGTGGACACTCAGGAGCACCCCTCCATCCAGCCAGGTCTGTCTCCCCCTCCAGCAGCAGAAAGCCAGTGGGAGAAACCTCAAACCGGCTTTCAGCTGCTAGAGGGAGAGATGCATCGTTCTGCAACTGCCCTCCCCAATCACACTGATGCTCCTGCTGTCTGGGCCACCTACAGGAGAACTGGTGGTATCCATCTGATGGCGGCCCTGCATGGCTCAGTCCGCCACTGCTCAACAGGTCCCTTCTTATGGGGGGGGTCCACCCCCCTAAAAATTGCCGCCCTAGGCAAACACCTTGTTTGCCTCGCAGTGGATACGCCCATGCCTCCAGCATTGACAAATATGCAGGATACATGTAATCTACAAACTGGGACCAAAAACTGTGGACCTTGTTCAATGTTTCTGCTGCTGAAGGTACCCCTGTTATCAGCAGCCTCTGCCTGCAAGTGGATAAGCGGATATTTTCGTATTGTGTACATTGTATATACATATATCTTAAAAGACTAACCAACACAAAACGGTTGCAAGGATGGTAGGGTTGCTTGCTGCTAATGTAGAAGAAAAAGCCCTAAAAATTACAGCTAGGTTCATGGATCTCTGTAAATGGGGGGAATTCCCAACGAAATATAAGTCACCACAGTATAGCACTGTGTAGAACTGCAACCACACTGTAGTTGATTTATTCCCAGAATTCTGTGAATGAATGATGGGGTCGTGTGGACGAGGTTCCCCACCAAGCCAAGTTCTTTTAAAAAAGTAACAGATGTGATGGGGAACTTCTCCCCACACTGCTGTCACACAGAGGTCTGAGATCTCTAAGCCACTGCAGGAGCGTGAACATGTTACATGAACTCATCCTTTAAAATGTATGTTTTTTAAATATTAACTTTTTATGTATTTTAGACATCTTCCTCTACATATGACTGACAGATAAAGTGCTTCAAGAACCCTCTTTCCATCTCTTTCTATTGTAGACTCCTGAATGATACAAGGCGGACCATAGAGAGACTGGATTTTGGTAGAAGTTTGCTCCACCTACCTCTTAGAGGGATAAAACCTTTATAAATGAATGTGCAATTTACGAGCCTACATTATAACTGACTCTAAATGCAATCCGTGTTATAAACACAAATTTCCTGATCATGCTTGGATGTCTACTCTGTCCCTTTTTTACTGTGCCATTGTTTCACCATCTTTTAATAAAAATGTTAATATATAAAAAGTGCCTCCACAAGATGCATTTTTTGTCTACATAAATCCAATTTGTCATGGGAAACCAGTCTAATTTTAATGACTTCATATTTGTGGGATTTGTCAATCTAGAGAGTTACAACTTTGCAATGTTCGCTGTCACTTTTATCATCTACATTCTGACCATCACTGGAAATGTATTAATCACCTTGGTTGTGTATTTTAATGTTAACCTTCATACTCCAATGTATTTCTTTATCACTAATCTGTCTTTATTGGAGATATGGTACGTGTCCACTACAACACCAAAGCTTCTAGTCATGTTGGTAACCAAAAACAAGAGAATATCTTTCTACTGGTGCTTTGCTCAACTCTACATGTTCTGCAGTTTGGGCATTGCTGAGGTTTATTTGTTGGCCATCATGTCCATTGATCGATTTGCGGCCATTTGCAAACCACTGAGATATACCACCATCATGACTGGGAGAGTATGTAAATGCTTATCCTCAATGTGCTGGATCTTGGGGTTCTCAGAAGCAATAATTCCCACAGCACTAATATCACAGGTACTGTTTTGTGGAAAATATTTTGTTAATCATTACTTCTGTGATGTGGCTCCTTTGTTAAGCCTATCTTGTGGTGACATAACTCTCACAGTTACAATAAATAGTTATGTTAGTGGTTTTACCATTATGTTTAGCCTGGGGACTGTTGTTATCATGTACATCAATATCATAATTGCAATCATGAAGTTAAAGACTAACACAGGACGAAGGAAGGCATTCTCGACGTGCTCTTCACACATAACTGTGGTGACACTTTACTGTGGCACGGCATTCGCTATGTATTCTAGCCCCAAAAACACTCAAACTATGGAATATGACAAAATGATTGCTCTCGTATATACTATGTTAATACCTTTCCTAAATCCAGTTATATACAGTCTTAGAAATCGAGAAGTTATGTCAGGTCTAAAAAAAGGATTTCAAAAGATTTTTATTCAGATTAGTAGATAGAAGTCACCTTTTCAGCATTCCAAGGACGCATGCAGTATAACCTGTTCTTGACCACGCTATAGCTAAAAGATGGCTACAGCGCGGTCATCCAGTTTTGGGAGGGCATCTGGAGTGCTCTGTAATCAAACACAGCTGATCACAGATTGCAGTAAAGAACCAATCACAGCTGTCCTTTACTATGTAATCAGTTGTGTCCAATCACAGCTGATTACATTGTAAATAAATGTGTCGGTTATTGGCAGTCCTTTCCTCACGCTTTCACGCTGTCGCCGGTAACTGGCGATTGTGATGAGATGTTTAAAGGGCCCTGATTATCAGTGACGCATATCATGCAGCCTTAGCAGGGCTGCCTCTTCCGTGCCCATCAGTGCAGCCTCATCAGCTCTCATCAGTGAAGGAGAAAAATTACTTATGTGCTAAATTTTATAACAGAAATTAGGAAAAACTTTTTTTCAAAAATCTTCAGTCTTTTTTTGTTTGCTTAGCATAGAAATCCCAGTGGTGATCAAATACCACCAACAGAAAGCTCTATTTGTGTGTGTGTGTGGGGGATATGATAAAAATTTCATATGGGTGCATTGTAGCATTACTGCACAATCGTCAGATTGCAACAGTGCTTAAAGCTGAAAATTGACCTGGACAGGTAGGGAATGAAAGTGTCTGGTATTGAAGTGGATAAACAATTATTATTATGCTATTATTTGTAATTAGAAGATGGACATTTGAAAAAAAGCAGGCAAGCTGACTACCATCAATCTCTTTATGTATTGTTTTTTCCAGTGTGTGTACAGTTTTCTATAGTTTTCTATTTATAATTCACTATTGCATAAGCCTTACTGTTTTGTGAGTTAAAGAGACCCTGTCATGCTTAACAAGATAAAAACATACCAATTAAATGTACTTACATAACAATAACTCTGACTGCGTTTGTCAATTTAATTATAACTTTTTTATCCATCTTTTACACTTACACTATATTGCTAAAAGTATTGGGACACCTGCCTTTCCACGCACATGAACTTTAATGGCATCCCAGTCTTAGTCTGTAGGATTCAATATTGAGTTGGCCCACCCTTTGCAGCTATAACAGCTTCAACTCTTCTGGGAAGGCTGTCCACAAGGTTTAGGAGTGTGTCTATGGGAATGGTAAGGGTATGTGAGCGCACTAAATGGGGGGAAAAACAGCAGCTGTGCACAAAAGGTAACCAAGAAAAAAACTCAAACAGTATAAAAAGGAGAGTGCAGCACTAAAATTATTAAGACGATAAATCCTATTATGAAGGTAAAAAGTTCATAAATGAGCATAAAATGACATAAATAAGTATAAATGGTTGAGGCTCAGTGCTCCTAAAGTGCCAGTTTTCTTGGTAAGTCAGTGCTTGTGCAATAATTGTGAAAGGATTGCACACTCACCGGATGTGCAGTGTAAATCTGCATATAAATATCCAGATGTCATCAAGGAATCATCAGAGTAAGCCAGGTATTGGAGAATCTTCCCTCTGAGGGTGGATGGATCCTGGGGCTTTAAGTGGTGATCCAAGGACAGCCAGAGCTCACCTTAAGGGATGGATGGTTGCAGCTCTCAGGGTGTATAGGAGGCTCCCTCTCTGGATACTGGGTTACTCAGGGCGTCTGAAATTTAATACTCCTCCAGGGAGTTCAAGACAGAGATATGCCCATAGTGTAGTAGAGTATATAAATATTTATTGGGGGGCTAACAAATAAATGATGCATCAAATGGTAAAAACAAGAGTCAGGACTGACCATCCACAACTAAAAGATGGCCGCTGGAGCTCCACGATGCTCCGGCGGTGTGACGTCACGGCGTAATTGGCTCCTGCTTACGTGTTTCCTTTAGGAAAGAGCATACACAAGATTATCAATACAGACCATGTCCCAATTACCCCCAGAATTTCAATAGAAAAAAAAGACCCCTGGAACTTTTGGCCCACAGGCCTCACTGAGAAATACTACTAGAACTTACTACCAACCACAAACTAAACCACAAGGGATTACCCTGAAACACCCCCTACCACATCCAATAATCAATATACAAATAAAGATACCCAGGTCCGTTTTTTAGGAGAAGGGAGGGTTCTCAAAAGAAGTAAATCCACAGGGGAAAAAAGGAGGAAAAAGGGTTAACAGACGCTTGGAAGAAAAGAAGGATGTAGCCGGGAAAGACATTTTTAATTTACTTTAATACTGAACTTACGCAACAGGAATTACAACTTTTAGATAAAAGGACTGAAATTTGCTCCAAATAAACTTAATAAGTTTCAGATGTATATCGACATCCACAAATTTTCCAGACAATTATCTTTAAAAAAGGTACTTCTGCACTAGCCCTATTGAACGGAATAATGTAAATACTTCCCCTTTTTCCAATTTAAGGAATGCTTCTACTTATAACCCACCTCCACAGGCATGCCCCTATGTTAATTTATTTAAAGAACTGGTTCTTTAGGATTTGGATAATTTAACTATAAAAACAACCCCCTTGCACACAATCAACTAAGTCAATAGAATCACTGGAGAGAAAGGATCTAGTGATTAGGCCTGCAGATAAAGGAGGCTTAGTCATACTAAATAAACCAAACTACATAGGAGAAGTATATAATATACTTAATGACGCCACTACCTATGCACTTTCACCCAAAGATCCCATTTTAACATATAAACGCACTTTAAAGGATATTATCAAAAATGGATTTAAAGATGGAGTGATCAATAAAAAAGGAAAAGGAATTCTTATGCCCTTCTGCTCCTAAATTACCAGTATTATATATTGTACCCAAAATTCACAAAGATCTGGTTAAACCACCTGGAAGATCTATAGTAAGTGGCATAGGTTTTCTATGTTCAAAGGTGGGAGAATACATCGATTATTTATTGCAACCACTGGTGGTACAAACTCCAGCATTCCTACGTGACAAACATATTTTGAATGATATTAAAATATTACAACTCCCAACACATTTCTAGTTACGGCAGATGTTGCTTCCCTTTATAGCAACATTGCCCAAAAAGACAGAATGGAAGCAACTGAATTTTATTTAACCACACTCAGCACTTTACCTCTATCAGAGATCAATTTTATTTTACAGCTATTAGACTTTGCCATGAGTAAGAAATATTTCTGGTTCGACCAGAAATATTATTTACAGATTAAAGGCGTAGCTATGGGGGATAAATTTGCCCCCAGCCTCTCTAATTTATTTATGGCACACTGGGAAGAATTTTTAATTTATGCTAGAGAGTGGCCAGAACTAAATTTTTTTATAAGAGATACATAGATGATGTTTTTCTTCTATGGAACGGAGAGGAACAGGCACTAATTAACTTCTTTAAACTCCCTAAATGCCAATAATTTGAATATTGACCACTTCTACAATTATAGCACTCAGGAGATCAATTTTTTGGATCTTACTCTCATTAACCACAACGGGAAAATTGTCACTAAGTCTTATTTTAAGAAAACTGATCGGAATAGCTTCATCCCAATAGGGAGTTGTCACTATCCAGTATGGTTGGCAAACATATCTAGGAGAACAGTTTTTAAGAATAAGAAGAAATTGTATGGATCTTGACACCTATCATACTCAAGCCCAAACCCTCACACCAAAGGTTCCTTGAAAAAAGGGTATAATGAATATAACTTAAATGAAACTATTAATATGGTAGCCAGAACCAACAGGGATGATATACTTAAAAATAAAGAAAAATGTAAATGCACTCAAAATTTGTCCATTTATGACCACATTTTCTACCCAACATAAGGCCATTAACGGGATCATTAATAAAAACTGGGGAGTACTCAAAACTGATACCATCCTTTCTAAGGTGTTGCTGGATAAGCCAGAGATTATTTTCCGGAAGGCCACGGCCTTACGACACCACCTAGCTCCCAATGTAATTAATCCACCAAAAAACCATCTCTCTTTTCCAACCTTAAAAGGTTTTTACCCATACAATAAATGCATTATATGCACATGTAATAACAGTAGGAAATACAAAAAGACTACATTTAATTCACAGAAAACTGGCAGATCCTATAATATTGACAAGTGTATCACGTGTAATAGTAGGTATGTAGTATACCTACTTGAATGTCCTTATCAATTACAGTACATGGACGAACTACTAGATGATTACAGGATAGATTACGTGAACATGTAAATAATATTAAACGTGGTTATAAAGAACACTCTGTCAGACCATTATAGATGTACCCATAATAAAGATCCAACATCACTGAAATTTATTGGAATTGATCTAGTGACACCTAATTGGAGAGGAACCCACAAAAAGGAGAGCTGTCTCCCAACTGGAAACAAAGTGGATACATGAACTTCACACTTTGCACCCTAATAGCCATAACGTAGAGGTGGATATAAATTGTTTTGACAATAGTTAATATTAATCATCCACCCACGTTCAGCCGAATATATATTTTTATTTTATATATATACAGTCATGGCCGAAATTGTTGGCACCCTTGATATTTCTCCAGGAAATCATGTATTTCTCACGAAACGTATTGCATTAACACATGTTTTGCTATACACATGTTTATTCCCTTTGTGTGTATTGGGACAAAACAAAAAAAGGGAGGAAAGAAAGCAAATTCGACATAATGTCACACAAACCTCCAAAAATGGGCTGGACAAAAGTATTGGCACCCTTTCACAACTGCGGATAAATAAGAATGTTACAAGCATGTGATGCTCCTGTAAACTCACCTGGGGCAAGTAACAGGTGTGGGCAATATAGAAATCACACCTGAAAGCAGATAAAAAGGAGAGACGTTCACTTAACCTTTGCATTGTGTGTCTGTCTGTGCCACACTAAGCATGGACAACAGAAAGAGGAGACGAGAACTGTCTGAGGACCTGAGAACCAAAATTGTGGCAAAATATCAACAATCTCAAGGTTACAAGTCCATCTCCAGAGAACTAGATTTGCCTTTGTCCACAGTGCGCAACATTATCAAGAAGTTTGCAACCCATGGCACTGTAGCTAATCTCCCTGGTCGTGGACGGATGAGGAAAATTGATGAAAGATTGCAACGCAGAATAGTCCGGATGGTGGATAAGCAGCCCCAAACATGTTCCAAAGACATTCAAGCTGTCCTGCAGGCTCAGGGAGCATCAGTGTCAGCGCGAACTATCCGTCGACATTTAAATGAAATGAAACGCTATGGCAGGAGACCCAGGAGGACCCCACTGCTGACACAGAGACATAAAAAAGCAAGACTACAGTTTGCCAAAATGTACTTGAGTAAGCCAAAAGCCTTCTGGGAAAACGTCTTGTGGACAGATGAGACCAAGATAGAGCTTTTCGGTAAAGCACATCATTCTACTGTTTACCGAAAACGGAATGAGGCCTACAAAGAACAAAACACAGTACCTACGGTAAAATATGGTGGAGGTTCAATGATGTTTTGGGGTTGTTTTGCTGCCTCTGGCACTGGGTGCCTTGACTGTGTGCAAGGCATCATGAAATCTGAGGATTACCAAAGGATTTTGGGTCGCACTGTAGGGCCCAGTGTCAGAAAGCTGGGTTTGCGTCCAAGATCCTGGGTCTTCCAGCAGGACAATGACCCCAAACATACGTCAAAAAGCACTCAGAAATGGATGGCAAAGAAGCGCTGGAGAGTTCTGAAGTGGCCAGCAATGAGCCCAGATCTAAATCCCATTGAACACCTGTGGAGAGATCTTAAAATTGCTGTTGGGAAAAGGTGTCCTTCCAATAAGAGAGACCTGGAGCTGTTTGCAAAGGAAGAGTGGTCCAAAATTCCGGGTGAGAGGTGTCAGAAGCTTATTGATGGTTATAGGAAGCGACTGATTTCAGTTATGTTTTCCAAAGGGTGTGCAACCAAATATTAAGTTAAGGGTGCCAATACTTTTGTCCAGCCCATTTTTGGGGTTTTGTGTGACATTATGTCATATTTGCTTTTCTGCCTCTGTTTTATATTTGTTCCAATACATACAAAGGGAATAAACATGTGTATAGCAAAACATGTGTTAATGCAATACCTTTTTTGTGTGAAATACTTGATTTTCAGGAAAAATATCAAGGGTGCCAACAATTTCGGCCATGACTGTATATATATATATATTTTTTTTACACATTTATGCTTCCTGGCCCGTTCTTACCTATTTGATTCTATATTACTAATGTTGAATTTCATGATACTTTTTTCCTATGATTATCTTATGACGGTTACTACATGATTTTATAATATGAGTTCTGATCCATGTTACATTTATTAATTTTCATGCCTGTTTGATTTTATATATGAATTGTATCAACTTTGGATACCTTTTTATACCTTTTGATGTTATTAGTGGTCTTTTAGTATTTATATGTTTTCATTTATGATGCTTTTCCATAACTTTAAGGAGGCTTTTACCCTGTTTTTCCATGGCTTGTTTTAATCTCACTTTTTTATATAATGTTCCCATTTATATATTTTTATAGATCATAATCTGATCTTATCCCCTTTTTTCACCTATTTTTTAAGTCTGTAATCGGCTCTAATATGAGTATTAATCTTTCCAGACACTGTTGACCCATGTCTGAGTAATCTAATATCGTATTATCGAAGCTCTGTATGAGAATGTTAATCAGATAAATCCGTGGAAAAATGGTGCCCACTCCCGCGCATGCGCATTGGGTTATGCCCTCCACCAAGATGGCGCTGACCTAATGCACATGCGGCATCCTCTATATAAACTGACGGCGCGTGACACGGCAGAATTGGCAATCCACTCTGATGACGTGCGTGTGCATGAAACACGTGAGGAGCCAATTACGCTGTGACATCATGCCGCCGGAGCATCGTGGAGCTCCGGCGGCCATCTTTAGTTGTGGAAGGTCAGTCCTGACTTTCTTGTTTTTACCATTTGATGCTTCAATTATTTGTAAACCCCCCAATAAATATTTATATACTCTACTACACCATGGGCATATCTCTGTCTTGAACTCCCTGGAGGAGTATTAAATTTCAGACGCCCTGAGTAGCCCAGCATCCTTGGACTGTCCTTGGATCACCACTTAAAGCCCCAGGATCCATCCACCCTCAGAAGTTACTCCAATACCTGGCTTACGCTGATGATTCCTTGATGACATCTGGATATTTATATGTGGATTTACACTGCGCGTCCGGTGAGTGTGCAATCTTTCCACAATTATTGCACAATCACCGACTTACCAAGAAAACTGGCACTTCAGGAGCACTGAGAGTCACCATTGAGCTGTCAACCATTTATACTTATTTATGTAATTTTATGCTCATTTATTAACTTTTTACCTTCATAATAGGATTTATGGTATTAATAATTTTAACGCTGCACTCTCCTTTTATAGTGTCTTTGGGAATGTTTGACCATTCTTCCAGAAGCGCATTTGTGGAGGTCAGGCACTGATGTCGGACGAGAAGGCCTGGCTTGCAGTCTCCACTAAAATTCATCCCTAAGGTGTTCTATCGGGTTGAGGTCAGGACTCTGCCCAGGCCAGTCAAGTTCCTCCACCCCAAACTCACTCATCCATGTCTTTATGGATCTTGCTTTGTGCGCGGGTGCACAGTCATGTTGGAACAGGAAGGAGCCATCCCCAAACTCTTGCCTTAAAGTTGGGAGCATAAAATTGTCCAAAAATGTGTATGCCGACACCTTAAGAGTTCCCTTCACTGGAACTAAGGGTCCAAGCCCAACCCCTGAAAAATAACCCCACACCATAATTCCCCCTCCACCAAACTTTACACTAGGCACAATGCAGTCAGGCAAATACCATTCTACAGGCAATCGCTGAACCCAGACACATCCATCAGATTGCCAGAGAAGCACAATTTGCCACTCCAGAGAGCACATCTCCACTGCTCTAGAGTCCAGTGGTAAAGTGCTTTACACCAAGGCATCCGACGCTGTGGATTGCACTTGGTGACATAAAGCTTGGATGCAGATGCTTGGCCATGGAAACCCATTCCATGAAGCCCCCTACGCACTGTTATGCTAATTTGAAGGCCACATGAAGTTTGGAGGTCTTTAGCTATTGACTCTGTATTGACAGTTGGTGACTTCTGTGCACTGTGTGCTTCAGCATGCGCTGACCTCGCTCTGTTATTTTATGTGGCCTACCACTTCGTGGCTGAGTTGCTGTTTTTCCCAGTTGCTTCCACTTTGTTATAATACCACGAACATTTATAGTATAGAATATTTAGTAGCAAGGAAATGTCACAGATAGACTTATTGCAAAGGTGGCAACCTATCACGCTTGAATTCACTGGGCTCCCGAGAGCGACCCATTCTTTCACAAATGTTTGTAGAAGCACTCTGCAAGCCTAGGTGCTTGATGTTATACACCTGTGGCCATGGAGGTGATTGGAACACCTGAATCCAATGATAAGCCTCAGAACCTGTGTGTTCGGGTTTAAAGGGATGAGGTGGCAACTCTAAGGGAGTGTATGATGGTAAAAATACACATCCATGTCTGAGTGCATCCACTTGTAAATTTAGGATAAGAGCATTCCAAAGTTCAAAAAGAGAAAATAGAAACCTTGTGTAACCCTCCTTTAGGGAAGGGGGTGTAAAAGAAATGACCCTCCCCAAACAAGATATTGCACTAAACCTGTACGTAACTAAGAGGAGAACCAGAAAATTTTGCTAAGTGGAAGATTGGGTTTGATAAAGTCAGCAGTGCCTCCACCGAGGACATGGCCTCTGTAAACAGAGGGGGATTCAGTAATCTAATCAAAGTAATTGGGAGCAGATGAGCTGCTGCAGCTATCATATAACATTAAACATAAGGATGGCTTTTAGTCAAGGGAAGCGCAGTTCTGGCACTTCTAGTGCTGAATGGGTTGCTGGAGGGTCTATTGACGCTGACTGCTGCGGAATCTATTGTCACTGGGGGGGGGATCTGTTGTTACTGGGGAGTATAGTGTTGCAGGTGGTCAATTGCTACTGTGAGGGATCTACTGTTGAGGGACGGGGATATTGTTTCTGAGGGATCTAATGTTGCTTGGGGTCTATTGTAACTGAGGGATCTTTTGTTACTAGGAGGGCACTTATTGTCCCTGGGGGGGTTCTATTGTTGCTGGCTGCAGGATATCTATTTTACTGCTTTTCTTGTTATCATTAACACATACAAAATGATACTTGGTTCTGTATTCTTTAAAAGGAGCAGTAATGAGAGGTGGGTAGGGGGTAGAACCAAATGATGGTGCTCAGAGGTGGGTAGGGGACAGAGAAAATGAGTGACTCAGAAGGGGGGAGTACCTGCAGCTATTTTCTAAGAAATAAAAGCCATGACCATAAGTATATACTGTAGAAGCATGCCAGTATGGAAATATTACAAGCTTTATATAAGAATAAGAATAATAATACATACAGCCAATGTACAAAAACAGTTAATATCAGCAAAGAGACCAACAAAAGTCCCGGCGAAATTGTGCACACACAGTATATTTGGGCATATATAGTTATTAAAAGATACCTCCAGATAAATGTTGTAGCAAACGTTCACTGGCAGGGGCCCCTGAGAATGATCACAATGTGGCGTCTGTCTTGGTGTTGGAGGCCTAAAGATAATATCAGCAATAATGGGGGAATTCTCCAACCATTGTCCAAACAGCCTAGAATGCAGGTTCTCACCAGCCAAACCTATGGTGTGTCAATGGAACTCAGAGTCAACCTATCTACTCAACATATTAGTCCCAAGTAGCTTATAATCAGCCATGCAACCAGACTTCTAACTAACTTTGTGCCGTTAGCTACCTAACCTGGCTCTAGCTTATTCTTGTTATTGGAGTCCTGAGCTAAAACTAGCTATAGAATTCCGAACCAGAAGGGATGAGGTTAACTAAAATGACAGGGGCTATATATACACACACTTATGCAATAAACAGGATCCTATACTAACATAAACCAAGATGACTTCAACACATGCACAATTGCACATACTTCCTTCACCAGTCTTTATATGCAAAAGCTATGGTCAACAATAGTAAGCTATTAACATAGGAGCACTTGCATAATAATACCTTCTACTGGTCTGGATTTGCAACAGTTATTCCATGAGGGTATGTGGTCTCAGATCCTCTCTTCTCTCACTGCTTCCTTCCTCTGGGGCTTTCAATCCAGCTCTCCAGAGGCCAGAAAGGACATACATAAATAACTAATGTGACATTAGCCGCATGGCTACTTACAAATACAGACAGTAGAAGACAACAGATCCCTACACTTGTATAATGAAATAAAAACAGACCAAATTGCGTCTCACCAGAGGAGTAAAGTCTACCATACTATAGACAGTGGGGTTAGTAAATCCTGTCCATACAGCAGGACAAGAAGGGGTCCCCTCATCAATAAAAGACAAAGCTCAGTGAAGTCAGTCAAGAAACCAGCAGAAGGTACCTGTACATATGTTTACTTACTGTTTTTTTGTGAATGAGTAGGGTTATGTTCCCCTTACTCAGTGTGGGGGGGGGGGGAGGCAGCATCTGAGGGCCCCCTTATTGTTAAAGGAAGCTCCCAGATTCCCATAAGCCAGCCCCCCCTCCCACAACCAGCAAGCAAGGGTTGTGGGAAAGGAGCGCTTGTCCTCAACACCATGGGGACAAGGTGCCTTGTCAAGCTGGTCCCCCTGGCAAGGCACCCACCCAAATTGAGGGCATGTGCCCTGGTATAGTTCCCAGCCATTCAAGCTGTATTGCTTGTGCTACACCCTGCTACAATGCAAGGTGCAGGATGTGAAGGGAAACACAAGATGGCAGTGTCCTGCAATTCAGTTGCACTCACACTCTGTAGAACAGCCTCATGGACCTTGTTGCTGAACCGCAGGACTTTGCTGGGGAGCAGTGTACAACGGGACTACCTTTCCTAGATGAGCTGGCATGTGGGTGGGAGCATTTATATACAGAAGCCCAGGAGACTGGACGGAAGTGAAAGGGGAGAGAGCTGAAGAGCAGGAGTGGAGAGAGGGAGCTGTGCTGACTGACAGAGTACTGGACCAGGCTGCAGAGTTAGAGAAGAGAGAGACAAGGAGGAGTCACTGACCACCAGTCTTGCCATCCTGCTCAGCGAGACATTCTGCCAGCAAGAGACCTAGAGCGTGTCTAGACAAAACTCTGGAAGAGAGACCTGTGGGGGCTCCCATCCATTGAGAGAGAGCACCAGAACCTGCTGGAAGCCACCAGTCGGGTGAGAGAGTCCCTTACACCAGCCAAACAAGTGAACACTGACATTCCAATCAAATCTGCCACTTTCCTGCACACAGTTGCGGACATTTAATATAGTTAACATGTGTTGTGTCCTAATTCCCCCGGGGCCACTACTATTGAACACATTTACAGCACAGTTCAGTCATTAGAGCTGACCGCAGTGTACGCTTTCTGCAGGCCAAACCACATCATTGGTCCCTTAACCATCAGCCTACCCTCTTAAAGGAATATCTACCATTGCCATTAGTTACTGCAGCCCAGAGAGTATTTGCCCTGTGCCAGCAAGTGCTTCTGCCAACTTCTGACACCTTTTTGGCCTTAAATGTTTCCAGCTTGTTCAGTGCATTAAAAGGGACACCACCCAAATCAAGTGCCACTTAGGGGAGTGGTACTTGTCCTCACTTCTTCTTTTCCTTGTATTGATCCTTTGAGGAACTGTCGCCTTCATCTCTTCCCACTTGAAAGGTTGGGTTCATTATAGTGCACCAACTGTGCCCCAATGAGCATGCAGAAAATTCCTAACTGCACCCTAGTTAAAGAGCTCTTTCCTCTCAGATCTAAACCTTGCCATTAGATCCTGATGGCCCAAAGTGAGCTAGTTCAACCTTTGATAGCTTCTTTACTCACTGGGAGCTAGAAAGGGGGAAGGAGGAAATAGAGGGGTCTGTTTTTTGGTGATAAATTACTTTGGTCAGAAAGGTACTGTGGTGTCAGCAGGGATGGGCTTTAAATCCATACCATATCCAAAAAGGTATGAACTCTGGCTGGGGGAGGACCATACGCTTTTTTCATTATTATATATTACTGAGACAGTCCCCAATACTTTGTTATTATACTGATACCTAATATTCCCTGGTTGATGGGTAAATGGACTGGATGACTCATGGCTGTTAGGATGCCAGCGGCTACCAGCCTGAGGTTATTCTGTAACATTTATCAACTGTAGTAATACCACTAATCTATGTTTCAATTCCCACTGGTGCCAAAGGTTCAACTCAACATCAATTTAGTTTAGCAATTTGTTAACCTCTGGAGCAAACAAAATTTGGTCTTAACGTATTCCCTATCCCAGGGGTGGGAAAACTTTTTGACTTGAGGGCCGCAATGGGTTCATATATTGGACCCGGGGGCCGGACCAAGAGTAGATGAATGATGTGTATGTGTCATCCATAGTAAGTATAGTAATATTCCCCCATAGTAAGCATAGTAATTAATCCCCCATATAGTAATTCATCCCCCGTATAGTAATTCATCCCCCCTATAGTAATTCATCCCCCATAGTAATTCATCCCCCCTATAGTAATTCATCCCCCATATAGTAATTCATCCCCCATAGTAATTCACCCCCCATATAGTAATTCATCCCCCATAGTAATTCATCCCCCATATAGTAATTCATTCCCCATATTAATTCATCCCCCATATTAAGTCCCCAAGTCCCCCGTGTCAATTCACTTACCTTTGCTCCGCACGTTCCTCTCGCCGTGTTCCCGCGCAGTTCCGGTGTAGCATGAAAATCTGTCTCCTATGAGGATCTGTCCCCCTCGACGTATTTGCGCATGTGCCAGTTTCAGGCATTAGCAGCCGATCAGCGATCTCCGGCACATGCGCAGATACGTCGAGGGGGACAGATCCTCATAGGAGACAGATTTTCATGCTACACCGGTCTTCAGGGCGGACTGTGAGAGGAGCCTAGCTCCCCTCACGTTCTCCGCGGGCCGGATTAAAAGGTCCGCCGGGCCGTATACGGCCCGCGGGCCGTAGTTTGCCCATTGCTGCCCTATCCCCTAGATTCCCTGTACTTTTCTGATTTTCCCCATTCTCGCCTTTCCATTATAATTGCTAAGGGACATGCTCCATTATGGCATTGTTATCTTTGAACTACTGTATCATCCCCAAGATCAGCTAAGTAAGTGGATTTGAGTAGCTCAGTTTAGAACAGTATTTTCTGGCACTTTCTCCCTGTGTTCTAATAATTGTAACCTATGTGCTACTGCATGTACGTATAGCTTGTGGTCCTGTAATGGCCAACACAGCTTTCAAATACCTAGAGAAATCTCAAGGCATTACTAATTCTCTGCTGATAGGAAGTATATAATATTGCAGGTGCTCAAGGTATCAACTGAAAGGCTACTGAAAGTTACATTAAGGAAAGCTGAGATTTACACATGGGGGGCACTATTCTACCCAGATGACAACTGGCTCCTGTAGATCTGCTGCTACAGGGCAGCTACCCTGTGCATAATCACACACAATATATATATTTATTATTATTATTATTACACAGTATTTATAAAGCGCCGATAGTTCACTCAGCGCTGTACATTACAGAGGGGGACAGAACATGTGACAGAACAAGAACAATACAATGCAAAACATGAGGGGTTTGAGGGCCCTGCTCTTTCGAGCTTACAATCTAGGAGGGAGGGGATGGTGGCACAGGAGATAGCTGTGGGGGATGGAGTGGTAGGAAGAGTGGAGGAGGTCGGCAAGTTAGCAGGGGGTGGGGTAGGCTTCCCTGAAGAGATGGGTTTTCAGGGTGCGCCTAAAGGAGAGGAGAGTAGGTGATAATCTGATGGGTTGGGGCAGGGAGTTCCAGAGGATGGGTGACGTCCTGGAGGTGGGCATGGGAGGAGGAGACCAGGGAACTAGAGAGAAGGAGGTCTTGTGAGGAGTGGAGTGTGCGTGCTGGGCGGTACTTGGATATTAGGTCAGTGATGTAGTTCGAGGCAGTATGGTGGACGGCTTTCTACGTCAGTGTTAGGATTTTGAATTTGATCCGTTGCGCAATCGGAAGCCAGTGGAGGGATTGGCAGATATATATATATATATATATATATATATATATATATAAAAATAATTCTGCATTTCCAGGTAGGGGATGCTCATTTGCTAGGTGCCGGCCAAAATGTATTGAGATTTAATTTTTAAAATTTTTTATGGGATGTTTTATAGCAGACAGTTAAAAATAGTTTTTTTTTTCATAATTCTTTTTTTCTATTATATAATAAAAAAAACCCCAGAGGTGATTAAAATACCACCAAAAGAAAGCTCTATTTGTGTGAAAATAATTATAGAAATCTTGTTTGGGTACAGTGTTGTGTGACTGCATAATTTTCAATTAAAAATAGCCGCATAGCAATAAATGGCCTGATCATGAAGGGGGATACATACAAATTAGGATATAAGGCTTCTAGCTGAAGAGGGCAAAAGGTTATACAGGCTGTGGTAGATTTTTTAAGTTTTTTTTTATGCTATGCCATGAGCTAAGCTGTTCTATGGTGATTGTATATTGTTGCAAACTCAGATGTATACTGGGGGGGGGGGGGTGTCTAGCCCCTCCATTGGCTTTTCACTTTATATCTGTTTATAGGTTTCTTTGCTTGGTTGAATGTGTTCACGGCAACATCAATGGCTCAGTGACATTATTATAAAAGAGATAAGAGCAGCTGAATGTTTTTGGAAATATGGTGATAGGCAACTGCAGTTTAGTTTTACTCAAAATTATTAAGACATTTATAAAAAAAATGCATTTTGACAATGCAAGAAAAAAAACAGCTAAAAGTACAATTAATGGCATTTGTATGACAGTTAAAATGAGCAACCAATCTAGTTGCCTCGTGATGCAGCCAAATCCCCTTTTGAGATCAAAGATTTTTATTAGATTTTAAACATGTCAGCTTACACATTGCCGTAAAGTAATAAGGTGTCATCAATCTCCATGCAGGGAGTAACTTCTAGAAAGTAGATACTGTAGCTAGAAATACAGCCACCACTGCTAGATCAGCTAAAAGTGCAGCAAAAATTGCATAAAATGGTCTACTAATATATGACACCTACAAATAGAGTTCATTAACCATTTGCCATCTGGGCACTTTTACCCTCTTCCTGCCCAGGCCAATTTTCAACTTTCAGTGCTGTTGCACTTTGAATGACAATTGCACAGTCATGCAACACTGTACCCATATGAAATTTGTATAATGTTTTCACTTAGAGCCTTCTTTTGGTGGTATTTAATTGCCACCAGGGTTTTTTATTTTTTGCACTATAAAAACAAAAAAGAGCAAATATGGAAAAAAGGTTGTTTCTATTGTAAACTTTTGCAAACAGATAATTTTTCTCCTTCACTGATGTGCGTTGATGACACTGCACTGATAGATAGCACTGATGGTCACTGATGATGTACTGACTGGTGGCACTAGCTGGAGGCACTGCTGGGCAGCACTGATGGGTGGCACCGCTGGACACTGATAATCAGTGCAGATCTCCTCTGTCACATTTGCCAGTTATTGGCAGTACTTTCCTGACGCTGTGACAGCGTGAGAAAGTACTGCCAATAACCGGCAACTGTATTTACTTTGTCATCTGCTGTGTCATTGGACACAGCTGATCACATGGTAAAAGGCCTTTTCATGTGATCAGCTGTGTTCGTAGGACACAGCAATCACAGACAGCACTGGGTGCATGCATCCAGTCAGCACATGCTGAAGCACACAGTGCGCAGAAGTCGTCAACTATCTGCAGAGTCAATAGTTAAGACCTCCAAACTTCATGTGGCCTTCCAATTAGCACAACAACAGTGTGTAGAGAGCGTCATGGAACAGGTTTCCATGGCTGAGCAGCTGCATCCAAGCCTTACATCACCAAGTGCAATGGAAAGCGTCAGATGCAGTGGTGTAAAGCACGCCACCACTGGACTCTAGAGCAGTGGAGATGTTGTTCTCTGGATTGAGGAATCATGCTTCTCTGGCAATCCGATGGATGTGCCTGGGTTTTGCGGTTGCCAGAAGAAGGGTACTTGCCTGACTGCAGTTTGGCTGGAGGGGGGGGGGGGTTATGGTGTGGGGTTGTTTTTCAGGGTTGGGCTTGGCCCTTTAGTTTCAATGAAGAGAACTCTTAGGGTGTCAGCATACCAAGACATTTTGGACAATTTCATGCTCCTAACTTTGTAGGAACAGTTTGGGGATGGCCCCTTCCTGTTCCAATGTGACTATGTACCAGTACACAAAGCAAGGTCCATAAAGACGTGGATGAGCTTGGGGTGGAGGAACTTGACTGGCCTGCACAGAGTTCTGGCCTCAATCAGACAGAACACCTTTGGGGTAAATTAGAGCTGAAACTGCAAGCCAGGCCTTCTTTTCTGACAGTGCTTGACCTCACAACTGTGGTTCTGGAAGAATGGTCAAACATTCCCATAGACACACTCCTAAACCTTGTGGACGGCCTTCCCAGAAGAGTTGAAGCGGTTATAGCTGCAAAGGGTGGGCCAACTCAATATTGAATCCTGCGGACTAAAACTGGGATGCCATTAAAGTTCATGTACCTGTAAAAGGCGGCCCAATACTTTTGGCAATATAGCGTATGTAGGTTTACAGATTTATCCCTTTCCCTATCATAGTCATGTTAAAATTTTCTACAATTAGAATCATTGTTGCTATAGAACAGTGGGAGCAGTGGGGCCCAAATAAGTAGGCATCTCTTACTCACAGTTTGAAACATTGGGATTGATTTACAAAAAGGTGTAGGACATTTTCCCAGGGAATGAGATTTGAGTTTGGGTATACTATGGTTTCAAGGCAAATTTGGGGCAATTTGTCTGCCCAAATATGTTTTATTTCAATAGTGTTTGTTGAGATTTTACAAGCATAAGAAAAATTCTACTACAATAACAACTACAAACCCTTTACGAGGGCAAAGACTGAAACATAAACCTCAAGTAACAAAGTAGGCCAAAACTTAGCAAAACCATTATTAGTTATGATTGAATACAATGCTATCATGGCATATCACAGTTTGTACCAATCAACCCATATTTTCTGAGACCTACCAAAATGTATGAGAGTAAGTACTGAGTACAGATTAAATTCTGCCACCAGTTCCTCCAGGCTTTTGGGACAGTAACTGCACATAAAGTCATCTAATTTTGACATACCAGGTGAACAGAAAGCATAGGAAGTATTGATTCTAGGACTCTAAGAGGGAAGTGAATATTGCTGTTGTGTGTGTCATACACTGTACTGCTATTAAGGGCTCATCATCAGTGATACCTGGGTTGGTAGGGGGAGAGACTACAAGTCCCAAGGCTGCCATAAATCCACCATGAGGAATGCGTAGAGATCGAGTGCTACAATTAAAGCAGATTCAACCTCTAGCCATAGTGCTCCCTTCATATTTGTAAACCAGCATTTAGGTTTGTCCAGTTGTATGGCCAAGTAAAAATACATGATTTCCTAGTCCCACACCTCCAGCCTTTCTATGCTTGACTAGCTGAGAGCACAAGCATCTTACCTTTTAACCCTGTCAATATATATTTCCAAAATTAAGCCGACAAAGATGATGGTAAGCACCCCTTGGTATCTGTATTTCAATGATGCCCTTTAAACAGCATGACAGTCCCACTCCTGTTTGATCTTATTTTCATAATTTGAACATGATCTCCTTGGCAATGCTCAGCTCCCTGTGCCTTTTTTCCAACAATAACTTGCCTGTTAGCCTTTAAAATATATGAAAATGGCAATTTTAATGGGATATGCCACTAAGTTTAGGGCTCATGAAATTTGAACAGGAAAATTCACTGTTTTATCTTTGCAAATAAGTCATATGCAAGAAAAGATTTTAAAAAATGGATCTTCACTTACACATGATTGGTTGATTAAAGACGATACAGCTTAATTAATTCACTAGAATACAATTTTTTTTCTCTTGGAAAATTAACCTTGTTTATCCTCATTTACGAAGATAAGCAAAAAAACACCTTAAAAAAAGGGAACATGCTCTACATCTTTAGTAAATCAACCCTTCCAACTACATAAAAATAAGTTTAAGAAGGGGATAAAAAAAAGTCATACAAAATTTGTTGACTAGCTATTGCAGCCTTTACACACAATATAGCTGCTTTGAAGAATTTCTAACAATTCCAAACTGTAACAGTATGTCAAAAATTGGTCCCACTACTTTAAAACAAAGTCCATTTGCAACCCTATTTATAAAAGCTAAACAAGTGTGAGCACTGTGTTTTTGGTCAATTAATTAATTCAGTTTTAGAAATGCATTGGCCATCTCAAAATTAAAGTGGTAGTAAAGATGGAAGGGTTTTTTTTACCTTAATGCATTCTCTAATTAAGTTCTGCTCCCCCCCAAGCCCCCTGTCAGGAACGGACTCGCCAATGGTGGTGGGACTCACCTGCCTTGTGGGCTGCAGTACCAAGGCTGGCCAGCGGGTGCTCTCAGCAGCCAGAATCTCACTCCTGCAATCAGGCGATCACCTGAGGCTGATTGCAGGAGGTGTATTTAAGCAGGACCAGGCACAGTGATCAGTGCCTTGGTGTATGTTTCCTATGAGCTCCTGTACCTGCATCCTGTCTGCTTCCTGCCTGATCCTGACTCTGAACGAACTCCGCCTGTCCCGACCTCGGCTATTCCTGACCACTGCTATTCCTGACCACTCTTCCGCTCGCTCCTGGTACCCCGTTTGCCCCTGACCCGGCCTGCCCGACTACGTTTGATTGTATATATGGTTATCTGTTGGAGGTTGGGTTGTTTGTGTTATGTTTACCTTGCACTGCGTTTTGTGTTGTTTAGTCTTTTAATAAATTGTCTTGTTTACTCTATACCTGAAGCCTGCGTTTCCCTGTGTCAGTCCACACACCTCTGGTCATACCCGGAGCCCTGACACCCCCCTTATAATTACCTGAGCCCAATCTTAATCCAGCACTGTGCACAAGAGTAGCATCACTGTTCTGTCTCTCCAATCTAAGCATTGAAAGTTTGATCTCTGTAATTTACAGTTGTGTTGAGACAGCGATAACTCCAAATCGTAGTTAAATATCACAGGCAGTGACTCAATCCAGAAGACATCTTGTAGATCTTGGGAAGTTTATTCCATAAACTGATACAATCTTACAACAATGAACATCAAATAGGTCAAAAGATCATAATGTGATCTACTCCATAAGACATGAGGCTAGAAGCTGCAATGCCTTATTGGGAAAAGTGATGGGCTATCTATACAGCATGAACTAAACCAGAGGAAAAAGGGAGGAGCAGAGACAAAATACAAAGAACACTTAAAAAAGGCATATGACAGTCATGTGAAACATGACTATCACTGCTCTCCATCTCCTCATTGACACAGAGGGAACAGCAGGAGATTTTGGCTCCTACTGCTGTCAATCACAGTCTGTGAGGAGGGAGCAATGGCAGGGCTGAGCCAGGCTGCGTGTGTGAATTAACGCACAACCCAACTCAGGATCAAGCCGGCATGAGTGCCCCTATAGTAACTGGCTTGCAGCTTTGGCCCTGCAGATAGGCATACAACTGGTTCATTCACACAGTTCTTCATGGACCAGTCTAGGGGTGTTGTTTTTGTGGTTTGTATTTTTGGAGAACTTGGATAGAGTTGAAGGAAGTGGTGGGATACTCTAAAAACCAAGAACTATGTACAACTTGGTATTCCTTCCTGAGCAAAACTATAACGAAGTCTGGACTTGAAACAAATGGCAGACTTCAGCTTAAGTAGCAGTAGAGCCACAAGAGCAAAGTCCCTTTAAATGGGAGATTATCTGGACAAAGCTCTAAAGGACACCAGCTGGTGCCCCCTTTAAACAGAACCACAAAGTCCCCAAAGATTTTGCAGTGTCTGTACTCAGAAGGCCCAAGGACAGGTGGTAGCCTCCTTCCAATCTTCCAAGTGACACCTTCCCATGATACCAGACAGATATTTAGCAGATAGCTCCCCTTAACACCCGAGTCTCAGCATTCCTCCCCTCAGGCCTCCTCATCAGCAGCATGTGCAAGAGGGGTCATTGTGCCCCTCTCAGGCTGGACTGATCCACTCTGGTAAAAGACGCAAAGCTATGTGTGCTCCCAGAATACATGCAATCACCCAGCATACTACCTCTCTGGGATAAGCCAGGGCTGCATCAACAGCCATGCTGTCATCTGCATAGCTCCACACCTATCATCCAGAAACTTCTCAAGTTACCTGGATACAGAGGGAGCTATCAGGCAGACTGGCAGTAGCAGATCACACAGAGCAGACCTAACTAAACAATCACAGCTCACTGAGTACTGAGAGCCAAACTATGTTTTTACCATACCCAACATTACAGCCACACTGACTACAGTGGGGCAACTATACATTTACCAACCATGTCTGATCTAAGATTTAACATATTAATCTAAAGTTAATTTTTAATATTGTGAAATCTGTAGTGTTCAGTACAATAATATCCAACTATATGGTTTGTACTTGTTTTCTAATTATGCTCTCTTTCATTGCCACCCTGCCGCAGGGGATTCCAATAAAGACTAAATCCTCACGCACACTTGATGTTTTTACAGCGGCTGTTTTTGGCTTTTGATGGTTTTTTTCTACACTTAGTTATCCTATGTGTCCATGCACACATAGACTGGAATCAACGTTTTTTGGCTGGAAAAAAACCCAGGACTAGTGGGTTTCTAGAGGAGTTTGTTTAGCTGAAAAAGACAGCAAAGACGTAGTAAAAACACCGCAAACAAGCGGTTTTGGACATTTTTTTAACCAAAATTTTATTTGTTTGGTAAGAAACCCAGCTAAAAAAACGCAAACACAGAAAAATGTGGGAAACCGCCACTAAAAGCTAATGCAAAAATGCTAAAACAAACTCACGTTTTTAATGTGACTTTACACAGCTAATGTTACCAGCGTTATCAAAACGTCCCATGTGCATGAGGACTAAGACTTACCTATCCATCTTAGCACCTACCTAGGAGGGTGCTATATGTAGATGGGGCTGCACATGCTCAGCTTCTTGTGCATTTTGCACTGGATTGTGAACATGGCAGTAAGCTTATTTTTATTGCAAAAGAGATATTTTTACTGTAAGTTTACTTTTGCTGCAAGAACAGGTAATCAGATCCCAGAATTCCCACCCACATCAACTGGTACAGAATTTATTTGAGCTTGCTGAACAGATGTTACAAGACAATTTTTTAAAAAAAGGTATATTAAACAGACCAAAAGGGGGGGGGGGGATGTGAGGTTCATTTGCTCATTTACTTATTACAGTAGTATGCACAAAAATTAATGAGGATGCTGTCGATAGTGCATTGGTGATCACAACAGACCACCTGTTCTTTACAACTCAATTAAACAGCATACCACTGTGCTTTGTGTCTCAGCCCTGTGCCAGCCTTTCCTACACTACAGTGTACTGAAAATGACAGTTGCCGCCATGCTCTGGGCTTGCATATGGGGGTATGCCAAACCCAGGGGGGAACTGACAACTCATGGGGCCCCGGGCAATAGGGGATCATGGGGCCCCTGTGTCCTCACCCACACCCAAAAAAGCCTATGAAAAAGCCAATGAAAAAGGTACCAGGAGCATCTCATGGGGCCCCCTACTGACCCTGGGCCCTCGGGCAGTGATCGAATGGTCAGTCCGCCCCTGGCCAAACCCATCATTCCTGCTGCTCAAAAAGGTAAAGCTCATCTAAAATATTAAGGGCTGCCATTATCAAACTAGAATGTTCATACTTGAAAGTAAAATATAATATTGGCTCATGAAATGTTGCTCCTGCTGAATCAGCTCAATCCGATATTTATTCCATCTTACTGTATATGGATGATTCACTTTTTACAGTATCTTATGGTCAGGTAATCTCCTGCACAGTTCTATAATGTTCACACCCCAGTTACACTGAGTGCAACTTGGCATGCGATTTGTATACCATGCAACTTTTAAATTATATGCAAAGTCGCACTCCATTGTCAGCAATTATAGCGTTCAAATCTGTGCAGTTCCACCTTGGTCAGAGCCGCACCAATTTCTAAAGTAGTACATGCACTACTTTTAATGCTATTTGTATAGACATCTGTGTCAGATGTCTTCCAAATCGTACCTGAAAATCAGCATATCCCCAGACTTTGAAATTGTCTGACTTACAGTGAAGTCGCACGGTTTCAAAGTCCGGCTTGATGTGATCGGGTTGTTACAGCGCATCCAGAAAGTATTCACAGTGCTTAACTTTTGCCACATTTTGTTATGTTACAGCCTTATTCAAAAATTGATTAAAAGCCTTTTTTTCCCCCTCAACATTCTACAAATACCTCATAATGAGAACATGAAAGAAGTTAATGTTGAAGTTTTTGCAATTTATTAAAAAAAAAAACATACATAAGTATTCACAGCCTTTGCCGTGACACTCAAAATTGAGTTCTGGTGCATCCTGTTCTCACTGACCATTCTTGGCCCCATGAAGGCTACAGGACAGCACTAGAGACAAGGATCATGGAAAGCACGGAATAGGACACAAAAGAATGGCTGGAGTATAATGCAGCACTGGGGTACTAGTCTTACAGGCAGTGCCAAAATACTAGTAAGAGATACTTTCATTAGTGGGTTGCAGGGCTCACAGGAGTACCTAGAGCAGTGAGATGCTGAGCTTACAAGTCCACAGGGATAACAATATATGTGAGGAACAAAAGGTTACGCAGAGGTCCCAGGGTATGAAGATGCATGGAATACAGTTGAAGTACACTTGGACAGCAAGAGTATCTATTGGGACCAAATAGGGAAGAGCCTAGCCTGTCTACACTTACAGCACATAGTCTAATGAACCAAATAGTCTTCCCCAGAGCTCCTGAAAGTAGAGATGGGTTGCGCCACAGGCAATTCTCAGGCGGAGGTTCTGGGACTCACCCAGGTGGGCAGCTACTTGGTACGAAGGGCTGATAAGTAAGGTACTCTCCCTTGCAGGTCTGAGATGCACAGAGGTCTTGTTAACAGTAGTAATAGTACATAGACACACAGTACCACTAGAAGGGAGTAGTAATGTTCAGATTTTACAGGAATCACTGGGAACAGCCAGAAGAGCAAGGAGAAAGACTAGATATACCTAGAAACACTGACGATTGCAGCCACCAGTGACCACGAATGAAGGACTGAAACTCAAAGAAGAGCACAGAGATACAGGAAGGCCTAACTCTAGGTTTACACCTAAGCATTTTGTGCAGCTTTTTGCAGAAACACAGTAGAATCCATTTAACATGATTTCCTATGGGACAGGTTCAAATCTCCATGTTTTCACCCAGTACGTTTTTTGGAAAGGGTCAGGGACTTGGGATCGCAAAATGTTGCGTTTTTGGTTCTATAGACTGCAATGGTAACACTGCAAAAAAACTATGCATTGCGTTTCTCATGCATTTTGAGTTTAAAATCTGAAGACAAAATTTAAAAAATGAACCCCCCCACAAAACACAGCAAGAACGCAAGTGTGAAAACGCAACCTGCATTAGGTGTGAACCTAGGGTTAAGGAGTGTTTCAATTTGCAGTTTTTTGTACCCCCCCATTTTTTTTAAAAAGTGGAAGCAGTCAAACACACGGAGGTAAATGGAAAATTAAATAGATGTTAACTGAACCAATTTTTCTTAGCAAAAATGTGACTAAACAGATGATGGCTGTGTGAAAAAGGGGCTCAAAGCTGGCAGAGATACACAAGGAAAACAGAGGCTCTAGGGCATTGGAATGTTCAGTAGGACACAACAAACACAAGGTTAGGAGACTACTAGCAGGAAAACATGGAGTCAATGGGGACAGGCTGCGAGGCAATGGGAGTATGGGGAGATGCTTTTAAGAAACACTGGAAACAAAGGAAGTCCAACTACAGGATCACTAGCAATCTAGGGGTCATTCTAGAAAAATCAAAGGTGCTAGCACTGGAGAAATCTCAGAAAGCCAGGGCCACATGAAAGCACTAGCGGTACACAAGAAATCTTCTTACCTAGAAACTACTGAGAACCATGAGGATTCTTTTTAGAGCTAAACCTCCACCAAAAAACTTGGCCCTAGCTATTGCTCAGGCAATAGCTGAGGTAATGAGCTCAGCTTAAATAGATAGTGAGATGGCCAGGCTGGGTGTGTAGCTAATTGAATTAACAGCAGGTGGGCAACCAGTCTTGAACACAAGTCTTGTGGGATAACTGATAACAGCAGAACCTTGCAAGTTAAGCTATGGAGCTACATGTATCAGTATGCCTTCTGGTCTTTGTGAATAGAAGTGACATAGCAGCAAATCTGCAGATATGTGACAATTCCTATATAGTACCAATTGTACATTAAAACAATTAACATATCAAATGTTAAACTCTTTTCATACAAAAAGCTTTCAAGGTATACTGGTGGCTTGAAGATTTAGTGTGATGTGCTGACTTGTCTGAATTGCTAGTTTTAACCACTTGCCCTCCAGAGGATTTACCCCCCCCCCCCTTCCTGACCAGGCCTTTTTTTTTTTGCTATTTAGCGCTGTGCTATTTCAACGGGTAATTGTGCGGTCATGCAATGCTGTACCCAAACAAAATGTATGTCATTTTTTCACACAAATAGAGTTTTCTTTGGTGGTATTTGATCAACTGTGCGCTTTTTAATTTTTGTGCTATAAACAAAAAAAGACAAATTTTGAAAAAAAAACAATATTTGTTGATTTTGTCCATAAAAAAATATATAGTAAACTCAAAATTAGTCATAAATTTAGGCCAAAATGTATTCTGCTACATGTTTTTGTTAAACATATCCCAATACGTGTATATTGATTGCTTTGTGTGAAAGTTATAGCGTCTAAAAACTATGGTATAGATACTGCAATTTACGCCATTTTTTGCTATGCGCTAGTTTAACTGAAAATTGCGCGGTCATGCAATATGTACATAAATGAAATCTTTTCACACAAATAGAGCTTTCCTTTGGTGGTATTTTATCACCTCTGAGTCTTTTTTTTTGCGCTATAAACAAAAAAAGACCAAAAAGTTTGAAAAAAACCGATATTTTCTCATTTCTGTCATAAATAATATCCATAAAACTAAAATTGCCAAATTTTAGGCCAAAATGTATTTTGCTACATGTCTTTGGTAAAACAAAATCCCAATAACTACATATTAGTTGGTTTGTGTGAAAGTTATAGCATGTACAAACTATGGTATAGATCAGGGGTCTCCAAACGTTTCAAACAAAAAGCCGATTTACTGTCCTTCAAACTTTAGGAGGGCCAGATTTGCTCCATGGTTGAAAACCATGTATAAATTTTGAAATCAATTAAAATGGTTGTAAAGGCTCAAGGTTTTTACCTTCATGAAGGTAAAAAAACCTTCTCTTTGCAGCATTCTCCCCACCCCTAATACTCAACTAAGCCTCTTCTCAAATCCAGCAATGTGTACTGGAGTCTCGGCTATCCTGGGACACCTTCTCATTGGCTCCTGCAGCTGTCAATCACAGCCACTGAGCCAATGAGAAAAGAGAGGGGGAGGGACCAAGTCGCAGTTCCGTGTGTGAATGGACACACGCAGCATTGGCTGGGGAGTGTGCATGCTCACATACCCCAATAGCAAGCTGCTTGCTGTGGGGGCACTCAACAGGGGGGAGGGGCCTGGAGCATCAATGGGGGACCAGAGAAGAGGAGGATCTGGAATGCTCTATCCAAAACCACTGCACACAGCAGGTAAGTATAGACATGTTTGTTATTAAAAAAAAAAGTGATTCTAAAGGTTTAAACCATCACACAGCAGTTAGAATATCCACTGAGGACAAAGGACAAGTCACTAACATGCCTGTGGATGCTGTGAAGCGGAATTTTGACCACTGCTGACTTATTCCTTGTTTCACACTAAGGGATTGATTTACTAAAACTTGAGCAGAAAATCTGGGGCAGCTCTGCAGAGAAACCAATCAGCTTCCAGGTTTTATCAAATCTTAATTGAACAAACTGAAGTTAGAGGCTGATTTGCCACCATATTTTGTACTCTCCATTTTTAGTAAATCAGCCTCTTTGTTTTTGTGTGGAATTGTCCATCTTGGTAAACGAGAAGGCCTTCTTTCAGCACCGATGACTGGTGGAATAGTGATCAAGAAGCAGAAAGGTACATGGAGGAAACACAGATCCACCAAATGAATGATGAAGTGATTTTTTTTTTTTTATATTAACAATTTTTATTGGTTGTCGTGAAATACAAACAATATGTTTCAAAGGATAAGAAGAGAAAATAAACATAACAGAAAGGTACATCGATGGCAGAGTTAATTAGGGTCAGGACCAGCTAAATGATAAATAACAGTGTGAAGAATATCAGGGCCTTGCAATGTGAGCCAGCATAGAAGAGTGAAAGTATCCCATGGCCAAATCATCTCAAATTCAGCAAACGAACAACTATGTAGTGCAGTCAAATATTCCATCTGTCTTACATCAGCAATAAGTTTGTACAAACTTGGCATTGAAGGAGGATCAGAGGACAACCAACACATAGGAATGCTTCTCCTGGCCGCGGTCAGCACATGGACAGCGAGTTTCCTGGATAATTTAGGTAGTCCTGGGAATGGTAAACCCAGCAAAAAATGTAGTGGATCAAGTGGGAGAGAGACATGCAGCAATGAATTCAGCAAGGAGAGAACATCCTGCCAAAAAGGAGTAATGGAGCTGCATGTCCAAAAAATGATAGAGAGAACCGAGGTCTCTACTACAGCGCCAGCAATCAGGAGAAGCATTCGGATTATAAGCATGCAGAACTTCAGGTGTTTTGTACCATAACATCATGATCTTGTAAATATTTTCCTTAAAAACCACACAGACAGAAGATCTAGATGCATTTTCCCAAATTTTCTGCCATGTCAATAAATCAACATCGCATTGTATAAATTGAGACCACCTACGCATATAAAGGTGAGTATCGTTGAATAAAGAGGGGGCTTCCATAAGAAGTTTATATGTATTAGAGATTATACCCCTGTGATGGGGACCCTGCATACATAAACGTTCGAAGGGAGTAGGCTTCCCCAGAGTCAATGAAGGTGATAAAGTGGAAAAAAGTGGCGTATTTGAAGATAAATATATAGGTGTTGAGGAGGTAAAAAGGCTTTTTTCTGGAGAACTGGGAATGAGTGTAACTTACGGGTCACCGGGTGTACCAAGTGACGCAATTGAAAAAGGTTAGCTACAGCCCAATGAGACATCCGTGACATGGCCATATTGTCTGGGAGATTAGGGTTATAGAGGATATTTGTCAGTGGGGAGCAATCAGAGGCCAGTGCAAATTTAGCCTTACATTTCCGCCAAACAGTCAAAGAAAATTGCATGGGACCAAGGAATAAATGGCGAAAGGAGAAGACATCCACTGCTAAGTTTGACCAAAGGAGAGAACAAGGATGGGCTGGGGACAGTTGCAAGGATTCGATCTCAGTCCATGTGTTGGGAGGATAATGGGAAGACCATGACATGAGAAAACGAAGGTGAGTTGTGTAGTAATATGTTATTATATCCGGAGCCCCCAAGCCCCCCCTAGATCGTGGGGATAGCAAAACAGAATGTGCAATCCTGTGCCGCTTGTTGTGCCAAATAAAATGCAGGAAAGATTTCTGAAGAGAGTGAAGTTTGGACATAGAAACGGGAACGGGGAGGGTCGCAAACAGGTATAAAAGTTTAGGTAACACTGTCATTTTTAATACATTAATGCGTCCGAGGAAAGAAATGGGCAGAGCATCCCATTGTTTCAGGGAGCGAGAAATTGCTATAAATAGTGGAGGGAAATTGGCCTGTATATGGATTGGTAAGAGGAAGTAAGATTAGTACCTAAATATTTTAAAGAATGGGTGCACCACCGGTAGGGAAAAGCTTCCTGAAGCGAGGATAGAACGGCTGGTGAGACGTGTATTGGGAGTGCCTCAGTTTTAGACGTATTAACTTTGTAGCCTGATATAGCCCCAAATTGTTTCAAGGTCAGATGCAAAATCGGTAAAGAAGTATAGGGACTCGTGAGTGTGAGGAGAATGTCGTCCGCAAACAGCGATAATTTGTACTCATGGGTATGGGAATGTATCCCGCGAATATCCGGATTCGACCTGATAGATGTGGCCAACAGCTCTAGGCAAAGAATAAACAGCAGGGGAGAGAGTGGACAACCCTGACGAGTGCCATTTGACATCTGAAAAGGGAGTGAGAGAAAAGAGGCTAATCTGACCCGCGAAAATGGGGAAGAGTAAAGGGCCTTCAAGGCTGCTACAAATGGGCCTCTGAAACCAAATCTCTCCAAGACCATGAACATGTAAGGCCAACTTAACCGGTCGAAAGCTTTTTGAGCATCTAAGCTCAATAACACAGCAGGGGTGGAGGATCGGTTCACCAGATCAATAGATCTCCTGGTGTTATCTGCAGCATGTCTGGAAGGTACAAAGCCCACTTGGTCCCTATGTATGAGTTTGGAAATAATTCCGGACAATCGGTTGGCTAAAATTTTAGTGAAAATCTTGTAGTCGGAATTAAGTAGTGCAAACGGACGATAGTTGTCTACAATAGAGAGATCTTTATTGGGTTTAGGGATAACTGAGATATAGGCACGTGAAAAGTCAGTCTGAGGTGTGACCCCCTTAAAAAGATCGCTATAAAGGGAAAAAAGATGGAGAGCCAGGATACCAATAAAGGATTTATAATAGGAGTAGGGTAATCCATCCGGACCCGGGGCTTTACGAGAAGGAAGATGTTTAATCGTGTCAAGTAGTTCCTCTAGCGTAATGTCAGCATTAAGGATGGCAATGTCTGGGCGTAATAGTCTCGGAAGTGACAAGCTATCAAAAAAGTCGTCAAAGGATAACTGTGTGAGAGGCGGGTGAAGGTCTTGGGTCAAACAGTTATACAGTTTCTCATAGTATGAGCCAAAAAGGGTTGCCATGACCTGAGGATCATAGGTAGGGCTTCCATTTGGTTGGAATAAAAGATCAGGCATCGTAGAAGGAGACTGAGCTTTAAGTCGATTGACTAACATACGATGGGGTTTCTTGGAAAATTCGTAAAATTTCTGTTTAACCCACAGGAGGGATTGTGCAGACTTAGTGGAGTCGAGAGTTTTAATTCGGTCACAGAAAAATGTTACCCTCCGGAGCCCAGAAATGGACGGCTTGGCCATCAACCGTCGTTCCGCCAAAGATAGTTGATGTACAAGAGAGGCCCTAGCACTTGCCGCAGATTTCTTTAAACGCGAGCCCATAGAAATACAGAGTCCTCGAAATACCGCCTTAAAATAGGTATCAAGTCCCCGAGACAATTCATCCCTAAGATGGTCTGTAGAGAGTAAAGTCTCATTAAGGCGCCAATGACATGGTTTGGATGTAGCAGGAGAAAAGAAAAGGTTTAAGGTCAGAGAGGCGTGGTCAGACCAGGTAATGGGATTAATTTCAGAAGTGACCAAGAGTGGAAGCAATGGGGCAGAGATGAAAAAGTGATCTAAGCGAGAATAGCTACGGTGAGGAGTGGAGTAGAAAGTAAATTGTTTATGGGTGGGGTGTTTAATCCGCCAAGCGTCGAAGAGACGATGCTTCCTTATCAGTCTATGAAAGGATTTTGAAGAGGAGCATTGCCGCTTTGAGGGTGTGGACTCAAAAAGAACTTTCCTGTCCTTATGGGGGGAAAAAATCAAATTAAAATCACCCCCACAATCACATGCGAGGTGGAAAAAGAATCTAAGGCAGCGAGTGTTTGGGAAAGAAATTGCAATTGACCCGTATTGGGGGCGTATAAATTCAACATAACAAGGGGAGTGTCACCAAGCATACATTCCAAAATAATGAAGCAACCTTTTTGGTCAACTTTGGAGGAAACAACCCGAAGGGAGCAGTGCGACCCAATCAAGATTGCCACCCCAGCGTTCCCGGAAGGATCGAAGGCCGAATAGCCTTGAGGAAAAAACCTTGAGGCAAAATGAAAGGAGCCAGCTGATTTGAAATGGGTGTCTTGGACAAAAATAATGTCTGCTCCTGAGGATCGAAATTCCTTCAAAGCCATCCACCGTTTTTGAATGGAGTTGAGGCCCTTGACATTATATGACAGAAACCTCAAAGCCATTATAAAATAACAAGGACTAAAGCAAATGTGTTAGCATAAAAAAGGAATGAAATACCATCGATGTAATAGAATAAAAAACAAAAAATAGTAAAATAACACAAGAAAGTATAAACACAGAGATTGACATAAGTATCCGTGAGGATATAAACTTGGGATCAACAAATTGGCCCAAGTCGTCTAGGCCTATGGCTAGACAAAAATCGGGAGCAGCACGACAACCAGGACATCAAAAAAGTCGTCATGCCCGGCCAGACAAAACAGAAGTGAAAAATGCACCCAACAATGTTTCGGCCAGGACAGAAAAGAGAAACCTGAGGAAAAATTATGCAAGTGAAAAAAAAAAAAAGGAGGGAAGGATCGTCACCGGAAACACCCCGGAAAGTCACCCCAGAGAATCCTCAGACAGGGGGATCGGTCAACTGAGGGTGACGTGGACGTTGTGGGGTACGTGAAAGTCTCTTCCGACCTCCACAGACTGGAGTCCAGATCTTGCTGGGGGTGGCGAATGGACGAGACGGAGTCGGTGGCAGAGGGGACACATCTTCTGACAAAGGTGGAAGTCCCAGGCGCTTTAAGATGGAATCCGCCTCATGAAGATCACGAAGCACAACTTGGGTATTATCCCTAGTTACGACCAGCCGGATGGAAACCCCCATCGGTAAGGGACATGATGGTGTTGCAGGTGTGTGGTGATTGGCTTCAGGGCTCGCCTCTTGGCCAGGGTGATCGGGACAAGTCGCAGAAGAGTTGGAATCTGTCACCCTTAAATTCCAGAGAGGATGTGTGGCGAGCAGCTAGTAATAAGGCTTCTTTGCTTTGAAAAAAGTGGAAGCGAACTATGACGTCGCGTGGTCTGGTGCCTTCGGCAGGTTTTGGGCCCAATGAGCGATGAGCCCTGTCAATTCGCCAATCCACTTCTGGAACCAGGGGAGCGGTTGCGATAAAGAAGGCTAGAAGGTGACGGTGTAATTGTGTATCGGCGATAGATTCGGACATACCACGTATACGGATATTTTGGCGCCGTTCCCTGTTTTCTAGATCCTCCTGCTGGAGCTGCATTTGGGACATGGAATGCTTCAAATATGCGTTATCCTCTTCCAGAACATGAACGTATTGCACCAAATCATCAAACTCAGTCTCCAATTTATCCGTGCGATCTCCAATCTGAGTTATTTCCCCTCTGAGATCTAATGCCAGCTTTCCAACCTCAGCGGATATGGATGCAGTAATATTGTGTAGAAAAATTTGCAGCTTATCATCCAACGCTGAAATTGTGAGGGAAGGAGATGGTACGGTCTGCTGAGATATCTGGGTGGAGGGAGGACAATTCCCTGATGAAGAGCATTCCACTGCCCCCCCAGATATATGCTGGGGATCAGAGTTCTCCATCTGGGGCTGGGTCAGGGCAGAGGCAGGCATGGAGGCTGAGATGCATGAGGGTGCAGTACCCTCCGTGACCACCGGGGGGCTGGGATCTCTCCCTGGGCTCCTGGCCATACTAGAGGCCGGGGATTGCGGCCTGGACAGGAACCGCCGGAGCGGCGAGGGCCGCGGATCCTGTGGCTGCGGGGAGGGGGGCTTCCAGCGCCCTATATTCCCCATACAGGTCTCTCCTAGGTGCCGGGCGCCTGGTAGATGTGACTCACCCTTGTGCAGAAGGAAGCAGTGGCGCATGTCGGGTCAGTCCGTGCTGGCCGGGGATGAGCGGAGCTCAGCTAAAACGCAGCCGCCATCGTCCCTGGCCGCGCATGTGCCCCCCGAAGTGATTTTATTTTGCCTACATACAGTATATACTTATTTGACTAGCATTGTATTATAAGTTCTATTTTAATAATACATACTTATTTGTGTGCATGCATATGGATAGATAATACATCTACTACATATTTATTATCTAAAAATATTCTGATTTCTCTGAAATATCTTTTTAATGGCCCTCTTCACTTCTGCATTTCTCAGGGTATATATAAGAGGATTCAAAGCTGGTGTGATAGCATTAAACAAGACGGCACCTATTCTGTCTTGTGCAAGAGAGCCTTCTGTGTTTGGTCCCAGATAGATTAATATGGCAGTTACCATGTATAGGAAGACGACCGTGATGTGTGAACTGCAAGCAAGGAAAGATTTTCTCCTTTCATGAGAAGAGCGGATATTTAGAAGATGTCTTCCAATCAACATATAGGAAACGACGACAAATGGGAAGGAACTCCAAGCAATAAATGAAAAGAAAAGTAAGACAAGGATTTTACTCAAGTACGTATCTCCACAAGCAAGCTTTAAGACTGGTTTCATATCGCAGTAGAAATGATTGACCTGCTTAATGTTACAATAAGGCAACCTAAATATTGTAATTGTTTCTGATAATGCATATATGAACCCAGAAAGCCAGCAGCATATTACCAACCGGCAACATGTAGCTCTTCCCATGAGAAGATGATATCGCAGAGGGTTGCAAATGGCAACATACCTGTCATAGGACATAGATGTAAGAAGAAGGGCCTCGGTACCTCCCAAGAAATGGAAGAAATAGAGCTGCAGCGTACAACCAATTATGGATATATTTTTGTCTCCAATGAGTAAACCAGATAGCATTTTAGGGACAGTAGTAGTAGAGATGACGAGGTCCAGGAAGGAGAGATTTCCAAGAAAGAAGTACATAGGTTTGTGAAGAGCTTTATCAGTACTGATAAGTGTAACAATGCTGACATTCCCTAATATATTGAACAGATAAAAGAGTAGAAATGTACTGAAGAGGAAGACCCTAAGTTCAGGGATGTCAGTAAGACCTAACAGAATAAATCCTTCTATAGCTGTTTGATTTAACTTTTCCATTTGAAAACTTCTGAAAGGACATAAAACATTGTAACCGGATATTGTGTATGGTGATCACATACATTATACTTTTTATGAACATTAGGAAGTTGTACGCTTGATTTTATGGTAGAGCAAAGAAAAATGCACACAAAGCAGTCACTGAATAATTTATTTTTACCCAACCAATATAATCTGACCTATTTGCTTTTGACAACATTTTTTACCTTCTGAAACTCTGGCACAAATGTGTTTTTACAACCAACTTTTATAGCATGTGTTATTTATTTATTCATTTTGAAGAATGCTGGGTGCTTCCAGACACTGGGAATGTGTACGTATACAAGAAGTATTAGATATCCTATCATTAGAATATCATGAACAGATATCCATAATTATTAACAACCGTCTCCTTTATTATTTGTCTGGATTGCTTTGGTGAAGCTGCTCCCATGCTGCAGGAGTACACTCAAACAAAAGAGGGGGGGTCAGGAAGATCCACTATCCAGAATGCAGCAAGCGTTGCGCACTAGTGGTAATAGAGTCCAGAAAGGTAGTTTGCCAATTTTTTGTCCGAAAGAATAATCGGCTGATTTCGTGGTTCCTCCTTATTTCGTTTATCAGTCATGCTGAAAAATTCGTGAAAAACGACCGATTTTCAAAATCATTGGTGGCAACATTGGTTTACAGAACGAACGATGTTTAGTTTTTTGGACAAAAAAATCGGCTGATAAACGAACCATCTATGGCCTGCATTAGTCCTCATGCATACTTGACATTTTTACAGCTGCTCTTTTTGGCTTTTGATGTTTTTTTCTACAGCCAGTAAACCCCCCAGCATGTTATTCTATGTGTCCATGCACACATAGACTGTAATCAACGTTTTTTGGCTGGAAAAAAAAAACAGGACTAGTGGGTTTCTACAGGAGTTTTTTAGCTGTAAAAATGCTCTAATGCTGCAAAATGCGGCTAAACGCTAATGCAAAAAAGCTAAAAAAAGCTGGAAAAACTCACATTTTTAATGTGACTTTACACAGCTAACGTTACCAGATTTATCAAAATGTCAAGTGTGCATGAGAGCAAAAAGTGTCTCCTTCATTGCTAAACTGCCACAGGGGCTTCCAATAAAGACTAAAAGTGTCTTTTTCAAAATATATTCCACAGTCATGGTTTATGGTTGACACCATCAATACCTGTCCTGAGAAATGCCAAGGAGCCATCAATGGACTGCAGGCATGTAAACAAAAAGTTGTTGCAAGGAGGCTACATGAGGTCATCAGTGAGAATGAAAAATGCGAGAAAAGTATTTTATTTTTAAAAATTGCATAATACACAGTTTTATAAACTTTATTTCTATTGGACATAAACAAAACTAACTGTTAAATGACTACAAACTCAAATAATGAGTCTCACCAGGTAGAGTGCCTGGGCTTCTTCATACTTCAGACTCACTGGCAACAGCTTCAAAACAGGACAAACAAAGCATGTTTGGTTTACCAAAGGAAGAGCATGATAAACATGATGCCTACAGAACAGCATGGGCAGTTGTATGACTAATGGGCTATCTGAATTGAAGATGGGAACACCAAGGTCACTGTGGAATGAAAACCAAAGGAATGGGATTGCAAATTTAAGAAGTAACCCTTATATATACACGGAGTATTAACAACACAAAGTCCGTGCAGCAGAACACTACCAAGCCAATAATGACCTTTATGGCCTGACAGGTGACCAAAAATACACATGTATCCAGTGAAGGTTATACAGACCAGCAGTGCTTATAGTGCACTGACTGGCTTGCTATTTTACATTGTATCATATTATAAAACTAAACATTTCATGTTTCTCTAAATAATACAATTTGTGTAAAATTAATCATTGATTTTTTTTTTTGGACAAATCAAAAAAATGAACAAATATAAAGACATACAATAAATTGAGCTCTCATGTGCAAAAATACAAATGTAAGAATTTGTTTTATCTTTAAAATAAATTTAAGCTTGGATAAAGAAGAAGCCTACCTGTCTTCATATGATGGGGTTATGTGTTTAAATGTGAAGTCCTTTTATGATAATTTATTCAGGGTAGATAAGACATCCTGGGAATTTTTATGTCACAAAACAGGCAAGGCAATTACTGCCGATAAGGTAATTGCCGTTCAGGCAAAAACAAATCATATATATTTTTGGCTCTTCATCTGTTTTATTTTTAAACCTTTTAGTTTCTTGGGTGTAATTCTAACTAGGGGTTAGCAAATGTGCTTGGGTTCAGTTCCTGGGACATTTATTGAACCCATCATAAATCTTATGTAAATTTGTAATCTATACCCGGCAGAAATCTAAAGGGGGTGAATTTGGAATATAAATTCTGCCCATGTTTAAGGCCCATGTAAAAAAGCAAGAGTAGCTGGGCACTGCCCTGGGGGGACAAGTACCAATGCAAAAAACAAATTTAAAAAAAGCTATTTCATTGGGAGAGGGTCCTGTGACATTAAGGGCATCATTAGAACATCACCATTCCTTTTATGAAAGGCTTGGGAGATGCCTTTGCACTCTATAAGGTGTTATACGACTTTAATGAACAGCATCATCAACATCACATTCTGGCATCACCTAATATATACTATATTGTCAAAAGTACTGGGACCCCTGCCTTTACATGCACATGAACTTTAATGGCATCCCAGTCTTAGTCCGTAGGGTTCAATATTAAGTTGGCCCACCCTTGGCAGCTATACCAGCTTCAACTCTTCTGGGAAGGCTGTCCACATGGTTTAGGAGTGTGTTTATGGGAATGTTTGACCATTCTTCCAGAAGCACATTTGTGAGGTCAGGCACTGATGTTGGACAAGAAGGCCTGCCTCGCAGTCTCTGCTCAAATTCATCCCAAAGGTGTTCTATCAGGTTGAGGTCAGGACTCTGTCCAGGCCAGTCAATTTCCTCCACCCCAAACTCGCTCATCCATGTCTTTATGGACCTTGTTTTGTGCATTGGTGTGTAATTTGTTCGAATAGGAAGGGGCCATTCCTAAACTGTTCCCACAAAGTTGGGAGCATGAAATTGTCCAAAATGTCTTGGTATGCTGACGCCTTAAGAGTTCCTTCACTGAAACTAAAGGGCCAAGCCCAACCCCTGAATATCAACACCATAATCCCCCCTCCGCCAAACTTTACGCTTGACACAATGCAGTCAGGCAAATACTGTTCTCCTGTCGACCACCAAACCCAGACATGTCCATCGGATTGCCAGACAGTGAAGCGTGATTTGTCACTCCAGAGGACACATCTCCACTGCTTTAGAGTGCAGTGGTCGTGTGCTTTGAACCACTGCATCCGATGCTTTGCATTGCACTTGGTGATGTAAGGCTTGGATGCAGCTACTTGGCCATGGAAACCAATTCCATGAAGCTCTCTACGCACTGCTGTTGTGAAAATCTGAAGGCCACATGAAATTTGGAGGTCTTTAGCTATTGACTCTGCAGATAGTTGGCAAATTCTGCACACAGTGTGCTTCAGAATGTGCTGACCCCGCTCTGTCATTTTATGTGGCCTACCACATTGTTGCTGAGTTGCTGTTGTTCCCAATTGCTTTCACTTTGTTATAATACCACTAACAGTTAACCATGGAACATTTAGTAGCAAGGAAATGTCATGGATGGACTTATTGCACAGGTGGCAACCTATCACAGTACCACATTTGAATTCACTGAGCTTCTAAGAGCGGCCCATTCTTTCACAAATGTTTGTAGAAGCAGTCTTCATTCCTAGGTGTACATGTGGCCATGGAAGTGATTGGAACACCTAAATCCAATAATTTGGAGGGGTGTACCAATACTTTTGGCAATATAGTGTATGTCTAATACATTTATTTACTTTTACATTAAGTGTATATATTTTTTGAACAGTAAAAAATCTGTAATCTTTAATATAGAAGCAGCAGCATCCCAAAACCAAGTTCATTTAATTAGAAGCAAAATAGCTTTTTATGTAGTTTTGGATGTGACACTTTGACTGGTGGGAATAGTGGCTACAACAGATCTAAAAGCTATAGGAAATTCTTAAAAAAAGTAAAGTTTAAGCCCTCAACTTTGCACACATTGGTCAGTGGCAAAACAGTTTCATAATATAGTTTGTGAGCTTCTTCATTCATAGTACCTAACTACCTTGTCTTAAAAATGTCAAAACAGAATGTATCAAAACATTTTAAAACCACAACCCCACATTCCTCAAACCCCCTCCTATCCCATATCCCCAATTATTCTCAAAATATTTAAAACATAGACTTCAAATATATGTTTGTTAGAAATTGTCTAGCATCAAGAAGGTACCCAACACTTGAATAAGCAGTAAATCAAAAGAGCCTCTGCTACCAATAGGATCATTGTGATTTGCAGCCTCTGCCTACTTTTCTCAGTAAAAGTATCAGCCATATGGGTGCCACATACAAACATATGACTATGCACCAAACATCTTTTTGGGAACAGCAACTGAAAGATACCGGTTGGCAGCAAAAAGTACAAAGTCCTTGAACACTGAACCTTAAAAAGGGCAAAGTGCAACCTCCACATTGTGAACAAGTTCAGTAATATAGGTTGTATGTCCTACCCTTTTTGCATGCCCCTCCTGCTAAAGAGCTCAAGGTGGCCACCTCTTCAGCCTCCCCATTGGCTAAACCCTGCCATGACTCTTAACTTCTCCTCATACCTCACTTTAAACCCTGCCCCTCAAAATTCACAATCTACATCCACTACATCTTCAGCCTCCAGAAATGGGGGGGGGGGGATGTGTGTCTGACAAGGGGTTTGAGAGGCTTTCTTTTTGGAATATCAAGCTAAGAAGAGAGTCATACTGAGTAGGGCCAATTGTAGGCCTTGACCTTGCTGCAACTTTCCTTATCCATCTTCAGAAGCATTCTTGGTCAGGCAGGTATCTTCCTCAGCTGCTGGAATAGTAGAAAAGTACACTTTTTCATCCCCATGCCCAGTGTCTCAATGCCAGCTTGGCAAAACTGCTGAAGTTACAGTTGCTCCCACTCCAGCTGGTGGATTAGGTCCCCTTTAGGCAATTTATGGCCTAAGCTGCACCACAGTGGAAGTTCCTTAGCTAAAAGAATGCAGGATTGGGCACAACACTGTTACTCCACGTTCTGCTCTTTTTGTGATGGTGACAGTGCTGTCACTTCTCTCCGTTTTCACAATGGCTTCAAGTAACGACTTTGGCATTATGCAGGTCATAGATGGTTCGTTTATCGGCCGATTTTTCGTCCAAAAGAATATTCGCCGGATTTTCACTCTGCTAGTGGGGCAAAGGCATTGGCCGATTTTCGCCGTTCCTCCTCATTTCTTTTATAGATGACCTATGACCATGCTATTCTATAGCATGACGCTGGAAAATTTGCGAAAAACAGCCGATTTTTGCAATCATTGGTGGCAACAGAACGAAAAATCGGCCGATAAACGAACCGTCCATGGTCTGCATTATTCTTTAAGGACACAATAGCTAGAAGAAACCTCTATGGTGCCCATTCCCCTGATGCTCTAAGCACATTCTTATTTTGACTAATGGTTAATCCAGCCCTGTAAATCTAGTGCATGTTGAATATTAATTTCTTATCAGGAAACCGGTGTTGGTGCTGTATTTCTGACAGGCATGCCATGGCTGGGTAAGAGAAATCAAATTGTGTGAGCAAAACCTGTTGTCACAATAAATAATTTCTTGGAGTCCAGAGTGTTGTTCTTTGAGGTTTGAGGCATGGGTAAGACAGAGCACATGTGAGAGGTTCCCCAGTCAAAGAGCGGACAGCAAGTTTGTGCCATAATCATACATGACTTTGTTGGATTTCAGCTGGAATAGAATTATTCTAGTTGCTCTGGCCTTGTAGTGATCCTTTCCCCCATCCAAATTTCATGACAGCATTTTGCCTGAGACATCATGTAGACCCTTGAGAGCGTGGAGGAAACTTGCAGGTTCTGATGCTGAGTCAATTGATGAGACCAATGTAAAGGAAGGGATATAACTCATACAGCTGCAACCAGCCCCCGCTAAGCTGGCACCAAAAAGTTGAGATATATGGTCGGTGTTGCATCTATCCCATTCCTGGGCACTATAAGGCTGACCTATTGTGCAATGAATGATGTATATCTTTGATGCTCTAGCTTGCTGGGCCAATCTGTGGTTAGGGATATGCTGCCACTAGCAGCATGGTTCAACAATAGACACATTTTCCTCCATACTGCTTACAAGGGACAATAAAGGCTCTAATGTGGGAGCCCTTCTGCTGGAAACACTGCAACCTCCAGTAAAAATGTCCTGTAAACTTCTCTCCGAAAAAAAGAATAGGCAGATTTCTTTTAATTATGCCTATTATAACTATTTTGGCACACTCAGAGTACAAAGTGACAGATTTGACCCGATTGTCTGAATGTCTGTTTTCTCCCATGTTGAGGGCATGTGGCCTATTTGCTATGGGGACACACAAAGAAAAGGGGGAGCCAAGATCTGACAGGAAAGCCTGCGGGAGACCCTAGAAGAGGAGGATCTGGGACACTCTGTGCAATACCACTGTACAGAGCAGGTGAGTATAACATGTTTATTATTTTTGTTTTTTTAAAAAAAACCTGCCTTTAGTAACACTTTAAGGCTTTAAAATCACTTTAAGAAAAGTAGAATTTCCCTTGAATTATTTTTCTTTTAAGAAAAAATTACAAACATGACTACTTACCTGCTGTGTGCAGTGGTTTTGCACAGAGCAGCCTGGATCCTCCTCTTCTCGGGTCCCCTGCAGGCCCTCCTGGCCCCTCCCTCCTGTCAAGTGCCCCCACATCAAGCAGCTTGCTCTGAGGGCACCTGCTGCTCCGTGTGTCCATTCACACATGGAGTCATGGCTTAACCCACCCCCTATTTCTCATTGGCTGACTGGCTGTGATTGACAGCAGTAGGAGCCAATGGCTCCTCCTTCTGTCTTAACCAATTAGAAGAGGGAGTCCAGGGATAGCCGAGACTCCAGTGCACATCGCTGGATTGAAAGGGGGCTTAGGTGAGTATTAGAGGGGGGCTGGGGGGATGCTGCACAGAAAAGGTTATTTACCTTCATGCATAGAATACATGAAGGTAAAAAACATTAAGCCTTTAGAACCACTTTTTCAGGCTAAGAATGCACATTTTAACATGCAACACATTTAAATGCAACTTTTTTTGCCTGTTTTTCCAGGGAGACAGATAACGCTAAGGAGGCTAAAGTAGATTTAAATCCTAACTGGATGATGTTTCATTTGCTATTATGCATCATAAACAATTGGCAAGCATTTTTTTTTAAAACAAAAACTGTTTTCAGCTTTTTTAAAACCTTTTTTTTGCATTACAGCACTGTTGATCTCATCCAGCCTTTTTCTTACTGCCTCTAAACACTCACTACAGCATTGCCTGGACATCATTGCCCATGATCAGCTTTATAAATGTATTAACATTGTATACTCCTTATTAACCACTTGACCCCTAGAAGATTTACCCCCCTTCCTGACCAGGCCATTGTTTGCTATACAGCGCTGCGGTCCTTTATGTCAATTGCCGGTCATGCAACACTATACCCAAATTAAATTTCTGTAATTTTTTCCCCACAAATAGAACTTTCTTTTAGTGGTACATGAAGAGAACTATGATTTAATTGGTATTGCACATGACTGAGCCATTAATATTCCTGGCTATGTTCTCTTTCGGAGATACAGGGTACAGTAAATTAGAAAGGTGGTGGTGTCTGTTTATATGTGAGGAGTGATCTCAGAGCGAGTGTGATAAGGCTGAAGTATAATGGATGGAACTGCAAAGTTAATCATTGGAGTTTCTTAGAGGCTTCCCAGTGTTAATAAGGAGGTGGAGACTCAGCTCTTTGCACAGATCGAAAGGGCTGGGACAGTGATAATAATGGGGGATTTTAAGTACCCGAAAATTGACTGGAGTAATGGTACTGCAGGAACAGTTAAAAGGGCAAACATTTTTAAACCTACTACTGGACAATTTTATGGTACAGTTCATAGAGGCCCCAACTAGGAATGATGCTCTGCTAGACCTGGAAATCTCAAACCATGCAGAGCCTATTATGAATGTCCATATAAAGAACATTTTTGTAACAGTGACCATAACATGATTTCATTTATTGTTAGGTGTAAACAGCAAGCACATATGGGAAAAAATGCTCAATTTTAAGAGAGCTAATTTTCCAAGGCTGAGAGCTGCTCTCCAAGACTTAGACTGGGGGGGGGGGGAATATTGGCATCAATGAACACAACACAGAAATGAGAGTTCTTCAAAAAGACTGTATGTGAGCACACTGCAAAATATATTCCCATGGGCAACAAGTTTAAAAGGCTAAAAATCAAACCTATGTGGCTTATGGCCAAAGTTAAAAAAGCTATGGATAATAAGAAAAGAGCCTTAATTAAATATTAAAATGAAGGAACACTATCATCATTTAAACATTACAAAGAATATAACAGAATATGCAAAACTGAACCTTGGGGTACACCATTGACAACCCTGGACCATTCAGGGTATAAATCATTAACCACTACTCTCTAAATAGTAAGGACATGCAATGTCAAGCTGCGGTTTCTAGAGCGAGCAAAATCCTCTCTTGTATTAAAAGAGGTATAGACTCCAGAGAGAGAGAGAGAGAATTTTACCCCTGTACAAATCATTAGTAAGACCTCATCTGGAATATGCAGTTTTGTTTTGGGCACCAATTCACAAAAAGAACATTGGGGAACTGGAGAAAGTACAGAAAAGGGCAAGCAAACTGATAAGAGGCATGGAGGAGCTCAGCTATGAGGAAAGATTAGAGGAACTGAATTTATTCTCTCTTGAGAAGAGGAGATTAAGGGGGGATATGATCTCCATGTATAATACGTAAAGCTATTCACCTTGAGGTCATCACACAGGATAAAGGGGCACTCTTTATGTCTGAAGGAAAAGAAATGTAATCTCCAAACAAGGTTTCTTTACAGTAAGAGCTGTGAAAATATGGAATAGACTCCCTCAAGAGTTGGTTCTGGCCAGCTCAGTGGATTACTTTAGAAAAGGTCTGGATTCTTTCTTAGATACACAGAATATAACTGGATACTAACATTTGCAAGTAAAGTTGATCCAGGGAATATCTGATTGTCTCTCGCGGATCAGGAAGGAATTATTTCTCTGCAGGAGCAAATTGGATCATGATTTGCTGGGTTATTTTTTCTCCTCTGAATCAACTGTGGGTATAGGATTATAACTTTTTTTTTTAATGGTTGAACTGGATGGACTTTTTTCAGCCAGACTAAGTATGTAACTATATAGCAGCTACAAACTATGGTATATATACTGGAACTTTTAATTTATTTATACTAGTATTTGCGGCCATCAGCGACTTATAGTGGGACTACAATATTGCGGTGAACAATTGGACACTGACACTTACTAGCACTTTGTGGGAACCAGTGACACTAATACAGTGATCAGTGCTAAAAATATACACTGACACTGTACTGATGACAGGATACAGCTCTGCCTTGTTTACATAGGCAGAGCTGTGTTCTGTCAGTCTCCTTGTCAATCGGTTGGCCAGCACCTGCTGATCAGCTTCTGCTGTGGCCAATCACAGCAGAAGTGGCACCAGCGGTGTGCATGCGCACCCCTGACTAGGAAGTGCAGAACCACATTTATATATGTGATCTTGCATAGCGTAGCCATCTTGTAGCAGTTTATCAAACCCGTTAATGTAATGCACCCAAAATAAAACTTAGACTTGTGTAAAATTGTCTTTATTAGATAATGATTGAAACCTGTATTGCTTTGGTAATGCCTCAAGAGTTTGCAGAAGTCCCTTATGGCATTGGCAATAGATTTTTTTTTTTAGAGATTGCTATGGATAAACCAACATAGGTAAGATTAGAAGATACTTAAAACAATCATATAACTTTTACAATTAAATGTTTAGTACTACATGGAGTGTAGTTCAGTTTATGCGGTTTATATAAGGCAGAGAAGCAATATAATCTACAAATAGTAAAACGGAGACTTGGTGCCTAAAATGTAAAGCCTCCATCTCTATTCAACATATACAATACAAACAATTATTTAACCCGTGGGACTTTAAATGAGGCATGACATATATGGGTTATGCATTAACAATTTATTCAACAAAACATTTCAGTTGTTTATTTATTACAGGTACTTATATAGCACCATCAATTTACGCAGCGCTTTACATATATATTATACATTCACATCAGTCCCTAACCCTCAAGGGGTGTACAATCTAAGGTCCCTAACTCACATTCATGCATACACATACTAGGGACAATTTAGACAGGATCAGGGGCAGACTGACAACTCATGGGGCCCCGGGCAATAGGGGATCATGGGGCCCCTGTGTCCTTGCCTAAACTAAAAAAAGCCTATGAAAAAGGTACCAGGGGCATCTCATGGGGCCCCCTACTGACCCTGGGCCCTCAGGCAGTGCCCAAGTTTCCAAATGGTCAGTCCGCCCCTGGACAGGATCCAATTAACCCCAGTATGGGCGGAAACCACAGGACCTGGAGAAATCCCATGCAGGCACAGGGAGCACATGTAAACTCCAGGCAGGTGGTGCCATGGCTGGGATTCGAACCAACAACCCTAGTACTGCCAGGTGGAAGTGCTAAACATTTAGCCACTGTGCTACCCCAGTTGTTAATCCATAGATCCAACGTGTATTTGTTATATTTATAATACTCTCCTATAATAAAGGGGGGGGGGATCAATGCTATTTCTGCTGTTATCATTGGTTAATGAAATACCTCCATGTAGCTATTTTTGATGTACATTTCTTTAAAGAGGATATATTTAGGCACTTGTTCTTTTTCTATGTTTGGTGGTAAAGCATTGCTCATAGTTAATATACTTTATTATACTCCTCTTTTTCTGTCTGACAGGTCTATGTACTTGTCTTTGTTAGGATTTTATTTTTCCGATCCCTATCCATTGCCATGTGCAGCATCTAGTTGTCTTGTTGGGGCATCATGGACCCCTTTCACAGCTCCCGGGTCAGACACCCTGAGGCTTTTCTCATTTGGAGGGGTTACACCAATGTTTTTATACCAATTATCAAGCAGGGTTGTACTATTTCATTAACCAATGGAACAGCAGAAATAGCACTGATCTCCCTCTTTGTTATAGGGGAGTATTATAAACATAATGAATATAAAAATATTTTTTTCCATTTTGTAGCTTACAGACAATATGTGGAAGGCATCTATTCCTGAAGAAATGAAGATAATATTCATGAAATGCATTGAGTTTTAGGATGTATTCCCCCCTTTTTTTATTGGATGTGTTCTTCAAATAAACGTTCAATATAATATTTTAAAGAATTGTATGCTCTATGTTGATTTTTGTCAGAAAGTAAGAACCAACTTATTATTCTCAACCCTCTGATGTATGAATTATTAATTTCATGTTTTGTTGAAGAAATTGATAAAAGCTATGTCATGCCTCATTGAAAGCCCCAAAGGCTAAAAAATTGTTTTTGTTTATAAAGAATTTAATCTGCCTTTAGTGTAGCCTGACATTCTTTTGATTTGTCAAAAATAACCTTTTAGCAGCCATCTTCACCTCTGCATTCCTCAGGGTATATATAAGAGGATTCAATGCTGGTGTGACAACAGTAACCAGAACGGCGCTCATCTTGTCTTGTTCTAGGGAGTTGTCGTTGCTTGGCCCCAGATATGTTGACATTGCAGTTCCCATGTACAAGCAGACAACAGTGATGTGTGAAGTACAAGCCGAGAAAGCTTTTTTTCTGTCTTGAGAAGAGCGAATGTTCAGGAGATGCCTTCCAATAAACACATAGGAAATAATGATAAGAGGAAAGGTAATTATGGCCACAATGGAAAAAATAGCTGACACAAGGAGTTCAGTTAACTGCTTATCTGCACAAGCCAATTTCAAAACTGGTTTAATATCACAATAAAAGTTACTGATCTGCTTAGCGCTGCAGTAAGGCAACCTAAATATAATAGTTGTTTGTGACAATGAATACAAGAACCCAATGAGCCAGCTGCTAGCTGCCAACTGGTTGCAGGTACTTCTTGCCATGAGAAGATGATATCGTAAAGGGACACAGATGGCAACATATCTGTCATATGACATGGAAGTGAGAAGTAAAGCCTCAGTACTTCCCAAAAAATGGAAGAAATGTAGCTGTGCAGCACAACCAAATATTGATATATATTTGTCTCCAATGAGTAAGCCGGATAACATTTTAGGGACAGTAGTGGTAGAATAGAAAATGTCCAGAAAGGAGAGATTGCCTAGAAAAAAGTACATAGGCTTGTGTAAACTATTATCATGAATAATCAGTGTAACAATGCTGGCATTCCCTAATAAATTGAACACATAAAAGTGGAGGAATATGAAGAAGAGGAAAATTTGAAGCTCAGGGATATCAGTAATGCCTAGAAGGATGAATTCTTCTATAGCTGTAAGATTAGAACTTTCCATTGGACAATCTTTAGGAGGACCTAAAAGTCTATTATCAAATATTTCTTTAGGTATTCTGTAAAACCAGTTTTATTTTATTTATTTTTTTATTTATTACAGATACATTATATAGCTCTGTCAATTTACACAGTACTTTACATATACTGTATATTGTACATTCACATCAATCCCTGCCCTCAAGGCACGTACAATATAAGCTCTCTAAGTCAAATTCATACATACACATACTAGGCAAATTTAGACAGGAGCCAATTAACCCAACAGCAGGTCTTTGGAGTGTGGGAGCAAACCGAAGTACCTGAAGGAAACCCGCGCAGGCAAAGGGAGAACATGCAAACTCTGTGCAGGTAGTGCCAAGGTTGGGTTTCAAACAGATGTCCCTAGTGCTGTTAACCACTTATACTCCTTATAAAAAAGGGAAGCACGGTGGCTATTTACTTGTATTCAGTTGTATCAGTACGTAGATATTTGGCGCAAACATTTTGGTATTGCATGTTTGATTGACTTATCACTACGGAAAATCAAATGCACAATTTTTAAAAGTTAAAGTGGCTTAAAGTGTGTGCAAGGTCAAGACTATGTTTTAGATAGTTGAGAAGTATTAACACTCTAGCAGGTTAATTTTTTCTGCAAAGGAAAGGGAATTCACAATTGTCACTGGAACCAATATCACCATTGGATGATTTCTCTTCATTTCTTGCTCTGGTGGCAACTCAATCTTGTGGATTTCCCCTCACATTCTGTTTCAGTGACAATGATCATGATGAGACATTGAGGTGTAGATTTCTGGGGACATAGAAAGCAGTGGAAATGTGAATAAATATTGTCTTTACACACACTTAAAGTAGTTGTAAACCTCAGACATTAATTTAAAGCATATTGTTCTACAGTGTGTACTTTTCTCAATTAAGAATACTAAATGTCATTTATATCTGCTATCGCCTTCCTCTGCTATCTGTATGAGGGACTTCTGACAAGTTTTCCTGACACCAGAGAAAAAAAGAGTGACCTCCAGTACCCAGCTTGTGAGTGACAGCCTCAGTTCTGTTACTATGTGCTGCTTAAAGAGGAGTTTGTCTCTTTCCATCTATAAGCTCCTAAAGTTCTCCTCTCTGAGCTCTGCAGTATGTAATTTCAGCTCCCCAAGCCTGCTTTCTGAAAGCTCAGATAGCTTTAGAAAATCTGGACTTTGAATGAATGTAGAGAAGAGAAGACTGCAGATAAACAGGAACAACTTATTCAACACTTGTTCCAACACTGTGTATCACCTGAATCCAGTTCAGTTGAGGATCAAACTAAGGAAACAATAGGGATGGATAATAAAACATTACTACAGAACAAGTCCAATTGAATGTCACTAACACCTACTAGCTATACCATGACCTTTGTAAATAAAAACCTTTACAGACATAAATAATCACTAATACTTACAATCAAGTGAGCTTACATGGAATAAAAATACAGCTTTTGAAAGGATTTAAAGATGTGGTTAATTTCTATCTTATTCAAATTTCTCCTGGTTTTTTCAACTTTAATATGCATGTAAAAAGTGAAGCTGGGATGACAAAGAATGCTCCAATCACCCTTCCTTATATAATGCAGCTTCAATGATATTTCAGGGATCTGGGAATTGATCTGTCACAAAGCGTCCAAGTGAATAATACAAGATGTTCCTGAGAGAAATGAATCAGTAGAGACTAATTAATGCTCTGTTTGCTCCTCTGTTAATTCTGACATGTTTGCCCCCTGCGTTTCAACAATATTGGTTTTAGACAAAGGCAATAATAAATTATAGTTTTATATACAAAGGCAATAATAAATGATAGTTTGATAGTTGGTGTTGTTTTAACCTTCTTATCAATGTCATCAGTACAACTACAGTAGCCAACAGAAGGTGTCAGGCCCCAACTACTTCCCAGTCAAGACTTCCCACATCACTGATAACATGGTCTGAGCTTTGGTCTGATTTTGTTGCCAACACTAAAGTATGGACCATCAGTGTTATACAGTATGTAAGAGTAGACTTAGTAAGGGCTCATGTACACGGGGCATTTGGAAAACTCTTCTTTTTGTATAATAACAAATTTTATTGGTTTTCACACACATACATATATATATATACACACACACAAACAGTAAATTGAAAAAGCAACACAGGAGAAAGAGGGAGCACATCGATGGTGAAATCTGCATGGTTACAAACATAATGTCACATAGCAACAGTGGGGAGGCCATCAGAACCGTACATTTGGAGAAAGGCGGAAGGAGGTGAAATTATCCCATGGGTGACACACTGCCTCGAACACAGCAATTGAACGGACGTGTACAGCAGTCAGGTATTCCATCTGTCTCACATCGGCAATAATTTTAACCAGAGTTGGCATCGGAGGTATAGAGGACAGCCAACACATAGGAATGGGGGTAAGGGACAACCCCTAAGTATCCACAGGAGAACACCCTAGAATGAGGAGGACGAGGATGTTGTGGAGTACGTGAAAGATGCTTCCGGCCCCCACAAACTGGTGTACAAATCTTGTTGGGGGTAACGGAAGAGCGAGATGGGGTAGGCGGTAATGAGGAGGCATCTTCTGATAAAGGAGGTAGTCCCAATTGCTTCAGAAAGGAGTCTGCCTCTAAAAGATCCCATAGGATAACTTGGGAATTATCTTTGGAGACGACCAGCTTGAAGGGAAACCCCCAGTGATAGGGGACACGATGATGTTGAAGATGTGTGGTGACTGGCTGCAGCGCCCGCCGTTTGGCCAGAGTAATCAGAGAGAGATCATAAAAGAGCTGGAGCCTGTCCCCTTTAAATTTCAAGGAAGGCTTGTTGCATACGGAAGCTAACAAGGCTTCTTTGCTTTAAAAAATATGAAAGCGGACGATGACGTCGCGTGGTCTGGTGCCGTAAGCAGGTCTAGGGCCTAGTGATCGGTGGGCTCTGTCCAGGCGCCAATCTGGAACCATGGGGGCGGTTGCGGTGAAGAAGGACAAAAGATGTCGGTGGAGTTGGGAATCAGCAATAGATTCAGACATACCACGAATATGGATGTTCTGCCGGCGTTCCCCATTTTCCAAATTTTCTTGTTGGAGCTGGATTTGTGACAAAACGCGTATCTGAAACACACTATCTTCTTCTAAGACATGGACGTATTGCACCAATTCGTCAAATTTGTTCACCAACTGATCCGCACGTTCACCGATCTGGGCTATTTCCCCTCTAAGATCCAAAGCCAATTTGCCCACTTCAGGGGATATAGAGGTGGTAATGTTGAGTAAAAAAACTTGTAGTTTTTCCTCCAACGCAGATACCGTGAGAGGCGACACATGCGGAGTGGAAGGAGCGTAGGCAGGATGATTCAATGAAGGGTGTTCTAATGCCCCCCCTATCAGTGTCAGGGGCTTGGGATCCTCCATCTGGGGGTTAGGAGACATTGGTGATGCTGGCTGCACAGTGTAGTTTGTAGTTCAGTACCTCCGGCCACCACTGGGGGCCCGGAGCTCGTTCCCGGGGTCGCGGCCGTAATTGAGCCCGGGGATTGCGGCCTATTGAGGAACCGCTGCAGCGGGGAGGGCCGCGGGTCACGCGGTGGTGGGGAGGGGGGCTTCCAGCGCCCGATCTTCCCCATTATCTCTCCCCTTATATGCTGAGCCAGCTGCAGGGCTGGTATGACTCACCCAGGGATGCCTGGAAGCGGACGTTGTGCCGTGGGTGAGTTGTTAAGACCAGGGAAGCACGGAGCTTCAGATTGATGCAACTTTCATCGTCCATGGTCGTGCATGTGCCCCTGGAAAACTCTTCTGAATGATGGTAACTGACTGCGAGAAAACGTAGGTTAAAAACCATCAGTTTAGCCGCGTTTGCATACCGCGTTTATGTGCGTTTGCGTTTAGAAGCTTTTTTAAAAGATAACCTCAGGAGACATTCTCGAATGCCCAGAATGCACTGAAAAATAGTAATTTTGAGAGAAATAGAGAGAGCAGAATGTGTTGAGATGACCTGACCTGTGTTTTCTGGTTGTATTCACTATGGATCCCATCATGAGCATAATGCAGCACGTTCTACGATGTTTTCCTTCACGCAAAACCTGCAAAGGACTGCGCTGGTGTGCTAGGTCCATTTGAATACATGGAAAACGCTTTGCATGCATTTCTGATGATGAAAAAAGGCTCTAGACAGCATCTGGATATGGAACAGTTAAAAAACGCTTCTAAGCGCAAACTCTTATAAACGCGGTTAGCCGTGCTTACACGCGTTTACAAGTGTTTGGCATTTGACACACCGGTAAAATCTACTTCTGAACGCAAGTTTGGTGCGTTAAAAAAAAACGACTGTAAACTCAACTGCCTGTAAACGACTGTAAATGGCTATGTGTACATGGACACATAGGAAAACATAAAGGAGAGTTCAGGGGCTGTTGAAAAAACCGCTGAACAGCTCCTGAGCATCGGTTTAGGAGCTGCAGCCCTAAATACCTGAACATTAAAAAAAAAAAAAATATATATATATATATATATATATATATATAGCCGCTTAACAATCTTTAAATGAAGTGGCTGCATTAGCTTTCTTTTGTTCAAGGTATTGTTCCTTTATTGTTACCCGATAACCCTGCTAGTAGCACACTTTCTGACCTAAGGTAACAACGCTCATTCATTCACTGTATCTATGAAGGGATCTATGGCCATCACCCCAGGACTGGACTACAGAGACCTTCTTTTGTCCTCTTCTCCTCAACATAAGTGGACAGGGTTTTGCAGTATTTATAAATAAGAAAGAACAATAGAACTGATAATTTCTTAAGCTATCTGCATTTGCTACAATATCAGCTGAAAAGATTTCAGATAAGATCAATAGTTTTTTTTTCTAACTTACTAACCACTTGAGGACTGGCATGTTGAATCCCCTTCCTGTCCAGGCCACTGTTCAGTTCTGTCACACTTTGAATAACAATTACTCCGTCATGCAATACTGCACCCAAATGAATTTTATATCTTTTTTTTGTGGCATTTTATCACCATGAAAATACATTTCATTGGCCTTGTACCCTGCTCTGTGATTCGCGGTGTCCATTCATTTTTTATTTTCTATATTCACATTTGTACATATGCCATTGTGTTTTAATTTTTTCATATTACTGTGATAAACAATTTGTTGATTTATTTTATTCATGTGGTACATGTCATTATTTATTATTGCAATTGATGATATACAGTTGTGTCCAAAATTATTCAACCCCCAATGCTGTAAAGGGGTTTAGGGACTATAGTGTACATTTGGAATTGTATTCAGAATCAAATCCTACAAGGACGTTGTAACTACCCAAATGCAACTAAAATGACATCAATTGTTTATGTAATACAGTAGTAAATGGTTCTTATGTGGTTTCTTCATTGCCACAATTATTCAACCCCTTAAAGACTACCACTCTGAAGAACAGAGGTTCATACAGGTGCTTTCCATCAGGTATTGAAAACACCTGTGGATGTCACCGAGCAGCAATCAAGCATAATAAGCACCAATTAGGCAGCTTTAAAATGACTGTGATACTCAGCTCCTTCTAGACATTTACTGGTGTGGTTACAAACATGGTGAAGGCAAGAGAATGGTCCAGGAAGACAAGAGAAGAGGTGATTTCTCTTCACAGGAAGGGCAATGGCTATAAGAAGATTGCAAAGATGTTAAACATACCAAGAGACACCTTAGGAAGCATCATTCGCAAATTCAAGGCAAAGGGCACTGTTGAAACGCTACCTGGTCGTGGCAGAAAGAAGATGCTGACTTCGACTGCTGTGCGCTACCTGAAGCGTAGAGTGGAGAGAAGTCCCCGTGTGACTGCTGAGGAACTGAGAAAAGATTTGTCAGATGTGGGTACAGAAGTTTCAGCCCAGACAATAAGACGCACACTGCGTAATGAAGGCCTCCGTGCCAGAACTCCCAGGCGTACCCCCTTGCTGTCTCCAAAGAATAAGAAGAGTCGACTGCAGTATGCCAAAAGCCATGTGGACAAACCACAAAAGTTGTGGGATAGTGTTCTGTGGACTGATGAAACAAAATTAGAACTGTTTGGGCCCATGGATCAACGCTATGTTTGGAGGAGGAAGAACAAGGCCTATGATGAAAAGAACACCTTGCCTACTGTGAAGCATGGTGGAGGGTCAATCATGCTTTGGGGCTGTTTTGCTTCTGCAGGTACAGGGAAGCTTCAGCGTGTGCAAGGTACCATGAATTCTCTTCAGTACCAGGAGATATTGGATGGAAACGTGATGCAGTCCGTCACACACCTGAGGCTTGGGAGACGTTGGACCTTTCAACAGGACAATGATCCCAAGCATACCTCCAAGTCCACTAGAGCATGGTTGCAGAGGAAAGGCTGGAACATTTTGGAGTGGCCATCGCAGTCACCAGACTTAAATCCGATTGAGAACCTCTGGTGGGACTTAAAGAAAGCAGTTGCAGTGCGCAAGCCTAAGAATGTGACTGAACTGGAGGCCTTTGCCCATGAAGAATGGGCGAAGATACCCGTAGATCGCTGCAAGACACTTGTGTCAAGCTATGCTTCACGTTTAAAAGCTGTTATAACTGTAAAAGGATGCTGTACTAAGTACTAAGATTGAATGTCACTTGGGGGTTGAATAAAACTGATAATGCTGTGAGCACAGAAAAGACATTTGTGGTTATTTCATTATAACTGTTATGTTATATTTGTCTGACCTACAAGTGCCTCTTTAATGTAAATGTAAGCAAGATGACTGAATGATCAAAAGCAATGTCAAACTGGCCAAAACACTCAATTTCAGTGGGGGTTGAATAATTTTGGACACAACTGTATAGTAGATGTATGGGTATAGAGCAGCGGGTCGCGACCCCTTTGGGGGTCGAACAACCCTTTCATATGGGTCTCCTAAGACCATCGGAAAACACATATTTCCGATGGTCTTAGGAACCGAGACACCGCTCCTCTATCAGTCTCCAGGCGGGTCCGCCCACATGCAGATACGTGCACATTTCCCTGGACCGCGATGTGTGCGTGGGATGACATGCCGCCCCTGTCATCTGGCCACATCCCCGGGATCACTCAACAGCTCCGCCTCCTTGCCAGTGATTGGCCACCGGAACTGTAGCTCAGGAGAGGCACACAGGTGGCCAATCACCAGCGAGGAGGTGGAGCTTGGAGAGGAGGCGCCGAGCAGCAGCGCGAAGATCAAAGGAGATCGAGCGAGGGAGCGGCCGGAGAAGGAAGACAGCTGACAGGTAAGTGTCTGTAGCATGCAGATGGTGCTGCTGCAGCCAGCTTTGCTGGCTGTAGATGGGAGAGGGAGGGAGCGAGCCCAGGCTGGAGCAGGAGTCAGCAAGGTAAGTATCATTGGTGTCAGTGGGAGGAATAGTGCCCCATCATTGGTGTCACTAATACCAATGATGGGGCACTATTCCTCCCACTGACACCAATGATGGGGCACTATTTCCTCCCCCCCCCCACTGACACCAACAATGGGGAACTATTCCTCCCCCCACTGACACCAACGATGGGGCACTATTCCTCTCCCCACTGACACCAACGATGGGGCACTATTCCTCGCCCCACTGACACCAACGATGGGGCACTATTCCTCCTCCCACTGACACCAATGATGGGGCACTATCCCCCCCCACTGACACCAATGATGGGGCACAATTCCCCCCCACACTAGTATCAATGATGGGGCACTATCCCCCCCCCCCTCCCACTGACACCAATGATGGGGCACTATTCCTCCCACACTGACACCAATGATGGGGCACTATTCCTCCCACTGACACCAACAATGTGGCACTATTCCTCCCACTGACACCAACAATGGGACACTATTCCTCCCACTGACATCAGTGATGTGGCACTACTCCTCTCACTGACACCAATGATGTGGCACTACTCCTCTCACTGCAAAATTACAGTTATGAAGTAGCAACGAAAATAATTTTATGGTTGGGGGTCACCACAACATGAGGAACTGTATTAAAGGGTCGTGGCATTAGGAAGGTTGAGAACCACTGGTATAGAGCATATGGTTTGAAGCACTAGATAGGATTGATTTATTTGAATTTAGCGTGGTATATTTCATGAATACACATTTTGTAGGGTGATTTTTATTACACTTTAAATGCCAGCTGCTTAGTGTTAGATGAAGGTTGTAGCACAAGATAGCTTATAAGAAACATTCGCTATGATAGATGATAACAGGAGGCCCCGTATACTGGAGCTCCTAGCATAAATGATTGTAATGTCACACACCTTTGTTTAGAAATTGCAACTAGATTTAACCACTTGGACACTTTTCACTTTCACCCTTCTCCTGCCCCGGTTATTTTTCAGTTTTCAGCACTGCTACACTTTGAATGACAATTACTCAGTCAGGCAACACTGTACTCAAATTTTATTTTTTATAACTTTTTTTTAGACAGATAGAGCTTTATTTTTGTGGTATTTAATCACCATTTTTTTGTTGTTGCTATATATAAAAAAAAAATACATAACATCTTGCAAATAAATAAGAAACTTGTTCAATGAAAACTATTTTTTCTCTTAAATTTAGTCAAAAATTTATTCTTCATTTCTTTGGTAAAAATAGCCCCAAATCAGTGTATATTATTTAGCTTGTGGTAAAGTTATAGAGTCTAGAAACTTTGGTATATATACTTGAAAATTGATTAGTCCTGATGTTCCGACTGCCTCTTTCCTTGAGGCCCAAAAATGTCACGGCAGTACAGATACCCCCTAATGACCCTGTTTTGGAAGGTAGACAGTTCAAAGTACTTAACCACTTCAGCTCGGGAAAGTTTTACTCTCTTCATGACCAGGCCATTTTTTGCTTTTCGGTACTGTGCTATTTTAACTGGCAATTGCGCGGTCATGCAACACTCTGTATGCAAATTAACTTTATATATTTTTTCACTTAAATAGAGCTTTCTTTGGTGGTATTTAATCATCACTGGATTTTATGTTTTATTAAATAAATGAGTAAAGACTGAAAATGAAAAAAAAAATACTTTCTGCTATAAAATATATCCAATAAAAAAAAATGTTATTTCTTCACAGATTTAGGCCAAAATGTATTTTGGTATAAAAAAATATCAATTGGTGTGAGTGAACGTTATAGCATCTATAAACTATGATATATATACTGGATTTTTTTTTTTTTATACCAGTAATGGCGGCAATCAGCAGGCAGTTGCATGATGAATAAACAGGCATAGGATCAGTCCAGGCAAACATTTAGTCAATAAACAGGCAAGGGTCAGTACAGGTGGCATCCAGAGGCAGAACAGGACTGTTGTGGTAGTGGTCAGGAATTATTTTGCTGGCTACCCTGGCTTTGGTGACAGATCAGGGACACTGTTGCTGGCTGCACTGGTCTGGAGACATTATCACTGGTGTAGTGGGGATCAAGAACACCATGACTGGCTGTACTATTAGGCCTTGTTCACACAATGTGTATCGATGCGTACCCCCTTTACTCATGCACATGTTTACTCATACACACGTGTTCCATGCATCCCTGTGCAGGCAGTCCAATTTTTGTCTATTAGTATGCAGCAGCCGCATGGACACAATCATCTGACATTCATGTGGTTGCATGTCCTCAAACACACACTGTGTTTGGGCCCATGCAGCCACTGTGTCCCACAAAAATGGAACTGCCTGTATGGCAATGCAGGGAACATCTAGGTATCCCCGTGAAAGTAAACATGGCCCTCTCAGGGGGTATGTTTGACATGTCCCATGTGAAGGTCTTATGGTGACATGGAACTGGTGTTGGCAGTGTTCAGGGACACTGTGTCTAGTTGAACTGGTATGGTGAGTGTGTAAGGGCTTGTTTACACTTGTGGTTGGGAGGGCAATAAAACCCCGAAGTTGAGTTGCACTGTTAATGGCCCACATCCATCCTCTCTGTAGCTGGGAAGGTAGCCCCTGGGAGTATACACATGCCACATCAGGAATTATACCCCCTGCTCAAGTGAACTGGGCCTCACTGTAACAGCTCCGCAGCCACTCACAATGCACATGTTTGAGGTGCTGTAGTCCAGCACACAGGGGGTTAAAACTGTTTAATTCTCTCTGAATTATAAAGTATCTTACAGGTAATGGTGCATTAGTAAGGTGTAGATAAAAAAAAAAAAAATACAAGCATAAAGTATGTAGTGTACCCAGGGTATTTGAAACCCAAGGAAAACATTATTGATGGTTTATTCTGATCTGTACCTGGGGTTCATTGGGCTCACAAAGTGCTTTGCAGGTTTGCCACCACAAAAATGGAACAACCCATAATGCAGCGCATAGCCTTTGCCCTTGATCTAAAAGTTACAAGTAATAATTTAAAGGAATAGATAACCCAGCCCCTCTAAAATGGTTGGCTCAATGTAGCAATATTATCAGTGTGTGTTGTGGTTAGGGATAGTTAACAAATCTTTATAGCGAGAGATACTGGACTTTCCTATTGTAAGCTCCTTCTCCTCCTTCGAGGCTCACTGCATCCGGCTCTTCTCACCCACCCCCCTAAGGATCGCAGTGATCTACAGGCCTCCCGGATTCATACCCCGCTTCCTGGATGACTTCGCTGCCTGGCTTCCCTTCTTCCTCTCCTCTGAGCTACCAACCATCATCCTCGGGGACTTCAATATCCCCATCAACGACAACAGCCCGGCTACTTCCCAATTCCTCCACCTAACCTCCTCCTTCGCGCTCACACAGCACACTCAATCCTCCACCCACATCATTGGGAACACCCTGGACCTCGTCTTCTCCCACCTCTGTACCCTCAACCAGTTCTCCAACACCCCCTTCCCTCTCTCCGACCACCACCTCCTCACGTTCTCCATCTCCCCTTCCCCTAACTCCCCCCCCCCAGAGCGCCAAACCATCACCAGCCGCAACCTCTGCAACCTGAACCCGGCCCCCCTCCACTCAGCTGCCGACCGCCTACACGACAGCATCCTTCCACTGTCTTGTTCTGACCTAGCCACTAACACGTACAACGACTCACTATCAGCTATCCTAGACTCTCTGGCACCCCTAACCACACGCTACATCAAACCCAGACCGCTCCAACCATGGCAGAACGACCACACTAAATGCCTCAAACATCGCAGTCGTGCGCTGGAGAGACTATGGCGCAAAACCAGGTCCCCCCGTTCATTCTCCCTCTACAAATCTGCCTTCCTCACTTACACCTCCTCCCTCCACGCCGCCAAGCAGGCTTACTTCGTAAACCTGATTAACACCCTCTCCTCCTGCCCTCGCCGACTCTTCTCCACCTTCAACTCCCTGCTCTCTCCCCCCCCCTCCTCCACTCAGTACCTCACTCACCGCCCACGAGATTGCCACTCATTTCCACAACAAAATTGATGCAATCCGTCAGGACATAGTCAACTCACAATCTACCTCCCCACCTAGCCTCCCCCCCCCCCTATCTCCCCCTCATCTCTTCCCTTCTCTGACCTCGCAACCGCACTGCCCCCCTCCACACCCAAGACCCCGCTTACCGTAACCCCACCAGCTCTGCACTCCTTCAGCCCCACTACCACTGAGGAAGTCACCAGGGTCTTCTCAGAAGCCCGCCTCACTACCTGCCCCCTAGACCCTATCCCCTCTCGACTCCTCCAGTCACCCCCCTCTTCCCTCATCTGCTCCCTCACCCACATCTTCAATCTCTCCTTCTCTACCGGCGTATTCCCCTCCCCCCTAAAGCATGCGCACATCACCCCCATACTCAAAAAGCCCTCCCTGGACCCCTCTGACCCAAACAACCTCAGACCCATCTCCCTGCTGCCACTCACTTCCAAACTCCTGGAGCGCTTAGTCTACAACCGCCTAAGCGCCCACCTAACTGACAACAACCTCCTTGATCCACTACAGTCCGGCTTCCGTCCCCTACACTCCACCGAAACTGCCCTCCTCAAAATCACCAACGACCTACTAACCGCAAAAGCCAAAGGCGACTACTCTGTCCTCCTCCTCCTGGACCTCTCCGCGGCCTTCGACACAGTTGACCACCCCCTCCTCCTTAATAAACTATTCTCCCTTGGCATCAGAGACACCGCTCTCTCCTGGTTCTCCTCTTACCTATCCCGACGCTCCTTCAGCGTTTCCTACAATGGTGCCACCTCCCCTTCCCTCCCCCTCTCTGTTGGGGTCCCCCAGGGCTCTGTCCTTGGACCCCTTCTCTTCTCCATCTACACCTCCTCCCTTGGCAAACTCATACACTCCCACGGCTTCAACTACCATCTCTATGCTGATGACACTCAAATTTACCTCTCCACCCCTCACCTCACCTCCACTTTCTCCGCCCGCATCACTCACCTCCTAAACGACATCTCTGACTGGATGTCGCTCCATTTCCTCAAACTCAACCTCTCCAAAACCGAGCTTCTCGTCTTCCCTCCTGCCCGCGCCCCCCCCCATCCTATCCATCACTACTAACATCACCACCATCAATCCCGCCCCGCAAGCCAAAGTCCTTGGAGTCATTCTGGACTCTAACCTCTCCTTCCAACCTCATGTCAAATCACTGACAAACACATGCAGGCTCCACCTCCGCAATATCGCCAAAATACGCTCCTTCCTTACCCCAGACACCGCTAAACTACTTGTGCACTCCCTGATTATCTCACGCCTTGACTACTGCAACTCCCTCCTCACCGGTCTACCCCAGTGCAGGCTCTCCCCGCTTCAGACCATCCTCAACTCAGAGGCTAGACTCATCCACCTCACCACCTGCTCCACCTCTGCCACCCCCCTCTGCCTCTCCCTCCACTGGCTCCCTATCGCCCAACGCATCAAATTCAAACTACTCACTCTGACCTACAAAGCCATTCACAACACTGCCCCTAACTACCTCACCAACCTGATACCCAGGTACCACCCTACCCGTACCCTTCGCTCTTCACAGGACCTCCTTCTATCTTGCTCCCTGGTCTCCTCCTCACACGCACGTCTGCAAGACTTCTCCAGGTCCTCCCCCATCCTCTGGAACTCACTACCCCAATCCATCAGACTGTCACCTTCCCTCCTCACCTTCAGGCGCTCCCTGAAAACCCACCTCTTCAGGGAAGCCTACCCCACCCTCACCTAACTGCTGCTCTCCTTCATTCCTCCTACCACTCCATCCCCCACAGCCACTTCCTCCTGTACCACTACCCCCTCCCTCCTAGATTGTAAGCTCGAAAGAGTAGGGCCCTCTTACCCCTCGTGTGCTGTTCGTAGTTGCTGTAATGTTTCATGTATTGTCCCCCCCTCTATTGTACAGCGCTGAGCAAACCCTTTGGCGCTATATAAACTCAATGTAATGTAAAAATGTAAAAAAAGCTGTGATTTAAATGCTGGCATTGGTGCACTGGTTTTCCATATCGCTTGTTTGACAATAGCTTTTTTTATTGGCACGTCAAAAGGCCAAAATTAAATAACATTGGGGTTTGCCACCAAGTTCTGTAAACGTTGAACTTTACCCAAAATTCGTAAAATGGTTTATTATCTGAACTGGAAAAATTCACTCATTCCTATTCTGCAATACTTTTCGTGGAAAAAGCAGCAAAAACAAATGAAAACCAAAAAGTAGACATCTATGCTGATTTTTAAAGCAACCAGTGCTGAATACATAAAAGTTATGAAATAAGTATGGTACTAAAAATGTACAGAGCAAATATCTACAAACACAAATTCAAACCCAACTTTATCAAAAGACAGATCCAGGCAGCCAAAGCTTCAAACTGAACCCTTCTCACTCTCGCACAGCAAAGGAAAGTATATCTTCATTCTTCCATTTTGTTGATCAACAGATATCATTCACATTTTAATTAACATGTAATTCAAATCAAGTTGCAGTCCAGGGCTGAAAGTCTCTGTTCAACTGATGGGAGCTCAGTTTTCATTGTCAAGATTACAATAAACATGAAAAATAAAATGAATACATAAACTAGTGAGATGTGTGGCTCTAACTACAGTATACTGTATGTATAAGGTTCATCTACAGTTTTAAAAATCAAATTTTTCCACATAACCAACCAACTATTTTTCTGGATAACAAATCAGCTCTTATTTGTCAGATAATTGAAAGATGATCATTTAACTGAGATGAATTCTAGTGCCAGTCTCTGCGTAGTAAGGAAAATCAAAATGTGTCCACTTAAAACCTGTATTTGGGTTGAATTTGGCTTTAAATCAAGGCATAACTATAGCCATAGCATTTCATATAGCTGCTGTAGGTCTCAGGGATAGGAAAAGGCTAAACTATGGGTGGCATTGGGACAGAGAATCTGTATGCGTGTGAAGATAACACAAATCCGCTACTGTATCAATAGGTGAAGTAAAGGTGGTAGTTGACAACAACCATGGTAAGATGAAGTCTCTGATGTAAAAGATCTGATATTAAAGACAGAAGTATCTGGGATCATGCTGTCACTAGCCACAGATCTTCCTTGTGTCTTCCCCATCTGTGAGTAAGAGTGGTGATGCACCAATATATCGGCAGCTGAAAAAAGGGTTATCGACAATTTGCCGATATAAAAAAGTTCCAATAATGATAGTTGATTACAATGCAAAATTGTGTCCCATTGACGTCAATGCAAAATTGTGTCCCATTGACTTCAATGCAAAAGTCACATCCCGTTGACTTCAATGCAAAAATGCCCTTATTGACTTCAATGCAAAAACACCTCTATTTAAGCTTTTTAAATTTGATTTATATTTCATTTTATTTTCTTTCCAATTTGTGTGTGTTACTTTTCTTTGAAAGTCATTTTACGTTACTGGGTTGTATTTTTTAAATTCATATTCAATTAAATTCATTGTATTAATTAAAAAGTCAAGTATGATACAATTGGACAGTTTTTGACCAAGTGCATCCTGAAATTTCAGTTTCGGTCCAGAATTTTCATTTTGGTGCACCACTACTTAAGAGTTTTTGGCCATCCCTGACAGAATTTTGATATTAACCTTTCATGAGTCTAAAAAGCCCTTCAGCTAAAAACAAATGCAGTCTGCCAATCGTAGTTTTTATTAGATTTATAGAGTAATTGTGTATAGGAGCTTACGATGATTATTTTTATTATTATTAACTGACTTACTTGACTAACTGACTGGAAATAAAAAATCAGACTATTTAATATTTGCTGGCTAGGGTGCTTGAAGGGCTTAAAATTTACACCTAGAGCCTAAGATCTTATTCTATAAAAAGATACATTGATCTTGAAAAGGCAGGTGAAAAATGTTGGTAAGCTACTGAGGAGAGAGTAGTAAGAAGGAAATTAAGGTAAAAAATGAATTCTATGCACAACTGCTTTCCTCTGGTAGGTTATATCTCAGCACTGGACCCTAGGTTGACAGCTCTCAAGCTACATTTCCTTGATTTAGGCATACTTTATGTTAAGAATAATTACACCAATGGAAAAGTGTTCCAATTGACACTGCCAAGAGAAAGGTTGCATGGGGACCTCATCAAAATGTTGCAGTGGTGTCCCATGAATTGTAACTATGCTTAGCACTCTGTGGAGTTGCACTTTAATTAATCATGTTAAGATACTGATACACATATGCAACTTTGTTACCTTTCAATGCAATCTGAAATTCTGATTTCTGAAAAATATCTTTTTAATTGACCGCTTTACCTCTGCATTCCTCAAGGTATATATAAGAGGATTCAAAGCTGGTGTAATAACAGTAACCAGAATAGCACTCATTCTGTCTTGCTCTAGAGAGTTGTCAGTACTTGGCCCCAGATATGTCATTAGTGCAGTTCCGATGTATAAAAAGACAACTGTGAGGTGTGAAGTACAAGTAGAAAAAACTTTTCTTCTATCACGAGAAGACTGGATGTTCAGAACATGGCTTCCAATAAACATATAGGAAATAATGATAAGTGTGAAGGTACTCACAGCAACAAGAGCAAATATAATGGAGGTGATGAGTTCACTCAAATGTGAATCTGCACAGGCCAGTTTTAGAACTGGTTTAATATCACAATAAAAATGACTGACCTGCTTTCTGCTACAGTAAGGCAATCTAAATGTTATAATTGTTTGTGAAAATGAGTAGAGGAACCCAATGATCCAGCAACTTATGGCCAACTGAATACAAGTAGTTCTTGCCATGAGAAGATGATACTGAAGAGGATTACAAATGGCAACATATCTGTCATAAGACATAGAAGTGAGAAGTAGGGCCTCAGTACTTCCCAAAAAATGATAGAAATGTAGCTGTGCAATACAACCAATTATTGATATTCTTTTGTCTCCAATGAGCAAGCCAGATAGCATTTTAGGGACAGTAGTGGTAGAATAGAAGAAGTCCAGGAAAGAGAGATTGCCAAGAAAGAAGTACATTGGCTTGTGAAGGGCATGATCAAGAATAATCAGGGTGAAAATGCTGGCATTCCCTAATATGTTGAACAGATAAAAGAGAAGGAATGAAAAGAAGAGTAAAATCTGAAGCTCTTGGACATCAGTAAGACCTAAAAGGACAAATTCATCTATAGCAGTGTGATTTAACCATCCCATTTGACAATCTTTAGGAGGACCTAGAACACATGAACCAATTATTTTGCTTATTGTTTATGCAGTAAAAGTCTTTATATGAGCAGACAGCAAGGACAGTTTTAATTAGCTTTTTAGGTACTGTGGAGGAAGTGTTCTGTTTCCAGAGCTTGAATCATGGTCACACAGTGAAAATTTTGATTTGTGGGCTCATGCTCTGATTATTGAATAATTTTTCTTTCGCTTAACCCATACATTTTTAATAGGGAATATTATGCACCCATCATGTGAACAGAAATGTTCCTAATAGAAAAGAGAAATGTCAGCGCTGCAGATAAAGGTGGCCCTATATAACAGAGTCCAATTTTTGGGCCGAGAGCTGGCTACCAATCATTCCTGTCTAATTGGAGATGGAAGATGTGTACAATTACCAATGGAGACCACAGTAACACACCTGTCTTGATGCCCACTTCAAATTAGGGAAATCAATAGTAAAATGAAAGCAAAGGAAGAAGGCGCACTGGCCAGGTGCATTATCACAAGACTCTTTAAAAACGTGTAAGCTACGCCCCATTGGATGGATGCAAAACAGTGTTAGGACTGGATTATTCTACATGCTTGTGTTCATGTACTTTTGTGAGTACATATGTACCTGCTTTTAATACTAAAGAGTCTCATGATATTGCATTGGGTCAGTGCGCCTCCTTCCTTTGATTTCATTTTACAAATGTACAGTGGCAGAATGTATGGAAATTCTCAACATGAAAGATATATTTGGGAAACCCAAGTGGTATAGACAATTTGTTTGTTACTGCAGGGTCAGATATATAAACTGAAAAAAGATTAATTTTACTATCCAATTGAAGGTAAATGATACCCAAACACATATCTCTAATTATCTTGCATGCTGACATAGAGCCTATTCATGCCAGCAGCTGCTTTACAATGGGAAGGCTGCAGCGGCAATGCACCAACTGCAGAGCATTGCACTGTTCACTTTTTTAAATTAACTTTATTGAAATGTCACACTGGCATTTCCTTAAGTTCCATTTGGCTGCCTCGCCATGTGAGGTGGTAGATTGCCTTGCACTGCGATGACAGTGGTGTGAACCGATTTGTTTCGCAGTGGGGCTGTGGTGGAACTGCACTGGAATAGCCATCCAACACAGTCCCATCACATCTGGTGTGAACGGATTCCTAATACCACTGAAGTGCAATCTGTGTCAATATCTGTGTCATACTACATAAATATCTGTGTTTAGAGACCACTGACACAAGTTCAGTTTTTATTAACACCTCCAATACATGGTCCAAAAAAAAAAAAAAGTAGGTTGGTGGGTAAATGGCTTGCATGCCATAAGTGGGGTCTGTGATTCTGAAAAATGATGGGATAATATTGTTTGTAGACACTGATTCATAAAAGGCTTGCATGCCATAAATGGAATCTGTGATTCTGAAAAATGAGGGGAAAATTGTCTGTAGACATTGATTCATGATACATAGCACATAGAGCATGCAAAATATTAATTTCTGGCTCACAGCAGTTACAATGTAAATGTAATGAGTCATATTTCCCAATACACAGTTGTCCTGAGCGTATTCGTCCTTGTTACTTTAAGACATAGAAATAGGTCTTTATATAGAGGAGATTGGGGGCAATGGAGACATATTAACTGAATTTATTATGGCGCAGAGTCTAAAAGCAATCCTCTAATAAAATAATCCTCAAAAAAATGTTCTCTGTTTAAAGCAGAAGTCAAGAGCAAGTGTTCACTTCCACAGCAAATCCAGGAAGAAAAAGTGTTTGTCCTGTGTTCTTAATTTCTAGGATCTGCAGGATAGAAACTTTATTTTTTTTACATTTTTCAGGAATCAGAGGAACATTAAAAAGCGATATGACAACAAAATTACATAATCTTACACTGTATCTTTTTTACACATCATTATTTTTCAATGCAAAGCTCAATCATTAGAGGCAATTTGTAAACTTTAGATTTTTAAAAATTGCTGTCTGTGAAAATAAATTTTACTTTGCAATGATGATGAAATTGCTTTGCAAGCCGACAAAGAATAAATCTCATTTGTGAATACTATTATGCTAGATAGGATGACAGACAAAGATACAGTACATATTAGAAATAATAAAGAATACTTACAAGAATTTATAGTAAAACAGATTTAAAAAATATTGATCTTGAAAAGATGTATCCATTTTTATATTTGTCGATGTTATTTTAAGACAATGCAGAAGAAAAGCTTAGGTAATATAAAAGCCACCATACTGACAAATGTAACTACAATCGAATGTATTAGCCATTGTCATCTTCACAGCAATCTAACATATTACTCGTCTTCATATTCATCATAGTTTTCTAGGAAGCTGCTCGGTTATATTTTATAGAGCATAGACAACTTGGGAATAAATTTGTCTGAATGCTCCCAGGGCAATTAGAGAAGCCACAAACTCAATAACCAAGTGTTATGGGAATGAATATCATAGGGAAAATTTTTATATGTGTTATTAATTCTTGTCCTTGGATTGGTCTTAAAACCTATTTATAAGAGCTTCTTAACCTCCCTGGCGGTATTCCCGAGTGTAGCTCGGGGTTAACTTTCAGTACCAGAAGCGGTAACCCCGAGCTATACTCGGGATTACCCTGCAGCGTTGCTCAGGGATTCCCTCCAGTACTTACCTTTTCCTGCATTCCAGCGTCCCCAGCCATCTTCTCCGGCCGATGCCGGAGTTCCTTCTGGGTTCCTTTCCCTGCGAGCATCGGGACATACGGGACGTACAGGGGACGGAACCGGCGGGAAATTCAAACATTTTAAAAGTGACATTCACTCAATACACTAAAATCTCATAGTATAACATTCCTGTATCAAACCATTTCACATACATTTTGTCCCGAGTGCTTTGTCCTGTGCCCTGCCTGCATTTTTACGGTTCTTTCTGCCTGGAAACTGAGAAAAGTCCATGGCGTCTAAAAAGTGTCCCTTTAGGTCAAACGCGATTTTAGACCAGCTAGAAAACAGCGATTCTGCAACTGAGCTCAGTGATGTGTGAACTTGGCGCTCCATTTCAAATTTCAGTGTTTTTGGTTTGATTACATTATTGAATTAAATTATTAATGTATTATTTTTTATGATTATTTATTATATTATAATTTATGATTTCATGTTTCAAATTTTATCATACCTGGGATGTTTACTAGACTCTTGTTCGGACAGATTTCAGTGAGTTATTCCTAAGAATTACAGGCCTACAATAAAAAAACAACATATTTCCATGCAAAAAAATGTACCGCTTTGAGCACAGAAATACTGACATAATCAGACCGCTAGGGAGGTTAAAGAACACCATAAAGAGGAAACTTTATGACATAAGAAAACCATATGTTCATGTAGAAATGTACAAACAGAAAAACTTTGTAAACAGGAGAGTCAGTGGTTATTGAAATCAAGTGTATAATAAAGTATGTATCTACTTGTTTCCAGTACCATTGCTGTGGAAAGAGTGTAGTTAATACATCCTAGACCGGATTTTACTTCCCCACTTACGGTAGGTGTCCCAACTAAAAAGGAGAGCACGTGTCCTGTAGATTTCCCATAAGATCTCCTCACCTTTGTGTCCTTTTTCATTGCCAATAGGTGACTGTGAAATGTCTAAGCAAAGGTGTCTCAACTAAGAGGGTTGAAGTACACCTAGCAGAATGCCCACTTATTCTACTTCGGCAGCAACATTGGGTTTAGCATGAAAACAACAATAGGAAAATAATTAGGTGCTAGAGAATTTAAACACAATCACACCCATATGAGATTAGACCATAAAATTGTGTAAAAGTCTCAAAAAAAAGTCCACCGTACCACCATGCAATATGTCTTCCATGCTCCTTAAGTAAATACTGTGCCACTGCCACCAAGATCCACACCTCTGTGTAAAATACTCACTGACACTCCTGTGACTCGTACTTGACTAAAGGTCAAAAACCACTTTATAATATAGCTATTCATCCAAGCATGCTGGCTATCTGTATTGTCTCCTCCTTATTCACTTGCAGGAAAATTCCCCTCCAATTCAACAACAAGCTACCAACCAGAGAAAGATATCTTATAGTGTAGTATGTTTATTCAGATATAAAAGGCATAACATTTCATAAAATGTACTCACATATTAATGTGTCTACAATTGGCACTCTTGAAAACAGCCATGTGCAAGTCGAGGTCCCTCCCGGGATCCACGTGCATTTCTCAGGGACCCCAATGTTTGCTGCGATCACTCGTGGGTCTGCGCATGCGTGGTGTGCCCGGCCGCACTAGTGTGCAAGCATTGGGACCAGGGCACCCACGATTGCAGCGGCGCTCGCGCATGCGCACTCACAATCGCGGGCGCGAGCCTGGCACCAATCAGGGAGCCCTATTTAAAACAGGTTAGGACTGTGTGTAAATGCCGTATGGTCTTACCTGTTTCCTGAGTTCCTGAATAGTAGATTGTCTTGTTGGCGACCCTGCCCGACCCTGATTTGCTGTCTGTCTCCTGTCTTGATCCCTGGCTTGTCTGACCATTCTCCTGCTTAACCCTGCACGTCCTGATCTCGTTTCTGAACCTGGCTTGTGACCTGTTTATCCCTCTGCCTGCTGATTTTGTACTACACCGCCACCACCGTTACCGACCCGGTCTGCCTGATGCTGCTCTTGTTACCTCCTCACATCAGGCTCTGACCTGCTATACACCTCTAACGGTGCTTCTACCACAGCTGGGTGAACCCAGGGGCCGTGACCTGGTCTTGGCCTGCTCCAAGTCCATCCCCACCATCAGGGGCCCTGGTGAACAAGCAGGTTGGGGCTTAGATTCCATGCCCTGGGGGATTCCGGTCTGTGCAGCGATTGAGGCTACCGCTGTAGGATCCCTAACAGCATTCCACTGGGCGGAAGATCAACACCGTATGGTGGCAGTTGGACAGTATTTACTCAAGCATGGAAAACATATTGCACGGTGGTGCAGTGGACTGTTTTGGGAGACTTTTACACAATTTTATGGTCTAATCTTATATGGGTGTGATTGTGTTTAAGTTCTGTAGCGCCTGATTATTTACCTATTGTTGTTTTCATTCATTTGTTGTTACACTATCACTATAGGAGGACAGCTTCGCGTGTATAGGGTTATTTGGTGTATAAGGGGGGATGGGCCTTTTATAATTAACCATTGGGTTTAGCATGTTACAGGTCCACTGTTACCCACACTATTGATCACAGCATGAGGAATAAGCTAGCATGGACTTATTCATACATTTGATTTGTAATATGCCACTCTAACACAGTTGCCTCCAAACTGTGGCCCTGGGGCTGAACTTGACCCTCTAGTTGCCTTTATCTGGCCCTGGGAGCAGTATTCCTTACACTAAAATCAACGATAGGGCATTGTTTACTCCCTTTGACACAAGGACATTTTCTACTCCCACTGACCACAGTGCAACCCTCCTAAAGTTTGAAGGACAGTAAGCTGACCCTTTATTCGGAGAGTTTGGAAACCCCTACACTTGACTCACCAGTTTACAGTGCCTCCCCCTTTGAGAATCTCTACACAAATACACAGTTGTTTGTCATGTAGTTTTCTATTTAGTCATATAAAGTAAATAAACGATTATGTTTTTTTTTCTTAGGTGGCAATATATACATATAATGAATAAAAAAAAGGAAAAGCAAAAAAAAAAAGTACAAGCAAATTTAAAGTTGACAGCGACAATTGTGAATTTTTATTACAAAAAAAATTAAACAAAATATTTATTTGTGCAAAATACATAACATTTAGATAAATCCAGGCGCATCCCATCTCTTTAAGACAATGACTGTGTGATGCTTGTACAGTAATTTCATTGTTCCTCCTGTTTCTATGCCTCTTGAGGGACATTTACAACATATCCTTAAAGCAATATTAACCACTTGTCTACCAAGCATTTTGGGGGTCCAAAAACTTCCCACTTCATCAGGGCATGTAAACAAATGGACTAGAAGTGAACTGAACCTTTAACCAGTTGCCTACTGGGCACTTTTACCCCCTTCGTGCCCAGGCCAATATTCAGCTTTCAGCGCTGTTGACTGACAATTGCGTGGTCATGCAACACTGTACCTATATGAAATTTTTATCCTTTTTTCATATACATAAAGATTTTTTTTGGTGGTATTCAATCATTACTGGGTGTTTATATTTTGCACTATAAAAAAAAAAAGAGCAAAACATTTAAAAAAAAAAGTGTGTTTCTATTATAAAATTTAGCAAACAGTTATTTTTTCTCTTTCACTGATGCGCATTGATGAGACTGCACTGATAGGCAGCACTGATGAGGTGGCACAGATAGGCAGCACTGATGAGGCTGCACTGGTGGGCATCGATGAGGAGGCACTGGTGATGCTGCACTGATATGCAGCAATGATGGTCACTGATAGGCAACACTGATGGATGGCACTGACTTGCGGCACTGCTGAGGTGCATTGGTGGGTGGCACTGCTGGACAGCACTTCAGGGCACTGATCATCAGTGCCAATCTGTTCCGTGACAGCTGCCCATTATCAGCAGTACTTTCCTCAAGCTGTGACAGCATGATGAAAGTGCTGCTGAAAACCGGCAACTGTATTTACTCCATGATCTGCTGTGTGATTGGACACACCTTATCACATGGTAAAAGGCCACTGTGACTGGCCTTTTACCTCATCACGTGATCAGCTGTGTCCATAGGACACAGGGATCATGGAGATCGCCAGGTGCGTGCCATTGGGGGCATGCGTGAGGGCATGTTCTGGGAGGATGTCATATGATGCCCTCCCAGAACTGGATAACAGCGCTGTAGGTGTCATTCGACTATAGCACAGTTAGGAAGTGGTTAAAGGCTTCATTTTTAAAAAAAATAACAATTACATCATACTTACCTGCTCTCTGCAGTGGTTTTGAACAGAGGAGCCCAGATCGTCCTCTTCTTGGGTCCTCCTCCAGCGCTCCTGGCCCCTCCCTCCTGTGGGCTGTCCCCAGAGGTAACAGCTTGTAAAAAACCTTGAGCCTTTACAACCACTTTAGGGACCACTATACATTAGCATTTTAATATGCATTTTTTTTTATCTCCTGCAGGACTGGATGAGAGGAGAGCACTGTGAGGCAGTCAAGGTATACTTTATTTCACAATATAGCCCTTAATTTTCTTAAGGAAACATACCAATATAATGACTTCATTGTTGAAATGCTACTTTACTGTGCAATCAGTAGGTTGTTGATTTAAGTGCTAAGTGCATTGGAGAAAGGCAGGGAAGGAAACAGGTCCTTCGAAATGTGTCAGTGAGTTTTCAAGACATCCATTTGAACAGATTCCAGTAGGCTGACCTTTGGGTTCCTGGGATATGTACAAAGCTTTAATTTACATTCTGTTGTGAGGATAGTTTCAACATTTTTATTTGTGAATAAAGTGCTGTGGATAATGCACTGGGCATTTGCACCCTTTGTTTGTTTGTACAGTTGCAAGTTTCCCTGATCTTAAAAGGACAGTATCATTAACATTACCCAGTCTGGACGGCACAGTGACAATTCTCTTTGAATAAATTTGGTCTGGCATCTCTGGGAGTTCTTAGCACTATGGTTTCAAGTTGTTTCCCTTTTACACTAACTTTATTGGGACAAAAGCTGTAAAATCCAGTCTGGACATTCTTCTGGGGACACTTCTTTTCCAAATAAGAACCAGGTATTTTAAAAATAATTATTCTAGTTTCTATGTTTTTTACACAAAACAAAACAATAGAATGTTGACTTAAAAATATGATTGTTTGCTTATAATACTCATAAAATTAAAAATCCACTAAAATGTTATACTACCAGAGTAAAATATTTTATAATAGTTTTTTGAAAATATGACTGTCAAATAGAAATTTCCTTAGTGCCTTTTTTACCTCTTTATTTCGTAGCCCATAGATCAGAGGATTTAACGCAGGAGTGATGACTGTAAAGAGTATTGCACTCATTCTGTCCTGTTCAAGTGAATCTTTTGTGGTTGGTCTCAAGTATGTGCTGAATGCAGTCCCGTAATACAAAAGGACAACAGTGAAGTGGGAAGTGCAAGTGGATAAGGCTTTATTTCTGCCTTGATTAGACTGGATATTCTTAAGATGGGTCGCAATAAAGATATATGATATAACAATTAAAATAAAAGTGCCAAGTGCCACAGTACCAGTGATTATAGTCACCAGACTTTCATTGATATGGGTGTCTGTGCAGGCCAGCTTGAGTAGAGGCTTGATATCACAGTAAAAGTGAGTGACCTTATTGGCACCACAAAATGGCAATCTAGAAGTAAGAACTGTGTGTGATAATGAGTACAAGAAACCAATGAGCCAGGAAGTGAGAGCTAATTGAATGCATGCTTCTTTCGCCATAAGGATATGGTACCGTAATGGGTTACAAATAGCAACGTATCTGTCATAAGACATTGACATAAGAAGCATGGCCTCAGTGCTACCCAAGAAATGAAATACATGGAGTTGGACTATGCAGCCTTGAAAAGATATCCTTTTATCTTCCATGATTAAACCTGATAACAACTTTGGGACGGTTGTTGTAGAGTAAAAGAAGTCCAAGAAGGAAAGATTGCCAAGGAAGAAATACATGGGGGTGTGAAGGCCATGATCGATAATCACTAATGCTACAATACTTAAGTTCCCAACAAAACAGAAGAGGTAGAACAAAAGAAAAGTAAAGAAAAGCAATATCTGCAGTTGGGGTAGGTTGGTGATTCCCAGAAGTGTAAACTCTGTGACAAATGTCTGATTCAGCTCTTCCACTGCTTTCTGCAAATTAAACTTTTTTTTAATAAGTTATGTGTATTTTAAGGTAATAAAATGTACATTTCAGTGACAGTGATTTTTGCACTAATAAGTACAAAAACACTTAATGTGGCTTTCATATCACATTTTACACTGCTAAAAACGAATTACACTTTGTGTTACTACACAGTTGAATATTGCCTATGTATATATTTTTTTCATTTTCATTAGCAGCTACAGTAATGCATTCAAGCTGCAGAAGCAACAAACGATGTATAAGTTGTTTTTATTATTTTAATGTACTAGTGTATTGAAGCCTTTGATAAAATTCTCTGTGCCGGAAGTATGTTGAAGATCCAAACTGATGCTAATCAAAGAGCGAACTTGAGTGACATGACTGCTGCACACTGCTCCAATTATCAACACTGCTTACTAAGAGTGAGCATTGTTTATTGGAGCACTGTGCAGGGGGCATGTCAGATTAATGGAAGTCCTGACTGCTAAGGTTTGTGTTGAGCAGTGGTCCAACCTCTGACACAGGTAACATTTACCAAGTGCTGAAGCACAATAGTACATGAAAAACATAGAAATAATATATCTGTGATTGTCACCATGATTGGGTGATTCCGTCAGAGATCTGCTTGCTCACTGCTGAGATCCAGGAACAAGAAAATATATCCGAGCATTGCATGCAAGACTAGGTGACACAGGCTTAGATGCCAAAATGGAACTACAGTACTTTATTCAACAAAAATCTCAGGTTTTTATACACTTCACAAATAGGTGCAGTCCCCACATGAACAATAAACACAAATATTATACATTAGGATAAACTTCCCACGCTGATTAGGTAACACGGTGAAGCTGACATCAGAGTAATCTCATCAGGCAGGAGCCTCAAAGAGGATTTGCCAACAAACAAACAATAGGTGACTCAAGTAACTCAATTAACAATGGAATGCACATCTAGACAGCACACAATGGGGGAAAGACAGTAAATACATAACACCTAATAACCAGATTACATCAAGAGTCATCAGCATCAGGTTTGATTTAAGCTGATTATATTAACATCTTCTTAGATTCTCTGAGACTAGGAAAGGGAGGGGGTTTAAGCAGTCAATGCTGGTTTGGACACAGAGACCCCAAATCTGTATCCTGGCCCTCCAGGTCTGTGTGTTTTGGGGAGACATGGACTTGAATCCGAAGTAAACTTCTCTACAGGTTCGCCCAGGCACACACCAAAGATTAGAGCCCCCTCAGATGCCAGGGCCATGGTCAATATGCAACAGCCTAGCCTGCAGTCTCCCCCAAAAGCCCCTGTGTCCAGGTTGGGTCTGTCATAATATCCTTTAGACTCCATTTACATTAGAGCACGATTTCCTGTGCGACTTTGGAGTGTGACTCTGATGTGTCTTTTGGTGTGAATTTGATCCGACTCTACATTCTCTGGACCAAAGTTGCATCAAAAGTAGCACAGGCACCTCTTCAAAATCGCCGTAACTTGAAGCCGCACCAATTTGAACTGGTGCCATTGAAAAGGATGGACTGCAACTTGTCATGCAACTTTAATGTACAAATGTAAATGGAGCCTTACTCTTTATACAGCCTGATGGTTTACATAAATAAAAAGGAAAGGTTCAGCTAAGAACCTTTTCTTGCCTTTCTTCTTTTACTTCAGTTGGGGTAGGTTGGTGATTCCCATATGTAGCTCTATCCAACCCTCTTCCCTCAAAACTCCGTACTTAATTTATGTGATTCTACTGTACACACATGGACATGGATAAGCAACAGATGAAATCAAAGGTTCTGTTCCTTTTACTAGAACATATTTTTTAATAGATAAAGGCAAATTCTTTCCTTTGGATCTTGATGTGAACCTTCTGAAAGTTCACACTAAAAGATTTGAGCCACTTTGGTAGGACTAACAGGTAGCTACGATTAGAGGATCTTACAGATTGCCATTTGTGGCCATTCCTTTTGAAAATGCTAGATGCCTGGCTGTCATGATACTGCATTGGCTTCACTGCTTCCTGAGTCAGTATGAAGTAAAACTGGAATCTGGATAAAAGTCTTGGAGCTGTACCTATAAAAACAATGCTGTAACCAAATGAAATTTATGTCCTTTTCCCCCACAAATAGAGCTTTATTTTGATGGTATTTGATTGCTTGTGCGTTTTTTATTTTTTGCACTATAAAAAAAAGTCCAACAATTTTGACAAAACAATATTTTTTACTTTTTGCTATTAAACATGTCCAGTAAAACATTTTAAAAAATCAAGTTTTGTCATAAATTTAGGCTAAAATGTATTCTGTGACATCTTTGCTAAAAAAAATCCCAATACGTGTAAATTAATTGGTTTACGTGAAAGTTATAGCATTTATAAATGCGGTATGCATACTGGGATTTATAAACATTTTTTACTATTAATGGCAGTGATCAGCAATTTATAGTGGGACTGCAGCGGACATTCTGACACTGGGGGGAACTGACTGTGTCACTAGCATCCCCAGTGACACCAATATAGCGATCAGTGTTAATAAAAAGCACTGACACTGTACTAATGGCACTGGGCAGGAAGGGATTAACATGAGGTGATCAAAGGGTTAAGCGTGTGCCATTTGTACCTCTGTGGCTGTGTTTGTGCATCACTGTAAGCTCACTGCTTTGCATGGCTGTGCTATGCAGAGCCATGCAAAGCAGTATGCAGGAGCTGACAGGGGAGAGAACTGTTTTGTTTACAAACAGTTCTTCCCGCCCCCCCATCTGAGATGCTTGGCATTCACCAGGCACAGGTGAGTATTCACCGGCCTGGACTCGGTGATTGACAGCCGAGACCGTGAATGGCAGCACGGCTAGGGCGTGCACCCTGTACCCGGAAATGCAAAATTACGTATATATATACGTGATTTTGTGCATTTGTGCTGTCCTTTAGCAGTACTTCTGCTATAGGGCGGATGGGAAGAGACTAAAAACACCTTTATTTGATTTGTAAATAACTTTGAAATGCTTTGGTCCAAAATCATATTTTCAGTTGTAAATAACTTTGAAATGCTTTTAACCAAAATTATATTTTCAGTGTAATTTTTAAATAAGATAAATAGTTTAACTTTTTCTCTAACACAGGGGTCGGCAGCCTCTGGTTTATGATGGCACGCTAGGGGATTTCTTGGGAGACCCATCTCCCACTCAATAAAGCCAGCCTACAGCTCTATTTTAAGAAAGCAGAGTGGATTATTCCCATCAGTCTCAGTTTCCACCAGCTCGATTCAGCTCCTGCCCACCCAAATAGAAAGCAGCAAGGATGGTTTGACTCCCGCAGGCCACAGTTCCTGCCCACCTGCTGAACTCCCACCCACATACATAGAATGCAGCATGGATGGGTTGGCTTCCACTGGCCACAGTTACTGCCCATCTGCATATCCCGCCAACCTACAGAGATATCAGCACGGATGTTTTGGTCACTGCTGGTCACAGTAAATTAGCTTCTAACAGTTTTACTGTTTCAATAAGGTATTGGCCACACCGTTCACATCCACCCACTTAAAGAGGAAACATTAAAGAGGACTGGTTGTATCTACTCTCTGTCCAAGTTTTGGGATGCAACTGTGTGAACAGCTATTGGAAACTACAACTCTAGAACCAATAGAAGTTCCAAGGTAGTAATTACCAACCCTGTTTTAAAGTGGGATCAAAGTTGTAGGTACCAAACCTGGTTCTAAAGTAATAGTGCCCAACAGCAGAAACTACTACTTTAGAACAGGTTTGGTAACTACTACTCTTAGAAAACACCAACCAAAGGTTGGTTTACACCAGAATGCAGTGCGAGAAAGGTGTGTGCGTGTTTCCTGCACTGCATTCAAAAGTCCTGCCCTTGCAGCCGACATGTGAATGCCAATGTATTGCTAATGACACCCCAATTGTGGACTGCAAACAAAATGCATTTGTGGGCATCAAACTGTGTGGCACCACAGTAACATGTGGTTTTGGTGCAATGTGTTTTTGCACAGTTGGTGCACTACTTTTTGTGTGATCCGGTGCATTTTGCAGCCCATTCAAATGAATGGACTGTCAAAACACAAATATGAAAACACGAACATTACATTCCAACCCATGCATTTCCGTGAGAACCACTTGTAAATTAATATTGAAGTCCTAACTACCTGTACAGTGGGAACATTATGAATTCTTTTTCACACACATAAAAAAGTTTTAAAAAAACGCATAAGTACAGTATTATAGCCCTATTAATAAATACAAGAAGTGTGTATGGTTGCTGATTAGTGCAAAATTCATACCTAGCTACAAGCTGCCTCCTACAGATACTTCAGTATTTTCAGGTGCTGAGTAGCACTTGCAACAGTGGTATCCCCACCCCCTCCCATCTCTTTGTCCAAGGGGAATGCAAGGTGTTCTGTGAATGGAGAATGGAAGCTATAGGGTTGCAATGTGATCTCTCTTCCTTCATTCACAGAACACGTATCTTAAAAAAAAGGCCTTTTGTGAATGGGCAAGGAGATAGGAGGGGGCAGGGATGCCACTGTTGCAGCTGATGCTTTTATCCCCCAGCACCTGAGAATACAGCCCTCTTTGTAGCAGCTGGCTTTTAGCTAGGTATGAATTTTGCATTGCAGCAGCCATACACACATCTTGTACTTATTATTAGGGTTAAGTTACTGTACTTGTGCATTTTTGAAAACAATACATTTTCACAGGTTCCAAACTGGGAACTACTTACTACATGCCCAGTGAGAACATTATGGCTTCTTTTTTTGGAGCCTGTGAAATATTGTTGTATTTATACAGAAACTGGGTCTGAACTGATGTGTGAATGTGTAGAAATTGGGGCTTATATGAGATCAGAATGTGCAGAATTTGGGCCTGATATGAGTTCTGAAGGTGCAGGAGTTGGGGCTGATCTGAGGTGGGAAGGTGCAGGAATTGGGGTTGATCTGAGGTGTGAAGGTGCAGGAATTGGGGCTGATCTGAGGTGTGAAAGTGCAGGAACTGATGCTGATCTGAGGTGTGAAGGTGCAGGAATTGATGCTGATCTGAGGTGTGAAGGTGCAGGAATTGGAGCTGACCTAAGGTGTGAAGGTGCAGAAATTGGGCCTGATCGGAGGTGTGACGGTGCAGAATTTAGGTCTGATCTGAGATGTGAAGGTGCAGAATTTAGGCCTGATCTGTGGTGTGAAGGTGCAGAATTTAGGTCTGATCTGAGGTGTGAAGGTGCAGAATTTAGGTCTGATCTGAGGTGTGAAGGTGCAGAATTTAGGTCTGATCTGAGGTGTGAAGGTGCAGAATTTAGGTCTGATCTGAGGTGTGAAGGTGCAGAAATTGAGGCTCGTGAAATCTGAAGGTGCAGAAATTGGACCTAATCTGAGGTGTGAAGGTACTGAAATTGGGCCTGATTTGATGTGCAAAGGTGCATAAATTGGGTCTTATCTAAGGTGTGAAGGAGTATGCGCTGGGGCTCAAAGGAAATCTGTAGATGAAGAATTGGGTCTGAGCTGAGGTATGAATGTTCATGCTTTGGGGCTCATTTGAGGTCTGAAGGTGCAGAAACTTGGCCTGACCTGAGGTGTGAAGGTGAAGTAATTGGAGCTGACCTGAAGTGTGAAAGTGCAGAAATTGGGGCTAACCTGAGGTGTGAAGGTGTGGAAATTGGGCCTGATCTGAGGTGTGAAGATTCAGAAAGTGGGGCTCAAATGAGATCTGAAGGTGCATAAACTGGGGGCTAATCTAAGGTGTAAAGGTGCATTTACTGGGGCTCATTTGAGAAATGGAGGTGCAGAAATTGGGCCTATTTTGAGGTGTGAATGTGCAGAAACTGGGCCTGATCTGAGATGTGAAGGTGCAGAAACTGGGCCTGATTTGAGGTGTGAAGGTGCAGAAATTGGACCTGATTTGAGGTATGAAGGTGAAGAATTTGGGGCTCATTTGCAGAAATTGGACATGATCTTGGATGTGAGGGGGCATTTAGTGGGGTTCATTTGAGATCTGAAGGTGTAGAAAAATTGGGCCTGATCTGAAGTGTAAAGGTGTAGAAAATGGGGCTCATATGAAAGAAGTATTGAACCAATATTCTTGACCTCTAATCACTTGGAAAAGTTACCATTTATGTCACCATTTATCATTGATATTTGAAAGCTTAATATTATTTTTTCTTATTATTTTTCAAGTAGTTTACAGCATTTACTTTATAAAAATGGCTTTCCGTGATTGAGAGTGTGAAGTTGACATTTATTTCTATGTTGCTGGCACTCTCAATTTCGGCACACTGAGCTCAAAAGAATGCCTACTCCTGCTCTAACATAACATTTTTCTTTTTTGACCAGTTTTATTTAAAAAAAAAAAAAAATTTAAATATCTTTTTAAAACTAAAGCAGGTCAAACAGAAAAAAAGTTATTTTTTTATTTTGTTACTTTTTTGGCTAAGGATTGCATTACAAAAATCTGTAATCATTTTAAAATACCATTTTAAATGAGCAAGGGAGCAACTTAAAGTAGACTAAGTATTATAACATTAACCACACATGTTTTATAGAATTCCCCAATTAGTTAACCTACAATTTGTATACTATTTCCCAGTATTAGTCACTAAAGGTCAGATTTAAGAATCACTGTCTCAGCTATACCACATACAAATTATTACAAACTGAGGAATAGCAAAAAACAGATAATTGTCAGAGCATAGAGAAAATCTTAAGAATGCATAGTTTGCATCAATAAATAAATATATTGAGACTGGTTTACAAAAGCAGTTGATTGTTTTTACTAAAGAAATTATTTAATCATCTGTAAAGCAAATTCCTGTTTATTTATGTCTTTTGCTCGATTGGGTGTTAAATTGTAATAATGTTCACTTTAAAGTGTGTTGAAAAAAAGAGGATTACTTACCATTTTTCAGAAAAGAAAATCAATGTTAAAAGAAATATGTATGTTTATTGATCATAAATAGTATGTGTCTACGAAGGCCAAATAAAGCAGTGAAAGTGTAATATTTTCACAAGAGGCTCCATTTTATACCTGCTTCAAAACACACAAGAATACTTACCTTGGAGAACTGGAAATCTCAATAACAATTAAAATGTTCTTTTAGATTTCTCCAGACACTATAGAATTGTATGGAGACTAGAAATGTATGGAGACTATTCTTCAAAGGTTAACACATTATCTGTCCAATCATGAAAAAAATAAAACTAAAAGAAAACAAGGAAACAACCAAATTTAACTATATGGCATTTTAGAATATTTAGAAATATTGAGGTTGATTTAATACAACTTGTTCAATGTATGTTCACTGAGGAAAAGCTGTGTTCACTTTGAATAAAGGTTTTTTTGTACTTTACAGTTTTCTCTATGTTATTGGATGACCTAAATGAAATCAGCTTCACCTTATTTCCTAAGCTAAGTGAACATATTTTTTAAGTAGACACCCTCTATTTTATAGGTATATCAATCTTATTGAAATGACTTGGATATTCTGAAAAATCAACAAAAGGTTGCATTAAAAAAAAGAAAAATGGCCAGTGTAGGCCAGCCATTGTCAACCAGCATTCTGTAGAACCCTAGGGTTCCTTCAGAGGCCAATTCTGATTGAGCCAGCACCATCAGAGGGAGATCAGTTTCTGGGCCAACACTGCTTTTTTAACTGTTTGTAAGGGCTTCACTCTGACCACCACTAAGTAGCGGGCATTCTTCCCACTGACCATCAATGTTAAGAGCATTTTTCCAACTGACCCCCAATAAATGGATTTTCTAAGGGGTTTTCTGAGACCTAGGTCCCCTTTATTGTTGCTATCTGTTTTTAGACCCACCTGTGCACCTGTAATGCATCTGCTCCTACATGCATGGGTTAGTCTCCACAGGTTGAGCAGAGTGAACCAACAAGTTGAGGACTGATACCAGAATGCAGTGAAACCCATCCCCAGCATCATAAGCTCTGGTGAAAACTGCACACCCTGAGGAATTCCATAATACTATTGCATCTGGGGGGATTACTTCTTGCAGCCTTCTGACAGTTTGCTGAATGAATGATTGGGATGAATTTGTTGGAGACCTCACCAGCGACCTAAATTCAAACACGGTACATAAAGTAGAAGATTGACTCCTAGCCGGGCCAACCAAGAGCACATTAATCCTGTGTCTACAGGAGTTTTCCACCTGCCTGCACTGACTGCAAGCCACAATTATCTCAGCACACCCCACCTCTGCTCCAGCTCCACCGGCTGTCACTCTGCTCCCCTTCATTTAGCATCTCCTCTCTTCAACTGCCTCCATTGCTCAGTTTTTCTGGTAACCAAAGGCATGTTGGGGCTTCATTAAGCAGTGCTCCATTCATTTAAAACTTCCAGGTCACCAGTTCCCTAACAACTGTTCCTAGTTGGTGTATATCATTTCTCTCCTTTCCATTGATGCCTTGGTCTGGGCTACCCATTGTAGGAATGACAAGATCCAATGGTCTCCAGCTTTTGTACATTCTTGGGCACCTTCTGGAAAACCTTCTATGAGCCTGATAAAGCCTCATCTGTTTCTCTCCTACACCTTAAACAAGGAGGTCCTTACAGCTATTTTTTGAACATATGAAGGATGAGCTGCCAGAAAAGTCTTCCCAACTACCATGGATGACTTGTTTGCCCTTTGAATCCAGAAAGATGTTTGTTTCCAGGAGCGAGCTTTCAAGGGATTTAGGCTACATCACCCTTCATCTGTCTGGCTAGCTCCCGATTTCTATAAGACTCTGGAACCTCTTTTTCCTCTTGTACAGCCAAGTTCCATGGAGCCCTCTAAGGCTTGGGTGCATGTCTCGCACCATGTTGAAGGCCTATTCCAGTAATCTGGGAAATCTCAGATCATCCTGCTCATTTCTCTCTACTGGGCATTTAATGCTCATCAACTCTCCACATATGTGGACTCTGCAGCTAACAGGAACTCCAAACAATCAATCTTTGACCTCTAAGTTGGGATTTCCTATTTTCCTTTCAGCATCTGCAGTGCACAACTCTACCCTTGGGGAAAACTCTCTTTTTTTCAACTTTAAATCTCCCTTTTTAGCTTTGCACATGGGAGATTTGCATTGTGAAAAATATTTTCTGAATATTTATTCTTTAATCAACTAGTCTCATTATTCTAGGTCTCCCTTGGTTGCAAGGACACTTGCCTCATCTGGACTTAAACACTGGACAGATTTTGTCTTCGGGTCCTAATTGTCTTAATAGTTGTCTACCTAAGGTGCAACCTTTTCTCTCTTTCCATTTATCCAAAACCACCTATACTCTGATACTTCCTTTATACTACCAGTTCTTCAGCAATATTTTTTGTATAAAGGCTGAAGATTGTCTCCCTCCACATTGAACCTTCAGCTGGTCATTAATCTCCTGTCAGAAACTTCTTTCCCTTTATGGCAGTGTTTATCCAGTATCCATCACCGAAAAACAGGCCTTGTCTGAGTATATCCAGGAAAATCTGCAAAAAGACTCCATTTCTCCCACAGGGGGCTGATTTTTATTTGCTGAAAATGACCATAGAAACCTCAGTGCCATCAATGTCAAGAATCACTAACCTCCTCTACTGATTTCTGAACTGTTTCACAGACTCTGGGGTGCTTACATCTTCTCTAAGTTTGATGTCAGAGGGTCCTACACTTTTACTAGGATTCAAAATGCATTGAAGTGGAAGAAAGCCTTTAACATTTGGAAGGGGGTGGGGGCATTATGAAGAAACAACATTTAAAAAAATATATAAAAATGAAGCGACCCTATCCTCATTTAAGCCTCTGTACGCGCATGTCTCCACCATGTATCCTGGGCTCCATACACCCTACGCATCTGCAAGCCCTGGACCGGCATGCCATGTGCTGCTGAATAGAGTGGATGGAGCAGAGCGGACATCCATCCATTTTTCTCCCCTTCTTCTTGCTGACCCGGAAAATGTAAAACATCACTTCTGGGTCCCCCTTTCACTTTCCCCAGCCTGTATGGCTGCATCAGAAGCTAATTGAATGAGATCTGCATTCCAATTCTCATTAAAGAGAACCTGTTACCAAAAAATACCTTTTTTTTTTGATGAAAAAAAAAGAAGTTAAGTTTAAAAATTGTAAAAAATAAAGTTCCACCCAAGCACTAAATCCCCCCCCGGAGTACACATGAAAATATAGATTTTGCTATACATGTTACATATCACTATGCACATCAGAGTGAGATGAGTGATTCTAGTACCAGAACTCCTACATGACTCTAAACTGATTACCTGTAGGAGTTTATAAAAAGTTGCTTGTAGGAGTTTATAAGATGTTTTATGGAAAATATAGGATAAGGAAGTTTGTTTCCATTTCATGGATGCATGGAAGTTTAAGGTTTGACTTGAATTATAAAGTTTCTATCTACCTGGTGCGGTCTCATACTTTATATTTTTCCACAAAAGAGTAGTAATTTATTGTGTTTGTGTGTTCCAAAATTAATTTTATTTTGTTTATTTTTTTAAAGCTAGTCCATTCGGAGTTTTTGCATTAGCGTTTAGCCGTGTTTTTTAGCATTTTTTAACACAAAAAATAATACAATTTTATCTAAAAAAATGCACAAAAATGTTTATCATTTTTGTTGCGTTTTCCCATGTTTTGCCACATCTACCAGTGTTAGAGCATTTTTACACCTAAAAAAACTCCTCTAGAAACCCATTAGTTCAGTTTTTTTTTCTTCCATCTAAAAAACGCCCCTGCCAAAAAATGCTGATTAGAGCCTATGTGTGCATGGACACAGGATAACATGCTGGGGAGTTTACTGTCTGTAGAAAAAAATGCCAAAAACAGCAGCTGTAAAAACATCCAGTGTGCATGAGGACTTAGGAGCACCTTGCAAGCCTGACTTCACAGTATTTGATGTTTGAGGATCTTTAAAAATGAATAACTACACATTAAAATCAGCTAGAGAGGTCAGAGATGTCTTGTTTTATAGCTGCAATACTGTTTGTGGATGTTTAGTAATATATTATTCTTAACAGTTTGGTCACAGGTGTATTTTTAGTATATGGACCTTTATTTTTCTATACATTTATAGTACTCGCAGAACAAGTTGTACAGGAGTTGGGACAAACTATTCTACTGAAAGTGGTACTTACAAGAGTTAGCTTTTTTAGATGGTTTAAACATTACACTTTATACCGTATGTAATAAAGTATTTTATATTATAAACACAGTTTCCTCAGTTTGGTTTATTTTTTTAATATACAGCATGTACTACACTTATTATTTTTTGGTGGCTTATTGTATCTTTTGTAGCCTAATAATTAGGTAGGGTTCCAAAAAAAAAAAATGTTGCAGTAAATGCTTAAAAAGTGTTAGTTGGTCTAGCTTACTACCTATCTTAAACTACATATCCAGCTAAAACTATCCTGTCCCAAAGGGGAACATTATTACAATGATTCCACTACAAAATGAACAGCATTGTCACCTTGTTAAAGGAAATAGGACATTAATGGGTCTACTGGCATGATTAATAGGTAATAAAAATATGTTACATGATAATTTGGAAAAACAAAAACGGCTGTGTTAATGCTATTGTCAGGCTGCATCACTTAAGCTTTCTTTGCCCATAGTTCTACTTTAACAAAAGTTGTTTAACTGAATATTTCTAAAATGTATTGGAAGCAAGCCACATCTTAAAAGCAGGTGCAAGAAATGTTTGACAATGAATATTGATATAAGTAGTGATGGGCGAACACAAGAACGGTAAGGGCGTTCGGCAGGCTATTAACTGTCGCGTTCCACAATTCACTGCGCTCTGACAGTGACTGGCCAAAGCAATGCACCTGACCACAGCACAATTGGGCGGAGCTAGCTTTGATGTAATTGCTAGCTCGCCCAATTGTTTACATCTGATTTGCAAATGTCAGATAGCAGCGAGTGCCCGGCGGGTTGCGGGTGTGGGGTTTTTTTACATTTTGGCGTGACAACACTGGAGGCTGTGATTAACAATGGATTACAACGATGGAACCATTTTTTTGGCTTGTTTTTTAAATAAAAAGACTTTTCAAAAATGATTGTGTTTTCATTCACATTTTACACTTTTTGGTGAATGGGTAGGGCTACTATGTACTTCATACTCATTCTCAAGGGGGGGGGGGAATCTATGGTCCCTCTTGTTAAAGCGGGCTTCAGGATTCCAATAAGTTACCCCCCACTGATGCCAAAAACCACAGTCCAGGGTTTTGGGGATGAGGCCCTTGTCTCTATCAACATGGAGACAAGGTGCTTTGAAGGGGGAGCTCCCCTACCCTAAAGCACCCCCCCATGTAGAGGGCATGTGACCTGGTACAGTTCGGGGGGGGTGCTTTCTTGCCCCTCCCTTTCCTGGCTTACCAGGCCGGTACTCAGATTAAGTGTCTGGTAGGAATTTTAGGAGGGACATCAGGCTTTTTCCCTCCATTTTTGAGAGGTAGGGTTCCCCTTAAAAGTCCTAGCAAGCCAAAAGGGCCTGGCATGGCTTTTAGAGGGAACCCCTCCAACTTAAATCTGTTTTGTTTTTTGTTTCATAAAAATGTCATTAAAATAAAATGTCAGTCCTGCTGTATCAGGTTCTATACATTGTACAGATGTGCAACTTTGTAGGTAGTTAAAGGATTTTTTTTATTTTAAGCAATGAACAATGACTGCCCCTTTAAAAATGGTACTTTTTAATATTTTTTTTCACTGATTCATGTCCCTCAGGGCAGTGCCCATTTTTTAACTTGCATATAAGCTTTCAAAATGGGCACTTTTGAATCCACAGGTTCGAGTCCCATAGACTTGCCTTAAGTTTGAAGTTCGCAGTTGAACGTTCGTTAGGTTCGAATGTTCAACCTCAAACCGATCAGCGGGGTGTTCGTCCCATCACTAAAGAAAAGGTTTGCTGCATTTACAAGAAACAATACCTCTTGCTATTATTGCAAGTATAATGTATTGTAGTTCTTTTTAAGTTAAATTAGAATTCTATTACTATGTTTTTTGGTGTTCTTGTTTCCATTACTATGCATCAGTAGAAATGACCTGTCCATAAATCTGCCCTTTTCACAACACGCTTGTTTATTTCTTCTTAGGACCTTGAAGTTTTAATACCATTCCATCAAGGACAGAATACAGTACTTGACTATCTTCCTAAAGACCAATAATCTTCATGCTCTGGCCTCAACTGCTTTTTTTTTTTGCAAAGGACAAGTCCACTGCCCAAATTATATCACTGCCTTCTTTTCCAGTGTATACCAGAGCTAATACTGTAGTAGTGACTGGAGGTAGTACACATAAAAGGATAACACACTTTTTTTTTCTTGTATTGGTGTCACAGAAACAAGAAATAAGAATGGGAAGTCAAATAGGGTCACAGATAAAAATGGAAACCGGATAGAAATTTCAACTTTCTAAAGCTAATAAAAACTATTTTTGGATAGTTGGTGTCTTCCTTTGATTATTGATTGCTCTGAGCACCCCATTTCTGTTTACAATTTCACAAATACAGAGAACAAATGAAGCAGAAGCAAGTAGATGCATGCAGTGCAGATTTCTCACCAGCAAGTCGCACAGTAAGAACATCTCCAGATTTCACAAGACTAACAGTTGGAGGCAGCAGCACTTTTTCAGGGGTAGTCAAACTTTGGCCCTCCAGCTGTTGTAGAATTATAAGTCCCATCATGCTTTTGAGAGTCAAGCTTGTGGCTGTCAGGGTCTTGCAATGCCTTGCTGAACTTGAAGATTCACAACAGGAGGGGGCCGAAGTTAGCCTACCCCTGCAAAGGAACCTTCACATACCTAGAAGTGCACTCCTGTTTCAGGAGATTTAGAAAACATGTTCCCTGTAAGATAGCTCAGGTCCAATTTAAGGGCAATCTTTAACTTCAAAGCAAATGTGTCTTTTAGAATTCATTAACCAAAATGTATGTGTTAATCTGCAATATCCCCACACTCTTTATGCACTGTAATCATTAAAGTACCAAAGGATATGCTTTCCCCTGTGAGCAAATAATAAATCATAAATATCCAATGTATATAAAAGCTAAGGCATATGGTATGTTAATCTAACCCAGTGGACATGTATTTGCTGTAGACTTTGTGATTTTTGTGAATATGTTAAAATTTATATGAATTAATATTTCACAAAATCGAAGGTAGGCAAAATACTTTAAAAAGAGCTGAGAAGGAATCTTCTCTGCATTACTTTTGATTTATATAGAATACATACAAATTATTTTCTTTTTAATGAAAAGAATGTTCTTAATACTTGCTTCTTATTGATGGACCTCATTTATAAAAAGTGAGGCTTAGGAGAAATGGGAATGTTGGAACCAGTCATATTAATTATTTCAATCTCAAACCTGAACTGAGAAAATGAAAAAAAAAAATGTGTTTGGCTGCTGTAGGCAAGTAAGTCAGTTCTATATTTATTTTTTTGAGTTTCATACAAGTTGGAATTCCAGACAATGCATTACCAAGATTTTTTAATACACAATCTTTGCTAGCTGGAAATGAGAACATCATCATTATCTGAGAAGCAAGAGTTGTAAACACCCTTAGTTCCCAAAAAGAAAATAATGTGGTTATCATATTGGCAACAAAAACCTGTGTATTATCATACTCATCATGTCTAAATCACATTTGTTAACCAAGCTTACATACAGACACCACCCCCCCTTCCAGAAATCGTATATCGTCCTTATGTCATTGATGTATGGATGTTCCAAGAACTCAAATTAAAGTTATCCTCTGCAACATGGAGTTTATTTTTGTGGGATAATTTCAAAGATTCTTTGTGACTAAAAGGATGTAGGGGCTGCTTACATTATATTACAACTCTGAGACTGATAATGTAGTTATAATGAAAGGAAAGGAAACCTTCAATTTTAATCTGGTTAAGGATATAATAAGCTCTATATCAGTTTAATCAAATAAGAAATAGATAAGGCTCTGTTTAAACCCTTCAATGTGTATAGTTTATCCACTAGTGAAATCGGAATGAAGAAAGGAGAAGGATTATAGTAAATGCAGATGCTGTCAAGTGCAGCTTAATTACATATGGCTGATCTTTTATACAAACAAGCACATTTTTTTCATATTTCACTTTTCCCTTTTCTTTTAGATTGAAAATTTGTGGCAGGGTCCTATCACTTTTCCTTTATTGTTGAAAACAGAATATTCTGGTAAACCTTGTGTAGGTTGTAAAATGCTAAGGAATGTGGTGGAACTATGAATTATAAAATATCATAGACAAATAAAAATTTAAAAATAATTCATTTGAAATAAAAAAATTAAGCATACTTGTCCCAGGAAATGTTTCAGTTGTTCACTTTTAGGGTGTGCCATTTTTAAAAGATACAGAAAAAAAATTAGATGTCTTGTTTGGGTAAAGATAGAGGTCCGTTAAACCTCTAACTATGAAATATAACATTTTTTTAAACTAACATTTAAGGATTGCCTGATGTCATTCTAGAATCCAATGACTCATAATATGATTCATATTCTGGTACTTATACCTGAAAATCCCCAGTATGGAGACAGACAACAGGACCACATTGACAGAATTTGTTCTTCTGAGTTTCTCCACTTTTCACCAGATTAAAGTTATACTATTTTTTGTGATACTTGTACATTATATGTATCTCTGGCAATCTTGCAATCATTGTCTTGATTAAAATTGAGACATCTCTTCACATTCCTATGTATTTCTTTATAAGTGTCTTCTCTGCTCTAGAAATTATGCTCATATCAGTTATAATTCCAAAAATTGCTATCCAGTCTTATTTTGGCCAACATGCGTATTTCCTTTGTTAGTTGTTTTACACAATTATATTTTTTCAATTTCTTTGGGGTTACAGAATGTTATCTACTTGCTGTAATGGCCTTTGATCGAGATCTAGCAATCAATAATCCTCTACGATATGAATCATTTATGACTCCTAATATTTGTATACAGCTGTCTATTCCTCCTTAAGTCAGTGGTTTCACTGTTGATTTAATTCCAATAATATCTACCTCCAGTTTGGAATTTTGCAGATCCAATGAAGTCAATCATTTCTTTTGTGAACTGTCTGCTTTGCAGAGCTTGTCCTGTTCTAATACTGTACATTCCATAGCAATGTGGTCACCAGTATAATCATTGTATTTGCTGGGCTAATCCCATTTTCTGCTATCATACTAATTTATATTCATATTATATTAACTATCTCACAGATCAAATGCATTGAGGGAAAGAAAAAAAGCCTTTTCCACATGCTCATCCCATCTTATTGTGACTAGTGTGTTCTATGGAACAGTGATAATTATGTATACAGCCATGATTTACTGAATATGACAAATTTATTGCTCTCATATACACAGTCATCATACCATTCTTGAATCCTTTTATTTATACACTGAGAAATAAAGATGTGAAGGTAGCTTTGATGAAACCAAAAAGTTTGAGTTGTATACAAGACACTACACATGGAAGCATGACTATATAAAGAAATTAGAAAGGACATAATTTATGAACCTATCATTTTGTTCCAAGTCCAAACATTGATGATCAGTGTAAACATGGTGTATTTTTATTTTACTAGGACTTATGTTATATGGTATTGTTAGACTGAAAAAAAATAGAAATGATTAGGGGAAAATAAAAATGACAAAACATAGATTTACCTCATTTTATTTTAGCCACTATTTACTGAAAACTATTATTAGGTTAAATTGTACATAAAAAAAGGCACTAAGGCGCCTAATAGTACCTGCTACATATTTACTGTTAAGTTCTAAGTAGAGACTAAGTTGATAAGGGGGTTTCACTTTATGCCTGCTTTCCAAGATCCCCTAGAGTTTGTATCAGGGTGTAGCAGGACATTGAGAGGCATGGGTGCGTTGGGTCCAGGCACAGCAGATGATCTGAGAGCTCACTATATACTGCTGGGATGCTGTGGATGTGCAGATCGGATCTGGTGAATAATGAAGGCACACAGATGGAGCACAGGAAAACAGATGCAGGAAGCAGGTCATAGTCAAGATGCAACAGCCAGGTAGCAGCGGTACCAAATCGGAAGGCAAGAGTAGGGTCAGAGACCAGACTGGGGTCAAAATCAAACAGGTAGTAGAGGTACCAAATCAATAGTCAGAAAATGAAGTCAAGACACAAGCAAGAGTCCTGACATCCAGAGAATCTTGGTGATCCATCTCATTATGCAAAGAGTCTATGACAAGGCTAAATAGGCCTATTAATGTAATGGTATCATTTTTAGTATTCAAAGCCCTCTCTAGGGTAAATTGTATGTCATTGCTCCATCAGCAAGATCCATTATCACTCAAAAAGGGCATTGTGTTGGCTTTTAGGAATTTACACAAAATAAAAAGTCAATATCAAATCAAGCATTATGACACAGTGAGCAACATACAGTTACAGCATATTTTGTATATGATTCAAAGAGAATATATTGACTATAAGGCAGTACATTGGTGCAAGATGATGTTAACTAGTGATGGGCTGTATGTTGAAGTTGAACGTCAGTTCAACTCAAACAAACATCGGCCGTTTGTGTGTTTGCCAAACACATGAATGGTAAAAGCGGTCAGAGGGGTGTTTGCCCGCCTCACCCCACAATCCACTGTGGCCTGACAGTGCATTTTGATTGGCCAAAGGAATGCACCTGACATGCTTTGGCCAATCACAGAGTATGATGATGCCACAAGGGGCAGGGGAACCTTACCCCCTTGTGATGTCATCACAGTATTTAAGAACTGTCCTCCTGGCTCAGTTGTCAGACGGCAGGTGTCAGCATCGAGAGCGGATCTACTTCGGGGAGGCATTTTTAAAATTTTTGTCTTTTAATAAAGGACTTGTCAAAAACTGTCTCGTCATTTTTTACACTACACCTTTTTTTTACCATGTACCCCATACTCATTCACATAGGGGGGCTGGGATCTGGGAGGCCCCTTTGATAAAGGGGGCTTCCAGACTCTGATAGGCCCCCCCACCCTCGATTGTGGGGAAGAGACCCTTGTCCCCATCAAAATGTTTACCGCTGTTCAAGGTAGAGAGACTCCCTATCTCCGAGAAAAACTCCTTCTGTGGGTGCTAGTCCAGCTTGTGTGCTGCATAGATAAGAACAAAGGGAGTCCAATTACTGCACTCCAAACAATTGAATCAGGATAAAACCAATACAGACAGTGGAAATACAGTGGGGGGCTAGCAGGTAAATGCATTTCATGCTAAAGACAGCTCTTATTCATTACTCCTTTCAACAATCTGCTTTAGAGGAAAGCCCCCCTGCCCCAAAGCACCCACCATGTTGAGGACATGTGGCCTGGTATAGTTCAGGAGAGGGGGCACTCGCTCATCCCCACCCCCCCATTGTCATGGGGTTTCCCTCAAAATTCATACCAGACCGGAAGGGCTTGGTATGGATGGGGGGACTCTACACATTTTTATTTTTTTGTAATTTTAATACCGGGCAGTGCCGGAAATTTTTTTTACATTCAGCTGTCAGTGGACTGAACGGGGGGTGTTCGGCCCATCAGTAATGTTAACTATCGATGGTGGTTGTGGTTCTCATGTTGAAGAAAGAAAGGGTCATACCAAGCAATAGGTATGAATCTGGTGGGGTTTTTTTGCCTTGAATTCCATCTTGTTCATTATACAAATGGCTAAGGTTTGTTGATGTAAACATATAGTCACTAAATAAAGAAAGAAATCAGAGTAAGAATAGAATGAAAGATTTTGGAGAAGGAGAGGTCAGGGAGGTAGGGAAAATCCAAAATATCCACTCCAATTGCCAATTTCACAGCACCTAGAAGTTACAAAAAGCAATCAGGTTAAAAGGGTTACTAAGTCTTTCAGAGGTAGGCACAAAAGGTAGAGTTTGGTGGAGAAGGGAATGCAGACGGTGGATCATTGTATGAACAGCCAAGTTCTTTCTTCCATCACCAACCTCGGGTATTGGCCATTGGTATATTGGATATGGTGTTCTAAGGATTGGTATTAAAATCTCTATGCAAAATACTTTTTTACTTAGTATAGAGCACATATCAAGCTCTCAGAAACTTGCCACCATAATAATTGCCCTTTTTTAAAAAGTAATTCCTCCCATTTTGTCAAGTAGAAATGTTTGAATGGGGGTTGCAATAAGAGTTGATACAGGAGTTTATAGAGATTATATCTAAAATCAATGCTTTGCAGAAAAGGCCTGTTAGACATAATAATAATACTTACAGTAAATGAGGTTTATTTAGAGAATTGTTATTTATTATAAACAGTTTAGGTGTACTGCTGGATTTAAAAATAGCCATAAAATGGTTGTGTTCTTTTGCAGTATTTAGAACAAATTTGACCCACAAAAACAATCTTCTAATTGTTTCAATCACCAAGTAAAATAAAGCCATAGCCATCCACGACTGAGACATTTGTGACATCAGACTGTCTTGGAAAAAAGGAAAAAAAGGAGTATATAGAAAGGAAGTCATAAGAAATGAGTTGATTATCAGCAAATAACATTGCTTTCTGCAAAGCCATATATTTTTAAGAAGTTCCATAGTACAAAGTAGTTTAGGTGATTCTATTAGTGTATTGCTATTCAATAATACAGAGATGGATGGACAGGAAAAATTCACAGTTTCCCCATCTTGATCCAGTGGTTATAAGCATATAACATGGAACAGGAGGCCAGTGCTCTTAAATGGAAAGTGTTTTCGATCCTATTGGTTTTGTTTCCCATAATAAAGAAATCCTAATATTACTCATTTGGAGACTGTAAAGTTCAAAGAGTTGTTTTTTTTTTTAAATCTTTTTAAGGTTTGAAGTAGGACTAGGAATCAGCAACGCCTCAAAGAGATATAATAGCTTTGGCAATATCATTGTTTTAATGGTAACCTTAGAACTAAATGGGGGTGATTTACTAAAACTGGAGCACTCAGAATCTGGTGCAGCTGTGCATTGTAGCCAATCAGATTCTAACTTCAGGTGATTGTATTTTATGCAGAGGTTTCCCTTATTTTGCACGCTCCAGTTTTAGTAAATCTTCAAGGTGTAAAGTAGGTTTCTAATGTCATGCCTTAGTGGTAAGAAGTTTCTTATAAAGAGAGTTGTAGGTGGGGGTTAGCTTAATTTCCAGGTATTTGAGGTAAGTGGATTTACAAATGTATGAGAAAAGTCAAGATAAGTGTTGAATTGAATGCTGGGACAAATGAAGTGGGAGTACCTCCATGTAAGAATTAATGATCTTGGAGCCTAAAAGTGAACCATAGAGATCCAGGGGTTTCATGAAGATTAGGGAGGGTGATATATGCCTAAGTTAGTCAGTAGGATGTAATTTACAAAGAGAGATATCCTAAATTCCATGTTTCTAACCGTGATTCCCTAAGATTAGAATTGTTTCTTTTGTGGGCTGCCAAGGGTTATACACATAAGAAAAAAAAAAGTGGAAAAAGGGAGCACCACTGTGATTTGCCATTTGGGATGGGAAAAGGCTGAGAGCATATGGGACCTTAATGAGGGCTGTAGGAAAGGAGTACAGGTGATCTATGGCATGTAAAAAGAAGCCTTCAATGTATCAAAGAGTGGAGAACAGGAAAAATAAGCTGATTCTATCAAAGGTTTTTTTTCTGCATCACGGCTTAGGTAGGGAGACCCCATCTTTCTCTTTTAGAATTATCAATTCCACACATTCTAAAACTAAAGGTGCCACATTCCTACTAATGGTAGATAAAGAGAATGTAAACTGGGTGGGATTTTGTAGGCACTAACGTTTATAACAAAACATTTAAATTCCATACAAAACTATCAACATTTTATGTATGCAAAATTCTAAAAAAAGACCAACGAGGTCATGGTAGCCATGAAGTAAACAAACCATATTAATAACAAGCTGTACATATGTTACAACCACCAACAAAATCCTATTTTGGCATCGATAGATGTCTTGCTTGTGATAATAGTCCCCAACATGTTTAAACTCTAAATGAGTCTTCTTCAGGGATTTGATGAGAAAAATTAGTATAACAAGATGTTAGATTGGGAATGGGTGCATTCACCAATGTCATCCTCACAAAGTAAATTAGATGAAATATGGAAAGAACACATGTGGCCACATCAGGAATTACACTTACAATAACAAAAGCATACCTGGTCAAGACTTCCAAAAACATTTCAATTCTATTATAGCCAAGTAAGAGCCTAGTGGTAAGTCCTGGTGAGCTTGCTTCCGATCAAATGATGAAAGCCCAACATTTAGTAGTAAAAAGGAACCAAGAGAGGGTCACATCTCATTCAAGCTCCAATATGAGCCAGCATCCACTATCAGAAAAAGAATAGTCCCAGATCCACCCTGCATTGCTTCGGGACGTTTGTTACTTTAGCCCACATACAAGCATTTCAGACAGACAGCTTTTTTTTTTTTTTAAAGAGACTTTAGTGGGTTTTATTGTGCATACAAAATAACCAACGATGAGATATGTCAGTAATCATAGCGTGGCAACATGCCAAATCAGGTGAATAAATTCCAAGATAACAATTTTACTCATAGACTCGTTACAGAAGCCCTGAACAAATCAGATAAGAAATTGGATAAGTTTAGGAAGAAAAGAGTTTCTATAAAAAAAGTATAGAGCATGTAATGTAGCAGGATACAAGGGCTTAAAGTGTAAATATACTAAGTGTAGAGAGTCACGTATACATAATGTAATCAGACATAAGAGCAAAAAGAATAAGCGATGTGAGCAATGTTGACCATTTGTCGTAACGACCAACAGGGAGGTCATTGTGCAAAAAAGTAGGAAATAATGAAGAAATGTAAAAGATAGGGTAGAAATAGACCAGTTAGAAAGTAAGACAACAGAGCTGAAAAGGCCAGCATATAGAGAGTATACCATCAAAGAAGGGAAGAAGGAGAAATAGAGAACAAGCAGTCACGTGCCTGAATTCTGAGGCCAGAGGACCATGGGAACCTGCCAAGATATAGAGATTTAAGCAGAAAAAAAAAAATAATAGATTGAACGAGTAGTCATATAGTAAGGTGTAAGTAGTAAGTAGGAGCAGCGCATCAGTATGTATAAAGGTGAGCTAGCAGGAGACCACTTCACATAGGTCAGCAAGGAGGATAAGAGAGCGAATGATATGCCAGGGCACCGAAATGAGAGGAGGACACAGCATAAACAGAAAAGGAGATTTCTGAGAAAGACACAGCATTCATAAAATAAGAATCAGTTATCCCTTTAGACAATAACAACACCATGCATCAGGAGTACCCTAGAAGCTAGCTAATGACTAATTTAAAAATCTATGAGAGGGGTGCTGGGGCTCCACAGTAGGGAGAGTTTTTGAAACATATTGACCCCACTTGCGGTTGAACTTTTCCACTGCTGTTGTAGAAGGAGCTAAATGCATGCCGAGCCGATCCAATCGAAGTAGAAAGTTAAGTTCCATTTTGACGTCTGAGATGGTAGGTGGAGAGGTGGAGACCCATTTTTTCAAAATAGCCCTTCTTGCCGCCATCAAGCAAATGGATAGCCATGGTTTGGCTGCTCTGAGCAAAGCAAGATGGCGGTGTGGGGCAGCAGACACTGAAACTTCCAAGTTGCCAAAAAGAAGTAGCAGCGGGTCTCTAGGTAACTGAAGAGTAGTGATGAAGAGCACAAAATCCAAAAGTTGAGTCCAGAATGTACAGACCAATGGGCAATTCCAGAATCTGTGGTGAAGTGACGATTTATATGATCCACAGAGCGGACATGTAGAGATCCTTGAGTCTGCTCGGGAGTACAGGCAGGGCATGTAAGCATGGTGCATAATTTTAAATTGCTGCTCCCTCCAAAATTCGTTCGTATTGAACGCACAAGGTAGTATTAAAACCTGTGAGCATCTGCTCCGCGGTAAAAGCATTGTCAAAGTCTTGTATCCATGTTTTAACGGAAGAATAAGATTCCATCGGTTTAGCATAGTGCATAGACAAATGACCATATATATTGGATATGTTGTATTTTTGATTTCTTACAAGGACTTCTATCATAGTCGAGCAAAATCGAGTGGACTTATTTTGTGCTATAGATTTCACATAATTCCTGACTTGCAAAATATACAAAAAATGGTGGGAAGGAAGATCAAACGAGCTAAGAATTTGTTGGAACGGAAGGGGGGATCCTGATGCTGCGTCATACAGTTGACTTACAAGTCTAAGGCCCTGGTTATACCACTTGTCATAGGCTGCATGATGTTGAGAGACAGAAAAGGAAGGATTGTAGTGAATAGGGAGAAAACTGGACAGCCAGGGAGAAACTCCTAATCTACGTCTGACCTCTCTCCATGTAAATAGTGTATCCCGTATGAGTGGGTTGTGTTTAAGTTGTGGAGGGAGTGAAGTGGAATTGGAATGTAAAACGGCCGACGGGTCAAACGAACTCACCATAGCAGATTCGAGTTGGTAATTGGAAAACCTGGACGAATGGGAGATCCAATCTATACATACCCGTAAGATACAGGATAAGTTATAAAGCCTGATGTTGGGAAGGCCCAGACCACCCTCACATCTAGGGAGAAACAACTTGTATATAGCTATACGCGGTCGGCGCCCCCTCCATAAGAAACTAGAAATCGCTTTGTTCAACCTGACAATATTCGTGCGCTTGAGCAGGAGAGGGATAGTTTGGAGAGGATATAAAAGCTTCGGAAACTCGTCATCTTGAAGAGGTGGGCTCTACCCATAAGTGATAACGGCAATTCTTTCCACATCTCTAATTCCCCTAATATTTTTTGTATTACTGGCAAGAAGTTAAGAGAATAGAGGGACGAAGCTAATTTCCCAATTTTAATACCTAGATAGGTGATATGGTTTGTATTAATTTTAAAAAGTGAGTTGTCAGCCCACTCAGGGAGTCGAGCGTGATACAAGGGCAAAACCTCACTTTTCGCAAAGTTTATACGGAGATCCGAGCAATTCCGAAAATCTGCGAAAACGGATTGAATGTACGGTAAATCTAAAGACGGGTTGGAGGTGAATATCAGTATGTCGTCCGCAAATAAAGCTAGGAGAAGATCTTGTTGGGCAATTTGAATGCCATGAAGTTGTGACTGAAACAACAAGAAGCGGGCCAAGGGTTCTAAGGCTAGATTGAAAAGCAGGGGGGACAAAGGACAGCCTTGTCTTGTGCCCTTATGTAGCGGAATGGAGTTGGATATGTTCCCCGCCGCCACTACCTGAGCTGTCGGGGCGGAGTACATAGCCTGAATTAAACGTGTGAATGGACCGGAAAAGCCAAATTTAGCGAGGACTAAGTGAAGCCAATCAAAACTTACATTGTCAAAAGCTTTTTCAGCGTCGAGGGAAATAATCGCTAGGTCCTGGCATGGGTTATTTTTAGCCTGATGTAAAACTGTAAGCACCTTGCGAATGTTTGATGTGGCCGAGCGCCCCTTTATAAAGCCTGCTTGAGAAGGATGAATAAGGGAGGGTAAGATAATAGCCAATCGATTAGCTACAATTTTAGAAAGAATCTTTGCATCTAGATTAAGGAGAGAAATCGGACGATAAGAACCAGGCTCCAAAGGGTCTTTGCCTTTTTTGGCTATTAATTTAATGTGGGCTTGGGAAGCTGATGGAAGATACACCCCACTCTCCTGAATAGATTGATAAACCCGCTGTAAAGTAGGAGAGAGGGTTTTATCCATAAGTTTATAAAATTCAGAAGTGTACCCATCTGGACCTGGGGCTTTGCCATTGGCTAGAGAGGTAATAGCCTGACTAATATCCGCTTGAGATATCGGGGCATTTAGTGATTGCAGTGCTATTGGATCTATTTGTGGTAGATGTATGCTGTCGAGAAAGGAGTGTGCCCGTACCTGGTCTATAGGGTCCGACCCATATAAATTTGCGTAATAGCTTTCCAGAATAGATATAATTTCTTCTGGAGATTGTTGAAGTATCCCCTGAGAATCTTTTAGAGAGGTGAATTGCGTGGGGGTAAAAGGCTTCCTACACATGCGCGCCAGAAGTTTGCCTGGTTTGTTACCAAACCTGTGATACTGTAAATCAAGGTATGAGTGATGTAGTGTTTCCTGAGCAGCCGCCCATGTGTCGAACTGGTTTTTAGCATCCGCCCAAGCTTTCCTATTGTCCTGCGAATTGAATTCCGTCATCTTTCGCTGAGTCAGTCTAATAAGGTTACTAGCCTCGGTAAATTATGCAAATTTTTTTTTTTATATGCAGATGTAAAGGCAATAATTTTGCCACGTAGCACCGCCTTTCCCGTATCCCAATATAAATTTGGATTGGTGACATGAGCCGCATTATTAATTTGGAAATCTGCCCAGGTGTCTTGTAACTGTCGGGAAAGCTCCTGATTGTTCGCCAAAAATGAGGGGAAGCGCCATATCCTAGGGTGTGGTGTAGGATCTAGAAGATTTATAGTAATAGAAATTGGGGCGTGATCCGATATGGGTATATCATGTATGGTAGATGACACCACATGTTGCAATGTAATGGGGTTGCCAAAAATATAATCGATTCGAGATAAGGAATGGTGAACGGGAGAGTAAAAAGTGTAATCTCTACCGTCCGGATGGGTCAAACGCCATATATCAGTAAGTTGCATTGCTTCTACGAAACTACCAAGTAAAGTGGGCGTTGGACGGGGAGGTTGGGTGGAGCGAGAATCTCGGTCAACACTCTGCGATTTATCCTCCTGCTCCTGCATAACAGAATTAAAGTCACCTCCCATGACAAGCGGCTTATGAATATAGGGTGCCAGCCGTGAAGACAAGCCTTGAAACACCTGCGTTGTCGGGGAGTTGGGTGCATATATGTTGGCAACAACCAATTCCTGAGAGCCTAATTTGACATGTATAGCTACAAAGCGGCCCTCGGTGTCTGCCTCCATAGAGACCAATTCAGAATTAAGTCGCTTGTGGATAAGAATAAGTACCCCTGCTTTATTATTAATGGAGGAGGAGCCGAAGGCGTGAGCCACCCAGAGTTTTCGCATACGGACAAAGTCAGGTTGTGTGAGATGTGTCTCTTGGAGTAGAGCTATATCCGCGCGTAAGCGCCGCAGATGTCTTAATACTGCCATGCGTTTGTGAGGGGACCTGAGGCCTTTAACATTCCAGGAAAAAATACGTGTCATTCTAGCTGAAGTGAAGTGTGTGATAAAAAGATATGGGACTTACCAATTAGAAGTGTATCAACATTTAGCGCTGCTACATTCGGCAGATGGGAGTGGTGTAAATCTGGTCTCAGTGGACGACGGAGATCTCCAAAGAAATAAAGGTGAAAGTGGAAGGAAAAAAGAGGAGAGAGAGCAAAGGCAGTAGCAAGGGCCCTAGTAAGGCCCAACAAAGATTCAAAACATATAATATACAATAACAGTATAAAGGACTTCACGTCATTCCACATGCTGTAACCACCAACGTCAGCGTGACCGGGAGTGGAGATGATAGGAGCCAGCCCCAGGGACCTAGTTACAATTGCTGAGATACGTGAGGGCGTCCCTCAAACGTACCCCCGACAGCGGCCCCAACACCCCACCCCCCGCAGCCCTGCTGATGTAAGGAACAAGGCATGTGCGGGAAAGAGGAAGTTAAATTAAATTCAGGCATATTCGTAAATAAAACATGACATCAAAATAAATGGCAGAGCAAGGGCCCTGTGCCAGACAGATAATACTTGAACAATTAGAGCTGAACAACCGACAAGGCTCAAACTGTAAAATGTGGGAGCATTTCAGTAAATTAAAAGGTTAAAAGGTACCACTCAAGGAAATAATGAAAAATAGAGAAGCTCTTTCATCTGAGCCCATCGGGTTGAAAGAAAAGCTTGAAGCTTTTATGTTGAGACCGATGGCCTCACAGGTCTTCAAGGCGGACGAGCTTTAGAGGAAGATGAAATAATGCGCTGACATTTAGATGGGTCTTTACGAGGACTGCGTTGATCTCTGGGACCGCAATTTCTGCCCGCAGGCTGCGTCGCCGGATCCCCTTCGGCTAGGTGATCTCGGAGATATTGGTGGGCTTCTTCAGGATGAACAAAAGACTTGGAGACCCCAGATGGTGCAGTGAATCGTAAAGTGGCCGGATACGCCAATGTGAACTTTATTCCTTTCTGATAAAGACTAGCACATACTTGTTGAAATGCTTTCCGTTTGCACGACACTTCCTGCGAGTAATCCGCAAATAGCAGTAATTTGTGACCCTCAATCTGCAAAGACCGTGAGTTGCGAAAAGAAGTGAGGATCGCTACGCGGTCAGCATAATTTAGATAGCGGACAATCACTGAACGTGGCGTTCGGCGCTCGGTAGACGGAGGCCCCAGGCGATGAGCTCTCTCAACCTGGCAGGAGTAAGAAAGGCCTAGCGCCGCCGGGATCCGTGCAGAGCATAGGTCAGGGAGAGATCCGGTATTAAAAGATTCTGGAAGACCCACAATGCGTAAGTTATTCCTACGTGAGCGATTTTCCAGATCTTCGAGTTTATCCAAAATACTTTGCTGTATACTATTAGATTGTGATGTAACCGCTTGCATGGAATGGACTTCATCTTCTAAATCAGATAAGCGCTGTTCAGCCTCAGATAGTCGTTTAGAATGGTCGCTGAGATCTTTTCTCAGCTGTTCAATGCCCATTGTGACTGCTCTATCTACAGCCTGGGTGATATTAGGGAGCAAGATAGCTGACACTGCCTGTGCTATTTTTGTATACTGCTCATTTAGGCAGTCAGTGCCACAGGGGAATGCAGAGGCAGTGAGGAGATGGGAGGGAGACTCTAACAGACCTGCTCCCAGAGTGTGATCCCGCTCCTTGCCTGTGTCCATGCCGTGACAGGCATCGTCGGCGGCCATCTTGGCTGCAGGAGGGGGAGAGCCGCATCCCTCCGCTCTGGCCGCCGAATCGTGACTGGACTGCGCCGGCAAAAGGTACCGCTCCATGCCGGGGCCACTGCCAGAGGGTGGGGGACACCCGAGGACTGAAAGGCGGGGTCCCCGAGGCTATCAGCGGGTTTTATATAGCCGGGATCCCGGGAGCCGCGGGACCCGCGTATCACAGCATCCGGCGCCGGAACCGGAAGTAGACAGACAGCTTAAAGCTCAAACAATATCTGATGTGATCCACACTCAGTGCAAGAGGATCCAGAGCAGCTGTATAGGGCTAACAAGGTCACCCAAACTCTGATGTGTGCAAGTGGAAGCCCATTGAACACAGCACGAGGGAGGTAGGTTTTGCTAAGTGACCCCAAGTACAGTGCCTGAATCTGATTGGGTGACCTCCTTGGAGGACTGTGCAGCAAATAATTCTTCATATCCCCATGGCTTATTTTGTATGTGCTCCACTGGTATTTATTTAAATAGACAACTTCAGATTACATTTACTTTTCTTTTTTTTAAGTCCCCTCTTTCTATACTATCTAGCTTCCAGTTGAAGAATTCTTTTTTCCCAAAGAATACCAAATATGATACTGGGATTGCCATACAGAGATGCTGAGAAACTTTCTGGTTTATATACAAATCTATATAAAACTCTAAATCCTATTCCTTTCCCACCATCCTCCCCATTCTCCCTTTTTCCTCCCCATCTTTATTTATCTATCAATACTCCTCTCTCTCTCTTTTCCCTCTGTCTCTCTTTCTCTGCTCCTCCCTACCCTTCCTCAGTTCCTTCCCTTCCTTAAAAACTTAAAAAAAGGGGCAAAATAAAAATGTTACCTATTGTAACTATTATTATTATCCTTTTTTTCACCATGTTTAGTATTTTATATATATTTATTGTATTTATTCTAAATCCTTAAATGGTTATAGCATTAAACAGCAGACAGGTTTAATGAATATCCTCGAAGGATCTTGTTAGTTATCAGCTAGGCAACTGAAAATCCCATAGTAAACCTCTTAACAATTACTAGTTATCAGTCAACACAATAATATTGCTCCCTCATCCTGAGTATGTTGCTAATTGGAAAGTACTAATTAACTTGTCTATAATATAAATATACCAAGTCCTGTGTTCCTAGTACAGGATAAAAAAGGAAGGAATTTTTAATAGGGTGTCAAAAAGCATTTTTTATTTACATATATACATACAGGTAAATATGCATACTGTATATACTTAAAACTACAGCTGTCACTTAAACACAGATCCTATTTGAAGATGCACAGCCATAACAGTCTGAGCTGCAGGATATATTTACATACTGTACATGATCACTAAATCACTATACAGTCAAAATCATACTAATACATTTCCAGTAAACTTACATATTATCAGATCACATGAACAAAATTGTGTATAATGTATTTTTCATATACGGAAACTGAATGCGTCATTTCTTGATATAGCCCAATAAAAAACACAAACAGCAGGCCCAATAAATAACTTATTCCTGGAGAGTTATTACAGAGATTTCTGTTTCTTTTTTTAGATAATGTGTCTACTTCATCATTAAGATCAATTACAGTCAAGGATACACGGTCAGCATAACTGTTTAGTCTTATTCACTTTTAAGCTTTCTTTGCACATTTCCGACATTTTTCACAATATTGTATTTAGCATTAAGAGCCTCTGATCGATATCAAAGGTAAAAATGCATTATTGTTATGATAGATTTGGCAAACGTGTCCACATGTGGGCTGTTGTGCTTGTAGGAAAAATATACTATATTTATATATAAATATATACACACACACACACACACACTTTTTCTGTAATAATGTACATTATTAGCAGCTGTAACTGACTGCGATTACACATGAAAAGGAAAATCCTCAGGACTGAAAGAATTGAATTGGCAGATTCTTCCACTGCTATTTCTATTCAGAAGACCAATACAAACTGTAGTGTCAAAACACTCAAGGTCTTAAGTTATTTGGTCAATGATTGTTAATTGTTTCCTGTTTAAGGAAACAATGGCTTTGAACACATACTGTAGCTTGCTGGCCTTGTTATTATCAATAACTGTATGTAGGGTTTTAGGTTTTCAAAGATAACTTGAGTATTGCTTAACAGCAAGATCAAAAATGTTTGATCAACCAATCAGCTTCCTCTACATCTTAGTAAATAGGACAAAAAAACTTTGTCATGGGAGGATTTAACTGCTAGAAAGATGATGATGGTGGAAGGAGTTGCCTAGGGTATAAAGTATTTGATTGCATGCTTGAATCACACATAGGAGCATATATAGATTGGACATATTTGCTGGATGGGTTGAATCCATATCCTTGCTAAAAAATGTATAGAAGAATTTAGTATTCTGCAGGGGACTCATAGGGGTTTCCAATATTGTATACAATATGTTTTATATATAAACTGTTAGACATGTTACCTGTTGCTGGGACCCAATAAACACTACACTCTCTGGAAAAGAATCAAGGCTGCCTGGAATTAGCATGAATAGGTTGCGTTCTACACCCGCTTCCAGTTTACACTATAATTGCATATTATATTATTTATTACATAGTCACATAGTTAGTCTGGCTGAAAAATGACAAAAGTTCATTCAGTTCAACCAAAATTTTAATCCTACACCCACAGTTAATCCAGAGGAAGGCAAAAAACCCAGCAAAGCATGACCCAATTTGCTCCTGCAGGGGAAAAAAATCCTTCCTGATCCCCCAAGCGGCAATCGGATATTTCCTGTATCAACTTTACCTATTTATGAATATTATTTTGCAACACGTCTTTGTATAGCAAAGCTGTTATTATTCCCAACCCATCACCAACATACTAAAAGCCTTTAACCTGGGTACACATGTATCAAATTTGGCCAGTTCAGCAGGGACCAGAAAATTTTGATCTGTGTGTGGTCCTCCCTGCTCAACAGAAGTCGATCTGTGGATCGGCTTATATGGAATTGGACTGCTGGAAAATCTTCATTCAATAAGTACCTACAGGCAGTTGGATGCAGGTCTGATCACTGTATTCTGATAACAGAGGAGATACACTGTCTGAATACAATAGCACAATCTGGAGGATTCTTTCATTCATCTCACTTGTGTGGATAGGGGAATCCATTCATTTTTTTTTCTCCATTTAGTTCAATGTCGGAATGAAAACAATTATGTGTACACCCACTTGGATTATCCACCTGAGTATTTGGAGTGTGTTGTTGATATAATTATTAACATTATCCTAGAATGTATATTATGGCACTTCTTTGTAAATAATTGATTGTATCACTATCTTTTTAGGTTTCAACATTATGAACAATGGAACAATTGAACAAAACAACAGTGAAAGAATTTATTCTGTTGGCTTTTTCCAATTTCCAAAAGTACCAGATCTTACTTTTCATTATTATACTTCAAATGTACATTATAAGCATTGCTGGAAACTCGGCTGTTATTACCCTTGTTAAGGTTGGAACTTCCCTCCATTGTCCAATGTATTTTTTCATCAGTGTCTTTGCCGCTTTAGAAATCTCCTTTGTGTCCATTACAATTCCCAAGCTCCTGGCCAACTTGATTGCAGCAGACAGAAGGATATCTTTCATGAATTGCTTTGCCCAGTTGTATGCCTTCAATGCACTTGGTGTAACAGAATGCTATATGCTTACAGTTATGGCTTTTGATAGAGATTTAGCAATTAACCATCCCCTAAGATATTCTGCAATTATAAACAATATGGTCTGCACTGCTTTAGCAATTTTTGCTTTTACAGTAAGTTTTATCATTGCTTTGATTCCCACCATTTTCACAGCTGATTTATTATACTGTGGACCCAATGAGATCAACCATTTTTTCTGTGACTTGGCTCCTGTGCAGAATTTAGCTTGTTCTGATCCACTGGTTAGTAATTTAGCTACAAGCATTGCTGCAGTTTTTGCCAGTTTGATTCCTTTCATTCTTATCTTAGGCTTCTACACACACATTATTATTACCATAGCCAAAATTAAGAGCGTTGAAGGTAAAAACAAAGCATTCTCCACTTGTTCTTCCCATCTCACTGTTGCCTGCCTCTTCTATACTTCAGTTATCATAGTGTACATAAAGCCAAAGGGTAGCCATTATGATAAATTTCTTGCCCTCCTGTACACCGTCGTTATTCCTCTTTTAAATCCTTTTATTTATACTTTAAGAAATAAAGATGTAAAGAACACTTTAAAAAAATTACACATTTTCAAGTTCTAGAGAAGTCACAATCCCTGGCTTTATTACATATATTTCTGTCTTTGATTTCAATACCCATTGTGCAATGTACAATGAAAATGAAAAAAATATATAAAATTTTCTTTTAAATTAATTGGATGAATAAAGTGAACAGGGCTTCTACCATTCAGAACCTATATAAACCTATCCTGTTTTGTGGATGAAAAATAGATTTATATTGTAGGAGCACTGGACCCTTTTGGTGGACAGAAGACAGTCTGATTTTTGGACTTGGTTCCTTAAAAGTGTATTAGAAGAATGAGAGTGGTGCTCTAGTTTGTTGTTGACTCCAGTCTAGATTCCTTTATTCAATGTGATGTAAGGATAAAAAAATACAACACATTTCAGAGACTCACAAATCTATTTTCAATAGGGTTTGTGTGTTTGTAAGGAGCATGTAATGATCCTGACCCCTGGTAACTGCTGGTCTCATTCCAGCATCCTAGTTTGGGCTGAGCTGCATTCTCCTTGTACAACTGTCCATCTACAGGGTGATTGCTAGCCTCTGGGTCGTGTCCAAAACCTGTTTTAAGCCTGTCAAGCCATCAGTGTCACTCTTGTGATAGTGTTTGCAGTTCCCTATTTCCCTGCCTTGTTCCTGTGCCTCAACCTTCATCTTCACCCTTTGTTGACTCCCTGTTGTCAACCTTGGATTGGACTTTGACTTTGCTCTAAACTTAGCCTACCTTTTGACCATGGATGTGACCCTGACTACTCTCTGAACACTGCCTGACCTGAACCCGCACTGCCATTGACCACTCTGCCTATCTGCCAACTGCAAGTTCACTATGCTCAGTTTGCACCTGCCTCAGCATGGTAGCCAGGCACTATACTATTGTGTATAAGACCTGGGTGCATTGAGTACTGCTAGGCCTGCTTGCCTTATGGGAAAATGGGCTGCTATAGTTGAACACAGAAGCCAGCTATAAAGCCTGACCACCAACACCAGAGGTGCTGAAAATAAGAACAAGACATGGTTGCCAGATTTCACAAATTATGGTCCAGTAGGTATGCTTTCACCTTCTCTGAAACATATAAGGGACTGATGGGCAAGTAGCATTTCTCTTCTTTGGTGTGCGTACCATGCTGGTGGATACTGGGCACTTGGATCTGGATCTGTTCTTACGACTGCTGTTTTCTTTCTTTCTTTACTAAATTTTCATTCTTCTGTGCATGCACTTTCTCATGTCAGATTTGATGTTTGTACCTGCAACTTGTAAACATTTCAATATGTAAATGCCTCATGTAGACCACTGATTGGATTGTACTACACGTTTTCTCAGAAACCAACATTTGTTACTATGTTCTAAATGACTTCATAACATGCAAAGCTTTTCTATGGCTCACTGATGTTTATATGTTCTGCTTTTTATAAATAAACATCAATTGTTTAAAAAAAAAAAAGAAAATAAGAACAAGAAACTGTCCAGGACCTGTGTCAAGAGGGCGGAGCTACAAAAAGCAGTGGCAAGTGTGGCACTCTCATTCTTTCAATACTTTATGGAGAAAGAAAAGAACTCGCTGTGTTTTCACCTCCTTCTTCTTCCCCTAGACAATTAAACATCCTGGTAGAAGATGTGCTATTGCAGTCCAATGTGATCATCTCCTTCTCACCTACATAAAGGATGAAAGGGGCAGTTTGCCACTTTCAAGGTACAGGAGAATATTTTTTTCTTCAAAATGTTTAATTAGGCACTTGACGTCATGCCTACAAGGAGCTCACAATTTTTAACAAGGAAGCGGTGTATTACTGTGTAGGTCCAATCAAATTTGTAATGTTTTTACAGAAAAGGGAAGAATTAGAATTGGTTTCACCAGACATGAAGTGAGGCGAAAATCTGCAACAGGGACACAGACATCAGTTGCAAGTTTCTAGGGGTTCCAGTCTTTCCCTATATTACAAAATAAGAAAATTGTATCTGTGTTGTTAGAGATTGAGCCTTATTCTCTGTATTGTGAAACTGTTCACAGCAAAAGTGAGGAGGGTTCTAGATAGCAGTAAAAACCAAAAGGGGCTCAACCATTCTCCACTTTCAAAACTAGGAAAGATTAGTAGATTGGATACTTTAAAGGCTTACTTCAGCTTTTGTAACATGTTATATCTGTATTTAGGGTGTAACATGGTTCAAATCCGACCCCCAAAACCACCCCCTCCCTACCGCGGCAGAAAAACATTTGAAGTTCGCAATGGGAAACAATTGCAATGATCACTGTACTAATCATCCATTGACACTTGCTCCAGCTCTCTACCTGATAGTCTGTACCTTGGTTTGTTTGTTTCAAATATATTGTATGTGCATTTATTCTTCTTTTTTGTAAAAGGTGGACTTACCTTTTCAAATCAATCTATCAAAGATGGCGCATGCAGTGCTATCTTCTTCTGACCTAATTCATTTTTGATACTCTGTACAATGCTTCTATTAAAATGGTACCTATGGTAAAGAATCAGATAGCATTTACAAATTTCTAAAATGTAACTTTTATTTACAATGTAATTTATTGACATAATTTCACATGTAGAAATCATAGCAACTTTAGTTTTGTTTGTATCACTTCTTAAAAGACCATTTTGAGATGCCCTGTGCAGTGCATACCTCTGCTGAGTACTTTAGTGCCACCATTCTTACTCAAGGAATGGGCACTTATTTGATATCAATAAATGTATGTTTTTTTTCAGCATAATGAAAAGGCAAAAATGCAACGTCTACCCGCAAAACAATATAGAAAAAAAATGAACATACCTGCCTGCCTTTGCTGACTTGTTTGTGTTTGTGAAGATGCATGCTATAGGGTTTTTATGGAGGAACATTGACCTAGAACAAGGTCAGATTGTTGTATGTGAGACTCACCAAGGGGTAAAGCAAGTATAAAGTGTCATGTCAGCAATATATCCTTATACCTTTCAAACATTATTTGTACATATGATATTATATTACAGAGTGATGTTTACAAGTAGTTAAAATTAAAAATGAGGATAGGGAAGTAAAATTGGGAATTGTAAGAGTTATGCTTTCCACATCACATTATTAGAGTATGAATTAGTGTGTCCACTGATCCTCTGAACGTTGAGATGCTCTCATGGTTTAAAATGTATCCAAAACCTTTTTTTTTCATTTTCATTTGGGTAGTGGTAATTAAAGTGTTACTAAACCCACAACAGTAAAATCAGTCTGTATATGCAGTAAAGCATGCTTGCTATACTCACTGTGGAACCTAAGAGGTTAATCCTCTGCATTGTGTAAAAATGCTCTTTGATCCTTTCTTCTCTGTTCCTCCCCTTTTTCAAGTGACCTCCTTTTATCTCCTGATAAGACAGACTGAACCAAAGGCATTTGCACATGCTCAGTTTGGTGTGTATTGCCAGAGAGGTTTTACTTTTTCTTGAGAGAGTGCATGTGATCAGCACAGGGCCAATCAGCACTGGTCAGACAGAGGTTAGAGGTTTTGTATTATCCTAGAGCAGAAATAAATCTCCTCCTACAAACTTTAGCTAGTGGTGGGATAGACACTGATAGCTCTAACTTCTGATTAGAAATGGTATTTAGCAGTTTATATTTACAAAAATAATTGCATTTCCATGTCCTGGGTTTAGTAACACTTTAAAATCCATTTTTTTTTACTTGTGTCCCATTTGAGAGATTTACCTTCACATCCTATCCTGTGGAAACAAGAGAAAGTGAGAAGTAACCTTTCTTAAATGAGATAAATCCCATCATAGAGGTTGATTTGCTAAAATTGGAGAGTGTAAAATCTGGTGCAATTCCACACAGAAACCAATCAGCCTCCAGGTTTTTGTAAAAGTTTATTTGAATAAGCTGAAGTTAGAAGCTGATTGGCTCCTATGCACAACTGCACCAAATTTTGCACTCTCCAGTTTTAGTAAATCAACCCCATAGTGTCATTTCTTCTCTTTTCCTGTTATAGCGACAACTCAAAATGATGGATTTCCCAAATATTTAAACCTTGGTGACAATGATCACAAGGACACATAGAATAATTACATTTCTCTAGCGGGGACACAGACTGTAATTAAACCTGACAGAGGTTTATCTCTTCACCACTTTATCCGGGATTTTAAAAAATGGCTTTAGATATACTGTTCTTCAAACAATAAAGAACACGTTGATGTTTTGTATGTATTTATCTACATAAGTATGTACTTACTTGAAAACTCCTTAGGGCTAAGTTCTTGAGATCAGCAGCTTCCAAGCTTTTCTTCACCGTTGCTTCTTGTAAACATCACTTCCAATCTAAATATATTGCTAAATTTGCATGCAGATTGAATTTTCATACGTATGTAGAATTTTTAGTCAATAATTACAAAATATGTACACGCTACATAGAATTCAACTTAAAGTACCTTATTGTAAAATACATGACATGCAATAAAATATAAGAAAATAAAATGCACATTAAATACTTAATTCTAATGGTCTAAAGCCTTTTTTCTCTTTATAGTTTAGTACCACAATATATTAGGATTTTCATTTGATTTGTCCTTGAAAATGTCTTAACCGCTTCAAGTTCGTATATTTTCACCCCTTTCCAGTCACAATTTTCAGCTTTCAGTACTATAACAATTTGAATGACAAGCGGTCATGCAACATTGTACCCATATGAAATTTTTAGCATTTTTTGAGACAGATAGAGCTTTCTTTTGTTGGTATTTATTCACCACGGGGATTTTTATTTTTTTGCTATATAAATGAAAAAGTCCAAAATCTAGAAAAATTTTGTTTTTCTTATAACATTTTGCAAATAAATAATCTTCCTTCATAAATCTTGGCCAAAATGTATTCGTCTATCTCTTTAGTAAAAAAAAAAAAAAATTAGTTTATAACCAAAAGCTATAATTTTTCAAAAAATGTTTTTACATTTTTATTTATTTTTTTATATTATTTATGTTTTTTACATACTGTCACTCTAGCAGTACAGTGTCACCATGGTGACACTGTACTACTTGTGGGGGGTGATGAAGATTTTTTTCTTTTTTTACACTGATTGCTTTTACACCCATAAAGGCTGTAAAAGCAATCATTTCTCCTTCTCTCTGGCTACAATCCTGCAGTCATTAAGAAATACTGCAAACTGTGATTGGTCACAGCTTGTCACATGGTACAAGGCTGTTGTGACTAGCCTTATACCATGTGATCACACGTAGTAAGCAATGATGTCAGGAAGTGACATCTTGTTTACTACTGTTCATGTGATCACTGACTGGCCAATCAGTGATCACATGAATCAGGACCTCACACGGAGGTCCCGTACACAGAGGTCCCGTACATCGAGCACCGATCGCGGTGCTGTGCACTCCTGGGGAGCGTGCACAGGCAATGGATGCAGGGGGACGTTTAGAAACATCCACCTGCATCGACAGCACTCCCGTCCGACCGTTTATCGACATGGGCTGGATGAGAAGAGGTTAAAATATACATTTTTAGTTCAGTATATTTTTATTAAACATTGAAATGAGAAAGGAAAACAGTGTTACATAGCATATAAATATGAGGTTAGAATAGCAACTATATACAATAAGGCAGGGAATCTATGACATACAAACGTGCATATGATGTACATCCATACTTATTATAATACTTGTAATAATAATTTACATACAATAGAATATTAAAAATTATAGATAAAAATAGATGTAGTTCAAAGCAATTCATATCTTATTCTACACTGGATAATAATTAACATATTATTTAATATAGAAAAAAAATAGAATATTCTTAGTGAGCATAAATGGCGTTACTATGTACTGTATATAGTAGGTACCATGTTAGGTATGTAAATAGTAAAGTGAGAATGTGAAGATAGATTAAAGAGTTAAGAAAGAAGGAAAAAGAATAGAAAAAAAAAAGAAAAAGAAAGAGAAATGAAGAGACGCCAAAGATAAAAAAGGGTTAAGAAAGAAGGAAAAAAGTAGAAAAAAAAGAAAGAGAAAAAGGAAGAGACGCCGAAGACAAAATCCATTACAAGGACTAAGCATCTGTAAATTAGTATGAGCAATCATTTGTTTTACAAGCGTAACATGGACCTATGAAAAATTAATGGAAGGTATAATTATATTTCTCAAATTTGCGAGTTTTATAGTGAAGAATGCCAGCAACGGGTCAAAGTCAGTAAAAAGGACCAACAGGCTTTCGCCAGAGTTTTTTTTTTTGCTGCAGTGAATAGGACTGTCAAAAGACAGAAATGATTTTTAGTACAATTGGGTGGTTTCAAATTTAATAATGCTTCTTTTAGATTTTTCAGAGTTATTTTGCCCAACAAAAAATATCTATTTTTTCAGTGAAAATTCTGCTTCCTGCTATCCAACTCTAGTGCTCTGTGCTAGCACAACCATAAAGAGATAGCCAGGACATGTATGACCAGGCCAGTTAACTAGCAATATGCTAGTAGAATTTTGTTGAAACTTTTAATTTTAGGAATATTCTTTTGATTTTCTAATTGTTAGTGGAGTCAAATCTACATTCAGTTTCAGAAAATTTGAATTAGCAGGATGGAATTATTTTTGTTAATGAATTTCCAAAAGTGTATGTAGTTTTTTCCCAGGAAAGTCTATTCATTACAAAACCAAATGTTAAAAGCAAACTTTTAAAGTACTGTAAATGATATTCATCAAGTCACAGAATGTACTGATAATTTTTGTAAAAATTTTCTTTAGTATGTTCGTGTGAACATTCATTTGAAAATCTATTAGTGTATGGCCAGCTTTATGGTAGAACAGTCATATAAAATAATACAGTGAAGCTGCTGTAACAGGGAAGTAAAGGTGCTACTATGAAAATGGAGGCTACTAGTATGATTATATTTTTTCTGTAACTTCACAGTTGATTATATTTAATAAGATGAAATGTATGTCAGCAAAAAACCCAGACATGTCCATTGGATTGCCAGAGAGAGAATCATGATTTGTCACTCCATGGAACACGTCTCCACTGCTCTAGAGTGCAGTGGTGGCGTGCTTTACACCACTGCATCTGAAACTTTGCATTGCACTTGGTGATGTAAGGCTTGGATGCAGCTGCTCGGCCATGGAAACCCATTCCATGAAGCTCTCTACATACTGTGGTTGTGCTAATCTGAAGGCCAAATGAAGTTTGGAGGTCTTTAGCTATTGACTCTGCAGACAGTTGGCGAATTCTGTGCACTGTAGTACCAAGGAAATTTCACGGATGCACTTATTGCACAGGTGGAAACCTATTACGGTACTATGATTGATTTTACTGAGAGTGACCCATTCTTTCACAAATGTTTGTAGAAGTAGTCTGCATGCCTAGGGGCTTGATTTTATATACCTGTGGCCATGGAGGTGATTGGAACACCTGAATCCAATGATTTGGAGGGGTGTCCGAATACTTTTGGCAATATAGTGTACACTGGAATTTACGCGGCTATAGACTCTATCCCGGTAATGTGGGTGATCAGCAATTTATAGTAGGACTGTGATAATATGTCAGCCAATCTGGCACTAACAGACACTGGCTGGGGGGGGGGGGGGATAATGACTGACACTGACGTCACTAGTGACACTAATACAGTGATTAGATATAATACTGTACACTTTACTATTGCCACTGGTTGGGAAGGGGTTAAAATAAAGCAGCAATCAAGGGGTTAACTGCATGCCAAACAAGTGTAATATGTGCTGATTTTACTCACAGATCTAACTTTTTGCTCCCTGCTTTTCAGGAAGAGGAAACAGCTATATTGCTGTTCAGTGTACACAGAGTCCTGAGTTCTTTCACACCCCAAACCTGGAAGAGAGCCCGCAACAAACATGTATGTTTCTGTGCCTGCAATGCCACCCACTTGCAGTACGTTTACTGTGAGTGGGTCAGCAAGTGGTTAAAAATGGATAAATCCAAACACAAAAAAACTAAACATTATTCCATATACTAACATTACTCATATATATACATATATTACTTGAATTTTGAAAATATTTATTTTTATTTTTCAGTGTTGTTTTTCACAATAAAAAGCACATAACTCAACCTAAAATTTTCTTGCATAATCTAATGGAAATTATAATGAGATTGTCTTTTCCCTTTTGTGACTTCAAAAATAATTGCACTTAGACCATGACGTTAGACAACCAGGAGCTTGTTTAGAATTATGTTTGATACATCACTAATGGCACACAGGGGGAATTTTGTAATGAAGCCATTGGAGAACTATTCTCTTGGGTGGCTAATCAACCAAGCATTTATGCTAGATACTAATTATTTGTATGAGACTTGATATGAAAAAAAGCTTGATAAGAAAATATGTATTTCAACATATTATCTATATTAAATCTTCATTTCAATATCTTTAATCAAAAAATGTTTCAAAAGAAACAAAACAGCGTTTAATGTATGCATTAATAGGCATAACATACTGTATGTTCTCTTAAGTTTAGATTCTGATTTGCAGCAAGCAACTTTTGTTTCTATATTTCCATTTTCCAAGAGACTTAAATCATGTAGAAGTATAATTAGTGGTATTACAGATGTTTTCCTAATTTGTTTCACCCATTTTTGTTATCCTTTTTCCTAAATTTAGCACCCTTTAGTGTGCTACTAGAATAGTGCAGTGTATTATAGGCAAGATCATTGTGTATGACTCATGGTAGTTGTGTGAGCCATGTGATTAAAGCTGGTTTACTGCAGGTCAGCTGGATGACTCAACAGGTTGTGGCTCTATCTCCTGACTCTGGAGGACCATAGAACCTTCCGGAAGTCGGTGAGCAGGAAGGGGTTGAGGCCTAATCTGCATAATCCTGGGAGATTCGACCAATCCCAGGTTTGGAGACCCTGGTCAACTTGGCCTATAAATTTGAGGGAGTCAGACTGACAGAGGAATCAAGTGGAAAATGGAGTGCTGAGGAGACTGTTGGTGCCTAGGAAGGGTCCCCTAGGTCTGTGCTTGGGTTGGCTCAAGAGTATACATTCTGCAGAGAGGCACGGATGGGATCAAAGCCTGGAGCAGGAGTGAGCAAGAAGGACAGTAAAGTAAAGGGCAGCTACAACTGGTGGCTTTCAGGAAAAGAACAGTCCAGGATTTGCCTTTGTACACAGGAAGTATCCCCCTTCCATTGTTTCAAGCCAAACTGGGCATTCAATAATTCCTATTCCTCGTCCAAGTTGATTTACCCTAATAAAATAACAAAACCAAGTCATTGACTGGTCATTTTCTTTGGATGCAAGTTGAGAAATACCTGTTGCCTGGCTGTACGGAGAGAGGCTCAGAGATATCCACAACACAGCGGCTCTCATGAGGGTAGTGCTACATAAAATATTTATCTCCTTCTATGAAGTTTACAGTCTGTCTTTCATTAGCCTTTTGGTATCCTCTCCTTCCCCACCCAGCATACCACAGTTCATGGGTTTCTCTCTGTTCCTCTCCCAGGTTAGCACACACTCCTGTGTTTCTTTGCAAGTTTCTCTCTCTCTCTTTCAGTGTCTTTTTGGTAGTCAAGTCCCAAGTCAACTTGTGCAGCTAATCACAGGTGTTCTGATTCTTGTGGCTACAAGAATGCATGGCAGTGCAGCTCTACTTTAAAGGAGCAACCAGCCAGAACTATACACTCTCCCCCACCTCATTGAAAGTTTTTGATGTCTAAAGCAGCAGTAATTTTTATTACAAGCTAAACTTTATTAGTATTGACATTTCAATTAAGAACAATTACTGACAAAGGGTGTGGGCAAGTAATTTCTCACCAAGGTGTGTCAAGATATGGGCTAGGAGTATCATCCACTGGTATAGTAATGGACAGGGACAGTTGGTTGGTACCCAAGATGAAGTAAAGGCACACAGAGGCCAAATAAAGTGGCTGCATTATTATTTGTAATTTTAAGTAACAAATAACACATGGAGAGCAGATGCAAGCTGCTTACTTAACAGTCCCAAAACAATATGAAATCTAAGTCTTGCTAACACAGGTGACTCGGATACAGCAATTCTCAGCAAAATTGACAGTACTTTAATACAGTCCATGCACTTGAGGTGTCACTTTAACAATGCTTGTGTTACTGGAGCAGCATTTGAGTGAAGGGGTGGCTGATAGGTGAAGCAGCGGTGCAGGCAAGCTCAGTAGAATGGTAGAATGGTAGAATCTTTATTCCAGCTCTAGAGTCCCCAGTTAGTGAATCTAGTTGCAGTATCCCTGTTCTGTCCCTTCTCAACAGAAACCTCTCTCTAGCACTAAATACACTGTCCATAACAACTGTGGATCATCCTGTACCTACTAAATCTACTAAATGCACACTAACTGGACAGTGCTATTTATATGTCCTCACTAAAGATGGCCACAAAGGTTATCCAGTGTTGCAGCATCCAATCAGGCAGATGCTTCCCTGATGACACCTACAGAGGCTTCAGAGGAACAAAGCTCCTCTCATCCTCAGCCAGCAAAACAGGCCACCTACAGGACGGAGCATAAAACTGCACTTGCCTACGTGGTAATAGGTGTACTTGTCCATCAGGAAGTCTTCATACAATTGTGTTGACCTCTTCAATCTTCATAGCAAGTTAGTCTCTTGGGAGGATATATCTTCTGCTTGACTCCCTGTTCTCTAGGCTCAAGCATTTTTACAGATTGAAAGGGCTCTATTTAAGGGTTAGAGGATTGTGGAGAAGGTACTTCCTCCTGTTCTGCATATTCAACAGACATCTCTTCCAGCTCCTGTTATCCTTTTATTTTTAATCCTAAAATAATCTTTATTAAGAAGTGGAGCCAAAACATTGCCATACAAAACAAGATAGCACAACTCACCCTTAAAAGAATGTATACCGAATAAATTCAACCAATACAGCGTCAAGCTTCACATGAGAAGTATACATCTGCATTATTGAAAACGGTTTACAATCACGTAGACTAAGCTTAGCCAACATATATACAAGGTGCACAAGTGTATCTCTAACCAGTGAGTGACATCTTAACAACCTATCCATTATTAGATAGGTGTCAGACCAGGAACCTGTGGAGCCCATAGATGAGAACAAAGGAAGTCCGATTGGCTGCACTCCAAACAATTCACTTTATTGAATCAGGATAAAACCAATACATACAATAGAAATACTGGCAGGTAAATGTGTTTCACTCTAAAAGATAGCGTTTACAATTGCCCGGTTTTATCCTGGTTCAATAAAGTGGAATGTTTGGAGTGCAGCCAATCGAACTTCCTTTGTTCTCATCTATGCAGCACACAAGCTAGCACCTACAGGAGGAGTTGTGCTTGGAGACTGGGGGTCTCTCTACCTTGAGCAGTGGTAAACATATATTTATGGAGCCCATAGCTTTTAAAATGTGTTTGATCATCATCTAATACATTTCTCTTATCTTAAATTGCTGTCTACATTCTTGATCCATTTCCTCAGAGTGGGCGGATCCTCTGACTTCCAATGGACCAATATAAGTTTGAGGACCTTACTATAGCCTCCTTCATAAATTTCTCTAAGTCTAGATCATCCAGCATACCAAGAATGCAGCATTTTGGATCCAAGGGGAGGGATATCTGAAACACTAAATTCAGAATCCTATAGCCTGTACTTCCTCTATGAAATGCTTTGATAGCTGCAAAATATCAGTATGAATAGTGTTTCAGTTGTTAGTTGGAAATGATGTAAGGAAGCTCACAGAATCATGGCTGTGAGATAACTCACCTAGCAAGTCAGTTTGGTCATCCAGTCTGATCTTTAATTTGGCCAAACTCCCATGTAGTGGTCTCAAGGCTGCAGGAGAAGGTAAGGCTTGAGGGGATCCATGAGAGGAGAAACATCTGGAATGAGCCATTGCTGGTGACTGATGGCTGCCTCTTGAGGAGTAAGGGGAGCCGGCTCCATCTTGCCTTGTCTCCTGTGAGACTTGGTAGAAGAAGGCCGTGCGTTTTCCCTGCCAGGAATTGTCCTTTCTCTTGTGAGACATAATGCTGTTCTGTGAGGAAATCAGACAGCAACAATTTGAGGCAGATCCAAGGCCTGAGAAGGTTGCTTGAGGCTGACTATCTGTGCTGTGTGTCGGAGGCTCAGGGGCTAGGCATCCATCATCAACATGTGCTAGCTCCACTCCCTGGCATTTTGTTTTTAAACAGATACAATGTTGTATGGTGCATGGTTGGGATGTGCTGCATGGTGTCGGGTTCTATCATGCGCATGCACACTAGGACTATATTGCAAGCTGACCCCAGAAGGGATTTTCAATATGGCAGCATGGAAGTGAAAGCTCAGGCAGCAGAGAAGCATAATGAAAAAGACAAAAGGAAAAAGAGAGGCTGCAAGGATACAGACAAATGTATGTTTTAGGCTGTCTTCATGTATTTTCCATGCAAAGGAGGGGCATTATGTCTGCGTCCGAGCATGGTGAGTAAATGGGCACTCTGCTACACTACAATCCCTGCCCCATAAATTAAAATGTTTATACACTATCCAAAATAAAAAAAATGTTTTTAGATACAATTTTGAAACTTAGAAATGCAATGAACTACAATATAGTTTGAGAACCTTTTTTACTTAATTGTTGAAACATGGGATACTTATTCAGATGTATTACACCAACACTTCTTTAATGTCAAGGTAACAATTTCCCATTAGGGGCCAGCTTTCAGAATCTGAATGATTAAGAATAATTTGAACTTCCTGTAAATTTATAGTATTTTTATTTGAATGGAGCCCTGAGGATTGTCAGTATACTTGCTTAATCTTTTCATAAGATAAAGTACTTTTTTTATTAGAATTCTTATGCTTTTTGCAAAGTAAAAAAAAAATTAGCACATACAGTGACCATATCAACATAAGAAAAGCTCCAACATACCTACTCCACAAAGAGTTCCATATTGACTACAAGTTATATCTTCAGAATGAGAACTGGTGGTTTTCTATCAGAAATATAAGAGATATCTTAGTTTTCTTCAAGGTAGAACTCAACCGTAAATTCCAGTTTGGAAACTTATGGGGACATGATCTACTCTCAAAGAAACGTTTATCAACTGCATTCTTAGTTCTCATACATTATCTTTACTCTATAAAACCTAATTTTAATATAAAGGTAAGCTTTTAATACCATACCCCAAGTTTAGGGCCTGCAAAACCCCCTATTAGTCCAAATTCCCTATTAGAACACACTTGACCCAAGCCAGAAAAACAAAAACTACCATTACTAGACTACTACGGACTGAATTAAAATATTCCTGCAAAATATAACTATATGTAAACAAAATTGGGATATTGCCATGGTTTTATTTCCAAGTAAGAAGAATATTGAAGAGTAATTCAGCAATTATTTAAGTATAATAGCAAACAAATTCTTGCTAGATCCAAGAACAGTTAAGCTTATAAAAGTGTAAAGAATCATTTAACAAAGCCCTATCTAATATAATGGGAAAACCAATTGCTTAGACATAAAGCAATATTAAATCCAAAACCAAAAACGTAATATATTGCAGCTTACCAATCATTAGACATGGTGGCTGCATTTGTTTTCTTTTAGCTTTTTTTTCCTCTGTTTTGACTTGGTGATCTGGACAAAAACACATCTCCTGTATTAGAGTGCCCTACTCTGAATGAAGGAGCACAGCATTGTCAGTATTGGGGCAGGGAAATGTTAGTTGTATTAGCAGGATTAAATTCAGTAACAAATTGAAGGCAAACTGCAACACACACTGCAGTTATAGTAACAGTTTTTGCCTTTTGAGATACAGGTTTTACATAAAGAAATAAAAGCTGATCGTTGTAAGCGCCCCGGACAGAGATAAATGGCTTGTATCAACACTGTAAACTGATACATCTTCAGGACAGTGTGTTCTGTTGAAAAATAATAGACTTTCTGGCCAGATCACCAGGTGAAAATAAGGGAAAGAAAGCTTAAAAAAGAAAAAGAAAATGAATGCTTCCACCACATCTAAGAAATGGCAAGCTGCAATATTATAAATGTTGTCTTTTGGGCTTCAATACTCAACATTTTGCAAAAATAAATAAGTTAATGAACAAAAATTCCCACATATTTAGTTTGAACAAAGTTATCCACCACATCCATAGTGCTCATGTTTGCATTGTTAATAGTCAGTAGAGATGAGCGAAGAAATGAAAAATTCGATTCGACTGATTCGGCGAATTCGTGGACAATATTCGATTCGAGTCGAATAAATTCGCTGTGAATTTAACTTAAAAAAGGGTGTTTCTAGGCTTCAGAGAGACTTAATATTAGTGCAGAACACTGTACCTTTAATTTCAATGCCCTTGGAGTCTGCTGGGGAAGAGAAATAATACTGTCACTCAGTATGACATGCAGATGAGTGCCGTCGATCTTAGAATCACCGCACACTTCACTCATTTGGCCAGTCACGGGGCCAAAACCAGTGTTTGGAGCCACAGTGTGGCGGTGGAGGCAGCAGCAATGGGAGGCCATACAGCAACCTATGACAAAATGGAACCCAGCAGGAGTGTGAGGAGACCTGAAAGTGGCACATGGCAGAGTGGGAGCAATGGGAGGCGGTACAGGGACCCAGGTCACACTGTGGGACCAGCAGCAGCGTGACCAGGCGGTACGGGGGCCCATGGCCGATTTGGGGCCTGGTGGCACCTATGGAAGGCCTGTAATCTGCCAGCAACCTATGACAAAATGGAAAACCGCAGGAGTGTGAGGAGATTTCAAAGTGGCACATGGCAGAGTGCAAGCAATGGGAGGCCGTACAGGGACCCAGGTCACACTGTGGGACCAGCAGCAGCGTGACCAGGAGGTACGGGGGCCCATGGCCGATATGGGGCCTGGCGGCACCTATGGAAGGCCGCTAATCTGCCAGCAACCTATGACAAAATGGAAAACCGCAGGAGTGTAAGGAGACCTCAAAGTGGCACATGGCAGAGTGGAAGCAATGGGAGGCCGTACAGGGACCCAGGTCACACTGTGGGCTCAGCAACAGCGTGACCAGGCGGTACGGGGGCCCATGGCTGATATGGGGCCTGGCGGCACCTATGGAAGGCCGCTAATCTGCCAGCAACCTATGACAAAATGGACAACCGCAGGAGTGTAAGGAGACCTCAAAGTGGCACATGGCAGAGTGGAAGCAATGGGAGGCCGTACAGGGACCCAGGTCACACTGTGGGACCAGCAGCAGCGTGACCAGGAGGTACGGGGGCCCATGGCCGATATGGGGCCTGGCGGCACCTATGGAAGGCCGCTAATCTGCCAGCAACCTATGACAAAATGGAAAACCGCAGGAGTGTAAGGAGACCTCAAAGTGGCACATGGCAGAGTGGAAGCAATGGGAGGCCGTACAGGGACCCAGGTCACACTGTGGGCTCAGCAACAGCGTGACCAGGCGGTACGGGGGCCCATGGCCGATATGGGGCCTGGCGGCACCAATGGAAGGCCTGTAATCTGCCAGCAACCTATGACAAAATGGACAACCGCAGGAGTGTGAGGAGATTTCAAAGTGGCACATGGCAGAGTGGAAGCAATGGGAGGCCGTACAGGGACCCAGGTCACACTGTGGGACCAGCAGCAGCGTGACCAGGAGGTACGGGGGCCCATGGCCGATATGGGGCCTGGCGTAACCTATGGAAGGCCGCTAATCTGCCAGCACCCTATGACAAAATGGAACCCTGGCCTGGGGCAGGCAGAACCGCCGTATCTTTATCACGTTTTTCACAGGCCACCGAATGGCGACGCTGCATATGCTGACGCAACGCTGTAGTCCCACCATGGGCCCCCTGGCCACGCTTGACTTTCTGGCCACATAGTCGACATTAGGCTACGTTTACTTCCTCGGGCGGCTTGACGAAAACTTGCCACACCGCCGAGTAGGAAACTTTGCACCCGCTACTCCTCACTGGCTGACTGCAACTTCCTCCGTGCACACCGGCACCACTACTGGCTGTGGTGGTAGGCTGCAGTGGAGCTGCTGCTCTACTCCGTGGCCGTTTGCCTCCACTGACACAGCTGCGACCCTGCTGCCTCCTGGCAGCAGCAATGGGAGGCCGTACAGGGACCCAGGTCACACTGTGGGCCCAGCAGCAGCGTGACCAGGCGGTACGGAGGCCCATGGCCGATATGGGGCCTGGCGGCACCAATGGAAGGCCTGTAGTCTGCCAGCAACCTATGACAAAATGGACAACCGCAGGAGTGTGAGGAGATTTCAAAGTGGCACATGGCAGAGTGGAAGCAATGGGAGGCCGTACAGGGACCCAGGTCACACTGTGGGCTCAGCAGCAGCGTGACCAGGCGGTACGGGGGCCCATGGCCGATATGGGGCCTGGCGGCACCAATGGAAGGCCTGTAATCTGCCAGCAACCTATGACAAAATGGACAACCGCAGGAGTGTGAGGAGATTTCAAAGTGGCACATGGCAGAGTGGAAGCAATGGGAGGCCGTACAGGGACCCAGGTCACACTGTGGGACCAGCAGCAGCGTGACCAGGAGGTACGGGGGCCCATTGCCGATATGGGGCCTGGCGGCACCTATGGAAGGCCGCTGATCTGCCAGCAACCTATGACAAAATGGAAAACCGCAGGAGTGTAAGGAGACCTCAAAGTGGCACATGGCAGAGTGGAAGCAATGGGAGGCCGTACAGGGACCCAGGTCACACTGTGGGACCAGCAGCAGCGTGACCAGGAGGTACGGGGGCCCATGGCCGATATGGGGCCTGGCGGCACCTATGGAAGGCCGCTAATCTGCCAGCAACCTATGACAAAATGGAAAACCGCAGGAGTGTAAGGAGACCTCAAAGTGGCACATGGCAGAGTGGAAGCAATGGGAGGCCGTACAGGGACCCAGGTCACACTGTGGGCTCAGCAGCAGCGTGACCAGGCGGTACGGGGGCCCATGGCCGATATGGGGCCTGGCGGCACCAATGGAAGGCCTGTAATCTGCCAGCAACCTATGACAAAATGGACAACCGCAGGAGTGTGAGGAGATTTCAAAGTGGCACATGGCAGAGTGGAAGCAATGGGAGGCCGTACAGGGACCCAGGTCACACTGTGGGACCAGCAGCAGCGTGACCAGGAGGTACGGGGGCCCATGGCCGATATGGGGCCTGGCGGCACCAATGGAAGGCCTGTAATCTGCCAGCAACCTATGACAAAATGGACAACCGCAGGAGTGTGAGGAGATTTCAAAGTGGCACATGGCAGAGTGGAAGCAATGGGAGGCCGTACAGGGACCCAGGTCACACTGTGGGACCAGCATCAGCGTGAACAGGCGGTACGGGGGCCCATGGCCGATTTGACCTCGTTCATCCCATAGTCCTGCCGACTCACGAATAGCGTGGCCTCCTCAAAGGGCCTGAGCAAGCGCAGGTGTCACGCATGAGCTGACAATGGCTGACATCTAAGTTACACAGGGAGTACCTTTATCCGCTTTTAACATCAGGAAATCTGTGATGGCCTTTAGCTGTTCGTAAAGGCGGTCTAACATATGTAGGGTTGAATTACACCTTGTTGCAACGTCACAGCATGAGGAGTCGGTACGGTGGCCCATGGCAGATTACGTGCCTGGCAGCAGCAATGGGAGGCCCGTAATCTGCCAGCACCCTATGTCAAAAAATTCAACACACCAGCAGTGTGAGGAGACCTGAAAGTGGCACATGGCAGAGTGTGGCGATGGAGACAGCAGCAATGGGAGGCCGTACAGGGACCCATGAGAGACTCTGGACCTGGCAGCAGCATGAGGAGGCGGTATATAGGGGCCCATGGCAGATTAGGGGCCTGGCAGCAGCTATAGGAGGCCTGTTATCTGCCAGCACCCTATGTCAAAAAATTCAACACACCAGCAGTGTGAGGAGACCTGAAAGTGGCACATGGCAGAGTGTGGCGATGGAGACAGCAGCAATGGGAGGCCGTACAGGGACCCATGAGAGACTCTGGACCTGGCAGCAGCATGAGGAGGCGGTATATAGGGGCCCATGGCAGATTAGGGGCCTGGCAGCAGCTATGAGAGGCCCGTAATCTGCCAGCACCCTATGTCAAAAAATTCAACACACCAGCAGTGTGAGGAGACCTGAAAGTGGCACATGGCAGAGTGTGGCGATGGAGACAGCAGCAATGGGAGGCCGTACAGGGACCCATGAGAGACTCTGGACCTGGCAGCAGCATGAGGAGGCGGTATATAGGGGCCCATGGCAGATTAGGGGCCTGGCAGCAGCTATAGGAGGCCTGTTATCTGCCAGCACCCTATGTCAAAAAATTCAACACACCAGCAGTGTGAGGAGACCTGAAAGTGGCACATGGCAGAGTGTGGCGATGGAGACAGCAGCAATGGGAGGCCGTACAGGGACCCATGAGAGACTCTGGACCTGGCAGCAGCATGAGGAGGCGGTATATAGGGGCCCATGGCAGATTAGGGGCCTGGCAGCAGCTATGAGAGGCCCGTAATCTGCCAGCACCCTATGTCAAAAAATTCAACACACCAGCAGTGTGAGGAGACCTGAAAGTGGCACATGGCAGAGTGTGGCGATGGAGACAGCAGCAATGGGAGGCCGTACAGGGACCCATGAGAGACTCTGGACCTGGCAGCAGCATGAGGAGGCGGTATATAGGGGCCCATGGCAGATTAGGGGCCTGGCAGCAGCTATGAGAGGCCCGTAATCTGCCAGCACCCTATGTCAAAAAATTCAACACACCAGCAGTGTGAGGAGACCTGAAAGTGGCACATGGCAGAGTGTGGCGATGGAGACAGCAGCAATGGGAGGCCGTACAGGGACCCATGAGAGACTCTGGACCTGGCAGCAGCATGAGGAGGCGGTATATAGGGGCCCATGGCAGATTAGGGGCCTGGCAGCAGCTATAGGAGGCCCGTTATCTGCCAGCACCCTATGTCAAAAAATTCAACACACCAGCAGTGTGAGGAGACCTGAAAGTGGCACATGGCAGAGTGTGGCGATGGAGACAGCAGCAATGGGAGGCCGTACAGGGACCCATGAGAGACTCTGGACCTGGCAGCAGCATGAGGAGGCGGTATATAGGGGCCCATGGCAGATTAGGGGCCTGGCAGAAGCTATGGGAGGCCCGTTATCTGCAAGCACCCTATGTCAAAAAATTCAACACACCAGCAGTGTGAGGAGACCTGAAAGTGGCACATGGCAGAGTGTGGCGATGGAGACAGCAGCAATGGGAGGCCGTACAGGGACCCATGAGAGACTCTGGACCTGGCAGCAGCATGAGGAGGCGGTATATAGGGGCCCATGGCAGATTAGGGGCCTGGCAGCAGCTTTAGGAGGCCCGTTATCTGCCAGCACCCTATGTCAAAAAATTCAACACACCAGCAGTGTGAGGAGACCTGAAAGTGGCACATGGCAGAGTGTGGCGATGGAGACAGCAGCAATGGGAGGCCGTACAGGGACCCATGAGAGACTCTGGACCTGGCAGCAGCATGAGGAGGCGGTATATAGGGGCCCATTGCAGATTAGGGGCCTGGCAGCAGCTATGGGAGGCCCGTTATCTGCAAGCACCCTATGTCAAAAAATTCAACACACCAGCAGTGTGAGGAGACCTGAAAGTGGCACATGGCAGAGTGTGGCGATGGAGACAGCAGCAATGGGAGGCCGTACAGGGACCCATGAGAGACTCTGGACCTGGCAGCAGCATGAGGAGGCGGTATATAGGGGCCCATGGCAGATTAGGGGCCTGGCAGCAGCTATGGGAGGCCCGTAATCTGCCAGCACCCTATGTTAAAAAATTCAACACACCAGCAGTGTGAGGAGACCTGAAAGTGGCACATGGCAGAGTGTGGCGATGGAGACAGCAGCAATGGGAGGCCGTACAGGGACCCATGAGAGACTCTGGACCTGGCAGCAGCATGAGGAGGCGGTATATAGGGGCCCATGGCAGATTAGGGGCCTGGCAGCAGCTATAGGAGGCCCGTTATCTGCCAGCACCCTATGTCAAAAAATTCAACACACAAGCAGTGTGAGGAGACCTGAAAGTGGCACATGGCAGAGTGTGGCGATGGAGACAGCAGCAATGGGAGGCCGTACAGGGACCCATGAGAGACTCTGGACCTGGCAGCAGCATGAGGAGGCGGTATATAGGGGCCCATGGCAGATTAGGGGCCTGGCAGCAGCTATAGGAGGCCCGTTATCTGCCAGCACCCTATGTCAAAAAACTCAACACACCAGCAGTGGGAGGAGACCTGAAAGTGGCACATGGCAGAGTGTGGCGATGGAGACAGCAGCAATGGGAGGCCGTACAGGGACCCATGAGAGACTCTGGACCTGGCAGCAGCATGAGGAGGCGGTATATAGGGGCCCATGGCAGATTAGGGGCCTGGCAGCAGCTATGGGAGGCCCGTAATCTGCCAGCACCCTATATCAAAAAATTCAACACACCAGCAGTGTGAGGAGACCTGAAAGTGGCACATGGCAGAGTGTGGCGATGGAGACAGCAGCAATGGGAGGCCGTACAGGGACCCATGAGAGACTCTGGACCTGGCAGCAGCATGAGGAGGCGGTATATAGGGGCCTATGGCAGATTAGGGGCCTGGCAGCAGCTATGGGAGGCCCGTAATCTGCCAGCACCCTATGTCAAAAAATTCAACACACCAGCAGTGTGAGGAGACCTGAAAGTGGCACATGGCAGAGTGTGGCGATGGAGACAGCAGCAATGGGAGGCCGTACAGGGACCCATGAGAGACTCTGGACCTGGCAGCAGCATGAGGAGGCGGTATATAGGGGCCCATGGCAGATTAGGGGCCTGGCAGCAGCTATGGGAGGCCCGTAATCTGCCAGCACCCTATGTCAAAAAATTCAACACACCAGCAGTGTGAGGAGACCTGAAAGTGGCACATGGCAGAGTGTGGCGATGGAGACAGCAGCAATGGGAGGCCGTACAGGGACCCATGAGAGACTCTGGACCTGGCAGCAGCATGAGGAGGCGGTATATAGGGGCCCATGGCAGATTAGGGGCCTGGCAGCAGCTATGGGAGGCCCGTAATCTGCCAGCACCCTATGTCAAAAAATTCAACACACCAGCAGTGTGAGGAGACCTGAAAGTGGCACATGGCAGAGTGTGGCGATGGAGACAGCAGCAATGGGAGGCCGTACAGGGACCCATGAGAGACTCTGGACCTGGCAGCAGCATGAGGAGGCGGTATATAGGGGCCCATGGCAGATTAGGGGCCTGGCAGCAGCTATGGGAGGCCCGTAATCTGCCAGCACCCTATGTCAAAAAATTCAACACACCAGCAGTGTGAGGAGACCTGAAAGTGGCACATGGCAGACTGTGGCGATGGAGACAGCAGCAATGGGAGGCTGTACAGGGACCCATGAGAGACTCTGGACCTGGCAGCAGCATGAGGAGGCGGTATATAGGGGCCCATGGCAGATTAGGGGCCTGGCAGCAGCTATAGGAGGCCCGTTATCTGCCAGCACCCTATGTCAAAAAATTCAACACACCAGCAGTGTGAGGAGACCTGAAAGTGGCACATGGCAGAGTGTGGCGATGGAGACAGCAGCAATGGGAGGCCGTACAGGGACCCATGAGAGACTCTGGACCTGGCAGCAGCATGAGGAGGCGGTATATAGGGGCCCATGGCAGATTAGGGGCCTGGCAGCAGCTATGGGAGGCCCGTAATCTGCCAGCACCCTATGTCAAAAAATTCAACACACCAGCAGTGTGAGGAGACCTGAAAGTGGCACATGGCAGACTGTGGCGATGGAGACAGCAGCAATGGGAGGCCGTACAGGGACCCATGAGAGACTCTGGACCTGGCAGCAGCATGAGGAGGCGGTATATAGGGGCCCATGGCAGATTAGGGGCCTGGCAGCAGCTATAGGAGGCCCATTATCTGCCAGCACTCTATGTCAAAAAATTCAACACACCAGCAGTGTGAGGAGACCTGAAAGTGGCACATGTTTGAGGCATGATTCATGGCGGATTTAGTCAGTTGTGTCAGGAACTGGTGGTTTGAAATCCAGACTAATCCACGCCTGATTCATTTTCACAAACGTGAGTCTCTCCACACTTTGGGTGGACAGTCGTGTCCTCCGCGGAGTTACAATACCTCCTGCCGCACTAAAAACGCGCTCCGATGCCACGCTACTGGCCGGGCATGACAGCCTTTCAAGGGCAAATATAGCTAGTTGGGGCCAAAGGTCAAGTTTCGTTGCCCAGTAGTCAAGGGGATTGTCTACCTCGGTTGGCAGGGTGCTGTCCAAGTAGGCCCAAGCCTGTTGTTTGAGCTCCTGCTCCAGGTCCACCTGATGCTGCTGCTGCTGCTGCGGCTGGTTAGTAGTTTCCTCACTGCGCTGGTGAAGAAAGCTACTCATCATCGACTGCAGACTGAGGCAGCCGCTGCTGGTGGAGCTGCCACTGCTCCTACCACCCCACCCCTCCCCTGCTGCCATGCCAGCGGAACGCGAGCGCACAGGGCCCACAGTGTCTGAGGATGGACGTTGGCGCACAAAGGCAGAGACCAACTGACTACATAGGTGGTTTTTATAGTACGTAATTTTGGCCTCCCTCTCAGCAGGTGTGAAAAAAGCCACCATTTTGGACCGGTAGCGAGGGTCCAACAAGGTGGACAGCCAAAAGTCATCCCTCTGTCTGATGGTTATTATTCGGCTGTCGCTACGCAAGCAACCGAGCATGCTATGGGCCATTTGTGCCAAGGAATGCGAGGGACTCCCTGCCTCCATCTCCACAGCATACTGCCACGGTGCGTCTGGGTCCTCTGTCTCCTCCTCCTCCTCCTCTACCAGATGCTCCTGCTCCTCCACTCCTGTCCGCTGAGTGGAAAAACCACCCATTTCACTCAATAATTCCTGAGCACAAATGTCCTCCTCTACCTCCTCCTCTTCTTCCTGTCCTGCCCCCACAGGGGTCATGTGGCGTTGAGATCTGTGCGCCACGTCTACCGCACCCTGACCAGCCATTGTTAACAGCATTTGTTCCAGGACGTGCAACAGAGGAATGACGTCGTTCATCCCATAGTCCTGCCGACTCACGAATAGCGTGGCCTCCTCAAAGGGCCTGAGCAAGCGGCAGGTGTCACGCATGAGCTGCCAATGGCTGACATCTAAGTTACACAGGGGAGTACCTTTATCCGCTTGTAACATCAGGAAATCGGTGATGGCCTTTCGCTGCTCGTAAAGGCGGTCTAACATGTGTAGGGTTGAATTCCACCTTGTTGCAACGTCGCAGATCAGGCGATGCTGTGGAATTCCGTTCTGCCGCTGCAGCTCAATGAGGGTGTTCTTTGCGGTGTAGGAATGGCTGAAATGCATGCACAGTTTACGTGACATTTTAAGGATGTCTTGCAGTGGGATGGTGGATTTTAGGAACCGCTTGACAACCAGATTGAACACGTGAGCCATGCATGGCGCATGGCACAACCTTCCTTGACGCAGAGCAGACACCATGTTCTTTCCGTTGTCGGTCAACATGGTTCCGATTTTCAGTTTGCGCGGAGACAGCCATCTGTCGATTTCTCTGTTCATTACACTCAGAAGTTCCTCCCCTGTGTGACTACGTTCGCCAAGGCATACCAGGTGCAGCACAGCGTGACACCGTTGCGCCCTGCACATGTGATATGCCGGTCGGGTAATGGGACTTGGCACGGGGGTGGCGGCTGAGGACACGGCGGAAAAAGAGGTGGTAGAGGCGGACATGTTTGCTGGACCAAGGACGTGCAAACGTGGAGGCAAAAGCGTCGTGACCTGTCCAAGTTGCTGGTGCGGCTGTGCCGGCACCACGTTCACCCAGTGGGCCGTAAATGACATGTACTGTCCCTGACCGTAGTTACAGCTCCACACGTCGGCGCTGCCGTGCACTTTGGCAGAGACCGACATGCTCAAAGACTGGCCCACCATCTCTTCTACATGTGAATGCAGGGCTGGCACTGCCTTTTGGGCAAAGAAATGACGGCTTGGCACTCTCCACCGCGGCGCGGCACAAGCCATCATTTCTCGGAAAGGTGCTGAGTCCACCACTTGGAAAGGGAGGGACTGCAGCACCAGCAACTTGGACAGGAGGACGTTCAGCTTTTGCACCGTCGGGTGCGTGCTCGCAAACTGTTGTCTCTTGGAAACGGATTCCAAGAAAGACTGTTGACGGAATCCGAGAAGAGGAGTAGCAGGAGAAGGAGCATCTGAACGAGCGGAAGATGCCAACGAGCGACAACTCCCCTTAGCAGAGGTGTTGGAGCCTTGACTGGCTGATAGAGGGTGATTGACGACGTCGGGTGACGGAGCAAGTAACGGAGCGGGTGATGGTGGAGCGGGGGCTGGGGCAGGCAGAACCGCCGTATCTTTATCACGGTTTTCCCAGGCCACCGAATGGTGACGCTGCATATGCTGACGCAACGCTGTAGTCCCAACATGGGCCCCCTGGCCACGCTTGCATTTCTGGCCACATAGTCGACATACGGCTACGTTTACTTCCTCGGGCGGCTTGACGAAAAATTGCCACACCACCGAGTAGGAAACTTTGCCCCCGCTACTCCTCACTGGCTGACTGCTACTTCCTCCGTGCGCACCGGCACCACTACTGGCCGTGGTGGTAGGCTGCAGTGGAGCTGGTGCTCTACTCCGTGGCCGTTTGGCTCCACTGACACTGCTGCGACCCTGCTGCTGTCTCCTGGGCAACCCACCTACTTTTTCGCTCGCTGCCAAGCTGGCACCCTCTTCTCCTGATGATGCGGAAGAAATTGCCTGATGACGACGAGGCAGCCAAGTGCGATCAACCTCCTCATCATCAAGTACGGTCTCCGCCTCACTACTAGCCCCCTCGGCTGCGTCTGGGTCAGGAGACAGACCTGTCTCTAGACCGGCTACAGAGCCACTCTCCTCGCCAGTACTTCTTCGCCTGGCTGCTGAAAAGGCCGATGTCTCCCCCCGTTCCTGACCGCCCTCTGTTAGCTCTTCCTCACTGTACAGTGGGGCTGAGCCCACAGCATGCGATACTTCGCTTGGTGAGGGAACAGCAAAGGACAGGGGCAGGTAGAGGACACGTGATTTCAGTGGGCTTGCTCCCGGGCCATGCCAACTAACGGTTGTGTCTGACGTACCCACCGACCGTTGGCTGTAGGTGTCAGAGGTGACCTGGGAAGAGGAAGACGACCGAGCCAACCAATCGATGACGGCAGGGTTGTCGGTGGAGACACGACCGCTGGATGACACCGGGAGCACTGGCCTCTGGCTGCGAATACTGCTGCCTCGACCCCTTCCTCAACATGCAGAGGAGTGGCAGAGGAGGCAATGTTTTAGGAGCAAGCAGACGTGGCAGCAGTCTGACATACTCTTTAATTAAACGATTATGTGTCCCTGAGTAACAATTCTGTGTCCCTGAGTAACAATTATGTGTCTGTCCGAGTAACAATTCTGTGGCCCTAAGTAACAGTTCTGTGGCCCTCAGTAACAATTCTGTGTCTGTGCGAGTAACAATTCTGTGTCTGTGCGAGTAACAATTCTGTGGCCCTAAGTAACAGTTCTGTGGCCCTCAGTAACAATTCTGTGTCCCTGATTAACGTTTCTGTGGCCCCAAGTAACAGTTCTGTGGCCCTCAGTAACAATTCTGTGTCTGTGCGAGTAACAATTCTGTGTCTGTGCGAGTAACAATTCTGTGGCCCTAAGTAACAGTTCTGTGGCCCTCAGTAACAGTTCTGTTTCCCTGAGTAACAATTCTGTGTCTGTGCGAGTAACAATTCTGTGGCCCTAAGTAACAGTTCTGTGGCCCTCAGTAACAATTCTGTGTCTGTGCGAGTAACAATTCTGTGGCCCTAAGTAACAGTTCTGTGGCCATCAGTAACAATTCTGTGTCCCTGATTAACGTTTCTGTGGCCCCAAGTAACGGTTCTGTGGCCCTCAGTAACAATTCTGTGTCCCTGATTAACGTTTCTGTGGCCCCAAGTAACGGTTCTGTGGCAATCAGTAACAATTCTGTGTCCCTGATTAACGTTTATGTGGCCCCAAGTAACGGTTCTGTGGCCCTCAGTAACAATTCTGTGTCCCTGAGTAACAAATCTGTGTCTGTGCGAGTAACAATTCTGTGGCCCTAAGTAACAGTTCTGTGGCCCTCAGTAACAGTTCTGTGGCCCTGAGTAACAATTCTGTGTCTGTGCGAGTAACAATTCTGTGGCCCTAAGTAACAGTTCTGTGGCCCTCAGTAACAATTCTGTGTCCCTGATTAACGTTTCTGTGGCCCCAAGTAACGGTTCTGTGGCCCTCAGTAACAATTCTGTGTCCCTGATTAACGTTTCTGTGGCCCCAAGTAACGGTTCTGTGGCCCTCAGTAACAATTCTGTGTCCCTGATTAACGTTTATGTGGCCCTAAGTAACGGTTCTGTGGCCCTCAGTAACAATTCTGTGTCCCTGATTAACGTTTCTGTGGCCCCAAGTAACGGTTCTGTGGCCCTCAGTAACAATTCTGTGTCTGTGCGAGTAACAATTCTGTGGCCCTAAGTAACAGTTCTGTGGCCCTCACTAACAGTTCTGTGTCTGTGCGAGTAACAATTCTGTGTCTGTGCGAGTAACAATTCTGTGGCCCTAAGTAACAGTTCTGTGGCCCTTAGTAACAGTTCTGTGGCCCTTAGTAACAGTTCTGTGTCTGTGCGAGTAACAATTCTGTGTCTGTGCGAGTAACAATTCTGTGGCCCTAAGTAACAGTTCTGTGGCCCTCAGTAACAATTCTGTGTCCCTGATTAACGTTTCTGTGGCCCCAAGTAACGGTTCTGTTGCCCTCAGTAACAATTCTGTGTCCCTGATTAACGTTTCTGTGGCCCCAAGTAACGGTTCTGTGGCACTCAGTAACAATTCTGTGTCCCTGATTAACGTTTATGTGGCCCCAAGTAACGGTTCTGTGGCCCTCAGTAACAATTCTGTGTCCCTGAGTAACAAATCTGTGTCTGTGCGAGTAACAATTCTGTGGCCCTAAGTAACAGTTCTGTGGCCCTCAGTAACAGTTCTGTGTCCCTGAGTAACAATTCTGTGTCTGTGCGAGTAACAATTCTGTGGCCCTAAGTAACAGTTCTGTGGCTCTCAGTAACAATTCTGTGTCTGTGCGAGTAACAATTCTGTGTCTGTGCGAGTAACAATTCTGTGGCCCTAAGTAACAGTTCTGTGGCCCTCAGTAACAGTTCTGTGGCCCTGAGTAACAATTCTGTGTCTGTGCGAGTAACAATTCTGTGGCCCTAAGTAACAGTTCTGTGGCCCTCAGTAACAATTCTGTGTCCCTGATTAACGTTTCTGTGGCCCCAAGTAACGGTTCTGTGGCCCTCAGTAACAATTCTGTGTCCCTGATTAACATTTCTGTGGCCCCAAGTAACGGTTCTGTGGCCCTCAGTAACAATTCTGTGTCCCTGATTAACGTTTATGTGGCCCTAAGTAACAATTCTGTGTCCCTGATTAACGTTTCTGTGGCACCAAGTAACGGTTCTGTGGCCCTCAGTAACAATTCTGTGTCTGTGCGAGTAACAATTCTGTGGCCCTAAGTAACAGTTCTGTGGCCCTCAGTAACAGTTCTGTGGCTGTGCGAGTAACAATTCTGTGTCTGTGCGAGTAACAATTCTGTGGCCCTAAGTAACAGTTCTGTGGCCCTTAGTAACAGTTCTGTGTCTGTGCGAGTAACAATTCTGTGTCTGTGCGAGTAACAATTCTGTGGCCCTGAGTAACAATTCTGTGTCTGTGCGAGTAACAATTCTGTGGCCCTAAGTAACAGTTCTGTGGCCCTCAGTAACAGTTCTGTGTCTGTGCAAGTAACAATTCTGTGTCTGTGCGAGTAACAATTCTGTGGCCCTAAGTAACAGTTCTGTTGCCCTCAGTAACAGTTCTGTGGCCCTGAGTAACAATTCTGTGTCTGTGCGAGTAACAATTCTGTGGCCCTAAGTAACAGTTCTTTGGCCCTCAGTAACAGTTCTGTGTCTGTGCAAGTAACAATTCTGTGTCTGTGCGAGTAACAATTCTGTGGCCCTAAGTAATAGTTCTGTGGCCCTCAGTAACAGTTCTGTGGCCCTGAGTAACAATTCTGTGTCTGTGCGAGTAACAATTCTGTGGCCCTAAGTAACAGTTCTGTGGCCCTCAGTAACAATTCTGTGTCTGTGCGAGTAACAATTCTGTGGCCCTAAGTAACAGTTCTGTGGCCCTCAGTAACAGTTCTGTGTCTGTGCGAGTAACAATTCTGTGTCTGTGCGAGTAACAATTCTGTGGCCCTGAGTAACAATTCTGTGTCTGTGCGAGTAACAATTCTGTGGCCCTAAGTAACAGTTCTGTGGCCCTCAGTAACAGTTCTGTGTCTGTGCAAGTAACAATTCTGTGTCTGTGCGAGTAACAATTCTGTGGCCCTCAGTAACAGTTCTGTTGCCCTCAGTAACAGTTCTGTGGCCCTGAGTAACAATTCTGTGTCTGTGCGAGTAACAATTCTGTGGCCCTAAGTAACAGTTCTTTGGCCCTCAGTAACAGTTCTGTGTCTGTGCAAGTAACAATTCTGTGGCCCTAAGTAATAGTTCTGTGGCCCTCAGTAACAGTTCTGTGGCCCTGAGTAACAATTCTGTGTCTGTGCGAGTAACAATTCTGTGGCCCTAAGTAACAGTTCTGTGGCCCTCAGTAACAATTCTGTGTCTGTGCGAGTAACAATTCTGTGGCCCTAAGTAACAGTTCTGTGGCAGTCAGTAACAGTTCTGTGTCTGTGCGAGTAACAATTCTGTGTCTGTGCGAGTAACAATTCTGTGGCCCTAAGTAACAGTTCTGTGGCCCTCAGTAACAGTTCTGTGTCTGTGCGAGTAACAATTCTGTGTCTGTGCGAGTAACAATTCTGTGGCCCTCAGTAACAGTTCTGTGGCCCTGAGTAACAATTCTGTGTCTGTGCGAGTAACAATTCTGTGGCCCTAAGTAACAGTTCTGTGGCCCTCAGTAACAGTTCTGTGGCCCTGAGTAACAATTCTGTGTCTGTGCGAGTAACAATTCTGTGGCCCTAAGTAACAGTTCTGTGGCCCTCAGTAACAATTCTGTGTCTGTGCGAGTAACAATTCTGTGTCTGTGCGAGTAACAATTCTGTGGCCCTAAGTAAAGTTTCTGTGGCCCTAAGTAACAATTCTCTGGCACTCAGTAACAATTCTGTTTGTCCCTGAGTAACAATTCTCTGGCACTCAGTAACAATTCTGTCTGTCCCTGAGTAACAATTCTGTGGCCCTAATAACGTTTCTGTGGCCCTAAGTAACAATTCTCTGGCACTCAGTAACAATTCTGTCTGTCCCTGAGTAACAATTCTCTGGCACTCAGTAACAATTCTGTCTGTCCCTGAGTAACAATTCTCTGGCACTCAGTAACAATCTGTCTGTCCCTGAGTAACTATTCTGTGGCCCTAATAACGTTTCTGTGGCCCTAAGTAACAATTCTCTGGCACTGAGTAACAATTCTGTCTGTCCCTGAGTATGAATTCTGTGGCCCTAACTAGCGTTTCTTTGTCCCTAAGTAACGATTCTGTGGCCCTCATTAACAAGTCTGTGTCCCTGAGTAAAGGTTCTCTGTCCCTAAGTAACTTTTCTCTGTCCCCAAGTATCGTTTCTGTGGCCCTAACTCTGTCCCTGTCCCTAGTACAGAGCGGTCTGCCGCTGTTCAATGACTGCAGGCAAATGAAGAATTCCAAAATGGCCGCTATTTATAGCTCGACCATTACACAGTGCTGGCTGGCTGGCTGCTGATTGGCTGATGCGATCACATGTCGTTGAGGAATGCATTATGGGTCAGCGCGCCTTGTCTGCGCGCCTTCCCAGACATCCCCGCTCCGTCGCCGCACATGTCAGCCGCCATTTTCTGAAAAATTTCGATTCGCGCGTCCGAATTAGGCTATTTTTCAGATTCGGCACGAATCGAAATTTTTCCGATATTCGACTCGAATTCCACTTCGGCTACTTCGATTCGCTCATCTCTAATAGTCAGCAAAGCAAAAGTGTTGTAAATAGACTTCTGACCAGAATGAACCCAAATTAGCCACTTGCCCTCCAGAGGATTTACCCCCCCCCCCCCCCCATTCCTGACCATTTTTTGCATTATGGCTCTGCGTTACTTTAACTGACAATTGTGCGATCATGCAATGCTGCACCCAAATTAAATTTACGTCCTTTTTTCCCACAAATGGAGCTTTCTTTTGGTGGTATGTGACTGCCTGTGCGTTTTATATTTTATGCACTATAAAAATAGACCGACAATTTTGAGAAAAAACAATATTTTTGACTTTTTGCTATTAAACATGTCCAGTAAAAAAATGTTAAAAAATCAAGTTTAATCATAAATTTACACCGAAATGTATTCTGCTACATCTTTGCTAAAAAAAAAATCCCAATATGTGTAAATTAATCAGTTTACGTGAAAGTTATAGCATTTACAAATCGCGGTATATATACTGAGATTTTTTTTTGTCATTTTTACTAGTAATGTCTGTGATCAGCGACTTATAGCGGGACTGTGGCAGACATTCTGACACTGGGAGGAACTGACTTGGTGTCACTGACATCCGCAGTGACACCAATACAGTGATCAGTACTAAAAAAAAAAAGCACTGACACTGTACTAATGGCACTGGGCAGGAAGGGGTTAACAGGAGGGATAATCAAAGGGTTAACTGTGCGCAGGGTGTGTTTTACTAGGGGGCAGGTTGTGTGTGCTTCACTGTAATCACACTGCTGTGGATGGCTGTGCACAGCCATCCACAGCAGTGTGCCCAAGCTGACAGGGAGGAGAACTGTTAGTAAACAAAACAGTCCTCTTCCCTGTCGGAGATCCTTGGAAATCACTGGGCGCCATTGAGTAATTACCAGCCGGTGCCTAGGGATTGACAGCTGTGGCCGCAAATGGCGGCACAGGTAGTACGCACGCCACTTACCCAGAAATGGGAAAGCACATATATTTACATGTGATTTTGCGCACCTGTGTCACCCTGTAGCAGTATTTCTGCTATAGGGAAGCCGTTAAAGTGGCAATAAAGGCCTTTGCATGATATATTCCTACAGGTAATCCTATAGTAAGGCTTACCTGTAGGTACAGTAAATATCTCCTAAATGTGCACCATTTAGAAGATAGTTACTTTAGCAGTGCCGGGGATATCACCAGCTCATAGGCACTACTCTTATGCGCTGGAGTGACATCATTGCGGCTCAGCCAGTTAAATGTCTGCAGCCCCCAAACCTGAAAGGAAGACTGTGGGGAGATGGAAGTCCTGTCAGTGGTGGCGGTGCACTGCTGGAGGGCTTCATTTTCAGGTAAGTATTTCATAATGTGCTAGTATGTTACATACTGTAGTTACAATATGTTAGTCTGGCTGAAAAAAGACAAAAGTCCATCCAGTTCAACCATAGCAAATAAAGTTATAATCCTACACCCACAACTGATTTAGAGGAGGGCAAAAAACCCAACAAAAGCATGATCCAATTTGCTCCTGCAGAGGAAAAAAATTCCTTCCTGATCCCCCAAGAGGCAATCAGATATTCCCTGGATCAACTTTACCTATAAATGTTAGTAACCAGTTGTATTCTGTGTATCCAAGAAAGAATCCAGACCTTTTTTAAAGCAATCCACTGAGCTGGCCATAACCAACTCTTGAGAGAGTCTTTCACATTTTCACAGCTCTCACTGTGAAGAAACCTTTCCGTGTTTGGAGATTACATTTGTTTTTCCTCCAGACGTAAAGAGTGCCCCCTTGTCCTCTGTGATGACCTCAGGGTGAATAACTCTACACCGAGTTCACTATATGAACCACTGATGTATTTATACATGTTGATCATATCCCCCTTAATCTCCTCTTCTCAAGAGAATAAATGCAGTTCCTCTAATCTTTCCTCATAGCTGAGCTCCTCCATGCCTCTTTTCAGTTTGGTTGCCCTTCTCTGTGCTTTCTCCAGTTCCCCAATGTTCTTTTTGTGAATTGGTGCTCAAAACTGAACTGCATATTCCAGATGAGGTCTTACTAATGATTTGTACAAGGGGAGTATGATATCTCTCTCTGGAGTCTATACCTCTCTTAATACAAGAGAGGATTTTGCTCACTTTAGAAAAACCACAGCTTGGCATTGCATGCCATTATTAAGCTTTTGATCTACCAGAACTCCCAGATCCTTCTCCACCATTGATTCTCCCAGTTGTACCCCCCCTAGTATGTATGATGCATGCATATTCTTAGCCCCCAAGTGCATAACCTTACATTTATCAACATTAAGCCTCATTTGCCACATAGTTGCCCAATTAAACAGTGCATTGAGGTCGGCTTGTAAGTTGGAGACATCCTGTAAGGACATTATTCCACTGCACAGCTTGGTGTCATCTGCAAAGACTGAAATTGGATTTTTAAAATCCCAGACCCTATATTGTTTATAAATATATTAAAAAGTAAGGGTCCCAACATTGAACCTTGAGATACACCACTGACAACCCTAGACCATTCAGAGTATGAATCATTAACCGCTACTCTCTGAATGCAATCTTTTAGCCAGTTTTCTATCCATTTACATATGGATTTTTCCAAGCCTGTAGACTTTACCTTACACATTAGCCGTGTGTGGGGAACTGTGTCAATCGCTTTTGCTCACCTCCTCATAGAAAGAAATCAGATTTGTTTGACAACTTCTGTGTTTCATGAATACATGCTGTCTGTTGCTTAAAACATTTTTTTCAAGCAAGAACTCACCTATGTGGTCTTTTATTAAACTCTCCAGTATCTTCCCAACTATAGAAGTTAAACTAACAAGTTTATAATTACTTGGTAAAGATTTTGACCCCTTTTTAAATATTGGCACCACATTGGCCTTACGCCAATCCAGTGGTACTATGCTAGTCATTAAAGAGTCCCTAAAAATTAGAAACAATGACTTTGAAATGACAGAGATCAATTCTTTAAGGACCCGTGGGTGTATGCCATCCAGTCCAGGTGCTTTATTCACCTTTACTCTCTCTAAATATTTCTGGATCATATCAGTTGTGAGCCAATGTGGATCATCTGGAGCTGTGTCAATACCATGCTCATTATGGACCAGAGCTCCCCCATGCTCCTTTGTATACACAGAGCTGAAGAAGGTATTTATAATATAATCTAAAGTAGGTTACTGGGGACAAACAGAAGGCAAATTTAATAAAAGGCCTACATGCTCAGACCGGACCTTTTTACTATTAATATATTTGAATAATTTTTGGGAGTTTTTCCTGCTATCATTTGCAATCTATCGTTCGTTTTCAATTTTTGCGGCCTTTATTTCCTTTTTGCATATTCTGTTATATTCTTTGTAATGTTTAAACGATGATAGCGTTCTTTCATTTTTATATTTAGTAAAAACTCTTTTGTTATTTTCCATAGCTTTTTTAACATTGGCCATAAGCTGCATGGGTTTGATTTTTAGCTTTTTAAACTTGTTGCCCATGGGAATATATTTTGCAGTGTGTACACATACAGTCTTTTTGAAGAACTGTTCATTGATGCCAATATTCCCTCCCAGTCTAAGTCTTGGAGAGCAGCTCTCAGCCTTGGAAAATTAGCTCTCTTAAAGTTGAGTATTTTTATTTTTACTGTATGTGCATGATTACAGCTAACAAACTAATATAAATAAATATGTGATGCATACTAGCACATTACACTCTTAACTTGCAGGGACTACAACTTTACTACAACTTGTGCCTCCCAATCTTTACCATTTGAAGCAGATACTGTATATGTAGATAGCTATTTGTTTCATTATATTTTATAACAAGGTGTAAAGGACAAATCCGTATGAATTTGTCTCTAGGATATACTACTGCACTAAAAAAATTAGCTTGAGACCTCCAAAATATCCTGCAACAAGCAGAGATTTCTTCTCTCAACAGAAGAGAGTGATTAAAATAAAGAAAGGGAAAGCTTGGTGCTTTTGTGCATATTTGTATTTTTTACATTTATTTTATTATCTATTGAACCTTAGGGTATCCCCAGAGGTTGTAGGGGTTCCTTGAGCAATTTCTGCTTGTCAGATAAGTCCCACTGACACCATTGGTCTATTTATCTATCTGCAAGGGGGAAATCTTCCCAAGGACCACATGTGTAAAGCTAATCCCTCCTACTTATTAGCAGGGATTTCCTGAGACCAAAAATTTAGTTTAAGGGTTTCTCTGTGTTGAACAGTTAGAGAAAGGCTGGTATAGACTAAAAAAACTAAATGTTTAAAAAGGGTTTTCTATTTTTTAGTGCATACATTTTAATATTGCCTATTAAAATGTATTTTTTTTTTACTAAATTAGCTGCCAGAAATTTAAGATCTGTACTAAAAAATGGCAACCACCCCAACCTATAACTGGTTTTTGCAGTAAGGTGCACATGGAAAAGCAGTGCACATTACAAGCAAATAATTTCCCAGCACACTTACCAGCCAGCCTGAAAAACCAAATTGGCCCTGCCCAACAGTTTACGTTCAAAACAGAGGGTTTTGTTTGCACACATTTGCAAATATATACATAAGCCACAAGGCACCTCTGTATATACTGCGGTCCTAACTCTACATTTCCACCACCTCCATAGTAGGAGTATATATAAGAATGGATATATGAAGGGCAGGTATGCCTGGAAGGAGCCTACCCGTCCTTAACCACTTGCCTTCCATAAAATTCTCCTTCATGACCAGACCATTTTTTGTTATACGGCATTGCGCTACTTTAACTGACAATTGCTAAAAGGTGTTCGGTTTTTGGACAAGGGGTGATTGTTACATTCATATTCCCCTTGACTAAAGGGATCAGTGACAGTATGAAGGTTGCACAGGGGCACCATCAGAGTTTTGCTTTGCTATGGAGCCCCATGATCTGTATCTATGCAACATCAGTTGGTTGATTTACTGTGGCATTACAGACTCAGGAGCTGCTTGGTAGATTGGATTATCTGTTCTTTTGCCTTAACTCTTTGAATGACCTCAGCCGCTCTGACACACCAGTTAAGCAAATAGAAACTTCAATGCAGTTGAGATCACAAACATAAATACTATGCACACAACTGCAGTTCAGTACAAGTAAATAGACACCAGACTGATTAGTGAAAATAGAACTGTAAAAAATGTAGTCAACCACAGTTCACTAGACAGGAGGATGACTAGCTTGTAGCAGTTTGGTGTGGAATTCTATATAGTTGAATTGGTCAATGCCTGGTAACCTACAAATCAACAAAAAGCAATGGCATAGGTAACTTATATTTCCTGCAATCAGTGTACTATATTGCTAGAGTGCACTCTAGGGACGACTATGTCAAGACCCAGGTTTACTGCAATGGTACCCCCTTTTCTATATACAGCACGTCTTTGCTCTGTGATTTACCTGCTTCATTTCCAGCTGCCTCAGTCTATTCGGCTCTGTAAACCCACCCCTTTCCCCTGCCACTGACATAGGACCCAAAGTGAAGAGTCAGAGAGGCTTGCTGAATTAAACACAGATTTTTCTCAATAGGCAGATAGTCAACCAACCTCAAAAACAACACTCCCTAGGGTTATTTCAAGTTTGCCAAACAGAAAAAAGGGACAGCGGAGGGCAGGTAGAAGAGGCAGGAAAAGAAAAGAGATATCCGTGTGGCAGACAGCACAGAAGAAATAGCAGAAGATCTCCTGACCTCCAATATTGTCAATGTCTTAGGTTTTCCCTTGCAAGATGCAGATTTTTCCCTTTTGGCAACAGGTTTGACTTTTTCTCCCACTTTCCATTTTAACTTATTTTCCACACTTGATCAGTAGATTAATCAGAAACTTGTTATTATGGAAGCGTTTAGCTGAGTCAGATGACAGTGGTGTGATTCGGATGGTGAGAAGGGAGAAAATTTGGCTAATGAAGGTACTTTTTTCTATTCGGTGATTTACCTACTAGGCTTACTTTGGATTATCATTCCTAGAGAGGTATTTTTGCAGACATGGGGAATATGGGGCCTGTCAATTAGTGGTCTGTTATGGGTTGTACCCGCATTACATATCATAGACAGATCAATCTGTGTTATTCTTAGTGAGATAGTATAAGTGGAAGTAGAAGAGTAGAAGGTAGTCTAAGATATTACATATAGGATATGTCCAAGTGGATATGGATTGATCTCTAGGTATGTAAAATTTTCACAATGGTTCCTTTCCTCACCCTATAGGTATATTTGCATTACATTTGATTTGTTGAGATTAGTTTAATTATATAATAAATGTTACATTTTAGTCAGGTGGTCTTTAGGTGTGGTGGGATATGCACACCCGCTTAGTAAAATTACTTAGGAACAACTTCAATCTGAATCTTCACCGTGTAGTTTTGGTGTTCACAGTTGTGTTCCAATGAAGGGAGATAGGTATTTTTATCCTGTCCAGACCAGATGCATGGTGGTGGAGGCTTTTCAAAATGTTATGAAAAAGGATTTGTTTATTTTAAAGGATTCTTGTAGTAAATTTAATAAAGAACATTTAACTAAATAGGAACAGTTTGCAATTATGAGCCTTAAAAAGAATCATAACCTAGCCATATGGGAAGCAGATAAAGGGGGGTCAGTAGTTGTACTTAATACCACACAATATCGTGATGAGGTGCTTAGACAACTGGCCGATGTTGAAGTATATTGCCCTTTAAAACAAAACCCTACGCAATTATTCAAATATGCTCTCATTAATCTCATCTCAGAGGGTAAGTCTATGGCAGTCCTTAGTGGAAAAATTAATTTTTGATGGTACAGGATCCGGTTTGTTTAGTGTTCCATCACTTATCTAACATCCACAAATGCATTGTTCCAATTCAGGGGTTCCCTATAGTAGCGGGCATAGGCTCCCATTTGAAACCCCTCAGTGAAGGGTTTGATTTTCATATACAACCCCTGGTACGGAGACTGCCAGGATATATTCAAGATTTGGGCCATGTTTTGTCTCAGGTGAAAACATCCATTGAACAAAATATCATGTCTGGGTTACTTTGGATGTTACAGCTCTGTTTTCACCAATTCAACACCATGTCAAGGTGGTTCAGTATCATCTAAAAAAATATAGTAGCTATTCTACAGATGGTCAAAAAGAAAAAAAATATGTGTCAAGAGGAATTCAATGCAGTTCAACAGGTAATTCTAAAGCTCTGGCTTTAGAGTTACCTGTTGCATCAAGAAGAATTCTATGCAGTTCATCATTTTTTTCTTTTTTTTTATCTTTACTAATTTTTATTATACAAATCCATTTTAAACCAATGTCATACAGTATAAAAATCCATATTTAATTACAATCCCCATCCCTGTGTTTACCCTCCCACCCCCTCCCCCACCCACAGTCTTCTTGATCCTACCATTTACTTGTTCTTTGTTGATCTATCTTACTATTTCCGCTCCTTTTCTTTTTCCTCTTTCTTTCCTTTAATTTCCAAACTCTTGCTTATTTTCGTTTTTCCCTTACTCTCCAACCGCTTCTAGACATCTTTTTGATTTTTTAAAATTATACCATCCCTCCCAGGCTTTCTTAAATTTTTCCATTTTATCCTCATCTATATGATACAATTCTTCCATTCTATGTATATGCTCAACTGAGAGTGCCACCGAGTGTGTGTGGGGTGGAATGCTGGTTCCCTGCAGCTGTAGAAGCCAGCATGCTGCTGAAAGATCTACTATTGCACAGTCATAGTATCCCAGCACCCCTGTTCTAACTATAATAAAGTGGAATGGTAGACACTTTCTAGAGGTGGTCAAGCATGACAAGCAGAAAAAAAGCAATTCCAGAATTCTAGGATTCTGCCATGCAGGACCACTACACATCAGGTTCCTGGGTCTCTGAGATTGCTCTTTACTGCTTTCTTGATTTCTACTGGCAGCCTTTATAACAGTATTTTATTCTACGTTACTTTTACCTAAGCTGACTATAGGCAATTTTTTTTTTTTAAACCAGTGGGCTGAACAAAAAAAAGAGATTCCTTTATCCACAAGTAGTACTATCCTAGAACACGTTTCTAGAGAGGTAAGTTTAATTCTGTAACTTCTATGTAATCTTGGAGTGGTGTCTGTTTATTTTTGCCTTCTGGGTCTCACTGGCTGTTGGTTCAACTGCTTCCACCTGCCTTCTGGTGGATTGCAGAATGTAGTGGGTTGAAAGAGGCAGACCCTAGGCCTGAATATTCATGTGGTCTCATCCAATCCTTCTAGGCAGAGTACCTGAAGTCTGCAGAAGTTAATTCAGGTCCCAACTCAGTGGAAGCTGGGGGGGCTACTTTCTCAGAGTATCTGGAGCCAATTCAAAGGGGGGTTCACTGAGGATTTTGGCTTGGGAGCTCATGGGAGAAGTGATTAACAAAAGTTTTCCAGCATGCCCTTAAACAGAAGTCAATCAAACAATTTCTGTCGAGCAGGGACAGCCACACACTGATCGAAATTCGGCCGGCTGCTGTTGAACCACTCAAATTTTGATCAGTATATGGCCAACTTAAGACTCGCTTTCAGACATTGAGAAACGTTCAGGCTCGTATACAGGGAGGGGGAGCAGAACAACCTTCTGCTTTCTTCCCCTCTCTCTCACCACCCTTCTCACACTCCCTTTTTCCTCTCCTCCTGATTTCACTCTCAAGCCCATCTCTCCATTTCTCCATCAGTAGCCCTCTCTCTTTCCCCTAACCTCTCTCTCTTTCTATGATAACCAACCACCCTCCCTCTGTTCCTTCCCTCTATTATAATTTATGAAAAAAAGAGCAAAAGTAAAAAAGTTTCCCAAAGTAACAAAGATGATAACTGATGATAAATACCAAGTGATTATTTTTTTATTGTTATTTTTAGCATCCCTTTTTTGACCATTATGAATATTTTAACTAAGAGATGATGATTGATGATAAATACTGATTGATGATGGTGATATTATTATTATCCTTTTTCCCACCATGTTTAATATTTTATTTATTCTAAACCCTTACATGGTATGTCTTTAAACAATAGACAGGTTTAATGAATATCCTCTAAGGATCTTGTTAATTATCAGTTAGGCAGCTGAAAGTCCCACAGTAAACCTCGTAACAATTACTAGTTATTAGTCACCACAAGATTATTGTTCCTTCATCCCGAGTATGCTAATTGGAAAGGTCCAATTGACTTGTCTAAAATATAAATACCAAGCCTTGTGTTCCCTGTTCAGGGTAAAAACAGAAAGGCATTTTTGGTAAGGGATTCAATGAGCAGTTCTTATTTACATATTTACATACAGGTAAATATACATACTGTATATACTTGAAACTACAGTTGTCACCTAAACACAGATCCTATTTGAAGATGCACAGTCACAACAGTTTGAGCTGCAGATTATATTAACATGCATAACCATTAAATCACTATACAATCATAGCCATACTAATACATTTTGAGTAAATGTACGTAACATCAGATCATGTGAACAAAATTGTGTGTAATGAATTGTTTATATCCAGGAACTAAAGGTATAATTTATTGATATAGGCCAACTGCAGACCCAAAATAAATAACTCAATACTGTAGAGTTATTACTGAGTTTTCTGTGCATGTGCGTCTGTGGTTTTTTAAGTATAACAGTCAATGATACATACTTCGCAAAACTGTTTAGTTTTAGTAATTTTAAGCATTTTTTGCATATTTTGGACATTTTTCACAATCCCAGAGTTATCATTAAAAGCCTTAAATGAATCCTGTGTCATCAAAAGTAAAAATGCACTACGGTTATAATAGGTTTGGAAAGCAAGTTTATATATCTACATGTGGGCTTCTGTGTTTGAAGAAAATTTTTATATATACAGTCATGGCCGAAATTGTTGGCACCCTTGATATTTTTCCTGAAAATCAAGTATTTCACACAAAAAAGGTATTGCATTAACACATGTTTTGCTATACACATGTTTATTCCCTTTGTATGTATTGGAACAAATATAAAACAGAGGCAGAAAAGCAAATATGACATAATGTCACACAAAACCCCAAAAATGGGCTGGACAAAAGTATTGGCACCCTTAACTTAATATTTGGTTGCACACCCTTTGGAAAACATAACTGAAATCAGTCGCTTCCTATAACCATCAATAAGCTTCTGACACCTCTCACCCGGAATTTTGGACCACTCTTCCTTTGCAAACAGCTCCAGGTCTCTCTTATTGGAAGGACACCTTTTCCCAACAGCAATTTTAAGATCTCTCCACAGGTGTTCAATGGGATTTAGATCTGGGCTCATTGCTGGCCACTTCAGAACTCTCCAGCGCTTCTTTGCCATCCATTTCTGAGTGCTTTTTGACGTATGTTTGGGGTCATTGTCCTGCTGGAAGACCCAGGATCTTGGACGCAAACCCAGCTTTCTGACACTGGGCCCTACAGTGCGACCCAAAATCCTTTGGTAATCCTCAGATTTCATGATGCCTTGCACACAGTCAAGGCACCCAGTGCCAGAGGCAGCAAAACAACCCCAAAACATCATTGAACCTCCACCATATTTTACCGTAGGTACTGTGTTTTGTTCTTTGTAGGCCTCATTCCGTTTTCGGTAAACAGTAGAATGATGTGCTTTACCGAAAAGCTCTATCTTGGTCTCATCTGTCCACAAGACGTTTTCCCAGAAGGCTTTTGGCTTACTCAAGTACATTTTGGCAAACTGTAGTCTTGCTTTTTTATGTCTCTGTGTCAGCAGTGGGGTCCTCCTGGGTCTCCTGCCATAGCGTTTCATTTCATTTAAATGTCGACGGATAGTTCGCGCTGACACTGATGCTCCCTGAGCCTGCAGGACAGCTTGAATGTCTTTGGAACATGTTTGGGGCTGCTTATCCACCATCCGGACTATTCTGCGTTGCAATCTTTCATCAATTTTCCTCATCCGTCCACGACCAGGGAGATTAGCTACAGTGCCATGGGTTGCAAACTTCTTGATAATGTTGCGCACTGTGGACAAAGGCAAATCTAGTTCTCTGGAGATGGACTTGTAACCTTGAGATTGTTGATATTTTGCCACAATTTTGGTTCTCAGGTCCTCAGACAGTTCTCGTCTCCTCTTTCTGTTGTCCATGCTTAGTGTGGCACAGACAGACACACAATGCAAAGGTTAAGTGAACGTCTCTCCTTTTTATCTGCTTTCAGGTGTGATTTCTATATTGCCCACACCTGTTACTTGCCCCAGGTGAGTTTACAGGAGCATCACATGCTTGTAACATTCTTATTTATCCGCAGTTGTGAAAGGGTGCCAATACTTTTGTCCAGCCCATTTTTGGAGGTTTGTGTGACATTATGTCGAATTTGCTTTCTTTCCTCCCTTTTTTTGTTTTGTCCCAATACACACAAAGGGAATAAACATGTGTATAGCAAAACATGTGTTAATGCAATACGTTTCGTGAGAAATACATGATTTCCTGGAGAAATATCAAGGGTGCCAACAATTTCGGCCATGACTGTATATGTATTTTATGTGCAGTCAGATAGCACGTTATTAGCAGCTGTAACTGCATTTACACATTAAAAAGGAAATCCTCAGGACTGATAGAATTGAATTGTCAGACTCTTCCTCTGCAAATTCTATTCAGAAGGTCAATACACACTGTAATGTCAGAACACTCAAGGTCTTATGTTATTTGGTCAAATGATAATTGTTAGCTGTTTGAAGAAACAAGGGTTGTGAACACATAGCTGGCTGGCATTATTTGTTATAATCAATAAATGAGTGTAAAGTTAAGATTTTTTTAAAGGAAAATGTGAATATTGTTTAATAGCAAGATCAAAAGTGTTTAATCAGCCAATCAACTTTCTCTATATCTTAGTAAATAAGAAAAAAAAAAACACACACACATCAAGGGAAGGTTTACCTGCTAGAGAGAGGATGATAGAAGGAATGACCTAGGGTATGGGGTATATGACTGCATACATGAAGGAAAGATAGGTGCATATATAGGCTGGGCCTACAGTATACTGTATTCTGGATGTGCTGAGTCTATGTCCTTGATAAAATATGTATGTATAGAAGAACTTAGTATTCTAACAGGGACTTACAAGGCTTCTTGTTACCGTACATTTTTGTATATACACCAACAAAGCGTCTTGTTATTGTATATTTTTGTATATACACCAACATACTATAAGACTTTAAGCTGAGTACACATGGATCGAAAATTTGGCCAGTTCAGCAGCGACTGATGACTTTTCATCTGTGTGTGATCCTCCCTGTTTGATAGAAGTTGATCACCAATTGACTTCTATCTAACAGGATTGCTGGAAAACCATCTTTCAGTCAGCTGCTGAAGCCTATTGGCTGCAGCGCTGATCATTATATTCTGTCAGAATACAGTAGCACAAAGGGGAGCATTACTCCATCCATCTTGCTTGTGTGGATGGGGGAATCCATCACGTTTTTGTTTTCAGCCTCCTGGCTGAATGAGAAAAAATATGCATGTATGCCCACCTGAATACCTGGAGAATGTTGCTGATATAATAATTTATGTGGCAGATGTGGTCGTGAGTTGATGAATGTAAAGTTGTGCACTAGCGGGGGAAAAAAATACATGCGTCTTACATTCTAGGATTGGTACAGCAAGGGGAGTCAACAGTGGAGAAGGATATGGATGTTGTGATCGATCATAGACTAATAGCATGAAATGCCAAGCTGCAGTTTCTAAAGCTAGCAAAATCCTCTCTTGAATAAAAAATGTATAGACTCCATGGAAAGTAACACAATTTTGCCTCTGTACAAAGTGTTAATAAGACCTCACCTGGAAATCAGTTCAGTTTTAGGCAACATTTCACAAAAAGGATATCGGAGAACTGGAGAAAGTGCAGATAAGGGCAACCTAACTGTTAAGAGGCATGGAGGAGCTCCGCTAAGAGGAAAGATTAGAGGAATTGATTCTCTCTTAAGAAGAGAAGATAAGAGGATATGATCAACATGAATAAATATGTGGTTCATACAGTGAACTTAGTATAGAATTATTCACTTTAAGGCCATCAGAAGACAAGGGGGCACTCTTTGTGAAAATGTGGAAGACTCCCTCAGTAGAGTGTTTTAAAAAAAAATAGCTGAATGCATTCCTAAATGCACAAATTATAATGGGAAATTAGTATTTAGAGATAACAATAGACTAGGGGATCCAGCGAATATCCATTTGCCTGCTGGGGGATCAGGAAGGATCTTTTTTTCCCTATTGGGGTAAATTGGATCATTATTTTTTTGCCTTCCTCTGGATCATCTGTGGGTATAGGATTTTGTATATGAAGGTTTTGTGTGTGTTTTATTGGTTGAACTGGTTGTACTAGTGTCTTTTATAACCTATGTTACTATGTAATATTTTTATAGAATGTGTAGTATGGCACTGTTAATTCTTTGTAAATTATTTCTTTATCATTACCTTTCCTAGATATCAACATTATGAACAATGGAACAATTGAACAAAACAACAGTGAAAGAATTTATTCTGTTGGCTTTTTCCAATTTCCAAAAGTACCAGATCTTACTTTTCATTATTATACTCCAAATGTACATTATCAGCATTGCTGGAAACTCGGCTGTTATTACTCTGGTTAAGGTTGGAACTTCCCTCCATTGTCCAATGTATTTTTTCATCAGTGCCTTTGCTGCTTTAGAAATCTCTTTTGTGTCTGTTACAATTCCCAAACTCCTCACCAACTTGATTGCTGCAGATAGAAGAATATCTTTCACAAATTGCTTTGTACAGTTATGTCTTCAGTGCACTTGGTATAACAGAGTGCTACATGCTTGCAGTTATGGCGTTTGATAGAGATTTAGCAATTAACCATCCCCTAAGATATTCTACAATTATAAACAATATGGTCTGCACCGCCTTAACAATTTTTCCTTTTACAGTAAGTTTTATCATTGCTTTATTTTCCACCATTTTCACAGCTGACTTGGTATACTGTGGACCCAATGAGATCAACCATTTTTTATGTGATTTGGCTTCAGTGCAGAATTTAGCCTGTTCTGATCCCCTGCTTAGTAATTTAGCCACAAACATTTCTGCAGTTTTTGCCAGTTTGACTCCTTTCATTTTTATCTTAAGCTTCTACACACACATTATTATTACCATAGCCAAAATTAAGAGCGTAGAAGGTAAATACAAAGCATTCTCCACTTGTTCCTCCCATCTCACTGTTGTCTGCCTCTTCTATACTTCAGTTATCATAGTGTACATAAAGCCAAAGAGTAGCCATTATGACAAGTTTCTTGCCCTTATGTACACTATCGTCACTCCTTTTTTAAATCCTTTTATTTATACTTTAAGAAATAAAGAAGTAAAAGGACGCTTTTAAAAAATTAAACATTTTCAAGTTCTAGAGAATTTGCAAAATGAATGAAAAATATAGTCATATTCTCTAGGCTTATTACATATATTTCTGTTTCTGATTTCAATACCCGCTCATGTAAAATGAAAATGAAAAACATTTGAGTTTTTTTTCCAGCAAATGATTTGAATGATTAAAGTGTGTGGAGCTTCTATCCTTCAAAACCTATATAAATGGGGGGTGTGGCTGAACGTGGCATGTGAGAGGAAGCAGCTCACAGAGGCCGGTGATCTGCACACAATTCTTCCCACAGCCTGTATACCACTCTGGTTCAGTGGCTTACCAATTCCCACACACCCTCAGCACCAGTCCACTTTCTGTGCCTCTCAGTGCCCATGATGACATGCAAGAGCAAAGAAGAGCTTGAGGCCCATTACTCCCAAAATGGTGCCCAGCCTTCACTGCCACAGCTTTCCACCTGGATAACAGAGAACCCAAAGAAGGCAGCCAGTAAGATGGGAGGGAAAACCCCTCGTCCTGCAGGAAAGAATCTGCTCTGTAAATGCTCTATTGCACTCAAAAGCTGCAGGGCCCTCCTACCCCTGCTTCTGCAGAAGATCCAGAGACTAAATGTGACACTGCACACAGGGAATGCGCCATCTTAGACCTTGAACCACAATCATGCTCAAAGCCTGATCCAAACACCAAGGGGGATGCACAACCCACCCTGTGAAAAATCCTGAATGTGGCACAGAAATATACAGTCCCTGTAGACACTCTTAGGCACAGTTTGTGGGGTTATGTGAAGTGGAATCCTTTCTGCGACAGGATCTTTAGAAGATCTGGGAACATAAACCAGTCATTGAGAGTGACATACAGTAGAGGACCAGCTACCCCCCTACCTGTTCTAACACATCACTCGTTTGGGATAGAGTGGATGATCTCATGAAAAGACTTCAACATAACAACATTAGCATTGTGGGGCTGCCAGAACAGATGGAGGGAAAGGAACCTCATGGATATTGTGGAGACCTGGCTCCTGGAAATTTTCAGTAAGGAGGCACTCACACCACTTTCTTCACAGGACCCAGCCATGCACCCTACTACAGGGTGTCCCACCTAGACCCATGCTTGTCCAGCTACTCAATTACAGATCCAGGTAGATCATGTACTTTACAGTCTCTGGGCTTTTATTCAATCTAATGTAAGGATAAAAATCAAACGCATTTTGGGGGTTCACAATTCCCCTTTCATGGGTTGTTTGATGAAAATGAGAACAAATCTGTATTGGAACTGTGCCAAGAGAAGGGATCTACTAACAGCGGACAGGCCTAAGTTTTGTATCCTCATTCTTTAAATACGTTATAGAGAAAGAAGGAAACTCTGATTTAATTTCCTCCTCCTTCCCTTAGATAATTAAGCATCCTGGTGGAAGATGTGTTATAGCAGGCCAATGTGATCCTACATAAAGCAGAACTGAAGGATCATTCATTACTGCAGTTTGCCACCATCCCATTTATACATAAAGAATACCAAGAATAAAGTGTGGAAGGGACTTTCAAGGCACACAGAGGAGTGAACAACTCTCCATACAAAATGACAATATCATATACAGTTTTGCTAAAACGTTTGCATACCCTGGCAGAAATCATGACATTTTGGCATTGATATTGAAAATATGATTGTGCCAAAAAACTTTTATTTAAGGATAGTGACTGTATGAAACCTTTTTTTACCAAATGTAGTTGTTTGTCTCTTTTTTCATTCATAATGATAAAATAGCCATTCAAATGGCCCTGATCAGAAGTTTACATACTCTGGTTTGTTTGTCCTTGGTACAGACACATAAGGCGACACACACATACACAGGTTAAAATGTCAAATAAAGGTTAATTTCCCTTATCTGTGGCTTTTTAAATTTCAGTTAGAGTATGTGTGTAGAAAGTCAATGCGTTTATTAGGTCTCATGTGGATGCACTGAGCAGGCTAAATACTGAGCCATGAGGAGCAGAAAAGAATTGTCAAAAGACCTACATAAGGTATTGGAACTTTATAAAGACGGAAAAATTTATAAAAAGATATCCAAAGCCTGAATATGCCAGTCAGTACTGTTCAATCACTTATTAAGAAGTGGAAAGCTGCATGGTCGAGTTGCCATAAAAAAGCTGTTACTGCACCAATGCCACAAAAAAGAACGGCTACAATATGCCCAACAACACCTTGACATGCCTCACAGCTTCTGGCACACTGTAGTCTGGAGTCACAACCATACGCACTATGTTTAGAGAATACCATCACCACTGTGAAGTATGGAGGTGGCTCACTGATGTTTTGGTATGATTTCTAAAAGGCATGGAGAATCTTGTAAAAATTGATTGTAAGATGAATGCAGCCAAGTTGAACCTCCAGTGGTTAAAGCAGAAAAAGTTGAAGGTTCTGGAGTGGCCATCACAATCTCCTGACCTTAATATCATTGAGCCACTCTGGGGAGATCTCAAACATGGGGTTCATGCAAGATGACAATAGACTTTGCATGCCCTGAAGTCATTTTGCCAAGATGAATGTGCAGCTATACCACCTGCAAAAATTCAGCTCCTCATAGACAACTATTACAAAAGGCTGCATGCTGTCATTGATGCTAAAAGGGGCAATACACAGTATTAAGAACTAAGAGTATGCAGACTTTTGAACAGGGGTCATTTCATTTGTTTAATTGTTGAAATAAAAGAAATGTGTTTTGTGTGCTCACTCATGTTTTCTTTAAAAATGGTACATACTGTATATTACCAAATTTCCAAAGGTATGCAAACTTTTGAACAATAAAGTTTGTTTAAAAAATTCAATAAAAGATGATTTCATAAAAACCCAGGCTGGAAAAAAACTACTAGACCCTCAGATGTGTTCTTTACCTCTATAGTCCACATGACATCAATAGTAACAACATATCTTGCACAGCAAATGATAACAGCTGTGTAGATAACAATGCATTTTAATTTGACTCTACAGAAAGCAGCATGATATTGCTTTAGGGAGGAAGAGTTATTTTGACTATGACACTAGCTCCTTCTCATATAAAAATGCATTCTCAAGGGTGGAGATTTGTCTAAGCCTAAGATAATATTTTTTTTTATGCAAAATGTTTAATTAAGCAGATGACTTAATGCATGCAAGGAGCTCACAATGTTTGACAAGAAAGGAGTATATTACTATGTACAGTATACCCAATCAATTTTTTGTTTACAGTTCGGACATAATAGGAAAAAAATCGGAATCCCTGTTGGGTTTCAACACATTTGGGTTTCAAGTGAGCGATAATCTAAAAGAGGGACATGGATTGCAATAAAAAGCTGTCCAGGGCTCTAGTTCTCTCCTACTCTACTAAAAAAAAGTTGTTTTTCTGTCTTTGTTGTATCTCACTTTCAGTCTATTGAAATAGTTGTCAATGGGACATTGAGGTATAATTTCTTTATTCTATCTCATAGAGCCAACTTCTATCTTATCACAGCTAGCAACACAATTGTATACAATGGATGGCATGAAAGGAAGCCATTCATTGTTTACAATTGTCAGGTGACCTGCTGTGATTGGTCACAGTGGTCACATGATACCAGCAATGGGCCAGTAAACAGATTGGTCATCGACTGTGTCCTATGGACACAGACGGTGACAGATCTCATCACAGCGAGGCTCCGCGGGTGCGTGCAAGGTGGTGATCCATGAGGACATCATATGAAGCTCACCTGAATCGCTGAAAGTCCCTCTCGGCTGTCATTGTGCTATTGGCTGGGCAGGAATGGTTTAAAATTAGTGTCCAGTCAAAACATTCTTATGAAGATTAAATTGGAGACATTTTAGAACCTTTGTTGGGTTTTTGCTGTGGAACTCCTTTGGCGAGATTCTCCCTGTTCCACTAACAATGGCTTCACCAGACATGAAATAAGGGGAACATCTGCAACAAGGATACAGACAGCAATTAAAAGTTGTCGTTGGTTTAGTCGTTTCCTACTTTACAAAATCAAAAAAGTGTATCTGTGTTGCTGTTAGTGATTGAGCCCTTTTCTCTGTACGGTGAAACCGTTCTCAGCTAAAATGAGGAGAAATATCCCTAATGGAGTGCTAGATAGAAGTACAAACCAAAAGGGGCGCAACCATTCTCCACTTTCAAAACTAGGAAAGACATTTATTAGACTGGACATATACTTTTTAGGCTAAATTTACCTTCTAGATCAGTGTTTTTCGACCTTTCTTCACGCACGCTTTACAATTGCACACAATCAGGGGCACACTAGTCTGAGGGCTCATTCAGACAAGGAGGTGCATCTGAGCACAAAAGTTACTTTGCATGTTCCCACATATTGCATTTTTTTTTATTAGGCTTCTCTATGCGCATGACACATGCATAAAAGGTGCTGGCATGATTTTTAAATTGAGCCATAAACAAAATACATGTGGTACCATGCATTTAAGTTGGCACAAACAAACATGCAATTGGTGGATGGCCAATAAGAAATAATGGCACTTGTATGCTACTGTAAAAGGCCATGCATTTTTGTGTGGTGCAAGAAATTTGCAATTTCACACGTGTTACTACACTGCACCTGGTGTTGAAAAAGCCTAAAATGTAGTTTGTAAGACAGAGTAAAGTGGTCAGTAGAATGAAATTCCCTCCCCCCCCCCTCCTAGCACAAATCCCCCTTCTAGCACAAATGCCCCCCTGCAAACCACCCCTCCTTTCTAGCACCCCCCCCCTTTACCCTTGCTGCAGCAAAATGATACAAAGCCTTGTACAGTCCAAACATAAAAGGGTTACTGTGTACAGAGAGGAGGGAGAGTACGGATAACAGCCAAAATGGTGTGTCAGGGATGGACTAGGGGTATCATCCATTGGTATGTTACGGGTGTATCAGGAAGTCTGAATATGGTGGCATTGACCTCTTTATAGCTGTTCACTTCTGATTTACAAGTTAGACTCTTGGGAGGATGAATCTCTTTAACCACTTCCAGACCGGACACTTTTACCCCCTTCCTGACCAGGGCAATTTTCAGCTTTCAGCGCTATCACACCTTGAATGACAATTGTGCGGTCATGCAACACTGTACCCAAATGAATTTTTTACCATTTTTTTGAGACAGATAAAGCTTTATTTTGGTGGTATTTATTCACCGCTGGGATTTTTTTTTTTTTGTAAATGTAAATGAAAAAGTCCAAAAATTTTGAAAAAAAGTGTTTTTTTTATAAAATTTTGCAAATAAATAATATTTCATCATAAATCTTGGCCAAAATTTATTCTGTTATCTTTTTAGTAAAAAAAAAAAATCCAAATTAGTTTATAACCAAAAATTATAATTTTAAACGGATTGCTTTTACACCCATATAGGATGTAAAAGCAATCATTTCTCTTACTCTCTGTCTGCATTATTGCAGTCATTGAGAAGTACTAAATGAGCTGTGATTGGTCACAGCTTGTCACATGGTACAAGGCTGTTGTGAATAGCCTTGTACCATGTGACCTCTGTGATCATTCACAGATTTCACACGTAGTAAGCAATGATGTCACAAGTGACATCTTGCTTACTACTTTGCATGTGATCACTGATTGGCCAATCAGTGATCACATGATCGGGACCTTGTACAGGACACAGCGGGCACCGGATCGCGGTGCTGCGCACTCCCGGGGAGCGCGCACAAGCAGGGTGCGGAGAGGCCGTTTATAAACGGCCACCCGACCCTGCACTGCCACTGTCTGGCCGTTTATATAGAACGACCGGTCCGGAAGTGGTTAACTTGTACATCATAATTGGACAGCTATAGACTCTTAGGAGGATGAATCTGTTGCTTGACTCTCTGTTCTCTAGGGTCAAGCATTTCTTAGGTGGGGAGTTGTGGAGAAGTTACTCCCACCTTTCCTGCAGACTCAACAGGCATTTCTTTCAACTCCTCTTATTTTGGAATCTGTGGTACACACTCTGATGTGTCAGCCCTGAGTATAACAAACTAGTTCTCAGTAGTGGACAGGGATACATCAGTGGAGTCAGACTGCCACGGCCATGCCATTCCTAGAGCTTCCTTTGCCTCAAGGATGGGTTTCTGCAGTCAAGTCACCAGATCCTGTCTAGTGAAAAGGTAAACCAGTTAAAGGTGATTTGGTCCGGTTGGGCACTTGCATGGTTTCAATCAGAGGAAAGAGATGATTTTGATGTCAGGTCCTCCAAGGACCTGTCTTTCCTTCCAGGTGAATCTGGTATATCAGAAAGCCTGGCAACTGTCATTGCCCAATACCATTAGCCAAATATAACTACATAGTTAGTCTGGCTGAAAAAAGACAAAGGTCCATCCAGTTCAACCAAAAAAAAAAAAAAAAAAGTTATAATCTTATACCCACTATTGATCCAGAGGCAAAACCCCCCCCCAGCAAAGCAGGATCCAATTTGCTCCTACAGGGGAAAAAATTCCTTCCTGTTCCCCCCAAGAGGCAATTGGATATTCCCTGGATCAGCTTTACCTATATATGTTAGTATCCAGTTATATTGTGTGTATCCAAGACAGAATCCAGGCCTTTTTTTAAAGCAATCCATTGAGCTGGCCAGAACCAACTCTTGAGGGAGTCTATTCCACATTTTCACAGCTCCTACTGTGGAAAAACCTTTCCATATTTGGAGATTAAATATCTTTTCCTCCAGATGTAAAGAGTGCCCCCTTGTCCTCTGTGATGACTCCAGAGTGAATAACACTACACCGAGTTCACAATATGAACCACTGATGTATTTATACATGTTAATCATATCCCCCCCTTAATCTTGAATAAATTAATTGAATAAATTCAGTTCCTCTAATCTTTCTTCATAGCTGAGCGTATCCATGTCTCATATTAGTTTTACTTTCTCCAGTTCCCCAATGTTCTTTTTGTGAATTGGTGCCCAAAACTGAACTGCATATTCCAGATGAGGTCTTACTAATGATTTGTACAGGGGTAATTTTATATCTCTCTCTCTGGAGTCTATACCTCTTTTAATACAAGAGAGGATTTTGCTGGCTTTAGAAACCGCAGCTTGGCATTGCATGCCATTATTAAGCTTATGATCTACAAGAAATCCCAGATCCTTCTCCACCATTGATTCCCCCAGTTGTACCCCCCCTAGTATGTATGATGCATGCATATTCTTAGCCCCCAAGTGCATAACCTTACATTTATCAACATTAAACCTCACTTGCTACGTAGCTGCCCATTGAAACAGTGCATTGAGGTCGGCTTGTAAGTTGGAGACATCCTGTAAAGACTTTATTCGACTGCAAAACTTGGTGCCATCTGCAAAGACTGAAAATGTATTTTGTATCCCAGACCCCATATCATTTATAAATATATTAAAAAGTAAGGGTCCCAACACTGAACCTTGGGCTACACCACTGACATTAGACCAATCAGAGTATGAATCATTAACCACTACTCTCTGAAAACGATCTTTTAGCCAGTTTTCTATCCATTTACATACTGATTTTTCCAAGCCTGTAGACTTCACCTTACACATTAGCCGTGTGTGGGGAACTGTGTCAAATGCTTTTGCAAAATCCAAGTATACCACATCCATCGCCACCCCTCTGTCCAAGGTTTTGCTCACCTCCTCATAAAAAGAAATCAGATTTGTTTGACAACTTCTGTCTTTCATGAATCCATGCTGGCTGTTGCCTAAAATATTTTTTTCCAGAAAGAACTCATCTATGTGGTCTTTTATTAAACTCTCCAGTATCTTCCCAACTATAGAAGTTAAACTAACAGGTCTATAATTACTTGGTAAAGATTGTGACCCCTTTTTAAATATTGGCACCACATTGGCCTTACACCAATCCAGTGGTACTATGCCAGTCATTAAAGAGTCCCTAAAAATTAGAACCATTGGCTTTGAAATGACAAAGTTCAATTCTTTAAGGACTCATGGGTGTATGCCATCCAGTCCAGGTGCTTTATTCACCTTTAGACTGTCTAAATATTTTTGGATCATATCAATTGTGAGCCAATGTGGATCATCTGGAGCTGTGTCAATACCATGCCCACTATGGTCCTTTATTTAATACCTTCTTCAGCTCTGTATATACAAATTTGCCTTCTCTTTGTCCCCAGTCACCCACTCTACATTATTTTGTAAAGGGCCTACATGCTCGGACCGAACCTTTTTACTATTAATATATTTGAAGAATTTTTGGGGGTTGGTCCTGCTATCTTTTGCAATCTGTCATTCGTTTTCAATCTTTGCGGCCTTTATTTCCTTTTTGCATATTCTGTTATATTCTTTGTAATGTTTAAACGATGATAGCATTCCTTCATTTTTATATTGAATACAAGCTCCTTTCTTATTATCTATAGTTTTTATAACTTTGGCCGTCAGCCATATAGGTTTGATTATTAGCCTTTTAAACTTTTTGCCCATCTATTTTGCAGTGTGTTCACATACAGTCTTTTTTGAAAAACTAAAATTTCTGTGTTGTGTTCATCGATGCTGATATTCCCTCTCAGTCTATGTTTTGGAGAGCAGCTTTCAGCCTTGGAAAATTAGCTCTCTTAAAGTTGAGCATTTTTATTTTTCCCATGTGTGCTTGTTGTTTACAGCCAACAATAAATTAAATCATGTTATGGTCACTGCTACCCAAATGTTCTTTTATATGGACATTCATAATAAGCTCTGCATAGTTTGAGATTACCAAGTCCAGCTGAGCATCATTCCTAGTATGAACTGTACCATAAAATTGTCCTGTAGTAGGTTTATACATTTTTGCCCTTTAACGGTTTCTGCAGTGCCATTACTCCAGTTAATTTTTGGGTAGTTAAAATGACTCATTATTATCACTGTCCCAGGCCTTGCAGCCATTCTGATCTGTGCAAGGAGCTGAGTCTCCACCTGCTCATTAACATTGGGAGGCCTATAAGAATCTCCAATGATTACCTTTGTAGTACGCACCCCCATGATGTGCATTTCCATGTGGCTGCAGCCACGTTATTGCCCAAATGTGGCACCCACTGCTTTCTTAACAACCATTGACAGATTTTCTATACTATATAAGATGCCTAGCTCCCACAGAACAAGCTATTTGCCCAGCATTTGGCCCAAACTAACAAGGTTTGGCCCAAACACTTTCATACTGCCAAATAATACAAAACAGATTGAGAACTTCTCGAACATGGATTCTTCACAGCAATGTCTCTGTGGCTCGTTCATTGTAACATGTGGCTGCATTGAATAATCTCTTATAAGACTCAATCAAAATGAGAATCACTACTTTATTTACTGCAGTTCAGAAAACAACTACATGAAATTACCCCTCAAGAATCCTTCTTAGTGGTGTTCAGGGTAGCTCTGGAAACACAGGCAAGTGACTGGAGGAAACCCAGGCCCAAGAACACAGGGCCACCCTACTGAAATTAAAGTTTTCTGGTAGCTGAAGCTGTAGCTATTGGTGAGGCACTCCCCAGAGTACCTGGGTCTTCCGGAGAAACTGTGTGCTACTAATCTTTGGCAGGGCTGCCTAGACACTGGTTCTGATAGAAGAGGTTGCTCATCTGGCTGCAGATCACTTTCCCAGCTACCTCTGCCTTATCAGGTGTAGAGCCTCTGAGCTGTCAAGGGATGTGAAGCTGAGGAAATTTCCCTTATTCCACAAAAATTCAAATCAGCATGCATCTCTGCATGGTGAGTAAATGGGCACCCTGCTACACTAGCTTCCCCCAAAAACAAATCATACACTATCCAAAATAAAAAAGTGTTTAGATACATTTTAACTAAGACACGTTTTAGAAAAATACAATATAACTGAGTACTTTTTGAAAATTAAGAACTGTTGGTGTGGGTGGGCGGTTGACCAGGATGCCTCATTGTTGGTTGCTCTCAACTTCACTAGGGTGAAATCCTTGCCTAATAGACTGGAATCCCACTACTTTTCTATGCCAAACAAGACTCTTCCTAGTTATAGACTGCATGCACAAAATTTGGGGTGAGGTAAAACAATTGCAGGAGGTAACTGGCTCTTTGGCCAGCTTCAGGTAAGATGGATTCTCACAAATGGGACTGAAGCTCAAACTGCAGTATGAGCCTGAGTGGCCAACTTATGGTACTACACATATGTGCCACATTATGTGAGGTGGTAACCTGGTTTCCTTTGCTATATTACAATACCAGTTTGGCCTCCCATAGACTGTGTACTTTTTTTATGCACAGTTTCAACATGCAATGAAGGCTCAAACCAACTCTGGTGCCTGGCGCTTCTCCCCTACTCCTATATTTAACATGATGTTGCAATCACAATGAAGGGCTTTATTTCTTGCTGTTCTAACATGCCGCTGACTACTTATTTGGAAAAATACCCTTGTAGAGTTCTGTAGAGTTCTGGAGGAGATTTGCCTGGTAATCATTGGGAGGAAGCCATGGAATCATTGTGCTCCAGGTCACTTAATGTATCCCAGAAGCTATCAAAACTATATCCGTTGTTGAGGGTGCATTATATCCCTCTTAGGCTGTATACTATGGGTCTCCACCAGAATCTGATTTGTTGTAAATGTAGTAGGGACCATGGGGACTTGATCCATTTGAATAGGCACTGCCCTAAGTTACATAGATATTGGAATATTATTATTATTATTATTATACAGGATTTATATAGCACAAACAGTTTGCTCAGTGCTTCACAATATCTATCTAACCATTCAGTCGTATCCGACCCTTGGCGATTGCATGGACCATCACTCGCAAGCTACTTTTTCCATGAATTCTCTTAGCAAGCTTCACAATATAATGGGAGACAATATAGCAACAATACAGTTCAATGCAAGAGGGTTAGGAGGGTCTGCTCCTTGGAGCTTACAATACATAATGGTTACTACTATTAATCTGGCTTCCCAAACTATGATTGCATTGGATACAAAGCAGTGTATCCTAGAAATTATTGAGGAGGTGGTCAGTGACCGGTGTATAAGGGAAGCAGTTTGTAGATTCCTATTTCAGGCATGCAAACTAGTTCTCTTTCACTGGAAGGCTCCCACTACTCCTACACCACAAGCATGGATTGAGCATATGTGTGTAACCTTACGTTAAATAATATATCAACATATGGCCTTTCAGGCCAAAATTAAGAAAGTATGAGGAGGCTTGCTGAATACTCCAGGATTGGCACCCATAGACCTGATGATGCCCAGATTGTTTTTGTGATAAGACCTTTTGTAATAAGTGACGCTTCAATGATTCTGTACTGAAGATGTGGCTGCAGCTCTCTATGAGTCACCATACTTGCTAAGTCATGCTGATGTGCTAAATTTCAGTTATGTGATAGACATGTGATTTGGGTGTGAAATTATGTATCATTACTATTGCTGTACATCATGGCTGGATGAATTACGTGTTAAACTATGTATACTCTGGACCGTATTGCAGGGAAGTTTCTTAATAAACTTTAATCTTTGTGTTAAAAAAAAGAATTGTTGGTGTAATACATGTGAATATGTTTGTTTCTAAATCCCATGTTACAACAATAAGGTGTCAAGGTAACAATTTCCCACTGGGAGACAGCTTTCAGAATCTGAAAGTATAAGAAGAGTTTGAACTTACTGTGAATTCACAGAATATTTGCCTGATAGGAGCCATGAGCAAACTTGTTTAATCTGTTCATAAGTCTACTTTTTATTAGATATCCTATACTTATTGCAAAAGTGAAAAAAAAACCACATGAACACAAACAGTTCCATAGTGACTATCATTTATACCTCTGACAGAAAACCATAAGTAATCATTCAGAAGGTTTAAGAGATATTTTTCTTCCAGGTAGAGATCAACTATAAAGTTCAAATTTCAAACGTAAGAGGACACTAGTCTCAAAGGTAAGATTATAAACTGTGTATGATTATATGTGTTTGGACACTTATCATTTGAAAAGCACGTGTTAATATATTTTTTGAACAGGGGATTTTTTCACTAGTGGTGGGTTGGATGATTCTTTTTAGAGCAAATTTTTTTATATTTACAACTTTCTAGGGTGGAAAGTAATTTCTATTTAGAATTGTGTAGTCAAGTGGGGTACTTTGAGGATTCTACCACATTTATTTTGAAGATTATAAACTGCATTGTTTATATTCGTGCTTTATCTTTTTTCTATAAAACTTGATTTTACTAAAAGGGTTTAGGGTTTGCAAAACCCCTTAAAAGTCCCTATTAGACCACAAATGGACCCTAAAAACCCCCAAAACTACCTTTACTGGATCACTATGGACTGAATTAAGATATAAGTGCAAAATATAACAACAATCAGTGCCAAGACAAAGTCATCCAGTGCCAAGGGCAAAGATGCCGAACTGTGCAACCACCCCCATTCATGATGTACAAGCTTAGGGGATCCTGTGCCCAGCAGTCACTCGCTTGCCAAAATCACTGCTGCTATCACTACTCCTGTCAGTTCAGTCTTGTAAAATAAGGAAGCCGCCCCCATCTCTACAGTAAACCATTGCGCCCAGGGCAGCTGCCCACCCACCCCGTCAGATCTGATGACAATATCAGATTTTTTGTTTTATTTTTTATATTAAGGTTCTGTTTCCAAGTAGGTAAGTAAGAATAGTGAAGTACAAATTAGCATCCATTTACCCATATTAGCTGGTAATAAACAAATCAATTCTCATTAGATCCAAGAACAGATACTACAGCCTACTCTAATATAATAGGACAACCAAATGCTTAGATTTAATAACCAACATTTAACATTTTGAAAAATAAATATCGAATGAATCTACAAAATTTCTCATATTTTGTCTGAACAAAGTTATCAATCGCATCCATAGTGCTCACTTTTGCATTACCGTTTAGAAATTTAGGATTAGAAATAGACTGCATGACTTCTGACGAGAATGGAACCAAATGAAATTATGAATTGTGCCCCCAATCTTTGGCATTTAAAATAAGTATGTAATAAGAAATAATCTTGCAACCATCTCCAAAATTTCCTGGAACATGGAAGGGTTTCTTCTCTCAATTTTTCCCATAGCTTTTCAAGAGGTGGAGTTTTTGTACTCAACAGAAGGGAGCAATTCAAAAAAATAGAGGGAAAGTGTAGTACTTTTGTACATATTTTCTTTTTTTTATTCATGGTCAAGAACATATTTCTCAACCAGAGTTCCATGGAACATTAGGGTAACAAGAGGTTGTTAGGGGTTCCTTTAGCAATTAGTGATTTCTGCTTCTTGGATAAGTTCCTACTGACACGAAAAAAGCAGAAGCAGGGTTCTGGGGTTAGCAATAACACCTTTATTAAGTTGCAACACACTTACATGTTAGGAAATCACTAATCCACTTGGCAGCAACAGGACAGCACAACTGTAGACAACAAGGGCACAAAGCATCAAATGACAGTATGGGAATGGCCATCCAATCCTGGGATCCCAAAACACCAGATGTGAACAAGGCCTAAGCATAAATGCCTGTAGAAGCATCTTCATGGCAGGCTCATCAGACTTAGTCTGATGAAAATTAAAAACTATTAAAAAAAGTAATTTTTTTACATTAACATAGATTTAGTCATGGCTAAAGCAGTGGACTACGCCTGTGTAGTTGGTAGTTTGCTGGTAGTCACCATTGGAAGCCCATATGACAGAGTAACAATGGCTGAGCACACATGGGAGACATGAACAGAGCATTGTCACCATATAACAGGAAGTGTATAAACAACAACCATCATGGCAGAACCCCAAGGCATTATTTTTATAAATACAAGCTGAAGACTTAAAGCTACTACTACTTTTTAAATTACATTATTGTTAAACCTTATATGATATTTTTGTGATTGGGTGTACATATAGTTTAATCACTTGCCTACAGGGCACTTATACCCCCTTCCTGCCCAGGCCAGTTTTCAGCTTTCAGTGCTTTCGCACTTTGAATGACACTTGAGCGGTCATGCAACACTGTACCCATATAAAATTTTTATCATTTTTTTTAAACAGATAGAGCTTTCTTTTGGTGGTATTTAATTACCTCTGGGTTTTTATTTTTTGCTAAACAAACCAAAAACAACTGAAAACTTTGAAAAAAAAAGGTTTTTCTTAGTTTTTGTTATAAAAGTTTGTAAATAAGTGATTTTTCTTCTTCACTGACGTGCGCTAATGAGGCTGCAGTGATGGGCACTGATAGGCTGCACTGATGGGCACTGATGAGGAGGCACTAGTAGGTGGCACTGATGGGCATTGACAGGCATCACTGATGGGCACTGAAAGGAAGCACTCATATATGGCACTGATAGGTGGCACTGATAGGTAGCACTGACTGGCACTGTTAGGTGGCACGGATAGGCAGCACTGATAGGTGGAACTGACTGGCATTGATAGGTGGCACTGAAAGGCAGCTCAGATGGGCACTGATATGTGGCATTGATGAGGAACTGATGATCAGTGTACATAACCCCTCTGAGGAATGCCGATTACCGGCTCTCTTCTCGTGAGGAGAGAAATGCCGATAATCAGCATTTCCCTATTTACATGCGATCAGCTGGGCTTGGACACAGCTGATCACATGACCAAGTCAACATCTTCGGCTCTTTCCATTGATTGGTAATCTGCTGTGTCCTAGGGACACAGCGCATCACCGATTGCCGTGCTGCACACTCCCGGAGCCATGCACGCACGGTTAGAGTGGGAGGACGTCATATGACGTCCTCCCACAACGAGAGAACCACCTTGCATCCGTCATTACCTTATATGGTGGGCGGGAGTCGGTTAAAGTAGACCTCCCCTTCCTTGAAATTCTGAGTACAGTATATCATTAATAATTCAGTCTGAATATATAATATACTTGTGTCATGTCTGCCTTTCCAAATTGCATGAGTCCCCTCCAAATTCTATACCAGACCCTTTGGTCACCATGCAAAAAAAATGCGCACATTTGTTTTGCTTTTTATTTGGGCGGTGGTCCCTCTTTCTCCCCATACTAGACCCTTATCAAGGATAAAGGCCTGGTATGGCTATGGAGGGGAAACTGATGCCACTTTTCTTTCTATTGTTTGCATCGTGGACCCCTCAAAATACATACACTTCTCAAGAATAATGATCTGTTGGAGATTTTGATGTATATCATGTACTAATTCCTTTAGTTTAATGTAACGTCTACCATCAACAATCATCATAGACCTTTATGTAGGAAAGCTGTCTGGCTGGATATTCTATGGAACCGCAAATGTGTTGTGTCAATGTGTGTTTTGAGTGCACCCACCTTTCAAATTTTTAAATTCATAACTGACTCATATCAGAGATAGCGGTCTGCTGTGGATTTGGAATATGGGAACTTCCGTGAAAGGTTTTGGCACAACAAATTAGAATAGGACAAAATATTTAAAACACTGTAGCATGGAGACTCAAACTTACCTGGTAATAAACGTGTTTTAATGAACATTAGAAATACATTGTTCATGTTTTTGACTGCAGACAATCAACACCAGGTACAAAACAAAAGCTGTTGGGCACCAGTTCAGCAGAAGATTGGCAGCAGGGTGCTCGGCATAGGAACACTTTCTGTGCTCCAGAACCCAGCCTTGAAAGAAAGAGTTATGTACACCCACAATACAAGAAAAGTCTCAGCCTGGGGGGAAGAGAACGGCATGGAAGCATGTGATAAAGTAAGTGATCACTAGGGGAGGCAGGATTAACTTTTGCTTCCATGACCACCAAGGTTTGCTTTCATTGCCACCGACCACTATTGCAATGGATACAGTACTCACCATAGTGTTAAGGCAGGCATTTTGTAGGTGGCACAGCCTTACAGTATGTTGTGTCCTTGCAACAAACTCTACCCAAAAGCATGTAGAATAGTGCTGTGGCACATATCTGTGTTTTTCTTTTGAGGAGGAGGTTCATGATCCCTTTTATTTACTGAGCTGGGTGCAGACAGAAACACAGCTTAAAAAGATACACTATGTTACCAAAGGTATTGGGATGCCTGCCTTTACATGCACATGAACTTAAAATGGCATTCCAGTCTTAGTTCGTAGGGTTCAATATGGAGTTGGCCCACCCATGCAGCTATAACAGCTTCAACTCTTCTGGGAAGGCCGTCCACAAGGTTTAGAAGTGTGTCTGTGGGAATGTTTTTCACCATTCTTCCAGAACCACATTTGTGAGGTTAGGCACTGATGTTGGACGAGAAGGCCTGGCCTGCATTCTCTGCTCTAATTAATCCCAAAGGTGTTCTATCAGGTTGAGGTCAGGACTCTGCGTAGGCCAGTCAAGTTCCTCCACCCCAAACTCATCGATGTTCTTTATGCGCCTTGCTTTGTGCACTAGTGCACAGTCACATTGGAACAGGAAGGGGCCATCCCCAAACAATCCCCAGAAAGTTAGAAGCATGAAATTGTCCAAAATGTCTTGGTATGCTGACACCTTAAGATTTCCCTTCACTGGAACTAAGGGGCCAAGCCTAACCCCTGAAAAACAACCCCACACCGTAATCCCCCCCCACCAAACTTTACACTTGGCACAATGCAGTCAGGCAAGTACTGTTCTCCAGGCAACCGCCAAACCCAGACACATCCATTGGATTGCCAGACAGAGAAGCGTGATTCATCACTTCAGAGAATAGATCTCCACTGCTCTAGAGTCCAGTGGGGCATGCTATACACCACTGCATTCGATGCTTTGCATTGCACTTGGTGATGTAAGGCTTAGATGCAGCTGCTTGGCCTTGGAAACCCATTCCATGAAGCTCTCTATGAACTGTTGTTGTACCAATCTGAAGGCCACACAAAGTTTGAAGGTCTTTAGCTATTGACTATGCAGACAGTTGGTGACTTCTGTGCACTGTGAGCGTGACTGTGTGGGGCTCCACACAGTTGATGGTGACAAGGACCTATTGCCCACATGTATTTTCATGTCCATCCCCACATCCTGTTCCTCAAAAGGAATGGAGGGGCTTGTGGGACTTATCAAAATCTGGAAGCCCCCTTTAAAATAAATAATAAATACCCCAGATATCCTCTACTATGTGAATAAGTAAGAGGTACTTTATAATAAAAATATAATGTACCGCAATGTAAATACAACATCAATAATGTCTTCCATATCAATCAAGATGATCTGACTCATGAATATGTAGACATGAAGGCATGACAAACCACTGCACGAGGATCTTCACCTGCTGCTATGCTCACCAAAAATGACAGACTGTCCACAAGAACTTGTTTACAAACAGAATCCAGCGGAGATCAGTCATTCAATGGTTTGTTGGAGCTGCAAAAAAAGTCCAGAACAAAAATCACAAGGTTAGGCTTCCATAGACTTCAATGGGGTTTAGGAGCTATGTTTGAGTTTGCAGAATTCCCTTTGAGTTCAAAGAATGTCCAGCGAATTAAAATTTTCTTGGTTTGCTCATCACAACTCTCAATACATTTGCTGATGTCCTTCCTTGCAGTTCGCAATAAACTTCCAAACAAGGATGTTTATGGGCCTTCAATCAGGCATGTTGCATCAAGTAAGGTATTAAGCATACTGTACATATATTAAGGCCTATTTAGACAGGGACCAATTAGCCTACCAGCATGTCTTTGGAGTGTAGGAGTGAACCAGAGTACCTGGAGGAAACCCACACGAGCACAGTGAGAGCTTACCGAAAAATGTGCATATAATATTTTTATAAAATGTGAACCTATTCTTTAGCTGGGTTGTTTGGTTGGATTGTGGGCAACGTTGAAACTGCATTCACATATATTCTTTATTAAATCAGGACCATGGGGCGATTTACTTGCACAATTCCTGCATTTGACCTGACGTTTTATGGATATTAAAATATATTGGATATTATATTATACTGTATATGTGATATTATATGGATTTTTATGGATATTGGTATGATCATGGTTAATGCATCAAACACAAAGTTGCATCATGATATATAGAATATAGCATTACTACAAAATTTTTGTTTTCATGAACTTTAATATTATTATTATACAGAATTTATATCGCGCCAACAGTTTCCTCAGCACTTTACAATATAACGAGAGACAATACAGTAACAATACAGTTCAATACAAAAGGGATAGGAGGGCCCTGCTCCTTGGAGCTTACAATCTAGGGCATATAAAAAGACATTTTTATTATTCAATTACGTTTGCCTGGAATACCAAATGAAGCAAGATAACTCCACCAATGTAAAAGAATTCATACTATTGGCTTTCACAAATCTTAAGCACTTCCAGCTTTTGCTCTTTGTTTTAGTTCTAATAATGTACAGTACATGCCTTACTGGAAATCTGACGATTATTTTCCTAATTATAAAAAACTCTTCTCTTCATAAACCAATGTACTTTTTTATTAGTGATTTTGCCATTTTGGAAGTCTTGTTTGTTTCAGTTACTGTCCCCAAATTTTTAGATGTTCTAATTACATCTAAACATGGGATTTCCTCCGTAGGTTGCTTTTTGCAATTGTATTTCAGTGATTCAACTGGAATAGTAGAATGTTATCTACTTACTGTCATGGCTTATGATAGGCACTTGGCTATCCACCGTCCCTTGCTTTATACCAGCATTATGAGCCAAATAAAAGTAAAGCTTGCAATACTACCGTGGGTTTCTGGATTTGTCATTGCTGGGATTACCACCATATACACAGCCTGTCTTCAATTTTGTGGTCCCAACAAGCTTGATCATTTTTTTTGTGATATGGCTCCACTTCATAATCTGTCATGTTCAGATCCTTTTTTCAGTAATTTGCTTACGAACATAGCAGCTGTCTTTGTCATACTTCTCCCCTACATCATCATTATATGGATCTACACTCTTATCATCATTACAGTTTCGAAAATTAAAAGTGCAGAGGGCAAGCACAAAGCATTTTCCACGTGCTCGTCTCATCTCATTGTATCTAGTCTCTTCTTTGTGACATGTATAATAGTGTACCTCAGACCAAGTGGTAATCAATATGACAAATACTTTTCTCTCATTTATATAGTGTTCACACCAACATTAAATCCATTCATTTATACCTTGAGAAACAGTGATGTCAGAACAGCTTTCTTCACATTGCTTGGTAGCAAACTTTATATACCAAGAATGGTGCGATCAGGGTCTTAACAAAAGTAATAATAACCCACAGGTCGCTATGCCTGGGGTGAAAAGGGACCACCCAGGAAGATTGTTGAGACAATTTGAACAGATGAAAATCTGTTTGCACCTGAAGACATATTCAATCAAGAAGAGCTGACATCAGAGTGAACAGAATTCCTTCTCACTTACACGACACCAAACACACTGTGCAAGTATTTGAAGGCTTACACTGGGATTAAAACATGAAATGGCTAGCTTGCAACATCAGATCCCTATTTTCCCATATTCCCCATGATGTAGGTCTCCATTCACTCAAACACCACGTGGACTTTTATACAGAATACTCTTCTGAATTAAAATTGTTCATTTTGGAAGGGGTGTCTTTTTTTTACATCATAACTATTTTCTTTTTGATGAAAAATGGTATTTACAAAAAAAGAGGGGGCATCTATTGGCGTTCAGTTCTCGCCCATCTATGTAAATTTGTACATGGGGTGGAGAGAGGAACTAAATATTTACAGCACCAACAACTCGATTAGGTATTCCATAATTACTTATTTTCACTACATAGAAGATCTGATTTTCATTGTCAAACGTGGCACATTACCAACTGAATTTTTGTACCACCCCAACAAAAATCCCTTAAATCTGAGATTTACATTGGAAGAACATCACTCTACAATCAATTATCTTGATCTTACTCTGTCTGGCTACACTTATACTGGGGCAGTCATGGTGTGAGCATACAGAAAACCTACCTCTAAGAACGCACTTTTACATGTGTCCAGTTGTCACCTTATACACCATCAAGGCCATTCCATGTGATCCGTTCATCAGGATCAGATGAAATTGCTCCAGTCTTGTTGATTTTGATAAGGAAGCTATCTCATTGGAAACAAGATTTTGTGACCATGGCTACAAAAAGTCTAATGCTAGACAGGCCTGCCTAAATACCAGAAGTTTATAAAGTACTGATTTATTCAAACAATGCCATCCTATGTCAGCCAGATCCACCATGCCACTTGTATTCTACACAAAACTATAGCCTACAACTTCAGGCTATCAAAAGCATCATATCTAAGCATCTTCGCATTTTACATGGGGATGACAGTTACCATGAGATATTGGGTTGGGGTGTCAGATTTTTAGCCCAGAAGGCACGCACCATAGGAAACATGATATCTTCCAGTTTATTTCCAACCCTTCTCCATGGACTTGGGCAAACACCACTGGCCTATACAGATGTGGAGCAGCTAGGTGTTCTTGCTGAAAACATTTGGGAGACCCCCTTACTATTATCTCTTGTTCCAATGGTTTTTCCACTGGTATTACACAGTTGGGCAACTGTCACACCAAATTTGTTATATACTTGGTCACTTATAATGTATGCAATATCCAATACATGGGTAGAACCACAAGGCAATTAAGTGACAGAATGAGGGATCATTTCTCAGATATTAGGACTAACAAAAATGCCAGTTTGGCTAGACACTTCAATTAGCTCTATCAACAGAATACACAATCCTTTAGAAGTCAAATGTTTGAAAAGATAGATCAATCTGTCCATGGTGGTGACTGATTTTCCCTTCTGTGCAGGAGGGAGGTATTTTGGATTTTTAAGCTGGACACCTGTATACCTAGAGGCTTAAAGTTCAAATGGGACATTAGTCATTATTATGAGTAATTTGTCCTTTCCTCTGTACGATGTTCCATTTTATTTCCTTGTCATTGTTTCTTGCATTTATATTGCAAAGAAAATATTGGCCGATGTTACATAAAGATGATATTCTAGCCAAGACGCTACCTGAGAAACCTTCCTTTATATATAGAAAAAGTGATAACTTGAGGGGCCTATTAGTAAAAGGGATTATCTCCCCCCCTAGAAAATCACGGATGTTTGGATTAACAGGTTTCTTCCCATGTAGGAAGTGTAGGATATGTAAAACGACTGGTATTAAAGTGAAAAAGATCTCCACGTTTAAATCTACAGTTACGGGGGAGGAGTTTATGATCAAGAAGTTTATAACATGCAATATGAAATATGTCACCTACTTGTTGGAATGTCCCTGTAAAATCCAATACGTGGGTAGAACGAAAAGAGATCTTAAAATTCGACTTAAAGAACATGTGGGGAACATAAAAAAAGGAAGGAAGGAACATAGTGTTTCAAAGCATTTCCGTGATTTTCACAATTCGGATCCTAGTGTTTTGATTTTTTGTGGTATTGATATTCTTGATACTCATTGGAGGGGATGTAATAAAGTACAGGAAATATCCCGTAATGAAACTTTCTGGATCTTTAAACTTAATACCTTGAAACCTAGGGGTCTTAATATTGATTTGGATTTAAATTGTTTTATTTCTGATTTGTAATTTTAATTTTTAAAGTTTTTTTTTTGTTTTGTTTTGTTTTGTTTTTTAATGTAAATTTTTTTTTTTTTTAAATTTAATTTTTTTTTTTTAAATTTAATTTTTAGTATGTACTTCTAATATTCTTTAATATTTTATAATTTTTGTGAATGATTTTATTATTTGTAGATTTTTGTAATCAATGGCGAAGGGGTGGTGTTACCCCCGACCTTATGGTTATTTAAAATTGTTCTTTCAGTTTCCAAAATGGCTGCAGGTGGTATAATTATCCTTGGGACTGAAGTATGGCTTGAGGATAACTTAGGGATGAGAGCTATGGGGTGTGGATGTAATATTGCTTCCGCTATGGACTATCTAGCATGGTATATCAGCTTTGGTAGTCATTCATCTCAATTTTCCACTTTGTAAGATGGCCGCTGAGGTATTTCCGCCAGGTTAGGAGTGGGTACTTAAAGAACTGGAACCTTATGTCCGTGTCCTTGTTGACAAAGTCTAGAAGAGACAAAACGCGTCCAGGGCACGTGATGTTCCCGGAAGCACTGCAGCAGCCATTTTGGATTCTGGAATCCCTGTGTGTTGGAGGTCTGGAGAGTAACGGTGCACTTCAGGTGTCCCCCAGAGCTACAAAGTGATAGTGCTGGATAGGAGTAGCAAGGGGGAATTACCTGGTGATCGGGAGACCCTCTACACACAGAAAGGGGATCGTATACTGGGCATGAGGAGTTTGATGCTGTCTTGCTGATCTTATCGTTTTTATATGTAAGTGGCTACAATAAATTTTATATATGATTATAATTCACATACTGATTCCTGGTCTGTTTGTGAGGTCCTGAGGAACAAGAGGATACCATTCTAAGGACACTCTGTACATATGTGGTTGATTACAAGCTGCAATTTGTTTGTTTTAGGGTAATTATGCACTTTATATATAGTTTGCAGTGAACAAAGGAAGTCCGATTGGCTGCACTCCAAACAATCGACTTTATTGAATCAGGATAAAACCAATACATACAATAGAAATACAGTGGGGGACTGGCAGGTAAATGTGTTTCACTCTAAAAGACAGCGTTTATAATTGCCCGGTTTTATCCTGGTTCAATAAAGTGGATTGTTTGGAGTGCAGCCAATCGAACTTCCTTTGTTCTCATCTATGCAGCACACAAGCTGGGCTAGCACCTACAGGAGGAGTTGTGCTTGGAGACTGGGGGTCTCTCTACCTTGAGCAGTGGTAAACATATCTATGGAGCCCAAAGATTTTACAATTTGTTTGATCATCATCTAATACATTTCTCTTATCTTAAATTGCTGTCTACATTCCTGATCCATTTCCTCAGAGTGGGCGGATCCTCTGACTTCCAATGGACCAATATAAGTTTGAGGACCTGGAACAAGGCCCTTACTATAGCCTCCTTCATAAATTTCTCTAAGTCTAGATCATCCAGGATACCAAGAATGCAGCATTTTGGATCCAAGGGGAGGGATATCTGAAACACTGAATTCAGAATCCTATAGCCTGTACTTCCTCTATGAAATGCTTTTGTAAGCTGCAAATTATCAGTATGAATAGTGTTTCAGTTGTTAGTTGGAAATGATGTAAGGAAGCTCACAGAATCATGGCTGTGAGATAACTCACCCAGCAAGTCAGTTTGTTCATCCAGTCTGATCTTTAATTTGGCCAATTTCCCATGTAGTGGTCTCGAGGCTGCAGGAGAAGGTAAGGCTTGAGGGGATCCATGAGAGGAGAAACATCTGGAATGAACTGCTGGTGACTGATGGCTGCCTCTTGAGGATTAAGGTGAGCTGGCTCCATCTTGCCTTGTCTCCTGTGAGACTTGGTAGAAGAAGGCCGTGAGTTTTCCCTGCCAGGAATTGTCCTTTCTCTTGTGAGACATAGTGCTGCTCTGTGAGGAAATCAGACAGCAACAATTTGAGGCAGATCCAGGCCTGAGAAGGTTGCTTGAGGCTGACTATCTGTGCTGTGTGTCAAGGCTCAGGGGCTAGGCATCCATCATCGTCATGTGCTAGCTCCACTCCCTGGCTTTTTGTTTTTAAACAGATACAATGTTGTATGGTGCATGGGTGGAATGTGCTGCATGGTGTCGTGTTCTATCATGCGCATGCACACTAGGACTATATTGCAAGCTGACCCCAGAAGGGATTTTCAATATGGCAGCATGGAAGTGAAAGCTCAGGCAGCAGAGAAGCATAATGAAAAAGACAAAAGGAAAAAGAGAGGCAGCAAGGATACAGACAAATGTATGTTTTAGGCTGTCTTCATGTATTTTCCATGCAAAGGAGGGGCATTATGTCTGCGTCCGAGCATGGTGAGTAAATGGGCACTCTGCTACACTACAATCCCTGCCCCATAAATTAAAATGTTTATACACTATCCAAAATAAAAAAAAATGTTTTTAGATACAATTTTGAAACTTAGAAATGCAATGAACTACAATATAGTTTGAGAACCTTTTTTAATTAATTGTTGAAACATGGGATACTTATTCAGATGTATTACACCAACACTTCTTTGATGTCAAGGTAACAATTTCCCATTAGGGGCCAGCTTTCAGAATCTGAATGATTGAGAATAATTTGAACTTCGTGTAAATTTATAGTATTTTTATTTGAATGGAGCCATGAGGATTGTCAGTATACTTGCCTAATCTTTTCATAAGATAAAGTACTTTTTTTATTAGAATTCTTATGCTTTTTGCAAAGTAAAAAAAAAAGAGCACATACAGTGACCATATCAACATATGAAAAGCTCCAACATACCTATTCCATAAAGAGTTCCATATTGACTACAAGTTATATCTTTAAAAATGAGAACTGGTGGTTTTCTATCAGAAATATAAGATATCTTAGTTTTCTTCAAGGTAGAACTCAACCATAAATTCCAGTTTGGAAACTTATGGGGACATGATCTACTCTCAAAGAAATGTTTATCAACTGCATTGTTAGTTCTCATACATTATCTTTACTCTATAAAACCTAATTTTAATATAAAGGTAAGCTTTTAATACCATACCCCAAGTTTAGGGCCTGCAAAACCCCCTATTAGTCCAAAGTCCCTATTAGACCACACTTGACCCAAGCCAGAAAAACAAAAACTACCATTACTAGACTACTACAGACTGAATTAAAATATTCCTGCAAAATATAACTATATGTAAACAAAATTGGGATATTGCCATGGTTTTATTTCCAAGTAAGAAGAATATTGAAGAGTAATTCAGCAATTATTTAAGTATAATAGAAACAAATTCTTGCTAGATCCAAGAACAGTTAAGCTTATAAAAGTGCAGAGAATCATTTAACAAAGCCCTATCTAATATAGTGGGGCAACCGATTGCTTAGACATAAAGCAATATTAAATCCAGAACCAAAAACGTAATATATTGTAGCTTACCAATTATTAGATATGGTGGCTGCATTTGTTTTCTTTTAGCTTTTTTTTCCTCTGTTTTGACTTGGTGATCTGGACAAAAACACATCTCCTGTATTAGAGTGCCCTACTCTGGATGAAGGAGCACAGGGGACACAGTAGACAACAGCATTGTCAGTCTTGGGGCAGGGAAATGTTAGTTGTATTAGCAGGATTAGATTCAGTAACAAATTGAAGGCAAACTGCAACACATACTGCAGTTATAGTAACAGTTTTTGCCTTTTGAGATACAGGTTTTACATAAAGAAATAAAAGCTGATTGTTGTAAGCACCCCTGACAGTGATAAATGGCTTGTATCAACACTGTAAACTGATGCATCTGCAGGACAGTGTGTTCTGTTGAAAAATAATAGACTTTCTGGCCAGATCACCAGGTGAAAATAAGGGAAAGAAAGCTTAAAAAAGAAAAAGAAAATGAATGCTTCCACCACATCTAAGAAATGGCAAGCTGCAATATTATAAATGTTGTCTTTTGGGATTCAATACTCAACATTTTGCAAAAATAAATAAGTTTATGAGCAAAAATTCCCATATATTTAGTTTGAACAAAGTTATCCACCACATCCATAGTGCTCACTTTTGCATTGTTAATGGTCAGCAAAGCAAAAGTGTTGTAAATAGACTTCTGACCAGAATGAACCCAAATTAACCACTTGCCCTCCAGAGGATTTACCCCCCCCCCCCCCCCATTCCTGACCAGACCATTTTTTGCATTACGGCTCTGCGTTACTTTAACTGACAATTGCGCGGTCATGCAATGCTGCACCCAAATGAAATTTACATCTTTTTTTCCCACAAATGGGTCTTTCTTTTGGTGGTATGTGATTGCCTGCACGTTTTTTTATTTTTTGCACTATAAAAAAAAAATAGACCGACAATTTTGAGAAAAAATTATATTTTTGACTTTTGCTATTAAACATGTCCAGTAAGAAAATGCTAAAAAATCAAGTTTCATCATAAATTTCCACCAAAATGTATTCTGCTACGTCTTTGCTAAAAAAAAATCCCAATATGTGTAAATTAATCTGTTTACACGAAAGTTATAGCGTTTACCAATCGCGGTATATATACTGAGATATTTTTTATGTCATTTTTACTAGAAATGGCGGTGATCAGCGAATTGTAGCGGGACTGCGGCAGACATTCTGACACTGGGAGGAACTGACTTGGTGTCACTGGCATCCCCAGTGACACCAATACAGTGATCAGTGCTAAAAAAAAAAGCACTGACACTGTACTAATTGCCCTGGGCAGGAAGGGGTTAACATGAGGGGTGATCAAAGCGTTAACTGTGTGCAGGGTGTGTTTTACTAGGGGGCAGGTTGTGTGTGCTTCACTGTAATCACACTGCTGTGGATGGCTGTGCTGTGCACAGCCATCCACAGCAGTGTGCCGAAGCTGACAGGGAGGAGGACTGTTAGTAAACAAAACAGTCCTCTTCCCTGTCGGAGATACTTGGAAATCACTGGGCGCCTGCGAGTAATTACCAGCTGGTGCCTAGTGATTGACAGCTGTGGCTGCAAATGGCGGCACGGGTAGTACGCACGCCCCTTACCCGGAAATGGGAAATCATGTGATTTTGCACACCTGTGTCACCCTGTAGCAGTATTTCTGCTATAGGGAAGCCGGGAAGAGGTTAAAGTTGCAATAAAGGCCTTTGCATGATATATACCTACAGGTAATCCTATAATAAGGCTTACCTGTAGGTACAGTAAATATCTCCTAAAAGTGCACCATTTAGAAGATAGTTACTTTAGCAGTGCCGGGGATATCACCAGCTCATAGGCACTACTCTTATGCGCTGGAGTGACATCATTGCGGCTCAGCCAGTTAAATGTCTGCAGCCCACAAACCTGAAAGGAAGACCGTGGTGAGATGGAAGTCCTGTCAGTGGTGGCGGTGCACTGCTGGAGGGCTTCATTTTCAGGTATTTCATTATGTTAGTCTGGCTGAAAAAAGACAAAAGTCCATCCAGTTCAACCATAGCAAATAAAGTTATAATCCTACAACCACAACTGATTTAGAGGAGGGCAAAAAACCCAACAAACCATGATCCAATTTGCTCCTGCAGGGGAAAAAAATTCCTTCCTGATCCCCCAAGAGGCAATCAGATATTCCCTGGATCAACTTTACCTATAAATGTTAGTAACCAGTTATATTCTGTGTATCCAAGAAAGAATACTGACCTTTTTTAAAGCAATCTACTGAGATGGCCATAACCAACTCTTGAGGGAGTCTTTCACATTTTCACAGCGCTCACTGTGAAGAAACCTTTCCGTGTTTGGAGATTACATTTTTTTTCCTCCAGACGTAAAGACTGCCCCCTTGTCCTGTGTGATGACCTCAGGGTGAATAGCTCTACACCGAGTTCACTATATGAACCGCTGATGTATTTATACATGTTGATCATATCCCCCCTTAATCTCCTCTTCTCAAGAGAGAATAAATGCAGTTTCTCTAATCTTTTTCTCATAGCTGAGCTCCTCCATGCCTCTTATCAGTTTGGTTGCCCTTCTCTGTGCTTTCTCCAGTTCCCCAATGTTCTTTTTGTGAATTGGTGCTCAAAACTGAACTGCATATTCCAGATGAGGTCTTACTAATGATTTGTACCGGGGTAATATGATATCTCTCTCTCTGGAGTCTATACCTCTTTTAATACAAGAGAGGATTTTGCTCACTTTAGAAACTGCAGCTTGGTATTACATGCCATTATTAAGCTTGTGATCGACCAGAACTCCCAGATCCTTCTCCACCATTGATTCCCCCAGTTGTACCCCCCCTAGTATGTATGATACATGCATATTCTTAGCCCCCAAGTGTATAACCTTACATTTATCAACATTAAACCTCATTTGCCACATAGTTGCCCTATTAAACAGTGCATTGAGGTCAGCTTGTAAGTTGAAGACATCCTGTAAGGACGTTATTCCACTGCACAGCTTGGTGTCATCTGCAAAGACTGAAATGGGATTTTTAAAATCCCAGACCCTATATTGTTTATAAATATATTAAACAGTAAGGGTCCCAACACTGAACCTTGGGGTACACCACTGACAACCCTAGACCATTCAGAGTATAAATCATTAACCACTACTCTCTGAATGCAATCTTTTTAGCCAGTTTTCTGTCCATTTACATACAGATTTTTCCAAGCCTGTAGACTTTACCTTACACATTAGCCGTGTGTGGGGAACTGTGTCAAACGCTTTTGCTCACCTCCTCATAGAAAGAAATCAGATTTGTTTGACAACTTCTGTGTTTCATGAATCCATGCTGTCTGTTGCTTAAAACATTTTTTTCAAGCAAGAACTCACCTATGTGGTCTTTTATTAAACTCTTTAATAAACTTTATTATTTTTGAACTATAGAAGTTAAACTAACAGGTCTATAATTACTTGGTAAAGATTTTGACCCCTTTTTAAATATTGGCACCACATTGGCCTTACGCCAATCCAGTGGTACTATGCCAGTCATTAAAGAGTCCCTAAAAATTAGAAACAATGACTTTGAAATGACAGAGATCAATTCTTTAAGGACCCGTGGGTGTATGCCATCCGATCCAGGTTCTGTATTCACCTTTACTCTCTCTAAATATTTCTGGATCATATCAGTTGTGAGCCAATGTGCATCATCTGGAGCTGTGTAAATACCACGCTCATTATGGACCAGAGCTCCCCCATGCTCCTTTGTATACACAGAGCTGAAGAAGGTATTTATAATATAATCTAGAGTAGGTTACTGGGGACAAACAGAAGGCAAATTTATTAAAAGGCCTACATGCTCAGACCGGACCTTTTTACTATTAATATATTTGAATAATTTTTGGGAGTTTTTCCTGCTATCTTTTGCAATCTGTCGTTCTTTTTCAATTTTTTCGGCCTTCATTTCCTTTTTGCACATTCTGTTATATTCTTTGTAATGTTTAAACAATGATAGCGTTCTTTCATTTTTATATTTAATAAAAACTCTTGTTATTTTCCATAGCTTTTTTAACATTGGCCATAAGCTACATGGGTTTGATTTTTAGCTTTTTAAACTTGTTGCCCATGGGAATATATTTTGCAGTGTGTAAACATACAGAATTTTTGAAGAACTGTTCATTGATGACAGTATTCCCTCCCAGTCTAAGTCTTGGAGAGCAGCTCTCAGCCTTGGAAAATTAGCTCTCTTAAAGTTGAGCATTTTTAATTTTACTGTATGTGCATGATTACAGCTAACAATAAACTAATATAAATAAATCTGTGATGTATACTAGCACATTACACTCTTAACTTGCAGGGAGAAATTTTTTGTATTCTTTTTTGTGATTTACTACAACTTGTGCATCCCAATCTTTACCATTTGAAGCAGATACTGTATATGTAGATAGCTATTTGTTTCAATATATTTTATAACAAGGTGTAAAGGACAAATCCGTATGAATTTGTCTCTAGGATATACTACTGCACTAAAAAAATGAGCTTGAGACCTCCAAAATATCCTGCAACAAGCAAAGATTTCTTCTCTCAACAGAAGAGAGTGATTAAAATAAAGAAAGGGAAAGCGTGGTGCTTTTGTGCATATTTTTATTTTTTCCATTTATTTTATTATCTATTGAACCTTAGGGTATCCCCAGAGGTTGTTAGGGGTTCCTTGAGCAATTTCTGCTTGTCAGATAAGTCCAACTGACACCATTGATCTATTTATCTATCTGTAAGGGGGAAATCTTCCCAAGGACCACATGTGTAAAGCTAATCCCTCCTACTTATTAGCAGGGATTTCCTGAGACCAAACATTTAGTTTAAGGGTTTCTCTGTGTTGAAAAGTTAGAGAAAGGCTGGTATAGACTAAAAAAACTAAATGTTATAAAAAGGTTTTCTATTTTTTAGTGCATACATTTTAATATTGCCTATTAAAATGTATTTTTTTTATACTAAATTAGCTGCCAAAAATTTAAGATCTGTACTAAAAAATGGCAACCACCCCAACCTATAACTGGTTTTTGCAGCAAGGTGCACATGGAAAATCAGTGCACAATACAAGCAAATAATTTCCCAGCACACTTACCAGCCAGCCTGAAAAACCAAATTGGCCCTGCCCAACGATTTACGTTCAAAACAGAGGGTTTTGTTTGCACACATTTGCAAATATATACATAAGCCACAAGGCACCTCTGTTTATACTGCGGTCCTAACTCTACATTTCCAGCACCTCCATAGTAGGAGTATATATAAGAATGGATATATGAAGGGCAGGTATGCCTGGAAGGAGCCTACCCCTCCTTAACCACTTGCCTTCCATAAAATTCTCCTTCATGACCAGACCATTTTTTGTTATACGGCATTGCGCTACTTTAACTGACAATTGCTAAAAGGTGTTCGGTTTTTGGACAAGGGGTGATTGTTACATTCATATTCCCCTTGTCCAAAGGGATCAGTGACAGTATGAAGGTTGCACAGGGGCACCATCAGAGTTTTGCTTTGCTATGGAGCCCCATGATCTGTAGCTATGCAACATCAATTGGGTGATTTACTGTGGCATTACAGACTCAGGAGCTGCTTGGTAGATTGGATTATCTGTTCTTTTGCCTTAACTCTTTGAACTACCTCAGCCGCTCTGACACACCAGTTAAGCAAATAGAAACTTGAATGCAGTTGAGATCACAAAGATAAATACTATGCACACAACTGCAGTTCAGTACAAGTAAATAGACAACAGATTGATTAGTGAAAATAGAACTGTAAAAAATGTAGTCAACCACAGTTCACTAGACAGGAGGATGACTAGCTTGTAGCAGTTTGGTGTGGAATTCTATATAGTTGAATTGGTCAATGCCTGGTAACCTACAAATCAGCAAAAAGCAATGGCATAGATAACTTAACTTTCCTGCAATCAGTGTACTATATTGCTAGAGTGCACTCTAGGGACGACTATGCCAAGACCCAAGTTTACTGCAATGGTACCCCCCTTTCTGTATACAGCAAGTCTTTGCTCTGTGATTTACCTGCTTTATGTCCAGCTGCCTCAGTCTATTCAGCTCTGTAAACCCACCCCTTTCCCCTGCCACCAACATAGGACCCAAAGTGAAGAGTCAGAGAGGCTTGCTGAATTAACACAGATTTTTCTCAATAGGCAGATAGTCAGCCAACCTCAAAAAACAACACTCCCTGGGGTTATTTCAAGTTTGCCAAACAGAAAAAAAGGGACACTTTCCATTTTAACTTATTTTCCACACTTGATCAATAGATTAATCAGAAACTTGTTATTATGGAAGCGTTTCGCTAAGTCAGATGACAGTGGTGTGAATCAGATGGATGGTGAGAAGGGAGAAAATTTGGCTAATGAAGGTACTTTTTTGTGTTCGGTGATTTACCTGCTAGGCTTACTTTGGATTATCATTCCTAGAGAGGTATTTTTGCAGACATGGAGAATATGGGGCCTGTCAATTGGTATTCTGTTATGGGTTGTACCCGCATTACATATCATAGACAGATCAATCTGTGTTATTCTTAGTGAGATAGTATAAGTGGAAGTAGAAGAGTAGAAGGAAGTCTAAGATATTACATATAAGATATGTCCACGTGGATATGGATTGATCTCTAGGTATGTAAAATTTTCACGATGGTTCCTTTCCTCACCCTATAGGCATATTTGCATTACATTTGATTTGTTGAGATTATTTTAATTATATAATAAATGTTACATTTTAGTCAGGTGGTCTTTAGGTGTGGTGGGATATGCACACCCGCTTAGTAAAATTATATTAGGAACAACTTCAATCTGAATCTTCACCGTGTAGTTTTGGTGTTCACAGTTGTGTTCCAATGAAGGGAGATAGGTATTTTTATCCTGTCCAGACCAGATGCATGGCGGTGGAGGCTTTTCAAAATGTTAAAAAAGGATTTGTTTACTTTAAAGGATTCTTGTAGCAAATTTAATAAAGAACATTTAACTAAATAGGAACAGTTTGCAATTATGAGCCTTAAAAAGAATCATAACCTAGCCATATGGGAAGCAGATAAAGGGGGGTCGGTAGTTGTACTTAATACCACACAATATGGTGATGAGGTGCTTAGACAACTGGCCGATGTTGAAGTATATTGCCCTTTAAAACAAAACCCTACGCAATTATTCAAATATGCTCTCATTAATCTCATCTCAGAGGGTAAGTCTATGGGAGTCCTTAGTGGAAAAATTAATTTTTGATGGTATAGGATCCGGTTTGTTTAGTGTTCCATCACTTATCTAACATCCACAAATGCATTGTTCCAATTCAGGGGTTCCCTATAGTAGCGGGCATAGGCTCCCATTTGGAACCCCTCAGTGAAGGGTTTGATTTTCATATACAACCCCTGGTACGGAGACTGCCAGGATATATTCGAGATTCGGGCCATGTTTTGTCTCAGGTAGAAAACATCCATTGAACAAAATATCATGTCTGGGTTACTTTGGATGTTACAGCTCTGTTTTCACCAATTCAACACCATGTCAAGGTGGTTCAGTATCATCTAAAAAAATATAGTAGCTATTCTACAGATGGTCAAAAAGAAAAAAAATGTGTCAAGAGGAATTCAGTGCAGTTCAACAGGTAATTCTAAAGCTCTGGCTTTAGAGTTACCTGTTGCATCAAGAAGAATTCTATGCAGTTCATCATTTTTTTCTTTTTTTTATCTTAACTAATTTTTATTATACAAATCCATTTTAAACCAATGTCATACAGTATAAAAATCCATATTTAATTACAATCCCCATCCCTGTGTTTACCCTCCCACCCCCTCCCCCACCCACAGTCTTCTTGATCCTACCATTTACTTGTTCTTTGTTGATCTATCTTACTATTTCCGCTCCTTTTCTTTTTCCTCTTTCTTTCCTTTAATTTCCAAACTCTTGCTTATTTTCGTTTTTCCCTTACTCTCCAACCGCTTCTAGACATCTTTTTGATTTTTTAAAATTATACCATCCCTCCCAGGCTTTCTTAAATTTTTCCATTTTATCCTCATCTATATGATACAATTCTTCCATTCTATGTATATGCTCAACTCTATCCATCCAATCTTTTATTTTGGGGGACTCTGGTGTTTGCCAATATTTACAGATAAGGCAAACCCAGAGGTCTATCGGTATACTAATCTTCTGGATCTCTTGTATATATTGTGTTATCTCCCTACAAAACTCCTGTATTTTGGAACAGTTCCACCAGATATGTGCCAATGTACCCTTACTCCCGCATCCCCTCCAACACTGGGTTTAGACCTCTGGTTGAGGTTTATGCATCACATTGGGTGTAATACCATCTTACTAGACATTTATAATTAATTTCAACTATATTCATATTCACTGCCCCATGTATTAAACTAAACATTTTATTTTTTTTGTTGCTCATTCAATTTTGTTCCAAGCTCCATTTCCCACTTCTCCAAGAATTTTTGGAATACTAGTCCCTCTATTTCAGTGAGGATTCTATAAATCCTTGAGGTAATATGTTTCTGTATTCTATTGGGCAGCAGGGTCAATTCAGCAAGCCTATAATAAAGACAAAAAATGGTTGGGACTTCAGAAAAAACAGTCAACATCTGCTTCCTAATTAAATGGAAATGTACATGGCTAAAACATCCAAATTGTTTTGGACAACTAATCCTTTGTTATGGCTGATACAATGAGACCAAACATGACTGGGTGCCAATGTTTGGTCTCATCAGAACAACCACAGAAGAAGGTAGGCACTGAGAGTGCCACCGAGTGTGTGTGGGGTGGAATGCTGGTTCCCTGCAGCTGTAGAAGCCAGCATGCTGCTGAAAGATCTACTATTGCACAGTCATAGTATCCCAGCACCCTGTTCTAACTATAATAAAGTGGAATGGTAGACACTTTCTAGAGGTGGTCAAGCATGACAAGCAGAAAAAAAGCAATTCCAGAATTCTAGGATTCTGCCATGCAGGACCTCTACACATCAGGTTCCTGGGTCTCTGAGATTGCTCTTTACTGCTTTCTTGCTTTCTACTGGCAGCCTTTATAACAGTATTTTATTCTATGTTACTTTTACCTAAGCTGACTATAGGCAATTTTTTTTTTTTTTAAACCAGTGGGCTGAACAAAAAAAAGAGATTCCTTTATCCACAAGTAGTACTATCCTAGAACACGTTTCTAGAGAGGTAAGTTTAATTCTGTAACTGCTATGTAATCTTGGAGTGATGTCTGTTTATTTTTGCCTTCTGGGTCTCACTGGCTGTTGGTTCAACTGCTTCCACCTGCCTTCTGGTGGATTGCAGAATGTAGTGGGTTGAAAGAGGCAGACCCTAGGCCTGAATATTCATGTGGTCTCATCCAATCCTTCTAGGCAGAGTACCTGAAGTCTGCAGAAGTTAATTCAGGTCCCAACTCAGTGGAAGCTGGGGGGGCTACTTTCTCAGAGTATCTGGAGCCAATTCAAAGGGGGGTTCACTGAGGATTTTGGCTTGGGAGCTCATGGGAGAAGTGATTAACAAAAGTTTTCCAGCATGCCCTTAAACAGAAGTCAATCAAACAATTTCTGTCGAGCAGGGACAGCCACACACTGATCGAAATTCGGCCGGCTGCTGTTGAACCACTCAAATTTTGATCAGTATATGGCCAACTTAAGACTCGCTTTCAGACATTGAGAAACGTTCAGGCTCGTATACAGGGAGGGGGAGCAGAACAACCTTCTGCTTTCTTCCCCTCTCTCTCACCACCCTTCTCACACTCCCTTTTTCCTCTCCTCCTGATTTCACTCTCAAGCCCATCTCTCCATTTCTCCATCAGTAGCCCTCTCTCTTTCCCCTAACCTCTCTCTCTTTCTATGATAACCAACCACCCTCCCTCTGTTCCTTCCCTCTATTATAATTTATGAAAAAAAGAGCAAAAGTAAAAAAGTTTCCCAAAGTAACAAAGATGATAACTGATGATGAATACCAAGTGATTATTTTTTTATTGTTATTTTTAGCATCCCTTTTTTGACCAGTTTGAATATTTTAACTAAGAGATGATGATTGATGATAAAATCACAGGTAACCTCAGGAGAAATATTGGCTACTCTGGAAAAAGATGGTGTGGTGTTTCAAGGAGCACAATATGACGATATGTGAACAAAAATGAGCTGCATGGTCGAGTTGCCAGAAAAAAGTTGTTACTGCACCAATGCCACAAAAAAGAATGGCTACAATATGCCCAACAACACCTTGACATGCCTCACAGCTTCTGGCACACTGTAGTCTGGAGTCACAACCATACGCACTATGTTTACAGAATATCATCCCCACTGTGAAGTATGGAGGTGGCTCACTGAAGTTTTGGGGGGTGTGATCTCTAAAGACATGGAGAATCTTGTAAAAATTGATTGTAAGATGAATGCAGCCAAGTTGCACCTCCAGTGGTTAAAGCAGAAAAAGGTGAAGGTTCTGGAGTGGCCATCACAATCTCCTGACCTTAATATCATCGAGCCACTCTGGGGAGATCTCAAACATGGAGTTCATGCAAGATGACAATAGACTTTGCATGCCCTGAAGTCATTTTGCCAAGATGAATGGGCAGCTATACACCTGCAAAAATTCAGGTTCTCATAGACAACTATTACAAAAGGCTGCATGCTGTCATTGATGCTAAAAGGGGCAATACACAGTATTAAGAACTGAGAGTATGCAGACTTTTGAACAGGGGTCATTTCATTTGTTTAATTGTTGAAATAAAAGAAATGTGTTTTGTGTGCTCACTCTTGTTTTCTTTAAAAATGGTACATACTGTATATTACCAATTGTCCAAGGGTATGCAAACTTTTGAGCAATAAAGTTTATTTAAAACATTCAATAAAAGATGATTTCATAAAAACCCAGGCTGGAAAAAAATTACTAGACCCTCAGATGTGTTCTTTACCTGTATAGTCCACATGACATCAATAGTAACAACATATCTTGCACAGCAAATGATAACAGCTGAGTAGATAACAATGCATTTCAATTTGACTCTACAGAAAGCAGCATGATATTGCTTTAGGGAGGAAGAGTTATTTTGACTATGACACTAGCTCCTTCTCATAAAAAAATGCATTCTCAAGGGTGGAGATTTGTCTAAGCCTAAGATAATATTTTTTTTATGCAAAATGTTTAATTAAGCAGATGACTTAATGCATGCAAGGAGCTCACAATTTTTGACAAGAAAGGAGTATATTACTATGTACAGTATACCCAATCAATTTTTTATGTACGGTTTGGACATAATAGGAAAAACATCAGAATCCCTGTTGGGTTTCAACACATTTGGGTTTCAAGTGAGCGATAATCTAAAAGAGGGACATGGATTGCAATAAAAAGCTGTCCAGGGCTCTAGTTATCTCCTACTCTACTAAAAAAGTTGTTTTTCTGTCTTTGTTGTATCTCACTTTCAGTCTATTGAAATAGTTGTCAATGGGACATTGAGGGATAATTTCTTTATTCTATCACATAGAGCCCACTTCTATCTTATCACAGCTAGCAACACAACTGTATACAATGGATGGCATGAAAGGAAGCCATTCATTGTTTACAATTGTCAGGTGACCTGCTGTGATTGGTCACATGATACCAGCAATGGGCCAGTACACAGATTGGTCATCGACTGTGTCCTATGGACACAGACGGTGACAGATCTCATCACAGCTAGGCTCCGCGGGTGCGTGCAAGGTGGTGATCCATGAGGATATTATATGAAGCTCACCTGAATCGATGAAAGTCCCTCTCGGCCGTCATTCTGCTAGTGGCTGGGCGGGAACGGTTTAAAATTTAGTGTCCAGTCAAAACATTCTTATGAAGATTAAATTGGAGAAATTTCAGAACCTTTGTTGGGTTTTTGCTGTGGAACTCCTTTGGCGAGATTCTCCCTGTTCCACTGACAATGGGTTCACCAGACATGAAATAAGGGGAACATCTGCAACAAGGATACAGACACCAATTAAAAGTTGGCGTTGGTTTAGTCTTTTCCTACTTTACAAAATAAAAAGTGTATCTCTGTTGCTGTTAGTGATTGAGCCCTTTTCTCTGTACGGTGAAACCGTTCTCAGCTAAAATGAGGGGAAATCTCCCTAATAAAGTGCTAGATAGAAGTACAAACCAAAAGGGCTTAACCATTCTCCACTTTCAAAACTAGGAAAGACATTTATGTAGACTGGACATACACTTTATAGGCTAACTTTACCTTCTAGATCAGTGTTTTTTGACCTTTTTTCCCGCACGCTTTACAATTGCACACAATCAGGGGCACACTAGTCTGTTCCCACATATTACATTTTTTTTATTAGGCTTCTCTATGAGCATGAAACATGCATAAAAGGTGCTGGCATGATTTTTAAATTGAGCCATAAGCAAAATACATGTGGTACCATGCATTTAAGTTGGCACAAACAAACATGCAATTGGTGGATGGCCAAAAAGAAATAATGGCACTTGTACGCAACTGCAAAAGGCCATGCATTTTTGTGTGGTGCAAGAAATGTGGAATTTCCCACGTGTTACTACACTGCACCTGGTGTTGAAATGGCCTAAAATGTAGTTTTAAGACAGAGTAAAGTGGTCAGTACTATGAAATTCCCCCCCTTCCCCCCTCCTAGCACAAATCCCCCCAATCCCCTTTCTAGTACAAATGCCCCCCTGCAAACCCCCCCTCCTTTCTAGCACCCCCCCTTTACCTTTTCTGCAGCAAAATGACACAAAGCCTTGTACAGTCCATAAAAGGGTTACTGTGTACAGAGAGGAGGGAGAGTACAAATAACAGCCAACATGGTGTGTCAGGGATGGGCTAGGGGTATCATCCACTGGTATGTTACGGGTGTATCAGGAAGTCTGCATATGGTGGCGTTGACCTCTTTATAGCTGTTCACGTCTGATTTACAAGTTAGACTCTTGGGAGGATGAATCTGGCCTCTTTAACTTGTACATCAGAATTGGACAGCTATAGACTCTTAGGAGGATGGATCTGCTGCTTGACTCTCTGTTCTCTAGGGTCAAGCATTTCTTGGGTGGGGGGTTGTGAAGAAGTTACTCCCACCTTTCCTGCAGACTCAACAGGCATCTCTTTCAGCTCCTCTTATTTTGGAATCTGTGGTAAAAACTCTGATGTGTCAGCCCTGAGTATAACAAATTAGTTCTCAGTAGTGGACAGGGAAACATCAGTGGAGTCAGGCTGCCACGGCCATGCCATTCCTAGAGCTTCCTTTGCCTCAAGGATGGGTTTCTGCAGTCAAGTCACCAGATCCTGTCTAGTAAAAAGGTAAACCAGTTAAAGGTGATTTGGTCTGGTTGGGCACTTGCATGGTTTCAATCAGAGGAAAGAGATGATTTTGATGTCAGGTCCTCCAAGGACCTGTCTTTCCTTCCAGGTGAATCTGGTATATCACAAAGCCTGGCAACTGTCATTGCTCAATACTAGAGATGAGCGAATCGAAGTAGCCGAAGTGGAATTCGAGTCGAATATCGGAAAAATTTCGATTCGCGCCGAATCCGAAAAATAGCCTACTTCGGACGCGCGAATCGAAATTTTTCCGAAAATGGCGGCGGACATGTGCGGCGACGGAGCGGGGATGTCTGGGAAGGCGCGCAGACAAGGCGCGCTGACCCATAATGCATTCCTCAATGACATGTGATCGCATCAGCCAATCAGCAGCCAGCCAGCCAGCACTGTAATGGTTGAGCTATAAATAGCGGCCATTTTGGAATTCTTCATTTGCCTGCAGTCATTGAACAGAGGCAGACCGCTCTGTATTAGGGACAGGGACAGAGTTAGGGCCACAGAAACGATACTTGGGGACAGAGAAACGTTACTTAGGGACAGAGAATTGTTAATGAGGGCCACAGAATCGTTACTTAGGGACAAAGAAACGCTAGTTAGGGCCACAGAATTCTTACTCAGGGACAGACAGAATTGTTACTGAGTGCCAGAGAATTGTTACTTAGGGCCACAGAAACGTTATTAGGGCCACAGAATTGTTACTCAGGGACAGACAGAATTGTTACTGAGTGCCAGAGAATTGTTACTTAGGGCCACAGAAACTTTAGTTAGGGCCACAGAATTGTTACTCAGGGACAGACACAGAATTGTTACTGAGGGCCACAGAACTGTTACTTAGGGCCACAGAAACGTTATTAGGGCCACAGAATTGTTACTCAGGGACAGAAAGAATTGTTACTGAGTGCCAGAGAATTGTTACTTAGGGCCACAGAAACTTTAGTTAGGGCCACAGAATTGTTACTCACGGACAGACACAGAATTGTTACTGAGGGCCACAGAACTGTTACTTAGGGCCACAGAAACTTTAGTTAGGGCCACAGAATTGTTACTCAGGGACAGACACAGAATTGTTACTGAGGGCCACAGAACTGTTACTTAGGACCACAGAATTGTTACTCGCACAGACACAGAATTGTTACTCAGGGACACAGAATTGTTACTGAGGGCCACAGAACTGTTACTTAGGGCCACAGAATTGTTACTCGCACAGACACAGAATTGTTACACAGGGACACAGAATTGTTACTGAGGGCCACAGAACCGTTACTTAGGGCCACAGAATTGTTACTCAGGGACACAGAATTGTTACTGAGGGCCACAGAACTGTTACTTAGGACCACAGAATTGTTACTCGCACAGACACAGAATTGTTACTCAGGGACACATAACTGTTACTGAGGGCCACAGAACTGTTACTTAGGGCCACAGAATTGTTACTCGCACAGACACAGAATTGTTACTCAGGGACACAGAACTGTTACTGAGGGCCACAGAACTGTTACTTAGGGCCACAGAATTGTTACTCGCACAGACACAGAATTGTTACACAGGGACACAGAATTGTTACTGAGGGCCACAGAACCGTTACTTAGGGCCACAGAATTGTTACTCAGGGACACAGAATTGTTACTGAGGGCCACAGAACTGTTACTTAGGGCCACAGAATTGTTACTCGCACAGACACAGAATTGTTACTCAGGGACACAGAACTGTTACTGGGGGCCACAGAACTGTTAATTAGGGCCACAGAATTGTTACTCGCACAGACACAGAATTGTTACTCAGGGACACAGAATTGTTACTGAGGGCCACAGAACCGTTACTTAGGGCCACAGAATTGTTACTCGCACAGACACAGAATTGTTACACAGGGACACAGAATTGTTACTGAGGGCCACAGAACCGTTACTTAGGGCCACAGAATTGTTACTCAGGGACACAGAATTGTTACTGAGGGCCACAGAACTGTTACTTAGGGCCACAGAATTGTTACTCGCACAGACACAGAATTGTTACTCAGGGACACAGAACTGTTACTGAGGGCCACAGAACTGTTACTTAGGGCCACAGAATTGTTACTCGCACAGACACAGAACTGTTACTGAGGGCCACAGAACTGTTACTTAGGGCCACAGAACTGTTACTTAGGGCCACAGAATTGTTACTCGCACAGACACAGAATTGTTACACAGGGACACAGAATTGTTACTGAGGGCCACAGAACCGTTACTTAGGGCCACAGAATTGTTACTCGCACAGACACAGAATTGTTACACAGGGACACAGAATTGTTACTGAGGGCCACAGAACCGTTACTTAGGGCCACAGAATTGTTACTCAGGGACACAGAATTGTTACTGAGGGCCACAGAACTGTTACTTAGGGCCACAGAATTGTTACTCGCACAGACACAGAATTGTTACTCAGGGACACAGAATTGTTACTGAGGGCCACAGAACTGTTACTTAGGGCCACAGAATTGTTACTCGCACAGACACAGAATTGTTACTGAGGGCCACAGAATTGTTACTGAGGGCCACAGAACCGTTACTTAGTGCCACAGAAACGTTAATCAGGGACACAGAATTGTTACTGAGGGCCACAGAACCGTTACTTAGGGCCACATAAACGTTAATCAGGGACACAGAATTGTTACTGAGGGCCACAGAACCGTTACTTAGGGCCACAGAATTGTTACTCACGGACAGACACAGAATTGTTTCTTGAGGGACACAGAATTTTTAATGAGGGCCACAGAACCGTGACTTAGGGCCACATAAACGTTAATCAGGGACACAGAATTGTTACTGAGGGCCACAGAACCGTTACTTAGGGCCACATAAACGTTAATCAGGGACACAGAATTGTTACTTAGGGCCACAGAACCGTTACTTAGGGCCACAGAATTGTTACTCACGGACAGACACAGAATTGTTTCTTGAGGGACACAGAATTTTTACTGAGGGCCACAGAACCGTTACTTAGGGCCACAGAAACGTTAATCAGGGACACAGAATTGTTACTGAGGGCCACAGAACCGTTACTTAGGGCCACGTAAACGTTAATCAGGGGGACACAGAATTGTTACTGAGGGCCACAGAACCGTTACTGAGGGCCACAGAACCGTTACTTAGGGCCACATAAACGTTAATCAGGGGGACACAGAATTGTTACTGAGGGCCACAGAAACGTTACTTAGGGCCACATAATTGTTACTCAGGGACAGACACAGAATTGTTACTCAGGGACAGACACAGAATTGTTACTGAGGGCCACAGAACCGTTACTTAGGGCCACATAAACGTTAATCAGGGACACAGAATTGTTACTGAGGGCCACAGAACCGTTACTTAGGGCCACGTAAACGTTAATCAGGGACAGACACAGAATTGTTACTGAGGGACACAGAATTGTTACTGAGAGCCACAGAACCGTTACTTAGGGCCACATAAAACGTTAATCAGGGGGACACAGAATTGTTACTGAGGGCCACAGAAACGTTACTTAGGGCCACAGAATTGTTACTCACGGACAGACACAGAATTGTTTCTTGAGGGACACAGAATTTTTACTGAGGGCCACAGAACCGTTACTTAGGGCCACAGAAACGTTAATCAGGGACACAGAATTGTTACTGAGGGCCACAGAACCGTTACTTAGGGCCACGTAAACGTTAATCAGGGACAGACACAGAATTGTTACTGAGGGACACAGAATTGTTACTGAGGGCCACAGAACCGTTACTTAGGGCCACATAAACGTTAATCAGGGACACAGAATTGTTACTGAGGGCCACAGAACCGTTACTTAGGGCCACAGAATTGTTACTCACGGACAGACACAGAATTGTTTCTTGAGGGACACAGAATTTTTACTGAGGGCCACAGAACCGTTACTTAGGGCCACAGAACCGTTACTTAGGGCCACATAAACGTTAATCAGGGGGACACAGAATTGTTACTGAGGGCCACAGAACCGTTACTTAGGGCCACATAAACGTTAATCAGGGGGACACAGAATTGTTACTGAGGGCCACAGAAACGTTACTTAGGGCCACATAATTGTTACTCAGGGACAGACACAGAATTGTTACTGAGGGACACAGAATTGTTACTGAGGGACACAGAACCGTTACTTAGGGCCACAGAACCGTTACTTAGGGCCACAGAATTGTTACTCAGGGACAGACACAGAATTGTTACTCAGGGACACAGAATTGTTACTCAGGGACACAGAATCGTTGAATTAAAGAGTATGTCAGACAACATGCAGAGGAGTGGCAGAGGAGGCAATGTTTTAGGAGCAAGCAGACGTGGCAGCAGAGGAAGGGGTCGAGGCAGCACTATTCGCAGCCAGAGGCCAGTGCTCCCGGTGTCATCCAGCGGTCGTGTCTCCACCGACAACCCTGCCGTCATCGATTGGTTGGCTCGGTCGTCTTCCTCTTCCCAGGTCACCTCTGACACCTACAGCCAACGGTCGGTGGGTACGTCAGACACAACCGTTAGTTGGCATGGCCCGGGACCAAGCCCACTGAAATCACGTGTCCTCTACCTGCCCCTGTCCTTTGGTGTTCCCTCACCAAGCGAAGTATCGCATGCTGTGGGCTCAGCCCCACTGTACAGTGAGGAAGAGCTAACAGAGGGCGGTCAGGAACGGGGGGAGACATCCGCCTCTTCAGCAGCCAGGCGAAGAAGTAGTGGCGAGGAGAGTGGCCCGGTAGCCGGTCTAGAGACAGGTCTGTCTCCTGACCCAGACGCAGCCGAGGGGGCTAGTAGTGAGGCAGAGACCCTACTTGATGATGAGGAGGTTGATCGCACTTGGCAGCCTCGTCGTCATCAGGCAATTTCTTCCGCATCATCAGGAGAAGAGGGTGGCAGCTTGGCAGTGAGCGAAACAGTCGGTGGGTTGCCCAGGAGACAGCAGCAGGGTCGCAGCAGTGTCAGTGGAGCCAAACGGCCACGGAGTAGAGCACCAGCTTCACTGCAGCCTACCACCACGGCCAGTAGTGGTGCCGGTGTGCACGGAGGAAGCAGCAGTCAGCCAGTGAGGAGTATCGGGGGCAAAGTTTGATACTCGGCGGTGTGGCAATTTTTCGTCAAGCCGCCCGAGGAAGTAAACGTAGCCGTATGTCGACTATGTGGCCAGAAAGTCAAGCATGGCCAGGGGGCCCATGTTGGGACTACAGCGTTGCGGCAGCATATGCAGCGTCGCCATTTGGTGGCCTGGGAAAACCGTGATAAAGATACGGCGGTTCTGCCCGCCCCAGCCCCCGCTCCATCACCCGCTCCGTTACTTGCTCCGTCACCCGACGTCAATCGCCCTCCATCAGCCAGTCAAGGCTCCAACACCTCTGCTGAGGGGAGTTGTCGCTCGTTGGCATCTTCCGCTCGTTCAGATGCTCCTTCTCCTGCTACTCCTCTTCACGGATTCCGTCAGCAGTCTTTCTTGGAATCCGTTTCCAAGAGACAACAGTTTGCGAGCACGCACCCGACGGTGAAAAAGCTGAACGTCCTCCTGTCCAAGTTGCTGGTGCTGCAGTCCCTCCCTTTCCAAGTGGTGGACTCAGCACCTTTCAGAGAAATGATGGCTTGTGCCGCGCCGCGGTGGAGAGTGCCAAGCCGTCATTTCTTCGCCAAAAAGGCAGTGCCAGCCCTGCATTCACATGTAGAAGACATGGTGGGCCAGTCTTTGAGCATGTCGGTCTCTGCCAAAGTGCACGGCAGCGCCGACGTGTGGAGCTGTAACTACGGTCAGGGACAGTACATGTCATTTACGGCCCACTGGGTGAACGTGGTGCCGTCACAGCCGCACCAGCAACTTGGACAGGTCACGACGCTTTTGCCTCCACGTTTGCACATCCTTGGTCCGGCAAAGATGTCCGCCTCTACCACCTCTTCTTCCGCCGTGTCCTCAGCCGCCACCCCCGTGCCAAGTCCCATTACCCAACCGGCATATCACATGTGCAGGGTGCAATGGTGTCACGCTGTTCTGCACCTGGTATGCCTTGGCGAACGTAGTCACACAGGGGAGGAACTTCTCAGTGTAATGAACAGAGAAATCGACAGATGGCTGTCTCCGCGCAAACTGAAAATCGGAACCATGTTGACCGACAACGGAAAGAACATGGTGTCTGCTCTGCGTCAAGGAAGGTTGTGCCATGCGCCATGCATGGCTCACGTGTTCAATCTGGTTGTCAAGCGGTTCCTAAAATCCACCATCCCACTGCAAGACATCCTTAAAATGTCACGTAAACTTTGCATGCATTTCAGCCATTCCTACATCGCAAAGCACACCCTCCTTGAGCTGCAGCGGCAGAACGGAATTCCACATCATCGCCTGATCTGCGACGTTGCAACAAGGTGGAATTCAACCCTACACATGTTAGACCGCCTTTACGAGCAGCGAAAGGCCATCACCGATTTCCTGATGTTACAAGCGGATAAAGGTACTCCCCTGTGTAACTTCGATGTCAGCCATTGGCAGCTCATGCGTGACACCTGCCGCTTGCTCAGGCCCTTTGAGGAGGCCACGCTATTCGTGAGTCGGCAGGACTATGGGATGAAGGACGTCATTCCTCTGTTGCACGTCCTTGAACAAATGCTGTTAACAATGGCTGGTCAGGGTGCGGTAGACGTGGCGCACAGATCTCAACGCCACATGACCCCTGTGGGGGCAGGACAGGAAGAAGAGGAGGAGGTAGAGGAGGACATTTGTGCTCAGGAATTATTGAGTGAAATGGGTGGTTTTTCCACTCAGCAGACAGGAGTGGAGGAGCAGGAGCATCTGGTAGAGGAGGAGGAGGAGGAGACAGAGGACCCAGACGCACCGTGGCAGTATGCTGTGGAGATGGAGGCAGGGAGTCCCTCGCATTCCTTGGCACAAATGGCCCATAGCATGCTCGCTTGCTTGCGTAGCGACAGCCGAATAATAACCATCAGACAGAGGGATGACTTTTGGCTGTCCACCTTGTTGGACCCTCGCTACCGTTCAAAAATGGTGGCCTTTTTCACACCTGCTGAGAGGGAGGCCAAAATAACGTACTATAAAAACCACCTATGTAGTCAGTTGGTCTCTGCCTTTGTGCGCCAACGTCCATCCTCAGACACTGTGGGCCCTGTGCGCTCGCGTTCCGCTGCCATGGCAGCAGGGGAGGGGTGGGGTGGTAGGAGCAGTGGCAGCTCCACCAGCAGCGGCTGCCTCAGTCTGCAGTCGATGATGAGTAGCTTTCTTCACCAGCGCAGTGAGGAAACTACTAACCAGCCGCAGCAGCAGCATCAGGTGGACCTGGAGCAGGACCTCAAACAACAGGCTTGGGCCTACTTGGACAGCACCCTGCCAACCGAGGTAGACAATCCCCTTGACTACTGGGCAACGAAACTTGACCTTTGGCTTCAACTAGCTGAATTTGCCATTGAAAGGCTGTCATGCCCGGCCAGTAGCGTGGCATCGGAGCGCGTGTTTAGTGCGGCAGGAGGTATTGTAACTCCGCGGAGGACACGACTGTCCACCCAAAGTGTGGAGAGACTCACGTTTGTGAAAATGAATCAGGCGTGGATTAGTCTGGATTTCAAACCACCAGTTCCTGACACAACTGACTAAATCCGCCATGAATCATGCCTCAAACATGTGCCACTTTGAGGTCTCCTCACACACTGCTGGTGTGTTGAATTTTTTGACATAGGGTGCTGGCAGATTACGGGCCTCCTATAGCTGCTGCCAGGCCCCTAATCTGCCATGGGCCCCTATATACCGCCTCCTCATGCTGCTGCCAAGTCCAGAGTCTCTCATGGGTCCCTATATGGCCTCCCATTGCTGCTGTCTCCATCGCCACACTCTGCCATGTGCCACTTTCAGGTCTCCTCACACACTGCTGGTGTGTTGAATTTTTTGACATAGGGTGCTGGCAGATTACGGGCCTCCCATAGCTGCTGCCAGGCCCTTAATCTGCCATGGGCCCCTATATACCGCCTCCTCATGCTGCTGCCAGGTCCAGAGTCTCTCATGGGTCCCTGTACGGCCTCTCATTGCTGCTGTCTCCATCGCCACACTCTGCCATGTGCCACTTTCAGGTCTCCTCACACTGCTGGTGTGTTGAATTTTTTGACATAGGGTGCTGGCAGATTACGGGCCTCCTATAGCTGCTGCCAGGCCCCTAATCTGCCATAGGCCCCTATATACCGCCTCCTCATGCTGCTGCCAGGTCCAGAGTCTCTCATGGGTCCCTGTACGGCCTCCCATTGCTGCTGTCTCCATCGCCACACTCTGCCATGTGCCACATTCAGGTCTCTTCACACTGCTGGTGTGTTGAATTTTTTGACATAGGGTGCTGGCAGATTACGGGCCTCCTATAGCTGCTGCCAGGCCCCTAATCTGCCATGGGCCCCTATATACCGCCTCCTCATGCTGCTGCCAAGTCCAGAGTCTCTCATGGGTCCCTGTACGGCCTCCCATTGCTGCTGTTTCCATCGCCACACTCTGCCATGTGCCACATTCAGGTCTCTTCACACTGCTGGTGTGTTGAATTTTTTGACATAGGGTGCTGGCAGATTACGGGCCTCCCATAGCTGCTGCCAGGCCCCTAATCTGCCATGGGCCCCTATATACCGCCTCCTCATGCTGCTGCCAAGTCCAGAGTCTCTTATGGGTCCCTGTACGGCCTCCCATTGCTGCTGCCAGGAGGCAGCAGGGTCGCAGCAGTGTCAGTGGAGGCAAACGGCCACGGAGTAGAGCACCAGCTCCACTGCAGCCTACCACCACGGCCAGTAGTGGTGCCGGTGTGCACGGAGGAAGTAGCAGTCAGCCAGTGAGGAGTAGCGGAGGCAAAGTTTCCTACTCTGCGGTGTGGCAATTTTTCGTCAAGCCGCCCGAGGAAATAAACGTAGCCGTATGTCGACTATGTGGCCAGAAAGTCAAGCGTGGCCAGGGGGCCCATGTTGGGACTACAGCGTTGCGTCAGCATATGCAGCGTCGCCATTCGGTGGCCTGGGAAAACCGTGATAAAGATACGGCGGTTCTACCTGCCCCAGCCCAGGGTTCCATTTTGTCATAGGGTGCTGGCAGATTACAGGCCTCCCATAGGTGCCGCCAGGCCCCAAATCGGCCATGGGCCCCCGTACCGCCTGTTCACGCTGCTGCTGAGCCCACAGTGTGACCTGGGTCCCTGTACGGCCTCCCATTGCTTCCACTCTGCCATGTGCCACTTTGAAATCTCCTCACACTCCTGCGGTTGTCCATTTTGTCATAGGTTGCTGGCAGATTACAGGCCTTCCATAGGTGCCACCAGGCCCCAAATCGGCCATGGGCCCCCGTACCGCCTGGTCACGCTGCTGCTGAGCCCACAGTGTGACCTGGGTCCCTGTACCGCCTCCCATTGCTCCCACTCTGCCATGTGCCACTTTGAGGTCTCCTCACACTGCTGGTGTGTTCAATTTTTTGACATAGGGTGCTGGCAGATTACGGGCCTCCCATTGCTGCTGCCAGGCACGTAATCTGCCATGGGCCCCCGTACCGACTCCTCATGCTGTGACGTTGCAACAAGGTGGAATTCAACACTACATATGTTAGACCTCCTTTACGAACAGCGAAAGGCCATCACAGATTTCCTGATGTTAAAAGCGGATAAAGGTACTCCCTGTGTAACTTAGATGTCAGCCATTGTCAGCTCATGCGTGACACCTGCGCTTGCTCAGGCCCTTTGAGGAGGCCACGCTATTCGTGAGTCGGCAGGACTATGGGATGAACGAGGTCAAATCGGCCATGGGCCCCCGTACCGCCTGTTCACGCTGATGCTGGTCCCACAGTGTGACCTGGGTCCCTGTACCGCCTCCCATTGCTCCCACTCTGCCATGTGCCACTTTGAGGTCTCCTCACACTCCTGCAGTTTTCCATTTTGTCATAGGTTGCTGGCAGGTTACAGGCCTCCCATAGGTGCTGCCAGGCCCCAAATCTGCCATGGGCCCCCGTACCGCCTGGTCACGCTGCTGCTGGGCCACAGTGTGACCTGGGTCCCTGTACCGCCTCCCATTGCTCCCACTCTGCCATGTGCCACTTTCAGGTCTCCTCACACTCCTGCTGGTTTCCATTTTGTCATAGGTTGCTGTATGGCCTCCCATTGCTGCTGCCTCCACCGCCACACTGTGGCTCCAAACACTGGTTTTGGCCCCGTGACTGGCCAAATGAGTGAAGTGTGCGGTGATTCTAAGATCGACGGCACTCATCTGCATGTCATACTGAGTGACAGTATTATTTCTCTTCCCCAGCAGACTCCCAGGGCATTTAAATTAAAGGTACAGTGTTCTGCACTAATATTAAGTCTCTCTGAAGCCTAGAAACACCCTTTTTTAAGTTAAATTCACAGCGAATTTATTCGACTCGAATCGAATATTGTCCACGAATTCGCCGAATCAGTCGAATCGAATTTTTCATTTCTTCGCTCATCTCTACTCAATACCATTGGCCAAATATAGATACATAGTTAGTCTGGCTGAAAAAAGACAAAGGTCCATCCAGTTCAACCAAAAAAAAAAAGTTATAATCTTATACCCACTATTGATCCAGAGGCTAAAAACCCCCCAGCAAAGCATGATCCAATTTGCTCCTGCAGGGAAAAAAATTCCTTCCTGAGCCCCCGAGAGGCAATTGGATATTCCCTGGATCAGCTTTACCTATAAATGTTAGTATCCAGTTATATTGTGTGTATCCAAGAAATAATCCAGGTCTTTTTTTAAAGCAATCCATTGAGCTGGCCAGAACCAACTCTTGAGGGAGCCTATTCCACATTTTCATAGGTCTTACTGTGAAAAAACCTTTCCATATTTGGATATTAAATATCTTTTCCTCCAGACATAAAGAGTGCCCCCTTGTCCTCTGTGATGACTCCAGAGTGAATAACTCTACACCGAGTTCACAATATGAACCACTGATGTATTTATACATGTTAATCATATCCCCCCTTAATCTTGAATAAATTAATTGAATAAATTCAGTTCCTCTAATCTTTCTTCATAGCTGAGCGTCTCCATGTCTCTTATTAGTTTTACTTTCTCAAGTTCCCCAATGTTCTTTTAGTGAATTGGTGCCCAAAACTGAACTGCATATTCCAGATGAGGTTTTACTGATGATTTGTACACGGGTAAAATTATATCTCTCTCTCTGGAGTCTATACCTCTTAATACAAGAGAGGATTTTGCTGGCTTTAGAAACCGCAGCTTGGCATTGCATGCCATTATTAAGCTTATGATGTGCAAGAAATCCCAGATCCTTCACCGCCATTGATTCCCCCAGTTGTACACTCCCTAGTATGTATGATGCATGCATATTCTTAGCCCCCCAAGTACATAACCTTACATTTATCAACATTAAACCTCACTTGCTGCGTAGTTGCCCATTGAAACAGTGCATTGAGGTCGGCTTGTAAGTTGGAGACATCCTGTAAGGACTTTATTTCACTGCAAAACTTGGTGCCATCTGCAAAGACTGAAACCGTATTTTTTATCCCAGACCCTATATCATTTATAAATATATTAAAAAGTAAGGGTCCCAACACTGAACCTTGGGGTACACCACTGACAACATTAGACCAATCAGAGTATGAATCATTAACCACTACTCTCTGAATACGATCTTTTAGCCAGTTTTCTAACCATTTACATACCAATTTTTCCAAGCCTGTAGACTTCACCTTACACATTAGCCGTAGGTGGGGAACTGTGTCAAATGCTTTTGCAAAATCCAAGTACACCATGTCCACCGCCATCCCTCTGTCCAAGGTTTTGCTCACCTCCTCATAAAAACAAAAATCAGATTTGTTTGACAACTTCTGTCTTTCATGAATCCATGCTGTCTGTTGCTTAAAATATTTTTTTCCAGCAAGAACTCATCTATGTGGTCTTTTATTAAACTCTCCAGTATCTTCCCAATTATAGAAGTTAAACTAACAGATCTATAATTACTTGGTAAAGATTTTTACCCATTTTAAGTATAGTCACCACATTGGCCTTACGCCAATCCAGTGGTACTATGCCAGTCATTAAAGAGCCCCTAAAAATTATAAACAATGGTTTTGAAATGACAGAGCTCAATTCTTTAAGTACCCATGGGTGTATGCCATCCGGTCTAGGTGCTTTATTCACCTTTATTCTGTCAAAATATTTCTGGATTATATCAGTTGTGAGCCAATGTGGATCATCTGGAGCTGTGTCAATACCATGCCCATTATGGATAAGAGCTCCCCCATGCAACTTTGTATACACAGAACTGAAGAAGATATTTAACAAATTTGCCTTCTCTTTGTCCCCAGTCACCTGCTCTAGATTATTTTGTAAAGGACCTACATGCTCGGACCGGACCTTTTTACTATCAATATATTTGAAGAATTTTTGGGGGTTTGTTCTGCTATCTTTTGCAATCTGTCATTCGTTTTCAATTTTTGCGGCCTTGATTTCCTTTTTACATATTCTGTTATATTCTTTGTAATGTTTAACTGTTGATAGTGTTCCTTCCTTTTTATATTTAAGAAAAGCTCTTTTTATTTATAGCTTTTTAAAATTTGGCCGTAAGCCACATAGGTTTGATTTTTAGCCTTTTAAACTTGTTGCCCATGGGAATATATTTTGCAGTGTGTTCACATACAGTCTTTTTAAAAAACTCAAAATTTCTGTGTTATGTTCATCGATGCCGATATTCCCTCTCAGTCTATGTCTTGGAGAGCAGCTTTCAGCCTTGGAAAATTAGCTCTCCTTAAGTTGAGCGGTTTTATTTTTCCCGTGTGTGCTTGTTGTTTACAGCCAACAATAATTGAAATCATGTTATGGTCACTGCTACCCATATGTTCTTTTATATGGACATTCGTAATAAGCTCTGAATAGTTTGAGATTACCAAGTCCAGCTGAGCATCATTCCTAGTAAGAACTATACCATAAAATTGTCCTGTAGTGGGTTTATACATGTTTGCTCTTTAACGCTTTCTGCAGTGCCATTACTCCAGTTAATTTTTGGGTAGTTAAAATGACTCAATATTATTAGAGATGAGCGAAGAAATGAAAAATTCGATTCGACTGATTCGGCGAATTCGTGGACAATATTCGATTCGAGTCGAATAAATTCGCTGTGAATTTAACTTAAAAAAGGGTGTTTCTAGGCTTCAGAGAGACTTAATATTAGTGCAGAACACTGTACCTTTAATTTAAATGCCCTTGGAGTCTGCTGGGGAAGAGAAATAATACTGTCACTCAGTATGACATGCAGATGAGTGCCGTCGATCTTAGAATCACCGCACACTTCACTCATTTGGCCAGTCACGGGGCCAAAACCAGTGTTTGGAGCCACAGTGTGGCGGTGGAGGCAGCAGCAATGGGAGGCCATACAGCAACCTATGACAAAATGGAAACCAGCAGGAGTGTGAGGAGACCTGAAAGTGGCACATGCAGTGGGAGCAATGGGAGGCGGTACAAGGACCCATGTCACACTGTGGACCCAGCAGCAGCGTGACCAGGCGGTACGGGGGCCCATGGCAGATTACAGGCCTGGCAGCAGCAATGGGAGGCCCGTAATCTGCCAGCACCCTATGACAAAAAATGGAACACACCAGCAGTGTGTGAGGAGACCTGAAAGTGGCACATGGCAGAGTGTGGCGATGGAGACAGCAGCAATGGGAGGCCGTACAGGGACCCAGGAGAGACTCTGGACCTGGCAGCAGCATGAGGAGGCGGTATAGGGGCCCATGGCAGATTAGGGGCCTGGCAGCAGCTATAGGAGGCCCGTAATCTGCCAGCACCCTATGACAAAAAATTGAACACACCAGCAGTGTGTGAGGAGACCTGAAAGTGGCACATGGCATGAGACACTCTGGACCTGGCAGCAGCATGAGGAGGCGGTATATAGGGGCCCATGGCAGATTAGGGGCCTGGCAGCAGCTATGGGAGGCCCGTAATCTGCCAGCACCCTATGTCAAAAAATTGAAAACACAAGCAGTGTGTGAGGAGACCTGAAAGTGGCACATGTTTGGGGCATGATTCATGGCGGATTTAGTCAGTTGTGTCAGGAACTAGTGGTTTGAAATCCAGACTAATCCACGCCTGATTCATTTTCACAAACGTGAGTCTCTCCACACTTTGGGTGGACAGTCGTGTCCTCCGCGGAGTTGCAATACATCCTGCCGCACTAAACACGTGCTCCGATGCCACGCTACTGGCCGGGCATGACAGCCTTTCAAGGGCAAATTCAGCTAGTTGGGGTCAAAGGTCAAGTTTCGTTGCCCAGTAGTCAAGGGGATTGTCTACCTCGGTTGGCAGGGTGCTGTCCAAGTAGGCCTAAGCCTGTTGTTTGAGGTCCTGCTCCAGGTCCACCTGATGCTGCTGCTGCTGCAGCTGGTTAGTAGTTTCCTCACTGCGCTGGTGAAGAAAGCTACTCATCATCGACTGCAGACTGAGGCAGCCGCTGCTGGTGGAGCTGCCACTGCTCCTACCACCCCACCCCTCCCCTGCTGCCATGGCAGCGGAACGCGAGCGCACAGGGCCCACAGTGTCTGAGGATGGACGTTGGCGCAGAAAGGCAGAGACCAGCTGACTACATAGGTGGTTTTTATAGTACGTTATTTTGGCCTCCCTCTCAGCAGGTGTGAAAAAGGCCACCATTTTTGAACGGTAGCGAGGGTCCAACAAGGTGGACAGCCAAAAGTCATCCCTCTGTCTGATGGTTATTATTCGGCTGTCGCTACGCAAGCAAGCGAGCATGCTATGGGCCATTTGTGCCAAGGAATGCGAGGGACTCCCTACCTCCATCTCCACAGCATACTGCCACGGTGCGTCTGGGTCCTCTGTCTCCTCCTCCTCTACCAGATGCTCCTGCTCCTCCACTCCTGTCCGCTGAGTGGAAAAACCACTTATTTCACTCAATAATTCCTGAGCACCAATGTCCTCCTCTACCTCCTCCTCTTCTTCCTGTCCTGCCCCCACAGGGGTCATGTGGCGTTGAGATCTGTGCGCCACGTCTACCGCACCCTGACCAGCCATTGTTAACAGCATTTGTTCCAGGACGTGCAACAGAGGAATGACGTCGTTCATCCCATAGTCCTGCCGACTCACGAATAGCGTGGCCTCCTCAAAGGGCCTGAGCAAGCGCAGGTGTCACGCATGAGCTGCCAATGGCTGACATCTAAGTTACACAGGGAGTACCTTTATCCGCTTTTAACATCAGGAAATCTGTGATGGCCTTTCGCTGTTCGTAAAGGCGGTCTAACATATGTAGGGTTGAATTCCACCTTGTTGCAACGTCACAGCATGAGGAGTCGGTACGGGGGCCCATGGCAGATTACGTGCCTGGCAGCAGCAATGGGAGGCCCGTAATCTGCCAGCACCCTATGTCAAAAAATTCTACACACCAGCAGTGTGAGGAGACCTGAAAGTGGCACATGGCAGAGTGTGGCGATGGAGACAGCAGCAATGGGAGGCCGTACAGGGACCCATGAGAGACTCTGGACCTGGCAGCAGCATGAGGAGGCGGTATATAGGGGCCTATGGCAGATTAGGGGCCTGGCAGCAGCAATGGGAGGCCCGTAATCTGCCAGCACCCTATGTCAAAAAATTCTACACACCAGCAGTGTGTGAGGAGACCTGAAAGTGGCACATGGCAGAGTGTGGCGATGGAGACAGCAGCAATAGGAGGCCGTACAGGGACCCATGAGAGACTCTGGACCTGGCAGCAGCATGAGGAGGCGGTATATAGGGGCCTATGGCAGATTAGGGGCCTGGCAGCAGCTATGGGAGGCCCGTAATCTGCCAGCACCCTATGTCAAAAAATTCTACACACCAGCAGTGTGAGGAGACCTGAAAGTGGCACATGGCAGAGTGTGGCGATGGAGACAGCAGCAATGGGAGGCCGTACAGGGACCCATGAGAGACTCTGGACCTGGCAGCAGCATGAGGAGGCGGTATATAGGGGCCTATGGCAGATTAGGGGCCTGGCAGCAGCAATGGGAGGCCCGTAATCTGCCAGCACCCAATGTCAAAAAATTCTACACACCAGCAGTGTGTGAGGAGACCTGAAAGTGGCACATGGCAGAGTGTGGCGATGGAGACAGCAGCAATAGGAGGCCGTACAGGGACCCATGAGAGACTCTGGACCTGGCAGCAGCATGAGGAGGCGGTATATAGGGGCCTATGGCAGATTAGGGGCCTGGCAGCAGCTATGGGAGGCCCGTAATCTGCCAGCACCCTATGTCAAAAAATTCTACACACCAGCAGTGTGAGGAGACCTGAAAGTGGCACATGGCAGAGTGTGGCGATGGAGACAGCAGCAATGGGAGGCCGTACAGGGACCCATGAGAGACTCTGGACCTGGCAGCAGCATGAGGAGGCGGTATATAGGGGCCTATGGCAGATTAGGGGCCTGGCAGCAGCTATGGGAGGCCCGTAATCTGCCAGCACCCTATGTCAAAAAATTCTACACACCAGCAGTGTGAGGAGACCTGAAAGTGGCACATGGCAGAGTGTGGCGATGGAGACAGCAGCAATGGGAGGCCGTACAGGGACCCATGAGAGACTCTGGACCTGGCAGCAGCATGAGGAGGCGGTATATAGGGGCCTATGGCAGATTAGGGGCCTGGCAGCAGCAATGGGAGGCCCGTAATCTGCCAGCACCCTATGTCAAAAAATTCTACACACCAGCAGTGTGTGAGGAGACCTGAAAGTGGCACATGGCAGAGTGTGGCGATGGAGACAGCAGCAATAGGAGGCCGTACAGGGACCCATGAGAGACTCTGGACCTGGCAGCAGCATGAGGAGGCGGTATATAGGGGCCTATGGCAGATTAGGGGCCTGGCAGCAGCTATGGGAGGCCCGTAATCTGCCAGCACCCTATGTCAAAAAATTCTACACACCAGCAGTGTGTGAGGAGACCTGAAAGTGGCACATGGCAGAGTGTGGCGATGGAGACAGCAGCAATGGGAGGCCGTACAGGGACCCATGAGAGACTCTGGACCTGGCAGCAGCATGAGGAGGCGGTATATAGGGGCCTATGGCAGATTAGGGGCCTGGCAGCAGCTATAGGAGGCCCGTAATCTGCCAGCACCCTATGTCAAAAAATTCTACACATCCAGCAGTGTGTGAGGAGACCTGAAAGTGGCACATGGCAGCAGAGTGTGGCGATGGAGACAGCAGCAATGGGAGGCCGTACAGGGACCCATGAGAGACTCTGGACCTGGCAGCAGCATGAGGAGGCGGTATATAGGGGCCTATGGCAGATTAGGGGCCTGGCAGCAGCAATGGGAGGCCCGTAATCTGCCAGCACCCTATGTCAAAAAATTCTACACACCAGCAGTGTGTGAGGATACCTGAAAGTGGCACATGGCAGAGTGTGGCGATGGAGACAGCAGCAATAGGAGGCCGTACAGGGACCCATGAGAGACTCTGGACCTGGCAGCAGCATGAGGAGGCGGTATATAGGGGCCTATGGCAGATTAGGGGCCTGGCAGCAGCTATGGGAGGCCCGTAATCTGCCAGCACCCTATGTCAAAAAATTCTACACACCAGCAGTGTGAGGAGACCTGAAAGTGGCACATGGCAGAGTGTGGCGATGGAGACAGCAGCAATAGGAGGCCGTACAGGGACCCATGAGAGACTCTGGACCTGGCAGCAGCATGAGGAGGCGGTATATAGGGGCCTATGGCAGATTAGGGGCCTGGCAGCAGCTATGAGAGGCCCGTAATCTGCCAGCACCCTATGTCAAAAAATTCTACACACCAGCAGTGTGAGGAGACCTGAAAGTGGCACATGGCAGAGTGTGGCGATGGAGACAGCAGCAATGGGAGGCCGTACAGGGACCCATGAGAGACTCTGGACCTGGCAGCAGCATGAGGAGGCGGTATATAGGGGCCTATGGCAGATTAGGGGCCTGGCAGCAGCAATGGGAGGCCCGTAATCGGCCAGCACCCTATGTCAAAAAATTCTACACACCAGCAGTGTGTGAGGAGACCTGAAAGTGGCACATGGCAGAGTGTGGCGATGGAGACAGCAGCAATGGGAGGCCGTACAGGGACCCATGAGAGACTCTGGACCTGGCAGAAGCATGAGGAGGCGGTATATAGGGGCCTATGGCAGATTAGGGGCCTGGCAGCAGCAATGGGAGGCCCGTAATCTGCCAGCACCCTATGTCAAAAAATTCTACACACCAGCAGTGTGTGAGGTGACCTGAAAGTGGCACATGGCAGAGTGTGGCGATGGAGACAGCAGCAATGGGAGGCCGTACAGGGACCCATGAGAGACTCTGGACCCGGCAGCAGCATGAGGAGGCGGTATATAGGGGCCTATGGCAGATTAGGGGCCTGGCAGCAGCTATAGGAGTCCCGTAATCTGCCAGCACCCTATGTCAAAAAATTCTACACACCAGCAGTGTGTGAGGAGACCTGAAAGTGGCACATGGCAGAGTGTGGCGATGGAGACAGCAGCAATGGGAGGCCGTACAGGGACCCATGAGAGACTCTGGACCTGGCAGCAGCATGAGGAGGCGGTATATAGGGGCCTATGGCAGATTAGGGGCCTGGCAGCAGCAATGGGAGGCCCGTAATCTGCCAGCACCCTATGTCAAAAAATTCTACACACCAGCAGTGTGTGAGGAGACCTGAAAGTGGCACATGGCAGAGTGTGGCGATGGAGACAGCAGCAATAGGAGGCCGTACAGGGACCCATGAGAGACTCTGGACCTGGCAGCAGCATGAGGAGGCGGTATATAGGGGCCTATGGCAGATTAGGGGCCTGGCAGCAGCTATGGGAGGCCCGTAATCTGCCAGCACCCTATGTCAAAAAATTCAACACACCAGCAGTGTGTGAGGAGACCTGAAAGTGGCACATGGCAGAGTGTGGCGATGGAGACAACCCACCGACTGTTTTGCTCGCTGCCAAGCTGCCACCCTCTTCTCCTGATGATGCGGAAGCAATAGCCTGATGACGACGAGGCTGCCAAGTGCGATCAGCCTCATCATCATCAATTAGGGTCTCCGCCTCACTACTAGCCCCCTCGGCTGCGTGTGGGTCAGGAGACAGACCTGTCTCTACACCGGCTACCGAGCCACTCTCCTCGCCACTACTTCTTCGCCTGGCTGCTGAAGAGGCGGATGTCTCCCCCCGTTCCTGACCGCCCTCTGTTAGCTCTTCCTCACTGTACTGGATGACACCGGGAGCACTAGCCTCTGGCTGCGAATAGTGCTGCCTCGATCCCTTCCTCTGCTGCCACGTCTGCTCGCTCCTAAAACATTGCCTCCTCTGCCACTCCTCTGCATGTTGTCTGACATACTCTTTAATTAAACGATTCTGTGTCCCTGAGTAACAATTCTGTGGCCCTAAGTAACGGTTCTGTGGCCCTCAGTAACAGTTCTGTGTCCCTGAGTAACAATTCTGTGTCTGTGCGAGTAACAATTCTGTGGCCCTAAGTAACAGTTCTGTGGCCCTCAGTAACAATTATGTGTCCCTAAGTAACGGTTCTGTGGCCCTCAGTAACAATTCTGTATCCCTGTGTAACAATTCTGTGTCTGTGCGAGTAACAATTCTGTGGCCCTAAGTAACAGTTCTGTGGCCCTCAGTAACAGTTCTGTGTCCCTGAGTAACAATTCTGTGTCTGTGCGAGTAACAATTCTGTGGCCCTAAGTAACGGTTCTGTGGCCCTCAGTAACAGTTCTGTGTCCCTGAGTAACAATTCTGTGTCTGTGCGAGTAACAATTCTGTGGCCCTAAGTAACAGTTCTGTGGCCCTCAGTAACAATTCTGTGTCCCTGAGTAACAATTCTGTGGCCCTAAGTAACGGTTCTGTGGCCCTCAGTAACAATTCTGTGTCCCTGTGTAACAAATCTGTGTCTGTGCGAGTAACAATTCTGTGGCCCTAAGTAACAGTTCTGTGGCCCTCAGTAACAGTTCTGTGTCCCTGAGTAACAATTCTGTGTCTGTGCGAGTAACAATTCTGTGGCCCTAAGTAACAGTTCTGTGGCCCTCAGTAACAGTTCTGTGTCCCTGAGTAACAATTCTGTGTCTGTGCGAGTAACAATTCTGTGGCCCTAAGTAACAGTTCTGTTGCCCTCAGTAACAATTCTGTGGCCCTAAGTAACGGTTCTGTGGCCCTCAGTAACAATTCTGTGTCCCTGTGTAACAATTCTGTGTCTGTGCGAGTAACAATTCTGTGGCCCTAAGTAACAGTTCTGTGGCCCTCAGTAACAGTTCTGTGTCCCTGAGTAACAATTCTGTGTCTGTGCGAGTAAGAATTCTGTGTCTGTGCGAGTAACAATTCTGTGGCCCTAAGTAACGGTTCTGTGGCCCTCAGTAACAGTTCTGTGTCCCTGTGTAACAATTCTGTGTCTGTGCGAGTAACAATTCTGTGGCCCTAAGTAACAGTTCTGTGCCCTCAGTAACAATTCTGTGTCTGTGCGAGTAACAATTCTGTGTCTGTGCGAGTAACAATTCTGTGGCCCTAACAGTTCTGTGGCCCTCAGTAACAATTCTGTGTCCCTGATTAACGTTTCTGTGGCCCCAAGTAACAGTTCTGTGGCCCTCAGTAACAATTCTGTGTCTGTGCGAGTAACAATTCTGTGTCTGTGCGAGTAACAATTCTGTGGCCCTAAGTAACAGTTCTGTGGCCCTCAGTAACAATTCTGTGTCCCTGATTAACATTTCTGTGGCCCCAAGTAACAGTTCTGTGGCCCTCAGTAACAATTCTGTGTCTGTGCGAGTAACAATTCTGTGTCTGTGCGAGTAACAATTCTGTGGCCCTAAGTAACAGTTCTGTGGCCCTCAGTAACAGTTCTGTGTCCCTGAGTAACAATTCTGTGTCTGTGCGAGTAACAATTCTGTGTCTGTGCGAGTAACAATTCTGTGGCCCTAAGTAACAGTTCTGTGGCCCTCAGTAACAGTTCTGTGTCCCTGAGTAACAATTCTGTGTCTGTGCGAGTAACAATTCTGTGGCCCTAAGTAACAGTTCTGTGGCCCTCAGTAACAGTTCTGTGTCCCTGAGTAACAATTCTGTGTCTGTGCGAGTAACAATTCTGTGTCTGTGCGAGTAACAATTCTGTGTCTGTGCGAGTAACAATTCTGTGTCTGTGCGAGTAACAATTCTGTGGCCCTAAGTAACGGTTCTGTGGCACTCAGTAACAGTTCTGTGTCCCTGATTAACGTTTCTGTGGCCCCAAGTAACAGTTCTGTGGCCCTCAGTAACAATTCTGTGTCTGTGCGAGTAACAATTCTGTGTCTGTGCCAGTAACAATTCTGTGGCCCTAACAGTTCTGTGGCCCTCAGTAACAATTCTGTGTCCCTGATTAACGTTTCTGTGGCCCCAAGTAACAGTTCTGTGGCCCTCAGTAACAATTCTGTGTCTGTGCGAGTAACAATTCTGTGTCTGTGCGAGTAACAATTCTGTGGCCCTAAGTAACAGTTCTGTGGCCCTCAGTAACAATTCTGTGTCCCTGATTAACGTTTCTGTGGCCCCAAGTAACAGTTCTGTGTCCCTCAGTAACAATTCTGTGTCTGTGCGAGTAACAATTCTGTGTCTGTGCGAGTAACAATTCTGTGGCCCTAAGTAACAGTTCTGTGGCCCTCAGTAACAGTTCTGTGTCCCTGAGTAACAATTCTGTGTCTGTGCGAGTAACAATTCTGTGTCTGTGCGAGTAACAATTCTGTGTCTGTGCGAGTAACAATTCTGTGTCTGTGCGAGTAACAATTCTGTGTCTGTGCGAGTAACAATTCTGTGGCCCTAAGTAACGGTTCTGTGGCCCTCAGTAACAGTTCTGTGTCCCTGTGTAACAATTCTGTGTCTGTGCGAGTAACAATTCTGTGGCCCTAAGTAACAGTTCTGTGGCCCTCAGTAACAATTCTGTGTCTGTGCGAGTAACAATTCTGTGTCTGTGCGAGTAACAATTCTGTGGCCCTAAGTAACAGTTCTGTGGCCCTCAGTAACAGTTCTGTGTCTGTCCCTGAGTAACAATTCTGTGGCCCTAACTAAAGTTTCTGTGGCCCTAAGTAACAATTCTCTGGCACTCAGTAACAATTCTGTCTGTCCCTGAGTAACAATTCTGTGGCCCTAATAACGTTTCTGTGGCCCTAAGTAACAATTATCTGGCACTCAGTAACAATTCTGTCTGTCCCTGAGTAACAATTCTGTGGCCCTAATAACGTTTCTGTGGCCCTAAGTAACAATTCTCTTGCACTCAGTAACAATTCTGTCTGTCCCTGAGTAACAATTCTGTGGCCCTAATAACGTTTCTGTGGCCCTAAGTAACAATTCTCTGGCACTCAGTAACAATTCTGTCTGTCCCTGAGTATGAATTCTGTGTCCCTAACTAGCGTTTCTTTGTCCCTAAGTAACGATTCTGTGGCCCTAATTAACAAATCTGTGTCCCTGAGTAATAGTTCTCTGTCCCTAAGTATCGTTTCTCTGTCCCCAAGTATCGTTTCTGTGGCCCTAACTCTGTCCCTGTCCCTAATACAGAGCGGTCTGCCTCTGTTCAATGACTGCAGGCAAATGAAGAATTCCAAAATGGCCGCTATTTATAGCTCGACCATTACACAGTGCTGGCTGGCTGGCTGCTGATTGGCTGATGCGATCACATGTCGTTGAGGAATGCATTATGGGTCAGCGCGCCTTGTCTGCGCGCCTTCCCAGACATCCCCGCTCCGTCGCCGCACATGTCAGCCGCCATTTTCGGAAAAATTTCGATTCGCGCGTCCGAATTAGGCTATTTTTCGAAATTTTTCCGATATTCGACTCGAATTCCACTTCGGCTACTTCGATTCGCTCATCTCTAATTATTATCACTGTCCCAGGCCTTGCAGCCCTTCTGATCTGTGCAAGGAGCTGAGTCTCCACCTGCTCATTAACATTGGGAGCCCTATAACAAACTGCAATGATTACCTTTGTAGTACACACCCCCATGATGTGCAGTTCCATGTGGCTGCAGCCATGTTATTGCCCAAATGTGGCACCCACTGCTTTCTTAACAACCATTGACAGATTTTCTATACTATATAAGATGCCTAGCTCCCACAGAACAAGCTATTTGCCCAGCATTTGGCCCAAACTAACAAGGTTTGGCCCAAACTCTTTCATACTGCCAAATAATACAAAACAGATTATGAGAACTTCTCGAACATGGATTCTTCACAGCAATGTCTCTGTGGCTCGTTCATTGTAACATGTGGCTGCATTGAATAATCTCTTATAAGACTCAATCAAAATGAGAATCACTATTTTATTTACTACAGTTCAGAAAACAACTACATGAAATTACCCCTCAAGAATTCTTCTTAGTGATGTTCAAGTTAGCTCTGGAAACACAGGCAAGTGACTGAAGGAAACCCAGGCCCAAGAACACAGGGCCACCCTACTGAAATTAAAGTTTTCTGGTAGCTGAAGCTGTAGCTATTGGAGAGGCACTCCCCAGAGTACCTGGGTCTTCCAGAGAAACTGTGTGCTATGAATCTTTGGCAGGGCTGCCTAGACACTGGTTCTGATAGAAGAGGTTGCTCATCTGGCTGCAGATCACTTTCCCAGCTACCTCTGCCTTATCAGGAGTAGAGCCTCTGAGCTGTCAAGGGATGTGAAGCTGAGGAAATTTCCCTTATTTCACAAAAATTCAAATCAGCATGCATCTCTGCATGGTGAGTAAATGGGCACCCTGCTACACTAGCTTCCCCCCAAAACAAATCATACAATATCCAAAATAAAAAAGTGTTTAGATACATTTTTTAAACTAAGACACGTTTTAGAAAAATACAATATAACGGAGTACTTTTTGAACATTAAGAACTGTTGGTGTGGGTGGGCGGTGGACCAGGATGCCTCATTGTGGGTTGTTCTCAACTTCACTAGGGTGAAATCCTTGCCTAATGGACTGGAATCCCACTACTTTTCTAAGCCAAACAAGACTCTTCCTAGTTATAGACTGCATGCACAAAATTTGGGGTGAGGTAAAACAATTGCAGGAGGGAACTGGCTCTTTGGCCAGCTTCAGATAAGATGGATTCTCCCAAAATGGACTATAGCTCAAACTGCAGTATGAGCCTGAGTGGCCAACTTATGGTACTACACATATGTGCCACATTATGTGAGGTGGTAACCTGGTTTCCTTTGCTATATTACAATACCAGTTTGGCCTCCCATAGACTGTGTACTTTTATTATGCACAGTTTCAACATGCAATGAAGGCCCATACCAACTCTGGTGCCTGGCGCTTCTCCCCTACTCCTATATTTAACATGATGTTGCAATCACAACGAAGGGCTTTATTTCTTGCTGTTCTAACATGCCGCTGACTACTTATTTGGAAAATATACCCTTGTAGAGTTCTGTAGAGTTCTGGAGGAGATTTGCCTGGTAATCATTGGGAGGAAGCCATGGAATCATTGTGCTCCAGGTCACTTAATGTATCCCAGAAGCTATCAAAACTATATCTGTTGTTGAGGGTGCATTATATCCCTCTTAGGCTGTATACTATGGGTCTCCACCAGAATCTGATTTGTTGTAAATGTAGTAGGGACCATGGGGACTTGATCCATTTGAATAGGCACTGCCCTAAGTTACATAGATATTGGAACATTATTATTATACAGGATTTATATAGCACGAACAGTTTGCTCAGTGCTTCACAATATCTATCTAACCATTCAGTCGTATCCGACCCTTGGCGATTGCATGGACCATCACTCGCAAGCTACTTTTTCCATGAATTCTCTTAGCAAGCTTCACAATATAATAGGAGACAATACAGAACAATACAGTTCAATACAAGAGGGTTAGGAGGGTCTGCTCCTTGGAGCTTACAATACATAATGGTTACTACTATTAATCTGGCTTCCCAAACTATGATTGCATTGGATACAAAGCAGTGTTTCCTAGAAATTATTGAGGAGGTGGTCAGTGACCGGTGTATAAGGGAAGCAGTTTGTAGATTCCTATTTCAGGCATGCAAACTAGTTCTCTTTCACTGGAAAGCTCCCACTACTCCTACACCACAAGCATGGATTGAGCATATGTGTGTAACCTTACGTTAAATAATATATCAACATATGGCCTTTCAGGCCAAAATTAAGAAAGTATGAGGAGGCTTGCTGAATACTCCAGGATTGGCACCCATAGACCTGGTGATGCCCAGATTGTTGTTGTGATAAGACCTTTTGTAATAAGTGAAGCTTCAATGATTCTGTACTTAAGATGTGGCTGCAGCTCTCTATGAGTCACCATACTTGCTAAGTCATGCTGATGTGCTAAATTTCAGTTATGTGGTAGACATGTGATTTGGGTGTGAAATTATGTATCATTCTTATTGCTGTACATCATGGCTGGATGAATTATGTGTTAAACTATGTATACTCTGGACCGTATTGCATGGAAGTTTCTTAATAAACTTTAATCTTTGTGTTAAAAAAAGAATTGTTGGTGTAATACATGTGAATATGTTTGTTTCTAAATCCCATGTTACAACAATAAATTGTCAAGGTAACAATTTCCCACTGGGAGACAGCTTTCAGAATCTGAAAGTATAAGAAGAGTTTGAACTTACTATGAATTCACAGAATATTTTTCTGATAGGAGCCATGAGCAAACTTGTTTTATCTGTTCATAAGAGTACTTTTTATTAGATATCCTATACTTATTGCAAAAGTGAAAAAAAAAAAAAAGCCACATGAACAAAAACAGTTCCATAGTGACTATCATTTATACCTCTGACAGAAAACCATAAGTAATCATTCAGAAGGTTTAAGAGATATCTTATTTTTCTTCCAGTTAGAGATCAACTATAAAGTTCAAATTTCAAACTTAAGAGGACACTAGTCTCAAAGGTAAGCTTATAAACTGCATGGTTTATATTCGTGCTTTATCTTTTTTCAATGAAACTTGACTGTACTAAAAGGGTTTAGGGCTTGCAAAAACCCCTAAAAGTCCGGAGTCCCTATTAGACCACAAATGGACCCTAAAAAACCCCAAAACTACCTTTACTGGATCACTATGGACTGAATTAAGATATAAGTGCAAAATATAACGACAATCAGTGCCAAGACAAAGTCATCCAGTGCCAAGGGCAAAGATGCTGAACTGTGCAACCACCCCCATTCATGATGTACAAGCTTAGGGGATCTTGTGCCCAGTAGTCACTCACTTCAAAAATCACTGCTGCTATCACTACTCCTGTCAGTCTTGTAACATAAGAAGCCGCCCCCATCCCTACAGTAAACCATTACACCCAGGGCAGCTGCCCACCCACCCTTTGTCAGATCTGATGACAATATCAGATTTTTTGTTTTATTTTTTATATATTAAGGTTCTGTTTCCAAGTAGGTAAGTAAGAATAGTGAAGTACAAATTAGCATCCATTTACCCATATTAGCTGGTAATAAACAAACCAATTCTCATTAGATCCAAGAACAGATACTACAGCCTACTCTAATATAATAGGACAACCAAATGCTTAGATTTAATAACCAACATTTAACATTTTGAAAAATTAAATATTGAATGAATCTACAAAATTTCTCATATATTTTGTCTGAACAAAGTTATCAATCGCATCCACAATGCTCACTTTTGCATTACCGTTTAGAAATTTAGGATTAGAAATAGACTGCATGACTTCTGACGAGAATGGAACCAAATGAAATTACAAATTGTGCCCCCAATCTTTGGCATTTAAAATAAGTATGTGTAATAAGAAATATTCTTGCAACCACCTCCAAAATTTCCTGAAACATGGAAGGGTTTCTTCTCTCAATTTTTCCCATAGCTTTTCAAGAGGTGGAGTTTTTGTACTCAACAGAAGGGAGCAATTCAAATAAATAGAGGGAAAGTGTAGTACTTTTGTACATATTTTCTTTTTCTTATTCATGGTCAAGAACATATTTCTCAACCAGGGTCCCATTGAACATTAGGGTAACAAGAGGTTGTTAGGGGTTCCTTTAGCAATTAGTGATTTCTGCTTCTTGGATAAGTTCCTACTGACACGAAAAAAGCAGAAGCAGGGTTCTGGGGTTAGCAATAACACCTTTATTAGGATGCAACATAAGTGATTTTTCTCCTTCACTGATGTGCGCTAATGAGGCTGCACTGATGGGCACTGATGAGGAGGCACTAGTAGGTGGCACTGATGGGCATTGACAGGCATCACTGATGGGCACTGAAAGAAAGCACTCATATATGGCACTGATAGGTGGCTCTGATAGGTAGCACTAACTGGCACTGTTAGGTGGCACGGATAGGCAGCACTGATAGACGGCACTGACTGGCAGCACTGATAGGTGGAACTGACTGGCATTGATAGGTGGCACTGAAAGGCAGCTCAGATGGGCACTGACATGTGGCATTGATGAGGAACTGATGATCAGTACATAACCCCTCTGAGGAATGCCGATTACCGTCTCTCTTCTCCTCTCAAGCTGTCAGTGTGACAGCTTGTGAGGAGAGAAATGCCAAAAATCAGCATTTCCATATTTACATGCGATCAGCTGTGATTGAACACAGCTGATCACATGACCAAGTCGACATCTTCGGCTCTTTCCATTGATTGGTAATCTGCTGTGTCCGAGGGACACAGCGCATCACCGATCGTGGCACTGCATGCTCCCGGAGCTATGCATGCACGGTTAGAGTGGGAGGACGTCATATGATGTCCTCCCACAACGGGAGAACCACCTTGCATCTGTCATTACCTTATATGGTGGGCGGGAGTCGGTTAAAGTAGACCTCCCCTTCCTTGAAATTCTGAGTACAGTATATCATAAATAATTCAGTCTGAATATATAATATACTTGTGTCATGTCTGCCTTTCCAATTGACAGAAGAAACAAATAGCATGAGTCCCCTCCAAATTCAATACCAGACCCTTTGGTCACCATGCAAAAAAAGGCGCACATTTGTTTTGCTTTTTATTTGGGCGGTGGTCCCTCTTTACCCCCATACTAGACCCTTATCAAGGATAAAGGCCTGGTATGGCTATGAAGGGGAAACTGAGGCCACTTTTCTTTCTATTGTTTGCATCGTGGAACCCTCAAAATACATACACTTCTCAAGAATAATGATCTGTTGGAGATTTTGATGTATATCATGTACTAATTCCTTTAGTTTAATGTAACGTCTACCATCAACAATCATCATAGACCTTTATGTAGGAAAGCTGTCTGGCTGGATATTCTATGGAACCGCAAATGTGTTGTGTCAATGTGTGTTTTGAGTGCACCCACCTTTCAAATTTTTAAATTCATAACTGACTCGTATCAGAGATAGCGGTCTGCTATGGATTTGGAATATGGGAACTTCCGTGAAAGGTTTTGGCACAACAAATTAGAATAGGACAAAATATTTAAAACACTGTAGCATGGAGACTCAAACTTACCTAGTAATAAACGTGTTTTAATGAACATTAGAAATACATTGTTCATGTTTTTGACTGCAGACAATCAACACCAGGTACAAAACAAAAGCTGTTGGGCACCAGTTCAGCAGAAGATTGGCAGCGGGGTGCTCGGCATAGGAACACTTTCTGTGCTCCAGAACCCAGCCTTGAAAGAAAGAGTTATGTACACCCACAATACAAGAAAAGTCTCAGCCTGGGGGGAAGAGAACGGCATGGAAGCATATGATAAAGTAAGTGATCACCAGGGGAGGCAGGATTAACGTTTGCTTCCATGACCACCAAGGTTTGCTTTCATTGCCACCGACCACTAATGCAATGGATACAGTACTCACCATAGTGTTAAGGCAGGCATTTTGTAGGTGGCACAGCCTTGCAGTATGTTGTGCCCTTGCAACAAACTCTACCCTAAAGCATGTAGAATAGTGCTGTGGCACATATCTGTGTTTTGTTTTTTTTTTGAGGAGGAGGTTCATGATCCCTTTTATTTACTGAGCTGGGTGCAGACAGAAACGCAGCTTAAAAAGATACACTATGTTACCAAAGGTATTGGTCGGCCTGCCTTTACATGCACATGAACTTAAAATGGCATTCCAGTCTTAGTCCAGAGGGTTCAATATTGAGTTGGCCCACCCATGCAGCTATAACAGCTTCAACTCTTCTGGGAAGGCCATCCACAAGGTTTAGAAGTGTGTCTTTGAGAATGTTTTTCACCATTCTTCCAGAACCACATTTGTGAAGTTAGGCACTGATGTTGGACGAGAAGGCCTGGCCTGCATTCTCTGCTCTAATTCATCCCAAAGGTGTTCTATCAGGTTGAGGTCAGGACTCTGCGTAGGCCAGTCAAGTTCCTCCACCCCAAACTCATCGATGTTCTTTATGCGCCTTGCTTTGTGCACTAGTGCGCAGTCACATTGGAACAGGAAGGGGCCATCCCCAAACAATCCCCAGAAAGTTAGGAGCATGAAATTGTCCAAAATGTCTTGGTATGCTGACACCTTAAGATTTCCCTTCACTGGAACTAAGGGGCCAAGCCTAACCCCTGAAAAACAACCCCACACCATAATCCCCCCTCCACCAAACTTTACACTTGGCACAATGCAGTCAGGCAAGTACTGTTCTCCAGGCAACCGCCAAACCCAGACACATCCATTGGATTGCCAGACAGAGAAGCGTGATTCATCACTTCAGAGAATAGATCTCCACTGCTCTAGAGTCCAGTGGGGCATGCTATACACCACTGCATTCGATGCTTTGCATTGCACTTGGTGATGTAAGGCTTGGATGCAGCTGCTTGGCCTTGGAAACCCATTCCATGAAGCTCTCTATGAACTGTTGTTGTACCAATCTGAAGGCCACACAAAGTTTGAAGGTCTTTAGCTATTGACTATGCAGACAGTTGGTGACTTCTGTGCACTGCGAGCATGACTGTGTGGGGCTCCACACAGTTGCTGGTGACAAGGACCTATTGCCCACATGTATTTTCATGTCCATCCCCACATCCTGTTCCTCAAAAGGAATGAAGGGGCTTGTGGGACTTATCAAAATCTGGAAGCCCCCTTTAAAATAAATAATACCCCAGATATCCTCTACTATGTGAATAAGTAAGAGGTACTTTATAATAAAAATATAATGTACCGCAATGTAAATACAACATCAATAATGTCTTCCATATCAATCAAGATGATCTGACTCATGAATATGTAGACATGAAGGCATGACAAACCACTGCACGAGGATCTTCACCTGCTGCTATGCTCACCAAAAATGACAGACTGTCCACAAGAACTTGTTTACAAACAGAATCCAGCTCGTTCAATGGTTTGTTGGAGCTGCAAAAAAAGTCCAGAACAAAAATCACAAGGTTAGGCTTCCATAGACTTCAATGGGGTTTAGGAGCTATGTTTGAGTTTGCAGAATTCCCTTTGAGTTCAAAGAATGTCCAGCGAATTAAAATTTTCTTGGTTTGCTCATCACAACTCTCAATACATTTGCTGATGTCCTTCCTTGCAGTTCGCAATAAACTTCCAAACAAGGATGTTTATGGACCTTCAATCAGGCATGTTGCATCAAGTAAGGTATTAAGCATACTGTACATATATTAAGGCCTATTTAGACAGGGACCAATTAGCCTACCAGCATGTCTTTGGAGTGTAGGAGTGAACCAGAGTAACTGGAGGAAACCCACACGAGCACAGTGAGAGCTTACCGAAAAATGCGCATATAATATTTTTATAAAATGTGAGCCTATTCTTTAGCTGGGTTGTTTGGTTGGATTGTGGGCAACATTGAAACTGCATTCACATATATTCTTTATTAAATCAGGACCATGGGGCGATTTACTTGTACAATTCCTGCATTTGACCTGATGTTTTATGGATATTAAAATATATTGGATATTATATTATTATACTGTATATGTGAGATTATATGGATATTGGTATGATCATGGTTAATGCATCAAACACAAAGTTGCATCATGATATATAGAATATAGCATTACTACGAGATTTTTGTTTTCATGAACTTTAATATTATTATTATTATACAGAATTTATATTGCGCCAACAGTTTCCTCAGCACTTTACAATATAACGGGAGACAATATAACGGGAGACAATACAGTAACAATACAGTTCAATACAAGAGGGATAGGAGGGCCCTGCTCCTTGGAGCTTACAATCTAGGGGATATAAAAAGACATTTTTATTATTCAATTACATTTGCCTGGAATACCAAATGAAGCAAGATAACTCCACCAATGTAAAAGAATTCATACTATTGGCTTTCACAAATCTTAAGCACTTCCAGCTTTTGCTTTTTGTTTTAGTTCTAATAATGTACAGTATATGCCTTACTGGAAATTTGACGATTATTTTCCTAATTATAAAAAACTCTTCTCTTCATAAACCAATGTACTTTTTTATTAGTGATTTTGCCATTTTGGAAGTCTTGTTTGTTTCAGTTACTGTCCCCAAACTTTTAGATGTTCTAATTACATCTAAACATGGGATTTCCTCCGTAGGTTGCTTTTTGCAATTGTATTTCGGTAATTCAACTGGAATAGTAGAATGTTATCTACTTACTGTCATGGCTTATGATAGGCACTTGGCTATCCACCGTCCCTTGCTCTATACCAGCATTATGAGCCAAATAAAAGTAAAGCTTGCAATACTACCGTGGGTTTCTGGATTTGTAATTGCTGGGATTACCACCATATTCACAGCCTGTCTTCAATATTGTGGTCCCAACAAGCTTGATCATTTTTTTTGTGATATGGCTCCACTTCATAATCTGTCATGTTCAGATCCTTTTTTCAGTAATTTGGTTACGAACATAGCAGCTGTCTTTGTCATACTTCTCCCCTACATTATCATTATATGGATCTACACTCTTATCATCATTACAGTTTCGAAAATTAAAAGTGCAGAGGGCAAGCACAAAGCATTTTCCACGTGCTCGTCTCATCTCATTGTATCTAGTCTCTTCTTTGTGACATGTATAATAGTGTACCTCAGACCAAGTGGTAATCAATATGACAAATACTTTTCTCTCATTTATGTAGTGTTCACACCAACATTAAATCCATTCATTTATACCTTGAGAAACAGTGATGTCAGAACAGCTTTCTTCACATTGCTTGGTAGCAAATGTTATATACCAAGAATGGTGCGATCAGGGTCTTAACAAAAGTAATAATAACCCACGGGTCGCTATGCCTGGGGTGGAAAGGGACCACCCAGGAAGATTGTTGAGACAATTTGAACAGAAGAAAATCTGTTTGCACCTGAAGACATATTCAATCAAGAAGAGCTGACATCAGAGTGAACAGAATTCCTTCTCATTTACACGACACCAAACACACTGTGCAAGTATTTGAAGGCTTACACTGGGATTAAAACATGAAATGGTTAGCTTGCAACATCAGATCCCTATTTTCCAGTATTCCCCATGATTTAGCTCTCCATTCACTCAAACACCATGTGGACTTTTATACAGAATACTCTTCTGAATTAAAATTGTTCATTTTGGAAGGGGTGTCTTCTTTTAACATCATAACTATTTTCTTTTTGATAAAAAATGGTATTTACAAAAAAAGAGGGGGCATCTATTGGCGTTCAGTTCTCGCCCATCTATGTACATTTTTACATGAGGTGGAGGGAGGAACTATATATTTACAGCACCAACAACTCATTTAGGGATTCCATAATTACTTATTTTCACTACATAGAAGATCTGATTTTCATTGTCAAACGTGGCACACTAACAACTGAATTTTTGTACCACTCCAACAAAAATCCCTTAAATCTGAGATTTACATTGGAAGAACATCACTCTACAATCAATTATCTTGATCTTACTCTGTCTGGCTACACTTCTACTGGGACAGTCATGGTTTGAGCATACAGAAAACCTACCTCTAAGAACGCACTTTTACATGTGTCCAGTTGTCACCTTATACACCATCAAGGCCATTCCATGTGATCCGTTCATCAGGATCAGACAAAATTGCTCCAGTCTTGTTGATTTTGATAAGGAAGCTATCTCATTGGAAACAAGATTTTGTGACCATGGCTACAAAAAGTCTAATGCTAGACAGGCCTGCCTAAATACCAGAAGTTTATAAAGTACTGATTTATTCAAACAATGCCATCCTATGTCAGCCAGATCCACCATGTCACTTGTATTCTGCACAAAACTATAGCCTACAATTTCAGGCTATCAAAAGCATCATATCTAAGCATCTTCGCATTTTACATGGGGATGACAGTTACCATGAGATATTGGGTTGGGGTGTCAGATTTTTAGCCCAGAAGGCATGCACCATAGGAAACATGATATCTTCCAGTTTATTTCCAACCCTTCTCCATGGACTTGGGCAAACACCACTGGCCTATACAGATGTGGAGCAGCTAGGTGTTCTTGCTGAAAACATTTGGGAGACCCCCTTACTATTATCTCTTGTTCCAATGGTTTTTCCACTGGTATTACACAACTGTCACACCCAATTTGTTATATACTTGGTCACCTATAATGTATGCAATATCCAATACATGGGTAGAACCACAAGACGATTAAGTGACAGAATGAGGGATCATTTCTCAGATATTAGGACTAACAAAAATGCCAGTTTGGCTAGACACTTCAATTAGCTCTTTCAACAGAATACACAATCCTTTAGAGGTCAAATGTTTGAAAAGATAGATCAATCTGTCCGTGGTGGTGACTGATTTTCCCTTCTGTGCATGAGGGAGGTATTTTGGATTTTTAAGCTGGACACCTTTATACCTAGAGGCTTAAAGTTCAAATGGGACATCACTCATTATTATGAGTACCGTATTTTCCGGCGTATAAGACGACTTTTTAATCCCTGAAAATCTTCTGAAAAGTCGGGGGTCGTCTTATACGCCGGTGCGAGCCGGTGTCAGGTCGGCACTTTTTCGAGGGGCGGCGCCGCGCCGCCCCCCCTCCTCCTCCAATGGACAATAAGTACAGGGGTGGGCAGAGGGGCTGCTGTACCTTACCTGGCTCCGGTCCCACGACGATCCGGTCCAGGAAGCACGGCTGCTCCTTCTTTCAGTTCGGCCGCTCGATGGTCACGCGGCCACTCGGCTCCGCCTCCTCATCGGTGATTGGGCGCCAGAACTGGAAAGGCACACAGGCGTCCAATCACCGGCGAGGAGGCGGAGCCGAGCGGCCCCGCGAAAATCGAGCGGACGAACTGGAAGAAAGAGCAGCCGCTCCTCCCCCCACTGACACTAACGATGGGGCACTATTCCTCCTCGACTGACACCAACGATGTGGCACTGTTCCTCCCCCACTGACACCAACGATGGGGCACTGTTCCTCCCCCACTGACACCAACGATGAGGCACTGTTCCTCCCCCACTGACACCAACGATGGGGCACTATTCCTCCTCCCCACTGACACCAATAATGGGGCACTATTCCTCCTCCCCACTGACACCATTGATGGGGCACTATTCTCCCCACTGATACCAATGATGGGGCACTATTCCTCCCCCACTGACACCAATGATGGGGCACTATTCCTCCTCGACTGACACCAACGATGTGGCACTGTTCCTCCCCCACTGACACCAACGATGGGGCACTGTTCCTCCCCCACTGACACCAACGATGAGGCACTGTTCCTCCCCCACTGACACCAACGATGGGGCACTATACCTCCTCCCCACTGACACCAATGATGGGGCACTATTCCTCCTCCCCACTGACACCATTGATGGGGCACTATTCTCCCCACTGATACCAATGATGGGGCACTATTCCTCCCCCACTGACACCAATGATGGGGCACTATTCCTCCTCCCCACTGACACCATTGATGGGGCACTATTCTCCCCACTGATACCAATGATGGGGCACTATTCCTCCCCCACTGACACCATTGATGGGGCACTATTCCTCCTCCCCACTGACACCATTGATGGGGCACTATTCCTCCCCCCACTGACACCATTGATGGGGCACTATTCTCCCCACTGATACCAATGATGGGGCACTATTCCTCCCCCACTGACACCAATGATGGGGCACTATTCCTCCCACTGATACCAACGATGGGGCACTATTCTCCCCACTGATACCAATGATAGGGCACTACTTCTCCCCACTGACACTAACGATGGGGCACTATTCCTTCTCCCCACTGACACCAATGATGGGGCACTATTCTCCCCACTGACACCAATTATGGGGCACTATTCTCCCCACTGACACCAATGATGGGGCGCAATTCTCCCCACTGACACCAATGATGGGGCGCAATTCCTGCCACTGATACCAATGATGGGGTGCAATTCCTGCCACTGATACCAATGATGGGGCGCTATTCCTCCCACTGACACCAATGATGGGGTGCTATTCCTCCCACTGACACCAATGATGGGGCGCTATTCCTCCCACTGATACCAATGATGGGGTGCTATTCCTCCCACGGATACCAATGATGGGCCGCTATTCCTCCCACTGACACCAATGATGGAGCACTATTCCTCCCACTGACACCAATGATGGGACACTATTCCTCCCACTGACACTAATGATGGGACACTATTCCTCCCACTGACACCAATGATGGGGCACGATGCTTCCCACTGACACCAATGATGGGGCACTATTCCTCCCACTGACTAATGATAGGGCACTATTCCTCACACACTGACACTAATGATGGGGCACCATCATTGGTGTCAGTGGGAGGAATAGTGCCCCATCATTGATATCAGTGGGAGGAATAGTGCCCCATCATTGGTATCAGTGGGAGGAATAGTGCCCCATCATTGGTATCAGTGGGAGGAATAGTGCCCCATCATTGGTGTCAGTGGATGAAATAGTGCCCCATCATTGGTGTCAGTGGGAGGAGTAGTGCCTCATCATTGGTGTCAGTGGGAGGAATAGCACCCCATCATTGGAATACCATACTGAAATAGCATGCCATATTGAAATCAAATCTGATGATTTTTAATTTTTATTTGGTGTGCGTTGGAAGAGGGGTAGTCTTATACGGCGAATATAGCTCAAACCCTATATTTTAACAGGAAAAGTAGGGGGTCGTCTTATATGCCCAGTCGTCTTATACGCCGGAAAATACGGTAATTTGTCCTTTCCTCTGTACGATACTCCATTTTATTTCCTTGTCATTGTTTCTTGCATTTATACATTTTTTATTACATATATTGATTGATACATATATAGATGTAGGGATGCATGGATATTCTTTTATAGTCGAGTAAGAGTACCGATACTTTTGGTCAAGTACTCACCCATATTTTGTGGTGTGATTTGGATAAATATATGGATGCAAATTTATAGCATGCTATTTGAACAGGAATTCTATTCTTGTCCAAATCGCATGCGGTTTCCTCACTGCTCCTGTGTGAACCCAGGCTTGTCATAGCAGTGTGTTACTCAGTGTAGGAATTTTCTTTAAAAAATTTAGAGAGCAGGTGCATGGAACCCTGAGCAATACCATAAAATATAAACAGTCAGAAGAATGTCCTGTATTAAAGTACAACAGTCCATCCACTTGGCCAGCTGTGTAGAGAGCAAAAGCTGGCTCCAGAATCATGTAAAAACAAGAAAAGAGACACAGCACCTCTAAGTGTAGACTTTCAACTTGAATGTAAAAACAAGGGTAAAATACACTCACATTTTATAAGTGAGATACACGCTCAAAAGTAAAGAAGGGTGATGATCATCCGAACGTCCAGCCCAAGCGCAAACCTGAAGGCTTGTCAAAACGCTGTGTTTTTTTTTAATAAAAATGTCATTTAAAAAAAAAAAAGTCAGTCATTAAACAGCAGGTTTTATACATTGTACAGATGGGCCCCTCCCTCCCAGGCAGGATGTTTAAATAAAATGTTTTTTTTTTTAAGCAATGAAAAATGACTGCTCCTTTAAAAAAGGCACTTTTTGAAAATGTTTTTTTCACTGATTCATGTTGCTCAGGGCAGAACCCCAGTCCCCATACCACTTTTATGGGCAATACCTTGCATATAGGCCTTCAAAATGGGCACTTTGAATTTGCAAGTTCGAGTCCCATAGACTTGCATTAGGTTCAATGTTCGTGGTGAACTTTTGGTCCATTCAAATGTTCTACCGCGAACAGGTAACTGGCTGGCAGAAGATGTAGAAAGCTGGCAGTGCTGGGAAGAGGGTAGCACACAGGGAGCCCAGGCATCAGGCAGAATCTGGACATAAGTGGATGAGTGTAGCAAGTGGGCAAAATTACTGCAACCAGTCTTTTGTGGCTCTCCCTGCAGCAGCTGAAAGCTGGCAGGAGGGAGGAGATGTTGGCTTTCAATTGCTAGGGTGAGAGCCATACAGAAGGTCAGTCCCAGTTATTACCCCTGCTGGTGGCACCCCTCTCAATGCAGAACCCGAGGCACATGCCCCCCCCCCCCCCAGTTTTGGCCCTATCCCTAATAATAATGATATTAACAGTTATAGTTACTAAAGAATAGCACAAAACACTGTAAACCAGTATAATCCTTTGTCCTCCATATACTGAAGGTCAGAAGACTATCAGATACCATTCCTAGTAGTCCTGCTATCCTAGGTTTTGGCCTCTGTCACCTGTTTCAAAGAAAAAAACTACTTTGTACTAGTTTTATTTATAAAAAGTAGGGAAAGGGAAACAAGACACAGAGACATATTTACTAAAACTGGTGAGTGTACAATCTGGTGCATTGAAACCAATCAGCTTTCAGGTTTTATAGACAAAGCTTAATTGAACAAGCTGACATTAGAAGCTGATTGGCTACCATGAACAGCTGCACCAGATTCTCAGTGCAACAGTTTTACTACATCTCCCCCATAGCGTTGGCATTATAATCAGACTGATTGTTAATCGTCAGTGCTTAAACTGCACTTGAAAAATGACAGCTGAATTAAGATAAAGTGTTATGAAAAAATAAGGCATTTTTCTTTCTTCTAGCTATGTACTTTTTTTATTTAACTCAGTAGGGAATGCCACATACTGCTACACTTACCCAAAGTTTCAAGGGAAGCCCATGGATGATGTTGCATCCATTGTGGCTTTTGTTTCATGAAACGCCACAATATATTTTTTAGGGGAAAATATGAAGATATGGCTGCTTTGGGAATGAGATTTCAAAAATCTCTGTGGATCCTTCTCCCACTTGTCTTATTGTCTTTACAAGCTGCATGTCCTATCATCAAAGGAGAAGAGATCCCATGGTTCTCTTTCCACAATTCTACAGAGTCTTATGTAAATCCTATGTTCAAGTATAAATTGACACATGTTGTACTCATATAGGTCTTTTAAGACCAGGGGCGGACTGACCATTTGGAAACTCGGGCACTGCCCGAGGGCCCGGGGTCAGTAGGGGGCCCCATGAGATGCCCCTGGTACCTTTTTCATAGGCTTTTTTGAGTTTGGGCAAGGACACAGGGGCCCCATGATCCCCTATTGCCCGGGGGCCCCATGAGTTGTCAGTCCGCCCCTGTTTAAGACCCATATGATGCTCAAGAAATAAAAACGAAAGATTGCTCATCATTTTTAAGGATTCCTGTTTGGACTATGGAGGGCTTTTCTCCTGTAAGTTAAAATTACATTTGCACTTTTGCATGTAATTGTTTTGCATAATGAACTAATAAAACATACATTTCTCCATGTACATATATTCTTACAAATTATAAAAGTGGACCCTTTTTTAGAACATTGACACTCATAGATATATTAAGCTGATCATAATTATGTATATGTACTGTATATGCAACAGATTCACTGTGCACCGAAGTTTCTTGACCATTGTAGAAATTTTCTTTAACAAATTAGAGATAACAGGTGCATGGAACCTCAGAAATACCATACAATTCATACAGGACATTCTTCCGACTGTTTATAAGTGCAGTGTGTTGCTCAGTGTAGGAATTTTCTTTAAAAAATTTAGAGAACAGGTGCATGGAACCTCAGCAATACCATAAAATATAAACAGTCAGAAGAATGTCCTGTATTAAAGTACAACAGTCCATCCATTTGGCCAGCTGTGTAGAGAGCAAAAGCTGGCTCCAGAATCATATAAAAACAACAAAAGAAACACAGCACCTCTAAGTGTAGACTTTCAACTTGAATGTAAAAACAAGGGTAAAATACACTCACATTTCATAAGTGAGATACACGCTCAAAAGTAGAGAAGGGTGATGATCATCCGAACGTCCAGCCCGAACGCAAACCTGAAGGCGGCGTAGAACAGTGAGGCAACAGGAGTGCGCACATCTGATTGGGACTTCTCCCCTTCCCTTTGTTCACTTCATGACACCGTACGTCCTTGGAAGCCTGTGCTCCACTGTGAGGTCCATCTCGACTTCCTGGAGTGGATGTGCCCATCAGCCTCACTGTTCCCCTTTGCCTTCAGGTCTGCAGCACCGACATGCTGGCCAGACGTTCAGATGACCTTCACCTTTCTCTACTTTTCAGCCTTTATCTCACTTATGAAATGTGAGTGTATTTCACCCTTGTTTTCACCATTAAAGGTCACAAGTCATCAGGTATATGTGCCTATATGTGTCTATCAAATTATAACATGAAATTCTACTTTTAAACACTGCTTCATTTCTATACTACCTTTCTGTGCATGTTTCTTAATGAATATCTCTCTGAACCTCCAACATTACTAGTGCTACCCAAATATCATTGAAAGTGTATAATTTCAAATTATCTTTACAGAATAAATGATGAAACAATAAAGGTTTTCAGAACCTTGCCCTAAAATCTTTATACACATAAATATCCTCACAAGTGCTTCCAGTATAAGCTATTGAAAGTGCTGACATTCCTTTATAAATCATACCTAAAATCCCTACAATCATTCTGCCCTATGGTGTCAGTCATGTGACTACACTGCCTTGGCATTGAACATCCAGGTCATATCAGAATTCTAGGTTTAAGGCTAAAATTCTATAACACTTTGCTGTAGTTCTTCTGTATCTACAGTGCATTCAAAATATTTTTTTTTATCATTGGCTTTCATGTCCAGGCTACCCCATTAATATTCATTGTGTCTCTTCTTAAGTCCATGACATTATATATTAAAAGTCTTTTTTTAAAGAATCTAAACCCAATAACAAAAAAAAGTAATATGTTGCTGCTTACCAGTTCTAAGTTGTGGCGGCTGCATTATTTTTCATTTTCAGGCTTAGAACATTTTCAGCAAGAATAGGAAATACTTATAAAAGAATTGTAGCATCCTGTGAGCTGAAGTGATAACAAACAATGTTATCTTCTTTCTGTACACTTATTTATTTATTACAGGTACTTCTATAGCGCCGTCAATTTACACAGCACTTTACATATACATATATATATATTGTACATTCACATCAGTCCCTAATCCTCAGACGGCTTATAATCTAAAGTTCCTTAACTTTCATTCAAACATACACATACTAGGGACAATTTAGACAGGATCCAATTAACCTACCAGCATGTCTTTGGAGTGTGGGAGGAAACAGGAGTACCCGGAGGAAACCCACGCAGGCACAGGGGGAACATGCAAACTCCAGGCAGGTGGTGCCATGGTTGGGATTTGAACCAACGACTCTAGTACTGCCAGGCGTAAGTGATTTGAGAGGCTATAGAGCTACTCGATTACTTCAACAGGTGGTGGAAAAGGGTCCTCTTCCCACTGCCACCTTTATTGAGCTTTCCCATCCAATAGGGGAGCCTGGTAAGGATGCGACCAGCAGCTTCTGGGCACAGAGTAAGAGGAACTGATGCTGTTTCTCCCACTGAGTGATGTCAGAAACCAGGAGCGACAAGGATTTTGTCACTTCCAGTTTTGTTTGTAAGCAAAGGTTTGGAGGTCAGAGATTTCATAGACCCCAGAGCTCTCCATAAAGAGGATGTCATGGCCAATGTTATAACAAGGAATGTTGTTCATCCCTTGTGATAGCAATATAGTTGATGAAAAAAAAAGAAAAATGTAAAGTCCCCCCCCATTTGTGTGCAAAGGAAAACACACACATCAGTCCCATATGCAGATAATGATCGCACCATACATGAAGGTATCACCATGCACATCTGAGTTAGAGCCATAATTCTGGCACCAGACCTGCTTTGTAACTCTAATCTGGTAGCCAGTAAAGGATTTTAAAGTGTCGCCTATGGATAATTTAATGTACCATAGTTTGTAACCATTCCATGGGCGTGCCCAATTGTTAATCCGAATAAATAGATACCAAATATGTCTCGCTTTACATCTTTTGTATTTTACCAAAAAATTGGGTATTATATTGTGTTTGTATATGTCATTATAGTGTATTTTTTACAAAAAATGTGTGCTTGAAAAACTGCTGTACAAATACTGTGTGACATAAACACCATTTTACTCTCTAGAGCCTCTGATTAAAAATGTATGTTTAGGGGTCCTAAGTAATTTTCTAGCAAAAAATGCCATTTTTTTTAATGTGTGACAGAAAGGGCTGAGTGTCAAGAGGTAAACGTCAAGCCTAAGTGACAGCCATGGATCCCTCTTTAGGTACAGCCAGCCTAGGACAGTATATGTGTTAAAATAATGTGAAAAAAAATTACAAATATGGAAAACTCTTGATCTTTGGTAAACATTGACTAGCCAAAATGATGTTTCCTACCTCCTCAATGTTTGCAAAATATATTTTCTTTATACTATTAAACTACTGAATTGTGTTAAGGTTTAACAGGGGTTGATTTGTCTGAGAATTTAACATGGAGTATTCCTTCATTTCTCCTTTTCTTTCATTCAATTGTTTTTCTTCTGCAATAATTTTTTATTGGAAATTTTTTAATGACAACTTAATCATTTTCTGCTTTAGAGCTTAGTGTACTACAAAACAACACACATAGAACCATGGTGCAAGAGTTCATCCTAATAGCATTTTCAGAATTTCCACATTTACAGGTACTTCTTTCTGTCTTCATCATTTGTGTCATTGGAAATATTATCATCATTATCCTAATTAGAATTGATCCCTTGCTTCATACTCCAATGTACTTATTTATAAGTGCCTTTGCTGTCCTGGAAATTATTTTTGTAACAGTTACTCTACCTAAACTTCTTGACAACCTAATTTCTAGAAATAAGAGCATGTCTGTTCTTGGGTGTTTTACACAGATGTTTGTCTTCAGTGGATTGGGGATAACTGAATCCTACCTCCTGGTAGTAATGGCCTTTGATCGGAACTTAGCTATGAACAATCCCCTGCACTATTCATCTATTATGAAAAAGGAGCTTTGTTTTAAATTAGCTGTATTACCATGGATTGGTGGATTTACTATTTCAATTTTGACTACATTATTCACTGCTTGCCTGAAATTCTGTGGTCCAAATCAGATCAACCATTTTTTTTGTGATGTGGGCCAACTTCAAAACTTGGCTTGCTCGGATCTTTTTGTCAGCAAAGTAACTGTTTTTCTATCAGCTGTTTTTAGCATTGTCATTACATTTATTATTATTATAGCTTTTTATGTTCGCATTATTAGCACAATCTCAAAAATTAAGAGTGTTGATTGAAAGAAAAAAGCATTCTCTACTTGCTCCTCCCATCTTACTGTAGCCAGTCTTTTCTTCGGAACAACCATTATTGTATATGCTACACCAATTGACACCCAATTTGACAAATTCCTAGCTCTTATATACACTGTCCTCACACCACTGTTAAATCCATTCATTTACACCTTAAGGAACAAGGATGTGAAGTAAGCAGTGAGAAGATCAAGAGTGTTAATTGCTAGAATCTTGACATAACTATAGTTATTAATTCCTGCTTAGCCTATAGCAGATTGACAGCCGGGTGGTCCTTTTCTCCCTGTGACTGGGCGTCATGACATCCTGTGCATCGCAGCCGTTGCTGTCAGGTTGTGTCCCCCGGACACAGCGCTTCCCTGCTGAAGGTAAAGAGCCAATGAAATTGGCTTTTTATCACGTGATGGTCTGTGACCTGTCACAGCCAATCATAAATATAAACACCCAGTGGTCACTCACTGTTGCTATCTTCTAGGAGAAGAACCTAGGAACAGTGAGTTTTTAAAACCCTTTCACTACTGTGCACCACACTGCCCCTAATAAAATAAGTCCCTGTCAGTGCCACCAGTGGATCTGTCAGTGGAGCCATTAGTGGACCCATCAGTGGATCTGTGAGTGCCGCCATCAGTGGATCTGTGAGTGCCGCCCATCAGTGGATCTGTCAGTGCCGCCCATCAGTGGATCTGTCAGTGCCGCCCATCAGTGGATCTGTCAGTGCAGCCCATCAGTGGATCTGTCAGTGCAGCCCATCAGTGGATCTGTCAGTGCAGCCCATCAGTGGATCTGTCAGTGCAGCCCATCAGTGGATCTGTCAGTGCAGCCCATCAGTGGATCTGTCAGTGCAGCCCATCAGTGGATCTGTCAGTGCAGCCCATCAGTGGATCTGTCAGTGCAGCCCATCAGTGGATCTGTCAGTGCAGCCCATCAGTGGATCTGTCAGTGCAGCCCATCAGTGGACCTGTCAGTGCAGCCCATCAGTGGACCTGTCAGTGCAGCCCACCAGTGCAGCCATCAGTGTACCTGTCAGTGCATTCATCAGTGCAGCCCATCGGTGTTCCTGTCACCACAGCCATCAGTGCAGCCTAATCAATGTACTCATCACAGAGTCGACACAACTGCCGCCCATTAGAAGTGCACCCAGCCATCCATCAGCAGTTTATCCCTCATACAGCCACAATCACCATTGCTGTGTACTGCAATGTCCAAAAAATATTTTACTAGGAGGAGGAGGTGCTCGTAATTTTCAGCATGTCAGATGAGAGGAGCGGCGAGCTCTCACCATCTGATTCCGATTTTTAATATGAGCAAATAGTGGGTCATTGACCGAATCAGAGGAGGAAGCAATCCCTCCTAAAAGGATATGGCGCTCTGAAGAGCAGGCAACCACAAGCAGCACCATACACCCCAATGGTCAATCAGCAGACACCAAGGATGAAAGGCTCAGTACCAGCACTGGAGCACCACCAGACCCCAAGAATTAGGGCCCAAACATATCTTCCTGATGCTCTGGCAAACCCTTTATGGTTGACTTCCAGCTCAGGATCAGCTTCAATCACCGTACAGCCAGGTATGCATACCAATACTGAACATTTTTCTGAAATTGATTTTTTTGTTTTTCCCTGCCAATTTACTTCAATACATTGTGGACCAGATGAACCATTTTTCTCAGTAGTATATTGATAACAATCCCAGTACATCCTATGCCTGTCCTTTTCTATGGAGACGTCTCACAGTGAAGGAGTTAATTGTTATAAAAAAAAACAACTCATTATGCCTCATAGAATATACGTTGGGGTGTTTGCTTTCCAAAATGGGGTTCTTTTGTGGGTCATGCCATTGTCCTGGTGCTCCAGAGCCTTCAAAAATGCAATAGGTAGTCAGGAAATTAAAAGTGTAATTTATGCTCCTAGAAGGCTTGATGGTGCTACTCGGATATTGGGCCTCTGTATGTGTCCAGGCTGTGAAAAAGTCTCAAATATGTGGTATCGCCATACTCAGAAGCAGCAGAATGTGTTTTGGGTTGTAATTGCAAGTATGCATATGCCGTGTGTGAGAAATACATTGTTAATGACAATTTTGTGTTAAAAAAAAAATCAATTCCTTCATTTTCCCAAGAGTTGATGGAAAAAAATGACAACTTAAAAGAATTCACCTTGCCTCTTACTAAATACAGTAGTTTGGACTGTCTACTTTCCAAAAAGGAGTCAGTTGGGGGGTATTTGTACTGTCCTGGCAGATAGACCGTCGGTTCAACAGGTGTGATCAATTTTTAATGATTGGTACCATAGTTTGTAGACTGTATAACTTTCACAGAGACTAAAAAATATACTCTGATTTTGGTTATTTTTACCAAAGAAATGTAGCAGTAAAAATGTTGGCCTAAAGTTATGAAGAAAATTTACTTATTTGCAAAAATTTTTAATAAAAAGTAAAAAAAAAAAAAAAGGTTTTTTTTTTAATTTTTTGCTCTTTATTTATACAGCTGTAGAGTGCAAAATCAGGCTCACTTCTGCATAGAAACCAGTCAGCTTCCAGGTTTTATTACCAAAGCTTAAATGAACAAGCTGAGGTTAGAAGCTGATTGGTTTCTTTGCAAATGTCATCCTGATTTTGCATTCTTCAGCTGTAGTAAATAAACCCCAGTGTTTTAAAAGTAAACCTGTTATTTAAAAAAAAAATGAACAAACACTGTTGCATGAGAGCAAGTGCCAGAAAAACACAAGCAGGTGCCTATAGTTGAAAGCCTCAACTAAAACGAATGGGACTTCTGGTTGATTCCAATAAAGATAAATTCCAGTAGATGGCTGGAGGACGATGGTTTTGGGCAAAGTGGAAATCTGAGTTTGAGCTGAACTTAAAGTGTTACTAAACCCACAACAGTAAAATCAGTCTGTATATGCAGTAAAGCATGCTTGTTATACTCACTGTGGAACCTAAGAGGTTAATCTTCTATATTGTGTAAAAAAGCCATTTGATCCTTTCTTCTTTGCTTTTCCTCTAGTTCAAATGTCCACGGCTTATCTCCTGATAAGACAGACTGAACCCATAGCCATTCAGCACATGTTTAGTTTAGTGTGTATTGCTAAAGAGGTTTTTTTTTTTCTTGGGAGAGTGCTTGTGATCAGCACAGGGCCAATCAGCACTGTCTAGACAGAGGTCAGGGGTTCTGCATCCTCCTAGAGCAGAAAGAAAACTCCTCCTCCAAAACTCCTCCTCCAAGCTTTAACCTGTGCTCTGCTGGACACTGGTAGAAGTCACAAGACTGTTCTAACTGCTGATGAGAAAAGGTATTTAGCAGTTTATATTTTCTAAAATAATTGCACTTCCATGTTGTGTGTACTGTGGTAGACCAGATATAGTGAATACAGGGTCCTGGGTTTAGTAATACTTTAAGGCTTATGCACCTTTGGTGACCTCTCTTTTGGAGTAGTGGTTTTTAATTTTATTTTTACCTGACAGATTTCATGATACTAGAATGATTTTGTTTCTGTATCTGTGTCAATCTCTGAAGAACTGGAGAGTGGAAAAAACAAAGAAGGCATGGAGAGAGATGAGAGAGTCGTATACAGGGGCAGACTGACCATTTGAGCACTCGGGAACTGCCCGAGGGCCCGGGGTCAGAAGGGGCCCAAAGAAATGCCCCTGGTACCTTTCATTGGCTTTTTTAGGTGTTTGAGTGTGAGCGAGGACACAGGGGCCCCATGATCCCCTATTGCCCGGGGGCCCCATGAGTTGTTAGTCCGCCCCTGGTCCTATATAGTGTAATTTCTTAGGCTTCTTTCATATGGGTCCGATCCATTTTTCAGGGGATTTGTCAGCTAATCCCCCTGTTAAGCGGAGTGGCCGAATGACAGGTTCGCGTCCCTTACACTTAGAGCAGAGCAAGCTATGTCTGTGTTCATTCTGCTTAAGGGCACTCAGATGTAAAAAAAACTGGCTGTCCATTTACAGCTGACTGCCCTCTGATCCAACCCGATGGATGGGAACAGATCATCTTCTGCTTGGTTTTGGCAGATTGGATTGGATGTAGGTGGGTGTAAACAGACACAAGTCTATTTACATCCTCCACTCAATAGAGGAGAATGGAGGGTCCTATTGGGTCCACCTGAAAGTCGGACTGCTCATGTGAACGGACCTTATCCACAAGAAAGGATAGAGGAATAATGTTACTCACGTAAGGGTAGGTTGCAGTAAACCATTGAAATGATATGCAACCTGTCATCAAGAATATGGAGACTATCCCTGCCCTCATGCAGATCTTTCTTTTGGTGGATGGTCACGCTCAATGCATATGGAGAACCAGACCTTAGTCTCTCAGGGTGGGCTATGTGAAGAGTAGTTGGTAGGATGCAATGTGCCAAAAGAAAGGGGTCCCTAAATGCCTAATTTGCAGAAGTTCCTGGCATTGGTGGATTTTTTGTATGGAGTAGACCATTAGGAAGCTCTTGTGTCCATGATAAAATCTATTTTTTGTTGTAGTTAAACTGAAATCCCATATAATGCATTTTGTGGCTCCCCGGCACTTCTGTGTGTTTTTAAGGAATTAATCAACCTAATTTTTAAAGAATGAATCTGTAAAGTGTCTTCCTCTTTAGACTATTTGCTTTATTCCTAAAACAAAATAAAAGTATACTTTTAAAGGGCAATGATATATACCTCATAGAAGCAATATTTTTACTTATGTCCCCATTGTTTAAAACATTTTAGGAAACATTTCAAATGTTAAAATGCTATTTTTGTTGTCAATATATTGTCTGTGAAGAACCTGTAATTAACATTCATAGCATTGGTCACAGAAGTCTTCCATTATGAATTATATTTTTATTATTACTATTATAATACAGGATTTATAGCGGCATCAGTTTGCACAACTATTTACAATATAAAGGGAGTCAATACAGCAACAATACAAATAAAAAAAAAGAGAGTTAGGAGGGCCCTGCTCCTGGGAGCTTACAATCTAATAGGAAGGGGCTGGTGGAACAATAGGTAATAACTGCGAGATATGAACTGATGGGAGAAATAAAAGATTTGGTTATTAACTGAAGGCAGGAAAGGTTTCCTGAAGAAATGAGTTTTCGTGGATTGCCTAAAAGTGGACAGACTAGGAGATAGCCTGACATATTGGGGTAGGGAGTTCCAGAGGATGGGAGAGACTCTGGGGAAGTCCTGGAGATGAGCATGGAAGGAGGAGACAAGGGACCTAGAGAGCAGGAGGTTTTGGGAGGAGCGGAGAGGACATTTTGGGTGATATTTGGAGACAAGATTGGTGATGTACTATAATTTTGGGCAGAGTTGGAAATGGCTTTGTATGTTATTGTTTTAAATACTATTCATTGGGCAATGGGAAGCCAGTGGAGGGATTGGCAGAGAAGTTGAAACGGAGCATCACAATGGGGAAGAAAGGGGATTTAAGTGACTTTGAATGTGGCAAGGTTGTTGATGCCAGGCAGACTGGTCTGAGTATTTAAAAAAAACTGCTGATCTACTGGGCTTTTCATGCACAACCATCTCTAGGGTTTACAGAGAATAGTCCGAAAAAGTGAAAATATCCAGTGAGCAGCAGTTGTGTGGACAAAAATGCCTTGTTGATGTCAGAAGCTAGAGGAGAATGGGCAGACTGGTTGCTGCACCATTCAGATGGTAGGGTCTGAATTTGATGTAAACAAGATGAAAGCATGGATCCAACCTGCCTTGTAGCAGTGGTTTAGGCTGGTGATGGTGTGGGGGATATTTTCTTGGCACTAGCAAAGTGTACCTAATAAAGTGGCTGGTGAGTGTATATGACAGTAATTTACTTGCCACAATAATTTAGGTCGAATTTAACAAGAATCTGGTCATATTGAAACTTAACTGAATCCTGCAACCAATCAATTGCTAGCAATATAAATTCTACTTGCAACATACATATGTATTGGCATGCAGTAATCAAGACAACATATTATGTGTCTGACAATGACTCTAAACAAAACATGTTTTCTCAACTATTCTCAACTCTAAAGGGAAATCAATCAATGTTTCCATTTACTTGCTTGTGTTTCCTACAAATTGCAGGTTTTTGATTCATGTCTCAAGTGAAAACATAATTGGTCTTAGAGTGGTCCCTTGTGCAATAAGTCTTCAGGGCCCTTTTCAGTTTGTGTTCAAATATATGTATGTATTGTTATATAAACTGTATATATGCGTGCAAACATTAAATTCACATGTAACTTCCAAATACATTCTTCCAGATATTAAAGTAATTGTGGTTGTCATCATATGTTCTTTAATCACAATTCTGCTTTATACAGACTATGGGTGATACTGTTCCAGTAAGTATAACCTGCTTTACACACTTTACATTGACACACATTATATTAATACTAATAGTAACCTATGGTTTACTATAATGGTTCGCATATTGGATCCATCCATCTCCCACGCTTGATTTCCGTTGGTTTGTTTTCCTGGTCAGGGGATCCCTAAAGTAGGAGTGGATATCTGCATAAAGTGGGAGATTAGTTCCAAAACAGGTAAAGAACACTGTATTAGAAGGTTCTCCTGCGGCTGTTCAATTCTAGGGATAAAATGACAATGGAACTTATCCTATACTGGAAACTCTGGGTGTTGGTGAGTGAGGAGTTCTGCATATAGTAGTCCAGATGCTTGAAACTTTGACACATATATTGATTTATATTTATTTAAAATAGCAAACAAGTGTAGAGCCTATGTGTTTGTATTTTTGGGGGTCACCTATTTTTCTTTAGGGCTTTAGAAAGATATTAGATTCAGACCAACTGGTCGTAAAAAGCACAGCTAAGGATGGAGCACTTACTATGCGGCAAGCTACTAATGATCCAACGCAGAGATGATTCAGTAACTAGCTGGACCTAAACTAATATTTAGAGCACTGAAGAAAGGGAAGCCCAAAAACCCCAAAACATGTTGGTTGTACTCTTGCTCATTTATTTTGAAAAAAAAAGCTAATAGATCCCTCACTGGTACAAGTATCTTGACTACTTTTTGTGGTTCTCCTCAAAGATGGACATTCGAACAGTAGTACTGTTTGCAATGAAATCTAGAACTGTGAATGAACTGTGCTATGATTGTACTATATCATATCATAATGAGGATACTGATTAGATAGTGAGAACTTTTAATTGCCTTAGAGTTCACAATTAAGGGACATTGGGAAGTCCATGTTTTGGTCTAAAAAAAATATCACAATTTTGGATTTCTATCGAGTCTGCCGAGTCCCTTAAAAGGAAAAAATAGGTGGGTTTATTTTATAATTTGTATTTATTATAGTCAGGTACTGTATATATGAAATATTGCATTGTTACTGCCTGTTAAAAAATATTTTTTATAGACAATAGCACATACTGATATGTACACACACACACACACACACACACACACACACACACGAGAATAGTTTAAAGCAGTACACAAAATCCTTAGCCAGTTTCTGGAAATCACATTATTCATAAGTTTGGGTATGGTAACTGTTAAACATAATTTCAAGAACAGCAAATGTAGTTATAAAGTAATACATTGGTGTTTGAAGCAAGGGTTCGGTCCTAATTAAGATGATGATGATGATGATATTTCCTGTGTCTAGGAAGTCAACATTTATAATGTGTGCTATAGTGACAAGATGGTTGGCAACTTCTCTCACCAATTTACCATAAATGTGGGAGAAGATTGGAATTATCATAAACCAACAGTTGTCACAACAACATCAACAAAATTCAGGTGTGACATATACATATATTTTCTATAAATCTAATTCAATATATAGAAAAAACGCAAAGGCATAACATTTTACTTTTAATAATAATGTTCTATATTTTTTTTCACAGGGATTTTGCTCTATGAAACAAGATTTCAATAAGACCATGGTGCAGGAATTTATTTTAATCGCATTCTCCAGCTTAAAGCAGCTACAGATATTACTGTTTCTCTTTGTTCTGGTGGCATACATCATCTGTGTTACAGGAAATATCATCATCATCGTCTTAATTAGGACTGAACCCTTGCTTCAAACACCAATGTATTATTTCATAACTATATTTGCTGTTCTTGAAATTATGTTTGTAACAGTTACCATGCCTAAGCTTATGAATAATTTGATTTCCAGAAATAAGAGGATCTCTATCATTGAATGTTTCACACAGCTGTTTGTTTTCAATGGGTTGGGTATGACAGAATGCTATTTGTTATTAGTTATGGCCATTGATAGGGACTTGGCTATTAACAGTCCTTTACACTATTCTGCTATAATGAGGAAGGAACTTTATACTACGTTAGCCATGGCACCATGGGTTGGTGGTTTTGCGATTTCTTCCTTGACTACTGGTTATACCTCCCAGCTGAAATTCTGTGGGTCAAATCAGATTAATCATTTCATCTGTGATTTGGCTCCACTTCAGAACTTGTCTTGCTCTGATACTTCCATGAGCAAATTATCCACCGTACTGGCAGCTATTCTCACTGCAATTTTCCCAATCTTTATTATCATAGCTTTATATGCTCACATTATTAACACCATCTTAAAAATCAAAGGTGCTGAAGGCAAACAAAAAGCCTTCTCTACCTGTTCCTCTCACTTTACTGTGGCCAGTCTTTTCTATGGAGCTGGTCTTGTTGTGTACATTAGACCTACTGGAGGGGAAAACGACAAATTTCTTGCTCTTATATACACGGTTCTCACACCACTTCTAAACCCTTTCATATATACTTTGAGGAACAGTGATGTGAAGACAGCGGTAAACAATTTAATACTAAAAAAAATAAATGTATTCAAACACCCATAGGGCCTGTCCATTGTTTACAATAAAAAAGCAACCTCAGTTATATAGTATAAATTTAGAACTAACATTATCTAGAGATTGTATGTAGGTGTTATACTCCTATAATTGCATTTTACGCTCTCTAATTTATTTTGGTGATTAATCAGTTTTTGGTCGTGTTGAAAACATTTAGGTGATCTGCAGGATAAACACGTTTTTCTGCACCAATTACTAAGATACAATGGGCTGCAAACAAGAACATAGCTTTTAAAGATGTGGAACTATCTTCCACAATTGGTGGTGTCAGCAGGAAGCATAGATATTTTAAAAAAACCTCTTAGATGGGTATCCTTAGTGAACATAATATACAGGGATGTGGGAAATGGTGTTGACATGAACATACACACAACACAGGTTGAAGTGGATGGATTGGTGTCTTTATTCAACCTTGCCAACTATGTAACCATGTAACACTTAAAGTTGCTAAACAACAAATGAGAGGGAACAGCGACCTAGTACATTACCATAACCCAATTTTATTAAAAGTATATAACAAGTGTATACTCAGAAACACATGTCATGTCCAAGCATATCTATAAATACAGATGAGGCACCTCCAAAATGCCCTGTAATCAGTGAATGGTATGGTAAGACCGCATAGCATCCAAAAAAAGTGCCTATGTTTCTTGTTAGATACTTTTAATAAAATTGAGTTATGGCAATGCACCAGGTCTGTGCGCCCTCTTCTTTGTTGTTTTGTAATTTGCCTAACAATACCCACAGTCCTGAGAAGGCAGCAAGACGGGTGTGCGATATACCAGCAAGAATAGCCAAGATCGTCCATTGTAAAATTAAGTACTACACCTGAGTGCAGAAGCTAAAGCTTTAGAAATAATTAAAGCTGATCTTCACCTTTTGATATACTTTACGTAGATCGTTTGCACCAGCTTGGCACAAATAAACTGTCCCTCACTAACCTGTGAGTCTGCTGGATGTACACTCGGTATGCTGTATATGGCCGCAGTTACATACAACATACCACATTGTGTTCCAGGAGCGAGCTGAGACTTCCATTTTCATACCCGGAACACAGTAGAGTCTATCACAGTGGACCTCAGCCATTCAGAGTAAGCAATGTATTATATGAATGTATACAAAGCTACCATTGATGGGTCAGAGAGGAGGGCTGATGATGTCACAATTTCTGACTTACTGCAGCTGCGAGTTTAATCACCGTACTGTGTTTGAAGTCTTCTGTAGATATCCACAGGTTTTACGCCTTAATTCATAAGAAACTCCCTCACCACCCACTGTTCCATGCATGCGCTAACACTTTTGTCTGCCATCTTGATTAATGGTCTCTGGACTGTCCTGCATCATATGTGCCACCTATCAGTAATAGGACACTCTTGTCACTTACTACAGCATTTAGTACTGCCATGCTAGCATCCCTTTTATCTGTAAAATTAAAATCCCTGTTTGACCGGAATGCCCCTAGTATTTCCATTGAGAGATTTGTATACATCTGGATCTCTGAAAATCAAACTAGATCAACTTCTGTATAACCAGCATGCCCATACATTGATGGAAATTCAGGCAGTGCATGCTGAACAAGCCAAATGGCGATCTATCTATGGCCAGCTTAAAGCGGAGTTCTATCCAAAAGTGGAAGCTCCACTTTTCAGCCTATGGATCCCTATGAGTAAGTCGGATATGACGAAACGAGTCAGGATGTGGCTGTGCGGCAATCGAAAGTGGTGTGCCCGGAACCGGAAGTGACACAGGAGCATCAGTGATCGAGTATCTGGCGGTGGAGAGAGCACTGGCTCAGTTTTTACTTATGCACATACCTAGTGCAACATATTTGGGCTTTTTATCTTTATTTATTTTTTAAGTGGTAGTCTATTTTTGGCAATAAAGAAGCTGCGTTTTGTACTGTACCATTGGGGATTTTTCTTGTTTTCTTTTAAGTGACCATTTATCTGAGTATGGAGTATTTAAGAGGAGGGAGGGACTCTTCTGTGCTACCCTAAGTACCCCCATATTGGATAACCATTATCACTTGAAAGGATTTCCTGCCTTTTTGGGGATAGGCAATTATGGAGAGTGGAGGAGAGGAAGCATATCGGCACTGATTGACCCTTCATCCCACTGAGAGATATTTATTGAGCTCTATTTTTGCCAACCATGAGAGTGGGTGAGTGTATACCTAATAGTGGGAACACAATTTTCTTTTCTCATGTGGTGGTTACTGAGTTTAAAAAATCATTTGGTGGAGAAGGATTGTTATTTGGACTTTACTTGGGACTATACACGTATTTTTAATTCTTTTTTAAATTTTATTTTTTTCACATATTCTTTCACTTATATATTACTGGATCACGTTTGAGTGTTTTATGTGTTATATTTGATATTTTTTGAAGTAGTAGCATTTTGTGTTTATTTGTTTATTTGTCAATTTGTGGTTTATATTCATCACTCATGTAGCGCAATTTTTAATACTTTTACATATTAGTATTATTCACTTAACTAAAAATTACCCGTTCAAAAGTATGCACACCCTTAGTTCTTAATACTGTGTATTGCCCGTTTTAGCATCAAGGACAGCATGCAGTCTTTTATAATAGTTGTCTATGAAGCCCTGAATTCTTGCAGGCGGTATAGCAAAGTCTTTGGTCATCTTGCACAAACAGCATGTTTGAGATCTCCCCAGAGTAGCTTGAGATCTCCCCAGAGTAGCTTGGTGATATCAAGGTCAGGAGATTTTGGTGGCCACTCCAGAACCTTTACAGTTTTCCGCTGTAACCACTGGAGGGTCAACTTGGTCTTGCGCTTAGGGTCATTGTCATGCTGGAAAGTTCAAGAGCATCCCATGCACATATTTCAGGCAGAAGAAAGCAAATTGTCTGCCGGTCTTTTCTGACAACATGTTGCATTCATCTTGCCATCAATTGTCATAAGATTCCCTGTGCCTTCAGACCTCACACACCCCCAACACATCAGTGAGCCACCACCATGCTTCACAGTGGGGAAGGTATTTTTGTTGCCATTGACCCCTCTCCAAACATAGCGCTTATGGTTGTGACCATAAAGCTCTATTTTGGTCTTGTCACTCCAGATTACAGTGTGTCAGAAGCTGTGAAGTGTGTCAAGGTTTTGTCTGACATATTGTAACCAGGCTTTTTTGTGGCATTGGTGTAGTAAAGGCTTCTTTCTGGCAACTTGAAAATGCAGCTATTGTTTGTTCAAGTATCAATGTATTGTGCTCCTTGGAACAACACCATCTTTTCCAGAACAGCCAGTATTTCTCCTGAGGCTTCCTGTGGGTTTTTCTTTGTATCCGGAACAATTCTTCTGGCAGGTGTGGTTGCAATCCTTCTTGGTCTACCTGACCTTGGTTTGGTATCAAGAGATCCCAGAATTTTCCACTTCTTAATACAGTAAGTGATTGAACAGTACTGACTGGCATATTATTCAAGGCTTTGCATATATTTTTAAAACCTTTTCCATCTTTATAAAGTTATATTATCTTGTTTAGCAAATCTTTTGACAATTCTTTCTGCTCCCCATGGCTCAGTATCTAGCCTGCTCAGTGCATCCATGTGAGAGCTAACAAAAACATTGACTATTTAAACACAGACACGAATTGCAATTTAAAAAGCCACAGATGTGGGAAATTAACCTTGAATTGCCCTTTTAACCTTTGTGTGTCACCTTGTTTGTTTGTACCAAGGCCAAACATTCCAGGGTATGTAAACTTTTGATCAAGGCCATTTGTGTGATTTCTGTTATCATTATGATTTCAAAAAGGAACCAAACAAATAGCTTCATATTTACCACTATACCTAATTAAAGATAGCTTTTTGTCATGATCAGTCATATTTTCAATATCAATGCCACAATTTCATGATTTCTGCAAGGGTGTGCAAACTTTTGAGCACAACTGTATGGCACAGGGGCGGACTGACCATTTGGAAACTTGGGAAGTGCCCGAGGGCCCGGGGTCAGTAGGGGGCCCCATGAGATGCCCCTGGTACCTTTTTCATAGGCTTTTTTGAGTTTGGGCAAGGACACAGAGGCCCCATGAACCCCAATTGCCCGGGGGCCCCATGAGTTGTCAGTCCGCCCCTGATATGGCATGTAAATATCCTTACCAGTGTAGGTCACCATAGCCTTGTGTCTACTGAGCTATTCTTTTTTTGGATGGGAGGTCAAGGTATATCCCATAGAAAGGACAGCACTGACTCTCCCGATAGGCAATGCCCACATGTAGGTTGGGTCTCCTGCAGGGGAAGCAAGTACTTCACCAAGAAAAATAAACTACCAACCTCCCAGAAAGACAACAACATTACGAACCAGAGGCAGTTGCTTTTATGACAAGTGCAGCGTTAGAAATTAGTAGGATTCTATTAGTGACACTGCTGTAAATAATCACCTGCATCATGGGGCATACTTGCCTGACAACGTGTATGTTTTTTTCAGAATTCTAGATATACAGTAACTTAACAAGAAACCTATTTTAAAAAACAGGAAGGACTTTAACGTGCCAAGAAAGAGACATCAATTTTACAATCAAATTGCACACTTTATTATACAATGAGAAAAATAAAAATGGTGAAGAATAGAAATTAGTAGGAACAATCCCCTTAAAGTGGAAATTTACCCATAACAACTTAAAATAATGTGCCTTAGCATGAAGCATACATTACACATTAATTTGCAGCACACACTAATTCTAGTACCATAATTGCCTCCAGCATTTTTCCTGTTTCTTCTTGCTGGAGGCTGCCATTTTGCTGAATCCCACAGCCCTGAGCAGAAGTATATTTTTAGACAGATCGGCCTCTACAAACTCAGCACAGTGTAAAAAAATAGAAATCAATGGAGCATGTGCAGAGTAGGCTGAGAAAGTGTATTACTGGATTTTAAATGGTATAAGCACTTATTTTGTATGTTTTACATAGCTATACCTACAAAATGGGCCAGCCCAAAGTGATCTAGCAAGACTTAATTTTCTGACTAAAGTTCCACTTTAAATCAATTCAAGGCATCTTTGCATTATTAATCAGATGTTGTTATAAGTGGTGGTTTCAACATGTTTCACCAATTGCTTCTTCAGGAAACACAATATTAAGCTGCACTGCATAGAAAGAGATATCTGTACAATAGCATATGTAGATAAATCTTTCTATTTCTAATTTTGCATATGCCTAATCTATCATTATCTGTCAGATTAACAGTTAAAATACATATATACAAGCTGTCTTACTTCACAAAAGATTTGACATTCTGTTCAGCCATTTTTGGGACTTGAGAGAGTGCCAGACAAAGCTATTCGTAGACTTCTAGTGCAGCTAAGCAGGACAGATTGGGCTGGGAATGCAACTGGAATTAATTTTGATTTAGGTTGGATGAAAGTACTTATTTCCCTTTACCATAAAAGAAGACCGATAAACATGGTTAAAATCTGCTCTTCTTTCTATTATTTAATACCCTATGCCATATCTACAGTATGCATGTAAAGATGTCTCTGTAGTTATTTGTACTATAAGCATTTTTTGTAGGTATCAATAAAATTACTGCACACCAGCGAGAACAAAAAAAAATAAACCTTGATAACTGCAAAACAAGAATAAAATAATCTGTAGACTTGTAAACAGGTTAGAATTTGCTAGTTAGGTGCTGTCCCAGAAGGGAAGGCTAGGGTTAGCTTGGTTCCTGTCATGTTGGTTTTGGTGGGATCTTTGGGTCTGACCCAAGGCCCTAAGGGTCTTAGCTCCGACTTCCTGTCCTTGGTCCTGCTGCTGGTCCAGCAGCTTAATAACCACCAAGGAAGCCTAAAGATGTGGGAACCGCTTCACCCCAAATATTCCAATCACTGGAGCCTGTCATTCATGGACCTCACCTCACCTCTGCAGGTATGCTGGGACAGCACATAACCTGGTTAGGTTTAGGGACTAGGGACTTAGAAAAATAGCTGTTATCTGGAATCATTGGAACTGTGATGTCTGTTGTGTTGGACTTTGTACCATTTACACTTTATTCAGTAAAGTGTTGAAACTTTGCCACCTGCCTAGTCTGAAGTTACTCAAAGGGGTGTAATAGAAGTAACAACTTTATACCTAGTCTACAGCTTCAGTCATATGCTAAAGAGTCACTATAGTGCAAGTTATACTATCACGTACCTGGTGATGGAGGCCAATGGAGAAAGGGCTTGACTCCCCTGAGTGGGACAGCGGGAGTCAGGCCAAAGTCACACTGGTCGCCTGTAGGAGTGCTGGTTGGTGGTCCACTCAGAAGCACAGCTGGTGCACGGAGATAGGTCTGCAGACAGGAGGCACCTGTGCGTGGTATGCAAGTCCTTCCAGGATTTAGATGTTTACTGGGTAGTCAGTTCAAGCCAAGGTCAGGTACCAGGTGGGAATCAGAGCAGACATAGTCAGATGGGATAGCCGAGGTCATACACAGAGGAGCGAGAGAGAGAGTATCCGTAAGCCAAGCCGAGGTCAGATCAGGGGTAAATCAGAGTAGACAGGTCCAGGAGCAAGCCGAGTCGGTATCAGGAAATTACAGATCACAATCATAGGAAACAGGGCACAGGAGCTAGAGTTCATCCAGCAACTTGAGGAAATAATGAGCCTCCTTATAAAGGCCGTCTGGCACCAAACTGAGGCTGATGCGTGCTTCTGCGGCCATGCAGGGCACTGGCAGAAATGCCAGATCTTTCATAACTTCTGCCGTGGACAGGACCATGACATATACATGCGGTTGCCGTGAGCAATGAAGATACAGTCAGCAAGCAACATGCCTCAGGAGTGTACCTATTGTAGGTAGAATTGCTTCTTGCTTTGGGTGAGACGTGGTGAGGAACTTCTGGTACGCGGTGACATCATTTCCGGCGTGGGCAGCATTTTAGTACACCTTTTACTACCCATGCAGTACACCCATAGCATGAGGTGAAAAGCTGTCATTATATGGAGCAAATGTGAGTGGGCAATCATTATTTTTGCAAATGTTTTATACATATTAAACATGATTACACTATGGAGGATCTTTTTGCTTTATTGATATGATCTTTTATGGGAGAGTGAGCGGTATTGCTGTTACCTGTGTCTGGAGGAGGTCTTAAAGGAAAGGAGTAAGTGCCACCATTGATGGGATCCAGTGAGGACACTGTCCTGTGACGAACCAATACCTGTAAGGATCGAGGTGTGATCCAAAAGCGAGCTGGCCCTTGTGGTCACTGTAAGGAGGTGAGGGGGCATTTTGGCCACTTGAGGATTACACTATTGCTGTGACCACGCATACACTGCAACATTTGCACAAATTCAATGTTGGAGCACGTGTATATGTTTTCAGCAATTTTGGACATTTTTGTATATATATTTTTGTGCGTTTATGAACAACTATTTACACGTTTTTCTATGTGGACATTTGGATATGATTAAGTGTGGTTTTGTGGCACTTCTGACTTTTTGTATGGGTTTATATCCCCATAGCAGGGGATTCACTTTTACTTATTTGCACCATTGTTTTTGAGAGTGTTTGATCACTCAGTTGTGGATAAGGGGGATAGTGGTATTTTTCACCAATCTATAGGATTTATTCTTTTTTTACATTATCACTGTATAATATTTCACCATTAGATCCTGGAAGGATCATATCACTATATATATATATATATATATATATATATTTTTTTTTTTTTAAATTATTTTACATTTGTATGTTGGATATATTTATTGTGTTATTAGCGCGACACTATATAAGTAATTTTCTACATCCTGTAGAGAGGTGTAGAAATTAAAGTGCAGGCTGGAGTCCCTGCTATGTGTACGGCGGGATTGCATATTGCTACCCGGACTAGTAGTGGGAAACTGGCTGCAGTCAGGGTTTGGCACAGTCCACCTAATTATAAGCTACAGTGAGAAGATGTACATTTACACAGGGACCTGAAAGCTAACTGTTGTGCAAGTGTTGATGGTGTACTTTCATCTCAAAAAGTGGAAGCCTGTCTTAAGGTCAAGTATTTCCTGAAAGCACATCAGGTACCCCATTTGTGTGAAGTAGAGAGAAAGCCACCCTGTACAAGGTTGCCTAGTGTAGCTCAGAAGAACTAACCCAGGGGTAGGCCTCTCATGTGACCCTTGCTTGGAATCCAATGAGGAGTGAAACATGGAGGACATGACAAACAATCACCACTGTACCCCTCTTACAGACTTAACTTTGATCACTTATATACAAAATATAATAAAAGAAGCCCCCCCCCTTAACTAATATACATATGAATATGAAACTTCATTCAAAAGAAAGGTAAAGGGATCCAAAAAAGACTCCACTAAACCAAAGTGAAGCATACTAAAACCAGTACAGTGCATAAAAACAATGGCTTCTGTCATAAAGAAATAATTTACTGACTAATTCACTCACTATTGAGGAATGAGGAGTAGACACTATAGAATGTCCTATTCTGCTTGAAGCCAAAATGCTTTTTTAAGCATTCTCTATTGTGCCTAAAGCCAGAAATGTAGGGAATATACAAAAAATTGAGTTGTCACTAGCACAAAAATAGAGAAGGTAGGAGTTATGGAGGGTGATAAGGAGTTTCCCATGTTACAAAGAACCATTGGCAGTTAGAGTACTGATTGTACTACTAAAAAAAGATATGCAAAATACAAGTGCATAATGTGACAATGAATTGAAGTGTAACTACACTGCATCTGAGCACTACAAACCAAAAACACTATTTAATTATTTTTTTAATATTCAAAGCAAACTCACCCATGTCTCCATGCTTTATTCACCCCTAAATCACCCCTAGAATTTCTGCCCATGGACATCCTGAGTAAGGGCAGATGATTAATGTAGTATTTACTTCCTGGAATCCATCTACCCTTATCTCAGGCATGCAGACAGGAGAGTGTGCTTAGCTCCCTCCTAAAACCCATCCTCCCCTCCTGAATACAGAAAATGAGGTTCTGCTTTAAAGTTTTTATTTACCAATACCAGAAGTCTGCCAAGCAAAATAGGAGAGATGGAAGCATTGGTGCATGAAGAAAACTATGATTTAACTGGTATTACTGAATCTTGGCTTCATTCTTCACATGGCTTGGCAATTATTATTCCTGGCTATGTTCTCTTTCAAAGAGGCAGGGTAAAATGAAAAGCTGGCAGTGTCTATCTCTACACGAGAAGTGATCTCAAAGCAAGCGGACCTTGAGGAGGTGGAGGCTCAGCTGTTTACACAGCTATAAAGGGCTGGGACAGCTATGAAAATGGTGGTTTTAAATACCTTGAAACTGATTGGAAAAAAACACCACTGGAAAAGTAAAGGACAGAAAAAAATACTTAATTTTAGGAGAGCAAATTTTCCAAAGCTGAGGGCTGCTCCCCAAGATTTAGACTGAAAGGTAATGTTGACAATAAATAACAAAGAAAAGAAACGGGGATGCTTCAAATCAACTGTATATGAACACACTGCAAAATATATTCCCATGGGCAATACGTTTAAAAAGCTAGAAATAATGCCTATGTGGCTCAGGTCCAAACTTAAAATAGTTACTTTATGAATAAGAAGGAAAGAGCATTTAAAAAACTTACATAAAAATAAAGGATCATCATCATTTGAGGATCATCATCATTTGAAAGTTATAAGAAATGCAACCCGATATGTAAAAAGGAAATTAAAGCTACAAAAATGTAAAACAAATGACGGGTTGCAAAACAGAGTAGGACAAACCTCCAGAAATAATGTTCAAGTCTGAGAATGTAAGCCCTTTGGCCCTTTACAAGATAATTTTGACTTGGTGAACAAGGACAAAGAAAGGCAAATTTGTTAAATACCTTCTTCAGCTCTGTGTATACAAAGGAAAATGGGGAAGCTTATGTCCTTAACCACTTGCCGCCCTGCCACTGCATATATACGTGTGCAGGGCGGCACTGGGGTGCAAAAGCACGTTTTAAAACGGGCTCCGCGCTCCCAACGTTTTCGCCGGCAGAAGGCGGGTGTGCGCGCTCCCGTCGACCCGCAGGTGACACCATTTGATCCCGGAGGGATCAATCATTTGATTTCAGCCAGTGATGTCTGGCTGAAATCAAATGATCGGTCCCTGTCCTATCCTGTGTTGACATTTACACAGGACAGGATATGATGTCATTCTTCTCTGCCTGGACACATTGCGTTCCAGACAGAGAAGAAGACATACAAACAGTGAGTAAAACAGCACATACCCACAGTTAGAATACACATAGGACACATTTAACCCCCTGATCACCACCCCCCAGTTAACCCCTTCACTGCCCTGTCACCAGTGTCACTGATCAGTGAACCGATTTTTACTGATCACTGTATCAGTGTCGCTGGCGACTTCCGATAGTGTTAGCGCCCATCCCAGATAGCACCAGTTTGCCCGCCAGTACACCAGTAATCCCGTTTAACCCCTTAATCCCCCCCCAGTTAACCCCTTCACTGCCCTGTCACCAGTGTCACTGATCAGTGAACCGATTTTTACTGATCACTGTATCAGTGTCGCTGGCGACTTCCGATAGTGTTAGCGCTGCTCCCAGATAGCACCAGATTGCCCGCTAATACACCAGTAATCCCGTCTAACCCCTTAATCCCCCCCCCCGAGTTAACCCCTTCACTGCCCTGTCACCAGTGTCACTGATCAGTGAACAGATTTTTACTGATCACTGTATCAGTGTCGCTGGCGACTTCCAATAGTGTTAGCACCCCTCCCGGATAGCGCCAGTTTGCCCGCCAGTACACCAGTAATCTCATTTAACTCCTTGATCCCCCACCCCCCCCCCCAGTTAACCCCTTCACTGACCTGTCACCAGTGTCATTGATTACAGTGAACAGATTTTTACTGATCACTGTATCAGTGTCACTGGTGACTTCCGATAGTGTTAGCGCCCCTCCCAGATAGCGCCAGTTTGCCCGCTAATGCCCGGGATTTTTTTTACCAAAAACATGTAGCAGAATACATTTTGGCTTAAATTTATGACTAACTTTGAGTTTACGATATATTTTTTATAGCTGAAAATAGAAAATATAGTTTTTTTTCAAAATTTTCGTATTTTTTTGTTTAGAGCACAAAAAATAAAAAGCGTACAGGTGATAAAATACCACCAAAAGATAGCTCTATTTGTGTGAAAAAAAGAACGTAAATTTTGTTTGGGAGCAGCATTGCATGACCGCGCAATTATCATTTGAATTAGTGCAGTGCTATATAGCAAAAAAAGGCATAAATTACAGTATCTATACCATAGTTTGTAGACGCTATAACTTTCACACAAAGCAATCAATATACACTTATTGGGATTTTGTTTACCAAAAACATGTAGCAGAATACATTTTGGCTTAAATTTATGACTAACTTTGAGTTTACGATATATTTTTTATAGCTGAAAGTAGAAAATATTGCTTTTTTTCAAAATTTTCGTGTTTTTTTTGTTTATAGCGCAAAAAATAAAAAGCGCACAGGTGATCAAATACCATCAAAAGAAAGCTCTATTTGTGTGATAAAAAGGACGTAAATTTAGTTTGGGTACAGCATTGCATGACCGCATTCATATCATTTGAATTAGTGCAGCGCCAAACAGCAAAAAAAGGCCTGGTCATTAAGGGGGGTAAATCCTCAGGAGCTCAAGTGGTTAATGGGGATAATGTTGACATAGTCCCAATGAACCATTATGGCTAAAATATGGCATGGTCAAGAAACACATAAAAAGACAAAATAAAGGTGAACAAGCACCTGGAGCAGATGGCTTACATTCTTGAGTTCTCAAAGATATTTTACTCTTTCTAAGCCACTGTCTCTGGTTTCTAGAGACTCTTTAATGACTGGCATAGTACCACTGGATTGGCGTTTTGCTAGAAAAAAAGTATTTTAAGCAATAGTGAGCGTGGACTCAGGATATACTGAAGTTGCCAAACAAATCTTATTTCTTAGGAAGTAACCAAAAACGTAGACAAGGGAGTGGCTGTGAACATAGTATACTTGGATTTTGCAAAAACATTTGGCCCAGTTCGCCACACATGTACAATGTGTAACGTAAAGTCTATATGTGTAGAACATTCAGTTTGTAAATGGTTAGGAACTGGCTAAAAGTTTTGACCGTATTAAGAGAGGAACAATTAATAATTCACTCTCCGAATGGTCTAAGGTTTTTAATGGTGTATCCCAAAGTTCAGTGTTGGGACCCTTACTTTTTAACATATTTATAAATGATGTCAGGTCTGGGATAAAAAGCGCCATTTCAGTGTTTGCAGATGACACCAAGCTAGTGGAATAACATCTTAACAAATCAGGGTTGCTGTGACCCAGCTGAAGCTTAGTAGAAGTTGGGTGATACAAGACAATGACCGCAAGCATTGAGGTAAATTCACAACAGACTGGCTTCAGAAAAATAAAATGCAGCACTGGTTAAAGTTTGTAGAAAGGGGATTTAAGTGACTTTGAATGTGGCAAGGTTGTTGGTGCCAGACGGACTGCTCTGAGTATTTAAAAAACTGCTGATCTACTGATCTACTGGGATTTTCACACACAACCATCTCTAGGGTTTACAGGGAATGGTCCAAAAAAAGTGAGTGGCAGTTGTGTGGACAAAAAATACCTTCTTGAAGTCAGAAGCTAAAGGAGAATGGGCAGACTGGTTGCTGCACCATTCAGATGGTAGGGTAACATTTGGCGTAAACAAGATGAAAACATGGATCTGTCCTGCCTTGTATCAATGGTTCAGGCTGATGGTGGTGTAATGGTGTGAGGGATATTTTCTTGGCACTAGCAAAGTGTACCTAATAAAGTGGCTGGTGAGTGTATATGACAGTAATTTACTTGCCATAATAATTTATAAAGGTCCAATTTAAAATGAATGTGGTCCTATTGAAATTTAACTAAATCTTGCAATCAAATTGCTAGCAATATAAAAATAACTTTTTTTCCACTTGCAACATACATATGTATTGGCATGCATTAATCAAGACAACATATTTTGTCTCTGACAATGACTCTAAACAAAACATGTTTTCTCAACTATCCCCAACTCTAAAGGGAAATCAATCAATGTTGCCATTTACTTGCTTGTGTTTCCTACAAATTGCATGTTTTAGATTCATGTCTCAAGTGAAAACATAATTGGTCTTATAGTGGTCCCTTGTGCAATAAGTCTTCAGGGCCCTTCTCAGTTTGTGTTCAAATATATGTATGTATTGTTATATAAACTGTATATATGCGTGCAAACATTAAATTCACATGTAACTTCCAAATACATTCTTCCTGATATTAAATTAATTGTCATTGTCATCATATGTTCTTTAATCACAATTCTGCTTTATACAGACTATGGGTGATACTGTTCCAGTAAGTATAACCTGCTTTACACACTTTACATTGACATACATTATATTAATACTAATAGTAACCTATGGTTTACTATAATGGTTCACATATTGGATCCATCCATCTCCATCCATCTCCCACGCTTGATTTCCGTTGGTTTGATTTCCTGGTCAGGGGAGCCCTAAAGTAGGAGTGGATATCTGGATAAAGTGGGAGATTAGTTCCAAAACAGGTAAAGAACACTGTATTAGAAGATTCTCCTGCGGCTGTTCAATTCGAGGGATAAAATGACAATGGAACCTATCCTATACTGGAAACTCTGGGTGTTGGTGAGTGAGGAGTTCTGCATAAAGTAGTCCAGATGCTTGCAACTTTGACACATCTATTGATTTATATTTATTTAAAACAGCAAACAATTGTACAGTCTATGTGTTTGTATTTGTGGGGGTCGCCTATTTTTCTTTAGGGCTTTAGATAGATATTAGACTTGGTGTTAAAAAGCACAGCTAAGGATGGAGCACTTACTATGCGGCAAGCTAATAATGATCCAAAGCAGAGATGATTCAGTAACTAACTGGACCTAAACTAATATTTAGAGCACTGAAGTAAGGGAAGCCCAAAAAACCCAAAACATGTTGGTTGTACCCTTGCTCATTTATTTTGAAAAAAAAAAAAAAAAACTAATAGATCCCTCACTGGTACAAGTATCTTGACTAGTTTTTGTGGTTCTCCTCACAGATGGACATTCAAACAGATGTAGTACTTTTGCAATGAAATCTAGAACTGTGAATGAACTGTGCTATGATTGTACTATATCATATGATGATGAGGGTACTGATTAGATAGTGAGAACTTTTAATTGTCTTAGAGTTCACAATTTAGGGACATTGGGAAGTCCATGTTTTGGTCTGAATATCACAATTTTGGATTTCTATCGAGTCTGCGGAGCCCCTTAAAAGGAAAATTAGGTGGTTTTAGTATATACAGTAATTTGTATTTATTATAGTCAGGTACTGTATATATGAAATATTTCATTGTTATTGCCTGTTAAAAAATATTTTTTATAGACAATAGCACATACTGATATGTACACACACACAGGACAATAGTTTAAAGCAGTACACAAAATCCTTAGCCAGTTTCTGGAGATCAAATTATTCATAAGTTTGGGTATGGTAACTGTTAAATATAATTTCAAGAACAGAAAATGAAGTTATGAAATAATACATTGGTGTTTGAAGCAAGGGTTCAGTCCTAATTAAGATGTTGATGATGATATTTCCTGTGTCTAAGAAGTAAAATTTTATAATGTGTGCTATAGTGACAAGATGGTTGGCCCATTCTCACATAACTCTCACCAATTTACCATAAATGTGGGAGAAGATTGGAATTATCATAAACCAACAGTTGTCACAACAACATCAACAAAATTCAGGTGTGACATATACATATATTTTTGTAGGGAACGGTTATTTATACACTAGTTGTGGTTTGTTTACATCCATATACAGCCACTACCATAGAGGTCCCATTACAGACAAGTCCCTAGGTGTGCTTCCTGCCCCTACAAGGTCAAGAAACCCCAGGATGTTATATAGTTTGTTTTCCAGGAAGTATCAGGCAGAGGGTGCCAGCCTGCCATGTGCTATGTATCTGGGGAGAACTGTATGGGGATTCTGTGAGTAATGATCCAGATTAACAAGGCTGCTATCTATCTAGTTGTTACTGAAGCAGATTAGGTCTGCCTCTGTTATATTTCAACTTCTGTATAGGAACCCTAATATCTCTGTAAGAGAGAGATTTGTGGTTCATTATCATTATTCTATTTACACACTGCAGAATCCTTATAGTTGTCTATATATATACATATATATATATATATATATATATATATATATATATATAGATCTGTGTTTTCACCTGCATAAGACTGTCAGGTGAACTTTCTGTTAATTGCAGTGTATCTTTGCAGCCTCTTTGCTTAAAGCCATAACATCCTTATTGGTCTGGATCTCCCTTTAGCTAGGATTAACATAGGGAGCGTTGGATAGACTATGCTAGAGGTAGGTTAGGCATCCGACGGCCACTTAGACAGATAGAGGCCCGGTTGCAGTGACAGCCCAGTTTAGGGATAGGGACTAAGAGTAAGGATAGATAGGGCATTTTATCCTTTTAGGTGATGCATCGCTGATCTTCAGACAAGCAGTGCAATCATCCGCATGTTACTTGGACGCCATCACAGCATCTAAAGTGGAAGCGTGCATCTTATTGACTCTCACCTCTCCAGGGACCCCTGCAACCGGACAACACTATAACCCATGGTTTGAGGTATTCTGTATACTACATGCACATATACCCGGGTATAATTGCAACCTCCCAATTTATGGTAAATTGTAATTCCTGAATGTTATTCTTATGCATCCTGTGTTATGTGGCTGCTTTATATAAACTTTGCATTAATCTCATACAGGTGTGGTGACATGTTTTCATGTTAGAAATATAAGCTGGGTGCATTAATACTGGTATGTATAGTTACTTTAAGTTGTCTACCTGTTACATTCCTAGGAAGGGGTGAGTCTCCTCAATTGCAGGATCCCTATTCTAGGTGGAGGCACTGCCATTTGTATTATCACAACCCCCTCTTCCATATCAGGATTGACTACTCATATACAGGTTAGCGCCATAGCTTGTTTGGTGTGGGCCATTTCACATAACCCCCCCCCAAAACAGGGCTACATTTTCTATAAATCTAATTCAATATATGGAAAGAACCCAAAGGCTTAACATTTTACTTTTAATAATAATGTTCTATATTGTTTTCCACAGCGGTTCTGCTCTACGAAACAAGATTTCAATAAGACCATGGTGCAGGAATTTATTTTAATCGCATTCTCCAGCTTAAAGCAGCTACAGATATTACTGTTTCTCTTTGTTCTGGTGGCATACATCATCTGTGTTACAGGAAATATCATCATCATCGTCTTAATTAGGACTGAACCCTTGCTTCAAACACCAATGTATTTTTTCATAAGTACATTTGCTGTTCTTGAAATTATGTTTGTGACAGTTTCTATACCAAAGCTTCTGGATAATTTGATTTCAGGAAATAAGAGGATCTCTATCATTGAATGTTTCACACAGTTGTTTGTTTTCAATGGGTTGGGTATGACAGAATGCTATTTGTTAGTAGTTATGGCCATTGATAGGGACTTAGCTATTAACAGTCCTTTGCACTATTCTGCTATAATGAGGAAGGAACTTTATACTACATTAGCCATGGCACCATGGGTTGGTGGTTTTGCAATATCTTCCTTGACTACTGGTTATACCTCCCAGCTTAAATTCTGTGGATCAAATCAGATTAATCATTTCATCTGTGATGTGGCTCCACTTCAGAACTTGTCTTGCTCTGATGCTTCCATGAGCAAATTATCCACAGTAGTGGCAGCTATTCTCACTGCAATTTTCCCAGTCTTTATTATCATAGCTTTATATGCTCACATTATTAACACCATCTTAAAAATCAAAGGCGCTGAAGGCAAACAAAAAGCCTTCTCTACCTGTTCCTCTCACCTTATTGTGGCCAGTCTTTTCTATGGAGCAGGTCTTGTTGTGTACATTAGACCTACTGGAGGGGAAAACGACAAATTTCTTGCTCTTATATACACGGTTCTCACTCCACTCCTAAACCCTTTCATATATACTTTGAGGAACAATGATGTGAAGACAGCGGTAAACAATTTAATACTAAAAAAAATAAATGTATTCAAACATCCATAGGGCCTGTCCATTGTTTACAATAAAAAAGAAACCTCAGTTATACAGTATCAATTTAGAACCAACATTATCTAGATTGTATGTAGGTGTTATACTCCTATAATTGCAGTTTAATCTCTATAATTTATTTTGGTGATTCATTAGTTTTTGATGGTGTTAGTAATTGGTGTGGAAAAACATGTGTTGATCCCACAGATCACCTAAATGTTTCTAAGATACAATGGGCTGCAAACAAAAACATAGCTTTTAAAGATGTGGAACTCCCTTCCACAATCGGTGGTGTCAGCAGGAAGCATAGATATTTAAAAAAAAATCTTACATGGATATCTTAGTGAACATAGTATATAGGGATGTGGGAAATGGTTTTGACATGAACATACACACAACACAGGTTGAGCTGCATGGACTGGTTTCTTTATTCAACCTTACCAATTATGTAACCATGTAACACTTAAAGTTGCAAAACAATAAATGAGAGGGCACAACAACCTAGTGCACTAGCATAACTCAATTTTATTAAAAGTATGTAACAAGTGTATACTCACAAACACATGTCATGTCCAAGCATATCTATAAATACAGATCAACCGCCTCCAAAATCCCCTGTAATCAGTGAATGGTATGGTAAGACCTCATAGCATTCAAAAAATGTTCCTATGTTTCTTATTAGATACTTTTAATAAAATGGAGTTATGGCAATGCACCGGGTCTGTGCGCCCTCTCCTTTGTTGTTTTTAAATTTGCCTAACAATACCCACAGTCCTGAGAATGCAGCAAGACGGGTGTGTGATATACAGTAACAGCAAGAATAGTCAGGATAGTCCATTTTATAATTAAGTACTACACCTGAGTGCAGAAGCTCAAGCTTTAGAAATAATTAAAGCTGATCCCCACCTTTTGATATACTTTACATAGTTTGTTTGCTCCAGCTTGGCCCAAATAAATTGTCCCTCACTAACCTGTGAGTCTGCTGGATGTACACTCGGTATGCTGTATATAGCCGTAGTTACATACAGCATAACGCACAGTGTTCCAGGAGCGAGCTAAAACTTCCAATCTCATACCCGGAACACAGTAGAGTCTATCACAGCAGCGCTCAAGCTAAGCAATGTATTTTATGAATGTATACACAGCTTCCTTTGATTGGTCAGAGAGGCAGGCTGATGATGTCACAATCTCTGACTCAGCCAATCAGAGAAAGCTTTGTATTCATTGCTAGAATACATCACTCACTCTGAATGGCTAAGCGCAGCTGTGATAGACTCTACTGGAAGTCTCTGCTCACTCCTGGAACACAGGGAGGCAGGGGCAAACTGGCAACTCATGGGGCCCCCGGGCAATAGGAGATCATGGGGCCAGTTTCCTTGCCCAAACTCAAAAAAGCCTATGAAAAAAGGTACCAGGGGCATTTCCTGGGGCCCCCTACTGACCCCGGGCCCTCGGGCAGTGCCCAAGTTTCCAAATGGTCAGTCTGCCCCTGCAGGGAGGTATGCTGTATGAAGCCACAGCTGCATAAAGTTGTGATACGAGTGTGACAAGTTTGCATAGAATGAGTGTATAGATTATAATTGAACACTTGGTTTCTCTGTTACGGGGATAACAGGTTATTACAGGTCTTGGTTTTGCACTGTTACAGGAATAACAGGTTATTACAGTTCAGACTTGTTTGTGCAGAAGTGGATGAAACTGGTTTTATCTGGAATTATGACTCATTGTCATGAGCTAGGGCACACCTTGAAAACAGGCAACTGAGCATGAACACACGCCGTGTTCACGTGCTGGAATTTAGACACTGCGCATATACACGCGTGAAATAACAATTTTATCTTAAGAAGGGGAGATTTCTGAGGAGAAAACGGGACTTTATCTTGGAGCAACCGACATGTCTTGCGGTGTTTTCCCGGTTTCCTCCTCGCTGATTGCTAGAAGTCCCCCAATCGAGGCGACTAGTGATGCTACAATATCCGGTGATGTATTGATGCTTACTCTTTATGATTTATTCTATATATGATTAGCTATAACCTGTAAATAGGGAATATTAATTATCAATAAATTTACTTTTTTGTTTTACCTCAAAGGACTTAGTCTTTGTCTATTTAGTATGATAGTGAGTGAGCTGTAGACTTAATTTTGAGCAGGTAAAACAACAGTTTATTGCACACATCCAGCAGCCTCACAGGTTAGTGAGGGACAAGCTGGCCCAAACAAACTATGTCACTGATGGATGTACGGCCATCTTTGAAATGTTAACACTATTCAACTGTCTTACTGCAGCTGCGAGTCTAATCACTGTAGGCTTCTGTAGATATCCGCGGGTTTTATGCCTTAATTCACAAGAAACTCCCTCACCACACCGCACGTGCTAACACTTTTGTCTGCCATCTTGATTAATGGTCTCTGGACTGGTCCGTGGCATGTGTGCCGCCTATCAGTAATAGAACACACTTGTCACTTACTACGGCGTTTAGTACTGCCATGCTAGCATCCCTTTTATCTGTAAAATTAGAAGTCCCTGTTTGACATGGGACGCCCCTAGTATTTCCATTGAGAGATTTGTATACATCGGAATCTCTGAAAATCAAATTTTCGCCCAAAAATTGATTCGTAACTAAATGCACGTCGGGAGGTAAATCAGTAGATCAACTTCTGTACAACCACCCTGCCCATATATTGATGGAAATTCAGCCAGTGTGTGCTGAACAAGCCAAATTTTAATCCATCTATAGCCAGCTTACAGCGGAGTTCTACGCAAAAGTGGAAGCTCCACTTTTCTGTCTCCTCCCCCACTCCACTGCCACATTTGGCACCTTTTGGGGGGAGCAGGTATCTGGGTTTGACAGGAACCCTCTCCCACTTCCAGCTGAGTATAACTATATTCCCGTCGTGCACATTCCTGGAAGTATGGCTCATCAATAAAGGGTGCTGTAGAGACTACCAGCTGAGACTGGAAACATTATAGTCAACCGTACATATTCCCCAGCACACCATGGATCTTGATATGTTGCAAAAATATTTTTATCAAAAACCTTTTTGGACCATATTGAGATCAGTGGTGTGCTGGCGAAAATATACGTTTGCCCACTTCCGGCTGAGTTCGAAGCGGGGAACTGAGCCAGAAGTTCAGCACCCACACAGAGGACTGCAGCCCATTCACAAAGCACAGCGCATTTCACTCATGTGAGGCTTCACTGCCTGTTTCCCTTACTCAAGATGGCGGTGCCAGCACCCGACAGCCGATTGAAGAATCAGCTCGGGGTGAGGACACCGCTGGATTCATGGACAGATAAATGCCCTACTATTAGCAGCTACAAATACTGTGGTTGTTGACTTTTCACTTTTAATTTTTTTTTTGGGAGGTGGCGGGGGCTGGAACTTTGCTTTAAGAGGTGCAGACCAGAATGAAGTGCCTGAAAAATACAACAAAAATAATCATAACAGAGAAGGCTGAGATTGGTTTTGCACAATACAAGACTAATATATTTTTAGTTGCTAAGGAATGACATTTTAAAAATTCTGTAAAGTTTTTGCTGTCTATGTCCTGCGGTAAACATTGTAACAGAAAGTACGGGGTGAGAAGTTAACAGCTTTCACCAGAACAGGTGAATAGACAAGAAATCTTAGAATGCAGATACTTCTCTCTGTGGCAGCTAAGGACTATTTTGAATGGGTGTCAATGTTTACTGCCCTCTGAATTGTGACCTGCAGTGGAATGCTTTTCAGAGGGCAGTAGAGCAGTGGCTGCCAGGCAATCAGGAGGCAATCATGCCACCTTGCAGAGCACTCTCATTGGCATTAATAGGTGCACTTTCATTGGCATTAATAGGTGCATTTGACATGACAGGCAGTGACACCTGTAAAACTCTGCAAGCTGAGATCAAATTGAAGCACCCATGAAGCAAAGCATTAAAAGCAGGACATGTGTACAACCCCTTTTGGCTGTATTTGACTGGGTGGTTTGTGGTGGTGGGGGTTGGGGGGGTGTTAAACCATGGGCCAACCATCATCCATCAGTCCACCCTTGTGGAAGAACCATAAGAGGGAATTTCCTATCAATATTGAGAGATTTTCTAATACTTCCAGTTGTATCTCTGGTACAGCTAAGAAAAAGAAAAGATAACAAGACATGAGTTTTAACCATTCACTGCCGTATCCAAAACAAAATTAAAAAGTTTGGGCTATAATATATTTTCCCAGTTTAATTTTGTAAAAGGATATGGCATTTCAATGAAGTGGCTTGCAGCATGTAGGTTTAGTTCAGGTACCTTTTTCATAGCAATCTGGAGGCAAATACAGTTGTGCTCAACGGTTTGTGTACCCTTGGTTAAAATGGTAATAAATGTACCATTTTTAAAGAAAACATGAGTAAGCAGGAAAAAACACATTTCTTTTATTTCTTATGGGATTTATATTCTGTAACTGTAGGTCATAACAGAATGGCACAATCATAAAACAAAACATGGCAAGTTAACAAATAAAATTACCCCTGTTCAAAAGTATGCACACCCTTAGTTTTTTATACTGTGTATTGCCTGTTTTAGTATCAATGGCAGTGTGCAATCTTTTGTAATAGTTATCTATGAGGTCCTGAATTTTTGAAGGTGGTATAGCTGCCCATTTGTCTTGGCAAAATGCCTCCAGGTCATGCAAAGTCTTTGGTCATCTTGCACGATCAGCACGTTTGAGATCTCCCCAGAGTAGCTTGGTGATATCAAGGTCAGGAGACTGTGATGGCCACTCCAGAACCTTCACAGTTTTCTGCTGTAACCACTGGAGGGTCAACTTGGTCTTGCACTTAGGGTCATGCTGGAAAGTCCAAGAGCATTCCATGGACAGATTTCGGGCAGAAGAATGTAAATTGTCTGCTTGTCTTTTCTGACAACATGCTGAATTCATCTTGCCAGTAATTGTCACAAGATTCCCTGTGCCTTTTAAACCATAAAGCTCTATTTTGGTCTTATCACTCCAGATTACAGTGTGTCAGACACTGTGAAGTGTGTCAAGGTGTTGTCTGACATATTGTAACCCGTTTTTTTTGCGACATTGGTGTAGTAAAGGCTTCTTTTTGGCAACTTGACAATGCAGCTATGGTTTGTTCAAGTATCAATGTATTGTGCTCCTTGGAGCAACAACACCATCTTTTCCAGAGCAGCCAGTATTTCTCCTGAGGCTTCCTGTGGGTTTTTTGTATCCAGAACAATTATTCTGGCAGGTGTGGTTGCATTCCTTCTTGGTCTACCTGACCTTGGTTTAGTATGAAGAGATCCCAGAATTTTCCACTTCTTAATACAGTAAGTGATTGAACAGTACTGACTGGCATATTATTCAAGGCTTTGTATATATTTTGATATCCTTTTCCATTTTTATAAAGCTCTATTGCCTTATTATGCAGATCATTTGACAGTATGTTCTGCTCCCCATAACTAGCCTGCTCAGTGCATCCATGTGAGAGCTAAAACACTATTTAAACACAGACACTAATTGCTATTTAAAAAGCCATAGATGTGGGAAATTGACCTTGAATTGTCCTTTTAACCTTGTTTGTACCAAGGCCAAACATTCCAGGGCATGTAAACTTTTGATCATGGCCATTTGTGTGATTTCTGTTATCATTATGATTTAAAAAAGAACCAAACAATTGGCTTCATATGACCACTATACCTAGATAAAAGACAGCTTTTTGTCATGACTAGTCATATTTTCAATATCAATGCCAAAATTTCATAATTTCTGCAAGGGTATGCAAACTTTTGAGCACAACTGTGTGGCATGTAAACATCCTTACCAGTGTAGGTCACCATAGCCTTGTGTCTACTGAGCTTTGCTTGCTCTTTTTTGGATGGGAGGTCAACATTTATCCTATAGAAAGTACAGCACTGACTCCCCATAGGCAATGTCCACATGTAGGTTGGGTCTCCTGCAGAGGAAGCAAGTACTTCACCAAGAAAAATAAACTACCAACCTCCCAGAAAAACAACATTATGAACCAGAGGCAGTTGCTTTTATTACAAGTACAGGGTCAGAAATTAGTAGGATTCTATTAGTGACACTTCTGTGAATAATCACCTGTATCATGGGGCATACTTGCCTGAAAATGTGTAGGTTTTTTTCAGAATTTTGGATATACAGTAAGTTAAAATTATTTTGAGAAATGGGAAGGACTTTAACGTGCCAAGAAAGATACATCAATTTTACAATAACATTGCACACTTTATTATACAATGAGAAAAATAAAAATGGGGAAGAATAGAAATTAGTAGTAATATTCCCCTTAAAGTGTAACTTTACTCATAACAACTTGAAAGAAAATAATGTGCCTTAGCATGAAGCATACATTACACATTAATAATTTGCAGCACTCACTAATTCTGGTAGCATAATTGCCTCCAGCATTCTTCCTGTTTCTTCTTGCTGGAGGCTGCCATTTTGCTGAATCCCAGAGCCCTGAGCAGAAGTATATTTTTAGACAGATCGGCCTCTACAAACTCAGCAGTGTCAAAAAAATAGAAATCAATGAAGCATGTGCTTTTAAATGGTATAGGCACTTATTTTTAATGTTTTACATAGCTATACCTGCAAAATGGGCCAGCCCAAAGTGATCTAGCAAGACTTAATTTTCTGACTTAAGTTCCACTTTAAATCAATTCAAGGCATCTTTGCATTTTTAACCAGATGTTGTTATAAGTGGTGGTTTCAACATGTTTCACCAATTGCTTCTTCAGGAAACACAATATTAAGTGGCACTGCATAGAAATAGATATCTGTACAAAAATGATATGCAGAAAAATCTTTCTATTTCTAATTTTGCATGTCTAATCTCTCATGATCTGTTTGCCTGCAGATTAACCTCCCTGGCGGTATTCCGGAGTGTAGCTCGGGGTAAAGTTTCAGTACAACAAGCGGTAACCCAGAGCTATACTCCTGCAGTGTCCCCTGTAATGTACTCCGGCGGATGCCGGCATCTGTCTTCTGGGTTCCGTCCCCTGCGACTTCAGGTCATATGTGGGACGGAACAGGCAGGAAATTTGAAAGTTGTGAAAGTGATATACACTAAATTCACTAAAATCACATAGTAAAACATTACTGTATCAGACCATTTCACATACATTTTGTCCCAAGTGCTTTGTCCTGTGCCCTGCCTGCATTATTACTGTTCTTTCTGCCTGGAAACTGAGAAATGTCCATGGCGTCCAAAAAGCTTCCCTTTAGGTCAAAAGCGGTTTTAGACCAGCTAGAGAACAGCGTTAGTAAATCAGAACCACTTGCAGAATTGAGTGATAATGATTCGTGGGGAAATTCGTCATCAGACACTGAAAACGATTTTGCGACTTTACTCAGTGATGTGCAAACTTGGCGCTCTATTTCAAATTTCAGTGTTTTTGGTTTGATTATATTATTGAATTAAATTTATTATTATATTATTTTTTATGATTATTTATTAAATTATAATTTATGATTTCGTGTTTCAAGTTTTATCCTACCCGGTATGTTTACTAGACTCTTGTTCGGACAGATTTCAGTGAGTTATTCCTAAAAGCTACAGGCCTACAACAAAAAAATACATATTTTCATGCAAAAATATGTACCTCTTTGAGCACAGAAATATGGACATAATCAGACCGCTAGGGAGGTTAACAGTTAAAATACATATATACAAACTGTCTTACTTGGCAAAAGATTTGAGATTCTGTTCAGTCATTTTTGGGACCTGAGAGAGTGCCAGACAAAGCTATTTGTAGACTTCTAGTGCAGCTAAGCAGGACAGATTGGGCTGGGAATGCAAAATGAATTTTGATTTAGGTTGGATGAAAGTACTTATTTCCCTTTACCGTAAAAGGAGACCAATAAACACGGTTAACATTTGCTCTTCTTTCTATTGTTTAATACCCTATGCCATATCTACAGTATGCATGTAAAGATGGCTCTGTAGTTATTTGTACTATAAGCATTTTTTGTAGGTATCAATATAATTACTGCACACCAGCGAGAACAAAAAAATATAAAACTTGGTAACTGCAAAACAAGAATAAAATAATCTGTAGACTTGTAAACAGGTTAGAATTTGCTAGTTAAGTGCTGTCCCAGAAAGGGTTTAGCTTGGTTCTCGGCTTGTTGGTTTTGGTGGGATCTTTGGGTCTAACCCAAGACCCTAATGCCCTGTACACACTATTAAAAAATCGTACGAAAATGTTCGTATGAGGACCGATCGTCCGATAATCGGATTGTTAATACACAGCTTTCGAAAGCCGATCACGACAATTCGTATGACAATGTCTGAAGGGACAAGCGCGTAAATTTTTCTTGTACGATACCAGATTGTATGATTTTCATTTAATCAGTAGAGTAGTCATCTGAAAATACAATACAAATGCAATACAATACATGATATCACTTTCGAAATTCTATTCTTTCATCGGAGAATTTTCGTATCTTTAGTAATCTTTTTACTTTCGATGTGAGACTAGCAGGCAAAAAAATATCGGACGGTTGTTTGTCCGATATTCTCATCGTGTGTACGGGGCTTAAGAGTCTTAGCTCTGACTTCCTGTCCTTGGTCATGCTGCTGATCCAGCAGCCAACTAACCACCAAGGAAGCCTGTGGGAGCAACTTTGCCCCAAAGATTCCAACCATTGGAGCTTGTCATTCATGGACCTCGCCTCTGTAGGTATGCTGGGACAGCACATAGCCTGGTTAGGTTTAGGGACTAGGGACTTAGGAAAAATGGCTGTTATCTGGAATCATTGGAACTGTGATGTCTGTTGTGTTGGACTTTGTACTTTATTCGGTTAAGTGTTAAAACTTTGCTACCTGCCTAGTCTGAAGTTACTCAAAGGGGTGTAATGCAAGTAACAACTTTATACCTAGTCTACAGCTTCAGTCACATGCTAAAGAGTCACTTTAGTGCAAGTTATACATGTGGTTGCCATGAGCAATGAAGGTACAGTCAGCAAGCAGTCTGCCTGAAGAGTGTACCTGTTATAGGTAAAATTGCTTCTTGACGCAGGTGAGATGTCAGCACTCCCTACACAGCATTCTCCCACAGCAACAGGAACAAAACTGCACTGCAGAGGTCTCCATCCTGTAGAGAGGTGTAGAAATGGATTGCATGTTGCTACGGGGACTAGTAGTGGGAAACTCTGGACAAATGGCTGCAGTCAGTGTTTAGCACAGCCCACCTAATTGCAAGCTACAGTGAGAAGATGTACATTTCCACAGGGACCTGAAAGCTAACTGTTGTGCAAGTGTTTATGGTGTACCTTCATCTCAAAAAGTGTAAGCCTGTCTTAAGGTCAAGTATTTCCTGAAAGGACATCAGGTACCCCATTTGTGTGAAGTAGAGAGAAAGTGACCATGTACAAGGTTGCCTAGTGTAGCTCAGAAGAACTAACCCAGAGGAGCCTCTCATTGACCCTTGCTTGGAGTCCAATGAGGAAAGAAACATGGAGGACATGACAAACAATCACCACTGTACCCCTCTTACAGACTTAACTTTTATCACTTATATACAAAATATAATAAAAGAAGCCCCCCCCCTTAACTAATATACATATGAATATGAAACTTCATTCAAAAAAAGTGAAGCATAATATAAACAGTAGAGTGCATAAAAACAATGGTTTCTGTCATAAAGAGATAATTTACTGATGAATTCACTCACTATTGAGGAATGAGGAGTAGACACTATAGAATGTCCTATTCTTGAAGCCAAAATGTTTTTTAAAGCATTCCCTATTGTGCCTAAAGCCATGGGGTCCATATTAAAACTGCAAAACCCACCTCCTTTTGCTACCTTTGCCCCAGGTCCAAGTAATGCTGAACCCCTCAAGTAAGAAATTGCCTAGGTGTGCTGCTCTTGTCCATCTGGCTGAGAGAAGATGCAATGGGTCTAAAATTCATGTCACCTTCAGGTCTCATGTGCAGAAATAGATGACCCTACTGTCAGTTCCAAGCAGGCAATAGAGTGTATGACATCAGCACCAGCTTCTTGCCCACCCTTAAGTCAGGATGACTGACCCACATGACTTAATTTGCTCATGTACTAAACCTGGTGGTACAGGGGTAAGTAAACATCAAACAAAGAGAATGGGGATGAGGTTGCAAGATGGCTGTTTAGGACAAAATGGCTTAATTACAAAAACTTTAATCTGTACTTATTTCTTTCCTTTACATGTATACTGGCATATTGCAAAATAATTCTGATGACTGCCTGAAATGTATGATGTTTCTAGAGCCTGTGGCAAAGCAAGTTCCTGGAAAAAAACATCTGGATGTTGTCTTTGAAAGACACCAAGCCACAAGAAATAAGAATCCTTTTATGATGACTTCTTGATGAAGCATAATCACAAGACAATTAACTCAATGCTTGCTTTAATCATATTATTCTTTGGTCAATTTCATATCTTGACTCAACCTACCTTAAATACTGTATGTCAATTAGGCTACTTAATCTGAACCTCCAAAAATTAAAGCAGATCAGCCGAGTCATGTTCCTTGAGTCTTTCTGGTCTCTATATAGCTACAGTACATAATATTTTTGAATTGGGTATCACTGACTAACCAAGATAAGGTGTTTATGCCTGAGTTGAAAAATCCCATGACAGTAAGGTGAGCAAAGCTCTAGTCGCCATGTACTAATGCAAAAAAATTTTTTATAAATTATCGATTAGCAACATAAACTCATGCAGAGGACAGAATGGATCCTTACAGAAAATATTAAAGTCTAGGTGCAGCCAAAAAGAGAAAATTCAACACAAGGGACACAACTTACAGTCAGTAGGATGTTTCCCTTGTGCTGATTCCTCTGCTGTTAGTAGTAATCTTTCTCCATCCTGCCACTGCTGCTGCCATAATCTTCCAGTGTGGTGGTGATTAATACAACTAAAGGGCTGTCACAGGTTCCCATCAAGAGAGCCTGACTACTGTATACTGGCCCTTTCCACCGAGATGTATACTGGCCCTTTCCACCGAGATATTACAGTTGTATTAACCCCAGCAAAGACTACAGTGACAAGGGTGATGGGGGTAACAGGATGCATTAACATTACAACTGAAAGCAGAGGAATCACACAAAGAACACATCCTACTGACTTATGCCCCTTGTACTGATTTTTCTGTTTTTAATTTTGGCTACACTTAGTCTTTACAACTGGGAAACACCTATGGAAAAGTTAGGTTTTGGGTGTTACTAGTGCCAGAAGATCATAACCCAAAACAACATTTCATGCAGAGGACAGGATAGACCCTGTTGAGAAATATTAAAGTTTATTGCAACTGGGAAAAAGCTATGGAAAGTTTAGCCCTGGGTGTTTGCTGTCTCCCTGGACCCAGTTGTCTTGGTCCATGTTGGGACCAATGACTGAATACACAGATGTTGCGACTGTTTAAAGAATCAAGTACAAAAAAAAACTAGGTTGCAGATTGAAGGGATGGGCCTCCAAGGTTATGTTCTCTGAAATATTGCCTGTGCCATGTGCAATACAGGAAAGGTAGTGGGAGCTTAGAGAACTGAATTTATAGCGTAATACCTGATTTAGGAAGGGAGGATTTGGGGTTCTAGAGCACTGGACTGATTTTTCATTGGAGTACAACCTATATGCGAATGATGGCTTGCATCTAAATGGAACAGGGTCTGCTCTGCTGGGGGAGATGTTTTTTGGGAAGGCTGGAGAAGAATTTAAATTAGGATTGAGGGAGGAGGGAGCATTAGGATATAGTGGGGCAGAAACGTCAGTCAGGGGTTAGACACTAATGACGGAATGGGGAAAGATGAGGTGGGGGTTATGGCATGTGATAAGGAGTTTCTTATGTTACAAACAACCATTGGCAGTTAGAGTGACCATGCACTTCCTTGGAGGGGCACCTTAACTACTGTGCTACAGCCGCTGCCGAGAACAGACTGTGTCAAACTGACCTTTGTTTTCAAAAACTGCCAACTGTCACCTGCCCAATGTCAAGTGTACTACTAAAAAAAGATATGCAAAATGCAAGTGCATAAAGTGACAATGAATTGAAGTGTAACTACACTGCATCCCAGCACCACAAATCAAAAACACTATTTAATTCATTTTTAATATTCAAAGCAAACTCACCCATGTCTCCATGTTTTATTTTGTGTATGGATTAAGGGCAAATGATTAATGTAGCATTTACTTCCTGGAATCCATCTACACTTTGCTCAGACATGCAGACAGGAGGGTGTGCTTAGCTCCCTCCTAAAACCCCTCCTGAAGACTCCTGGGATGTGTATGACATAATTTGCCTAGGCCAGTAAATCAGGAAGGAACTGAAGAAATGTAAAAAAAAAAGCATTAAAGTGTAATTAACTATGCAAAGTTGGTTGACTCGGCAACACGTAGTAGTTGGGGGCAGGAATCACCCTCCTAGTGGTGAGAGAAGACCCCCTTTCATGCATCATGCACCAAGTGACCCAGGCTACCATGTGACAAGGGCCCCAGGTGTTTGAGTGGATTCCCTGCGACCTAACCTTGACCAAAAAGAACATAGGCCTCTGTGTACAGTGATATGGGAGATAGGGGGTTAATAGATCATGGACCAGGAGGATGAGGGACCTTTGGCCTACATCTGTTCACATGGAACAGGAGTGAGCTTGGTGCCAGAACTAATTGGTGGCCCAGAAGCTGTCTATGGGAGGGGCCTCAGCTGCACATGCTGGTCATAGTGACATGAAACCCTTATAAGGAGTTACTGATTCAGGAAAAACAGCTCCTCCAAGCCTGTTGTCATGCAATATCCACACAGATACTTATTTAAGGCCCATGGATATTTGTGTAGCTATTGCAGTATGACCAAGGTACAGTTCCACTAAGTGTACATATACTCCTAGATTGTAAGCTCCAAGGAGCAGGGCCCTCCTATCCCTCTTGTATTGAACTGTATTGTTGCTGTATTTTCTCCCGTTATATTGTAAAGCGCTGAGCAAACTGTTGGCGCTATATAAATCCTGTATAATAATAATAATATCAAGTAGTTTGCAGGCAAATGGAGTTCACATTGAATTTCACCAGGCTGAACACTAGCTGGGTGTGGCCACCTGAAATGGCTACAAACTCACCTGGCCTGCCTCAGCAGATCCTGTAGGGCAGGGTACCTAACCAGAAAGCATTGAACCACCTGGTTGAAAATGTGTACCAGGCTAGGCACGTATGTGACCTTTCCCTGCCAAATGACAGACAGCAGGTTGGTGCTGTTGTCACATACAACCTTTCATGGCAAACTCTTCAGTTTACTATGTGGTCAACATAAAATCAATAATGAAGGAGGGCAGGATAGGCCTTACAGGCAATACAATTGGTGGCCAAGAACCTGACAAAGAACACAATTTCCAGCAATGGGGCACACTCCACCACCTGGAACGGCAGTAGCTGTGAAGCTAGCAATGTTGCCAAGCTGGCATTGAGATGCTGGGTATGGGAGCTGCCTGGGATGAATTATTCTTATGTTCCAGCAGCTGCGGCACAGAAAACTGCCTGCTGATTGTTAAAGCTGGAGATGGCAGGATGGGGTTAGCAGAATAGTTGCATCCTACGCTTGCCTCTACTCTATGTGACCTCATGCTGACCCTCTTCTTAGCTGAAAGTGCCATAAGGTAAACCTCTGACAACCCTCAAATACTGTCATCCATATCATTTGAGACTGCTGAAAGAGAATCTTGTAAAGAGGAAGGAGGAAAAGCAGGTGTGGACCTTTTTTGCAGTCAATAGTGGGCCAGTAGGCTGGGACACAAGCCATCAAAAGATGCCAAGACTAGACTCAGATGAAAGAATACAGAAGCATTACAGGCAGTGGGTGGGCAGGTGGGTGAGGACAAGCTGTCATGCTGGGACTAAACCTGGGAAGATCTAAAAACACTGAAGTATTACAGGTAGAGTGCAAATTTGGGCTGCTGTTTTCATCTAAGGAATAGCCGAGCATTGTGGATTTGACCGCTAAATTGAGGAATATTACATGGAACTTTTCAAAAGTTCGTAAAGTGACTGTGCTTTTGGATAAATTATATTGGAGGCACTGTGCTTTATGCATTTGCTTTTAGCTGACTATTAAGGCTCATTTACACTTGCCATGACTCATTTTTACCACCCCATTCTGCTCCCCCTTAAGCTGCAGAGGCAGCAGATGGAGGTGTAAAGATGCCAGGGCTGCAATGCTTTGAATTGAAGCTGCAGCAAAAATTATACCCCCTGCCACTGCTCCTTGCCCCTCCCTTCTGCCAAATGCCCCCACAGCAACTAGCTTGCTAGGGGGCTTCCTGAGTCAATGCTCTGTGTATCAATTCACACTCAGATGCGTCTCGCCCCGCCCCTCGCATGCTCTGTCACCTCATTGGCTCACTGGCTATTATTGACAGTAGGGGGAGCTAATGGCTTATGCTGCTGTCTCAGCCAATGTGGAAGGAGAGAGCTGGGAAAGCCAATGCTCTTGTGCACAGTGCTGGATCGGGATTAGGCTCAGGTAAGTATTGGGGGGATCTTAGGGTTGCCACCTCATCCCTTTAAAACCGAACACATATTAATGACACAGGTTCTGTAGCTGATTTAAGCATTAATTAAACTCACTTAGTGCCTTATCTGCAATAAATTAGCTTCAGAACCTGTGTAATTAATGTGCATTCAGTTTTAAAGGGATGAGGTGGCATTCCTAGGGGAGCTGCTGCACACAGATGTTTTTTTTTTACTTTCATGCATAGAATGCATGAAGATAAAACACTCTGAGCCTTTACAACCACTTTAAAACACCTAGGCCCCCATCTACATCACTAACCTAGTCTCAAAATACCAACCAAATTGCACTCTTCATTCCTCCCAAGACCTCCTGCTCTCTAATTCCCTTGTCACCTCCTCCCATGCTTGCATGCAGGACTTGTCCCAAGCCTCTCCCATACTATGGAACTCCCTACCCTAATCTGTTTGACTATCTCCTACTCTTTCCACTCTTATGCAATCCTTAAAACGTTTCTCTTTAGAGAAGCCTAACCTGCCTCGACCTGACAACTGTACATGTATTTTCTGCATCAGCTCATCCCCCACGGTTATTACCTTTTGTAAAACTTGACTCTCCCCTTTTAGATTGTAAGGTCTAACAAGCAGGGCCCTCTGATTCACCCTGTATTCAATTGTATTGTAACTGTACTGTTTGCCCTCACATTGTAAAGCTCTGTGCAAACTGTTGGTGCTATATAAATCCTCAATTATAATACTACTAATAATACAGTATTACCTTTTATTATTCATGTTGTCTTTTAACATACAGTATATATACACAATAAAATCACCATGCAATAAAATTACATCAATTAGTGACATACATATATGTGTAATGGAAGCTGCAGTGTGGATTGTTACTTCCAAAAGGCATATTTTATATGTATGTGAAGCATACTTTTATCACCATTAGGCCTCATTCATAGGGGGTGTACTGCTGTCGTACACATATGGAATTGGGAGTAGTGGCTATGTCCATGAAGCCACTGTGTTCCAGCTGACATCAATGGGACTGCCTGTTAGGGGGTACACGTGTAGCACTACCCCCTAAGGAGTTGCTGAAGTTTTTGATCCCCTTATAGTCCTGCACAGCCACGCAACACATATTTCCATAACAACTTGCATCCAGGAGTCCTGTCAGTCATTGAGCTTGTTTTTGATATTTTATTAGGGGTATATCAGCTCGGATGGGGAAAGGGGCATAGGGATGCCCAATGGAACCGATGGATTGAGGACAACTTCCTGCCACACAGTCTTTTTTGGAGAGTTGCTAGAAGTGAATTGAAAAATTATTGTATGGCGCCTAGTGTATCTGATAACACCAACAAATGATATGAAATATTGTAAGTGGTATGAGCTTTGCAGCTGCCCCTATTCAGTGGATATACACACTGGTGCAAACTAATATTTATAAATAGACAGGTGCTACGCAAATATATTGTGCATAATTATATAAAGACCTGGTTTACAACGTGCCGCTAAATCCCAACGTCTTATTATATTGCACCTATTTATAGGTGCTAGATTTTCCTATTATATATGTATGCAGAAAAAAAAAAAGTCCATAAGTGACTGAAATTATTGAAGAAGTGACAGTCCTTTCTATTCCAATGTGCTGTGATCCATCAAGGTAAAAACATATCTTCACCACGTGTCGACAGGTTATAAGTGAATTGCTCACTCACCAGATTGTTTGACCCCGGTTAAGGCGGTCAAATGCGCATTTTGGTCATGTATGGAACCATCCTCTCTGGTTTTCCTTTTTGTTTACAATGACAATTTAATAAATGCTACACCAAATAGATGTACACTCACATGAAGTGGTGCCTATAGTACCGGCAACACAGCAGACCCCCCCTGCTCTCCCCCCCCCAAAAAAAAAAATCTCAGAAAGAGATGCGGGTGACAAAGGCCAGCCCTCCACACCTCTCCCTGTCCTCCCTCACTGTGCAGATGGAGCCCCTATAGACCCTGCTAATTGAAACTGGAAACAATATAGTACATAAGCAAGTGTCAAATCCTGTAGCTGGCCAGCTAAGACCAGTCCTAGGTTTCTAATATGGTTCACATATATGTGTATACCAAACCTGCCAATAACCTCAGTACAGTGTATATGTGCATATGTTAAAGCCAAAAGCAGAATCATTGCTGTAATTTATGTCTTTGAATGTTATATGACATTTCTATATTCATTGTGTTAGCAGAAGCAGAAAAGGAAAATATGCCTCTAAGAGTCAGTGTATAGGTGAGCCAATCACAGCCAGCCTCACACTGTACAGGGCCTTAACCAATCCCAGCCAGTTTCACATTTGTGCCTGTGTAAAACTCCCTGCTAGAATTTTCTAGAGTCACTTGCTCATCAGACAGAAGAGGAAACAGATAAAGTTCCAATCAGAGAAGCTTTATGGAAGCAGAGAAGGCCAAATAGGTATTTAAAGCACTTATGTGTTCCTCTATTGTTTAACAGTGCAGGTAGATCTGTGTGTAAAATCTGTTGTATGTGCTTACTTGTAGTTCCACCGAATCTACCGAAATAAGTTATCGAAATATACAGAACGAAACAATTCAATGTAAAGTAATCAATCGATATAATCCACTGAATTAAGCCACTGTAATATGAAAGAAATAAGCTACTGTAAGATAAATGAAACAAGCCATTGTAAGCAATGTTATATGAAGAATATTGAAGTTATTAAAGAAGTTAACTAAAGTATTCGGTGTGCTCTTTAAACCTACTGCATCCATAGAGCGGCATTGGAGGAATTACAGAGTAAAGTCAGTCTAATCAAACAAAAGAAACAGCAATTGCATAATTTTTCTAATGCCACAGCACACAAGGCACTACAAGTGCTGCGCCTGCCACAAATCCTGCTATAGATATGCTGTAAACCAGATATCAATAAGCCAGCAGTGATATCAGTTCCACAAAGTATTCCAATGGAGAAAAAAAGCAAGGCAACTGTGTGCCACATAAAAGTTCTCATGTAACTCAGTCTATGGTGCACTCTGTTTCTCCTGTGTTCACAAGACTGTTATCAGAGCTTCAATAAGGACATATGGTCGGCACTGAACAGATCCGGCCTACATGTTTCACCCCGCCCACTAACCGGGGCTACGCCCTAAAGAAGCCCTATAGGGAGGCTCCATCTGCACAGTGAGGGAGGACAGGTAGAGGTGTGTAGGGCTGGCCCTTGTCACCCGCATCTCTTTCTGAAATTTTTTTTTGGGGGGGGAGTTGAGGGTGTCCTGGGGAGTGGAGGAGGGGGGTATTGTTGGGGTGGAGCTACCTTCTGGAGGGGTTTTCTTTTGGGGGGGCGGTTCTTGGACGGACGGTATGGGGAGGGTATTTATGGGATGTGCATTGTTATTTTTTACGTCCAATAAATATACAGTATCCTATTCATTAGTCATTGAGGTGCTGTATCCTTTCTTTCTTGTGGGTTTTTTTTAAGTTAATGCTTTTGGATGCACCTCCCCCCTGTTATATGTATGCAGGGGGTATGGCATGAGCTGGTGTACCACTCCCAGGACAGGCTGTTTAGCCAATGGGGGTTTCTTTACCCAAATGTAACCTCCCTCTGACTGTTGCACCTGAGCTGCTGCTCTGCCCCTGTAATTGAAGCTAGAGCTCCTCCTAGCTAACTAGGAGGGTGTTATACATGCAACACCTATACACAGCCCTTGTATGGGTGTACACTGTAGTACACCCTGTGTAATTAATCAGGCCTTGTTTCAATGTTTAACCACTTTATTTTTTTATGTAGTCTATATCATTTGTGCATTTTATTAATGCACTTTTAAAATTATTTTAAAAGATAAGAGCAAAGTTAAAGTGGAACTTTTGGGTAGATTTTTTAAGCACAAGAGGCTTACTATGTATTTTCTACAATACATTTCCTTACCTGATTGTACACCTTGCACACTGAGCTGTGCACCTCAGTCACAATGCTGTTAAGGAGTGTGAGTGGGGGGCAGACTGCCCCCTTTCCTGTCTCCCCTTCACTTGTGTCATATCACATAACCAGAGAGGGGAAGGCAAGAGAAGCTGCCTTCATTTCAAAATGGTTCTATGTTGAGACTGAGGCGTGAACTGTAAGTACACATCGGGATGGGGGGGGGCGCTGTTTGCTATCTTTGCCATGAGCACTGAATGACCTTGTCACGGCACTGACTATATACAGTATATCGTGTGTTTTGTCTATGCCTTTATCTTTAAAAAGGAAATGTCCTCCTTGTTCAGATTGTCCAGGGTTGCCATCTTCTTCCTAGATTCTTCCTAGAAACTGGCTCAGAGTTCATACAATCATGTACATTCTGGTCCCTGTGCAATAAGTTATGATCATAAATGAGATCAGATAGTTTAACGCGTCTTAACTAAATTGAGAAAAGAAAAGAAACACTCAGCAATAATAATGAATTATATTGAAGCTAAATTGCCTTTTCTAGATTCTTGTCTCAGGTGTAAAAAAATAATTGCTTCAAAAGAAAATGGTCCCCTGTGTATGAAGTCTAGAGGATCCTTCTCCCTTGTTTTTACAGTACATATAAATATATTCACATGCTAACATGTTTCAGGTGTAATTTCTCACTATACTCTTTGTGGGATTTCAGTTATTAAACTGTCTTTGTATGTTCTCTAACACTTCTCTGCTTATTTGGAATATGCCTGAGAATTTCCCTGTAAGTATACACTATGATTTGAACAATTTGATAAATATAATCTATGCAGTCATAAGGATTGTTCCCATTGATTGTTTGCCTGATCAGGGGGTCCCTAAAAATTAAGTGGTGAAAATCACTTTTACAATACTTTCATTCTGAAGATTCATTATATGAATATTATATGATAGTGAGGATACTGATATCTCTGATCACTGCAAATAGCAAAAGGACAGGGAGACATCTTTATTTTAGCGCAAACCCATCAAAAACAAAATCTAAGGTCCACAAAGACCCTTAAATGACAGTTCTCTATATTTCTTTTACAGGGATTCTACACTATGAAAGAAGAATTAAATAAGACCATGGTGCAAGAATTTATTTTATTTGCATTCTCCAGTTTAAAACAGCTCCAGTTATTACTGTTCTTCCTTGTTTTGGTGGCATACATCATCTGCGTTACAGGAAATATCATCATCGTCATCTTAGTTAGAATTGAACCCTTGCTTCAAACTCCAATGTATTTTTTCATAAGTACTTTTGCTGTTCTTGAAATTATGTTTGTGACGGTTTCTATACCAAAACTTCTGGATAATTTGATTTCAGGAAATAAGAGGATATCTTTCATTGAATGTTTTACACAGATGTTTATTTTCAATGGTTTGGGTATGACAGAATGTTATTTGTTATTAGTCATGGCCTTTGATAGGGACTTGGCTATTAACAGTCCTTTACGTTATTCTGCTATTATGAGGAAGGAAATTTATACTCAGTTAGCTGTGGCACCATGGGTTGGTGGTTTTTCAATGTCTTCCATGACTCTTATTTATATGGCTCAAATGAAATTCTGTGGGCCAAATCAGATAAATCATTTCATCTGTGATGTGGCGCCACTTCAGAATTTGTCTTGCTCCGATCCTTCAATGAGCAAATTAAGCACAACAATAGCCGCTATTCTTGCTGTAGTTGTTCCAATTTTAATTATCATAACTTTCTACGTTCACATAATTAACGCCATTTCGAAAATCAAGGGCGCTGAAGGCAAGCAAAAAGCCTTTTCTACCTGTTCTTCTCACCTTATTGTGACTAGTCTCTCCTTTGGATCGGCTCTTGTTGTGTACATCAGACCAACTGGAGGGGAAAATGACAAATTTCTTGCTCTTATATACACAATTCTTACCCCACTCTTAAATCCCTTCATTTATACTTTGAGGAACAGTGATGTGAAGACAGCAATAACAAATTCAGTCTTGAAGAAAATACATTTATCCTGTGGCCTGTAAGGCACAATTTTAGTTCACATTATGAGAAAAAGTGTATTTAAATATGTTTATTATTTCTCAATATAGAACATTTTGCTACTATACACAATAGTTGAGTACTGTATGTAACACTTTTTTTTATTTGCACCAACATTCAGATTTTCAGACACGTTTTTGAAGTGTATCCCCTTCTTCTGAGGTCCAAGCAGTACTAATACGCAAAATGTTAAATAAGACACTCTCTGAGAAAAAAAGAATACACAGTGCTAGGAATAAACTGGGAATGTTGGTTTAATAAGGAAAGGAGTGGACTACAGAATGGAAAAGGGGGGAGGGGGGGGGGTGGAAGAGTCACAGAGGTGAGAGTGGTCATACAATGGTTGAATAGTCATCTAGAAACCTGAGGTCTACATTTAGTTCATTATCTTTGTCAAAGAGAAATACCATAGTTAGTTCAAAGGTTTTCCTTTCCTGAGCAAGTTCCTTTTAGAAAATATAACATAACATAACATATGTGTCTTCCATATAGTGGTCATGTTGTGTGAGATAATGTTTTGCAGGTGTACAGTAACCAGTAACCACCCCCCTTGTGTTCTCTAATGATGTCCCTGTGTCAATTCATTCAATGCATAACAGGACAGAAATTTAAAAAAAATAAAGAAGTACACAACATTACTGGAAGTACAGCTGTATTTTTTTTTATTTAAATATTTTATTATTAACCACTTGACCTCCAGAGGATTTACCCCCCTTAATGACCAGGCCTTTTTGCTACTTGGCGCTGCACAAATTCAACTGATAATTGCGTGGTCATGCAATGCTGCACCCAAACTAAATTTACGTGCTTTTTTTTACACAAATAGAGCTTTCTTTCGGTGGTATTTGATCACCTGTGCGCTTTTTATTTTTCACGCTATAAACAAAAAAAGACCAAAAATTTTGAAGAAAAACAATAATTTTTACTTTCAGCTATAAAAAATATATAGTAAACTCAAAGTTGGTTATAAATTTAGGTCAAAAAGTATTCTGCTACGTTTTTGGTAAAAAAAATCCCAATAAGTGTATATTGATTGCTTTGTGTGACAGTTATAGCGTCTACAAACTATGGTATATATACTGCAATTTATGCCATTTTTTTTGCTATACAGCGCTGCACTAGTTTAACGGACAATTGCGCAGTCATGCAATATGGTACATAAATGAAATTTACATCCTTTTTTTTCCCACAAATTGAGCTTTCTTTTGGTGGTATTTGATCGCCTGTGCGGTTTTTATTTTTTGCGCTGTAAAAAAAAAGGCTGACAATTTTGAGGAAAAAAAACAATATTTTGGACTTTTTGCTATAAAACAAATTCTGTAAATAAAACAAAAAATCAAATTTAGTCATAAATTTCTGCCAAAATGCATTCTGCGACATGTCTTTGCTAAGAAAAAAACCCAATACGTGTAAATTAATTGGTTTACGTGAAAGTTATAGCGTTTACAAATGGCGGGAAAGATACTGGGATTTTTAGGTTTTTTTTATACTAATAATGGTGGCGATCAGTGACTTATGACGGGACTGCGGCGGACATTTTGACATTGGGGGGGTATTGACTATATCCTCTAGAATTAAATTTGATTTTTTAAACTCCTTCCATTTTTTCCATCTTATATGGAAACTCTCCATCTTATCTTCATTCATGGGCTAAAATTCCTCCATTCTACATATCTGATCCACCCAATCCTTTACTTTTGGCGCCTCTTGTTCCTTCCAAAATTTGGGTATCAGTCCCTTCGCAGCATTCAGATAATACAATAAACCAGATTTTTTTATATTTTTTAACTGAAAGCTTAGTACCATGAAAAAGGCAGATCTCCGGATCTTTTGGAATATTAACCTCTATTATTTTCTGAATCAGGTGTACTATTTTCCCCCAATGCTCTTGAATTTTAGGACACTCCCACCAAATGTGATACATTGTGCCTCTACCTCCACGCCAACATAAAGGTGAATTATCACCACTTAATCTCTGTGCTATACTCGGTGTGATGTACCATCTTGCTAAACATTTATAATTCATTTCTACCTCCTCATTTTTACATTCTCGTGAACGAAACAATATATTTTCCTTTGTTTTTCATCATCTATTGTTACTCCTAAATCCCTTTCCCATTTCTCTATAAATGATAGCCTTATATCAGTGATTATTCCAGTGAGGATCTTGTATATTTTGGAAATCCAATGTTTCCCATCTCCCCTTGTGTCTAATAAGTGCTCAAAAGGGTTCCAATCCTCTCTTGTTCTCATTGGCCTTGGAAGCTTCCCTATAAAATGTTTCAACTGAAAATAACGCCACCCGTCCATTCTCATAAATATTTGCCTCTTTTTTTTTCAAGTCCTGAAGTGAACCTATTTCCTTACCCACTATTATGTCTCTTAACTGTACATCTTCCTTCTTTATCTACTTCCCTGTGACACTTTCTTTACCTGGAGGAAAAAACTCTGTGGATCCCAAGGGCATTAACAATTAATTATATTCCCACCCCATTTGTTTGTGTAAAATATCCCAAACTCTTAAAACATTAGGCGTGAACAAACTTGTGCTGTCTGCTAATCCTTGATATTGTGGAGGTATCCATACAATTCTACTTAAATTAGTCTGAATTTTATATTTTTACCCACCTTTTCCCAAGTGCATTGTGTCCAATCAAAAATTCTCGCCAATATTACCGAATTATAATATCTTTTCAAGTCTGGAACTCCCAGTCCACCTTTCTCTTTATTTCGACTTAAAATTTCATAACGTATTCTAGGTTATTTATTCCTCCATATAAACCTTGTTAACATTTTTTTAATTATTTTAAAATATACTTCTGGTAGTTTAATTGGTATCATTTGAAATTTATATAGAATTTTTGGGACCATTACCATTTTTATCAAATTTATACGACATATCCATGACAGAGTTTCCCCACCCATTTTCCTTAATACATCCTTAATCTCATTTAATAATGGGATATAGTTTAATCTATATAAGTTCTTGGAAGATACGGTTAATTTTAATTCTTTTTCTCTCCAAACAAAGGGAATTCCTTCTGTAACATGTTTTTCTCTCTATTTAGAAGATTTATATTTAAAATCTCTGCTTTAGATGGATTTTTTAGATTTGACATCTCCCCATATTCTTTCAATGCTTTCAATAAATTTGGCAATGTTATCCTTGGGTTTCTGACATAGAACAGCATGTCATCTGCATAAGCTGCCACCTTATGTTCTATATCTCTTGTCCAAATTCCTTTTATATCTATGTTATTCCTTATTGTAGCCAAAAGAGATTCCAGTGATAAAACATATTACAGTGGAGATAGAGGGCATCCCTGTCTTGTTCCATTTTGCATCCCAAAATACTCTGATAATTTCCCATTAACCATGATTGCTGCAGAGAGTTGACTATATAATTTCCTTATCCATTCTCTCATTCTGGGTCCCATCTCCAATACTTCCAATGTATATAACATATATCCCCAGTCTACTCTATCAAATGCCTTTTCAGCATCAATCAAGAGTACCACCACAGGGGTTTTCTCTTTCCTGCTTTTTGTATGAGAAACAGAGATCTTAATCCGTTATCTCTTCCCTCTCTTCCTGGAACAAGCCTACTTGATCTATAAGTATCCATTCTGGCATTAGGTCTTTCAACCTACTTGCCAGAACTTTTGCATATAGTTTAGTATCTGTGTTTAATAAGGAAATCGGTCTGTAACTAGAACAGTGAGTATCATCTTTACCTTCCTTATGTATGAGAACTACATGGGCTTGTAGGGATTCCCTCCTCATTTCCATCTCTCGACCCAATGCATTCATATATATCCTCAGTTTGGGTACTAATAGTTCTTTATACTTTTTATAATATCTCACTGTGTATCCATCGGGTCCAGGACTTTTTCCAGCTGTAGTACTTTTTAATGTGAAGTGTATTTCTTCCTGCGTTATTTATGATTCCAGAGATTTTAATTGTTCCTCATTTAATTTCGGTAATCCTGCCTTTTTTAAATACGTCTGTCTTTTTTCTATTCTTCCAACATCCTCTTTCTTCATGGAACCATGTGGAATAATATTGTATAGCTTATTATAATATTCTTTAAATACTTTAGCTATATCTTTAGTTGAATACACTAACTCTCCTTTGTTATCTCTTATTTTCTCTATATAGTTCCTAGATTTTTTTTTTCTCGGAGCCCTCATTAAATATTTTCCTGGCCTCTCCCCATCTATATCTCGCAATGATCATTTTATTAAACACTCTACTCTTATCTTCTTCCAGAAAATTATTTAATTCTTCTCTTTTATGTATTACCCTCTACATAATCTCCTTTGTTACTCTATGTTTATGTTTCTGCTCTAACTCACAAAGTTCTTTAAGAAGCGTATTTATTTTCCTCTTCTATCCCTCTTCTTCTTTGCTCGAATCGCTATCAGGATTCCTCTAATATAAGCCTTATGAGCCTCCCACACCGTTGCTACAGACACTTCCCCCATATCATTTTCCTCAAAAAATTGCTCTATTTCTTTTTTAATCTTTTGGTCCGTCTCTTGATCCTGGAGAATTGTCTCATTTAACCTCCACAATTTTCCCCTATTTTGCTCATTTCCCCATAATAGTTGCATTGTAACAGGAGCATGATCCGATATTGACATCTCTTCTGTTTTTACTTTGACCAGGGATTCAATAAGTCGATGGTTTAACAATATATAATCTAATCTTGAGTACATCTCATGTGCATGAGAATAGAACATATAGTCCCTGTCCTTCATGTGCTTGATTCTCTATATATCTACAAGTTGGCATTGATATAACATTTTTTTCAAGGATTTAAGAGACCTAATGCCATCTCTTTGCACATGAGACATCATATCGATCTGAGGATCCATGCAAAAATTCAAATCTCCTGCAACAATTAAACTATCTTTTCTAAAATCCATTAATTTCCTCAGAGTATTTTTTAGGAACACCTCTGGTTTCTTATTCGGGCAATAGATATTTGCCAATGTGCAATCTATTTCCTGTAATTTTCCCTTCATAAACAGAAATCTCCCTTCTGGATCTACCCATCTGTATTCCAACTTAAACCTTATATTTTTCCCTTCTGGATCCTTAAGTTGTTGCAACTACTGGAGGGTTAACTTGGCCTTGTGCTTAAGATCATTGTCATGCGGGAAAGTCCATGAGTGTTCCATGCACAGAAGAATGCAAATTGTTTGCCAGTATTATTGGATAACATGCTTCATTCATTTTGCCATCAATTTTCACAAGATTCTTCTTGCCTTTAAAACTCAAAACATCAGTGAGCCGTCACCATGCTTCACAGTGGGGATAGGCCTTGTTGACCCCTGTTCAAGCATAGCGCTTATGGTTGTGACCGTAAAGCTCTATTTTGGTCCTGTCACTCCAGATTAAGGTGTGACAGAAGACTTAAGGTGTGTCAAGGTGTTGTCAACCATATTGTGACCGGGCTTTTTGTGGCATTGCTGTAGTAAAAGCGTCTTTCTGGCAACTTGATCATGCAGCTCATTTTTGTTCAAGTATCCCCATATTGTGCTCCTTTAAACAACCATACCATGTTTTTCCAGATCAGCCTGTATTAACCTCTCCGGAGGTTACCTGTGCGTTTTTTTTTATCAGGAATAAATCTTCTGGCAGGTGTGGCTGCAATCTTTCTTGGTCTACCTGACCTTGGCTTGGTATCAAGAGATCCCCAAATTTTCCACTTCTTAATGAATGATTGAACAGTACTGATTGGCATATTTAAGGCTTTGGATATCTTTATATATCCTTTCCAAACGCTATAAAGTTCCATTACCTTGTTTCACTGATCTTTTGACAATTCTTTTCTGCTCCCCATGGCTTAGTATCTAGCCTGCTCAGTGCATCCACGTGAGAGCTAACAAGCTCTTTGACTACTTATACACACACTAATTGCAATGTAAAAATAAACAGATGTGGGAAATTAACATTTAATTGCCATTTTAGCCTGTGTGTTCCACCATGTATGTCTGTACCAAGGCTAAATATCCCAAGGTATGTAAACTTTTGATCAGGGCCATTTGGGTGATTTCTGATATTATGATTTAAAAAAGGAGCCATTCAACTATGTGATAATAAATGGCTTCATATGATAATTATCCTTGAATACAAGACCGTTTTTTGGCATGATCAGTCATATTTTCACTGTTAATGCCAACATTTCAGAATTTCTGCCAGGGTATGTCAACTTTTGGGCACAACTGTAAGATGATATTCAAGGATAACAGAGACCAATGGGAATACACCTGGGTAATACCTAAGTGGAAGCATGATATCACCATGGTAAAAGGAGAGGACCAAGCCAACTGGCTAATAAAAAGGCCCAGTGACCAGTTTAGAGGGTTGTGAAAAACGGAATTATTTTTACCCCACGTATTCCTTATGTTCTTTATCATATCTATTTTTACTGCATCCACTTGCCTATCTTGTACAAAGGTACAAAAGTTATCAAAGTTCTAAACTTGTTTTGTACACCTGATTTATGTGATATCTATCAGTTGCCCTCAATTTTTTCTGTACAATAGCCCTGATGAAGGGGGAGGCAGTTCCTGCAAAATACATTAACTTTTTACCTGTGATCTAAGTTCTCGGTCAAGCCTCTCAAAATCCAACCTCAGTTGTGCCGTAAGTCTAAACCTGGTGTGCCTCTAAACCTGTTCTAGGTCGTTCCCTGGGGAATCTCTTCCTCTCACTTTCAGAGCTACACAACTCTCTGAAGGACTAATTAGCCCTGTTTTCTTTCTTTTGCTACCCAAGCATGCACAGGTCCAGCTTTGTCATACACACACACACACACACACATACATACAAAGGACTTGTTCGTGTAATGTACAGTACAGCATAAAAAGTGATGGGGTCAAACAAAATTTTTTAAAAATGTTTTTTTTTTTTTGCGTTTTGATTACATATGCACATTCTATAACAGGGCACAGTTCAATAATATTTTGGCATCTTGTGTTGAAACTTGTGTGCTACCTATTTCCTGGGAAATGCCACTGACAAGCAAAGAAAACACAATGCTGTACTTTCTAGAATCAGTTCAGCTCAAAACCAAGGGGTATGCTGTTGACAGCCCCTGTAATTTAAAAAAAATTAAATAGCCAAAAAACAGGAAAAATAATGTATAAAAGTTCTGAGGAATTGATTTATGACATTAACATTTATTTTTGAAGCTCCTCAGGATTACACTGTAGTCCAAGATAAGGACTTTTTGAGATCATGTCTTGGAACACTATACATAAATTATATTAATGTAATTTTTTCCCTACAAATAACACGTTCTTTTGGTGGTACTTGATCACCTCTGCATTTTTTATTTCTTGCGATATAAAAAAAATTGACAATTTTGAAAAAAAATATTTTTTACTTTTTGCTATAAAAAACATATCCAAAAAAATTTCTTTATAAATTTAGGCCAAAATGTATTGTTAAAATGTCTTTGCTAAAAAAAGTGTATATTATTTGATTTACGTGAAAGTTATGTCTACAAATGGCAGTATATATATACTGGAACTGTTTATACTAGTAATTGCAGCAACTTATAGTAGGTCTGCGGTGGGCACTCTAACACTGGGTGGGAACTGACTGCCACTGGCATCTCCAGTGACACTAATACAGTGATCAGTGGAGAGAGATAGAAAGCAGCACGCCCATGCTGACTGAAGAGAGATCTGTGTTGTATAGACACAGATTTTTCCTCTCTCAGCTTCACCGATGATCACCGAGTCCTGGCCAGGAATCACTGGCCGGGACCCAGTGATTGACATCCTCAGGAGCCAATGGTAGGATGGGTTGGGTATCGCAAGCCCCCTATCTGAAAATGCAAAATCATGTATATTTATGTGATTTTGAACAGCGCTGCCATCTTCTAGCAGTACATCTGCTATGGGGTGGTCTTGAAGTGGAGAGCTAAAAAAAAGCATTTTGGTGGACCAATTGGCAGAGGTGTCCATTGTTGCCTAAGAATAGGCAACTGCCATCTGGTTTAAAGAACATCAAGTTGCCCTGTTTCACTCCAAAAAAGTGTTTGCATATAAAGCAACTTGGTATTCATTAAACCAGTTCACTCCGAGCTATTTTTAGATAGCTGACAATGGGCACCTCTGCTGATCAGACCACTGGTGGGCATTTTTAGGCCTCTTTAACTAACCTAGTTCTAAACAACCACCTAAGTATCCCTCTGAGGATTCAGGATTGGGACCTCCATGGCACTAAGAGTGACCATTTTCTTCCTGTGTGGAGACAGGGTTTTCTTCGCCTGCTCACATGAAAGGTTGCATGTCCCTACCCTATAGGGTGACCGCAGCCTCAACAGATGTAAGTTATCTTCCTTTTTCTCCCTTCTCTACTGGAGGGGGGGGTCAAATTGGTGTGAATACTGAGAAAGTTCTATCACAGCCTCCCTCCCCAACTCCTATTTCCTCACCATCTTGCTCTTATTGTTATTACTTGAGGGTCAATAGGAGAATCAGCTCCCCAAGTGTCCAGAAACAAAAAGATTACCTCACAAATCAGGACTCTCAGTCTTTTTAGCGTATCCTGTCTACAAACTCTTGAAAAAAATTAATAAATACACTGAGGAGGAAGAAGAGGGGGGAAATGGAAGAACCCCTAAAAAAAAAAAAGAACCTCAATACTATAAAAATAGTCAGTCTATCTATACACACACTTACAGAGCATGAGATATCTCTGTTGGGTAAAGGGGTAAAGGACTTAACTTTTCTCTTTCTCCCTCCATTAATTTTAATCCTTTTACCATCTTTAAAGATTTAAATACATTTATCAAACAACAAACGGTCAAAATGTTCTATATTATGAATCTCCCACAAATGAATATAATTAAAGTGGTTGCAAAGGAATTTGTTTTAAAATAACAAACATGTCTATACTTACATTTTCTATTGCACAGAGTGGCCATGAACCTTTTCTTCTTGGGTCTCTCACTGGTGCTCTTGGCTCCTCCCCTCACCCAAGTTCCCCCAGTGGGAAGAAGCTTCCCGTACAGGCACTCGTGTGGGCTGTCTCCCGAAGCCCCTTGCTGCCTCCATTGACACAGACAGCAGGGCTCGGCCCCGCTACCTTTTTCTTTTCATTGACTTTGATTGACAGCAGTGGGATAGAATGGCTCTCGCTGCCTCAGCAAATTCTGTGAGAGCTGGAAGTGAAGGGAGAGAAGAGCTGCAGTCGTGCACAGCGCTGGACTGAATGAGAGCTCAGGTAAGTATAAGGGGTGAGATGCCAATACCGATGCCTACATTTGCTTTTATCTTAACCACTTTAATGAAGCTACTGATTCTTTAGTAATGAAGGATATTGGAATTTGCGACACAGGGAACATGGCTGCACTAACTACTTTAGAGGAACTGATAGCAGAAAACCATGAGATTTATGTTAATACACTGTTTTGGTATTCCGTCTCTATATGCCATACATCTTTTAGAAATAAGTATGTATTTCACCCTGTACCAGCTAACAGTGCAACATTTTTACCAAGTAGTTTATGCTGACCTATTGGCTATCAGCAAACAAGAGATTTCTAACTTGACTCCTATGGATGAATGTAATTCACTTAAAGCTTTGGCCCAGAACCATTACATCGTTATCAAATCCGCTGACAAGGGTGTGAGGGATATAGTTATACAAGGGCAGAGCAGATTATATCATTGAGGCTTATAATGGATGCAGGGTCCTGGGTTTAGTAACACTTTATGTGGTCTCCCACAGTACACAGAACTTGGAAATGCAATTATTTTCGTAAATATAAACTGCTAAACACCTTTTCTCAACAGCAGCTAGAGCAGCCTTGTGACTTCAGCAAAGCACTGGTTAAAGCTTGTGGGAGGAGTTTCATTTCTGCTCGGAGGATGCAGAACCCCTGACCTATGTCTGGACAGTGTTGATTGGCCCTGTGCTGATCACATGCACTCTCCCAAGAAAAAAAAAAACTGTCTAGCAATACACACTAAACTGAACATGTACAGAAGGGCTACGGGTTCAGTCTGTCTTATCAGTAGATAAGACATGGACATTAGAACAAAAGGAGGGGCAGAGAAGACAGGATCAAACAGACGTCTTACAAAATGCAAAAGATTAACCCCTTAGGTTCCACAGTGAGTATAACAAGCATGCTTTACTACATATGCAGACTGATTTTACTGTTGAGGGCACTGAATGACTTTGTCCCGGCACTGACTATATAGAGTATATAGTGTGTTTTGTCTGGCAATGCCTTTATCTTCGAAAAGGAAATGTCGTCCTTGTTCAGATTGTCCAGGGTTGCCATCGTCTTCCTAGATTTAGATACTGGCTCAGAGTTCATTTAACATTCTGGTCCCTGTGCAATTTTGGCTGTGGTCATAAATGAGATCAGATCAGCTACCTGCTGCAGCCTTTCAACTCCTTTCTCCTTCTTGATATACAGTTACGATGTTGCAATCAGATCGAAAGGGAGAGTAGGCCATGGAAATGTACCCTTCCCCTGCCTGTAGAAGACCAGTTACAATTCCTCATCCCAGACACTAGAGCTCTCAAGGATTATTTTTGAAAAGAAAAGGCACAGCTTTTTTAAAAGTTGTCTGCTATGTATATTGTGATGTGTCAAGAATGTCCAGTTACTGAAAGGTCCACCTCCTTGCTCCCAGCCTACTTTTTAAACATAGATAGCACAGAAGACTGATGAAGTTCAAGCTGCCCTTTCCTTCTGTCAGATTGCTCTTTGTCATCACATTTACACGGAGTATAGTTTGGCTCAATGTACTTCCCCTCCAGAATACTCTGTTGTAACAGGGATTACAGGAGACTGACACCAAGACCTCATTCAAATGAACTTTTACACCAGTAGCCTGGGAGTGAGAGACTTGTTTATCCAGCTTTGGTCTCCAGTTGCACAGCTGTTAAATTCAGATGAGTGACTGTATCTGTGCTGGAGCTGTGACCCAACAGAAATGGATAGCCTCTTGTACGCAGCACCTTGCAGTTGCAGCCAGGGAAACAAGCCGATCATTCATGGGTTACAGATCTCAGCAGCCATATAAATAAGGCCCAAATCAAATTCAGATACTTATACTAATTCCATTTAGAAAAGACATTTAATGATTTAATAATAAATACATAGATGCATTAATATGTCTTTATATTTAACTGTTCCCATGGATTGAACATTAGTGAGAGCATTGGCAATGCATGCGTTCATTTTGAAAAACAGACATATTAAAATTGTCCAAATTTATTTCCCTAGCAAATAAGATACAAATGCCTCTTCATGCATTCTCAGAAAGGCATGTAAAATTATATTTTATTAAAATATTATTTTTCTTATGCCTTTAACATGTCTCAACTAAATTGAGAAAAGAAAAGAAACAATCAGCATTAATAACGAATTATATTGCAGCTAAATTGCCTTTTCTAGATTCTTGTCTCAGGTGTAAAAAAATAATTGCTTCAAAAGAAAATGGTCCCCTGTGTATGAAGTCTAGAGGGCCCTTCTCCCTTGTTTTTACAGTACATATAAATATATTCACGTGCTAACATGTTTCAGGTGTAATTTCTCAATATACATTATATTATGTTCTCTAACACTTCTCTGGTTTTTATTTGGAATATGCCTGTTAATTTCCCTGTAAGTATACACTATGTTTTGCACAATTTGATAATGATAATCTATGCAGTCATAAGGATTCATCAGCTTCCCATTGATTGTTTGCCTGAAAAGGGGGTCCCTAAAAATGAAGTGGTGAAAATCAATTTTATAATACTTTCATTCTGAAGATTCATTATATGAATGTATTATATTATATGATAGTGAGGATACTGATATCTCTGATCACTGCAAATAGCAAAAGGACAGGGAGACATCTTTAATTTAGCTCAAACCCATCAAAAACAAAAATGTAAGGTCCACAAAGACCCTTAAATGACAGTTCTCTATATTTCTTTTACAGGGATTCTACACTATGAAAGAAGAATTAAATAGGACCATGGTGCAAGAATTTATTTTATTTGCATTCTCCAGTTTAAAACAGCTCCAGTTATTACTGTTCTTCCTTGTTTTGGTAGCATACATCATCTGCGTTACAGGAAATATCATCATCATCATCTTAGTTAGAATTGAACCCTTGCTTCAAACTCCAATGTATTTTTTCATAAGTACTTTTGCTGTTCTTGAAATTATGTTTGTGACGGTTTCTATACCAAAACTTCTGGATAATTTGATTTCAGGAAATAAGAGGATATCTTTCATTGAATGTTTTACACAGATGTTTATTTTCAATGGTTTGGGTATGACAGAATGTTATTTGTTATTAGTCATGGCCTTTGATAGGGACTTGGCTATTAACAGTCCTTTACGTTATTCTGCCATTATGAGGAAGGAAATTTATACTCAGTTAGCTGTGGCCCCATGGGTTGGTGGTTTTTCAATGTCTTCCATGACTCTTATTTATATGGCTCAAATGAAATTCTGTGGGCCAAATCAGATAAATCATTTCATCTGTGATGTGGCACCACTTCAGAATTTGTCTTGCTCCGATCCTTCAATGAGCAAATTAAGCACAACAATAGCCGCTATTCTTGCTGTAGTTGTGCCAATTTTAATTATCATAACTTTCTACATTCACATAATTAACGCCATTTCGAAAATCAAGGGCGCTGAAGGCAAACAAAAAGCCTTTTCTACCTGTTCTTCTCACCTTATTGTGACCAGTCTCTTCTTTGGATCGGCTCTTGTTGTGTACATCAGACCAACTGGAGGGGAAAATGACAAATTTCTGGCTCTTATTTACACAGTTCTTACTCCACTCTTAAATCCCTTCATTTATACTTTGAGGAACAGTGATGTGAAGACAGCAATAACAAATTCAGTCTTGAAGAAAATACATTTATCCTGTGGCCTGTAAGGCACAATTTTAGTTCGCATTATGAAAAAAAGTGTATTTAAATATGTTTATTATTTCTCAATATATAAAATTTTGCTACTATACACAACAGTTGAGTACTGTATGTAATACTTTTTTTATTTGCACCAACATTCAAATTTTCTGACAAGTTTTTGAAGTGTATCCCCTTCTTCTGAGGTCCAAGCAGTACTAATACGCAAAATGTTAAATAAGACACTCTCTGAGAAAAAAGTATACACAGTGCTAGGAATAAACTGGGAAAGTAGGTCTGATAAGGAAAGGAGTGGACTATGGAATGAAAGGAGTGGGGGAAGAGTCACAGAGGTGAGAGTGGTCATAAAATGGTTGAATAGCCATTTAGAAACCTGAGGTCTACATTTAGTACATTATCTTTTTGTCTAACAGAATTACCATTGTTAGTCCAAATCAGGGGCGGACTGACCATTTGGGAACTCGGGCACTGCCCGAGGGCCTGGGGTCAGCAGGGGGCCCCATAAGATGCCCCTGGTACCTTTCATAGGTTTATTTGGGTGTGGTTTGAGTGTGGGTGAGGACACAGGGGCCCCATGATCCCCTATTGCCCGGGGGCCCCATGAGTTGTTAGTCCGCCCCTGGTTTCCTTTCCTGAGCAAATTCCTTGTAGGAACTATAACATAACATATGTGTCTTCCTTACAGTTATGTTGTGTGAAATAATGTTTTGCAGGTGTACAGTAACCACCCCCTTGTGTCCTTAAATGATGTCCCTATGTCAATTAATTCAATGCAAAACAGGACAGAAATTACAAAAATTAATGAAGTACCCAACATTACTTGAAATACAGCTGTATGATCTGATAATATTGAAGGTCCAATTTGAGTGTGTGACACATTTTAATGGATTGATTTGGCTGCACAGTTTGCAGCGTTTGTTGACGCAAGGCTTGGTTCCTTTACTTGTTTCACTGAAATGACAGAATTGCAGTCTCCTGCTGAATAATTTATGTCGGAGGTTGGGTGGTTGCCAGTTAGCCAGGAGTGGGGTTGGTAAACTATTTCTTCTTTTAGATTTTCAATTCTCTTTTTTGAAGGGTTGCAAATTTTTGATTATCTTTCTTATCCTTCCTAGCGCTCGATTGTATAGTAAGTAGTTAGTAGAGCTGCAGGATATTGTAGGATATTTCCTTTTCAGATTTTCAAGGCAGTGTTTAAAACTTGTAATGATGGTTTTGTTCTGGTAACCTGCTATGAGGTCTAGGGTAGCAAAGCTTTGACATAATATAGTTGTTGTAGCAATAATAATAATAACCATAATGATATTTTATAACTGTTAACCAAAGCACGGATCCATAGTAATGACCTGACTACGATGACAGCAATCCTACTGCTTATCCCTGATTTAGGTATAGTATATGTTCGTATCAGTGACAGTATTATTACAATTGACACTTCCAGCTGTTACAGAGAGTTAGCCAGAGGGCCCCATCAAAATATTGCTATAGTACTCCATGATTGGTACTTATGTCGTTGGCATGGGCTGTACCATTGTATCCCACATATTGTAACCACTGCCCATTTTGTGCCCACATATTGCATTGATTTCTTGTTTGCTGCTTGAGTATTGATTGACTGTACTTTTGTTGCCTGCGTACTAACAGGACTGAGCATATTGTCATCAGTGTTGTTTCCATAGATGACCATATCACTTTAATTGAATCCATGTACGCCCATAAATCAAACCACAGTACTATTATCTCAGTATTGTTCTGTGGTGTATTATGGGGTTCATTTTCTAAAGGCAAAAAGGCTGTGCACTTTGCAAAGTGCAGTTGCTCCAGAGCCTAGTAAATAAGGAAAAGCTTCACTTTGCAAACAATACCCAATTGCATGCAAGCAAAATAAGAAAGAAACAACATGCACATAATTAGTTGATGGAAGTCAATGGAGCTTCTATTCATTTACTAAGCTCTAGAGCAGCTGCACTTGCAGAGTGCAACTGTACTATGCAAAGTGCACAGTCAATTTGCCTTTAGTAAATTCACCCGTATGTGTCTACTATTAAACTCTCCATCTCGATATTCCTCCTGGCTCTGCCCCATCCCCTGTAAATCTAAAAGTTACTGACTGAATAGTTTGAAGGTGTGCACATACATATATTGCAGCCCTTAAACCCAAACAATATTCTGTAATTGTTGTGTCACAGAAAGAGACATTTGTACAGACCATCCAGTCATTTCAGATTTAACTGGACTGTCCCACAATGACTCACCTTGCTACCTGAACAGAATTTATTGGCTCACCATGTTCTGATCTTGTATCAGGTAGACATCAAAACAAAGTGGTTGGCTGGCCACAATGTAAGCATCATCAGAAGAAAGAACCAGGCAGGTCCCACTGTACAGTGGAGAGGTGGGTCATCAAAACTCAGAGCAGCAATGCATCAGTAAGCTTATGTAAAGTCCATATCCCATTATCCAGATAAATACCTAAATCTGTCTTAGTGTTGTGCAATCACCTGCTGGCAGCAGAACTTACTAAGCTTGTATTGTCCAACGATGTTCAATACTCACTCATTTGCTACCATTATTGAGAGCAGTGATCTGTCTTTCAGAAGTGCATTCCATCACCCCATATTCATGATGAGACATCTGCCTTTCATGAATAAGACCCCCAGCCCCAGTGTAAAATTATGTAGTGTCCAGTAAAGCATATAGGTTGGAGTTGCCAGGAGTATGTAGTAGGTAAATCCCCAGTCACTATGTTTCACATACATTGTACCATCCTTATCACCTTACCCCCTTTTACCTTGGTCCTCACCCTCTGAACGCAACTATTTCTACACTACTAATCCCATTCCTTAGGCTCCATATTTCACACATGCTTATCTCCTAATACCACCCCATTCCCTCCCCCTACTATTCAAACATGTATATCCCCCAACCACATCATCATTCACACAGGTATATCTCCTAATCCCATCCTATTCCATTCCCCCATCCTCCTAACTCCCCACACTCACCATTCTGGCCAACCCCCTCCCCTAATAAGTTTCCCACCCTCCCTTCTTTCTCCTCACCACCCTCTCTCCACTCCCATGATTTCCATTTTTTGACACTTCCTTACCCATCAATCTTTGTAGCTATCACTTACAGGTCCAACAGGCTCTCACCTGCAGTTTATCTCCAGTTCCAGACCTGTACCAACTACATCAACCTACACCAGTTAGTGCTACATCACCCTAGGTTCTAGTTCAAGATGTCATTATTTTAATTTCATTGTTTAATCATATTATTACACTGTTTTAATAATCTATCTTCATGTACTTAAGGTTACGATGCTTCATACAGCCATGTCAGCATTAGGCAATTATAATTAAAAATAATCATAGATATTATATAATTATTATAGTCTTTGTATGGAATGATTTACCCATTAATTTACTGTATAGATACCTATATACCTATATCTACAGTGTGTGTGTGTGTATATATATACATACATACAAACACACACACACACACATATAAAATATTTCTGGCCCCAGATTTGTTTGTAGAAGGAATTATTGTTCCCTAAGAGCTTTAGAGTGTACAGTACAAATACACATAAGTAACAAAACATATCAAGGAGTTCAAGTATAGCGGGCAAATTTATTTATTTTTTTCTTATGGGATTCATATTCAATTGTAGGTCATAATAGAATGGCACAATCATAAAACAATACAGGGCAACAAGTAAACAAATGAAATTTGCCCTCCCTGTTCAAAAGTCCTGTTCTGCATACCCTTAGTTCCTAAAATTGTGTATTGCCTCCTTTAGCATCAATGATAGCATGCAGTCTTTAGTAATAGTTGTCTATGAGGTTCCAAATTCTAGCAGGTGGCATAGCTGCTCATTAGTCTTGGAAAAATGCCTCCAGGTCATGCAAAGTCTTTGGTCTACTTCCATGAGCAACATGTTTGAGATCTCTCTGGAGTGGCTTTGTAATATTAAAGGTCAGGGGATTGTGATGGCCACTCTATAACCTTCATCTTTTTCTGCTGTAACTACTGAGGATTAACTTGGCCTTGTGCTTAGGATCATTGTCACACAGGAAAGTCCATGATTGTCCCATGCACAGAAGAATGTAAAGGCATCTGACAACCATGCAGATCATTTTTGTTCAAGTATTGCCATATTGTGCTCCTTGAAACAACCACACCATGTTTTTCCAGAGCAGCCTGTATTAACCTCTCCAGAGGGTACCTGTGCATTTTTTTTTAATCAAGAATAAATCTTCTGGCAGGTGTGGCTGCAATCTTTCTTGGTCTACCTGACCTTGGCTTGCTATCAAGAGATCCCCAAATTTTCCACTTCTTAATGAGTGATTGAACAGTACTGACTGGCATATTTAAGGCTTTGGATATCTTTAAATATCCTTTCCAAACTCTATAAATTTCCATTAACTTGTTTCACAGGTCTTTTGACAGTTCTTTTCTGCTCCCCATGGCTCACTATCTAGCCTGCTCAGTGCATCCACATGAGAGCTAACACGCTCTTTGACTACTTATACACACACTAATTGCAATGTAAAAATCCACAGATGTTGGAAATTAACATTTAATTGCCATTTTAGCCTGTGTGTTCCACCATGTATGTCTGTACCAAGGCTAAATATCCCAAGGTATGTAAACTTTTGATCAGGGCCATTTGGGTGATTTCTGTTATTATGATGTAGCCTCCCTAGCGGTCTGATTATGTCAGTATTTCTGTGCTCAAAGCGGTACATTTTTTTGCATGGAAATATGTATTTTTTTATTGTAGGCCTGTAATTTTTAGGAATAACACACTGAAATCTGTCCGAACAAGAGTCTAGTAAACATCCCGAGTATGTTAAAATTTGAAACGCAAAATAATACATTATAATTTAATAATCATTAAAAAAATATAATAATAAATTTAATTCAATAATGTAATCAAACCAAAAACACTGAAATTTTAAATATAGCGCCAAGTTCGCACATCACTGAGCAAAGTCTCAAAATCGTTTTCAGTGTCTGATGACGAATTTCCCCACAAATCATTATCACTCAATTCTGCAAGTCATTCTAATTTACGATCGCTGTTCTCTAGCTGGTCTAAAACCGATTTTGACCTAAAGGAATGCTTTTTGGACGCCATGGACATTTCTCAGGCAGAAAGAACTGTAAAAATGCAGGCAGGGCACAGGACAAAGCACTCGGGACAAAATGTATGTGAAATGGTTTGATACAGTAATGTTATACTATGTGATTTTAGTGTATTTATTGAATGTCACTTTTTCACATTTTTAAATTTCCCGCCGTTCCGTCCCCGTACGTCCTGACGTTTCAGGGAAAGGAACCCAGAAGACAGATGCCAGCATCGGCCGGAGGACATTGCAGTGGACAGTGCAGGAGGGACATCGCGGGAGCAAAGGACAAGGTAAGTGAAGAAAAGATCCCAGAGCAGCGCTGCAAGGTATTCCCGAGTGTAGCTCAGGTTACCGCTTGTGGTGCTGAACCTTTACCCCGAGCTACACTCAGGAATACCGCCAGGGAGGTTAAAAAAGGAGCCAATCAACTATGTGATAATAAATGGCTTCATATGATAACTATCATATAACTATCCTTAAATACAAAATCGTTTTTTGGCTTGATCAGTCAAATTTCCAATATCAATGCCAACATTTTAGAATTTCTGCCAGGGTATGTAAACTTTTGTGCACAACAGTAAGGTGATATTCAAAGATAAGAGAGACCAATGGGAATACACTTGGGTATACATAAGTGGAGGCCCATAGCACAGATACATGGCAAGTGACCAGTTTAGAGGGTTGTGAAAAAAGGAATTCTTTTTACCCCTCAAGGCAAGTAATCAGTGTAGAGGGATGTGAAAAGAGAAATTCTTTTTAACCCACATATTCCTTATGTTCTTTATCATATCTATTTTTACTGCATCCACTTGCCTATCTTGAACAAAGGTATCAAAAAGTTTTAAACTTGTTTTGTACACCTGATTTATGTGATATCTATCAGTTGTCCTCATTTTTTTCTGTACAATAGCCCTGATGAAGGGGGAGGCAGTTCCCGCAAAATACATTGACTTTTTACCTGTAAGCTAAGTTCTTGGTCAAGCCTCTCAAAATCCAACATCAGTTGAGCTGTAAGTCTATACCTCTAAACCTGGTCTAGATGGTTCCCCAGGGCATCTCAGTTACTTTCAGAGACTAAAACCCCCAACAGCTACACAACTCTCTGAAGGACTAATTAGCCCTGTTCTCTTTCATTTGATATTCAAGCATGCACAGTTCCAGCTCTGTCATACACACACATAGGACATGTTCATGTAATGTACAGTACAGCATAAAAAGTGGAGTCAAAATATTTTTTTTAAATTTTTTTTTGAGTATTGATTACATATGAACATTCCATAGCAGGGCACAGTTCAATAATATTTTGGCAGCTTGTGTGCTACCTATTTCCTGGGCAATGCCACTAACAAGCAAAGAAAACATAATGCTGTACTTTCTAGAATAGCGTTGCACCTTCCTGGGTCACTTTTCTGTATTCGGCTTGCTCACTGGATTATGAAAGTAGCACCAACACCCCTAGAAGCGCATAAGCCCTGTTTATGATATCCCATCTCTATATGCCATACATCTTTTAGAACCTAGTCTGCATTTAACCCTGTACCAGCTAAGGGTGCAATTTTTTTTTTACCAAGTAGTTTATGCAGACATATTGGCTATCAGCAAACGAGATTTCTAACTTGACCCCTATGGATGAATGTAATTCACTTAAAGCTTTGACCCAGAACCATTACATCATTATCAAATCCACTGACAAGGGTGAGAGGGATATAGTTTAACAAGGGCAGAGCAGTTTATATCATTGAGGCTTATAGTGGATGTAGGGTCCTGGGTTTAGTAACACTTTATGTGGTCTCCCACAGTACACAGAACATGGAAATGCAATTATTTTAGTAAATATAATCTGCTAAATACCTTTTCTCATCAGCAGTTAGAACAGTCTTGTGACTTCAGCAAAGCACTGGTTAAAGCTTGTAAGAGGAGTTTCCTTTCTGCTCTAGGAGGATGCAGAACCCCTGACTTATGTCTGCACAGTGTTGATTGGCCCTGTGCTGATCGCATGCACTCTCCCAAGAAAAAAAAAACTGTCTAGCAATACGCACTAAACTGAACATGTACAGAAGGGCTATGGGTTCAGTCTGTCTTATCAGGAGAAAAGACATGAACATTTGAACAAGGAGGAGGGGCAGAGAAAACAGATTCAAACAGCCTTTTTACACAATGCAAAATATTAACCCCTTAGGTTCCACAGTGAGTATAACAAGCATGCTTTACTACTACATATACAGACTGATTTTACTGTTGTTTAGTAACACTTTAAGCCTCATACACATAATGAGAATATTGGATGAATGATCATCCATTTTTTTTTTTGCATGCAAGTCTCAAATAGAAAGTGAAGAGGTTACTAAAGTTACGAAAATTCTTGTACGACAGAAAGAAAATTCGGAAGTGATGTAATGTATTTGTATGGTATTTTCAGAAAAAAAACTGATTAAATAAAAATCGTACGATTTGGCATCGTACGAGAACTATTTGTTTTGCTTGTCCCTTCAAATCACTTTGGTCAATTTTCGGACAAATTTCACATAAGGGATTTGGAAGAAAGGGCGAATTCTCATTACCACACTTTACCTAAAAGAGAATGTAAAGGAAGGATTACAAAATAAGGTTTGTTACAGAATTCCACAATCAATATGGGAGCATGTAAAATGTTTCTGCAAGCATTGGTTGCTTCTATAAGATCCACATCTCAAGTCACCCATTACTAGCAAACCTAATTTATCCTGCCGGAAAGCCCAAAATATTAAAGGGAAGGTGGCACCAAGCAAATTATCTGCACATATTAAGACAGATATACAACCTGGTAATAATGTTTAGTAGTCTCACGGGTATGTTTTTTAAATTACATTCTGGTTAAAAATCCCATGGTCATTATTTATTTGTTACTTTTTCCATTTTCAGCTAATATTGTGCAATATTTTCTGAGCCAGTAAAAAGCTTTATTTTGTAGTGCTAAGTGTGGCTTCAAATTCCCCTGATTCTTGTAGTCCCACCAACCCTATAATATTGATTCTTACAGTAAAGGGACAGACTTGACAAAAAAAGAAGTGGCCTTGAAATGAGTAGCCATGCCTCCTCATGCTTCCTGGTGTGTAACATCATTCTGTGTTGGTTCCCATGCTTTCAGGAGCATTGCACATGCCTGGATAACCTGGCCTGAGGCAGTACTTATTATACCCTGGAATGGACTAACCACTGCCTGCCCAGGATGTGCCACCATGTGCAGCTGAGCACAACTTACAGCCACTTATTTTATTCTTTATACTCCTGACGAAGTTCTGTTTTTTGGAGCAAAACATGTAGAGTTTCCTTTTTTTTCTTTGGGAGCACTTTTTAATGCACATGGCAATCACTCCCCCCCCCCCCTTTTTATTTGGAGAGGTCTGTACTGCATTTTACAGTGCATCATATGCATTCCTGAAGACAGTGAGGTATTTTTGTCTGGATATGGTGATGTATGGGGTTTATCCTTGAGAGGCTAACTTTTAAGCCCGTGGATGAGTGTACCCGTATTACATATCTGTAGCAAGATAGATTACACTATATAATTAGTTTTGTCCATGGGGTAACTCCATTTCCTTAACAGAGATTATATTTTCAAGCTTATAGGCTTATGATCAAACCACAGTTCCTCTTTGTATGCCGTCACTTCATCTAAAACGGTATGGTATTTGATTTGGTCGGGTGTTATTAACCATTTGGATGTAAGGTAAATAATCGCAATCGTATCCAGTCATATTGTTGTGCGCAGCACATTCCACTCCAATAGGCATTAATTACAGTTGAGCATACATTTTCTATATATTTAAATAAAGGTCATATATTTTACATTCATCAATTGGCCAATGGGTGCATAGGGAAATGCACCCTTGTCCAGTATAGATCTGCCTGGGATGAAAGCGGTGCCTATTTGAGGCTATATGAAAGTGCTCCTTGTTTTTATAAATGTGAGTTGCCAGTTGCCTTTTTATCATTTATTAAAAGTGCTTATAAAGCTACACTTAGAGTTTGCCCTCTGGTGTTCTTTTTATCTCCTCTTCCTCCTGCAGTGCTTCAAGTGCCTGGACTATTAGCCCCCAAAGTATGCACATATTGCCATAGCTCACTGCTCTGGTTGCCTCGACAAATAATATGCACACATCCTGTATAAGGTTTTGCTGACAGCAAAAAAAAAAAAAAAAGAGCTCTCCCAAGCCTGTCCTCGTGCAATACTCACAGGTGCTCATTTTTTGGTCACTAATACATGTGCAGCTGCTGCTGCGGCATGGCCAAGGTACATCATAGTGCTAAATGATGTAGCACTGCTACCTATAACTAAATAATGAATAAATAAATACATTATTTCCTACATGTGTGAATAAATCAAAATGATCATCAATACATTATCTATGAATTACAAATACATAACATATAAAACTCTTATCAACGGGGTTAATATATAGCATACTCTATGAATTCAGTCATATAAGGTGCATGTAGCCAACACCAACATAATATTAAAGTTCCCATGCTGCAGGTCTGCTTTCTGCAATCCACTGCCACCTCAATGCTCTCAAAACTCTCACCTCCAGTTTTCTATTAAACTATTTGTATACAGAAGTACAGAGATAAGTTGGTTCAAAAATGCTTCTGTTCACGAACAACTCGGTTTCTGAAACAGAAGAGCTCGCAAAATTTTGCTTCTGTTGATGAACACGAGCCACGGCCATCTTTCTTGCTCTGACATGTGGTCCTGACTTCCTGTAGGTGAGATTACAGTCTCAGATAGACACTGAAAGTGTACTGTGAATACACTTACAGTACTGAGCTTTTTGGTGTGCTTTTTAACACATACTGTACAGTACATCCATGTGCACACTTGCTGTAAAGCTTTTTTGTGTGCTTTTTAGCATATACTGTACCAGACATCCAGTATGGTAAGAAAATTCAGAGCAAGCATGGTGGTAAGAAGAAAGTGTGGAGCAGTAATGAAGGTGACAAGAATGTGCAAAGCAAGAATGTTGTTAAAAAGAAAGTGCAGTCCGGTAATGAAGGTGACCAGCAGCACCCCCCCAACATAACTGCAACGAACAGTGTTGAATCTGATGAACGGTAACATGGTCTCGCATTTCTCGAGGGTTATGCAGCGCAAGAAATGACAAGTGACACTGGACAAATTTTTCACCAAAACTGCAGCTAAGAGACAAAGAAGAGAGGAAACCCCTGAAGGAGATCTACCCTATGTCCTTATGGAGGGTGCCACCCTAAACAGTGCTACCATCAGGTGACCCAGGTCCTGACAGTGCAGCTATAGTCTAGAACAGGAGAAGGCAAACTTACAGATATTGAGATCTACCTGGACAATGCGTAAAATATAAATCAAAGATCCTCAGTGGGGAAGTGGTGCATTGTCATCACCCTTTTAGAAAAAAATAAATCCCCCATTAAAAACACATAGTGTGTCTTCTGTCCCCTTCCACATCACCCCCCCCCCACAGTAACATACTATGCCCCCCCACTTTAGTGTTCTCTGTCCCTCTGCTTCCCACACACGGTAGTTTCCTCTGCCCCCCCCCCCGCAGTAATGTAATTTGCCCCCCAAAGCAGTTTCCTCCACCCCCTCCCCTACTGTAGTGCCCTCTCCCCCCCTCCCATAGCAGTGCCCTCTGTCTTCCCCCATTCTCTAGTGTCCTCTGCCCTCCCATAGTAGGAATTAAATTTATTCTCTCTTGAGAAGAGGAAATTAAGTGGGATATGCTCAAAATGTATAAATACATTGGTGGTTCATATAGTGAACTCGGTGTAGAGCTATTCACCCTGAGGTCATCACAGAGGACAAGGGGGCACTCTTTACATCTGGAGGAAAAGAAATTTGATCTCAAAATAAGGAATGGTTTCCTAACTGTAAGAGCTTTGAAACTGAAGAATAGACTCCCTCAAGAGTTGGTTCTGGCTAGCTCAGTGGATTGGTTTAAAAAAGGCCTGGATTCTTTCATAGATAATATAACTGGATACTAACATTTATAGGTAAAGATGATCCAGGGAATATCCGATTGCCTCTCAGGGAACTTTTTCCTCTGCGGGAGCAAATAGGATCATGCTTTGCTGGTTTTTTTGCCTTTCTGGATCAACTGTGGGTGTAGGATTATAACTTGATTTTTATGGTTGAACTGGATGGACTTTTGTCTTTTTTTTTTCAGCCAGACTAACTATGTAACTATAGCAGTGTCCTCTGCCTCCCTCCATAGTAGTGTCTCTACTCTCCACAGTAGTGTCCTCTGCAACCGGGTGCATAGCACTGTCCTCTAAAACCCCCTCCCCCCACAGTAGTGTCCTCTGCATTCCCCCCTTCCCCACAGTGTTGTCCTTTGCCCCCCCCCCAAAGAAGTGTTCACAACATAGCCGTGTGAAGGTAGCTCTCTCCTCCCTTACAGCGTCTGTACATCAGAGTGGAGTGAGAGGCAGCACAGTGCTGGATGGATGGTGGGACCTGCTACAGTTTTCATGTTAGCAACCACCCACCTGCTGGTTAACTTGCAAAGTTAATTAAAGCAGCTGCCGTGCGTCCACCCTCCATTCAGCAATGTTTTGCCTCTCACTCCACTCAAAAAGGAGTGCGGCAGAGGCTAGGGGGAGCATAAGCACTGCCCTGATTGTGATCAGCCTAACGTCTTCCCATGATTGAAAGGTATATCACGATCAATGAGGCTATAGTGTGCCTCAAACTGGAGCTACACACATTTAATGATTTACTAATAAATAATTAACTACATTAATACAATATATGTCTTTTATATCTAACTGTTCCTATAGGTTAAACATTGGTGGGAGCAGGGACAAAGCCCAGGTAGACTTTAACATGGGGCTTATTAAAACTGTCTAATCTTAATGCCTTAGCAAATAAAATCCACAGCAATAAAAATACTTTCACTCATTTTAAGAAAATCATGTAAACATATACTTTGTTTTCTTCAAATGAATTAGGACATGTTAAAAAAAAATAAACAGTTTTAATTAATAAACAGCTTTATTAATGAGTAATATTACAATTAAATTGTATTTTCTAGATTGCCTCAGGTGTAAATAAATAATTGTTTCAGAAGAAAATGGTCCCCTGTGTATGACGTCTGCAATGCTCTTCTCCCTTTGTTTTTACACATAAATATATTCATATGCTAACATAGTTCAGGTTTAATTTCTCAGACTACACTTCCTGCTATTTCAGTGATTAAATGGTCATTGTATGCTTCTCTGTTGAGCGTGTTCTTACTTGAACTATGCCTGAGAATTTCCACGTTTTTCTATTGCACATTGTGTTTTTACTTGGACTATGTCTGATAATTTCCTAGTAAGTATATACTGTGTTATGTACAACTCAATAGTTGGTAATTGTAATCTATGCAGTCATAGAAATTCATACATGAGAACATAGGGCATATTTCCATCAGCTTTCCTTTGTTCGCTTGCCTAAGCAGAGAGTCCCCAGAAAATAACTGGGGAAGAACACTTTCACATTACTTCCTGCTATGTAAATTAGAATTGTGAAGACCCCCAGTGTGAATATACATTATATGAATGTATTATATAATACACCAATCAGCCATAACATTGTGACCACCCGCCATAACCTATGAGGAGTGGACTCCACTAGACCTCTGAAGGTATGCTGTGGTATCTGGCATCAAGCTGTCAGTAGCAGTTGTGAGATGGGTCTTCCACAAAGTGGACTTCTTTTTTCAGCGCATCTCATAGTTGTTTTATGTGCTGGGATCTTGAGAATCTGGAGGCAACACCTCAAACACGTTGTTGTGGTGCTCAAACCATTCTTGAACTCACCAGACCAGGCCACCTTCCTTCATTGCTCCTTGGTTCTGTTCTGATGCTCACAGGCCCATTGTGGGTGCTTTTGGCTGTGGACACGAGACAGCATGGGCACCCTGACTGGTATGCTGGTATGCAGCCCCACACACAACAACCTTATTAAGCTCAAAGCCATCAAAAACAAAACTGTAAAACCCTTTAATTACATTTCTCTCTATTTCTTTTACAGGGACTCTACTCTATAAAACAAGAATTCAATGGGACCATGGTGCAAGAATTTATTTTAATTGCATTCTCCAGTTTAAAACAGCTCCAGTTATTACTGTTTTTCTTGATTTTAGTAGCATACATCATTTGTGTTACAGGAAATATCACCATCATCATCTTAGTTAGGATTGAACCCTTGCTTCAAACTCCAATGTACTATTTCATAAGTACATTTGCTGTTCTTGAAATTATGTTTGTGACAGTTTCTATGCCAAAGCTTCTAGATAATTTGATTTCAGGAAATAAGAGGATATCTTTCATTGAATGTTTCACACAGATGTTTATTTTCAATAGTTTGGGTATGACAGAATGTTATTTGTTATTGGTCATGGCCTTTGATAGGGACTTGGCTATTAACAGTCCTTTACATTATTCTGCTATTATGAGAAAGGAAATGTATACTCTGTTAGCCATGGCACCATGGATTGGTGGTCTTTCATTGTCTTCTATGACTTTTTTTTATACAGCCCAATTGAAATTCTGTGGACCAAATCAGATAAATCATTTCATCTGTGATTTAGCTCCACTTCAGAATTTGTCTTGCTCTGATCCATCCATGAGCAAATTAGTCACAATAATAGCCACTATTCTTGCTGTAGTTGTTTCAATTTTAAATATCACAACTTTCTACATTCGTATCATTAACACCATCTCAAAAATCAAGGGAGCTGAAGGCAAACAAAAAGCCTTCTCCACCTGTTCCTCTCACCTTATTGTGACCAGTCTCTGCTTTGGGTCAGCTCTTGTTGTGTACATCAGACCAACTGGAGGGGAAAATGACAAATTTGTTGCTCTTATATACACAATTCTTACTCCACTCTTAAATCCTTTCATTTATACTTTGAGGAACAATAATGTGAAGACAGCAATAACAAACTCAGTCTTGAAGAAAATACATTTATCCTGTGGACTGTAAGGAATGATTTTAGTTCACTTATGAAAAAAATGTATTTAAATATATCTTATCATCTCTCGGTATCTAACTTTTCTGCTACCATATAAAAACAATTGAGTATGGTCCGTGGTCCTTTTTTTTTATCTGCACCAACATTCAAATTTTTAGGACATTTGGGCTTTACCCCCTTCTTCTGGGATCCAAGCAGTACTAATACACAAAGTTTTAGCAAAATATCAAATCTGTAAAAAAAAAAAACACAAGTATATATGGCAATGGTAATTACACTGCTATAGTTGATGTGATAAGGAAAGGAGTGGGCTATGTAATGGAAGGGGGAGGTGTCGCAGAGGTGAGTGGTCATAAAACTGTTGAATAGTGCTTAAGAAAACTGAAAATCACATTTACTCCTTTCTTTGCTAAAGAGAATTCTTAGATCAAAAGTTTTCCTTTCCTGAGTATTTTTAAAGCTCCTTTTAGAAACTATAACATACATGTCTTCCATACAGCAGTCTGGTTGTCAGAAACAATGTCATACAGGTGTAGAGCAAGCATCCTTATGTTCTTTTATGGATTCCCTGCATGTATTCATTATTTATTGGAATGTCTGTCCACTGTTTCCAATGGTTGCATTTTTTTTGTTTTGAATGAGGTATACATTACTGGAGATACAGCTGTTTGATCCTATAATATTAAAGGTTCTTTTTGTGTGTGTGACACCTTTTAATGGAGTGATTTGACTGCACAGTTAGCAGCATTTGTTGGTGCAAGGTTTGGTTCCTTTTATTTGCATCTGTGTAATTAGAATATTGGAGTTTCCTGCTGAATAATTTGTCTAAGTTTAGGAGGTAGCCAGAAATCCACCCATAGGGGTTGTTATAATATTTTTTTTCAGTGTTTCATCTTCTGTTATGATGGGTTGCAAATTTTTGGTTATATTTCTTATCCCTCCTAGTTCTGGATTATATATTACTAGAGGTACAGAATTATTTTTTTTTCTTTTTAGGTTTTCAAGGCGGTATTTATACTTGTATTGCTGGTTTCATTCTGGTAACCTACATTTTGGAAGGATTCTGATATTATTCTGCAATGTTTAGTTTTGTCTTCTGAGACCTGGCTGTGTATAATGATCCTTTTGTTGTGTTGGGGGGAAGAAGCTGGAACAGTGGAGATAGTGGGATCGATCAGTGGGTTTCTTGTATATTGAGGTATGCAGTTTGTCATTCCTGGTAAATACTGTGGTGTCTAGAAGTTACCATGTGTACTTGAATAGTCCATATTCAGTTTGATTGACAGTTGAAACATATTGAGCAAGGAGTGATTTTTTTTTTTAGATTCTCTTCAGCAGTGGTGTAACAATGGCCATAGCAGCCTACATGGGTAGCAGGCAGCCCCATTAGTAAGGCTGTTGAAGTTATATTAGTCTTGGTATAATATAAAATAGTATAATGCTTGTTGTTATTATTGCTACAATATCTATAACTTTGATCCATAGGTAATGTACTGACTATGCTGATAGCTCTCCTGCTGTCTTTCCCTGATTTAGGTACAGTTTATGTTAATATCAGTGAAAGCATTTTTACAATGGACACTTTTATAACAAACACAAATTTCCCAGCACACTTACCAGCCAGCCTGAAAAACAACCAAATTGATGCAGTTCCAAAGCCAAGGCTCCCCTGTATACCGTGGCCCTAACACTATAATTTTCAGAGTCTCCCAAGTTAGAGCACATATAGTAGTGGATAGATTAAGGGTAGTTTGCCTGGAGAGAGCCCATCCCTCCCTAAAGGTACAGGAACACAGGGGACTCCCAGCAAATGCACAATGGCAGATGAAGGCATCAAGTGCATCCCTGCATTCAATTCAACCAACTGTAGAACAAAGTGGCAGCCTATACAGTGAGGTGCACATGGAAGAGCAACACAAATTTCCTAGCACACTTACCAGCCAGCCTGAAAAATAACCAAATTGACCCTGTGTAGCAATTCACGTTAAAACAGAGGGTTTTTTATTGTACACATTTGCAAATATTTGTGTAAAAGCCATTTTATTATTGTCATAATCATTTGGTTTATTTACACATTCACATATTATTTAGAGTCTGCGCTACACATCTATATATTTATTGTTTTGGATTAATGCTGGAAACTCTCCACTGTGTTGGCGGCAGCCTCTTAATTTTATGGTAACTTACACGGACACATACAATGGTTTCATTATTTTATCATGTGATTTGGTGATTTAGCAATGCACCAGTTTCTTTGATATAATACCATTAACAAGCCACCGGCGCAACAAATCACAGCAGAAGCCTATGAATGACTGCTGATACCCACTGATCAGCAAAGAGACACACATTGTTTACATATTCAGAGCACAGTTAACCCTTTGATTGTCCTAGATGTTTAACCCATTCCCAGCTAGTGTCATTAGTACATTGACAGTGTATATTTGTAGCACTGATCACTGAATTAGTGTCACTGGTTCCCACAAAGCGCAAGTTAGCGTCAGAATGTCCGCCAAAATATTGCAGTCCCACTATAAGTTTCTGATCGCCACCATTACTAGTATATAAAAAAAAAATAATACAAATTCCAGTGTATATCTCATAGTTTTTAGATGCTATAACTTGAGCAAACCAATCAATATGTGCTTATTGGGATTATTTTTTACCAAAAATATGTAGCAGAATACATATTGGCCTAAATTCATGAAGAAATTAAATTTTTTTAAATTGTTTTTATTGGATATGTTTTATAGCAGAAAATAAAAAAAAATTTTTTTTTCAAAATTGTCAATCTTTTTTGTTTATAGTGCAAAAAAATTAAAAACTCAGGAGGTGATCAAAGCTCTCTTCATGGGAAACAAAATTACATATTTAATTTACCGTATTTTTTGCCGTATAAGATGCACCTGACCATAAGACGCACCTAGGTTTTAGAGGCAGAAAACAGGAAAAAAAATTCTGAACTAATGGACTGCAGACACAGTACAGGAGATGACCAGAGACTGCGGACAGCACAGGGATGACCAGAGACTGCGGACAGCACAGGGATGACCAGAGACTGCGGACAGCACAGGGATGACCAGAGACAGCGGACAGCACAGGGATGACCAGAGACTGCGGACAGTACAGATGACTGCTGACCTTTGGGGAGGTGGGGAGCGGGTACCTGAATTTGACAGGTACCCGCTCTTACTTCCGCAGAGTTTTTGTTTGATCTTACCTGTTCCTTGATCTAGCCGCTCGCTGTCTTCCCGGCTTCTGTAATGGCGCTCGGCATGACAGCCGAGTGCCCAGTGCGCATGAGTGAGAAGCACTTGCGCTTTGTGATTGGTCCAGCGGCTTCTGGGATCTGTCATGTGTCCCAGGTACCGCCTTACCATTCACAAAAAGCACCGCTTCTTGCGCATGCGCACTTGGCACCCGGCTGTCATGCCCAGTGCCCACACTACAGAAGCCGGGAAGACAGCACGCCGCTGGATAGAGGAACAGGTAAGGTCCCGTTGCAGAGCTGAGCGGCCGGCCCGGTATTCTGACACGGCCGCGGTGGAAATACCGGACCTGCCGCTCCATATTCGCTCCATAAGACGCACTGACATTTCCCCCCCAGTTTTGGGGAAGAAAAAGTGCGTCTTATACGGCAAAAAATACGGTATGTAGAGCATTACATGACTGCACTATTGTCAGTTAAAGTAATGCAGTGCCTTATAGCAAAAAATGGCCTGGTCAGGAAGGGGGTAAATCTTTCGGAGGTCAAGTACATAGAGATTTGCTGGTTGTGTTAGTTTAGGCTTAATTACAATAACCCTTCACTGCATCTAGCACAGTCAGAGGTTTCTTAATCCAAAATCATGCCAGAAAACACAGTTGGTTACAAAATCATTGCCTTTAAACAGCAAAAGAATATACCAAGGTAAGAAAACATAAAAGTACATTTTTGCAATGCACATTTACCCATGATTTAGCTTTTTACAGACAATGCAAGAGCATAAAAATATGCAGCTCTCAGATGCTCCATTCAAATTGCTGGGCATTCCCTTCCTCTATAACAGACCTTTATCCTGGAAGAGGGTCTGGTAAAGATCTTAATAGTGAACTCCACCAAAAACAAAAAAAAACAGGTGGGTTCCCTTAAAAATACATACCAGAACCTTGATTTTGGCAATGATATCAGCCACTATCCCTGCCCCTTTGTTTACATGGACAGAGATTCCTGGGTGCTGACAACCGTTTTTCCCTTTCACTTTTCATATTCCTGATATGTGCCTGTTGTGCCATGTTTTTGTATGAAAACATATTCTGTTTTTTTTTTGTGTTGCTTCCTTTGTGTGAATTATTTGGTTTTCCTTCCAGTCCCTCTGCTTTACTATTACAAACTGACCATGCTAAGCATGAAAGCACAACATGGTAAGTTTATTCCTGTTCTGGGAACTCATTCATCTCTCCTTCAATGATTAGACTTGTGTTCACACAATCTCTCCCCTTTCCTTCCCCACCACACAGCCATTCACTGGGAAGTTTAGTGCCTTGCTCTTTCTCCTCCCCCAGCCTTCTTAGCTCATTATGCAGCTGAGAACAGAGGGTATGTGATCACTTATGAGAAAAGGAAAAAAAAAGGTATTTCTAATGTTTTTTTTAAATGTATGCACACATTTTAAACTGAATAGGTTGTTTTACAAGGTGAGGGTTCACATATACTTTAAAAACCATTGAAGAGGGAAGCTGTACTATATAGTAGCACTGATCACTGAATTACAAACACAAAGCACAAATGTTTTGCCTGTCATTTCTATATTAAACTGAATAGGTTGTTTTACAAGGTGAGGGTTCACATATACTTTAACAACTGTTGAAGAGGGAAGCTGTACTATATAGTAGGGGTGGAATGGGCTAAAAGTGCCACATTCAAGTTAACACCTGAACAAGCGGAGTTTGGACTGAACTGGGAGATGATCCCTTCTCATCACAACATAAAGCAGTGGTTCTCAACCTTTCTAATGCCGCGACCCCTTAATACAGTTCCTCATGTTGTGGTGACCCCCAACCATAAAATTATTTTCATTGCTACTTCATAACTGTAATTTTGCAGTGGGAGGACTAGCGCCCCATCACTGATGTCAGTGGGATGAATAGTGTCCCATTGTTGGTATCAGTGGGATGAATAGTACCCCATCGTTGGTGTCAGTGGGAGGAATAGTGTCCCATCGTTGGTGTCAGTGGGAGGAATAGTGCCCCATCGTTGGTGTCAGTGGGATGAATAGTACCCCATCGTTGGTGTCAGTGGGAGGAATAGTGTCCCATCGTTGGTGTCAGTGGGAGGAATAGTGCCCCATCGTTGGTGTCAGTGGGAGGAATAGTGCCCCATCGTTGGTGTCAGTGGGAGGAATAGTGCCCCATCGTTGGTGTCAGTGGGAGGAATAGTGCCCCATCGTTGGTGTCAGTGGGAGGAATAGTGCCCCATCGTTGGTGTCAGTGGGAGGAATAGTGCCCCATCGTTGGTGTCAGTGGGAGGAATAGTGCCCCATCGTTGGTGTCAGTGGGAGGAATAGTGCCCCATCGTTGGTGTCAGTGGGAGGAATAGTGCCCCATCGTTGGTGTCAGTGGGAGGAATAGTGCCCCATCGTTGGTGTCAGTGGGAGGAATAGTGCCCCATCGTTGGTGTCAGTGGGAGGAATAGTGCCCCATCGCTGGTGTCAGTGGGAGGAATAGTGCCCCATCGTTGGTGTCAGTGGGAGGAATAGTGCCCCATCGTTGGTGTCAGTGGGAGGAATAGTGCCCCATCGTTGGTGTCAGTGGGAGGAATAGTGCCCCATCGTTGGTATCAGTGGGAGGAATAGTGCCCCATCGTTGGTATCAGTGGGAGGAATAGTGCCCCATCTTTGGTGTCAGTGGGAGGAATAGTGCCCCATCGTTGGTGTCAGTGGGAGGAATAGTGCCCCATCGTTGGTGTCAGTGGAAGGAATAGTGCCCCATCGTTGGTGTCAGTGGGGGGAGGAATAGTGCCCCATCGTTGGTGTCAGTGGGGGGGAGGAATAGTGCCCCATCGTTGGTGTCAGTGGGGGGAGGAATAGTGCCCCATCGTTGGTGTCAGTGGGGGGAGGAATAGTGCCTATCATTGGTGTCAGTGGGGGGAGGAATAGTGCCCCATTTTTGGTGTCAGTGGGGGGAGGAATAGTGCCCCATCATTGGTGTCAGTGGGGGGAGGAATAGTGCCCCATCATTGGTGTCAGTGGGGGGAGGAATAGTGCCCCAATCGTTGGTGTCAGTGGGGGGAGGAATAGTGCCCCATCGTTGGTGTCAGTGGGGGGAGCAATAGTGCCCCATCGTTGGTGTCAGTGGGGGGAGGAATAGTGCCCCATCGTTGGTGTCAGTGGGGGGAGGAATAGTGCCCCATCGTTGGTATTAGTGACACAAATGATGGGGCACTATTCCTCCCACTGACACCAATGATACTTACCTTGCTGACCCCTGCTCCAGCCTGGGCTCGCTCTCTCCCTCTCCCATCTACAGCCAGCAGAAGCAAAATTTGCACTTACCTGTCAGCTGTCTTCCTTCTCTGGCCGCTCTCCTCTTCACTTGCTCCTGCAGCTCCCTCGATCTTCTTCGATCTGCGCGCTCTGCCGCTCGGCTCCTCCTCTCCAAGCTCCACCTCCTCGCCGGTGATTGGCCGCCTGTGTGCCTCTCCTGAGCTACAGTTCCGGTGGCCAATCAGCGGCGAGGAGGCGAAGCTGTTGAGTGATCCCGGAGGTGTGGCCAGGTTACAGGGGCAGCATATCATCCCGCCCACAGATCGCGAGACGGAGCAGCGGTGTCTCGGTTCCTAAGACCATCGGAAATATGTGTTTTCCGATGGTCTTAGGCGACCCCTGGGAAATGGTCGTGCGACCCCCAGGTTGAGAACCGCTGACATAAAGGGACATTTTTCTGACCACCAATGTAGGGGGCAATTTTTCACTAACCATCAATGTAAAAAGTACACTCTTTCATTTCACTAGCCATGGATATAAGGGGAAACCTTTCCAATGACTACCAATATAAGGAAGCACTACAGTTTTTAAAGCACTGCTTTTCTGACCATTAGCTGGTTATTAATTTGCTTTATTTCATTATTGTGATTGCAAAAAATGTTGGCATAAAGAGCAGCCTTGGGTGTCAAATATGCTCGGTTCACCACATTTCTTATTCTTATACTCATTCTTATGTTTATCACCTAATGTTCACAAAAACTTCCTTGAGATGTAGCTATAATGAATATTAGCAGGGGTTCCCTGGGATCTAAAATTATTCTATGGGTTCCCCACTGTTAAAAGGGTTCAGAAAGACCGAGCTATACTATTGGTCTGCTGAGTTCTGGCTGCAGGATCTAAAATAATGCTGGGAGTGGATTAGTGGGTGATGCCTGAAGAGGTAAAGCATGGTCCTGGGAAAGGGAGGAGGCAAGTGAAAGACCAAGATTGAAGGAGTGCCCAGCTGAGTGGGAAAAAAAGTGGATGGTACCAAAAGGTTAAGGGAGGCCGAGAATGAGCAAGTCAGTGTAGGCTGAGAGAACTTAACTGAGGGTGTCCTCAGTTACTGGGTGGCAAGCAAGGTTCCACGATCTGCTGTAGGACTTTTTCTTAATGTTTACTGCTTGTTTAATTAACTTGGTTTCTATTCATGTTTGCCATAAAGGCATTATTTTGTCTTTATTGGGACAACTGAGAAAAAGCCGAGGACTGGGACATCCAGACCTTATGGTTGGCTGGCACCAGCCAACTGATTTGGCACTTTTAATTTTTTTTTATATAGTCTTATAGTTCCTGGATAATTTCATATAATCTTGCTTTGTGGTTTTTGCTCTCAAGGCTTCATTTGTGCTGATATTTGTTTCTATTGCCTTTACAGACTGCACCTCATGTACCCCCATTTGGCCCACTCCTACCCCTCACAGACACCTCCTTTCCCTAACGGTGGATATCTTTGGAGTGTCTTAGTGTATCTTTCTTACCCACAAGGAGGTTGAGTAATCTCTATCCACCCATTTTCTCTTCTCTTGAAAGTAACCCGTTCCCCTCAGGTTCTAACACCTGCTGCCCTTGCTCCTTATCCCCTCTCCCTCCCCTATTTCTTTCTTTTCATTACCCCCATTGCCCCTTCTTTCTTCCTCCCACTCTACCTCTCTCATCCTTTCTTCCCCGCCCCCTTTTTTCTCTCCAGTTCTCCCCTTGGGCCCCAACACCCATTCCCTTCTTTGCCCCTGCTGGGTGTTTTGTGAGCTTGTGATTTGACTGCTCCTTCATTACTATGTCAGATGTTAGATTTATGTCCTACAACATGAAGAGACAAAATGTTCTGGGAAAGAAGTCCAAATTGCTCCAAAAACATCAACATCTAAAATCCTAAATTTCCCATAGTTTAGCATAGTAGTACTAACTTAACAAACATCAGGAGTGTTTCTATTCTTTTGTCTAGACATGTTCCAGGGAAGGATGAGGAGGTCATATCTGATTAGTTACATAGTTAGTCTGGCTGAAAAAAGACAAAAGTCCATCCAGTTAAACCATTTAAAAAAAAAAAAGTTATAATCCTATACCTACAATTGATCCAGAGGAAGGCAAAAAAAACCCAGCAAAGCATTATCCAATTTGCTCCTGCAGGGGAAGAAAATTCCAGTTCTAATATTCCCTGGATCAACGTTACCTATAACTGTTAGTAACTAGTTATATTCTGTTTATCCAAAAAAGAATCCAGGTGTTTTTAAAGCAATCCACTAGCTGGCCAGAACCAACTCTTGAGGGAGTCTATTCCACATTTTCACAGCTCTCAGTGAAGAAACCTTTCCATGTTTGGAAATTAAATGTATTTTCCTCCAAATGTAAAGAGTGACCCCTTGCCCTCTGTTATGACCTCAGGGTGAATAGCTCTACACCGAGTTCACTATATGAACCACTGATGTATGTATACATGTTAATCATATCGCCCCCTTAATCTCCTCTTCTCAAGAGAGAATAAATTCAGTTCCTTTAATCTTTCCTCATAGCTGAGCTCCTCCATGCATCTTACCAGTTTGGTTGCCCTACTCTGTACTTTCCCCAGTTCCCCGAAGTTATTTTTGTGAATTGGTGCCCAAAACTGAACTGCATATTCCAGATGAGGCCTTACTAATAATTTGTACAGGGGTAAAATGATATCTCTCTCTCTGGAGTCTATACCTCTTTTAATACAAGAGAGGATTTTGCTGGCTTTAGAAACCGCAGCTTGGCATTGCATGCCATTATTAAGCTTGTGATCTACTAGAACCCCAAGATCCTTCTCCACCATTGATTCCCCCAGTTGTACTCCCCCCCCCCCCCGTATGTATGATGCATGCATATTCTTAGCCCACAAGTGCATCACCTTACATTTATTAACATTAAACCTAATTTGCCACATAGTTGCCCAATTAAACAGTGCATTGAGGTTGGCTTGTAAGTTGAAGACATCCTGTAAGGACGTTATTCCACTGCACAGCTTGGTGTTATCTGCAAAGACTGAAATTGTATTTTTAATCCCAGATCCTATATCGTTTATAAATATATTAAAAAATAAAGGTCCCAACACTGAACCTTGGGGTACACCACTGATGACCCTAGACCATGCAGAGTATGAATCATTAACCATTACTATTTGATTATGATCTTTTAGCCAGTTTTCTATCCATTTACATACAGATTTTTCCAATCCCGTAGGCTTTACCTTACACATTAGCCATGTATGGGGAACTGTGTCAAATGCTTTTGCAAAATCCAAGTATACCACATCCACCAACACCCCTCTGTCCAAGGTTTTGCTCACCTCCTCATAAAAAGAAATCAGATTTGTTTGACAACTTCTGTCTTTCATGAATTCATGCTGTCTGTTACTTAAAATATTTTTTTCCAGCAAGAACTAATCTATGTGGTCTATTATTAAACTCTCCAGTATCTTCCCAACTATAGAAGTTAAACTAACAGATCTATAATTACCTGGTAAAGATTTTGACCCCTTTTTAAATATTGGCACCACATTGGACAGCAGACTATTTATAGCTTAAGATCTGCTATATTAATGAAAAACTACCCCGACCTGCTTGTACCTACTTAATAAGCAGATACTTGCCTTAGAACCTTATCTTGATCACATTTATCAACACAAAAAGGGCATGCTTATCTTTTTTTCTCATCTCTCCTTCTATCTCAATACCTAACCTCTTTAGTGAACTGGACCGATACTGCGTTCTTTCCAGTTTTACAATTAATATATCCAAGTCGGAAGCCCTAAATATCTCAGTCTTTCATTCCCCACATCTCACAGTGAACATACTGTACCTTCCCTTTCAAATGGTCTGAATTGCATATCCAATACTTAGGGATGAACATACCTGCACAATTGCGTAGAATCTTTGAACTTAACTTCAGTCCTTTAGTGAAAACAATAAAATCAAACATTTGGAAGAGGGATAAAGAAGCCTTCACATGGTGTGGCCTTAATAGTGTCCTAAAGATGAGCATCTTACCGAGGATTTAACCTGTTACAAACTCACCTGATCAAGCTTCCACCTAGCTTCTTGAAAGATTTGAAGGCTAGTTTTCTATCCTATCTTTGGAAGAGGAAGAAGGCTAGGATTATTAGAATGACTCTTTCCTTGCTAAAGCAGAGGGAGAAAAGGATTTCCAGTCTACCTGATGGCTTCCCGTAATTGACAGGTAGATCATGATCAACGAGGCTATAGTGTGCCTCTAACTGGAGCTACACACAATTAATGGTTTATTAAGAAATACTTATCTACATTAATACAGTATATGTCTTTTATATCTAACTGTTCCTATAGGTTAAACATTAGTGGGAGCAGGGACAAAGCACAGGAGGACTTTAACATGGGGCTTATTAAAATTGTCTAAACGTAATGCCTTAGCAAATAAAATCCACATCAATAAAAATACCTCTTCACTCATTGTCAGAAAATCATGTAACCCTATACTTTATTTTTTTTTAACATGTCCTAGCTAATTTGAAGAAAACAAATGGTTTTAATTAATATATACAAAAAATCACCAGTGCCAAAAAAAGTGAAATAATTACTAAATAAATGCTGCTGCTCATTAGTGTAAACACCAAAAAAATAAAATATAAAACATCAAAACAGCGCAAAGAAAAATAAAATCAATATCAGTGAAGAATTTATACCAAAAAAACTTAAATAGTATAAAAATTAAAAACAAAATATAAAATATATCAAATAAATTTAATAAACAGCGTTATTAATGAGTTATATTACAATCAGTTTGCATTTTTTTAGATTTTTGTCTCAGGTGTAAATAATTAATTGTTTCAGATGAAAATGGTCCCTTGTGTATGAAGTCTGCAATGCCCTTCTCTCTTTGTTTTTACATATAAATATATTCATATGCTAACACAGTTCAGATGTAATTTCTCTTATTACACTTCCTGCTATTTCAATGACTAAGTGGTCATTGTATGCTTTCCTATTGGCATTGTGTTTTTACTTGGACTATGCCTGAGAATTTCCTAGTAAGTATATACTGTGTTATGCACAACTCAGTAAATAGTAATAGTAATCTATGCAGTCACATAAATTTATACATGAGAACACAGGGCATGTTTCCATCAGATTCCAATTGATTGCTTGCCTAAGCAGGGAGTCCCCAGAAAAGAACTGGTGAAGAACACCTTCAAATTACTCCCTGCTACTGTATATAAACTAGAATTGTGAGGACCCTCAGTTTGAAAATACATTATATGAATATATTATGTAATACACCAACCAGCCTTAACATTGAGACCACCCACCATAACCCGATGAGGAGAGGACTCCACTGTGGTATCTGGCACCAAACCATCAGCAGCAGTTGTGAGGTGGGTCTTCCACGGATTGGACTTCTTTTTTCAGTGCATCCCACAGTTGCTTTATGGGTTGAGATCTGGAGAATCTGGAGGCAACACTACAAACACGTTGTTGCGGTGCTCAAACCACTGTTGAATTCACCAGACCAGCCCACCTTCCTTCATTGCTCCTTGGTTCTGTTCTGATGCTTGTGGGTGCTTTTGGCTGTGGACACGAGTCAGCATGGGGACCCTGGCTGGTATGCAGCCCCACACATAACAACCTTATTAAGCTCAAACCCATCACAAACAAAATGTGGGGTCTGTAAAGCCCCTTTAATGACATTTCTCTGTATTCCTTTTACAGGGACTCTACTCTATAAAACAAGAATTCAATAGGACCATGGTGCAAGAATTTATTTTAATTGCATTCTCCAGTTTAAAACAGCTCCAGTTATTACTGTTTTTCTTGATTTTAGTAGCATTCATCATTTGTGTTACAGGAAATATCACCATCATCATCTTAGTTAGGATTGAGCCCTTGCTTCAAACTCCAATGTACTATTTCATAAGTGCGTTTGCTGTTCTTGAAATTATACTTGTGACAGTTTCTATACCAAAGCTTCTAGATAATTTGATTTCAGGAAATAAGAATATATCTTTCATTGAATGTTTCACACAGATGTTTATTTTCAATGGTTTGGGTATGACAGAATGTTATTTGTTATTGGTCATGGCCTTTGATAGGGACTTGGCTATTAACAGTCCTTTACGTTATTCTGCTATTATGAGAAAGGAAATGTATACTCTTTTAGCCGTGGCACCATGGATTGGTGGTCTTTTATTGTCTTCTATGACTCTTTTGTACACAGCCCAATTGAAATTCTGTGGACCAAATCAGATAAATCATTTCATGTGTGATTTAGCTCCACTTCAGAATTTGTCTTGTTCTGATCCATCCATGAGCAAATTAGTCTCAATAATAGCCACTATTCTTGCTGCAGTTGTTTCAATTTTAAATATCATAGCTTTCTACATTCGCATCATTAACACCATCTCGAAAATCAAGGGAGCTGAAGGCAAACAAAAAGCCTTCTCCACCTGTTCCTCTCACCTTATTGTGACCAGTCTCTGCTTTGGAACAGCTATTGTTGTGTACACCAGACCGACTGGAGGGGAAAATGACAAATACCTTGCTCTTATTTACTCAATTCTTACTCCACTCTTAAATCCTTTCATTTATACTTTGAGGAACAATGATGTGAAGACAGCAATAAGAAACTCAATCTTGAAGAAAATACATTTATCCTGTGGCCTGTAAGGAATAATTTTAGTTCACTTATGAAAAAAAGGTTTTACATTATCTCTCTGTATCAAACTTTTTTGCTACCATATAAAAACAATTGCGTATGGTCTGTGGTCCTTTTTTAACCTGCACCAACATTCAAATTTTTAGGACAAGCATTTGAGCTGTACCCCCTTCTTCTAAGGTCCAAGCAGTACTAATACACACAGGTTTATCAAAATATCAAACAAGACAATCTCTGGAAAAAAAAAAAAAAAGTATATATAGCAATGGTAATTAAACTGGTATAGTTGATGTGATAAGGAAAGGAGTGGGCTATGTAATGGAAGGGGGAGGTGTCGAAGAGGTGGTCACAAAACTGTTGAATAGTGGTTTAGAAAATTGAAGACCACATTTACTCCTTTTTTTGCTAAAGAGAATTCTTAGTTCAAAAGTTCCCCTTTTCAGAGTATTTTTAAAGCTCCTTTTAGAAGCTATAACATACAGTAATACCTCAATTTACAAATGCCTCGGTTAATGTAATTTTCGGTTATGAATGAAAATTCATTGAAAATAATGGCTCGGTTTACAAATGTTTTACTAATTTTTACTGCAATGCGAAGTGCATGTCCGTGCTGATTTTTAAATACAATTGCCGGCTTTTTTTTTTTCTTCACTATAGCTTACAGAATTAGCTGTCACTTTCCCTGGAGTTAATGGAAACTTTATTTCTTTTAAGAAACTAAAATAAAATATTGTTTCTCTTAACTCAGGGATATAAACTAAAAGAAAATTTCTTTGTTTTAGCTGGGGGGGAAGTGACAGGTGAATTTCTGAGCTATAGTGAATTAGCGGTAATTACATTTAAAAATCGACACCATAACAAATAAAAAAATAGTGTAGTGTCCCCCCTCCCATCCATACCAAGCCCTTCAGGTCAGGTATGGATTTTAAAGGGAACTCCCATGCCGAAATTTACAAAAAATTGGCATGGGGGTTCCCCCAAAAATCCATACTAGACCCTTATCCGAGCATGCAGCACGACAGGTCTTTTTTTTTTTAATTTTGGCGTGGTAGTTTCCCTCAAAATCCATACCAGACCCGAAGGGCTTCGTATGGATTGGAGAGGGGACAACACGCCGGTTTTTAAATTATTTTTTAATTGCTGGCAATTCTTTTACATTCAGCTGTCAGTGGGGAATACCACTGACAGCTGAAACATTAACACATGGTTGTCATTACTAAAATACTGCATAACTTTGTAAAAGAACTTGTGCAGTATTTTAGTATTATTTACTTTTTTCTGACTTCTGCAACGGATTAATTGGTTTGTAGTGTATTCCTCTTGGAAACGGTGTTTCGGTTTTTCAAATTATTTGCTATACGAAAAGTCCTGCAGAACGAATTACATTCATAAAAGAGGTATTACTCTACATGTCTTCCAGTAGTCTTGCTGTCAGAAACAATGTCATACAGGTGTAGAGTAAGCTTCCTTATGTTCTTTAATGGTGCCCCTATGTATACTGTCTGACTATTTCTGTCAGTGTTGCCAATGGTTGCAGTTTTTGCTTTGAATGAGGTACACAATAATGGAGGTACAGCTATTTGATCCTAGAATATTTAAGGTCCCTTTTGTGTGTGTGACACTTTTTAATGGAGTGATTTGACTGTACAGTTAGCAGCATTTGTTGGTGCAAATTTTTTTACTTTTAATTGCATCTCTGTAATAAGAGTATAGCAGTTTCCTGTTGAATAAGTTTAGGTGGTAGCCGAAAATCCACCAGTGAGGGTTGTTAGAATATTTTTTTGTTCAGTGTTTTGCTCACTGTTATGATAGATTGTACATTTTTGGTTATCTCTCGTATCCCTCCTAGTACTAAATCATATATTACAAGAGGTACATAATTTTTTTTTTTCCTTTGTATGATAGGAGATTTTCTTTTTAAGTTTTCAAGGCGGTATTTATGCTTGTATTGCTGGTTTTGTTCTGTTAACCTACATTTTGGAAGGATTCTGATAGTATTTTGAGATGTTTAGTTCTGCCTTCTGAGAACTGGCTGTGTATGATGGCCCATTTGGTGTGTTGGGGAAAGACCTGGAACAGTGGAGATAGTGGGATCGATCAGTGGGTTTCCTATATATTGAGGTATGCAATTTGTCATCCCTGGTAAATACTGTGGTGTCTAGAAGTTACCATATGTACCTGAATAGTCCAAATTTAGTATGATTGACAGTTGAAACATATTGAGCAATGAGTGACTTGTTTTAGATTTTGCCATAGCAGCCTATGTGGGTAGCAGGCGGCCCCATTAGTAAGGCTGTTGAGATTATAATTGTTTTGATATAATATAAAATAGTAATATGGTTATTATTATTGCTGTAACTTCTATAACTTTGGTCAAAAGCACCGATCCATAAGTAATGCACTAACTATGCTAATGGCTCTCGTGCTGCCTTTCCCTGATTTGGGTACAGTTTATGTTAATATCAGTGAAAGCATTTTTACAATGGATTCTTCTCTAACAAATACAATTTTCCCAGCACACTTACCAGCCAGCCTGAAAAACAACCAAATTGACTAACAATTCATGTTAAATCAGACGGTTTTGTTTGCACCCATTTGCAAATATATGTGTAAGCTGCAGTTCCCAAGCCAAGGCTCCCCTGTATACTGTGGTCATAACACTATAATTTTCAGAGTTTCCCAAGTTATAACACATATAGTAGTGGATAGATTAAGGGCAGGTTTTCCTGGAGAGAGCCCATCCCTCCTTAAAGTTACAGGGAAACACAAGACTCCCAGCAAATGCACAATGGCAGCTGAAGGCATCTAGTGTGTCCCGGCATCCAATTCAACCAACTGTACAAGTGGCAACCACCCCATCCTTTAGCCAGCCTTTAGAGCAAAGTGCACATGGAAGGGCAACACACAGAAACTTCCCAGCACAGACAGCAGTGTTCGTAGGGCGCTCTGCATAGGTATGACCTCTAGGAGAAGAGTATCTTGGGCATCGAGTGGAGAGAAGGGAGACCAGGTAATGGGAGCACAGCAAGCACTGGAGCAGCTCTTCAAGAGTGGAAGCAGACTCCAGTAACAGTAAATAGCACTTAGAACCACCTTCCTTGCTATTTAAATTTCCCAGCACACTTACCAGCCAACCTGAAAAACAACCAAATTGACCCTGTCTGGCAATTCACGTTAAAACAGAGGGTTTTGTTTGCACACATTTGCAAATATTTGTGTAAAAGCGGTTTTATTATTGTTATCATCATTTCCTTTACATGTTCTTTGATATATTATTTAGAGGCTGCACTACACATCTATATATATCGTTTTGGGTTAATGCTGGAAACTCTCCACTGTGTTGGCGGGCAGCAACTTAATTTTATTGTAACTTACATGGACACAAATTGTGGTTTCGTTATTTATTCATGTGATTGGGTGATTTAGCAGAGCACCAGTTTCTTTGATATAATACCATTAACACGCCACCAGTGCTACACGTCTGCTGTGATTTGTTACAGCAGAAGCTGATCAACAGGTGTCGGCCTATAAATCACTGCTGGTACCTGCTGATCAGCAAGGAGACACATATTGTTTACATATGCAGAGCTCCATCCTGTCAGCGGAGATGTGCTGGATTTTGCTTCCCTGCAAAAGCATCTAAAAGTAATCATTGGTTAGGTACGTAGTTTACCCTTTGATTGCTCTAGATGTTTAACCCCTTCCCAGTCAGTGTCATTAGTACAGTGACAGTGTATATTTTTATCACTGATCACTGTATTAGTTTCACTTATTCCCACAAAGTGTCAGTTAGTGTCAGATTGTCTTCAGCAATATCGCAGTCCTTCTATAAGTCACTGATTGCTGCCATTACAAGTATAAAAAGTGTATATATCCCATAGATTTTAGACACTAAAACTTGAGCAAACCAATCAATATGCAGATTTTTTTACAAAGAATATGTAGAATACATATTGGCCTAAATTTGTAAAGAAATTAATTTAAAAAAAAAAAATTATTGGATATGTTTTATAGCAGAAAGTAAAAAATATTGTCTTTTTTTCAAAATTGGCGATTTTATTTTGTTTATAGAGCAAAAAAAATTAAAAAAAAAACAGTGGTGATCAAGTATAATCAAAAGAAAGCTCTGTTTATGGGGAAAAAAAATTATATATATTTCATTTATGTAGAACATTAACTGACAATAGCGCGGTCATGCAAAGTAATGCAGTGCCTTATAGCACAAAATGGCCTGGTCAGGAAGGGGGTAAATCTTCCGGAGGTCAATTGGATAGAGATATTTTGGTTGTGTTAGTTTAGGCTTAATTACAATGAATCCTCACTGCATCTAGCATAGTCAAAGTCCTTTAGCTTTACAATCCAAAATCATGCCAGAAAACACAGTTGGTTACAAAATTGTTGCCTATGAATCTGCAAAAGAATTTACCAAGGCAAAAAACCATAAAAAGTAAATTTTTGCAATCCACATTTACCCATGCTTTAGTCTTTTAAAAACCCTGCAAGAGCATAAAAATATGTGTTGATCTCTTACAAATGCACTTGGCTAAATCCTGTTGTGTGCTGAAACGTGCTACATTTTTGCATTTACGCATTCTTAACAAAAAGGTTAAACAGTAAGTGTGCAGAGACACCTTTAGGCGAGTTAAATGAGACCAAAAAAAGCCCGCTGGTGGTCCAGTCAGTAGAGGCACCCGTTGTTGTCTAAGAATATGTAGAAGTCATCAGGTTTTAAAAACATCAACAAAAAATGTGTTTGCAAAAAAGGCAAGATGACTCCGACCTATCCTTACATAGACGACAAAGGAAGCCTCTGCCAATCAGACCACTGACTGTCTTTTTAGATATGCTTAACTCACCTAGTTCCAAATAACTACCGGAGAACCTCTCTGAGGATCCAGGAATGGGATCCCCATGGCATCGAGTGTTACCAGTTTTGATCCTGGGTGCAGACACACTACTGATAAACCTGGTAAGGTAATTGTCACTCCTGAGTCAACTCAGTGCACTCTAAGGGCTCTCCTGCCTTCCTCTTTCTTTTTCGATGGACACCCCAATGCTGCCAGAGTTACCACCAGCCAGTCCCTAGAGGATCAAACCACTTTAAAACTTTGTGGACCTCACATCACATATCTCAGAAGACAGCTCTGACTTTCTGACAAAAGCAGCAAGTGTTTTATGCACTTCAAACAGGTATAACAAAATGCTTCCAATGCTAAATTAAAAGTCCAAATGGAAGCAAATAAAAGAAGTTTGTTAGGGTTTACATGCACTTGAACATCTATTGCAAGACCTAAACCAGACATTCTCAACCAGGGTTCCATGAAACTGTAAGGTTCTTCCAGAGGATGCTAGGATTCCCTTGAATAATGAGCAATGTCTGCCTGTCCAATAAGTAAACACTGAAATCAATGACTTTTTTAGCTATCTATAATGGGCATTCTTTCCACTAATCACTAATGTATGGAACATTCTCTTCAATGAATACCAATGTAAGGGAGTATTCTCCTACAGAACACTAATCGAAGACCTTTTCAATGAACCACCCATAAAAACGGACAAGTTACTTACTACTAGTGATAAGTTGAATGCCTGGGGTTCGGGTTAAGTTGGAGAACTTAACTTGAAGTCAAAAGGAGCCAAATGTGAAAAAAGTAATGGCCATTTTGTAAGCAAGGGGTGTCAAACAAAATGGCATTGGGGCCTGGACACTGCCCATAGGAACATGTACCAAATACATTTTTAAAAAATCCATTTGGTGAAAAGCAGCAATTTTAATATTGCAACATTTAAAATGCTTATATAACATGCCTGGAGATGCTTTGAACCTGCCTGTGATCTGGTGCATCTACAAAAAATAAAACAAATTTACAGCACAACTGACATTTACAAAGAAACAATTCTGTTTAAACTCCTGGTAAAAAGCAGCTCCCAGATGCTCCATTCAAATTTTTGGGCATTCGCTTCATCCATAACAGACCTTTATCCTGGAAGAGGGTCTGGTATAGATCTTAATAGTGAACCCCACAAAAAAAACAGGTGGGGTCCCTTAAAAATACATACCAAACCCTTGATTTTGGCAATGATGTCAGACACTATCCCTGCCCCTTTGTTTACATGGACAGAGATTCCTGGGTGCTGGCAACTACTTTTCCCTTTCACTTTTCATATTCCCGATATGTGCCTGCTGTGCCATGTTCTTGTGTGAAAAATGATCCTGTTCTTTCTGAATTGCTTCCTTTGTGTGAATCCTGCCAGTCCCTCTGCTTTCCTATTACAAATGGACCATGCTAAGCATGAGAGCACAACGTGGTCAGTATCTTCCTGTTCTGGGAACTCCGTTATCTCTCCTTCAATGATCAGACTTGTGCTTACACAACCCATCCCCCTTCCTTCCCTCCCACACAGCCATTCACTGGGAAGTTCAGTTTGTTGCGGTTTCTCCTCCCCCAGCTTTCTTAGCTCCTTATGCAGCTGGGAACAGAGGGTATGTGATCACTTATGAAAAAAAGAAAAAAAGGCATTTACAGTATGTTTTTTTAAATGTATGCACAAATGTTTTGCCTGTCATTTCTATATTAAACTGAATAGGTTGTTTTACAAGGTGAGGGTTCACATATACTTTAACAACCATTGAAAAGGGCAGCTTTACTATATAGTAGCGGTAGAATGGGCCAAAAGTGCCACATTCAAGTGAACACCTGAACAAGTTGAGTTTGGACTAAACTGGGAGATGATCCCTTCTCATCACAACATAAAGGGACATTTTTCTGACCACCAATTGGGGGGCAATTTTTCACTGACCGTCAAAGTAAGAGGACACTTTCATTTCATTGGCCATGGATATAAGGGGGCATTTTTTCCAATGACTACCAATATAAGGAAGCACTACAGTTTTCACAGCATTACTTTTCTAACCATTAGCTGGTTATTAATTTTTTTTATTTCATTATTGTTATAGTAAATAATTTTGGTGTATAGAGCAGCCTTGGGTGTCAAATGTGCTCGGTTCACCACATTTGTTATTCTTCTATTCATTCTTATGTTCATCACCTAATGTTCACAAAAACATTTCTTTAGATGTAGGTATAATAAATATTAGCAGGGGTTCCCTGTGGATCTGAAAGTTATTCTGTGGTTTCTCCACTGTTCAAAGGGTTCAGAAAGGCTGACCTATACTATTGGTCTGCTGAGCTCTGGCTGCAGGGTCTAAGATAGTGATGGGAGTGGATTAGTGGGTGATGCCTGAAGGGGGGTGAAGCATGGCCCTGGAAAAGGGAGGAGGCAAGTGAAAGACCGAGCAAAATTGCAAGAGTGTCCAGCTGAGTGGGAAAAAAAGTGGATGGTGCAACAGTAACAAAAGGTTGAGGGAGGCTGGGAATGAGCAGCATTAAAGTCAGTGTAAGCTGAGAGGGCTTAACTGACGGTATCCTCAGTTACTGGGCGGCAAGCAAGGTTCCACAATCTGCTGTAGGACTTTGTTAACGTTTAATGCTTGTTTAATTAACTTGGTTTCCAATCATTTTTGCCATAAAGTCATTGTTATGTCCTTATTGGGGCAATTGAGAAAAATCAGAGGACTGGGACATCCAGACCTTATGGTTGACTGGCGCCAGGCAACTGATTTGACACTTTTATTTATTTTTTTTATATAGTCTTATAGTTCCTAATTAGAGATGAGCGGATCGAACCAGGCGAACCGGAATTCGAGTCGAATTTCAGGAAATATTCGATTCGCGTTGAATCCGAAATTTTGCCTACTTCGGGTGCGCGAATCGAACATTTCCCGATCAGCCGGCAAAAGTGTCCCTGCAGTGAGCTCCGCTATTTCTGACAGTTCTCTGACAGAAGGAACACATGTTTAGCGGTTGAAACATTGTATCTATTAGTTTACATTTAGGATACAGATGTTTCAACCGCTGTACATGTGAAGAAGCTGTCAGAGAACTGTCAGAAATAGAGGAACTCTGCACATACACTTTTTGCCGGCTTGGAATTATTCTTCTTTTCATCCTACTTCTTCTTCATCCTCATCCTCTTCTTCTGAGGATGAGGATGAAGAAGAAGAAGTAGGATGAAAAGAAGAATAATTCCAAGCCGGCAAAAAGTGTATGTGCAGAGTTCCTCTATTCTGCAGATACACTTAGAGGAGCTCTGCACATACACTTTTTGCCGGCTTGGAATTAATCTTATTTTCATCCTACTTCTTCTTCTTCTTCATCCTCATCCTCAACCTCAGAAGAAGAAGAGGATGAGGATGAGGATGAAGAAGAAGAAGAAGAAGTAGGATGAAAATAAGAATAATTCCAAGCCGGCAAAAAGTGTATGTGCAGAGCTCCTCTAAGTGTATCTGCAGAGCTCCTCTAAGTGTATCTGCAGAATAGAGGAACTCTGCACATACACTTTTTTCCGGAAACCGCTGTATGGAGGGAATGTCCCAGAACTGTCAGAAATAGACTATTTCTGACAGTTCTGGGACATTCCCTCCATACAGCGGTTGAAACCGCTGTATGGAGGGAATGTCCCAGAACTGTCAGAAATAGACTATTACTGACAGTTCTGGGACATTCCTTCCATACAGCGGTTGAAACATTGTATCTATTTGTTTCCATAAATGGATCCATTTATGGAAACAAATAGATACAATGTTTCAACCGCTGTATGGAAGGAATGTCCCAGAACTGTCATAAATAGTCTATTTCTGACAGTTCTATGACATTCCCTCCATACAGCGGTTGAAACCGCTGTATGGAGTGAATGTCCCAGAACTGTCAGAAATAGTCTATTTCTGACAGTTATGGGACATTCACTCCATACAGCGGTTGAAACCGCTGTATGGAGGGAATGTCCCAGAACTGTCAGAAATAGACTATTTATGACAGTTCTGGGACATTCCTTCCATACAGCGGTTGAAACATTGTATCTATTTGTTTCCATAAATGGATCCATTTATGGAAACAAATAGATACAATGTTTCAACCACTGTATGGAAGGAATGTTTCAGAACTGTTAGAAATAGTCTATTTCTGACAGTTCTATGACATTCCCTCCATACAGCGGTTGAAACCGCTGTTTGGAGTGAATGTCCCAGAACTGTCAGAAATAGACAGAAACTGTCACAGAACTGTCCTTCTTCTGATCCTTCTCCTTCTTCTCATCCTTCTTCTCATCCTTCTCCTTCTTCTCATCCTTCTTCTTCTCATCCTTCTCCTTCTCCTTCTTCTCATCCTTCTCCTTCTTCTCATCCTTCTTCTCATCCTTTTTCTCATCCTTCTCCTTCTTCTCATCCTTCTCCTTCTCCTTCTTCTCATCCTTCTCCTTCTCCTTCTTCTCATCCTTCTCCTTCTCCATCTTCTCATCCTTCTCTTTTTCCTTCTTCTCATCCTTCTCCTTCTTCTCATCCTTCTCCTTCTTCTCATCCTTCTCCTTCTTCTCATCCTTCTCCTTCTCCTCATCCTTCTCCTTCTCCTTCTTCTCATCCTTCTCCTTCTCCTCATCCTTCTCCTTCTTCTCATCCTTCTCCTTCTCCATCTTCTCATCCTTCTCCTTCTTCTCATCCTTCTCCTTCTGCTTCTCCTTCTCCTTCTGCTTCTCCTTCTCCTTCTTCTCATCCTTCTCCTTCTCATCCTTCTCCTTCTCCTTCTTCTCATCCTTCTCCTTCTTCTCATCCTTCTCCTTCTTCTCATCCTTCTCCTTCTCCTTCTTCTCATCCTTCTCCTTCTTCTCATCCTTCTCCTTCTTCTCATCCTTCTCCTTCTACTTCTTCTCATCCTTCTCCTTCTTCTCATCCTTCTCCTTCTCCTTCTCCTTCCTCATCTCCAAGGGCATTTAAATTAAAGGTACAGTGTTCTGCACTAATTTAAAGGCTCTCTGAAGCCTAGAAACCCTTTTTATAAGTCATCTTCGTAGCGGAGAAATTCGCATCGAATCGAATTTCATACTGGAATTCGCCGAATCAGCCGAATCGAATTTTTCAATTCTTCGCTCATCTCTATTCCTAATATTTAATCTTGCTTTGTGGTTTTTGCTCTCATGGCTTCATTTGTGCTGATATTTGTTTCTATTGCCTTTACAGACTGCACCTCATGTACCCCCATTTGGTCCACTCCTACCCCTCACAGACACCTCCTTTCCCTAACGGTGGATATCTTTGGAGTGTCTTAGTGTAACTTTCTTACCCACAAGGATGTTGAGTAATCTCTATCCACCCATTTGCTCTTCTCTTGACAGTAAACCCTTCCCCTTAGGTTCTAACACCTGCTGCCCTTGCTCCTTATCCCCTCTCCCTCCCCTATTTCTTTCTTTTCTTGAGTCGTTACACCCATTGCCCCTCCTTTCTTCCTCCCACTCTACTTCTCTCCTCCTTTCTTCGCACCTCTTTCCCGCCCCCTTTATTTTTCTCTCCTTCTCCCCTTAGGCCCCAACATCCATTCCCTTATTTGCCCCCGCTGGTTGTTTTGTGAGCTTGTGACCTGTCTGCTCCTTCAATACTGTCAGATGTTAGATTTATGTCCTACAACATGAAGAGACAAAATGTTCTGGAAAAGAGGTCCAAATTGCTCCAAAAACATCAACATCTAAAATCTTACATGGTCTTTCTGCACACCTTTCCACAAATAAAATCCTTAAACTGTACAATCCTAAATTTCCCATAGTTTAGCATAGTACTACTAACTTATTGAAAATCAAGAGTGTTTCAATTCTTTTGTCTAGACATGTTCCAGGGAAGGATGAGGAGGTCATATCGGATTAGTTAGTTAGTCCGGTTGAAAAAAAGACAAAAGTCTATCCAGTTCAACCAGTAAAAGTTATAATTCTATACTCACAGTTGATCCAGAGGAAGGCAAAAAAAACCCAGCAAAGCATGATCAAATTTGCAGGGGAAAAAAATTCCAGTCATGATCCCGAGAGGCAATCTAATATTCCCTGGATCAACTTTACCTATAAATGTTAGTAACCAGTTATATTATGTGTATCCAAAAATGAATCCAGGTGTTTTTAAAGCAATCCATTGAGCTGGCCAAAACCAACTCTTGATGGAGTCTATTCCACATTTTCACAGCTTTCAGTTTAGAAACCTTTCTGTGTTTGGAGATTAAATTTATTTTCCTCCAGATGTAAAGAGTGCCCCCTTGTCCTCTGTGATGACCTCAGGGTGAATAACTCTACACCGAGTTCACTATATGAACCACTGATGTATTTATACATGGAGATCATATCCCCCCTTAATCTCCTCTTCTCAAGAAAGAATTCAGATCATCTAATATTTCCTCATAGCTGAGCTTATCCATGCCTCTTATCAGTTTGTTTGCCCTTCTCTGTACTTTCTCCAGTTCCCCAAAGTTATTTTTGTGAATTGGTGCCCAAAACTGAACTGCATATTCCAGATGAGGTCTTACTAATGATTTGTACCGGGGTACATGATATCTCTCTCTCTCTCTGGAGTCTATACCACTTTTAATACAAGAGAGGATTTTGCTCACTTTAGAAACTGCAGCTTGGCATTGCATGCCATTATTAAGCTTGTGATCTACCAGAACTCCCAGATCCTTCTCCACCATTGATTCCCCCAGTTGTACCCCCCTAGAATGTATGATGCATGCATATTCTTAGCCCCCAAGTGCATAACCTTACATTTATCAACATTAAACCTCATTTGCCACATAGTTGCCCAATTAAACAGTGCATTGAGGTCGGCTTGTAATTTGAAGACATCCTGCAAGGATGTTATTCCACTGCACAGCTTGGTGTCACCTGCAAAGACTGAAATTGTATTTTTAATCCCAGACCCTATATTGTCTATAAATACATTAACCACTTCAAGTCCGGACACTTTTATCCCCTACCTGTCCAGGCCAATTTTCAGCTTTCAGTGCTATCACACTTTAAATGACAATTGCGTGGTTGTGCAACACTGTACCCATATTAATTTTTTAGCATTTTTTTTGAGACAGATAAAGCTTTATTTTGGTGGTATTTATTCACCACTGGGATTTTTATTTTTTTTTGCTATGTAAATGAATAAGGCCAAAAATTTTGAAAAAAGGTGTTTTTCTAATAAAATTTTGAAAATAAATAATATTTCATCATAAATCTTGGCCAAAATGTATTCCGTTATCTTTTTAGTAAAAAAAAAAAATAACCCAAATTAGTTTACAACCAAAAAATTTTTAAACATTTTTTACATTTTTTTTTATTTTATTATATTATGTTTTTTTTTACATACTGTCACCCTAGCAGTACAGTGTCACCATGGTGACACTATACTACTTGTGGGGGGTGATGAAGATTTTTTTTTTTTTTTACACTGATTGCTTTTACATGCATAAAGGCTGTAAAAGCAATAATTTATCCTTCTCTCTGGCTGCATTCTTGCAGCCATTGAGAACTACTGTGTGAGCTGTGATTGGTCACAGCTTGTCACATGGTACAAGGCTGTTGTAAATAGCCTTGTACCATGTGACCTCTGTGATCAGTCACAGATTTCACACGAAGTTAGCAATGATGTCAGAAGTGACATCTTGCTTACTACTCTGCATGTGATCACCGATTGGTCAATCAGTGATCACATGATCGGGACCGCACACAGAGGTCCTGTATGACGATCGGCGTTCCACTGTGTCCTCCGGACACAGTGGGCACCGGATCTCGGTGCTGCGCGTTCCCAGGGAGTGCGCACAAGCAGGGGGCAGGAAGGTCATTTATAAACGGCCACCTGACCCTGCACTGCCACCGTCCGGCAGTTTATATACAACGGCAGGATGGGAGGTGGTTAAAAAGTAAATGTCCCAACACTGAACCTTAGGGTAGACCACTGACAACCCTAGACCATTCAGGGTATGAATCATTAACCATTACTCTTTGAATACGATCTTTTAGCCAGTTTTCTATCCATTTACATACAGACTTTTCCAAGCCAGTAGACTGTACCTTACACATTAGCCGTGTGTGGGGAACGGTGTCAAATGCCTTTGCAAAATCCAAAGTATTCTACATCCACTGCCAACCCTCTGTCCAAGGTTTTGCTCACCTCCTCCTAAAAAGAAATCAGATTTGTTTGACAACTTCTGTCTTTCTTGAATCCATGCTGTCTGTTGCTCAAAATATTTTTTTCTAGCAAGAACTCATCTATGTGGTCTTTTATTAAATGCTCCAGTATCTTCCCAACTATAGAAGTTAAACTAACAGGTCTATAATTACTTGGTAAAGATTTTGACACCTTTTTAAATATTGGCACCATATTGGACAGCAGACTCCTTATAGCTTAAAGTCTACTATATCAATGAAAAACTACCCAAGCCTGCTTGTACCTACTTAATAAGCAGGTACTTGTCTTAGAACCCTATCTTGATCACATTTATCAACACAAAAAAGGTATGCTTATCTGGGGGGGGGGGGGGGTCCTGTAATGTAGCTTGACCCTTTGCTGTTTTTTTCCTGACTTTAATCCCACCTGTTTTACTCAGCCTTTGTGAAGGCTTCAGAAAACTTTTGATGATTACTGCCTGATATACACATGGAGGATGGGTAATGTCCAGGACAGACACTACACCTCACTGAGCAATCTTCCCAGTCTCCCTTTGTCCCTGAACATGAGACAAGGGACAATACTCAGAGTCCTTGATGCGACCTAACACAAGCCAAATCAATCCCCCTGGTTCTCACTTCCACAGACATAGCAAAAACCTTTGATAGGGTTAGCTGGGACTTTATCCAGACTACCCTATCACATATTGGTTTAGGCCCACACATGCAACTTTGGTTGAATGCCCTTTATTCCAAATCTACAGTCTTGGTGAAAGTGAATGAATAGATTTATGCATTTTTTCTCCATCAGTAATGGTACAAGGCATGGCTGCCCCATTTACAACTAATTTTCAGCTTATCCTTGGAGCCCTTCCTATATTCTATATGGGCTAACATAGACATTGCTGGCCTTCTGGCTCATTCAGACAGTCAAAGTTGCCGCTTTTGTAAACAATCTCACTTTCTTTCTCATCTCTCCTATCTCAATACCTACCCTCTTTTGTGAACTGGACCGGTACTGCGCTCTTTCCAATTTTCCAATTAATATATCCACATCGGAAGCCCTAAATATCTCAGTCTCTCATTCCCCACATCTCACAGTGAAACATACTGTACCTTCCCTTTCAAATGGTGTGAATTGCATATCCAATGCTTAGGGATAAACATACCTGCGCAATTGCATAGAATCTTTGAACTTAAACTTCAGTCCTTTAGCGAAAACAATAAAATCCAACATTTGGAAGAGGGATAAAGAAGCCCTCACATGGTGTGGCCTTAATAGTGTCCTAAAGATGAGCATCTTACCGAGGATTTAACCTGTTACAAACTCACCTGATCAAGCTTCCACCTAGCTTATTGAAAGATTTGAAGGCAAGTTTTCTCTCCTAGCTTTGGAAGGGGAAGAAGGCTAGGATTAATAAAATGACTCTTTCCCTGCCAAAGCAGAGAGAGAAAAGGATTTCTAGTCTACCTGATGGCTTCCCATGATTGACAGGTAGATGACAATCAACAAGGCTATAGTGTGCCTCTAACTGGAGCTCCACACATTTAATGATGTATTAATAAATACTTATCTACATTAATACAGTATATATCTTTTATATCTAACTGTTCCTATAGGTTAAACATTGGTGGGAGCAGGGACAAATCACAGGTGGACTTTAACATGGGGCTTATTAAAATTGTCTAAACTTAATGCCTTAGCAAATAAAATCCACATCAATAAAAATACCTCTTCACTCATTGTCAGAAAATTGTGTAAATATATACTTTGTTTTCTTCAAATTAGTTAGGACATGTTAAAAAAAATGGTTTTATTTAATAAACAGCTTTATTAATGAGTTATGTTACAATCAAATTGCATTTTCTAGATTCTTGTCTCAGGTGTAAATAAATAATTGTTTCAGAAGAAAATGGTCCCTTGTGTATAAAGTCTGCAATGCCCTTCTCTCCTTGCTTTTATGTATAAATATATTCATATGCTAACACAGTTCAGGTGTAATTTCTCTTATTACACTTCCTGCTAGTTCATTGACTAAGTGGTCATTGTATGCTTTTCTATTGTGCATCGTGTTTTTACTTGGACTATGCCTGAGAATTTCCTAGTAAGTATATACTGTGTTATGAACAACTCAGTAAATAGTAATAGCAATCCATGCAGTCACAGAAATTCATACATGAGAACACAAGGCATGTTTCCATCAGATTCCCATTGATTGCTTGCTTAAGCAGGGAGTCCCCAGAAAAGAACTGGTGAAGAACACTTACAAATTACTCCCTGCTATATAAACTAGAATTGTGAGGACCCCCAGTGTGAAGATACATTATATGAATATGACCTCTGAATGTATGCTGTGGTATCTAGCACCAAGCCGTCAGTATCAGTTATGAGGTGGGTCTTCCATGGATTGGACTTCTTTTTTCATTGCATCCTACAGTTGCTTTATGGGTTGAGATCTGGAGGCAACACCTCAAAACACGTTGTTGTGGTGCTCAAACCATTCTTGAATTCACCAGACCAGGCCACCTTCCTTCATTGCTCCTTGGTTCTGTTCTGATGCTCACGTGCCCATTGTGAGTGCTTTTGGCTGTGGACACGAGTCAGCATGGGGACCCTGGCTGGTATGCAGCCCCACACATAACAACCTTATTAAGCTCAAACCCATCACAAACAAAATGTGGGGTCTGTAAAGCCCCTTTAATTACATTTCTCTGTATTTCTTTTACAGGAATTATACTCTATAAAACAAAAATTCAATAGGACCATGGTGCAAGAATTTATTTTAATTGCATTCTCCAGTTTAAAACAGCTCCAGTTATTACTGTTTTTCTTGATTTTAGTAGCATTCATCATTTGTGTTACAGGAAATATCACCATAATCATCTTAGTTAGGATTGAGCCCTTGCTTCAAACTCCAATGTATTATTTCATAAGTACTTTTGCTGTTCTTGAAATTATATTTGTGACAGTTTCTATACCAAAGCTTCTAGATAATTTGATTTCAGGAAATAAGAGGATATCTGTCATTGAATGTTTTACACAGATGTTTTTTTTCAATGGTTTGGGTATGACAGAATGTTATTTGTTATTGGTCATGGCCTTTGATAGGGACTTGGCTATTAACAGTCCTTTACATTATTCTGCTATCATGAGAAAGGAAATGTATACTCCATTAGCCCTGGCGCCATGGATTTGTGGTCTTTCATTGTCTTCTATGACTCTTTTGTACACAGCCCAATTGAAATTCTGTGGACCAAATCAGTTAAATCATTTCATGTGTGATTTAGCTCCACTTCAGAATTTATCTTGCTCTGATCCATCCATGAGCAAATTAGTCACATTAATAGCCACTATGCTGGCTGCAGTTTTTTCAATTTTAAGTATCACAGCTTTCTACATTCGCATCATTAACACCATCTCGAAAATCAAGGGAGCTGAAGGCAAACAAAAAGCCTTCTCCACCTGTTCCTCTCACCTTATTGTGACCAGTCTCTGCTTTGGAACAGCTATTGTTGTGTACATCATACCTACTGGAGCGGAAAATGAAAAATACCTTGCTCTTATTTACACAGTTCTTACTCCACTCTTAAATCCTTTCATTTATACTTTGAGGAACAATGATGTGAAGACAGCAATAAGAAACTCAATCTTGAAGAAAATACATTTATCCTGTGGCCTGTAAGGAATAATTTTATTTCACTTATGAAAAAAATGTTTTTCCATTTATTTTATCATCTCTCTGTATCTAACTTTTTTGCTACCATATAAAAACAATTGCGTACGGTCTGTGGTCCTTTTTTAACCTGCACCAACATTCAAATTTTTAGGACAAGCATTTGAGCTGTACCCCCTTCTTCTAAGGTCCAAGCAGTACTAATACACACAGGTTTATCAAAATATCAAATAAGACAATCTCTGGAAAAAAAACAAGTATATATAGCAATGGTAATTAAACTGGTATAGTTGATGTAATAAGGAAAGGAATGGGCTATGTAATGGAAGGGGGAGGTGTCGCAGAGGTGAGAGTGGTACTACTTTTTTTGCTAAAGAGAATTCTAAGTTCAAAAGTTCCCCTTTTCTGAGTATTTTTAAAGCTCCTTTTAGAAGCTATAACATACAGTAATACCTCAATTTACAAATGCCTCGGTTAATGTAATTTTCGGTTTATGAATGAAAATCCATTGAAAATAATGCCTCGGTTTACAAAATTTTTACGAATTTTTTCCACAATGCGAAGTGCATGTCGGTGCCGATATTTAAATGAAATTGCCGGATTTTTTTTTCTTCACTATAGCTTACAGAATTAGCTGTCACTTTCCCCCGGAGTTAACGGAAACTTTATTTCCTTTAAGAAACTAAAATAAAATATTGTTTCTCTTAACTCGGGGGAAATAAACTAAAAGAAAGCTTTCTTTGTTTTAGCTGGGGGGAGTGACAGCTGAATTTCTGAGCTATAGTGAATTAGCGGTTATTACATTTAAAAACCGGACACTATAACAAATAAAAAAAATGGCATAGGATCCCCCCTCCCATCCATAACAAGCACTTCAGGTCAGGTATGGATTTTTAGGAGAACTCCCATGCCAAAATTAAAAAAAAATTGGCGTGGGGGTTCCCCCAAAAATCCATACCAGACCCTTATCCGAGCATGCAGCCCAGCAGATCTTTTTTTTTAAATTTTGGCGTGGGAGTTCCCCTCAAAATCCGTACCAGACCCAAAGTGCTTGGTATGGCTGGGAGAGGGGACCCCACATCGGTTTTTCAATTATTTTTTAATTGCCCGCAATTCTTTTACATTCAGCTGTCAGTAGGGAATACCACTGACAGCTGAAACATTAACACATGGTTATCATTACTAAAATACTGCATGACTTTGTAAAATAACGGTATTTTAGTAGCATTTACTTTTTTCTGACTTCTGGAATGGATTAATTGGTTTTCAGTGCATTCCTATTGGAAACAGTGTTTCGGTTTCCAAATTATTTGCTATATAAAAAGTCCTGCAGAACGAATTACATTCATAAACCGAGGTATTACTCTACATGTCTTCAAGTAGTCTTGTTGTCAGAAACAATGTCATACAGGTGTAGAGTAAGCTTCCTTATGTTCTTATGCCCCTACATATTCTCATTATTTTTGGAATTTCTGTCAGTGTTGCTAATGGTTGCAGTTTTTGCTTTGAATGAGGTACACAATAATGGAGGTACAGCTATTTGATCCTATAATATTTAAGGTCCTTTTTGTGTGTGCAACACTTTTTAATGGAGTGATTTGACTGTACAGTTAGCAGCATTTGTTGGTGCAAATTTGTTTACTTTTAATTGCATCTCTGTAATAAGAGTATAGCAGTTTCCTTCTGAATACGTTTAGATGGTAGCCAAAAATCCACCAGTGAGGGTTGATACAATATTTTTTGTTCAGTGTTTTATCCTCTGTTATGATGGATTGTATATTTTTGGTTATCTCTCGTATCCCTCCTAGTACTAAATCATATTTTACTAGAAGTACATAATTTTTTTTTTTTTTACCTTTGTATGGTAGAAGATTTTCTTTTTAGGTTTTCAAGGTGGATTTTGCAATACAATTTATGCTTGTATTGCTGGTTTTGTTCTGTTAACCTACATTTTGGAAGGAATCTGATAATATTTTGAGATGTTTAGTTCTGCCTTCTGAGAACTGGCTGTGTATGATGGCCCATTTGATGTGTTGGGGGAAAAAGCTGGAACAGTGGAGTTAGTGGGGTCGATCAGTGGGTTTCCTATATATTGAGGTATGCAGTTTGTCATCCCTGGTAAATACTGTGGTGCCTAGAAGTTACCATGTGTACTTGAATGGTCCATATTTAATTTGATTGACAGTTGAAACATATTGTCAGGAATGGACTGGCCAGCAATAGTGGGACTCAGCTGCCTTATGAGCTGCAGTACCAGGGCTGGCCAGCGGGTGCTCCCAGCAATCAGAGACTCAACCTTGCAGCCAGTCAAACACCTGGAACTAATTATACTGGTGTATTTAAGGGACATTCAGACCTGCAGACTCTGCCTTGGTGTTGTGTTTCTCTTGGGCCCTGTATCCTGTTCCTGCTCTCTGTTCCTGTCTGATTCTCTGCTGACCCTGCTCTGATCCCTGGCTTGTCTGACCATTCTCCTCTGCCTGACCCTCTGTACCACGCTGCCCTTTACCTGCTGAACCTGGCCTGTGACCCCGACCATTCTCCGCTTGCTCCCCCTGTACCTACCTGCCCGACTGATATTGACCCGGCCTGCCTGACGACGCTTGCATTGTATGTACTGTTATCTGTGGGTGGTTGGTTGGTTTGTTTGCACTGTGTTATGTTTTAGTATTGCACTGCGTTTATGTTTGTATGGTTAGTGTTAATAAATTACATTGTTTATAACATATCTGAAGTCTGCGTTTCCCTGCGTCAGTCACACACCTCTGGTCATACCCGGGAGCCCTGACACATATTGAGCAATGAGTGACTTTTGTTTTAGATTTTCTTCAGCAGTGGTGTAACAATAGCCATAGCAGCCTATGTGGGTAGCAGGCAGCCCCATTAGTAAGGCTGTTGAGATTATAATAGTCTTGATATAATATAAAATAATAATATGGTTATTATTTCTGTAACATCTATAACTTTGGTCAAAAGCACCGATCCATAAGTAATGTACTGACTATGCCGATAGCTCTCCTGCTGTCTTTCCCTGATTTGGGTACAGTTTATGTTAATATCAGTGAAAGAATTTTTACAATGGACACCTCTCTAACAAACACAAATTTCCCAGCACACTTACCAGCCAGCCTGAAAAACAACCAAATTGACTAACAATTTATGTTAAATCAGACGGTTTTGTTTGCAGCCATTTGCATATATATGTGTAAGCCGCAGTTCCCAAGGCTCTGTATACTGTGGTCCTAACACTATAATTTTCAGAGTCTCCCAAGTTAGAGCACATATAGTAGTGGATAGATTAAGGGCAGGTTTGCCTGGAGAGATCCCATCCCTCCTTAAAAGGTACAGGGGGACACAGGACTCCCAGAAAATGCACAATGGCAGAAAAAGGCATCTAGTGCATCCCTACATCCAATTCAACCAACTGTACAAGTGGCAACCACCCCATCCTTTAGCCAACCTTTAGAGCAAAGTGCACATGGAAGGGCAACACACAGAAATTTCCCAGCACAGATAGCAGTGTTCGTAGGGCGCTCTGCATAGGTATGACCTCTAGGAGAAGAGTATCTTGGGCATCGAGTGGAGAGAAGGGAGACCAGGTAATGGGAGCACAGCAAGCACTGGAGCAGCACAGCAAGCACTGGAGCAGCTCTGCAAGAGTGGAAGCGGACTCCAGTAACAGTAAATAGCACTTACAAGCGCCTTCCTTGCTATTTAAATTTTTCAGCACACTTACCAGCCAACCTGAAAAACAACCAAATTGACGTTAAAAACAGAGGGTTTTGTTCGCACACATTTGCAAATATTTGTGTAAAAGCGGTTTTATTATTGTCATCATTTCCTTTACACATTCTTTGATATATTTAGAGGCTGCGCTACACATCTATATAAGTATTGTTTTGGATTAGTGCTGAAAACTCTCCACTGTGTTGGAGGCAGCCTCTTAATTTTATTTTAACTTACACGGACACAAATTGTGGTTTCATTATTTATTCATGTGATTTGGTGATTTAGCAGAGCACCAGTTTCTTTGATATAATACCATTAATGCGCCACCGGCGCTACACGTCTGCTTTGATTTGTTACAGCAGAAGCTGGTCAACAGGTGTCGGCCTATGAATCACTGCTGGTACCTGCTGGTCAGCAAGGAGACACACATTGTTTACATATGCAGAGCTCCATCCTGTCAGCAGAGATGTGCTGGATTTAGCTTCCCTGCAAAAGCATCTAAAAATAAACACATTGGTTAGGTACGCAGTTTACCCTTTGATTGCTCTAGACGTTTAACCCCTTCCCAGGCAGTATCTTTAGTACAGTGCCAGTGTATATTTTTAGCACCTATCACTGTATTAGTTTCACTGGTTCCCACAAAATTTTAGTTAGTGTCAGATTGTCCGCAGCAATATCACAGTCCATCTATAAGTCACTGATTGCTGCCATTACAAGAATAAAAAAATAAAAATTCAAGTATATATCCCATAGTTTTTAGACACTAAAACTTGAGCAAATCAGTCAATATGCAGATTTTTTTTTTTTACCAAGAATATATACAGTACATATTGGCGATGCGGTGATCAAACACAATTAAAAAAAAAAAAAGCTCTGTTTATGGGGAAAAAAATTACATATATTTCATTTATGTAGAGCATTGCATGACCAGGCTATTGTCAGTTAAAGTAATGGAGTGCCTTATAGCACAAAATGGCCTGGTCAGGAAAGGGATAAATCTTCCGGAGGTCAATTGGATAGAGATATGCTGGTTGTGTTAGTTTAGGCTTAATTACAATGAATCCTCACTGCATCTAGCACAGTCAAAGGTTCCTTTAGCTTTGCAATCCAAAATCATGCCAGTAAACACAGTTGGTTACAAAATTGTTGCCTATGAATCTGCAAAAGAATTTACCAAGGCAAAAAAACATAAAAAGTAAATTTTTGCAATCCACATTCACCCATGATTTAGTCTTTTAAAGACCCTGCAAGAGCGTAAAAATATCTGTTGATCTTTTACAAATGCACTTTGCTAAATCCTGTTGTGCGCTGAAACGTGCTACATTTTTGCGTTTACGCATTCTTAACAAAAAGGTTAAACAGTAAGTGTGCAGGGACACCTTTAGGCGAGTTAAATGAAACCAAAAAAAGCCTGTTGGTGGTCCAGTCAGTAAGGGCACCCGTTGTTGTCTAAGAATATGTGGAAGTCATCAGGTTTTAAAAACATCAACAAAAAATGTGTTTGCAAAAAACTCAAGATGACTCCGACCTATCCTTAGATAGACGACAAAGGAACCCTCTGCCAATCATACCACTGACTGGCTTTTTAGATATGTTTAACTCACCTAGTTCCAAATAACCACCGGAGAACCTCTCTGAGGATCCAGGAATGGGATCCCCATGGCATCGAGTGTTACCAGTTTTGATCCTGGGTGCAGACGCACTACTGATAAACCTGGTAAGGTAACTGTCACTCCTGAGTCAGCTCAGTACACTCTAAGGGCTCTCCTGCCTTCCTCTTTCTTTTTCGATGGACACCCCAATGCTGCCACGGTTACCACCAGCCAGTCCCTAGAGGATGGAACCACTATAAACTTTGTGGACCATCACATCCCATATCTCAGAAGACAGCTCTGACTTTCTGACAAAAGCAGCAAGTGTTTTTTGCACTTCTAACAGATATAACAAAATGCTTCTAATGCTAAATTAAAATTCCAAATGGAAACAAATAAAAGATGTTTGTTAGGGTTTACATGCACTTGAACATCTATTGCAAGACCTAAACCAGACATTCTCAACCAGGGTTCCATGAAACTGTAGGGTTCCTCCAGAGGATGCTAGGATTCCCTTGAATAATGACCAATGTCTGCCTCTCCGATAAGTAAACACTGACATCAATGACTTTTTTAGCTATCTATAATGGACATTCTTTTCACTAATCACTAATGTATGGAACATTCTCTTCAATGAACACCAATGTAAGGGAGTATTCTCCAACAGAACACTAATCGAAGACCTTTTCAATGAACCACCAATCAAAACAGACACCTTACTTACTACTAGTGATAAGTTGAATGCCTGGGGTTCGGGTTAAGTTGGAGAACTTAACTTGAAGTCAAAAGGAGCAAAATGTGAAAAAAATAATGGCCATTTTCTAAGCAAGGGGTTTCAAACAAATAGCATTGGGGCCTGGACACTGCCCATAGGAACATGTACCAAATACATTTTAAAAAATTCCATTTGGTGAAAAGCAGCATTTTAATACTGCAACATTTAAAATGCTTATATAACATGCCTGGAGATGCTTTGAACCTGCCTGTTATCTGGTGCATCTCCACAATATAGAAAAAATTTACAGCACAACTGACATTTGCAAAGAAAAAATTCTGTTTAAACTCCTAGTAAAAAGCAGCTCCCAGATGCTCCATTCAAATTTTTGGGCATTGCCTTCATCTATAAACAGACCTTTATCCTAGAAGAGGGTTTGGTATAGATCTTAATAGTGAACCCCCACCAAAAAAAATAGGTGGGGTTCCCTTAAAAATACATATCAAACCCTTGATTTTGGCAATTATGTCAGCCAGTATCCCTGCCCCTTTGTTTATATGGACAGAGATTCCTGGGTGCTGGCAACCACTTCTGCCTTTCACTTTTCATATTCCTGATATGTGCCTGCTGTGCCATGTTTTTGTATGAAAAATGATCCTGTTCTTTTTGAATTGCTTTCTTTGTGTGAATTATTTGGTGTTCCTGCAAGTCCCTCTGCTTTCCTATTACAAACTGACCATGCTAAGCATGAGAGCACAACGTGATCAGTATCTTCCTTTTCTGGGAACTCAGTTATGTCTCCTTCAATGATCAGACTTGTGCTTATACAACCCCTCCCCCTTCCTCCCCTCCCACACAGCCATTCACTGGAAAGTTCAGTTTGTTGCGGTTTCTCCTCCCCCAGCTTTCTTAGCTCCTTATGCAGCTGGGAACAAAGGGTATGTGATCACTTATGAAAAAAGGAAAAAAATGCATTTATAATTTTTTTTTTAATGTATGCACAAGTTGAGTTTGGACTGAACTGGGAGATGATCCCTTCTCATCACAACATAAAGGGACAGACACTACACCTCACTGAGCAATCTTCCCAGTCTCCCTTTGTCCCTGAACATGAGACAAGGGACAATACTCAGAGTCCTTGATGCAACCTAACACAAGCCAAATCAGTCCCCCTGGTTCTCACTTCCACAGACATAGAAAAAACCTTTGATAGGGTTAGCTGGGACTTTATCCAGACTACCCTATCACATATTGGTTTAGGCCCACACATGCAACTTTGGTTGAATGCCCTTTATTCCAAATCTACAGCCTTGGTGAAAGTGAATGAATAGATTTATGCATTTTTTCTCCATCAGTAATGGTACAAGGCATGGCTGCCCCATTTACAACTAATTTCAGCTTATCCTTGGAGCCCTTCCTATATTCTATATGGGCTAACATAGACATTGCTGGCCTTCCGGCTCATTCAGACAGTCAAAGTTGCCGCTTTTGTAAACAATCTCACTTTCTTTCTCATCTCTCCTATCTCAATACCTACCCTCTTTTGTGAACTGGACCGATACTGCGCTCTTTCCAATTTTACAATTAATATATCCACGTCGGAAGCCCTAAATATCTCAGTCTCTCATTCCCCACATCTCACAGTGAAACATACTGTACCTTCCCTTTCAAATGGTCTGAATTGCATATCCAATGCTTAGGGATAAACATACCTGCGCAATTGCATAGAATCTTTGAACTTAAACTTCAGTCCTTTAGCGAAAACAATAAAATCCAACATTTGGAAGAGGGATAAAGAAGCCCTCACATGGTGTGACCTTAATAGTGTCCTAAAGATGAGCATCTTACCGAGGATTTAACCTGTTACAAACTCACCTGATCAAGCTTCCACCTAGCTTATTGAAAGATTTGAAGGCTAGTTTTCTCTCCTAGCTTTGGAAGGGGAAGAAGGCTAGGATTAATAGAATGACTCTTTCCCTGCCAAAGCAGAGAGAGAAAAGGATTTCCAGTCTACCTGATGGCTTCCCATGATTGACAGGTAGATGACAATCAACGAGGCTATAGTGTGCCTCTAACTGGAGCTACACACATTTAATGATTTATTAAGAAATAAATATCTACATTAATACAGTATATATCTTTCATATCTAACTGTTCCTATAGGTTAAACATTGGTTGGAGCAGGGACAAAGCACAGGAGTACTTTAACATAGGGCTTATTAAAATTGTCTAAACTTAATGCCTTGGCAAATAACATCCAGATCAATAAAAATACCTCTTCACTCATTGTCAGAAAATCATGTAAATATATACTTTGTTTTCGTCAAATTAGTTAGGACATGTTAAAAAAAAAATAAACGGTTTTAATTAATAAACTGCTTTATTTACTAGTTATGTTACAACAATCAAATTGCATTTTCTAGATTCTTGTCTCAGGTGTAAATAAATAATTGTTTCAGAAGAATATGGTCCCCTGTGTATAAAGTCTGCAATGCCCTTCTCTCGTTGCTTTTATCTATAAATATATTCATATGCTAACACAGTTCAGGTGTAATTTCTCATATTACACTTCCTGCTAGTTCATTGATTAAGTGGTCATTGTATGCTTTTCTATTGCTCATCGTGTTTTTACTTGGACTATGCCTGAGAATTTCCTAGTAAGTATATACTGTGTTATGCACAACTCCGTAAATGGCAATAGTAATCCATGCAGTCACAGAAATTCATACATGAGAACACAGGGCATGTTTCCATCAGATTCCCATTGATTGCTTAAGCAGGGAGTCCCCAAAAAAGAACTGGTGAAGAACACCTTCAAATTACTCCCTGCTATATAAACTAGAATTGTGAGGACCCCCAGTGTCAAAAATACATTATATGAATATATTATGTAATACACCAACCAGCCATAACATTGTGACCACCCACCATAAACGGATGAGGAGAGGACTCCACTAGACCTCTGAAGGTATGCTGTGGTATCTAGCACCAAACCGTCAGTAGCAGTTGTGAGGTGGGTCTTCCACGGATTGGACTTCTTTTTTCATTGCATCCCACAGTTGCTTTATGGGTTGAGGTCTGGAGAATCTGGAGGCAACACCTCAAACACGTTATTGTGGTGCTCAAACCATTCTTGATTTCACCAGACTAGGCTACCATCCTTCATTTCTCCTTGGTTCTGTTCTGATGCTCACAGCCCCATTGTGGGTGCTTTTGGCTGTTGGCACAGGTCAGTATGGACACCCTGGCTGGTATGCAGCCCCACTCATAACAACCTTATTAAGCTCAAAGACATCAAAAACAAAATATGGGGCCTGTAAAACCCCTTTAATTACATTTCTCTGTATTTCTTTTACAGGAATTCTACTCTATAAAGCAAGAATTCAATGGGACCATGGTGCAAGAATTTACTTTAATTGCATTCTCCAGTTTAAAACAGCTCCAGTTATTACTGTTTTTCTTGATTTTAGTAGCATACATCATTTGTGTTACAGGAAATATCACCATCATCATCTTAGTTAGGATTGAGCCCTTGCTTCAAACTCCAATGTACTATTTCATAAGTACATTTGCTGTTCTTGAAATTATATTTGTGACAGTTTGTATACCAAAGCTTCTGGATAATTTGATTTCAGGAAATAAGAGGATATCTTTCATTGAATGTTTCACACAGATGTTTATTTTCAATGGTTTGGGTATGACAGAATGTTATTTGTTATTGGTCATGGCCTTTGATAGGGACTTGGCTATTAACAGTCCGTTACATTATTCTGCTATTATGAGAAAGGAAATGTATACTCTTTTAGCCGTGGCACCATGGGTTGGTGGTCTTTTATTGTCTTCTATGACTCTTTTATACACAGCCAAATTGAAATTCTGTGGACCAAATCAAATAAATCATTTCATCTGTGATTTAGCTCCACTTCAGAATTTGTCTTGCTCTGATCCTACCATGAGCAAATTAGTCACAATAATAGCCACTATTCTTGCTGTAGTTGTTTCAATTTTAAATATCATAGCTTTCTACATTCGCATCATTAACACCATCTCAAAAATCAAGGGAGCTGAAGGCAAACAAAAAGCCTTCTCCACCTGTTCCTCTCACCTTATTGTGAGCAGTCTCTGCTTTGGAGCAGCTACTGTTGTGTACATCAGACCGACTGGAGGGGAAAATGACAAATACCTTGCTCTTATTTACACAGTTCTTACTCCACTCTTAAATCCTTTCATTTATACTTTGAGGAACAATGATGTGAAGACAGCAATAACAAACTCAATCTTGAAGAAAATACATTTATCCTGTGGCCTGTAAGGAATAATTTTATTTCACTTATGAAAAAAAATGTATTTACCGTACATTTTTTTTTATTATCTCTCTGTATCTAACTTTTTTGCTACCATATAAAAACAATTGAGTATGGTCTGTGGTCCTTTTTTAACCTGCACCAACATTCAAATTTTTAGGACAAGCAATTGGGCTGTACCCCCTTCTTCTGAGGTCCAAGCAGTACTAATACACAACGTTTTAGCAAAATATCAAATAAGACAATCTCTGGAAAAAAAATCACAAGTATATATAGCAATGGTTATTAAACTGGTATAGTTGATGTGATAAGGAAAGGAGTGGGCTATGTAATGGAAGGGGGAGGTGTCGCAGAGGTGAGAGTGGTCATAAAACTGTTGAATAGTGGTTTAGAAAATTGTCCACATTTACTCCTTTCTTTGCTAAAGAGAATTCTTAGTTCAAAAGTTTCCCTTTCCTGAGTATTTTTAAAGCTCCTTTTAGAAACTATAACATACATTAATACCTCAGTTTACAAATGTCTCGGTTAATGTAATTTTTGGTTTACAAATGAAAATCCATTGAAAATAATGCCTTGGTTTACAAAATTTTTATGAATTGTTTTCGCAATATGAAGTGTATGTCGGTGACGATATTTAAATACAATTGCCCGCTTTTTTTTTTTCTTCACTATAGCTTACAAAATTAGCTGTCACTTTCCCCCGGAGTTAACGGAAACTGTCTCTTGTAAGAAACTAAAAGAAAATATTGTTTCTCTTAACTCAGGGAAATAAACTAAAAGAAAGCTTTCTTTGTTTTAGCTGGTGGAGAAAGTGACAGCTGAATTTCTGAGCTATAGTGAAGGAAAAAAAAGTGGTAATTACATTTAAAAAATGGCACCATAACAAATAATAAAAAAGGTGAGTATGCAGCCCGGCAGGTCTTTATTTTTTTTTTTATTTTGACGTGGGAGTTCCCCTCACAATCCATACCAGACCCAAAGGGCTTGGTATGGATGGGAGGGGGGACCCCACACAGTTTAATTGCCATCAATTCTTTTACATTCAGCTGTCAGTGGGGAACCCCATTGACAGCTGAAACAGTAACACATGGTTGTCATTACTAAAATACTTCATGACTTGATAAAATAACTCATGCAGTATTTTAGTAGCATTTACTTTTTTCTTTTCTGACCTCCGGAGTGGATTAATTGATTTTCAATGCATTCCTATGGGAAACGGCGTTTCGGTTTACACATTTTTTTCTATACGAAAAGTCCTACAGAATGAATTACATTCACAAACCGAGGTATTTCTGTACATGTCTTCCAGTAGTCTGGCTGTCAGAAACAATGTCATACAGGTGTAGAGTAAGCTTCCTTATGTTCTTTAATGGTGCCCCTACGTATACTCATCATTTGTTGAAATTTCTGTCAGTGTTGCTAATGGTTGCAGTTTTTGCTTTGAAAGAGGTACACAATAATGGAGGTAAAGCAATTTGATCCTAGAATATTTAAAGGTCCTGTTTGTGTGTGCGACACTTTTTAATGGAGTGATTTGACTGTACAGTTAGCAGCATTTGTTGGTGCAAGTTTTTTTACTTTTAATTGCATCTCTGTAATAAGAGTATAGCAGTTTCCTGCTGAATAAGTTTAGGTGGTAGCCAAAAATCCACCAGTGAGGGTTGTTATATTTTTTTGTTCAGTGTTTCATCCTCTGTTATGATGGTTTGTACATTTTTGGTTATCTCTCTTATTCCTCCTAGTACAGAATCATATATTACTAGAGGTACATAATTTTCATTTTTTTTTCCCTTTGTATTGTAGGAGATTTCTTTTTAGGTTTTCAAGGTGGTATTTATGCTTGTATTGCTGGTTTTGTTCTGTTAAGCTACATTTTGGAAGGATTCTGATAATATTTTGATATGTTTAGTTCTGTCTTCGGAGAACTGGCTGTGTGTGATGGCCCATTTGGTGTGTTGGGGGAAGAAGCTGGGACAGTGGAGATAGTGGGATCGATCACTGGGTTTCCTATATATTGAGGTATGCAGTTTGTCATCCCTGGTAAATACTGTGGTGTCTAGAAGTTACCATCTGTACTTGAATAGTCCATATTTAGTTTGATTGACAGTTGAAACATATTGAGAAATGAGTGACTTTTGTTTTAGATTTTCTTCAGCAGTGGTGTAACAATGGCCATAACAGCCTATGTGGGTAGCAGGCAGCCCCATTAGTAAGGCTGTTGAGATTATAATAGTCTTGATATAATATAAAATAGTACTATGGGTAATATTATTGCTGTAACATCTATAACTTTGGTCAAAAGCACTGATCCATAAGTAATGTACTGACTATGCTGATAGCTCTCCTGCTGTCTTTCCCTGATTTGGGTACAGTTTATGTTAATATCAGTGAAAGCATTTTTACAATGGACACTTCTCTAACAAACACAAATTTCCCAGCACACTTACCAGCCAGCCTGAAAAACAACCAAATTGACTAACAATTCATGTTAAATCAGATGGTTTTGTTTGCACCCATTTGCAAATATATGTGTAAGCCACAGCTCCCAAGCCAAGGCTCCCTTGTATACCGTGGTCCTAACAATATAATTTTCAGAGTCTCCCAAGTTAGAGCACATATAGTAGTGGATAGATTAAGGGCAGGTTTACCTGGAGAGATCCCATCCATCCTTAAAGGTACAGGGACACACAGGACTCTCAGCAAATGCACAATGGCAGCTGAAGGCATCTAGTGCATCCCTCCATCCAATTCAACCAACTGTACAAGTGGCAACAACCCCATCCTTTATCCAGCCTTTAGAGCAAAGTGCACATGGAAGGGCAACACACAGAAATTTCCCAGCACAGACAGCAGTGTTCATAGGGCGCTCTGCATAAGTATGACCTCTAGGAGAAGAGTATCTTGGGCATCGAGTGGAGAGAAGTGAGACCAGATAATGAGATCACAGCAAGCACTGGAGCAGCTCTTCAAGAGCGGAAGCGGACTCCAGTAACAGTAAATAGCACTTAGAAGCGCCTTCCTTGCTATTTAAATTTCCCAGCACACTTACCAGCCAACTTGAAAAACAACCAAATTGACCCTGTCTGGCAATTCACGTTAAAACAAAGGGTTTTGTTTGCACATATTTGCAAATATTTGTGTAAAAGAAGTTTTATTATTGTCATTATCATTTCCTTTACACGTTCTTTGATATATTATTTAGAGGCTGCGCTACACATCTATATATGTATCATTTTGGGTTAATGCTGGAAACTCTCCACTGTGTTGGCGGGCAGCCACTTAATTTTATTGTAACTTACACGGACACAAATTGTGGTTTCGTTATTTATTCATGTGATTTGGTGATTTAGCAGAGCACCAGTTTCTTTGATATCATACCATTAACAAAGCACCGACGCTACACATCTGCTGTGATTTGGCACAGCAGAAGCTGATCAACAGGTGTCGGCCTATGAATCACTGCTGGTACCTGCTGATCAGCAAGGAGACACATATTGTTTACATATGCAGAGCTCCATCCTGTCAGCAGAGATGTGCTGGATTTTGCTTCCCTGCAAAAGCATCTAAAATAAACACACTGGTTAGGCACACAGATAACGCTTTGATTGCTCTAGATGTTTAACCGCTTCTCAGTCAGTGTCATTAGTACAGTGACAGTGTATATTGTTAGTGTCAGATTGTCCACAGCAATATTGCAGTCCTTCTATAAGTCGCTGATCGCTGCCAATACAACTATAAAAAAAAATTAAAATTCAAGTATATATCCCATAGTTTTAGACACTAAAACTTGAGCAAACCAATCAAAATGTGCTTTTTGGGATTTATTTTACCAAGAATATGTAGAATACATATTGGCCTAAGACAATAACACATGCAGCGCTAAAAAATGAAACATGAAAACATATAAAGTAACATGTGATGGACTACTAGTGCTTAGTAGTGACTAATAAGTGTCCTCATAGCATGAATGCAATAGTCCCAATAAACTTGTGCAAGACGTGATGAACTCCGTGCTGTGAAGTGTTTAATATTATGCACTCACCAGAAAGCGCATAAAAAAGCGCATTTGAGTTGTCAGACCACTCCTGGTCCCAGAAGGGTTGAACCTATATGGATCATCCGGCAAGCTGTCACTCTGTCACTCCTTAACCAGCAGGGGGACTCCCGACATCCAAAGGACCCCACAGGGATAATCCAGACTCATTAACCAGGGCACTCACATGCAGTATCCACCTTGAGAGAGGGGGGGCTTGACCAGAAAGCCCACCCCAAAAAACACTGATAGTGTAGTATGTTCCAAACAAATGTTCTTTATTAAAGATGATGTGTACATATAACTCACAGGGTATCCCAGATACAAAGATGGCCGCCGGCCTCCACGAGGTACGGAACGGCGTGACGTCACCGGCTAGGCTCCACCCTGACGCGTTTCGTGCGGACGAGCACGTTATCAAAGGGAGCGAGCACTAGCCGGACAAACCTATATATACCGTTCCACGCGCATGCGCGGTGGAACGAAAAAGCCGGTGACGCCATTTTGGCCCGCTCGCGCATGCGCAAAGCATGCGATAGCGGCCATTTTCTAGGTTATCACGGCTCAGGGTAGGCGACCCTTATACATTGCAGAGAAACTTTCTCACCCGCCCTGTCATACCGGAGACAGGTGTAACGGGGGGCGGCGGGCCACAGCAGAAACCATAAACATTAACCGCAGGGAGTGTGATATGTGTAAATAGACTGCCCTTAGTTCTATTACAAACAGATTTAATATAGGTGCAGTCAGATTGCCTATATAAAGGCTAGTTAAATAGCGCTTATTGCACACCCCTAAATATATGTTAAAATGTGGCCAAACCTCCCTCAAATCCAACAAGACTTTATAAATAATAAAGAATTATGCCTAAAAACACCCCCCTGAGCCATGATATATTAAATTGCACATAATGTAAGAAAATACTATATGACATATAAATAGAGTAAAAAGTCATAAAAAATACATAAACATATGAAAATGTGCAAATGGTATGAAACGAAGTGAAAAATATGTAAAAGATGCTTAAAATGATAAAAACTTATCAACTTGTATCAATAAAACAATTAATGTCAAGGTCTACATTCAGGCCTTGAGGGAAAGAAGACTGTAACTCATAGATCCACTTTGTTTCCAGTTTAGAAACCGATCTCTTTTTATATGTACCCCTCCAATATGGTTTCACAATATCTATAGCCGCAAATTTCAGGCATTTGGGATTATTGTTATGGCACAGTCTATAGTGTAAAGATAGTGAGTGGTCCTTGAAACCTTTTTTAATATTTTTAAGGTGCTCACGCAATCTATCCCGTAACCTTCTTGTGGTCCTCCCAACATATTGTTTTCCACAACCGCATTCTAATAGGTAAACAACATAAGTACTGTTACAGGTGATGGTATTTTTAATTTCATATGTTCTGTTGGTAATGTTGGAGGCAAAAGTCTTCACCGGTCTTTTGTGTGTGCCATTATTAACACAAATCATACACCTGTTACAAGGATAAAAGCCCTTGTGCCCAAAATTAAAGGTTACATTTTTTGGGGGGTTCACAATGTTGGGGGCTAAGGACAACCTAAGGGGTGGTGCTCTACGAAAAATAATCTCCGGACGGTTAGGTAATTCTTTTCCCAATACCGGGTCATTCAACAGAATGGACCAGTTTTTCTTAATTATCTTTGAGACATCTTTAAATTGGGTATTAAAGTTAGTGATAAACGGACAGACCATATTACTCTTGACCGCTATGGTGGGCTCGAGTAGTTCATTCCTATCTTTATTTAGTACTTCCTTTATTGTTTTAGTCAAGAAAGGTTCGTCATAGCCCTTTTCCAAAAATCTTTCTTTTAGAGTTATAGACTGTCTGTGAAAATCCTCAATGTTATCACAATTTCTTTTTATCCGAAGGAATTGACCTTTCGGGATATTCATTAGCCATTTTGGGTGATGGCAACTGTCAAGTGGAATAAAACTGTTCCGGTCCGTTTCCTTAAAAAATGTTCTAGTTAAGATATTCATGTCTGATATAAAAAGAGTAAGATCTAAAAAATCAATTTGTTTAAGATCGTACTGGTAGGAAAATTTAATATTGGATTCATTAAAATTTAATGTAATAAAAAAATTCTTAAGGGTGAATTCATCGCCCTGCCATAGTAGGAACACGTCATCAATATATCTCCGATAAAACAAAAGGTCGGGCCATTCCCTGGAGTAGATGAGATCTTCCTCCCATCTTGCCATAAATAGATTTGCCAGGCTTGGGGCAAACTTGGCGCCCATAGCGACGCCCGTAGTTTGTAAATAGAATTCATTCCCAAACCAAAAGTAGTTGTGTGTCATAGCAAATTTAAGAAGGTCTAAAATAAATATTTATTTTAGACCTTCTTAAATTTGCTATGACACACAACTACTTTTGGTTTGGGAATGAATTCTATTTACAAACTACGGGCGTCGCTATGGGCGCCAAGTTTGCCCCAAGCCTGGCAAATCTATTTATGGCAAGATGGGAGGAAGATCTCATCTACTCCAGGGAATGGCCCGACCTTTTGTTTTATCGGAGATATATTGATGACGTGTTCCTACTATGGCAGGGCGATGAATTCACCCTTAAGAATTTTTTTATTACATTAAATTTTAATGAATCCAATATTAAATTTTCCTACCAGTACGATCTTAAACAAATTGATTTTTTAGATCTTACTCTTTTTATATCAGACATGAATATCTTAACTAGAACATTTTTTAAGGAAACGGACCGGAACAGTTTTATTCCACTTGACAGTTGCCATCACCCAAAATGGCTAATGAATATCCCGAAAGGTCAATTCCTTCGGATAAAAAGAAATTGTGATAACATTGAGGATTTTCACAGACAGTCTATAACTCTAAAAGAAAGATTTTTGGAAAAGGGCTATGACGAACCTTTCTTGACTAAAACAATAAAGGAAGTACTAAATAAAGATAGGAATGAACTACTCGAGCCCACCATAGCGGTCAAGAGTAATATGGTCTGTCCGTTTATCACTAACTTTAATACCCAATTTAAAGATGTCTCAAAGATAATTAAGAAAAACTGGTCCATTCTGTTGAATGACCCGGTATTGGGAAAAGAATTACCTAACCGTCCGGAGATTATTTTTCGTAGAGCACCACCCCTTAGGTTGTCCTTAGCCCCCAACATTGTGAACCCCCCCAAAAAATGTAACCTTTAATTTTGGGCACAAGGGCTTTTATCCTTGTAACAGGTGTATGATTTGTGTTAATAATGGCACACACAAAAGACCGGTGAAGACTTTTGCCTCCAACATTACCAACAGAACATATGAAATTAAAAATACCATCACCTGTAACAGTACTTATGTTGTTTACCTATTAGAATGCGGTTGTGGAAAACAATATGTTGGGAGGACCACAAGAAGGTTACGGGATAGATTGCGTGAGCACCTTAAAAATATTAAAAAAGGTTTCAAGGACCACTCACTATCTTTACACTATAGACTGTGCCATAACAATAATCCCAAATGCCTGAAATTTGCTGCTATAGATATTGTGAAACCATATTGGAGGGGTACATATAAAAAGAGATCGGTTTCTAAACTGGAAACAAAGTGGATCTATGAGTTACAGTCTTCTTTCCCTCAAGGCCTGAATGTAGACCTTGACATTAATTGTTTTATTGATACAAGTTGATAAGTTTTTATCATTTTAAGCATCTTTTACATATTTTTCACTTCGTTTCATACCATTTGCACATTTTCATATGTTTATGTATTTTTTATGACTTTTTACTCTATTTATATGTCATATAGTATTTTCTTACATTATGTGCAATTTAATATATCATGGCTCAGGGGGGTGTTTTTAGGCATAATTCTTTATTATTTATAAAGTCTTGTTGGATTTGAGGGAGGTTTGGCCACATTTTAACATATATTTAGGGGTGTGCAATAAGCGCTATTTAACTAGCCTTTATATAGGCAATCTGACTGCACCTATATTAAATCTGTTTGTAATAGAACTAAGGGCAGTCTATTTACACATATCACACTCCCTGCGGTTAATGTTTATGGTTTCTGCCGTGGCCCGCCGCCCCCCGTTACACCTGTCTCCGGTATGACAGGGCGGGTGAGAAAGTTTCTCTGCAATGTATAAGGGTCGCCTACCCTGAGCCGTGATAACCTAGAAAATGGCCGCTATCGCATGCCAAAATGGCGTCACCGGCTTTTTCGTTCCACCGCGCATGCGCGTGGAACGGTATATATAGGTTTGTCCGGCTAGTGCTCGCTCCCTTTGATAACGTGCTCGTCCGCACGAAACGCGTCAGTGGGAGCCTAGCCGGTGACGTCACGCCGTTCCGTACCTCGTGGAGGCCGGCGGCCATCTTTGTATCTGGGATACCCTGTGAGTTATATGTACACATCATCTTTAATAAAGAACATTTGTTTGGAACATACTACACTATCAGTGTTTTTTGGGGTGGGCTTTCTGGTCAAGCCCCCCCTCTCTCAAGGTGGATACTGCATGTGAGTGCCCTGGTTAATGAGTCTGGATTATCCCTGTGGGGTCCTTTGGATGTCGGGAGTCCCCCTGCTGGTTAAGGAGTGACAGAGTGACAGCTTGCCGGATGATCCATATAGGTTCAACCCTTCTGGGACCAGGAGTGGTCTGACAACTCAAATGCGCTTTTTTATGCGCTTTCTGGTGAGTGCATAATATTAAACACTTCACAGCACGGAGTTCATCACGTCTTGCACAAGTTTATTGGGACTATTGCATTCATGCTATGAGGACACTTATTAGTCACTACTAAGCACTAGTAGTCCATCACATGTTACTTTATATGTTTTCATGTTTCATTTTTTAGCGCTGCATGTGTTATTGTCTTAGTGTGAAGGTTTGAGGTTTGTGCCTTTCATGCCAGCTGCTTGCCACGCATCTCCAAGCGCTCGTTAATTATCTCTTTTTTCTACATATTGGCCTAAATTTGTAAAGAAATTAAAATTTTTATATTATTTTATTGGACATGTTTTATAGCAGAAAGTGAAAAATATTGTCTTTTTTTTCAAAATTGGAGATCTTATTTTGTTTATAGAGCAAAAAAATAAAAAACCCAGTGGTGATCAAATACAATCAAAAGAAAGCACTGTTTATGGGGAAACAAATTACATATATTTTATTTATTTTGAGCATTGCATTACCATGCTATTGTCAGTTAAAGTAATGCAGTGATAGAGATATTTTGGTTGTGTTAGTTAAAGCTTAATTACAATGAATCCTCACTGCATCTAGCACAGTGAAAGGTTCCTTTAGCTTTGCAATCCAAAATCATGTCAGAAAACACAGTTGGTTACAAAATCATTGCCTATGAATCTCCAAAAGAATATATCAAGGCAAAAAAACATAAAAGTACATTTTTGCAATGCACATTTACCCATGATTTAGTCTTTTAAAGACCCTGCAAGAGCATAAAAATACCTGTTGATCTCTTAAAAATGCACTTGGCTAAATCCTGTTGTGTGCTGAAACGTGCTACATTTTTGCAGTTCCACACTCTTTCCAAAAAGTTTAAACAGTAAGTGTGCAGAGACACCTTTAGGCGAGTTAACTGAGACCAAAAAAAGCCGGTTGTTGGTCCAGTCAGTAGAGGCACCCATTGTTGTATAAGAATATTTAGAAGTCATCAGGTTTTAAAAACATCAACAAAAAATGTGTTTGCAAAAAAAACAAGATGACTTCCACCTATCCTAGATAGACGACAATGGAAGCCTCTGACGATCAGACCACTAACTGGCTTTTTAGATATGCTTAACTCACCTAGTTCCAAATAACCACCTGAGAACCTCTCTGAGGATCCAGGAATGGGATCCCCATGGCATCGAGTGTTACCAGTTTTGATCCTGGGTGAAGACACACTACTGATAAACCTGATAAGGTAATTGTCACTCCTGAGTCAACTCAGTACATTCTAAGGGCTCTCCTGCCTTCCTCTTTCTTTTTCAATGGACACCCCAATGCTGCCACAGTTACCACCAGCCAGTCCCTAGAGGATGGAACCACTATAAAAACTTTGTGGACCATCACATCCCATATCTCAGAAGACAGTTCTGACTTTCTGACAAAAGCAGCAAGTGTTTTTTGCACTTCAAACAGGTATAACAAAATACTTCCAATGCTAAATTAGAAGTCCAAATGGAAGCAAATAAAAGAAGTTTGTTAGGGTTTACATGCACTTGAACATCTATTGCAAGACCTAAACCAGACATTCTCAACCAGGGTTTCATGAAATCGTAGGGTTCCTCCAGAGGATGCTAGGATTCCCTTGATTAATGAGCAATGTCTGCCTCTCCGATAAGTAAACACTGACATCAATGACTTTTTTAGCTATCTATAATGGGTATGCTTTCGACTAATCACTAATGTATGGAACATTTTCTTCAATGAACACCAATGTAAGGGAGTTTTCTCCTACAGAACACTAAATTGAAGACCTTTTCAATGAACCACCCATCAAAACGGACAAGTTACTTACTACTAGTGATATGTTGAATGCCTGGGGTTCGGGTTAAGTTGGAGAACTTAACTTGAAGTCAAAAGGAGCAAAATGTGAAAAAAGTAATGGACATTTTCTAAGCAAGGGGTGTCAAACAAATGGCACTGAGGCTTGGACACTGCCCATAGGAACATGTACCAAACACATTTTAAAAAATTTCATTTGGTGAAAAGCAGCAATTTTAATACTGCAATATTTAAAATGCTTATATAACATGCCTGGAGATGCTTTGAACCTGCCTGGGATCTGGTGCATCTCCACAATATAGAAAGAATTCACAGCACAACTGACATTTACAAAGAAAATGCTCCATTCAAATTGTTGGGCATTCTCTTCATCTATAACAGACCTCTATCCTAGAAGAGGGTCTGGTATAGATCTTAATAATGAACCCCACCAAAAAAAGTGCTGGCAAATACTTTTCCCTTTCACTTTTCATATTCCTGATATGTGCCGGCTGTGCCATGTTCTTGTATGAAAAATGATCCTGTTCTTTTTGAATTGTTTCCTTTGTGTGAATTATTTTGTTCCTGCCAGTCCCTCTGCTTTCCTATTACAAACTGACCGTGCTAAGCATGAGAGCACAACGTGGTCAGTATCTTCCTGTTCTGGGAACTCCGTTATCTCTCCTTCAATGATCAGACTTGTGCTTACACAACCTCTCCCCCTTCCTCCCGTCCCACACAGCCATTCACTGGGAAGTTCAGTTTGTTGCTGTTTCTCCTCCCACAGCTTTCTTAGCTCCTTATGCAGCTGGGAACGGTTATGTGATCACTTATGAAAAAAGGAAAGAAAGGCATTTATAATGTTTTTTTAAATGTATGCACAAATGTTTTGCCTTTTATTTCTATATTAAACTGAATAGGTTGTTAGGAGAGTTTTATAAGGAGAGGGTTCACATATACTTTAACAACTGTTGAAGAGGGAAGCTGTATTATATAGTAAGGGTAGAATGGGCTAAAAGTGCCACATTCAAGTGAATACCTGAACAAGTGGAGTTTGGACTGAACTGGGAGATGATCCCTTCTCATCACAAAATAAAGGGACATTTTTCTGACCACCAATGTAGGGGGCAATTTTTCACTGACCATCAAAGTAAGAGGACACTCTTTCATTTCACTGGCCATGGATATAAGGGGGCACTTTCCAATGACTACCAATATAAGGAAGCACTACAGTTTTCACAGCATTGCTTTTCTGACCATTAGCTGGTTATTAATTTGTTTTATTTCATTATTATTATTATTATTGCAAATAAGTTTGGTGTATAGAGCAGCCTTGGGCATCAAATGTGCTTGGGTCACCACATTTCTTATTCTTCTATTCATTCTTATGTTCATCACCTAATGTTCACAAAAACTTCCTTGAGATGAATATTAGCAGGGGTTCCCTGGGATCTGAAAGTTAAAAGGGTTCAGAAAGGCTGACCTATACTATTGGTCTGCTGAGCTCTGGCTGCAGGATCTAAGATTGGGCTGGGAGTGGATTAGTGGGTGATGCCTGAAGGGCGTGAAGCATGGTCCTGGAAAAGGAAGGAGGCAAGTGAAAGACCGAGCATAATTGAAGAAGTGCCCAGCTGAGTGGGAAAAAAAGAAGTGGATGGTGCAACAGTACCAAAAGGTTGAGGAAGACTGAGGATGAGCAGCATTAAAGTCAGTGTAGGTTGAAAAGGACTTACCTGAGGGTGTCCTCAGTTATTGGGCGGCAAGCAAGGTTCCACAATCTGCTGTAGGACTTTTTTTCTACACTTAATGCTTGTTTAATTAACTTAGTTTCCACCAATTTTTGCCATGAAGTCATTGTTATGTCTTTATTGGGGCAATTGAGGAAGAGCAGAGGACTGGAACATCCAGACCTTATGGATGACTGGCATCGGCCAATTTATTTGGCACTTTTATTTTTTTTTTATATAGTCTTATAGTTCCTGGATAATATTCTATAAACTTGCTTTGTGGTTTTTGCTCTCAGGGCTTCATGTACCCCCATTTGGCCCACTCCTACCCCTCATAGACACCTCCTTTCCCCAACGGTCGATATCTTTGGAGTGTCTTAGTGTAATTTCTTACCCACAAGGAGGTTGAGTAATCTCTATCCACCCATTTGTTCTTCTCTTGACCCTAACCCCTTCCCCTCAGGTTCTAACACCCGCTGCCCTTGCTCCTTGTCCCCTCTCCCTCCTCAATTTCTTTCTTTTCTAAAGTTGTTACACCCATTGCCCCTCCTTTCTTCCTCCCACTCTACCTCTCTCCTCCTATCTTCCCACCTCTTCCCCACCCCCTTTTCTTCTCTCCCCTTCTCCCCTTGGGCCCCAACTCCCATTCCCTTATTTGCCTCCTCTGGGTGCTTTGTGAGCTTGTGACTTGACTGCTCCTTCAATACTATATCAGCTGTTAAATTTATGTCCTATAGCATGAAGAGACAAAATGTTCTGGAAAAGAGGTCCAAATTGCTCCAGAAACATCAAGATCTAAAATATCTTTCTAAGTCTAAGTCTTTCTGCAGGAGACACACCTTATCACAAATAAAATCCCTAAGCTGTACAGTCCTAAATTTCCCATAGTTTATCATAGTACTACTAACATATCAAAAATCAAGGGTGTTTCTATGCTTTTGTCTAAACATGTTCCAGGGAAGGACGAGGAGTTGATATCGGATGAGGACAGCAGACTCCCTAAAGCTAAAGGTCTACTATTCAATAAAAAATTACCCCGGCCTGCTTGTACCTACTTAATCACCAGATACTTGCTTTAGAATCCTATCTTGATCACATTTATCAACACAAGGAGGGCATGCTTATCTTGGGGGAGGGTGGTCCGTAATGTCGCTTTTGACCCTTTGTTGGTTGTTTCCTAACATTCCTCCCACCTGTTTTACTCAGCCTTGTGAAGGCTTCAGAAAACATTTGACAGTTAACGCCTGACATACACATGGAGAATGATTAATGTCCAGGACAGAGACTACACCTCATTGAGCTATCTACCCAGTCTCTTTTTGTCCCTGAACACGAGACAAGGAACAGTACTCAAAGGGTCCTTGATGCAATCCACAATCAACCACAATCCAAATCAATCCCCCTGGTTCTCATTTCCACTGATGTGGAAAACACCTTTGATAGGGTTAGCTGGGACCTTATTCAGACTACCCTATCACATATTGGTTTAGGCCCCTACATGCAACTTTGGTTGAAGGCCCTTTATTCCAAACCTACAGCCTTGGTGAAAGTGAATGAATAGATTTATGCGGCTTTTTTCTTCTCCATCAGTAATGGTACGAGGCATGGCTATCCCCTTTACAACTAATTTTCAGCTTATCCTTGGAGCCCATCTTTTGTTCTGTATGGGCTAACAGACATTGCTGGCCTTCCGGCTCGTTCAGAAATTCATAAAGTTTCTACTTTTGTGGACAATCTCACTTTCTTTCTCACCTCTCCTTCTGTCTCAATACCAACCCTACTTTGTAAAATTGGAAAGAGCGCAGCATCGGTCAAGTTCACAATTAATATATCCAAGTTGGAAGCCCTAAATATCTCAATCCCTTATTCCCCACATTTCAGTGAAACATACTGTACCTTCCCTTTCAAATGGTCTGAATCACATATCCAATACTTAGGGATGAACATACCTGCACAATTGCATATAACCTTTGAATTTACCTTCAGTCCTTTAGGAAAAACAATAAAATCCAACTTCTGGAAGAGGGATAAAGAAACCCTCAGATGGTGTGGCTGTATAAGAGTCCTAAAGATAAACGTCTTACCGAGGCTTTAACCTGTTACAAACTCACCTGATCAAGCTTCCACCTAGCTTCTTGAATGATTTGAGGGCTAGTTTTCTCTCCTAGCTTTGGAAGGGGAAGATGGCTAGGATTAATAGAACAACTCTGTCCCTGCCAAAGTGGGGGGGGGGGGATTTTTTACGGTCCTGTTCAAATGCCATGTGGTAGCCCACATGGCACAGGTTCTGGACACTGGTGTATCAAAAAAAAAACCTAACAACCCATGGATTGCACTAGAACAATCCATTTTTGCCTATCCTATTCATGGCCTACCATGGGCTGATATTCCTCCTGCAATGTTTAAAGAGATACTGAAACATCCTTTAATGGGGCCAATAGTGTCTTCTGTTAAACCGATCTTTAGAAATACGGACCACTTTCTGGGTCTGCAGTTGGTCCTCAGCTCCCCCAAATTTCCCTATGCATTAAACAATCAGCAATTTCAATCTCTGATTGTAGATGATCCATCGGGGGGATTAATTTCTCTTATCCCAACCAACCTGTGTCTGAGGTAATGTTACACTCCGCCTTTAGCCAAAGACTAGACTTTATAAAGTGTAAGCAGCTGTGTGCTCACTTCAGAATTATATTTTGCCCATGCCAAGATTTCCACCAGCTTACTCCCTTTGAAAATGATCACCTGGATAAATTACCTTTGTGCTATTGTCTATTGCTGTCCTACAACCTATTGATATCAGATCTTGATCCGCATGACCTCTCCTTCTTTCACAAATGAGTACAAGAGCTTAATATTTCCTTCTTCCAGTCACAAAAAGACTGCATTCTGCTTTTTGTATTTATTTATTTCAGGTACTTATATAGCACCGTCAATTTATGCAGCACTTTACATATATATTGTACATTCACATCAGTCCCCAACCCTCAAGGGGCGTACAATCTAAGGTCCCTAACTCACATTCATACATACACATACTAGGGCCAATTTAGACAGGAGCCAATTCAAAAGATATATAGAAATAAAAAGCAATGAGCAATCAATGAAGTGGGTGGAGTTAATAAATTGAAAAGTTTAAAACAAGGAATGTCAAGCAATCAATCCGAACAACTCAAAGTTTGCCCCAACATCTATGCCATCTAGTAAAAAAGCAACAGGTAGAATTGAAGTTGTGAAGTATAGTTTCCAGTTTTCTATGTTAAATAAGGAGAACAACATCAGTTTGAGAACCTAGAGGTGGAGAGGAGAGGAGTGAGTCCAATTGCACATGATTGCCCTCCGTTCTACAAAAATGCAGACATGGAGCCATTGTGGGAGAGTTGACAAAGTAGTTGATCTAGCCTGAGCATCTGGTATTTCACGTCCAAATAGACAAAGCATAGGGTCCTTGGAGATCGGCAATTTGTTGACTTTAGTGATATGGGCAAAGACAGAGTCCCAGAAGGTAGACACTGAAGGGCATTCCCAGAGGCGATGAAACAGTGTAGGTTTTTGAAGCTGGCACCAGGGACATTGGGATTGTGTAGTATCTGTAACATTATTGCAGAAAGGGTAGTATGCTCTGTGTAGAATGTTAAATTGAGTCTCTCTCTCCAGGTCTCCGATATGAAAATCGTGCAGATAGAGCGATATTCCTGCAAGAGCTCATCCGAAGTTTCGGGATCGTTGAGGATAGAATCCCATTTGCATAATGGAGTGAGATGGTATTTAGTCAACTAGTGCATAATGAGATAAGAATATAAGCTAGAGATAGAGTACTCACCTCGATGGAGCACTACGTCAATGAAAGACCTTCAGAGAGGGTCTTAATTGGAGCTGTAGCAGGTGCGTACATAGCGTAGTATTTGTTGGTAATGGAAAATATGCAATGGTGGCAAGGAGTACTTGTGACAGATTATTTGAATGTACTGGGGCTACCTGTATATATGAGAGCCACTTTGGTCAGTCCACATGCACACCAATACTCAAAGGCCTTATGTTCATTGGATGGGAGGAACATAGGATTTCCATGGATAGGTACATTTTGAGATATAGTTGAGGATAAACCTAGTAGTCTGCACACCTCCCTCCAGGCTATGATGGTATCTCTATCAAAATATTATATCTGAGAAATGTAGGTAATACCTTTACTCACTTAAAGTCCTGAAACTTTTACCGCGTTCCTGTCCAGGCCAATTTTCAGCTTTCTGCGCTATCACACTTTGAATGACAATTGCGCGGTCATGCAAACACTGGACCCAAGTTTATTTTTTAGTATTTTTTTGAGACAGATAAAGCTTTATTTTTATGGTATTTATTCACCACTGGGATTTTTATTGTTTTGCTATATAAATGAAAAAGTCCAAATTTTTTTTCAAAAAGTGTTTTTCTTATAAAATTTTGCACATAAATAATATTTCATCATAAACCTTGGCCAAAATGTATTCAGTTATCTTTTTAGTAAAAAAAATAACCCAAATTAGTTTATAACCAAACATTATCATTTTTAAACATTTTTTTTTAATTTTTAAATGTATTTATTTTTTGCATACTGTCACCCTAGCAGTACAGTGTCACCATGGTGACACTGTTCTACTTGTGGGGGGTGATGAAGATTTTTTTTTTCTTTTTTCTACACTGATTGCTTTTATACCCATAAAGGCTGTAAAAACAATATTTTCTCCTCCTCTCTGGCTGCATTCTTGCAGCCATTGAGAAATACTGTGTGAGCTGTGATTGGTCACAGCTTGTCACATGGTACAAGGCTGTTGTGAATAGCCTTGTACCATGTGACCTCTGATTATTCACAGATTTCACACCTAGTAAGCAATGATGTCAGAAGTGACATCTTGCTTACTACTCTGCATGTGATCACATGATTGGGACCTCACACAGAGCTCCTGTACGACGATCGGTGTTCCACTGTGTCCGGAGGACACAGCGGCACCGGACTGCGGTGCTGCGTGCTCCCAGGGAGCGCGCACAAGCAGGGGGCGGGGAGGCCATTTATAAATGGCCATTTGCCCCTTTTTATACAACGGCCCGATGGGAGGTGGTTAAGAAAGAATGTACTGCAGCTGGGAGGGTGAATGAGGATACAAGTGCCTCCTCAACTACAGTACATAATTAGAGTTCCTGGATTTTCCTGAAATCCAGTCTAAGCCTTGTCTGAGCAGGCAGGACAGATTATACAACTGTAGGTTGGGCAGGCCTGCGCCACCTTCATTCAATGCGTAGCAATACGTGGTTTCTTACACAACCATAACAAAGCAATCAAAGCAGAGTGGATTTTTTGTATGCCAGAGTGCTTCAGTGAGATAGGTATAGTTTGCATAGGATATAACAAACATGCAAATTGAACCATATTAAAGAGGTGTCATCTCCCGAAAAGTGAGAGGGGCAGGGCCGCCATGCTTCCAAATTTATTTATTAAAGGGTGATTATTAAGATAGTATACAGATGAAGGATCCGGACCAATCCTTATACCCAGGTAGGTAAAGTAATGATGAGTAATGCTAAGTGGAGAGGTGAGTTGCCACTTACAGTAGATTCGCTACGGTTAAGGGGCAGGACTTCATTTTTTTTTAAATTAATTCAGAACCCAGAACAATTGTAACCCAGAAATGCCAGAAACAATTCCTGAAGTGTACTAAAATCCAATGGAGGGTTGGAGGAAAACAGTAAAATATTGTCTGCAAACAATGCATATCATAAAGTCTGACTGCCAATAGTGATGCCACTAACACCATCCTTCGAGTACTAAAATTCTAGAAAAATGGCTCAATTGCAGTATTAAAATGGAGGGGAGAGAGAGGGCATCCCTGTCTTTTCCTTTTGTTAGGGAAATGTTAGGGGAATGGTATCTGAGATGAAGTCTGGCATGACCAAGCAAATGGAAGGAGAAGAATACATCTGTTGTGGAAAGTCTAATACCGGATCTAAGAAGCCAAATTATTATTATTATACATTATTTATAAAGCGCCAATGGTTCGCTCAGCGCTGTACATTACAAGGTAGGTAAAATGTTTTCATAACCAGAAACAACCTGGAGAAGTTGATATTATCAAATGCCTTTTCGATGTCTAGCAGCATGATGGCAAGGTCCCCATTTGAGTTTAGTTTGGTGTATTCCAGGGCAAGCAGTACCTTTCGCATGTTTAGTGTTCTGACCATCCTGGGATAAAACCTGATTGGGCTGGATGTAAGATGGTGGGGACGAGAGGTGCTAGTTGTGAAGCTACAATTTTGAATAGTATTTTAACATCAACATTAGTTAATTATATTGACCTATAAGAGCCTGGGAGTAAGGGGTATTTACCTTTTTTTTTAAATCAGTGTAAAAGTGAGCCTGTGTTCCCATGGGGAAATATAGGCAACCCTCCCACATTGCCAAGAAAACATGCCTTAAAGTATCAGGAATGAAATCCTTGGTGAGTTTGTAAAATTCTGTGCTATATCCAGGGCTTTTTTTCTCAGAGGAAAGGTGGTGGAACTCCCCCACCCAAACCTGGCCACGCCCCCATCAAACCCTAGGACCACCCCTTTAGAGAACAGGAATGCAAGTAAAATTTGGGAGGGGCTTCCGATGACATCATTTCCCGTACATACCATATAAGGGAAATGATGTCATCGGACCCCCGGCTGCCTCTTGCATGATCTGCATGAAACACATGCATAGATATAAAATGACTAATGTACTGACACCAGAAACACATGCATAGATATAAAATGACTAATGTACTGACACCAGAAACACATGCATAGATATAAAATGAATACCGTACTGACACCAGAAACACACGCATAGATATAAAATCAGTACCGTACTGACACCAGAAACACATGCATAGATATAAAATGACTAATGTACTGACACCAGAAACACATGCATAGATATAAAATCAGTACCGTACTGACACCAGAAACACACGCATAGATATAAAATCAGTACCGTACTGACACCAGAAACACATGCATAGATATAAAATCAGTACCGTACTGACACCAGAAACACACGCATAGATATAAAATCAGTACCGTACTGACACCAGGAACACATGCATAGATATAAAATCATGGCAGGCCGTTTGTAAACGTCCAGCATAGATATAAAATCAGTCTAGCATGCATGTGTACCCTGTCTGGTAGATGTGCCTGCTCCTACAGGCTCCCCTAGGGTTGCCACCTTTTCCTCCAAAAAATACCGTCCATCACTGAATTTATCTTTCCTGTTCCTCATGCACAGGAGGGGCGCTCTCGATCGGCGCCGCTGAGCGCTGAGCAATTGCGTTCTGAAATAGTTTAGGTGGGCTCAGGTGGGTGAGGATAGTTTAGGTGGGCTCAGATAGTTTAGGTGGGCACAGGTGGTTGGGATAGTTTAGGTGGGCACAGGCTGGGGAGAGAGTAAAAATTTAGAGCAATACATGATACTGCAGTCAGTGACAGGGAGCCGAGCGCAGCTTACCTACTCCAAGCTGTACGGCCCCTGCGTCCACGCTGTCACTGCCGTTGATGTCGCCGCGCCGCCCCCGATGTTTACACGCCGGCGGGGGGGGGCGGTGAAGCGTGCATAGTGTCCTCGCCCATCGTCCGCGCCCCCGATGTTTACACGCTGGCGGTAGAGGGGGGGGGGGGTGAAGCGTGCATGTCCCCGCTCACCGGCTGTGAGCAGCGGCAGTGACAGGTGCCGGGCACGCGCAAGCATGACATAAACAAGCCGCGTCCGGCACCTGTCACTTTCGCTGCTCTGCATAGCTTGTCAGCTCTGCAGAGGCAGTCGGTGAGCGGGGACAAGAAGAAAAAGGTGGCGGAACGCAGTACCGCCGCGTTCCGGCAGAAAGAAAGCCCTGGCTATATCCATCAGGGCTCAGGGCTTTGGCTATGGGTAATGATTTTATAGTCGCTTGGATAACCTCGTAAGAAATAGGGGCATTTAGGGATTCCAATTGACCTGGAGTAAGTTGAGGAATACGCACTCTGGTCTACAGGGTCTGAGCTTTCACCAGGTCAATCAGATCCTCCGAATATAGAGATGTATAATAATCAGTAAGTATTTTATGGACTTCCACAGGTGAGGTAACAAGAGAGTCTGTATATTTTTTCAGAGCAGAAATGTATGTTGGTCTCCTAGGGCCTGAATATAACCTGGCCTTAAAGTTTCTCTATCTTATTGCCAAACCTGTGGAATTGTAAAGTTGAGTAGGACAATTTTGCTGCCTCCTCCTGTTCTGCCCACAATTCAAAATGAAGCTTGGTGTGTTGCCTAGCTGTCTTAGTGGCCACGGTGCATGATCGCAACAATGCTTCCTGTGCCAGGTGAAGATTTTCACTAGCTTGCTGAAATTGCAGTCAGGAATGTTTTTTTAAATTGAGAAGCATAAGAGATAATTTTACCCGAGAAAGGCTTTGCCTGTTTCCCAAGAAAGATTAGGATTGGAAAGGTGGGTGCCATTGGTAGCTGCATATTCCACCCATGCTGTATATAACATGTTTTGAAAATCCTCATTATTGGCCAAATAAGATGGAAAAATACCAAATAGGTGCAGGGGAGGATGTTTTGAAGCTGGACAGTTGGACTACTTTAGGGCTTTGGTCTCAGATGACAGCATCACCTATTGCCATATGATGGAGCGAAAATACTAATGCAGATGAGGCAAAAAAGTAGCCTATTCATGAAAATTCCCGATCTGAATTCTGCATTTTGCTCATAAGAACTCCATAGCCAAAATGATCAAGAACATGGATACAAAATTATGATGCATTTGATATAAGACCCTGGCTTTCCTAAATAAAATCTATTCAAATGTGCCCCCTCCTTGTGCTAGCAGTGTAATCAGGAAGTTGGTACACTTCTGCATATTTTTTTGTCTTGCCCTAATATATGCAAGTTAAAAAAAGATCATATCCATGCTCCTTCTGTACAAAACAAACTGGTACCCAGTCATTACCGTCATTAGACTAGATGCCTGCAGAACTTATGGTACATTTAGATGTGTTGATTTCAATTTTTAGAAATATATTCATTGACAACAGGTATTTGTCAGGAAAGGCTTGACATAGCACAAATGACGTTTCCCGGCGCATACATACATGTGCAGACCGGCAACTGGATAGGCAGATGTGCATGCGCAGTCAGGCACCCGCCTGTCACAAAAGCTGGCGCCAAATGGCCTATTTAAATGGAGCTTCTGCACTGGCTAATTGATGTTTGGTCTACAGCGTTTGTGTGTTTTTTTTCCTGATGTCTGTATCGGACCTCTGATCTTGACCCAGCTTAGTCCTTACTCTGCTCATCTACCACGTTGCCTGACCTAAGCTTGTTCTCCAAATTCTACTTGATCCACCTCCACCGTTGCTGACACTGATCTGTGACCAGACTTCTCTCTTCCATGCTGTTTTCTGCCTGTCTGTTACCAATCCAGCTTGTCTGCATCCTGCTCATCCAGCCAAATACAGCTCCTTTGTCCAGAACATTCTCATATGGCTTGTCTGGCTTGTTGCCAGCCTCTCTGCTGTCCGCCTGCCTTGCTGTGACATCTGCCTGCTTCCATCTTGCTCTACTGTGACATTGGTCTGCTGCCAGCTGCTATGTTTCCAACATTCTTCAAGCAAAATGTCAGCTACTAAAATGTAGACCATTGGACTGATCACATGCACTCATACCTCGCCATGTTCTCATGGTTACTGATCCACTATCAGTGGCCCCTGAGCTGGAGCTGTTCAAAAGGCCTTCCTGTGCAGGTGCATGACAGGTAGATGACAGTAGTTTTTTTCTTTTTTCATTTGTTTTGGTTTTTTGGTAATTTTGATTTTGTTTCTGGTGATATTGTTTGTTACCGCAGCTTCCATGCATCCTTATTGGCATTGCCTGGCCCTGCCCGTTGACCCTTCTTCACTGTTGGCTCTATTGTGCACATGCATGCCACACAATAGGTGTTTTTAAGAATTTCTCACAGGCTTTATCATCACATGTGATCTTTGACCATACTCCTGAGTATTTGTAAACTATGAATCCAATCTTTCATGCTCCATATTGATGTTTGCATTGTTATTTGGTATTGATAAGTGTCCATTCTTGAATGCCAAGATTCCAGGGATGTCCCTGAAGGAGAGCTTCAGTCTTGAAATACATTGGACGTAGGAACCACACTATTTGGACTATAACCAGTTCCCCAGTCAATGCTACACTGAGGAGTTCTGTAGTATATCATATGGTCAAGTGGCCCTTTTTGAACTCTTGGTTATTGTTCCTATCTTCACTTTGAACCTGTGTTTTCTTTATGTTTTAGCTCAATACATGTCTAATATTTATGTGTGTTTGCCCTTTAGCATCCCTGCCACCCTTTACATTTCTTAATCTAGATTTTCTTTGGGATGGGCACTGAATTTTCTCCAGTCATATCATTTCATACTTGATATTTAACGATTTATTAATACATATCTGCATTAATATGTGAATTTTATGTCTACCTGTTCCTATAGATTACACAATTGTGGGAGGATGTGCAAAATACAGTTTGACTTTCAAATAGGGCTTTAATAAAATTGTCTAAACTTATTTTCTTAGGAAAAAAAATCCACCGCAATAAAAATATCTATTTTTCATTGTCAGAAAGGCATGTAAATGTGTACCCCAATAATTAAAACTATTTTTTAAACATGTTTTAACTAATTTGAAAAAGGAAACAAACAGCATTGTTATTGAGTTAAATTACAACTCCGTTGCATTCTCTAGATTCTTGTCTCAGGTGTTAAAAAAATAATTGTATCAGAGAAAATGGTCCCCTGTGTAAGAAGTCTACAGGGTTCTTCTTTTGTTTTTACATATAAATATATTCATATGCTAACATAATTCAGGTGTCATTTCTCATTACACTGTTTGTTCTATTTCAATAGTTAAACTGACGTATGTTTTTTCTACCACACGTCTGGTTTTTACTTGAACCATGCCTGAAAATTTCCCAGTAAGTATGCACTCTGTTATGCACTATTCAATAAATAGTAATAGTAAACTATGCAGTCATAAGGATTCATACATGTGAACACAGGACATATTTCCATCAGCTTCCCACTGGTTCTTTGCCTGATCAGGGGGTCTCTAGAAAAGAACTGGTGAAGAATACTTTCACAATACTTCCTGCAATGGAAACTAGAATTCTGAGAACCCCAGTGTAAAGATACATTATATGAATGTATTAAATTATACATCAACCATACCATTATGACCACCTACCATAACCGGATGAGTCATGGACTCCTCTGAAGGTATTCTGTGGTATCTGGCATCAAGCTGTCAGTAGCAGTTGTAAGGTGAGCCCCTCTATGATTGGACCTGTTTTTCCAACCATCTCACAGATGCTTGATGGATTGAGATCTGGAGAATCGGGAGGTCACGTAAATACCTCAAACTTATTGTGTCCCTCTAATTATTCTTGAATTTATCATACCAGGCCACCTTCTTCCATTGTTCATTGGTCCAGTTCTCATGCTCTGTGCACTGTGGGAGCTTTCGGCTGTGGGCATGGGTCAGAATGGACACCCTGACAGGTCTGTGATTACGCAGCCCCATATACAACAAACTTATTTTAGCTCAAACCCATCAAAAACACAATATTAGGCTGCACAGCCCCTTTAATGATAGTTCTATATTTCTTTTACAGGGATTCCACTCTATAAAAGAAGAATTTAATAAGACCATGGTGCAAGAATTTATTTTAATTGCGTTCTCCAGTTTTAAACAGTTCCAGCTATTACTGTTCTTTGTTGTTTTGGTAGCATACATCATCTGCGTTGCAGGAAATATTACCATCATTGTCTTAGTTAGGATTGAACCCTTGCTTCAAACTCCAATGTATTTTTTTATAAGTACGTTTGCTGTTTTTGAAATTTTGTTTGTGACAGTGACTGTACCAAAGCTTCTGGATAATTTGATTTCAGGAAATAAGAGGATATCTTTCATTGAATGTTTCACACAGATGTTTATTTTCAATGGTTTAGGTATGTCACAATGCTATTTGTTACTGGTCATGGCCTTTGATAGGGACTTGGCTATTAACAGTCCTTTACATTATTCTGCTATTATGAGAAAGGAAATATATACCCTGTTAGCTGTGGCACCATGGATTGCTGGTTTTTCATTGTCTTCTGCCTCTCTTATTCAAACAGCCCAGCTGAAATTCTGTGGACCAAATCAGATAGATCATTTCGTATGTGATGTGGCTCCACTTCAGAATTTGTCTTGCTCTGATCCCTCCATGAGCAAATTAACCACAATAATAGCCACTATTCTTGTTGTGCTTTTACCAGTTTTACTTATCATAATTTTCTATATTCACATCATTAACACAATCTCAAAAATCAAAGGAGCTGAAGGCAAACAAAAAGCCTTCTCCACCTGTTCCTCTCACCTTATTGTGACCAGTCTCTGTTTTGGATCAGGTCTTGCATACATCAGACCTACGGGGAGCGAAAATGAAAAATTTCTTGCTCTTATATATACAGTGTTTACCCCAGTCTTAAATCCTTTCATTTATACTTTGAGGAACAGTGATGTGAAGGCAGCAATAACAAATTCAGTCCTGAAGAAAATACATTTATCCTGTGGCCTGCAAAGCACGGTTTTAGTTCACTTATGAAAACAAAATGTATTTAAATATATTTTATAATTTTTTGTATATAACATTTTACTACCATATAAAACCAATTGAGTACTATCTGTGATCCTTGTTTTACCTGCACCAATATTCATATTTTTAAGGCAAGATTTTGGGGAGTACCCCCTTCTTCTAAGGTTCAGGCAGTACTAATACACAAAGTTTTAGAAAAATATCAAATAAGACAACCCATGAAAAAAACATGTAAGCATACATAGCAATGGTAATTAAACTGGTATAGTTGATGTGATAAGATAAGGAGTGGGCTATGGAATGAAAGATTGGTCATAAGACCAATAGTAATTTAGAAAACTGCAGTCCACATTTAATCCATAATTTTTTGTGTCAAAGAGAATTATTATTTCAAATGTCTGCTTTTCCTGAGTATTTTTAAAGTTCCTTTTAGGAATTATAACATACATGTCTTCCATACAGTGGTCTGGTTGTGAGAATGTCTTACAGGTATACAGTAAGCATCCTTATGTTCTTTTATGGCATCCATGTGCTTACTTATTCATTATTTTTTTTTATTTCGGTCCTGTGTTGCCTTATTGTTTTGCTTTGAGGGGGGAACACAGCATTACTGGAGGTACATTTTGTAGGATCCTATAATATTGAAGGTTCCTTTTGCATGTGTAACACTTTTTAATGAATTGATTTGATTGCACAGTTTGCAGCATTTGTTGGTGCAAGGCCTGATCCCTTTTATTTGAGTCTCTGCAATGAAAGTATTGCAGTTTCCTGCTGAATAATTTGTGTCAGAGTTCTTAGGTGGAGGTGGGGTAGGCTTCCCTGAATAAGTGAGTTTTCAAAGATCGCCTAAAGGAAGACAGGGTGGGGGCTGACCGGACATTCTGTGGTAGGGAGTTCCAGAGGATGGGAGAGGCTCTGGAGAAGTCCTTGAGACGAGCGTGGGAGGAGGTGATGAGGGAGCTAGAGAGGAGGATATCATGGGAGGAGCAGAGTGGGCAATTTGGGCGGTATCTGTGGATGAGGTTGGTGATGTAGTTAGGGGCAGTGTTGTGGATGGCTTTGTAGGATCAGAGCATATGTAGTTGTACCTGGTGGCCTAGCTGTGTAAAATGGCTTGTTTGATGTGTTTGGGGAGCAGCTGGAGATAGCGGCATCAGTCAGTGGGTTTCCTGTATATTGAGGTGTAAAGTTTGTCATCCCTAATGGATACGTGGTATCTAGACGTTAACATTGAAGTTCAGACTTATACTAAGGCTAAACACATTCCCACCTCCATTCTAAACCTATTCTATCTAACCTTGTAAAGAAAAGATCTGTATACTGACCTATTCTGAATAATAAAAAATATGTGATCAGTACACAAAAGGCTTATGGAAAGTCTGTAAATGTCCATAAAATCCTACAGCGCACAGATGGCAGCCATCCCAGAGTGAGCCGACTCTTTAGAAATGAAGGAAAGAAAAAAGGGGGAGAGAAGCACCTTCTAAGTGCAGTATTGCAGATAAAAGTTACTTAGCCACAGTTACAAACACTCATAAGAAAAAAAAGTGTAAAACGCCCATCAGATGTAATGTGAAGAGAAGCCAAAATTTGCCGCAATCATCCACAACCTGCAGGATCTGCTTGACGATGGGTATGACCACTGTGGATTGCGGTCTTCTGGACAGCATGAGCTCCACCGTGCATTCCAGTGACCCCAGAACTTGCGGTGGCCATCTTGGACATCTGATCCTCAGCTCCCCCTGCAGCTGCTGGTCAGCACAGCAGGTTCTCACATGGTAGATTGAGGCTCTGCACTCAGACGATTTTATTAAGCCTGTTTTAACTACGAGTATCTAAGTGTTTCTAACAGTCATTAATAAAGATTCTTTTGGATATACTGCACTTAGAAGTGCCTTACTGATCTATCCTCTTCCACATACAGATTTTGCATCAACTCCTAGAAGTGCTGCCCGGTGCCTGTTGTCCAGTGTCTCCTCCATCCCCGGCTGACATCTCTTGGTCCACATCCCTCTCCATTGATGCACCCTATACATATCCTCATGTCCGTGGCATGTGCTGCACCTTTGTAGCCCACATATTGCATTGATTTATTGCTTGCTGAGTATTGTAATGACTGCCTTTTTGTTACTTGTGTATTAACAGGATTGTACATATTGTCATCCATGTTGTTTCTATAGATGACAATATCACTTTGATTTGATGGGCCTACATGGGTTCAATTAAACCACAGTACTATTATTTCAGTATTTTTCTGCGGTGTTCTATTACACCCTTCAGCTTGATATACTTGTGAAGCTCCACCTCACCTGAAAATCTAAAACTTACTGACTGAACAGTTCAAGACTATGCACATACTGTACATATGCCACAGTCATTATCAAACAATATGCTGTAATTCCTGTGTCACAGCAACAAATATTTGTACAGACCATCCAATCCTTTTGGATTTCATAGGACTGTCCCTCAGTGACTTACTTCACTACCTGAGCAGAGTTCAACGGCTTACTGTGTCCTGATCTTGCAACAGGTAGAGATAAAAAGAAAGAGATTGCCTGGCCACACTCTAAAGCTGAGCAGCAGCAGAAGGGAGAACCAGGCAAACACATTGTACAGTGGATCATCAACCAGAAGGTAGAGGTGGGTCATCCAAATTACAAAGTAGAGCAGCAGTACATAAGGAAGCTTGCGTACAGTCCATATCCCATCATCCATATAAAATACCTAAATCTGTTCCAATCCCCTGCTAGCAGCAAAAGTTACTAAGCCTGTATTATGCAACAGTGTCACAATGGTAGGGTACTCACTCATTTGCTAGTATTATTAAGAGATAATATCTGTCTTTCACAATGAGCGCCTTCGCCTCACTATCATGATGAGACATCTGCCTTTCATAGGTAAGACCCCCAGCCCCAGTGTACAACTGTGTTATGTACAGTAATGCATACAAGTAGGAGGTCCCAGGAGAATGTAGTATTCCCCAGCCACTATGTTTTCACATACACTATGCCATACTTATCACCTTACCCTCTGAACATGACTATCTCTACACTACTGACCCCATTCCTTAGGCACCAACATTCAAGCATGCTTATCTCCTTATCCAACCATATTCTTCCTTCATTATTCATGCATGTATATCCCCCAACCATATCATCATTCACACAGGTATATCTCCTAATCCCATCCCATTCCCCCGGCCCAACTCCCCACATTCACCATCCTAGCCCATCATTCCCATGATTTCCATTTGATGACACTTCCCACCAATCTTTGTATCCATCACATACAGAGCCAACAGGCTCTCATCCACAGCTGATCCAAGCTAGTTCCACTTTCTTGCACATCACCTCAGGTTCTAGTTCAAGATGGCATTTTAATGTAATTATTCAATTTTATTATTACACTATTTTATTACCTTATCATTGTGTACCTATGGTTATGACTCTTTTACAGTGGTGTAATCTTCATGCAATAATAATTAAATAATCTTAGATATTATATACCGTAATAGTATATGCTTTGTATAAAATGTTTTACCCATTAATTTATATATATATTTTTATACAATATTATTTTTAAATAGTTTATATATTCCCGACCAGATCTATTAGTAAAAGGAATCCTTTTTGCTCCACATATTCACTATGTTCTTTACGCTATATAGTGTATACTATAAATGTTTACTGCATCCACTTACCTATCTCGTACATGTACCAAAGATCAATGTTCTAATCTTGTTTTGTACACTTGTGTTATGTGATATTTATTGGTTGTGCTCAATTTTGTTCTGTACACTAGCCCTGATGAAGGGGGAAGCAATTCCCTTGAAATAGTTTGTAGGTCAAAAGTCAACACAAGTTCTCCAATAAACCTCAGTTGTTACATACATCTACACCTGGTGTGCCTCTCAGTCACTAGACCAATACAATTTTTCTAGTTGTGGGACTTTTAAGGTGCCAAAACAGCATCAAGATATGCCATACTGTTAAAATCCAAAGAGAACATAAACCACCTCTCCAGCGCTCCACAGGGGTAATCACTAGTGTAATGGTGGAAACATTAAAGTGAAAATGCTTTGGGAACATGATCTTGGTGATGCAGCCCTCTTCCGAGAGGGAGATCAAACCACAAACTGGAAAAGAACACACAGAGGGTGCAAACACCTAGCGCATTATCCAAGATTTATTGTAAAATTGATGTGAAAAACAATAACATACAAACGACAGGAGAATTAAAAGCCTGGGGATCGTCCAACGTGCTTGCAGAGTTCCCTACAAAATAGAGTCAGCACGCTAATGCATTGTGGGGATGTGTCCCCTTCCTAGCGGTTTTCATAGAGTTAAAATCCCTGATTACCAAAGTTTTAGTATTGAAAGTATTGTGAATAAAAAATTAAGCTGTCTTTTTGAGAGAACCTTCTTCCAAATACTTCTTCCGAGTACTATCAGTGGTCCTTCTCTTTATGTCAATAATTTTCTGCAGCCTCTTGTCATCTTCCTGCCTTCCTATATCCATGATGGAACACACTCGCTGGAAAATCTGGGAGTCCACATACAGTATACTATATATGCTTTGTTCAGATTTCATGACAAAGTGGTTTACAACCACTTTAGCTTCTATTTCAAGTGTAGTGAAATGGATTTTCAATTGGTAAACTAAAAACTAAAAAATGTTGACCATGAGCCTGGCACTGGGATACAGCAAAGGCAGCAAATCCTGTGAAGGAAACAGACTCCAACAGCTGGAATGACAATAGCTGTAAAGCTAGCAATTTTGCCAAGCTGGCACTGAGACATTGGGCATGAGAGTGCCTTGGAATTTACTTTTTCTTATGTTCCAGCAGCTGGTGCACAGAAAGCAGCCTGTTTAGTGGTAAAGCTGGAGATGGCAAGGTGGGGTTGGCAGAATCAGAGAGCTACACTTGCATGTTCTCTGCATAGCTCTATGCTGACCCTCATCCCACTGTAAGAGTCAAAAGTTAAACTTAGCCAATGCCAATGTAATTGCAGGAGTAGCTGTGGATGAAGAGGAAGAATCTGTAATAACTACCTTACAGATGGTGAAGAGCTGTATCAGCAGCATTGGCCGATCAAGCACTGCTACTACCAAAGTACAGCACGAGGATGACAGCTAGATATCTTTATTATACTACCCTGGAGCATTGACAAAACTAACACTCTTTGTGCAAGACACCAACTTTGTTAGCCAGGATGAGGCCAACATTTATGACATACTGCCATTGCTGTTCCTTTGAAGTAGACTATTCATGGCCTACTCAGGGCACACAGGGCACTTAAGGATGAGGCTGTATTCATGTGGATCAATGGCAAGGAAGGACCTAGCAGGGAGCATCTTAGAGGGTCAGGGACCTACACAAAAAAAAAGGTAAAAAATTGGTCAGTTTTTGGATCTCAGCCAGCAATGGGCAAAGATAAAGTAGCACTTGCTCTTTGCCCAGGTTCCTAAAACCTTTCCCAAAGTTGAACGCTTTAAGACTCTTTCTATAGGTCTATCTCATTATGTTGGATCAAACAGCAATAATACCAACACAACCACCAGGCAGGGTGATTGATGTGTGAAGACTTCTTTCAAGCCTGGTGATCCCATGAGGTGCAGGCCAGCAGCAACCATCACCAGTAGCTAAAGAACAAGGTGGCTGACTACATAGGGTCTGTGGGGCACTTATATTGTGCTTTGTCTGGCAATGCCCTCCTTAATCAGGTGCAATCCAGGGTTGTAATCATCTTCCGAGACTGAGATGCTAGCTCTGAGTTGATACAGTCATGGAAATCCTGGTACCTGTGATGTTTTGGTTGTGTTTATAAATGACTGACACAGATCAGTTCTCTGCTGCAGCCTTTCACCTTCTGACTTTCTACAAAGTTGACTCTAATAAAGATGTAGAGTGATTACATCACCTCATCACAAGCAAAGTCCTTAGAGTTCACTCTAACTACTTACTACTTTTAAAAAGAAAAAAAGTACAGCTTTTTTAAAACGTTACTGCTGCTGTATATTGTGACATGGTAGGAATTTCCAGTTACTGAAATGTCCACCTCCTTGCTCTCAGCCTACTTATAAAACAAAGATAGAATAACAGAAGACTGATGAGGTATTTGTTCATGCTGTTCTTTCTTCATGTCAGCTTTTTCTTTGTCATCACATTTGAAAGGAGTACACCTGATTGACTCCCTCATTCACTCTGTTGTAACAGGGATTACAAGAGGCTGACACCAAGACCTCATTCAGACAGGTGCTGACATCTGTAGCCCAAGAATGAGCATCTTGTTTATGCGGCTTTATACGCCAGGTGCATGGCTGTCAATTGGAACAAAACATGAATAGGCTGTTGGCATGCAGCCACTGGCAGTCGAAGCCACATAAACAATGCATTGATATATAGGCTACAGGCTACAGGTTTCAGCACCTGTCTTTTTCAACCTTTTTTCAGTCAAGGTATGCTTTAAAATTCTACATAATCTCAAGGCACCCCATGCTCAAATGTAAAGAACTAAACAAATAGTTTTACATGTTATAAAAGAAGTTTCAGCGAGCGCTACAAACACAACAGCTGCTGGGACACCAAAAGGCAACCATAAACCTCCCAGTATAAATGTCAATGTAAACAGGTGCAGCACTGATATAAAATATATTATGGAATAGCGAAATACTTCAATCAATCATAAAATTGATGTGACTGAGTAATAAGTGAAGGGCGCACTCACCAGAAGCGCGCTATAAACACACATTTTGAAGTTAATACTGCCTCATCAGGTATGTTCAGGTCACTGCTCCAAAATCAGGCCAGTTTCCTATTCCCTTCAGTGTCCCTTGACAGGTATCACTGTGTCGAGTCACGTCTATAATAGGCTCTGTGAATTATGGCACTCACAGAGAGAGCCCAACAAAGAATGCCACATAGCGTGATACTGTTTTTCACTGGAATTTTATTTCCACAAAACAAGGTAGTAATAACAGGAAAACACTGACCATATAGTTTCAGGATGACCACCAGCGGTGGTGTGACGTCTAGATGCTGTAGCCCCTCACTGACGCATTTCAAGCGAAGCACTTAATCATACGGTACAGGCTTACAGCATCAGACGTCTATACAAGTGTATTTATATTGAAAAATGGCGATCGCGCATATCACACCCGCCATTTTGCCGGCTACTCGGCGCATGCGCAGTGCATTGGCGCCGTTTTGTCATGGACCAAAAGATTACATTGCATATCTCTATGTCCATGGAATGTGCGTGCGCACTACAGTGCCATTTTGTTGGCAGTTTTAAACTCCAGCAGATTGCTCTGTTTACCATATAAGAGGAAATAGCTTCAAACGTAAGATCAAACGTCAGGATAGATAGGATAGATATCCTTATCAAACTGCTAACATTGAGGGGTAGAGAAAAATGCTTTGAGAATGCCCTTATTTTTATGCACCCACTTAATATATTTAAATACCGCGAATCATGCAGCAGAGACCGCCCCACAAACATACACAATCGGATCGTTACAATTTGATCCTGTGATATTATGTGTATTAAGTTGTTAAAAACATATTAGGATATATCCAGTAAAGACATTAGGGTGAGGATGTCATGTAAAGTAAATCAACTGGTAAACACAGTAATAAAGACATTCATGAAATTACATACAATTATTAAAATGTTCATAAAAATCCAAATAAAAAACAGTAGGAAAGTTCACATGGTCAGTCGTAATTAAAATACCAGCATATGTTACATATATAAAAATAAAATAAAAATCAACCAAATTTAATGTATGTAAGAAATAAAAAACACAAACATAAATGGAATTAAAATATCAAAAGTAAACATATGAATAAGAAAATAAAAAATATTAAAAATATTAAAAAGTACAATAATTATATTATTAATTATTATTAATAATTTATATGTTCCAATTAAATACCGATAATGGTTGGGATAAAAATATGATAAGAATATAAAAAAATGTAAACGGAGTCAGTGTATAAAATGGAGTCACTATAAATTAGTCACTAAAACGCTAAGAGGACATATGGTAGTAAAAATATATAAAGCAATCGAACTATTATCTATAAAGCAGTTGATATCAAAATCAATGTTGAGCCCTTTAGAATGTAAGGAGCCCAACTCAAAAGATCCACTTTGATTCTAATTGTGAAACTGCTCTTTTCTTATTTAAGCCCCTCCAATGTGTTTTAATTATGCCTATGCCCATAAAATTAAGCGAAGACGGACCTCTGTTATGGCAGACCCTGTAGTGATGAGATAGGGAGTGTTTTTTAGAACCTTTTTTGATATTGTTTACGTGCTCTCTTAACCTATCACTTAATCACCTAGTGGTACGTCCAACATATTGCATCTTACACGGGCATTGTAGCAAAAAAACAACATGTCTACTAGTACATGTAATAAAGTCATCAATATTGTATGTTCTACCCTTTACTGTAGAACTAAAACAAATCAGTTTTCCTTGTTAATTTTCTACATTGGCAAATCACACATTTCCTACAAGGAAAGAAACCTTTCATTTCTGAAAAAAACGTGATATTACTCGGAGGATTAATTATATTAGGAGCTATTCGGTTTCTTAGGGACATAGCTCTTCTAAAAGTAATTTCTGTTTTTTTCTGGTAAAATTTGATTTAAAATAGGATCTGATTTTAAAATGTTCCAATTGCTGTTGATGACTCTAGTGATTGCTTTATGTTGAAACGAAAAATTAGTGACAAAAGGGCAAATTGTTTTCTTTCTTTGTATGACGGTATGGCTTAACATTTCATCTCTGTTGGAATTCCCTATTTCATCCATTATCTGATTCAATGTAGATTCATTATATCCTTTTTCTAGGAACTTCGCTTTTATGACAGATGCTTGTGTATAATAAGTGTCAATATCTGTGCAGTTATATCCGATTCTCAAAAATTGCCCTTTGGGGATGTTTTGCAACCGGACTGGGTGATGGCAGCTGTCCAACGGTATATAACTATTTCTATCAGTCTGTTTAAAAAAAAGACTACGTGACAATTCTGCCTCCTCGGTTTATTAGCTTCAAATCTAAAAAATGTATACTGCATCTGCTATAATTAGAAGTTTGATGTTCAACATGTTGTTGTTTAAGGTCTCTAAAAAAAATTAAAAGGGCTTGTTCATCACCATTCCATACCAGGAGGATGTCATCAATATATCTTTTCTAAAAGGAGAGCTCAGGCCAATTCTCTCGTAAAGAAGACATCTGCTTCGCATCTGGCCATAAAAAAAGATTAGCCACGCTGGGGGCAAACTTAGCCCCCATGGCAACTCCTTTTGTTTGTAAGTAAAATTTATGGTCGAACCAGAAATAGTTTTTTGTCATCGCAAAATCCAAGTGTTAAAATAAAATCCTTCTGTAAAATAGACATCCCATTAAAATCTAAAAAATTATTTTACAGCTTCATGCCATCAGAGTGGTCAATGTTAGTGTATAAGAAAGTCACATCTGCTGTGACAAGAAATGTGGTAGGGTCCAAGGTTACATATCTAATTTCCTGAAGCACTTGTTTAGTATCCCTCAGGTAAACCGGGGTATTAGTTACGAGGGGCTGTAAAAAATAATCAATATACTCACCTGCTCTCGAACATAGGGACCCAATGCCGCTGATGATCGGTCTACATGGAGGGTTAGTTGGGTTTTTATGTATTTTGGGAAGTATATACAATATTGGGAGTTTAGGAGCTGACGGGCAAAGGAAATGTTTCTCTTTTTTATTCATAATTTTATCCTCATATCCTTTATGAATAATAGCCTTTAAAGTTCTCCTAAACTGTCCCAATGGATTTTTTTTGTAAAGGGTAGGCATGTATTTTTGTCATTAAGGATATTGTATACTTCCTTAATATATTCAGTTTTTCTTAGGACCACTACTCCTCCTCCTTTGTCCACCGGACGTATAACTAAGTCCTTCCTCTCTAGAAGGGAATCAACAGCTTTTTTGGAAGGATCATACCTCCCAGCAGATTTAATTTTTATCGCTTCAAGATTTTTAATTACCGTATCCCTAAAAGTGTTAATGTATGCATTGGTTTGGGATGGCGGATTGAATAATGATGCGTTGCGGAGATTGGAATTAATAGTACCATTATCAGATATATTGTGCACAGTAGGATTGTTGTGAAAATACTTCTTAAGGGATATCTGTCTGACAAATTTTCTAACGTTAATATAGGTCTGAAACTTGTTAAGAGATGTTTTTGGGGCAAACTTAAGTCCTTTATTTAAAAGCTCTAATTCCTGGGTTGTTAACTCCACCTTACTTAGATTGAAGATTCCTGTGCCTTTCACATCTTTCATTTTTTGAGGTTTATTAACCCTTTTGCCTCCCCTCTTTCCTTTCCCGTGGCACTTCTCTTTCGTGCCCAGCTTTCCCCTAAAAAATGGGCTGGTGTATAGTTCCTATCAAATTTCTCATTAGAATTATTTGGAAAAACTGGTGATCTGTTCTCAATTCTATTGAAATGAGCTGGAGGTCTCTGGTCTGGAGTCCTCCAATGTTGATGAGAGGTTCTCCCTCTATTAATTCTTGGTGAGGAATATTGAGGTTTAGAATTGTTGTAATGTAATTTTTTTAAACAGACTGATAAAAATAGTTATATACCGTTGAACAGCTGCCATCACCAAATATTGATGAATTCTACTTTTATGTAAATGATCCTAGGTTTATCAGCCAAAACTGGGCCTAATTTAGGGCTTTGGAGCAGAATACCCCAATGCCGTTTGAGTATATTCTCCATTTGCCTATGCTTGTGGCGGTACTGGGTGATAAACTTCACATCTCCATAGCTCTTGGTATATTTATGTTTGGTCTTAGAGGGTGGAGAGAGTGAATCCTGATAAGCCCTAGGCACAGCTATCACATTTTGCTTCCAGCTATGCCAATTTAACTAAGGGTCTCCAGGAGCTCCAGCAGATCTGGAAAAATAATCCATTTGATATTGTCTATTATGGACACTGTATAGATGGAATTGTAATCAATTGTGAAGACCCTAGTTCATCCATGGTGAGATTAATATAAATTTGTAACAATAGTTATTTTGGTGTATCCTTCACCTATGTGTGCTATAATGGTCCATTGGTTTTTCTGGATTTATTATAAAATGATTGTGAATACAACATTATTGGCAAAAATCACTTAAAACCTACTGCTGGCAACTAGTATTTACATTTCACTAGTTGCAATCACCCTCAGTGGATCCAAAATGTTCCAGAAAGCCAATATTGTAGTCTTAGTCACAATAGCATGTGCAGAGAAGACTACAGTATATTTAGCAATATATTCTTTTTGACCATGCGGCTTTCGCATCCACCAGCTTGCTGCGATCTGAGATGCATGGGAGTGCCATTCAGAATGAATGGCAACCCCATGCATCTCGTAAGTGCTCCCCAATTTGGCAGTGGTTGGTTGCAAGTGTAGGAATAGGTGCAATTCCTGCACCCACAACCAACCCACACACTTCGGGAAAGCGAGAACCAGGCCTCACAGTAGACTGATGAGGTGTCAGTTTGTTCCTTGTAATCACATTTACATGGCGTACAACTAATTGACTCCCTCATCCACCCTGAGTGCTGCCGTAACAGGGATTACAAGAGGCTGACACCAAAACCTTAGGAGCCTGAGATTGCACCCACAATCTGATAACCATGGGTGCAATGCTCTAGACAAAAAAAAATAAATGCACATTGTATTACCTGCAAAAATGTGCATTTATTATTATTTTTCAAAAGGTGAACGTATCTTTTCAGTGTTCACTGGTAGGAAAGGAGAGGGAAAATAGCTGCAGCACTGGCTGTGTATGAATGGCTGCAGCAAGGGTGACAGTGTCAGTGACAGCTTGGACTGTGCAGCTGTTTCTGACTGGGGCTACACACATCTAATGATTTTTAAAAAAATATATATCTGCATTAATATGTGTCTTTATATGTACTGTACATTGTGCAATTGTTCCAATGGATTAAACATTAGGGGTAACATGGACAAAGCACAGGTTCACTTTAAAATGAAACACATTAAAAATGTTCACAACAATAAAAATACCTCTTCAAATATTGTCAGAAAGGCATATACAATTAAGCTCTAATTAGTAAAATATTTTTCTTTTTCAAATTAATTTTAGACATGTAAAAAATAAACAGCATTATTAATGAGTTATATTGCAATGTAATTGCATTTTTTAGATTATGGTCTCAGGTGTAAAAAAAAATATTTGTTTCAGAAGAAAATGTTCCCCTGTGTATGAAGTCTGCAGGGTCCTTCTCCCTTGTTTTAACATATAAATATACTCATAAGCTAACACAATTCATGTGTAATTTCTTGCTACTTGGATGGTTAAACTGTCATTGTATGTTTTTCTATCACACATCTGGATTTTACTTGGACTATGCCTGAGAATTTCCTAGTAAGTATACACGTTGTTATGCACAATTCAATAAAAGTGATCTATGCAGTCATACATGAGAGCACAGGGCATATTTCCATTAACTTCCCACAGATTTTTTGCCTAAATCAGAGAGTCCCTAGAAAAGAACTGCTGAAGAACACTTTCACAATACTTCCTGCAATGGAAAATTGAATTGTGAAAAACCCCCAGTCTGAAGATACATTATAAGACTGTCTTATAGTACACACCAATCAGCCATAACATTGATACGCTTGATGCTTGGAATAGACTTCCAAAAGAGGTAGTGAGTCAGTCAACAGTTAACAGTGGTTTCAAACATACTTGGGACAAACATTGATCTATATACAGACAAAAAAAGTTAACAACCCCCCCCCCCAAAAAAAATTTAAAATGTATTTAAAAAAAAAATAAAAATAGTAGACTTGATGGATCACCCACCATAACCCGATGAGGTGGGCTCCACTAGACATCTGAAGGTGTGCTGTGGTATATGGCAACAAGTTGTCAGTAGCAGTTGCGAGGTGGAACCTCCATGGATTGGACTTGTTTTTCCTACAAATACTAAAGATGCTTGATGGATTGAGATCTGGAGAAGGCAACACCTCACACTTGCTGTTGTGTTCCTCAAACCATTCTTGAATTCATCAGTCCAGGCCAACGGTTTCCATTGCTTCTTAGTCCAGTTCTAATGCTTGCATACACATTGAAGGCACTCTAGGCACTCTCTCAGTCGATATCTTTGCACAAAGGACATTCCAATATTTTTTGAGTGATTTTATGAACTTTTACAACCTGTTTTAGCACCATTTGAATGATATATGTAGTTTACACCAATATTGCACTTTTTGTGCACTTTATTCACCTATACACTAAGTTTACATGCGTTTATGAATTGTGACATGTATTTATAGTGCTGCACTAATACTTTAGAAATTGCAATTCTGGGACTGTTGCCAATACCCTGAGTGCTAGCTGCTACGTTTGTATTTATATCATTTTTAGTATTTTAGAACTCTAAAATTGTATTACCAGTGCTCGCTTTACTACTATTTTGAATACTTAGATCAGGTTCATCATGCAATTGATTTGATCACTCTTCTTAATAACTCTTGGGATGGGCTGGGGGATAGAAAGGGGATTCTACTATCTCTGGACATACGGAAAGCATTCAACTCTCTGTCTTGGCCTTTTTGGACCAAAATTTCTGGCTTCTCTTTGATCTATATATAGAACGCCTTACGCTCAAATTATGTTGCAAGGCTATAAATCAGACCCATTTATAATTAAGTCAGGTACCAGAGAGGGCTGTCTGCTTTCACCTCTCTTATTTGTAATATCTATTGATGCACTGGCTATAACAATACATAACAATACAGATATCTTGAGGGTACTGAGTGGGGATGACCCCCAGAAATGCGCACTGTTTGCAGATGATTTATTGCTTTCTATTACCTTCGCTCACGTGACCTTACATCTCAGGGTTGTCAGTTAATTGGGAAAAAAAAACCTTGCAGTAGGCAGGCATGGCAGGCAGGTGGTACTTCTTGGGTAGCGGCAGTGGTGGCACTGTGGTATAAGAACTGGTGTGACTGGGAGGGGGTACAGACATCAGAGTCAGAGCTTTACCAGTCCCAATGGTGACCACATGCAGCCTCTCTGTGACATTACACCATCCCCGTGCAATTGACTCATGTCCAGAACAACCTCATTAAGGTCACGGAGACTATTGGAACAGTCATGTGCTGAACACCTTCACCCAGTGAGTAGGCCCTGTCTGTGAGGGCAAAGGGTCAGAAGAGTAATTTGAGGCACACAGCAATGTGAGGGTGGTTCTATGCTGTGCGCAAACTTCTCCCATCACAGTTCTACGGGGCACTCTCCATCTGCACCAAGGGCGGAATGTTCGGACACTGGCCATACACCTCACTCTGCGGGGTTCTGAACTTTCTATGTCAACTCCCACTGCTGTGTTCTATCAGAGCCTGTGTGGGGATATATGAGGGCATCAGCAGAGCTGCATGGGTCGCAATGGCCCGCCCATAATCCAGGGGGCCCATGCAGCCTTCCCGTCAGTAGGATATATATTATATATATATATATATATACATACACACACATATACAGTGTATATATACAGTATATATGTATATACACACACACTTTGGGGTGCACACCCTAATGCTGTAAGCTGTGAACATCACTGTGACACTGTCAGTGATAGCCTGGACTGTGCAACTGTAGTCCACTGATTGGGGCTACACCCATTTAATTACGTATTAATAAATACATATCTACATTATGTGTCTTTATAACTAATTTTCCCATAGATTAAAGCCCATCTCCAGGCAAAAAAAAAAAAGTTTTTCCATGTGGTGGGGCTGTGCCTGCACCACATGGGGTAACTGCTCGTTTTTGTCTAGGGGATTGGTGAGAGATATTCTTACCTAATCCTCCGATCCTCCTAGCACAAGACTGGTGCAGCATCCCCACTCTCTAACAGTCTTGAGTTGTGAACTGTGCCTGAAGTCATCAAGCCCAGGGCAAGCTCTATATACCAGGAACAGTCCACTGCTGGACCGTGGGGGAGTGCCGTTATCTGGTGTAGTGGAGAATCAGGTGAGTACAAGCTTTCTCTCCACTCCTAGACAAAACAAGCAGTTGACTCTTTTCCCTTTCAGTCAGGCTATACTCGCAATGCAACCTTTATTTTGCCCGGAGTTAGGCTTAAAACATTAGCAGGATCATGAACAAAGCACAGGTTCTCTTTAAATGGGACTTATTAACATTGTCAAAATGTATTGCCTTAGCAAATAAAATACACAGCAATAAAAATACCTCTCCATTGTTAGAAAGACATGCAAGATTATGCTGTGATTATTAAAACAGTTTCCTTTTTTAAATTAGTAAAGCCACGTTTAAAAAAAAACAGCATTATATTAGTTCTATTACAGCTAATTTGCAATTTCTAGATTCTTGTCTCTGGTGTAAAAAAAACAAAATTGTTTCAGAAGAAAATTGTCCCCTGTGTGTGAAGTCTGCAGGGCCCTTCTCCCTTTGTTTTTACACATAAATATATTCATATGCTAACACAATTCAGGTATCATTTCTCATAATATTCTTTCAATAATTAAACTGTCATTGTATGTTTTTTCTATCACACATCTGGTTTTACCTGGACTATGTCTGAGAGTTTCCTAGTAAGTGCACATTGTGTTATGCACAATGCAATAAATGGTAATAGTAATCTGTGTGGGTAGGCATGTGAGTGTACAGGGTATATTTCCATCGGCTTCCCAATGATTGTTTGCTTAATCAAGGAGTCCCTAGAAAAGAACTGGTGATGAACACTTTTAGAATACTACCTGCTTGAGGCAATTGTAGCCATAATAGTGCACTTGCAATGACAACAATTGAGAATGGTCCTTGATACCTTTATATTTGAACTAACATCCAAATTTTCAGGGCAAGCTATAATTTTGTAACCCCCTTTTCAAGGTTCAAGAGGTACTAACACATGATATTTTAGCAGAATGTTACTCTGAGAGAAAAGAAAAAAACATGCAAACATACACAGCAATGGTAATACATTGTACAATTATAATAGTTACTGAGATAGGGCAGGAAGAGGGCTATGGACTGGGTAGAAGGAATAAGTCACAGAACTGAGGTCACTAGCCAACAGTTTTATGACCAATTTCACATCTGTGACTCTTCTCCCCTTCCCATTCCATAGCACTCTCCCTGCATTATATCACTAACTATCCAAATGTTATTACCATTGATGTGTATCTTTGAATTTTATTTCCTTTGCTCCCAGAAATTGCCTTAACATTCTGCTAAAACTTAGTACTGCTTGGTCCTTGTAAAAGGGGGGTATACCCAAAAAGCTTATCGTTAAAATCTGGATGTTAATGCAAATAAAGTTTCACAGACTCTACTCAACTGCTTTCATTACAATACTTCCTGCAATGGAAACTGGAATTGTGAGAACCTCCAGTCTGATGATACATTATATGAAGGTGTCACAATCTGGAGTCAGGCTCAGAGGCCAGTAGCTATAGCAGTAGACAGACACACACTGACCCGCTGGATAAGTACAGAAGCAGGTCACCCTGGCAGCTGACAAAGGTTTCACCTGAGGTGCACAGTCTAAGTATTAAACAGGGGCGGACTGACTATTTGGAAACTCGGGCACTGCCCGAGGGCCTGGGGTCAGTAGGGGACCCCATGAGATGCCCCTGGTACCTTTTTCATAGGTTTTTTTGAGTTTGGGCAAGGACACAGGGGCCCCATGATCCCCTATTGCCTGGGGGCCCCATGAGTTGTCAGTCTGCCCTTGGTATTAACCGATGTTCACCAGAGCTCCTGATGGTGGAGATGGGTTTTGCTTCATGTTAGTACCAGGTCACAGTCCTCTGGATCACCCCACCAGGAAGTGAGCAAACTGGGGTCCATTAGCAGATATAGCAGGTAGGAATAACCAGAAGCATAGTCAGTAAAGCTAAAGGCCAGTAACGAGTGGTTGCAGGTTGGGATCAAGCAGCATTGTAGCCAAGGAACAAGCCAAAGATATATAACAAGTGGTAGCGAAGATACAGAAGGCAGTGGGAGTGACAAGAGCAAGATATTGGCTGAAAGGAGCACAATAATCTGGCAAACAGGAAGAGCAAAGGCATGGCTTTAATAAGAAGTGGAGTTCAAGGTTCCAGACAAACAAGATTCAAGGCAGGATCATTGTCCAGATGACTGTCCAACAAGAAGAGAAATCGCCAGACACAGCAGAGGTTGCAGGTTCAGAACCAGGTCCTGACAGAAGGTAATATAGGAGTTCAGCTTGGCAGCCTAGCGACCGAATACACAGCAGAGAACTCTGGAAGACGGCGGTGGTAATGCTGCTCTGGTGACTCATCTTTTTGTGTCCTGGATCATAAGACGATGTCAACTAGAAAGACTAGAGGTCCGTTGCAAAATACAGTGAGGGTGACAGATGATCTCAAAAGACAGAGAAGGTGCCTGTACCATCTAGAGGAGGGATCATTACCATAGAGGATTACCTGGCTGACCTTAAGGGGACCCCTGGACCTGCATTGGAGCTCTGGATGATCCACCATGAGAAGGATGCCCACCACCTGGTCCTGGATCTAACATCAAGGATGGCTATTTCTATATGCGCATAATCCATGCGTTTCTGGTGAGTGCGCACTTCTATCATTTGAGGCAGACAAGCTCTGGAGATTTTTTTCATCAGCTTAGAGAGCACCACGGATATTTAATTGACTTTTTATTTATATATATTTTTTCCTGCTTTGTTGGTGTTCTTTGCTGGAACGTTTGGTTTATCTTTAAGCGCTGCACTATATTATTTATATTTATAGAAGGTAATATATGATGGTGAGGGTACTGATAACTTTGCAAATAGCAAACAGAGAGACATCCTTGTTTTAACTCTAATCAATCAAAAACAAATAGAAGGTCTCTTTTTGTCCTCAAAGCCCCTTTAATGACAGTTCCCTATATTTCTTTTACAGGGATCCTACTCTCTAAAACAAGAATTCAATAGGACCATGGTGCAAGAATTTATTTTAATTGCATTCTCCAGTTTAAAACAGCTCCAGTTATTACTGTTCTTCCTTGTTTTGGTAGCATACATCATCTGCATTACAGGAAATATTGCCATCATTGTTTTAGTTAGGACTGAACCCTTGCTTCAAACCCCAATGTATTTTTTCATAACTACATTTGCCATTCTTGAAATTATGTTTGTGACCGTTATTATACCCAAGCTTCTGGATAATTTGATTTCCGGAAATAGGAGGATCTCTATCACTGAATGCTTCACACAGATGTTTCTTTTCAATGGTTTGGGTATGACAGAATGTTATTTGTTACTGGTCATGGCCTTTGATAGGGACTTGGCTATTAACAGTCCTTTACGTTATTCTGCTATTATGAGAAAGGAAATGTATACTCCGTTAGCCGTGGCACCATGGATTGGTGGTCTTTCATTGTCTTCTATGACTCTTATTTTTACAGTCCAATTGAAATTCTGTGGACCAAATCAGATAAATCATTTCATCTGTGATTTGGCTCCACTTCAGAATTTGTCTTGCTCTGATCCTTCCATGAGCAAATTAGTCACAATAATAGCCGCTATTCTCGTTGAGGTTTTTCCAATTTTAATTATCGTAACTTTCTATGTTCATATCATTAACACCATCTCAAAAATCAAAGGTGCTGAAGGCAAACAAAAAGCCTTCTCCACCTGTTCCTCTCACCTTATTGTGACCAGTCTCTTCTACGGATCAGCTCTTATTGTGTACATCAGACCTACTGGGAGCGAAAATGACAAATATCTTGCTCTTATGTACACGGTGCTTACCCCACTCCTAAACCCTTTCATATATACTTTGAGGAACAATGATGTGAAGACAGCAATAACAAATTCAGTGTTGAAGAAAATGCATTTATCCTGTGGCTTGTAAGGCAGGAATTTAGATCACTAATATGAAAAAATATTTAAATATATTTTATCAACTCTATATATAACAACATTTTGCTACCGTATAAAAATAATTATGGTCTATGATTATTGTTTAGCTTGCACCAACATTCAAAATTTTCAGGACAGGCTTTTGAGGTGTACCTCTTCTACTAAGGTCCAAGCAGTACTAACACAATTTTAGCAAAATATCAAATAAGACAATCTCTAAACAAAAAGAAAAAAAAAAGAAAGAAAAAAACCCCATAAGCATACACAGCGCAGGTAATCTGGGACAGCTGGTGTGATAAGGTAAGGAATGGGTTTTGGAATGGATGAGTCACAGAGGTGAGAGTGGTCATAAAACTGTTGAATAATGGTTTAAAAAAACTGAGGTACACATTTAGTCCATTATTTTTGTGTCAAACAGGATTCTAAGAGAGATTTTCTTTCCTGAATATTTTAAAAGTTTTTATAGAAACTATAGCATGCATGTCTTCCATACAATAGTCTGGTTGTGAGAAGTAATGTCTTACAGGCATAGAGTAAGCATCTTCCTTATGTTTTTTTATGGTGTTCCTGTGTTTAGTCATTATTTTTTGGAATTTCTGTCCTGTGTTGCCAGTGCTTGCATTTTTTGCTTTGAATGAGGTACACGGCATAACTGGAAGAACAGCTGTTTTATTTCTGATATTGAAGGTCCCTTTTGCATAAGTGACTTTTTTAATGGATTGATTTGGCTGCTCAATTTGCAGCATGTGTTGGTGCAAGTCTTGGATCCTTTATTTGCATCTCTGTAATGAGAGTATTGCAGTTTCCTATGGAATAATGTACTGCTATATGTCTGAATTTAGGAGGCTGCCAGTAAGCCAGCAAAAGGGTTTTTTTTAGAATATTTCTTTTTTCGGTTTCATCTTCTGTGTTACATCAGGTCACAAATATTTGATTATCTTCCCCTCCTAGTGCTGGATTGTTTGTAGTTATTTGTTTTTTTTTTGTCCTCTTTGTATTGTAGGAGATTTTCTTTCTGGCTTTCAAGGCTCTGTGTATGCTTGTATTGATGATTATGTTCTGGTAACATGTATTAAAGGGAGGATTCTCTGAGATGTTTAGTTCTGTCTTGTGGGATTAGAGCATATGCAGTTGTACCTGGATTTATATGGTGGCTCCTTTGGTGTGTTGGGGGAGGAAGCTGGAAAGGAGGAGATAGTGGCATTGGTGAGTGGGTTTCCTGTATTTTGAGGTGTACAGTCATCCCTGGTGGTGTCTAGGAGTTAACATTTGTGGTTGAATAGTCCAACTACTGTCCATAGTTTAGATTGATGGATGAAATATATTAACAACTTGCCCTCAGATTTTAAACCCTTCATGACCAGAACATTTTTTTGCTATTCAGCACTTCACTACTTTAACTGGTTAATTGCTGGGTCATGCAACACTGTACCCAAATACAATTTGTATACATTTTTTTACACAAATTTCTTTTGGTGGTATTTAATTACCACTGGTGATCAGAATTTTCTTTTACACTGTTATTGCTTATATAGTGATGATCATTGTATGAGCAATAGTTTTAGCTGTCATGAATGGGTTAACATTCATGGACAGCTTGCTTATGGTTGTGATCTGTGATTGACTACAGTTAATCAAGCAGTTGTTCATGCATGAATATCCATTCATGACAGTGTGTTTGTGTACATTGTTATCATATGATCGCTAAGAAAAATCATAGCAATCACCTGATACCCAATTACCAGTAATTGTAATCTGCTCTAGCCAATGGACACTGCGATCACAAAAGCAGCACTCAGCGTCGCCCTAAACCAGTTGTTAAGCAATGAATTACTTTTTTTTTAGATTTTCTTCAACAGTGGTGTAACAATAGCCATTGTAGCCTATGTGGCTTCTATGGGGCCTGAGGTAGCAGGATTCCCCATTAGTAAGGCTGTTAAAGAAATAATAGCCTGTAACTATAATTTTTATCCAAAGCATGTCCATAAGTAATCCATAAGTAATGTACTGAATATGATGACAGCTAAGGAATGACTTACGCATAAGGGTACCACTTTACGATATGAGCTTGTTATCTATCAACACAGAGGATACTTTGTTAAATCTGATAGAGTTTGGGGAGGTTGGCTTGACATTCCTGGTTTGGCGCCAGTTGACCTAGTTATGAACAGGATATTGGGGTAGACTGACATTTGCAATATCATTTTTATATAAACAGTCAGGGTAAAATATGTAGCCATTAACATGCTGTGGGACCATTCTCCTACCCAGGGGTGGACTGACAACTCATGGGGCCCCCGGGCAATAGGGAATCATGGGGCCCCTGAGTCCTTGCCCAAACTCAATGGGGCCCCCTACTGACCCCGGGCCCTCGGGCACTGCCCGAGTTTCCAAATGGTCAGTCCGCCCCTGCTCCTACCTGTTTGGCCCACTGGTGGGGCAATTGAACATAACACTGAAGGGCTCGGATTTGCCTCAGTCTATATAGTGCTGGTCATTGTATTTGTTTACTTTATTATGACTTGATGTACTGAATGCTATGTTTTGAGAATTTGTGGAATGTGTATGCTTGCAAATGTTCGATAAAGGTTCTTTCTGATTCAAAAAAAGAATATTCTGACAGCTCTCCTGCTGCCTATCCTTGATTTAGGTAATGTTTATGTTAATATCAGTGTCAGTTTTGTCACAATAGACACTTCCAGTTGCTACAGAGAAAGTTATCCAGGGGGGCTCTGTGATTGACAGTTAGCCTCCTGGCATGGGTTGTACCTTTGTAGCCCACATGTTGTAACCACTGCCCATTTTTACCACATATTTCATTGTTTGATTTCTTGTTTGCTACTTGAGTATTGTAAAGACTTTTTTTTTGAGTATTAACACGATTGTACATATTGTTTTTAGTGTTGTTTCTACAGATGACAATATCTCCTTAATTTAATTAATGTAGGCCCATCAAATCAAACCACAATACTATTGTCTCAGTAGTTTTCTTTGGTGTACCATGTGTCTTTTATTAACAGGTTCTCCACCGCCCTATAGCAGAACTGCTGCTACAGGGGGGCAGGGCTGTGCAAAATCATGCATATATACGTGATTTAGCTTTTCAGGGTAGGGGGCATGTGCGCGTGCTGCCATTAGCAGCTACAGCTGTTGATCACTGGGTCCTGGCTGGAGATTCCCTGCCGCCATCCAGCAATTGCAGAGGAGAAATGACAGAGGAGAGGTCTATATGTAACCAACACCAATCTCTCCCCTGTCAGCACCAGCATGCTGCTTTGTATTGCTCTGCATAGCAGAGCAATACAAAGCAGTATGATTCCGTAGTAAAACAGCACACAGTTAACCATTTGATAGCCCCAGAAGTTAACCCCTGCCTGCCCTGTGCCATTAGTACAGTGTCAGTGCTTTTTATTAACACTGATCATTTTTAGTGTCACTGGGGATGTCAGTGGCAGTTAGTCAGTTCCCCACAGTCCCACTATAAGTCGCTGATCGCCACCATTACTATTATTTAAAAAAAAAAAAAAAAACTATATATACTGCCATATAAATTCCAGTATATATACTGTAGATGCTGTAACTTTTACTGAAACCAATTAATTTACATGTATTGTTATTTTGTTTTTATCAAAGACATTTTGACCTAAATTTATGACGAAATTTGATTTTTTAAATTTTTTTACTGGATATGTTTTATAGCAAAAAGTAAAAAAATACGTTTTTTTCCAAAATTGCCTTTTTTGTTTATAACGCAAAAAATAAAAAACGCAGAGGCGATCAACATTTGCAAGCATACAGATTCCAAAAATTCTATTTGTGGGAAAAAAAGGGCATACATTTAATTGGGTGCTGCATTGCATGACCGCACAATCGTCATTTACAGTACCGCAGTGCTGTATCACAAAAAATGGCCTGGTCAGGAAGGGGGCAAATCCTCTGGAGGGCAAGTGGTTAAACCCCTCAACTCTATATACCTCCTGGCACTGCCCCACCCCATTCAAATTTAATGCTTACTGACTGAACAGTTCCAAAGTGTGCACATACATATGCTGCAGTCCTTATACCCCGAAAATATGCTGCAATTGTGACACAGCAACAGCCATTTGTACAGACTATACAATCCTTTCGGATTTCATAGAACTGTCCCTCAGTCACTTAATCTACTACCTGAGCAGACTTAACTGGCTCGCCAAGTCCTGGTTCTGCATCAGGTAGAGATCAAAAGGAAGTGGCTGGTGTGACGATCCCACTATCGCTGCCACCAAAATGTGACAAACGCGGCGTCAGACCCCGAACTTTCTCACCAAATTCATGACTGAAGGATTGGCCAATATAAAACCGCAATGTAAAAATGCTACGCCCAGCTGCACCCTGCACAACGATTTTCCAGCTAATTGGACCACAATTTATGTACCGGCAGCCTGAGAGTGATTGTTACTGGGTCAGGTTAATTACGCAATTAACCCTTCACACTGCCACCACCTCCTTTTTATACAGAGAAAGAGGAAACTTGGCGATATCTGCAATAACACTATAATGGTTGAGGTAATCGCCTGTATAACACGGTCACCGCAGGCCGGTTATACAGAGGGTTAAGCAAACAGTAGCGCTCTTTTTAGAGAAAGGAATTCGGAAATTGCAATAAAGAGCTATAGAAACAGTTCAACACTTTCAGAAGGAAAGATTTATTACTAAAAGATCAAAAGGGCGCAATAAAAATATTTACAGAAAAAAGATGTAACCAATATATATAAAAATATACAGAGAGCAACAGCACATCAAAGAGGTAACAGAAAGGAGGTTAAAGTACTTGCCAATCAGCCTTGGGTTTGCAGATCAAGTTTCATAGCAAAAGGCCTGTCTCCCAAGTTGGTTCTGATGTTAAACGGGAGTATTCTTCAACTTTGCTCTCTTAGGCCTGACAACCCATTTTGTGGTTCCCCAGCAGGGGGTGTCTCTGAAGTCAAGGACCAATACCCCATTTAGGGCATGATCGTCTGGACGTAGGCCTAAACTAGAGCCAAAATCTCTTTTAGTTCATATTTTGGCTCATAACTTTTCCTATGCACAAGTGACATTCCACCCGTGGGTAGATTATTATGCAGACGCGTCTGAGGATTGATTAGACATGCAATATGAAATTCTACACTGAATGGTTCATGAGATCTACTTTTCTGCTTTCCTTTGTATTCCAGCCAAGGGGAGTGACCTAACTGTTCGTCTCCTCTTGGCCAATCTGACGACGATATGCCTGGTTTTTATGTAAGTCTCTCATAATCCAAGATATGAGACATAGGGAAAAAATTGATTTTTAAAAGTGTTATCTGGTTGTGCTTCTCAGGAATTCCTTTGAACTCCTGGGAAGGCTTGCGCTATCTTTTTACGAGGTGCTAGGTTGCACAGGTTCTTTGGACAGCGAGGCCCCAGCTCCCTTGGGGGTTTTATAGCTTGTAGCCCCCTGCTGGGCTCTGGCCTCCTGTGGCACTCCTAACCCAGGGGCCATATGTCAATGTGTATGAACAGAGAGGAAAGGGGGAGAATGAGGGGAATATGTTTGTACAAGATGGAGGATCTTTTGCCAAGATGGAGGTTGAAGCCAAAATGGTTGCACCGCGTCCATCTCTGGGTGTACGCTTGCTACAGCTGGCTGTTCACATTGTTGAGCCAACCACTGGTCACACAAAGTTTAGCATCAGCAGAAGGGAGAACCTGGCCTGTCACACTGTACACTAAAACAATAAACAGAAGGCGCCATCTAAGTGTATCAATTTAATTGAAAAACAAGGAAAGGGTTAAAATACCCTCACAAGGATGAGCGTAAATGGGCATATCATCAGTCCTTATTTGCTGGCAAGCCTCGGTGGACAGCGGGTGGGTGGATGGATGGATGAGATGTATCCTTAAAACAGCTCTTCCAGATATGTGGAATAGAGCTGGACTCTGTCAGAATGCAGATTAAGTCCGTTTCACAGCCTGTGTCTTCCTCCAACAGCAAATGTAGCTACACTGGAACGCAATCGGAATTGATGTTGGGACGTATTGGGGTCAAAGTGTGATGGGTGGTAAAATGTTTTGGGGCCCACAATCGCTCTTTTGTCAAGCCATGAGAGGAAAAGAGACGAAAGCATAGCTATTTATTAGGCACTGAAGAGGAAGTGGAGGGGAAATGTAGCACACATAGAACACTGTTGACAGTTAAGTATGGACGGATACCGCTTATATTCAATTAGAACTGACTGAATAAATTAACACTACATGCATGAGCTCAAAAAACAAACAAAACAAATAGAAGAAAAATAGATAATACAAATAGCATTGCAAGGAAAACTGTACAGTGGATCATTGACTGGTAGGGAGAGGTGGGTCATCAAAACATCAGAGCAGAGCAAAAGTGCCTGAGTAAGCTTACGTACAGACCATATCCCAATATCCAGATAAATACATAAATCTGTCATAGGGTTCTACAATCACCTGCTCACAGCAAACTTTACTAAGCTTGTATTGTCCAGCATTGCCACAATGGAAGAACACTCACTCATGATTTGCTATCATTATTAAGAGTGAAGATCTGCCTTTCACAGTGAAACATATAGATGCTAGGAGTAGGAGTCCCCAGCCACGGTGTTTCACAAAAAAGATCCCATCCTTATAACCCTACCCTCTTTTTACCTTGGCCCTCACCTTTTTAACTTAAAGCAGAGTTTGAGCTGAAAAAAAAAAATCAACTACAAAACTGTAGCTGCTGACTTAAAATACAGACACTTATATGTCCCTCGGTCCAGTGGTGTCCTCACCAAAGTTGGTTTCACTGGCCATCTTCTCTACCTGGCACCGGCATCTTTAGTGTGGGCGCCGGCATCTTCAGTGTGGGCGCCAGGCTATGATAGCTTGCAGCTTCACAGCTGGGTACCCACTGTGTGCTGCACTTTGTGAATGGCCCTGTAGTCTTCTGGGACCCGTCACGTGACCCAGAAGACTACTGGGAGGGGGGGGGGGGGAACAACTTCCTCTTCCGATCGCCTAGGCAATCACAGCGGAAGTGGGAGCGGGTACCTGTCAAATTCAGGTACCCACTCCCCAAAGGTGCCAATCCTTAATGGGGAGCGGGGGACCCCTTTGGGGGGAGCTCTGCTTTAATTATTTCTATGCTACTGACATCATCCTTAGACCCCATAATTCACACATGCTTATCTCCTAATCTCACCCTATTCCCTCTCCCCATTATTCAAACTCGTACCATACAGCCCCCAACCACGTCAGCATTCACACAGGTACATCTCCCAATCCCAATCTCCCAACTCCCCACACTCACCATCCTGGCCAACCTTCTCCCCTCATAAGTGCCGTACCACCCCTTCCTACCCCCCACCACTCCCATGATTTCCATTTGTTGACATGTCCTTACCTACCAAGCTATGTATTTATCACTTACAGCATCAGCAGGCTCTCACCCACAGTTGATCACTAACTGCACCAGCCACATCAACCTACATAGATTAGTTCAACCTTCTTGCACATCACACTAGGTTCTAGTTTAAAATGCCATTGTGGATTTCATTATTTGATCATAGAAGCAGTGAAGCATGCTCTCACCACAGTAAGAGATGAGCACCAAGCCAATTGGCTAATAAATGGCCTATAGCACAGATACAAAGCAAGTAATCGGTATAGAGGGATGTGAAAAAAGGAATCCTTTTAACCCCACATCATCACTATGTATCTATTTTTTACTCCACCAGGTACCAAAGATCAATGTTCTAATCTTGTTTTGTACACCTAATTTATGGGATATTTATCAGTTCTAAATTTATGTACATTAGCCTTGATGAAGGAGGAGGAAATTCCCCCAAAACACATTGACTTTTAACCTTCGATCTAAGTTCTCGAATAAACCTTTTAAAATACAGCCTCAGTTTTGACGTACTTCTACACCTGGCGTACCACTAAACCTGTTCTAGATCATTCCCTGAAGCATCTCTCTGTCACTTTCAGAGACTGAAATCCCCATCAACTCTATCAATAAAAAGACAAAATAGAACTACTGTAGATTTCCATTGAAGGGCTGATGCCCAAATCGTTGCAGCACAAACAGTGTAGAAAAGGTGTTTCTCGTGGCATGTGGCACCTGGAATAGAGTTAAACAGTAAACACATAAAGAAAGTTAATTTGAGCAGGCGACCCAAAATCTTGGTAGCTGTCTCAGAAACCCTATGCCATGGTGATTGCAACACTTGATAGGACCAAAGCATATGATTAGAGATGAGCGAATCGAACTTGGCGAAGTGGAATTCGTTTCGAAGAGTAGGAAAAATTCGATTCGCGCCGAATCCGAAAATTATCAGACTTCGGATGCGCGAATCGAAATTTTCCAAAAATGGCGGCGACATGTGTGGCGACGGAGCGGGGATCTCTGGGAAGGCGCGCAGACAAGGCGCGCTGACCCATAATGCATTCAATCATGACATGTGATCGCATTAGCCAATCAGCAGCCAGCACTGTGTAATGGTCGAGCTATAAATTGCGGCCATCTTAGAATTCTCCATTAGCCTCCGGTCATTCAAGAGAGAAAGACCTCTCTGTATTAGGGACAGAGTTAGGGCCAAAGAGACTTTAGGGCCACAGAATCGTAACTCAGGGACACAGAATTCTTACTCAGGGACACAGAACTGTTACTCAGGGACACAGAATTGTTACTCAGGGACAGACACAGAATTGTTACTGAGGGACACAGAATTGTTACTGAGGGACACAGAATTGTTACTGAGGGACACAGAATTGTTACTCAGGGACACAGAACTGTTACTCAGGGACACAGAATTGTTACTCAGGGACAGACACAGAATTGTTACTGAGGCACACAGAATTGTTACTCAGGGACACAGAATTGTTACTCAGGGACAGACACAGAATTGTTACTGAGGGACACAGAATTGTTACTGAGGGACACAGAATTGTTACTGAGGGACACAGAATTGTTACTCAGGGACACAGAATTGTTACTCAGGGACAGACACAGAATTGTTACTGAGGGACACAGAATTGTTACTGAGGGACACAGAATTGTTACTGAGGGACACAGAATTGTTACTCAGGGACACAGAATTGTTACTCAGGGACGCAGAACTGTTACTCAGGGACGCAGAATTGTTACTCAGGGACAGACACAAAATTGTTACTGAGGGACACAGAATTGTTACTGAGGGACACAGAATTGTTACTAAGGGACACAGAATTGTTACTCAGGGACAGACACAGAATTGTTACTGAGGGACACAGAATTGTTACTGAGGGACACAGAATTGTTACTCAGGGACACAGAATTGTTACTGAGGGACACAGAATTGTTACTGAGGGACACAGAATTGTTACTAAGGGACACAGAATTGTTACTCAGGGACAGACACAGAATTGTTACTGAGGGACACAGAATTGTTACTGAGGGACACAGAATTGTTACTCAGGGACACAGAATTGTTACTCAGGGACACAGAATTGTTACTCAGGGACAGACACAGAATTGTTACTGAGGAACACAGAATTGTTACTCAGGGACACAGAACTGTTACTCAGGGACAGACACAGAATTGTTACTGAGGGACAGACACAGAATTGTTACTGAGGGACAGACACAGAATTGTTACTCAGGGACACAGAATTGTTACTCAGGGACAGACACAGAATTGTTACTGAGGGACACAGAATTGTTACTCAGGGACACAGAATTGTTACTCAGGGACACAGAATTGTTACTCAGGGACACAGAATTGTTACTCAGGGACACAGAACTGTTACTCAGGGACACAGAACTGTTACTCAGGGACACAGAATTGTTACTCAGGGACAGACACAGAATTGTTACTGAGGCACACAGAATTGTTACTGAGGGACACAGAATTGTTACTCAGGGACACAGAATTGTTACTCAGGGACACAGAATTGTTACTGAGGGACACAGAATTGTTACTGAGGGACACAGAATTGTTACTGAGGGACACAGAATTGTTACTAAGGGACACAGAATTGTTACTCAGGGACAGACACAGAATTGTTACTGAGGGACACAGAATTGTTACTGAGGGACACAGAATTGTTACTCAGGGACACAGAATTGTTACTCAGGGACACAGAATTGTTACTCAGGGACACAGAATTGTTACTCAGGGACACAGAATTGTTACTCAGGGACACAGAATTGTTACTCAGGGACACAGAATTGTTACTGAGGGACAGACACAGAATTGTTACTGAGGGACACAGAATTGTTACTCAGGGACACAGAACTGTTACTCAGGGACAGACACAGAATTGTTACTGAGGGACAGACACAGAATTGTTACTGAGGGACAGACACAGAATTGTTACTCAGGGACACAGAATTGTTACTCAGGGACAGACACAGAATTGTTACTGAGGGACACAGAATTGTTACTCAGGGACACAGAATTGTTACTCAGGGACACAGAACTGTTACTCAGGGACACAGAACTGTTACTCAGGGACACAGAATTGTTACTCAGGGACAGACACAGAATTGTTACTGAGGGACACAGAATTGTTACTAAGGGACACAGAATTGTTACTCAGGGACAGACACAGAATTGTTACTGAGGGACACAGAATTGTTACTCAGGGACACAGAATTGTTACTGAGGGACACAGAATTGTTACTAAGGGACACAGAATTGTTACTCAGGGACAGACACAGAATTGTTACTGAGGGACACAGAATTGTTACTAAGGGACACAGAATTGTTACTCAGGGACAGACACAGAATTGTTACTGAGGGACACAGAATTGTTACTCAGGGACACAGAATTGTTACTCAGGGACACAGAATTGTTACTCAGGGACACAGAACTGTTACTCAGGGACAAAGAATTGTTACTCAGGGACATACAAAGAATTGTTACTCAGGGACACAGAATTGTTACTGAGGGACACAGAATTGTTACTGAGGGACACAGAATTGTTACTCAGGGACACAGAATTGTTACTCAGGGACACAGAACTGTTACTCAGGGACAGACACAGAATTGTTACTGAGGGACACAGAATTGTTACTCAGGGACAGACACAGAATTGTTACTGAGGGACACAGAATTGTTACTCAGGGACACAGAATTGTTACTCAGGGACACAGAATTGTTACTCAGGGACACAGAACTGTTACTCAGGGACACAGAACTGTTACTCAGGGACACAGAATTGTTACTCAGGGACAGACACAGAATTGTTACTGAGGCACACAGAATTGTTACTGAGGGACACAGAATTGTTACTCAGGGACAGACACTGAATTGTTACTGAGGGACACAGAATTGTTACTGAGGGACACAGAATTGTTACTCAGGGACACAGAACTGTTACTCAGGGACACAGAGCTGTTACTCAGGGACACAGAATTGTTACTGAGGGACACAGAATTGTTACTCAGGGACCGACACAGAATTGTTACTGAGGGACACAGAATTGTTACTGAGGGACACAGAATTGTTACTGAGGGACACAGAATTGTTACTGAGGGACACAGAATTGTTACTGAGGGACACAGAATTGTTACTCAGGGACACAGAACTGTTACTCAGGGACACAGAACTGTTACTCAGGGACACAGAATTGTTACTCAGGGACACAGAATTGTTACTCAGGGACACAGAATTGTTACTCAGGGACAGACACAGAATTGTTACTGAGGGACACAGAATTGTTACTGAGGGACACAGAATTGTTACTAAGGGACACAGAATTGTTACTGAGGGACACAGAATTGTTACTGAGGGACACAGAATTGTTACTCAGGGACACAGAATTGTTACTCAGGGACACAGAATTGTTACTCAGTGACACAGAACTGTTACTCAGGGACACAGAATTGTTACTCAGGGACAGACACAGAATTGTTACTGAGGGACACAGAATTGTTACTGAGGGACACAGAACTGTTACTCAGGGACACAGAATTGTTACTCAGGGACACAGAACTGTTACTCAGGGACACAGAATTGTTACTCAGGGACAGACACAGAATTGTTACTCAGGGACAGACACAGAATTGTTACTGAGGGACACAGAATTGTTACTGAGGGACACAGAATTGTTACTGAGGGACACAGAATTGTTACTCAGGGACAGACACAGAATTGTTACTCAGGGACACAGAATTGTTACTGAGGGACACAGAATAGTTACTCAGGGACAGACACAGAATTGTTACTCAGGGACACAGAATCGTTACTCAGGGACACAGAATCGTTGAATTAAAGAGTATGTCAGACAACACGCAGAGGAGTGGCAGAGGAGGCAATGTTTCAGGAGCGAGCAGACGTGGCAGCAGAGGAAAGGGTCGAGGCAGCACTAGTCGCAGCCAGAGGCCAGTGCTCCCGGTGTCATCCAGCGGTCGTGTCTCCACCGACAACCCTGCCGTCATCGATTGGTTGGCTCGGTCATCTTCCTCTTCCCAGGTCACCTCTGACACCTACAGCCAACGGTCGGTGGGTACGTCAGACACAACCGTTAGTTGGCATGGCCCGGGAGCAAGCCCACTGAAATCACGTGTCCTCTACCTGCCCCGTCCTTTGGTGTTCCCTCACCAAGCGAAGTATCGCATGCTGTGGGCTCAGCCCCACTGTACAGTGAGGAAGAGCTAACAGAGGGCGGTCAGGAACGGGGGGAGACATCCGCCCTTTTTAGCAGCCTACCACCACGGCCAGTAGTGGTGCCGGTGTGCACGGAGGAAGTAGCAGTCAGCCAGTGAGGAGTAGCGGGGGCAAAGTTTCCTACTCGGCGGTGTGGCAATTTTTCGTCAAGCCGCCCGAGGAAGTAAACGTAGCCGTATGTCGACTATGTGGCCAGAAAGTCAAGCGTGGCCAGGGGGCCCATGTCTCCATCGCCACACTCTGCCATGTGCCACTTTCAGGTCTCCTCACACTGCTGGTGGGTTCCATTTTGTCATAGGGTGCTGGCAGATTAAGGGCCTCCCATTGCTGCTGCCAGGCCCGTAATATGTCATGGGCCCCTGTACCGCCTCCTCATGCTGCTGCCAGGTCCAGAGTGCCTCATAGGTCCCTGTACGGCCTCCCATTGCTGCTGTCTCCATCGCCACACTCTGCCATGTGCCACTTTCAGGTCTCCTCACACTGCTGGTGGGTTCCATTTTGTCATAGGGTGCTGGCAGATTACGGGCCTCCCATTGCTGCTGCCAGGCCCGTAATCTGCCATGGGCCCCCGTACCGCCTCCTCATGCTGCTACCAGGTCCAGAGTGTCTCATGGGTCCCTGTACGGCCTCCCGTTGCTGCTGTCTCCATCGCCACACTCTGCCATGTGCCACTTTCAGGTCTCCTCACACTGCTGGTGGGTTCCATTTTGTCATAGGGTGCTGGCAGATTACGGGCCTCCCATTGCTGCTGCCAGGCCCGTAATCTGTCATGGGCCCCTGTACCGCCTCCTCATGCTGCTGCCAGGCCCGTAATCTGTCATGGGTCCCTGTACGGCCTCCCATTGCTGCTGTCTCCATCGCCACACTCTGCCATGTGCCACTTTCAGGTCTCCTCACACTGCTGGTGGGTTCCATTTTGTCATAGGGTGCTGGCAGATTACGGGCCTCCCATTGCTGCTGCCAGGCCCGTAATCTGCCATGGGCCCCTGTACCGCCTCCTCATGCTGCTGCCAGGTCCAGAGTGTGTCATGGGTCCCTGTACGGCCTCCCATTGCTGCTGTCTCCATCGCCACACTCTGCCATGTGCCACTTTCAGGTCTCCTCACACTGCTGGTGGGTTCCATTTTGTCATAGGGTGCTGGCAGATTACGGGCCTCCCATTGCTGCTGCCAGGCCTGTAATCTGTCATGGGCCCCTGTACCGCCTCCTCATGCTGCTGCCAGGCCCGTAATCTGTCATGGGTCCCTGTACGGCCTCCCATTGCTGCTGTCTCCATCGCCACACTCTGCCATGTGCCACTTTCAGGTCTCCTCACACTGCTGGTGGGTTCCATTTTGTCATAGGGTGCTGGCAGATTACGGGTCTCCCATTGCTGCTGCCAGGCCCGTAATCTGCCATGGGCCCCCGTACCGCCTCCTCATGCTGCTGCCAGGTCCAGAGTGTCTCATGGGTCCCTGTACGGCCTCCCATTGCTGCTGTCTCCATCGCCACACTCTGCCATGTGCCACTTTCAGGTCTCCTCACACTGCTGGTGGGTTCCATTTTTTCATAGGGTGCTGGCAGATTACGGGCCTCCCATTGCTGCTGCCAGGCCCGTAATCTGCCATGGGCCCCCGTACCGACTCCTCATGCTGCTGCCAGGTCCAGAGTGTCTCATGGGTCCCTGTACGGCCTCCCATTGCTGCTGTCTCCATCGCCACACTCTGCCATGTGCCACTTTCAGGTCTCCTCACACTGCTGGTGGGTTCCATTTTGTCATAGGGTGCTGGCAGATTACGAGCCTCCCATTGCTGCTGCCAGGCCCGTAATCTGCCATGGGCCCCCGTACCGACTCCTCATGCTGCTGCCAGGCCCGTAATCTGTCATGGGCCCCTGTATTGCCTCCTCATGCTGCTGCCAGGTCCAGAGTGTCTCATGGGTCCCTGTACGGCCTCCCATTGCTGCTGTCTCCATCGCCACACTCTGCCATGTGCCACTTTCAGGTCTCCTCACACTGCTGGTGGTTTCCATTTTGTCATAGGGTGCTGTATGGCCTCCCATTGCTGCTGCCTCCACCACCACACTGTGGCTCCACACTCTGGTTTTGGCCCCGTGACTGCCCAAATGAGTGAAGTGTGCGGTGATTCTAAGATCGATGGCACTCATCTGCATGTCATACTGACTGACAGTATTATTTCTCTTCCCCAGCAGACTCCAAGGGCATTTAAATTAAAGGTACAGTGTTCTGCACTAATATAAAGGCTCTCTGAAGCCTAGAAACACCCTTTTTATAAGTTAAATTTGCAGCGAATATATTCGCCTCGAATCGAATTTATTCCTCGAATTCGCCGAATCAGCCGAATTGAATTTTTGAATACTTCGCTCATCTCTACATATGATACAATGTGACTTGAGTGGGGCAGCCTCATGATAGCATGGATGCCCACAGGGGTATAATACCATCTAGTTAGAAGTTTGATTCTCTAACAGAAAGGGATTGTGTACAGATTGTCTATCATTGTATCCCCATCTTGTTAAGTACATTGTAAAATAAAATCCTCTTCCCATCTGCATTTAAAATGGATGGTCTCAGGAACTATAGCACCACCTAAGAAGCTATTCATGTCAGAAACTAGACCCTTTCCTTTAGGAGTAGAACTACAAATTTGCTCAAACACTTTTAGGGTAAGTAGGGGTAATGGCATGACTAGAAGCATAAAAAAGCCTAATTTGAAGGTAACAGACATTCATGATGTGGGATGGTTAATGATCTATTGGAAAAGCTGGGGAATGAAGGGTCACCTAAAAAGGAGGTTAAAGCGGGGCGCATGCGCGGCCGGCTTCAGTGACGGATCCGCACTAGCCTTGCTCCGTCCTGCCGCCAGATTACACACCGGCACACACAAACCCCGGGAGATTCAAAGAGTACCAGTGTACTCATGAAGGACACCCGATCCTCCAGCACGATGACCCGGAGTCGCAAAACCCCGGGAATACCGGGAAAACTCACCCACTTCTTCCCTGCAGTGAATGCAGGGATCCAAGATGGCGCCGGCGGCAGTACCTCAGCAGCAGACACAGAGGGACAGGAGACAGCACAGGCTTATAAGGATCCGAGGCTGCAGTATCCCTTATACCCAGGGGACCCTGGAGAGCAATCTCCACCTCTATCACCCACAACCAGCAGCCCAGCAAAATCCAAGCCTAGGCTAGACTCAGGCCATCAGTCTCCTAGCTCCCAGACCCATATACAAACAGGGGTCCTCATAAGCCCTGAGGTGCCTGCGATAGAGTCCTTCCCGGCTACAGACCAACCGCTAACAGAGCTATGCATGAAGAGTATGCTAATGTCACTCCGCCAGACCCTTCATAATGATATGGCATCCTCATTAGCACAAATTTCCACTGCAATGCACCAGCAAGAAAATAGAATACAACACATTGAAACCAACATTAGTGATATCATTTCAGCCCATAATGATCTGATTGACGCTCATACAGAACATTCCACAGAGATTGATCAAATTAAACTGAAACTTGCTGATCTAGAGGACCGCTCGAGGCGGAATAATATCAAATTTAGAGGCATTCCCGAAAACGTCAGTAATGAGGACCTAATACCATATATACACCAATATATGAGAATCGCGATACCCACAATATCTGAAGGAGAATTGGCTATTGACAGAGCACACCGACTCCCCAAACCCTCCTTTCTACCCGCCTCGGTCCCACGAGACGTCCTAGCTCGAATACATTTTTACCACGTTAAGGAGAAAGTCATGATGCAGTCCAGGAACATGTCTAATCTCCCGCCATCTCATGCTAACCTTCGTCTATATGCAGATCTCTCCAAGCTTACACTGCTTAATCGCAAAAAATTTATCAATATAACCAAAGCCCTAAGAAACCCTGGCATAGCGTATCAGTGGGGATTCCCAACAAAATTGACCATAAGACAACGTGGCAAAATCCATACAATTAAAAATATGGAAGAAGGCCTAGAACTACTCAAAAGCTGGAAAATAATTCCCGAGGTTTCACAACAATACCAACCAACTCATGCTCAACCTATGGAACAAACATGAATATTCAAAATACACAGCAAACACCAAATCACAACTCCAAACCTAAGTTGTGAATCTATTCTTCAATAATCTGGCATTCGGCCACAGATGAGAAGATTGTTCTTTCATACGTTCTCCAGGTTTGGCCTATGTTCCGGTCTAAACCTGAATAAGTCCTCTAGTTCGGCAGTAGCCGGTCCGGCTACTCAGGTTCCTTGCTTTCCTTGCAAGGCTATTTTTTACCTTTCCACCCCACTTCCTCTTTCCTCCTCCATGTCACCAGTCGACATACAACAACCTCCAAAGCACAATCAATCGTCGCCTACTAATACAGCTTCAAGAATATATCCTGGATCTATTACAAATACCTTTACAACTTTAAACATCACACAGATCAAGAATGACAACCCAACTGACCTACCACCATGATTAACATTACTTCTCTAAATGCCCACGGTCTGAACTCTCCATTCAAACGATCGATGCTCCACAAAGAACTCAAAAAACTTCATCCAGATATCATATTTGTTCAAGAATCCCACTTCGCTACAAATAAGGCCCCCAAGCTTCAACTTACTCACTTTCCACATATTTTTATGGCCACCAACCCAAAAAAAAAAACGGAGTAATTACGGCTATAAAAGACTCTATCCAATTTAGTTTTATCTCAGAATCTGTGGACCCCCTGGGCCGTTTCCACATACTTGTTTGCCAACTTAATGTCCTTTACTACACCTTGGTGAATGTATACGGTCCTAACAAACACCAGATTAATTTCTTCAACAAAATAATAAAGAACATCAACTGTGTAAAGAAAGGAAGACTCATAATGGGAGGAGACTTCAATATAATTGGAAACCCGAAATTAGACTCTTCATCTTCCAATAAATCTCTCAAACCAGCCTTCAACCAATTTCTACACAACAATGACCTTTATGACATATGGCGGTGCCAACACAGCATGGAAAAGGACTACTCATACTACTCCCCAGCCCACCAATCATACTCTCGGATCGACTACTTCCTGACAGATAAATGGTCACTGCAGTACGTAACCTTCTCAAGTATTGGAACTATAACTTGGTCTGACCATGCCCCTGTCACCATATCACTGGACGACAATCAACGATCGATACTCCCACCCATATGGAGGCTGAACTCGATGATACTAAAGACCCCAGAACACCAAAAATTTTTATTAGATGCACACGAAGTATTTTTTGACACCAATAATACCCCAGATGTATCTATGACCACAATTTGGTTAGCATACAAAGCTTATATGAGAGGTATTCTCATTCAATTAAATTCTCGAATTAAAAAGCAGAGATCACAACAAATCGACCAACTACTTACATCCATCAAAAGAAATGAGGAGATAAACAAAAAAAACCCGACACCCTCCGTAACCGATAAAATATCATCAGACAGAGGTAAGCTCCGTACAATCTTACTCCACCACTACGATCTAAACCTACAACGATCAAAAGCCAAATTTTATGCATCTAGTAACAAAGCGAGCTCACTACTATCTAAAACAATTAAACAAAAAAGACTCAAAAATAAGATCCCCACACTACAGCACCCACACACACATACACTCCTTACAAACCCACGAGATATGGCTGACGCCTTCGCGTCATACTACCAATCCCTATATAATCTTAAAGACGACTCCAAGATTACACAACCCACAATAGAAACAATCCAACAGTTTCTAGACTCTACTAATTTACCACGTCTAAATGAAACTCAACTTACTGCATTATCAATGCCAATTTCCCACACAGAAATAGAAAAGACCATTAAAACACTTCCGTTAAACAAATCACCAGGCTCAGACGGTTTCACTAATGAATTTTATAGAACATTTGCCACAAGCCTTTCACCTCATCTATCTAACATATACAACCAGGCTGCCTTAACAGGATCATTCCCTGATGAAATGTTACAATCAATTATCACAACAATACCTAAACCACAAAAAGACACTCAATTGGTCCAAAATTATAGACCAATCTCTCTATTAAATACAGACATTAAACTCTATGCTAAAATACTTGCCCAAAGTTTATTACCATACATCCCCATTCTGATCAACCCTGATCAAGTAGGTTTCGTCCCTAATAGACAAGCACCAGACGCAACAAGATGCTTAATATCCCTGCTTCATAATCTCGAGTTAGATACACAGCCATCACTTCTACTTTCATTAGACACAGAAAAAGCATTCGACCGCATCCATTGGTTATTTATGAAATTAGCCCTCCAAAAATTTGGGAGCACAGGCTGGATATTATCTGCAATTCTTTCCTTATACTCCAACCCTTCTGCCAAAGTATTAACTAATGGTATATTATCTTCCCCTTTTTCAATATCTAATGGCACTAGACAAGGATGCCCATTATCCCCCATTATATTTATATTAACCATAGAACCCCTAGCATCTAAACTAAGAGATGACAAAAGGTTTACTGGGATCACCCATCTAAGTACAGAACACAAAATCAGCCTTTACGCAGACGATATCATACTGATGATCACTAACCCTCTTTCATCACTTCAAACAATATATAACCACCTCAACGAATTTTCAAAAGTCTCCTACTATAAACTCAATGCAAACAAATCCTCCATTTTAAATCTTTATTCATCTCCACAGATCAAAAAAACAGATAACCGAACAATACCCCTTTATATGGGAAGACCACAACATTCCTTACCTAGGCATAAAACTCACATCTACCACCTCACACCTATTTGAAGCTAATTACACCCCATTATTGGAATCAATTCCTCAAGAACTAAAACACCTACGTACCTCCACCTTATCAACGCTAGGAAGAATTGCGTCATTAAAAATGTGCATTCTCCCTAAAATACTATACCTATTCCGGACTCTTCCCATCCCAATTCCTGATTCCTTCTTCTCTAAACTCCAATCCATATTCACAAAATTCACATTGAACTCCAAAAAACCGAGATGCACAACAAACCTTCTAATCAGACCCCCATCTAAAGGAGGAGCAGGCCTCCCACACCTAAAATCTTACTACCACGCAACGCTTCTAGACCAAACATTTTTCTGGTGGCATCCCACGAGCGAAAAAATATGGTCCAACATGGAAACTCTCACACACCCACCATACTCATTTAGCACGTTCCTTTTCTTACCTAATAAAATCCGACCACATACAGAATCTAACCACCCTTGCATTAAAGCATCTTTACAAGCCTGGTCTACTCTCCTATCCTACGAATACCCCAACAATGAAACTAACACAATATCTACACCTATCTCCATACTACAACTCCTCATCCCTGATTTAAACCTTAAAACATGGACAGACCGATACATCACACATATACACCACTTATATACGAACCTAACACTACACCACTTTTCCACTCTTCAAAGACAGTTCTCTCTCCCTGACAACGAAATATACACCTATATCAGAATTACACACCTTCTGCGAAACACAACACTCCCTCTGAAGATTAGACTACCAATCCCTATATACCTTTTTTACGATAAACAAGCCTATCCTAAAAAAGGAATCTCACTGTTCTATGAGGCCCTTACCAATTCACAGTTCACTCCGTCTACTTCCTCTCTTCATAACTGGGAAAAAATTTTACAACAATCTACATCACAGTCTACATGGTTAAAAACGTTTGTTATTACATATAAAGCTTCCAAATGCACTACTCATTGGGAGACATACTTAAAGGTACTACATCAATGGTATTTAACGCCTACCAAATTAGCCCTCTATTACCCCCAAAGCTCTCCCTTATGCTGGAGACAATGTGGGGAACTTGGTACCACTTTTCATGTGTTGTGGTCATGCAAATCTCTTAGATCCTATTGGATCAAAGTTTTCAAACTTATATCCACAATAGCAGAATACCCAGTGACCAGTTCCCTCTTTGGCTCTCCTCCATTTAGGAATCGATAGCCTCCCATACAATTCACGTACCATTATCATCCATATTCTCACAATAGCTAAAACTAACATCACCAAACTATGGAAATCCAATATAGCTCCCTCTTTTTCAAACCTCATCACTGAACTTAATTGGCACGGAGAGATGGAAAAAAGAACATCGATCCAAAATTTTTCACCCTATAAATTTCAAAATCATTGGTCCAGATGGCTCAAAAATCCTAACTGCTCAATATCTTGCAGACAAGATAACCCCACATTATTTTTACAAAGCGAGACTGGCATTTTCCTTCCTTTCCCCTCCTCCCCTCCCCCTCATACTTTCAATACCCTACTACCCTCCAATTTACTTGTTCAATCAACTGATTCACATAGAATGAGAATACCTCGTAAGATACCTTCATTAACTATTTTTCCTACCGGTTTTTTTTTTCTGGAATATACACACGTATTACCCTATAGAGGGGTGAATAGATATCCGATGACGAATGTAATACTCTGCTATCTCTCTATGTGAATGCTCATATATGTCTAAACAGTTTGTAATTGTCTTGAAAATGTTTCAATAAAAATATTTGAACATAAAAAGGAGGTTAAAGAGGTGGTCAGGGAGGCTGAATCAAATTTAGTTTTCTAGCTGGACAAGAGACGAAGGGAGTGAGAGACCAACGTTCTATAAGTGGCCAATGCTTGATGAGATATAGAGGATGACCACAAGAGGCCGGGGAGATAATATCTACAGTATGTACTGAACAGGTGTCAAATTGGATCCATGGGACAATATGCCATTGCTGTACTTTATAGAATCAGCCCAGCTCAAACCCACGGTGTATGATGTTGGCTGTCCCTGACATTTAATGCTTTAAATTGCTAAAAAGTGGGAAAAATAATGTATAAACCTTTTGAGGAACTGATATATGACACTGATGTTTATTTTCAAAGCTCCTCAGAATTGCACTGTAGCCCAAGATGAGCACTAGGATTGTTCTTTCAGATAACAAGGAAGCTTGCAGATAACAGCTCTAGGCAAGTTAAAAGAAATCTAAAAAAGCCTGTTGGTTGACCAATCAGCAGAGACACCCATTGTTCTCTATCTAGGAATAGGTTGAAGTCTTCTGGTTTAAAGAACATCAAATTGTTTTGTTTCACCAAAAAAATGTGTTTGCAAATAAAGAAACTTGATGTTTACTAAACCAGACGACAATGGGCACTTCTGCCAATTGAACCACTGGTGGGCTTTTTTGGTCTCCTTTAATTCACCTAGAGGTGTCTTTTGCACACTTCCTGTGTTATCTCAATTATGAATTATGTCTTATGAATTAGACATGTGCGGTTCCTTTAGTTCTGAGATTTGGATGTACTGTATAAGAATTTCCGAATTACAATAGTAAGGAATTTAAACGAATCCAAAATAAGGAAACAAAATATAGTCGAAATGAAAAAAAAATTTGAATCAAATTCGAAAACAAATTTGAAATAAAAACATATTGCTGACTAGCTGGCTGATTTCCTTCAAAGACTGTGTGTATTAGTGTACCAGAAATAATTGATGTTGTTTTGAAGCCAAAAGGTATTTCAATATTGATTTGATTCAGATTTTTCTTCTGTTCGCTCACTTTGTATTTTTTTTTTTTTTTTTTCTTCCAAAAATTTTTATTGAAATACAAGACATTTGAGATTAAAGACATGTACGGAACCCATTTTGCACACGTATAACTGAAGCAATCACCCGTAACGCAGACGGGTAGTCAGACATGTAATTGAAGTATGCAGTAAACATAAACAGGAGATCACGCTACCCAGTAAACAAAGTAGAATAACAGTTTCGCAAATATGGATGGTAAGCAATAGAGGTATAGAGGATGCAAGTGTCGGGGGTAAAAAGCGCTTAAGTAATCGAGTAGTGGAGCAAAAAGCAGCATTGATGTCTGAGGCGGACGCCTCGTGCAATTCCGCACCCGGTTAAGTTAAGTTTCTGCTTGTATGTAGAAATAGTTGTTTAAGAGAGAAATATGAGACAAAAGGAAGGAAAAGAGAGAAAAGAAAAAGAGGAGAGTACTGTATATGCAGGAAGATTTAGAAAGCACAGGGAGGAGTGAGAGAGAGAGGAAAAAAAAAAAAAAAAAAAAAAGGGGGGGGGGGGGGGGACGGAGAGGGGTGGGGGGGAGAGGTGGGAAGGAAGTGAAAAAGGAGGGATGGATCAAGTAATAGGTAATAGTTATTAAGCCAACCATAATATAATATAGTAGACAAGCTAATAGGTATTATCCTTAGGACTTAACATACATTTCGATAAACACGGTCCGCGGCGTTATTCCAGAGGTGATAACTTTGAACGGTATTCACGACCTGTAGATTAGTTTTAGTTATTCATATAGAGTTTATAGAAATTGGTAGTTTGGAAGTGTTTCCAACACGCCCACGTTTTCCGAAATCTCTCCGGGTGGTCTCTTGTCACTGAAATCAATTCCTCCATCTCCGCAACCCTGATGACCCTATGAAACCACTCCCGCACAGTAGGAATCTGTTCTGAACGCCAGTGGACAGGAATGCATTGTTTTGCCGCATTTAGCATATGTAGGGTAAGAGACTTACGGTACATCCTTAACGGAATTGAGGAGTGGTGAAGTAAAAATTGAGCCGGGCTGTATTCCAGAGTGTAAGTAGTCACTTGTGAGACTATATCTCGCACTTTTTCCCAAAAAGGCTGCAACAAGGGACAATCCCACCAGATATGTAGGAGTGTGCCTGTTGTCTGTTTACATCTCCAGCACAACTCTGAAATATTAGGGTCAAATTTATGCAGCAGGGACGGAACTCTGTACCATCTAGAGTATAGTTTGTAATTGCTTTCCTGCGTGGAAACACACATGGAGCCCGAATGTATGTGTTCATAAATGTGATCCCAGTCGTCAGTTGACAAAGGTATTTGTAAATCACGTATCCAAGCCTCACACGCTTTTCGAGGTTGAGATATACTAGTAGTTTCAAGAAGGGAGTAAAGCTTGGATATAACATGTCGCTGGGGGGAATTCGAGAAGCAAAGTTTCTCAAATGGAGTAAGCGACCTGGAGTAGTCTTGTAAATGCGAGGCGTTATGTGTAAAATGATGAATTTGTCTATATATCCACGGTGTTAGGTTCAGGGATGGCCATAACTTCAAAATGTCCTCTCTAGATAAGAACCCAGAATGTTTGAAAAGGTGATGTATTGCTAGATTATCTGGAAGGTCACATCCAGAGAGGAAAGTCCGGGACATACTCGGCAAAAAGTCTGGGTTCTTTTTGAGTGGGGTTAAGGGGCCCGGGGAGGAAGAGAGCTCAGTGTTCTGGAATATCTGTCGGCAACAGTTTAACGTGGGGCCTACAAGAGGGTGATCCCGAAATTCAGTGGGAATATGAGCATTTCCCAGCCAAGGGGAGGAGGCAAGCGAAATCATCGAAAAATCAGATTCTACGTCAACCCAAATCTTACGATCACAGTTCGAGGTCCAGTCTACTACTCTTGCCAATTGACATGCCCTGTAGTACCGTGTAATGTCAGGTAGTCCAATACCTCCACTTCTCTTAGGCATGGTGAGTTGTACAAAGCTAATTCTGGGGTGTTTGTTATTCCAAAGAAAGGAGGAGCAGAGCTTTTTATAAGATGTAAAGAAAGAACTCGGTAATGCAATCGGTATTGTTTGGAGTAGGTACAGTATTCTTGGAAGCACATTCATTTTGAGAATGGCTGCTCTACCAAACCAGGAAAACCAAGGTTTGTTCCAAGTCTGGATGTCTCTGGAAATATTACGCAAGAGGGGTAGGAAATTCAAATCATAGAGTTCCTTTAGATTAGTCGGTAATTGGATTCCCAAGTATGTAATTGCCTCCGACTGCCAGGCAAAAGGGAAGTTCGATTTCGCTTGCCTAATCACCTCCCGGTGAAGAGAGACATTAAGAGCTTGGGATTTAGAGAAGTTTATCTTGAAATTGGCCAGGTAATGAAACAATTCAAAATCTTTTAGCAGATTAGGTAAAGTGATATGGGGATCTGTTAGAAAAAGCAAGATGTCGTCTGCAAAGGCCGCTATCTTATGAATTTTGCCATTGATATGAATCCCCTTGATATTATCGTTTTGTTTGATGCAATTCATCAGTGGTTCCAGTGTTAAAATAAAAAGGAGGGGGGATAGTGGGCATCCCTGCCTGGTGCCATTGCCTATCAAAAAAGAGTCCGAGAGTAGACCGTCAACTCGCACTTTAGCTGTGGGAGAGGTATATAAAGACATAATGAAGGTACGGAAACGCTGAGGCAATCCAAGGCCAAAAAGAACCGCCTCCATATAATCCCATGCTAACCTATCAAAGGCCTTCTCGGCATCTAGTGATAAGAAAAAGCCTGATTGTTGTTTTTGAATTAACCAATGATGAACATTTATGGCCCGTATGGTGTTGTCTCTGGCTTCTCTCCCAGGTACGAAGCCCACTTGATCCATTGATACAATGGGATCTATAATATGTAATAGGCGATTGGCCAAGATTTTTGCAAAGATCTTTAAATCAACATTCAATAAAGAGATCGGCCGATAATTTGCTGGTAGTGTGTGGTCTTTATCCTCTTTTGGTATAACCGTAATATGTGCCTCAGTGAGATGGCGCAAGGATTGCCCTGGTGTATCTAAGGTATTGAAGGCCCGTAAAAATGGTTGTGCCAATATGTCGTGGAAAGTCTTATAGTAGGCAGTGACAAATCCATCGGGACCTGGGCTTTTACCAGGTTTCAGTTGTGCAATAGCTTGTTGTAACTCCGTCAGGGTCAGAGCACCATCTAACTCTTTTGCCTGTGTTCTAGTAATTGGGTTTGGGAGATATTGGTTCAGGAAAGTCTGGATAATTGTCTTACGTGATCTATTGTCACCTGGAGGTTTAGATGGTACAGGTAAGTTGTATAAGGCAGAATAATAGTTTTCAAATTCAGCTGCAATATTCTTTGATGTTTTCAATAAGCGTCCCTGCTTAGAAGTAAGCTGGTATATGTGTCGAGCTGCCTTTTTGGCTTGTAAGGCCCGGGCTAGAAACTTGCCACTCTTATTACCATGTTCATAAAAGAGTTTTTGTTGAAGAATAAAACTACGTTTGGCTTTCCTGTCTACAACATCTAGAAGTTGTTTACGCACTCGATCTAGTTCAGATGCAGAATTCAAGGCTCTAGAGCGTTTATGTGTGCATTCAAGTGTACGAACTTTTTGCAGTAGGGAGGCAAAAGATGCTTGAGCTAGACGTTTTCGCGAGGCGGTTATAGACATGAGAAGCCCGCGGGTTACACATTTATGTGCTTCCCACTGTGTGAGAGGGGTCGTTTCAGGAGATACATTTTCTTTGAAATAATTGGTCAGAGAATCACGGATCTGGAGGGAAACAGAGGAGTCTGTAAGAAGAAAGGGGTCCAATCTCCATGTTTTGGACGTGCCCGGCGCATCAGGAAATTGTAATGTCATCAAAATTGGGTGGTGGTCAGAAAGGATCATTGGTTCGATCGAAGCAGAGTGCAAGTTATGTAAGTCTTTCTGAGAAAGAAAAAAATAATCAATTCTAGAATGTCGCTTATGTGGTGCGGAGTAAAACGTGTAGTCTTTGTCTTTAGGGTGGAGGGTGCGCCAGGTATCATGGAGGAGAAGATCATGTAGCTCCAGTTTGATCTGTTTGAGTGCTTTGAAGGGTTTAGAGGAGGAACCGGTGGAAGTATCCTCCAATGGGTTCAATGCTACATTAAAGTCGCCGCCAAGAATCAGAATACCCGACTGAAAAGTGGACAGTAATTTGGCGATTTTGCGAAAAAAGCAGACTTGTGCGGTATTGGGGCTGTAAATGTTAGCTAGAGTAAGTGGCTTATTATAGAGGGTGCCTTTAAGAAACAGGAACCTCCCCTCGGGGTCCTCAAGATGTTCAGTGATTGTAAACGGGAGCTGTTTAGAGAGTAGAATAGACACACCCTTTGCTTTCGCCTCCGTGTTGACTGCGTGATATACCTTTGGAAAGTTAGCATCCGAAAATCTAGGTATGTGGTCTGCACGAAAGTGAGTCTCTTGGACAAAGATCACGTCTGCTCTAAGGTGTTTCATATATGTTAGAAGTTGCGAGCGTTTCTCAGGTATATTTAAGCCCTTAGCATTGAGTGAGGCCACAGAGAGTTTGGGTGCTGAACGCGCAAATGGGAGGTTAATAGCCATTATATTGTATGCCAAAAATACTTATTCAAAACCTGTTGGCGTATCAAATGGTTGTAAGTAAGATAAGAGAGATATCAGATAGAGAAGAAGGAAGAAGAGGAGAGAAAAAAAAAAAAAAAAAAAAAAAAGGGGGGGGGGGAGGGGTGGGGGGGAGAAAGGGGGAGGGTAGGTACGGGGAAAGGATAAAAAGGGAATTTAAGGAATACTAGAATAAAAGTGTGTCAAGATAGGAATACAGATGGTAGATATGTAGGAGAGGAATAAAGGAGAAGAAGAAAGAAGTGTCAGGCGTGTCACATAGAAACCCATATATATATGTATATATAGTATGCATACGTTCCTTCAACTTCTTTTATATATAAGACTCCAGAGAAGATGTAGGCCAGCTACTCTCTCTCTCAATAAAGCTCTAGTAAAGTATAAAGGTGTGTACTAGAATAGGTAATTACACTTGGAGATGCGTCGAGCCCAGAAACGGCCGTACTGTGAACGTATAATATACTCGTGAAAAGGTTACGTGTCCTCAAACGAAAGGTATATAAAGGACTTTGACCAACATAAGATGGCCTTGAAACACAGAGATATGTGGGAAGCAGCCAATGTATGTCGAGAGTAAAAAGGGAAAGAGGTGGGTAACAGATAATATACATAAAGATATAAAGCTATATAAGCTAAAGCATTGCAGATGAACACAGGGGCTAATGACAGTCCTCACAGGCGCGAATACACGATGAGGAATATGTAAGAAGTAAGTCATGAAGGAGAGTGCCTATGTGGTGGATTATATGTACGTGAATGTGGATAGGTACCACAAATTGTGTTAATCAATAAATTGAAGCGTCCTCATACCTCGTAGCGTGGTAAACAAGCATAAGTTCAGTCTGTACGTAATAAGTAAATAGATAATTCTTATCATTAACTATGAACCAATGATATCTGGTAATTATATCACTAGGCGAAGATCATTTTTAACTGTATCAGTTTCAAGTAAGAACATCAACCGTATGTGAAACATAGTATGGATACAACAATAATATAGTGTTTAAGTGTTCCAGGATGTATGCCACAGGCCATCCATTTCGTGTAATTGACTTTCAAACAACTTTTTAAATACAAATCCTAACCGAGGGAACTTCTGTTATTTAGCATGTTATTGCTTACAAGTGTGGAGTTTTCTTACTATTACCCTCCACGAGCGGCATATTGAAAGGAAGGTATTTAGAATCCATGGCCCAATTCGCGTATTGGTCAACGACAATGATAGCATAGGTCACGCTTTAACACCCTAAGGTGCACCATGGATGTGAACCACAACATGGAGGGCCTTTATCCTATAGCTGGGACACTGAGACACTACCTAGTCCGAGAATAGGTTGGGGGTATATAACTAGTCAGATCCTATGATTCACGTGGGGGAGATCGGAGTAGTGTTTGGGGGAGCCCATAATTGTAGGGGTAGTGAAGAATATGCATATGCATCATATAAGTGCGAAGTCTACTCAAAACCGATTCACACATAAATACGTGCATGTATATATATACGAGCTGAGTCATGGACACATAAGGACGGGAGCGCCATTAGTAGAGAACCCTATGGGATCCTCCAGCACCGGCCCATTCCAGGAGATAGTAAGGACCCGTTATACATCCTAAGTATGAAGCAACTATGTGCTAATATTCCCCCAGTGGCACCTTGTAGCTAGTAGAAAAGGAAACACAAAAGCTAAATCCAAAATATCTCAAGGAGCATAAAATATGCAATCGTCCGGGAGGGAAGGCATTGCCTACGTAAATCATTGATGATAGGACGTTATAAACACGGTCAGATAGAGCTCTAAACTAGGTGTATTTTGGTTAAAATACAGCGGGAATCAGGGCATCAGGCTTAGGTCAAGCATAAGGGTTCAGTCAATGTTACCAGGGTTCCTATTGGTCTACATATCGGTTGTCCATGAGGACTAGAAACTGGTTACAACAGACCGTTGCTGATTAAGCGAAAGCGCTCCAGTATCAGCAAGGGTATTCCCAATATCTCCAGTAGCCACGTTATCCCATAACCCCTCCGAATCACATAGCAGAATAACCTCAGCAAGGAAATATAATTACACTTAAGACATACGACTGGTAGATAATATACAAAGAAAATATGAGCATTTTGTATGTTAAACATACCTAAAAGTCCATTTTCCAGGACCACAGGTGGTTGTATGGTGGATTGCATAGAAGGGTCGTGGAGTTTATTTTCCATAACTTTCGTCCTTCGGAAACATATTCAAATCTAAGATAAAGAGGCTTCAAGTTGAGAAGCTAGTTCTGCGCCTGCGTGTAAATAGGGGACAATGAAGTAGAGTCATTCATGACGTGCTTTACGATGTGCTGGAGATGTTGGTAAACTTTCATCATTAATGAGCCGTCGTCGTACAGGGGAGGTTGAGGTGTGCCGGGGGGTTCTGCGTCGTCTGTCTCTGCCCGGGTAGGCAGAGAATTGCGTATCCATAAGATCTTCAGCGGATCGTGAGAGGGGGAGAGCTTCAGTAGACCAGTTGGGTATATCCAGTAGTGGGATATTCAGAGATTCACAGAACATTGTGAGATCTTCTGGAAATCTCATGAGAGCGGATTTCCCCAAATGTGTTGCCGCAAGGCCAAACGGGAACTTCCAGCGATAAGCTATTCCCTTGGAGCGAAGCAAATCGAGCAAAGGACGTAGGTCTTTCCTACGTTGCAAAGTGAGGTGGGAAAGATCTTGAAATAATTTGATTTCTGTTCCATGATAATGCAGGTGGTGTTTGTCTCGAGCCCTGCGTAATATTTCCTCCTTGAGCCGGAAATCAACTAGGCAGCAAATTATATCTCTCGGTGGGTCGGCATCTCTACCTCTCGGGCGTAACGCCCTATGTATGCGTTCAATTTCAATTGGAGATTCAGGTGGCCTTTCCAAGAGATCATTAAAAATGGTCAGGAGCGCTTGAGTAAGTTGGGCAGATTCGATTGCCTCAGGGACACCACGCACCCTTAAATTATGCCGTCTTCCCCTGTTGTCCAGGTCCTCTATGTGGCGGTCAAGCTCTCTCAAATGTAAAGTGTGCATGTCAACCTGTTTGCTCATCTCAGAAACGGCTCGATCTTGTGCGTTAATTTTAACTTCTACTGCGTCAAGCCTGTTGGCTACTGCTTGCATATCGATATGTAGCTCGGCTATAGCTGTAGATAGAGTTCCTTTAATATCTGACGCAACCGCTTTCAAATCTCCTAAGGTGAGAGGTGAGGATTCAGGGTGACCCGTTGTGATAGCCGTTGGCTGATTCAGGCACTGTGGATGAGTTTCCGTAGGAGGCGAGTGTAATGGAGATTCACGAGAAGAGGCTTCCATGTGATCTGGAGTTTGCGACCGGAATAATTCCGGAATGCTGCGATTTGCCGGACCATTCAGACGCCGCGGGGATCGTGAGCGAGGGGTAGTAGATTTCTTATCTGATTTCCCCATGTTTCCGGTTACTCTCTGTGTTATGAATGCGTAATCCCACCTCTGTGTGACAAGGATCACGTTATTATGTAGACATTTTCAATGGGCGCCAGCCTAGACCCCCAGAATTAACGAGAAAGAAATAAGAAAGGAAGTATTTCTGAACAAATCAGGGATCACAGCATAAACCTTAGCAGATTGGATAGGGCGAGCAGAGGTCAGCAGTGATAAATCTATGTGTCTCTGGCTTCTGAAGCATATTAGGGATCCATATGAGTGCAAGGATTTCCTCTGCTTTCCCTATTAAAGCTTTGTAGGAGAGGCTGCTGTTTCGGGCCTAGTTGTCAGACAGATCCTAGTGGGAAGTGTGTAGGCCCTTACTATAGGCCAACGTTCTCTGGGCTCTTGGGGGGGTGCCCCGATGGATAAGGGAGAGGTGCCCACTTATATATGTGGGGAGTATCTTAGGACTCACAGTCCTTTTTAACGTCGGGTGTCTCACTCACCCAGCCTGTACACGTGTGTGCGGGCCGCGACAAGCCCCACCACTCCACTGCCTCAGATGAGGAGAAGCCGACACTCCCGATGTGGACGGAGGACTCCAGCCGCCACCCGCTCGTGTGAAGGAGGGAGAGAGAGAGGTATGATCTGCAACCCTCTCCTCGTGACCGCACCGCTCTCCTCGTGCACCCGGCCTCTCACCGGGCAGGCACTAGCCGGGTTGTCTCTCGGCCGCGTTCGGCCGTGACCGGCCACGCTTGAATGCCGCCGCGGATCCGGATCAGCAAGGTCCAGACCCGTTCGATGTCCTTACCGGTGGACACAGCAGGGTCTATCACGGGGACCCGATGGCTGCTATCCCGCAGATGGCAGTGGATACGGAGCAGGTCGTCAGGAGCTCTGTGTTAAGCGTCCTGTCCCGTCGCCATCTTGGACACGCCCCTGTATTTTTTAAATTGATTAATATAAAAGTAAAATATTTATTTTTTGAAAGCATTCATATTTATATTATTGCTTCACACCTGCCTAAAACTTTTACATAGTACTGTACATAAGGACAACAACATGTTGAAGTCAGACATTTATTTTATAATTTAGAAAACTTCACATATTCTGAATAAACCTTACTATTAATATAAAAAAGATTAATGTTTTCGGAATTTGTTTTGTATATTCAGATTTGTTTAGTATATCAGTTATTTACAAATTGATTTTGAAGTTCTAATTTCAGAAGGTTATACAAAACGCCTTGTAAGTGTTACAGGCGTATCCAGCGCTCAAATGATGATGGAATGTAATCTTGGTAATTGGCTTAAATAGGCGGGTCCACATTAAACTACATAATGTAACCAATGTCACTTCTTATAATGTAAGCAGAACCTGTCAGCATACAAGGTAATGCATATTTTTGATGATCGGTCCATCTGGGATGATGCTGAATGGAAGGATATAAGGACAATGGAGAGGTTATGGCACACGCACAATCACCGGCAGCTCCTCGCCAAGGATGTGAGTAATACCTCAGAAGACATGCAAAAGGAACACAACAGGGCACCAGGTCAGTGTGAATAAAAACAAGGAACTTTATTCAAAGTGCAATTAAAATGTATAAAACCTGTGATCAACTCCCAAGGTCAGAGCAGTATGCAGAGACAGGGTAGTGAAGCCAACGATCACTGCAAGGCATGGATGGAGATCCACTACAAGCTTGAGGTCAGCAGCACATCTCTGCTCTCTCCCACTGGCTGGCCGAAGTTCTTAACAGATGGCTTGAGTGACGGGTGGGCTGGCCGCAATGTGTTTCTGAGACGCCACCTTCTTTATCCAGCAGGCCAGCCCCTTGGGGAATGGGAGATATATATGCTCTCAAATTACCAACGGGAACCAATCAGAAGGGGGAAAGGGAGAGGCCGAAGGCCGGGAAAGAAAAAAGATCGCAATATTATGCAAAAATAAAAATTGAAAGGGGAAATGTTAAAAAACACAGTGCTGAGTGGAACATAGTGGGGAAACCAATGTAAGATGATCATCAAAATGTATAAGAGATATTAAAAAGCAAAATTAAAAAAGAAAACAAAATTGAAAGAGACAATGCAGCTAAATGGTGGGATCCACCTAACATATAAATTAAAACCATGGATGGCAATAAAAAATATATAATACATGATTAATAGATAAAAGGAAATGACATGGACTGTTGTGACCACAAAACCAATGGCAACCTAAAAAATTATGTTATTTATACAATTTGCAGTATAATAAAGTTACTCACACAAATAGAAGCATTGAAACTATACTGTTTAAAAGGGGTTAAATTATGGTATTGATTTCTAACTCCTCATTCAGCCCCATAGGTGACAATGTATTAAGGGTAATTATCCAGAAGGTCTCTAATACACAGCCTATGAAACCTACGAAGCCAAAGCGTTACAAGTGGAATAGATTTGAGGGCCCAAACACTCAGGCTATCCATAGATTTGTCATGCTGGGTGTGAAAATGCTGTGGGACACTGTGGTCTTCACTGCCATCTTCAATGAGCCTCCTGTGCTTCCCAAAATGTGCCCTTGCCATGTGGACCATATGGCCGAAATAAAGGAGTCCAGAGGGGCAAGAGAGCCAGTAGACCACATATTCGGTGGAGCAGGTAGAAAAAAGCTTTTGATGGTGTACCTCTTTCCCCCAGAATCCAAGAAATGTTCCTGCCAGTGTGCAACAAACTTGCACATTTTGCACCTCAGTTTCCTACACTGGTACACACCAGTGAGATAACAAAAAGTGGCCAGGGCTGAGCGAAGTACAGATTGATCAATTCTACTTTTATGTAAATGATCCTAGGTTTATCAGCCAGAACTGGGCCTAATTTATGGTCTTGGAGCAGAATACCCCAATGCCGTTTGAGTATATTCTCCATTTGCCTATGCTTGTGGTGGTACTGGGTGATAAACTTCACATCTCCATAGCTCTTGGTATATTTATGTTTGGTCTTAGAGGGTGGAGAGAGTGAATCCTGATAAGTCCTAGGCACAAAAATGTGCACAGCTATCAGATCACATTTTGCTTCCAGCTATGCCAATTTAACTAAGGGTCTCCAGGAGCTCCAGCAGATCTGGAACAATAATCCATTTGATATTGTCTATTATGGACACTGTATAGATGGAATTGTAATCACTTGGGAAGACCCTAGTTCATCCATGGTGAGATTAATATAAATTTGTAACAATAGTTATTTTGGTGTATCCTTCACCTATGTGTGCTATAATGGTCCATTGGTTTTTCTGGATTTATTATAAAATGATTGTGAATACAACATTATTGGCAAAAATCACTTAAAACCTACTGCTGGCAACTAGTATTTACATTTCACAAGTTGCAATCACCCTCAGTGGATCCAAAATGTTCCAGAAAGCCAATATTGTAGTCTTAGTCACAATAGCATGTGCAGAGAAGACTACAGTATATTTAGCAATATATTCTTTTTGACCATGCAGTTTCCACATCCACAAGCTTGCTGCGGTCTGAGATGCATGGGAGTGCCAGTCAGAATGAATGGCAACCCCATGCATCTCGTAAGAGCACCCCAATTTGGCTCTGGTTGGTTGCAAGTGTAGGAATAGGTGCAATTCCTGCACCCGCAACCAACCCACACACTATGGGAAAGTGAGAACCAGGCCTCACAGTAGACTGATGAGGTGTCAGTTTGTTCCTTGTAATCACCTTTACATGGCGTACAACTAATTGACTCCCTCATCCACCCCGAGTGCTGCCGTAACAGGGATTACAAGAGGCTGACACCAAAACCTTAGGAGCCTGAGATTGCACCCACAATCTGATAACCATGGGTGCAATGCTCTAGAAAAAAAACAATAAACGCACATTGTATTACCTGCAAAAATGTGCATTTATTATTATTTTTCAAAAGGTGAACGTATCTTTTCAGTGTTCACTGGTAGGGAAGGAGAGGGAAAATAGCTGCAGCACTGGCTGTGTATGAATGGCTGCAGCAAGGGTGACACTGTCAGTGACAGCTTGGACTGTGCAGCTGTTGTTTCTGACTGGGGCTACACACATCTAATGATTTATTAAAAAATATATATCTGCATTAATATGTGTCTTTATATGTACTGTACAATGTGCAATTGTTCCAATGGATTAAACATTAGGGGTAACATGGACAAAGCACAGGTTCACTTTAAAATGAAACACATTAACAATGTTCACAACAATAAAAAATACCTCTTCAGATATTGTCAGAAAGGCATATACAATTAAGCTCTAATTAGTAAAACATTTTTCTTTTTCAAATTAATTTTAGACGTAAAAAATAAGCAGCATTATTAATGAGTTATATTGCAATGTAATTGCATTTTTTAGATTATTGTCTCAGGTGTAAAAAAAATAATTGTTTCAGAAGAAAATGTTCCCCTGTGTATGAAGTCTCCAGGGTCCTTCTCCCTTGTTTTAACATATAAATATACTCATAAACTAACACAATTCATGTGTAATTTCTTGCTACTTGAATGGTTAAACTGTCATTGTATGTTTTTCTATCACACATCTGGATTTTACTTGGACTATGCCTGAGAATTTCCTAGTAAGTATACACGTTGTTATGCACAATTCAATAAATGGTAAAAGTGATCTATACAGTCATATATGAGAGCACAGAGCATCTTTCCATTAACTTCCCACAGATTTGCCTAATCAGAGAGTCCCTAGAAAAGAACTGGTGAAGAACACTTTCACAATACTTCCTGCAATGGAAAATGGAATTGTGAAAAACCCCCAGTCTGAAGATACATTATAAGACTGTCTTATAGTACACACCAATCAGAGGTAGTGAGTCAGTTAAAAGTTAGTGGTTTCAAACATACTTGGGACAAACATTGATCTATACACAGACAAAAAAAGTTAACAACCCCCTCCCGCCAAAAAAATTTAAAACGTATTAAAAAAAAAAAATAGTAGACTTGATGGATCACCCACCATAACCCGATGAGGTGGGCTCCACTAGACATCTGAAGTATGCTGTGGTATTTGGCAACAAGTTGTCAGTAGCAGTTGCGAGGTGGGACCTCCATGGATTGGACTTGTTTTTCCTACAAATACCAAAGATGCTTGATGGATTGAGATCTGGAGAAGGCAACACCTCACACTTGCTGTTGTGTTCCTAAAACCATTCTTGAATTCTTCAGTCTAGGCCAACGTTTTCCATTGCTCCTTAGTCCAGTTCTAATGCTTGCATACACATTGTAGGCACTTCTTCTGTGGACATGGGTCAGCATGGGCACACTGACCAGTCTGTGGCTATGCAGCCGAATATCCAACAAAGTTATTGTAGCTCACAAAATCAAAATGGAAAAATGTAAGATCTGCAAAGCCGCTTTAATGACAGTTCTCTATATTAATTTTACAGGGATTCTACTCTATAAAACAAGAATTCAATAGGACCATGGTGCAAGAATTTATTTTAATTGCATTCTCCAGTTTAAAACAGCTCCAGTTATTACTGTTCTTTCTAGTTTTGGTAGCATTCATCATCTGTCTTACAGGAAATATTGCTATCATTGTCTTAGTTAGGATTGAACCCTTGCTTCAAACCCCAATGTATTTTTTCATAAGTACATTTGCTGTTCTTGAAATTATATATGTGATTGTTACTATACCTAAGCTTCTGGATATATTGATTTCTGGAAATAAGAGGATATCTTTCAATGAATGTTTCATACAGATGTATATTTTCAGTGGCTTGGGTATGACAGAATGTTATTTGTTATTGGTCATGGTCTTTGATAGATACTTGGCTATTAACAGTCCTTTACGTTATTCTACTATTATGAGGAAGGAAATATATACTCAGTTAGCTGTGGTTCCATGGATTGTTGGTCTTTCACTTTCTTCTATGACTACTGGTTATGCAGCCCAACTGAAATTCTGTGGGCCAAATCAGATAAATCATTTCATCTGTGATGTGCAAGCACTTCAGAATTTGTCTTGCTCTGATCCCTCCATGAGCAATTTAGCCACAATAATAGCTGCTATTCTTTCGGTACTTTTTCCAGTTTTATTTATCATAACTTTCTATGTTATAATCATTAACGCCATCTCAAAAATCAAGGGCACTGAAGGCAAACAAAAAGCCTTCTCCACTTGTTCCTCTCACCTTATTGTGGCCAGTCTCTACTTTGGAACAGCTCTTGTTGTGTACACCAGACCAACTGGGAACCAAAATGACAAATTTCTTGCTCTTATATACACAGTTATTACCCCACTCTTAAATCCCTTTATTTATACTTTGAGGAACAGTGTTGTGAAGACAGCAATAACAAAATCCATCTTGAAGAAAATACATTAATCCTGTGGCCTGTAAGGCCCCATTTTACTTCATATTATGAAAAAATATACTATATATTTAAATATATTTATCATCTCCCTATAAATTTTGCATTGAACATTTTGCTACCATATAAAAACAATTGGAGTACTGTTTATGATCCTTTTTTACTTGCAGTAACATCTACGTTTTCAGGAAAAGCTTTTGGGGCATACCAACTTCTCTTTTTTTTTCTGGTTCAATACATTTTTATTGGAAGTTTACAAAATTTACATAAACTTAGTACAAAGACATAACGGAATTGCACAAAGTGCATCAGGAAGGGTCACAATGCCCCTATACCAGTACCAAAAATACACAAGACTATACCAGTCCATGAGTGCATATATTGAGATGTCGGATAAGAAAGGACAGCAGGTCAGATCTGCAGCAGCTGAAGAAAGGCACTGACAATCCTATACTGTTGGGCTATGTCAAAGCAAGACTCATCATAATAACAGAAGAGGAAAAAATGAGTACCCGTGCGGTTATCCTTCAAGGGCAACTGAACAAATGAAGAACAAAAACAGACCAGCCAAAAATAAATACAAAAAAAAGGGGAGAGGGGAAAAGACAAACATCAAAAGGAGGAAAGGCAAGAAGGAAAGATGGAAAAGAGGAAAGGGTGAAGGGGAGGAAAAAGAGTGCCTTGGAATGGAGAACCAGCTTAACGTCTCAATCCTACAACAGTGGAAAGAGAACGGAAGAATGGGGTCACAGCTGTAAAGCCCTCTGATCTGGATGATAATAATCTATCCATGGAGACCAGACTTTCAGAAATGCATCATATTTGTCTTCCAGCAAACCCATCAATTTCTCAATGACCATAAAGCTATTTAGGCAGGTCTTGACATCCTGAAAACTATGTACGGGTGATTTCCAGGAGTGAGCAATAGTTTGCTTAGTGGCAACAAAAAGAGGAAAGTAATTAATTTTACTTGCTTTTCACACACCGCCTGTATAAGTTTGTGTAGCAAGGTCTCAACTGGGTCTTTCATTAGATTGCATTAGGGGAGCATGTCAATCAAGGTATAGACCAGAATCTACAGCCTGTAAACCTCCGGGCATGCCCACCATACATGGGCCATCTTGCCCTCCTGTCCACAGTCAGAAGCAGAGAGAGGAGAGTCTGGGAAAAAATCTGGAAATACAAACCAGAGTGAGATAACAGGGCATAAGGACTTTAGAGAGGGTATATTGCACTTGAAAATTCTTACAAAGTCCAAGCAGTACTAATACACAAAGGGGGAGATTTACTAAAGGTGGTTGACTCAGAATCTGGTGCACCTGTGCATGGTAGCCAATCAGCTTCTAATCTCAGTTTACTCTGTTAAGCTTTGGCAATAAACCCTGGAAGCTGATTGGTTTCTCTGCACTAGTGCACCTGATTTTGCACTCTCCAACTTTAGTAAATAAACCCCACAGTGTTAGCAAAATGTTAAATACGACAATCTCAGAGAAAAAAAAACACACACACACAAGCATACACAGCACTGGTAATTAAACTGGGATAGCTGGTGAGATACTGAAAGGAGTGGGCTATGGAATGGAAGAGGAGGGGTTGTGACAGAGGTGAGAGCGATCAAAACATTTGAATACTGATTTACAAGGTCTGTATGTAGTACATTACCTTTTATGTCAAATAGAATTATCATTCTTAGCTCAAAGTTTTCCTGAGTATTTTTAGGTTTCCTTTCAGGAACTATAACATTCATGTCTCCCATACAGTAATCTGGTTGTCTTAAACTGTAGGAGTACAAGCATGTGCCTGAACTTCTTTGGTGCGATGCAGTACAAGCATGGATTCCACTCTAAGAACTCTTGGGTTAGGGACTAGCATCTAGGACATCTTCACGGCAATATGTTTTGAGGCACCACATCAAGCCATGGAATGTGGAGCCTAAGACCAGACTTAAATGCATGTAAGTGATGTGGGCAGAAGCAAAGACAAGGAGAGATGGAAAATACAAGACCCTCCACCACCATGGTCCTCAGTGATACCAGAAGATATCAGAAGCATGTCCCCTGCTGTTAATCACCTTCTACCATAAGAATAAATATACAAAAAACATTAGTGTTTGTCAAAATTCTGACATGGATAAATAACAATATGTAATTCTGAATGACTTTTAGCCTAAGTTCACACTATGAACCACATGTGAATTGCATTGCATTCCTGTGCAATTCAGTGTGATTGGGCTTAAGTCCAACTGCATCGCACCAAAGAAATGCAGGCACATTTTTTTGAGCCACGCTGCAACCACTTTGCATGGTCATTTAGTACCATGCAATCCAATACAGGCAAATCACACTGTAATTGAAATGTGTTTGGGGTGTCCTTAAGTTTGTATTGACACCCACAGCAGATTGCAAACACAGTGCGATTGGAATGTGGTGCAGAAAATGCGCAGGGATTACTGCATTTGCCACATCTCGTGTGTGTGAACCTAGGCTAAATGTTAAAATAAAATCTGAAACAAAATACAATAAAAACTGAAGATGTTAACAATAAAAATAATATTTAAAAGGTCAAAGAAAGAAAGATGTCATAAGACATCTTATAGAGAAAATAATATATTATATTTCTAAGGGAAAGATTAAAACCATTAAAAGACCAATAAAAAAACAATAAAAAATCTCACATGCATAGTCCTCAGTTTGTGGTAACTATAGACAGCATCTAGGACCTATGAAAATATCAGAAACAGAGAGGAAAAAGAAAGGAAAAAGTGGCCTATGATGTATAAAAATATGTATCCAGATATGGCTCCAACACCTCTGAGACAAACTGGCATCCCTTGAAACACGGTTAGTCTCTCGTAAGTCTTGGGCCTAGCACATAGACAGATGCAGGGACGATCTCATAGGACGACCCCCTGATGGTACTGGCTGCTGGAGACATTAAAGTGGTTCTAAAGGCTCAAGGTTTTTTTACCTTCTATTCTACACATGAATGTAAACACCTTGCTTCGTCCCCCAGCCCCCCTCTCCTTACTTGAGCCCCCTCCAATCCAGCGATGTTCTTGACAGTCTCTGCTGTCTGAGGACTCTTCCTCCTCATTGGCTGAGACTGTAGCTGTCAATCACAGCCAGTGAACCAATGAGGAGAGAGTGGTGGGTGAGGCTGAGCCACAGCTATATGTGTCTTATGAACGCAGAAAGCAGTGGCTCGGGGACGAGCACACAGCGGTGTCCGCAGAGTTTACGGTTTTCCTTAGGGGCACTGCTTGAGGGAAAGGAGCTAGTAGTGCTCTCAGGAGACCCAAAAAGAAGAGGATAGGGGCTGCTCTATGCAAAATCATTGCACAGAGCAGGTAAGTATAGACATGTTTGTTATTAATTTAAAAAAAATGAAGCTTTAGTGCCACTTTAGCACAGACCAAAATTATTATTGTAGGGATATTTAGGTGTGTAGACCAGACCAAAGTAAATATGAGTAAAGATTAAAAATTTTAATTCTCCATTATATTAAAAATATAAAACTCTCCCTACAGCATGAGATACCCAAATCTTTAAAAATAGCAGCTCACTCAAAATTGTTAGAAATATATCCGTTTCTTATAAAGTATATTCTTTATATGCACATGTGATCATACATCTAACGTGTAGGCGGGAGTGAGGATGGGTGGTGGGTACACAAAAGGGAAGGAATGATGCACAGGGGTCTAGTTTCAAAGGACATATATATTCAAGAATTTGGCCCAGAGCTTGGTGAATGTAAAGTTTCACTTTGAATAGAATACCTTCTCACGTTCAAGAAAGTAGAAAAAAAGCATCATTTCTTGAACACGATTGGATGATGGAAGTTAGAAGAGCTTCCCATCATTCATTAATCTCTGAGGCAAATTCCCTTGTAAAGTGAACAGCCCATTTGCCTTTAGTAAATCAGCCCCATAGCATCAATGTATTGGAAGATGATGTAAGTAAATTACAGAGAAAGCTGACAAATTGCATAAAGAGAGATTTGAATCAATTAGGAATTTGTTTTTTGATTGCTAGCTCTTGGGTATTCAAACCCTTTGCTGCCTTTGGGTTCTTATTATTGGGGGGCTTTTTTGTCTTTAATTTTATTTTTTGCTTAATTTTAGGTCAGTCGTCACCTTTAGCTATCCCATCCATAGAAAACTTTCTATTTTCTTTGCTGCAAGGCTTCCCTTAACCATTTTCTGCTTTACTGCTACAGGGAGGCAGATATGCATAGAATAACAAATATATATGTGACTATATATATGTGTGACTCTCCTTTTCTGGGCTCTCCGCACTTTCATTGGCTCCCTTAAATGTAAATCACTGGGTCCCGGCCAGCAATTCATGGCCGGAACCCAACGATCGGCAGTGCGTGTGACAGGAGAGAGATCTGTATATAAACAACACAGATCTTTCTCCTGTCAGTGGGGATGTGCTGGTGTTTATCTCTCTGCAAGGCAGGGAATAAAAAACAGCACATCCCCTAGTAAAACGGCCCACAGTACACAGTAAAAATACTCCCTGGCACACAGTTAACCCGTTGATCATCGCAGATGTTAACCACTTCCTTCCCAGTGTCATTAGTACAGGGACAGTGTTTTTTATTAGCACTGGTCACTGTATTAGAGTCACTGGAGATGTTACTGGCAGTTTACCACTGGGCATGCCTGCTATCACAGTCCTTCTATAAGATGCTGATCACCACCATTACTAGTATTTAAAAAAAAATCCAGCATCCATACCATGGTTTGGTTTACATGACAATTATAGTGTTTACAATTAACACACACGTATTGGGATTTTGTTTTTCACTAAAGACATGTAGCAGAATACATTTTGGCTTTAATTTATGAAGAATATTTTTTTTTGTTATTGGATATATTTTATAGCAAAAAGTAAAACATTTTTTTTTCTATTTAAAGCAAAAAAAATAAAAAACCCAGAGGTGATCAAATACCACTAAAAGAATGCTCTATTTGCATGAGAAAAAAATTATAAATGTCCTTTGTGTACAGTGTTGCATGACATGCCAGTTAAAGCAGCACAGTGCCGTATAGCAAAAAATGGCCTGGTCATGAAGGGGGTAAATAGTTTCAAAATAGTTGGTATTAATTTTTAAAGCCAGCAAAGAACTTTTAGGTAAAAAGGATCACCACCTCCCCTGCCCTGAGGTCCAGGACTAGAGTAAATGGCTGTAACATTGCAAGTAGGAGGTGATCGGGAATACATCAGCTCCATGATCCCCCCCCACAACTAATGAACCAGGAACATGTATTTTGTCACTTCCACAGCTGTCATTTCCCGGCTACTATAGCTGACAGCAATAAAAAAAATTAAAAACAATTTTTATTTCTAAGACAGAGTTTGTTATAATTTATCATTTCTATTTTAATAGAAATTAAACAGTACCACTAATAATAGATTTATTTCTTCCAACATTTTAAACTCTTGTCTCAGGAGTATAAAAAATTGTTTTAGAAAAGTCTGGCTCCTTGTGTATAAAGCCTTTAGGGACCTCCTTGCTTTGTTTTTAGAGATATAAATATATATTCATGCGCTGACACATTTGATTCAGGCGTAATTTCTCAAGACACTGTTCATGCGATTATTATTAAATGTATTAATTTTCATTGAATACTCTTCTGTTGCTCCTCTACTTTCTACTACAGACTATGGCTGAGAAATTGCATGTAAGTATATACTATTGTACATTAAATAATGATAGATGCCTTTGGTGGTAAATCATATGTGATGATATAGGGTGTGCTTCAGATCTCCCTTTCTACTTCCCATTGGTTGTCTTCTGCAACAGGGGAGCCCTAGGAAAGAAATGGAGAGCACATTTACAATTCTTCCTGTGATGAAGCTCTATGACTACTAAACACTTGAAGGACTTTTCCACACAGGCAGCCAGGGGAGCTGTACAAACAAGTGGCTGAGCTCCGGTTTTGCCACTCACCCAAATTATAATATTACAGCCTGACAGGGTTGTACACATGCCACAGCCTTGATGTTATGCTTTGTGATCACATAAATTTTAACCCAGGCTACACTGCTCTCTGAAAAGTGATCCAGTTAAGTATTACCACCAGTGTGAAAGAGCCCTTAAATAGTGGGGCTTCCATAAACATACATAAATCTATATGTTTATGATATTAAATATTCAATCTAAAATCACACAAGTCATATAGAACTCATATAGAAGGCATCAATCAAGATATTCCCACTAAACTACACCACTATATGATATTAACTGTTTGATCACAGTATGTCATCAGCTATTTATAGGATTCCCTTTGTCCAAGGGTCTATGTGTTTCACAGCTTAGAGCTGCTTTCCCAGGGCCTAGGGAATACTGAATATAATTAAGCTTTATATATGAAACTATGTTGATTATTAAATCACAAAAATGTTCAATAAATTGTAATCTGTAATAAATCGTAAATGTACAGTAGAAACATGTTATATATTATATAGAGTGCTATTTTCACATGTCTAAAGTTAACACACTATCCATCTCAATCAGGTTACTTACAATCCAATAAACGTCATAACAGACTACACTCCAGGTGTTCATGTATTTGTTATACTGTCAAATCTATATGGCACGTCAGCCTCTACTGCCCCTATCTGGAAAATGATACAGAAATGAAGGACCAACAGATTAGAGCAGATTTTCTCAACTAAGGGTCCATGGAATCCTAAGGTTCCTCCAGAGGTTGCTAGGGGTTCCTTGAGCAATTAGCAATTTCTTCCTCTTAGATAAGTTTCCACTTACATCCACTTGATCTCTTTAGCTATATTTAAGAGGGTAATTCTTTCCAATGACCACAAATGTAAGGAGCATTCTTCCCACTGACCATCACACCAACGTAGCATGAGTTGTAGATATAGTAAGTTTTAGCAGGCCTTCTCTGAGACCAGAACATTACTTCAAAAGGTTCCTCCATGTTGAAAATGCCTGGGTCAGAAAAGTTGCTCTATAGAAAGCTATTGAAGGAGGAGAAAATCAGGCTGTAGCGTGAGTAATTACTATTATTATTGGTATTAACAGCAAAAATGGCTGTGCATGCAGCCTGTATACCATGAGTTATCCAGAGAATGTATTCCTCTGCCTTCTAGTCCCATCTCCCTCAAATACTGCCACTGCCCCTGCACTAAAGATGTAATTTCAGGTATACAGGAGGAAGAAGATCCCTGCTGCACTTCAAGCTGGAGCACATGACATCATACAGTACACTAACAGGCCACTTTATTAGGTACACCTGTTCAATTGCTTGGTTATTATTATTATACAGGATTTATATAGCACAAACAGTTATTTTATTTATTTATTTCAGGTACTTATATAGCGCCGTCAATTTACGCAGCGCTTTACATACATATATTGTACATTCACATCAGTCCTTAACCCTCAATGGGCATGCAATCTAAAGTCCCTAACTCACATTCATATTAATACATACTAGGACCAATTTTAGACAGGAGCCAATTAACCTACCAACATGGCTTTGGCGTTTGGTCAGCGTTTTACAATATAAAGAGAGACAATACAGCAATGATACAGTTCAATACAAGAGGGTAAGGAGAGCCCTGCTTCTTCCAGTTTACAATCTAAGAGGGAGGGGCTGGTGGTACAAAAGGTAATAACTGTGGGGGTTGAACTGATAGGAGGAATAGAAGATTCCGTTATAAGCTGAAGGCAGGATAGGCTTCCCTGAAGAGATAGGTTTTCAGAGATCGCCTAAAAGTGGGCAGAGTAGGCATTAGTTGGATAAATTGGGGTAGAGAGTTCCAGAGGATGGGGGAGGCTCTGGAGAAGTCCTGGAGATGAGCATGGGAGGAGGAGACAAGGGAGCTAGAGAGCAGGAGGTTGTGGGAGGAGCAGAGAAGGCGGTTTGAGTGGTATTTGGAGACAAGATTGGTGAGGTAATTTGGGGCACAGTTGTAAATGGCTTTATATGTTCTTGTTAATGTTTTGAATTTTATTCATTGGGCAATGGGAAGCCAGTGGAGGGATTGGCAGAGAGGAATGGCAGATATGGAACAGTTAGTAAGGTACAGTCAGGTCCATAAATATTGGGACATCGACACAATTCTAACATTTTTGTCTCTATACACCACCACAATGGATTTGAAATGAAACGAACAAGATGGGCTTTAACTGCAGACTGTCAGCTTTAATTTGAGGGTATTTACATCCAAATCAGGTGAACGGTGTAGGAATTACAACAGTTTGCATATGTGCCTCCCACTTGTTAAGGGACCAAAAGTAACGGGACAGAATAATAATCATAAATCAAACTTTCACTTTTTAATACTTGGTTGCAAATCCGTTGCAGTCAATTACAGCCTGAAGTCTGGAACGCATAGACATCACCAGACGCTGGGTTTCATCCCTGGTGATGCTCTGCCAGGCTTCTACTGCAACTGTCTTCAGTTCCTGCTTGTTCTTGGGGCATTTTCCCTTCAGTTTTGTCTTCAGCAAATGAAATGCATGCTCAATCGGATTCAGGTCAGGTGATTGACGTGGCCATTGCATAACATTCCACTTCTTTCCCTTAAAAAACTCTTTGGTTGCTTTTGCAGTCTGCTTTGGGTCATTGTCCATCTGCACTGTGAAGCGGCGTCCAATGAGTTCTGAAGCATTTGGCTGAATATGAGCAGATAACATTCCCGAAACACTTCAGAATTCATCCGGCTGCTTTTGTCAGCAGTCACATCATCAATAAATACAAGTGAACCAGTTCCACTGGCAGCCATACATGCCCACGCCATGACACTACCACCACCATGCTTCACTGATGAGGTGGTATGCTTAGGATCATGAGCAGTTCCTTTCCTTCTCCATACTCTTCTCTTCCCATCACTCTGGTACAAGTTGATGTTGGTCTCATCTGTCCATAGGATGTTGTTCCAGAACTGTGAAGGCTTTTTTAGATGTCATTTGGCAAACTCTAATCTGGCCTTCCTGTTTTTGAGGCTCACCAATGGTTTCCATCTTGTGGTGAACCCTCTGTATTCACTCTGGTGAAGTCTTCTCTTGATTGTTGACTTTGACACACATACACCTACCTCCTGGAGAGTGTTCTTGATCTGGCCAACTGTTGTGAAGGGTGTTTTCTTCACCAGGGAAAGAATTCTTCGGTCATCCACCACAGTTTTTTTCCGTGGTCTTCCGGGTCTTTTGGTGTTGCTGAGCTCACCGGTGCGTTCCTTCTTTTTAAGAATGTTCCAAACAGTTGTTTTGGCCACGCCTAATGTTTTTGCTATCTCTCTGATGGGTTTGTTTTGTTTTTTCAGCCTAATGATGGCTTGCTTCACTGATAGTGACAGCAATTTGGATCTCATCTTGAGAGTTGACAGCAACAGATTCCAAATGCAAATAGCACACTTGAAATGAACTCTGGACCTTTTATCTGCTCATTGTAATTGGGATAATGAGGGAATAACACACACCTGGCCATGGAACAGCTGAGAAGCCAATTGTCCCATTACTTTTGGTCCCTTAACAAGTGTGAGGCACATATGCAAACTGTTGTAATTCCTACACCGTTCACCTGATTTGGATGTAAATATCCTCAAATTAAAGCTGACAGTCTGCAGTTAAAGCACATCTTGTTCGTTTCATTTCAAATCCATTGTGGTGGTGTATAGAGCCAAAAATGTTAGAATTGTGTCGACGTCCCATTATTTATGGACCTAACTGTAGATGAGTCTGGCAGCAGCATTCATGATAGACTGAAGAGGAGACAGCCTGCAATTAGGTAGGCCCCTTGTATTAGGAGGAGGGAGATACAATATTCAAGATGAGAGATAAAAAGGGAATGAATAAGTTGCTTAGTGGTTTCAGGAGGTTAAAAACGGGCGTATCTTGGAGATGTTGCGGAGGTGAAGTCTACAAGATTTTGGCAGTGATTTGGATTTGGGGTTGAAAGGACAGATGGGAGTCTAGGATTACACCTAGTTCCCTGTCATGAGGTGAGGGACTGATGGTTGTATTATTGATCTTGATGGAGAAGTCAGTGGAGGAGGCATGGGCTGGAGGGAATAGTATGAGATCCATTTTGGAAATATTTCGTTTGAGGAAGTGGCGTGACATCTATGCTATGTCACCTTAGTAGGTTAGTAATGAGAGAGGAGACTGAAGGGGTGAGGTGAGGAGTAGAAAGATAGATTTGTATGTCATCAGCATAGAGATGGTACTTAAAGCCATGGGAGTTTATCAAGTGACCAAGGGAGGAGGTGTAGATGGAGAAGAGAAGGGGTCCAAGGACAGAATCTTGAGGGACCCCTACAGAGAGAGGAAGTGAAGAGGAGGAGACAGAGTTATAGGTTACGCTGAAAGAGTTGCGATAGGTAGGAGGAGAACCAGGAGAGAGCAGAGTCTCAGAGACCAAGAGAGTGGAGTTTTTAGCGGAGGAGGGGATGGTCAACAGTATGAAAAGCTGCAGAGAGGTCAAGTAGTAAGAGTGTAGACTAGTGACCATTGGTTTTAGTAGTTAGTAAATCATTAGTGAGTTTTAGTAGGGCAGTTTCAGTGGAGTGTAATGAGCGAAATCCAAATAAGCTCAGGCAATTGTAGAGTAAGTGTTCTAAGAGTTTCTAGCTAAACAGGAGCATGGAGATGGGTCTTAGGTTGTTCAGGTTGGTGGGGTCCAGCTTGGTAACACAAATTGCTAATCAGCCAATCACATGGTAGCAACGCCATACATTTAGGTATGTAGACGTGGAGAAGACAACTTGCTGAAGTTCAAAGAGAGCATTAGAATGAGTATTTAAAAAACTGATGATCTACTGGGATTTTCACACACAACCATCTCTAGAGTTTACAGAGAAAGGTCCGAAAAAGAGAAAATATCCAGTGAGCAGCAGCTGTATGGATGGAAATGCCTTGTTGATGTCAGAGGTCAGTGGAGAATGGGTAGACTGGTTCGAGGTGATAGAAAGGCAAAAGTAACTCATGTCAATATGGACCAAAATCTCTGTGGAATGTATCCAACACCTTGTTTAATCTATGCCATGAAGAATTAAGGCAGTTGAAGGCAAAAGGGGGCCCAACCCAGTACTAGCAAGGTATACATAATGGTGAGTGTATGTGTCAATGACAAAAGGAGCTTCTTGCCAACAGGGAGCTTCCAGAGATGGGCAGCACATCACAGCCAATTCAGCACTATCGGGGGGCAGGATCAGACACCATCTTGTAGTATACTTATGGTATGCATATCCAGAAATGTGATATATAGTCAATCCAAATATATAATACATACAGTATAGCCAATCAAAAATTACAAAAGCTGTATAGTAAGCATATTCTGGGAGCTCAGAATCTAGCTTATACTTCAAAGCTCCATCCACATCATTACATAGAGGGAACGAGCATTCCCTCTAAGTAATTTTGACATTGTGATTTTCACGTTTCTGCACGTTGCATAGGGCAGCCCATTCATTTAAATGGGCTGCACTACGTGTGTTTGTCATCCGAAATTAAGCTCCTGCTACTTTTTGGGCAACAAGCTTCACGTGATTCGTGAAGGCACGATCTGCTGTGATTGCCATTAAAGGATAAGGCACCCAAATGTGCACAGTGCTTTGTGCTGATATTTACATGCAATTTGAAATTGCAGAATCGCAGATATCTCAAATCGCAAGATGTGAATGGGGCCTTAGGCAGAATTAGCAATGTGAAAAATCAGTAACAGCATATTTCTATCCACATAACTACATCATCTTCTTATTACACTGTAATTAAAATATTTAACTCATGGGTTGAGTAGTAAGAAGTATTAAGAAACAACGTCAAATGTGATTTGTCAAATAACTCCAGTGGTATACATAGTGGCTCGAAGGTTATATATCCACATTTTAGAATTTTTTATCCCTATAAAAGTTTAGGCTTTATCTAATAGTCATGTTGAATAGCAAAGTGTCTTTCTGGGTGTTGGTAATATAGTAAAGGTGGTGGGGTAAGTGAGAAGTTGGCTTTTCATGATCAATGTTTGGCTTTGACTTGTCAAAAACAAAAGCAAGGTTTTTATTTACTTTTCAAATCCTTTTATGGACAGTTCTCCATATTTCATTTACAGGGATTCTTCTCTATAAAACCAGACCTCAATAAGACCATGGTACAAGAATTTATTTTAGTTGCATTCTCCAGCTTAAAACAGATGCAGTTATTGCTGTTCCTCTTTGTTTTAATAGCATACATCATCTGTGTTACAGGAAATATCTCCATTGTCATCTTAGTCAAGACTGAACCCTTGCTTCAAACTGCAATGTATTACTTTATAAGTACGTTTGCGGTTCTTGAAATTACATTTGTGACAGTTATTATACCAAAGCTTCTTGAGAATTTGATTTCAGAAAATAAGAAAATATCTGTCCATAAATGCTTCACACAGCTGTTTATGTTTCATGGTTTGGGAGTAACAGAATGCTATTTGCTATTGGTCATGGCCTTTGATAGAGACTTAGCTATTAATAATCCTTTACACTATTCTGCTATTATGAGAAAGAAAGTGTATATTCAGTTAGCTGTGGCACCATGGATTGGTGGACTTGCAGTTTCCTCCCTAACTACTGGTTACACAGCCCAATTGGAATTTTGTGGGCCAAATCAGATTAATCATTTCCTTTGTGATGTGGCTCCACTTCAGAATTTGTCATGCTCTGATCCTTACATAAGCAAAATAACAACAATACTGGCAGCTATTCTTGCAGTTATTTTCCCAGTGACCATCATTATAGCCTTCTACATTCACATTATTAACACCATAACAAAAATCAAGGGTGCTGAGGGCAAACAAAAAGCCTTCTCTACCTGTTCCTCTCACCTTATTTTGACTAGTCTCTTCTTTGGTGCAGTTCTTGTTGTGTATATTAGACCTACTGGGAGTGACAATGACAAATTTCTTGCTCTTGTATACACGGTTCTCACTCCACTCTTAAACCCTTTCATATATTGTTTGAGAAATAGTGATATGAAGTCAGCAGTAAAAAAAACAATACTGAAAAAAAAAGATTTATTCTATGAGCCATAGGTCACACTCATAAGTCATTTGATGAGAAAAAGAAACACACGGCTAGGGAGATATACTGTACAGCTGCACCAACAAATGAATGGCTGAACGTAAGAGTGCAAACTTAAAAGATCAGGACTCAACAGTGTTTCTACATCTTAATAAATATGAACATTCCTTTAAAAACAGAGAGGCGCACATGATGGACAAAAAGCAGAACTATTTTGCAAAAGCCATTAAGGTGACCACTAATGTCAAACTAGAATGACTAAGCAAGGTTGGGACACTCGGCAACATCTGTCAAGTGCATATTACATAAAGTCATGTTAACTTCATGGTCCCAGTTATCTGACAACAGTTCATATCTTCAGCCATGTTATGTTACACAGTGATGATTTAAATATTAGAGCAAGGTGGCTTCACAAACTGGGGCACCTGTTTCAATGATAGCTGTCTACTGCACCCAACTACTCCCCTTTAACTGTAGAGGCAGTGACCAGGGGTGTACACATGGCATGGCCGCAATACCTTGTTTTGTAGCTGTGGCTTAAACTATACTTCTTATTACTTTTGGCAGGGTAGCGCCCGGCGAACTCTACTCATTCAAGTGAATATGGCCTCTCTGCAACTGCCCTGCAACTGTGTGCAGTGCCATGTTGCAGAAAGTGGCCATCATGAAATAGAAAATACCACATGATTAATTAAATAATTTAATGTACGCCCATGGTATGACTATGGCAGGTCTCTACTGTAATTCATTAATCCTATGTTACATCTACAATGTTGTTTATTAACTCATATACACACCTCTGAATGTATAGTATAAAAGAAATAAGAGACTTTCTTGATAAAACCAGTTCAGAATTTTGTGAGCTTCATATCTGTATAAACAAATAATCTCATTTCTGAAAGAGCATCACCAAAACCAGTTTCCTTAACATGAGTAAATTCTGATGGTCACCAAGAAGCAATAAAACTCTTGTGGTTGCATCTTTTCTGGGTTTGTAAAGATATGGTTAAATTGTATGTATACCCTAGGTTTGTGGTTAATAAAAAGGTTCAGTTGAACTTTGACACTGGTGCAGCCACTCTATTACATATGCCAAAGCTCTTTTACTCAAACATGATGTTGTAATTGCTGTAGCCCAAGCAAAATGCATTTGAGGTACATACTTACCTACACCCCACAGCAGCATAGGTCAGTGCAGCCTTGTGTCTAGTCAACTTTTCCTCTAGGAGATAACCAACTCTAAATGGTGATTTACATTATTTGTATTAAAGGACTTGCCAAAAACTGTGTCTGTGTGCTTCTCTTCACTTCACTTTTTTGATGCTGAGCATGTACCACTTACTCATTCACATGGGGGTTGGTACCTGGGTGTCCCTTTATTGTTAAAGGGGGCTTCCAGATTCTGATAACCTCCTGACAGCAGAGCCCCACAATCTCCAGATAAAGGTTATGGGTGAAGAGGCTCTTGTCTTTTTTAACCTGAGGACAAGGTGTTTTTCTGCGGCGTATCCCCATATTGAGGGTGTGTGGTCTAGTATGGTTCATGAAATTGGGAACACACCCATCCTCACCTTTCCTGTCCTGCTAGGCTGCATAATCATGTAAGAGTCTAATGTGGATTTTTGAGGGGGACCACATGCTTTTTTTTCTTCATTTTTTTGCTTGGGGTTCCTTAAAATCCATACCACACCCAAAGGGACCTATATAGAATTTGAGGGACATCTTGTTTTTCTTTGTCTTTTTCTACATGGTGTCCCCCTACAACTTCATACCATACCAGATCTGATAGGCCTGGTATGAATTGGGGGGGGAGAGGGGGGAACTTCACACTTTTTTTTTTAACTATCTCTATCTCCTTTGCCCCATGGGGGGGGATTCCTGGCCATGTAAGTGAAGAGGCCAGTAACATCTCTGGTTAAGGACTTGGCAGTGCCTGCACCCAGTGGCATCATTAACAATCACTGAAAGCAGGAATCTTTAATGTACAGTTTACTCACAGTAGTAATACAGCTATCATATATGTTGGCTCCAGCCAAACGGGTATATATTCAGACCAAGCCTTAAGCTCATCCCCATTGGTAATTAGCTGCTGAAAAACTTCCAGCATTCTGGACAATATTTGCTGACAAGTTGTTAGAAAATTTAAGTTTTCCATGGAATTCACTGTTTGTTTGAAATCCGCATCTTACATGGCGGTGTTCAGCTCTATTTTACATAGTATATCAGTACTTTACATGTAAGAGTCATACCTAGCAACAGTCAGGCAATAAAACATTGGACTTACAGAAAGTCAAGCCTTCTGCTATGTGCATTCCTTTTAATATTGTACATTTTTATTAAAAGGCCAAAGCCCATTTTTTCAGAACATAGTTACAAGAAGGCTTTAGGTGTAAACGTTACAATGAAAGAGAACCACAATCAGTATAAAAGAAAACAAAAACAGAAGAAATGTGAACATAATTAGACAGCAGGGTAAACTGCACAATACAAAAGCACAAAACGACATAGGCCTGCACATCGTTGGATTACATCATTTGTCAGAGTCTCGGGACATAAAGAGGTGTCTAGACTATAGAATAGGGGGGAAGAGGGAGAGAGGAAGGGAGTCTACTAAAAGGGAGAATGATCCCATAGTTCCCAAATAGAGTGGAAGTGACCTGAGTATTCACCCACTAGAGCTGTAAGATGTTCCATTTCTCTGATTTCAGAGTTTGCTTTTAAGAGATTTTTTTTTTAATTCTTTTATTTAAAATTTTCAAGTAAAAACATAAATTCCATAGTACATATCCAAAAAAAAACAAATCTTCACATCAGATACAAAACAAAACTTATAATACAAACATTTCCATATCCCCGCCCACAATCCCTCCCCTTTTTATTATATACAAGAAAAAAACAAACATAATCAAAAAAACCCATCACCATATATCACGTTATCACATCCCATCCCCCTCCCTCCCACCTCCCTCTCCCTTATATGTAATACAACATAATCATATACCAAAACCCATAAATACTACAAAAAGCAAAATTTACATAATCCATCCCATACCATCCTCCCCCTTATTACATATGCAAAAAAAACACAACTCATCAAAACAAACACACTCCCACCACCATTATTCTACACAATTTCCCTCCCCCTCAAAACAGAAAAACAAATGTAATTATATAAGAAAATAACAAACTGTACAATAATTTTTCAGAAAAGCATCTTATATACACCAGTTTTTCCACTCATGAGGTTTCCAGATGACTTTTGCTTCTGTTTCTCCTTGTTTTTTGAAATCGTAGTATGCGTAACTGTATATCCTTCCACGGACCATGGCCACACAATCTTTCACGTCCACTCTTTCTTGCCTGAAAATCAAAATATTTTGCACATCCCACAAACATTCTTTTACACAATTCACAATTATCCATAGCACTCTTTCCTCCTCCCTCCCTACATTATTCAAACCATACAAAACTGTTTCATACGTCATTCTAACAATCCCAGTCAATCCTTTCACCATTTTTTCCATTCTCTTCCATACCTTTCTTGCAAAACTACATTCCCAGAACACATGCACCACTCTTTCAATCCTACCACACCCCTCTCTCGGAAACACTTCACTGTCAACCAATCTCCTTCTTCTCTGAAACTCTCTCGTAGGCAAACATCCATGCACACTCATCCATGCAATATCTTTCTGTTTATTATCCAACCATTTACATGTTACCTTCTTCCATACCTTTTCACTTTGCATTACATTCAATCCACTGATCCCTTCCAATTCTTCCCTTTCATCCAACACTTTCATCACTTTTTTACTTTCACTTCACTTTTCACATTAAAACATACTGGCTTCCTCAAATCTACTTCATACAACTTACATCTCCGCAACACTCCCCCCCCCAGCATACCTTACCATACATCCTGTCAAATTTTCTTTCCCACTCAACCTTACGCACATACTTACATACTTTATTACCAGAAACCTCTCAATATTCATCATTCCTTTTCCACCATTCGCCACATTCTTCATCACTTTCACTCTCCGCAATTTCTCCATCTTAGACGACCAAAAAAACACATAGCACATTCTTATCACTTGCTTCAACACTCTATCCGGGGCTGGAAACACATAATACAAAAACAGTAACATAGGCATCACAACCGATCGCACAATTAACACTTTTCCTTCTAACGTTAAAGTCCTGATAAACCAAAAAATGATTTTTTTTTCTTCATTCTTACCAACACCTCTTGCATACAAATCTTTATCAAACTTAACACCCAAAACCCTTACTCCCCCTTCACATAACTTCCATTCACATTGTTCACGCTCCCTCCATTCACCAAACAATTTACACTCACTTTTCTCAATATTCACACTGAACCCACTTGCCATACAAAAAATTCCTATCAACAATTTCACTCTCTTCAAACTTGCCATATTTCTACACACCACTGTCACATCATCCATATATCCAATCACCTTCAAACTCTTCCCACCACTTCCAGGCACCTCCACCCCTTTCAAACACTTATCCTTTACCAACATCCTTATTAACAGCTCTATCACACAGACAAACAGCACGGGCGACAATGGGCAGCCCTGCCTCACACCAGATCCAATACATATCTCTTTTTAAGCATCCATTCACCAACACCTTACTCACCATCCCTTTATATAACGACTTCACCCATCCTATCAATTTCTCAGACATCCCCAATTTCTCAGACATCCCCATTTTCTCCAAAACCTTAAACATAAAATCATGCGAAACTCTATCATACGCCTTTTCAAAATCTATTGCTAACACAGCAACCTCTTGCTTTCTCTCCTTACATAACCATAATATGTCTCTCAAACTTACCAAACTCTCACCAATCGATCTTTCTGGCACCGCACACACCTGTTCCTCTCCAACCAATCTCTCCACAACCGTACGTATCCTATTTGCCAACATTTTTGCCACAATTTTATAATCAACATTCAATAACGAATCAACATTCAATAACGATATCGGTCTCCAATTTTTCAAATTTTTTTTTTCCCATTTCTTATACAATACAATCACACTTTCTGCCATCGATCCCGCCATTCTTCCTTCCACCAATACTCTCTCAACCACCTCATATACGCACTCTCCAATCACATTCCAAAACATACAATAAAATTCAACAGGCAACCCATCACTCCCAGGCGTCTTCCCTTTCTTCATACCTTTCATGCACTCTTCCACCTCCTCTTTTCTCACATCTTCAACTAACCATTCCTTATCTTCCATCTCCAAACATCCCTTCACCTCATTCAGTACTTCACTTTCAATTCTTTTATCCCTCTTCTTCTCAGTAAACAAATTCTTATAAAACTTTTAAACCTCTCCACTCATCTTCTCATTCTCTCTCACCTCACACCCATTCTCATCCAACACTCCAGACATCTCCACTTTCCCACCATACACTTTTTTTAAAGAAAAAACTTGTGCACTTCTCATCCTTTTCTTTCAACACCATTCTTGCTTGTGCAACAATTTCTCTTCCTCTCCGTTCCAAAAACATCCTCAATTTCTCCCTTGCTTCCACCAATTCAGTCCCTACATTCTCTCCCCATTCTCTCAATTCTTCCAAATACCGCAATCTTTTCTGCCACCATTCATACGTTTCTCATTCTTTCTTTGCTTTCTCACACCCTTTTTTAATGAAAAATACTTTCGTCCTCACCTTCACCCATTCCCACCACTCAATCACATTCTTAAAATCATTCCTCCTTTTTTTCAGTTTTTCAAACAACACCACATATTCATTCTGAATCCTTTCATCCTCCAGTAACTCTATATTCAACTTCCATACTCCCTTCCCATACATTACCTCTGATTTCATACTTACAACACAATCAATCCGGCCATGGTCCGTGAAGGCCTCCCTCTGAATCGCATAGGATCCCACTCCTAGATTTTTGGACAAGAAGCAAAAGTCAATCCTGTATTGCAGGTTACCCCTATCAGAAAAATATGTACACCCCCCTCCCTCCCCTACATCCCTCAATCCAAATATTCTTAGAATATCCCCCAAATCCTTCCCTGATTTATCTAAACCACCACCATCTCCACACCTATCTCCCGCATGTAATATACAATTAAAATCCCCCAAAATTATAGTAGGGTCCCTCCCTCCCAAAAAAAGCTTCATCTTACAAAATAAATCCACCCTCCCTTTCCTATTAGTGGGTGCATACACACAATAAATCTTAAACATAACACCCCCATACTCACAAAAAACTAATTAACACCTTCCCACCTCCACCCTCCTTAAAATTTTTATTTTTGAATTTTTAAAAAGGATCCCTACACCACTAGATTTTTTCCCATCCAAGGACCATATAGCTTCCCTATAGTTCCATTTTGCAACCGACGGCTCCTCTTTCATGTTGCAGTCCTGTAAGCAAAGGATATCCGTATGATACTTGGCAAATATCTGAAATATTGCCGCTCTCCTATGTATCGATCCTATGCTTCTCACGTTCAAAGAGGATAGCCGTAGTTGCATGTAGTTCCATCTATTGCATCTATGTGCAATAGATGGAAAGGATCACACTTCTTGTCATCTCTTGCTTGCTTTACCTCTCGCTTTTGCGCTTCGTGTCCTGGGCCCCTCTTCCGACCTAACACCGGACATGTCTGGTTTCTCGGCCTCTGTTTTTTTGACCTTCTCCTTAGGCTCCGCCTTCCCATACCCCATTACCTCCTGCAGACAGGCTACCTGCCCAGTGCCCACATAGGCCTGCGATGAGTCAGATTCAATCGCCATCTCTGACACCCCTGAGGCCGGGCTATCCGGAAAGACACCGATCTCCTGTGAAGGAGCAACAGGCCCCGCGGCCTCCATTTTTCTTTTTAAGGAGAGTTGCCCCACCTCCATCTTGGCAACCTCCTTATCTGCCTCCTCATCCGTCTCCTCCTCATCCTCCAATACTTCCCCCTCCGTCATCAAGCTTTCAGGGACATTCTCCTCTATCCCAGGAGAAGCCCCCTCTAAACCTCCGGCCTCCACAGGGGGGGACCTGGCTCACCCTTTGTAGGTAAGAAAACCTCAGTTCACCCCACCTCTTCCTCAGGCAGACTTTTGGTCCCCTCTACGGTGGTTTGGTTACGTCCAGGGGTCGCCCCCTTTGCCACATCCGCATAGGACAGTGTCCCAGGCTCAATTCTTTCGCCCTCTGCCTCAACCACCTCTGATGTGGTATTTGGCACCTTGGGACACTGCCTTGCCAAATGATTGCCACTGCCACATATGTGGCATTTCCTCCTCTCCTTACAGTCAGATGTCCTGTGCCCCTGTTTAAAACAGTTGCGGCACACCAGCCCGGCCTCGCACTGGTCCTTCGTATGGCCGAAGGCAAAACACTGCCTGCAGAAGCGGGGTTGCCCTGGATACCACAAGTATCCCCTATTACTGCCTATAGAGAAGGTCTGCAGGGGGTGGTACACGCCACCTGCACCCCCCACATCCGGCTTAAAGATCACCCAGAATTTCTGATGGCCATTAAATGTGCCCAGCACAGTGGTCTGTTTAACGCTCGCCGATACAGACACACAGTAGCGCATGAGGAAGGCCCGGATCTTCTCATCCCTCACGAAGGGATTAAACATGTGCACTGTCACTGGCACCCGTACCTTCATTTCACTGCTCATAAATGTGATACCTTCAAGTAGGTCCTCGCCTTCCTTCTCGCCCTTCCGTAGCAACACTGTCTGCAGGTCCTCCCTTTTCCAGAAAGTAACATCATACAAACCAGAACTGGGGAAACACTGCACGCAAAAAATAGATTCTCTCGCCATCCCAAGACAGTCTTCAATCAACTCCTTCTGAATGAAGTACAATCCGACATTCTGTCTTCTAGGCTCGGTCACAACCAGCCTCAAGGTGTTTGGTGCATCTGGAGCACCTGTCGCCATACCGCAGTCCGCCTTCCGCCAACCCACCACCAGCCTGCCTAGGCAGACTGGTAGGGGCGATCACAACTCGTTGCCTGGGGACTAAGCCTTAGGCCAATAGCAGCAAGGGGGGGCCCTCCGAAAAGGGATGCTCCCCCCAAGGCCGAACCTCGGGTGCCCCAGGCACCTTCTGGCTGAAAATCAAGGAGTCGAAACTACACTTGATCTTAGCCAAAAGGCCGAGATAGTTCCCAAATAGAGTGGAAGTGACCTGAGTATTCACCCACTAGAGCTGTAAGATGTTCCATTTCTCTGATTTCAGAGTTTGCTTTTAAGAGATGATTCAGCGTGGGAACATCAACTGATTTTCAAAATCGTAGAATCACCCATCTAGCAGCTGTGAGAATATGTATTCCCAACCTCTTAGACTGCTTAGAGATACCCCTAAAGGGTAGCCCCAAAAGATAGTGTAGCGGGTTTAAGAGTAGGGTAACATTGAGCATTTGCTCTAAGACCATTTTAACCACAGCCCAATAACCCGCAATCTGTGGACAAAACCAGAAGATGTGTGCCAAGGTGCCTACTCCCCCCATGCACCTCCAGCACTTGTCAGACAGATTAGGGTTGATCGCATGAAGCACTACAGGGGTCTTGTACCAATGCATCAATATTTTATATAAATTTTCTTTATACACAATGAGAAATCTTAGCAACAGATTCCCAAATCACCTGCCAACATTTCAAAGAGATTGAACATTGGAGTTCATCTTCCCATCTCTTCATATAATGGTGAAGATTATCAATAAAAAAACCTTTATTGAAAAGTAGTTTATATAAAGAGGTGATAAGATGGTGTTGGGAAGGACCTTTAACAGCTATCCTCTCGAAATCTGTGGGGTCATCTAGTGTTAAAGAGGAATTCAAATAATTAAAGAAATGACAGAACTGTAAATAGGTATATTTGGCTGATACAGGTATTGTCAATTTCCATGCCCTAATCTCCTCAAATGACCGAATCCTGTGTGAGACCGGATTGATCAGATGACAGAGTTGAAATATCCCATCTGTGGGTAAGACAGACTATCTGGGAGCTCAGGATTATACAAAACATTTAACAATGGAGAGCACAAGGACAATAACTATTGAGATTTCACACAGGTTGACCACATTTTGAGGGTAAATGTCAGATTCAAGCAAAGGGAGGGGAGAGGACAGGGATAATAAATAATGAAAAGGGCATAACAATGAACATGTGTGGATCGGATAAATACAGCCTAATTCAATCTCTGCCCATCTGTTCTGAGGTTTTTAGGGTGAACCATGATAGCGTTTGTCTCAAATGAGTAGCTAAATAGTATTTGGTAATATCTGGAATCCCTAAGCCTCCATTATTTTTAGATTGCAAAAGAACCGTTCTCGCTATTCGGGGCTTTTTGGCATGCCAAATAAATCTAAGAAATGTTTGTTGTAGAGTTTGCAGTTGAGCTTGTGGAATTGCGATTGGTAGAGTCTCAAAAAGGTAAAGTAGCTTTGGGAAAATTTACATCTTTAATACATTTACACTACCCAAGATGTCAGGATGTGCTCTGATCGCTACTGCTAGTGGTTCAAGACACAACACAAATAGGAGCGGGGACAGAGGGCATCCCTGTCTAGTTCCGTTGAGCATGGGAAAAGTATCGGATGTGGCATAGGGGAGCTTAAACTGTGCGGTAGGCTGTGAATACAGTGCCGTAATAGCTTTAAAAAAGGCCCTTGTATTCCCACATGTCACAGTAATTCAAACATGTAGGGCCATCCCAACCGGTCAAATGCCTTCTGAGCATCTAAACTTAGCAATAGAGCCGATGTATGTGAGCCATGGAGTACGTCAACTAAATTGATCGTACGCCTAGTGTTGTCCCCTGCCTGTCTCGCCAAGATAAATCCCAGCTGATCATTATGTATGATTTTGGGAAGCAAAGGAGCCAAACGATTTGCTAAGAGTTTCGTAAAAATTTTATAGTCCGTGTTTAATAATGCTATGAGCCTGTAGTTAGCTGGGGAGGTTTTTGTCTGGTTTGGGAATGACTGTTATATGAGAATGTTGAAATTGCAAATGAGGTTTTTCTCCGTTCAGCAGGGAGAAGTAAAATTCCAATAGGGCAAGGCCTACATCTGCGATAAATTGCTTATAATATGTGTAGGAAAACCTTTCTGGGCCCGGTGCTTTGTGTGATGGTAGTTCCTTAACAAATGCACACTGTTCCTCCATAGTAATAGGTGCGTTCAAAGTTAATCTATCTTCCCTTTTCAATTTGGGGAGATGAAGGGCTGAAAAAAAAGCATCAAAGGAATCTCTATGGAAAGAGGGGTGTATGTCTGGTGATAAACAGTTGTAAAGCTTACGATAGAAATCTCCGAACACTTGGGCTATCTGTTGGGGGCAACAGGTAGGGGTGCCATCTGCTTGAAACAAAAATTCAGGAGCGGAAGTAGTCAAATGCGTTTTCAGTTTATTAACCAACATCCTATGAGGTTTATTAGCGTATTGATAAAACTTCTGTTTCATCCATAGCAGTTTTTTCACAATAGAACTAGCCTCAAGTGCCTTAAGTTGATCTTTATGTTGTACCACTAAGAGAAATTTAGGCGAAGAGGGCAAATCGATAAGTTTTTGTTCTGCTTGGGATAATTGGTTCATAAAGTCAGTTTTCTGGTGAAGCTGGGGACTTCTTAAGAAGTGAGCTTTCCATTATAAAGCGACCCCTAATAAACGGCTTGGTGGGCTTCCCACAGAGTTGAGGACTCTGACACAGATCCTATATTACTTTCAAAAAATGTACGCAACACTTTCGAAATAGAAGTGTTGACATCTGCTTGACATAGAAGTGTGTCATTTAGGTGCCAATGGCATGTGCATGAAGTTGATCGAACCAGAAATAGGTCTAAAGCCAAAAAAGAATGATCTGACCAAGAGCTGAGGATAATATTGGAGCTTACTGTCTGTAGGGGAGTTGATAGCAAAAAATTATCTAGTCTGGTGTAGACGTGGTGCAACAGTTAGAAGAATGAAAACTGTTTAGCATTCAGGTGTATTCTCCAAATATCAAACAGCTTATGTCCTCTAATCCATTGACAGAAGGATATAGACATGAAAACATGTTTTGAGGGCAGTTGACTCCAAAGGGATCTCCCATCACGTGCAGCTGATATGGATAAATTAAAGTCTCCTCCAATAATCGTAAAGGGGTGTGAAGAAGCTAAAAGTGGGGAGATAGCATCTCTAAAGAACACCAATTGATTAGTATTAGGAGCATACACATTGATGATTGTAATATAGACATCATCATATTGACATTGCAGTAATATAAATCTGCCCTGTATGTCTAGTACCGAGAAGACCACCCGGATAGGACAACCTTTCTTGTTGAGAATAGCGACACCTGCTTTACCCGTACCATCCATAGTGGAGTATGCTATAAGAAAATAGCTGAGGGCAAAGTTAAATGAGCTTTCCTTTTTGAAATGTGTTTCCCGGATAAGGATAATATCAGCTTTAGATTTACAGAGTTCCCTAAGAGCTATCGACCTCTTCCTCATTGAATTTAAACCTTTAATATTACAAGAGTATAGTCGTAAAGACATGTTGGTGTAGTCTGAATATGAAGCAGTTGTATGCAGGACAATATGACAAATAGACCATGCTGTTCTAACAAAGAATAACACAACAACCATTGACTAAGAAAGACGCATCCAGTGAATCACAAAAAAACTAGCAGACACAGAACAAACAGATCCAAAAAAATTTGCAGACATAATATGAAACCAAAATATGGAGGAGGCCTGAGCAACCAAGGCCACCCAGGCATCTGCAGCAATAGCTGTAGATGTTTGGGGACGACATAAGGAGGGTGAAAGTCAGGCGGTGTCTTCACTTCTCCCTTCCAAAGTAAACTGCAAATGACAGGACATCATCTGAGAAGATCCCAATAGGGTGTCTTATTTATCCATAAGGGGATATCAGAATTGTCGGGCAAGACATATCAATAGACGTTAAGTCTTAAGTGGCATCAGCTGCAGTTTGCGTGACATCATCAGGTAGTCAGAAGATAACTGGGAAGCAGGAGAGCGTTGGGGAATCGGGAGGCGCATCTTGTTACTGGATTTTGCTGGTGTCCACAACTTGTTAGGAGTGTTGACAGCTCTTGGCTTGGGTACGGGTAGTGCTAAGGCTTCATACGGGAGAGGAGGTAGGCCTAGGTTACGCAGAAACGCTTCTCCTTCTTGAAGATTTCTGATTGTGTGTTGAGTGCCATCCTTGGTTATGGTCAACCTGAACAGATAGCCGTATCTGTATATAATGCGGTGCTTCTGGGGGTGGAGAGTAAGTGGGCGAAGTGTACATCTCTTAGACAATGTGATGGGGGACAGATCACTACAGATTTGAATTTTGTCCCCTCTAAAGTCAACCGAGGTGATGTTATGTATGAAATTCAGCAAAGACTCTTTGCTGTGATAGTAATGAAACCAGACAATGATGTCTCTTGGTCTGGCGCCCAATCGTGGTTTCGGGGCAAGAGTGCAGTGGGCCCTAGTCATTTGCCAATCAATGTCCAGAACTGCCGAGGCCAATGCAGTAAACAGTCCCCACAGATAATCTTGCAGATCAGCGTTTCTTACAGATTCAGGAACGCCGCGTATTTGGAGATTCTGTCTCTGCTCCCTCTTCTCCAAATCTTCCTGTAGGGATGTTAGCTGAGACATCTGTTTCGAAGCATGATTATCTTCCTCCATTACATGTACATACTGCAGCAGATCTTCAAATTTAGTTTCTAGGTGGTCTGTACATTCTTCCAGCAATGCTATCTTCCCTCTAAGTTCCTGTGCTATTTTCCCCACTGGCACAGACATAGTATGAGACAGACTCTGCAAAAGGCCATTCAACTTATCATGCAGAATGTCTGCTGTAAGGTAGGGGATAGGAAAAAGAAGAGATAAAATAGAATGGTGTGTTACCTCCGCCTCACGACCTGACGGATCAACTGGTTCTGCTGTCAGGATTGTGTGATCACTCGAGGCTGGGGATGCGGCCCGTGACACATATTTATCCATATGTGTAGGCCGCAACTGCCCGGTGGGTGGTGGAGAGTACTACTGATGCCTGATTTTGCCCATGGGGATCCGCAATTGATGCAGAGTCAAGAACCTGTGCTCCTCTGCTGCAATTAGCTAATGTGAGCTCTGGGGGAGCTGGAAGAGAGAGCGGAGATGCGGAGCGGGATCAATGTGTGACCGCCATCTTCAGCCTCCGTGCATGTGCCCCCGCCATGTGCATTTCTTAATCCAAATTTTGTTCTTTGAAAACCATATAACATAGAAAAATATCAAAATACAAAACAAACCACATCTACAAAACAAAAATACTAAACTCAAGTTTACATAATTAAAACTTTACACATTTTCACCTATTCCACCACTCTAGTCCAAATTTTTTTTTACTTTATTTCCTGATCCTGTAGCATCATTCATATTCTCAGAACTTTTCATCATCCTCTTCGATACTGCCTGTGACTATTGCTCTCTGTATACAGCACCACATCCTCTACCACTAGGATCTTATAATATTGCATAGATTTTATCTTCTCCTGGGAGCTCATTGAATAACTCATTTGTAAATTGTAATAAAACGTAATAGCATTTCTAAAATCCTAAAATACATTTTTGTTTACAGAGGGCAAATCTCTCCAATTTTGCCACTTCCTTACAAATTGGGGTAACTCTACCGCCCACCTCAGTTTTATACTGCAATGTTTTCATACATAATTTTTTCTCCACCATATAAAATCTTTAAGCCTCCATTCACATTAGGGAATTTCAAATCGCGGGTGGAATTGCCGCGATTCTGCCTGCGATTTGAAAACATGGTGTGACAATTTAAAAATGAGAGACCTAATTTGGAGGTGCTATTCATTTCAATGGAACCTGAAAATGTGAGGTGTTTTTGCCGTGATTGCAGCACATTTTTGCGCATGACAAACACGCTCTGATTGCACAAAATTGCGGGACATACAACACAAAAAGGAAACCATTTTTGGGAGTCGTGCGTCCTGTGAGTTTGTTTGCCTCAGCAGGCAGAGGCATCATTGATAAACAGTCCGGAGTCAGTTCAGACGGCAGGCAGAGGTATTGCGGATAAACAATCCAGGGTCAGTTCAGATGGTAGGCAAAGGCATGGTCATACAGGGAAATAGCAGATAGTGAACAGTAGAAACTTATCTTCACTTGTGGATCACTAATAGTGTAGTGATGTATCATAGATCTGGAAGCACTCTCCGAAACAGAGGCCCAGCTGGGAGGAACATTGGGGACAGTAGTATTGGATGTCATGGCCGAATTCTGTTCCTGGAACATACACAACATTTTCTCAGGGGTTTGCGGTCTGCTTGAGTAAGAGGGAGGTTATCAGGGATATGCCTTTCCTGAAGTGGGGTCACTGAATCAGAACAAATTTGTTCAGGGCCATGGCCATCTGGATAGAGAAGGGCTGTAACAATGACCTCTTGGTATTGATCAGGTAGGATATTGATTTTTGTGTACTTACAAAAGATGACATAAGACTTGTACAAGACTAACTGAAATAAGTAGATGGATACCTTTTTATCCCACTAGACTAATCTCCTGGTGGCTAAGTAGGGCTGTGACATTTGGTCATTCATATCCACCCCCCATGAACTCATGTATGCACTTGGGTTTTTGGGATGGGACCTCGCCTTGTTTGAAATCCCACCAAGGTGTCATCGTGGATTACAGAAAGGATATAGACATCTCTTTTACCTCTCCACCTTAGGGCAAGTATCTCTTCATTTAACATACTGGCTGACTCCCCTTTTATGTTTTGTGGTGACTAATGTTTGTTGTTCGCCCTCGCTATCCCACAATCCACAGTTTGGTTGAGATAGAGATGGCAGAATAGTGGGAGACTACTGTAGAAATTATCGATGTGTAGAAATCATTGACGTACAGATGCTAACTCTTCTCGAATAGCTGTTCTATAAGTTGCCAAATAATTTTGCCACTAGTCCCCATATAGGTAGGGCATTTAGGGGGGTCTAGCTGACTGTCCTTTCCCTCATATATTTTGAAGTTATATGTATATCCTGTGGCCGTCAAATACCTTGTACAACTTTACCCCATATTTGGCCCATTTATTGGAGATGTACTGTTTAATGCTCAGCCTTCCGGTTAACGAGGGAGTAAACATTTTTGAAAACTTGCAGGAAAAAAAAATGAGTGGCCGAGTTTTGAGGGCACTGGGTATTATCATTGAAGTGTAAAAACCTTATCTCATAGCATGTTCTTGGCATACAAGAAGAATAGACTGGCATGTGATGTATGGGTTGAGTGAACTAGTAGGTATGGGCTTTTTTTTGTCAGTCCCATATTCAATTTTAGTGCAAGGAAAATTTTAATTGCTCTACAGTGACAGCTTTCCTCACAAATGGGCAGGCATAAGATGAATTGGGATTTTTGGTAATGTATTAGTTGGCATTACACTGCTAATGTAATTCAGCAAATCATCATAAATAAATAAATTGGGGTAACATTTTCTGTTGCTATCTGAGGGCCAGGCTGCACTGTAAAAGATTGCAGGTTCTGCCGAATTAGCGGGCAGTCATATTGGATTTAAAAACAAGTCTGGGAGGTTAGTATGGGCTCTACCTCATTGTTGTAGAAGGGACACTCCCCTACTACTGTAGTATCGGGCTACAGGGAGTGCTGTGCTGCCTGTGCTTACCATTGCACCAGGATTTAGAGTGCTATTGATGGATGCCTACTCCTCCTCAGATCACCTGAATCTCTTTCTCCTCCTCAGAATCCAATACTGATCTATGGCTTTCAACTGGCTCATATTCTAAGTTTGAGTCAGCTACTCTTGTCCACCATACTCAGTGGGTGGAACGCCTCCTCAGTGGTGTATTTTTTAGACATGGTGTTTGGATGTTTATTGCTGCACTTCTGATATTATGATAAATGTTGATGCTGCACTAATGATATTATGACAAATGTTGGTGCACTGGGACACCATAACAGATGTTGATTGTGCTCTAGGACACTATGGCGGATGTGGATGGTCCACTGGCAGATGTGGATGGTCCACTGGGACACCGGCGGATGTGGATGGTCCACTGGGACACCGGCGGATGTGGATGGTCCACTGGGACACCGACGGATGTGGATGGTCCACTGGGACACCGACGGATGTGGATGGTCCACTGGGACACCGACGGATGTGGATGGTCCACTGGGACACCGACGGATGTGGATGGTCCACTGGGACACCGACGGATGTGGATGGTCCACTGGGACACTGTGACAGATGTTGATGGGACACTGTGACAGATGTTGATGGGACACTGACTGGGCGATCATTATGTTAAAATCAGCAAAAATGCTGTATAACTTATTGATACCCATCTGGCAGGCACAGATCGGCTCTCCTCACGCTGGCTCTGTGTGAGGAGAAACAGCAAATCAGGATAACAGCCTGCAGTGTTTACATAACATAATGGCTATGATTGGACACAGCCATCATGTGATCAGATGGGCCAATAATAGCCCATCTGCAGACTGGGGATGTGCTGTGTCCAAGGGACCAAGGCACCCTAGGAGTGCGCTGCTGTGTGGCCACACAGTAGGGCACACACCCACATTCTGAGGTATGTACGAGTACGTTCACTGAAAATGGCACTTGTCCCACCCGGCCGTTTAATCGCTTCCCACCTGGTCATTGCACGCAAACATATCAGTCACTAAATGTATGACTTTAAGCTAATACTGTCAGAGTGATCCATAACTGTGTGAAGAAAAGTAAAAGGTGACTAACAAAAAGACTGGCCAAAATTTGTTATCATATCCAGGCCATAAGCTTGGTCTGCTTTGGAAAAAAGGCCAAAGAAATAAAAAGTCATCCAGAATAGAGGGGAAAAAGAAAGAAAGGGGGAGGAGAGACATTGGAGAATGTTGAGGACCGGAGACTAGGATCCTGGGTTGAATCTCTATGGGGAGGAGGGTAAGCAGAAATGTTAAATATTTTTAACTGTACTTATTTTTCTTTGCTTAAATTTGACTCTCCAACCAAAATAAAATCCACAGCTTTAAATAAATGAATTACCGGTTTTATTATTTAGTTATGAACCCAAAAATGCATTGCATAATACTGCAATTATAGTCATATTTCTCCAATGAAGCATTTTGAGCTAAAAATATTTTAAAAATAAATATCAGACTCCTGGGTATGTAGTCTCCAAGGCTCTTCAACATTTATTTATATATATAAAACATACAGTTTGTTTATATATAACATATATACATATATGCAAACACATTTGAAAAATGTTTTAAAAAATTAATCTGCCTGAGTGCATACTATTTCAGTTATTTAACTGCCAATGCATGTAGTTGTATGACACATCTGCATTCTACTTGAATAATGGTTCATAAATTTCTAGTAAGTATACACTGTACATTGTGTTACATGCATTACATAACATAGTAATTGTAACCCAAGGGTTTGTAATGGTCCACCCATGTGAGTACATGGTATGTTTCAAATATTTCAAATTTGCTTCCAATTTTTAGATTTTCTGCTTAAGGAAACTCTAGGAAAGGATGGTATAGCGGTACACATTTTCCTGCTGAGGAATCTAGAATTTTGAGCTTCCAGAATATATGTTTCTTGAATGCATGATATTATGATGAAGATGGTAATGACTTTCATTCTCTAATAAATTCAAACAAATCTGAAATTTCTAATCAATTTGCAAAGCTCCTTTCATGACAGTTCTCTATATTTTTCTACAGGGATTCCACTCCATAAAACAAGAGCTCAATAAAACTATGGTTCAAGAATTTATATTAATTGCATTCTCGGACCTAAAGGATCTCCAGATATTACTCTTCCTCTTTGTTTTAATAGCATACACTGTCTGTGTTACAGGAAATATCACCATCGTCATCTTAGTTAGGATTGAACCCTTGCTTCAAACTCCAATGTATTTTTTCATGAGTACATTTGCTGCTCTTGAAATTATGTTTGTGACAGTGACTATACCTAAGCTTCTGGATAATTTGATTTCAGGAGATAAGAGGATATCTTTCATTGAATGTTTTACACAGTTGTTTGTTTTTAATGGTTTGGGTGAAACAGAATGCTATTTGTTAATGGTTATTGCCTTTGATAGGGACTTGGCTATTAACAATCCTTTACACTATTCTGCTATTATGAGAAAGGAAATATATGCTCTGTTAGCTGTGGCACCATGGGTTGCTGGATTGGCAGCTTCTTCTGTGACCACTGGTTTCATGGCCCAATTGGAGTTCTGTGGACCAAATCAGATCAATCATTTCATCTGTGATTTGGCTCCACTTCAGATGTTGTCTTGCTCTGATCCTTGCATAAGCAAATTAGCCACAATATTAGCAGGCACTTTTGCCATCATTTTCCCATCCATCATTATCATAGCTTTATATGTTCATATTATTAACACCATCCTAAAAATCAAGGGAACTGAAGGCAAACAAAAAACCTTCTCTACTTGTTCCTCTCATCTTATTGTGACCAGTCTCTTTTTTGGATCGGCTCTTGTTGTGTACATCATACCTACCGGTGGGAAAAATGACAAATTTTTTGCTCTTATATACACAGTTCTTACGCCACTCCTAAACCCCTTCATTTATACTTTGAGGAACAGTGATGTGAAGACAGCAGTAAAAAAAGTATTAAATATGTTTATTCTGTAACCCGTAAAGGTACATTCAAAGTTTACATGACTCTTTCATATATTCTTTAAGGAGCAATGATGTAAAAATAGCAGTAAATGTACATCTGGTCAAAGCTGCATTGGACCTTTAAGAGTAATATTAATGGGAAAACCAATAAGTATATGTATAGTTAGACCAACAAAAGAGAAAAAAGCATAAGTGCAAGGTTCCAATTCCCAAAAATGGAAAACTTCCTATTGGGTATAAGAATCTATATGAAAAAACGTAGTACCACAATCTAAGATACATATACTTATTGGGAGGGTCCAAGGTATCCAAGGCCCGCTGGCGCTCTGGTTGGGAGGTGGCGGCAAGTTAGAGCCTTGCTTTTAAGTTCGGTTGAAGATTTATCCATTTGTCTTTTTATTCTTCTATGTTGTGAGTATATTCATATACTTGGAACTATGTAAACATTCTTTATGGACATATATTGTGTGTTTTAAACAAATGTATTTTCAGTCTCACAGACCACATCACTTCTGTGCAGAGTCTTTTTCCTCAGGAAGGAGTATAATTACTCCAAAATGCATCGGATTGTTATAAGACTATCTCTGTAACTAAATAATATCTTTTGATGGTGATGTTATATTATAATCTTTTGGAAAATAGTTTGTCATGCTATATCTTTTATATGTGTGAAAATGTGATGGAAAATAAAGATTTAATATATTTTTAGCTTGTGTATTCATGCCTTAAAAGTCCCATTTAATTTAGGGGATCCCTTCTGTATGTTTATCAGATATGAAAGTAAATACATTTATTTTGTGGCCTGATAAACCAATGGGATGTCTTAGAATTGCCATAGCCAATTCTTGGGATTTGATCAGCTCCCTCATTAATCAGATCATATAGGTCAGGGGTGGCTAACCTGTGGCTCTCCAGCTGTTGTGGAACTACATTTCCCATGAGGCATTGCAAAGATGGGAAGTTACTGACTTGCAGAGGCATGATGGAACTTGTAGTCCTGCAGCAGCTGGAGAGCCACAGGTTGGCCACCCCTGATATAGGTGATTATCAGCAAATGGCAGTTAGCAATAAATAACTTTCTTGACCCTGCATCATGTCCAGTACAGGAAGCTTGCATCATGCCAGCCCACAATGGGTTCGCTCCACCCCTCAACCTTATTAGGACATACCTTAAGAGCTCTTAATAAAAGAACGGTAGTACCTAGAAGGTGTTCTTTTTCTGTTCTTGCTTCAGACATCCTGTGAAATATCTGTCTTGTCCCCTCTTCCTGACTGAGTTTGGTGGAAGGCCTTTGGTTGGACATAAATCCTACTGAAGGTGAGCACTCCTGGTGCTGGAAATTAGCCTCTTGCATAAGTTGCATATGGCTTAGGCACTACATTATGTATTGTGCCCATCCTTGGTTTTTATGTCTCATTCCTTCTGTTCTTTTTAGCTATACTGGCATGCATTCCGTATCTGGGTACTTCCTGGTTGGCACCTGTGATGGCGCATGCACTGCTGTCACAGACCACTGTGGATGGGTGTACGGTATAGTATAGGGGTGGGTGCGCCTCAGCTGTGGACTGGGTCTGCACGTGTACTGACATCAGCACCCATCCCCATTTCCCATTTGCTGGCAGTGGATGTGTGGCTTCCAATTGATGGGAGCTAATGGTGCTGCATTTAACAGCTGTCATAGCTGTTTATACTGTCTTCCTGTCCTGCTGCTGTTTGATAACTTGGTTCTGCTGGTGAGTAAGGAAGGTGGTTTTATGCGTCGATTTTCTCTTCTGGTTTTTTTTTACTCCTTTGCTTGTGTTTTATTATTGCAGCCCAGGATGATCTTGCCTGTTGCTGAGGATGAGACAGTGAAATCTACTGAAGGTAGGGGACTACCTTGTCATCTGGTTATGTAACTATGATGAGGTAGGTAGAGACGGTTTCCCTCCATTGTTGAAGGGGAAGAAGATTCATTCACAATGGCGCTAAAAGTGTAATCTCATCCTCTAGTGAACATCACTCTCCTCATTCTAGAATGCTAGATCAAGGCAGCATTGGAAGCAGCATGGTTCACCTTCCCTTTTGAGTCAATCATTCCACCATCCACAAGGAATTTTGTCCACCCATTGCAGGGATTTCACTTCCAAGAGGCTGAGTGAGGGAGCCTGTTGGGCCTATGGAGCATAGCCTATGCCATTTAAAATAGACAAATTCTTTGTCTTCATGATGGAAGAGTCCATGACCACAGTTAGGTGTTTGGGGAGATAGTTCCCCAGAGCCCAGTGCCCTTAGTGATGATCCGGGTTTAGGAAGAAATGGAAGCTTATTTTGATTTTTCCCTGTAGTGTCAGCAATGAAACAAGCTACCAATTGGGAAGAAGATTCTCTATTGCCACAGGAACACAGGAAGTATTACCCACATTTAAAAAGAAAAAACTTCCCAAAATTATAGAGCTTAGGGAGGAAGTATGTGCTAAGCCAGATAGAAAGGCAGCACTTAGAATAGAGTTGGTAAATGGTATCTTTTATGGTCATCAACCTTCCTTTAAGAAGGGATAGGCAGACTCGGATCTCAAGAGGATGTTCTCTATGGCAGTATCTGCCTGCAGACCTTCAATTGCTATTCTATTTTGCTCAATTCTATAAAAGCAACTTAATAGGAATCATCTTCTTATTTCACTTTTATACCTTACTGTATTTATTGCAATAAATTTCCATTTCAAATTGAAATTAATTTTCAAACTTTATAATGAAAATAATTATCAGAATTGTATTTATTTTGGATTCACTGAAATTAGTTACTATTGTGATTCAGAAATTCAGATACAAATTTTGATTTGGAATTAAATAAATTACATGTCTAGTTCATAGCTGAGGCGGCAGTGAAGCTAGTTAACTGCTAGGATCATGGCTTATTACATCACAGTCAAACAGGCATTGATCAGTTGATTTGTCCTCCAAACAAGAGTTTTGTTCCATCCGGTTTTCAGGGGAAAACACTCTTTGATAGGGCTTTGGAGGATGCTCTTCACCAGGTGACTGGAGGGAAGTCTAGCCTTCTTCCTTGAGTTTTGAAAGGATGGTAACGCTATACCAGCTTGTATAGTCATTTGAAAAATTGTATTTTGCAACAGCGAAAGCTTTTTGTGTCTCAGTACTCTTCCCTTATCGGGGCTTAAAAATAGCCTAAGCCCAAAATGTGATGTTGTTGCAAAACAAAATCTTTAAAAGGACTGTACAAGCTGGTGTGGAGCTCCCACCCTTTCAAAACTTTAATAAATTCTTACAGGACTCCAGCAGGACCCCTTAGTTGATGGTGAGCAGCCTCCAAGATGGTTCAGAGCTCCTACCTCCTTTCATGCAGGCTGAAGAAAGTTTGATCAGTTCAAGGATTCTTGGTCGTACTGTCCCTGTCCAGGAAAGGAATATTCTAGATTCCTTCAGTGCTCAGGCCTAACAAGAACAGGCTAAGTCTAAAAGGCAACATTTTTTTTTTTAAGCACACTCAAAATACTTGTGACTATAGAAGCGTAAATGAAAGATCTTGTGGAACATATATTAAATCAAGTCCATCAGAAGAAACAGTTCATGTCCATACATTGAATTAAACCACAAATCCTCCAGGCATTGGAATCAAGAGTAATTAAACACCTCTTGCTGTATTTGGTGCTGCTCTTTGCATTCGAAAAATCTATTGAAAAAATCAACAAATGACACAGAAACAAACAAGAAGAGTGCATAATAAGTGCAGTAGAGTTAAAAGCTTTAATGTTAAAATCAAATGCAAACTGGGCACTCAAAAAATTTAAATAGAGGCTTTACAAAGAAGGTTGTCCTTTATAATGTGTAGCCATGCCAACTGCTCCTTCCACATCATCCAGGAAATGACAGGGTATAACATGTTGGTGATAATAATTGCTCTTAATAATTGCTCCATTCCAGCTGAGGCGGCCATGATTCTTCCTCTTGTGTCACCTTGCAATGCATCCCCCAGTAAGACATTCTCAGCCTCACAACCTGCTGTTACAGAACAGGAAAATTCATCCAAACCTGGACTGAATGGCCTTGTGTAGAGTTTGAGAAGAGCAAAATTTAAGATTTGAACCTCTCTGAATCTGTGGTACCCGTCCTTCTTTTGGCCAGGAAGGTTATTACAAAGCAAATGGCAAAGATTTGAGACCTTCGCTACCCAGAACCACTTTTGCTTTCATTTTCCATCTGTGATGGATGTCCTAATCTTTCTCCAGGAAGGTCTTCACAAGGGATTAAGCTATAACACTCTAAAGGTGCATACTTCGGAATTATTGGCTTGAAAAAATTATTCCTGATCCAGGGATCCTTTAGAAGTTCAGTTCCTAAAGGCAGCTATCAAGATTCAGCCTGCAAGTCACCCTTTTTTCCCTAAATGTGATTTTCTGTTAGTTCTGAAGAGGTTTTGTGAAATCTCCTTACTGTCTGGATTCAGGCACTTCTCTAAAGTACCCAGGGCTTAACTTTGAAGACTGTCTTCATTACAGTGGTGGTGTTAGGGATCCAGGTATGACCAGAAATGTGTGGACTGACACAGGGAAGTAGCAGGCTTCAGGAACACAGGCGTAGTCAGGGCTGGAGAGGTGGAATGGTCAGGCAGGCTGTTAGGTACTGTCAGGCACCGCCCGGCAGGATCTCTAGTACCCACAGAATGGGATTCCCCAGGGTGCGGAGTCTAAGCCCCAGTCTGTGTTTTCACCAGAGCCCCTGATGGTGGGGATGGACTTGGCGCAGGACTGAGACCAGGTCGCGGCCCGAGTGCACCCAACTGTGGTAGAGGGCTCCGCCGAGGGTATGTACCGTGGGAAAGCCTGACATGAAGAGGCTGGCAGACCTGGTAACAGGGACAGATACGCGCGGGATGGATGGATGGTCTGGGTAGCGCAAGGCGTAGTCAGGCAGGCCAGGTCAGCAACGTGCGGGCAGCGAGGTACCGGAGGAGCAGGCAGAGACTAGTCAGGGTTTTCCATCTGGCTTTCACTGATGTTTTATTTTCAGCATGGACTCGCACACTGGCCCTACCACGGCACACCTACGATGCCACAACTCTGCCCATAACTTTAGGATCATGCCACTACTGCATTCCACTTAGATGTGCATTTTCTCATTTCCTTACATACGCTTCCACCACGATACGCCCTAATGATATATATTCGGTCTCCTTGCCCTCATGACATTTGTTACATTTTCCTTCTGATATCCCTAAGCTTGTTGCTGTGTCTTACCTCACCCATTATGCTTGATGATGACGGTTGTGCCCCCATCTATATCTTCTTTCAAACGAATTGTGCTCACCCTCCCTCCCTCCCTCCCCGATTCTTGCTTTTTTTTTAAGGTCCTTGGCCCGGTGGACTCTTTCATTTTGGATCTAAGTCCACCGTGTTTCCCACACAGTGAGCTTTGAGAGCTCTCGCTGAACTTTTTCCGGCCGTCTTTACTACCTTGTCCTCTGCTTCTCATCTCCTTTCATTCCTTGTTCCTCTTTCTGCTATTTCCCTCCTACCCCTTCTTCTTTCCTGTTCTTCTTTCCTCCTTGCCACATCTTGGTGGGTCAGCTGGTCTACCCCCACTGCTGGTTATCTCTCTCTCTCTTTTCTCCCCTCATTTCCTCTTCCTTTTCATTTCTTTTCTCCCCCCCCCTTCTTCTCCCCTTACCCCTCCACTCCCCTTTTTTTTTTTCTTACTCCTTTTTCCCATCCCTTTAGGTTCCTTTTACTCTCCTGGACATGCCTTCTCTCAACTCCCTGTCAGGACATCTTTTGCTGAAAGTTCTGTCTATTAATGTGAAGGGTCTGAATACCCCTGAAAAGCGCTCTCTCCTGCTTTCTCTTCCTTTTTAAACAGAGAGCAGATATTGTCTTTCTTCAGGAAACACACTTCCGTCATGATGCCATACCCAAGCTTACAAACTCCCATTTTCCGACAATTTATCATGCTCCTAACTAGAGATGAGCGAAGTATTCAAAAATTTGATTCGGCTGATTCGCCGAATTCGCCGAATAAATTCGCTTCGAGCCGAATATATTCGCTGCGAATTTAACTTATAAAAAGGGTGTTTCTAGGCTTCAGAGAGCCTTTATATTAGTGCAGAACACTGTACCTTTAATTTAAATGCCCTTGGAGTCTGCTGGGGAAGAGAAATAATACTGTCAGTCAGTATGACATGCAGATGAGTGCCGTCGATCTTAGCATCACCGCACACTTCACTCATTTGGGCAGTCACGGGGCCAAAACCAGAGTGTGGAGCCACAGTGTGGCGGTGGAGGCAGCAGCAATGGGAGGCCATACAGCACCCTATGACAAAATGGAACCCACCAGCAGTGTGAGGAGACCTGAAAGTGGCACATGGCAGAGTGTGGCGATGGAGACAGCAGCAATGGGAGGCCGTACAGGGACCCATGACACACTCTGGACCTGGCAGCAGCATGAGGAGGCGGTACAGGGGCCCATGACAGATTACGGGCCTGGCAGCAGCATGAGGAGTCGGTACGGGGGCCCATGGCAGATTACGGGCCTGGCAGCAGCAATGGGAGGCCATACAGCACCCTATGACAAAATGGAACCCACCAGCAGTGTGAGGAGACCTGAAAGTGGCACATGGCAGAGTGTGGCGATGGAGACAGCAGCAATGGGAGGCCGTACAGGGACCCATGACACACTCTGGACCTGGCAGCAGCATGAGGAGGCGGTACAGGGGCCCATGACAGATTACGGGCCTGGCAGCAGCATGAGGAGTCGGTACGGGGGCCCATGGCAGATTACGGGCCTGGCAGCAGCAATGGGAGGCCATACAGCACCCTATGACAAAATGGAACCCACCAGCAGTGTGAGGAGACCTGAAAGTGGCACATGGCAGAGTGTGGCGATGGAGACAGCAGCAATGGGAGGCCGTACAGGGACCCATGACACACTCTGGACCTGGCAGCAGCATGAGGAGGTGGTACAGGGGCCCATGAGAGATTACGGGCCCGTTGCGCCCTGCACATGTGATATGCCGGTCGGGTAATGGGACTTGGCACGGGGGTGGCGGCTGAGGACACGGCGGAAGAAGAGGTGGTAGAGGCGGACATCTTTGCTGGACCAAGGACGTGCAAACGTGGAGGCAAAAGCGGCGTGACCTGTCCAAGTTGCTGGTGCGGCTGTGCCGGCGCCACGTCCACCCAGTGGGCCGTAAATGACATGTACTGTCCCTGACCGTAGTTACAGCTCCACACGTCGGCGCTGCCGTGCACTTTGGCAGAGACCGACATGCTCAAAGACTGGCCCACCATCTCTTCTACATGTGAATGCAGGGCTGGCACTGCCTTTTTGGCGAAGAAATGCCGGCTTGGCACTCTCCACCGCGGTTCGGCACAAGCCATCATTTCTCGGAAAGGTGCTGAGTCCACCACTTGGAAAGGGAGGGACTGCAGCACCAGCAACTTGGACAGGAGGACGTTCAGCTTCTGCACCGTCGGGTGCGTGCTCGCAAACTGTTGTCTCTTGGAAACGGATTCCAAGAAAGACTGCTGACGGAATCCGTGAAGAGGAGTAGCAGGAGAAGGAGCATCTGAACGAGCGGAAGATGCCAACGAGCGACAACTCCCCTCAGCAGAGGTGTTGGAGCCTTGACTGGCTGATAGAGGGCGATTGACGTCGGGTGACGGAGCAAGTAACGGAGCGGGGGCTGGGGCAGGCAGAACCGCCGTATCTTTATCATGGTTTTCCCAGGCCACCGAATGGCGACGCTGCATATGCTGACGCAACGCTGTAGTCCCAACATGGGCCCCCTGGCCACGCTTGACTTTCTGGCCACATAGTCGACATACGGCTACGTTTACTTCCTCGGGCGGCTTGACGAAAAATTGCCACACCGCCGAGTAGGAAACTTTGCCCCCGCTACTCCTCACTGGCTGACTGCTACTTCCTCCGTGCACACCGGCACCACTACTGGCCGTGGTGGTAGGCTGCAGTGGAGCTGGTGCTCTACTCCATGGCCGTTTGCCTCCATTGACACTGCTGCGACCCTGCTGCCTCCTGGGCAACCCACCGACTGTTTTGCTCGCTGCCAAGCTGGCACCCTCTTCTCCTGATGATGCGGAAGCAATAGCCTGATGACGACGAGGCTGCCAAGTGCGATCAGCCTCATCATCATCAATTAGGGTCTCCTCCTCACTACTAGCCCCCTCGGCTGCGTGTGAGTCAGGAGACAGACCTGTCTCTAGACCGGCTACCGAGCCACTCTCCTCGCCAGTACTTCTTCGCCTGGCTGCTGAAGAGGCGGATGTCTCCCCCCGTTCCTGACCGCCCTCTGTTAGCTCTTCCTCACTGTACAGTGGGGCTGAGCCCACAGCATGCGATACTTCGCTTGGTGAGGGAACACCAAAGGACAGGGGCAGGTAGAGGACACATGATTTCAGTGGGCTTGCTCCCGGGCCATGCCAACTAACGGTTGTGTCTGACGTACACACCGACCGTTGGCTGTAGGTGTCAGAGGTGACCTGGGAAGAGGAAGACGACCGAGCCAACCAATCGATGACGGCAGGGTTGTCGGTGGAGACACGACCGCTGGATGACACCGGGAGCACTGGCCTCTGGCTGCGACTAGTGCTGCCTCGACCCCTTCCTCTGCTGCCACGTCTGCTCGCTCCTGAAACATTGCCTCCTCTGCATGTTGTCTGACATACTCTTTAATTCAATAAGCACCCCAAAAATAACGTAACGATTCTGTGTCCCTGAGTAACAATTCTGTGTCCCTGAGTAACGATTCTGTGTCCCTGAGTAACGATTTTGTGTCCCTGAGTAACGATTCTGTGTCCCTCAGTAACAATTCTGTGTCCCTGAGTAACAATTCTGTGTCCCTGAGTAACAACTCTGTGTCCCTGAGTAACAACTCTGTGTCCCTGAGTAACAACTCTGTGTCCCTGAGTAACAACTCTGTGTCCCTGAGTAACAATTCTGTGTCTGTCCCTGAGTAACGATTCTGTGTCCCTGAGTAACAATTCTGTGTCCCTGAGTAACAATTCTGTGTCCCTGAGTAACAATTCTGTGTCCCTGAGTAACGATTCTGTGTCCCTAAGTAACGATTCTGTGTCCCTGAGTAACGATTCTGTGGCCCTAAAGTCTCTGTGGCCCTAACTCTGTCCCTAATACACACAGGTCTGTCTCTCTTGAATGACCGGAGGCTAATGGAGAATTCTAAGATGGCCGCGATTTATAGCTCCACCATTACACAGTGCTGGCTGGCTGGCTGCTGATTGGCTAATGCAATCACATGTCATGAATGAATGCATTATGGGTCAGCGCGCCTTGTCTGCGCGCCTTCCCAGAGATCCCCGCTCCGTCGCCACACATGTCGCCGCCATTTTTGGGAAAATTCGATTCGTGCATCCGAAGTTTGCTAATTTTTGGATTCGGCGCGAATCGAATATTTCCCAATCTTCGAAACGAATTCCACTTCGCCATGTTCGATCCGCTCATCTCTACTCCTAACCCTCATGCTAAATCTAAGGGTGTTGCCATTTTGATTGCAAAGCACCTCCCTCTGGCTATCTCGGAGTCACTTCCGGATCCAGATGGTAGATTCCTGTTTCTAAAAGGTAATTTTGCCAATAGGCCCATCACTTTAGCAAATCTTTACGCACCCAACACTAGACAGGTATCCTTTTTCCGCTCCATCACCTCTTCACTCTCCTCCTTCCAAATGGGTATCCTAATCTTGGGAGGTGATCTTAACGTTCCTCTATGCCCTTTATTGGACTCTTCCTCGGGAAGCTCTTTCTTACCATTTAAATCCATTAGACAGATTCACACTCAACTTCAAGATCTGCAACTTCACGACTCTTGGCGAGTCATTCACCCGAATGTCAATGACTATACATTTTTCTCCCCTCCACACAAAAAATATTCCAGAATCGATTACCTCTTTATCACGCAAGCTGACCTCTCTTTCCTCCATGATTCCTCCATCGAACCAATGATCCTCTCTGATCATCACCCTATCACTATGACATTACGATTTCCGGAGAAACATTCCCGTTCTAAGATATGGCGTTTGGATGCCTCTCTTCTCTCTGACTTGGCCAATGAAGCAGAGGTTCGCTCCCAATTAACAGACTACTTTTTGAACAAACTCCAGATACTTCTTCGTTAACTCAATGGGAGGCACATAAATGCGTCATTCGGGGAGTCCTAATAGCTATGGCCACAAAACGTAAAAAAGAGCGACTCGCTTACAACATCTCTTAGATCACATTAAATTCCTGGAAAAGGCGCACAAACATAATCAGGCCACCTCGACTTTATCTGACCTTACGAACACCCACACACAGCTCTTAAACAAACTAGGCAAGGCAGATTCATTCTGTCGCAAAAACTTTTTTATTAGTTTGCTAACAAAAGCAGGAGATTCTTAGCCAGATCCCTCCAGAAAAAAAGTAGAGTTTAACGGTTCACAAGATTAGGGGCTCGGATGGCTCTTTGGCCACCTCAAACGTGGATATAGCATCTCACTTTGAGCAATACTACAAAACATTATACAATCTCCCTCCAGAACGTCGCCCTTCTGAGGCCAATAAGCCTAGAGACAACCTAATCTCTGACTTTCTTCGCCTCTATAGTCCTTCCACTGTACCTGATGATACTGTTCACGATTTGGAACATCATATCACGGCGGAGGAACTCTCCCAAGCCGTCCAGCAAATGAAACATGGTAAAAGCCCGGGCCCTGATGGTCTTTCTGTGGCATATTACAAGGAGTTTCTAGATATTTTGAGTGGACCCTTCCTCTCCGCCTTCAACACTTTCTCTTCACCCTCCACGCAACATCATCGCCTCCTGGAAGCTCATATCACTGTCATCCCCAAAGAAGGTAAAGATGTCACTTTGGTTACCAATTATAGGCCCATCTCTCTTTTGAACGTAGACATCAAAATCTACGCAAAGATCCTAGCCAACCGTCTCCTTCCCTTGTTACCCTCCCTGATTGACCTTGACCAAGTGGGCTTCATCCCAGGAAGGGAAGCAAGGGATAACACCATCAAGGCTCTTTTTGCAGTCCAGGATTTATTCTTTCACTAGATGCCGAGAAGGCTTTTGATAGGGTGTTCTGGGATTACTTAAAGGCATCCCTACAGGCGATTGGTTTAGGGGACACCATGCTCAATTTCATTATGGCACTGTTTTCTGGTCCAACGGCTCAGGTCCATGTGAATGGGCATCTATCTCATCCATTCCCTCTTGGGAATGGTACGCACCAAGGTTGCCCCCATCCTCGTTTCTTTTTATGATATCACTTGAACCATTGTTTTGCAAACTCCGCTTAAACCCAGATATCAGGGGTATTTCCGTGGCGAACAAGGAATACAAACTTGCTGCCTACGCTGACGACATTCTTTTGTTTCTGATGGAGCCCCGTATTACCTTGCCCAACCTACTTAAGGATTTTTCCTTCTTTCAATATATCTCGAACCTCAAAATTAATCATTCCAAATCCTATGCCTTAAACATTACTCTTCCTCCAGACCTGGTTTCCTTTTGTCAGTCACAGTTCCCATTTCAATGGGAAAGGGACTCCCTTACCTATTTGGGAATACAGCTTACGAGTAACCTCTCTGATCTTTATGTCAAAAACTTTCTTTCAACCCTTGGTGCAATCCGAGCAGACCTAACTAGGTGGCATTGCCCATGCTTCTCCTGGTTTGGTAGAGCTGCTATACTAAAAATGAATATCCTCCCGCGCCTCCTCTATCTATTTCAAACTTTACCTATCCATTTACCACCCGCCTTTTTCGTTTCATGCAGAAGAATGTGCTTTCTTTTTCTCTGGAATCAAACGGCCACGTATTTTTTTCTCCCAACTTGTGCTCCCCAAATCCAAAAGGGGGGATTGGACTACCTCACCTGCAACTTTACCTTCGGGCCTGCCATCTTACTAGGATAATCGATTGGAATAGTTTACCACCAAAGCGTGGGTCCAGCTGGAACACTCTTGTTCCACTTCCCCCTTGGCATCTATCCTGTGGCTTTTGACCAAACACATTCCTCAAGACCTCCTCCTACATAATCGGTCCTTCCCTTAAAACCTTTTGCTTAGCCTGTAAATCGGCCTCCATTTCCGATGCCCCCAACCCACTAACTTCTCTTTGCCTCAATCCGGACTTCCCTCCCGGTATGCATAAGTCCTTTCCATCAGCACATTGGCCACACAGTCAAGTATTGGCGAACCACTTTTTTTCACAAAGGTCAGCTGGAGTCTTGTTCTTCCCTGACAAGTACTATGGGTGATCTCACCTTTCCCTTTTGGGCCTATCTTCAAATCAGACATTTTCTTCTCTCTCCTGCATATCGCCATAAATGGGTCCGCCCTCTCACCTCCTTTGAGTCACTCTGTTCAAAGGCTGAACCACAGAGGCATTTAGTATCATTTACCTATCTGCTTCTTCTTGGTGACAGAACCTCTGATTCACTTCCCACCTGCAAAGCTTGGAAAAGAGACTTGAACATTGACTTTTCTTCCTCTGATTGGGACCAAATCTTTACCTTTTCTTATAAGTGCTCCTTGAATGTTCCGGCACAAGAAAACGGATACAAGTTGGCGACACGTTGATACAATACACCTTCTAGAATCCATCATTTTGATCCATCCAGACCTAGTGATTGTTGGAGATGTGGGGCTCCTGTTGGATCTTTTCTTCATATCTGGGGGGACTGCAATATGGTTCAGCCCTTTTGTCAGGAGGTACATCGAATTACTTCTTCGGTGTCTACTCTTAATATTGAGTTTTCTCCGGCCCAACTCCTCCTCCCAAACGTCTATATTTCAAATCTCTGGCTATGCATATGCTTAACACGGCTAAACTCTGCTTACCGGTTCTCTGGGGGTCTGTTCACACCCCCACAGTGCGAGATTGGTTCATACGTTTGAACAGAATTGCTGAAATGGAAGAGCCGATTGCTTCTTCTCTGGATAACCCTACTAAATTTTCTCATACGTGGTCCTGTTGGATTCACTTCCAAACAACCCCTGAATATCGTTCTTTCATGGGCTTTGCTGACTGATTCTGAACCTCTCTGATACCCCGTAGTGTTTCTGGCGATATATCGGCTCTCTGTTTTTTCAAGGTTGTGATTGAGGTCCTTTGTCTCGATGTCCTGCACTGCTTGGAGCAAGCTACGCTTGGCACCCTGATACACCTGCAACTGTCCCCAGCTCGCTTCTCTGCCAGGGTTGCGCGTATCTCTCATGTCCTGGGAGTCTTGAGTAAAGGTGACTTACCTACCCTCCTACTCCTCCACAGCTCCTCCCCATCCGACCCTTCCCCAACCCCCCATCTCCCTCCCCCCCTTTTTTTTTTCTTTTTCTTCTTCCCCTCTCTTCCCTTCTTTTTTATGTTTATTCTTTTTTGTTCCAAAAATACTTTAATATAAGAAGAAACAAAATAGCATATAGAGCATAAATAGTTATAGATCACAGTCAGAACATAAACATGACACCGGTCGTTTGATGGCATCTCCAACACAAATCAGAAATGTTGGAGTCAAAGCGGTGAAGCAGGGATGGTACCCTATACCATCTAGAGTATACTTTAAAGTTATTTTCTTGTGTGGAGACACATATAGATCCTTTGTGTATGTGTTCATATATGTGGTCCCAGTCAGCAGGCGAAAGTTTGATTTGTAAGTCAGCGCTCCAGGCCTTGCAAGCTTTCTTAGTTGAGAGGTCACTGGTGTTTTCGAGACATGTATAGAGCAGGGATATAACATGTCTCTGGGGAGAGTCCGTTGAGCAAAGTTTCTCAAAGGGGGTAAGATGTCTAGTATATTCTTTTAGATGGGGTGAGCTGGGGATAAAGTGGTGGAGTTGTCTATACATCCACGGCGTTAAGGTCAAGGTAGGCCATTTATTCATAAGGAGGTCTCTGGATAAGAGCAATCTGTCTTTAAAGAGGTGGTGCAGACTCACTCACGTCTGTGAGGCCAGATCCCGCAAGAAAGGCATGCAACATACCTGGGGGGAAGTCTGGGTTCAATCTGACCGGAGTGAGTGGACCAGGGGAGGATGAGCACGCTGTATTCCTGCAGATCTGAGGGTAACAGGACAAAGTAGGGCCTATGAGAATGTGTTCCTTAAGCTCAGAAGGAATGTGAGAGTTAAGAAGCCAAGGGGAGGTGGCGAGCGGGGTCCCTGAAAAAGCAGTCTCCAATTCAACCCAGGCCTTGCGCGCATGGTTCGTGGACCAATCAACTATTCTTGCCATGTGACAAGCTTTGTAATAACGGGAGATGTCAGGTAGCCCTATACCTCCACACGTTTTGGGCATGGTCAGTTGGTCAAAACCAATTCTAGGGCGTTTATTACTCCATAGAAACGAGGTACATAATGTTTTGTAGGACTTGAAGAAGGAGTTGGGTAATTTGATTGGAATCGTTTGTAGTAGGTACAAAAGTCTAGGAAGCACATTCATCTTGAGGATAGCTGCTCTGCCAAACCAAGAGAAAAACGGTTTATCCCAAGTTTGCAGATCTTTGGTAATGTTACGCAGGATAGGTAAAAAGTTTTTGGCGTAGAGCTCTGTAAGCTGGGTTGGAAATTGGATTCCTAAATAGGTGATGGCTTCTGATTGCCAGGTGAAGGGGAAATTAGATTTCGCTTGTCTAAGCACATCCTGGGTTAGGGAGATATTGAGTGCTTGGGATTTATTGAAGTTTATTTTAAAATTGGCCAAATACTGAAACAGTTTGAGATCTTGTAGTAGGTTAGGTAGTGTAATGTGTGGATGTGTCAAGAAGAGTAAGATGTCATCAGCGAAGGCAGCTATTTTGTGGGTTTTGCCATTTATAGAGATCCCTTTAATATTGTCATTCCATTTAATGCAATTCAAGAAAGGTTCCAACTAGAGATGAGCGAAGAAATGAAAAATTTGATTCGACTGATTCGGCGAATTCGTGGACAATATTCGATTCGAGTCGAATAAATTCGCTGTGAATTTAACTTAAAAAAGGGTGTTTCTAGGCTTCAGAGAGACTTAATATTAGTGCAGAACACTGTACCTTTAATTTAAATGCCCTTGGAGTCTGCTGGGGAAGAGAAATAATACTGTCAGTCAGTATGACATGCAGATGAGTGCCGTCGATCTTAGAATCACTGCACACTTCACTCCTTTGGCCAGTCACGGGGCCAAAACCAGTGTTTGGAGCCACAGTGTGGCGGTGGAGCCAGCAGCAATGGGAGGCCATACAGCAACCTATGACAAAATGGAAACCAGCAGGAGCGTGAGGAGACCTGAAAGTGGCACATGGCAGAGTGGGAGCAATGGGAGGCGGTACAGGGACCCAGGTCACACTGTGGGCCCAGCAGCAGCGTGACCAGGCGGTACGGGGGCCCATGGCCGATTTGGGGCTTGGTGGCACCTATGGAAGGCCTGTAATCTGCCAGCAACCTATGACAAAATGGACAACCGCAGGAGTGTGAGGAGATTTCAAAGTGGCACATGGCAGAGTGGAAGCAATGGGATGCCGTACAGGGACCCAGGTCACACTGTGGGCTCAGCAGCAGCGTGACCAGGAGGTACGGGGGCCCATGGCCAATATGGGGCCTGGCGGCACCTATGGGAGGCCGCTAATCTGCCAGCAACCTATGACAAAATGGAAAACCGCAGGAGTGTGAGGAGATTTCAAAGTGGCACATGGCAGAGTGGAAGCAATGGGAGGCCGTACAGAGACCCAGGTCACACTGTGGGACCAGCAGCAGCGTGACCAGGAGGTACGGGGGCCCATGGCCGATATGGGGCCTGGCGGCATCAATAGAAGGCCTGTAATCTGCCAGCAACCTATGACAAAATGGACAACCGCAGGAGTGTGAGGAGATTTCAAAGTGGCACATGGCAGAGTGGAAGCAATGGGAGGCCGTACAGGGACCCAGGTCACACTGTGGGCTCAGCAGCAGCGTGACCAGGAGGTACGGGGGCCCATGGCCGATATGGGGCCTGGCGGCACCTATGGGAGGCCGCTAATCTGCCAGCAACCTATGACAAAATGGACAACCGCAGGAGTGTGAAGAGATTTCAAAGTGGCACATGGCAGAGTGGAAGCAATGGGAGGCCGTACAGGGACCCAGGACACACTGTGGGCTCAGCAGCAGCGTGACCAGGAGGTACGGGGGCCCATGGCCGATATGGGGCCTGGCGGCACCTATGGGAGGCCTGTAATCTGCCAGCAACCTATGACAAAATGGACAACCGCAGGAGTGTGAGGAGATTTCAAAGTGGCACATGGCAGAGTGGAAGCAATAGGAGGCCGTACAGGGACCCAGGTCACACTGTGGGCCCAGCAGCAGCGTGACCAGGCGGTACGGGGGCCCATGGCCGATATGGGGCCTGGCGGCACCTATGGGAGGCCGCTAATCTGCCAGCAACCTATGACAAAATGGAAAACCGCAGGAGTGTAAGGAGACCTCAAAGTGGCACATGGCAGAGTGGAAGCAATGGGAGGCCGTACAGGGACCCAGGTCACACTGTGGGCTCAGCAGCAGCGTGACCAGGAGGTACGGGGGCCCATGGCCGATATGGGGACTGGCGGCACCTATGGAAGGCCGCTAATCTGCCAGCAACCTATGACAAAATGGACAACCGCAGGAGTGTGAGGAGATTTCAAAGTGGCACATGGCAGAGTGGAAGCAATGGGAGGCCGTACAGGGACCCAGGTCACACTGTGGGCCCAGCAGCAGCGTGACCAGGAGGTACGGGGGCCCATGGCCGATATGGGGCCTGGCGGCACCTATGGGAGGCCGCTAATCTGCCAGCAACCTATGACAAAATGGAAAACCGCAGGAGTGTAAGGAGACCTCAAAGTGGCACATGGCAGAGTGGAAGCAATGGGAGGCCGTACAGGGACCCAGGTCACACTGTGGGCTCAGCAGCAGCGTGACCAGGAGGTACGGGGGCCCATGGCCGATATGGGGACTGGCGGCACCTATGGAAGGCCGCTAATCTGCCAGCACCCTATGACAAAATGGAACCCTGGGCTGGGGCAGGCAGAACCGCCGTATCTTTATCACGTTTTTCACAGGCCACCGAATGGCGACGCTGCATATGCTGACGCAACGCTGTAGTCCCAACATGGGCCCCCTGGCCACGCTTGACTTTCTGGCCACATAGTCGACATTAGGCTACGTTTACTTCCTCGGGCGGCTTGACGAAAACTTGCCACACCGCCGAGTAGGAAACTTTGCACCCACTACTCCTCACTGGCTGACTGCTACTTCCTCCGTGCACACCGGCACCACTACTGGCTGTGGTGGTAGGCTGCAGTGGAGCTGCTGCTCTACTCCGTGGCCGTTTGCCTCCACTGACAAAGCTGCGACCCTGCTGCCTCCTGGCAGCAGCAATGGGAGGCCGTACAGGGACCCAGGTCACACTGTGGGCTCAGCAGCAGCGTGACCAGGAGGTACGGGGGCCCATGGCCGATATGGGGCCTGGCGGCATCAATAGAAGGCCTGTAATCTGCCAGCAACCTATGACAAAATGGACAACCGCAGGAGTGTGAGGAGATTTCAAAGTGGCACATGGCAGAGTGGAAGCAATGGGAGGCCGTACAGGGACCCAGGTCACACTGTGGGCTCAGCAGCAGCGTGACCAGGAGGTACGGGGGCCCATGGCCGATATGGGGCCTGGCGGCATCAATAGAAGGCCTGTAATCTGCCAGCAACCTATGACAAAATGGACAACCGCAGGAGTGTGAGGAGATTTCAAAGTGGCACATGGCAGAGTGGAAGCAATGGGAGGCCGTACAGGGACCCAGGTCACACTATGGGCTCAGCAGCAGCGTGACCAGGAGGTACGGGGGCCCATGGCCGATATGGGGCCTGGCGGCACCTATGGGAGGCCGCTAATCTGCCAACAACCTATGACAAAATGGAAAACCGCAGGAGTGTGAGGAGATTTCAAAGTGGCACATGGCAGAGTGGAAGCAATGGGAGGCCGTACAGAGACCCAGGTCACACTGTGGGACCAGCAGCAGCGTGACCAGGAGGTACGGGGGCCCATGGCCGATATGGGGCCTGGCGGCATCAATAGAAGGCCTGTAATCTGCCAGCAACCTATGACAAAATGGACAACCGCAGGAGTGTGAGGAGATTTCAAAGTGGCACATGGCAGAGTGGAAGCAATGGGAGGCCGTACAGAGACCCAGGTCACACTGTGGGACCAGCAGCAGCGTGACCAGGAGGTACGGGGGCCCATGGCCGATATGGGGCCTGGCGGCACCTATGGGAGGCCTGTAATCTGCCAGCAACCTATGACAAAATGGACAACCGCAGGAGTGTGAGGAGATTTCAAAGTGGCACATGGCAGAGTGGAAGCAATGGGAGGCCGTACAGGGACCCAGGTCACACTGTGGGCTCAGCAGCAGCGTGACCAGGCGGTACGGGGGCCCATGGCCGATTTGACCTCATTCATCCCATAGTCCTGCCGACTCACGAATAGCGTGGCCTCCTCAAAGGGCCTGAGCAAGCGCAGGTGTCACGCATGAGATGACAATGGCTGACATCTAAGTTACACAGGGAGTACCTTTATCCGCTTTTAACATCAGGAAATCTGTGATGGCCTTTAGCTGTTCGTAAAGGCGGTCTAACATATGTAGGGTTGAATTACACCTTGTTGCAACGTCGGTACGGGGGCCCATGGCAGATTACGTGCCTGGCAGCAGCAATGGGAGGCCCGTAATCTGCCAGCACCCTATGTCAAAAAATTCAACACACCAGCAGTGTGAGGAGACCTGAAAGTGGCACATGGCAGAGTGTGGCGATGGAGACAGCAGCAATGGGAGGCCGTACAGGGACCCATGAGAGACTCTGGACCTAGCAGCAGCATGAGGAGGCGGTATATAGGGGCCCATGGCAGATAAGAGGCCTGGCAGCAGCTATAGGAGGCCCGTTATCTTGCAGCACCCTATGTCAAAAAATTCAACACACCAGCAGTGTGAGGAGACCTGAAAGTGGCACATGGCAGAGTGTGGCGATGGAGACAGCAGCAATGGGAGGCCGTACAGGGACCCATGAGAGACTCTGGACCTAGCAGCAGCATGAGGAGGCGGTATATAGGGGCCCATGGCAGATAAGGTGCCTGGCAGCAGCTATAGGAGGCCCGTTATCTTGCAGCACCCTATGTCAAAAAATTCAACACAACAGCAGTGTGAGGAGACCTGAAAGTGGCACATGGCAGAGTGTGGCGATGGAGACAGCAGCAATGGGAGGCCGTACAGGGACCCATGAGAGACTCTGGACCTGGCAGCAGCATGAAGAGGTAGTATATAGGGGCCTATGGCAGATTAGGGGCCTGGCAGCAGCTATAGGAGGCCCGTAATCTGCCAGCACCCTATGTCAAAAAATTCAACACACCAGCAGTGTGAGGAGACCTGAAAGTGGCACATGGCAGAGTGTGGCGATGGAGACAGCAGCAATGGGAGGCCGTACAGGGACCCATGAGAGACTCTGGACCTAGCAGCAGCATGAGGAGGCGGTATATAGGGGCCCATGGCAGATAAGAGGCCTGGCAGCAGCTATAGGAGGCCCGTTATCTTGCAGCACCCTATGTCAAAAAATTCAACACACCAGCAGTGTGAGGAGACCTGAAAGTGGCACATGGCAGAGTGTGGCGATGGAGACAGCAGCAATGGGAGGCCGTACAGGGACCCATGAGAGACTCTGGACCTAGCAGCAGCATGAGGAGGCGGTATATAGGGGCCCATGGCAGATAAGAGGCCTGGCAGCAGCTATAGGAGGCCCGTTATCTTGCAGCACCCTATGTCAAAAAATTCAACACACCAGCAGTGTGAGGAGACCTGAAAGTGGCACATGGCAGAGTGTGGCGATGGAGACAGCAGCAATGGGAGGCCGTACAGGGACCCATGAGAGACTCTGGACCTAGCAGGAGCATGAGGAGGCGATATATAGGGGCCCATGGCAGATAAGAGGCCTGGCAGCAGCTATAGGAGGCCCGTTATCTTGCAGCACCCTATGTCAAAAAATTCAACACACCAGCAGTGTGAGGAGACCTGAAAGTGGCACATGGCAGAGTGTGGCGATGGAGACAGCAGCAATGGGAGGCCGTACAGGGACCCATGAGAGACTCTGGACCTAGCAGCAGCATGAGGAGGCGGTATATAGGGGCCCATGGCAGATAAGAGGCCTGGCAGCAGCTATAGGAGGCCCGTTATCTTGCAGCACCCTATGTCAAAAAATTCAACACACCAGCAGTGTGAGGAGACCTGAAAGTGGCACATGGCAGGGGCATGATTCATGGCGGATTTAGTCAGTTGTGTCAGGAACTGGTGGTTTGAAATCCAGACTAATCCACGCCTGATTCATTTTCACAAACGTGAGTCTCTCCACACTTTGGGTGGACAGTCGTGTCCTCCGCGGAGTTACAATACCTCCTGCCGCACTAAACACGCGCTCAGATGCCACGCTACTGGCCGGGCATGACAGCCTTTCAAGGGCAAATTCAGCTAGTTGGGGCCAAAGGTCAAGTTTCGTTGCCCAGTAGTCAAGGGGATTGTCTACCTCGGTTGGCAGGGTGCTGTCCAAGTAGGCCCAAGCCTGTTGTTTGAGCTCCTGCTCCAGGTCCACCTGATGCTGCTGCTGCTGCTGCGGCTGGTTAGTAGTTTCCTCACTGCGCTGGTGAAGAAAGCTACTCATCATCGACTGCAGACTGAGGCAGCCGCTGCTGGTGGAGCTGCCACTGCTCCTACCACCCCACCCCTCCCCTGCTGCCATGCCAGCGGAACGCGAGCGCACAGGGCCCACAGTGTCTGAGGATGGACGTTGGCGCACAAAGGCAGAGACCAACTGACTACATAGGTGGTTTTTATAGTACGTAATTTTGGCCTCCCTCTCAGCAGGTGTGAAAAAGGCCACCATTTTGGACCGGTAGCGAGGGTCCAACAAGGTGGACAGCCAAAAGTCATCCCTCTGTCTGATGGTTATTATTCGGCTGTCGCTACGCAAGCAACCGAGCATGCTATGGGCCATTTGTGCCAAGGAATGCGAGGGACTCCCTGCCTCCATCTCCACAGCATACTGCCACGGTGCGTCTGGGTCCTCTGTCTCCTCCTCCTCTACCAGATGCTCCTGCTCCTCCACTCCTGTCCGCTGAGTGGAAAAACCACCCATTTCACTCAATAATTCCTGAGCACAAATGTCCTCCTCTACCTCCTCCTCTTCTTCCTGTCCTGCCCCCACAGGGGTCATGTGGCGTTGAGATCTGTGCGCCACGTCTACCGCACCCTGACCAGCCATTGTTAACAGCATTTGTTAACAATGGCTGTTAACAATGGACGTGCAACAGAGGACGTGCAACAGAGGAATGACGTCGTTCATCCCATAGTCCTGCCGACTCACGAATAGCGTGGCCTCCTCAAAGGGCCTGAGCAAGCGGCAGGTGTCACGCATGAGCTGCCAATGGCTGACATCTAAGTTACACAGGGGAGTACCTTTATCCGCTTGTAACATCAGGAAATCGGTGATGGCCTTTTGCTGCTCGTAAAGGTGGTCTAACATGTGTAGGGTTGAATTCCACCTTGTTGCAACGTCGCAGATCAGGCGATGCTGTGGAATTCCGTTCTGCCGCTGCAGCTCAATGAGGGTGTTCTTTGCGGTGTAGGAATGGCTGAAATGCATGCACAGTTTACGTGACATTTTAAGGATGTCTTGCAGTGGGATGGTGGATTTTAGGAACCGCTTGACAACCAGATTGAACACGTGAGCCATGCATGGCGCATGGCACAACCTTCCTTGACGCAGAGCAGACACCATGTTCTTTCCGTTGTCGGTCAACATGGTTCCGATTTTCAGTTTGCGCGGAGACAGCCATCTGTCGATTTCTCTGTTCATTACACTCAGAAGTTCCTCCCCTGTGTGACTATGTTCGCCAAGGCATACCAGGTGCAGCACAGCGTGACACCGTTGCGCCCTGCACATGTGATATGCCGGTCGGGTAATGGGACTTGGCACGGGGGTGGCGGCTGAGGACACGGCGGAAAAAGAGGTGGTAGAGGCGGACATGTTTGCTGGACCAAGGACGTGCAAACATGGAGGCAAAAGCGTCGTGACCTGTCCAAGTTGCTGGTGCGGCTGTGCCGGCACCACGTTCACCCAGTGGGCCGTAAATGACATGTACTGTCCCTGACCGTAGTTACAGCTCCCCACGTCGGCGCTGCCATGCACTTTGGCAGAGACCGACATGCTCAAAGACTGGCCCACCATCTCTTCTACATGTGAATGCAGGGCTGGCACTGCCTTTTGGGCAAAGAAATGACGGCTTGGCACTCTCCACCGCGGCGCGGCACAAGCCATCATTTCTCGGAAAGGTGCTGAGTCCACCAGTTGGAAAGGGAGGGACTGCAGCACCAGCAACTTGGACAGGAGGACGTTCAGCTTTTGCACCGTCGGGTGCGTGCTCGCAAACTGTTGTCTCTTGGATACGGATTCCAAGAAAGACTGTTGACGGAATCCGAGAAGAGTAGTAGCAGGAGAAGGAGCATCTGAACGAGCGGAAGATGCCAACGAGTGACAACTCCCCTCAGCAGAGGTGTTGGAGCCTTGACTGGCTGATAGAGGGTGATTGACGACGTCGGGTGACGGAGCAAGTAACGGAGCGGGTGATGGAGCGGGGGCTGGGGCAGGCAGAACCGCCGTATCTTTATCACGGTTTTCCCAGGCCACCGAATGGTGACGCTGCATATGCTGACGCAACGCTGTAGTCCCAACATGGGCCCCCTGGCCACGCTTGCATTTCTGGCCACATAGTCGACATACGGCTACGTTTACTTCCTCGGGCGGCTTGACGAAAAATTGCCACATCACCGAATAGGAAACTTTGCCCCGCTACTCCTCACTGGCTGACTGCTACTTCCTCCGTGCGCACCGGCACCACTACTGGCCGTGGTGGTAGGCTGCAGTGGAGCTGGTGCTCTACTCCGTGGACGTTTGGCTCCACTGACACTGATGCGACCCTGCTGCCTCCTGGGCAACCCACCGACTGTTTCGCTCGCTGCCAAGCTGGCACCCTCTTCTCCTGATGATGCGGAAGAAATTGCCTGATGACGACGAGGCAGCCAAGTGCGATCAACCTCCTCATCATCAAGTACGGTCTCCGCCTCACTACTAGCCCCCTCGGCTGCGTCTGGGTCAGGAGACAGACCTGTCTCTAGACCGGCTACAGAGCCACTCTCCTCGCCAGTACTTCTTCGCCTGGCTGCTGAAAAGGCCAATGTCTCCCCCCGTTCCTGACCGCCCTCTGTTAGCTCTTCCTCACTGTACAGTGGGGCTGAGCCCACAGCATGCGATACTTCGCTTGGTGAGGGAACAGTAAAGGACAGGGGCAGGTAGAGGACATGTGATTTCAGTGGGCTTGCTCCCGGGCCATGCCAACTAACGGTTGTGTCTGACGTACCCACCGACCGTTGGCTGTAGGTGTCAGAGGTGACCTGGGAAGAGGAAGACGACCGAGCCAACCAATCAATGACGGCAGGGTTGTCGGTGGAGACACGACCGCTGGATGACACCGGGAGCACTGGCCTCTGGCTGCGAATACTGCTGCCTCGACCCCTTCCTCTGCTGCCACGTCTGCTCGCTCCTAAAACATTGCCTCCTCTGCCACTCCTCTGCATGTTGTCTGACATACTCTTTAATTCAACGATTATGTGTCCCTGAGTAACAATTCTGTGTCCCTGAGTAACAATTCTGTGTCTGTGCGAGTAACAATTCTGTGGCCCTAAGTAACAGTTCTGTGGCCCTCAGTAACAGTTCTGTGTCTGTGCGAGTAACAATTCTGTGTCTGTGCGAGTAACAATTCTGTGGCCCTAAGTAACAGTTCTGTGGCCTTCAGTAACAATTCTGTGTCTGTGCGAGTAACAATTCTGTGTCTGTGCGAGTAACAATTCTGTGTCTGTGCGAGTAACAATTATTTGTCTGTGCGAGTAACAATTCTCTGGCACTCAGTAACAATTCTGTCTGTCCCTGAGTAACAATTCTCTGGCACTCAGTAACAATTCTGTCTGTCCCTGAGTAACAATTCTCTGGCACTCAGTAACAATTCTGTCTGTCCCTGAGTAACAATTCTCTGGCACTCAGTAACAATTCTGTCTGTCCCTGAGTAACAATTCTCTGGCACTCAGTAACAATTCTGTCTGTCCCTGAGTAACAATTCTCTGGCACTCAGTAACAATTCTGTCTGTCCCTGAGTAACAATTCTGTGTCTGTGCGAGTAACAATTCTGTGGCCATAACTAGCGTTTCTTTGTCCCTAAATAACAGTTCTGTGGCCCTGAGTAACAATTCTGTGTCTGTGCGAGTAACAATTCTGTGGCCCTAAGTAACAGTTCTGTGGCCTTCAGTAACAATTCTGTGTCTGTGCGAGTAACAATTCTGTGTCTGTGCGAGTAACAATTCTGTGTCTGTGCGAGTAACAATTCTGTGTCTGTGCGAGTAACAATTCTCTGGCACTCAGTAACAATTCTGTCTGTCCCTCAGTAACAATTCTCTGGCACTCAGTAACAATTCTGTCTGTCCCTGAGTAACAATTCTCTGGCACTCAGTAACAATTCTGTCTGTCCCTGAGTAACAATTCTCTGGCACTCAGTAACAATTCTGTCTGTCCCTGAGTAACAATTCTGTCTGTCCCTGAGTATGAATTCTGTGGCCCTAACTTGCGTTTCTTTGTCCCTAAGTAACAGTTCTGTGGCACTGAGTAACAATTCTGTGTCTGTGCGAGTAACAATTCTGTGGCCCTAAGTAACAGTTCTGTGGCCCTCAGTAACAGTTCTGTGTCTGTGCGAGTAACAATTCTGTGTCTGTGCGAGTAACAATTCTGTGGCCCTAAGTAACAGTTCTGTGGCCTTCAGTAACAATTCTGTGTCTGTGCGAGTAACAATTCTGTGTCTGTGCGAGTAACAATTCTTTGTCTGTGCGAGTAACAATTCTCTGGCACTCAGTAACAATTCTGTCTGTCCCTGAGTAACAATTCTCTGGCACTCAGTAACAATTCTGTCTGTCCCTGAGTAACAATTCTCTGGCACTCAGTAACAATTCTGTCTGTCCCTGAGTAACAATTCTCTGGCACTCAGTAACAATTCTGTCTGTCCCTGAGTAACAATTCTCTGGCACTCAGTAACAATTCTGTCTGTCCCTGAGTAACAATTCTGTGTCTGTGCGAGTAACAATACTGTGGCCCTAACTAGCGTTTCTTTGTCCCTAAATAACAGTTCTGTGGCCCTGAGTAACAATTCTGTGTCTGTGCGAGTAACAATTCTGTGGCCCTAAGTAACAGTTCTGTGGCCTTCAGTAACAATTCTGTGTCTGTGCGAGTAACAATTCTGTGTCTGTGCGAGTAACAATTCTGTGTCTGTGCGAGTAACAATTCTGTGTCTGTGCGAGTAACAATTCTGTGTCTGTGCGAGTAACAATTCTGTGTCTGTGCGAGTAACAATTCTCTGGCACTCAGTAACAATTCTGTCTGTCCCTGAGTAACAATTCTCTGGCACTAAGTAACAATTCTGTCTGTCCCTGAGTAACAATTCTCTGGCACTCAGTAACAATTCTGTCTGTCCCTGAGTAACAATTCTCTGGCACTCAGTAACAATTCTGTCTGTCCCTGAGTAACAATTCTGTCTGTCCCTGAGTATGAATTCTGTGGCCCTAACTAGCGTTTCTTTGTCCCTAAGTAACAGTTCTGTGGCCCTGAGTAACAATTCTGTGTCTGTGCGAGTAACAATTCTGTGTCTGTGCGAGTAACAATTCTGTGGCCCTCAGTAACAGTTCTGTGTCTGTGCGAGTAACAATTCTGTGTCTGTGCGAGTAACAATTCTGTGTCTGTGCGAGTAACAATTCTGTGGCCCTAAGTAACAGTTCTGTGGCCTTCAGTAACAATTCTGTGTCTGTGCGAGTAACAATTCTGTGTCTGTGCGAGTAACAATTCTTTGTCTGTGCGAGTAACAATTCTGTGTCTGTGCGAGTAACAATTCTGTGGCCCTAAGTAACAGTTCTGTGGCCCTCAGTAACAGTTCTGTGTCTGTGCGAGTAACAATTCTGTGTCTGTGCGAGTAACAATTCTGTGGCCCTAAGTAACAGTTCTGTGGCCTTCAGTAACAATTCTGTGTCTGTGCGAGTAACAATTCTGTGTCTGTGCGAGTAACAATTCTGTGTCTGTGCGAGTAACAATTCTGTGTCTGTGCGAGTAACAATTCTGTGTCTGTGCGAGTAACAATTCTGTGTCTGTGCGAGTAACAATTCTCTGGCACTCAGTAACAATTCTGTCTGTCCCTGAGTAACAATTCTCTGGCACTCAGTAACAATTCTGTCTGTCCCTGAGTAACAATTCTCTGGCACTCAGTAACAATTCTGTCTGTCCCTGAGTAACAATTCTGTCTGTCCCTGAGTATGAATTCTGTGGCCCTAACTAGCGTTTCTTTGTCCCTAAGTAACAGTTCTGTGGCCCTGAGTAACAATTCTGTGTCTGTGCGAGTAACAATTCTGTGTCTGTGCGAGTAACAATTCTGTGTCTGTGCGAGTAACAATTCTCTGGCACTCAGTAACAATTCTGTCTGTCCCTGAGTAACAATTCTCTGGCACTCAGTAACAATTCTGTCTGTCCCTGAGTAACAATTCTCTGGCACTCAGTAACAATTCTGTCTGTCCCTGAGTAACAATTCTCTGGCACTCAGTAACAATTCTGTCTGTCCCTGAGTAACAATTCTCTGGCACTCAGTAACAATTCTGTCTGTCCCTGAGTAAAAATTCTGTGGCCCTAATAACGTTTCTGTGGCCCTAAGTAACAATTCTCTGGCACTGAGTAACAATTCTGTCTGTCCCTGAGTATGAATTCTGTGGCCCTAACTAGCGTTTCTTTGTCCCTAAATAACGATTCTGTGGCCCTCATTAACAAGTCTGTGTCCCTGAGTAATGGTTCTCTGTCCCTAAGTAACTTTTCTCTGTCCCCAATTCTCGTTTCTGTGGCCCTAACTCTGTCCCTGTCCCTAGTACAGAGCGGTCTGCCTCTGTTCAATGACTGCAGGCAAATGAAGAATTCCAAAATGGCCGCTATTTATAGCTCGACCATTACACAGTGCTGGCTGGCTGGCTGCTGATTGGCTGATGCGATCACATGTCGTTGAGGAATGCATTATGGGTCAGCGCGCCTTGTCTGCGCGCCTTCCCAGACATCCCCGCTCCGTCGCCGCACATGTCAGCCGCCATTTTCTGAAAAATTTCGATTCGCGCGTCCGAATTAGGCTATTTTTCGGATTCGGCACGAATCGAAATTTTTCAGATATTCGACTCGAATTCCACTTCGGATACTTCGATTCGCTCATCTCTAGTTCCAACGTAAGAATAAATAAGAGGGGGGATAATGGGCAGTCCTGTCTAGTCCCATTGCTTATGGAAAAGGCTTCTGAAAGGAGGCCATTGACTCTCACTTTAGCAGTTGGTGCGGTGTATAGCGACATGATAAAGTTCAAAAGACGGGGAGGGAGCCCAAGGCCAACCAGAACTGCTTCCATGTAGTCCCATGCCAATCTGTCAAAGGCATTTTCAGAGTCTAAAGAAAGGAATAAGCCAGATTGTTTCTTCTGTGTTAACCAATGGTGTATGTTGATTGCCCTGATCGTGTTGTCTCTAGCCTCTCTACTGGGAACAAACCCCACCTGGTCAGTTGAGATAATAGGATCTATGATATGCAATAAGCGATTGGCCAATATCTTGGCAAAAATCTTTAGATCGACGTTCAATAGGGATTTCAGGCGATATTCATGCTTATTCTTAAATTCTTAATCCCCATTTCCTTTCTTTCCTACTCAGAGTTTAGCTTTCATTCTCCCCTTTACATTTTGGTACACTTCTCTACGCATAGGAGCCCTACTCCCTATCTGCAATCCAGCTGCACATATGTTTTACTTTTACATATCTCCTTTCCCGAACCCTTTACCCACCTGCTGGCAACCTGTAGTGGGTTACCTCAGTTTCATCAAAAGTAAAAGGCCCTATCCTACAAGCCCTTGCACCCCCCCCTCCACACCTACTGTATACATTTCCAATACATACCTTTGACTCACTGGTCCTGCTCTTTGCTGCTGCTCGGTAACTGAGGTTATATATATCATCGACCCTGCCAGTGCTGTGATTCCAATATGCTGAATAAGGGCTTGAGACCAGATATGCCTTTAATGTTCCTGCGTTTGTATGTCCTCATCATTTTTCCCCTGTTTTCTTTTCCCTGGGATGACTTATGTCTGATTCTTTGCCTATATATTGCTATGTATCTTTTTGTTTGCTGTATGTGTAATACCTCCTATTGCATTTCCGACTGATACCTTGTATTACCTGTACCTATTGTATGCTCTGAGTTTATTAATAAACTTTATGGGAAAAAAAAAAAAAAGATTACTACAAATATTTACAATTAGCTTCTTACTTTTGCTCTAACCCAGTGACTTATTGTCAAATCCCATGTAAAATTGCTCAATGTTATCGAAAAGGATGGGACATGTATCAGGGAGTAGAAAACAGATATCCTTCCCTTCAGCACAAAACTGTACTTATTAAATCTTCATATTTCTTAGCATGGGAACTAGACATAGGAGCGGTTTTTACTTTCAAACAATGGGAACAAGCATTCCAAGCCACTTATGTAGCCACCAAAAAATGTTAACCTATGGGAGCTTATACAAAAGCTTTGCCTACAGCAGTACTTAACATCTCACCATATTTCAGAATTCAGTCCCAATACTTCAAATTTGTGCTGGAGAGGGTGTGGTCTAATAAGCATGTTATTCCACCAACTGTTGTCTTGCAAGCATCTTGCTAAATTTTGGACTGACATTTTTCACATATTGACTGAAGTAGTGACTTTTTTGATACCGCCACTGGTAACTTTTTAGATTAATACTACCAGAAATTTCCTGGTTTCCATGCCTAGACAAATGATGTCATACATCCCAGGAGTCTTCAGGAAAAGAGGGAGGGTTCTTAGCTTAGACTTTCCATGAGCTAAGGGCAGATGGATGCCAGGAAGTAAATGATACATGAATCATCTGCCCTTACTCAAGATGGCCACTGCCAGAAATGCCAGGGAGTCATGAGTGGATGGGGGAGTTAACTTGAAATTTAAATTATTTTTAATATACAATTTTTGGTTTGTGGTGCAGGGCAGTTTCACTTTAAGCACCACCAAAAGAAAGCTCTAGCTATCTGAAAAAAATATATAAAATTGTTTTGGGCACGGTATTGCATGACTGACAAAGCCAAAAGTACACTTTGTATCACAGTACTGAAAAACGACCTGGAAAGGAAGGGGGTTTAACATGTTGGTCCTCAAATGGTTAAACAGTGCTTAATTGAAATTAAAATTAAAATCTAAATTGATTCCCCTAGCAAATAGAATTTTCAGCATTAAACAAACGAAGACAAGTTTTATTATTTTGTTATAAATGAAGAAATACTGCTATTATTATAATAATTCTTCAATGTTGACTTTTCTAGCTTTTTGTCTTACATGTAAAAAAAAATCTTTAATTGAGATTGGACCCCTGGGTATGAAGTCCCTAGGGCTCTTCTAGATTTGTTTATCTATGTATATATATATATCTATAGTTATATATGCCAATGCCTTGCACTCAGATTTCTCAAAACGCTTTTCACTTTTTTTAGTTCTTTAAATGTCATCATACGCTTGCATTTTACTTTGACCATGGCTGAGAAACTTCGAGTAAGTATACACTATACATTGTGTTAAACACAGCATATTATATAATAATAGTAACCCGAGGATTTATAGTGGTTCATACATGGTCATTTTCAAATCTCTCACATTGGCTTCCCATTTAATGTATTCCTGGTTAGGGGAGTAAGTTTGCCTTGCCATGGAATTGAGAATTGTGAGCCTGCCATTTATAATATAATGCATCCAAATAACATATTTTCTATGACTGTGAATTACTTTAGTTCGTATTAAATTTAAACAATAAAGTAAACAGAAGACTTCTATATTTGACTAGTCAAAAGCACATATTTTTTATGATGCTTTAATTATTAATTCTGTTCAATCTGCAAAGCTCTTTAATGACAGTTCTTTACATTATTATAGGGATCAAAACAAGATCTCAATAAGACCACAGTGCAAGAATTTTTTTTAATTGCATTCTCAGACCTAAAGCAGCTCCAGATATTACTCTCTCTCTTTATTTTGGTAGCGTACATTATCTGTATTGCAGGAAATTTTACCATCATCGTCTTAGTTAGGATTGAACCCTTGCTTCAAACTCCAATGTATTTATTCATAAGTACGTTTGCGGTTCTTGAAATTATGTTTGTGACCGCTCCTATACCTAAGCTTCTGGATATTTTGATTTCAGGAAATAAGAGGATATCTTTCATTGAATGTTTTACACAGTTGTTTGTTTACGATGGTTTGGGTGTAACAGAATGCTATATGTTATTGGTCATGGCCTTTGATAGGGACTTGGCTATTAACAATCCTTTACACTATTCTACTATCATGAAGAAGGAAATATGTGCTCTATTAGCCGCGGCACCATGGGTAGCTGGTTTTGCAGCTTCTTTTGTGACTACTGGTTTAATGGCCCAATTGGACTTCTGTGGGCCAAATCGGATAAATCATTTCACCTGTGATATGGCTCCACTTCAAAGTTTGTCTTGCTCTGATCCTTCCATAAGCAGATTAGTCACAATATTAACAGCCACTTTTGCCATCATTCTCCCATCCATCATTATCACAGCTTTCTATGTTCACATTATTAATGCCATCTTAAAAATCAAGGGAGCTGAAGGGAAACAAAAAGCCTTTTCCACCTGTTCCTCTCACCTTATTGTGGCCAGTCTCTTCTTTGGATCAGCTCTTGTGGTGTACAGCATACCTTCCAGAGGGGAAAATGACAAATTTCTTGCTCTTATATACACAGTTCTTACCCCTCTCCTAAATCCCTTCATTTATACTTTTAGGAACAGTGATGTGAAGAAAGCAGTAAATAAAATCTGTATTAAATATGTTTATCCTGTAGTCCATAAGCCACATTCATAGTTTACATGACCATTTCATATATTGTACCTTGAAAAATAATGTGAAAACAAAAAAAGGTAAAAACTCAATAGGTAAAGTAAGTAAATACATTTATTCTGTGGCATGATAAACCATTGGGAGTTCTTGGAATTGTTGTAGGCCATTCTTGGTGTTTGATGAGCTCACTCAATATTCAGATGATTATAAAGGTGATATATTATCTGTTGACAGCAACTAGCAAAAAGTAACTTTTTGTAAGTGATCTCTTGCTTCAGAGGTGCATTCACCATACATTTTTTCTCATGCAGCAAAAAAAGTGTAAATAAATAGGTACAATAAAAGAAATAGTCAATAAAAAAATTACATTGTCCTTCAAGAGTAAATACACTGGCAATAAAATAGTAGAATTCTATTCAGAATTTGTAATTTTTGTTCAATTTTCTAATTGTTCTTGGGGGTCATTATTTTTGACCATAGCAACAAGAAATTTTGAAAGGAAATGGTTTCTCAAACAAAGGAATTTCAAATGGTATATGTGGTTTTCATTCACTTCAAAGTCCATTTGTTTCAAAATTGAATGTTAAAAACAAAACACATTTGGAAGTACTTTCAAACAATATTCATTAAGTCATCAAATGTACCAAATATTTCTGTGCAACTGTTCGTTTGATCATCTACTTATACTTGTATTGTCACCTTTTTCCCAAACAATGTTATTGAACCAGTTCCTGTCTGCTCAATCCCCAAAATTTCTCATTTTAGAGCTAAAGTTAATGATTGAAAGAAACAGCATTTTTACTCATTGTCATAGTAATATATTTGGAAGAAGTTACTTGCCAGAGAGTCATATATTTTTCTTTAGCATTCATTTATCGCTATGTTTCATACTCCAAGTCTGGAGTGACTAGTTGAAGGGGGATAAGGTTGAAGGCATGGTAGCTTTATGAAGGCCCAGCATGACCAAAGCTTCTTTTGAATAAAGCAGTGTAATTTTGCTTTAAAGTGAAAGCTGGCAGTGTTTTTTAACACCTTATTCCTAGGTGATGCTAATATGTTACATATTATCCACCCCATGAGGGAAGCCTTTCACTATCAGGCTTTTTTGATTAGCTGCATACCAATGACACTGAACTGCATTTATTGGACTCTGAAACACTGATAGTTGTAACTCATCGAAGGGTAGGAGAAGAAGCTGAAAAAGATCATATATGGAGTGCTCAATGGAGAAGGTAAAATGAAGAATGGTTCAATGACACAGGAGAGAACTAATGTGGTATTTGCTGCTAAACGGAGGTGTAGTGGTTGACTTACTAATTGAAAGACTGTTCACTGTGCAAGGGGCATTTCCCCAAATTGGGTCGCTTCTCCCCTGCACCTGTGATGACCCCCCCATACTTGGACCTGGAGACACTCACACACACATAATTTAAAATGGGCTTTATTTAAAGGCAGAGCCCTTAAAGTTCTTCCTGCACTACATCATGCAGAATTGTTCTGTTATTTGTTGGGTCTCAGTTATGTATGGTTACTCTATGCTAAATGCTATGTTTCGATTGTTAACTCATATCTGCTGTGCAAAGATGTGGAGATCTGATAAACAGAAGAGAACCATGGAAATAATCTTTTTTTTAGCAGTTTGATATGGGTATGGTAGCTAGAAGGAGGGTATTGCCCCCCTCTCTGTATTTCCTGGTAGAGTGACACTAGTGTAGGGGTGAGTGTGGTTGCAGCTAACTTGTAAGATCCAGACGTGTACCTATCAGGTCCTATGACCTTACCATTGGTTAGAAAGGAAATTGTCTTAGTAACTTGCTGGGTGGTGATTGGGGAATTCAGTAGGATCAGAAGTGTTTGGTCGACCTTAGGCAGGGATATTTGGTCGAGGAAGTCAACCGCGTTATCTACATCTATAGGTTCCTGACCATAGAGTTTGGCATAAAAGCGTTCTAATAACTGATTTATGCCCCTCGAGGTAGAGGTGAGGTGAACCTGTGATTATTTTAGGGAAGAAATGTTGTTAGGTGTGTGGGGCCTCTACACAGATGGGCAAGCAGTTTCATGACCTTTTTACCTTATTTGTGGTATTGTAGGTCTAGATGAGACTGGTGGATACGTTTCTGAGCTTCTGCCCATAAATCAAATTGGAACTTGGCTTCTCTCAGGTTTTCCAATTGTTCGGGGTGTTTTGTTGTGGTAATTGTATTTAAGCTTCCAGTTACTCACTTCGTGGTAGTGCTTAGTAACCTTTTTTTTGTATGTGACAGAAAAGGCAATGATTCTACCCCATATAACTGCTTTGCCAGTTTCCCAAAATAGGTTGGGGTTTTGCTTGTGGCTGGAGTTAGTGACCTCATTTTCAGACCAGGTGTCTTGTAGGACCAGAGGTACTGGTTGTGGATCAAGTAAGAGGGAAAACACCACAACTTAACAGAGGTCTGTGGGGCAAGATCTATTAAGTGAACTGAGACAGGGCTGTGATCAGAGATTGCCATCTTGTGTATGTTTGAGTCAGAAGTGTGTTTCAGAAGGGTGGAGTTACAAAGAATGTAGTCAATTCTTTATAGAGTGTGATGGGGGAGTTGGTGTATTCTCTACCTTCTGTGTGGGCTAGACACGAAAGATCCACTAATTATAGAGCTTCTATAAACTGTGATAGTGTAGTATTGGTAGTTGGGGTAGTGTAGTATTGGTAGTTTGCTCAAGGATCTATATTTTAGCATATTTATGACTGAGTTAAAGTCTCCACTTACTAAAAGTGGGAGGTGAATTAGGAGGATAGATGAGTTTATTGATTTTGGAAAAAGACCTTGGTGGGTGAGTTGAGGACGCATATATTGCTAATGACTAGGACCTTTGAGCCTATCCGCAGATGGAGGGTTATAACTCGGCCTTCCTCTGTTCCTGCCATATGCACTAATTCACAAGGCAGGTTTTTATGAATGAGTATCATTACTCCTGCCTTACCTTTTATGGACTTCGAGCCATAAACCTGATCAACCCAGAGTTTCAAAATCCTCTGTGGTCAGGTGTGTCTCTTAAGAGGGAAATGTCAGTTTGGAGTCATTTAAGGTGACATAAGATCACCATGCCTTTGTTAGGTGACCTTAATCCTTTCACATTCTATGAGATGATTCTCAAAGTTAAATTGTGGCATAAAGGGATCTTATATGGAGCGAGTACATGCTACAACCGAGTTGAAAAGGCCAAATATGTATTGCATATCTATACCTGCCTCTAAGGTGAGGGTGGTGGAGTAGAGGCCATGGGGTAGGTAAAAAGAGAGAATAGCTCACCCAAAAGGGGCAAAAATATGTATAAACATAAAACCAAACCTTATGAAGCCAGAACTTGACATTATTCCACGTGTTCCATCGCTAGACAGCATTACCAGAGTCGCAGATACTGTAGCCTTGAGACTGTGTCATGGAATACCAGATGTTAGAAATCCCTCAGGGGTGGAAAGGTGGTGACTTTCTCCAGTGTCCAAATTGTCTAGGTAGCAGCTGCGTGACTCCAGAAGGCTGTGGGTCATAGAACATAAAACCATTGCAGTGTATAGATGTGAACAGCTACTTAACAAGTGGAAAGCTTAAAGGCATTTGAAGGTTAGGCATACAGAGATTAGTTTGTATAAAAGGATATGAATTCATGTTTCTTCACTGCTTCTATGTTGGAGGCGCCTTGGATGACCCTGACTTGTTAGAGTAGCGAGGCCTCTTTGGCGGGTCCTACCTTGAGCTACTTTGCTCCCTGGGACCAGCAAAGGAGGAATGGGGCATGGGAGAATTTACCTCCTGAGAGATATTCATATATGTTTTCAGATAAATTGCTACTTCCTAGGGATGGGAAAAAGATTTAGACTCCCTTGACTGATTTTTTAGGTGTAGTAAGGCAGGGTAAGCCAGTGTGAATTTTATGCCTTCAGATATAGTGCTAAACAAATAGGTTGAATTGCTTTCCAATTGAAGAAGACCTCTTGTGAGTAGTCAGCAAAACAATAAAAGTTGTTTGCCATTGAGTTGAAAAGAATGGGAGTTGTGGAAAGATTTCAAGTGCCACCCTGTCCAAGTAATTGAGATATCGAACTAGTATGGGGCGGGGAGAGCATCAGTCATTTGAGGGAGCTCCCAGTCGGTGTGCTCTTTCTACTAGACATAATGCCATGATCCTCAGTGCCTCAGGAATGCATGTAGGGCAAAGCTCCATTAGAAAGCCAGAGCTGAAAAATTCAGGGAGACCTATAATTCTCAGATTCTTCCTACGGGAACAGTTTTCCAAGTCATCCAATATTTCTAGCATGTACTGTTGCGTTTGGGAGGCTTGTTGTGCAGCTGTCTGAGTGCTCGGCAGCTTATCCTTTAGGTCTGGCAGGTGCTGCTCTGCCTCAGCAATCCTTTTTGCATTATCTCTTAGCTCTTTACTTATCTGGTCAATGCCCACTGCCAATGCTCTGTCTACTGCAGCTGTGATGGTTGGTGAGAGCTGGGCCACTACAGCCTGTGCAATCTTACCATACTGGTCTTCAGGAAGGGTGGGAGTGGTGTCCGCAGTTTGTGTTACTGACCCAGAGTCTCCTGTGTCCTTGCCATCAGCCACCTTGGGAGCCTTAGTCCCAGCAGAAGAAGATGACTCAGATGGGTGGCGGAAGCAGGGCTGGAGCCGCTATGTATGAGATACTGCTCCATGTGCTGGGGACCGCCGGTGTGGAGGGGGTAGGAGATGATGCTGACTGCCGTCTCTTGGTCATGGAATTGAGTATTTATGTGGAGCCGCCATCCCGCACACCAGCTACATATTGCGTCGGAGTCGGAAGTCTGTAGAAACAATCCTAACCAGTACAGATATAACCTCCATGGTGGACAAAAATGTCAATTACTTTTAAATGATATTACCAATACAAAATGATCATAAATCCCTTTGTCCATATATTCACTCCAATGCATTAGTGGTATAATATTATGAGGGCCAACTGTTCACCAATGCCAGAAGTCTGCCAAGCAAAATAGGTGAGTTGGAAGCTTTGATGCATGAAGAGAACTATGAATCAATTGGTATTGCTGAATCTTGGCTTCATTCTTCACATGACTGGGCCATTAATATTCCTGGCTATGTTCTCTTTTGGAGAGAGAGGGGAAATAGGAAAGGTGGTGGTGTCTGTCTCTATGTGAGAAGTGATCTCAGAGCGAGTGTGAAAGAGGACCTAGTTGATGGAGTGTGTGATGAGGCTGAAGTATTATGGGTGGAACTGCACATGGGAGTGTGTACTACAAAAGGTAATCATTGGAGTTTGTTATAGGCCTCCCAGTGTTAATGAGAAGGTGGAGACTCAGTTCCTTGCAAAGATTGAAAGGGAACCAAAGGCTGGGACAGTGATAATAATGGGGGAATTTAACTACCCTGAAATTGACTGGAGTAATGGTACTGCAGGAACAGTTAAAAGGGCAAAAATGTTTAAACATACTACAGGACAATTTTATGGTACAGTTCATAGAAACCCCTATGAATGATGCTATGCTGGACCTGGTAATCTCAAACCATGCAGAGCATATTACCAATGTCCATATAAAAGAACATCTGGGTAGAAACCATAACATAATTTCATTTATTGTTAGCTGTAAACAGCAAGCACATACGGGAAAAATAAAAACGCTCAATTTCAAGAGAGCTAATTTTCCAAGGCTGAGAGCTGCTCTCCAAGACTTATACTTGGAGGGAATATTGGCATTGATAAACACAACACAGAAATTTGAGGTCTTCAAAAAGACTGTATGTGAACACACTGCAAAATATATTCCCATGGGCAATAAAATCAAACCTGTGTGACTTACGGCCAAAGTTAAAAAAGCTAAAGATAACAAGAAAAGAGCATTTATTAAATATAAAAATGAAGGAATGCTATCATTTTTTAAACATTACAAAGAATATAACATAATATGCAAAAAGGAAATAAAAGGCAACAAAAATCGAAAATGAACAACAGATTGCAAAAGCTAGCAGGACCAACCCCAAAAAATTCTTCAAATATATTAATAGTAAAAAGGTCCATTCTGAGCATGTAGGCCCTTTACAAAATAATCTAGAGCAGGTGACTGGGGACAAATAAGGCAAATTTATTTAATACCTTCTTCAGCTCTGTGTATACAAAGGATCATGGGGGAGCTCTTGTCCCTAATGGGCATGGTGTTGACACAGCTCCAGATGATCCACATTGGCTCACAATTGATATGATCCAAAAATATTTAGACACTATAAAAAGGTGAATAAAGCACCTGGACCGGATGGCATACACACATGGGTCCTTAAAGAATTGACCTTTCTCATTTAAAAGCCATTGTTTCTCATTTTTAGGGACTCTTTAATGACTGGCATGGTACCACTGGATTGGCGTAAGGCCAATGTCGTGTCAAAATCTTTACCAAGTAACTATAGACCTGTTAGTTTAACTTCTATAGATGAGAAGATACTTGAGAGTTTAATAAAAGACCACATAGATGAGTTCTTGCTGGAAAAAAAATATTTTAAGCAACAATCAGCATGAAAGACAAACGTTGTCAAACAAATCTGATTTCTTTTTATGAGGAGGTGAGCAAAACCTTGGACAGAGGGGTGGTAGTGGACGTGGTATACTTGGATTTTGCAAAAGCATTTGACACAGTTTCCCACACACGGTTAATGTGTAAGGTAGAGTCTACAGGCTTGTAAAAATCCATATGTACTGTAAATGGATAGAAAACTGGCTAAAAGATCGTATTCAAAGAGTGGTGGTTAATGATTCATACTCTTAATGGTCTAGGGCAGGGGTGGGCAACTGTGGCCCTCCAGCTGTTGTAGAACTACAAGTCCCATGAGGCACTGCAAAACTGAAAGTTACAAGCATGATTCCCAGGCAGAGGCATGATGGGACTTGTAGTTCACCAACAGCTGGAGGGCCACAGTTGCCCACCCCTGGTCTAGGGTCATCAGTGGTGTACCCCAAGGTTCAGTGTTGGGACCCTTACTTTTTAATATATTTATAAACAATATAGGGCCTGGGATTATAAATCCCATTTCAGTCTTTGCAGATGACACCAAGCTGTGCAGTGGAATAACGTCCTTACAGGATGTCTCCAACTTACAAGCCAACCTCAATGCACTGTTTAATTGGGCAACTATGTGGCAAATGAGGTTTAATGTGGATAAATGTAAGAATATGCATGCATCATACATACTGGGGGAGGGGTACAACTGGGGGAATCAATGGTGGAGGAGGATCTTCAGGTTCTGGTAGACCACAAGCTTAAAAATGGCATGCAATGCCAAGCTGCAGTTTCTAAAGTGAGCAAAATCCTCTCTTGTATTAAAAGAGTTAGACTCCAGAGAGAGATATCATATTACCCCGATACAAATCTTTAGTAACACCTCATCTGGAATATGCAGTTCAGTTTTGGGCACCAATTCACAAAGAGAACATTGGGGAACAGGAGAAAGTACAGAGAAGGGCAACCAAACTGATAAAAGGCCTGGAGATCAGCTATGAGGAAAGATTAGAGGAACTGAATGGATTCTCTCGAGAAGAGGAGATTAATGGGGGATATGATCAATATGTATAAATACATCAGTCAGTGGCGTCCCGAGGCAGGTGCGGGGGGGTACGGTCCGCACTGGGTGACACTGACCGCACGGGGTGACACCGGACCCCTCCACAAAAAGATAAGTTGTAAAGCAAGCCGGCGATCTCCGCAGGATGGATCCGATCCATCCTGCGGGGATCTTTGGCTTTCTTTACAACTTACCTTTTCTTGGAGTGAGTCTGGTGTCACCCCGCATAGGTTGCATGCCGATGATCCTGCGGGGATCGTCGGCATGCAATCTAACCGGGGTAGACAGCGGACCCGCTCCAAGAAAAGGTAAGTTGTAAAGAAAGCCAACGATCCCTGCAGGATGGATCGGATCTGAGGATTGAGCATAATGGATCGGAGTCCGATCCATTATGCTCCCCAATCCACAGATCCGATCCATCCTGCGGGGATTGTTGGAGGGGGTGTCACCAAGTGTTACCGCACAGGGTGACACCAACCCTAGGGACGCCTCTGACATCAGTGGTTCATATAGTGAACTTAGCTATTCACCTTGAGGTAATCACTGAGGACAAGGTGGCATTCATTATGTCTGGAGGAAAAGAAATGTAATCTCCAAACATGGAAAGGTTTCTTCACAGTGAGAGCTGTGAAAATGTGGAATAGACTCCCTCAAGATGTGGTTCTGGCCAGCTCAGTAGATTGCTTCAAAAAAGGCCTGGATTCTTTCTTAGATACACAGAATATAACTGGATACTAACATTTATAGGTAAAGTTGATCCAGGGAATATCCAATTGCCTCTCAGAGGATCAGGAAGGAATTTTTTTCCCAGCAGTAGCAAATTGGATCATGCTTTGCTGGGTTTTTTTGCTTTCCTCTGAATCAACTGTGGGTGTAGGATTATAACTTTTTTTTTTTATGGTTCAACTGGATGGACTTTTGTCTTTTTTCAGCCAGACTATGAAACTTTCATAAAATCTGCCCATGGTTCCCATGTACTTTCAAATCTAGCAAGTATCATGGGAGTATACGAACAGTGTTTATTTCAGTTATTGTATCGCCATCATATGATTTTCTATCACATGTATGCATTCTACTTGGACTATGGCTGAGAAATTTCTAGTAAGTATACATTATACACTGTTACACACACCATACATTATATAGCAATAGTAACCTAAGGGTTTAGAATGGTTCACAGATGGCCATTCCCAAATCTCTCATGTTGGCTTCCCATTTATTATTTTCCTGGTCAGAAGAGTAGTTTTTCTTGCCATGGAGTCTAGAATTGTGAGCCTGCTAGTTAGAAACTATTTTCTATGAATGCATTATATATGATTTTAAATTACTTTAGTTATCTTTTAAATTTAAACAGTAAAAGGACATGAAGGCTTCTATATTTGACTGGTCAAAAACAAATATGAGATTTCTGTTCAATCTGCAAACCCCTTGACAATTCTCCATTTTTTTTTCAGGGATTCTACTCTATACAACAAGATCTCAATAAGACCATAGTACAAGAATTTATTTTAATTGCTTTCTCAGACCTAAAGCAACTCCAGATATTACTTCTTCTCTTTGTTTTGGTAACATACATCATCTATATTACAGGAAATATTACCATCATCGCCTTAGTTAGGACTGAAACATTGCTTCAAACTCCAATGTATTTTATCATAAGTACATTTGCTGTTCTTGAAATTATGTTTGTGGCGGTTACTATACCTAAGCTTCTGGATAATTTAATTTCAGGATATAAGAGGATATCTGTCATTGAATGTTTTAGACTAGGTCCACATCTGTGCTGGTGGTGCGGCTGCGGATCAGCACAAAAATCCGTGCAGCCGCACCACCCGCACAGGGAAATGCGGACCCACGGGCGGTTTCCATTACTTCTAATAGCACCCTGCCCGCCCTGGAAAACACAGCTATACTGGGAACTGAGGTTCCTGTGCGGGCTCAGTTTTCAGAAGAAGTGCAGTGACTTCTTCCCTGTGTGTCATGGGGCACTGGAATCCATTCAAATGAATGGGCTCTCGTGCCCACGCAAAATGCGGTCAGCACGGCCGCATATATGTGAACCTAAGGTTACACAGTTGTTTAAAAAATGTGAACCAGCGTTTTGGATGTAATCCCTTAATTCACAACTACTGTACCAAGTGCTATGCTAATCGTATCAGCCCTGATATATACGCTCTCTTTTATGCAGCACTATTGATTTTTGTTTAAACGTGCAATAAAAAAAGCATATTCTCTACAATGCTCATATCGTCAAATAAAACTTAAACATGATTCAGTAAGAGTGTTCTTTGTGCTTCTTTACAGTCTCTACAGTGCATATAAAGTGTCCAGGAGCTCTCATTTCTTCACAGTAAAATGCACAATGGGGTCAATTCATTAAAGGTTATCACATTAGTTCAGTCAATCACATGACCACATATCGCATGCAATACTGAAAATGTCAATTCATTATTGCTATTATGCGGTATTTACTAAAAATAGCAAAAACGCTTGGTAAATACAGCATAAAAGGACATTAAAGTCAAGTCACAAAAGGAAAAAAATAATTAAATGCATGCGGTAATTAAGTAGTGGTCCAGGCATGTGGTATATACTGGTAGCTATCAGTACTGTCATGGGTTGTCAAGGAATGGATGGCTGCCGAGTTCTTAGCAACCTATGAATCATCATCTCTCAGCGGGGTTCCCCACCAAGAGCTGAATTAAAAACTTATTAAAAAAAACAGCGTGGGGTACCCACCTCCATCCATACCAATCCCTTCAGATTTTTTATGGGTTTTGAGCTGAACCCCCACGACAAAATGTTTTCTAAAATGGCATAGGATCCCCCCCCCAAAATCCATACCAGACCCTTATCTAAGCATGCAGCCCGGAAGGTCAGGAAAGGTGGGGGGAGGGAACAAGCAAACACTCCCCCTCCTGAATGATACCAGGACCCATGCCCTCAACATGGGGGGGTGCTTTGAGGCAGAAAGGGCTCCCCCCCCAAAGCACCTTGTTCCCATGTAAAAAGGTTTTCAAGATACTATGGTAGTCTCCCTACATGTTGTGCGAGACATTTAAAAGGAAAGAGTGCAGCTGGCCCAAGAAGGAGAAGGCTGATGGTGGTTATCCATGATAATAAGAGCTGTATTACTCACCTGTTATAGGTAGTCATACAGTGTGATTAAGACTTATTTGGGTTTGAGTTGGTGGGAAATGGTTCAAACACCAAAAATAAACTAATGTTAGTGCTCAACAGCAATATAATCCACAAATCTATGTCTGCCAAAGTTCTAATTATTAGCACAGAGTCTCTTTCGTCAACATAATGTAGCAGAAATTTTTTTTCACTCCTTTGCAGTTCTCTGTGAACCTCAGAAAAACTGTAAATTCAATTCAAAAAATGAAATCGGAGAAGAGGGTATAAGGCCAAAATATGAATTAAAAAAATGTCTAATCTGTCGGTAATGATGGTATTCACGAAGAGGAACTTCAAAAAGCACGCTCAGCATATCAAAAGTAATATAAAATCCTCCTCTTTGAAAATCAGATAATAAAAGATCAATCATACCACCAACAAAACGTTTGAGGGGAAGAAAAAGCTATAATAAAAGTAGGATCACCAAAAAATGAAACACCTGGAGGAATAGAAGAAACCAGATTTAATTTAAATTTGTATTTGGACCAAAGTGTCAGTGAATGGGTCACTATGGAGTTATGAAAAGTAAGCGATCGAGGAGAGATTTTGGACCACAAAATGCCCGGTAAATAAAATGGGCGTATAGACTGAGATTCAAACTTGATCCACGGGATCTGAGAGTTAACAGTTGCCCATTGTGATAATTGGGCAAAACGGGCTGAGAGATAATATAGCCAAAAATTGGCAAGACCGAGACCCCCTGTTCGTTGTGAGCGGTACAAAACAGATGAAGTAAAAACGTGGACGTTTATTACCCCAGATAAAGTTATTAATATTCCGCTGAAAGTGATCCAAAAACATTTTTGAGACCGGAACTGGAAGTGCCCTAAAAAGATAAAGAAGTTTAGGCAAAATATTCATTTTAACTGCTGTGACTCTACCCAGAAAGGAAATAGGGTAACCATGCCAAATCTTCAATAGAGTTGAGAGACATGATACACATGGTGGATAATTAGCAGCAAACATATCCGAATATCTAGGAGTGAGATTAATACCCAAATAGGAAATCCGATCTGTGACCCAGCGAAATGAAAAAGAACTACAGAGAGATGCACTTAGGGAATCAGGAACATTAACAGGCATAATCACCAATTTGGGAAAATTGACAGTAAGACCTGACGCTATAGCAAAATCATTCAATACGGCATATAAGTTACTGTAGGTGATTAAGTTAACGAATTGGTAAGGAAAAGCATAACATCATCAGCATACATGCATATTTTAAAGTGTGAAACTAATAATGGGTAGCCAGAAATATCCGAATGTGATCTGATTGCTATTGCCAATGGTTCCAACACCAGCAAAATAAAGGGGTGAAAGAGGACAGTCCTGACGGGTACCTCCACCCAATGTAAAAAAATCAGAATTACAGCCAGGAAGCCTTATTCTCGTTTTAGGAGAGTCATATAGGGCGTGTTTACTAGCCAAAAACTCATCACTGAAGCCCATTTTCTGCAGCAAGGAAAACAAATAAGGCCAAAGAACACTGTCAAAGGTCTTGTTTATGTCCAGACTCATCAACAGAACCTCTTTAGAATGTAAATTGGCATCTTGAATAACATTTAGTGTGAGGCGAATGTTATCAGTAATAAATCTGTCTGGAATAAAACCCGATTGGTCCGGAGAGACCAAAGAGGAAATAATTGGGGCCAACCTGTCTGCCAAAATACGGCTAAATATTTTCAAATCGTTATTCATTACTGAGATTGGTCTATAGTTTTGTGGTAGATGGTGGTCTTTCTGTGGTTAGGGTATTAAAGACATATTAGCCAATAGCATCTCCTCAGAGACTTTACCTCCCTGCAAAACATCATTAAATAAAAAGTTATCAAATAAGGTGCCAACGTAGAAGCAAAATGTTTATAATAACTAGCGGTAAATCCGTCAGAGCCCGGTGCAGTAGAGCTTTTTAGCGCGCTAATCGCACGATTTCCTCAAAAGTACAGGGGGCATTAAGGGAGGCAATCTGAGAGGGTGTAAGAGCAGGGAGGGGTATAGAATCCAACCATGAGTTAGATAATGGAACTGAATTCGGCTGGGGAGGAGCTAATAAGCTAGAAAATTTTTTTCAAAAATACCCAAAACCTCGAGGAAGAGACGAAACAGCGCCAGAGTTAGTGCGTAACTTATAAATATGTGGGGGGCGCAAAGAGTGATTCAATTTCCTTGCAAACATAGTGGATGCGGAGTTGCTATGCAACAAGAACGAGGCCTTCGACCAGCGGAGAGCTTTTTCAGTCTTTTTCAGAAAGCAGAGTATTCAATTCTAAATGCTTTTGAGACAATAACTGTTTATTAAGAAGCGATGGATTACCTATGTGACTTCTATAATGTGCTTCTATCAGGAAAGTTGTAGAATTTGCTGCCATCGTTTTCTATTTCTGGATAATGCCATAGAGATAAGGTGGCCACGTAGGACCGCCTTTTGAGCTACCCATAGTGTGGCTGGGGATATATCAGGAGTAGAGTTAGACTGAAAATATTCCTGAATGGAAGTAACCACCTCTTGGCGAGAGTTAATATCAGTAAGCATGGAGTCATTAAGTCTCCAAGAATAGAGAGTAGGTGCCAATCCTGTAAACGTGATAGATAAAGCTAAAATATTGTGATCTGACCAGGGGCTCAAGTGAATACAAGCTTTCCTAGAATTAGCTAGCAAGATAGGAGTACAATAGATATAGTCTAATCTAGCATAAGAGTAATGTGGGTGAGAATAAAATGAATAATCCCTGGCTCCCGCATTATGCACCCTCCAGGTGTCCACCAACTGGAGGGCGTTAAGTTTTTTAGTAAGGGATTTTGGAAAAGCCTGGGAAAAATGCGAGGAGGAACTACGGTCCAAAAGAGGATTTGCTACCAGGTTAAAATCACCACCCACCAATAGATAGAGGGACAAAAACCTGTCCAGAACACCCAAAAATTTTGGAAAAAAAGGAAGCTTGTGCCGAATTCGGTGCATAGATATTAGCAATCGTAAGTTCACGTCCCGAAAGGGTGCCTTTAAGAATGATAAACCTACTGTCCGGATCACGATACACATGTTGAACCTCAAAGAGGAATGAATTGTGCAGAAAAATGGCTACTCCTCTACTTTTAGAGGAATGTAAGGTATAATACCCCTGCTTATAGGATTTATGAAAATATGTTGGATGTTTTGCGGCTGCAAAATGTGTGTTTCCTGTAGTAAAATAAGTTTAGCCCCTAGTCGCTTATATTGAAGAAAGGCTGTTTTGCACTTATTTGGTGAATTGAAACCTCGGACATTATGTGAAATACATTGAATTACCATAGTATACAAAGATTATAGCTATCAGCATAAAAATACACATTGAAAAGACATCTCCTAGAATCAGTTGGCTAGACATAAGAACCTGTATATCCACATCTGACATAGTCATGGTCAGTAGTACCAATCTGAGGGACAACCAGACCCCAATAAGGGTATCGCGACATCCACAAACCGGCACAAAACCAATATCATGTACTAAAGTTCTGAAAAGAGAAAAGATAAAAGGTAATAGAGGTAAAGCTTTACTAGCTCCAACAATTAAGAGGATAGGTAAGAAGCATGGATCAGGTGGGCAATTTGCCATACCTGAAAAAACAAAAAATTCAAACATCAAAAGGGCCAAATGGGCCCAAAGCCTGTCTCCATAAAACATGGAAAACGGAGCCACCACCCCACAATCGGGCGGTGACACCTCCGGCCATGTCAGGCTACAGGGTGGGGTAACGTGTACAAGAGTTTTGAAACCATGAACTAATGGGTGGTATTAGGAAGGTCCAAAGACCCTTGTTAAACTTTGACACATCCAGATATCTGGCAAACATAATTATCAGAAATATTGAAACTTCTCAGCAGTGACCATAAAAATTCACATCCTAAGGATGTATGAGATACAAATGAGAAAAATCCCTGTATCCCGGTTTCTGTCGAAGTCATAATAAACTGAGGATCAGGTGGAATAAAAGCCCTCCCCGAAGAAGTAGAAAATATATTATCAAAGGGCCGAACGGGCCCAAACTCCGCCACCCGAAAACACAGGAAGCGGAGATGCACCCCTCATCAAGGCAACAACATCTCCGACCAGGCTAGATGGCAGGGTGGGGTCACCTGTCAGAAATTTCTATGAACCTATGGGCAGCAAAAAGAGGGTCCGAAGACCCATACCGAATTTCTGCACGTCCAGGTAGCAAAATGTTAGATCAGAAATAGTGGTATTTGAACATCTGCAGCATCCTACAAAGGACTATCAAAACAATTGGTAATATGCAAGTGGGCAAGGTCTTTTCAACCCTGTTCTTGTCGGACTCTCCAATCTCTTCGTGGAGATGGAGTATGACAAATGGGAGAGGCTTGAGGGGTGGAAGGTAGACGTTGAGGTGATGGGGCATCCGCCAGGCCCAATTTGGCCAAGATTTCTCTACCCTCGGGAAGCTATAGCTATGTAGCTATGTATGTGCTCCCATTATGAGGAACTATCAACCTAAAAGGAAAGCCCCATTTATAGCCGATAGGAGCTGAGAAAAGGGCAATTGTAATTTCCTTCATCTTTCTACGTAAAACCGAACCTTCGAAGGAGATCGTTGGGGTATTGCGAGCAGCTCTAAGTATGTCTTCTTTGGTCAGGAAATGCTTCATACATGAAATAATGTCCCTAGGCGGTTTATCATTAGGAGGTTTGGGGTGCAGGGCTCTATGGACGTGGTCACAAGCAAAGGACCCAGGGTCACGATCCGGAAGGAGTGACTTGAATAGCTTGGTTATGGTTTGTGAAAGGTCAGACACAGACTCCGTGCACCCCTGCATTTCTGTCAGATAATGCACCAGAAAATCGTTGCAATTACAAATGTTTAGGCATTCTCATGTTTATTTATTTTGTTTGTATTGGTATGACACAAAAAAGTAGAGAAGCAAAACCCATTTAGGCTATCCCTTGTGTTAATGCATGTACATAATTGCAGTCATTCTTATGCTTTGATGTGTGTTGTATTTATAAATGGGCTGTCAACGCTTGGCATAACAAAAATACATTGTCACCATTTATTGAACAGAGCATACCATAATGCACAGAATATTCACATGATGCTCTTGAAATGCGTACGTAGTGTTCTAGGAATGAGCACCACTCGAACGTCATGACTGGATTGATTTTATGCTTGCAGACTCTTTTGAGAGTACGTTGGATTTTATATTCTTTGTTTTTGCTTCAGCTCTTGCTTAAAGTGATTCTGCAATTAAAAAAATATATATTATACTCACCCGCTCTGTGCAATTGCTTTGCACAGAGTAGCCCTGATCTGCTTCTTTTTGGAACCTCCCCTCTGCTTGATTGCCCACATAGCAAGAGGCTTGCTATGGGGGAACTCAGCTCCAGAGCAGCACTCCTGTGAATGGACATTGTCCATTTACACAAAGAGTGTGTCTTGGCCCCACCCCCTGATCTCTCCTCATTGGCTCACTGGCTGTGATTGACAGCAGCAGGAGCCAATGGCTCCCACTGATAAGTGAACCAATGAGGAGAGAGCCACGATTCTGATAAACATCCTGGACAGAGATGGGGCTCAGGTAAGTATATTGGGGGGGACGCTGCATCCAGAAGGTTTTTTTTTTCCTTAATGCATAAAATGCATTCAAGTAAAAAACCTTCTGCCTTTAGAATCACTTTAAGTATTCACATTTATGCATTGTTGTGCTAAAAAGGTGAACTGGGTATGAAGTTGAGATGCTTTTTAAATTGCATGGCACCATGCCACACCAGACTTAGTTTTGTGGTAATGTACATGGAATGCAACACACAGATCAGAACAAGCCCTTCAAGTCCCTCCATATGTGCTCACCATACAACATGCTGTATTTTATTCCTAAATGCTTGGTCTCAGTTATGTATGGTTCCACTGTTGCTGTATATGCAAGTATAAACTTATAACTCCATATAAATGTTTTACTTGTATTTTAGCAAGCAGAATTCCCCCTGAATCTTTCATTTCCAATTATTTTTATTGAAAATATACAGTGCAATAAAATGAAAGAAAACAAGGCACCAAATGAGAAGGTGGTGTCAATTGTACACATTTTCTTGTCAAATCGTTTTTATTGAAATTTTAACAATTACAGCAATATAGAAAGATTCAGGATAGAAAATAAGTACAAACTTATCTTAGCACCATGGCTCAAACACGTTCTTAGATCTGCAAAAGCAATCATATACTGGCCTATTGGCCATCAAAAGTATACATAAACAATACATTCAATAATTGCAGGTTTAGTTACCAACAAAAGTGGTTACAAATAAGGCATATAGTATCTGCATAGTGCACTAAATGCCATCACAGTTATCCCAGAAGAACGGACCAACATGTAGCCAGACTTCCAGGTATTATAGTCTTAGGAAAAAGAGAGAAAAGAAAAAAAGAGAGAAAGAAAAAGGAGAAAGGAAAGGAGAAACGTAAAAGGGTTAGAAAGGGACAGAGCACCAATTTAGCCAAGGAAACAATATCATACTCAATTCTATATATTCATAATGTGCAACATGAACATTTCTTTCCAACAAGACCACTTCCGATCAAATTTCTCCATTTGCTTATTGGAAGTGGCCACAGCCCTCTCACAGATATAATGTGAGTGCACTCTTTGAAATACTTCTGATATAGAAGGGTTTTTTGTTGATTTCCATGCAGCCGTAATGGCCTTTCTGGCAGCAATAAGTATATGACCAATTATTGTTCTAAATTGGCCAGAAAATAAGTTTAGGGTAATATTAAGTAACACCAGATGTGGTGCTGGACTAGTTAGCATTCCAGACATCCGTGAAATAAGTGTGAAAACCTCTTGCCAAAAATTTTGTAGACAGGAACATTCCCACATGATATGAAACAAGTTACCTTCCCTGCCACAATTCCTCCAGCACAATGGCAACACATTAGGATACATTTTACCTAGTTTGTATGGGGTAAGATAACTGCGGTACAGTATTTTTAGAGAACAATCCCAGTGATTTGTACATTTAGTAATACTCAAATTATTGTTCAAGGCTGCATCCCGCTCATCTCGGGTGAAAGCTCTTTGGAGATCCCTCTCTCATCTACCCACGCAGTTTAGAATAGAGACATCATTGTCATAGTGCAAAAATGTGTAAAGCCATGAGATACCTTGTTTTATTCTAATAGGGTTAGTTAAAACATGCCATAGTTTAGAATCTATTTCAATCCATTTCTTCGGATGTATACTGTGGTAACCTCCTATTTGCAAAAAGGAGTGTAGGCCTCTGCTTGGGATAGTGTTGCCTATTTCAGCGAAAGTACTGTAACCTAGGTCCCTTAAGGGATTGGTATTGAGATTAGGAATAAAGTATTCATACGCTGATAATGGAATATCAATGTGGGAGAGGAGGTATTCAGCTATGCAGACCTATTATCCATGCCTCAAGTGTCGCGGTGGTGGATGGAAGGAATGTAGTTAAGAGTTTGGGTGTAACAGACCTAGCCATCAATAATGCCTGAAGGTCTCTATTGGGAACCACACTGCTCTATTTGTACTCATAATTTATCTGATGGGACCAACCACGCCGGAAGTTGATCTAGGATAGTTGCATAATAGTAGGTAGATAGTATCAAAAAGGCCAATCTCTCCTTTGGACTTATGTTTAGTGAGGGACAGAAATGGAATCCGCGACTTCTTCCCCCTCCAGATATATCTTTTTAGCGCCACCTCCAACTTACAGAAGTAGGCAGGAGGAATAAGAATTGGCATCGTTCTAAAATAAAATATAATATTTTAGGAAACATCTTAAACGCCGCTATTCTACCTATCCACTAGGTTTCACATTTGTCAAGCTGCTGTAACTCCACTGTAATGGACTGGTACAGTTTTTCATAGTTATCTTTAAATGTATTGAAGGTCAGGGCTGATATATATATATATATATATATATATATATATATACACACACACATACACACACACACACACACACACACACCAAGGTAGTCCAATTTCTTATGGGTCCAATTATAGGGAAATTTATCTTTGAGGTATTTCAAGGGTCCCTTTGCTACAGCTATTGGAAGAGCACAGGATTTTGTAATATTAAGTTTATAGTAAAAAAAACTGCACTAAAGGACTGCAAGGAAGCCGAGATTTCTGTAAGGGAATTCACTGGGTCAGTGACAGTAAGTATTACATTATCTACAAACAGTCCAATTTTATGGGATGTAATCGCTATTTGAATACCTGAGATCCATGGGTTAGTTCTAATTGCAGTCGCTAGAGGTTCCATTACTAATGAAAAAATTATAGGAGATAGGGGACATCCCTGTATTGTTCCCTTGGTGATGCTAAAGGCTTCCGATAAGGTGTTAGACATAAATACTTGTGCGGTAGGTACTGTATATAGTACATTAATAGCTGACTTTATAAAACCACTGATACCAAATTTGTTTAGGGTAGCGTCTAAGTATTGCCAGTGGACTCTATCAAAGGCTTTTTCGGCATCCAATGCCAAAAACACAGCCTGAAGCCCACGAGATTCAATCAAATGCATCAGATTAAGTATTATAAATGGGTCTAAAATTTTGAGGGAGGTCTGAAGTCTTCCCCGGTTTGGGCAAAGTGACGATGATAGCATTTAACATCTCGGGTGGATATGTGGACCTAAGCACAGCTTCATCGAAGGCTCTTTTAAGATGGGGTAATAATATGGATTGAAATTCTTTATAATAGCAGAAAAAACATCAGCCCCTGGAGACTTCCTTTTGGTAAAGCTTTAATAGCCACGATTATTTCACTTTCCAGAATAGGTTGGTTAAGCCCTTATAGTTTTTGATGTTCTAAGGTAGGCAGTGGTAGTTTTTTAAAAAATTAATCAGCTCTGGAGTAGGTTGTGGAGTATGAGGATCAACTTTAAGATTATATAACTGGGAGTAGTAGGAGCAAAACGCTTCCACTATTTTATTAGGATGATAGGTGATGTTATTCGATATAGGGTCCAGAGTTGAGGATAATTTAGATTAGGATTGTCTAGCAGCAAGGTATTTTGCAAGCATCTTACCCGCTTTATTCCCGTGTATAAAAGGTAGCTTTAGCCTTTTTCAAATTTTGTCCATGTCGCCATAATAAGAGGTTCCTAAGTTCAAGTCTAGTGGTTTGGAGTTCCTGCAATATGGCGGGGGATAAAGATTGTTTGTGTATAAATTCTAATCTAGCTATCTTGGCAACCTTGTCAGAAAAGGCTTGATTCCTATTACGCCTTGCCTGCGAAGCTACTTTCAGTAGTAAACCTCTACAATACACTTTATGGGTGCACCACGTGCTAAATACATTAATGTCAGGAGAAGAATTGATATCAAAGTATTCCTGTAAAGCTGTAGTAAGAGTAGAATGAAAAGCATGATTACAAAACAGAGAGATATAATTACGCTATAGAAATAATGGGGAAAATTTTAAGGTCTCTTCAATACTCAAGGAAATAAGTGTGTGGTCCGACCATGTCGGACCTCGGCTTTGGATATATTTTGCAGTAATTTAATGTTGGTTAGAAAAAAGTCAATTCTTGAATAAGATTTGTGAGGGGCCGAATAATACGTAAAATCTTTCAGATGCATGTAGACATCTCCAAGGGTCATACAGATTGGCTTCAGCTAAAACATGAGCTAGAGAATTTCTCAAGCTGCGAGGGGGGTTTGAATTATCTAGCAAATTATTTTTAATAGCGTTGAAGTCGCCACAATATAGCAAAAAACCCTTCTGAATTTTTGCCACTTTTTTTCTTAGAGAATTTAGAAAGTGGACCTGGTGAATATTGGGAGCATAGAGATTCACAATAGTATATACAATATTGTTGATTTTGCAGACAATCAGAAATCTGCCTTTATTGTCTGTCACTTGAGAAAGCAATGAAAAGGCAACCAAGTTGCAGACAGCAAAAAGAACACCACATTTCTTATCAGGACCATTGGACGTGAAAACATGTGGGAATAAATGGTGTGAGCAGTGTGTTGCTTTAAGGGAGGAAAAAGGTGTATCCTGGACACAAATCACATATCCATGTAGCCGTTGAGCCTCTTTCCACATCAGTTGATGCTTAAAATGAACTATTAAGACCGTGGGCATTCAGAGAGACAAACTTCAAGACCATGATGGAACAAGCAAATGTGAGATGTGGTCGCCCTCAAGTGGTGTAAGTAGGAATTGTATGTCAGAGTTTGTGCTCCAAATGGGTAAGCTTACAGTATCCATAAGATTCCAGTGAAGACGAAATGGTCTCAACCCTTCGAGGTTAGAGGAAAGCATTATACTTAGTTCCAGTGGCAGGCTGGTACTGATGCTCTGAAAAAAGAAAACAAGAGAAAAAAAATTTGAAGAAAAACCAAAGGAACAGGTAACATATAGGTTTGTGTGAAATAAATCACTTTAACGGATGAAAATGCTGAGGCGCGCAGCTTGAATATCTACTGTCCACGTGCACAGCAGGTAGGACCAGGAAGTGCGGGAATGTAAGTATTGATATACAGTACGTCGTCCTGCCACTTGTTCCCGATCAGAAGTCATTTTTCTGGGAGAAGCTTTATTGGACACAGGTTTTTCTTCCGCGGGTAGAAGTCCCCTTTTTTTAGCTAATTGGAAACCTTCCTCTTCAGAGTTAACCGTTTCGTGAAGGAGATCAATTTTTTCCAGGCCAATATGGTATGCTGTGAGAGGTCGGTAAACCGAGAGATCCCAGTGTAGGGTACAGGAAGTGGGTTGTTCTTCCGTGCGAATAACATTAATTTCTCCTTAACATGGTAGATGTGGATTCTCGGTATTAAATCCCAAGGGATATGGTCTGTAAGAAAGGAGGGCATTGGCAGTCTATGCGCCCTATCCACTACTACCTCCCTGTTCGGAGTATGCAGCAGAAGCGTGGAGATCATTTGTTGGATATAGTTTATATTCATGTGAGCCTTATCAGCTTCTAATTGGGCGGAGTTGAATGCTCATTTGAGCATCTCCCTATAAATTTAGATCAGCTCATGGGGGGAGATCACTGATGGGGGGGCAAGTCTCTGATGGGGGTGCTGCTTCTGATTGAGTGCTGCTTTAAAGGAGTGCGATGCAGTTAAACACAGCAGTGAGTGCTACTTTGAAGGAGTGCGATGCAGTTAAACACAGCAGTGAGTGCTACTTTGAAGGAGTGTGATGCAGTTAAACACAGCAGTGAGTGCTGCTTTGAAGGAGTGCGATGCAGTTAAACACAGCAGTTGAACTAAAGCAGGAGAACTTAAGCAGGAGAACTTAAGCAGCAGGAAGACACAACAACAGCCAGAAACTCTACTGCATGCTGAACAGACTGCAAGCAAACACCCTGGGAAACATCTCTTACATGCCTGAGTCCCACTCCGTGTACCTTTATATAATACGCCCCCTCTTCTCCTCTTCATATTACTATCCTCTGTTCCCAAATCACATTTCTTTACCCTTCTGCTCCACCCCAAAACTTGTACATCTCCCCCTCATTGCTATCATCTTCCTACTATTGCTCTCATCACCTCCCCAAAATGCCTCTTCCACTCCTCCTTCTCATTTTCCTCTCCTCCATTCCCAAAATCCACTCACAATATCCCTCTGCTCCTCCCAAACATTTGTATATTGTGTCCTCACTGCTTCCTTCACCCCTCTACGGCACCCACCACCACCTCCTCCTATTACTCCACTCTCCCACTGACACGAACACCTCCACTAGTAGTTTCTCACGCTCCTGCACATCCTGCTCCCATGCCACCTTTCTCACCCTTCTCCTCCTCCTAACCGCGGGGGACATCTCCCCGAATCCTGGCCCTCCACCACCTCCCTCACCCGCACAACACCCTCCCACCTCCACGTCCTGCCGCAACCTAGTATCTGTCCCCCTGCTCCCTAAAATCCCCCCCCCCCGTTTTCATGTGCACTCCTGAACGCCCGATCGGTGTGCAACAAGCTTACCGCCATCCACGACCTCTTTGTTTCCTGCTCTCTCAGCCTCCTAGCGATTACGGAAACCTGGATCCAGCCCATTGACTCTACCTCCCCTGCTGCACTCTCCTACGGAGGTCTCACCTGGACCCACTCACCCAGGCCTAACAGTCGTAAAGGTGGTGGGGTAGGTCTGCTCCTGTCACCGCAGAGCAAATTCCGAGTCCTCCCAAACCCCCCCTCCCTATCATTCTCCTCCTTCAAGGCCCACTGCATCCGACTATTCTCCCCAACCCCCCTGAAGATTGATGTGATATACCGGCCTCCTGGATCCATACCCCGCTTCCTGGATGACTTTTCCTCCTGGCTACCCTTTTTCCTCTCCTCTGAGCTACCCACCATCATCCTTGGGGATTTCAACATCCCTGTCAACCTCGACAACCCAGACACATCCCATCTCCTCCACTTAACCTCCTCCTTTGCACTTGCACAGTGCATACAATCCACCACCCACTCCAACGGTAATATTCTTGATCTTGTCTTCTCCAACCGCTGCGCTCCCCACAACCTCACTAACACCCCCTTCCCTCTCTCTGACCACAACCTGATTACCTTCTCTATCTCCTCGTCTTCCAGCGCCTACCCCTCCAAATGTCACACTACTACCAGCCGTAACCTCCGCAACCGTAACCATGCCCCCCTCCACTCTGCAGCTGATCAACTCCATGACAGCATCCTCCCCCTGTCCTGCCCCGACTTGGCTATGACTGCCTACAACAACGCGCTGTCAACAGCCCTTGACTCACTAGCGCCTTTAACCACACGCTACATCAGACCCCAACTGCCCCAGCCCTGGCAGCCTGATCACACCAAAACCCTCAAACGACACAGTCATGCCCTGGAGCGACTATGGCGCAAAACCAAATCCCAACAAGCCTTCACCCGCTACAAATCTGCCTTCCACACCTACACCTCCTCCCTCCACGCAGCCAAACAAGCCTACTTCCTGACCATCATCAAGAACCTCTCCTCCAATCCTCGCCGACTCTTCTCCACCTTCAACTCTCTACTATATCCACCGCCACCTCCACCCAGCACCTCACTCACCGCCCTTGAGATTGCCAATCACTTAAAAAACAAGATTGACACAATTCGCAAGGACATTGCCGCAACTCACACGCCCTCTCAACCTGTCCCCTCTCACACAGCTACCCCCTCATCCCCCCTCCCCCTCGACATAACCCGCAGGGACTTCGTCGCTGCTCCCTCCAACCCCATTCCCCCTCCCCCTCACTCAGCTACCCCCTCATCGCCCCTCTCCCACGGCCCCACCACTGCTCTGACCTCCACTTCCACCCCACCCTACATTCCTCATACTGAAGCTCCCCCAACACTCCGTGCCTTTGACCTTACTACCATCAAGGAAGTCTCCAAGATCCTCTCTGATGCCTGCCTCACCACCTGCCCCCTTGACCCTATCCCCTCACAACTCCTACGACCTCCCTCCCCCTCCATCCTATGCTCCCTCAACCACATCGTCAATCTCTCCCTCTCCTCAGGCACTTTCCCCTCCCCTCTGAAACATGCACACATCACCCCCATACTTAAAAATCCCTCCCTGGACCCCAATGACCCGAACAACCTCAGACTCATCTCCCTGCTCCCATTTACATCTAAACTCCTCTAGCGCCTCGTCTACACCCGCCTATGCTCTCACCTCAATGACAACAACCTCCTCGATCCCCTACAGTCTGGCTTCCGTCCCCTACACTCCACCGAAACCGCCTTACTCAAACTCTCCAACGACCTTCTAACCGCCAAAGCTAATGGCCACGATTCAGTGCTCCTACTCCTTGACCTCGCTGCGGCCTTCGACACAGTCGACCACCCCCTCCTCCTCAAAAAACTACACACCCTCGGCCTCAGAGATTCTGCTCTCTCCTGGCTCTCATCCTACCTGTCACAACGCTCTTTCAGCATTACCTATAATGCTACCACCTCCCCCTCACTCCCCCTCTCTGTTGGGGTCCTTCAAGGCTCTGTCCTTGGGCCCCTTTCTCTTCTCCATCCATACCTCCTCCCTTGGCCAACTCATACACTCTCATGGCTTCAACTACCACCTCTATGCCGACGACACTGAGCGACATATCAGACTGAATGTCGCTCCACTTCCTTAAACTGAACCTCTCCAAAACAGAGTTTCTTGTCTTCCCCCCAGCCCGGACACCAACCCCCATTGACTTCTCCGTCACATCCAACAACGCCACCATCAAACCCGCCCTGCAGGCCAGAGTACTTGGTATCATTCTGGATTCCAACCTATCCTTCCAGCCCCAAGTCCAATCTTTAACTAACTCGTGCAGACTCCACCTCCACAACATCGCCAGAATACGCACGATCCTAACCCCAGAAAACACTAAACAGCTCATCCACTCCCTCATCATATCACAACTCGACTACTGCAACTCCCTCCTCACTGGCCTGCCTCGGCTATCCCCGCTTCAGTCGATCCTGAATACGGCTGCCAGACTCATTCACCTTTCCAACTGCTCCGTTTCCGCCACCCCCCTCTGCCAATCCCTCCACTGGCTTCCGATTGTGCAACGGATCAAATTCAAAATCCTAACACTGACGTACAAAGCTGTCCACCATACTGCCCTGAACTACATCACTGACCTAAGATCTAAGTATCGCCCAGCACGCACACTCCGCTCCTCACAAGACCTCCTTCTCTCTAGTTCCCTGGTGTCCTCCTCCCATGCCCGCCTCCAGGACTTCTCCAGGGTGTCACCCATCCTCTGGAACTCCCTGCCCCAACCCATCAGATTATCACCTACTCTCCTCTCCTTTAGGCGCACCCTGAAAACCCATCTCTTCAAGGATGCCTACCCCACCCCCTGCTAACTTGCCGACCTCCTACACTCTTCCTACCACTCCATACCCCACAGCTATCTCCTCCTGTACCACTATCCCCTCCCTCCTAGATTGTAAGCTCGAAAGAGCAGGGCCCTCAATCCCCTCATGTTTTGCATTGTATTGGTATTGTTTTGTCACATGTTCTGTCCCCCTTTGTAATGTACAGCGCTGAGCGAACTATTGGCGCTTTATAAATACTGTATAATAATAATATAATAATGTTCTATAAATTCCTTTGTATTGTTATGTGAAAGGAATCAGTAGAATACTCACCCACATGTTTCACATCTGGAGAACAGTGCTGTTTGTGCTTCTGAGGGCTGCTGGTTGGTGACATTAAAGCAGAGCCAGAAATCACTGCTGGGCTAGAGGTGTGCAGGGGAGAGCTGTGACTGTCTCCCTCCACATTTCCCTGCAGGTCCGGAGAGGAGCAGGGACCGGCGCCATCTTGGGAGGAGGGGGCACCCGCTGGAGTGAAGAACTCCGTTAATTTGCGGGGCCCCTCTTTTATCTTTCGTTTGCCCATCACTCTCACTCAGTACCCCACACTACCCAGGGTAAATAACAGTGTCGGCGAGTTTCTCCGCTGTCACACGTCACTCTGAAAGGCTGCAGTGCTCGACGGCTCCATGCGACCATCTCCGTCCGCAGCCGGCCACGTCCCCCCAATTGTACACATTTTCCCTGACTTATGCATTAAACATTTCTATGTAGAGTCAACTAGGCACCAATTATTAAGAGGGATAAAAAAGGGACGTGAATATTTTATCCTATTTTGATAACAGGACCGGCATCTTTCAATTTAAGGTGAAATGTTGACCTAATTGCCAATTTATTACACATGGTCGTTCAGATATAATGGACAATAAAAGCAATCTTTTCCACATTAAACAGTTCATAACGTATGAGACGGACTTTGTAATATACGGGTATTTACAGTTAGCTTCTTACTTTTGCTCTAACCCGGTGACTTTTTGTCAAATCCCACGTAAAATTGCTCAATGTTATCGAAAAGGACAGAACATGAAGAGAGGGATAGCTATTTTCTACACCCTGATACAACATAAAACTGTACTTATTAAATCTTCATCTTTCTTAGCATGGGAACGAGACATAAGAGCGATTTTTACTTTCAAACAATGGGAACAAGCATTCCAAGCCACTTATGTAGCCACCAAAAAAATGTTAACCTATGGGAGATTATACAAAAGCTTTGCCTACAGCAGTACTTAACGCCTCACCATATTTCAGAATTCAGTCCCAATACTTCAAATTTGTGCTGGAGAGGGTGTGGTCAAATAAGCATGTTATTCCACCAACTGTGGTCTTGCAAGCATCTTGCTAAATTTTGGACTGACATTTTTCACATATTGACTGAAGCAGCAACCACCACTGGTATCTTTTTGGATTACTACTACCAGAAATTTCCTGGTTTCCATGCCTAGACAAATGATGTCATACATCCCAGGAGCCTGGTTTCCATGCCTAGATAAATGATGTCATACATCCCAGGAATCTTCAGGAAAAGAGGGAGGGTTCTCAGTTTAGACTTTCCATGAGCTAAGGGCAGATGGATTCCAGGAAGTAAATGATACATGAATCATCTGCCCTTACTCAAGATGGCCACTGCCAGAAATGCCAGGGAGACATGGGTGGATGGGGGAAGTTCATTTTAAATTTAAATTATTTTTAATATACAATTTTTGTTTTGTGGTGCTCAGATGCAGGGCAGTTTCACTTTAAGCACCACCATAAGAAAGCGCTAGCTGTCTGAAAAAATTATATAAAATTAATTTGGGCACAGTATTGCATGGCTGAGTTAAGTCAAAAGTACACTTTGTATCACAGTACTGAAAAATGACCTGGAAAGTAAGGTGGTTTAACATGTTGGTCCTCAAATGGTTAAAACAGTGCTTAATTGAAATTAAATTAAAATCTAAATTGATTCCCCTAGCAAATAGAATTTGCAGCATTAAACAAATGAAGACAAGTTTTATTATTTTGTTATAAATCAAGAAATACTGCTATTATATTTCTTCAATGTTGACTTTTCCAGCTTCTTGACTTACATGTAAAAAAGAAATCTTTAATTAAGATTGGACCCCTGGGTATGAAGTCTCTAGGGCTCTTCTAGATTTGTTTATCTATGTATATATATATATATCTATAATTATATATCTATAGTTGTATATGCCAATACCTTGCACTCAGATTTCTCAAAACGCTTTTTATAATATATTAATTTTTTAACTGTCGATATATGTTTACATTTTACTTTGACCATGGCTGAGAAACTTCAAGTAAGTATACACTATACATTGTGTTAAACACAGCATATTATATAATAATAGTAACCCGAGGATTTATAATGGTTCATACATGGTCATTTTCAAATCTCTCACATTGGCTTCCCATTTAATGTATTCCTGGTCAGGGAAGTAAGTTTGCCTTGCCATGGAATTGAGAATTGTGAGCTTGCCATTTATAATATAATGCACCTATAGAACATATTTTCTATGACTGTGAATTACTTTAGTTCATTAAATTTAAACAATAAAGTAAAACAGAAGACTTCTATATTTGACTAGTCAAAAGCAAATATTTTTTGTAATGCTTTAAATTATTAATTCTGTTCAATCTGCAAAGCTCTTTAAATGACAGTTCTTGACATTATTATAGGGATCAAAACAAGATCTCAATAAGACCACAGTGCAAGAATTTTTTTTAATTGCATTCTCGGACCTAAAGCATCTCCAGATATTACTCCTTCTCTTTATTTTGGTAGCATACATTATCTGTATTGCAGGAAATTTTACCATCATCATCTTAGTTCGGATTGAACCCTTGCTTCAAACTCCAATGTATTTATTCATAGGTACATTTGCGGTTCTTGAAATTATGTTTGTGACCATTCCCATACCTAAGCTTCTGGATATATTGATTTCAGGAAATAAGAGGATATCTTTCATTGAATGTTTTACACAGATGTGTATTTACGATGGTTTGGGTCTAACAGAATGCTATATGTTATTGGTCATGGCCTTTGATAGGGACTTGGCTATTAACAATCCTTTACACTATTCTACTATCATGAAGAAGGAAATATGTGCTCTATTAGCCGCGGCACCATGGGTTGCTGGTTTTGCAGCTTCTTTTGTGACTACTGGTTTCATGGCCCAATTGGACTTTTGTGGGCCAAATCAGATAAATCATTTCACCTGTGATTTGGCTCCACTTCAAGTTTTGTCTTGCTCCGATCCTTCCATAAGCAAATTAGTCACAATATTAACAGCCACTTTTGCCAGCATTCTCCCATCCATCATTATTACAGCTTTCTATGTTCACATTATTAATGCCATCTTAAAAATCAAGGGAGCTGAAGGGAAACAAAAAGCCTTTTCCACCTGTTCCTCTCACCTTATTGTGGCCAGTCTCTTCTTTGGATCAGCTCTTGTGGTGTACAGCATACCTTCCAGAGGGGAAAATGACAAATTTCTTGCTCTTATATACACAGTTCTTACCCCTCTCCTAAATCCCTTCATTTATACTTTTAGGAACAGTGATGTGAAGACAGCAATAAATAAAATCTGTATTAAATATGTTTATCCTGTAGTCCATAAGCCACATTCATAGTTTACATGACCATTTCATATATTGTACCTTGAGGAATAATTATGTAAAAAAAAAAGGAGGTAAAAACTCAATAGGTAAGTAAATACATTTATTCTGAGGCATGATAAACCATTGGGATTTCTTGGAATTGTAGTAGGCCATTCTTGGGGTTTGATCAGCTCACTCAATATTCAGATGATTATAAAGGTGATATATTATCTGCTGACAGCAATTAGCAAAAAGTAACTTTTTGTAAGTGATCTCCTGCTTCAGAGGTGCATTCACCATACATTTTTTTGTCATGCAGCAAAAAAGTGTAAATAAATAGGTCTAATACAAGAAATAGTCAATAAAAAATTATATTGTCCTTCAAGTGTAAATACACTGGCAATAAAATAGTAGAATTCTATTCAGAATTTGTAATTTTTGTTAAATTTTCTAATTGTTCTTGGGGGTCATTATTTTTGACCATAGCAACAAGAAATTTCGAATGGAAATGCTTTCTCAAAATGGTATATGTGTGTCAGGGATCCCCTCGATCCCCGCCGCGATGGTCCCGGCGCAGGCGCAGTGTGCCGCCCTGTGCAGGGACTCGAGCATTAGGTCCGGGCCGGCCGCGGAGTTCGAGTTTGCGCATGCGCAGTAGAAGCCGCGGCCGCCCGCTGGGCACCAATGGCAGCGCAGGGCGGGATATTTAAATGGCCCTGAGCTGTCATTCAGTGCCTTCTGGTCTTACCTGTATCCTGTATCTGCGAACCTGTGAATTGTAAGTTGCTGACCCGGATTGTGCTTTGACCTTGCTGTATTTCTCCTGCCCTGACCCTTGCTTTGCCTGACCTCTCTCTTGAATGCCCCCTATTGGATCTGACCTGCTGTTGCTGACCTGGCGTGTGACCCGACTATTCTCTGCCCGCTGCCTTGTACCGTACCGTCCTCCCTGTTACCGACCCGGCTTGTCTGACCTCGCACCTGCTCAGCCATCCATCCATCCCTCCCAGTGGGGTCTTCTGACCTCCTCATATCAGGCTCTTCCCCGCGGGAGCCCTCGGCGATTACCACTAACGGGTTTGCCCGGTAGTCATGACCTGGTCTCGGGGGGCTCCAAGTCCATCCCCACCATCAGGGGCCCTGGTGAACAAGCACCCTGGGACTTAGACTCCGTGCTCTGGGAACGCCTATTTAGTGGAGTGCTAGTGGTACCGCCGGGTGGTCCCTTACAATATGGTTTTCATTCACTTCAAAAGTCCATTTGTTTCAAAATTGAATGTTAAAAATACAGTAAACAAATTTGGAAGTACTTTCAAAACAATATTCATTAAGTCATCAAATGTACCAAATATTTTTGTGCAACTGTTCATTTGATTATCTACTTTTTATCTCATTTTAGAGCTAAAGTTAATGATTGACAGAAACAGCATTTTTACCCATTGTCATAGCAATATATTTGGAAGAAGCTCCTTGCCAGAGAGTCAGATATATTTATTTAGCATTAATTTATCTTTATGCTTCATACTCCAAGTCTGGAGTGACTAGTCAAAGGGGGATAAGGTTGAAGGCATGGTAGCTTTATGGAGGCCCTGCATGACCAAAGCTTCTTTTGAATAAAGCAGTATAATTTTTGTTGCTTTAAAGTGAAAGCTGGCAGTGTTTTGTAACACCATAGTTCTGGGAGATGCTAATATGTTACATATTACCCACCCCATGAGGGAAGCCTTTCACAATCAGGCTTTTTTGATTAGCTGCATACCAATGACACTGAACTGCATTCTTTGGACTCTGAAACACATCGAAGGGTAGGAAAAGAAGCTCGAAAAGATCATATATGGAGTGCTCAATGGAGAAGGTAAAATGAGGAATGGTTCATTGACACAGGAGAGAACTAATGTGGTATTTGCGGAGGTGTGGGGGTTGACTTACTAATTGAAAGACTGTTCACTGTGAAAGGGACATTTCCCCAAATTGGGTCGCTTCACCCCTGCACCTGTGATGACCCTCCCATACTTGGACCCAGAGCCACTAACACACAATTTAAATGGGCTTTATTTAAAGGCAGAGCCCTTCCTGCACCACATCATGCAGAATTGTTCTGTTATATTTTGGGTCTCAGTTACGTATGGTTACTGTATGCTAAATGCTATGCTACGATTGTTAACTCACATCTGCTGTGCAAAGATGTGGATACCTGATAAACATAAAATAACTATGATATCCTGAGGAAGTCATGTGGTCTAATCATGACGTAATGCGTAGATACGCCATTGGGAGCTCGAGCGGCAGCGCAACGACGTCACATCCAGCGTAGACACCATCTTGGTGCACCCGGATACACCCACACATGCAGTACACCCATGCTGTAGTGGAAAAAAATGCTGAGATATCTACATATGTGAGTAGATTCAAGTTCTTTCACTTCAATAAATTTAAAGGTTTTACACTATATTGGATGTTCTTGTCTTACTGGGGATGTGTATGGAGAGCTATTGGCCCTAGGAAGCAGGAGTGCTTAGGGGAGACCTTGTTTATAGAGGAGGAGAGAGTCCCAACACCACTAATAACGAGGAATCTATTCTTTGGAGCAGCAATACTGCAAGGCTCATTGGCCCTGTGGGGCCTGGGCAGGAAGGTGAGGTACTGAGGATTGTCACGTATTGGTCGCACACCTGCATGAAGAGTGTTTTTTCCATTCAAGGACACTTATTTGTCTTGTGTTGTGCATGTCACATAACCCTTTAAAGGATTTATGCACTTGTTGAACACTTGTGTTGATCCATATAAAGGACCATCGCACAATTAGGTCATCTGTACTATTGGTGTCATATCTGTTTTGAGATATAATATATATATATATATATATATATATATATATATATATAAAAATGATATTACCATATAGCGCTGCACTACGTATATATCTATATTATTCTGGTGCTAAGGTACACCTATTTAGTGCTGGCTGCATAGCTTCTTCAGATATTAGTGACACTAGTGTAGGGGTGAGTGTGGTTGCAGCTAACTTCTAAAGATCCAGACGTGTACCTATCGGGTCCTAGGGCCTTACCATTGGTTAAAAAGGAAATTGTCTAAGTATCTTCCTGGGTGGTGATTGGGGCATTCAGTAGGGTCAGAAGTGCATGGTCGACCGTAGGCAGAGATACTTGGTCAAGGAAATCCTCCGCAGTATCTACATCTATAGGTTCCTGACCATAGAGTTTGGCTTAAAAGCATTCTAATAACTGATTTATCTCCCTCGAGGTGAAGATGAAGTGACCCTGTGAATCTTTAAGGGAAGAAATGTGGGTAGGAGTGTGGGGCCTCTACACAAATGGGCAAGCAATTTCATCACCTTGTTACCATATTTGTGGTATTGTAGGTCTAGTTGAGACTGGTGGATACGTTCCTAAGCTTCTGCCCATAAATCAAATTGGCACTTGGCTTCTTGCCAGGTTTTTCGATTGTCCGGGGTGTTTTGTTGTGCTGTGTCTAAGCTTCCGGTCACTTACCTCACAGTAGTGCTTAGTAACCTTTTTTTTTTTAATGTGACAGAAAAGGCAATGATCCTACCCAATATAACTGCTTTGCCAGTTTCCTAAAATAGGTTGGGGTTTTGCTTGTGGTTCGAGTTAGTGACCTCATATTCAGACCACGTGTCTTGTGGGACCAGAGGTCCTGTTTGTGGATCAGGTAGGAGGGAAAACACCACAATTTAACAGAGATCCGTAGGGCAAGATCTATTAGGCGAACTGAGACTGGGCTGAGCCGGAACGAGGAGGAGCCGCAGAATGGCTGGGGAGCTCTGGACGCCAGCCTGCCAGCTTGAGTGATGTGTCCCAGGTTGAAGGAGCCTTACCTGGACCCGGAGTGGAGTGCGCCTGAGGACCGAGTGTTCAGTTGAACGGAGCCTTGGTGAGGGGGAGGTGTGGGAGTGGGTTTGCAGATGGTTCCCTGTGGTCTGTAAGCCAGCTGAGGACTGGTGGTGAGTGAGGGTGGAAGGACGGAGAGAGGCAAGGACCTCAGGAATTCTGAGGGACCTGTAGGTGTCTGGGAACTGCCTGAGCAGTGGAAGCGTAGCTCCCTGGAAATGCCTGGGAGTGGGCAGCTGTGGGACCAGAGCCCAGTGTCACGGATTTGAAAAAAACCCACAGAGCTCCATTACCTCCCTCACTGAATCACACTGTGCACCCACAATAGCTTCTGCATAGCCCAATGTGGTAGAGAACAACATTGAGCAAAAGACACAGGATCTGAAGGGGACAGAAGGGACAGCAACACAGAAGGAGTTCGAAGAGGAGGGTGAGTTGCAGCAAGACTATGTAAAATATGTTCATGAACTGTTACTTTCCTGAAACATACCAATATATTAATGTGGCTACTGTTTGGAAGAAGAGACAATAAAATAGAGGGGTCCTGTGGACTTGTGACCCAGGAGGGACTAATCAATAATTTTACTAGTACGTACTAAAGTCTATTTAGTATTGTTTCCTAAGGAAGAGAATTTCTAGTGATCTGTCGTGTGGGAAAGGTGAAGAGGATTATATGGGCTGCAGTGTATTGCAACCTTTAGGTTAAGAGGTAAATAAAAAGGTAAAGCCCTAGAAAAAAATGAGAAGTAGACCGACTAAATGGGGTGGTTTTAAAACCCCCCAATCTTCTGTGAATTCTTCAATGATTAAAAAATACTTGCCCATACAAGAAAAGAAAAGCCCAGAGTCGCAAACCCAAGAGAATCACTGTGAAAGGCTTGCTAATCTTGGTGGAGATCAATCTAGATTGTCATTTAGTAATGTGGAAGAGAACCAAGATAAAGAAAGCTCAAGTTTGGAATGAATAGGAGAACAAAGAAGTGTAGAACAAGAAGGGTCATTAGCTCATCCACTTTTAAAAAATGATCTGGCAGAAATGTTTGCAAAACTGGAGACAGTTCTGAAAAAAGGTGATCAGGATTCTCTGTAGCGACCTGGGTCATATATTAACTCGAATGGAAGAAATAGAGAGAAAAACAGAGGAATATGCAAAACAAATCAAGAACTTAGAAGGGCAAGTAGAGGAGAAGCGGATAGAACAGAGAGAATTACTATTTAAATTGGAGGACCAGGAGAACCACAACAGAAGGAACAACTTAAGGATCAGAGGTTTATCAGGAGGAAATAGGGCAGGAAGAGGACTTATTGGGGAAAATGAAAAAAATCTGTAACCCAATAATGGGAAGATCGGAGATGGATCATTTGAAAATGGACAGTGTATAGGATTAGACGGCCAAAGGGAATCCCAGTAGAAAGTCCCAGAGATGTTTTTCTTTGAAAACGTGCATTAGCACATAACATGTCAGAAAGCTGCCCTCAGTGACCTTTCCATCTACGTGGATTTCTTTTTTGGCCATTAGGCCACTTGCACTTATTACATGCGAGTTTTATTCTTGTCATTACTGTGCACCTTATTAAAGCAGTGTTGCACTAAGATACCCTTTGCACTTGGGCTCTTTTTCCTCCTCAGCCTGTTTTCCCCTAAGGGAATCGTCGGATGTTCTCCAAGGTTTAGTCTCCCTCTGGTGGTTTTGAACATATTACATACCTGGTTGCTGGCTCCCTCTGCTGGTCTTCATTTAGAATTCGGTCATTCAGAAGCCTGGCTGACATGCTGTGATTCCTGTCGCTGCTCGTCCAAACACCCGGATCCAGATGTCCACATCCAGATGACTTCATTACTCATATGCGCTTAATATAGCGCTATCTGGTTAGTGCAACCTATTCTCACATTTTACCACCGGTGTCACGAATACTGTCTTTTCACCAGATATAAACTGTCACCCCTCATCACCATTGTATCTATGAAGTATTGAAACTATGAACTATTTTCATGCATAGTGATTCAACATTGTTTGCATTTTTTTTTCATTCATTTATGCCTAATACTATTATCTGAGCGCTGCATGGTATATCTATTTGTCCCAGAGATGTGATCGCTAGGTTCCAGGACTTAGGAGATAGAGATCAGATATGGAAAGGGTTGCGGTATATCACTGAAGCCAATATTTCCCCAGAGACATTGGTGAGGAGAAGATCCTTAAAACCATTGCTAATCCATATTAGAGAGAAAAAAGTTTGATACAACTGGGGTTTCCCAGCCTGCTTAATTGGGTGGAAAGATGGAAGATCGGCAAGGCTGAGATACCCAGAAGAATATAATGACTTTTGTGATAAATTAGACTTACAGAGAGTGAATATTGTGGGATGGTCAGAAGGGGCTAGGGAGAAGGAAGGACAGGGCCCAGGAGGGTGGCAACAGATACCTGGGAAGAAGAATTAGGAGGACATGGCACTGGGGGACTAGGGGGGAGAGTAGAGAGGTTGGTCTTTTTTCTCCTTACCACTTTTTTCTCTCTCTGGGCCGTGTCAGGGTCCTGATATCCCTCACTGGTCTTTACCCCCCAAATTGGAAAACCGTGGGGTAGGGGGGGAGGGGACACGGTAGACAGAGCATATTGGTGTTCCGGGAGGCTTAGCACATGGCTGCCTACAAACCAGGAATGCCATCTGTCCAGGTAAAAAAAAGGAGAGGTGGCCATATATTGAGTTTCACCCTAAACTAGGAATCATCAGTAGGGACTTCCCTCGTCAGATTCCAAGGCTTAATCTAGGCCGGGAGGGGGGAGGCAATGGGATAGGGAAGAGGAAGAAGGTCCACATTACAAACTATCTGTATCTTTTATTGTGTGAAGGAAAGTTAATAGGTCAAAATAACTATAGCAGAAATTAGTTGGATTAAGTTTATGACCTATAAATGTGAAAGGGCTAAACTCCCCCCAAAAAGACATAAGATACTCAGGAAAGTCCAGCAATACTCAATAGATGTAATATTTCTTTAATAAACTAATTTAACCCAAAATACGAATGTGAAACTATATTCGAAGTATCACCAAATGTGGTATTATGCTAATTAATCTGTAAAAGAAGAATAAAATTGGGTTCTCAAAAAAAGTTATTTTCTCTCTGGGAGGACAGAATGAAAGACCCTGAGGGTTGATTTCTGTTTATCAGGGGGAAGGTTACAAGGAAGGGAATACACACTGGGTAATATTTACTGTCCAAATAAAAATCCAGCTAAGTTCTTAGAGGGGGTGCTACGGAAACTCGCTGAATTTAAAAAGGGGTATCTGGTCATGGCGGGGGACTTTAATTTGTGTTTAGATCCTCAATGGGATGCATCACCATGTACAAGGAGAGAAGAGGGTAGGAATTTGAAATAATTGAAGTTATTATATCATCAATTGGTAGATGTGTGGAGAGTAAATCATCCAAGTGAAAGAAACTATACCTTCTTCTCTCATGTGGTTCATATTCAAGACTGGATTATATAAAAATGATAGAGCATAGACAGTTGGAGACATTGATAGGTTCCAACATAGAGATAATGTCTATCTCTGATCATTCTCCCATCACGATGAGGTTAAAAGTAGGTGGCGGCAAAGATAAAAATACTCTCTTGGAGATTAAATGAAACGCTTTTACAGAACCCTGCGAGTAGAGAAAAAAGGTTAAAGCAGGAAATCAAACAAATTCTTTGAGTTTAATGAGACTAATGAAATATCTGTGGCAACAGTTTGGGAAACACAAAGCTTATATTAAAGGGAGTATTGATCTATATAGGAATAGAAAAGGAGCGAGGGGAAAAAATAAAGTTGGTGATGGAAGAGCTCCATAAATTGGAACAAATACATAAAAAAAAGAAGAATGGAATACATATATATCAGAAGATAATATTGAAAAGAGAGGAGTTAAAAGATCTGATGGAACAAGAGTCAAGGAGGATATTTAATAAGGTTTCAAAAGGAAAGCTACCAAAAGGGGAATAGACCCAGAAAACACTTAATGAGAAGACTTAAGAACAAGAAATCTAGAAACTTTGTAGAAAAAAAAATTAGAGATAGGAAGGGAGAAATAACATAATATATCTGAAATTGCTAGGAGGTTTTATAAATATTATAGTGAACTTTATGCGGCCCCTTCTACCCTTCAGTATTCACATTTATGTATTGTGCTAAAAAGGTGCACTGGGTATGAAGTTGAGATGCCATTAAAATTGCATGGCACCGCCACACCAAACTTAGTTCCGTGGTAATGTGCAAGGAATGCAACACACAGATCAGAACAAGCCCTTCAAGTTCCTCCATACTGTATGTGCTCACCATACCACAACATGCAGTATTTTATTCTTAAATGCTTGGTCTCAGTTATGTATGGTTCCACTCTTACTGTATATGCAAGTATAAACTTAGAACTCCATAAAAAGTTTTACTTTTATTTTAGCAAACAGAATTCCCCCAGAATCTTTTGTTTCCAATTATTTTTATTGAAAATATACAGTACAATAAAATGAAATAAAACAAGGCACCAAATGAGAAGGTGTTGTCAATTGTACACATTTTCAAACAGGTACTTCAATACGAAGGATAACAGTTACAACATTCCCTGACTTATGCATTAAACATTTCTATGTAGAGTCAACTAAGCACAAAATATTAAAAAGGGATAAAAAAAAAAAAGGGACATAAATATTCGATCCTCTTTTCACAAGAGGACAGGAATCTTTCAATATAAGAAGAGAGATTGCCTTACTTGCCCATTTATTACACATGGTCATTCAGATATAATGGACAATAAAAGGCAATTATTTCCACATTAAACAGTTCATAACTTGTGCGATGGACTTTGTAATACAGTATATGAGCTCTCACGTCCTTGTAAATTACTGTATGTAGGCCACACCATACGCCCCTTACAGAAGCATGTTGGGAAACATCGTGGGCTGATCAAAAATGATAATAAGCATAGTGTTGCCCGACACTTTCTTCAAACCCATGATAAGAACTTTGGATGTCTTGAAGTCATTGCAATTGAGCACATTGAGAAGAAATCTGACAGATAATGAAAGATTCTCTCTCCTATGCAAGAGAGAAAGATGTTCAGAATATTTAAATTTGGCTCAATGTCCCCAATGGTCTGAATGAATGAAGACCTTGAGATTCAATGCATCGTTTGAATCTGATTTTTATTCTTAATTAATCCATTCAATTATACATTTTATTTATAGGTATATACTGGATGTGTTGTAGTGGATTTTTGTGATTTTTCTCATGGTCTCACGCTGACATACACCATAGAGTAAGTCATTTTTTGTAATTTTATTTATAATTTTTATGGTACAATTTTAATGTTCTTTTACATTGATACATAGAATTGTTTTTATATATATGTATGGTCTATATATTGTTTTCACATCTTTGATAATATAACACTGGATTCTGCAAGTGTATTAGCACTGTGCAAGGGGAATGTCAGCTCCAGCTCCTCCCGTTTGACGCTGGCTCACTTGTTCAGGTAATCTGTATAAACAAAAAGGTGATAACCACCAATTCCTAAGACTTCACAAAACGCATATGCGCATAACACATTGTAGTGGTTACCAGCCAAGCTTCCAAACCATACCCAGTTCCCTACTTTCATTTCCTCCCTGGTTGCAGTGATTCACTTCCGAAGAGCCACGATCCCCGGCCAGTGCAGGAACACACTGAAGACACCATCTCTTCCCGGCCTGGGGACGTAGGCGAGTGGACATTCCATCTTTGCAGCCTGGGTCTTACCGTTGCCTTGGATGTTGTTTGGGCACATTTATGAAGTTTACACACAATAAAGACACACCTCTATTTGAGGTTTATACTGATTCAAAGCCACAGAGAAAAAAAAAAAATAGTATTTTTGACTTTTTGCTATTAACTACTTGCCCTCCAGAGGATTTACCCCCCTTAATGACCAGGCCTCTTTTTGCTACTCGCCACTGCACTAATTCAACTGATAATTGTGCGATCATGCAATGCTGTACCCAAACGAAATTTATGTGCTTTTTTTCACACAAAGATTTCTTTTGGTGGTATTTGATCACATGTGCACTTTTTATTTTTCGTGCTATAAAAAAAAAAAAAAAAAAAAAAAAAAAAAAAGAAGACTGAAAATTGTGAAGAAAAACAACATTTTTTATTATCGGCTATAATAAATATATAGTAAACTCAAAGTTAGTTATAAATTGAGACCAAAATGTATTCTGCTCCATGTTTTTGGTTAAAAAATCCTAATAAGTGTATATTGATTGCTTTGTGTGAAACTCCTAAACTAGCTTTCCATTGCTCCCCATGTAGTTTGGGCATCCGGGGGGCTCCATGTGACTTTTCCCTCGTAAATCCGAAACTTATATGTATAGTCTGTTGCCCTCTCACAGGTCTTCTATATCTTGACCCCAAATCCGGCACGCTTGCTGGGGAGAAATTGTTTGAATGCAAGGCGGCCAGAAAAATTCAGGGATTAATCAAACACAGATGTTTTGCAGGGGAGTATAGAAATCTGCAAATTTTTGGTTAAGGTGATTTATGAGGAGCTGAATTTTGTGGAGTTGGTCAAATTCAGGGTCACCTCGAAGATGACAGAGTGTGTTGTCGTTGAAATGCATAAAACACATTATACTCTCATATCTATGCCGGCCACGGCAGCAGAGAACACGAGAATATGGTGAATCAGGTCTGTGGACCAATACAACCGCAATTCATTGTTTTTAGTAATGCCCATGTTGAGGGTTAGGCCCCCATAAAATTTAAAATTTGGAAACCGTAAAGGGTTTCCATGTGAATGGTCTGGCAAGGTTTGAATTTTGGTTGGCGGCGATAAATTGTTGTGCATATAAAATTGCTTTGATCCACAATCAATGCATACAGATCTTGCATGAAATACCGCTCCAAAAATAAATAAATAAATAAAAGGGGAGTAGTTAAATTTGCTGTTTCCACCTGAATTCCGGGTTGGGCAGTGAATGGGGTAAGTATGGGTGCTGCAGAATTTGTGGGCTGCCAAATCGGGATTTGCAAGCGCACCCAGGATACTAGGGGTTCTACGGGCCCGTGAGAGAATTCTTGGTGGTTGCGGGACAATACTTGTGCTCGCCACCGCACCAGCTTGTACTACACTTATGGGACTCGCCACATCACCAAGTGATACTGCAGTGCTGGTATGTGAAAGACCAGGATGTACTAGGCCGCTGGTGCTCGCCAGTTCACCAAAAAGGTAGCGCAGCACTAGTACTGGCAATCTGCTGCATATATGAGTCATCAAAATTTACCGGCAAGTGCTAACAGAGATCAGGCCTGATTCTGCAAACACTGCGGTTTTGTGTGCAATGTATCAAGTGACAGTGACCTACTGACATCGCACTTGCTGGGGGAGAAGGGGGGGTAAGCGTAGGGGATAAACGCAGGTGCTGGGGCTGATCCCACTAACGCTGCATTTTGGGGGGCGCTATACTAATGCGAATGCTGGTATAGTGCTGATCTGATCAAAGATATTGATCCATTTAGACACTAAACTAGCAATGGAGATTTATTGTGTATGAGCGTGGTCCTGGCAATCAAGGGGTTAAACGTGATTAATGGTGTACTGATGGGTAATCTGATACTATCTGGGAGGGGCTTGAAAACCACGGGAGCGAGAATCACATATGTGATTTTGCGCACCCGTGCCACCCTGTAGCAATATTTCTGCTATAGGGCGGTCAGGAAGCGATTACAGAAGCAGTTTGTGTTACGGCGCTGCGTTACTTTAACTGACAATTGCACGGTCATGCAATGCTGCACCAAAATTTACATCCTTTTTTTCCCCATGAATTGAGCTCTCTTCTTTTGGTGGTATTTGATCGCTTGGGCATTTTTTTTTTATAGCGCAAAAAAATTTAAAAAAACCCGACAATTTTGAGAAAAAAAAAATATTTTGATCTTTTTGCTATAAAACATGTCCAACAATGAAAAAAAAAAAACCCAATATGTGTATATTAATTGGTTTACGTGAAAGTTATAGTGTCTGCAAATGGCTATAATGATACTGGAATTTTTTCCAAATAATGGTGGTGATCATCGACTTATGGCAGGACTGCGGCAGACACTGGGGGGGGAACTGACTTGGGGTCACTGACACCAATACAGTGATCAGTGCAAAAAAAAAAAAACACATTGACACTGTACTAACGGCACTGGGGAGGAATGGGTTAGCATTTGGAGGCAAAGGGTTAACTGTGTGAGGGGAGTGTTTCACTAGGGGGCGGGGGGGGGTTTGCTTCACTGTAGGCACACTGATCCGGAAGGTTGAGTTCATTCATCTGGACAGTGTGCTCAAACTGACAGACATTTAAAACAAAGCAGCCTCTCTCTGTCAGTGTTTGCCTATAATCACCGTGGTCCGGCAGGTAATCACCGGCCAGGACCCGGTGATTGTCACCCACAACCGGCAGCACGGTCCCTACCCTAAATGGAAAATCATACACACATAATATACGTGATTTTGCGCAGCGGTGCCGACCTCAGTATATATACTGTGGCTGGTCGGCAAGTGGTTAAACATGTCCAGTTAAAAAAAAAAAAATTATATATATATATATATATATATATATATATAAAAAATAAAATTTTATAAATTTAGGCCAAAAATGTATTCTGCTGCATGTCTTTGCTAAAAAAATAAAAAAAATCCCAATACATGTAAATTAAATGGTTTAAGTGAAAGTTTTAGAATTTTTTCAAAATGGCGGTATAGATATTTTTACTAGTAATCCAAAAGCAGTGTGCATGAGCCGACAGGGAGAACTGTAATGTTTACATACAGTTCTTCTCCCCAGTAGAGATGCCCAGCAATCGCCGAGAGCTAGAGAGTAATCACCGGGCAGGACCCAGTGATTGATAGCAACGGCAGAAAAACTATATATATATATATATATATATATATATATATACACACATACACACACACACACACACACACACATACATACATATACACATATATATACACACACACACACACACACACTCACTAAGGGGCCACAACGCCTTATGGATCACTCAGGATCCTGCATGCTCCTCTCCAGGGTACAAATAGCTCCACAAATCTCAATAGCCTTTGGTCCACCTTCAGTAACTTGGTATTTGCCCTTGTGATGTTTTGGGATCATACAACAAAAAACACAAAGATCCTCCATAGTGCAAAACTGTATAGCAAGTTTAATATGGATAAAAACGCCAAGTACAAACTCACATTTAGCAGGGAAGACAATTCGCAGTTTGTATCACTTCTCTAGGGTGTACTGAGAGCACTCTGGTGTACCAAGATGGCGCTGGACCAGAAGTGCGTCACCACGTCGCTTCTACACGTTACGCCACGCTCCTGATGAAGCCACGAGGGGCGTGGAGTAACGCGTAGAAGCGATTGTGGTGATGCACTTCCGGTCCAGCGCCATCTTGGTACACCAGAGTGCTCTCAGTACACCCTAGAGAGGTGATACAAACTGCGAATTGTCTTCCCTGCTAAATGTGAGTTTGTACTTGGCGTTTTTATCCATATTAAACTTGCTATACAGTTTTGCACTATGGAGGATCTTTGTGTTTTTGTTGTATGATCCCAAAACATCACAAGTTCACAAGGGCAAATACCAAGTTACTGAAGGTGGACCAAAGGCTATTGAGATTTGTGGAGCTATTTGTACCCTGGAGAGGAGCATGCAAGATCCTGAGTGATCCATAAGGCGTTGTGGCCCCTGTGGGTCTCAGGGGGAAGGTGAGCGGGCATGCCTGCTATTTAGGATTATTTATCACCACCTGCACCAACACAGGAGCATGGTTTTGAAGAGTTGTGGGTGCTCATATGTGAAATCACTGGTTGCTGTGGACATTTGCAATTATATCACCTATATATGGTGACTTATATCCCTGTAGAGGGAATCACTGTGTGTCACTTATTATTTTGAATTATCACTTGAAATTTTGTTTTGATATATATTTCACTAATCACCTACAAATATCACCTGTATTAGATCTGTATATAATTGTGCAACACTATCATACCAATTTATCTGTCCTGCTTAAGGGGAGGATTGGATGTTAGCAGCTGTTCTTTATCTATAGTAGGCATAGCAGCACAGGAGGAGATATTAAATATTTTAGGCTCTCAAATGTGCTATTTGCTGCAGCTTGATTTCTAAAATAGTACTTGCAATACTTTTGCTGCAGTTTGTGATTTCACACACAAAAGAAACTAAATGGAAATCACAAAGCAAATAGCAAGAAGTCTGTACTTCTTCACAAGTCTCCATAAAGTCTTTAGAAATCGCAGCAGTGTGACAGGTGACTTAAAGACTTCAATACATTCGATATAGTGTTTGGGTCATGGGGCGGACTGACCATTTGAGCACTGCCCGAGGGCCCAGAGTCAGTAGGGGGCCTCATGAAATGCCCCTGGTAACTTTTTTATAGGCTTTTTTATGTGTGGGCAAGGACACAGGGGCCCCATGATCCCCTATTGCCCGGGGACCCCATGAGTTCTCAGTCCGCCCCTGGTTTGGGTAGTAAATTTTGATTAGCAATGAACAGAACAGCCCTGGGTTTGGTTTAGCATGGGTGTGCTGAACTTTAAAAGACATTTGGATGCTGAACCTGAACCTTATTAAAAACAGAGCAGAATCTGTCAAATTAACCATTCCACATTTTCTGGGCCAATATTCAAGGAGGTGTCAAAGAAAAGCAAGGCAGTGGGTACTGTCCTAGGTTACATAAACCTCCTGAAAAATGAAATAAAAAAGTAAAAAAATATCCCGTGCAACCAGGAGCAGTATTTTTTTCCTCCCTTGTGAATGTTTGTTCGCAAGGGGATTTAAAATTGGTGGTAAATTACAGACAGGGGTTACTGGCAGCTTCTTTGTTAGAAGAGAGGGGCTGTGTATATTTATTTTTTTCTATGTAGACTGCAGGACCTTTGAGTTTTTTTTGCCAATGTAATTTGCTGGCAGTTTAAATAATTTCATTTTTTTCTTTTTAAAAGTCATCCTTGATCTAACACATGCAGCAGGAATTAAAAAATTGCAGAGTCCCCTCAAATTCCATACCAGCCCCTAATCCCAGCATGCAGCCTGGTTAGCCAGGGAAGGATGGGGAACAAATGTAACACCCCCCCTTTTTTAACTAAACTAGGTGAGATGCCTTCAACATGGAGGTCACCCCTAGCATCTTGCCATGACATGTGAACACCCCTACCAGCTTAATGGGGTTGTAAAAACCCAACTGAGATAAGGTAAGAAACCCCACATTGATCTCAACATAGTCTGAATAATTGATCCAAAACTAGCATGCAGCTCAAAAATTAGCATTAAGGAAAAAAAAATGTATATGCAGTAAAGTAGTAGCAACATTAGACCACATTAAGATAGCCGAATGGCAGCAGATAGATTTCTGTGTCCCAAGGCAAATGAACACTACCTCAGGCCACAGTAACAGTGCTATGGTTGCATACAAAAAGACCAATTAGATGGGAAATAGAACGGGACAGTATGCAGAAACACCAATCATGGACTCACACAGGCTATATCTAGGATTGGTTGGAAACTCTCTTGGCAAACAACTGCTCCAATGGGCAACAACGGCCACACTAGCCATAGACTGTTACAAAGTACAAGCTAGACATCAGCAGCTATTTTCAAACATGGTGTACAAGAAGAATCTACAACTGCTGACAGATCCTGGCTGCTGCCATTTGGCAATCTGACTGTAACCTAAAATGTTCTTTGGTTTCTTCAACCTTCCACCACCCTTCCCTCTCTCTGCTCTTAACTGCCTCCCTCCAGACACACACTGACAGCAATGAGCACAGCCCTCATATAAATACCTACAGGTGTAGATAGGTGTGGCTAAGACATTAACTAATTGCTACCCAAACTCCATATTGAATCAATTGATCATTCTAAAATCTTGGGACTGATAATGAACACAACCAGGGGCGGACTGACCATTTGGAAACTCGGGCACTGCCCGGGATCAGTAGGGGGCCCCATGAGATACCCCTAGTACCTTTTTCATAGGGTTTTTTGAGTTTGGGCAAGGAAACAGGGGCCCCATGATTCATCAGTCCGCCCCTGAACACAACCATGTTCACTTTGCGTAGTGAATAGAGAAGGACTTCTTCCCTTTGACTATGCAATCATAAGCAAACAAATTAAAAAAAAAAAAAGACCTGCATGATTGACTCCTTTAATAAATCAACCCCATTATTTTATTTAGTTTTTCATTTGCTCTACAGCATTAACCACTTTCCCTCCAGAGGATTTACCCTGACCAGGCCATTTTTCGTGATGCGGCGGTGCGTTACTTTAACTGAAATCTTTCTTTCGGTGGTATTTTATCGCCTCTGCGTTTTTTATAGTTTGCGCTATAAACAAAAAAATGCTGACAATTTTGAAAGAAAAACAATATTTTTGAATTTTTGCTATTAAACATGTCCAATTTTTAAAAATCTAATTTCGACATAAATTTAGGCCAAAATGTATTCTACGACATGTCTTTGCTAAAAAAAAATCCCAATGCATGTAAATTAATTGGTCTGCCTGAAAGTTATAGCATTTACAAATGGTGGTATATACTGGAATTTTTTGTTACTATTACTGGCGACGATCAGTGGCTTATAGGGGGACTGCAGCAGGCGTTCTGACACTGGGGGAACTGACTTGGTGTCACTGCCATCCCCAGTGACACCAATACAGTGATCAGTCCTAATAAAAAGCACTGACACTGTATTAATGCCACTGGGCAGGAAGGGGTTAACATGTGCGGTGATCAAACTGTGTGCTTTTTCACTATAGGGGCTGTGTGAGTGCTTTACACTGTGATCACACTGCTTTGTATGGCTCTGTTATGCAGAGCCATACAAAGCAGTGTACAGGAGCTGACGGGGAGAGCTCTGTATTGTTCACATACAGGTCTCTCCCCCATCAGAAATCCTAGGAGATCACCGGATGCAGGTGGGGAATTATCTGCCAGGACCTGGTGATTGACAGCTGAGACCATAAATGGTGGCGCGCGCGCCTCCTACCGGAACTCCAAAGTCAAGTATATATACACATAACCGCGGAAGCAGTTAAAGGCTAACTTCATGTTCAACTGAAAAATAATAAATACACATTTCTGGAGATAAAAAAAATTTGCATTTTTTTTTATTTATTTGCATGGGAGCCTGCTAAGAATTGCACCCTTGATCAGTGGGTGCAATGTTAGGCTTTCATTTAGGCCCCATTCACACTTCACATAGCAGGAACTTGCTCACAATTTTGGGTAGAAGATTTTCACTCGCTCCTTGTGTCCTGCATAAGGCAGCCCATTCATTCCAATGGATTTCGAGATGCATGTTTATCACCCAAAAGAAGATCCTGCTCCTTTTACGGTGATAAGTTTCATATGATTTTTAAAGTGGCAATTCTGTCGAGCGACAAAATCACACCACATTTAGGGTGCTTTTTAGAATGAATGCCACTCAAACGCTCATTGAGTGTTTTGCACCAAATAATAATAAATGCACGGTTTTTTTTTACCTGCAAAAAAAAGTGAATAATGTTTTGTTAAAAAGTGAACTTATCCGTTAGGAAAGTACTGACCCTTGCAACACTCCCCCCCCCCCCCAAAGAAAATCAACCATTTTGACAGCTAGCAAGGAACTTATCCTTTAACCTCTCAAAAGTGGAACTAAAAAAAACCTTTAAAGGCTTAAAACAAAGCTGGTTGACGTTTGCACAAAGCTTTCCAAATTCTTTGTAAAAACTTGATGGTGATTCTCAAACGTTTGCTCAACACACTGTTTTTATACTGGTTGAAACCTGTGTTATAGTTTTAATGGTGACATCACTCAACAGAGTCTTCACTGTTAGACATCAGGAAACTATTAAAAAGTGTCTCAACTAGTACCATTGCCCACAGCCACTAGGGATGAGTTTGTGTTTGTTCAGAAGCGGGGCCGTGGATAAGGGGGTACTGCCAGTCCTCCTGTACTGGCCCCAGGTCAGCAGGGTGGCCCAGGCAGCTGTGTGAGCAGGGAGGGTGATCGGTGCTGGCAGGTGGGTCAATTACTGGAACCGATCCCCTGTATGGCTCTCTCTGCAGCAGCTGAAAGCCGGCTTCTTCTCCTCTCACTAGTGCTGGCTTCAAGGGGATCGGTTCCAGTACACGCTACCCAACCACACCCATCACCCTCCCTGTGCACCGTATGTTTCCCCCTGCTGCCCAACCACACCCATCACCCTCCCTGTGCACCGTATGTTTCCCCCTGCTGCCCAGGCCCCCTTGGGTGCTCCTCACCCTTGCAATGCTGCAGCTTCCCTCCCTCCCTCTCACCGGCAACTGCCAGCACACAATAGGATCCTTCAGGATGGAGAGTGGAGAAAGGGTCCAGTAAATATGTCACATTTACCAGCCCCGTTCCTTTCCTGAATGACCATGAGTGGTCAGTACCATCCATTCACTGTGTTCATTCATAACTGAAACATATTAAACTGTGTTATTCTTTTGCGATGGGGCCCTGTTAGGTTGGCTGAATAGGGCCCCATGTTTTTTTTGGGGTGGGGGGGTGGGGCTCTGTTAGTTTGGCTGAATGGGGCCCCGTGTTTTTTTTTTGGGGGGGCCCTGTTAGTTTGGCTGAATGGGGCCCCATGTTTTTTTTTCGATGGGGATGGGGCCCTGTTAGGTTGGCTGTATGGAGCCCCATGGTTTCTAACAGCAGCCCTGTTCAGAAGTGGGTTGTGACCATATTGGGTCAATTAAAAGCTGTGTGTGCCTGTTTCAGATCAATGATTTCAAATGTATTGAGGATGGAGACAGCAACAGCTAGCATTTTAAGAAAACAGACAAGCCGTAACAGAATGAGGTTCTCTGGTTTTCTAAACTTTCCGACCCTCTGCTCCTCAATCACCTGAACCAGACATATGACAGCAATGTGCCCAGCCTGAACATGAATACCTACAGGTGTAGATAAGTGCAGCAAAAGGTGTTAACTCATTGCTACCCAAACAATATACTGAAACAATTAATTGGGACTGAAAAAAAAAAAAAGAGTATAAAAGCATTCACTTTGCTGTGTGAATATGAAAATGTAATACTCCGTCATAAGCAATAGAAATAAAAAAAATTAAAAAAAAAAGACATTTTCCTTTGCAGGATTGAAGTGTCCAGACAGCTTCACAAAATAATTGATCCAACACTTTAAGTGACACACTGTAAATGTTCTCTATTTCTTAGGGCTCAGTTCACACTATTGCAAGCCATGGTGCCCACTTTTGCTCTGGCACGACAGCCCATTTATTTGTGTCTTTAAGGGCCGGTTCATATCATAAAATCACAGTGCAAATGCATTCTGGATGCGTTTATGCATGCTCGTTTTTGGCGCGTTCTGATGTTTTTGATGCATTTCAGTGCATTTTTGATGCTTTACGATTCATTTATCCCCCTCTTTTGTTTCAATTTAAATAGGGACATGTGCATTCCAGTGCATTTTTGATTCATTTTACCACGTTCCAGTACAGTTCTGTGCAAGAAAAATGCAGCCTGTTCTACTTTTTTTTTTCTGCAGCCAGAACACACTGGAACTGCAAGCACTGATGTGAACTATGACATTGACAACCATATAACCTACTTTCTGTACGTTTAGGATACAGAAAAAAAGCACACTGAAACACATGTAGTGTTACCTGGCCCTCAATGTGTTGGGGTGCCATTCAGAATGACTTGCAGCTCTGCGCATTTGGACTGCAGATGGTTGCAGATATCGTTGCAATTCCTGCATCCGCAACCTCCCACATAGATGTGAACCAAGTGTTATGCAGGCCATAGACGGGGAGAAAACCGGCCATTTTTTTTTTAGAAAAACGAAAAATCGGTCGTTCAATCAGCTGACGTTACCACCATTGGTAAAAAAAAGTCGGCTGATTTTCGTCCCGTCTACGGCCGGCAATTAATATAACAGCGGTGTCCCTGCAGAGAGCTCCGCTATATTTGACATTTTGAAAGAAGAAGAAATAGAATATGAATAATAAGAGTAATAAGTTGCAACATTGTATCTATTTGTATCCATTTCGGATACAGATGTTTCTATTTGGATACAAATAGATACAATGTTGCAACCCTTATACTTTTAAATGTCAAATATCATAGCGGAGCTCTCTGCAGGGACACCGCTAATAGATTTGACATTTCTAAGTATTGCGGTTGCAAACATTGTATCTATTTGTATGGATACAAATAGATACAGATGTTCTTTTTCTTTGGTCATGGCTCATGCACATTTTTTTTAATCGAGAAAAAGATCTTCCGATTTGCCCATCATTGCCGTGAAAATCGGCCGATGGGCAAAATCGGCCGTTTTTTCCCCAACATGAACGATTAAAAAAATGTGTCAAAATCAAGAAAACCGGCCGAACAATTCAGCCATTAACGATCCAAAAATCGGATGATTATTTTTTTGGACAAATTTTCGGCCGGTTTTCTCCCCGTCTATGGCCTGCATAAGGCTTCATTCACACCAATGCACTTTTTACTGCTTGCAAAAACGCACTACAGACCATTTAACATAGTTTCCTATGGGAAATGTTCACATCTTTGCTTTTTCGAGCAACTGCATTTTTGGAAAGGGTCATGGACTTTATTGTTGCAAAAAACGCTGCGTTTTGGTTACAGATAGAGTTCGATGGAGATGCTAATGAAAAGCACGTAATGTGTTTTTGCCATGTTTTGAGTTTTTATTCTGCCCAGCAAGAAAAAAAAATCCCCTGTATTAAAAAAAAACAGCTGACAAAAAATGCAAAACACGGTAAAACGCAGAAAATGCGTGTTTACAAAAATGCAAAAAGGACAAAACACAAACTGCATTAGTGTGAACCAAGCCAAAAGCATGATCCAATTTGCATGATCCAACCTTCCTGATCCCTTGATCAACTATCTCTGTGAATCTTCTTTTATCTATTTTTTTTTTTATCCAGGGATCAGTCAGTCCTCTACCTACATGATTTGGTTCCCATTCCCTCATGGGGTATTGATACATTAGCTTAAGGACTCCTCTTCTAAAGACTATGGGGGAATTCAGTAACGCTGCTGTGCCCTTGTTAATGTGTTATGCCTAAATCTAAAAAAAATGTGCAAAAGTTTTGATTTGAAAGGTCTTGAGAACGCCCAGTGGGAGGGGCGAAACGCGTCGACGTACTTCCGATCTGCTGTCCCTACGTCTTGCACAACTTCTGGTGAGTGGAACGCACGTTGAACGGTGCGCTCCAAGCGGCCATCTTGGGATCTACCTGTCCTACATACTGTCATCCTCTGCTATATTGGAGCTGTGAGATTTCTGGAGCTGTCTCTGATGTTGTTTGATTCTACTTGGCTGTTGGAGGCTATTAAACATACTTTTATGAATCTTGAGTGGCCTGGTATTTGTTTATCCATGTTCTATGGTCATTAGCAATATTAAACTATATGCAATATTTTTCCTTTGGCACAACGGTGGAGCTGGTTTGGAGTGATTAACCAAGGAGGGAGTGGAAGGATCATCATAGCTCTGCATGGTGGAATAGAGGTCTGGAGGCTATAGAGGGGGTATAGGACCCCTGAAAATCCTAAAAGGCCTACTATTCACCAATATCTGGTGAGTGCGGTTTATGTTGGTTTGCACTGGTGAATGGTGGAAGCATATATTACAGAAGAATATTTCTTTGTTCAAGCACTGTGAAGTTCGGGAGGAAGGATTTTGAATATATAAAAAATATTTTTTGAGTTATTATGGACACATTTATCATATTTTTAAATTATTATGGACTTATTATTATTCATTTATTGATATATTATATTATAATATTCTTTTTGGACACTATATTACTTTATATTTAGTAGGTAGTGTTTTGCGCTGTTTATATTTTTGTTTTTTATTGATACATTCGCTTCTTTATGCAGTACTTCAAAAAGACCCCACCCCTGAATATTTGAATGATTTAAAAGTAATCTTAAAAACAGCTGTATAAAAGGAAACACTTTCAAATGATGAATGCACCTTTATTGTTAATGATCATCCAACTCTCGCAACTTTTTATGCCCAATCAAAAATGCATAAACATCAAGAAAAACCTCCTGGTCGCCCCATAATCTCAGGAAATCATAATCTCACAGAAGGTGCTAGTAAATAACTAGACTACATCATTTGTTTCCAGTTTACCTTCGTATATCAAAGATACAAGCGACTTTGTAAACAGATTAACTGATATTATAATGGAGGATGATGTATGGCTAGCTAGCCTAGATGTGGAGGCACTGTATAGCAATATAGGTCATGATCTAAGTTTAAAAGCATGTAGGTCTTTTCTGGAAACCAGAGGTATATTATTTGAGAAACATACTGTATTCATTCTTCAACTATTACAGTTTGTTCTTGAACATAACTTTTTACTCTTCGATGGAGAGATTTAGAGGCAATACAGGGGATCTGCGATGGGTTCATCCTATGCATCGACTTATGCAAATCTGTCTCTTGGGAGGTGGGAGCTTACCGTAGCTTTTGTGGAAGAATTTAAATGTTTTACAGCACAAATTCTAACGTGGGTATGCTTTATTGATGATGTGTTCATCTTATGGCAGGGTCAAAAAGATCTATTCAGTGAATTTGGAAATGTCCTGAATGGTAACAACATTGGCATGTACTTCATGAGCGAAATCAAACATGATAGCATCAATTTGCTGGATCTGGAGATTACGAGAGGGGAAGGTGGAAACATACATACAAATATTTATCGTAAACCCACATTTACTAATAGCTTACTACACTGGAGTAGCCAGCACCTAGTGTCATTGAATATGACACTTTTCATTCCCTACTGGACAATTTCTGAGAGCTAAAAAAAATTGTTTGACAGAGGGGGCATTCCAAACTGGATGTGAGGCTATCATATGGCTGTTTAAGAAAATCTTATGAGAAAGTAAATGCTGTCTCAAGGGAGTCCCTATTGGGCCAAAAAAATTAAGAAGAATGATGATCAATTAGGCATGCAAATTATAGGCTCATATTCAAATCAATTTTGCCAGATTTTCAATATCATAAAAAGAATACAAATATTTAGCTCAGATTTTGCCTAAAAATCCAGTGATAACTCATAGATGTGGCAAGGGCTTGAGGGCATGCTAGTACATAGCCATTTGGCTTCTAAGGGATCAGCAGGACTCACCTGGCTACCAAAAAAAGCAAAGGGCTGTTTCAAATATGGACATTGTAAGGTGTGTACTTTTGTTTGCAATATTAAGGAATTTGAAAATCCCAATTCCCCAGAATGGGGAAGTTGTTGAGGTAAGAGATTTCTATAACTGCAGTACGGAGGGAGTGGTATATGCCATGCGATGTATTTGCCCATTATTATGTGTAGGAAAAACATTTAGGAGATGGGTCTTGAAACTTGTCTTGGTCTTGTGTGTGATTAAGGGCTGTCAGGGTTCTGTCCACAGCAGAAGTTCTGGGAGACCTGGCACTCCTGCCAGTACCCTGCATGGCCGCATAAGTGCACGTTGGCGAACACGCATGCACACTGGTGCATAGTTGCGCACACACTGACTCAGTTTGGTTCCAGACGGTCTTTATAAGGAGGCTTATCACTATCTCAAGTTGCTGGTTGATCTCTGGCTCCCCAGTACCATTGTCTGTGTTCCTTGCTTTAGTGATTTCCTGTTACTGACCCGGATTACTCTTGGACCTGTCTTCCCTGCCTGACTCCTGACCTGACCTTGGCTTGTGCATGACCCCAGCTACTCTACTGACTACGTCTGTCCATTCTCCACCTGGTACTTGACCTTGGCTTTGAACCGACTACTCTGTGGTCCTCTGTTTCCCTGAAGGCTTGCATACCTCTCACAGGTGCCACCTGTCTTCAGACTCCATTCCAGTGCATCAGCTGTGCTCCTGGGTGTACCTCTGACCAGCACTCCTACAGGCGACCTGTGCTACGTTGGGCCTGACTCCTGCTGTCCCATATCCAGGGGAATCTGGAACTTAGCTACAAGGGAAGCCCTCTCTCTATTGGCCTCCATCACCAGGTACGTGATAGGGCTTTGGGCATTGTTTGGATTAACCTCATGATTGATATATTTGTATGGACTGTTTTTGTTTTTTTTATATCATACTACGGTTTGTAGGCATTGAGAAATACTCTTGCATAGTGAAGTGATACTGATGGCCTTTTGGGATCATTGCTATTTTGTTTTAATCCTCAAGATGGTGATCCATAGACTGACTGAGCAAGTGCGAACGTTGTAGACATCATGATGTCATTGACGTGATGACGCGCGTGCGTGGTGACATCATGACATCATGCACGTGGTGGCCATTTTGATGGCCAATATCTATATATACCACCATGTGATACTCACTTCTGTTCACTTGATCTTTCCGACACACTCCTGACGAAGCTCTGGTTGTTGGAGTGAAACATATAGAGGTCCTTTGATTTTCTGGGTCACTTGAAAGCACTTTTATACTTTTGAATACACATGGTACTTTCTCAAAACTTTCTTTTGGAGTGAGAAGTACACCACACTTTTAGTGCATTTTTTTTGTATTCCTCAAGATAGGTATTTTTGATTGGATATGGTGATATATGGGGCTTGTCCATTAGAAGCTTGACTTATGGCTCATGGATGCGTGTACTCGTATTACATATCTGTAGCAAGATAGATCACATGACCTACTGAAATCCCCTGAGGATGACCAAATTTCTCTACGGAGAGTGGTTGACAAAATACAATATACATTATACTCTGCAGGTATGTGATCTAATATCATTTGTCTAGATATAGAGGATTTATGTGCGAAGTAAAGTATAGATGTTCATCTGTAAATTGTTGGTTCATGTCCCATTCCCATTTTATCAGAAAAGGGGGGACATACTTTTCTGTAGGTGTGACAAGAATGGAGTAAGCGATAAAGAGGCCATGTTGGATTGAAGATGCATCTTGCAATCTTTGCATAAGATTTCAAATGTCGACAATTTAGGAAGGTCTTAAGGTTTATTACATAGAGAGGTAAGGAAATGTTTGACCAGTAAAGCAGGCACAGAGGGTAGCTGAGGAGAGGCCACAGTAGAGGAGGATCGGGGCCACTCTATGCAATTCTATTGCAGAGAGCAGGTAAGTATAACATGTTTGGTGTTAGAAAACAAACAAAAAAACCCATAAAACTTTACAATCACTTTAACCACTTGACCTCCGGAAGTTTTTACCCCCTTTATGACCAGACAATTTTTTACTATTCAGCATTTTGCTACTTTAACTGGCAATTGTGCAGTCATGCAACACTGTAAACAAATGAAATTTATATCATTTTTTTCACACAAATAGAGCTTGATTTCGGTGGTATATGATTACCACTGGGTTTTTATTTTTTAATATATAAACAAAAAGACTGAAAAAAACTTGGGAAAAATATTTTTTCAGTTATAAAACATATCCTATAAACAAAATAAAAAACATCTAATTTTTTCATAAATTTAGGTCAAAATGTATTCTGCTACATGTCTTTGGTAAAAAAAAATCCAATAGTTGTATATTAATGGATTTGTGTGAAAGGTATAGCATCTACAAACTATGTTATACAGTATATATTTGAAAATTGATCAATTCTGATGTACTGATGGCCTATCTCATTTCTTGAGGCCCTTAAAATGTCAGGACAGTACACATATCCCCTGAATGACAGTCTGACATATTTAATAAGAAGTATGGCGAGTTTTTCAAAATTGTAATTTTTTGTCACAATTTTTTTCAAAATGAAGAAATTAAATAAAATTTGCTTTTTTCCACATTTTGTTTTTACTGTCATGAGTGTAGTACATCACCATTGCATGACTTTTGTGGCAGTGATCAGGGGCTCCGGCTGGTGACAGTATGTACAAGAAAAATATAATAATAATTAAAAAAAAATGCAAGTGTTATTTTTTTCATACAGTACTTTCATCAGAGTAGTTCAACATCACCAGTAACACTGCACTACTCTTGAGGTTTGATCAGGGATTTTTTTTTCTACACTTTGATTGCTGGTGCATTGATCATCATTGTAACAGCAATCAATGTTTTGAACGGTCATGCATGGGTTACATTCAGGGGCATATTTACCACAAGGTAAACAAGGCACTTGTCTAGGGTGGCATTTTTCAGGGGGGGCAGCACCTCCCCCCAGAAGAAGGGATGAAAGAAGGGACACGTGCTCTATGGGAACCAAGTGGGATCTGAGAGAGGCTGTGGGCTGCTTAATGGTGTATCTAGAGCCTGACTCTCATTCCCAGGGATGTCCGGAGATGAAGATGAGTGTCTTTTTCTGTATGGCCAGGGGGGTAGTGGAAGGCTCTCCCAGGTGGGGGGCAGGGGTGTTGTTGGTCAATATCAGGCTTTCTACAAGAGAGGGGCGGGGGGGTTGGTGTTGGTTAGTGTCCATGGGGACAGACGATTTGTGTGTTGCCTAGGGCAGCGGGAGCACAAAACCTAAATACAACAATGGTTACATTTGTGACAGCTGTGATTACTAGTGATCTGTGACTGGCTACAGCTTATTACATAGTACAGGGTGATGTGATTGGACCACAGCTATCACATTGTACCTGGACCAATCACAGTATCACCATATAGGAAGCACAGATGTTATGCATAGCGTCACATACATCAGGCCACTTATAGAGGTCGGGTACCAGGAGTCGTAATCTGCTGTGCCGGGTCGAGTGAGCAGCCCTGCGCATCCCTAACCTGGAACAGGCTGGATGATGTACAAATATGTGATCCAGCCAACCCGTGCCGCCCACTTGCAGTAAATATACTGTGAGCAGGCGACAAGTGGTTAACAAAAATAATGGCACACATTCTAGATGCTTGTGCTTTTGTTAGTGTACTAAGATATAGAAGCATGCATATTAACCATACCCACAATTCAAACTCCTTGCTTAAAGTGGAACTATGCTCACCTTGCTTCTAGCGATGTAGTGTCCCCGAGCTCCTTGACCGGCAGCTGACATCTTCAGATGACCGACTTCCGGGTCTCAATCGCTGCCCGCTGTCATTGGTCAGGCGGGATTGGTATCACTCAGATTTCACATTGCTAAATTTGTACAGTGAGCTGTGGTCGAGCGGCTACTGTACAAGGGTGAACAGGCAGGTAGGTAACTTTGATGCAGAAGAGACAAATCATGTCTTTTCTGCATTAAAATGCCTGTCTATTCACCCATCTTTAATTGTGTTCCACTTTAACATATCAACCACATGGGGTGTGCATTGTTTTCAGCTGGTCAGCTAACTAATGACGAGCAGTGAAGCACAACTACTGCATAGCACTGCAAAGCTAGCAAAAGAACCCGTGTAAATACTGGGGACATATGGATACCCAGACATACATATGATTTCAAACTATACATTGCAAAAAGGTTTTCTAAGACAAATAGATAATATTTGCATCATGCAAAACTCTTTAAAACAAATCTAAAAAAAAATACAGAAAGTATCAGGGAATAAAAAAACTTTTTTTTTTATAAATAGTGCTTATTCTTTTTTGCCTAACTTGATTATCTTAGCAAATAAAATTCACAGAATTAAATGAGTTAAGACATGTTTTATTATTTAGTTATGGATCCACAAATAATTACATTGTTATTTTAATATTTCTTCAGTGTTGCATTTTCTAGCTTCTGGTCTCAGATGTAAAAAAACAATTTAATTGAGATATAATCCTGGGAATAAACTCTCTAAGGCTCTTCTAGGTTATTTAATCTCTATATATTCAGATGCTAATATATTGCACTCAGACATTTAGGTTTATTTCACAAAACACGGTTTATACTATTTCAGTTATTTATTTGTCATTTTAGGATGTTCTTTTACATTTCTGCATGTCTTGGAGTCGGACTATGACTGAGAAATGTCAAGCATACACTATACCCTGTGTTCCACACAATGCATTATACAGTAAAAGTAATTTGAGGGTTTATATTGGTTAACACAGTTTCAAATCTCTCATGTTGGCTACCCATTTACTGTATTCCTGGTCAGGAGAGTAGGTTTTCTTGACATGGAATCTAGAATTGTGAGCCTGCAGGTTAGAAAAATTTTTCTATGAATGCATTATATTACAAGATTGTCAATGACTTTAGTTTCCTGTTAAATTCAAACAATAACAGGTCATGAAGACTTCTATTTTTGACTTGTCAAAAAACAAATATGGGATTTCTGTTCAATCTTCAAAGCCCCTTTAACCATTTCAATGCCAGACACTTCCTGCCCAGGCCAATTTTCAGATTTCATCACTGTCACACTTTGAATGACAATTACTCAGTCATGCAACACTGAATCTAAATTCAATTTTTATTGTTTTTTGGAGACTGATAGAGCTTTATTTTGGTGGTATTTTATCAATACTGTGTTTTTTTATTGTTTATTATATAAACAAAAAAATATTACAATTTTGATAAAATAAGAAAAGTTTTCCTTAGCTTCTGTTATAAAATTTTGCAAATAAATAACATTGTTCAACAAATTTTTATTTTTTGCCAGTTTTGGAAACAAAAGTATCCATTTCTTAATGAATTTCACATTCTGAGTTCAAATTTAACAATGAAATTTGTCAATTGGCTCTAGTTTTTCTGTAAACGGAAAGTTTTCTACTATAGGCGGAATGACTACATAATGCACAATAATTATATAGATAGATGTCTTTCCACAAATATAAAGCAAGTGATATTGACTACATAACAAAGCCTAAATGGCATAATATATTGCATAGGATTACCAAGAAAAATTATAGCCATAAGCTAATTTGAATCATTTTAATACTTAGGATTCTCACTAGTTTTGTCTTCAGTTTGTGTCGGTTTTGCTTCTCTTGGCTTTTCTCTTGTATTCGAGGAAAGGGCTATCTCTTACAAATGCACGTGACTACACGCTTCAGGTTCTTCCTCACTTGACTCAACCACGAAGGATTCTGGTGCTTTGGGAATTGGTAGCCCCTCTCCATGAGGAACTGGACGTATTGCCGATGGAATATTTGGATAGTGCACAGATATAACTTTTTCTTCTTATTTAGCCCTTTTACAATTGGAGGCACCATACAAAAGTAACAATTACTAACATGATCTGTTGGCTCTCTCCAAATCATTGGCACAGCGAAAGGCATAGATGCCTTTTTTCCATTCAACCATTGCTCCAGTGCCGTCCTACAAGAATTGCAGCATATATGTGGTGCCCAGCTCTTGTCCTGGTCTCCTATCTTGCAGCCAAAATACAAGTTGTAGGCTTTCTTAATCATTCCTGTTATCCTCCTTTTTTGTGAGCTAAAAGTTATTTCACCGCAGATATAGCAGAAATTATCTGCTTTATTCACACAAGTTCGAGGCATTACTGAGTAGCCTATATAAGCATAAAACAAAATGTAAAGACGCTGTCGAACTCCAATCAGCTACAGATACTGCAGCTTTTATGCAGTGAAGTGATGCAATTAAAGGCTAATATTGCATCATCTCAGTATACATGCAATTTTCTATTGGTCACCAGTATCAATTGCGCAATATGCAGCTGAAGTTGCATCATAATTTTGAATGGCTTACATCATTAGATGGGTGAATATATCATGGAAACTAGAGCCAATCAACATTTTTTAGGGTCATTTTCGTTTTCAGCACCCCAAAATTATGTAAGATTAGCTAATTTTATGCCCAAAACTTTTTACCTGTTGAACAGTGTAATCTCTCTTATAAATGTAAGACAAAATGTATTCTGCTACTTTTCTTTGGTAAAACAACCCAAATCAGTGTAAATTATTTAGTCTGTGTAAAAGTTAGTCTACAAACTATGGTATAAATATTTGAAAATTGATCAATCCAGATGTTTCTTGAGGCCCTAAAATGCCAGGACAGTACAAATTCCACCCCTTTCCTTTTTGGAAAGTTGACAGTCCAAGGTATTTAGTGAAAGGCATGGTGAGTTTTTTTAAAGTTGTATTTTTTTTTTCACAATTTTTGGGAAAATTAAGAAAGTAAAATTTTTTTCTCCACAAAGTTGTCATTTTAACAAGGTATATCTCACGCCAAGAAGCACCTTCAGGCTTTCAAGTTACACATAATTACACGTAAATCATGAATCTAAATTTTCTGACTACCTATTACAATTTTGGAAGCCCTGGAGCACCAGTACAGTGGAAAAACGCACAAAATGATACCATTTTGGAAAGCAAACACACCAAGGTATTTTCGAAGAGTCATAATGAGTCTTTTGAAAATATCATTGTTGCCACAAGTTTTTGGAAATGTTTTTTTTCACACAAGTGGTCAATTAATAAAATATTTATAACACACATCATAGGCACACTTAGAATTACACACCAAAACACATTCTGCTACTCCCTCCTCCTGAGCATGGTGATACCACATGTGAGACTTTTTCACAACCTAGCCACATAATGGTGCCCAAAATCCAAGGAGCACTTTCAAGCTTTCTTAGGGCCTCAATTTATGCATCCAATTTCCTGACTACCCATAACATTTTTGGAGGCCTTGGAACATCAGGACAGTGGAAACAGCCACAAAATGACCACATTTTGGAAAGCAAACACTCCAAGGTATTTTCTAAGAGCCATGGTAAGTCTTTTGAAGACTTCATTTTTTTACCACATGCATTTGGAAAATGCTGAATGAAAATTAAATTTTTTAACTCTAAGTTGTCAATTTAATAAGATATTTCTCACATACAGCAAGGGCATACTTAAACAATTCAAAACACATCTTGTGCATCACACAAATCCACAAATTGTATCTAAACCGGTGTACTGTAGTGGTCACTTCAATAAATGTGGTCAGGGAATATAGCTTAGTGTACCTTCACCTACAGTATAACAGTTCCAGTTCCTGTAAGCCAAGCCTACTGGTACATGACTTCCCTCAGGAAAGCCATGTTCACTGACCAAAAAATACAGGAGGCTAAAGAAAGGAAGCAGAAGAGAGTCCCTTTGATTCCAGGAGTGTAGTTGTCCACAGGGGATGGATGGGACTAGTGTCTCATAGGAAGATATTCAGTCAGATGGGCAGGTGGGTCAGTTTAGGCACAGGCAGTGACATGGTCAGCATAAGAACACAGGGTTGGTCCAGGCAACAGGCACAAATATGGTCAATAAACAGGCAAAATCAGGAACACTGATTCTAGCTACACTGGTCTGGTGACACTGTGGCTGGTGTGGTGGTGATTGGAGAACTGTGACTGGTTGCACTATTAGGGCTCATTCACACTTGAGGTTGTGGTTGGTAAAACCTCATGTTTGAGGTGCAGTTTTACCACAGCCTCAACCGTTATCTCCTTTAGCTGCAGAGGCAGTGGCTGCGGGTGTACACCTGCCATGACTGTGATGCTTTGCTTCACAGCTATGGAAGGAATTATACCCTCTGTACACCCTCTGATCACAGCTATGGAAGGAATTATAGCCCCTGTACACCCGCTGATTGTTACCTTTTCAAGTGAATGGGGTTGCTTGTGTGCGGTCCAAGGGGCTAATGCAGGTATCGAAGAGGCGATACAATGCCTCTTCACTGCTAGTCAAATGCTCTCTTAAGAGCAGTCCAAACAAGGATGGCTCTTTGGAGAGCATTGCACATGTAAACAAGTCCTAATGGTGAAACCATGACTGTTGCCACGGTAATCAAGAGATACCGTAACTGGTGTGGTGGTGATTAGAGATACTGTAACTGGTGTGGCCGTGATTAAGGTCAATATGACTGGCATGGTGGTAATTAGGGACACTACGACTGATATGGTGGTGATGAGGGACACTCATTGGTGAGGGGGAAACAAATAAATAAACAGATTTGTCAGAAAACCTTTACTTTCCTTTCAGGATCAACATTTTCTATGGGACACTATACTACAAAATACTTGCAAACAAGATTTGTTAATTTGCACACACAAAAAAAGTATTTTTCCTAGCAAATTCATTCAAGACTATGTTGCAAAAATGAATACACCCTAATGAAAGTCTTAGGAGCAAAGATACAGTTTAGACAAAAAATCCTAATTAACAAGAATTAAACTTCAAGTGAGTGTAAATATTCATTAAACAGGCATCCAGTAGACAGTTATTATAAAATGGCGTTACTTAAAGAAAACCCCTTCACATTTCATGCTGTCAGCAATGGCACCACATGGAGGAGAAATGTCAAAAGGCTTCAGAAAGAAAATAATTTCTTTACACAAGAAAGATGAAGGCTAAAAAGAAGATCAGCAATGCTTTACTTAGCAAAATTTAACAAAGATGGAACTACAACCATCTCACAGAGACATCCAGGCCATCCAAGTTAACACCTTGACAGGAGTGATGAGATGGGTTGAAGAAAATCCCCATGCAAGTTCAATGCAGTTAGCTAAATAAGTAGAAAGCTAAACTGGGAATTGTTTCCCGTGACACCATACGGCGTACACTGCAGAGGAAAGGCATGCATGGGTGTCGTCCACGAAGGAAGCCTCTCCTAAAGCCCATGCACAAAAAAGCCCCCCTAGAATTTGCCAGGGCCCATGTTGAAGAAGACTGCTGGGACTCTGTACTCTGGAGTGATGAGACCAAGATAAATGTGTTTGGAACTGATGACTTCAAAACTGTATGGCATCACAAAGGTGAGGAGTATAAAGAAAAATGCATGGTGCATACAGTGAAACATGGTGGTGGCAGTGTCCTTCTTTCATGAGTGCCGCTGATGTCTGGGAGCTGCATTTTATTGACAGTATCATGAATTCACAGATGTACTGCTCCATATTGAAAGAGAAGATGCTACCATCACTCCATGCCCTTGGTCTTGGTGCACTTTTCCAACATGACAATGATCCACAACACACATCTAAGGCCACTGTTGCATTTCTGAAGAAGAATAGGGGGAAAGTGATTCAGTGGCCAAGTATGTCTGCTGATCTGAACCCAAACACCTATGGGGAATTCTGAAGAGACAAGTTAAGCATCACTCTCCATCCAGCATCCAGGCTCTAAAAGAGGTCTTTCTTGAAGAATGAAAAAAGATCAATGCTGCAATATGTTGCCAACATGTTCATTCGATGCCTAGAAGACTTGGTGCTGTCCTTACAAAGCATGGAGGTCATACAAAATACTAGATGTAGTAGTTGTTGTGGGGTGTATTCATTTTTGCATCCCCCAGTTTGGGTAAATCTGAGGATTTTGTAAGCGGAGTTATATTATCAACCTCATGTAATGAGCAAAACAAATGTTCTATACAACTCAGTTTTGTCAAAGTTTTGGAAATTGTTCTTGTGTTCATTGAGATATTGATGAAAATCTTACATTTCAAAAAGGGGTGTATATACTGTACGTGTGTGTGTGTATATATATATATATATATATATATATATATATATATATATATAGGGTTAGCTCAGATGGGGATCATCTTCCCTGGGAAAAAGGCAATCCAGACAGAAAGTCTTCTTAAAAGTCTAGCTTGTAGCAAGTTTAATTAAAAAGGTAGCATAGAAAATAAACAAAACAGAAAATACATTTTTGCCATCCAGGCACTAACTAAACAGCAGAGACTCCTATCTCACAGGTGAAGGGCTTCTCCCAGTCAACAACAAAACATTGTGCAAACCTTTTCCTTTCTTGTACAAAGCAAACTTTCACATCCACAGCTCTCTCTCTCTCAGGTATGGCTTTCTGAGTCCCAGACCAAGAGCAACCACTTGCTCCAGTCCAGCTTTTTTTTATACCACCTGCTAGGGGTCATAAAGAGAGAGGAAAATTTGGTTCAGAACCAACACAGTCAAGATGCTCCAAAAACCTGGAGCAGATTCCACCTTCGTTTCCTACATATGAAAGCATGCGAGGTGATACATAGTGCACCTCAATCACAACGCCTTTCATAATGTCACATTATATATATATATATTTTTCTTTTTGCATACTTTCACCAGAGTTGTGCTATGTCACCATAGTACACTGTAATTTCTTGTACAGTAATGATCACTGAAAAAGAAATAATTTTAAAGGTCACAAATGGCTTTCATTCAAATCTTTCATGACAGCTTGCTTACTATTGTGATTGCTATGATTGGCTACAGCTGTCACATGGCACAGAGCCGCTGTGAATTACCCTGTAGCATGTGATCACTGTGTCCAATTACAGAGATCACAATAGCAAGCAAACTGTCAGGAATGAAAGCCATTCATGACAGTTGTGTTTCCATGTTATCACTGTGATTGGTCACAACAAATCACATAGCACCTGGGCCAATCACAGTGACCCAGTATCAAGATCTATATCCACCGGACACAGCGGTCACAGTATTGAGGATTGGACATCCTCCAGGAACTGGAGAGCACCTGCCTGTTTGAACCACTTCCCGTCTGGCCAATGTACATATACAAACAATAAAGCGGGATGAAGACTTCTATATTTGACTAGTCAAAAACAAATATGGGGTTTTTCTTCAATAGGCCCCTTTAATGACAGCTCTCTCTGTTTTTTACAGGGATTCAGTTCTATAAAACAGGATGTCAATAAGACCACAGTGGAAGAATTTATTTTAATTGCATTCTCTGACCTAAGGCAACTCCAGTTATTACTCTTCTTCTTAGTTTTAATAGCATACATCATCTGTGTTACAGGAAATATTACCATCATTGTCTTAGTTAGGACTGAACCCTTGCTTCAAACTCCAATGTATTTTTTCATAAGTACATTTGCTGTTCTTGAAATTATGTTTGTGACAGATGCTATACCTAAGCTTCTGGATAATTTGATTTCAGGAAATAAGAGGATATCTTTCATTGAATGTTTTACACAGATGTTTGTTTTCAATGGTTTGGGTGCAACAGAATGCTATATGTTATTGGTCATGGCCTTTGATAGGAACTTGGCTATTAACAATCCTTTACAATATTCTGCTTTTATGAGGAAGGAAACATATTCTCTATTAGCTGTGGCACCATGGATTGGTGGTTTTGCAGCTTCTTCTGTGACTACTGGTTTCACAGCCCAATTGGACTTCTGTGGACCAAACCAGATAAATCATTTCACCTGTGATGTGGCTCCACTTCAGATGTTGTCTTGCTCTGATCCTTCCTTGAGCAAATTAGCCACAATATTAACAGCCGCTTTTGTCATCATTTTCGCTATCATCATTATCATAGCCTTTTATGCTCACATTATTACCACCATCTTAAAAATCAAGGGAGCTGAAGGCAAACAAAAAGCCTTCTCTACCTGTTCCTCTCATCTTATTGTGACCATACTTTACTTTGGAACAGGATCAGTGGTGTACATCATGCCTACTGGAGGGAAAAATGACAAATTTCTTGCTCTCATATACTCAGTTCTTACTCCACTCTTAAACCCCTTCATTTATACTTTGAGGAACAGTGACGTGAAGAAAGTGGTAAAAAAAAAATTATCAAATATACAGGTATTTATCTATTTAGCCCATAAGCCACACTCATCGTTTACATGACCCTTTTATATATATTTTGAGGAACAAAGATGTGAAAACAGCAGTAAAACTCAATATGAAATTAAATACATATATTTTGTGGTCTGATAAACCAATGGGATTCTTGTAATTGTTGTATTCTCAGTGTTTGACCAGCTCACCCAAAAAAACAGATCATTGTATAGGTGATATATTACCTGCTGATAACAGTTAGCAATAAATAACTGTTATAAATGATCTCTAGTTGCAGAGGTGTAAAATTAGGTAAAATGAAATAAATAGTAAATACGCTGTCCATACAATAGTGGAATGCCATTCAAAGTTTTTCATTTTCTGAACAACTTCTAATTGTTAATGGGGAGGGGGGAATGGAAATAGAACATTTTACAGCTAACCTCCATTTTATATCATGTATATAAGTTTTTCATCTTGTGTGTATACTGTATGCAACTGACACAAGTCAAGTTACCAGGTATAGTATATGAACAACAGTTGGAACTGGATGCCAAGCTGCAGTGTGTGTGGATTGTTATGAAAACCCTATGTCATTTCTCAACTGACTTTCTTTCTGTTGTCATCTATTGTGCATGTAGCCATAGTCTCTTTTCTGCTGTGTTATGTAACCAAGGTCATCCACTGTCGAAACAAAACTTTAACCCAACATAAATACATTGGAACAGAATTTATGCATATCTTGGTGTGTGTCTTTATTCTCTTGCAATTATGATATCATAATATGGGTCCACCGACTAACATTATCACATAGTATCCCTTATATGTCCGTGTATGGAATATGTTGTCAAGCTGTCCATACCTGGAATATGTTCTCAAGGTGTCTATGCCTGGAATAAGCTCTGCAGGTTTCCATGCCTTGAATATGGCCTGCGGTTGTCCATACTTGAAAATGTTCTCCTGGTGTCCATGCTGAAGATAAATCTTCTTGCTGTATAAGCCTGAAATATGTTCTCCAGGTGTCCATGTTTGGAATATGTATTTCAGATGTCATGCCATGTGAAAATCTTTATCGGCCATATCCTTTAAAAAAATATATTTATTTGCTACATCTTCAAATCTCAAATACAGGAAAACATAATCACTATACTTAGCTGTGGTCATTTGTGTCCAAGTTGTAATAGAATAAATATGCACATAAAAGCTAAACTTCTGTCAAAATCGTATAAGAGATAAGACAGATAGAATAAAAATGAATGGGATTTATATAACTTAGTAAATAAAGAGTAACATTCTGTTTCTCTGGTACTTGCTATCTAATTTTCTTCATGAACTGACCTGAATATGTCATGTCACAAAACCACTCCACACAGGAGCGGACTGACAACTCATGGGGCCCCCGGGAAATAGGGGATCATGAGGCCCGTGTCCTTGCCCACACTCAAAACACACCCAAAAAAGCCTATAAAAAAAAAAGGTACCAGGGGCATTTCATGGGGCCCCCTACTGACCCAGGGCCTGAGTGCTTGAATGGTCAGTCCGACCCTGACTCCACACCATATTACAATTCAATAATTCAAATTTAGTAAGATATGGAAAACTGTTATATTTAATAATTTTTTCCATAAATGATTTATTGATGGTAAATAGTAACGATAACAAATATAATCTAAAATTACATAAGTGTAATCACAGCAACAGAGAAAAAATTAAAAAAACGAGTATTAATATAAAACAGTATCTTACTCGATTCAGTAACAGAAAATATACAGAATACAAATCAGGTATGAACTGTTAGGGTCATCCCAGTATGGAAAAAAATAAGCAAACCCTATACTGCTACGGAGTGCCTAAGTACACAGGAACGACATGGTGGAAGCACATGGGGCCTCTACATTGAAAAGACAAATACAAGGTGCAGCCAGCATTTCATTCTTCCTGTAAGCTTGTTTCGGAGAAAGTGCGAATATGTTGGGACATTAAAAAAAAAAAAAAACAATATTAAGAAGAAAAGAAACAGAGTGGGGAGCAAAAGGAAAAGGAAAAAGAGTGTTAGAAAAGAAAGAGAAAAAAAAGAGGGGGGGAGAGGGGAAGGATAAGTAAATAAAGAAGGTAGCTCAGCCATCCTCTCCCACCTGAAAGAATCTCCGAGGTCCCTGCAAAAAAAAAAAAAAAAAAAACAATAGGAGCTAAACCCTCTCCTACTGTATAAATGATATCTGAGGAGGGCAACTAAAACGAGGGTCTGTGTCTGAAAGCCGAAAATCGGTGCTTCACTGTTCATCATTAGATAGACGACCAGCTGACAATAATGAAATCCCCATGTACTTGATGTGTTAAGCAGAGAAGTTGAATTGTGGATATGGTTATATGCATGTCCCTATACAGTATATCTAGTACATTAACAAAGGTGCAAGCATCTAAAATGGGTCCCAATTGAAATTTTTATGTTATTGTAAAGTTTACCATGTTTGTGATTTAAAAAAAAATAACATAGTTACCTGCGCTCTGCAATAGAATTGCACAGAGCGGCCCCCGTCCTTCTCTTCTATCGCCTCTCCCAGCTGTCCTTTTTGCAGGCTTTACAGGTTCAACATTTCCTTACCTCTCTAGGTAATAAACCTTTTGACCTTCCTTAGTTGTTGACATTTTAAACCTTATGCAAAGCCTTGTCATTCATTTCAACATGGCCTCTCTATTGTTTACTTCCTTCTTGTCACACCATCAGAAAATTATATCCTACCTTTTCTGATGAAATGGGAATGGGACTTGAGCCAATAATTTACAGATGTACAACATGAATCTATAGTTTACGTCACACACTGTAAATCCTCAACATCTACACGTTTTCAGTAGTCTGGATACAAGCTACTTATACAAATATATATATAAAAAGTCTACACCCCCCGTTAAACAATACACCAAACAGCACAGAGACAAGCCTCAAACCTTCAGGAACAAAGTCAATTGGAGTGATGACCAAAATTTAACTTTTTGGCACAACCATAAACATTAGGAGAGGAGTCAACAAGCCTTATGATGAAAGGTACAGCATTCCTACTGTGAAACACGGAGGTGGATCAGTGATGTTTTGGGGATGTGTGAGCTACAAAGGCACAGGAAATTTGGTCAAAATTGATGGCAAGATGAATGCAGTATGTTATCAAAAAATACTGGAGGAAAACTTGCATTCATCAGGCCTGAAGATGTGCATGGGACGTACTTGGACATTCCAACATGACAATGATCCAAAACACAAGGCCAAGTCGACCTATCATTGGCTACCGCAAAATAAAGTGAAGGTTCTGGAGTGGCCATTTCAGTCTCCTGACCTCAATATCATTGAGTCACTCTGGGGAGATCTCAAATGTGCAGTTCAGGCAAGACAACCCAAGAATTTACAGGAACTGGAGGCTTTTTGCCAAGAATGTACAGCTTTACCATCTGAAAAGATAAAGAGCCTAATCCACAAAAGACTTCAAGCTGTCATTGATGGTTAAGGTGACAATACACGGTATTCAGAACTGGGGTATGTAAACTTTTGATCAGGGTCATTTGGGTAGTTTCTGTTGTCATTGTGATTTAAAAAGAGTAAACACAGTTGATTGATAATAAATGGCTTCAGCCAAACACTAACCATGAGTGAAAGAACAGTTTTTGTGTTATCATTCATATTCTCTGAAAAATGGCCAAGATATCACATTCTGCCAGGGTATGTAAACTTATGAGCACAACTGTATGTGTCTCTTCCAAAATTCTTCACCTAGATATCCTTTTTATCCAAAGTGTAGTATGCCTTTAAATCATAAATTCTCCACACTAGAGTGAAACTCACATGAAGTAAGGGACTATCACCACACGTGTATATTCCAACGACCATCTCTGTTCCACACCTCAACCTTCAGAACATGCACCTTACCAGGCTCTGGCCATAAACACAAATTTCACATGGCTCCACAGTGTTCTCTGTAATTGTTTGCTTCCCTAAACTCCTTCTGTGTTCTACACCTCACCAGAAACTCAACAAAGTTGAACAAAGAAAAATAACTTTTAGTGATGTCATAGGGCTACAGGGACTATGACCCACATCTGGTGGGAATGTCCCCTATTAAACATTTGGGGGCAAGATCTTAAATCTTTATTATAAGTCAACAGCGACAACATACCTAATGTCAGGGCTCCCAGGTATGACCAGAGGTGTGTGACTGAAGCAGGGAAACGCAGACCTCAGATATGTTATAAACAATATAATTTATTAACACTAACAGTACAAACATAAACGCAGTGCAATACTAAACATAACACAGTGCAAACAAACCAAACCAACCACCCACAGATAACAGTACATACAATGCAAGCGTCGTCAGGCAGGCCGGGTCAATATCAATTGGGCAGGTAGGTACAGGGGGAGCAAGCGGAGAATGGTCGGGGTCACAGGCCAGGTTCAGCAGGTAGCAAGCAGCATAGTACAGAGGGTCAGGCAGAGGGATGGTCGGGGTCACAAGCCAGGGATCAGAACAGGTAGCAAGCAGCGTAGTACAGAGGGTCAGACAGAGGGATGGTCAGGGTCACAAGCCAGGATCAGAGCAAGAGAAGTCAGCAAAGGAACAGAAACAGGATGCAGGACAGATACAGGGCCCAGGACAAACACAACACCAAGAGTCTGTGGGTCTGGCCATCCCTTAAATACCCCAGCATCATCAGTTACAGGTGTTAGCTGGCTGCAAAGTTGAGTCTCTGATTGCTGGAAACACCCGCTGGCCAGCCCTGGTACTGCAGATCAAAAGGCAGGTGAGTCCCACCATAGCTGGCCAGTCCATTCCTGACAGTACCCCCCCCTCAAGGAGCGGCCTCAGGACGCTCCAAACAGTCCTAGCTGGGAAAAATGTTCCACCGCCCGGGTCTGGTAACTGGCGGGATATCAAAGACTGGCACACCGGGCAGGACTCCGGGCAGCGGTACACCGGGCAGAGGCACATTGGGCTGGACTCCGGGCAGAGGCACATCGGGCTGGACTCCGGGCAGAGGCACATCGGGCTGGACTCCGGGCAGAGGCACATCGGGCTGGACTCCGGGCAGAGGCACACCAGGCAGAGGCACACCGGGCTGGACTCCGGGCAGAGGCACATCGGGCTGGACTCCGGGCAGAGGCACATCGGGCTGGACTCCGGGCAGAGGCACATCGGGCAGAGGCACATCGGGCAGGACTCCGGGCAGAGGCACATCGGGCAGGACTCCGGGCAGAGGCACATCGGGCAGGACCCCGGGCAGAGGCACATCGGGCTACCAGGCGAAGCAGCAAGCAGCGGGCCACCGGGCCCCCAGGCGGGGCGACAGGCATCGGACCCCCAGGCGGGGCGACAGGCATCGGACCCCCAGGCGGGGCGACAGGCATCGGACCCCCAGGCGGGGCGACAGGCCTCGGACCCCCAGGCGGGACGACAGGCCTCGGACCCCCAGGCGGGGCGACAGGCCTCGGACCCCCAGGCGGGGCGGCGGGCGCCGGACCCCCAGGCGGAACTACAGGTCTCGGGCCCTCAGGCGGAGCGGCGGGCGCCGGACCCCCAGGCGGAACTACAGGTCTCGGGCCCTCAGGCGGGGCGGCGGGCGCCGGACCCCCAGGCGGAACTACAGGTCTCGGACCCCCAGGCGGGGCGGCGGGCGCCGGACCCCCAGGCGGAACTACAGGTCTCGGGCCCTCAGGCGGAGCGGCGGGCGCCGGACCCCCAGATGGAGCGTCAGGTCTCGGGCCCTCAGGCGGAGCGACAGGCATCGGACCCCCAGGCGGGGCGACAGGCATCGGACCCCCAGGCGGGGCGACAGGCATCGGACCCCCAGGCGGGGCGACAGGCATCGGACCCCCAGGCGGGGCGGCGGGCGCCGGACCCCCAGGGGGAACTACAGGTCTCGGGCCCTCAGGCGGAGCGGCGGGCGCCGGACCCCCAGATGGAGCGTCAGGTCTCGGGCCCTCAGGCGGAGCGACAGGCATCGGACCCCCAGGCGGGGCGACAGGCATCGGACCCCCAGGCGGGGCGACAGGCATCGGGCCCCCAGGCGGGGCGACAGGCATCGGACCCCCAGGCGGGGCGACAGGCATCGGACCCCCAGGCGGGGCGACAGGCCTCGGACCCCCAGGCGGGACGACAGGCCTCGGACCCCCAGGCGGGACGACAGGCCTCGGACCCCCAGGCGGGGCGACAGGCCTCGGACCCCCAGGCGGGGCGGCGGGCGCCGGACCCCCAGGCGGAACTACAGGTCTCGGGCCCTCAGGCGGAGCGGCGGGCGCCGGACCCCCAGATGGAGCGTCAGGTCTCGGGCCCTCAGGCGGAGCGACAGGCATCGGACCCCCAGGCGGGGCGACAGGCATTGGACCCCCAGGCGGGGCGACAGGCATCGGACCCCCAGGCGGGGCGACAGGCATCGGGCCCCCAGGCGGGGCGACAGGCATCGGGCCCCCAGGCGGGGCGACAGGCATCGGGCCCCCAGGCGGGGCGACAGGCATCGGGCCCCCAGGCGGGGCGACAGGCATCGGGCCCCCAGGCGGAGCGGCAGGCGCCGGGCCCCCAGGCGGAGCGGCAGGCGCCGGACCCCCAGATGGAGCGACAGGTCTCGGGCCCTCAGGCGGAGCAACAGGTCTTGGGCCCCCAGACGAAGCGGCGGGCCCCGAGTCACCAGGCACGACAGTGGGCACCGAGTCGTCTGGCAAGACTGCGGGCACCGAGTCAACTGGCGGAACAGCGGGCATCGAGTCAACTGGCGGAACAGCGGGCACCGAGTCGTCTGGCAAGACTGCGGGCACCGAGTCGTCTGGCAAGACTGCGGGCACCGAGTCAACTGGTGGAACAGCGGGCACCGAGTCGTCTGGCGGAACAGCGGGCACCGAGTCGTCTGGCAAGACTGCGGGCACCGAGTCGTCTGGCAAGACTGCGGGCACCGAGTCGTCTGGCAAGACTGCGGGCACCGAGTCGTCTGGCAAGACTGCGGGCACCGAGTCGTCTGGCAAGACTGCGGGCACCGAGCCAACTGGCGGAACAGCAGGCTTCGAGTCGTCTGGCAAGACTGCGGGCACCAAGTCAACTGGCGGAACAGCGGGCATTGAGTCAACTGGCGGAACAGCGGGCACCGAGTCGTCTGGCAAGACTGCGGGCACCGAGTCGTCTGGCAAGACTGCGGGCACCGAGTCGTCTGGCAAGACTGCGGGCACCGAGTCGACTGGTGGAACAGCGGCCACCGAGTCGTCTGGCAAGACTGCGGGCACCGAGCCAACTGGCGGAACAGCAGGCTTCGAGTCGTCTGGCAAGACTGCGGGCACCAAGTCAACTGGCGGAACAGCGGGCATCGAGTCAACTGGTGGAACAGCGGGCACCGAGTCGTCTGGCAAGACTGCGGGCACCGAGTCGTCTGGCAAGGCTGCGGGCACCGAGTCGTCTGGCAAGGCTGCGGGCACCGAGTCGTCTGGCAAGGCTGCGGGCACCGAGTCGTCTGGCAAGACTGCGGGCACCGAGTCGTCTGGCAAGACTGCGGGCACCGAGTCGTCTGGCAAGACTGCGGGCACCGAGCCACCTGGCGGAACAGCAGGCTTCGAGTCGTCTGGCAAGACTGCGGGCACCAAGTCAACTGGCGGAACAGCGGGCATTGAGTCAACTGGCGGAACAGCGGGCACCGAGTCGTCTGGCAAGACTGCGGGCACCGAGTCGTCTGGCAAGACTGCGGGCACCGAGTCGTCTGGCAAGACTGCGGGCACCGAGTCGTCTGGCAAGACTGCGGGCACCGAGTCGTCTGGCAAGACTGCGGGCACCGAGTCGTCTGGCAAGACTGCGGGCACCGAGTCGTCTGGCAAGACTGCGGGCACCGAGTCGACTGGCGGAACAGTGGCCACCGAGTCGTCTGGCAAGACTGCGGGCACCGAGCCAACTGGCGGAACAGCAGGCTTCGAGTCGTCTGGCAAGACTGCGGGCACCAAGTCAACTGGCGGAACAGCGGGCATCGAGTCAACTGGTGGAACAGCGGGCACCGAGTCGTCTGGCAAGACTGCGGGCACCGAGTCGTCTGGCAAGGCTGCGGGCACCGAGTCGTCTGGCAAGGCTGCGGGCACCGAGTCGTCTGGCAAGACTGCGGGCACCGAGTCAACTGGCGAAACAGCGGGCATCGAGTCAACTGGCGAAACAGCGGGCATCGAGTCAACTGGTGGGACTGCGGGCACCGAGCCAACTGGCGGAACAGCAGGCTTCGAGTCGTCTGGCAAGACTGCGGGCACCAAGTCAACTGGCGGAACAGCGGGCATCAAGTCAACTGGCGGAACAGCGGGCACCGAGTCGTCTGGCAAGACTGCGGGCATCGGGTCATCAGGTATGACAGCGGACACTAGGTCACCAGGCATCAGGTCATTTGGCTTGCCAGCGGGCACCGCGTCATCTGGCAAGGCAGTGGGCACCGAGTCACCAGGTACGACAGCGGGCTCTGAGTCAATTGGCACAACAGCGGGCACCGGATCAGGTACCGGATCATCTGGATCAACAGCGGGCATCGAGTCAACTGGCCTAATAGGATCGTCAGGCTGGATCAGTTCATCATGCTGGGTAGAGGCATTAGGCCGAGTAGAGGCATCAGGCCGAGTAGAGGCATCAGGCCGAGTAGAGGCATCAGGCCGAGTAGAGGCTTCAGGCCGAAGAGAGGCATCAGGCCGAGTACAGGCATCAGGCCGAGTACAGGCATCAGGCCGAGTAGAGGCTTCAGGCCGAGTAGAGGCTTCAGGCCGAGGAGAGGCTTCAGGCCGCGTAGAGGCTTCAGGCCGAGTAGAGGCATCAGGCCGAGTAGAGGCATCAGGCCGAGTAGAGGCATCAGGCCGAGTAGAGGCTTCAGGCCGAGTAGAGGCTTCAGGCTGAGGAGAGGCTTCAGGCCGCGTAGAGGCTTCAGGCCGAGTAGAGGCTTCAGGCTGCGTACAGGCATCAGTCTGAACCACGGAAAGCAGGCTCACCGGTTTGGATACTGGCAGGATGGTATTGGTTGGAAAGAATTTTCGCTTTTTTCTGGTTTTAACTACTGGAGCACTGCAAGTAAACGCAGGTCTGCAAACGAATGGAGCAGCTGGAGACAGAGAAGAACTGGAGGATGGAACAGGAGAGGGAGCAGTTGCTACAGAGGGCTTTTTTACAGGGTTAAAGGCAGGATAGGTGCAGCGAGTGGGAACAGGGTACTGACATGCGGTAGATAGCCAAGTATACTGGGCTGTAACTGGAGGAGCTGGTGGGAATACAGGAGTAGAGTTAGAAGCAGGACTGGGTCTTTGTAAGCTGACTGAGGCTGGGTGCAACAAGTCTGTCCATGTCTGCAGTAGGGGTTGAACAAAGCTGAGCTTACACAAAGCCTGTCTGGTCAATGACTGCACTGCGTTTATACAATCTCTCAGTGTCTGTGGTGAACATGTGGAATAACGCTCCAGAAAGTAACCCACATCATCCTCTAATAACCACACCAGGGACTCTACCTGGTCTGCACTAAATGGTGGCAAAAATTCATCCCTGCATTCGGGGGAACCAGATGAAACCAACTCTGCACAAACCTCAATCAATGGCTGCACCTCAGAGAACACTGTGCCCTGATCTACTAGAACATGAGCGAGCCGTATACATTCTAGCAATTCATCCCGGGTATACTCCTTCAGAGTCTGATAAGCATACTCCCTGTCATCAAACACTAGCAGATATAAATACTCAACCTCATCAAGATCCATCCTTCCCATCAACAAGCCAAGATGGCTTCCCTGTGCAGCCACTTCTGGTCAGGATTGGCCTTGGTGTAATGTCAGGGCTCCCAGGTATGACCAGAGGTGTGTGACTGAAGCAGGGAAACGCAGACCTCAGATATGTTATAAACAATATAATTTATTAACACTAACAGTACAAACATAAACGCAGTGCAATACTAAACATAACACAGTGCAAACAAACCAAACCAACCACCCACAGATAACAGTACATACAATGCAAGCGTCGTCAGGCAGGCCGGGTCAATATCAATTGGGCAGGTAGGTACAGGGGGAGCAAGCGGAGAATGGTCGGGGTCACAGGCCAGGTTCAGCAGGTAGCAAGCAGCATAGTACAGAGGGTCAGGCAGAGGGATGGTCGGGGTCACAAGCCAGGGATCAGAACAGGTAGCAAGCAGCGTAGTACAGAGGGTCAGACAGAGGGATGGTCAGGGTCACAAGCCAGGATCAGAGCAGGAGAAGTCAGCAAAGGAACAGAAACAGGATGCAGGACAGATACAGGGCCCAGGACAAACACAACACCAAGGCAGAGTCTGTGGGTCTGGCCATCCCTTAAATACCCCAGCATCATCAGTTACAGGTGTTAGCTGGCTGCAAAGTTGAGTCTCTGATTGCTGGGAACACCCGCTGGCCAGCCCTGGTACTGCAGATCGAAAGGCAGGTGAGTCCCACCATAGCTGGCCAGTCCATTCCTGACACCTAAAGTTGCAATATTCTTTACCATTCTGGGCTCAATAAATCTGCCAAAAAAAAGAAAAAAGATGTTCTTAGGCATTTTTTATGGCAGCAAAAACAGTAATACCTCCACATTGGAAGCCTACCATTATACCATCCTTCTCAGAATGGACAATGGAAGTAGACAATATTATCAATTTAGAATGGCTATTATCACAGGAAAATTATAGAATAGATCAGTTTTTAGAAACATGGATGCCATGGTCATTCTTTCATCTTTTCCAAGAGTTTAGGACCCCATTCACTGAGCCATAAAAACTGAAAAGCATGGAGCCATGATAGATATACCCCCTCACCCCTATATAACTACTATTTGCACAGTATATACTGTAGTTTCTACTTTTGATCGGTAGATACCCATATTTTGCTTTATGTAATGAGTTTGGTTCTTATGTTTGTATAATTTCTAATTCAAATATAAAGAATGTAATAGGCTAATATTTAATGTTTTATGGTACGGGCACACCCAATTTTCCCTTTGCATACCCTGAAAGACTTAATCATGACTTATGGCCCAGGATTTCTAACACCAACCTTCAAGGTGTGGTAAAATCCCTGTTTACATATGTAAGCAGGACCTATGCACGTTTGCATTTTTGTCTGGACACAGGGATGGGGCAGGAGTGCTTTTAATTTTTAACATTTTTTTCATTAACCTTTATTGCTATTAAATAGGTGCTAACAAGCAGCAATAAGCACAAATGTAAAGCTGGCAAAAGAACCTATGTAAATTTTGAGGAAATATAGATGTCAAGATTTATATATAGAATTACAAATTATTCATAGCAAAAAGGTTTTTTAAGACAAATTGATAATGTTTACATCAAACAAATCTCTTTTAAACATATCTAAAAATGTACAGAAAAGTTTCAGTGAAAAAACACACTTTTTTTAAACAGTGCTTATTCTTATTTGTCTAAATTGATTCCCCTAGCAAATAAAATTAACAGCATTAAACAAAAATTTTAAGAAATGTTCTTACTATTTATGTATGAATCCAAAAAATATTACACTGCTATTAATTCAATATTTCTCCAATGTTATTTTTTTTCTCCAAAAGGAGAAACAAGAAAATAAATTTTAATTGAGATTGGACCCCTGGGTATTAAAACCCCAGCACTCATCTAGGTTTGTTTATCTATTTACATGTGTAGATACAGTATATATGCTAATAAATTGCAGTCTGCATACTATTTCAGCTATTTGATTGTCATCTTATGTTGTTCTATCACATATATGCATTCTACTTGGACTATGGCTGAGAAATTTCTAGTAAGTATACAGTTCATGATACACTTTGTTACACACAATACATTTTATAGCAATAGTAAGCTGAGGGTTTATAATGGTTCACAGATGGCAATTTTCACATTTCTCACATTGGCTTCCCATTTATTGTTTTCTTGGTCACAAGAATAGGTTTTTTTGCCATGAAACTTAGAATTGTGAGCCTGCCAGTTAGAAAATATTTTCTCTGAATGCATTATGTTATATGATTTTACATTACTTTAGTTATCTTTTAAATTGAAACAATAAAGGGACATGAAAACTTCTATATTTGACTGGTCAACAACAAATATGAGATTTCTGTTCCCTCTGCAAACCCCTTTAATGACAGTTCTCTAAATTTTTTTTACAGGGATTCTACTCTATAAAAAAGGACCTTAATAAGACCATTGTACAAGAATTTATTTTAATTGCTTTCTCAGACCTAAAGCAACTCCAGATATTACTTTTTAGCTTTATTTTGGTAGCATACATCATCTGCATTATAGAAAATATTACCATCATCGTCTTAGTTAGGACTGAGCCCTTGCTTCAAACTCCGATGTATTTTTTCATAAGTACATTTGCTGTTCTTGAAATTCTGTTTGTGACGGTTACTATACCTAAGCTTCTGGTTAATTTAATTTCAGGAAATAAGAGGATATCTTTCATTGAATGTTTTGCACAGATGTATATTTACAATGGGTTGGGTATGTCAGAATGCTATTTGTTAGTCACTATGGCCTTTGATAGGGACTTAGCTATTAACAGCCCTTTACATTACTCCGCTATTATGAGGAAGGAATTATTTGCTGTATTAGCTGTGGCACCATGGGTTGCTGGTTTTTCAGCTTCTTCTGTGACTACTGGTTTTATAGCCCAATTGAATTTCTGTGGGCCAAACCAAATAAATCATTTCATCTGTGATTTGGCTCCACTTCAGATGTTGTCTTGCTCTGATCCTTCCATGAGCAAATTAGTCTCAATTTTAACAGCCATTTTTGCCAGCATTTTCTCAGTTCTCATTATTATGTCCTTCTATATTCACATTATTAAAGCTATCTTAAAAATCAAAGGAGCTGAAGGCAAACAAAAAGCCTTCTCTACCTGTTCCTCTCACCTTGTTGTGACCAGTCTCTTCTTTGGAGCAGTTCTTGTTGTATACATCATACCTACTGGAAGGGAAAATGACAAATTTCTTGCTCTTATATACACAGTTCTTACTCCACTCTTAAACCCCTTTATTTATACTTTGAGAAACAGTGATGTGAAGACAGCAGCAAAAAAAATCTGTATTAAATATACAACATATTTATCCTGTAGCACATAAGGAACACTCATAGTTTACATGGCCCTTTCATATATACTTTGAGGAATACTAAAACCATTCAAAATGGAAGAAAATACATTTATTCTGTAGCCTGATAAACCACTGGAATTTGCTGGGATCGCTGCATGCTATTCTCAGAGTGGGATCAGCTCACTCAATAAATAGATCATTGATAGTTGATAGCAGTGAGCAATAGATAATTATATAAATTATCTCTTGCTGCAGAGGTGCATTTCCCCTTAATTGTTAATGCTGCATCAAATAAAAAAAGTGTAAAAAATAAGGGAATTAAAAGTGTCAAAATTATTTTTAAAAACCCTTAAATTTCAAATACATTGAGTGCTTAGGTTGGCATTTGCACACAAATGCCAAATGCACACAGAAGTGTAGGTATTATCATTCAAAATATCTGGAATTACACATTTTTCAAACAGTGTGATTGAACCTATTCCCATCTGCTCAAACCCAAATATTTCTCAAACATCCAAAATAATAAACTAATGTTAGAACTTTGGCAGACATACAGTAGACTTGTGGATTACATTGCTGTTGAGCTCTAATTATTAGTCTCTTTTGTCAACATAATGTATTAGAAAAAAAATCCACTTTTCTGCAGTTCTCTCCAAACCTCAGAAAAACTGTAAATGAAACAGAGAGCACACTGGCATAGTGTAAGAACCTCAACAAATCTTTAATTTGTTAACATAAATAAAGCGTAATCAGAAAAATGGTATAAAGAAACCCTTTTCACATATTTCCTATTGGGAACGTCTCGTTGGCCAACTAATACGAGGGGTCTTCAAAATGCTTCCGCACTTTAACTTTAACCAAAATGCGGAAACATTTTGAAGATCCATCGTACACTCATTTGTTCATTATTGCATAATTTTATTATGTTATTACTATTATCTAATATACTGGGTATCAGAGCCAGGAATTGGCAAGTGCCAGGGTGCAGCCTGGCTGGAACTTAGGAGTTCTGGTGTCAGATAAGAAGAGGTACAACTGGTAGCACATCATGGATATGCCAAGTTCAGTAATAAGCAGAGCCAGGCCCAGTATCAGCTGTGCGAGAAGACAGCAAGTAAAGCCAGGGCCAAAATCAGAAAAGAGCACAGGTAGGCAACGTGCAGACAGTGAGGTACAAAGTCAATGGACAAAATCTTGGTCCAGGCTGAGGTTGGTAACAATGAAGTGCAGCAAACATAAGCAGAAAAGGGTAATCCAAAAGCAGGTGAGGATGAAGCCGGGTTAACAACAGGATCTGTATAAGTTTTAGTATCAGAAGAACAGGTGCAAAAGACTGAAAGGCTATTAAGCAATGAACCTATGCACAGCTCAGGTTTAAATAGTCCTCTTGGTGCCAATGGACATGCCTGCACACTTACCCATGCACATATGATGTGTAGTTAGGCATTTATGCCCTTAAACATGTGCATGCTTAAGTGTACAAGGCATTAGCCTGATGGTTGGCATAATGTTCCTGACATTGAGCCTAATATGGAATATATTATCCAGCCAATGAGACCAGTCTTCCACTGTCACATGCATGCCAGAATCAGGCTTTTCTGGTTCCATACTGATGACACCAAACTGCAAGCTGTCACTGTTAACTATAAATTTGATAAAGTGTAAGAAAAGGAGCTAAAAAAGATATCATACATGTAGTGCCAGGCAAACGGGTCAAAACGATGAAGGGCTGCCCTGAGCATGTCAGGGTGGGCTGAAAAGCAGGAGAAGGGTTAAGAATGGTCAGGGAAAGGTTTAAGAATACGACATACAAGTGTTTATTGTTAGAGAAAGCTTCAAGGAGGAACAGACAGCAAGGTGAGCAATCTATTACCAAGATGGCAGGTGGTTGGGTCAGAGTGGTTATGGCTATATTTAGAAGTGCATAAGTTTTGGGGGATTGGGGTATGAGAAGAGGATGGGGACTTCCGGGGCATATTTTACTTTTGTTACAACAATGGCTGGTCTTTGATGGTGTCAAAAAAGTAAGATTGTTGGTAATGTATGTACAGGTGGTTTTTAGAAATATGTATGATTATGTGGCTTACATGAAGGAGGTAATTACTAAGGTTCATTACAAGTGAATAATGGTGTAAAAGAACTGGTGAGTACTGCTGGAGGCAGATACAGGTTTACAACAGAACCAAGGGCAGACTGACAACTCATGGGGCCCTCGGGCAATAGGGGAATCAGGGGGCCCCTGTGTCCTCACCCACACTCAAACCACACCAAAAAATGCCTATGAAAAAGCCTATGAAAGGTACCAGGGGCATCTCATGGGGCCCCCGGGCAATGCTCGAGTGCCTGAATGGTCAGTCCACCCCTGAACAGAACATGCCTCTTGGGGGATCAGGAAGGAATTTTTTCCCCTGCAGGAGCAAATTGGATCATGCTTTGCTGGGGGTTTTTTTCCCTTCCTCTGGATCAACTGTGGGTATAGGATTTTAACTTTTTTTTTTTTCTTTTAATGGTTGAACTGGATGGACTTTTGTCTTTTTTTCAGCCAGACTAACTATGTAACATTGGATGGCACTGTCAAGGATCTGGCTTTATTGATTGTTAGAATTTATACATAATTTTGAAGAAATGGTACCTAGATTATGTTATTGTTATTATCTTGTTATTTAATAAAAGCTTTGGCCATACTACTGCAATAAAAATAATTTGTGTCATTTTTTTTTACGATGTTTAATGTATTTGTTTTTTTTTATGTTCAATCTACAGTATGGTTTGCTTAAAACTGTACAATGTGCTTACTTTTCCAATAAGGAACCAATAGAAAAAAAAGATATAGGATTCTGTACTATTTATGTAGGTTAACAGCAAAAATATAACTGATTAAAAAGTACTTTTATTAAGCACCTAGCCTTGAGTGGACCTTGCCTTACTGTATCTTGTTCAAGCTATGTAACTGTGACTCATACTAATAATATGTATTGTACATTATTCATGATACAGTATCTTGCGTTGCCAAACATCACATATTCTGTATGCTCCTGTTTACAGAATTCTTCAGTAAAATATATATTTAAAAACAATTTGTTTGCCTTTTTTGCAACGGTTTACTATCCCCTTTCCTTTTCTGCTTATTTATCGCACTAGAAGCTGTATAGTACACAAAAATGCTGCTACTCTGCTATACTGAGCTTTCATTTAGGGCCCATTTAAACTTTCCATTGCATTAAATTAGTCATGTTTGTGCTTTGAAGTGTGTTGCATTTTTGAAAGGGGCTGCCAATCCTCCTCAGCACAACAAAAATGTATCTTTATTTATTGAACACAGCATACAATGTTACAGAGTATTCACATAATGCCCACGAAACTCATAAACTATGCCCTGGAGATGGGCACTCAGACTAGACTGATTTTATGCATGCAGTTGCTCACTTGGATTATATATTCTTTTACTGTGAAGTGTGTCACAATATTGCACTAGGCTGGTGCATCCTCTTTTTATGTTTTTGTTCCAGCTCTTGCTTAAATTTGTGTGTTATGTTGTGCTAAAACGGTGCACTGCATATGCGGTTGAGATGCCATTCAAATTGAATGGCACCAATGGCACCATGGTTCACCAATCCTAGTTCCATGCTTTAACCACTTGCCCTCCTGAGGATTCAGCCCTCTTCCTGACCAGGCCATTTTTGCGTTACGGCGCTGTTTTACTTTAACTGACAATTGCGTGGACAAGCACCGCTGCACCCAAAAGAAATTGAAGTCCTTTTTTTTCCCACGAATTGAGCTTTCTTTTGGTAGTATTTAATGGCCGGTGTATTTTTTATTGTTTGCGCTACGAAAAAAAAAAGCCAACAATTTTGAGAAAAAAAAACAATATTTTTGACTTTTTGCTATTAAACATGTCTAGTAAACATTTAAAAAAAAAATCAAAATTTGTCAAATTTAGGACAAAATGTATTCTGCTCCATGTCTTTGCTAAAAAAAAATCCCAATACGTGTAATTTAATTGGTTTGCATGAAAGTTATAGTGTTTACAAATGGCGGTATAGATAGTGCAATTTTTTTTTCTACTAGTAATGGCAGCAATCAATGACTTATAGCGGGACAGCGTTGGACATTCTGAATTGGTGATCCCCAGTTACAGCAATACAGTGATCCGTGCTAAAAAAAAAAAAAAGCACTGACACTGTATTAATGGCATGGGGCAGGAAGGGTTTAACATGAGGGGTGATCAAAGGGTTAAGTGTGTGCAGGGAGTGTTTTACTAGGGGGCGGTGTGTTGGTGCTTCACTGTAAGTACACTGCTCTGGATGGCTGTACTGTGCACATCCATCCAGAGCAGTGTGCCCAAGCTGACAGGGAGAACTGTTAGTAAACAAAACAGTCCTTCTCCCCGTCGGAGATGCTCGATAATCACCGGGCTCTAGTGGGTAATCACCAGCCGGGACCTAGTGACTGACAGCCGTTGTCGCGAATGGAACTGCGGGTAGGGCACGCCCCCTACCCATAAAATGCGAAATCACGTATATATACATGCTGCCCTGTTGCAGTATATCTGCTATAGGGCGGTCGGTAAGCAGATAATGTACATGGAAGGCAACACACAGATCAGAGTAAAGCCCTTTAAAAGGATAGGTTCACCTTTCATAACATGTTACACCCATATTCATAACTTTGAAAGCTTTTGACATTCTCCCCTCACGCTGTCAAATTGAAAAAAAGTGGCCATGCGGGGCTTCGCCTGCTTGGCCGTGTCACTCATTCACAGCATTCTGTGAATGAGAGACTATAAGTCCTGGCAGCCTTAGTGGCTGTCAGCTTGTAGTCCTCAATGAACTAAGACAGCACTGTGGAGCTCTGTAGCAGTTCATTGAATCTTTCTGTCAGTATATCTGCTTGTGTGTACATCATGTACCGGCAAACAGATATTCTGACAGATCTGCAGGAGACCTGCATGGCACCTGCTCATCTCTGCAAAAAAAGTGCATTTATTTTTTTTCTAAAAGGTGAACTTATCCATTAAAATACTTGTTATTGCTGTCTCCTATACTCAATACATTCAAAATAATTGATCTGAAAGAGGCACAAAGGCACAAAGGTTTTGATTGAGTGCTGACCACTCAACATCATGCAGTATTTTTTGTTTAATGCTGGATCTCAGTTATGTATGGTTCCAGTGTTACTGTATATGCAAGTATAAATCTCTGTACAAATGGTTTTGCTTGTATTTATTTTAACAAGCAGAAGTAAACCCCCTCCCGAATCTGTCAAAAACAGTGCTACATTTCTGCATAGCCAACACAGTCCATGAATTAAGGTGCTGTAGAAAAATGGTGGTTAAATTAATAGTGGCCATCTGTTGACCCAGTTATTGCACTGCTTATTCCCACCCATAAAAATACAGGATCTCTATATGGGGTCAGAACAAAAATGCTAAAAACTTCAGCTTGTTTATGTTCTGCGTACCTTATGAGTTCTCTCTAAAGGATGCTACATTCTGTATATCATAGGAGTCATCTCGAGATAAGGGAACTATACCAGGCTTGGGAAAATACTGTATGTTAACTGTCCAAGAAAATCATTACTAATATGTGAACACAAATCAATTAGGCAGTTGTGCTATACGCATATCCAGAAGATGTACAATTGTATTAGCAAACATGAAGTTAATTTATTATGTTATGGGGTGTAGTGGGAGAGTTGGGTATGTAGATTATTCATGTATTTAAGGCTTCATGCACACAGGTTGTTTGTATTGAGTTCCAGGTATTCGTCCCTGGGTACATACTGCCCTAACCTTAGTCCTGTACTACTCATTCAGACCCGTCCAGCCACAGCAGCATTCAGCCTTTCATAGAGTTTTACAGGCTGGAGGTAGTGGGGCTGTACAATGTACCCATGCCTTCTGTCTGTTCAAAAATGCCAGGATCTCATACACAATTACCTAGCGTGCATGAGGCCTTCAAGTGGAATTCCAGGCTATTGCTAAGGGCTCGTTCACACTTGGCTGTTTTACCAACGCTTGCCAAATGCCCATATAGCGTTTGGCAAGCGTTGGTCCGGCGTTTGCGAAGCGTTTTTTAACGCTCGGCAAATACGCCGCATGCGCGGTTTAACGGCGGTTGCTAGGCGTTTGCCGAACGTTAACGCCCCACAAATGCCTATAATGCAGTTTGAGTGGTGTTACCGCTCCGCAAATGCCCGCAACTGCATCGCAACCACACCGCAAATGCCGGCTGGGCGTTTGCGGAGCGGCACCATAGACTAGAATAGGAGGCTTCAATGCCTCCTGACTCAACCAGAGGCGTCCGTTTTGCCACAACGCGACGCAAACGCTCCCGTTAGAACAGCACCATATGCAGAAATGTGCAGAGGTGGTAAAACCGCTTCACAAACGCCTCTCTGCCGCCTGCACACAACGCTAGTGGGAACGTAGCCTTACTGTACTTAAACCTGTTCTCACCCCTTCTAAATATTATTCTGAGGAAGAGGCTAATCCTCGAAATGTGTCAGCCATTTTGGATGTCCATCATTCTCATCACCATTCAGAAACGCAGTGCGAATTGGACAGAGCGGTCTCATATAATGTGCTTATATTCCTGTACTTTTGTGAGTAGAATACCTTCTTTTATTTAATAAGCATATTTTTAAAGGTAATGCACAAGGCCGGTGCACCCTCTCTTTTGTTTTTCTCTATTACTACTATTCTAACTACCCTGTGAAAGGAAGATGCGCATATATATATATATATATATATATATATATATATATATATACACACATATATATACACACACACACACACCTATTTTGAGGGGGCTCCAGTTCATTCAAATGATCAGCTCCTTGTGGCGCTTACATGCAATTTGTTTATTTGAACAGTTTGTCAAACGACTTTAACATATCATGACTGGGCTTTCCTTCAAACTAGAGATGAGCATTTCTATCCAGGTAATGACTGGGCTTTCCTTCAAACTAGGGATGAGAGTTTTTATCCAGCTTCATTTTGCCTAAGGTTTGACTTATGCACTTTTACATTTGTTGAACCAAAATTTAGCGCCAGAACCCAGTGAAGTCTATGAGAGGCAATTGTTTTTTTTCCTAGCCATTTTTAAGGGCTGTTAAAAAGGGCATATGGAGCTGTGAACTGACATGGGAGACATGTAACAAGCAAAACAAAAATATAAATGTTAAAAATACCATTCAGTGATGAGTGGGTATTTTCATATGTTTCAGCAGTCAGGCTAAGAAATGTTGTCTGGCTAATGTATGTGCAGACATAGAGGACTGACTGCACATACATTGTTGCATGTTCACTGTTGCCATGCAGACTATTTAAATGTAGCCAGGTGCTTGGCTAAGAACGGAGAGTGAAAGAAACACTGGCTGCAGCTGCTCTCTGTGGTTGCTGCCCTGTGGTGCTGAACTGGTTAACAGATATATTAGGAAGAGGAGGGAGCTGCTGAGCGGGAAGAGTTCAATAGACTGAGTCAGGCAGCACTGCATTGTGGAAACTGCAGTCCAGAGGACAGAGAATCAGCTGTAATCAGGAGCTTTTGTACTGCATTTTTGAGAAAAAATTCCAGAAGAAGAGAAAGAGCTCTATTTTCTCAAGCTGTACAAGATACAGTTTCCGCTTGCAATGAAGGAGTTTAGAGAGTGCACATCACTGTCCAGTGTGCACCATCACTACTACATATCAGTGGTTTGAGCAGGATAAATAGTGCTGGAATACAGACAGAGTCACATAGGTACACAGCAGAGAGTGGACCAATCGCTGTGTGTGTGACCAACTTGCGAGCTGCTGCTGTGGGGAGTTATTATTTCCTGCTAGAGAGAGGAGAGAGACTGAGCCCTTTAGGAACTGACCATGCTGTAGCCTTATTGTGGCCTGCAGACTTTACTGGGACTATTCTCTTGTGCACCAACAGTAGAGCTGTGCCCCAACATTAGCCAGCTGAAGAGTTATAGTCTGTCCCTTTACACTGCTACACAGAGACCTTCACCTACTGCTTATGCTAAGAGGTACCTCCCAGCAAACATTGCATCATTTCCTAGCCATTCTCCTAGAGTGCACTCTATACTAATTTTAGAATTAATATTTACTATGAAGCTAATGCTTATATGCACTATTTATTGCTGAATTATATGTTGATTGCAGTATAGTGATACAGAACTCTATTCTAAGTTACTTTGACACAATGATTATACTGTCTAGTGGACCGTGTTTGTATTCTCACACATACCAATATGTTAAAGTTCATTTACCACTAAACAGCCTTGTGTCTATTTCATTTTGCTAATTCACAGCAGAGTCTGAGGATGTTGTTGGAGTCAAGGTGCAGAACAGAGAACCCAAAATTATCATGCAGCTCCTGCAGGGGTAGCACTACATAAACCCGAACTGTGCACTAGTCTGTGCATGGTCTTCAGTCTTTTCCTTGTGATCCAGTTCCTGATATGCATCTTGATCCTGTTAATGATCCAGCTTTCTCTCTGACCTTGCTCTCAGATTACCCTTGTCTGCTCCACGCTTCTCCCTACTGAATTTATTCTTCGCTGTCCAATTGTTGCCGACTTCTGCCTGTTCCCAAATCTGATTCTGCTTATATGCAGATCTCCATCCACTTGGCTTGCCGCTCAACCAGGTGTGGGACCTGACTCCACTATCATCTGGATTTGGCATCCCCATGGTGCATTATCAGCTGGCACTTGTGCCGTTCCTTCTCTCCTGCAAACCCTGTTTCAACTCCCAGGGTGTTCGGATGGGAACTGTGATGCATTTAAAGTGGTTCTAAAGGCTTAATATTTATTCTTAATGCATCCAAGGAAAAAGTAAAGCTTGTGTGGCTATACTTCCGCTGTGGATAACAAAGAGTGCAGTTTGTGCTGCACTCCAGTGGCTGAAGCCCGCTGTTGGCTGACATCACAGATCCGGTCCAGGCTCTGGAAAGATCCATACCATATAGTTAGGATCCACCCAGAAACCTGGATTGGCACCTGGTTCAGTCTCTCAGTGACCCACCGAGAGCCTGAATCAGCCCAGCACTCACTGGGGAGAGCAAAGAGCTGTTGACTGGCAATCAAGGCTCTCTACTCAGAAAGGAGGGAGAGAACTGAGTGATCAGCAGTGTTTCATAGCGCAGTTCTCACCACAGAGCCAGTGAGGTGTAACATCAACTTCAGATGAGTATGTTTATTTTTTTCCAAAGCCATACTCTTTTAAGGTAATTAAAGCTTCTGTGAACAGGATCCCCCCCTAAATACTTTCCTTACCCTGATCTAGATCCATCATTGTGTCTCACTCTCCTCACAGGACAGAGAGACAGCAGTGGGAGCCATTGGGGGGCAGGGGTGAGCCATGCTGTTTGTGACTATGGACGCAAGCAGAGCAGCTTGGGATTGAGCCTGCACTAATGCACCCATAGGAAGTTACTTCTGATGGCACTCTCTGAAGAAAAGTCATAACGTACAATGTAAATGTGGTTTCTGTTCCTTCAAACTTCACTCACTCATCCACGCAATTGGCAACCACGAGGGAAATTTTTTTTCAAGGATTCCATCTCCAATACTTACTCATGTTTGTACCCGTGTCAAAAAAAGAAAAGGAGTCCATGCACCCCACATAATGTAAATCTGTAATTGTTTATTCGTAAAAATGCATTATTTGCATTTTTACTAATATATATTTATGGTTTTACACTATGTGAGTGTAAATGGAAATGGAATTTTGAAATGACAATTCCCCCTTGGTTGTCAATTGGGTTAAATGAGTAAGTGAAGTTTAGAGAACAGCGGCCACATTTACACTGAGCAGTATATGAATTTTTGGACTGTCAATGTTGTATTTTTTACTTTTGTTTTTTTTTGCTTTGGTACATGTTTTCTATGGCTGTGCCATTCCTGTTACCATACAAAATGGCCAGAACTGTTTTTTTTTTTCCTTAACATTCATCTCCCATTGACTTCAAAGGGTTTTGTTCATGTCCACCAAACCCTTGTACATTTGGTTCATCACTACCTAACAGCAGGTGATTGATCTGCAGAAACACATTACAGTCAATTTAACATTTCCTATGAGTCAAGTTCACATCTTTGAGTTTTTTAACCAATGCAATTTTTGGAAAGGGTCAGGGATTTTTCTACACGCAGCAGTTTGCATTTTTTCTTCTATAGATTGCAATGGAAACACACAAAAAATGCAAGTACTGCATTTTTTATGCATTTCTGCTGTATTTTGTGTTCCTTCACCTGCATGCCAACAAACACCTAACAGACTTTCCAGGCTGCCCAGAAAACCAGAAAGTGGATTCCTGAATGCAGCATGGTGAAGACAGAAGAGCTTAGCAGGCTGGTGAGACCAAGAAGCTATTTGTATAATACTGCAGACCCAGCCCATAAGGAATGGGATAAGGGATGGATGGAGATAGCCTTGGAAATATATCTAAGATGGGAATCATTCTCCAAAAGTCATGTTTTGGCACTTTCCTGTGCAATGGTGGTCCACTATTCCGCCCACTGACACCAATGATGGTCCAGTATTTCACCCGATACAAATGGTAGTCCACTGTTCCGCCCACTGATGGGAAACAAATCCTCCCACTTACTCCAATGATGGTCCACTATTGCGCCCACTGATACCAATGAAAGCCTACTGCACACATACCAATGTTGGTACACTATTCCACTCACTGATACCCGTGATGGGACACTATTCTGCCCACTGATACCAATAATGGGATACTATTTTGTATATGGATACCAATGATGGGGCATTGTTTACTACCAGTGATGCCAGGGTATTTTCGACTCACACGGACACAAAGCAAAAAAATATAAAAATCAAAAGCATACTTTGGAATTGTGTCAATATTTTTTTTTATTTCAGAAACACTAACAAACCTTTAACAAGGATTTATATAACGTCCCCAACAAAACCTCCATGGAACATTACACATTATAAAATTGCCAAGAAAATATTTGGAAATTACCACATTTTTAATGTGTAATCAGTATATTAAATATGACATTGCAATACACAGAAGAGCTTTATTATTTTTATAAAAATATACAACAGCATCAAGCTGCTATAGCAACTGACCAGTGGGTGACAAAAAAAGAACTGACTAAACACAAAATAACCAAACCCCAAGATATAGCAAACTTGTTTGCAGACTATTATAGTGAATTTTACAGCCTTCCTCTTCAAACATTGACAGCTTCCTGGCTTGCCTCTACCTCCCTACATTCTCCGATGACCATCTCTCTACCTTTAACTCTCCATTTTCTGAAGCAGAGATTGCAATTAGGAAGGGAAGCTATAGTCTTGAGAAAGCCCCAGGCAAACATCCTAATATTATTAGCCTTTCAGCTGGTGGAATACTATTCCTGAAGAACATTCTTTTGCTCTAGCTTGCTGTTGAGTAATCCCAGAAACTAAAAAAAAAAAATAAAAAATAGTGATTAAAAGAAAAGACAATGTGACTTGTACATGAGCAGTGTGTCTAATTTCAGAAAGTAACCACTTTTTCACAGCCATCCGTGTGTACTTGAAAAATGTATCCTCATGTGCTCTGAGGTCATTGTGCATCACTCAGAACTGTCCTCTCTCTCTGTTCCCTATTGGTAATCATTGATGTACTCAATATCTTCACTGACTCCTTGCCTCTTCTTCTAGGAAGAGTGCAGCAGTAACAAATAATGTCATTTTAGCCATGCTAGCCAAACACCACACCAGAAAGGAAACAGGATGTAAAAAAGGCAATCATACATCCTATGAACATCAAATCTGTCATTTTCCAATTGGCCAAAAAAAAAAAAAAAACCCCAAAAACATCTAAATCGCAAACTGCATATATGTGGACATAGCTTTAGCCTGGGTTCACATATATGCGGTGTGGTATAGTGCAGGAATGCGAATCACATGCGATTTGTGTGTGCTGCGATTAGAGCCATACATTTTGTATGGCTCTAATCGCACCACACCAGCATCAAAAATGTGCAGAACCCTTTTTTGGGTCCACACTAGAAAAAGATCACATGGGTATTCACACTTATGCCACAGCGTTTTGCGGACTGCTTTCGGGGTGTCAACATACACACCTGCAGCAGTTGGCATTAACAGGGTGAGATTCTGATGAGGTGCGGAATTCACGCTGAAAATGCTGTGAATTCTGCACCACATCAGTGTGAACCAGAGCTTAAAAGGAGGAAGCTGATAGAAACTGTAATACTAGTTTTTGTGGGTCATAATGGATGGAACCTATCCTATCCTATGCTAGGTGCAAGGCAGACAGGAACAGGTGATTGCATATTCAAGTTAGAGTCTTAGGTCTACTGAACGTAACCCTGAAAGTTAAAGGATAAGTTCACCTTTTAGAGAAAAATAATAAATGCACTTTTTTTGCAGGTAAAAAAAAAAAATTGCATTTATTATTTTTGTCCAAAGGAGCCTGGTAAGCATTGCACCAACGATCAGTAGATCACTGACGCCATGCAGGTCTCCTGCAGACCTGTCAGAATATCTGCTTGCCGTACAGGATGTACAGCCAAGCAGATATACTGACAGGAACCTTCAATGAACTACCACCACGCTCCACAGCGCCATGCTAGTTCATTGAAAGCTACAAGCCCACAGCCGCTAAGGCTTTCCAGACTTGTAGGCACTCATTCGCAGAACTCCGCAAATGAGTGACGTGGCCTCGTGAGCAGAGCCCCGCATGGCCGCACTGTTTTCAAATTGAACAGATAGTATACTGTCACAGCACCGTGGTAGTTGATTGAAACCTACAAGCCCACAGTCGCCAAGGCTGTTGGGATGTGCAGTTTAAAAAAAAATTAATAAAAAATAATAATATATATACACACATATACACACACGGGCTGACTGACAACTCATGGGGCCCCTGGGCAACAGGGGATCTTGGGGCCCATGTCCTTGCCCAAACTCAAAAGCCTATGAAAAAAAAGATACCAGGGGCATCTCATGGGGCCCCCTACTGACCCCGGGCAGTACAGAGTTTCCAAATGGTCAGTCCGCCTATATATATATATATATATATATATATATATTTTCACCCAAGCACATAACATCCCCCAAAAAATATGTAAAGGCTCCTACCACTTAAATATACAACGTAAACGCACACATCAAGGCACACATGCATGAAAGTGTCAATTGCGATATATTGCATATTGCCGTATACGCCAGAGTGAAAGCATTACATCTAGCACTGCGGAGGAGGTCTGGTGCTAAACTGATGTCCTATATGGGCTTTTGAAGCATCGGCTATAGAAAATATAGGGTATTGAAGTCTGACAATTTCATAGGTGCACACAAATGTAAGGTTTGGCCTGTTGGATATCTATTTAGTTGGCACAACCTCATCTGTTATATTCTACCAAAATTTGTTTATTGCGTGCATTTGACCTCAGATTCACTTTAGTGTGATTTTTAGGTTTCCTACCTCTTTTCATCAATATCCTGTGACATAAAAAATTAGAACTATCACTATTTTATTATCTTAGGGTGTCTGCTTTCAGAAAATATAGAAAGCTTTGGGGGTTTTATATAATCTTCAGATCTAAAATATTTTAAAATCATGAGTGCAAAACATGCAAAAACAGCTTTGGCAGCAAAAGGGGTTGGTAAAAACCATCTAAAAGTAAGGCAACAAAAATCTCAATATATTTGGAATCATTGATCCTAAACAAGCACGCAGTTAAAATCAGTGACAGCAACAACTTGCAGTTTAAGAAAAAGACAACAAACAAGTTGTAGCATTAGGCTAAATTAAGACTGCTGGATGGCAGCAAAAACGATTTTGAGGTCCGGTGGTGGATAAACTCCAGCTCAGGCCACGGCAACACTCAGTAATATGACTGCATACAAAGTGGCCGATTAGTTGGGAAAAGTTAGTATGGAAAAACACAGAGCATGCCCTTACACTGGCTGCATCTAGGGTTGGTTGCACGCAACTGGTCCAATGGGCAACCACATCCTCACTGGCCATAGATTTTTTACAAAATACAAGCCATGCAGCAGCAATGGTTTACAAACATGATGTACAAACAGAATTTACAGCTGCTGCTATTCGGCCATCCAACTGTAGCCTAAACTATCCTTCCTAAACCTTCCACCACCCATCCCTCTTTCTGCTCTTAGCTGCCTTCCTCCAGACACACACTGACAGCAATGAGCACAGCCCTCATATAAATACCGATAGGTGTGGCTAAGACATTAACTCATTGCTACCCAAACTCCATATTATATCCATTGATCATTCTAAAATTTTGGGATTGAAAATGAATCCAAAAATGTTCACCTTACTTTGTGAACAGTAAAGCTCTGTTCACTTTGACTATGCAATCATAAGAAAATAAAAAAAAAAAAAAACTTGCATGATTGACTTTAACCACTTGCCCTCCAGAGGGTTTAACCCCTTCCTGACCAGGCTATTTTTTATCGATACGGCGCTGTGTTAATTTTAACTGACAATTGCCCATTCATGCAGCGCTGCACCCAAATTAAATGTACATCCTTTTTTTCCCACAAATTGAGCTTTCTTTCAGTGGTATTTTATTGCCTGTGCAGTTTTTATTTTTTAGTTATAAAAAAAAAGACCAACAATTTAAAAAAATATATATTTTTGACTTTTTGCTATAAAACATATCCAGTAAAAAAATGTAAAAATCTAATTTCTTCATAAATTTAGGCCAAAATGTATTCTGCTACATGTCTTTGCTAAAATTAAAACAAAATCTCAATACGTGTAAATGAATTTGGTTACGTGAAAAATATAGTGTTTACAAATGACGGTATATATACTGGAATTTTTTTTATACTAGTAATGGCGGTGATCAGCGACTTATAGCGGCGCTGCGGTGGGCATTCTGACACTGGGAGGGAGCTAACTGCCACTGACATCCCCAGCAACACTAATAAAAAGCACTGACACTGGGCAGGAAGGGGTTAACATCTGGGAGGATCAAAGGGGGCTGTGTGTGTTTTACTATTTTGTGCGTGTGTGCTTTACTGTGTAAGCACACTGCTTTGTATGGTTCTGCTATGCAGAGCCATACAAAGCAGCATGCTGGTGCTGTCGGGAGAGATCTGTATTGTTTACATACAGACCTCTCCTCTGTCAGTGTTCCTCGGCAATCGCCGGTTGTCATTAGGGAATCTCCAGCCTGGACCAAGTGATCGACAGCTGTAGCCGCCTAGGGTGGCGTGTGCGCCCCCTAGACGGAAACACAAAATCACGTATATATACACGTATTTTTGCACAGCCCTGTCACCCTGTAGCAGTAGTTTTTCTGCTATAGGGTGGTCATGAAGTGGTTAATAAATCAACCCCCCCATCTTAGAATTTTATTTAGTTTTTAGTTGCTCCAGAGCATTAGGCTCCATTTATACCTATACAGTTTGCTTTTTGTCCATTTAGAGTGCTTTTCGCAATTTGTTTTGCATCTTTCTACATTTGTTTTTGATGCATTTTTGCCGCATTTTGTTCGGCCTTTTTTTTTTTTGTTAAAGTGGACATTTAATTTGTTGCTGGGAAGAATATAAATGCAAAACGCAGCAAAAACACACTACCATGCCTTGCAGCAGCTTCTCCATTGAACTCTATTGTAGCAAGAACTCTGCTTTTTGCTTTTAAAAAAGTTTCTGACTCTTTTCAAAAACGCAGCAGCTCAAAAAAGCATCAATGTGAACATGTTCCATAGCAAACCATGTTAAATGGACTGTAGTGCGCTTCTGCAAAAAGCATTAAAAAATGCATTAGTGTGAGTGGAGCCATATAGGTTAAGTTCACTATTAACCACTTGAGCTCCAGAGGATTTACCCCCCTTAATGACCAGGCCTCTTTTTGCTACTCGGCGCTGCACTAATTCAACTGATAATTGCGCGGTCATGCAACGCTGCACCCAAACAAAATTTACGTCCTTTTTTTCACACAAATAGAGCTTTCTTTCGGTGTAATTTGATCACCTGTGCGCTTTTTATTTTTCACGCTATAAACAAAAAAGGCCAAAAATTTTGAAGAAAAACAATATTTTTTACTTTCAGCTATAAAAAATATATAGTAAACTCAAAGTCGGTTATAAATTTAGGCCAAAATGTATTTTGCTACATGTTTTTGGTAAAAAAATATCCCAGTAAGTGTATATTGATTGCTTTGTGTGGAAGTTATAGCGTCTACAAACTATGGTATAGATACTGCAACTTACGCCATTTTTCTGCTATACAGCGCTGTGCTAGTTTAACGGACAACTGCGCGGTAATGCAATACGGTACATAAATGAAATTTACATCCTTTTTTTCCCCACAAATTGAGCTTTCTTTCGATGGTATTTGATCGCCTGTGCGTTTTTTATTTTTTGCGCTATAAAAAAAGGCTGACAATTTTAAGGAAAATAAAACAATATTTTGGACTTTTTGCTATAAAACATGTCCAGTAAAAAAAAAAAAAAATAAATTTCTGCCAAAATGCATTCTGCGACATGTCTTTGCTAAAAAAACCCCAATACGTGTAAATTAATTGGTTTACGTGAAAGTTATAGCGTTTACAAATGGCGGGAAAGATACTGGGATTTTTAGGGGTTTTCTTTATACTAATAATGGCGGCGATCAGCGAATTATGGCGGCAATCAGGGACTTATGGCGGCGACCAGCAACTTATGGCAGGACTGCGGCGGACTTTCTGACATTGGGGGGTACTGACTTGGGGTCACTGACATCCCCAAAAACACTAATACAGTGACCAGTGCAAAAAAAAAAAAAACTGACACTGTACTAATGGCAATGGGGAGGAAGGGGTTAACTTTATTTTGCAGGGAAGGGTAATAGGAGTGAGGGGAGTGTTTTACTAGGGAGCGGGGGTGTGTACTGGGAGGGACAAGGCTGATCAAGAAAGAGAAACTGTTCTTTCTCGATCAGCTCATCCTCGAGCTGACAGGGAAGTGACAGACAGCACAGCTACTGCAGCTGTGCTGTCTGTCACTGTTTGCCGCCGAACACTGGGAAACAGCCGCTAAGGAATGGCTGTGACCCGGCGACTCACATCTGCGGCGGTGATCGGCGGGACAGATAGGGCGGCGGCAGCGCGCCTCGCGTGCGCCCCCTATTTGTTTACAAAACACACGTTTTAAAACGTGGTTTTGCCTGCGAGTGCCGCCCTGCCGCCATATATCTACAGTGGCTGGGCGGCATGTGGTTAAAAAAAAATAATAAATGTACACATTTGAGCAGATAAAAAAAGAGAGATTTTTTTATATATTTATTTGCGCAGGTGCATGCAAAGATTTGCACCCTTGATCAGTGAGTGCAATGTTAACCTCCTGCACACAGGCTTTCATTTAGGCCCCATTCACACTTCACATAGTGGAAACTTGAGTGTTCGCTCATGATTTTGTGTTGGCGATTTTCACGGCAGCTCGTTCACATCAATGGGCTTCCTTATGCGTGTTTGTCACCCAAAAGAAGATCCTGCTCCTTTTTGGGTGACAAGCTTCATATGATTTTAGGGTGCTATTTAAAATGAATGGCACTCAAATGTGCATTCTGTGTTTTGCACCAATTGCCATGCGTTTCAAAATAATGGCGATTCCAAATTGACAAGTGTGAATAGGGTCTTAGAAAGATGAAGGAAGAGTGAATGAATGAGCTACAAGCTGCCTACTGCGGTAGTTTATTCATTCACAGACCTGCTGATTTTAAGGCCCCATGCACACTGGACATTAGTCAGTAGCATTAGCTGTAGAATGCCGTTAAAAACGCAAGTTTTGTCTCATTTTTGATTTAGCAGTTTCTTACTTTTCAGCCTTTGCGTTTATAGCAAAACTATACTTCCACAAAAGCTTGAGGCTTAACCCCTTGCCCTCCTGAGGATTTACCCTCATTCCTGACCAGGCCATTTTTTGTGATACAGCGCTGCGTTACTTTAACTGGCAATTGCGCAGTCATGCAACGCTGCACCCAAATGAAATTTACGTCCCACAAATAGAGCTTTTTTTTGGTGGTATTTGATCACCTGTGTGCTTTTTATTTTAACCTCCCTAGCGGTCTGATTATGTCCATATTTCTGTGCTCAAAGCGGTACATTTTTTTGCATGGAAATATGTATTTTTTTTATTGTAGGCCTGTCATTTTTAGGAATAACTCACTGAAATCTGTCCGAGTCTAGTAAACATTCCGGGTATGTTAGAATTTGAAACACGAAATCCTAAATTATAATTTAATAAATAATCATAAAAAATAATAATATAATAATAAAATTTTAATTCAATAATATAATGAAACCAAAAACACAAAAATTTGAAATATAGCGCCAAGTTCGCACATCAGTGAGCTCAGTCGCAAAATCGTTTTCAGTGTCTGATGACGACTTTCCCCACGAATCATTATCAGTCAATTCTGCAAGTAGTTCTGATTTACTATCGCTATTCTCTAGCCGGTCTAAAGCCGATTTTGACCTAAAGGAACGCTTTTTGGATGCCATGGACTTTTCTCAGTTTCCAGGCAGAAAGAACAATAAAAATGAAGGCAGGGCACAGGACAAAGCACTCAGGACAAAATGTATGTGAAATGCTTTGATACCGTAATGTTTTACTATGTGATCTTAGTGAATTTAGTGAATGTCACTTTTTGTCATTTTCAAATTTCCCGCCGGTCCCGACATCACAGGGGACAGAACCCAGAAGACAGATGCCGGCATCCGCCGGAGGACATTACAGGGGACACTGCAGGAGGGACATCGCAGGAGCGCAGGACAAGGTAAGAGAAGAACAGATCCCAGAGCAGCGCTGCATGGTAAGCCCGAGTGTAGCTCGGGGTTACCGATTGTGGTACTGAAACTTTACCCCGAGCTACACTCGGGAATACCACCAGGGAGGTTAATACTACGGGAATTTAAAGCATTTCTTGTGCAGATCAGGTAGCTCTGAAGAAGTGGGTATTGCCTTCAAAACACATAAGCATTTTTCATGTTACAGTGACTAACTGTTGGTTGATGGGTTTGACAGTTGGTCATTTATATCCAGAGTATTAAGTGAGTTTCTATTGAGATGGTTTTAATGTTATATGCACTTCTTTACTAATACAGTATCTGTTGACCACAATTAGGTTTTATTGAAGCTATTGTACAAGGTTGGTCCACTTTTCATTCTGTTTTGCAGTTTTGAATAAAGATATCCACGACCTTGAAGAAGGGGTTGACCAACCATTTGGTAACTCGGGCACTGCCCGAGGGACCAGGGTCAGTAGGGGGCCCCATGAGATGCCCCTGGTACCTTTTTCATAGGCTTTTTTGAGTTTGGGCAAGGACACAGGGGCCCCATGATCCCCTATTGCCCGGGGGCCCCATGAGTTGTCAGTCCGCCCCTGCCTTGAAGCTCTCTCCAGGTTGGTCAATCATCTTGTATTTTACATTCATAAGGAATATTGGTAAAATACATTCTGAATTTAAAATAATCTAATAGCAAGCCTGTTTCTTTTCAAAACTCAAGCAGTATAAATTATATATATATAGATATTTGCAATAATCCATTTTTTTTTTTTGCTAAATGGAGTATTTCATTGTTTTTCCTTTAAAATATATGAAATATGTACTTTTAATTTGTTCTAAGGAAAGACATAAATAGCTATAACTATAGCAAATTCCTATGGGTGCAGTATTATTTATATATTTATTTTGCATTTCTGGTCTCAAGCGTTTCATACATCTGGGTTTATCTTAGGATAATTGTTCCCAGGATTGCACATCTTCAAGTTCCTCCTCCTATACATACAGTATGTTTGATTGTATAAATTTCATAAATTAATGTTAATGTACAGCATTAAAATCTTTATATTACCTATATACTATAAAGAGAATATAGAATAACTATAACCATCATTTATTTAAATCCTCATATTAAATAAAACTTAGTTTTGTTTGGACTATGAGTGATACATCTCTAGTAAGTGCAATCTCTTTTGTTTAGATTATGAGTGATGTTTAAAATGTTGCATCAAAAACATTACATACACTTGTTAAGTTTCATGCGATCATAATGGGAATGGTAACTTAAAAATAAATACATAAAACACACTAACTTAACGTGCAGATTTTTTTTCAGGTTTTAACCTTTATCTTTCTTTTTGTGATTTCTTCCACATAGTTACCATAATTCTAACTGAGTAAAATGACACTAAAGTATAACCGTAGTAGGCAATGAAGGTCATACTTTGTGTTATTATGTGTGCATGCCATATGTCCTTTCTTTTTTGTTGCTTGTTAATGGCAGCCAACTGTATTTCCCTTTTAGAGATCAGTGTCCTACATAACTGATGACAACAACAAGACCATGGTGAAGGAATTCATCTTAGTGGCATTTTCTGATTTAGCACAATTGCAGATGTTACTATTTGTCATCATTTTGCTGTCATACTTGATCTGCATCAATGGAAATATTTCCATTATCTTCTTCATTAAAATTGATCCCTTACTTCATACCCCAATGTATACATTTATAGGCACCTTTGCAGTCTTGGAAATTATGTTTGTAACAGTAACTATACCTAAGCTTCTTGATAACTTAATTTCTGGAAATAAAAGTATATCTATTTTAGGATGTTTCACGCAGCTCTATGTCTTTAATGGATTAGGGATAACTGAATGCTACCTCTTGGCAGTAATGGCCTTTGATCGAGACTTGGCTATTAACAATCCTCTACACTATTCATCTATAATGAGTACGGAGCTTTGTATTAAACTAGCTGGGGCACCATGGATTATTGGGCTTACTATTTCTTTTATGACCACTTTTTTCATTTCTCGTCTCAATTTCTGTGGATCAAATCAAATCAACCATTTTTTCTGCGATGCAACACCACTTCAAGATTTGTCTTGCTCTGATCCTTTTATCAGCAAAGTCGCTGTACTATTAGCAGCTGTTTTAGCCATAGTTATCCCATTTCTTATCATTATACGTTTCTACGTTCACATTATTAATACAATTCTTAGAATTAAGAGTGCGTCTGGAAAGAAAAAGGCTTTCTCCACCTGCTCCTCTCATCTTACTGTGACTTGTCTGTTCTATGGTACAGCCATGATTGTATACATCACACCCATTGGCACCCAATTTAATAAATTTCTAGCTCTTGTATACACTGTTCTCACTCCATTGTTAAATCCCTTTATTTATACCTTGAGGAACAAGGATGTGAAGTCAGCAATAAAAAAAGTTAAGAGTTTACTAACCCATTTTCTGGTTGTTTTTGCTTCTTGTAAGCAAATTAATTGAATACATTCCTTTTTTTTTTACAACAATGTATAAAAACAAATAACATGCCATAATATGTTTCTTAAAGCAAATCTTCATCCCCCAACATTTTTTTTTGTTGTTTCCATTTCAGATACTCACACACCCTGAGTATCCAGCGTTGTCCCACTAAGTTCCTCTTGGCTTCTGCCACCGCTCAGTCCTGTATCATCATGCTACTTGTGACATCCTTGAGAGGCCCATCAGCTCTTCTGGGTTCAATGCGCAAATCTCCAGGTGACGTGGTGCTAGGCATGCCCCCTCCTTTCTGAATGAAGGGCTATGCTTTCTGTGATATGTGACATGAATATTCTAGGAGGCACAGGCAGCACTGTGCATGTCATTTGTCTGGGCAGGTAACACAAATGGGGTTCCAGGGCTGTACATTTTTAATTAAAAAAGTGCCTTTAAAAAAATACTATTCATGTAGTGGAGGGGAGGAGGGGTGCATTGGAGGGAAGTGTACTCAGAGCTTAAAGATCTGCTTTAAATTAGAATCCCTACACAGTTGCTTGCTATCTTTTGGCAAAACACTCAGGTGTAAATGAAGCTCCCACTGCTTCATAGATGCTTTTTTCGCCTCTCTTTGGATCAGCTTTGGGTATAGGTATAGAGTTCTGTTTATGGAGGTTTCTATTTATCTAATTATTTTTATTGGTTGAAACAGATGGACCTTTGTCTTTTTTCATCCAACTACGTAACCAGTGTATACAGCCCAGTTCCATTGTCAGTCGTACTTCTGGTGTCTGCATGTACTGCATTTTGATGTTATTGATGACATTGCATCTTCAAACACTTAATTTGGGTAATAAATGAATCTACATGTGAGTGTTCTTAAATTATTGTTTTTTAAACTTTTACATGATCAATTTTACATTATGATGGTGATTTCCTTGCATGGATAATGCACGACATCTTTAAGATTTGATATAAATGTAAGGATTAAAGTAATTATAAAAAATTGTTTTAGACATTATTTTTTTAATACATTTTATCCAAATTTATATATAAAAAGTTAAATAATCTTGATTTTGTTAAACACCAATTCATTTCTAGGTATACAGGTGAATCTTAATAAATTAGAACATCAAAACATTAATTTATTTCAGTAATTCAATTCAAAAAGTGAAACTCATATTATATAGATTCACTACACATAGTGATATATTTCAAGCATTTCTTTCTTTTAGTTTTGATGCTTATGGCTTACAGCTAGTGAAAACCCAAAATTCAGTATATCAGAAAATTAGAATATTGTTAAAAAAGTTCAATATTGTAGACTCATGGTGGTTGCTTAATTAAAGGCAAATAGGCTGTGCACTTAACATGCAGTTGCTCTAGATCTGAGGGGAACATACGCGGAAAATAAAAAAACTGAATTTTTGCTTGCACATGATTGGATGAAAGAAACCAGCAATGCTTTGCCTCATTTCAGAGCTTCCCCTCAGATCTAAAGCAACTGCACTTGCAGTGCACAGTATATTTAACTTTAGTAAATCAACCCCTTGGCGTCACATTCTAATCAGCTAATTAACTCAAAACACCTGTAAAGGTTTCCTGATACTTTAAATGGTCTCTCAGTCTGGTTCAGTAGGTTACACAATCATTGGGAAGACTGCTGACTTGACAGTTGTCTAGAGGACAGTCACTGACACCCTCTACAAGGAGGATAAATAAAAAAAAGGTTATTGCTAAAGAAGCTGGCTGTTCACAGAGTGCTGTATCCAAGCATATTAATGGAAAGTTGAGTGGAAATAAAAAGTGTGGTAGCAAAAGGTGCACAAGCACCAGGGATAATCACTGCCTTGAGAGGATTGTGACGCGAAGGCCATTTAAGAATTTGAGGGAGATTCACAAGGAGTGGACTACAGCTGGTGTCAGTGCTTCAAGAGCCACTACATACAGACATATCCAGGACATGAGCTACAACTGTCGCATTCCTTGTGTTACCTGGGCTAAGGAGAAAAAGGACTGGACTGTTGCTCAGTGGTCCACAGTCCTCTTTTCGGATGAAAGTAAATTTTGCATTTCATTTGGAAATCAAGGTCCCAGAGTCTGGAGGAAGAGTGGAGAGGAACAGAATCCAAGCTGCATGAGGTCCAGTGTGACGTTCCCACAGTCACTGCTGATCTGGGGAGCCATAACATCTGCTGGTGTTGGTCCACTGTGTTTTGTCAAGTCCAAAGTCAGCACATCCCTCTACCAGGAAATGAGCACTTAATTCTTCCCTTTGATGACCAGCTTTATGGAGAGGCTGATTTCAATTTCCAGCAGGACTTGGTACTTTTGGCAGTGTGGGCAGGTGCCAATACCTGGTTTATTGATCATGGTATCACTGTGCTTGATTGGCCAGCAAACATGCCTGACCTAAACCCCATAAAGAATCTGTGGGGTATTGTCAAGAGGAAGATGAGACACCAGACCCAACAATGCAGATGAGCTGAAGGCCAGTATAAAAGCAACCTGGGCTTCCATAACACCTCAGCAGTGCCCCAGACTGATCACCTCCATGCCACACTGCATTGATGCAGTAATTCATGCAAAAGGTGTCACAACCAAGTAATGAGTGCATACTATACTGTACATGGGCATACTTTTCAGTAAACCTACATTTCTGTATTAAAAATCCTTTTTTTTATTGGTCTTATGTAATATTCTAATCTACTGAAATACTGAAGTTTGGGTTTTCACTAGCTGTAAACCATAATCATCAAAATTAAAAGAAATTCTTGAAATATATCACTCTGTGTGTAATGAATGTACTGTATATAATATATGAGTTACACTTTTTGAATTTAATTACTGAAATAAATTAACTTTTTGATGATATTCTAATTTATTGAGATGCACCTGTAGACACAATAATCATTTAACACTTTAACTGTTTTAAAAATGTATGTGTAAAAATATATATATATTGCAATATATATATATATATTTATTTTTTTTTTTTAAAGGTATGATCTTAAAAACATGTATCTTTTTACTCAGTAGTTAGAAGCTCTAAGACAATTGATTATTTGTGAATTGTTGCGTGAATCGTTAACCAGTTCAATATAACTTAGCAGTAATACTGTTGAGCACAGTAAGACTTAACACTAATTCCTGTGGTGCCATGTGTATATTTATTCTCTGTGGCTGCATTGTCTTGCTTGATGCCCTTTCTCACTTGTAACACATTTTCTGATGAGGGAGCAGATTAACTGCTCAGAAATGCATTGAATAAAGTGTTTTTGTTTAGTTTAATAACACCTGAAGTATGTATCTGAACTCACTGTCTGTTTTTAGCTTCTTATCTGACATGAATCCACAATCACATATACTGTACATGTGAGAAGAGCTGCTTGCTGCAGTCCAGGGGACAGCAATTGAAAAACTCTAAGTCTAATCCTAAACTGGAGACACAAACCAAAGCAAAGCACACAATGCCTGGAGACAGAGGAGGTAGATTATCCGCTCACCGGACACACCACTTAAATGTACAGCAGCAAAGCTGCATCCCTGATTTGGATCACGTATCTATTATTTGATCCAGTTCTTACAGGTAGGGGGTGCTGTGATTAGTTACAGCACAAGCTAATCAGTGGGTCCCAGACAATGATTGATGGCCAGGACCTATCAATCGGCGAAGGAGAACACAGGACAGAGCTCTGTGGATGTAAACAACACAGAGCTCTGTCCCGTCAGTGGGGATGCACCAGTTTTTGTTCCCTGCAAAGCAGGAAATATAAACTGGCACGTCGCTTCGTAAAAGCACCACACAGTAAATACACCAAGCATTGCTAGGCACCCTTTAACCCTTTGTTTGCCCCTAGTTAATACCTTCCCATTCAATGTCATTAGTACAGTGTCAGTGTATATTAATATTACTGATCACTGTATTAGTGTCACTGGAGATGTCAGCGGCAGTTAGTCAGCTTCCACTAAGTGTCAGTGTCATATTGCCTACTGTACTATCACAGTCCTGCTATAAGTCGCTGATCACTGCCATTACTAGTATAAAAAAAAAAATGAAGAAATTAGTTTTTTTTAGTGGATATGTTTTATCTCAGAATGTAGAAAATATTTTTTTCAGAATTTTCAGGGTTTTTTTTCATATACATTATATTGCCAAAAGTATTGGGACACCCTCCCCAATCATTGGATTCAAGAGTTTGAATCACCTCCATGGCCACAGGTGTATAAAATTAAGGACCTAGACATGCAGACTGCTTCTACAAACATTTGTGAAAGAATGAATTCAGTGAATTCAAGTGTGGTACCTTGATAGGTTGCTACCTTGTAATAAGTCCATCCGTGAAATTTACTTGCTACTAAATATTCCACAGTCAACTGTTCATGATATTGCAACAAACTTGAAGCAACTGGGAATGACAGCAACTCATCCATGAAGTGGTAGGCCACATAAAATGACAGCGCGGGGTCAGCACATGCTGAAGTGCACAGTGAGCAGAAGTCGTCAACTGTCTGCAGATTCAAGAGCTAAAGACCTTCAAACTTCGTGTGGCCTTCAGATTAGCACAACAACAGTGGACTGGGTTTCCATGGCTGAGCAGCTGCATCCAAGCCTTACATCACCAAGTGCAATGCAAAGTGTCGGATGCAATGGTGTACAGCACACCGCCACTGGACTCTAGAGTAGTGAAGACATGTTCTCTGGAGTGACAAATCAAACATCTCTCTGTCTGGGTTTGACGGTTTCCAGGAGAACAGTACTTGCCTGACTGCATTGTGTCAAGTGTAAAGTTTGGTGGAGGGGGGATTATAGTGTGGGTTGTTTTTCAGGTGTTGGGCTTGGCTCCTTACTTCCAGTAAAGGGAATGTTTAAGACATGCATATCAAGACATTTTGGACAATTTCATGTTCCCAACTTTGTGGGAACAGTTTGGGGATGGCCCCTTCCTGTTCCAACATGCCTGCACACCAGTGCACAAAGCAAGGTCCATAAAGACACGGATGAGTGAGTTTGGGGTGGAGGAACTTGACTGGCCTGCACAGAGTCCTGACCTCAACCTGATAGAACACTTTTGGGATGAATTAGAGAAGAAACTGCGAGCCAGGCCTTCTCGTCCGACATCAGTGCCTGACCTCACAAATGTGCTTCTAGAAGAATGGTCAAACCTTCCCATAGACACCCTCCTAAACCTTGTGGACAGCCTTCCCAGAAGAGTTGAAGCTGTTATAGCTGCAAAAGGTTGGCCAACTCAGTATTGCTGCTGCACAAGTATTAAATAGTAAGAAGGTTAAAAAGTGAAAAGAGGCTCCCACTCATGCGCTGCTACACCATAAATATAAATAAAGAAAAACTAAACCAAAAACAGGGAGATTGCAGCACCCACTCACTAAGTGTACTCTCACTTAAAACTTATACAAACCAGGAATGTGTAGTGCGCTAACTCCTCGTTAAATATTCCTCCAATTGTGCCATGCACAATATACACACTAAATAAAGTCAAAATCCCAAATCATAAATTTCCAAATTGATGTGTTTAACAATAAATTTCCAAAGGATGTGCTTGTGCTCAAGATACTCTCCCTGCTCACTTTTATGTTCAACCTACAAATTATAATCGGTCAAATGTGTTTATAAAGGAGTGAATCCTTACATGTGGCAATGAATCCAAATGTCTTCACTCAATCAATGCTCAAAAAAACATGTATAAAATATATATATATATATTGTAGTGCAACACTGTTTAAGATAAGCTTAAGCACTGAGTGCACCAAAATATATACGCTCACATTAGAGAAAAACACACCGTGCGCCACAACACTGTTATAGGTGTTTACTTTATCCAACAAATGCAAAAAGTGCTCCCATCGCCAATGAGTGTGCCATGCACTCACCTTTTTCCTTGACCAATATACCTTACAGGTTATAAACACTGTGGACATTGGTTAATCTTTTACTTGTCCACCACTATCCCTTAGTAGCGATTTCCTTGCTACTGGCCCTTTAAGAGGGTCCATTTTAATGGATGCAAGTCACAGGGATTGTTAAATGCATCAATTTGTACATTTTTGATTTGGACTTTATTAAGTGTGTATATTTTTCATGGGACAATTGGAGGATTATTTAACGAGGAGTTAGCGCACTACACATTCCTGGTTTATATATATTGTACATTCACATCAGTCCGTAACCCTCAAGGGGTGCACAATCAAAGGTCATTAACTTACATTCATACATACACATACTAGGACCTATTTAGACAGGATCCAACTGACCTACCAGCATGTCTTTTGGAGTGTGGAACGAAACCAGAGTACCTGAAGGAAATCCACGCAGGCACAGGGAGAACATGCAATCTCCAGGCAGGTGCCATGGTTGGGATTTAAACCAATGATCCTAGTACTGCCAGGTGGAAGTGCTAACCATTTAGCCACTGTGTGAATGTTGAACTTATTTGCTAAAGGAGTTGAGAATATCCACATAATAAACTTTACAAATATTAATTTCAGTTATCCAAACATATGAAAAGCAAATACCTGTCAAGTTGAATTCCCAATCATATGCAGAATAAATAAGCTATGGAAATTAGTTTTTCACATAATTGGACAGCTGAAGTAAATACACATTTTTTTCTTAACCCCTTACTAATCAGCCTACACATGAAATTCTTTCACAGTTATATTTGGTTCAATTTTTCTAGCAAATAGGATTACCTTCATGTACTGTATATATTTAATTATTGTATTAATAATTATTAATATTAAAACTACAATTATCATCAAAGCTATAATCCAAAAAAGGTATAAGAGATGATCTCATTGGTAAACAAAACTGCTTTCTTTATCACTAACAGAAGAAGGACAGACACAAAGATTAAGTATTTATAAGGAATTGCTATTAAACTAGCTAGTTTTGGGTAGAATCCTGAACATTTTAATAAAATGTTTCTAAACTGAAACAACATCACTTAACCTAAAAAAGGACATCCAATTTACCACATCCCAGGGACGGACTGACCAATTGGAAACTCGGGCACTGCCCGAGGGCCCGGGGTCAGTAGGGGGCCCCATGAGATGCCCCTGGTACCTTTTTCATAGGCTTTTTTGAGTTCGGGCAAGGACACAGGGGCCCTATGATCCCCTATTGCCCGGGGGCCCCATGAGTTGTCAGTCCGCCCCTGCCACATCCTTACTATCTGAACCAACTCTAATAGAGAAATGTTGTTGCCTTGCAAAATTGGATTTTGACTGTACACCATGAGGTCAGTCAATATTTTCATAGAATCATATACTTTTTATTAACAAATCTTTAAGAACTTGCATTAAAACCCCCACAGGTTCAGAAACATTTATACCATATGGTAAAACCATATGAAAACAATTATACAACACAGTTCAAAAATTCCAGCAAGGGCCCTGCAAACGTATCAATAGTCAACATTGTATACAATATTCTAGTTGTCTTTTAAAGGGCTTGATGGGTTGTCCTTGCTGTACATCTGTCGATATGTTTTGCGGTACCACTGCTTGTTCAGAACAATTGTTGTATAGTACAATCTCTAGGTGGTGTCGCAGTGGCATACTAGTTTCCCAGGTGGACATAGGGGCTAATCTAACAGGCACTCATGGAGGGGAACTGCCCTCAGGACCAAGAAAATTAGATAATAAAAGCAGGGAGTTGTGCGCCTAAGGGGTAACTCCGAACACCTTAGTACTACGTATAGACTATCCACCAGTTATTGTAACTCCTTTAATGAAAAAATGGAGTTCCTAGAGTATTAGCCCAGTTTTTCAAAACCCCTAAATTGTATGATTGCTGATTCTCTGTGTACTTTGAGGTGCTGTCAAACGCTCAGGATGCCTAATTTTTTCAAAATTCCTTGATGCTTCCTATCTACCCCAGTATTGAGTATCCTGCCCTAATTCGATAGTGGCAAGAGCAAAGAGAACGCTATTGTTGCACACAGATCAGACACTACACGTCCTTTGTAATCAACCCCACCTTTGCTTACCCTCTTTGAAAGTGCCAGTCTAATTCAGATGCCCCTCATATCCTTAACTAATGCTTCTAGTGTCTTCTAAAATACACCATACTTAAGGCATATGAGACCCACAGGAAAACTGAACTCAGTTCTCACTTATTTTATTACAGGTTACTTATATAGCCCCATCAATACACAGATTTATTATACATTCACATAAGTCCCTGCCCTAAAGGAGCTTACAATCTAAGGTCCTTGGCTCACATTTATATACTAGGGACAATTTAGATAGTAGGAGACAGCATGTCTTTGGATGTGAGAGGGAACCAGAGGAAACATGTAGGCATGGCGAGAACAAGCCAACTCCTGGCAGGTAGTGCTGTGGTGGGGATTTCAACCAACAACTCTAGGGCTGGTAGGCTGAAGTGCTAACCACTTAGCCACTGTTCTGCGTTGCAGAACATAGGAAAAGTCACTGCTAAAAGCTGCAGAAATGTCTTAAAAGGGAAGTATGGCCAAACGTATGTGTCTGTACTTCTATTTAGGGTCAAAGGAGTACATTTACTTTTGACACAGTCAATTGATGAGGTAGAGTCATGCCAGCCTCAGGGAGGATCCTGACAATATTGTCAGGATCCACTCCACCTGGCTGCCTTATTAAGACCTGGTTCTATCTTTTAGTGCATGGCTAGGAACCAGAGCACCCCCTTCTCTAGCCTTGTGCTGCAGTGAGTGCTGGAGGAACAGAGCAGACAGAAGTGACTGACACAGAAGTATGCACTGTATGATTTTTGTATACCTTAACTTCTACTTTAATTGCAGAAAACTCTAAAAAAGTGGGGATGAGCTCAAGGTTTGGACTGAACCTTTGCTGTTTGCAATCAGCCATCAGAATGCTGGACTGTTAGCCAATTTGGAAGGAACCGATGGTCATTTATAGCAGCTGGCACTCTCCATGTCTTTAGCAAACAGTGACATCACTAGGCCCCAATCATTTACTAGCCAGGAATCCCCGACCATGTAAAAAAGAATACCGTTATGACATGAGGTCATATTTGGACAATAACTTTGACTTCACATGGGAGACATAGCTCCTTTGTTTATTTTTATTGGCAGGGATGAAAGATGTCATTTGGTGTGAATCAGTGATGGAATGGGGCTTGCTCATCAGTTGAAGGTATTTATCATTTTTGGTGACTCTCAGACATTGTTCAATGTGACCGACATGGTGATAAACAATAGACGTACCTTGTTGACATTTTTTGTTTTTTAATTTTAAAGTTTACTTTTTCTTGTGTGAAAGAGCAGGAGGACTATGTACCACTTCCTTATTTACCTGGTGGGGTTATATATGGGTGCCCCCCTATTTTTAAAGGGGGACTTTCAGATTCCTATAAGCCCCCCTTATCACAGACCCCACATCCAGGGATCATGTGGTTACTGGGGTCAATGGACATTACTGTTTTTTTTTTTAAATTCAGCTCTTATTGACTTCAGTGGGATTTGGATTTGGCACCAAGACATTAGTCATTTTTTGCAAACCCTCCTCAATCTGAACCCAGGTACATTTGCTTCATCCTTAATAAAAGTTTCAGTTTTCAGCCCTGTTGCACTTTGAATGACAATTGCACGATCATGCAACACTGTTCCCATATGACATTTTTTAATGATTTTTTCACACAAATAGAGCTTTCTTTTGGTGGTATTTAATCACTACTTTTTGCTAAAAAAAATGAAAAAAAAACAAAAATGTTGGAAAAAAGTGTTTTTCTTTGTTTCTATTATAAAATTTTAATATGTAAAAGTAACTCCATGCCTAAACTGACAAAGCAACAAATACAAACCTAAAATTGTGAATTACTGCAACAAAAATACCACTGCTGCAGTTTTTACTTTGTGTAACACAACTACAGTGCATATACAAAAAAAAAAATTCTAACTACACATATCATAGATATACTTCAGCTCTTACATACAGTATATGATGTGTCTTTATTGAATACGTTTAAACATTTGCGGTGGAATGTATCTGAGTTTCCAGTGTCAGAAGTGAATAGCGGCCATCTTAGTGTTTGTAGACACTAAGATGACTATACTGGGTGCCGGTCCATAGGGCACCTATTTATGTGAGTGTAAATTTTTAAACATAGTCAATAAAGACACCATATGGTTTTACACTATGGGACCCTCTCTTCCATCTTTTTTTTTGTTTTGAGAAACACAGCTTGGTTCTGAATAACTGACTGGAGTTGATCATATAGGGGTTTGCCCCACAAGCACAGTTGCCAATGCTAGTGATAGTTGGTCACCCAACAGAGAGTGAGTGCAAGTCCATGTGGGACACAAAGGCACTGTCAAGTGGAGCACTATATTCATATTACAGCACAGCTACTTTTTGCACCAATTGGGACATCATATATTCATACATATTTATTTGAGCTTTGCTTTTTTTATGGTAGTATAAAATTTTTCAAACAGGTTATTTTTCTCCTTCACTGATGTGCGCTGATGAGGCTGCACTGATGGTCAATGATGAGGTGGCACTGACAGGCAGCACTGATGGGCACTGATGAGGCTGCACTGATAGGTGGCAATAATGGGCACTGATAGGTGGTACTGATAGGCACTAATAGGAAACAATGAAGGGCACTGATTAGGAGCACTGATGGGCACTAACTGGCATTTATAGGCAGCACTGATGGGAACTGTTGGGGCAGAAGTAATCAGTGCTCTGATTATCAATGTAGATGTACCCTTTCACACTTGTCAGTTATCAGCAGTACTTTCCTCACACTGTGACAGCATGAGGAAAGTACTGCCGATAACCAGCAAGTGTGTTCACATCATGAGCATCTGTGATTGGACACAGCTGATCACATAGTAAAGGGCCGCAGTGATTGCCCCTTTACCGTAATTTGTGATCAGCTGTCTCAGTGTCTGAAGTACACAGCGATCACAGAGAACTCCATGTGCACACCACAATGAGCATGGTTCTAGGTGGAGGTAAAATAGACGCCCTCCCAGAATTGGACAACCACACTGTAGCTATCATTTGACTACAGCACAGTCGGCAAGTGGTTAAACCATAACTCTGCCAGAGGGCTTTTGGTAGGCACAATTATTATGGTTAAAATCTTTCTTAAAAAAAAGTTGCTATATTGTTATGGGTTGTCCCAGCCCCAGTCACTTTTGTAGGATAGCTTTGTTTGTATGTAAGTTAGGAAAAGATATTTAAATGCCTGTAAAAAAAATTAGTATACTAACTTTACTGTCATTTCAAATTACATATACTGTATGAAGATAGTTAGACAAATGGAAATTCCTACAGAAATGTAAAAGTTTTTTTAAATATCTGCCATCAAAGATTTAAATTCTCTATTTTATCTAAAAAAAAATGGAATCAATGGCAGAACAAGTATAAATTAAAAGTACTATAACAAACTCCTATGGGTATTTTTTAAATGTATTCTCCGATGTTTTATTAAAATATGTAACTGACTATCAAATGAGAATTGCAATTATCTAGGTTCCTCCTCTCAAGCCGATGTTTTATTTTATAAATTGATACACATCAAAATTGTTTAGATCTTTATATGCTCTACATGCTGCATCAGAGAGAAAAATAATAACCTCTCTTTGGACCATGGGTGATAATTCTCTAGTAAGTGTGAAGTAAAACAATGATTGACTTAACTAAATGTGATATTTACCCTGACATTCAAATTTATTAGGATGCATTTAATCAATTGTTTATTTTAATTTTAAGGGATTATTTTTTGTGCCATAGTTGCAACTTACAGTACAGTAGTTAAAAAGACAAAAAATACTTTGCGTGATTTTTTTATCTGATTGTACCCTCCAGACTATACAGTATAATATATTAAAGTAATATATACCAAAGCATAACTGCAGTGGCCATTGCATGACATACTTTGGGTAATGCAGTTATCTTTAACCATGAGTTGTGTGGATATGTATCCTTTCTACGTTCCTAATCACAAGTTGTATGGATATGTATCCTTTCTACTTTCCTAATCACGAGTTGAATGGATATGTATCCTTTCTACTTTCCTAATCACGAGTTGTATGGATATGTATCCTTTCTACTTTCCTAATCACGAGTTGTATGGATATGTATCCTTTCTACTTTCCTAATCACGAGTTGTATGGATATGTATCCTTTCTACTTTCCTAATCACGAGTTGAATGGATATGTATCCTTTCTACTTTCCTAATCACGAGTTGAATGGATATGTATCCTTTCTACTTTCCTAATCACGAGTTGAATGGATATGTATACTTTCTACTTTCCTTGCTTGTTAATGGCAGCTAACTGTATTTCCATTTTAGACATTATCATCCTACATAGCTGATGACCACAACAAGACTATGGTGAAAGAATTCATCCTAATGGCATTTTCTGACTTGGCACACTTGCAGATATTAATGTCTTTCATCATTTTGCTGTCATACATGATCTGTGTCACTGGAAATATTTCTATTATTATTTTGATTATAATTGATCCTTTACTTCACAATCCAATGTATACATTTATAGGCACCTTTGCCTTCCTGGAAATTATGTTTGCAACAGTAACTGTACCTAAGCTTTTGGATAACTTAATTTCAGAAAAAAAGAATATTTCTTTTCTAGGATGCTTCACACAGTTATATTTCTTTAACGGATTAGGGATAACTGAATGCTACCTCTTGGCAGTAATGGCCTTTGATCGGGATTTAGCTATTAACAATCCCTTGCATTATTTGTCTATTATGTGTAAGAAGCTTTGTTTTAAATTAGCCGGGACACCATGGCTTATTGGGCTTACGGTTTCCTTTGTAACTACATTTTGCACCGCTCGTCTAAATTACTGTGGTCCAAATCAGATCAACAATTTTGTATGTGATGCAGCGCCACTTCAAGATTTGTCTTGCTCTGATCCTTTTATCAGCAAACTGGCTATTCTAGTAGCGGCTGTCTTAGCCATAGTCATCCCATTTATAGTCATTATATGTTTCTACATTCACATTATCAATACCATCTTAAAAATTAAAACTTCTGCTGGAAAGAAAAAAGCTTTCTCCACCTGTTCCTCTCATCTTACTGTGGCCAGTCTGTATTATGGCACAGCCATGATTGTATACATCATACCAATTGGCAACCAAATGGACAAATTCCTAGCTCTTGTATACACTGTTCTCACTCCAATGTTAAATCCATTTATTTACTCCTTGAGGAATAAGGATGTGAAGTCAGCAATAAAAAAATCTAAATCTTTATTAAGTAATTTACTGACTGTTTCTGCTTTATGTTAATAAAAAAGAACTTTATTTACCTTGATTTTTAGAAAATAGCATACAGCAATATGGACAAATGGACAATGCACCAAATTATGGAAACAAGTATGGTAAAAGGATATTATGACCTAATATGGTGTTGGACTGTCTTTGGCAACCAAGATGGCCTGAATTCTCCTGGGAATTGACAATTATAAGTCGTGGATGGTGGTTAATAGAATCTGATATGACTCTTCATGCAAAAACCCGGGTCACAATCTTGTGCAATGTCCTTTTGTCTCTTTCGGCAGTTGCCCATATCGACTGCTCGTATGCTTATCAGACAGCGTTTTCCCAGAAACCATATATGCCATCAAAACCTTTGATACCTTACAAACAATTTGCCCTGTTTGAAGCTCTGTAAACTCTGATTTACTAGCATCACACTCAGTGAATGATGAAAGTGAGATTTACCACCTGTTAGCTAGGTGTCTCATCACACAGCGGAAGCAAAAGAATGTTACATCACCTCCGCTTTTAATGCAAAACATGTTGTCGCTTTCACACCTGCAAATCATGTAGTGTTTTCATATTCTTGCCCAATCCCTGTATATTTCTTAAATAAGAATTCATATTTTTAATTTAAGTTTGTTGAATTAAGTTTAAATTCATTTAAATTAGAAAATTAAATTTACTGATTTAAGTTTGATTGAATAGTATCTATCTATCTATCTATCTATCTATCTATCTATCTATCTATAGTATCTATCTTCTTCTGGCTAAATGTTTGTTTATGGAATTCCAATAGATTTTTCATATTAATGAGGTTTTTGTTATCCAGGGTCATCAAAACGTTTATTACCAGATCAAATTGTAACACCAATTTGCTCTACATTAATTTTTTAACCCACTGTTCATACCAAAATGATCTTTTATCATGTCTGGAGGCCTTACTTTAGTAGTTAGTATTTTCAGTCCTGTATATTTTTATTTTTAAAAACAATTTTGTCCCCAAATACCATCCAAATATACAACATACATAAACTTGTTTATTGATATAAAATACAAAAGATTCAAACCAATTGGTTTTATTTTTTCTATCAATAAACAAGACTTCTAAGGGCCTGTTCACACTAGAATGCGGGTGGGGAAAGCTGCGGTCCTGTGTGGCATTCCAACCACATTCCTATAGTACCATGCGATGCAGTTGCCGTGCATTTGCATGCACTACTTTTGGTGTGGTGCTATTTCAGCCCATTCAAATGAATGGGCTTTAAATTGCAAAGCACAGAACTGAAGATGAATTGCACAGGAACTCACAGCTTGTTCCTGTACAAGTCAGCTCTGGGCATATTGTGAACCAGCCCTAAAAGAGGAAAGCTTTTGAGGTTCATATTTGTTGTTGTTTATTTGGATGGCATGTAGGGACAAAATAATATTTTCAGTCCTTGGTAGTCCACAAAACAGGATTTTTTTTTTAATGTGGGATTTGTTGGAACCGGGGATTTGTTGGAACTCCCCAGCATGTTATCCTATGTGTCCATGCACAAATATGCTTTAATCATCATTTTTTGGCAGGGGAGTTTTCTGGATGGGAAAAAAACCCAGAACTAGTGGGTTTCAAGAGGTTCTAACTCTGGCAAATGTGGTAACGTGGCAAACCAGCATTTTTTAGCATTTTTTTAGCCCAAATTGTATTTTTTTTTGTGTGTAAAAACACGCTAAAAAGGCATTATAAAAGATAGTGGCAGCATGAGGTGGCCACAAAATCTAGATGGTCAGTTTGGGAATGATGTATGTTGCCTAGTGCATTTATTTATTTGATTTTTTTCTTTATTAAAGCAATTTACTGCACTACATCTGGTGTGCTCTGTGCTCGCTTACATTTTAGTTTCAAAAACACATTGCTGTCTGATGTATGCATGGGCTGCATGTAGTATTGTTTGATGTTACTTCAAAAACTGCAGAAAGTCTGTTGTTGTCAATAAGATGGATCAAATTAGTGAGTTAAAGCAGAACCAAACTCTAAAATCAACATATGGCAATCAGAGAGGCTTCTTATTGTAGCACAAAGAAATGCAAGTTCTCTTCTGCAATATAATAAACCTACTAGCCTACTTGCAGTCTTCTTTAACGGCCTCCCGGCCGCCCTATAGGAGAACTACTACTACAGGGTGGCAGGGCTGTGCAAAATCACATATACAGTATATACGTAACTTTGCATTTCCAGGTGGGAGGGGGGGGGGGGAATAAAGCTGAAGATGCTTACTGGATTTTGGGGTTCTGTACATGGCTAGACTGCCAAAAATTCTCTCACATGTGGTATCCCCATACTCAGTAGCAGAATGTGTTTTGGGGTATAATTACACATATACCCCTGGCATGTGGGAGCAATATATCATTTAAGTGACAACTTTGTGAAAATATTTTTTTGTCATTTTCCAAAAACTTGTGGTAAAAAAATAAAAATTTCCATGGACTCAACATACCTCTCAGCAAATAGCTTAGGGTGTCTTGTTTCCAAAAAGGGGTCTTTTGGGGGAGAGGGTTATGCTATCCTGGAATTTCGGAGCCTCTGAAACTGTGATAGGTAGTGAGGAAGTGAAATGAAGAATGTACGCACATTCAGGCTTTCAAAGGGGGTCATAGGATTTCGGACTCCTGTATGCAGCTAGGCTGCCAAAAAGTCTCACATGTTGTATCCCCATACTCTGTATTTTACATTCTGCTACTTCTCCTTATACCCATGGCATGCATGAGTAATATATCATTTAAGTGACAACTTTGTGTCAAAAAATAATTTTCATTTTTCAAAAACTTGTGGAAAAAATATAAATCTTCTATGAACTCAATATCCCTGTCAGCAAATAGCTTAGTCTACTTTCCGAAAAGGGGGGTGTTTGCAATGCCCTGGCATTATAACACCTCAAGAAATGTGATAGGAAGTCAGAAAGTAAAATCTGCGAAAATTCCAATATCTATACCATAGTTTGTAGACGCTATAACATTCACACAAACCATTGAGTATACACTTGTTGGGATTTTTTTTTACCAAAGACATGTAGCAGAATACATTTTGGCATAACTTTAGGCGAGCAATATCCATCTGTAATATCGCCCATGCCATGCATGAATGCTAATTCACCCTGCACTGCTATATGGTAATTGTCTGCGAGCAATATCCATCTGTAATATCGCCCATGCCATGTATGAATGCTAACATTTCAAGCACCTTAGCAAGTTAGTGTGATGCAGATTTTATGTTCACAGGATATTTTCTCCTTAAAGGATAAGTTCACCTTTGGGAACATGTTACATCCATTTTTAGGGTGTAACATGTTCTTAATCCTGCAGTTGCCGACCGCTGAACCCCACTCCCCCCATGACAGCAGTACGGGATGTAATAGCTTTCAGTTAAAAAAAAAAAAAACCAGCCTGGCCATGCAGGGCTCCACTCACATGGTTGCGTCATTCATTCACAGTGTTCTGCGAATGAATGGACTACAAGTCCCGGCAGCCTTGGTGGCTGCCAGCTGGTAATCCTCAATGAACTACCATGGTTCTGTGAGCGCCGTGGTAGTTCACTGAGTCTTCCTGTCATCAAGTATGGGATGGGATGTACAGCCAAGCAGATACACTGACAGTGTGCAGGAGACCTGCATGGCATCAACAATCAGCTGATCGCTGGTGTAATGCTTTCCAGGCTTCTAACACAATAAATAATAAATGCACATTTTTTTAACCTGCAAAAAATATGCATTTATTATTATTTTGTGGAAAGGTGAACGTATCTTTTAATATAAAGTTAACCAGAGTTAAAAATTTAGTTTGAGTATATCATATACAGCTATAACTGGAACTATCCAGTTTTATTGTCTTTGGCTATGTTGGAAACCATTTTATCCTTTGTCTTTAAAAAAATATCCATAGTGTGAGTCAACAGAACTTGCACCTTTCACTTTATTAATAAAAAAAGACAACAATCCTCAGTCCTTACATAATTTGCCTTTGTTCACGGGGTGGAGCGGTTTCAGCAGGTAGCTCTCACTTGTCATATCAAGAGCTACTTTTACACAGAATCTGTCATTCAGATTGGTCTCCTGAGATTTCACACCTTGCAAATTCTTATACCCCTAGCAAGTACCCATAAAATAATAAAATGTGCTATCGGAGCCATTGAAGGTATTACTGTATTTCTATAGTTATCTTTTAACCGTACAGACCAACGAGAAAGAAAAAATGGATCTACCATATGTCTCAACAGTAGCTCTTGATATGACAAGTGAGAGCTACCTGCTGAAACCGCTCCACCCCGTGAACAAAGGCAAATTATGTAAGGACTGAGGATTGTTGTCTTTTTTTATTAATAAAGTGAAAGGTGCAAGTTCTGTTGACTCACACTATGGATATTTTTTTAAAGACAAAGGATAAAATGGTTTCCAACATAGCCAAAGACAATAAAACTGGATAGTTCCAGTTATAGCTGTATATGATATACTCAAACTAAATTTTTAACTCTGGTTAACTTTATATTAAAAGATACGTTCACCTTTCCACAAAATAATAATAAATGCATATTTTTTGCAGGTTAAAAAAATGTGCATTTATTATGTATTGTGTTAGAAGCCTGGAAAGCATTACACCAGCGATCAGCTGATTGTTGATGCCATGCAGGTCTCCTGCACACTGTCAGTGTATCTGCTTGGCTGTACATCCCATCCCATACTTGATGACAGGAAGACTCAGTGAACTACCACGGCGCTCACAGAACCATGGTAGTTCATTGAGGATTACCAGCTGGCAGCCACCAAGGCTGCCGGGACTTGTAGTCCATTCATTCGCAGAACACTGTGAATGAATGACGCAACCATGTGAGTGGAGCCCTGCATGGCCAGGCTGGTTTTTTTTTTTTTTAACTGAAAGCTATTACATCCCGTACTGCTGCACCTCCTTACCACTAGTTATGTGGATAAATTTAGCTACAAATATCCCGGCATGCCTAGGACAGAACTAGAAAAATAAGAAATAATGTTGGCATGTAAGTCTTGAGACCTGGCACTTCTATTTTAAGACTTTAACCTGATGACACAAGTACTGACCCATTAGTTCCATTTGCCCAATGTAGGGTAGTTTAAAAAAATATGGTCCCTTACATTTTTTTCCACTACACACAGAACATCCACAGTGGCAATAGTGAAAACTGTTAAATAGTCAATGTTGATTGAGAGACTGAAGTTCCACTTTACTTACTACTGCTGGCAGCATAAGGATTCAGATAGGAAAGTATATAATATTTACTGTTTTTAAACTTTTTCATATTTCTTTAGTTACTTCCTGGTTTCTTGCCTAGGCAAATAATGTCATACATCCCAGGAGTCTTCAGGAGAGGAGGAGGGGTTTTCTGAGCTAAGCACACCCTCCTGCCTGCATGCCTGAGCCAAGGGCAGATTAATTCCAGGAAATAAATGCTACATGAATCATCTGCCCTTACTTAAGATGGTCAGGACCAGAAATGCCGGGAGGGTATTCTTCAAAGTGATTTCTTTGCAAAATGGAGACATGGATGGATGGGGGAATTAACTTTAAATATTAAAAAACGAATTGAATAGCATTGTTTGTGTGTGGTCCTCTGGTGCAGTGTAGTTCCGCTTTAAAGTGTATATATTGTATAGCTAAAACCTATTGGATAGAGTAGGGAAGGTAGAACCCCCTGACGATTTATTGTTTGCTGTCTTGTCAGGGAGTTTTTCCTTCACTGTCCCAAAGACACAACAAGAAGTAAGAGATCTCAATGCTAGTGGGTGATTTTCTAGGTGGTTTCTGAGCAAAACAAAGCATGGAGACATGGATGGATGGGGGAATTTACTCTGAATATTAAAAAATTCATTAATTGTCACTTTTGGTTTGTGGTACTCAGATGAAGTGTAGTTGTTGTTTAAATGTGTATAATATTGTTCATATTAGGAAAGAGATACCATACTTGTCTAATAGAAAAAATGATATTTTAAACAATCTTAAAAATACACCAAAAAAAGAACTGGACATCCAAAAATTATGGTACTAAAATTATTGCAGTGATGCACATAATTGAGAAATGGGTATACAAAAAAAAAAAAACCTTTGGCTTTTTCTAGAGGATTGCTATGATGAGTAGATGCTTCTGGTAGGCAAGCATAACTAAATGCTACTTTGCAAAAAATCACTAGCTAGTAGGTTTTTTACAAAGAAAGCAGAAATGCAAAATAATTTAACAGGCAGAGTAGGAGCTTTCATGGTAGAAATAACTGACCGTCTAAGTTCTAACGAAAAGGCAAAAAGATGGGTAGTACAATGCAACATGTAGTTTATTATTATTATTATACAGGATTTATATAACGCCAACAGTTTGCTCAGTGCTTTACAATATAACAGGAGACAATACAGCAACAATACAGTTCAATACAAGAGGAATTTGAGGGCCCTGATCCTTGGAGCTTACAATCTAGGAGGGAGGGGTTAGTGGTACAAAAGGTAGTAACTGTGGGGGATGGACTGGTTGGAAAAGTAGAAGATTCCATTATTAGCTGAGGGCAGGATAGGCTTCCCTGAAGAGATAGGTTTTCAGAGATTACCTAAAAGTGAGCAGAGTAGGCGGTACAGTTGCAAGAAAAAGTATGTGAACCCCTTGGGATTACGTGGAGTTTTGCATGAATTGGGCATAAAATGTGCTCTGAACGTCATCTAAGTCACAACAATAGAAGAACACAGTCTGCTGAACATAATACTACACAAACATTAGAAGTTGCCATGGTTTAATTGCACATAACATGTAAACATTCACAGTGCAGGGAGGAAAAAGTATGTGAACCTTTGGACTTAATAACTGGTTGACCCTTCTTTGGCAGCAATAACCTCAACCAAACGTTTCCTGTAGTTGCAGATCAGACCTGCACAACGATCTGGAGTAATTTTGGACCACTCCTCTTCACAAAACTGTTTCAGTGTAGCAATATTCTTGGGATGTCTGGTGTGAATCGCTCTCTCAAGGTCATGCCACAGCATTTCAATCGGGTTGAGGTCAGGACTCTGACTGGGCCACTCCAGAAGGCGTATTCTGTGCTGTTGCAGCCATTGTTTTGTTGAATTACTTGTATGCTTTGGGTCATTGTCATGTTGCATCACCCATCCTCTGCGGAGCTTCAGTTGGCGGACAGATGGTCGTACGTTTTCCTGCAAAATGTCTTGATAAACTCTGGAATTCATTTTCCCATCAATGACAACAATCCGTCCAGGCCCTGAGGCAGCAAAGCAGCCCCAAACCATGATGCTCCCTCCGCCATGTTTTACAGTGGGGATGAGGTTTTGATGTTGGTGCGCTGTGCCTTTTTTTCTCCACACAGTGTTGTGTGTTCTTCCCAAACAACTCAATCTTGGTTTCATCTGTCCACAGTATATTTTGCCAGTAGTGCTGTGGAACATCCAGGTGCTCTTTTGCAAACTTCAAACGTGCTGCAATATTCTTTTTGGACAGCAATGGCTTCCTCCGTGGTGTCCTCCCATGTACTCCATTCTTGTTTAATGTTTTCCTTATTGTAGATGTGTCAACAAAAATGTTAGCATGTGCCAGAGATTTCTGTAGGTCTTTAGCTGACACTCTGGGATTCTTCTTTACCTCATGCAGCATTCTGCGCTGTGCTCTTGCAGTCATTTTTACAGGACAACCACGCCTAGGGAGAGTAGCAACATTCCTAAACTTTCTCCATTTGTAGACAGTCTGTCTTACCGTGGACACATGAACATCAAGGATTTTGGAGATACTTATGTAACCCTTTCCAGCTTCATGCAAGTCAACAATTCTTGATCGTAGGTCTCCGAAGAGCTCTTTTCTGCGAGGCATGGTTCACATCAGACAGTGCTTCTTGAAACCAGTAAACCCAAAACAGGTGTGTGTTTTTTAAGGGCAGGACAGCTGTCAGCAACACATCCAATATCATCACACTGATTGGAGTCAAGGTTGGCTCACTCCTGGCTCCAATTAGCTCTGGGAGAAGTCATTAAGCTAGGGTCTCACATACTTTTTCCTCCCTGCACTGTGAATGTTTACATGTTATGTGCAATTAAACCATGGCAACATCTAATGTTTGTGTAGTATTATGTTCAGCAGACTGTGTTCTTCTATTGTTGTGACTTAGATGACGTTCAGAGCACATTTTATGCCCAATTCATGCAAAACTCCACATAATCCCAAGGGGTTCACATACTTTTTCTTGCAACTGTAAATTGGGGTACAGAGTTCCAGAGGATGGGGGAAGCTCTGGAAAAGTCCTGGAGACGAGCATGGGAGGAGAAGACAAGGGAGCTAGAGAGCAGGAGGTCTTGCGAGGAGCGGAGAGTACGGTTTGGGTGATATTTAGAGACAAGATCGTTGATGTAATTTGGGGCAGAGTTATAAATGGCTTTATACGTTATTGTTAATGTTTTGAATTGTATCCGTTGGGCAATGGGAAGCCAGTGGAGGGATTGGCAGAGAGGGGTGGCAGATACAGAACGGTTAGTAAGGTGGATAAGTCTGGCAGCAGTATTCATGATAGACTAAAGAGGGGATAGCCTGCGATGAGGTAGGCCTATGAGGAGGGAGTTGCAATAGTCAAAGCGAGATATAACAAGGGAGTGAATAAGTTGCTTAGTGGTTTCCGTGGCTAGGAATGGGCGTATCTTGGAGATGTTGCGGAGGTGAAGTCTACAAGATTTGGACAGATGGGAGATTGGATTTGGGGGTGAAAGGACATATGGGAGTCTAGGATTACACCTAGTACCCTGGCATGAGGGGAGGGACTGATAATTGTGTTATTGATCTTGATGGAGAAGTCAGGGGAGGGGTCACAGGCTGGGGAATACTAAGAGCTCAGTTTTGGAAAGATTGAGTTTGAGGAAGTGAAGTGACATCCATGCCGATATGTCACTTAGTAGGTTAGTAATGCGAGAGGAGACTGAAGGGGTGAGGTGAGGGGTAGAAAGATAGATTTGTGTTTCATCAGCATAAAGATGGTACTTAAAGCCATGGGAGTTTATCAAGTGACCAAGGGAGGAAGTGTAGATGGAGAAGAGAAGGGGTCCAAGGACAGAACCTTGATGGACCCCTACAGAAAGAGGGAGTGAAGAGGAGGAGGCAGCATCATAGGTAATGCTGAAGGAGCGCTGTGATAGGTAGGAGGAGAACCAAGAGAGAACAGAGTCTCGGAGGCCAGGAGAGTGGAGTTTTTTGAGGAGGAGGGGATGGTCAACCGTATCAAAAGCCGCAGAGAGGTCAAGTAGTAAGAGTACCTCATAGTGGCCATTGGTTTAAGCTGTTAGTAGATAATTAGTGACCTTTAGTAGGGCAGTTTATCATCAATTCTATTTTTTAGAGTATGTATATTTGACTATATTTAAACTGGAAACGCTGGAAAATAACAAAATCTTGACTCTAAAAACACTTAATTTAGATATTGTATTAAGAAAAAAATAAATAAGTGTTTCATAATGTACACTTTGTGCTGTTAATGGATAATATGCCAACATTTATATACAATGCTCAACAGTGATTAAATCTACAGTGTCCTTTCAAATGTCCAAATCAACCTTCTAATTCATAGTGTACATATCAATTCTTCCTAAAAAGTGCTCTGTGCTCAATAAAGTAGAATAAAGTGACCAGTGCTCTTTTAAAATTTAGCTTTAAAGACGGTACTCCTTTTGTGGTGACCCCCTTAGTGTCCACACTCACTAGATTTGTTGGACTTCTTGCTTCCGCAACAGATTCAAAATATGTTTGATCTGGTGGTGGTTATTTCCTTCCTTTTATCTTCCTACCGCTAATCAGTTCTTCCTTCTAGTCATATTCATATCATTAGGTATCCTATACACTCATGGAAACCAAGAAAAAGGAGGATGCCCCCACAGTGTAATATTGTTTTTAAAAAAAAAAAAAACTCTCAAGTATTGCACTTACAATTGAATTAAAATCAAAAGCCTTAATAGCAATATATTAAAACCTGCTAGGCAAGCTAATCGGTGTCGGATCGCCACCACTCGTGTGTGCTCCACGGAGAGGACGTGACGTCACCGGAAACCGGAAGCACCATCCAATGTGTTTAGCCCCTCCCACGGGGCATACCCAGGGACATCTATTTTTCAAGGGGGTCCCAGGATCCCGGCCCCCCTTGTGAATGAGTATGTAGTACATAGTACCCCATTCACCAATAAAGTGTGAAATGTGAATAAAAACACAACAGTTTTTGACAAGTCCTTTATTTAAAAAAAAAAAGCCCCAAAAGAATGGTTCCATCATTGTAATCCATCATCAGTCACGGCGCCCTGCATGGTCCCAATGATGCCGACCAACCGCAATAATTAAAAAAAAGTTGTCGGTGACCCGTCCACACCTGCCAAGCACATGCCATCTGTCATTCCTGAGTCAGATGTAAACAACTGGGAGGAGCTAGCAGTTGTGCCACTGCTAGCTCTGCTGAATTGTGATGCAATTGGTCAAAGCATTGAATGTGACCTGTGGCCTGACCTTTTAACAGACTCCTGAGTTTACTATGTGGTTTGGATTGTGTTTGTCAAGCTGAAAAATGTTCATCAAGTTCAACCAAAGTGACAAGACTAATATTTTTTTCTCAGTGGCATAAAACATAGGATGAAAATGCTTTAACGCCATAAACATAATCAGCATCTGTTAGCCAACTGGAGTAGATAGAACATAAACTTTTACAAAGTTGATACAATTACAATACAAAGGGGGATGTGTACCACAAGGATAATGTAAATCATAACTATTACGCTTACCCCTAGCACAGGTTGTCAGGCACTGTGTGGCCTCTGTGTTACTCACCTACAATATAGAAACCCTCTTTTCCAAAAGGTAAGCAGACCTACCAGTATGTGGTTGCCCCCAGGTCTTATACACAATGCTATTGTGCCTTGCTACCACTCCAGGGCAGGTGCAAACTGAGCACAGCAAATAGGCAATTGAACAGATCACAGCAAAAAGGTACTTGAAGTTGTCAAACAGGTAGAGTGGTCAGTGACAATCCAAAATCAGGGCAGGTTGAGTTCTGAGCATATTCGATATCCGATCAAAGGTCGTCAACAAGGGATTCCAAACTAGCAGGCAGGACAGACAAACGGGGAGCTTGAAGTACGTGTTACAAATGCTATCACATGCATAAGGCTGCAGGCTTGGCTTGCTTAAATCAGGTTTGGTCTCCACCCAGACACTGGCCAAATCAATCACCTTGCAGGTAGACAGGGAGACAGGGAGAATGTATCACAGCCAAAACCAGGATGCTGGAATGAGACCAGCAGATGTGATAGAGCAGGATCATTTGCACGCTCCTGACAGTAACATAGAAATTAATTAACATATGACAGTAGCACAGAAAATTGACTGATAAAAAATGGGGGTAAAGACCAGGGCTAGACCTTGCAAATTAGAGCAATATAATCTTCTAAGCTTTAAAAAGCCTTACAACAATTGATCTAGAGCATCTGAGATGCAAAGCAAGCACAAAAAAATATGAGACATACGCCAAAGAATAAAGAGAGTAAAGTGGGGTAGAGATAGATAGGGAGGCAATGAAAGAGGGAAGAGGTCTACTGCCCTCACCAGGTTAGGGTAGCATCCAGTAACCCAGTGGGCAATTGGGAAACCATGGTTCAAGAATAAAAGAGAGAAAACCTGAAGTTAAGAAATTACCAGGGTTGACAAACCTTTACATGTTTAGGGACTGTTTCTAGAATCAAAAATTATAATAAAAAGTGTCCTCAAGATCAGAAGAAAATAAATTTTATATATATATATATATATATATATATATATATATATATATATATATATATATTAATTATGAAGGAGCAGTCGGTAGAGAAGGAAAAAAGAACATAGAAACCAAACTTAAGCTCAACCTCAGTCTATAAATACTGTGATGGGGGTAAAAACCCCAATGAGTGACTCAACACACCAATAACTAATTAGAAAACCTTTATTGAAAAGCCTAAACTATACAAAAAACCAACTATCCCAAAATAAATAAAACCATAATTGGCCAATAATTTAAAAACATTCCCCATAGAAGCTGTGAGAAAATATGAAGCTTCACCTCCAATAAAGGGCACATACAGTATATAAAGTTAACCCAAATATTCATAATATATATGTACTGCGTATATATATATATATATATATACACATACACACACATATATATACACGTATATATATATACACATACACACACACACACATACATATACACACACCTCTATATGATATAAGACCATATCAATTAAACAAACCTCTTCCTTCAAGGTGATTTCATAAAGTCCAATAATGCAATGGCTAAGCACACAGTGAAGTCCTTGTTGAATGTTAAACAAGATGTTGAATCCTTCTATTTAGAGTAAATCTCAGCAATTATTATGTTAATTTATATTATAAGTTTGTCCCAAATATGGTTCAACAGTCAAACAAGGAAGCCACCAGCTTGCTGGAATTGCCAGAAGACACCAAGAGCAGTTGAACTGTGTATCTTTCCATCTAATTGTGAGTTTGTTATGCTAGTGATGGAATCCTTATATAATAAAATTCACTGCCATTAAGTTGCCAGTCCAGGGAGCCATGAGCTAGATAGAGGTGCTGGAAGACTCCATAGGCAGTTAAACATAATGGAAAGAGAAGAGGAATTTTTCCAGCATGTGAGGCAAAATTGGATAAATACCTATTATGGAGATCATCAATATAATTTAAAAGTTCCAAATAATAGGTATCCAGTGATGAAACAAAATGATACTGTTTCATGGATGTATCAATAAGTGCCCCATTTGTATTTAGCAAAGTTGCTGCAATATTACCATAAAACATGGCCTGTGTGAGTCGATTTTTAACTGGAATAATTTTGCAAAAATTTAAAACAAAAAAATTGTGATCTCCAGCATTCAGTGTTGGCAAGCCAATAGAGGACATGTAAGATAATATTTGAGACTCTCATAAACCTGCCTTTACCACATACATGGACTAATTAATATCCCCTAATATGGTAAAAAAATAAAAGTACTTCTGTCATACTTGTCACCACCCAGAGTAACTAGAAATGAAGAACAGTGACACGAATTGGTGGGGGCTAGTAATACCATTTAGAAAATGCGTGTTAGTGACTTTAGTACAAATGAATGAAAAAAGTGTTTAATACAACTTCCGTGCTTTGCTGTGTTTGATCACAACACTGCCATTATTTTGCATTGATGGTGAATAAGACTGAAGAACTCTGTCACTTGTGATGACAGCCTGGAGCAAAACTGAAGCCTAGGCTGCCATTAGAAATCATAGATACCCATACAGCCCACCTAACAGGGCCCCCAGTACTGTACGCTCAGCCAACAGGGATACCTATATTTATCTAAACATACACTCAGAAGCAATAAAAAGTGGAGCCAATATTTGATGTGCCTCTCTATAAATGGCAAGATCTTCTGTAAGTACAGTATATGCCATCAGTACTCACCTCCCCCTGCCTCCTCTGCCCATTCTTTACATTGCCGGACACACAAGTAAGTTCCTTGCTCCTTCTGCTTTTACCCAACATTCTCTCATTGACTGGAGGGACTAGATTGTGTAGATGACCGCACTGGACTGGTAAACATTTTGGTAGGTTGATAGTGGATCTCTTTGTGATTGCTATGGTAAGGAACTCTCTTGGGGAGTTGGTCCCCCAAAAGTGAACAGTGATAGTGGATTCTGTTAAGATCCTGTGGCAGCTACCTTCCTGATACAACATTAAATGCCATTTCTGTTGGATTGACTTGAGTAAATATGGAGGAGTGCTAGGTAACAGCTGGTTATCTCGCCTGGTGATTTATCATAAAACTTTGAGTGACAAGGATTTGAACAAACGCATTTTGGGAAAATAGCCTCTCCTTTTTCAGGGCTGTTTGTACAATATTTGTAGAGTAGTCACACTCCGTTAGAGCATGATTGAAGATGAATAGATGTTGACAACTGAGCAGCAGTATTTCGGTGTGCTGTTAGCAGGATGCAGACCATCTGTCACCTGTTGCTCCCCCATACTTACTCAACTCATTGGCTGGAGGCCAAGTATCTTAAGTATCTCTATTGGCCGCTGCAGTCTCATATTGGAAGTATACAATGTAGAATTCCCTACTGCCTGCCACCATTACCTGCAGTATAACAAGACAGGCCAATGATAAGGGGGTACAGCCAGCCGTCCTGTACTCTCTGCCCCAATGAGGTCAGTATAGGAGAGCTGGCTGCACTCCTTTATGGCAGCACTGACTGCAGCAGTGAGATGTGTTCAGCTCATAAACATGTGTTTCTGATTGGCTTTTAGATTCAATGATTGACTGTTAGTGTGGGATGAGGGATTCTGGTAAAGCTAAAAATAGGCACAGAAAAGTCTACTGAATATCACCACAGTGTAAAAATATCACAAGAATTTTGGTATGAACTTCCACATGACTGTAGATATCCATATCCTATACTTGAAATAGTAACCAATAGAAACCCAGTGGTTACACTAGAAGAATATAGGAATCAGGAAGAATCAGGAAGCGAAGGTTGTGTGCACTCCGGTGGGAGCCATTCACATCTGCAGAGCGGCCGTTTCCACACGTGGCAACACTATCAAGTGGCGAGGGGCATTTGACCAGATCTGACCAGACCCATATAAGGATCCTTGATGTCCTGAGAGTATCTGCTTTAAATGCGCATTGGGATTGCGTATCTGGTGAGTGCGCAATCCTTACATATCTATCACCTCATCCACGGATCCAGCTATTGGATTTTTTGAAGATCATTTGGGATCTTTTCTTGATCACGCCATAGACTATATTTTGGTTTAGTGTCCAATCACCTATAGTCACCAATAGGTGACATTTTTATTTTTATTTGCACTTTAAAATTGTTTTATTATGTTGTTTTATTTTATTTGATTCTATTGGTTTTTGGCATAAAGATGTTTATATGTTTTAAACACAACATTTTAGCGCTGCACCCTGCTTTATTTTGATCACTTTGGAGGTTTATATGGTACCTTTTTTGGTATTCAGCTGCTGCTTTCAAATTCTATTCATTTATCATTTTACCTGAAGCGCTCACTTACCCTGTGAATTACTAGAAAAATATACTCAATGTTTAAGTTATGATGTAAACGTTTTCACTGAAGCAAAAAAAAAAAATAAAAAAAAAAACTTTATACACATTGGATTTTACTGGCTCTTATTCTCAGTTGTCAAATCTCAATGGGAAAATAATTATCTTTGTATTAAACAGATGATAATTGTGAACTGCATTTACTCTTATAGAGGATATATATATGAGTCTAAAGATTCTGATTTTCATACTTGGCATTTATCAGCAGACCATGCCTTAAGCCCAACCAACATTTTATTTAATAGAAAATGGAAAATAGCTCAGAAGTAAGTTTTAGAAGCTTTGACCTATACATATTTTGTAAAATATCTGTATCAGGCATAATTTACATTATTGCAATAGTGGTGAAAATTTGATTTGCACCTCTCCTAATTTTCACAGTATATGGAATCTAGTAGTTAAAAGCTTTTCCAGCTTTGTTGTTGGAGTTATTATTTAATCCTAAATTTACTTGGTAAATATGCTTGTCCACCAAGGTATATTTGCTAACAGCTGTTTGTGGTGGCACAATGACTAGCAGAACTTTCATTGCATGTAGAGACCCACTACATTTGAATCTATTTTTAATTTAAGTTGTATTTCTATTTGTATTTGTGTAAAAACAAGTACTGGAATATTAAATGCCTGCTAAAATGGTAAACAAAGGAACAAACATTGAAAAAGCCCTACTATCTGTTTGCAAGGATTACTTGTGACAAAATGAACTGATTTGCAAATAAAAATACACATAAACTAGGATTTCAAAGGTGGCTTGAAGATTTTTGCCAAGGTCTGAAGTCTACCAGTATGAAAGTGTATGGAAAAGAAAAAGAAAAAAAAATTACTTGTAAATTCGACTAAATTGGATATAAATACTTAAGCCAAAGTAAAAGTAGAAAATATTGTAGGAAATAAATCATTGGTTCTCATTATTATTACCCACAAAGACAAAAGTTAAAACACCATAGAGAAAATCCTACTAAATTAAAATCTACTAACCATCCTACAATACCCATATGCAGTTGCATATTTAAAGTCATTGGATAACTTGCAATAAAAAAGTATCTAAATCCTTGACTGATTTATTAATGTTTTGGCAGTCAGGGTAAATTTATCTGTCCAGTAAATCTGAGAGAATATCTGCTTCTAAATTTGCTACTTAACTCTCCTTCCAATGGATTAAGGCCTCATGCACACTGGGCATTCGCCCTGCTCTTCAGAATACCTTTCTCCTGGCAGGAGAAACGCAAAAAGTTGCCTAAAGCCGCATTTTTGTAAACATGTTTAGGAGAGTTAGATACATTTAGGCACGTCAAACGCTTGGATGTTAACTGATTTCATTGGCCAGAATAATCATTTATTCCAGCCATTGAAATGAATTAACACTCAAGCACCACGTTTAACTCTTAACTGATGACCTGTAAAGATTTTTTTAAGAAATGCCTAGAAAAAACTTTGTGTGCCAAAGTTTGCCACCATTTCACAGGCATGCACAATTTAAAAGCTTGACTTTCCTCAAAGTATTTATTTCCTCATAAAAAGCCAAAAATTGGGTAATAAATTATGTTTGTGTGTACTAAATTTAGTTTGTGTAAGTTGTCTTGTCAAAATGTATTTAAAAATGCAATTGATAAGCATGTGTGCTAATATAGGGTGAAATAAGAAATTGAAACTACTACCATTTTATTATCCAAGGTCTTTGCTTTCAGAAAATATATATTCTGTGGTTTAACTAATCTTCAGACCTAACATGTACATTTAAAATGTATGCAAGAATGAAAAACATGTCTCTGGTAGAAAACTGGTTAAAAGTGTTGCAGCAAACCAAATAACCATTTGTCCATGCAAGTTCAAGAACCTTATGTTATACAGACACTAAAGTTGAATTGTTTTCTTCTATATAAATCTATTTTGTTACAAGCCTACCTGTATTTTCAAAGCCTGTCTGCTTTTTTTCTAACCATTTTCATATAAAAACAAATTACATTTCTTGCATTTGTAAAATCCATGACATGTTGGGTATTTACTTACTCAGAAAAAGCCAACAAAAGTTGGATAGTAAATTGTGTTTGTGTGCACTAAACTTAATTTGTGTAGGTCTTGTCTTGTCAAAGTGTATTTTAAAAAATTCAATTAATAAACATGTGTGCTAATATAGGGTGAAATCCAACTGTTTGTACTGCATGTTCTATAATTTGTTACCAATTGATAAGCATTTGGCTAATGTGCCTCAAGTTCATTAAACTAAGTGACAGCTATGTGTTCTAGAAAGAAAGGTGGAAGTGCAAGAAGCAGTGACAGCAAATTACGTGTGTGCCCCTGATACCTCAAATACATTATATAGTCTTTTTATTTTTTTATGCTAGAAAAACGGTATATGCAAGGCTGGATGTACCATTAGGCACAGTAGGGGTGTATCTATTGGTAGCAGATTCAAAAGCAGTCACATTTTTCTGTACAGCAGGAGTCTCCAAACTTTTCAGTATGAGGGTCATAGCATACTGTATATTTTACAAATATTTGGGAGATGTAAATAAAATCTCCATTAGAGTCTCCCTGACATTAGAGCTCACTTCAGATCCTTACAAAAGTCCCTCATTACATCAAAATCGTCCTTACTTCAGAGTCCCCATCAGCATCCCCCCTTACATCACAGTTATCAGAGTCCCCTTTACATCAGGGTGCCCATCAGAGTCCCCTTACATAAGGGTTCTCTGCAGAGTCCCTGCTTACAGTGGTATCGGGCACTATGATGAAGCTGGTAACCAAAAGGCAGCCTCCACTTGTAGGCAGGGGTTAACTCTCTATTCTTGTAGACCCTTCCCCTGTGTCTTTAAGGGATGGGTCACTTGGCCAAATAAGTGTGGTTTCCCCGCAGGATAGAATAGAGACAGATGGAAAGCAGTAGTCTGATGCAACTGACATGTGAGGCTGAAAGGACATAGAGAACATTCCTCTGGGATAGGCCCCAAGATATTTTTAGAGCAGAGGACCAAGCTAAGAACTCGTATTAGGAACTACATCTGGAATGACTGAACATCGTTCCTCCCATTAATAATAAAATTTGCTGAAGGTTGTGGAAGCAGAGAAGATGATGTTGGCACTGTTAAGTGTTGTGATGCATTTGGTAAAGCATCCAAAAAAAGGCTAACCATGTGGGCAATCGTTTATTCATAGAAACCCCAAAGTGTTTATAAAAGTGGGCCTCAGGCCAGGTGTATGTGACTAACTAAGATGGCAGACTTCATAATTCAGGGATTGGCACCCTTTCTCTTCCTGCGTAGTAATATGGTGAGAGAGACCCTTGGCCAGCCTGATGTTGCTGGCAGCAAATCAGGGCCCCCCTTATGCACTGACCTAATTCCCAATAAGTGCAGATTGAGGATACACCACTGACCCTGGTTGTGGACCAGATAAAACCTTGTAGCTAAACTACAATTTGCCTTTAGTAAATTAGTTCAGTAGGGTTGATGTATTAAATATATAGAGCAAAATGAATGCATACTTAGCTTAACTTTACAAAGTGAATGTCATTAAATAATGCAAGGTTGTGTTTGCTTTGTGTGTCCAAACAAGTGCAATAAGAATTACAATAAAAATATTTTTTCATATATCTATATTGTACCGCGCTCCAAACACTCTAAATAAATAATAAATAAATATTGTGTATCACCGATAAATCAATAATAATCTATAACCTTGATGCTTAAATCCATAATTGCATAATACTTAAATCCATGATTGAAGTGAATCAAAAAATACTATTAATATTTATAAATCAGTGTATAAAAAACTGCGTGCATAAAAAACTAATGAAGACTGAAAAAAGAATGAAAAAATATAAAAAATGAAAAATATAAAAAATATAAAAAAAAAAAAAAAAAATATAAAAAATAAAATGCAATAAACTGGAAGAAAATATATATAGGTGAATAATAATTCAGTTCATACGAATTGAGATGGTGATGTGGTTCAATCTAATCTGCGTAGTAAGTCAATGTTCATAACATGAACCTCTCTCTCCTTCCTCCTCTCCTTTCTCCTCAGTACAGCTTTTCTCAATAAGGACTTTCTCCTCTAGCTGCTTGGCTTATTCAGGTTAGTAGACTCCTGTTATATTCTCCTGTTTTCCACTCCGGTTTTTTAACTTCACTTAAATGTCCACTTACTCAAAGGCCAGCAAAATACAGGCAAGTTCAAGAATGAGCAAGCATGAGTTGCTCATTCTTGAACTTGCCTGTATTTTGCTGGCCTTTGAGTAAGTGGACATTTAAGTGAAGTTAAAAAACCGGAGTGGAAAACAGGAGAATATAACAGGAGTCTACTAACCTGAATAAGCCAAGCAGCTAGAGGAGAAAGTCCTTATTGAGAAAAGCTGTACTGAGGAGAAAGGAGAGGAGGAAGGAGAGAGAGGTTCATGTTATGAACATTGACTTACTACGCAGATTAGATTGAACCACATCACCATCTCAATTTGTATGAACTGAATTATTATTCACCTATATATATTTTCTTCCAGTTTATTGCATTTTATTTTTTATATTTTTTTTTTTTTTTTTTTTTTTTAATATTTTTCATTTTTTATATTTTTTCATTCTTTTTTCAGTCTTCATTAGTTTTTTATGCACGCAGTTTTTTATACACTGATTTATAAATATTAATAGTATTTTTTGATTCACTTCAATCATGGATTTAAGTATTATGCAATTATGGATTTAAGCATCAAGGTTATAGATTATTATTGATTTATCGGTGATACACAATATTTATTTATTATTTATTTAGAGTGTTTGGAGCGCGGTACAATATAGATATATGAATTTAGCATCCACACACCTGGAGAGGGTGTAAAAAGTACCTGGCGATCTAAATATCTAATTAAGCACGTTAATTGATTTATTACTGGTTCACTTTATTCATTAGTTAATATTGCTTCACCAGTAAGAAAACTTCTAGTGGCTCACAAGTATTCAATTAATTTGCATTTTAATAAAAATATTTTTGCTACAGCATATGAAAAGTCGTGTTCTAGAGATACAGGTCAGAGAGGGGGCATATCCCCAATCTATGGGCTTTACCTTAACCCTCCCCATAAACTAAATTATATGGCAAAATGGGATAGGCACCTCTTGGTTGGTGTCAGGGATCCCGGCTCCGTCTGCCGCAATCGCGGCTCTGTCCCCCGCGCATGCGCATTGGCGGCAGATCACGCCGGGACACAGGAACTAGGTCCCGGCGAGCCGCGGCTGACAGGACGCCGCGCATGCGCAGTAGAAACCGCGGGCGCGCCTCAGGTGTCCAATGACAGCCGGGGGCGCGTCCTAGCCAGCCAATGACAGTGCAGGGCGCACTATTTAAAGATGCCCTGCACTGTCACAAATTGCCGCAAGGTCTATATGTGATCCTGAATACCTGCTCCTGCTGTGACCCTGTTTTTTGACCCTGACTACGCTGCCTGCCCCTGAGATTGACCCGGCTTTGTTCTGACTATTCTACCCGCTCCTGTGATTGACCCGGCTTTGTTCTGACTATTCTGCCTGCTCCTGCGTTTTGACTCGGCTTATCCCGACTGTTCCTACGGATTGATTTACCTGGCTGACCCTGCGTGTGACCCGACTACTCCTAGCCCGCCGATTCGGTACCCCGATTACCCCACGGGGCCACTATCCGTACCACCCTGCTGGGGCCGCCATCCTCTTCACAGCTGGCTCTCCTGGTACCTACATACATCCCCGGAGGCCTCCTCGGCCGCTGGTGGCCCGCTCAGAGGTCGTGACCTGGCCCGGGACTGTTTCAAGTCCATCCCCACCATCAGGGGCCCTGGTGAAAGCACAGCCCGGGCTTAGACTCCACGCTCTGGGTAGGTCTACCAGCTGGCAGACGGAGGGCTCCGCCTGGCGGATCATAACAGTACCTTGCGGCCATGACAGAGCCAGGAAGTGGACCGGCGTCCCTAGAGGATATTTGCCAGCACCTGGCAACTTTGACCCAGGCTTTCCAGAACTTCCACAGTCGCTGCGCCCGACTGGAAGACCGCATGGAGACATTAGCCCCCCAGACTCCCCCTGCTCAGAGTTCCCCGTCTGTGGAACCTCCCGATACCCCGGTATCCGGAGCGGTTGCCACACCCTTAGCTCCTGAGCCCCGCGTTCCCCTGCCGGAGCGGTTCCGTGGGGACCGGAGCCGCTTCCGAGCCTTTCGGAACGCTTGCACACTATATTTTGACTTGCAGCCTCGCACATTCTCCTCCGAGACCGTCAAGGTGGGGTTTCTAGTCTCTCTCCTTCAGGATGAGCCCCAGGATTGGGCCCACCGTCTGATGGAGAGGCGCGACCCCCATCTTGACTCCGTGACCGAGTTCTTTCAGGCCATGGCCGTTTTGTATGACGACCCTCAGCGGGCTGCTTCCGCAGAGGCTACCCTATACTCTCTGCGACAGGGCCGCCGGGCAGCGGAAGAATACGCGTCCGATTTTAGGCGTAGCATGGGAGACACCAGATGGAACGATGCGGCCTTATGTCACCAGTTCCGCATTGGACTGTCTGAGCCTCTCAAGGACGAACTCGCACGAGTAGGCCTACCTTACTCCCTGGAAAGATTGATTGAATTGGCCATTCAAATTGACCGTAGACTAAGGGAACGTCGACAGGAAAGGAGCGGCCAGGGTCAAAGGGTGGCATGGATTCCATCAAGAGATACAAATCCAGCCCCAGGGAACCATCCGCGAAACACGGACATGGGAGACAACTCGGAACCCATGCAACTGGGACTGGCCCGTTCCCACTTATCGGTCGAGGAACGCCAGAGGAGGCGCTCACTGAACCTATGTCTGTACTGCGGGGAAGCTGGTCACCAGGTGCGCTCCTGTCCTGCAAAAACGAGTAAGTCCACGCCCGTTTCTTGTTCCTTACCTGCAGGCAGGGATGATCAGTCTAGTTACCTGGCCATTCCTGTGTCTTTACAGCTCCCCGGAGGAATATTGTCGGTGACCGCGATCGTTGACTCAGGAGCCTGTAGCTGTTTTATTGATCTGACTTTTGCCCACCGGCAAAAAATCCCTCTCCAGACCAAAGAAAGGGGGTTCAACATTTTCTTGGCAGATGGGTCCAGTATAAAATCTGGGGTGGTGGACCAGGAGACACCACCCATTTTCACCACTATGGCAGACCATCACCAGGAGTTCCTCCGTTTGGACGCCATCGCCTCCCCCCTTTTTTCCAGTCATTCTGGGGCTCCCTTGGCTGAGGGCCCATAACCCCCAGATTGACTGGGAAAAGGGAACGATTCATTTTCGGTCACCCTATTGTTTGAGTCACTGCCACGTCACAGGACCCATGGTTCCCCGGTTCCTCCTGTGCTTGGACGGAGACACCAATCTATCCCAGGTGATTCCTCCGGCCTATCATGACTTCTTGGACGTCTTTAGTAAGCGGGGAGCTGACGTTCTACCTCCACACCGTCCCTACGACTGCCCCTTTGACCTCCTACCCGGGTCGGAAATCTCTTTCGGCCGTATCTTCCCCTTGTCCGAAATGGAATCGGGGGTGCTGAGGGAATATATCGACGAAAACCTTCGGAAGGGCTTTATTCGTCCTTCCACATCCCCAGCCGGGGCCGGGTTGTTCTTTGTAGAGAAGAAGGACAAATCGTTACGGCCCTGCATAGACTATCGTGACCTAAATAAAATTACGGTAAAGAATCGTTATCCCTTACCCCTAGTCCCCGAGCTCCTCCAGAGACTGAGATCAGCAATGATATTCACTAAATTAGACCTGCGGGGGGCCTATAACCTTGTTCGTATCAGGGAGGGGGATGAGTGGAAAACGGCGTTCCGTACAAGATTCGGTCACTACGAATATTTGGTGATGCCGTTCGGGCTCTGTAATGCCCCGGCGACTTTTCAGCATTTTATCAATGATGTTTTTCGCGATTTTCTTGATATTTTCGTGGTAGTTTACTTGGATGACATCCTAATTTTTTCCCCCTCACTGGAGGTTCATCGGGGTCACGTGTCACGGGTCTTAGAACGGTTGCGCCAACACGGGCTATACGCTAAGGCTGAAAAGTGCTGTTTTGAACAGCACGAGATCACATTCTTGGGACTGGTTCTCTCTTCCGCGGGGGTCGCGATGGATCCCCAGAAGGTCACGGCGATCTTAGATTGGCCAATACCCGCCGACAAAAAGGGGGTACAGCGCTTCATCGGCTTTGCTAACTTTTACAGAAAATTTGTTAGGAACTTCTCCGGCCTGGTCTCCCCGATCACGCAACTGACGAAACAAGGGGTCCGCTTTAAGTGGACCTCCGAAGCTCAGTCGGCCTTCGATAAGCTCAAGAGACTGTTCACCTCTGCTCCCATTCTCTGCCATCCGGATTCTTCGCTCCCATATGTGTTGGAAGTAGATGCCTCCGAAAACGCGGTAGGAGCGGTTCTGTCCCAAAGGAATGGTACCAAGGAACTACTGCACCCTGTGGCGTTCTTCTCCAGGAAGCTGACACCAGCGGTGCGCAACTATGACATTGGAGATCGGGAGCTCCTGGCCATTAAAACCGCTCTGGAAGAATGGAGGTATTTACTGGAAGGGGCCACTCACCCAATCCTAATATTTACAGATCACAAAAACCTTGAATATTTAAGGACGGCAAAACGACTGAGACCACGCCAAGCGAGATGGGCTCTTTTCTTTTCTCGATTCTCATTCCATATAACGTACCGACCCGGTACTAAGAATACCAAACCAGACGCCCTGTCCCGCATGTTTGAGGACCCCGACGACGCTGCGGTACCAGACACCATCCTGCCTTCTGGAAGCTTCCTCGCGCTACAAACGGAACTGCGCTCCCGGCTTCTTGATGCTTCGGTAAGACTACCCGTTCCATCTGGGTCACCCCTCCAGAGCCACGGTGGCCTGTTTTGGAAGGAAGACCGAATCATGGTCCCAGAAGAGGTGCGAACCTTGGTCCTAGGGCATTGCCACGACCATCCAATGGCAGGTCACTTCGGGGTGACGAAGACTCTAGAACTGCTACGGCGCTCGTTCTGGTGGCCGGACATGATCAAGGATTGTGAGCGTTACGTCCGGACGTGTCCCACCTGTCAAAGGAACAAACCCTCCAGGAGTAGGGCATGGGGATTGTTACGTCCATTACCTATACCCAAGCGGGCCTGGCAAATGATAGCCATGGATTTTGTGGTCGAACTCCCACCATCCCAAGGCCACACAGCGATAATGGTGATCGTCGACCGCTTCCCGAAGATGGCGCATTTCGTGCCCCTGGAGAAGACCCCATCGGCACCGGAAACGGCACGGATCTTCATTCGGGAAGTGGTAAGGCTTCATGGAGTCCCCGAAGACATTGTGTCGGATCGGGGGGTGCAATTCACCTCCAGGTTCTGGAACGCTCTATGTAAAGCGCTGGGAATCAAGCTGTCGCTCTCATCCGCCTACCACCCGCAGACCAACGGTCAAACCGAGAGGACCAACCAAACGCTGGAACAGTATTTACGATGCTACACCTCCTATCTCCAGGATGACTGGCTGACGTTGTTGCCTTCTGCGGAGTTCTCATACAACAACTCAAGTCACTCAGCTACGGGTCAATCGCCATTCTTTTCTAATTACGGGTATCACCCCACATTCCTCCCTGATCTAATGCCTGAAAATCTGGTACCGGCGTCGCAAGACATCTTGAACTTCTTTTCCGTCAACAACAAGACTATTCAGGAAGCCATCGCTAAGGCCCAGGAGGACAGTAAGAAGGCTTTCAACAGAAAGAGAAGAGGAGATTTACTGCTTCAACCAGGAGATCTGGTTTGGCTGGCAACAGCCAACTTGAAGATGCTGTGCCCCTCAAAGAAGCTGGGACCCAAGTACATTGGCCCATTTCCTGTTAAACGAATGGTCAACGAGGTGGCCTACGAACTCGAGCTTCCGCAGACTTTCAAAATACATCCTGTGTTTCATGTATCTCTCCTGAAGCCGTCCAGACCGGATCCCTTCCCAGACCGAGAATCCAGACCTCCCGAGGCAATCGCCATAGGTGACCAGGAGGAATTTGAGGTAGAGACTATCCTCAGTTGCCGAAGGAGGGGGGGCCAGACTCAGTTCCTGATAAAATGGAAGGGTTATGGTCCTGAGGAGAACTCCTGGGAACCCGCCCAGGACGTTCACGCGCCCAGGCTCATCCGGGAGTTTTGTCGTGCTCACCCGCGGTGGAGAGATCAGTGGGGCTCCCGGAGGGTGCCCGTTGGGGGGGGCAATGTCAGGGATCCCGGCTCCGTCTGCCGCAATCGCGGCTCTGTCCCCCGCGCATGCGCATTGGCGGCAGATCACGCCGGGACACAGGAACTAGGTCCCGGCGAGCCGCGGCTGACAGGACGCCGCGCATGCGCAGTAGAAACCGCGGGCGCGCCTCAGGTGTCCAATGACAGCCGGGGGCGCGTCCTAGCCAGCCAATGACAGTGCAGGGCGCACTATTTAAAGATGCCCTGCACTGTCACAAATTGCCGCAAGGTCTATATGTGATCCTGAATACCTGCTCCTGCTGTGACCCTGTTTTTTGACCCTGACTACGCTGCCTGCCCCTGAGATTGACCCGGCTTTGTTCTGACTATTCTACCCGCTCCTGTGATTGACCCGGCTTTGTTCTGACTATTCTGCCTGCTCCTGCGTTTTGACTCGGCTTATCCCGACTGTTCCTACGGATTGATTTACCTGGCTGACCCTGCGTGTGACCCGACTACTCCTAGCCCGCCGATTCGGTACCCCGCTTACCCCACGGGGCCACTATCCGTACCACCCTGCTGGGGCCGCCATCCTCTTCACAGCTGGCTCTCCTGGTACCTACATACATCCCCGGAGGCCTCCTCGGCCGCTGGTGGCCCGCTCAGAGGTCGTGACCTGGCCCGGGACTGTTTCATGTCCATCCCCACCATCAGGGGCCCTGGTGAAAGCACAGCCCGGGCTTAGACTCCACGCTCTGGGTAGGTCTACCAGCTGGCAGACGGAGGGCTCCGCCTGGCGGATCCTAACAGTTGGCTTATAGCCAACCCAGTGGCACATCTATTATCCATCTTCTTCGTGACATCCTAAATGTGTTGTTGATAGAAGACAGCTTCGAACTAGCCTAGTTGTGCTTGGTTCCTTCCCACCTTGCAAAGTTGTATCCAGGAACCTCCCCACTATGTTTTCAAGGGTCTGCCTTGCAAGGCACTATGTGCCATATTTGGTGGAACTGTCCCCAGATCAGGGAATATTGGAATAGAAACTTCTCTATGCTCCGGCAGGAGTACTGGAGTGCAAATTTCACAACAACCTCAAATAGCTTTGCTTAATTAACCAATTAAGGACATTCTGGTGACCAAAATCACCGTTGCTAGCAATTGGAAAAAACTCTCTATCTTCCTAGCACAGGCAAAGCAGAAAATTTTGTGGATAATGCTTCATGAAAAAATTGCTGAGATAATCAATGATACCATAAACAATTCGATAAAACGTGGGACCCATGGGCTCAAGGCATCCTGTGAAGTTCAGGAGTATATCACCTTGGATCAAGTGCAAGTCATTTGCCTTAAACATAAACATCTTTATTTTAGTTTAAAGCAAACAAAACGCAAATGACTTAACTTTAGAAAACACAACACAAAAGTCTGCTTGTCTTCTGCACAAACAAAATATAAGACATGCAAAGTTCCTGTAAGGGCATTATCCCAAAGTAAGCAATGTCCAACTTCAGTTGTTTGGTAGCTTCCAGCACGCATGCAGCACTCAGACCCGTGTCTTCTCCCAAAGTCCTACACCCAGCATTAGGAGCCTCCTGTGTTATGTGCTGCTTCCTGGAGGCTACTTAACCCTATTGGAGTCCCTGTAATCAGGGGGTGGAAGTTCTTTCCCAACTGAATATGACTCTGAACCTCCAAAATTCTGGGTCCCAAGTAAGCAATTACTAATGCAGAAAGAACGGCAAGTCACTGTGTGGGTGAGACCCCTGAGTACACCAAACATTTCCCTTAAAGGGACCACAACCAAAATATAGGTGATACATAGTACCCACCCAGGATCAATCATCTGCATCCTGTACAGTTCACATCTAATTGCATCCTCAGAATAATGTAGACTCCAATCCAGGTAAAAATCTCCAGGTCTTATCTTATTTTCCGTCTCTGTTTCCTGGTTTTCCTCCTTTTTTTACAGTACATGGGTAATATATGCCTACACTTTACAGTTATCATTATTGCTAGATATTGGTGCAGTACATGTGTAGCTATTTTGATATCCTTTGTGTATATTTGGCAATTATATATGCTACCATGGAATACCTTTGTTGTCCAAGATTGAAATGTCTGTGACTACCTACTCCACTAGTTCAGTTATTCTCTTCTGTCCACACTGTCCATTCTGTCCATGCCTGTATTTATTTTCTCAAATACTTGCATGAAAGAATATTAAAAGTAACAATATTTTTTGCTAGCATTTGATTGGAGAATTAAAGTAATTGCAGCTTTACTTTTTCACCAAACACTGGGAACATTTCCACCAAGTCCACTGGATTGATTTGCAAAATGAGTAGAGGTTGTTCACTTCATTTAGAGATAAATATGTCATAGGTCAGGATTCCCAGGTAGAAGAAAATAAGTTTCTCCCACTGTTTTCATCATTTTTCTTCACCCTCTTCAAGCACATTTTCATCCCCAGAAAGGTTACAGAATGTTCAGAAATTTGAAAAATTTTGGCCAGCACCCCCCATGTAAACAAAAAAAAAATCATCGTAAAGGAAAATTGTACTTTCAAACATTCTAAAAATTATATTTATCCTTTGCCCCCCCCCCCCCCAACATTTTATGTGGCTTATGAATATGGGTTGCACCTTTCCAATATCCTTTCCTTTGAAGCCAGACTAGACTTGTCCATGGTCTGTTCATCAACACCTGTCAAATCTTTATAGTCCATGAAATGTAACAACTATAATGCTGGATGATAAAGTAGACAAAGGGTGGTCTTCTGGGTATTAAAGTGGAACTACACTGCATATAAACACCACAAACCAAAAATGTTATTTAATTATTTTCTAATATTCAGAGCAAACTCACCCTTTCATCCATGTCTCCATGCTTTAATTTTACATTTGAAATCACTTTGAAATGCACTCCCCTAACATTTCTGACCTTGGCCATCATAAGTAAGGACAGATGATTCATGTAGCATTTACTTCCTGGAATCAATCTGTCCTTAGCTTAGGCATGCATGCAGGAGGAAGTGCTTAGCTAGGAAAGCTCCTTCCCTCCTGAAGGGTCCTGGGATGTATGACATCATTTGCCTAGGTCTGCAAACCAGGACGTAACTGAAGAAATATTTACTTGTTTTACCCTTTTTTTACATAACACATTTTCCTATCTATTTACTGATGCTTAAATGAATTAAAATAGTCAATGTTGGAGAGAGTGAACAAATCACAGCCATTGTCATGAGCTAAACACCTATATTTTTTATGTCTTTTTTCGCATCTCAAATAATGGCATCAATGGCTTGCAGTGGCACAGGTAGAAGGAAACCAAAAACAAAACACCAGCTTTGTTGAAGTTTCTACAAAAATCTATTTTATTTCTTTACAGTAAACACGGGATACAAACCATACAGATGCTAACATGTTTCAACCAATCCTGGCCTAAGTTGTAGCAAAGTATAGATGGATGCTTCTAGCCTTATAAAGGAAGCGCAAGGATAATGGTAATCACTGAACCTGTTTACCAACATGATTCCAAAATCACACATATATAAAAACTTCAACACTTACTGTATAAAAACTGCTTACCATACACAATATTCAGGCAATATTGTATTTGAACAAAAGAAAAAAGAAAATGCATTTTTACTTTCAAAAGGAAGAGTGGGGCTTTAAAAGGTACAAATGATCATAAAACCTTTGTTGATAAAAAATAAAACGTTATTAACAATGTTTAAAACAACTTTTCATACACGAGATAATGAATAACAACCCTATACATCAATGGTTATCAGCATCATGTAAGTTCCAGCTATCAGAGAATCTTCAGACATCACTTCCAGTGCAACCGCCGTCAGTCTCAAAGACAGGACTGGGCTGACAGCGGTCACACCAGAAGTGATATCCGAAGCACCAGAAGTGACGTCAGTTGTCACCTGCTAGTCCCATAAGTGTTGTGGTTGGCAATTATGGCCACATTTGGGCAGGGATCCTATTGGGGAAGGCAGGTGGGGGAGACTCAGGGAGGCAACTTCCACACAGGATGGGCCCCCTTATTGCCCAGCTGTTACACATATAGAATAAGAATACTATCAATGGCATTGGTCACGAGTGATCATCTGATCCTAAATGTCGTCTTTATTAAGCTAGCTTCTTGTAATACAGACAGTGCTATCTTTGCTATGGGTCTGTTTGGTGCTATCAAGGCAATTCTAGAAGCCCTGAAGTTGGTTATCCATCTGCAACAGGTAGAGAGTGTAGATGCTAGTCGCTCACTTTTTTTTTTATACTAATACTTTGAAATGTATGATTTAGTCCAATATGTTATACTTATATATACTATTATTAATTTTTGGTAGGTTATCAGTTTCAGCCTCAATTTTATGAGAAGGTGGCTGGGTCATTCTCCCTTGCACTTTATCATATTCCACCCCGAGGGCCTCTCTCTTGGGGACATACATTCATCTAGTAGTGTTTAGATTTCATCTTTGGGTATATAAAAGTAGGCATTTTTATAAACATGATTGACTAGTTGTTTTTATAATTGATGATGTTACTTGGTATTGCTACCTATGTATATTTATATTTCAGAATACACTGCTTTTCCTCTTGATGAACACTCTGTATGAGTTGAAAAGCGTTGAGGTTCCAAGGTGCCATCTGAAGATTCTCTGATAGATGAACTTATATGATACAGATGACCATTGATGTATAGGGTTGCAATTCCTTGTCTCACGTATGGTGACTTCTTTCAAACAATGTTAATAAAGGTAATTATTTTTTAGTAAACTTTTTATGATGATTAGTACCTTTAAAGTCCCACCCTTCTTTTTTTCTTGATTAATCTATGCCTATAGGGATGTGATATCATATATATTACCAATTAGGGCTCAGCATCAAATTTATTGTTCTAAGGAATAAAAGTCCAGTGATAAAGGTAAGTGACCACAATCCCTAAATCAAAAGTCCAGTGATCTAAGAAAACTTTCTAAAAAATAAACTTCAGTGCTTCAAATAATTCGAATAGCAAAACGAATTTCCACAGCTCCTAGGAACTCACAGCCTTGTGTACAGCAAGATGACAGCCTCCATAACGAACAAACTTTCTTCACTAGTCAAAAAATGGCCGCCTGGAACGCATCCCTCAGCGTGCGTTCCACTCACCGGAAATGACGTCGGACGTTCGGGGGACCAACCGGAAGTACGTCAACGCGTTTCGCCCCACCCACAGGGCGTTCTCAAGACCTGTCATCTTGCTGTGAGTTCCTAGCAGCCGTGGAAATTAATTTTGCTATTCAAAAATTTGTTTGATGTTCTTAAATAAATGCTGGTTTTTATCCTATGAAATGTGAGTGGTTTGGCTTGAATTAATTAAAAAAGGGGTATAACAGTATTACACTATTAGTTTTTTTCTCCTTTTTGGAACTTGGTGATTTGGCGAGGAGACAAGTGGAGAAATACCCATAGATCTGAGGTGGAAAATAGAGGAGTCCTCAAAGGGGGTCCAGGAGCCCTAAATAATCCTGAAAGGTGTTTTACTCACCATTATCTGGTGAGTGCGGTTTATGTTGGTTTCGGCACTGGTGGATGGTGGAAGAATTATTTGAAGCACTGAAGTTTATTTTTTAGAAAGTTTTCTTAGATCACTGGACTTTTGATTTAGGGATTGTGGTCACTTACCTTTATCGCTGGACTTTAAAGATTATTTATAAAATAATAATTTTATATTCACTTATTATTTAACATTTGTGTTTTGCGCTGGTTTATATTGGAATATTTGTTTTGGTTTATATACCTATGCACAGCAGCATTTCACTTATAATTGTTTGTTAATAGATTGGTCCTGGGCGCTGTGTGTTTTTTTTATTTAAATCTTACACTTAAAGTATGTGTTAACACAATCATTCAAATTTCAAACAATCTTTTAACCTGTAAGAAAAAAAACCTGCAAAGGTAATTTTTACAATATGCAAATCTGTCGTTTTTATTGCAATAATGTCTGCATGAAAGTCCACATTGCATTTCTCAGAAATAGTTTCCTGATGATGACAACAGTAAGAATGCTCTGTTCTTGTCTCCTAGTTGTGCTCTTGCATTGTCTCCCTATCTTATGGGCTTCCGATGGAGGCTTCAACATGTTCTACATAGGCATAGTTCGATGTGGAGTGCATGCATGTAGACAGTAAGTGAATGCATAGAGGCTGCAAGAGATGAACAATAATGAGATGTAGCAAAGGCTGAAAAAAGTGTAAAAAAAAATTATAGTAAAAATAAAAAGTAGCTTTCTTATTAAATGTAGTACTTAAGCATATTACATGCTGTTCAGTTAAGATTTAAATTTGCTTTAGGCTTCTCTTAGGATTAAAAGAGGAAGAAGAGTTTAAAATTCGTAAAAAAAAAGGTAAAATAGCATAAAAGTGTGTATTAACACCATACAGCAATTCTTTACTCCTTCTAGCCAAGTTCTTCAACAGGAAAATTCTTATTCTGGAACCCAGCTCCATCTTCACATTTTTATTAAATAGTTTTAAAGACCACTGCAACCCCCTCAAAAAATTACCATTTGCAAATGAAGATACATTGTGAAAGGGGGAATACAGCCAGTCTGTAGCAAAATAGTAAGCACTATAGTGGTGATGTGCTGAAAAGTTAACACAAAATGCTTTGAAAACACTTGAGGTGATTATAGCTGTATTAGTGCATTTGGAGCAAAAAATAGTATTGTCTGCTTTACTTTTTTTAATTTGCACCAATATGAGCTACTTAAAATTTCAGGAAACACTTTCTGGGTGTTCCATTCTTCTTGGTCCAAGCAGTTTTCTACTGCTTGAGTACTGTTTGTACTGAGAACATTCAAACACCCTGAAAAATTGTCCAGAAAATGTCCATGATACTTTTTTTATATGCGCTAACATTTACAGTACTCAGTTTTCTTGGTGATTACCCCAAAATAATTAGAAGAGGAGTTCTAAAAGTCTGTAAGGGTGTGTCTGGAAATGGTTCTACCCCCACTGATCTATCTTTCCTGTGGAATGGTATGATGGCTGAGAATGGTTGAAGACAACAGCAAGCAGGCTATATTTCCTGGATGGATGATAGCTGTGGCAAAGTGGAACAATCAAGAAATGTATTGGCTAATGCTTGTGGACAGATATGGCAAATAAGAAACGGTCTTAATTGCAGAAGTGGTGGGCACATTAGATGTAGGCATAGGAGAATAAGATCCAATGGTGGACTCAGAGTTGAAGGGACTTTATCTGATGGAAAACATGAGGTGGCATGTACAATGTAGGTTTTGATTCATTCTTTAGCAGGCAAAAGGCAGTAAGCATGGAAGCCAATAATGTATTACAAGGTCCAGACACTGCAGCATATACAGTATCTGAGGGCACAGTACAGGACCTTTGTCAGACAGTGTTTGGCAGCAAAAGGCTTTTTCTTTGTGCCAGTGCTCTGGACTTCAAATACATTGTAACATGTGTATTTCCACTTTTGCAGCCAGGTTGGTATAACACCTACTTTAGATTTGTTACATGTATCCATTTGATAGCATAACTTAAAAAACTCTAAAAAAAAATATTTAACATGGCAGCTTGCCTTTTTTTAGATGTTCTTTTCTAGACTCTCTTGTAAGGAAAAGTGCTCCAGTATGTAGTTCTCTTTGTTTTTGAGAGGGTTTGTTAGCTGTGTTTATCATAATTATCCCTGTAACTAGATTTGAACACTGTCTATCCTAACAAAGAGTTTAGAGACTAGGCATGTTAATAAGGACAGACTTAGGACAGACTCATTATGACATTGTTCAAAAAAACTTTGCAGTCAGCAGGGGTAGGAAATATCTTTTACATTTTATTAGGAATACTATGTGAATGGGAAAACATAGCAAACATATATTGAGATCTACTCAAATTTAACTGCAAAAGTGAAAATACACTTTAAGATTCATTACTTCAGAATAGTTGTATAAAAAGCTAACCTGAAATGTGTACTCAAAATTTTTGCTTATTTTCTGTTACATGGTAAATGTCTTCAGTGGAGACAGACTTGGAGGTAAAATTGGAACAGAGGTATAGGTGGACTTGGAGGTACAATTGGAACAGAGGTATAGGTGGAGGATGACACTTTGGAATGGAACAGTCCATGTAGTTATTACACAAACAGCATTACTATCTTAGCTTTACAATAACTAATCTTACCTTCCAAGTCTTTTTACCCATTCATCATTCCTTTTCACCAATCCATTACTCCAGCATGCTCACCCCCATACTTTCTTATCACCGACCATTCATTTATCCATCCACCCCTTTTCCTTTCATTCTTTAAACACATATCCATCAACCTCCCCATCTAGCCATCCACACAATCCTCTCTCCATCTATCCACCAGTCCACCTATCCATCCAACTTTCAATTACTTCCATGAAACTATAGACCTGACAATGAATACTTGTATCTGTGTATAATGTTCCCCATTTACAAAGGAACACACTCTAGGGACATCGCTTTCAAGGATCATACCATTTATGCACAGCCTAATGCAAACATGTCATCATAATTTATTTTTTTTAGGTCACCTTATTATTTATTTCAGGTACTTATATAGCGCCGTCAATTTACGCAGTGCTCTACATATATATTGTACATTCACATCAGTCCCTAACCCTCAAGGGGTGTACAATCTAAGGTCCCTAACTCACATTCATACATACACATACTAGGGCCAATTTAGAGAGGAGTCAATTAACCTACCAGCTTGTCTTTGGAGTGTGGGAGGAAACCGGAGTACCCGGAGGAAACCCACGCAGGCACAGGGAGAACATGCAAACTCCAGGCAGGTGATGCAGTGGTTGGGATTCGAACCAATGACCCTAGCACTGCCAGGTGGAAGTGCTAACTATTTAGCCACTGTGCTGCCCAGGTCATCTTGCAAGCAAAGATACCACTTAGGTATCCATGTCCCACAACTCCGATGTGGGTTCAGGATCCTAGTGCACAGGCAGGAGACCAGTGTAAAAGTGTCCTAGATTCACAAATGTTCATAGTGGATATGACATGCCACCTACTCTGTTCTTGTGAGCAAGCCTGGTAACATGTGTATAGGGAGTGTGGTCTGTTGAGAAAAGATAATATGTATGTTGATATTTCATGTTTTATGGAATAAAGCCCTAAAGAATTCATGATGGAGTGCAACTCTAATCTTGTTTACAAATAATATTAATATAAAGTGACAAATGTGAACAATGCTTGTACAAAATAATGTATTTCTTTATTATTTATTTGCAGGGCCCACTCTTCTATTACATAAATAATATCAATAAGACTTTGGTAACAGAATTCATTCTTATAGCTTTTTCCAGCTTAAAGCAATTCCAAACTTTACTCTTCATTTTTATTCTATTGGCATACATTGTTTGCATTTTAGGGAACTGTGTCATACTGATATTAGTAAAAAATGAATATACACTTCATACACCTATGTATTTTTTTATTAGTACTTTTGCTTTCTTGGAAATTATATTTGTATCAGTCACCATCCCAAAACTTCTAGCTAATTTGCTGGAAACTAGTAGAAAGATATCATTTGAGGGATGTTTTGCACAATTGTATGCTTTTAATTCTCTTGGAGTCACAGAATGTTATCTTCTTGCTGCCATGGCATTTGATCGGGATTTAGCCATTAATAATCCTTTGCACTATACAGTTATTATGAATAAATCACAATGTGTTAAATTTGCAGTTGCTCCTTGGATTATTGGAATTATCATAGCTTTCATACCTACAATATTCACAGCTCAGTTGGAATTCTGTGGTCCTAATGAGGTTAATCATTTCTTCTGTGACTTGGCTCCATTGCAGAATTTGGCTTGTTCTAACCCCTTTATCAGTAATGTAGTTACAAGTACAGCTGCAGTGTTTGCAACAGTGATCCCGTTTGTGCTTATTTTGGGGTTTTATGTTCATATAATTAAAGCTATTTTGAAAATTAAGAGTTCAGAAGGAAAACAAAAAGCCTTCTCAACCTGTTCATCCCATCTTACTGTAGCCAGCTTGTGCTATTGTACTGCTATTGTTGTATATGTTAGACCCAAGGGTAGTCATTATGACAAATTCCTTGCTCTTATGTATACTGCCTTCACTCCATTTTTAAACCCATTTATATACACATTAAGGAATAATGATGTAAAGACAGCTTTGAGGAAATCAAAACTATTAAGAATTCTTGGTAAAATCTGGAGTGACCATAAGTGTTTGATTTAAAAAATATACAAGTAACTGTACATGACTTTGGGCATCAAGCCTCAGCTAAAGTTTTGTTTAGTTTTGCCCTTTTATCATAGACAGATGTCAACTAGGGATGGAGATCACAGCTACCATGGTTTCAAGGCAAATTTGGCATGTTCAAGATTCCTGTTCTCAGCAAATCTATGTGCAGGTTCACTTGGGAGCATTTTTTAAACTATAGTGGACCGCATGGCCTTTGAACTATGACCAGAAATCTTAAAAGGATTAGAAAGGAAGGCTTTGGTTAACCCAGCCTTATCACTATAGTTGTAGTCTGTAGTTTCAGTAAATTTTAAACTGTTGCAGGGAAGGCTGAAAAACTAAAAAAAGATATTAGGGTCAGTGAGGAAATTGATAGCTCTTTGGGCAATCAACCCAAAGTACAATCAGATTTAAATTCTACCCTTTTCTCTATCATTATGATTTCTTTGTATTCCAGTTTATTTTGGGGCTGTTTTTAGGTACATTTTCACTTTTAACTGCTGTCCTGGCAATAGATTTTTCTCTTTAAAACTTTTCTTTAAAAAGAAGTGTACTTTTATTTAAGGGTTATAATTTTTCATTGCTTTTGTTTTTTATTTCGTGTTGATGATGCTTTTTTTAAGTTCTCATAGTGGAGTATTCATTTGGTCCTATTTGTTCATAGAGCTGTTTTTTGTTCACAGCACACTGCTGCATCATACGAAATGCAAAAAATGCTAACAGCATGTAAACAACCTCGTGGTATATCCCTCACATTTATCATACCCCCCTATTCCCAAAGAAAATAAAAATAAGTCATAAATCAGCTAGATGTACGATTCCTAATTGAAGCTGTTCTACTGCTGGCCAATTTTACACTCCTGAATTCTTTGCAGTATCTTGTTGCAAAGCCACTGCTTGTGCCCCTTGGCTCTAGTAAGTTAGGCCTGGTCTTGCTTTTAAAAATTGTCCTGCTGTTGCCCAACTTTCCTCTAGTATATTGTGGCCTATTCTCCCTCATTAAAAATGTGAACTACTGGCCAATTATAAGGTGATGGTCATGGTGTGTCTCTTACCATTTGAGGAACATGCCTTACTCCTAAAGCTACCTGAAAAAAAAAAACTTAACAAAACCCCCAGAAATGATTTATATTGGGATGATACCGTTCTATATAAACCAAGCTAACTGTAAAATAAAACAAACTAAAATATAAATTCCACAGACAAATATAGTTGCCAATAGTTGTCACAGGAACAAGAGGTAGGGTAAACCTTCTAATAGGGACACTTATTCTAATGACCACTGCGTGAATTTTTTCCTTTGTAGAGATCTTCCTGCATCTCCAAAATAGGAAGTGAAGGGAAACTTCCTCAACAAGACATAGGCAGCAAAAACAAAACTATAGAAATCCTTCCTCATATCCTAAACAAAAAAAAAGAAAAAAAAGATTTTTGCCAATTTAAATTCATAACAACTTTTCTTAACCACTTGCCCTCCAGAAGATTTACCCCCCTTAATGACCTGACCATTTTTTGCTAATTGGCACTGCTCTATTTCAACTGGTAATTGTGCAATCGTGCAATGCTGTACCCAAGCAAAATTTGTGTCCTTTTTTAACAGAAATAGAGCTTTCTTTTGGTGGTGTTTGATCACCAGTTGGTTTTTTTATTCTTTATGATATAAATGAAAAAAGACCACAAATTTTTTTTAAAAAAATATTTTTTTACTTTGTTATAAAAATATCCAGAAAACTCAGAGTTAGTCATAAATTCATAGGCCAAAATGTATTCTGCTACATGTCTTTAGTAAAAAAAAATCCCAATACATGTATATTAATTGGTTTGTGTGAAAGTAATATCTACAAACTAGGGTATATATACTGGAATTTACACAGCTTTTATTTTCTGACTGCCTATTGCATTTCTTGAGGTGCTAAAAATACCAGGGCAGTACTAAAAACCCTCCAAATGACCCCTTTTTGGAACCTAGACATCCCAAGGAATTTGCTGAGAGGCATGTTGAGTCCATGGAACATTTTACTTTTTGCCACACATTTTTGGAAAATGACTTTTTTTTTGTCACTTAAATGATAAATTGCTCATGTATGCCATGGGTTTAAGTGGAATAACACCCCAAAACACACCCCAAAGCATGGGGATACCACATGTGAGAGACTTTTTGGCAGCCAAGCCTTTTCTGACACTTTTTGTCTACTTGAAAAAACAGTTTTTTGCTAGAAAATTACCTTGAAGCCACCAAACATAATAAATATATATTTTAAAGTAGAGGTCCTAGAGAATAAAATGGATGATGTTGAAATGTTTTATGTTGCACAGTATTTGCTCAGTGATTTTTCAAACAAATTTTTTGAGAAAATACACGTTTTTGAATTTTAATGCAAAAAAACGCAATATATTCCCCAATTGTTTGGTAAAATGTAAAAGATGATGTTACACCAAGTGACTGGATACCAAACATGGCATGCTTTAAAATTGCGCACACCCCTGAATACATTTTTAATATCCATAGGCGACACTTTAAAATCTTTTACAGGTCACTTTAGATTTACACAGGAGGTCTAGTGCTAAGAAATACTGCCCTCAATCTGACATTCACGGTGATACCTCACATGCATGGTACAATCTCTGTTTATATACTGCCACAGGACTGTGGCTTGCCTTTGCCTTTGCACGTGAGCACAGGGATGGGGGATGAATTTTTTTTTATTATTTATGTTGCTTTTCCATTATTTTTACACTGTTCCTTTAATTTTTTTAACACTTTTATTGTTATCGTAGGGAATGTAAATATCCCCTGTAATAGCAATAGGCAATGACAGGTACTCTTTTCTGAGAAATATTTCCTCTGTTCTTAAAGCATCTGATCACATCAATATTAGTGTGATAAGATGCTTTCACAATTTTAAAATGGTGCTGTTTATATCAGGTGAAATGGAAATGATGAAATGCTCACAGCTTCTGGTCTCTTAGACCATGGAGATAATTGGAGGCATTCCAGTGTCCAATCAGCTCTATGGTCAGCCAGTGTACCTGCTGGCTGAATTTTTGGGTTCCCCAGTGGGACGGAAGAGCCCAAGAAAACCTAGGAAGGCGGCGGGAGGTTGGGGTCCCGTCCTGCTGCTTGTAAAAGCAATCCAGTGGGTAATTAGTGGCTAGGATTGTTTTTACATGAAAGCCAACTGCCAGCTGAAAAAACAATACCAGGATGATGCCTGTAGCTGCAGGAATCATCCCAGTATAACCACTCAAATGGCGTACCAGTACGTTGCTGGTCCTTGTTGGGCAGAAAACATGGGCATATGATGAATCGGATCTCTGAACCAATATGACCGCAATTCACTCTTATTTGTAATGCCCATGTTGAGGGTTAGGCCCAAAAACATTTGCAAGATGTGATAGGTTCCATGCGAATTGACTGGCAAGAGCTGAATTTGGGTGGGCAGCGATGCATTGTTGTGCATATAAATTGCTTTGGCCCGCAATCAATTCATACAAATCTTCCATGAAAAACAGTGGAGGGGCTAAATGCTAGAGCTGACAGCGAATGGGCCGATCCTGCTAACACTGCGTTTTTTGCAACTATACAAAGGAGGCACTATTATAGTTGTGTTCATGATCAATATATTGATCTGTACAAACACTATACTAGTAATGGCAGTGATCAGCAAACTATAGGGATAGTGTGCGGGCAATCTAATGCTAGCTGACCCTGGCTGGGTGGGGAGCTTACAGACCCGGACGTTATCGGATGTCGCTAGTGGCACAGTAAACAGTGAAATATTCTATATAATGACACTGTACTAATGGCACTGGTTGGGTGACAGGGTGATCAGAAGGTTAATAGGGGCGATCAAAGAGTCAATAGTAATAACATTGTACTACTTTAGGGGATTATCAGGGATTTTTTCTTTTACACTTTGCTCTGCAATACAAAGCTTGCTTTAAACTGTCATGATTGTTTTAAGTTCATCACAGTTCAAAATACAGTGATCTGTGATCGGCTCCAGCTGGTCACATGATACAGGGTGCTGTGATTGGCCCCATGTGCCATGTGAGAGTTGTGGACCAATCACAGCTCTCCAGGAACAGAAGCAAAGCTTTTATGACTCAGATTGATTTATAAAAACTTTGTTGTCATTGTGATCATGTGGGCGGGCGCCCCAAAAGTGGTTAATAAGACACTTTATTATGTCATTGACATCAATTCAGCATTATTAAATGTGGTGATCTGATTAACAGGACATTTAACTGCTAATGCCATTGTGTCTGCTGAAAATTAACTATTTTTAAACCATGGGGGCCCTAATCATCTATCTAGATGCTGGGCTGCTCTTCTTTGTAGGACTAGTGGAAATTACGTGAAAATAAAATTCTAACTGAGCTAGTGTAGGCCTGTTGCTCTAGAAGTACTTATGCTGCCGTGCCAATTTGTCCTCCTGAAAGCAATTTTTTTTCTATCTGCTAAGAGTGGTTTATGTATTTTCAGTGGAAACAGAACTTTCTGGAGTAGTGCTGTTGGTTGTACAATAATCACTTTCTGCTGCCAATTTCTACGGTTTCTCCCACAATTTCTACTCAGTTCTGTCAAGTGATCCTGAAATGGTTGAGGCCCCTGTCTCTAATGCCATATTTAAACTTAGATAAGGGTTAGAAGAGGTTCAAGACATAGTGTTTAGGGTGGATAGTAAGTACTCTATAAAAATCCCCATCTATCTAGGACAGTGGTTCTCAACCTTTCTAATGCCGCGACCCCTTAATACAGTTCCTCATGTTGTGGTGACCCCCAACCATAAAATTATTTTCTTTGCTACTTCATAACTGTAATTTTGCAGTGGGGGGAGTAGTGCCACGTCATTGGTGTCAGTGGTAGGAATAGTGCCCCATCATTGGTGTCAGTGGTAGGAATAGTGCCCCATCATTGGTGTCAGTGGGAGGAATAGTGCCCCATCATAGGTGTCAGTGGGAGGAATAGTGCCCCATCATTGGTGTCAGTGGGAGGAATAGTGCCCCATCATTGGTGTCAGTGGGAGGAATAGTGCCCCATCATTGGTGTCAGTGGGAGGAATAGTGCCCCATCATAGGTGTCAGTGGGGGGAATAGTGCCCCATCATTGTTGTCAGTGGAAGTAAGAGTGCCCCATCATTGGTGTCAGTGGGGGGAATAGTGCCCCATCATTGGTGTCAGTGGGAGTAATAGTGCCCCATCACTGGTGTCAGTGGGAGGAATAGTGCCCCATCATTGGTGTCAGTGGGAGGAATAGTGCCCCATCATTGGTGTCAGTGGGAGGAATAGTGCCCCATCATTGGTGTCAGTGGGAGGAATAGTGCCCCATCATTGGTGTCAGTGGGGGGAATAGTGCCCCATCATAGGTGTCAGTGGGGGGAATAGTGCCCCATCATTGGTGTCAGTGGGAGTAATAGTGCCCCATCATTGGTGTCAGTGGGAGGAATAGTGCCCCATCACTAGTGTCAGTGGGAGGAATAGTGCCCCATCATTGGTGTCAGTGGGAGGAATAGTGCCCCATCATTGGTGTCACTGGGAGGAATAGTGCCCCATCATTGGTGTCAGTGGGAGGAATAGTGCCCCATCATTGGTGTCAGTGGGGGGAATAGTGCTCCATCATTGGTGTCAGTGGGAGGAATAGTGCCCCATCATAGGTGTCAGTGGGGGGAATAGTGCCTCATCATTGGTGTCAGTGGGAGGAATAGTGTCCCATCATTGGTGTCAGTGGGGGGAATAGTGCCTCATCATTGGTGTCAGTGGGAGGAATAGTGCCTCATCATTGGTGTCAGTGGGAGGAATAGTGTCCCATCATTGGTGTCAGTGGGGGGAATAGTGCCCCATCATAGGTGTCAGTGGGGGGAATAGTGCCCCATCATAGGTGTCAGTGGGAGGAATAGTGCCCCATCATTGGTGTCAGTGGGAGGAATAGTGCCCCATCATTGGTGTCAGTGGGAGGAATAGTGCCCCATCATTGGTGTCAGTGGGAGGAATAGTGCCCCATCACTGGTGTCAGTGGGAGGAATAGTGCCCCATCATAGGTGTCAGTGGGGGGAATAGTGCCCCATCATTGGTGTCAGTGGGAGGAATAGTGCCCCATCATTGGTGTCAGTGGGAGGAATAGTGCCCCAACACTGGTGTCAGTGGGAGGAATAGTGCCCCATCATTAATATCAGTGGGAGGAATAGTGCCCCATCGTAGGTGTCAGTGGGGGGAGGAATAGTGCCCCATCGTAGGTGTCAGTGGGGGGAGGAATAGTGCCCCATCGTTGGTGTCAGTGGGGGGAGGAATAGTGCCCCATCGTTGGTGTCAGTGGGGGGAGGAATAGTGCCCCATCGTTGTTGTCAGTGGGGGGAGGAATAGTGCCCCATCGTTGGTGTCAGTGGGGGGGAGGAATAGTGCCCCATCGTTGGTGTCAGTGGGGGGAGGAATAGTGCCCCATCATTGGTGTCAGTGGGAGGAATAGTGCCCCATCATTGGTGTCAGTGGGGGGAATAGTGCCCCATCACTGGTGTCAGTGGGAGGAATAGTGCCCCAACACTGGTGTCAGTGGGAGGAATAGTGCCCCATCATTGGTATCAGTGGGAGGAATAGTGCCCCATCATTGGTGTCAGTGGGGGGAATAGTGCCCCATCATTGTTGTCAGTGGGAGGAATAGTGCCCCATCATTGGTATCAGTGGGAGGAATAGTGCCCCAACACTGGTGTCAGTGGGAGGAATAGTGCCCCATCATTAATATCAGTGGGAGGAATAGTGCCCCATCGTAGGTGTCAGTGGGGGGAGGAATAGTGCCCCATCGTAGGTGTCAGTGGGGGGAGGAATAGTGCCCCATCGTTGGTGTCAGTGGGGGGAGGAATAGTGCCCCATCGTTGGTGTCAGTGGGGGGAGGAATAGTGCCCCATCGTTGGTGTCAGTGGGGGGAGGAATAGTGCCCCATCGTTGTTGTCAGTGGGGGGAGGAATAGTGCCCCATCGTTGGTGTCAGTGGGGGGGAGGAATAGTGCCCCATCGTTGGTGTCAGTGGGGGGAGGAATAGTGCCCCATCATTGGTGTCAGTGGGAGGAATAGTGCCCCATCATTGGTGTCAGTGGGGGGAATAGTGCCCCATCACTGGTGTCAGTGGGAGGAATAGTGCCCCAACACTGGTGTCAGTGGGAGGAATAGTGCCCCATCATTGGTATCAGTGGGAGGAATAGTGCCCCATCATTGGTGTCAGTGGGGGGAATAGTGCCCCATCATTGTTGTCAGTGGGAGGAATAGTGCCCCATCATAGGTATCAGTGGGAGGAATAGTGTCCCATCACTGGTATCAGTGGGAGGAATAGTGTCCCATCACTGGTATCAGTGGGAGGAATAGTGCCCCATCATAGGTGTCAGTGGGAGGAATAGTGTCCCATCACTGGTATCAGTGGGAGGAATAGTGCCCCAACACTGGTGTCAGTGGGAGGAATAGTGCCCCATCATTGGTATCAGTGGGAGGAATAGTGCCCCATCATTGGTGTCAGTGGGAGGAATAGTGCCTCATCGTAGGTGTCAGTGGGGGGAGGAATAGTGCCCCATCGTTGGTGTCAGTGGGGGGAGGAATAGTGCCCCATCGTTGGTGTCAGTGGGGGGGGAGGAATAGTGCCCCATCGTAGGTGTCAGTGGGGGGAGGAATAGTGCCCCATCATTGGTATTAGTGAGACCAATGATGGGGCACTATTCCTCCCACTGACACCAGTGATACTTACCTTGCTGACCCCTGCTCCAGCCTGGGCTCGCTCGCTTCCTCCCTCTCCCATGGTACAAACACTTACCGGTCAGATGTCTTCCTTCTCCGGCCGCTCTCCTCCTCTTCACTCGCTCGATCTTCGCGGTGCCGCTCGGCTCCTCCTCTCCAAGCTCCACCTCCTCGCCGGTGATTGGCTGCCTGTGTGCCTCTCCTGAGCTACAGTTCCGGCGGCCAATCACCGGCGAAGGATTGATCCTGGGGGTGTGCCCAGATAACAAGGATGGCATGTCATCCCGCCCACACCTGGAGACAGAGGAGCGGTGTCTCCGTTCCTAAGGCCATCGGAAATATGTGTTTTCCGATGGTCTTAGGCGACCCCTGGGAAAGTGTCGTTTGACCCCCAAAGGGGTCGCGACCCCCAGGTTGAGAACCGCTGATCTAAAAACACAACAAAAGAGGTGTAAATAATGTGCATAGAAGGCATGAAAGGTTCACCTCCATTTCCTGATTATATTAATCTGTTAGGTTCTGAGTAATGTAGTTAAAAATATATGTGTGTGATTCATGGAAGCTCCATTTGCATTTCTTAAAATCACATCAGTTTGCCAGCAAGAGTTGCGTAAATACTGACACTATGTAGTATGAGTGACCAAATGATATGATGTGCAGCTGTTTTGAAATAAACTGTACATAGAATTTGCAAGAATATTCAAAAAACTCTTTAAACTCCAGTGAGTTATTAAATAATTCTGATTTCACTTAGTAAATACACCTTTGAGTAGTAGTATATTTACTGACTGTTGGTGGTACCAGAATATATCACCAGGAACAGATGACTTACACCCAAGAGTTCTCAAAGAACTTAACCATGTTATAGCAAGACCATAGTTTTTAATTTTAAAGGACAGCTTACTGACTGGAATGGTAGCAACAGATTAGCAAAATGTGGTTATAGTACCAATATTCAAAAATATATAGCAATATATACCTGGAAACTAGTCCGGACTAGTCAAGATAATATCAATAATATGTAAATAATTGGAAGGAATAATTAGTGACCATATCCAAGAATCTGACAATGAAAATAGTATCATTAGTCATAAACAACATGATTTGTGGAAGACCATTCTTGCTAGCACAAGCTTTCAACACTATGAGGAGGTAAGTTGTAATTTGTATAGAGGAAGGTATGTGGACATAGTGTATCTATTTATTTTGCGAAGGCATTTTGCATGTACCTGGATAGAAAACAGGTTGTATCTAAAGGGTGGTGATTAATGTCAGATTTTCTGAATAATCTAGAGTTGTAACCAGGGTACCCCACAGCTCTGTCCTGGAACTAATTCATTTGAACTTGTTCATAAACGATACAGAGGTTACAATATATAGTTCAATTTCAGTATTTGCTGATGGTACAAAGCTAAACAGGGCAATACTTGCAACAGGATACAGCAACTTTACAAGAAGACCTAGTTAAAATAGAGAGGTGGTCAGCTATATGGCAGATAACGTTTAATGTTGAATCAAATGTAAAATAATACAGTGGGGCAAAAAAGTATTTAGTCAGCCACCAATTGTGCAAGTTCTCCCACTTAAAAAGATGAGAGAGGCCTGTAATTGGCATCATAGGTAGACCTCAACTATGAGAGACAAAATGAGAAAAAAAATCCAGACAATCACTTTGGCTGGTTTGGAAAGAATTTATTTGCAAATTATGGTGGAAAATAAATATTTGGTCAATATCAAAAGTTCATCTCAATACTTTGTTATATATCCTTTGTTGGCAATGACAGAGGTCAAACGTTTCCTGTAAGTCTTCACAAGGTTGGCGCACACTGTTGCTGGTATGTTGGCCCATTCCTCCATGCAGATCTCCTCTAGAGCAGTGATGTTTTGGGGCTGTCGCTGGGCAACACGTACTTTCAACTCCCTCCAAAGGTTTTCTATGGGGTTGAGATCTGGAGACTGGCTAGGCCACTCCAGGACCTTGAAATGCTTCTTATGAAGCCACTCCTTCGTTGCCCGGGCGGTATGTTTGGGATCATTGTCATGTTGGAAGACCCAGCCACGTTTCATCTTCAATGCCCTTGCTGATGGAAGGAGATTTGCACTCAAAATCTCACGATACATGGCCCCATTCATTCTATCCTGAACATGGATCAGTCGTCCTGGTCCCTTTGCGGAGAAACAGCCCCAAAGCATGATGTTGCCACCCCCTTGCTTCACAGTAGGTATGGTGTTCTTTGGATGCAACTCAGCATTCTCCCTCTTTCAAACACGACAAGTTGTGTTTCTACCAAACAGTTCTATTTTGGTTTCATCTGACCATATGACATTCTCCCAATCCTCTTCTGGATCATCCAAATGCTGTCTAGCAAATGTCAGACAGGCCCGGACATGTACTGGCACTGCAGGATCTGAGTCCCTGGTGGCGTAGTGTGTTACTGATGGTAGCCTTTGTTACGTTGGTCCCAGCTCTCTGCAGGTCATTCACTAGGTCCCCCGTGTGGTCCTGGGATTTTTGCTCACCGTTCTTGTGATCATTTTGACCCCACGGGGTGAGATCTTGGTGGAGCCCCAGATCGAGGGAGATTATCAGTGGTCTTGTATGTCTTCCATTTTCTAATTATTGCTCCCACAGTTGATTTGTTCACACCAAGTTGCTTGCCTATTGCAGATTCAGTCTTCCCAGCCTGGTGCAGGTCTACAGTTTTGTTTCTGGTATCCTTCGACAGCTCTTTGGTCTTCACCATCGTGGAGTTTGGAGTGTGACTGTTTGAGGTTGTGGACAGGTGTCTTTTATACTGATAACAAGTTCAAACAGGTGCCATTGATACAGGTAATGAGTGCAGGACAGAGGAGCCTCTTAAAGAAGAAGGTACAGGTCTGTGAGAGCCAGAAATCTTGCTTGTTTTTAGGTGACCAAATACTTATTTTCCACCATAATTTGCAAATAAATTCTTTCCAAATCAGCCAATGTGATTGTCTGGATTTTTTTTTCTCATTTTGTCTCTCATAGTTGAGGTCTACCTATGATGCCAATTACAGACCTCTCTCATCTTTTTAAGTGGGATAACTTGCACAATTGGTGGCTGACTAAATACTTTTGCCCCACTGTACATGTGGGGGCTAAAATATGCATGCAATTTTTCAGAATAATTTGAGATCTCTTGACACCTTCAACAGATTCTTTCCACCACACATAATCTAAAATTGGTGTTTCTGTGTTCTTGGTTCATCCCAAATTAGTCATTTTGGCTTTTTTAAACAAATATAATAATCCCTGTGCTGGGAAAAAATGTTTGCATCAATAACCCTTCAGCTGAAAAAAAAACCCACCTGCTGCAACTTTTAATACATTTTTGAGTGAACCAGTGATATATAAATAGTAAATAAAGTCAATATACATATGTGCCTCATACATGCTCCAACTCAGTGCAACAATATCATACAATGTGACATAATATAATAAACTGACAAAAGAGTCCTTATATCATTAATTATAGTCTATCTCACACTTCATAAACACTCTTAAACCTCTGTGCTCCATTCCAATTAAGTGAATAAAAGGCTCACCAGATTTCCATGACTAAGTGAGTCAAGAATAGCCTTATACAGGTAAAAATGGCAGATAGAACATGCAAGCTCCTTTACTTTCCATCAAGGCTCTCCTAGTAAAATGTATTCTTCCAAATAGGAAGAGACACCACTTTCACCTCCTCTGCTCATGAGCACACGACTGGCATTTAAATAAAGACACATCCACAGTGTAATATTGTTAAACTAAGGACGATTTATTTAAAAAAAAGTGCAGTAAAAACAGTCCACCAGGAATAGAGTATTCCTCCACAACATTTTCTCCACTGTTATAGCCATCAATTATGCAAAAGCGTGTTATCAAAATAATAAAATAAAGCCTTTAAGCCCAATTTCTTGGACTGGTTGTTTCTTTTTCCATATTACTGCTTTACTATCACTTAATGATTTATTCTTGCAATTGGCAGCAAATACTAACCGAAAAAAATTGGATGAAAGATTCCTTGCTATAGACCAAGTGGACAAACTGATAGAAGTATACAGCACAGTGCACAAGGTTATGCCAAACAAACTTTGGAAGGAGACCCACTGCAAAATACTTCACACAGCCTACACATTGTGCCTCTTCTTATACAATTTCAGATGCCCAAAAGTGTGTCTACTTTCATCCTACCATGGTACACCATCCATGATCTTCTCGCATCTACTTTTGTAGGGGACAAGGTGATGACTTTAAACCATTCAATCACAGGCTTGGTTGTTTCCAAATACTCCTTACTGTTTATTTATAGCTATTTGGGTACAGAACAGCTACCCAACCAACCAAAATCCTTTCCGCAATGGATTTATATCTATTTATTTACAGTTAATTGAGCTTTCATGAGACATTTAATTACTAAAGGTGTAAACTGTACATTGTGCAAATTTTATCTGGTTCCTGAATAACTGGCACTAGTTGTCAGAATGTAATAGTCCAGTTATTGTGGATGGAGGAATCCGTTATATTTTTTGCTTTCAGCCTGTAGGCTGAGAGAGGAAAATATAGCCGTGTATTGCAATCTTAATGCCTGCTACACATGGGCTGATATCGGCTGGTTCAACATAAACCTGATGACATTTGGCCTGTGTGTACAGCAACCTGACTGCATTGTGCCAAGTGTAAAGTTTAGTGGTGGGGGGGGGGGATTATGGTGTGAGGTTGTTTTTCTGAGGTTAGGCTTGGATCCTTAGGTCCAATGAAGGGAACTCTTAAGTCATCAACATACCAGGACATTTTTGACAATTTCATGCTCCCAATTTTTAGGGAACAGTTTGGGTTGGCCCCTTCCTGTTCTAACATGACTGCAGAAAGCAAGGTCCATAAAGACATGAATGAGCAAATATTGAACCCTATGGACTAAAACTGAGATGCCATTAAAGTTCATGTGTGTGTGAAGGCAGGTGTTTCAATACTGATATACTGATGGCCTATCTAATTTCTTGAGGCCCTAGGATGCCATGACAGTACATATACCCCCTTAAATGACCCTTTTCTGGAAAGTAAGCAGTCCAAATAAATGTGTAATTTATGCCCCTAGAGAGCCTTGTTGCCTTATGAGGGGTTTATGTATAACTCCATTAGACACTGTAAGTAGATATTTTATAACTATATTTGAAACAAGTTACAAGGTTAGAAATATCAGAGATTGGTTTAATATAGGTGTACTATACATATACATGGGAACAATGTTTCAGGTTTTAGGAATTGATTTATTAGATAGCTTTGTAGTGTAAAAATGCCCATTAGAAATTAACTGACAATTAAAGCAATATTAAAAACACACTGTGGCGGAACCGTTCCGCCTGGGCTTCCTTGTGCGAAGTGATGCATCTCAGCCAATGGTCACCTTTTCCGGCAAGTCTTCCAGCGCTCTGCCAAGGTGGGTATTAAAGCTGAAAGATAATCCTTCCCCGATATCCCAAACCACGAGTCAGAACTTTGTGTAGGGTGAATGAATGAATGCTTTATTGAACACAGCTCAGTATATACAGCACATCTTGGCAGTAATCCCTTCCCCCTTCACCCCGACCAGATAGTATGGCACCTGGTTTTCCCCACCCACAACAAAACTCTACAGCACAACACCACAGCACAGTATGAAATCTAGAAGAGTGAAAGACTACAAGTTCACATTACCCTAAAAAAAACAGTGTAGAATGCCTGTCTACATAACAGCTGCTAAACATATACAGCTTTTAAAAAGGGTAAAATGGGAAGACCACTTAACAAGGGGATAAAACCGGAACAGAAAGGGAAAATATTTTATCACAAAAGGGACAGTTCATCACACACACCAAAAAAGGCACTGAACTTCCACAAAGTATCATAATTATTTCAGAAACACATGCTTAACAATTTAAGTTAGAGTATATCTAAAGACCAAACTTTTTAGAGTAGGAGTAGGTTATGGTTACTTTTTGGGCTTGAATGTCTTCTTGAGAACTGGGTATGGAAAAGAAACCTTCGAACCTTTCTACTGCAGGATTGCTTTAATGAGTAGATGTTTCTGGTTGTCAATTTACTGCTTTTAATAGCTTTCCACCTGGCAACTGCATGCAAATGGCTGGGTTGGAGCTTTCCTGTTCTGAGAGGACATTCCTAAATGTCCTTTAAGAACAAACACCTCGTGCGGTCTCAGGGTCCCACAGCAGCGCGATCCTATGATTGCTGTGTCCCTCAGACACAGCACATCACAGATCGGGACAAGGATGCTGTGATTAGCCCTCCTGATCATGTGATGGCTTTGTCCAATCACAGCTGAAAGGATCAATTTTCTTTAGCCCCTCAGAGACCCCCAATCTGTGGAGAGATTCCTGTATATCAGCAGAATTCTGGGAACACCCTATGAACACGGAATAACAGCAGACAACTTATGTTCAAAGATGTTCAAAAATTTATTAGACATTACTTAGATTTTATAGGGTACAGGACAAAGAAATATGGGAGGGGGGGGAGCGAGTTTCAAAACTGCAACTTTGTAAGTTTCCATCATGAGTTGACTACATGAAACATGGCATATACATTTCCTGGTATAAACTGTTTCTGCTAGCTTTCTGCGAATTGGCTGAAAACAGAAAGCTCAGGGACACCTTATCTTTGTTTATACATCCTTGAGCAAGCTGAAACAGTTTCATTAAACCTCTAATATATCTGCAAAAACCTAACTTAATACTTAAAATGACGTACATCAACAAGATCAGGATTATCAGGATCTTTCAACAGGCATCATTCAGTGTAAACAGAGACACGTGTCTCTGTGTCGGCCTTACCCACCAAGCTCAGTGAGAGCAGGGGGTGAGGGGGGATTTGGAGGATGATGCAAGCCTGTGACAGCTCTCTGCATGGCTGATGATTTCAGTGTTCAGCTATGCAAAGAAAACACAGATTTCTGCCATCCCCACTCAGTACATGGAGCACCATCTGCCCCTGTCCCTGTGTTACACCAACATCTGTACCAATGTCACATCAGCACCTGTTCTAGTGCCACATCAACATCTGAATCAGGATACCAGAGCATAAAACATCTGTCACAGTGTACTAGTGTCACATCTGTCACAGTGTTCCAGTGCACAAAACATCTGCAATAGTGTTTCAATGCAACATCAACATCTGTCCGTGTCAGCCGGTGGGTGATTAACATCTGTCACAGTGTACAAGTGCACAGGAACTTCTGTCAGTGTACCAGAATCCAACCAATAAATACATTAAAGAAAAAGTGTCAGAAGGAGGCCTGGTCTTAAAAGTTGATAACGCTTGAAGGTTCTCCTTGGATGTTTGGCCTCTCTATGTGGCTAAGCTGTGAATGAGTCTCACAAATGTGGTATCGCCATACTCAGGAGGAGTAGCACAATATGTTTTGGGGTGTAGTTGCAAGTATGCCGTGTTTGAGAAATAACTCTCATAAGAACTGTGGAAAAAATTACAACTTCAAAAAACTCACCATGCCTCTTACTAAATAAATTGGACTGTCTACTTTCTAAAAAGGGGTAACTTGGGAGATATTTGTACTGTCCTGTATTGCCGTCGGTGCATCAGGTGTGCTCAGTATTCAATGATTGATACCATAGCTTTTAGACTCTAAAACGTTCTCACAGACCAAATAATATACACTGATTTGGGTTATTTTTACAAAGCAAATGTAGCATAATACATTTTGAATACAATTTATGAATAAAAATGACTTTTTTGCAACATTTTATAACAAAAAAAATACACTTTTTTTTTCAAAATTTGCTGTCTTTTTTCATTTATGGGGCAAACCGTAAAAGACCCAGTGGTGATTAAATACCACCAAAATAAAACTTCTATCTAAAAAAATGACAATTTCATATGGGTACAGTGTTGCATGACTGAGTAATTATCAAAGTTCTACAGTCCTGAAAGCTTAAAATCGGCCTTGGGAGGAAGTGGGTAAAAGTGCCCTGTATTGAGGTGGTTAAAGGAGAAGTTCACCTTTTGCAACATGTAAACTAAGTCTGCCATAAAGTATGACGAATATGCCATACATAATTTCACATTATGGTGGTGTCCTGTAGCGAAATGAAGATTGGTGGGAGCACCACCAATCTTCAGCAGGAAACACAATAGATTTAAAATTCCAAGAGTTTCTAAACAGATCCCATCCCATGGTTCCTCTTTATAAGAGTGGTTTTGAAAATGCATTCAGTGGGGGAGATAAGTATTTGCTTTCTTCTTTGTGAGCCATTTAAACAGTCAACATTTACATCAAATTTGCAAAAAGGTAAACATAATATTTCCCAAAAAAGGCTATTAACACAACAAAAGTAAAATAATCCTTATTTGATTGGCGAATGATAGAGAAGAAATCTATACCTGGAATGAAATATCCAACCACAGTGATAAATGTTAAACTTTTACCAACCATAGTTTAAAGCCCTGGTGCCCATCCTGTGGCACTTTTTTGTGGCCCTCAGCACCCCTGCAGTCTCTGACAATCTCTTGAATCATGTCTGCAGTCTCTGGCCATCTCTTGTATTATATCCACAGTCACTCACCATCTCCTGACTGACTATATCCTCTTGTGTGTCTACCGTCTCTGGTAATGGATATACACTGAACTTTATGTGCAGCCCTTTGATGATGTCGGTGGCAACACTTGAGGCCCCCACTCAAGAGAGTTGACCACCACTGGCTTAAAATTTTCTTTGAAAACTATCTACTATATCTATCTAATCATATTACTAAAATGTTTTAAACATTGCATTGAAACAAATTAAATAATTGCAATATAAATAAAGTAGTGTATAGGGTTTTCACGGCTTTAAACCTGAAATGAACAACCTTGCAGATGAGAGCTCCAGAACATATATTTATTGATAATACAGCTGTATGAGAGCACCTATGCCCTGCCCCGTCAGATGCTCTGATTAATTTGATTACAGTCCACAGTTTTATAGGGTTCTTTATGGCTGGCAGCCCACCTTTGTGCTTATCAGTTTCACTTCAGCTTGTGTCTGTCTGACAACTTATCGAAACATACGTCATTACTCAGCAGTTTTAACAACTTACAAAAATATTATACAAAAGCCATTTTAGCTGCAGAAACCATTTTAGCTGCTAATGGAATATGAATATATATATATATATTGTGACAGTAGGCAGGTGAAATCACCTGGTTGCGTCCTGGATGGACGATATATTTGTCCGAGATTCAGGGTTTATGGGGATTTGTACCACTAGAGGGAAGTGCTGAGTCCTTCAGCACTGAGATAATGAGCCCAGCTGAAGGTAGTGGGCTCATTAACACTTGTATACAGCTTCCCAGAGTGCTTAGGGAGTTGCTCCACCCTGGAACCAGATCTGTGCCTGAACTGTCTGGGGAGCTGACCTGTTATCTGTGTGCAGAGAGACCAAAGCCTGTGTGGCTAACCTCCCAGTACTAGCAACTAGGTATAGCAGCAGGCTGTACCTAGTGGGTAGCTAGGGAAAAGCTGTTGTTGCAGTAAGTAGCCAAGTTGGCCAGGATTTATTTTGATGTCTCTTTTTTGTTTATCATTTTTTCTGTAAATATTGTAAATAAATTGCACCTGTTTGTTTTCACCTCCACTATTGTTGTGCTGTGCCTATCTTTTTGTGTTGTGCACCCATCCAGGGGGTCACACACACCCGCTGCCGAGCTAACCCTGTTACAATATATATATATAAATCAACTTATATAAAAATATACTAGTAATAATAGCCATGTCTAATACAATAGACAATCTAAGACACTCATATATATTTACTTAATTGAACATTATTATTACTGTTATGTAATAGTATATTGTTATGATGTAGGATATAATAAGGATCACTTTTATCCCTATACAGTAGCATAAACTCAAGAGACTGACACTAATTATTCTTTCTAGGTCTCATGACACATGGATTGGAAGATTAATTAACAGTTCCCATATACATTAGCTCTTTATAAAAGAACATAAAAGCAGTGTCAGAACACGTTATTTCTACAGCTAAACATACTGTACTACAGTGGCTTACAATGTGCATTTATGCTTAGTTATTACAGCAATGAACATTATACATTTATTCTACTGGGAACTGGAAAATAAGCTTCATTGTGTCTTTGTGTTGAATTTTCAGCTTAATTATGTAAGTAATATTTTTATGAATTAACAGAAATGCAACATCATTTAATGAAAAGGCAAGATGGATAGCACAATGGAACATATGTTTTATCTTCAATTCTATCTTAGATTATGTACCATATATTTGATTATACTGTATTTCCTCTGGAAACACAGGAGAATAACAAAATCTTGACTATAAATATACCTGAATTAGATATTGTATAAAACATGTATTTCATAATGTACACTTTGTGCTGTTAACGGATAATAATGGTGTAATCCTTTCTTTAGTCATTTTAATTACTAAAGAAAGGATTACACATAAAAATAAAAATAAAAAATGTTAGAGTAATCTACAGTCAACATACAATCAGTTTTTGAGTGAATATAAATTAAGTGTAAACATCAACTGTATGCCAATGCTCTAGGCTAGTTCGTTCACATTAGCCCCAAACCTATCTCCAGCTGTAACTGCTGGTTCCATTCGCAACCAAGATTATTGTACAGAAAGACGGATGACCACACTCTGAGTTGCTGAAGATCCAAAAAGGTTATTGTAGAAATTGATCATCAAAGTATAATCACAGCTCCTGAAAAACAGGCACAGGCATTAATGAGGTTCAAGCTGGAAAACACTTAATCATAACAACGTGTTATGATTAAGTGCTTTCCAGCGTGAAACATGTTAATACCTGTGCCTGTTTTTCAGGAGCTGTGAGTTTGCTTTTACGATCGATTTTTACAATACAATGCCTGTGCCTGTCTTTGAGGAGATGTGAAGTTTGTTTTTATGATTGATTTCTACAATAAAGTTTTTGGATCTTCAGCAAGTCAGAGTGTGGTCATCCATCTTTGTCTACAAATAAATTAGGTGTACATTTATTTAAATGTAACACTTCATGCGGAAAATGACAATAAACAATATTCCCATTCTTTCAAAAATAGATTATAGGGTCAGTAGTGGATGTGTGGGCTATTTTGTATTACATTGATTCCAACTGTGTTTTTCTGCCTCCGTGACCTTTCTCCCCCTCGCTCCCTGTTGTTCGGAATGAGCAGTACATGTTAGTTGAGGTCATGTGCACTGCCCTATGCACGCTTCAAATCCCATAGTCCATAAACCATCTCAGGAGTGAGCATATACTATATGTTCCTATGTATAGTGGGGCAATGGAGAAGGAACAAAAGCACAAAATTCTGATCATAGCAGCAACAACAACAAAAAAAGGAATTTGGAGATTTGGAGGAGGCTGAAAGCAATGGAAAGGAATTCTTTGAGTTAAAGAGGTTCTAAAGGAATAAGGGTGCAGCTTCCCCCCACCCCCAGAACCCCCTTATGCTTAACCCATCTCAATCCATCAATGTGTATGAGAACAGTGGCTCTCCTGGGTCTCTTTCTCCTCATCCTTTCCTGCATATATTGGCCCCATTCATATACTGTGCAGTTCTCTCCTGCACACACTGCTTGCTAATATACCCTTGGCAGTCCTCTCTCGTGCATGCTGACCTCTATTATATGCTTTATAATTCTCTCCTGCACACATTGCCCATTTTCATACCTTTCACAATTTTCTCCTGCACACATTTCACACCCTCTGTACTCTAACTGCATATACTGCCTGCTACCATGCCATTTGCATTTATTTTCTGCACATATTTTCCACTGCAATACTCTACATATGTCTTTTATGCAAATATTGGTTATTATGGATATTATTGTTGGTTGTTATAAAAAAAAAAAAAGTCTGAAAATGGGTGGAATGGAGACTAGCAAGCAAGCATGGTTGCTGCTGATACAGAAAATGAAATTAAAAAAGCACAGTAAAGTCTATAGCAGCGGCCACTAAATGGTGGACCACGGTCCGAGTACGTCCCCAGCAGCTCTCCTTTCTGGACCGCCAGCCGGCAGTGACAGATCAGCCGTTGAGCAGGGCGGTCCTCATGGCAACATAGACATCAAGTGCATGCCTCGCCCCTTGCAGCTTGCTGTCTCTCCAACTCCAGCTCCCTGCCTGTACACAAGCATTCTTCAGCAAGGATCCCGGAGCAGCTCCTGTCTGCCCTCAAAGTAGGGTGTACTCTTACAGGGGCACTCTGATGGGCACATTTAAAGTTAAAGGACCGTGCTGATGGACACATTTAATGTTAAGATGCACCCTGAAGGGCACAACAGAGTGCCCCTTAACATACAATGCACCCATCAGAGTGTCCCTTAACATAAAATGTGCCCATCAGCATGACCCTTATTTTATGTTAAAGGCGCTTTGGCAGGCACATTTTATGTTAAGGGACTCTCTGATGGGCATCTTTTATGTAAAGGAGGCATTCTGATGGGCACATGTTATGTTAGGGGGGCACAAATGGGCACATACTGTGGAAAGGGGCATTCTGATGGGCACATGTGATGGAAAGGGGCAGTCTGATTGGTGTATGTGATAGAAAGGGGCATTCGGATGGGGAAATATGATTGAAAGGGGTTCTTTGAGTGTAAGGGGGCACTCTGATGGGGATACCTGATGTAAGGGGGCACTCTGATGGGAATGCCTGATGTAAGGGGGCACTGTGATGGGGATACCTGATGTAAAGTTGCACTCTGATGGTGACACCTAATTTAAGGGGACACACCCTCATCGGACCTCAGCCAGAAGAGAATTTTAGTGACTGGACCTTCTTGAATTTTAATTCAATACCCCTGGTCTATAGAATTATGCACACAGGGGTATGTACCTCACCACACTGCAATCTTCTGTATAGTACTGGATACCACTTTAGAGCACAGTATAGCCGGGTATCTCACACTACACAGATTTGTCAGTTTTCTGTGACCAGCTCCAAAACAGACTAACAATATGGCAGCAACCCTTTTATAGTGAGAGGGCTGGATTCACCATTCTATTATTTGTTCTCAAGAACCCATCTCACAAGAGACAAGGGTAATGCAGTGCATTGTGAGTTCTGGCAACATTTTCATCATAAACTGAGTTTTACCAAAACTCGTAATCATGAGAAACACTTGATATCCAAGGTGCCTCTGAAATGAAACTTCATCCCTAGCAGGGGTGAGGTTCAGGTTTGTCACTGCCATGGGTTCATGGCAAATTCCTGGGATTTATGAAGTTCAACAAATACTGTTTTGCAAAGGAACAAGCTAAATTGCAGTGCACATCCTTTGCTCTTGGTCAGCTGAATCACACAAGTCAAAAATCTGAAGGAATTGATATCCCCGCACCTGTCTTTAAAAAGGTTAGCTTGCAGCAGCCATAATGGTAGTGTGCGTTACAGCTGTTATGAAGAGCTGATGATTCTGTGTAGGTAGAGATCCCTTTTTTTTAGCATTGGTCCTCTATGGTAGTATCCAGTTTCCTATGCCTTGTGTTTGGCAACAGCTTACTTATTAGCCCTGAATAACGAGATTCATGGTTTCTAAGCACAGTTTTCAAAATTCAGACTTTGAACAAGATTAGAGATGAGCGAAGTATTCAAAAATTCGATTCGACTGATTCGGCGAATTCGTGGACAATATTCGATTCGAGTCGAATATATTCGCTGTGAATTTAACTTAAAAAAGGGTGTTTCTAGGCTTCAGAGAGACTTAATATTAGTGCAGAACACTGTACCTTTAATTTAAATGCCCTTGGAGTCTGCTGGGGAAGAGAAATAATACTGTCAAACAGTATGACATCCAGATGAGTGCCGTCGATCTTAGAATCACCGCACACTTCACTCATTTGGCCAGTCACGGGGCCAAAACCAGAGTGTGGAGCCACAGTGTGGCGGTGGAGGCAGCAGCAATGGGAGGCCATACAGCAACCTATGACAAAATGGAAACCAGCAGGAGTGTGAGGAGACCTCAAAGTGGCACATGGCAGAGTGGGAGCAATGGGAGGCGGTACAGGGACCCATGTCACACTGTGGACCCAGCAGCAGCGTGACGAGGCGGTACGGGGGCCCATGGCAGATTTGGGGCCTGGCAGCACCTATGGGAGGCCTGTAATCTGCCAGCAACCTATGACAAAATCGAAACCAGCAGGAGTGTGAGGAGACCTGAAAGTGGCACATGGCAGAGTGGGAGCAATGGGAGGCGGTACATGGACCCATGTCACACTGTGGACCCAGCAGCAGCGTGACCAGGCGGTACGGGGGCCCATGGCAGATTACAGGCCTGGCAGCAGCAATGGGAGGCCCGTAATCTGCCAGCACCCTATGACAAAAAATGGAACACACCAGCAGTGTGTGAGGAGACCTGAAAGTGGCACATGGCAGAGTGTGGCGATGGAGACAGCAGCAATGGGAGGCCGTACAGGGACCCATGAGAGACTCTGGACCTGGCAGCAGCATGAGGAGGCGGTATAGGGGCCCATGGCAGATTAGGGGCCTGGCAGCAGCTATAGGAGGCCCGTAATCTGCCAGCACCCTATGACAAAAAATTGAACACACCAGCAGTGTGTGAGGAGACCTGAAAGTGGCACATGGCAGAGTGTGGCGATGGAGACAGCAGCAATGGGAGGCCGTACAGGGACCCATGAGAGACTCTGGACCTGGCAGCAGCATGAGGAGGCGGTATATAGGGGCCTATAGCAGATTAGGGGCCTGGCAGCAGCTATAGGAGGCCCGTAATCTGCCAGCACCCTATGTCAAAAAATTCAACACACCAGCAGTGTGTGAGGAGACCTGAAAGTGGCACATGGCAGAGTGTGGCGATGGAGACAGCAGCAATGGGAGGCCGTACAGGGACCCATGAAAGACTCTGGACTTGGCAGCAGCATGAGGAGGCGGTATAGGGGCCCATGGCAGATTAGGGGCCTGGCAGCAGCTATGGGAGGCCCGCAATCTGCCAGCACCCTATGTCAAAAAATTCAACACACCAGCAGTGTGTGAGGAGACCTGAAAGTGGCACATGGCAGAGTGTGGCGATGGAGACAGCAGCAATGGGAGGCCGTACAGGGACCCATGAGAGACTCTGGACCTGGCAGCAGCATGAGGAGGCAGTATATAGGGGCCCATGGCAGATTAGGGGCCTGGCAGCAGCTATGGGAGGCCCGTAATCTGCCAGCACCCTATGTCAAAAAATTCAACACACCAGCAGTGTGTGAGGAGACCTGAAAGTGGCACATGGCAGAGTGTGGCGATGGAGACAGCAGCAATGGGAGGCCGTACAGGGACCCATGAGAGACTCTGGACCTGGCAGCAGCATGAGGAGGCAGTATATAGGGGCCCATGGCAGATTAGGGGTTTGGCAGCAGCTATGGGAGGCCCGTAATCTGCCAGCACCCTATGTCAAAAAATTCAACACACCAGCAGTGTGAAGAGACCTGAAAGTGGCACATGGCAGAGTGTGGCGATGGAGACAGCAGCAATGGGAGGCCGTACAGGGACCCATGACAGACTCTGGACTTGGCAGCAGCATGAGGAGGCGGTATAGGGGCCCATGGCAGATTAGGGGCCTGGCAGTAGCGATGGGAGGCCCGTAATCTGCCAGCACCCTATGTCAAAAAATTCAACACACCAGCAGTGTGTGAGGAGACCTGAAAGTGGCACATGGCAGAGTGTGGCGATGGAGACAGCAGCAATGGGAGGCCGTACAGGGACCCATGAGAGACTCTGGACCTGGCAGCAGCATGAGGAGGCGGTATATAGGGGCCCATGGCAGATTAGGGGCCTGGCAGCAGCTATGGGAGGCCCGTAATCTGCCAGCACCCTATGTCAAAAAATTCAACACACCAGCAGTGTGTGAGGAGACCTGACAGTGGCACATGGCAGAGTGTGGCGATGGAGACAGCAGCAATGGGAGGCCGTACAGGGACCCATGAGAGACTCTGGACCTGGCAGCAGCATGAGGAGGCGGTATATAGGGGCCCATGGCAGATTAGGGGCCTGGCAGCAGCTATGGGAGGCCCGTAATCTGCCAGCACCCTATGTCAAAAAATTCAACACACCAGCAGTGTGAGGAGACCTGAAAGTGGCACATGGCAGAGTGTGGCGATGGAGACAGCAGCAATGGGAGGCCGTACAGGGACCCATGAGAGACTCTGGACCTGGCAGCAGCATGAGGAGGCGGTATATAGGGGCCCATGGCAGATTAGGGGCCTGGCAGCAGCTATAGGAGGCCCGTAATTTGCCAGCACCCTATGTCAAAAAATTCAACACACCAGCAGTGTGTGAGGAGACCTGAAAGTGGCACATGGCAGAGTGTGGCGATGGAGACAGCAGCAATGGGAGGCCGTACAGGGACCCATGAGAGACTCTGGACCTGGCAGCAGCATGAGGAGGCGGTATATAGGGGCCTATGGCAGATTAGGGGCCTGGCAGCAGCTATAGGAGGCCCGTAATCTGCCAGCACCCTATGTCAAAAAATTCAACACACGAGCAGTGTGTGAGGAGACCTGAAAGTGGCACATGGCAGAGTGTGGCGATGGAGACAGCAGCAATGGGAGGCCGTACAGGGACCCATGAGAGACTCTGGACCTGGCAGCAGCATGAGGAGGCGGTATATAGGGGCCCATGGCAGATTAGGGGCCTGGCAGCAGCTATGGGAGGCCCGTAATCTGCCAGCACCCTATGTCAAAAAATTCAACACACCAGCAGTGTGTGAGGAGACCTGAAAGTGGCACATGGCAGAGTGTGGCGATGGAGACAGCAGCAATGGGAGGCCGTACAGGGACCCATGAGAGACTCTGGACCTGGCAGCAGCATGAGGAGGCGGTATATAGGGGCCCATGGCAGATTAGGGGCCTGGCAGCAGCTATAGGAGGCCCGTAATCTGCCAGCACCCTATGTCAAAAAATTCAACACACCAGCAGTGTGAGGAGACCTGAAAGTGGCACATGGCAGAGTGTGGCGATGGAGACAGCAGCAATGGGAGGCCGTACAGGGACCCATGACAGACTCTGGACCTGGCAGCAGCATGAGGAGGCGGTATATAGGGGCCCATGGCAGATTAGGGGACTGGCAGCAGCTATGGGAGGCCCGTAATCTGCCAGCACCCTATGTCAAAAAATTGAACACACCAGCAGTGTGTGAGGAGACCTGAAAGTGGCACATGGCAGAGTGTGGCGATGGAGACAGCAGCAATGGGAGGCCGTACAGGGACCCATGAGAGACTCTGGACCTGGCAGCAGCATGAGGAGGCTGTATATAAGGGCCCATGGCAGATTAGGGGCCTGGCAGCAGCTATAGGAGGCCCGTAATCTGCCAGCACCCTATGTCAAAAAATTCAACACACCAGCAGTGTGAGGAGACCTGAAAGTGGCACATGGCAGAGTGTGGCGATGGAGACAGCAGCAATGGGAGGCCGTACAGGGACCCATGAGAGACTCTGGACCTGGCAGCAGCATGAGGAGGCGGTATATAGGGGCCCATGGCAGATTAGGGGCCTGGCAGCAGCTATGGGAGGCCCGTAATCTGCCAGCACCCTATGTCAAAAAATTCAACACACCAGCAGTGTGAGGAGACCTGAAAGTGGCACATGGCAGAGTGCGGCGATGGAGACAGCAGCAATGGGAGGCCGTACAGGGACCCATGACTGACTCTGGACTTGGCAGCAGCATGAGGAGGCGGTATAGGGGCCCATGGCAGATTAGGGGCCTGGCAGTAGCGATGGGAGGCCCGTAATCTGCCAGCACCCTATGTCAAAAAATTCAACACACGAGCAGTGTGAGGAGACCTGAAAGTGGCACATGGCAGAGTGTGGCGATGAAGACAGCAGCAATGGGAGGCCGTACAGGGACCCATGAGAGACTCTGGACCTGGCAGCAGCATGAGGAGGCGGTATAAAGGGGCCCATGGCAGATTAGGGGCCTGGCAGCAGCTATAAGAGGCCCGAAATCTGCCAGCACCCTATGTCAAAAAATTCAACACACCAGCAGTGTGTGAGGAGACCTGAAAGTGGCACATGGCAGAGTGTGGCGATGGAGACAGCAGCAATGGGAGGCCGTACAGGGACCCATGAGAGACTCTGGACCTGGCAGCAGCATGAGGAGGCGGTATATAGGGGCCCATGGCAGATTAGGGGCCTGGCAGCAGCTATGGGAGGCCCGTAATTTGCCAGCACCCTATGTCAAAAAATTCAACACACCAGCAGTGTGTGAGGAGACCTGAAAGTGGCACATGGCAGAGTGTGGCGATGGAGACAGCAGCAATGGGAGGCCGTACAGGGACCCATGAGAGACTCTGGACCTGGCAGCAGCATGAGGAGGCGGTATATAGGGGCCCATGGCAGATTAGGGGCCTGGCAGCAGCTATGGGAGGCCCGTAATCTGCCAGCACCCTATGTCAAAAAATTCAACACACCAGCAGTGTGTGAGGAGACCTGAAAGTGGCACATGGCAGAGTGTGGCGATGGAAACAGCAGCAATGGGAGGCCGTACAGGGACCCATGAGAGACTCTGGACCTGGCAGCAGCATGAGGAGGCGGTATATAGGGGCCCATGGCAGATTAGGGGCCTGGCAGCAGCTATGGGAGGCCCGTAATCTGCCAGCACCCTATGTCAAAAAATTCAACACACCAGCAGTGTGTGAGGAGACCTGAAAGTGGCACATGGCAGAGTGTGGCGATGGAGACAGCAGCAATGGGAGGCCGTACAGGGACCCATGACAGACTCTGGACTTGGCAGCAGCATGAGGAGGCGGTATAGGGGCCAATGGCAGATTAGGGGCCTGGCAGCAGCTATGGGAGGCCCGTAATCTGCCAGCACCCTATGTCAAAAAATTCAACACACCAGCAGTGTGTGAGGAGACCTGAAAGTTGCACATGGCAGAGTGTGGCGATGGAGACAGCAGCAATGGGAGGCCGTACAGGGACCCATGAGAGACTCTGGACCTGGCAGCAGCATGAAGAGGTGGTATATAGGGGCCCATGGCAGATTAGGGGCCTGGCAGCAGCTATGGGAGGCCCGTAATCTGCCAGCACCCTATGTCAAAAAATTCAACACACCAGCAGTGTGTGAGGAGACCTGAAAGTGGCACATGGCAGAGTGTGGCGATGGAGACAGCAGCAATGGGAGGCCGTACAGGGACCCATGAGAGACTCTGGACCTGGCAGCAGCATGAGGAGGCGGTATATAGGGGCCCATGGCAGATTAGGGGACTGGCAGCAGCTATGGGAGGCCCGTAATCTGCCAGCACCCTATGTCAAAAAATTGAACACACCAGCAGTGTGTGAGGAGACCTGAAAGTGGCACATGGCAGAGTGTGGCGATGGAGACAGCAGCAATGGGAGGCCGTACAGGGACCCATGAGAGACTCTGGACCTGGCAGCAGCATGAGGAGGTGGTATATAGGGGCCCATGGCAGATTAGGGGCCTGGCAGCAGCTATAGGAGGCCCGTAATCTGCCAGCACCCTATGTCAAAAAATTCAACACACCAGCAGTGTGTGAGGAGACCTGAAAGTGGCACATGGCAGAGTGTGGCGATGGAGACAGCAGCAATGGGAGGCCGTACAGGGACCCATGAGAGACTCTGGAACTGGCAGCAGCATGAGGAGGCGGTATATAGGGGCCCATGGCAGATTAGGGGCCTGGCAGCAGCTATGGGAGGCCCGTAATCTGCCAGCACCCTATGTCAAAAAATTCAACACACCAGCAGTGTGTGAGGAGACCTGAAAGTGGCACATGGCAGAGTGTGGCGATGGAGACAGCAGCAATGGGAGGCCGTACAGGGACCCATGAGAGACTCTGGACCTGGCAGCAGCATGAGGAGGCGGTATATAGGGGCCCATGGCAGATTAGGGGCCTGGCAGCAGCTATGGGAGGCCCGTAATCTGCCAGCACCCTATGTCAAAAATTCAACACACCAGCAGTGTGTGAGGAGACCTGAAAGTGGCACATGGCAGAGTGTGGCGATGGAGACAGCAGCAATGGGAGGCCGTACAGGGACCCATGACAGACTCTGGACTTGGCAGCAGCATGAGGAGGCGGTATAGGGGCCCATGGCAGATTAGGGGCCTGGCAGCAGCTATGGGAGGCCCGTAATCTGCCAGCACCCTATGTCAAAAAATTCAACACACCAGCAGTGTGTGAGGAGACCTGAAAGTGGCACATGGCAGAGTGTGGCGATGGAGACAGCAGCAATGGGAGGCCGTACAGGGACCCATGAGAGACTCTGGACCTGGCAGCAGCATGAGGAGGTGGTATATAGGGGCCCATGGCAGATTAGGGGCCTGGCAGCAGCTATGGGAGGCCCGTAATCTGCCAGCACCCTATGTCAAAAATTCAACACACCAGCAGTGTGTGAGGAGACCTGAAAGTGGCACATGGCAGAGTGTGGCGATGGAGACAGCAGCAATGGGAGGCCGTACAGGGACCCATGAGAGACTCTGGACCTGGCAGCAGCATGAGGAGGCGGTATATAGGGGCCCATGGCAGATTAGGGGACTGGCAGCAGCTATGGGAGGCCCGTAATCTGCCAGCACCCTATGTCAAAAAATTGAACACACCAGCAGTGTGTGAGGAGACCTGAAAGTGGCACATGGCAGAGTGTGGCGATGGAGACAGCAGCAATGGGAGGCCGTACAGGGACCCATGAGAGACTCTGGACCTGGCAGCAGCATGAGGAGGCGGTATATAGGGGCCCATGGCAGATTAGGGGCCTGGCAGCAGCTATAGGAGGCCCGTAATCTGCCAGCACCCTATGTCAAAAAATTCAACACACCAGCAGTGTGTGAGGAGACCTGAAAGTGGCACATGGCAGAGTGTGGCGATGGAGACAGCAGCAATGGGAGGCCGTACAGGGACCCATGAGAGACTCTGGACCTGGCAGCAGCATGAGGAGGCGGTATATAGGGGCCCATGGCAGATTAGGGGCCTGGCAGCAGCTATGGGAGGCCCGTAATCTGCCAGCACCCTATGTCCAAAAATTCAACACACCAGCAGTGTGTGAGGAGACCTGAAAGTGGCACATGGCAGAGTGTGGCGATGGAGACAGCAGCAATGGGAGGCCGTACAGGGACCCATGACAGACTCTGGACTTGGCAGCAGCATGAGGAGGCGGTATATAGGGGCCCATGGCAGATTAGGGGCCTGGCAGCAGCTATAGGAGGCCCGTAATCTGCCAGCACCCTATGTCAAAAAATTCAACACACCAGCAGTGTGTGAGGAGACCTGAAAGTGGCACATGGCAGACTGTGGCGATGGAGACAGCAGCAATGGGAGGCCGTACAGGGACCCATGAGAGACTCTGGACCTGGCAGCAGCATGAGGAGGCGGTATATAGGGGCCCATGGCAGATTAGGGGCCTGGCAGCAGCTATGGGAGGCCCGTAATCTGCCAGCACCCTATGTCAAAAAATTCAACACACCAGCAGTGTGAGGAGACCTGAAAGTGGCAGATGGCATGAGAGACTGTGGACCTGGCAGCAGCATGAGGAGGCGGTATATAGGGGCCCATGGCAGATTAGGGGCCTGGCAGCAGCTATGGGAGGCCCGTAATCTGCCAGCACCCTATGTCAAAAAATTCAACACACCAGCAGTGTGTGAGGAGACCTGAAAGTGGCACATGGCAGAGTGTGGCGATGGAGACAGCAGCAATGGGAGGCCGTACAGGGACCCATGAGAGACTCTGGACCTGGCAGCAGCATGAGGAGGCAGTATATAGGGGCCCATGGCAGATTAGGGGCCTGGCAGCAGCTATGGGAGGCCCGTAATCTGCCAGCACCCTATGTCAAAAAATTCAACACACCAGCAGTGTGAGGAGACCTGAAAGTGGCACATGTTTGGGGCATGATTCATGGCGGATTTAGTCAGTTGTGTCAGGAACTGGTGGTTTGAAATCCAGACTAATCCACGCCTGATTAATTTTCACAAACGTGAGTCTCTCCACACTTTGGGTGGACAGTCGTGTCCTCCGCGGAGTTACAATACCTCCTGCCGCACTAAACACGCGCTCCGATGCCACGCTACTGGCCGGGCATGACAGCCTTTCAAGGGCAAATTCAGCTAGTTGGGGCCAAAGGTCAAGTTTCGTTGCCCAGTAGTCAAGGGGATTGTCTACCTCGGTTGGCAGGGTGCTGTCCAAGTAGGCCCAAGCCTGTTGTTTGAGCTCCTGCTCCAGGTCCACCTGATGCTGCTGCTGCTGCGGCTGGTTAGTAGTTTCCTCACTGCCCTGGTGAAGAAAGCTACTCATCATCGACTGCAGACTGAGGCAGCCGCTGCTGTTGGAGCTGCCACTGCTCCTACCACCCCACCCCTCCCCTGCTGCCATGGCAGCGGAACGCGAGCGCACAGGGCCCACAGTGTCTGAGGATGGACGTTGGTGCACAAAGGCAGAGACCAACTGACTACATAGGTGGTTTTTATAGTACGTTATTTTGGCCTCCCTCTCAGCAGGTGTGAAAAAGGCCACCATTTTTGAACGGTAGCGAGGGTCCAACAAGGTGGACAGCCAAAAGTCATCCCTCTGTCTGATGGTTATTATTCGGCTGTCGCTACGCAAGCAACCGAGCATGCTATGGGCCATTTGTGCCAATGAATGCGAGGGACTCCCTGCCTCCATCTCCACAGCATACTGCCACGGTGCGTCTGGGTCCTCTGTCTCCTCCTCCTCCTCCTCTACCAGATGCTCCTGCTCCTCCACTCCTGTCCGCTGAGTGGAAAAACCACCCATTTCACTCAATAATTCCTGAGCACAAATGTCCTCCTCTACCTCCTCCTCTTCTTCCTGTCCTGCCCCCACAGGGGTCATGTGGCGTTGAGATCTGTGTGCCCCCTCTACCACACCCTGACCAGCCATTGTTAACAGCATTTGTTCCAGGACGTGCAACAGAGGAATGACGTCGTTCATCCCATAGTCCTGCCGACTCACGAATAGCGTGGCCTCCTCAAAGGGCCTGAGCAAGCGGCAGGTGTCACGCATGAGCTGCCAATGGCTGACATCGAAATTACACAGGGGAGTACCTTTATCCGCTTGTAACATCAGGAAATCGGTGATGGCCTTTCGCTGTTCGTAAAGGCGGTCTAACATGTGTAGGGTTGAATTCCACCTTGTTGCAACGTCGCAGATCAGGCGATGCTGTGGAATTCCGTTCTGCCGCTGCAGCTCAAGGAGGGTGTGCTTTGCGGTGTAGGAATGGCTGAAATGCATGCAAAGTTTACGTGACATTTTAAGGATGTCTTGCAGTGGGATGGTGGATTTTAGGAACCGCTTGACAACCAGATTGAACACGTGAGCCATGCATGGCGCATGGCACAACCTTCCTTGACGCAGAGCAGGCACCATGTTCTTTCCGTTGTCGGTCAACATGGTTCCGATTTTCAGTTTGCGCGGAGACAGCCATCTGTCGATTTCTCTGTTCATTACACTGAGAAGTTCCTCCCCTGTGTGACTACGTTCGCAAAGGCATACCAGGTGCAGAACAGCGTGACACCGTTGCGCTCTGCACATGTGATATGCCGGTCGGGTAATGGGACTTGGCACGGGGGTGGCGGCTGAGGACACGGCGGAAGAAGAGGTGGTAGAGGCGGACATCTTTTGTGGACCAAGGACGTGCAAACGTGGAGGCAAAAGCGGCGTGACCTGTCCAAGTTGCTGGTGCGGCTGTGACGGCACCACGTTCACCCAGTGGGCCGTAAATGACATGTACTGTCCCTGACCGTAGTTACAGCTCCACACGTCGGCGCTGCCGTGCACTTTGGCAGAGACCGACATGCTCAAAGACTGGCCCACCATGTCTTCTACATGTGAATGCAGGGCTGGCACTGCCTTTTTGGCAAAGAAATGACGGCTTGGCACTCTCCACCGCGGCGCGGCACAAGCCATCATTTCTCGGAAAGGTGCTGAGTCCACCAGTTGGAAAGGGAGGGACTGCAGCACCAGCAACTTGGACAGGAGGACGTTCAGCTTTTGCACCGTCGGGTGCGTGCTCGCAAACTGTTGTCTCTTGGAAACGGATTCCAAGAAAGACTGCTGACGGAATCCGTGAAGAGGAGTAGCAGGAGAAGGAGCATCTGAACGAGCGGAAGATGCCAACGAGCGACAACTCCCCTCAGCAGAGGTGTTGGAGCATTGACTGGCTGATGGAGGGCGATTGACGTCGGGTGACGGAGCAAGTAACGGAGCGGGTGATGGAGCGGGGGCTGGGGCGGGCAGAACCGCCGTATCTTTATCACGGTTTTCCCAGGCCACCAAATGGCGACGCTGCATATGCTGCCGCAACGCTGTAGTCCCAACATGGGCCCCCTGGCCACGCTTGACTTTCTGGCCACATAGTCGACATACGGCTACGTTTACTTCCTCGGGCGGCTTGACGAAAAATTGCCACACCGCCGAGTAGGAAACTTTGCCCCCGATACTCCTCACTGGCTGACTGCTGCTTCCTCCGTGCACACCGGCACCACTACTGGCCGTGGTAATAGGCTGCAGTGGAGCTGGTGCTCTACTCCGTGGCCGTTTGGCTCCACTGACACTGCTGCGACCCTGCTGCCTCCTGGGCAACCCACCGACTGTTTCGCTCGCTGCCAAGCTGCCACCCTCTTCTCCTGATGATGCGGAAGAAATTGCCTGATGACGACGAGGCTGCCAAGTGCGATCAACCTCCTCATCATCAAGTAGGGTCTCTGCCTCACTACTAGCCCCCTCGGCTGCGTCTGGGTCAGGAGACAGACCTGTCTCTAGACCGGCTACCGAGCCACTCTCCTCGCCAGTACTTCTTTGCCTGGCTGCTGAAAAGGCGGATGTCTCCCCCCGTTCCTGACCGCCCTCTGTTAGCTCTTCCTCACTGTACAGTGGGGCTGAGCCCACAGCATGCGATACTTTGCTTGGTGAGGAAACACCAAAGGACAGGGGCAGGTAGAGGACACGTGATTTCAGTGGGCTTGCTCCCGGGCCATGCCAACTAATGGTTGTGTCTGACGTACCCACCGACCGTTGGCTGTAGGTGTCAGAGGTGACCTGGGAAGAGGAAGACGACCGAGCCAACCAATCGATGACGGCAGGGTTGTCGGTGGAGACACGACCGCTGGATGACACCGGGAGCACTGGCCTCTGGCTGCGAATAGTGCTGCCTCGACCCCTTCCTCTGCTGCCACGTCTGCTCGCTCCTAAAACATTGCCTCCTCTGCCACTCCTCTGCATGTTGTCTGACATACTCTTTAATTCAACGATTCTGTGTCCCTGAGTAACAATTCTGTGTCCCTGAGTAACAATTCTGTGTCTGTCCCTGAGTAACAATTCTGTGGCCCTAAGTAACGGTTCTGTGGCCCTCAGTAACAATTCTGTGTCCCTGAGTAACGTTTCTGTGGCCCTAAGTAACGGTTCTGTGGCCCTCAGTAACAATTCTGTGGCCCTGAGTAACAATTCTGTGTCTGTCCCTGAGTAACAATTCTGTGGCCCTAAGTAATGGTTCTGTGGCCCTCAGTAACAATTCTGTGTCCCTGAGTAACAATTCTGTGGCCCTAAGTAACGGTTCTGTGGCCCTCAGTAACAATTCTGTGTCCCTGAGTAACGTTTCTGTGGCCCTAAGTAACAATTCTGTGGCCCTCAGTAACAATTCTGTGTCTGTCCCCGAGTAACAATTCTGTGGCCCTAAGTAACGGTTCTGTGGCCCTCAGTAACAATTCTGTGTCCCTGAGTAACGTTTCTGTGGCCCTAAGTAACAATTCTGTGGCCCTCAGTAACAATTCTGTGTCTGTCCCTGAGTAACAATTCTGTGGCCCTAAGTAACGGTTCTGTTGCCCTCAGTAACAATTCTGTGTCCCTGAGTAACGTTTCTGTGGCCCTAAGTAACAATTCTGTGTCCCTGAGTAACAATTCTGTGTCTGTCCCTGAGTAACAATTCTGTGGCCCTCAGTAACAATTCTGTGGCCCTAAGTAACGGTTCTGTGGCCCTCAGTAACAATTCTGTGTCCCTGAGTAACAATTCTGTGGCCCTAAGTAACGGTTCTGTGGCCCTCAGTAACAATTCTGTGTCCCTCAGTAACAATTCTGTGTCTGTCCCTGAGTAACGGTTCTGTGGCCCTAAGTAACGGTTCTGTGGCCCTCAGTAACAATTCTGTGTCCCTGAGTAACGTTTCTGTGGCCCTAAGTAACAATTCTGTGGCCCTCAGTAACAATTCTGTGTCTGTCCCTGAGTAACAATTCTGTGGCCCTAAGTAACGGTTCTGTGGCCCTCAGTAACAATTCTGTGTCCCTGAGTAATGTTTCTGTGGCCCTAAGTAACAATTCTTTGGCCCTCAGTAACAATTCTGTGTCTGTCCCCGAGTAACAATTCTGTGGCCCTAAGTAACGGTTCTGTGGCCCTCAGTAACAATTCTGTGTCCCTGAGTAACGTTTCTGTGTCCCTGAGTAACGTTTCTGTGGCCCTAAGTAACAATTCTGTGTCTGTCCCTGAGTAACAATTCTGTGGCCCTAAGTAACGGTTCTGTGGCCCTCAGTAACAATTCTGTGTCCCTGAGTAACGTTTCTGTGGCCCTAAGTAACAATTCTGTGGCCCTCAGTAACAATTCTGTGTCTGTCCCTGAGTAACAGTTCTGTGGCCCTAACTAGCGTTTCTGTGGCCCTAAGTAACGATTCTGTGGCCCTCACTAACAATTCTGTGTCCCTGAGTAATGTTTCTCTGTCCCTAAGTAACGTTTCTCTGTCCCCAAGTAACGTTTCTGTGGCCCTAACTCTGTCCCTAATACAGAGCGGTCTGCCTCTCTTGAATGACTGGAGGCAAATGAAGAATTCTAAAATGGCCGCCATTTATAGCTCGACCATTACACAGTGCTGGCTGGCTGGCTGCTGATTGGCTAATGCGATCACATGTCATTAAGGAATGCATTATGGGTCAGCGCGCCTTGTCTGCGCGCCTTCCCAGACATCCCCGCTCCGTCGCCGCACATGTCCGCCGCCATTTTAGGAAAAATTTCGATTCGCGCGTCCGAAGTAGGCTATTTTTCGGATTCGGCGCAAATCGAAAATTTTCCAATATTCGAAACGAATTCCACTTCGCCTACTTCGATTCGCTCATCTCTAAACAAGATTCTCAAACCCAGACAGATTCACTCTTCTCTAGTGTCAGGGTGACAGTACAGAAGTAATTCAGAGACAAAACAGAGTGTTGTCACCAGGAGCAGACTGACCATTTGGAAACTTGGCCACTGCCCGAGGGACCGGGGTCAGTAGGGGGCCCCATTAGATGCCCCTGGTACCTTTTTCATAGGCTTTTTTGAGTTTGGGCAAGGACAAAGGGGCCCCATGATCCCCTATTGCCCGGGGGCCCCATGAGTTGTCAGTCCGCCCCTGGTTGTCCCCTTAAAACAGGAAGCACCTGAACAAAAACTTTAATGACAAACATCACCAGGTGTTAATGTCATATTAGAAGCATTTTTTTTTTTAACTGCAATTATCTTTATTTTTTAATGGGTTAAAAATAGATATGAGGTTTAGTTTACATACACTTTCATTTTGTAAGAATACAGAGTAGTAAGAAACAATAATGGACTTCCAGGCAATGGAGTAATGTCATGTTCTTCAGGTGGAACTTCATATGCAATATATGGCAGCCTGTTAACAGGCTTGATATGTAGGAAGTTTGCAGTGTGCCTATGCTACAACTTTGAAAGTCTTGTTTTTCTTCAATAGGCATGTTGAGGGCACCATAACACCACTACATCCTGACATATTATGGTGCCTTGTTTATTGCAAGAGTATTGGTTTCAAACATTTCATAAGAACAAGTTCACTTGAAGATCTCCATTAGTGGGTATAAATGATGTATCTTTTCTATTATGCATTTTCAGAACACGATGCAAAATACCAACAACACTGTGGTGAAGGAATTTCTTCTTTTGGGGTTTTCCGACTTCCGTGAATTTCAAAATGTTTTGTATTGCCTAATACTTCTAGCATACATTATATGTGTCTTTGGAAACATTGCCATAATTATTTTAGTTAAAATGGAGGCTTCTCTTCACAGTCCCATGTATTTTTTCATTAGTGTATTTGCTGTTTTAGAAATAATGTTTATTTCAGTTTCAGTTCCAAATCTCTTATCAATCTTACTTCAGACTAAAAAGACCATAGCATTCATTGGATGCTTTTTACAAATGTATGCCTTTAATGCCTTGGGGGAAACCGAATGTTTTCTCCTTGCATTAATGGTCTTTGATCGATATTTGGCTATAAACAATCCATTGAGATATTCAACAATTATGAACAGTAAATTTTGTTCAAAAGTAGCAGTCCTTCCATGGCTTGGCGGTTTCATTGTTTCTTTCTTCCCTACTTGCTTTACTATTCTTCTGGAGTTCTGTGGCCCTAACATGATTGACCACTTTTTCTGTGATCTGGCTCCACTGCAGAATTTGGCATGTTCCAACTCTTTTTACAGTGGCATAGTTACAGTATTGGCCGCAATTATTTCAGTTGTTTTTCCATTTGTTACAATTGTCACATTATACATTTGCATAATAGTTAATGTCCTGAAGATTAAAAGCAAAGATGGGAAAAAGAAAGTTTTTTCAACCTGTTCATCTCATCTCATCGTGGTCTGTCTGTTCTATGGTTCAGCAATTATTGTGTATGTCAGACCTCAAGGCAGCCACTATGATAAATTCCTTGCACTTATGTACACGGTTGTCACTCCAGCACTAAACCCCTTTATTTATACCTTTAGAAACAGTGAGGTAAAGCAAGCTCTTAAGAAAATAATAATTCATTTCAAGCAGCTTCCTAGTTAGTGTGATGCAGATTTTATTTTTACAGGATATTTGCTCCTTAAAATAAGGTTCACCAAGGTTATAAATCAACACTGTGTGAACAATTATTAGGCAAATAATTTTTTTTTCTGTATTTTGACCAATTCTTCATTTTTATGCATATTGTCCAACTCCAAGCTGTATAAATTTGAATGTATATTGGATTTAAGCATATCAGGTGATGTGTATTTGTGTAATGAGGGAGGGTGTGGCCTAAGGAGATCAACACCCTATATCAAGCTGTGCATAATTCAGCTTCTTTTCTTCAGGCAAAATCGGCCAAAAAAGTGATTGAATTGACTCTGATAGTTCTGTGATCACACCCCGATATCTTAGCAATTTCAATAGTGCTGCATCCCTTTGAAAGATATTTTACAATTTTTCACTTTTCAAAGGTTTTGTTGCAAATAATCAACAGGGTCACAAGAAACGTGTTGAGAACAAAAGATGCAAATTACCTGCCAAAGAAATGAGAAGAATCAAATGTGAAGCTACCAGGAACTAATTTTCCTCCAGTGATGTCATATTCCAGAACTACAACCTATCTAGAGTGCCCAGCAATACAAGGTGTTCAGCGTTCAGAGACATGACCAAAGTAAGGAAGGTTGAATCCCAACCACCACTGAACAAGACACATAAATTGAAACATCAAGACAGGGCCAAGAAATACCTGAAATATCTATCAGATTTTTCAAAGGTTTTATGGACTGATGAGATGACAGACCAGATGCATGGGCCCATGGCTGGATCAATAATGGGCACAGAGCTCCATTTTGATTCAGATGCCAGCAAAGTGGAGGTGGGGTACTGGTATGCGCTGGTATTATTAAAAATAAGCTCGTTGGACCTTTTCAGGTTGAAGATGGGCTCAAAATCAACTACCAAACATACTGCCAGTTTTTAGAAGACAATTTCTTTAAGCAGTGGTACAGGGAAAAGTCTGCATCTTTCAAGAAGACCATGATATTTTGATGCAGGATAATGCTCTATCACATGCATTGAAGGACACCACTGCGTGGCTAGCCTTCTTCACCTGACCTAAACCTTATGGAGAACTTGTAGGCCCTTCTTAAATGGGAGATTTACGGTGTAAGAAAACACCTCTCTGAACAGTGTCTGGGAGGCTGTAGTTGCTGCTGCAGAGAAAGTTGTTCATCAACAGATCAAGAAATTGACAGACTCCATGAACGGAAGGCTTATGACTGTTATTTGAAAAGAAGGGTTGCTATATTGGTCACCAATTTTTTTTTTCTTTTTAATATCAGAAATGTTTATTTGTTCATTTTGAGTTGTTTGTTTATTATTCTCACTTTAACAAATGAAAATAAATATGTGAAATGGGAAAATTTTCATTTTTCATTCAGTTGCATAATAATTCTGCACACTAGCAGTTGCCCATTAATTGTGCACACATATATATTTTCCTTAGAGCCAAAACCTCACTTTTGCTATCTTAAATATTCAGGCTTGAGGTTTACTAACATTTTGGATTGACCGAGTGCACTGTAGTTGTTCAATAATGAAATTAATCTTCAAAAATACAACTTGACTAATAATTGTGCAAACAGTGTAGTTTGAGTATATCATATACTGCTGAGATTTTCAGGCTTAGCAATCTCACCACAACTGGATCAGTTATAGAGATCACACTTGCAACACTTAGATTGGCGAAGAAGAACGCTCATCTTAAATAAATACGTAGAAGTGGGCAATCTCCATCCATTTAGTAGCTTGAGAACTTATTTAATATTATTTAATGCTCAGAACAGACAATCAATCTAACAATGACACAACATAATGGAGTTAAACTCCAGTCAAAGCTATTTTATGTTTGTATAATGTTGATGAGGGTTTAAATCCCTATCCAGTGTTTATTGCACCTTTTGGCCCTGTTGAAAAACGTTTCATCCTTTCCCTTAAAAAAAATATCCATAATGTGAGTCAACAAAACTTGCACTTTTCACTTTATTAACTGAAAAAACAACAACCCTCATTCCTTACATACTTTGCCTTGTTCTGCTGTTAGTTCTCATATGTCACACCAAGAGCCACTTTTACTCAAAACCAGGATTAAGCTTGATCTCCTGAGATGTCACAGTTTGCAAGCTCTTATACCACTAACAAGTACCCAAAAAAGAATAAATGTGCTATTGGAGCCTTTGAATGTATTATTTCTATAGTTATCTTTTAACTGTATCGACCAATAAACAAGAGAAAGAAAAAAATGGCTCTGTGTTTTTTTTTAAATAGAGGGAGTTATCATGATTAGAGATGAGCGAATCGAACTTGGCGAAGTGGAATTCGTTTCGAATATTAGGAAAAATTCGATTCGCATCGAATCCGAATTTTAGCAAACTTCGGATGCACGAATCGAATTTTCCCCGATCAGCTGGCAAAAGTGTCACTGCAGAGAGCTCCGCTATTTCTGACAGTTCTCTGACAGTTCTGACAGTTCATTTACAGCGGTTGAAACATTGTATCTATTTGTTTCCATTTAGGATACAGATGTTTTTATTCGGAAATAAATAGATACAATGTTTCAACCGCTGTAAATGAACTGTCAGAACTGTCAGAGAACTGTCAGAAATAGCGGAGCTCTCTGCAGATACACTTTTTGCTGTACTGGAATTCTTCTTCTTTTCATTCTTTGTCTTCTTTTCATTCTTCTTTTTATTCTTCTTCTTCTTCTTTTCATTCTTCTTCTTCTTCTTTTCATTCTTCTTTTCATTCTTCTTCTTCTTCTTCTTTTCATTCTTCTTCTTCTTCTTTTCATTCTTCTTCTTCTTTTCATTCTTCTTTTCATTCTTCTTCTTCTTTTCATTCTTCTTTTCATTCTACTTCTTTTTTTCATTCTTCTTCTTCTTCTTTTCATTCTTCTTTTCATTCTTCTCATTCTTCTTTTCATTCTTCTTTTCATTCTTCTTCTCATTCTTCTTTTCATTCTTCTTCTTCTTCTTTTCATTCTCCTTCTTCTTCTTTTCATTCTTCTTTTCATTCTTCTTCTTCTTCTTTTCATTCTTTTCATTCTTCTTCTTCTTCTTTTCATTCTTCTTCTTCTTCTTCTTTTCATTCTTCTTCTTCTTCTTCTTTTCATTCTTCTTCTTTTCATTCTTCTTTTCATTCTTCTTCCTCTTCTTTTCATTCTTCTTCTTCTTCTTTTCATTCTTCTTTTCATTCTTCTTCTTCTTCTTTTCATTCTTCTTCTTCTTCTTTTCATTCTTCTTTTCATTCTTCTTCTTTTCATTCTTCTTCTTCTTCTTTTCATTCTTCTTTTCATTCTTCTTCTTCTTCTTTTCATTCTTCTTCTTCTTCTTTTCATTCTTCTTCTTCTTCTTTTCATTCTTCTTTTCATTCTTCTTCTTCTTCTTTTCATTCTTCTTCTTCTTTTCATTCTTCTTCTTCTTCTTATCATTCTTCTTCTTCTTCTTTTCATTCTTCTTTTTATTCTTCTTCTTCTTTTCATTCTTCTTTTCATTCTTCTTCTTCTTCTTCGTCGTGCCCCGTGACTGCCCAAATGAGTGAAGTGTGCGGTGATTCTAAGATCGACGGCACTCATCTGCATGTCATACTGACTGACAGTATTATTTCTCTTCCCCAGCAGACTCCAAGGGCATTTAAATTAAAGGTACAGTGTTCTGCACTAATATAAAGGCTCTCTGAAGCCTAGAAACCCTTTAAATAAGTTAAATTCGCGGCGAATAAATTCGCATCGAATCGAATTTCTCCCGCAAATTCGACGAATCAGCCGAATCGAATTTTTGAATAATTCGCTCATCTCTAATCATGATGTTGTCTCAACATCCTGAGCATCTCCTTACTACTACAGTTACATGTATACATTTATCTACAAATATTCAGGCATGCCCATGACAGAACAAGAAAAATAGAAAATAATGTTGGCTTATAGATCTTGAGACTTGGCACTTACATTTTAGGATGTTAACCTGATGACACAGGTACTGACCCATGGGTTCCAGTGGTCCAATGTAGTGCAGTTTAAAAAAAATATGGTCCGTTACATTTATTTCCACTACACACAGAACTTCCACAGTGGCAATAGTGATAGTTGTTAAAGTGAAGCTTCACTCTCTCAATCAGCATTGACTATTTTGAATCCTTATGGTGCCAGTATTAGTAAACAGATAGGAAAGTATGTCATTTTTACATTTCTTCAGTTACTTCCTGGTTTCTTGTCTAGGCAAATGATGTTTTCAGGAGAGGAGGAAGGGTTTTGTCAACTAGGCTTACCCTTCTGCCTGCACGCCTTAGCCAAGGGCAGATGAATACCAAGAAAATGCTACATGACTCATCTGTCCTTACTCAAGATGGCCACAGCCAGAAATGCTAGGGGGTGTTTTTCTTAGCGATTTTTCAGCAAAATAAAGCATGGAGACATGGATGGATGAGAGAATTTGTTTTTAATATTAAAAATGAATTAAATATTACTTTTGGTTTGTGGTACACGGATGCAGTGTAGTTCTGCTTTAAATGTGTATGATATTGTTCATATTAGGAAAGAGCTACCATACTTGTCCAATAGAAATTAACTGATATTTTGAGAAATCTTAACCACTTGCCCTCTAGAGGATTTACCCTCCTTAATGACCAGGCCTCTTTTTGCTACTCGGTTCTACACTAATTCAACTGATAATTGAGCGGTCATGCAATGCTGCACCCAAACAAAATTTATGTCCTTTTTTCACACAAATAGAGCTTTCTTTTGGTGGTATTTGATCACCTGTGCGCTTTTTATTTTTCGCGCTATAAACAAAAAAAGACCGAAAATTATGAAGAAAAACAATATTTTTTACTTTCGGCTATAAAAAAATATATAGTAAACTCAAAGTTAGTTATAAATTTAGGCCAAAATGTATTCTGCTCCATGTTTTTGTTAAAAAAATCCCAATAAGTGTATATTGATTGCTTTGTGTGAAAGTTATAGCGTCTACAAACTATGGTATTGATAATGGAATTTACACAGCTTTTACTTTCTGACTGCTCATCACATTTCTTGAGGTGCTAAAACACCAGGATAGTACAAACATCCCCAAATGACCCCTTTTCAGAAAGTAGACACCCAAGGCTATCTGATGAGAGGCATACTGAGTCCATGGAAGATTTTTTTTTTCACAAGTTTCTGGAAAATGACAAAAACTTTTTTTTTTTTTTTTACACAAAGTTGTCATTTAAATGATATATTTCTTGTACAAGCCATGGGTATATGTGGAATTACACCCCAAAATACATTCTGCTATTTCTACCGAGTATGGGGGTACCACGTGTGTGAGACTTTTTGGGAGCCTAGCCACATACAGAAGCCTGAAATCCAATGACCACTTTGAAAGCCTGAAGGTGCGTAACTTCCTCATTTCACTTCCTCACTACCTATCACAGTTTCGAAGGCCCTGAAATGCCAGGATAGCACCCCCCCCCCCCCCAAATTACCCCTTTTTGGAAAGTAGACATCCCCAAGGAATTTAAAAAGAGGCATGGTGAGCATATAAATTGCTTTGGCCCGCAATCAATTCATACAAATCTTCCATGAAAAGCAGCGGAGGGGCTAAACGCTAGTGCTGACAGAGAATGGGCTGATCCCGCTAACACTGCGTTTTTGCCACTATACAAAGGAGGCACTATTATAGTTCTGTTCATGATCAATATATTGATCTGTACAAACACTATACTAGTAATGGCGGTGATCAGTGAACTATAGCGATAGTGTGTGGGCAATCTAATGCTAGCTGACCCTGGCTGGGTAAGGAGCTTACAGACCCGGACGTTATCAGATGTCACTAGTGGCAGTTATACAGTAATCAGTGAAAATTCTATATACTGATACTGTACTAATGTCACTGGCTGGATGACAGGGTGATCAGAAGGTTAATAGGAGCGATCAAGGAGTCAATAGAAGTAACATTGTACTACTCTGGGGGGTGATCAGGGATTTTTTTTTTTTACACTTTGCATTGCAGGAGCAATGAAGATCATTGCTCTGCAATACAAAGCTTGATTTGAACTGTTATGATTGTTATAAATTCATCACAGTTTAAAATACAGTGATCTGTGATTGGCTCCAGCTTATCACATGGGACAGGGCCCCATGTGCCATGTGAGAGTTGTGGATCAATCACAGCTCTCCAGGAACAGAAGCAAATCTTTTATGAATCAGAATGATTCATAATAGCTTTGTTGTCATTGTGATCATGTGAGTGCACATTGTGGGGAGGGTTGCAGCACCTCCCTGTGTTCGTAAAGCACCAGCGATGTACATGTACGTCTCTGGTCCTGTAGCTGCCACCTGTCCACAGTACATTTCGGGCGGGTGGCCCAAAAGTGGTTAATATGTCATGGACATCAATTCAGTATTTATAAATTTGGTGATCAAATGGTTAACAGGACATTTATTTAACTGATAATGCCATTGTGTCTGCTGAAAATTAACTATTATTTAAACCATGGGGGGGCCCTAATTATCGATCTAGATGCTTGGGCTGCTTTTCTTTGTAGGACTAGTGGAAAATAAGTAAAAATAAAATTCTAACTGAGCTAGTGTAGGCCTGTTGCTCTAGAAGTACTAATGCTGCCGTGCCAGTTTGTCCTCCTGAAAGCAATTTTCTTTCTGCTAAGAATGGTTTATGTATTTTCAGTGGAAACAGCACTTTCTGCAGTAGTGCTGCTGGTTGTACAATAATCACTTTCTGCTGCCAATTTCTACTGTTTCTCCAACAATTTCGACTCAGTTCTGTCAAGTGATCCTGAAATGGTTGAGGTCCCTGTCTCTAATGCCATATTTAAACTTAGATAAGGGTTAGAAGAGGTTCAAGACATAGTGTTTAGGGTGGATAGTAAGTACTCTATAAAAAGCCTGTCTATCTAGGAACACAACAAAAGAAGTGTAAATAATGTGCATAGAAGGCATGAAAGGGTCACCTCCATTTCCTGATTATATTAATCCCTTAGGTTCTGAGTAAATTAGTTAAACATATATATGTGTGTCATGCATGGAAGCTCCATTTGCATTTCTTAAAATCACATCAGTTTGCCAGTAAGAGTTGCGTAAATACTAACACTATGTAGTATGAGTGACCAAATGATATGATGTGCAGCTGTTTTGAAATAAACTGTACATAGAACTTGCAAGCATGTTCAAAAAACTCTTTAAACTCCAGTGAGTTATTAAATAATTCTGATTTCACTTTGTAAATATACTACTACTCAAAGGTATATTTACTGACTGTTGGTGGTACCAGAATATATCACCAGGAACAGATGACTTACACCCGAGAGTTTTCAAAGAACTTATCCATGTTATAGCAAGACCATAGTTTTTAATTTTTAAGGACAGCTTACTGACTGGAATGGTAGCAACAGATTAGCAAAATGTGGTTATAGCACCAATATTCAAAAATATATAGCAATATATACCTGGAAACTAGTCCGGACTAGTCAAGATAACATCAATAGTATGTAAATAATTGGAAGGAATGATTAGTGACCATATCCAAAAATCTGACAATGAAAATAGTATCATTAGTCATAAGCAACATGATTTATGGAAGACCATTCTTGCTAGCACAAGCTTTAAACACTATGAGGAGGTAAGTTGTAATTTGCATAGAGGAAGGCCTGTGGACATAGTGTATCTATTTATTTTTCTAAGGCATTTTATACAGTACCCACATAAATGCTTCTTTTACAAATTAGGGTCTTTTGGAATTAATGAATTTGCATGTACCTGAATAGAAAACAGGTTGTATCCAAGGGGTGGTGATTAATGTCAGATTTTCTGAATGATCTGTCCTGGAACTAATTCCTATGAACTTGTTCATAAATGATACAGAGGTTGGAATAAACAGTTCAGTCTTAGTATTTGCTGATGATACAAAGCTAAACAGGGCAATACTTGCAACAGGATACAGCAACTTTACAAGAAGACCTAGTTAAAATAGAGAGGTGGTTAGCTATATGGCAGATAACATTTAATGTCGAATCAAATGTAAAATAATGCATGCGGGGGCTAAAATATGCATGCAATTTTCCAGAATAATTTTAGATCTCTTGCCACCTTCAGCAGATTCTTGCCACCTTCAGCAGATTCTTCCCACCACAAATAATCTAAAATTGGTGTTTCTGTGTTCTTGGTTCATCCCAAATTAGTCATTTTGGCTTTTTTAAACAAATATAATAATCCCTGAGCTGGGAAAAATGTTTGCATCAATAACCCTTCAGCTGAAAAAAAAACACCCCCTACTACTTTTAATACATTTTTGAGTGAACCAGTGATATATAAATAGTAAATAAAGTCAAAATACATATGTGACCCATACATGCAACAATACAGTACAATGTGACATAATATAATAAACTTATCAAAAAGTCCTTACATAATTAATTAGAGTCTATGTCACACTTCATAAACACTCTTAAACCTCTGTGCTCCATTCCAGTTAAGTGAATAAAAGGCTCACCAGATTTCCATGACTAAGTGAGTCAAAAATCGCCTTATACAAGTAAAAATGGCAGATAGAACATGCAAGCTCCTCCAATTACCATCAGGGCTATCCCTGTAAAATGTATTATCCCAAATAGGAACAGACACCTCTTTCACCTCCTCAGGTTGTGATCTGAAATCAGCCCTTTTGCTCCTCTGCTCATGAGCACACGGCTGGCATTTAAACAAAGACTCATCCACAGTATAATATTGTTAAACTAAGGACAATTTATTTAAAAAAAACTTGCAGTGAAAACAATCCACCAGGAATACAGTATTCCTCCACAACATTTTCTCTACTATTATAGCCATCAATTATGCAAACGCATGCTATCAAAATAGAACTAAAGCCTTTAAACCCAATTTCTTGGACTGGTTGTTTCTTTATCTATATTACTGCTTTACAATCGCTTAATGATTTATTCTTGAAACTGGCAGCAAATACTAACCTGAAAAATCGGATGAAAGACTTCCTAGCTATAGACCAAGTGGACAAACTGATAAAAGGATACAGCACAGTGCACAAGGTTATGCCAAACAAACTTTGGAAAGATACCCACTGCAAAATACTTCACACAGCCTACACATTGTGCATCTTCTTCTACAATTTAAGATGGCCAAAATGTGGCCACTTTCATCCTACCATGGTACACCATCCATGATCTTCTCTCATCTACTTTTTTGGGGGACAAGGTGATGACTTTAATCCATTCAATAACAGGCTTGGTTGTTTCCAAAGACTCCTTACTGTTTATTTATAGCTATTTGGATAGAGAACAGCTACCTATCCAACCAAAATCATTTTATTTATAGCAATGTGTCTACCTAACCAACCAAAACCCTTTCCACAATGGATTTATATGTATTTAGTTACAGTCCATTGAGCTATCATGAGACATTTAATTACTAAAGGTGTAAACTGTACATTGTGTGAATAACTGGCACTAGTTGTCAGAATATAATATTCCAGTTAGTGTGGATGGAGGAATCCGTTATATTTTTTGCTTTAAGCCTGTAGGCAGAGAGAGGAAAATGTAGCTGTGTATTGCAAGCTTAATGCCTGCTAGACATGGGCTGATATCAGCGTGTACAGCAGCCGGACTGCATTGTGCCAAGTGTAAAGTGGTGGGAAAGGATTACGGTGTGAGGTTGTTTTTCTGGGGTTAGGCTTGGACCCTTAGTTCCAGTGAAGGGAACTCTTAGGTCATCAACATACCAGGACATTTTGGACAATTTCATGCTCCCAGTTTTTGGGGAACAGTTTTGGGATGGCCCCTTCCTGTTCCAACATGACTGCACACCAGTGCACAAAGCAAGGTCCGTAAAGACATAGGAGAACCTTCAGGCTATGTGGCTAGGTTGTGAAACAGTCTCACAGATGTTGAATATAGTTACATACAGTTGTGTTCAAAATCGTGTGTTGAAAAAAGTGAATAAAGCTCAAAATCATTCTAGTAGCTTTTATTTCCATACACACAAATGCATTGGGAACACTACACATTCTATTCCAAATCAAAACATGAAGAAAAATACATCAAATTTGTGTTGTTCCTCTAAAACAATTGAAGAAAACTGAATATTATACTGTTCAAAAAAATAGCAGTGTTTGTATTCTTCTTTACAAACTCAAACATTCACTATATAAACTGAAAAATGGTTGAAGATTTTGCTTTCCTTTGAACCACTTAATGAATATTTAGTTGTATAAGCACTGTTTCTGAGAACTGCTGTACATCTGTGTTGCATGGAGTCAACCAACTTCTGGCACCTGTGAACAGGTATTCCAGCCCAGGATGATTGGACTACATTCTACAGTTTTTCTCTATTTCTTGGTTTTGTCTCAGAAACTGCATTTTTGAAGTCACCCCACAAGTTTTCTATTGGATTAGGATCCGGGGATTGGGCTGGCCACTCCATAATGTCAATCTTGTTGTTCTGGAACCAAGATGTTGCACGCTTACTGGGGTGTTTGGGGTCCTTGTCTTGTTGGAACACCCATTTCAAGGGCATTTCCTCTTCAGCATAAGGCAGCATGACCTCTTCAAGTATTCTGATGTATTCAAACTGATCCATGATCCCTGGTATGCGATAAATAGGTCCAACACCGTAGTATGAGAAACATCCCCATATCATGATGCTCGCGCAACCATGCTTCACTGTCTTCACAGTGTACTGTGGCTTGAATTCAGTGTTTGGGGGTCATCTGACAAACTGTCTCCGGCCACTAGACCCAAAAAGAACAATCTTACTTTCATCAGTCCACAAAATGTTGCGCCATTTCTCTTTAGGCCAGTCAATGTGCTCTTTGGCAAATTGTAACCTCTTCAACACACGTCTTTTTTTCAACAGTGGGACTTTGCGGGGGCTTCTTGCAGATAGCTTGGCTTCACATAGGTGTCTTCTAATTGTAACAGTACTCACAGGTAACTTTAGACCTTCTTTGATCTTCCTGGAGCTGATTGTTGGCTGAATCCTTGCCATTTGGCTATTCTTCCATCCATTCGAATGGTAGTTTTTCGCTTTCTTCTACTTCTTTCAGGTTTTGGTTGCCATTTAAAGCATTTGCGATCATTTAAGCTGAGCAGCCTATCATTTTCTGCACTTCTTTATATGTTTTCCCCTCTCCAAACAACTTTTTAATCAAGGTACGCTGTTCTTCTGAACAATGCCTGGAACGACCCATTTTCCTCAGAATTTTAGAGAGAAATGCACTGTAACCAGCATGTACAACATTTGCTGCCTTCCTTCCTTAAATAAGGGCAATAATTGCCACCTGTTTTTCAAAGAATGAATGACCTCACTAATAGAACTCCACACTGCTATTATTTTGAACATGCCCCTTTCAATTAGTGATTCAATTACACAGAATCAGCAGCATGCATGTCATAACTGTTGGGTCTGTTGGATTTCTATTACTCTACTACACCTGCTAGTAAATTATTTGCCATGTAGAAATATCATTTCTACCAAAAACAGTGATTGATCAGGTTAGTGATGTCTGACTGCTATTATTTTGAACACAACTGTAGTTAGTTTGGCTGAAAAAAGTCCATCTAGTTCAATCACAAGATGGAAAAAAACATTTCTATAATCCTATACAGTTGATCCAGAGGAAGGCAAAAGACCCCAGCAAAGTATGATCCAACTTGCTCCTGAAGGGGAGCAAATTCCTTCCTGATCCCCCAAGAGGCAATCGGATATTCCATGGATCAGCTTTAAATATTAGTATCCCGAAATATTATGTCTATCTAGGAAAGAATCCAGACCTTTTTTAAAACAATCTACTGAGCTGGCCAGAACCAACTCTTGAGGGGGTCTATTCCACATTTTCACAGCTCTTACTGTGAAGAAGCCTTACTGTATTTGGAGAGTAAATATCTTTCCTCCAGATGTAAAGTGTGCCCCCTTGTCCTCTGTGATGACCTTAAGGTAACGTTACACCAAATTCACTATATGGGCCTCTTATTTATTTATACATGTTGATCATAGCCCCATTAATCTCCTCTTCTCAAGAGAGAATTAATTCAGTTCCTCTAATTGTTCCTCATAGCTGAGCTCCTCCATGCCTTTTATCAAATTGGTTGCCCTTCTCTGCACGTTCTCCAGTTCCCTGTCATCCTTTTTGTGAATTGATGCAAAAAACTGAGCAGTGTATTCCAAATGAGGTCTTACTAATGATTTGTACCGAGGTAAAATGATAGCTACTTTTAGGCAAAACCAGGTCATTAGACTTAATCCTTTGAGATTTCACACCTTACATGTTCTTATACTACTAACAGGTACCCAAAAAAGATTACTAAATTTTAGAGTACTATTAGAGCCATTAATGGTACTAATTTTCATTGTTTGGAGTGTCAAGGAGAGGTGAAGCAAAATAATAATATTGGTTTATGTATCTTTAGAGCTGGCACTTACATTTTTAGACCTTAACCTGATGATCTAGGGATGGATTCATGAGTGCCGCAGGCCCAATTTAGCCTAGTTGGAAAAAACATGGTTCCTTACATTTTTCACAACATACAGAACATCCATACCAGCTATGGTGACAGGTGTTAAAATGTGTACAGTATTGCTTATATTAGGAAAGAAATATGAATGCCCATTAGAAATTAACTGATATTTTAAGCAATATTAAAAACAAACCAAAAAAGGCACTGAACTTCCACAAAGTATCATCATTTTTGCAGAAACACATGCTTAACAATTTAAGTTAAAGTATATCTAAAGCCCAAACTTTTTTCAGTAGGAGTAGCAGATGGTTACAACTCCTCAATGTAAAATAATTCATCATTAACACTGTTTGGGCTTGAATGTGTTCTTGAGAACTGGGTATGGAAAAGAAACCTTTGGACCTTTCTAATGCAGGATTGCTTTAATGAGTAGATGTTTCTGGTTGTCAATTTATCAATTTTAACAACTTCCCACCTTGCAACTGCACATAAACGGCCAGTTGGGAGCTTTCCTGTTCTTAGAGGACATTCCTAAACATCCTCTAAGAACATGCACCTTGTGCGTTCTCAGGGCCACACAGCAGCGCGATCCTGTGATGGCTGTGCACATCACAGATCGGAACAAGGGTGCTGTGATTAGCCCTTCTGATCATGTGATGGCTGTGTCCAATCACAGCCATCATACAGTGTAAACAGAGACACGTGTCTCTGTGTCGGCTTTCCCCACCAAGCTCAGGGATAGTGGGTGGGGTGTGGGGGGGGGGGGGTATTTGGGGGATGATGCAAACCTGTGACAGCTCTCTGCAGGGCTGATGATTTCAGTGTTCAGCTATGTAAAGAAAACACAGATTGCTGCCATCCCCACTCAGTACATGGAGCACCATCTGCCCCTGTCCCTGTGTTACACCAACATCTGTACCAGTGTCACATCAGCACCTGTTCTAGTGCCACATCAACCTCTGCATCAGGGTACAAGAGCACAATAAAGTCTGTCACAGTGTATCAGTGCACAAAACATCTGCAATAGTGTTTCATTGCAACATCACATCTGTTGGTGTCCGCCGGTGGGTGTTCAACATCTGTCACATTGTACAAGTGCACAGAAACCTATGTCAGTGTACCAGTATACAACCAATAAATAAATTAAACAAAAAGTGTCAGAAGGCGGCCTGGTCTTAAAGTTGGTAACGCCTGAAGGTTCTCCTTGGATGTTTGGCCTCTCTATGTGGCTAGGCTATGAAAGAGTTTCACAAATGTGGTATTGCCGTACTCAGGAGTAGCGGAACGTGTTTTGGGGTATAGTTGCAAGTATACCTATGCCGTGTATGAGAAATAACTTATTTAATTTTCCAAAGAAATGTGGAAAAAAATTACAACTTCAAAAAACTCCCCATGCCTCTTACTAAATAAATTGGACTGTCTTACTTTCCAAAAAGGGGTAATTTGGGAGATATTTGTACTGTCCTGTATTGCCGTCAGTGCATCAGGCTTGATAAATTTCCAATTCGCACTTCCGGTCTGCCGTCCTTACGATCTACGTCACTTCCGGTGAGTGGAACGCATGCTGAGGGGTGCGTTCCATCGGCCATCTTTGATTTTTTAGAACTGCATGGTTATCCTCTGCAAACCAGAACTGTGGATATATGGATCTGTGTGAGCCGATGAAGGCTATTAAACAAATGCTTTTAACTTTCCTTGAACATGTGAGTGGCCTGGTATTATTATTATTATACTGATTGATATTGGCAGTATTACACTATGGTATCTTTTTCTCTTCCACTGCTGGAGAGCTCTTAAAAGGAGTGAGTTGGAGGAGAGCATCATATCAGTCAACATGGATAAGGAGCTCTGGAGAATATAGAGGGGGCATAGGATCCCTAAAATCCTAAAAGGTGCAATACTCACTAATATCTGGTGAGTGCCGTTGTTGATTTCTCACTGGTGGATGGTGGAAGCACATTTCTTTGGGAGAAGATTTGTTTGTTTTGTTTTTGTATACACCTTTGGGAAGACGGACTTTTTCATGTATATTCATTTATGACACATTTATGAAATCTATTTGTGGACGCTTTAATAATATTATTGATGTTGATAGTGAAGAGGTTTGTGTCTTGCACTGTTATTATATATTTCTTTATTAATAAATGTAGCAGTATTAATTGATACAAAATTGTGCAAATAAGTAAATTTTATTCAGAAATTTTAAACAGAAACTAAGAAAAACACACTTTCTTTTCAAAATTAGCTGTCTTTTTCCTTTTATAGGGCAAAAGCGTAAAAGACCCAGTGGTGATTAAATACCACCAAAATAAAAGTTCTATCTATCTAAAAAAAAGTTATACTTTCATATGGGTACAGTGTTGCATGACTGAGTAATTATCAAAGTGCTACAGTCCTGAAAACTGAAAATCGTCCTCGGCAGGAAGTGGGTAAAAGTGCCCTGTATTGAGGTGGTTAAAAGATAAGTTCATCTTTCGCAACATGTGAACTAAGTCTGCTATAAAGTATGATAAATATGCCATGCATAATTTCACATTATGGTGGTGTCCTGTAGTGAAATGAAGATTGGTGGGAGCACCACCAATCTTCAGCAGGAAACACAATAGATTTACAGTTCCAAGAGTTTCTAAACAGATCCCATCCCATGGTTACTCTTTATAAGAGTGGTTTTGGAAATGCATTCAGTGGGGGAGATAAGTATTTGCTTTCTTCTTTGCGAGCCACTTTAACAGTCAACATTTGCATCAAATTTGCAAAAAAGTTAAACATATAATTTCCCAAAAAAGGCTATTAACACAACAAAAGTCAAATAATCAATTTGATTGGCAAATGATAGAGAGGAAATCTATACCTTGAATGAAATATCCAACCACAGTGATAAATGTTAAACTTTTACCAACCATAGTTTAAAGCCCTGGTGCCCATACTGTGGCATTTTTTGAGTGGCCCTCAGAGCTCCTGCAGTCTCTGACTATCTCTTGAATCATGTCTGCAGTCTCTGGCCATCTCTTGTATTATATTCACAGTCACTCACCATCTCCTGACTTTGACTATATCCTCTTGTGTGTCTACTGTCTCTGGTAATGGATATACACTGAACTTTATGTGCAGCCCTTTGATGATGTCGGTGGCAACACTTGAGGCACCCACTCAAGAGATTTGACCACCACTGGCTTAAAGTTTTCTTTGAAAATTTATCTACTGTATCTAACCATATTACTAAAATGTTTTAAACATTACATTGAAACAAATTAAATAATTACAATATAAATAAAGTAGAATAAACTCAAGAGAATTACACTAATTATTCTTTCTAGGTCTCATAACACATGGATTAGAAGATGAATTAACAATTCCCGTATACATTAGCTCTTTATAAAAGAACATAAAATCACAGTGTCAGAACACTTCTAATTCTACAGCTAAACATATATTACTACATTGGCTTACAATGTGCGTTTATGCTTAGTTATTAAAGCAATGAACATTATACATTTATTCTACTGGAAACTGGAAAGTAAGCTTCATTGTGCCTTTGTGTTGAATTTTTAGCTTAATTATGCAAGTAATATTTTTATGAATTAACAGAAATGCAACATAATTTAATGAAAAGGCAAGAAGATGGATAGCACAATGGAACATATGTTTTATCTTTAATTCTATCTTAGATCATGTATGTGACGGGAGTGACTTTTGGGGGTGGGGGGACCTCTGTATCATCTCCCCAAATCATTATGTTTAACCCACCCTGTGCCTGTTTAAGGGGTACAGGGTGTGTATGTGAATGTCTGAGTCTTGTGTATAGTGTGTGTTCCTTTGTCTAGGCCACATGGCTGTCCATTGTCTGTTTGCCATGTGCTACCCCCCATTGTGCTGTGTCTTCCTGTCCAGCCAACTATTATGAGATGTACTGTTTGTGTATTGGTGTGGGGGTTGGTCAATGTCCTTTGCCATGTGTTTCATCCCATTGTTCTGTGTCTTGATGGGATGGGGAGGGGTGGTGATGTATTTCCTGTTCCTGGTTGTGTTTCCCTGCCCTCTGTATATATCCTGTGTTTTGTGTTAAAATAAACAGAGTTGGCTTCCTGTATTAAGAAGAGCTGGGTGCTGTCTTTTTCCTGACGGATTTCAAGGGTGTGGTCCGTGGATGGTGTTCGGACAGGCGGAAGTTGTGGTATAACGGAAAAACTCAGTGCGGTCTGGGTTCCGGTTCCGTTATAATGTATATTTGATTATACTGAATTTCCACTGGAAACACAGGAGAATAACAAAATCTTGATTATAAATATACCTGAATTAAATATTGTATAAAAACATATATTTCATAATGTACACTTTGTGCTGTTAATGGATAATGATGTAATCCTTTCTTTATTAATTTAAATTACTTATATGATGTTACACAAGAAAATAAAAAGAATGTTAGAGTAATCTACAGTCAACATGCAATCAGTTTTTGAGTGAATATAAATTAAGTGCAAACATCAAACAAATGTATGCCACCTCTCTAGGCTAGTTCGTTCACATTAGCCCCAAACCTATCTCCAGCTGTAAGTGCTGGTCCCATTTGCAACCAAAATTATTGTAGAGAAAGGCGGATGACCACACTCTGAGTTGCTGAAGATCCAAAAATGTTATTGTAGAAATTGATCATCAAAGCATAATCACAGCTCCTGAAAAACAGGCACAGGCATTAATGAGGTTCATGCTGGAAAGCACTTAATCATAACAACGTGTTATGATTATGTGCTTTCCAGATTGAAACATGTTAATACCTGTGCCTGTTTTTCAGGAGCTGTGATTATGCTTTGATGATCTATTTCTACAATACAATGCCTGTGCCAGTCTTTGAGGAGATGTGATTTTGCTTTTGTGATCGATTTCTACAATAAAGTTTTTGGATCTTCAGCAAGTCAGAGTGTGGTCATCCATCTTTGTCTACAAATACATTAGGTATACATTTTTTTAAATGTGACACTTGATGCAGAAAATGACTATAACCAATATTCTTATTCTTTAAAAATAGCCCACACATCCACTACTGGTCCTGTAATCTATTTTTTATTACATTGATTCCCACTGTGTTTTTCTGCCTCCGTGACCTTTCTCCCCCTCACTCCCTGTTGTTCGGAATGAGCAGTATACGTTAGTTGAGGTCATGTGCACTGCTCTATGCACGCTTCAAATCCCATAGTCCATAAACCATCTCAGGAGTGAGCATATACTATATGTTCCTATGTCTAGTGGGACAATGGAGAAGGAACAAAAGCACAAAATTCTGATCAGAGCAGCAACAAAAAAAAAAGGAATTTGGAGATTTGGAGGAGGCTGAAAGCAATGGAAAGGAATTCTTTGAGTTAAAGTGGTTCTAAAGGCAGAAGGGTGCAGCTTCCCCCCACCCCCAGAACCCCCTTATGCTTAACCCATCTCAATCCATCGATGTGTATGAGAACAGTGGCTCTCCTGGGTCTCTTTTTCCTCATCCTTTCCTGCATATATTGGCCCCGTTCATATACTGTGCAGTTCTCTCCTGCACACACTGCTTGCTAATATACCCTTGGCAGTTGGATATTTGGAGGAGGCTGAGAGCTATGGAAGGGAATGTTTTTAAGTTAAAGTAGTTCCAAAGGCAGAAGGGTTTTTTTTTTACCTTAATGCATTTTATGCTTTAAGGTAAAAAACCTTCTGGGTGTGGCTCCCCCAGAACCCCCTTATGCTTAACCCATCTCGATCCATCAATGTGTATGAGAGCAGTGGCTCTCCTGGGTCTGTGTCTCCTCATCCTTTCCTGCACATTTTGGCCCCATTCAGAAGCTGTGCAGTTCTCTCCTGCACACACTGCTTGCTAATATACCATTGGCACTCCTCTCGCCTGCATGCTGACCTCTATTATATGCTTTATAATTCTCTCCTGCACACATTGCCCATTTTCATACCTTTCACAATTTTCTCCTGCACATATTTCACACCCTCTGTACTCTTTAACTGCATATACTGCCTACTACCATGCCATTTGCATTTATCTTCTGCACATATTTTCCATTGCAATACTCTACATATGTCTTTTTTGCAAATATTGGTTATTATGGATATTATTGTTGGTTGTTATTTTCCAACAGATACACTTTTAATAGTGAGTGTAAGAATAAATATGGATTGCTTTTAACATACAAAAAAAATACACATAAAGATATCCTACACATAGGTACACGTAGACTTAATAAAATAGATGACAATATGATTTGATACATCACATTTACTAAATATAAAAAAGTCAAATTTAATATAAACCCTAAAAGGCTAACCACCCAAAACACAAAATGACTATTTTCTAACTCTATTTTAACTCCACACTATTTTCTAAAAAATGAAATAGAAACACTTTAAATGAAAGTAAAGGGACCCTAATAAATCACAAAAGAAAAAAAGTCTGAAAATGGGTGGAATGGAGACTAGCAAGCAAGCATGGTTTCTGCTGATACAGAAAATGAAATAAAAAAAGCACAGTAAGGTCTATAGCAGCAGTCACTAAATGGCAGGCTGCAGTCCAAGAACAGCCCCAGCAGCGCTCCATTCTGGACTGCCAGCTTACCAGCCCGCAATGACAGATCCACCGCTGATCAGAGTGGTCCTCACGGCAAGATGACATCACAAGCGCGCCCCACCCCTTGCAGCTCGCTGTCTCTCCGACTCCCGCTCATTGCCTGTACACAAGCATTCTTCAGCAAGGATCCTGGCACAGTTCCTGTCTGCCCTCAAGGTAGGGTATAGTCTTACAGGGGCACTCTGATGAGCACATTTAATGTTAAAGGATCATGCTGATGGGCATATTTAATGTTATGGTGCAGTCTGATGGGCACAACATAGAATATGCCCATCAGAGTGCCCTTAAAATAAATGTGCCAATCATAGTGCCCCTTAGCATAAAATGTGTCCATCAGTATGCCCCTCATTTTATGTTAAGGGTACTCTGACGGGCACATTGTATGTAAAGGGATACTCTGATGGGCACATGTTATGTTAAGGGAGCACAAATGGGCACATACTGTGGAAAGAGGCACTCTGATGGGCACTTATGATGGAAAGGGGCAGTCTGATTGGCACATGTGATGCAAAGGGGCACTCTGATGGGGAAAATGATGTAAAGGGGCACTCTGATGGAGAAATATGATGTAAAGGGGTACTTTCTTTGAGTGTAAGGGGGCACTCTGATGGGAATACCTGATGTAAGGTGGCACTGTGCTGGGGATACCTGATCTAAAAGGGCACTCTGATGGGGTAACTGATATAAAGGAGCACACTGATGGGCACACCTGATGTGATGGGAATACATAATGTAAATTTACACTCTGATGGCGACACGTAATGTAAGGGGGCACACTGATGGGCACACCCTATTCGGACCTCGGCCAGAAGAAAATTTAAGTGACCAGACCTCCTTGAAATTCAATTCAATACCCCTGGTCTATAGAATTATGAACACAGGGGTATGCAGCTCACCACACTGCAATCTTCAGTATAGTACTGGGTAGCACTTTAGAGCACAGTATAGCTGGGTATCTCACACTACACAGATTTGTCAGTTTTCTGTAACCAGCTCCATAACAAACAAACAATATGGCAGCAACCCTTTCAGGCTCCATGCACATGGGGCTTTTTGATAACGCTGGTAACATTAGCTGTGTAAAGTCACATTAAAAACGTGCGTTTTTCAGCTTTTGTAGCGTTTTTCCGCGATTAGTAGTGCTTTCCCTCGTTTGCAGTTTTTAGCGCTTTTTTGGGGTCCAAAAAAAGTCCAAAAACGCTGGTTTGCAACATTTTACCACATTTTTCAGCATTTGATTGTTTTTACAGCTACAAAACTCCTCTAGAAACCCACTAGTCCTGGGGTATTTCCCAGTCATAAAACGTTGGTTACAGTCTATGTGCGGATGAACACATAGGATAACATGCTAGGGGTTTACTGGCTGTAGAAAAAAAACTTAAAAAGCCAAAAACAGCCACTGTAAAAGTGTCCAATGTGCATGACGACTCATGGGGAGAGGGCTAGCTTCACCATTCTATCCGATTATTTGTTCTCAGGAACCCATCTCACAAGAGACAAGGGTTATGCAGTGCATTGTGAGTTCTGGCAACATTTCCATCATGAACTTAATTTTACAAAAACTTGTAATCATGAGCTACACCTGGTATCCAAGGTGGCTCTGAAATGAAACTTCATCCCTAGAAGGGGTGAGGTTCAAGTTTGTCACCGCCATGGGTTTATGACAAATACCTGTGATTTATGAAGTTCAACAAATGCTGTTTCGCAAAGGAACAAACTAACTTGCAGTGCACATCCTTTGCTCCTGGTCAGCTGAATCACACAAGTCAAAAATCTGATGGAATTGATATCCCTGCACCTGTCTATAAAAAGGTTAGCGCGCAGCAGCCATAATGGTAGTGTGTGTTACATCTGTTATGAAAAGCTGATGATTCTGTATAGGCAGAGATCCCTTTTTTTTAGCATTGGTCCTCTATGGTAGTATCCAGTTTCCTATGTCTTGTGTTTGGCAGCAGGCATACCCCTTTTGAGGATGAACGATGAGTTCGAAACGCGTTAAGGAGGAGCCTTTGCAAGCCGTTGACGTCAAGCCGTCGGACTTCATTACACCAGCTGGTCAGTTTTCTATGCGATTATCATTGTGACATTACTGCAATATTGTACGTTCATTTGACCCAAAAAATTTTTAAATATTACCAACAATAAAGTACATGAAATACTACACTATGGGATTATCCCTAATTTTTGCTCTGCATTGAGCATCTTAAATTCCCTAGCACTATCTCCAGTGAATGTCCCAGCGTCCTGAAGTGGCCAAACTACTTTCATTGGCCACCATATCCTGGCACCTAAGGGAGACCATCTACCCCCAGGCTACATCCTGGACTACCCCTATGGGAATGACCAGGATTTTATGACAAAACACGCTTTTTATTAGTGCATCTGGTAAGTGCGCATTTCATATATTTATTGGCACACCCACCTAAGGAGGAAAAAGCACACTGGGATTTTAATTGAATCACTTGGAGATTACATCTGATTTTAAGAATTTATGGACTTTGTACGATCCTCACACATGTTGTGATTATGCATTTCATGTGGACACTTGCACCTTTATTCACCTATTTATTTGTATACCTATTTCCAGACTATAATTACCATTTTATTATATATTATGAACTAAACGCATTTATTACCTACATGCGTTTATGCCATTGTGATTGGTCATTTCTACATATTTCCTTAGCGCTGCACCAACATTTATTTTACAGATCTATTTTGAAGGCATATGGTTTACCTTTTAGTGTGTTCAGCTGCTTTTATTTGATCCTATTTCTATTAGCGCTCGCTTCATTTTCCATTATTTGTGTTTGGCAACAGCTTGCTTATTGGAAGGGTACAATGGAACAAAGTATAGACCACTCAGAAGAGTATAGATAAATGAATGACAAGGACAGTTACATTGTCTTTTAGTCATTTCCACTCATCTTCTTTTCTTTTTGGACTTCTATATTTAACACAGGTCTATTGCTCATCACGTTGGTATGGGACCTTTGCATGCTTTGCGTTATCCCGGATGATCTTGTCATTCTTTCTTCACTTTCTCCCCTGGTGGTGGTGAGGTAACCTTGTGCGTTTTGGCTTTTCATGCCAAACATGTTCCCTGATGTTTTGTATTTTTATACTGCATATTAAATTATTTTTGTCTATTACATGCGTTCATAGGCTGCGGTTTGTCCTCATTTGGACCCCCTTGACCCGTGGGTACTTCACCCACTAGGTTGCTCTTCATGTTACTCTTCTATCTATGACTAGGGTCCCGAGGACACCACATATGTACATTTATGTGAGTCAGCATTATTTATAAATTGGGTCATTGTTTCAATATTGTATTTTTGGACCCAGTGCTCTGGGAATCCTGGTGCATTCCATCCTTTAATCCAGTTTGCTTATTGGCCCTGAATAAAGAGATTCATACTTATTGATTTCAAAGGGTTTCTAAGCACAGTTTTCAAAATTCAATCTTCAAACAAGATTCTCAAACCCAGACAGATTCACTCTTCTCTAGAGTCAGGGTGACAATACAGAAGTAATTGAGAGACAGAACAGAGTGTTGTCACCTTATAACAGGAATCACCTGAACAAAAACTTTAATGGCAAACATCACCAGGTGTTAATGTCATTTCAGAAGCAATTTTTTTTAAAACTGCAATTATCTTTACTTTATTAATGGGTTAAAAATAGATATGAGGTTTTGATTAGGTTTACATACATTTTCGTTTTGTAAGAATACAGAGTAGTAAGAAACAATAATGGACTTCCAGGCAATGGAGTAATGTCATGTTCTTCAGGTGGAACTTCATATGCAATATATGGCAGCCTGTCAACAGACTTGATATGTAGGAAGTTTGCAGTGTGCCTATGCTACAACTTTGAAAGTCTTGTTTTTTTCAATAGGCATGTTGAGGGCACCATAACACCACTACGTCCTGACATATTATGGTGCCTTGTTTATTGCAAGAGTATTGGTTTCAAACATTTCATAAGAACAAGTTCACTTGAAGATCTCCATTAGTGGGTATAAATGATGTATCTTTTCTATTATGCCTTTTCAGAACACGATGCAAAATACCAACAACACTGTGGTGAAGGAATTTCTTCTTTTGGGGTTTTCCGACTTCCGTGAATTTCAAAATGCTTTGTATTATCTAACACTTCTAACATACATTACATGTGTCTTTGGAAACATTGCCATAATTATTTTAGTGAAAATGGAGGCTTCTCTTCACAGTCCCATGTATTTTTTCATTAGTATATTTGCTGTTTTAGAAATAATGTTTATTTCAGTTTCAGTTCCAAATCTCTTATCGATCTTACTTCAGACTAAAAAGACTATAGCATTCATTGGATGCTTTTTACAAATGTATGCCTTTAATGCCTTGGGGGAAACCGAATGTTTTCTCCTTGCATTAATGGTCTTTGATCGATATTTGGCTATAAACAATCCATTGAGATATTCAACAATTATGAACAGTAAATTTTGTTCAAAAGTAGCAGTCCTTCCATGGCTTGGCGGTTTCATTGTTTCTTTCTTCCCTACTTGTTTTACTATTCTTCTGGAGTTCTGTGGCCCTAACATGATTGACCACTTTTTCTGCGATCTGGCTCCACTGCAGAATTTGGCATGTTCCAACTCTTTTTACAGTGGCATAGTTACAGTATTGGCTGCAATTATTTCAGTTGTTTTTCCATTTGTTACAATTGTCACATTATACATTCGTATAATAGTTACTGTCCTGAAGATTAAAAGCAAAGACGGGAAAAAGAAAGCTTTTTCAACCTGTTCATCTCATCTCATTGTGGTCTGTCTGTTCTATGGTTCAGCAATTATTGTGTATGTCAGACCTCAAGGCAGCCACTATGATAAATTCCTTGCACTTATGTACACGGTCGTCACTCCAGCACTAAACCCCTTTATTTATACCTTAAGAAACAGCGAGGTAAAGCAAGCTCTAAAAAAATTAATAAGAACATTTCAAGCAGCTTCCAAGTTAATGTGATGCAGATTTTATTTTTACAGGATATTTGCTCCTTAAAATAAGATTCACCAAAGTTATAAATCTACACTGTGTGCACAATTACTAGGCAAATGAGTATTTTGACCAATTCTTCATTTTTATGCATATTGCCCAACTCTAAGCTGTATAAATTGTAATGCATATTGGATTTAAGCATATCAGGTGATGTGTATTTGTGTAATGAGGGAGGGTGTGGCCTAAGAGATCAACACCCTATATCAAGCAGTGCATAATTCAGCTTCTTTTCTTCAGGCAAAATGGGCCAAAAAGAGATTGAATCAATTCTGATGGTTCTGTGACCACACCTCAATATCTTAGCAATTTCAAGAGTGTTGCATCCCTCTGAAAGATATTTTACAAGTTTTCACTTTTCAAACGTTTTGTTGCAAATAGTCAACAGAGTCGTAAAAAATTAGTTGAGAACAAAATATGCAAATTACCTGCCAAAGAATTAAGAATCAAATGTGAAGCTACCAGGAACCCATTATCCTCCAGTGATGTCATATTCCAGAACTGCAACCTACCTGGAGAGCCCAGCAATACAAGGTGTTCAGTGCTCAGAGACATGGCAAAGGTAGGGAAGGCTGAATCCCGACCACCACTGAACAAGACACATAAATTGAATCATCAAGACTGGGCCAAGGAATACCTGAAATATCTATCAAATTTTTCAAAGGTTTTATGGACTGATGAGATGAGACGGACCAGATGCATGGGCCCATGGCTGGATCAATAACGGGCACAGAATTCCACTTTGATTCAGATGCCAGCAAGATGGAGCTGGGGTACTGGTATGTGCTGGTATTATTAAAAATGAGCTAGTTGGACCTTTTCAAGATGGGCTCAAAATCAACTCCCAAACATACTGCCAGCTTTTAGAAGACACTTTCTTCAAACAGTTGTACAGGGAAAAGTCTGCATCTTTCAAGAAGACCATGATATTTTGATGCAGGATAATGCTCTATCACATGCATTGAAGGACACCACTGCATGGCTAGCCTTCTTCACCTGACCTAAACCTTTTGGAGAACTTGTAGGCCCTTCTTAAATGGGAGATTTACAGTATAAGAAAACACCTCTCTGAACAGAGGATGTAGTTGCTGCTGCAGAGAAAGTTGTTCATCAACAGATCAAGAAACTGACAGACTCCATGAACGGAAGGCTTATGACTGTTATTTGAAAAGAAGGGTGGCTATATTGGTCACCCATTTTTTTTTCTTTTTAATGTCAGAAATATTTATTTGTACATTTTAAGTAGTTTGATTATTATTCTCACTTTAACAGATGAAAATAAATATGTGAAATGGGAAAATCTAAATTTTTCATTTAGTTGCATAATAATCTGCACGCTAACAGTTGCCTATTAATTGTGCACACATACAGTCAGGTCCATAAATATTGGGACATCAACACAATTCTAACATTTTTGGCTCTATACACCACCACAGAGGATTTGAAATGAAACGAACAAGATGTGCTTTAACTGCAGACTGTCCGCTTTAATTTGAGGGTATTTACATCCAAATCAGGTGAACGGTGTAGGAATTACAACAGTTTGCATATGTGCCTCCCACTTGTTAAGGGACTAAAAGTAATGGGACAATTGGCTTCTCAGCTGTTCCATGGCCAGGTGTGTTTTTCCCTCATTATCCCAATTACAATGAGCAGATAAAAGGTCCAGAGTTCATTTCAAGTGTTCTATTTGCATTTGGAATCTGTTGCTGTCAACTCTGAAGATGAGATTCAAAGAGCTGTCACTATCAGTGAAGCAAGCCATCATTAGGCTGAAAAAACAAACCCATCAGAGAGATAGCAAAAACATTAGGCGTGGCCAAAACAACTGTTTGGAACATTCTTAAAAAGAAGGAACGCACCGGTGAGCTCAGCAACACCAAAAGACCCGGAAGACCACGGAAAACAACTGTGGTGGATGACCGAAGAATTCTTTCCCTGGTGAAGAAAACAACCTTCACAACAGTTGGCCAGATCAAGAACACTCTCCAGGAGGTAGGTGTATGTGTGTCAAAGTCAACAATCAAGAGAAGACTTCACCAGAGTGAATACAGAGGGTTCACCACAAGATGTAAACCATTGGTGAGCCTCAAAAACAGGAAGGCCAGATTAGAGTTTGCCAAACAACATCTAAAAAAGCCTTCACAGTTCTGGAACAACATCCTATGGACAGATGAGACCAAGATCAACTTGTACCAGAGTGATGGGAAGAGAAGAGCATGGAGAAGGAAAGGAACTCCTAATCATACCACCTCATCAGTGAAACATGGTGGTGGTAGTGTCATGGCGTGGGCATGTGTGGCTGCCAATGGAACTGGTTCTCTTGTATTTATTGATGATGTGACTGCTGACAAAAGCAGCAGGATGAATTCTGAAGTGCTTCGGGCAATATTATCTGCTCATATTCAGCCAAATGCTTCACAACTCATTGGACGCCACTTCACAGTGCAGATGGACAATGACCCAAAGCATACTGCAAAAGCAACCAAAAAGAGTTTAAGGGACAGAAGTGGAATGTTATGCAATGGCCAAGTCAATCACCTGACCTGAATCCGATTGAGCATGCATTTCACTTGCTGAAGACAAAACTGAAGGGAAAATGGCCCAAGAACAAGCAGGAACTGAAGACAGTTGCAGTAGAGGCCTGGCAGAGCATCACCAGGGATGAAACCCAGCGTCTGGTGATGTCTATGCGTTCCAGACTTCAGGCTCTAATTGACTGCAAAGGATTTGCAACCAAGTATTAAAAAGTGAAAGTTTGATTTAGGATTATTATTCTGTCCCATTACTTTTGGTTCCTTAACAAGTGGGAGGCACATATGCAAACTGTTGTAATTCCTACACCGTTCACCTGATTTGGATGTAAATACCCTCAAATTAAAGCTGAAAGTCTGCAGTTAAAGCACATTTTGTTTGTTTCTTTTCAAATCCATTGTGGTGGTGTATAGAGCCAAAAATGTTAGAATTGTGTCGATGTCCCAATATTTATGGACCTGACTGTATATATTCTCCTTAGAGCCAAAACCTCACTTTTGCTATCTTAAATATTCAGGATTGAGGTTTACTAACATTTTGGATTGACTGAGTGCACTGTAGTTGTTCAATAATGAAATTAATCCTCAAAAATACAACTTGATTAATAATTGTGCAAACAGTGTTGTTTGAGTATATCATACACTGCTGAGATTTTCAGGTTTAGCAATCTCACCACAACTGGATCAGTTAGAGAGGTCACACTTGCAACGCTTAGATTGGCGAAGCAGAACACTCAACTTAAATAAATACTTAGAAGTGGGAAATCTCCATCCATTTAGTAACTTCAGAAATTATTTGAAATTATTTAATATTATTTAATGCTCAGAACAGACAATCACTCTAACAATGACACAACATAATGGAGTTAACTCCAGTCAAAGAAAATGCTACATGGTCATCTGTCCTTACTCAAGATGGCCACAGCCAGAAATGCTAGGAGGTGTTTTTTTTAGCGATTTCTCAGCAAAATAAAGCATGGAGACATGGATGGATGAGAGAATTTGTTTTTAATATTAAAAATGAATTAAATATTACTTTTGGTTTGTGGTACACAGATGCAGTGTAGTTCTGCTTTAAATGTGTATAATATTATTCATATTAGGAAAGAGCTACCATACTTGTCCAATAGAAATGAACTGATATTTTGAGAAATCTTAAAAACACACCAAAAAAAGAACTGGACATCCAAAAATTATTAAAATTATTGCAGGGATACACATAATTGAGAAATGGGTATGAAGAAAAAAACCTTTGGCTTTTTCTACTGAGGAGTGGGTTTGATACTCATCAAACCCTCTCCTCAGTAGAAAAAGCCAAAGGTTTTTTTCTTCATACCCAAAGGTTTACTCAGATGCTTTTGGTAGGCAAGCAAAGCTAAATGCTATTTTGCAAAACTCACTAGTTAGAAGGGTTTTTTTTATGAAAAAAGAGACCTTCAGTATTTCTACCATGAAAGCTCTTACCCTGCCTGTTTAAAAATTCTGCTTCTGCTTTAAATTCTAACATTTCAAACAGTTTAAATATTTAATGAAGTAACATAAACGCAATATAATTTAGTGAAAAGGCAAAAAGATGTGTAGTACAATGCAACATATATTGTATCGTCAATTCTGTTTTTTAGAGTATGTATATTTCATTATATTTAGACTGTAAACACTGGAAAATAACAAAATCCTGACTCTAAATACACTTGAATTAGATATTGTATTAAAAAAACAATAAATACGTGTTTCATAATGTACACTTTGTGCTGTTAATGGATAATAGAGTGTAATCATGTTTTAAATAATTTAAATAATGTAAATTAAGTTACATATAAAAATACAATGAATGTTAGATCAATGAACAACCAACATTTTTTGAGTGACTATAAATTAGGTGCATATCTCATAGATTTATTTAACTATTTTACCAAACGTTTCCTTGCCAGGGAACAGGACATGATGAAAAAGTTTTAAGAAAAGCAACAAAAAGGAGAGGAGGATTTCTGGTATTAATTTAACCCCTGGAAAGGATCATTGGTTACCATTAGCAGTATTGAGTTTACAATCAAGAATATAGCACATTTGCACTTTATTTTTAACATACTGGGACTGCTTACGAAAACTAGTTTATAGATGTTTACTGTTTATCACTCATTATATATGGATTGTTATTAAAAATATATTGTTTGCACGATTTATGCGTGGTCCAAATACTATTTATTAGCTATTTTATGTGAAGCTTAATACTTAAAGTGGTTCTGAAGGTTTTCTACCTTCATGCATTCTATGCATAAAGGTAAAAAACCTTCTGCGTGTGGCTCCCATCCCCTTCAATACTCACCAGATCATGAGCCCATTTCACTGATGTGCATGAGTGCAGAAGTTCTCCCGATCCTCTCCATCCTAATTGGCTGAAACACAGCAACCATTGGCTACCACGGCTGTCATTCACAACTAGTGAAGGAGTGGGGTGTGGAGTCAAGCTGCACTCTATGTGTCTCATAGACACACAGAGGCAGCTGAAGTGAGAGCATGTGCATGAATTTGAGGTGTTACAACTCTTTTTAGTGGCATGGTTACAGTTTTGGCCGCTATTTTTTCAGTTGTTTCACCACGTGTTACAATTGTCACCTTATGCATTCACATAATAATTACTAGAGATGAGCGAATTATTCAAAAATTTGATTCGGCTGATTCGCCGAATTCGCGGAATAAATTCGGTTCGAGGCGAATATATTCGCTGCGGATTTAACGTGTAAAAAGGGTGTTTATAGGCTTCAGAGAGCCTTTATATTAGTGCAGAACACTGTACCTTTATTTTAAATGCCCTTGGAGTCTGCTGGGGAAGAGAAATAATACTGTCAGTCAGTATGACATGCAGATGAGTGCCGTCGATCTTAGAATCACCACACACTTCACTCATTTGGGCAGTCACGGGGCCAAAACCAGAGTGTGGAGCCACAGTGTGGCGGTGGAGGCAGCAGCAATGGGAGGCCATACAGCACCCTATGACAAAATGGAACCCACCAGCAGTGTGAGGAGACCTGAAAGTGGCACATGGCAGAGTGTGGCGATGGAGACAGCAGCAATGGGAGGCCATACAGGGACCCATGACACACTCTGGACCTGGCAGCAGCATGAGGAGGCGGTACAGGGGCCCATGACAGATTACGGGCCTGGCAGCAGCATGAGGAGTCGGTACGGGGGCCCATGGCAGATTACGGGCCTGGCAGCAGCAACGGGAGGCCGTACAGGGACCCATGACACACTCTGGACCTGGTAGCAGCATGAGGAGGCGGTACAGGGGCCCATGACAGATTACGGGCCTGGCAGCAGCATGAGGAGTCGGTACGGGGGCCCATGGCAGATTACGGGCCTGGCAGCAGCAATGGGAGGCCCGTAATCTGCCAGCACCCTATGACAAAATGGAACCCACCAGCAGTGTGAGGAGACCTGAAAGTGGCACATGGCAGAGTGTGGCGATGGAGACAGCAGCAATGGGAGGCCGTACAGGGACCCATGACACACTCTGGACCTGGCAGCAGCATGAGGAGGCGGTACAGGGGCCCATGACAGATTACGGGCCTGGCAGCAGCATGAGGAGTCGGTACGGGGGCCCATGGCAGATTACGGGCCTGGCAGCAGCAATGGGAGGCCGTACAGGGACCCATGACACACTCTGAACCTGGCAGCAGCATGAGGAGGCGGTACAGGGGCCCATGACAGATTACGGGCCTGGCAGCAGCATGAGGAGTCGGTACGGGGGCCCATGGCAGATTACGGGCCTGGCAGCAGCAATGGGAGGCCCGTAATCTGCCAGCACCCTATGACAAAATGGAACCCACCAGCAGTGTGAGGAGACCTGAAAGTGGCACATGGCAGAGTGTGGCGATGGAGACAGCAGCAATGGGAGGCCGTACAGGGACCCATGACACACTCTGGACCTGGCAGCAGCAAGAGGAGGCGGTACAGGGGCCCATGGCAGAGTGGCAAAGCGTAAGCAGCTTAAATTGAAGGCCATACAGAGGCCTATGTTAAAAATAATAACATGTTTGGGGCATGATTCATGGCGGATTTAGTCAGTTGTGTCAGGAACTGGTGGTTTGAAATCCAGACTAATCCACGCCTGATTCATTTTCACAAACGTGAGTCTCTCCACACTTTGGGTGGACAGTCGTGTCCTCCGCGGAGTTACAATACCTCCTGCCGCACTAAACACGCGCTCCGATGCCACGCTACTGGCCGGGCATGACAGCCTTTCAAGGGCAAATTCAGCTAGTTGGGGCCAAAGGTCAAGTTTCGTTGCCCAGTAGTCAAGGGGATTGTCTACCTCGGTTGGCAGGGTGCTGTCCAAGTAGGCCCAAGCCTGTTGTTTGAGGTCCTGCTCCAGGTCCACCTGATGCTGCTGCTGCTGCAGCTGGTTAGTAGTTTCCTCACTGCGCTGGTGAAGAAAGCTACTCATCATCGACTGCAGACTGAGGCAGCCGCTGCTGGTGGAGCTGCCACTGCTCCTACCACCCCACCCCTCCCCTGCTGCCATGGCAGCGGAACGCGAGCGCACAGGGCCCACAGTGTCTGAGGATGGAAGTTGGCGCAGAAAGGCAGAGACCAACTGACTACATAGGTGGTTTTTATAGTACGTTATTTTGGCCTCCCTCTCAGCAGGTGTGAAAAAGGCCACCATTTTTGAACGGTAGCGAGGGTCCAACAAGGTGGACAGCCAAAAGTCATCCATCTGTCTGATGGTTATTATTCGGCTGTCGCTACGCAAGCAACCGAGCATGCTATGGGCCATTTGTGCCAATGAATGCGAGGGACTCCCTGCCTCCATCTCCACAGCATACTGCCACAGTGCGTCTGGGTCCTCTGTCTCCTCCTCCTCCTCCTCTACCAGATGCTCCTGCTCCTCCACTCCTGTCCGCTGAGTGGAAAAACCACCCATTTCACTGAATAATTCCTGAGCACCAATGTCCTCCTCTACCTCCTCCTCTTCTTCCTGTCCTGCCCCCACAGGGGTCATGTGACGTTGAGATCTGTGCGCCACGTCTACCGCACCCTGACCAGCCATTGTTAACAGCATTTGTTCCAGGACGTGCAACAGAGGAATGACGTCGTTCATCCCATAGTCCTGCCGACTCACGAATAGCGTGGCCTCCTCAAAGGGCCTGAGCAAGCGGCAGGTGTCACGCATGAGCTGCCAATGGCTGACATCTAAGTTACACAGGGGAGTACCTTTATCCGCTTGTAACATCAGGAAATCGGTGATGGCCTTTCGCTGTTCGTAAAGGCGGTCTAACATATGTAGGGTTGAATTCCACCTTGTTGCAACGTCGCAGATCAGGCGATGCTGTGGAATTCCGTTCTGCCGCTGCAGCTCAAGGAGGGTGTGCTTTGCGGTGTAGGAATGGCTGAAATGCATGCAAAGTTTACGTGACATTTTAAGGATGTCTTGCAGTGGGATGGTGGATTTTAGGAACCGCTTGACAACCAGATTGAACACGTGAGCCATGCATGGCGCATGGCACAACCTTCCTTGATGCAGAGCAGACACCATGTTCTTTCCGTTGTCGGTCAACATGGTTCCGATTTTCAGTTTGCGCGGAGACAGCCATCTGTCAATTTCTCTGTTCATTACACTCAGAAGTTCCTCCCCTGTGTGACTACGTTCGCCAAGACATACCAGGTGCAGCACAGCGTGACACCGTTGCGCCCTGCACATGTGATATGCCGGTTGGGTAATGGGACTTGGCACGGGGGTGGCGGCTGAGGACACGGCGGAAGAAAAGGTGGTAGAGGCGGACATCTTTGCTGGACCAAGGACGTGCAAACGTGGAGGCAAAAGCGGCGTGACCTGTCCAAGTTGCTGGTGCGGCTGTGCCGGCACCACGTTCACCCAGTGGGCCGTAAATGACATGTACTGTCCCTGACCGTAGTTACAGCTCCACACGTCGGCGCTGCCGTGCACTTTGGCAGAGACCGACATGCTCAAAGACTGGCCCACCATCTCTTCTACATGTGAATGCAGGGCTGGCACTGCCTTTTTGGCGAAGAAATGCCGGCTTGGCACTCTCCACCGCGGCGCGGCACAAGCCATCATTTCTCGGAAAGGTGCTGAGTCCACCACTTGGAAAGGGAGGGACTGCAGCACCAGCAACTTGGACAGGAGGACGTTCAGCTTCTGCACCGTCGGGTGCGTGCTCGCAAACTGTTGTCTCTTGGAAACGGATTCCAAGAAAGACTGCTGACGGAATCCGTGAAGAGGAGTAGCAGGAGAAGGAGCATCTGAACGAGCGGAAGATGCCAACGAGCGACAACTCCCCTCAGCAGAGGTGTTGGAGCCTTGACTGGCTGATAGAGGGCGATTGACGTCGGGTGACGGAGCAAGTAACGGAGCGGGTGATGGAGCGGGGGCTGGGGCAGGCAGAACCGCCGTATCTTTATCACGGTTTTCCCAGGCCACCGAATGGCGACGCTGCATATGCTGACGCAACGCTGTAGTCCCAACATTGGCCCCCTGGCCACGCTTGACTTTCTGGCCACATAGTCGACATACGGCTACGTTTACTTCCTCGGGCGGCTTGACGAAAAATTGCCACACCGCCGAGTAGGAAACTTTGCCCCCGCTACTCCTCACTGGCTGACTGCTACTTCCTCCGTGCACACCGGCACCACTACTGGCCGTGGTGGTAGGCTGCAGTGGAGCTGGTGCTCTACTCCGTGGCCGTTTGCCTCCACTGACACTGCTGCGACCCTGCTGCCTCCTGGGCAACCCACCGACTGTTTTGCTCGCTGCCAAGCTGGCACCCTCTTCTCCTGATGATGCGGAAGCAATAGCCTGATGACGACGAGGCTGCCAAGTGCGATCAGCCTCATCATCATCAATTAGGGTCTCCGCCTCACTACTAGCCCCCTCGGCTGCGTGTGGGTCAGGAGACAGACCTGTCTCTAGACCGGCTACCGAGCCACTCTCCTCGCCAGTACTTCTTTGCCTGGCTGCTGAAGAGGCGGATGTCTCCCCCCGTTCCTGACCGCCCTCTGTTAGCTCTTCCTCACTGTACAGTGGGGCTGAGCCCACAGCATGCGATACTTCGCTTGGTGAGGGAACACCAAAGGACAGGGGCAGGTAGAGGACACGTGATTTCAGTGGGCTTGCTCCCGGGCCATGCCAACTAACGGTTGTGTCTGACGTACCCACCGACCGTTGGCTGTAGGTGTCAGAGGTGACCTGGGAAGAGGAAGACGACCGAGCCAACCAATCGATGACGGCAGGGTTACCGGTGGAGACACGACCGCTGGATGACACCGGGAGCACTGGCCTCTGGCTGCGACTAGTGCTGCCTCGACCCCTTCCTCTGCTGCCACGTCTGCTCGCTTCTGAAACATTGCCTCCTCTGCCACTCCTCTGCGTGTTGCCTGACATACTCTTTAATTCAACGATTCTGTGTCCCTGAGTAACAACTCTGTGTCCCTGAGTAACGATTCTGTGTCCCTGAGTAACGATTCTGTGTCCCTCAGTAACGATTCTGTGTCCCTCAGTAACGATTCTGTGTCCCTCAGTCCCTCAGTAACGATTCTGTGTCCCTGAGTAACGATTCTGTGTCCCTGAGTAACGATTCTGTGTCCCTCAGTAACGATTCTGTGTCCCTCAGTAACGATTCTGTGTCCCTCAGTAACGATTCTGTGTCCCTGAGTAACAATTCTGTGTCCCTGAGTAACGATTCTGTGTCCCTCAGTAACGATTCTGTGTCCCTGAGTAACAATTCTGTGTCCCTGAGTAACAATTCTGTGTCCCTGAGTAACAATTCTGTGTCTGTCCCTGAGTAACAATTCTGTGTCCCTGAGTAACGATTCTGTGTCCCTGAGTAACGATTCTGTGTCCCTCAGTAACGATTCTGTGTCCCTCAGTAACGATTCTGTGTCCCTGAGTAACAATTCTGTGTCCCTGAGTAACAATTCTGTGTCCCTGAGTAACGATTCTGTGTCCCCGAGTAACGATTCTGTGTCCCCGAGTAACGATTCTGTGTCCCTGAGTAACAATTCTGTGTCCCTGAGTAACGATTCTGTGTCCCTGAGTAAAGATTCTGTGTCCCTCAGTAACAATTCTGTGTCCCTGAGTAACAATTCTGTGTCCCTGAGTAACGATTCTGTGTCCCTGAGTAACGATTCTGTGTCCCTCAGTAACAATTCTGTGTCCCTCAGTAACGATTCTGTGTCCCTGAGTAACGATTCTGTGTCCCTGAGTAACGATTCTGTGTCCCTGAGTAACGATTCTGTGTCCCTGAGTAACAATTCTGTGTCCCTGAGTAACAATTCTGTGTCCCTCAGTAACGATTCTGTGTCCCTCAGTAACAATTCTGTGTCCCTGAGTAACAATTCTGTGTCCCTGAGTAACAATTCTGTGTCCCTGAGTAACAATTCTGTGTCTGTCCCTGAGTAACAATTCTGTGTCCCTGAGTAACAATTCTGTGTCCCTGAGTAACGATTCTGTGTCCCTAAGTAACAATTCTATGTCCCTAAGTAACGATTCTGTGGCCCTAAAGTCTCTGTGGCCCTAACTCTGTCCCTAATACACCGAGGTCTGTCTCTCTTGAATGACCGGAGGCTAATGGAGAATTCTAAGATGGCCGCAATTTATAGCTCCACCATTACACAGTGCTGGCTGGCTGGCTGCTGATTGGCTAATGCGATCACATGTCATGAATAAATGCATTATGGGTCAGCGCGCCTTGTCTGCGCGCCTTCCCAGAGATCCCCGCTCCGTCGCCACACATGTCGCCGCCATTTTTGGGAAAATTCGATTCGTGCATCCGAAGTTTGCTAATTTTCGGATTCGGCGCGAATCGAATATTTCCTAATCTTCGAAACGAATTCCACTTCGTCATGTTCGATTCGCTCATCTCTATCTACCATCATCATGTGCATTCTCTTGGACATCGGGTGCTCCTTCTTTCCTATTATTCCAAGTGACTGTCATTACTGACATAGGACAATTCATATTATGCACAGGAATTAAAGAATAAAAATGGAATTTTACTAGCAGAGTCACAAAAATGAATTATTCTTAGAAATTTAATCTTTTCAGACAACACAAAAAATCAAGTGAGAAATGATCCATGGCTTGCTAAGTAGTATAATGTTCTTGACCAGCTGGTTGAAATGGTAACAGCATGCGGGGCTTGGGATCATGGGAGACAATGTATTGTTAGGAGAATATTTTTACACATCTTAGGAAGAATTGTTTAAAGGTTCAGGAATATCGGCATACAGAGCAACATAAAATATATCTCTATGTGCTAGATACATCTGCTGTCAAAATGTGGATTGTGACAATTTGGAAAGTAACAAAGTTTAGGAGATGAAAGCAGTCATCTGAGATATGTTGGGAACAATTAGGTAGATCTCTATTATTAAAAAAACACACAGAAAAAAAAAAGTAATTAGGTAGATTAACTTCATAGACAACTTTAAAGAGGATTAAAGTTTGATTAGCTATGTAATTTATAAAAGGGCTACATATCATATGTGGAAAGCTGGCTTTTTTTTTTTTTTTAATAACTGTCAACTATATTGGTTGTAGTTTATCTGTTGATTTGCTTTTGTAACATGGCCATTAAAACAAAAAAAATATAATATTAGGTATAATAGACTCCCTTGAGTTCATCAAGTCCCAAAATATAGAAGAGACGTTGAATTAACCAAAGTGAGATTATCCTCGTATGTATTAGCCCTTAATGAGAGTATTATAAAAAGGCATCAAACACGCTGTTGAATTTTACAACTGAAAACAAAGTAAATGGAATACAATGAGCTTTTATGCTGTGCTGTTATATTTCAACACAAAGACTTTATACCATAGATTATTCATTGTGCCACAATCCAGTAAGTAAACCTTTTGCTTTTTAATTTGCTATTTAATTGTATATGTTATATAATTTTGCATAAAAAAAAAACTTGCTACATAACTTAATAATAATGGCAGCATATGTGATACAATGTTGTATATGTTTTCCTTTTTTTTTTTTTAATTATCAAATATTTTATATTTGTATTATTTTAATGTATTGCTTATATGGATACAACAACATTTACTAAAAGTAAACACTGAAAATACGGATTGCAGAGCCCAACGTCTTGACATATGACATATCAATTCAAATCTTAATTCATTAAATGTTTTTACATTTTAAAATAATAGCAACATAATAGCAAAAAATTTAAAAAATGTACAAGAAAAAGTTCCTAATAGAATTTCATGTTTATATATTTGTTTATACCTTTTATAAAATACATTTGTACAATAATTTTGATAATTTTATAAGTAAGGACATTATTAAAAATAATAAATATGGGGTACATGCGCGGAGGCTGAAGATGGCGGATGTGCACTAGCTTTGCTCTGCTTCACCGCTCTCTCTTCCTGCTCCTCTGGAGCCTACGACAGCTTACATTCACAGAGGAGCATCAGTACCGGATTCAGCGATCTTTGCAGATCCCAGTGAGCAAAATCGGGCATCAGAAGTACCCTCCGTCACCTGCCAAGCAGCTGCAGCCTACACATATGGATAGGTATGTGTCGCAGGCGGCATCCCCGGCCTCGAATGACCACGCAACACCGATGGCAGAACCGGATGATCGGCCGTGCCGCAAGGCAGAGGTAACACACCACTCTGCTCTGTCTCCCCCTTACAGTATTCTGACTTATAAGTAAAGCTTTGCTAATCTTTTTGCAGCCTTCACCTTTTTTGAAATTATTTTATTTCTCAGGCCTTGTGACATTTTTCTTTCATGTGGTGCCATTGCCAACAGCATGAAATTGGAAGGGGTTTTCTTTGTTAAGCAATGCTCTTTTATAACCAACTGTCTGCTGGACACCTGTTTAATAATTACACTTACCTGTAGTTGAATTCGTTAATTCTGATTTTGTTGTCTAAAATTTAGCTTTGCTCCAAAGACTCATTGGGGTGTATTCATTCCTGAAGGAATTTAAGAAAAATATGTTTTTGTGTGTGCAAATTAACAAATCTTGTCTGTAATCAATGGCCCACATTTGTGGGAGTATTTTGTAGTGTGACATAGAAAATGTTGATTCTGAAAGTAAAAGGTTTTCTGACAAATCTGTTGGGGTGTACTCATTTATGTTGAGCACTGTATATACGTACTCTGGTATTGAGGTGGTTAAATCTTAATACCAGACAATGTGCTGATCTTTGTCCCTCTGTCAATCAACCAACATACTACGTACTGCACACTTAGTAGAGAATATTTTGATTGCTCTCGGCCAACCTCACCAAAACATGTTGGGTTACATGTATCTTTATGAGAAACTTCAAAAGTTCAGTATCAAGACAGATAACTTTTATTTGGATTCTAGTTAAGTAGGTGGTTAAGTGTGAAGATTTTTGCTAGACATAGTCAAAGCACACTTTCTTTCGAGACTGTAACTTTTTTTTTAATGTATTTTTCTAAGGTGTAAGGTAAATTTTTATGCCATTTACTGCATATCCAGGGGCGGACTGACCATTCGAGCACTCGGGCACTGCCCGTGGGCACGGGGTCAGTAGGGGGCCCCATGAAATGCCCTGGTACCTTTTTTTTGAGTGTGGGCAAGGACACAGGGGCCCCATGATCCCCTATTGCCCGGGGGGCTCCATGAGTTGTCAGTCCGCCCCTGTGCATATCCCACCAGCACAGCACCGCACAACACAGCTCAAATAAAAAATGATAAATAAAAAAAACAAAATGTGCCAAGGTCAAATACTGGCATTTAACAAATTTGCCCCTAGGTTTCCAAAGAAAGGATTTAAAATTAACATCAAGCAATTGAAAGAAAAAGAAAATCTCTTCCATGTCATCTATTAGTTTGTTTTAAGCAATTTAGCAACATATTAAGTATGTATGACAGTGACCTGGTTGTGAGTGCCAAATGGTAACATGTGCCTGGTTACTCCTGATATATATATATATATATATATATATATATATATACAGTTGCAAGAAAAAGTATGTGAACCCCTTGGGATTACGTGGAGTTTTGCATGAATTGGGCATAAAATGTGCTCTGAACGTCATCTAAGTCACAACAATAGAAGAACACAGTCTGCTGAACATAATACTACACAAACATTAGATGTTGCCATGGTTTAATTGCACATAACATGTAAACATTCACAGTGCAGGGAGGAAAAAGTATGTGAACCTTTGGACTTTATAACTGGTTGACCCTCCTTTGGCAGCAATAACCTCAACCAATCGTTTCCTGTAGTTGCAGATCAGACCTGCACAAGATCTGGAGTAATTTTGGACCACTCCTCTTCACAAAACTGTTTCAGTGTAGCAATATTCTTGGGATGTCTGGTGTGAATCGCTCTCTTAAGGTCATGCCACAGCATTTCAATCGGGTTGCGGTCAGGACTCTGACTGGGCCACTCCAGAAGGCGTATTCTGTGCTGTTGCAGCCATTGTTTTGTTAAATTACTTGTATGCTTTGGGTCATTGTCCTGTTGCATCACCCATCCTCTGCGGAGCTTCAGTTGGCGGACAGATGGTCGTACGTTTTCCTGCAAAATGTCTTGATAAACTCTGGAATTCATTTTCCCATCAATGACAACAATCCGTCCAGGCCCTGAGGCAGCAAAGCAGCCCCAAACCATGATGCTCCCTCCGCCATGTTTTACAGTGGGGATGAGGTTTTGATGTTGGTGTGCTGTGCCTTTTTTTCTCCACACATAGTGTTGTGTGTTCTTCCCAAACAACTCAATCTTGGTTTCATCTGTCCACAGTATATTTTGCCAGTAGTGCTGTGGAACATCCAGGTGCTCTTTTGCAAAATTCAAACGTGCTGCAATATTCTTTTTGGACAGCAATTCCTTCCTCCGTGGTGTCCTCCCATGTACTCCATTCTTGTTTAATGTTTTCCTTATTGTAGATGTGTCAACAAAAATGTTAGCATATGCCAGAGATTTCTGTAGGTCTTTAGCTGACACTCTGGGATTCTTCTTTACCTCATGCAGCATTCTGCGCTGTGCTCTTGCAGTCATTTTTACAGGACGACTAAGCCTAGGGAGAGTAGCAACAGTGCTAAACTTTCTCCATTTGTAGACAGTCTGTCTTACCGTGGACACATGAACATCAAGGCTTTTGGAGATACTTTTGTAACCCTTTCCAGCTTCATGCAAGTCAACAATTCTTGATCGTTGGTCTTCTGAGAGCTCTTTTCTGCGAGGCATGGTTAACATCATACAGTGCTCCTTGAAACCAGTAAACCCAAAACAGGTGTGTGTTTTTTAAGGGCAGGACAGCTGTCAGCAACACATCCAATATCATCACACTGATTGGAGTCAAGGTTAGCTCACTCCTGGCTCCAATTAGCTCTGGGAGAAGTCATTAAGCTAGAGCCTCACATACTTTTTCCTCCATGCACTGTGAATGTTTACATGTTATGTGCAATTAAACCATGGCAACATCTAATGTTTGTGTAGTATTATGTTCAGCAGACTGTGTTCTTCTATTGCTGTGATTTAGATGACGTTCAGAGCACATTTTATGTCCAATTCATGCAAAACTCCACGTAATCCCAAGGGGTTCACATACTTTTTCTTGCAACTGTATATATATATATATATATATATATATATTTATTTTTGTCTGTTAAATCAGTGACCCTAGTTTATTTACTGCCAAGCATATCTATACATCTTAACCAGACTATTTTACCCAATGCCAGTAAGGATGAACAAATCTGTCCAGATTTAATTCATAGGGCATTTCTTAAGTCATGCTTGAAATCCAAAAAGACCTAACTTAGCTGCAAACCCTATCAAGTCTATAGGGTGTGAATCTTGACGCTTAAAACTGGTCATTTTCAAGGCTAACAAGGCAAGGGGAGCTGGAAACTGCCATGAGAGGCATTTATCAAAGCAAAACAATTTTATAAAATTCCAAAGAGCAGGGAGGGAGTCCTCTGCATAGAGGCCTGTGAATGTTCAATATAAATTAAATTAGATACCTGGGATATCAAAATGTATGGTTTTTCAAAACAGTACAATTTTTAGCGTAAGAGACCATATTCATTATATACAGTATTTTGTATCTGTAATTGATTTTCATTTCGAATTTTACATTTGGCTTGATTTAAACACAACAGCAGAAGCCAAATGTGAATCACTTAATTTTAAAAAAAGGTTGTTTTGACTGTGTAACATGATTTATATCAAATGGCAATAGCCCTGAACTGAAGAGTACACATAGCAGCCATGAAATATCTAAAAGCTACAGGAAAGCTCTCCTCTTCACCGAAGCCACTGTTGGGACCTGATCATGTGACCGGACCAGAGTGCCCTTAGCGTAAGTATACAGATACGGTATTTCCTTATCTTATAGGGTAGATAGAATAGGTTGAGAATGGGGGTAGGAATGTGTAGCAGGCTCCTTGTACAAGAGGATTCAGAAGGAATCGTTCAGCAGTCGGTCCTTCCTCTCCCTCCCCTATTTGTAAAACCTGGGCATTCTGCCAAGTTCATGACTCATCCACTACACAGCAAAGGGCTCTCAGCAAAGGATGCTGGGAGGGGGAGGGGGCAGGAAGTGAAGGGGAGAGACACGAGGCTGGAAAAAAAAGACATGGACATGTGGAGCCCGTCCAAGCAGAGGAGGAGGCACTACAGCACTCAGCACGGATAGAGGGACCCTGCTGTGTGTTCAGAGTCTGGTGAGCTGTCCCACTGGAGAGAGTAAGACACACCATTTACACTTTGCATATAGACTGGGACATCCACACCCCACTGCTGGGATCTCACCCATCCGGGGCCCTGTGCAAGCCACAGATCCCCCTGCCTGCTTTGCCCCTCACCACCAGTGTAATTGAGACTGTCTGCCCCAGGTACTGACACATACTGGGAGATTGTATCCTGTGACTGCCCCTGGTCTTGGGGTGCTTTGTGTTGCTTTTAGACACTGAGGTTGGACCCTCTCAGCCCAGAAACCTAGTGAAATCTGATGTAACCCACACCAGCTGAAACTCCAAAGAAGCCTTCAGTTGCTATTTACTTCATTGTAAGGACTAAACGTGCACCAACTAGAGCTCCACCGTTACAAGGACTAGAGTGGGGGAATCTGGCTTAGTAGCCTTATTAGAGGTACCTCTTTATTGCATTCTGTTCTGACTCTGAGGTGATTTTTGGCTAACGCCCCTCAGAAGCAGAATCATACACCGGTGTGGGTAATACATTTCATTGATAGAGTATAAGTAAGTTTATTTGTTTGATATCAGTTGTATTCTGCTTAAAGTGCGACTCTGCCATCCGGAGACTCTTAGCTGTGAAGCCCTCTAGTGGCAGACCAAATTTACTGCATTGCATAAAAGAAGAAAAGTAAGTTTTGAAGTTGAAAGGGGAACCCCACCCCTCTACACTGCATTTCATTCTCCATAAAATTGTTCTTGTTTCATTTAACCATGTGTCAGCAAATTTCTTGGCGGGGTATTTGCTATTCATTACCAGTTGTGCCAGAGGGATTGGGTTTGCTTAGGGTTGGATTTATTGAGCGCAGGACCCATAATATATTCCAGCTTGTCCCAAGGGGCAGTGCTACAAATAGATTTAGGTATGGTTAGTGTTTGCATAAACAAGAGGTATCTTTAGCTTTAGGTAAAAGTTCATTCAAACTACCTGAAGGGAGCCTAAATATAGATGCTAATAACTTGCAAAGGTTGCTAAAATATTGAAAACCATACATTTAAAAGTTAAAATATTTTAACATTTAGATATACCTTAAAATTAATTTGGTAATATCAAGTAGGTGAGAATATGGATTGTACAAATAAAAGTCCTGACACTGCTAATTGGGGTTATAGTTTACTGGCTTAAATTCTGCAGTTCTGATCAGGTTTTAAATATGAAAAAATAAAATAAAAAAATCATAAAAACAGTAGTCTAATATTGTTATATAAGGCTGGAGTCCATAAAAAAGGACAACCTCAGGAGAAAGAAACATACAAATGCCTGACAAATGAATTGTTTTAGGACAATATACTCAAAGAAGTGCTGGGAACATGCACATGCACTGAATAGTCGAACAAGTTCAATAGCTCCAGGTGTGGCGGCTCCTACATAGATAGCATGGCTTCCCTCAATGAATACCCAACAGTAGCTCAAACCATAAAAAAAAAAAAGAAAAGGAGCACCAGACCAAAACTGGCTGTTTTTTATGACTTTTTTTTTCACCAACCATTACAATTATCTTGGACTCTCTTATCTAAAGTGTTTTGAGTAAAACACTATGCCCCCTTCATAAGGGCTTCAAGAAAAAAAAGCAAAAACATAGTCCTCATGAGAAAAAAAAGTCATAAGAATAATAAACTATTTTTCCTTAAGCCAATAGGCTAATAAAACTCAAAATTTACTTCATAATCTTATTACCATTGTGAAGGCCACCAACTAAATGTTTCTTTTGTTTTTTGCCATAGGTATTTTATTATAAAAATGGTAGATTCGAATAACACTTTGGTGAAGGAATTTCTTCTACTGGGGTTTTCCAACTTCCACAACTTTCAAACTGTACTCTTTTGTTGTATTCTTCCAGCCTATATCATATGTGTCTTTGGAAACTTAACTATCGTTGTTTTAGTTAGAACAGAGGCTGCACTTCATAATCCAATGTATTTTTTAATTAGCGTGTTTGCTGTTTTAGAAATAATGTTCATCTCAGTAACTGTTCCAAAGCTCTTAGTTATCTTGGTTCAAAGTAACAAGAGTAGAGATGAGCGAAGAAATGAAAAATTCGATTCGGCTGATTCGGCGAATTCCAGTGTGAAATTCGATTCGATGCGAATTTCTCCGCTACGAAGATGACTTATTTAAAGGGTTTCTAGGCTTCAGAGAGCCTTTAAATTAGTGCAGAACACTGTACCTTTAATTTAAATGCCCTTGGAGATGAGGAAGGAGAAGGAGAAGGAGAAGGATGAGAAGAAGGAGAAGGAGAAGGATGAGAAGAAGGAGAAGGAGAAGGATGAGAAGAAGGAGAAGGATGAGAAGAAGGAGAAGGATGAGAAGAAGGAGAAGGAGAAGGATGAGAAGAAGGAGAAGGAGAAGGATGAGAAGAAGGAGAAGGAGAAGGATGAGAAGAAGGAGAAGGATGAGAAGAAGGAGAAGGATGAGAAGGAGAAGGATGAGAAGGAGAAGGATGAGAAGAAGAAGGCTGAGAATAAGGAGAAGGATGAGAAGAAGGAGAAGGAGAAGGATGAGAAGAAGGAGAAGGATGAGAAGAAGGAGAAGGAGAAGGATGAGAAGAAAGAGAAGGATGAGAAGGAGAAGGATGAGAAGAAGAAGGATGAGAAGAAGAAGGATGAGAAGAAGGAAAAGGATGAGAAGAAGAAGGATGAGAAGAAGGAGAAGGATGAGAAGAAGGAGAATGATGAGAAGAAGGAGAAGGATGATAAGCAGGAGAAGGAAGAGAAGAAGGAGAAGGAGAAGGATGAGAAGAAGGAGAAGGATGAGAAGAAGGAGAAGGATGAGAAGAAGGAGAAGGATGAGAAGAAGGAGAAGGAGAAGGATGAGAAGAAGGAGAAGGATGAGAAGAAGAAGGATGAGAAGAAGGATGAGAAGAAGGAGGAGAAGGATGAGAAGAAGAAGGATGAGAAGAAGGAGAAGGATGAGAAGAAGGAGAAGGAAGAGAAGAAGGAGAAGGATGAGAAGGAGAAGGATGAGAAGAAGGAGAAGGATGAGAAGAAGGAGAAGGATGAGAAGAAGGAGAAGGAGAAGGATGAGAAGAAGGAGAAGGATGAGAAGAAGAAGGATGAGAAGAAGGATGAGAAGGATGAGAAGAAGGAGAAGGATGAGAAGAAGGAGAATGATGAGAAGAAGGAGAAGAAGGAGAAGGATGAGAAGAAGGAGAAGGATGAGAAGAAGGAGAAGGATGAGAAGAAGGAGAAGGAGAAGGATGAGAAGAAAAAGGATGAGGAGAAGGAGAAGGATGAGAAGAAGGAGAAGGAGAAGGATGAGAAGAAGGAGAAGGATGAGAAGAAGGAGAAGGATGAGAAGAAGGAGAAGGATGAGAAGAAGGAGAAGGAGAAGGATGAGAAGAAGGAGAAGGAGAAGGATGAGAAGAAGGAGAAGGAGAAGGATGAGAAGAAGGAGAAGGATGAGAAGGAGAAGGATGAGAAGGAGAAGGATGAGAAGAAGAAGGCTGAGAATAAGGAGAAGGATGAGAAGAAGGAGAAGGAGAAGGATGAGAAGAAGGAGAAGGATGAGAAGAAGGAGAAGGATGAGAAGAAAGAGAAGGATGAGAAGGAGAAGGATGAGAAGAAGAAGGATGAGAAGAAGAAGGATGAGAAGAAGGAAAAGGATGAGAAGAAGAAGGATGAGAAGAAGGAGAAGGATGAGAAGAAGGAGAATGATGAGAAGAAGGAGAAGGATGATAAGAAGGAGAAGGAAGAGAAGAAGGAGAAGGAGAAGGATGAGAAGAAGGAGAAGGATGAGAAGAAGGAGAAGGATGAGAAGAAGGAGAAGGATGAGAAGAAGGAGAAGGATGAGAAGAAGGAGAAGGAGAAGGATGAGAAGAAGGAGAAGGATGAGAAGAAGAAGGATGAGAAGAAGGATGAGAAGAAGGAGGAGAAGGATGAGAAGAAGAAGGATGAGAAGAAGGAGAAGGATGAGAAGAAGGAGAAGGAAGAGAAGAAGGAGAAGGAGAAGGATGAGAAGGAGAAGGATGAGAAGAAGGAGAAGGATGAGAAGAAGGAGAAGGATGAGAAGAAGGAGAAGGAGAAGGATGAGAAGAAGGAGAAGGATGAGAAGAAGAAGGATGAGAAGAAGGATGAGAAGAAGGAGAAGGATGAGAAGAAGGAGAATGATGAGAAGAAGGAGAAGAAGGAGAAGGATGAGAAGAAGGAGAAGGATGAGAAGAAGGAGAAGGATGAGAAGAAGGAGAAGGATGAGAAGAAGGAGAAGGAGAAGGATGAGAAGAAAAAGGATGAGGAGAAGGATGAGAAGAAGGAGAAGGATGAGAAGGAGAAGGAGAAGGATGAGAAGAAGGAGAAGGAGAAGGATGAGAAGAAGGAGAAGGATGAGAAGAAGGAGAAGGATGAGAAGGAGAAGGAGAAGGATGAGAAGGAGAAGGATGAGAAGAAGGAGAAGGAGAAGGATGAGAAGAAGGAGAAGGAGAAGGATGAGAAGAAGGAGAAGGATGAGAAGAAGGATGAGCAGAAGGAGAAGGATGAGAAGAAGGAGAAGGATGAGAAGAAGGAGAAGGATGAGAAGAAGGATGAGAAGAAGGATGAGAAGAAGGAGAAGGATGAGAAGAAGGACAGTTCTGTGACAGTTTCTGTCTATTTCTGACAGTTCTGGGACATTCACTCCATACAGCGGTTTCAACCGCTGTATGGAGGGAATGTCATAGAACTGTCAGAAATAGACTATTAATGACAGTTCTGGGACTGTCCTTCCATGCAGCGGTTGAAACATTGTATGTATTTGTTTCCATAAATGGATCCATTTATGGAAACAAATACATACAATGTTTCAACCGCTGCATTGAAGGACAGTCCCAGAACTGTCATTAATAGTCTATTTCTGACAGTTCCATGACATTCCCTCCATACAGCGGTTAAAACAGCTGTATGCAGTGAATGTCCCAGAACTGTCATAAATAGTCTATTTCTGATAGATCTGGGACATTCACTCCATACAGCTGTTTTAACCGCTGTATGGAGGGAATGTCATGGAACTGTCAGAAATAGACTATTAATGACAGTTCTGGGACTGTCCTTCCATGCAGCGGTTGAAACATTGTATGTATTTGTTTCCATAAATGGATCCATTTATGGAAACAAATACATACAATGTTTCAACCGCTGCATTGAAGGACAGTCCCAGAACTGTCATTAATATTCTATTTCTGACAGTTCCATGACATTCCCTCCATACAGCGGTTAAAACAGCTGTATGCAGTGAATGTCCCAGAACTGTCATAAATAGTCTATTTCTGATAGATCTGGGACATTCACTCCATACAGCTGTTTTAACCGCTGTATGGAGGGAATGTCATGGAACTGTCAGAAATAGACTATTAATGACAGTTGTGGGACTGTCCTTCCATACAGCGGTTGAAACATTGTATGTATTTGTTTCCATAAATGGATCCATTTATGGAAACAAATACATACAATGTTTCAACCGCTGCATGGAAGGACAGTCCCAGAACTGTCATTAATAGTCTATTTCTGACAGTTCCATGACATTCCCTCCATACAGCGGTTAAAACAGCTGTATGCAGTGAATGTCCCAGAACTGTCATAAATAGTCTATTTCTGATAGATCTGGGACATTCACTCCATACAGCTGTTTTAACCGCTGTATGGAGGGAATGTCATGGAACTGTCAGAAATAGACTATTAATGACAGTTCTGGGACTGTCCTTCCATGCAGCGGTTGAAACATTGTATGTATTTGTTTCCATAAATGGATGCATTTATGGAAACAAATACATACAATGTTTCAACCGCTGCATTGAAGGACAGTCCCAGAACTGTCATTAATAGTCTATTTCTGACAGTTCCATGACATTCCCTCCATACAGCGGTTAAAACAGCTGTATGCAGTGAATGTCCCAGAACTGTCATAAATAGTCTATTTCTGATAGATCTGGGACATTCACTCCATACAGCTGTTTTAACCGCTGTATGGAGGGAATGTCATGGAACTGTCAGAAATAGACTATTAATGACAGTTCTGGGACTGTCCTTCCATGCAGCGGTTGAAACATTGTATGTATTTGTTTCCATAAATGGATTCATTTATGGAAACAAATACATACAATGTTTCAACCGCTGCATTGAAGGACAGTCCCAGAACTGTCATTAATAGTCTATTTCTGACAGTTCCATGACATTCCCTCCATACAGCGGTTAAAACAGCTGTATGCAGTGAATGTCCCAGAACTGTCATAAATAGTCTATTTCTGATAGATCTGGGACATTCACTCCATACAGCTGTTTTAACCGCTGTATGGAGGGAATGTCATGGAACTGTCAGAAATAGACTATTAATGACAGTTGTGGGACTGTCCTTCCATACAGCGGTTGAAACATTGTATGTATTTGTTTCCATAAATGGATCCATTTATGGAAACAAATACATACAATGTTTCAACCGCTGCATTGAAGGACAGTCCCAGAACTGTCATTAATAGTCTATTTCTGACAGTTCCATGACATTCCCTCCATACAGCGGTTAAAACAGCTGTATGCAGTGAATGTCCCAGAACTGTCATAAATAGTCTATTTCTGACAGTTTTGGGACATTCACTCCATACAGCGGTTTCCGGCAAAAAGTGTATGTGCAGAGTTCCTCTATTCTGCAGATACACTTAGAGGAGCTCTGCAGATACACTTAGAGGAGCTCTGCACATACACTTTTTTCCGGTTTGGAATTATTCTTATTTTCATCCTACTTCTTCTTCTTCTTCTTCATCCTCATCCTCATCCTCTTCTTCTTCTGAGGATGAGGATGAAGAAGAAGAAGAAGAAGAAGAAGAAGAAGTAGGATGAAAATAAGATTAATTCCAAGCCGGCAAAAAGTGTATGTGCAGAGCTCCTCTAAGTGTATCTGCAGAGCTCCTCTAAGTGTATCTGCAGAATAGAGGAACTCTGCACATACACTTTTTGCCGGCTTGGAATTATTCTTCTTTTCATCCTACTTCTTCTTCTTCTTCTTCTTCATCCTCATCCTCAGAAGAAGAGGATGAGGATGAGGATGAGGATGAGGAAGAAGAAGAAGAATGAAAAGAAGAATAATTCCAAGCCGGCAAAAAGTGTATGTGCAGAGTTCCTCTATTTCTGACAGTTCTCTCACAGCTTCTTCACATGTACAGCGGTTGAAATATCTGTATCCTAAATGGAAACTAATAGATACAAATTGTATCTATTAGTTTCCATTTAGGATACAGATGTTTCAACCGCTGTACATGTGAAGAAGCTGTGAGAGAACTGTCAGAAATAGAGGAACTCTGCACATACACTTTTTGCCGGCTTGGAATTATTCTTCTTTTCATCCTACTTCTTCTTCTTCTTCTTCTTCTTCTTCTTCTTCTTCATCCTCATCCTCATCCTCTTCTTCTGAGGATGAAGAAGAAGAAGAAGTAGGATGAAAAGAAGAATAATTCCAAGCCGGCAAAAAGTGTATGTGCAGAGTTCCTCTATTTCTGACAGTTCTCTCACAACTTCTTCACATGTACAGTGGTTGAAACATCTGTATCCTAAATGTAAACTAATAGATACAATGTTTCAACCGCTAAACATGTGTTCCTTCTGTCAGAGAACTGTCAGAAATAGCGGAGCTCACTGCAGGGACACTTTTGCCGGCTGATCGGGAAATGTTCGATTCGCGCACCCGAAGTAGGCAAAATTTCGGTTTCGACACGAATCGAATATTTCCTGAAATTCGACTCGAATTCCGGTTCGCCTAGTTCGATTCGCTCATCTCTAAACAAGAGCATAACATTTAGTGGATGCTTCATACAGCTGTATGCCTTTAATGCACTGGGGGAAACGGAATGCTTTCTTCTTGCGTTAATGGTCTTTGATCGATATTTGGCTATTCACAATCCACTGAGATATTCTACCATTATGAACAATACATTTTGTTCTCAATTGGCTGCATTTCCATGGCTTGCTGGCTTCTTTATTGCATCCTTCCCTACATTTTGTACAGTTGCAATGGATTTCTGTGGCCCCTATGAGATTGACCACTTCTTCTGTGACCTGGCTCCTCTACAGAATTTGGCTTGTTTTGACCCCTTTAACAGCAGTCTGGTTACAGTTGTAGCAGCTACTATTTCAATTGTTTTGCCATTCGTTACAATTTCCACATTATACATTCGTATTATAGTTACGATTTTGAAGATTAAAAGCAAGGAGGGTAAAAAGAAAGCCTTCTCAACCTGTTCATCTCATCTTATTGTGGTCAGTCTGTTTTATGGTTCAGCCATTATTGTGTATGTTAGACCTAAGGGCAGCCACTATGATAAATTTCTTGCACTCACATACACTGTTGTTACTCCACTCCTGAATCCCTTTATTTATACTTTAAGAAACAGAGAGGTAAAGCATGCACTTAGAAAATTACTTAGACAACACATTAGGCAGTATCCAGGTTAGTATAATAGAGCAAATCTTAACTCCTTCCCACTCACCCTGATGTTAAAAGTTCTTAACACTCATAGGGGGTAGGAGAGATTGTCGATCCCTAGTTGGTTGTCACAGTGGTCACATGGTCAAAAGCCTGTCCCGCTGGCTACCGATGTTTACTCAGGGCCAAAAGTCATTTCCAGCAGCTCAGTCTTTGTGCAATGAGTGTGCATATAAACATTGCCTGCCCAGAGATGCATATGTGCAGTGTGTGGGCATTAAAAAATAAGTTTAGAATTTATTTTTCTTTTAAATAATACTTACTGATCCGATGCTGCATCTGTCCTTCACCGGTTCTAAGGGTGAGAATTGAGTCATCAGACATTGCTGATCGCTCCGTTCTCCCTCTCTGGTCTGAGCAGAGAGCCAGGATTGTCATTCTCCATCTCTCTGTTCTGGCCCCCAGTGCTCACTGGAGTGCTGGGCTGTGGGGGGGAAGTGGCTGGCTTAGGCTCTCGGGATTGTGATGTGACGTGTGAGAACAAACTGAGCTGTGATCCACAGGAGAAGTACAGCAAAACAAGTTTTGGCTGTACTTCTCCTTTAAAGCAAAACTTTGTGCTGCCACACATATGGGTTACTGAGGCGTAAAGAGGTTACATTTTTGAAGTGTATTTCTTTGGTTACTTTCATGTATGTTAATTTGTGATTTTTCCTTCACTTAAAATCCATGTCTAAAATATTTTAACACACAAATATTCTAAATAAGATGTTCTGGTTTGCTGTAGAAATTACATGTTAAAGCCATTATGATAACGGCATTGTGACAGAGAGACTTGATTGCATTTGTCAATATGCCTTAAGAAAGAAATCTGTTAGATAGCCTGTATTACGTATAGCAGCCAAAATGGAGAAAATCTCTTGAATACCTTCCGCGTAGCCATCGTGTTCTCCCAGTGGGTAGGGGTTGTTCTCCTAGGGGGAGGTTGGTGAGGGGGGGAGCCGTCCCTGCCTGGAGAACATAGTTATAATTTCTAGCAGCTAAAATAGCCACTATCAATAATCGTATTGAAAATCCAGAAAACGAGTTGTACCCAAGTTGACCAGTTGAACAACTTGGGTAAATTAAGCCTGCCCATACATGGTTCGAATCTTGGCCAGTCCCTGCTGAATCAGCTAAGATACGAAACCATTTATGGTTGGCTTTAGAAATGCTGTATAAAGCAACACACTATTATGAAGCATCCATGTTTCCACCAACATGGCTGGATGGATAGGAGAACATAGTCCTGCATCTAAATCACAAAAGCACTTTATTGCTTCTTGCACACCTGCTCTTTTATAAACACTTTTCTCCTTGCAGGAAAAAAGTTGCTTCAAAAACCTACCTAATTTGACTGTTTGGAAGCATGTTTAGGTGCATTTAGGCACCTCAAGTGCTTTGGGTGTTTATTTCAGTGGCCAGAAAATTAATCTTTTCTAGCCATTGAAATGAAAATACACTCAAGTGCTAAGCAAGCCTAGTGCTTAGGTGCATTTAGGGCGTGTTTAACAGTGTTTAGGCGCGACAGGCATTTTTTTCTGCCAAAACACTCTTTTCTTGAATGCACAAGTGATGCCTGTTTTCTGCTTCTAAATGCCCCTACCTCTAAACTCCTGTAAATACCTGTGTGTGCATGAACACATAGGGGATATTTGCTAAAACTGGAGAACTTCAGCTTGTTCAATTAAGCTTTGACAATAAAAACATTGAAGCTGATTGGTTTCTTTCAAGAGCTGCACCACATTTTGCACTATCCTGTTTCTAGCAAACACAAAGAGAGGGGTTAAAAGGTAGAAACAAAAAACCATCAAATGTCCATAAAATGGCGTTTTTGAGCTCAAGTGTGCGTGAGGCATTAGGGAATGTAAAAAACAACACTCATTGTTCAATACCCAGACTATGCAGTTAAAATAAAACTGATCTACATTAAGAAATTCATTTTGGTTGGTTGGAAACGCATTACAACCAGATTGCATGGTAGCTTTTTACAATGAGATCTGGTGCAGGCAAATTCACTGAGTTTATGACCTATATTTGGGGCGCTGTTAACATTGCACCGACACCCGCCGCAGATCACAAATGCAGTACATTTTGAATGTTGTGCAGGAAGCACGCACGAATCCCTGGTTTCCAGCACCGCGTTCTAGTGCCTCCCAGAGTCTAATTAGTGGGCTATATTTACATTCCAGTCCACTGATAAAGAAGTGCCATTTATAACATTTTTATTTAATCTTATTAATGGGGCTTCTATATCTAAGTATTGGAATGTGAACACAACCCAATAATTAGACTGATCTTAAACTGGCAATAAATGGTTTGAAATCCAGCCGGTCCTGCATGAACCATACAAATTTTGTTCCATCTGTGGGCAGGTTGGTTGTATTGAAGTGGAGCTTGTGATCAACTTCAGCACAACTAGTGTTCTTTTTTTCTGTACGATGACTGCTGTAATCTTTGCATTCAGATGGTGGGGAAACCTCCCGCCGTCAGAATACAATAGCGCAGCAGGAGGAATTCCCCCTTCATGGGAAATCGAGTGATTTTCTTTCCTTTCTTTTCCCCGTGGTTCTTGGAAAGTTGCTTAATAAGTGGCCAGCCTTAATTCACAGCAAAGTACGATGAAGTGATTTTGTTTAAAACACAAATCCTATTGCGTGCATCCACCATGGACCTGCGTGCAAGCAGCTCATAGATGTGGATGCACACACAGTATGACATATGGGCGGTTGCATGTGCATGGATCCAAACACACCCTTTTCCTTTTTTCACCTAAAAAAAATTTGCTGATCAATGATAAAGTATTTACTGCAAGTTCAGAAGATTCCTATCGTCCAGTGGAGTGTTGCAGGCATGGGGACTGTGGAACGGCTCTCCCACTATATGCTGAATAGAAAAGCAATAACTGGTTATCAATGTTATTTTTTGTGGGTTGTATTTTTATATGTGAAAAAGAATACAAAATGACCTATTATTTTGCAAAAGTTTAAGCTAGGCAAAAAAAAAGGGATCACCAGAACTCTTAGCATTTTTAAGCAAATGGAAATATTCTTTGACTTTTTTCAGATTTTCATAGCCTTTATTAGAAAATAATATATTTTTGTAGGTAAAGTTTAAAAAATGGTATTTAATTGCAATTGATTTTTTACTATACCATAACATTTTCTATATGGGTTGTGTATATACACTGCTCTAAAAAATAAAGGAACACTTTGAAAACACATCATATCTCAATGAGGAAAAATATCATGCTGGATATCTATAATAATATGGACTGGGTAATGTGTTAGGAACGTAAGGATGCCCCATTGTTTGATGAAAATGAAAATTAACAACCTACAGAGGACTAAATTCAATACACCCCAAAAATCAAAGTGAAAAAATGATGCAGCAGGCTAGTCCGTTTTGCTGAAATTTCATTGCAGCAACTCAAAATGGTACTCAGTAGTTTGTATGGCCCCCACGTGCTTGTATGCATGCCTGACAATGAATGGTGTCCTGGGGTAGTTCTTCCCATATCTGTCACATATGTACAATGTCCACAACTGTGTGCAGGAAAATAACAAATATGGAGCAAGTGTCAGTGTTCCCTTTGTATGGTAATGCTTGGGACTCTCTCACCCGAAGGATGGCATCTAGCAAATTCTGGCTGTCTCTCTCTCTCCTCTGATGGAGCCTCCAAGCACCCTCTGGTCCGGCCTGCAGTATCTTGTCTGGTCACCTGCTGGCAGATTAGCTTCTGGACAATGCAGCAAGGTCACGGATCAGCAGATTCTCCATGCCTCTCTTCTCCTCCTTTCCGCGGCCATGTCTGGTCCTCCAACAGTCAGCACACTCCTCTCTCCAGATCTCTCCCCTCTCACTCCCTGTCCAGTCTCCCGGGCTTTTTTTTATATATATTCCTCCACCCACACACCAGCTCCTCTGGGAAATGTAGTTCCTAGATACACTGCCCCTTAGTTCTGCGGTTCAGCATACAAGTTCCATGGGGCTGTACTACAGATTGTGAATGTCACTGTTCTGCAGGACACTGCCATCTTGTGTTCGCTTTAACATTCTGCATCAAACACTTGTAGCAGGAGGTTACAATAATAGTCATCAATGCCAATGTTTTCCTCCATTACTCTTTACTCATTTATGTGTTTTACATTGCAATAAATATTGAATCATAGGGGTAAAATAAAAAATCTGAGGTAATTAGACTCAACTATACATTTTCAATATGATCAGGAAAGTGACAGTTCTCTAAAGACCGATTTCTGTCAAATAGTCCTGCTGGAAAACCAGCCAATAACTGTAGCTCTGATTAGTGTATTCTGATGGGTGAAAGGGATTCCCAGCTTTCAGAATACAATAGCACAGCAGGGGAGATCCCTGCATCTACATCACTTGTGCTGATACAGGAATCTGTGTGGGTTTTTTTGTTGTTCAACCTACTGGTTGAATGAAAAAAAAACTTAAGGTGTATACCCTTCACTCTTTACTATGTTCATATTGCTGTCTGCGCCTTCCTTGCGGACAACCTTTCTACTCATTTCTTGGGTGGGTGTCACAAAAACAGGAATCCAATACATAATTACAAAATTTGGCAGGAGTTAGGTTTTATAGAACAACTCAAGGATTTTCATCCTCTTCCAAGTCCAGGTGTTCCAATCACCTCCATGACCACAGGTGTATAAAATCAGCCACCTAGGCATGCAGACTGCTTCTATTAACATTTCTGAAAGAATAGGTCACTCTCAGGAGCTCAGTGAATTCAAGCATGGTACCGCGATAGGTTGCCACCTGTGCAATAAAACCATCTATGAAATTTCTTTGCTACTAAATATTCCACAGTCAAGTGTTAGTGGTATTATAACAAAGTGGAAGAAACTGGGAACAGCTGCAACTCAGCCACGAAGAGATGGCCTTCAGATGATTAGCACAACATAAGACATAGAGAGCTTCATGAAATGGATTTCCATGGCTGAGCAGCTGCATCCAAACCTTACATCACCAAGTGCAATGCACAGTGTCTGATGCAGTGGTGTAAAGCACGCTGCCACTGGACTCTAGAGCAGTGGAGATGTGTTCTCTGGAGTGATAAATCACGCTTCTCTTTCTGGCAATCTGATGGACGTGTCTGGGTTTGGAGGTTGCCAGGAGAACGGCACTTGTCTGACTGCATTTTGCCAGGTGTAAAGTTTGGTGGAGGGGTGATTATGGTATGGAGTTGTTTTTCAGAGGTTGGACTTGGTCCCTTAGTTCAAATGAAGGGAACTCTTAAGGCATCAGCATGCCAAGACATTTTGGACAACTTCATGCTCCCAACTTTGGGATGGCCCCTTCCTGTTGCAACATGACTGCGACCAGGGCACAAATCAAGGTCCATAAAGACATGGATGAGCGAGTTTGGGGTGGAGGAACTTGACTGGCCTCCACAGAGTTCTGACATCAACCCAATGGAAAACCTTTGGGATGAATTAGAGATGAGACTGCGAGCCAGGCATTTTCGTCCGACATCAGTGCCTGACCTCACAAATGTACTTCTGGAAGAATGGTCAAACATTCCCATAGACACCCTCCTAAACCTTGTGGACAGCCTTCCCAGAAGAGCTGAAGCTGTTGTAGCTGCAAAGGGTGGGCCAACTCAATATTGAACCATACTAAGACTGGCATGCCATTAAAGTTCATGTGCATGTAAAGGCAGGTGTCCCAATACTTTTGGCAATATAGTATATATTGTTGTTGAATTAGCTCTGGGAAAAGCCTTTGTATAAACCAGGGAAGATATATATTAATTATTATGGTAATTTTAGTCTGCCCAATGAGTTTGTGAGGATTACCTTGTTGTACTATTTTGTATTTGGGTCATTTTAAAGGAAACCTGTACAGTGCTAACGTGAGTTGCCTGATTGTCCCGTTTCAGTACTCCTTATGTCACTGATCCAAAACATGCATGGAAATCAGAACTGGATCTGGATACTTGTTCCAGGTCAGTGCCTTGGAAAATTTTAAATTCAGTGGATCAGCATGACAGCCAGGTGAGCACTGGAAGCCTCCATTTTACAGTATCTCACTGCGGGTATCTTTACAGGACCTTCATCAGACTTCTGTGATGGCAAACAGTGCAATGCAGCATTAATTATTGTGGTTGTTGTTTTGCTACCACTGAAGGCAAGTACTGGAAGGCTGAAAAGATGACTTCTGATTGCAACACTTTTCTGCTAGAAACTGCACTTATTATTTAAATGTAGTAACAGTTATCTTGCAACATGGAGGTTGGAAAGCCAGTAAGCCCGACAATGATTTCCCTGTCTTACCCCACTGTATGTCTGTAAAATAATGGGTCATTATGTTGTAATAAAGGCTAACATTGTCCTGCTCCAGCTGCTTCATTTGGTTTGGTTTGCAGTACTCAAATAATACCACAAGATGGAAGAAAAGGGTTGCTTAAGTAAAGAAAAGCATACTTTCAAATTGAAACTTTTATCCATTTCTCCAGGTCATGGTATAGATATTAGTAGAGAGTTACATTCAACTGTATTTATTCTATAATTAGTGATGAGTTCAGGCATGTTTGGATCGGAACCCACCTGAGCAAGTCCACCAGGAAACTGTCACCCTAGGTTCACATCTGTTCGGATGGTGTTGCTGCGGATCCGCGTGAAAATCCATGCAGCAGCACAGAGAAATGAGGACCCGTGGGCGGTGTCATTAATTCTAATGGCATGCCGCCTGCACTGGAAAACGCAACCATACTGGGAACCGAGGTTCCCGTGCAGGCTGCGTTTTCCAAAGAAGTGCAGGGACTTCTTTCCTGCATGTCACAGGCATGGGAGTCCATTCAAATGAAAGGGCTCTCATGCCCATGCAAAACGTGGCCCGCGCAGTTGCATATATGTGAACAGTGGGTCACTGCGGCTAGGGCATTTCCTGCCTCAAACCCATACACAATTGATAGGTACTGTATATACATGGCTGCAGGGCAGGGAATGCTTCAGCTGCTTCTGATTGGCCAAGTATAGTAACAGTTTGCTGGCAGACTTGCTGAAGTAGGTTTGGACTGTGATCTGCGCATGCCAGAGTCACTGGCGAACCTTCAGGAGTTGCATCGGTAGCAATTGCGACCTCACCCATGCTGCAGGGGACCTGTGATGCCTTCCTGTCATCAGGGGCAACACCAGGAGGGTCTTTCTCTCTCTCTAATAGGGCAGAGAGTGGTAATGATGTGCAGTAACCTCTAGCAACCAATCAGCGAGGGGTAATGATGTGCAGTAACATCTAGCATTTAATCAGTGAACAGTAATGATATGCTGTAACCTCTGGTAATCAATCACAAAATTCTGTCTGTTCTGCTGTAGTAAAATGATTTTGAGTCTAGCTGCTATGTATTGTATGTCTCAGAGTTAGGGGGGCCCAAGAAAATGGTTGCCCAAAATTCAATCAATATATTGAAGATGGCCTTGGGTAAAATGAATATTTCCTTAAATGTGTACAGTTTAGGAGATATTCTAGTGAGTGGCAGCTGGTGATGTCACCGGTGTATGCGCTCTAATGGAGCAGCATACCCGTTTCTTTTTTTTCTTTTTTTTAAGCTTACTACCACTTTATACGTTTGAGTTCTGTTACACTTACTTCAGTAAAGCAGACAAGAACAGACAAGAAATCAGGAAGTAAGCCAACAGACATCTCGAGTGATAAATTTAACTAAATACAGTAACTGTATAAGAGAAAAAAAATTCCAAAGCCAAATATGCACAGCCAGTGTACACATTCCCTTAGATTGACTGTAAAAAAAAAAATATTGCAAAGTGCCACATAAACTGCTGGTGTTAAATAAATCTTGATTATTATTATTATTATTATGATCAATAATAATAATAATAATAATAATAATAATAAATTATTATTTTTATTAATATTATTAATAATAATAAATATTAAATATTGCATAACACCACATACAGATTTAAGGCATCCCTCAAAAATGTTTTTAAAGGATTTCTGTATCTTCAATGTTGCTCTTGAAACCACATGAAAAGACCTTCTCTCCACTGTATGTTTTTCTCTGTTAATATAATTTTAGCATTGTTACATGTTCACGATGGTAGTACAAAGCTCCCGTGCCTTTTTATGGACAGTAACCCTAAAAATTGTGAACATTTAAAGGATAAGATCACCTTTTGGACAAAAATAATAAATGCACTTTTTTTTGCAGGTAAACAAATGTGCATTTATTATTTTTGTCCAAAGGAGCCTGGAAAGCATTGCACCAATGATCTGTAGATCGCTGATGCTATGCAGATCTCCTGCAGATCTGTTAGAATATAATTCTGACAAGAAGCTTGAATGAACTACCAAGGTGCCCCACAGCGCCATGGTAGTTCATTGAAAACTACAAGCCCACAGCTGCTAAGGCTGCCGGGACTTGTAAGCACTCATCCCCGTATTATCTGGCAGATCTGTCAAAGGAAACTTCTCCCCATATTATCTGTCAGAGGGAGGGGGGGTGGCAGGCAAAGCTGCGGCTATGGGAACATGTTACATGCTCCACCTTAGTAATGGGTGAAACATGTTCCAAAGGTGAACTTATTCTTTAATTACAATATTCACCATTTCCCTTTCCATAGACTTCACTAGGATTCACTACCAAGATCAAATGGTGAATTGCCAAATTTGCAACAGGCTACACCCATTGCTATTGACTTGTGAAACTTTTTTTTATAGTTGGGCCCACTTGTTACCTACTATGTTCATGCACTTCTAAGTAAAACATAAAGCTAAGTCTAATTTCTACTAATTTCTAACTATACCATGATAGAGTAAGTCCTATTTTTAGAACTGTGTAAGAAGTATTACACAGAAGGAATAGGATGAAGTACACCATCTTGGTCATGCTACTGATTTTTATACCTTTACCTATGACATGGTCTAAACGCAACTCAACATGCTTCAGCAGAAACCTTTTCTAAATCTATTCAAAATGCACCGTCTTTTAAGCATTTCCTACCGCGCTACAGTTCCTCCAAAATCCAATGAAATGGGTTTGTGGCCCAAAAAACACCATAACTATTTTTAAATTATATTTGAGTTTAACGGTCATAAAAATAAATATTCTTTTAAGACATATAGCACCTGATCCCTCATTTTCCCATTCACCTCTTTATATTCAGATTAATTAAGGTAAACACGGGCTTGATGATGATCCAATGATATCACTACATATTGAATTTTCTCAAACCAACCCTAGCTATTTAGTGATCAGTGGTCTTTAATCATTTTTTAAATATCAATTTCACATTTTAGTTCAGTGTTTAAAACTGTTTTCCAGGTTTGTATAGTATTATTATGTTTATGCCTCATTAAGGTGATTTATTTTTGTCTCGTTACTGTAAAGGACACAAGAGAAATTATTCCCAGTTTTACATTTTTCTTTTGCAGTGATTATATATAAAGAGATATATAAGGATTATAATTTTGACTCTTTTTAAAACACTATTAAATATCAATAATAAAGAAATATAGTCTACAAAATTCAATTTTAAATATACGAGAAGGACTGAGGTGTTGGAGCATTGATGTGATGGTTTGAGGTATTACTGGCTAATACGAAATAATGTATTAAAACTTCTTCAGTCCCAAAAAAACATTATATGTGTCACTATTACAGTATTAGTAAAGGATTGGATATAACAATAATAGCTCAATCAAGTGTCACATTATGTTTTCACACTTGAATATCTGCTAAATAAGTATTAATATTTACCATATGCAAATTCCTGGTCCTATTCTATAGGAGTTTAGTACATTATGTTATGTGTTATGTTCAATAATTGTGTTTCTAATTTATTTCTTCTTTATAATTTTGAATGATAGAAATAAAATATGTTCTTGAAATTCCCATGCAAGGTTCAACTTTCACCAATGATGTGGCAAATTTTCTGCCAATTTCAACTAGACACTGTGATGGACACTATGGGGTTTATTTACTAAACCTGGTTGACTCATCTTGAATCTTGGGCACCTGTGCATGGTAGCCAATCAGCTTCTAACCTCAGCATGTTCAGTTAAGCTTCAGCAATAAAACCTGGAAGCTGATTGGTTTTTATGCAGAAGTGGACAAGATTCTAAATCAACCAGGTTTAGTAAATAAACCCCTATGGGTTTGATTTACTAAAACTGGGGCACTCAGAAACAGGGGCGGACTGACAACTCATGGGGCCCCCGGCCAATAGGGGATCATGGGGCCCCTGTGCCCTTGCCCAAACTCAAAAAAGCCTATGAAAAAGGTACCAGGGGCATCTCATGGGGCCCCCTACTGACCCGGGCCCTCGGGCAGTGCCCGAGTTTTCAAATGGTCAGTCCACCCCTGCTCAGTAACTGGCTGCTGTGCACAGCTGCACCAGATTATAACTTCTGCTTGTTCAGTTTAAGATTTGACAAGGAAACCTGGAAGCTGGTTTCTCTGCGGAGCTGCACCAGATTTTGCACTCTCCAGTTTTAGTAAATCAGCACCATAGAGGTTGATTTAGACTGGAGGGTGCAGACTCTGGTGCAGCTCTGCAGAGAAACCAGCTTCCAGGTTTCAGAAACCAGAAACCAATCAGCTTCCAGGTTTTTACTGTCAAAGCTTAATTTTGGCTGGTTTCCCTGATGAACTAACTGATATCCACTTCGTGGGTGGTCCTATGGCGCATCATCTTGATTTTTTTTTTTTTAGCTTTATTTTTTTTTTTTAATTTCTTCTGCCAAGTGAATATGTGTTCTATTTGAACAACCAATCATTCACAAAGTCAAAACAGTACTCCTAGCAACCCAAATTACCCTAAATTTTATTGTAATTTGGGTTGCTAGGAGAACATTTTTGACGTTGTTCACATGGCAGAAGACATTTAAAAAAATAATACAAATTTCAAAAACGTACTTTCATTGTAATTTATTGGACTACTGGGAACACAGGTTCACCTAGCTAAGAGAACTACATAGTATTTTAGTTTTAGTCTTTACTAAAAACACATGGGATAAATGTACTCTCTTTAATTTTTCAGATGTTACATATTTAAAAAGGATGCATCATGTCAATAAGACTGTGGTAAAGGAATTTATTCTACTGGGTTTTTCCAGTTTTCACAAGTTACAGAATGCTATGTTTTATGTTATTCTAGTAGCCTACATTGTATGTGTCTTTGGAAATATTACTATAACTATCTTAGTTAGAACATACCCTACTCTTCAAACTCCAATGTACTTTTTTATCAGCACATTTTCTATTTTAGAAATAATGTTTGTTTCGGTAACTGTTCCAAAACTTTTAGCCATCCTAATGAGCACAGATGGAAGTATATCTGTCATTGGTTGTTTCCTACAGGTGTATACTTTCCACGCATTAGGAGAAGCTGAATGTTTTCTTCTTGCTCTGATGGTCTTCGATCGATATTTAGCTATTAACAACCCACTGCAATATTCAATTATTATGAACAGTAAATTTTGTTCCCAGTTAGCTGCTCTTCCATGGATATTTGGATTCACAATCTCTTTTATTCCTGCAATTGTTACAATGCTTCTGGAATACTGTGGTTCCAATAAAATTGATCATTTCTTCTGTGATCTGGCTCCATTGCAGAGATTGGCCTGTTCTAACCTGTTTTTTAGCAACATGACCACTGTTTTAGCAGCTTTCATGTCAGTTATTACTCCATTTATTTCAATAGTTGTACTGTACATTCAAATTGTATGTACAGTCTTAAAGATCAAAGGTATTAAAGGAAAAAAAAAAGCTTTTTCAACATGCTCATCCCATCTTATTGTAGCAAGCTTTTTCTATGGTACCGCCATTATTGTATACAGCAGACCAAGCGGTAGTCACTATGATAAGTTCCTTGCTCTCATGTATACTGTTGTTACTCCATTGTTAAATCCATTTATCTATACTTTCCGCAACACAGAGGTTAAGGATGTCTTAAGAAAGTTAATTAGACAGCACCTAATAAAACTTAAAGGTTAACATTAATTTAAAAAGCAATATTAATAGTTCATGTTTATGTTTTCCTTTTATTTTATTTTCTTTTTTCATCTTAATTTTTTTGTTTGTTTTGCCCTTTTTGCTTTGTTTTATTTTAGTTGACATTATTCCAACTGAAATGGCTACACATCCTGGTAAGATTGTAATTACACTGAATTGACTGGTATAATGGCACCGCTAAAACAAAAGAACCAAAATTTATAAACCTGCAGGACAATTTATTTGGACAGTTTATAAAAGCCCCAACAAGAAATGATGGTCTGCCTGAATTGTTCATTTCAAACAAATACACAAACACAGCCAGTGGTGCACTGGACTAATTAACAACCATGAGGAGGAAGTTGCTCCAAAGTAATGTTCACAATTGGGCGTGCTGCAGCTCTGCATAAACTCAACTGGGGGGGTGGAAACATGCCTGCAACAATACAAAAGGAGAGAGCGCACATCCACCCTAGTGTATGAACTGTAATCATTTCAAACAAAGCAGAGTTCACAAATGTCCATATAAAGAAGAATATAGGTAGTACTGACCAAAACTTTAGTTGACCCCTTAACGCCAACTCCTGTGGCTCGTTAAGTGGACTTGAAAACAGTTGTAAACCTCAGACAATAAATATGAACAACGCATGTCCCTGTATAGTGTGTACCTGTCTCTATTAAGAGCAATACGTGTCATTTCTGTCTATTGATTCATTATTCTGCTATCAGCATTGATGCCTTCTGACAAGTTTTCCTGACACCAAGAAAAAAATGGTGACAGGGGAGGGACCTCCAGCAGATTGACAGCCCCAGCTCCATTACTGTGACCTGTATGAGGGGGGTGTGTCTCTTCCCTCTAATCAGCTCTCAAAGCTCTCCTCAGTGAGCACTGCAGAGTGTAATTTCAGCTCTCTGCACCTTTTTTCTGAACTCCTGGACAAGCTTTATAAATTCAACACTTTGAACAGATGTAGAGAAGTGAAGACTGCACATAGACAGGTACAACCTGTGTAGGAGGATTTGTTTAATCTCTGTGTAGCATCTGAGGCCAGTCATTTCACTGGGTATGTGTAAGGGTTTGCAACCACTTTAATGCCACTTTAACACTTTAAGGTGTTATAGCCTCTATCATTTGGCTGTCAAAGCAGTCACATGATTGGGAGCTAGAGCCACTGGCTCCAAATCAGAAGTCATGACTGGGAGCTGTTGGAGACAGAATCTCAGGCCTCCATTGATACATATACTGTATGCAGCAGCTGGGTGTTAAAGCTCACTTTCCTGCCACCACATATATATGTTACATTGTCAGCTTACTGGCATAATTTACTCACACAAGTGCATCTAGTGACTACAATAAATGATAAATTCTAGCCAACAGAATAAGTATTCTAGCCAGAAACATTTTTTATGCTTTTTGGCAGCTCCTGGCAGAAAGGTCCATAGATAGAAGTATTTTAATATGACTGTATGCATGAAGCCTTAAAGAATATTCAGAACCAATATTTCTTATTCCTTATATGTGCCTGCCGTACCATGTACTTGTATGAAAATGTATCATGTTCTTTTTGTATTGCTTCTTTTGTGTGAAATCCCTGATGTTACTGCCAATCCCTCTGCTTTCCTATTAAATACTGACCACACTAGGTAGGAGAACACTCCATGGTCAATTCTCTATCTGTGCTGGGAACTTAGCCTGCTTTTCTCCAATGATCAGACTTGTCCTCACAACCCCCCTCCCCTTCCCGCACAGCATTTCACTGGGAAGCTCAGTGTTCTTCTGCTTTGCCTCCCCCAGCTCTTATGCAGCTCTATAAGCAAATGTTTTGCCTTTCATTTCTATTTTAAACTGAATGGGTTGTTTTACAAGGTGACTGTTCACAATAACTTTAACATCCCATAAATTAAAAAAAATCATAGTATATCTTCTGGTGCCTTGGGCCTCTTTTATACGAGTGGCTAGTAGTGAGCCATAGTTTTACTGTTCCCAAACCATTCATCTAAAGTGTAAAATACAGCCGGAGGAGGATGTTCACATGCCATGGACATAATGGGTTGAATCACATGTGCCGAGTTGACAGGCAGCACTGTCTTTAAAACTTGGCCAATCAGCTCTTAGGTTACTTCTATTGGCGGATCTATGGAAATTTCTAAAGCTTAAAAATCCCCCTTTAACAGCCAAAGTTTCAATGTTGTCATGGTGTTCACTCAACCATGCTTTCATGCACAACACTCGAAATCCTTATATTCAAATTCCTCTTTAAATTTTGGAACTTCTTATACTTCATCTCTGTTAAAAAGAGGTGCTGCCTAGAAATTTATTGGGTGGATGACCTTTTATCTGGCACCTCACCCAAAACTATAAAAGTGTTGGTGGATGAATATGGTATTCCCAACTTAGAATTCTATATGTGTATCTGTATCTTGCGTTTTCTATCCATGAATTCCAGGTCACCAACTTATAAAACTGCTAATCCTGTGGGTGGATATAACTTTCCACCAAGCCTTGATAAGGGCATTATCATGTTTTACAACCTCATTCAAAACAAAATGGCCTTCCATAAAACCCCTCGGCTGTGTGAGTCTGACCTGCATCAAACTTTTATTACTCCTCAGTGGCTGAAACTGAAAGCATTTCTATATACAGTATGTATAGAATTACACACTGTAAATCACTGAGATCTAACCTAAAAAAAAATTGCATCACGCTAGTATTTGACCCTATACGGATTTGCAAAATTTTTCTCTTCCAACTCTTCTTACTGGCGTGACTACAGCCACCCAGGAAATATTATCCACATTTTTAGCCCTGTAAAAACGTAACTAGCTTTAACTAGCTTCTGGCTTCTTCCAGCTAATATCTGATATCACTGGTATATTAATATCTCCAAACCTTGCCCTGGCAATTTTAAACTCGGGGATTTAATATTTTACATCTAATTTACATACATAATATTTTACATCTAATTTACATACTGTTATAGCCCATGTGTTAATAACAGCAAAAATTATTATAAGATTATGGACAAATGAGCTAGTACCTAATCCGACAAAAGTTATCACTTTATTAAAATTACAAAAAAAGTACAAAAAAATTGCTTGCTATTAGATCTTACTCTCTACATTTGATAATTCTTAGAAAGCATGGGCAGAATGGTGCTCAAAATGATTTTATTGTATAGATAGATCAACCTGTAATACCTGTATTCTCTGTATTCTGATTTCTTTTTATGAGGAGGTGAGCAAAACCTTGTAAAGAGGGATGGCTGTGGATGTGGTACACTTGGAAAAATCAAACGCTTTTACAAGAAACCAAGTCTGTAGACTTTACCGTACACATTAGCCATGTGTGGAGAACTGTGTCAATGGATAGAAAACTGGCTAAATGACCAAACACAGAGAGTAGTGGTTAATGATTCATACTCTGAATGCTCTAGGGTTGTCAGTGGTGTATCCCAAGGTTCAGTGTTGGGACCCTTACTTTTTAATATATTTATAAACAATATAGGGTCTGGGATTAAACATACTGTTTCAATCTTTGCAGATGACACCAAGCTTTGCAATGGGATAACGTCCTCCCAGGATGTCTCCAACTTACAAGCCGATCTCAATGCACTGTTTAATTAGGCAACTATGTGGCAAATGAGGTTTAATGTTGATAAATGTAAGGTTATGCACTTGGGGGCTAAGAATATGCATGCATCATACATACAAGGGGGGGGTAAAACTGGGGGAGTCAATGGTGGAGAAGGATCTTGGAGTGCTGTTAGATCACAAGCTTAATAATGGCATGCAATGCCAAGCTGCGGTTTCAAAGCGAGCAAAATCCTCTCTTGTATTAAAAGAGGTATAGACTCCAGAGAGAGATATCATATTACCCCGGTACAAATCATTAGTAACACCTCATCTGGAATATGCAGTTCAATTTTGAGCACTAATTCACAAAAAGAGCATTGGGGAACTGCAGAAAGTTCAGAGAAGGACAACCAAACTGATAAGAGGCATGGAGGAGCTCAGCTATGAGGAAAGATTAGAGGAACTGAATGTATTCTCTCTTGAGAAGAGAAGATTAAAGGGGTATATGATCAACATGTATAAATACATCAGTGGTTCATATAGTGACTTAGTGTAGAGCTATTCACCCTGAGGTCATTACAGAGGACAATGGGGCACTCTATACATCTGGAGGAAAATAGATTTAATTTCCAAATACGGAAAGTTTTCTTCACAGTAAGAGCTGTGAAATGTGGAATAGACTCCCTCAAGATTTGGCTCTTGCCAGCTCAGTGGATTGCTTTAAAAAAAGGAATGGATTATTTCCTAGATACACAGAATATAACTGGATACTAACATTTATAGGTAAAGTTGATCCATGGAATATCCAATTGCCTCTTTGGGGATCAGAAAGGAATTTTTTCCCATGCAGGAGCAAATTGGATCATGCTTTGCTGGGGGTTTTTTTGCCTTCCTCTGGATCAACTATGGGTAGTGGGTATAGGATTATAACTTGTGTTTTTTTTATTTTTGAACTGGATGGACTTTTGTCTTCTTTCAGCCAGGCCAACTATGTAACTATGTAATACAGTGTTGCCTTTTGGCCACTTATTGGTTTACTCAATGGAGGCTCCATCTCACTTTGGTACTCTTGTACTTTTATACTGTTTGTACATATTGTCTTTATTTTTTCTCCTAAAGACTGTTGAAAACAATAAAAAATGTATTGATGAAAAAAACTTGACCAATGAAGTCAATAGGGCCATGCAGCATCCAATAGCTTGACGTATGGTGCATTAGCCCCACTGTAAGATGCTGCTCAGTAAGAAAAAAAAAAAAAAAAGAAATACAGGCAGGCAGCAGGATCACATCCTGAACAATTGACATTAGCTGCTTAGCCACACTGATACATTACCCACCACAGATCGTTTTTAGAGATTTATAGTAGTTTGTGTGTATGCTGTGAACAAGAATTTGAGAAAGCACTGGCTGACCTGTCTTCATCCCTTTAGATATGATTTCCCTTTGGGAGTATCTCATCGAAATGGATATTTGTGTTGCAAGAGATGCCCAAAATCTGACTTGTATCTTATCTTATAGTACAGACATCTGGGAAGTTCAGGGAGCCAATCACAAAAGCAGGATATTACATTTCTGGGGGGCAGTCTGTACACTATTCATATACAGAACACCTCCATGTTGCCATATTGCATTACATTCAATGCATTACATACAATTGCATACATTGCATTTGTACATGCATTGCATTGCATACAATATAACTTGTGTCCCAATTGTATATGCTATAGTATTTTTTCTTGGGCTATTTTTCCAACGAAAGTGGAGCTACCCTTTAAAGAAAACCCACCAGATAAATAGACCCCACTGATTGTGATGGGCCAAACACCCCCATGTTTGCTTCAAGGCTGAACATTCAAACCTATTGCATTGAGTTCAAAATTTGCAGTCGAACGTTCAAGTCTATGGCACTTGAACTTGTAAATTCAAAAGTGTACATTTTGAAGGCTTACATGCAAATTATTGACCATAAAAGGGGTATGGGGACTTGGGTACTGCCCTGAGGGATATGAATCAGTGAAAAAAAATCAAAAAGTATCGTTTTTCATTTTTCATCGCTTAAATTAAAAAAAAGAAAAATTCCTTTGAATAACATGCCTGGGGGGGTGTCATCTTAAGTATTATTATTTATTTTTTGTGGGGAGAGTATTCTCCCCTCTGTCTTCAGCAGTGTTCAGCAACACACTGCATAAGGCTGCAGTGTAAGCAGCCTTATATAGTGATGTGGAGCATGGACATCGCCATGAGTGATGATTGGCCAAATTCACCATGGCTCTCAAAATGCATTGTGCTGTGATTGACCAAAGTATTGCACCTGACCCGTTGCTTTGGCCAATCGTGGCTCTCATAATGCATGTGAGAGCGCAATGCATTGTAGGGTGCTTGAACACACAAACAGCCGCTATTTGAGTCGAACTTACATTCGCCTTGAACATTGAGCCCAGCATAACTAATAAATACTGTATATCTCAATATGCATTTACACTCACCCGCCACTTTATTAGGTACACCTGTTCAATTGCTTGATAACACAAATTGCTAATCAGCCAAACACATGCTAGCAACTCAATGTATTTAGGCATCTAAACATGGTGAAAACAACTTGCTGAAGTTCAATACGAGCATCAGAATGGGGCAGACAGGGGATTTAAGTGCTTTGAACGTGGCATGGTTGTTAGTGCCAGACAGGCTGGTCTGAGTAATTAAAAAAAATTGCTGATCTACTGGGATTTTTCAGGCACAACCATTTCTGGGGTTTACAGAGAAAATATCCAGTGGGTGTCAGTTGTGTGGACAAAAATGCCTTGTTGATATCAGAGGAGAATGGGCAGACTGGTTGGGGACATGGCGGGGTCAGCTTTCGGCATAAACAACATGAAAGCATGGATCCATCCAGCCTTGTATCAACTGTTCAAGAACAGTAATTATATGCCTCTTTCCTGTTACTGAGAAAATTACCCAGCATAAAGTCTCTACATCCATCTTTAAAAGCCACACAGTTTTTATATATTATTATATCAAGCCCACTCCTAACGATGACTCTTCGGAGTCTTCACCACCCATATTATTTGGTGCTGAACTTGACTATGAGCTAAGAAAGATTTTGGACAGAGGAGCAATGTTGGGTCAATGTCTGACCTGTCATTTATATTAACAGTTGAAATAGAATTCCCTGACAAATCAAATTTGAAGGATTCTGGATTTATTGCCTGGGCAAAAGGTAGTTTTCTGGCTTGGCTGTCTGTTTGAAGTCTTTTACATGTTATGCTGTTGGACAGGGTTTCTCATCATGGAAGCACAGAAAGAAGAGAGACCAAAATCAAATGATAGGGTCCAAGATAATTTTAATTGTTGGTAAAAATCATATAAAACATCCAATGCATTTCGGGGCACCATTCTACCTTCATCAAGGGTCAACACACAATAAAAAACTTGGAAGGACTCACAGAACACAGTTACTTCACAGATCTATATTAGAACTCTCCACATTGAGCAACAACTTGACAACATATCATGACCTTGTTCACCTGCTGGTGGGACTGTCAATCTCTGGGCAGAAAGCTGTAGTTCCAGTGTGCACCAGCAGGTGTCTCCCAACAGCCAGCAGGTTCCAGCAATCAGCTCTACCTGACCACACCAGCTGGGAAGGTACTTAAGCTCCACCTTTGCTATTGCTCCTGACATCAGTGTTTCAATTGGCTTCCTTGATGCCAGACCCTTATGCCTGTTTATCCTGCTTCTAAGCTAGCCTTGCATCCTGTACCCTGCTGCTTTATTTCTACTCCCCTTGTTCCTGTACCCAGTCCAGATTTCCTCTTTCCTTGCATCCCTGGCATTTCCCTGTTACACATACTTCCTGTCTTGTATATATTTTGTACATATTGTATATAGTTATATAGTTTTCTGTTACTTAGACATTTTTGGTTGAAGGTCAAATGTTGTTTATGTTTGCTGATGTGTGATTACACTGTTCAACAGGTAAAAAGTTTTGGGCATAAAATTAGCTAATCTTCCATAATTTTGGGGTGCTGAAAACGAAAATGACCCTAAAAAATGTTGATTGGCTCTAGTTTCCATGATATATTCACCCATCTAATGACGTAAGCCATTCAAAATTATGATGCAACTTCAGCTGCATATTGCGCAATTGATACTGGTGACCAATAGAAAATTGCATGTATACTGAGATGATGCAATATTAGCCTTTAATTGCATCACTTCACTGCATAAAAGCTGCAGTATCTGTAGCTGATTGTAGTTCGACAGCGTCTTTACATTTCGTTTTATGCTTATATAGGCTACTCAGTAATGCCTCGAACTTGTGTGAATAAAGCAGATAATTTCTGCTATATCTGCGGTGAAATAACTTTTATCTCACAAAAAAGGAGGATAACAGGAATGATTAAGAAAGCCTACAACTTGTATTTTGGCTGCAAGATAGGAGACCAGGACAAGAGCTGGGCACCACATATATGCTGCAATTCTTGTGGGACGGCACTGGAGCAATGGTTGAATGGAAAAAAGGCATCTATGCCTTTCGCTGTGCCAATGATTTGGAGAGAGCCAACAGATCATGTTAGTAATTGTTACTTTTGTATGGTGCCTCCAATTGTAAAAGGGGCTAAATAAGAAGAAAAAGTTATCTGTGCACTATCCAAATATTCCATCGGCAATACGTCCAGTTCCTCATGGAGAGGGGCTACCAATTCCTAAAGCACCAGAATCCTTTGTGGTTGAGTCAAGTGAGGAAGAACCTGAAGCGTGTAGTCACGTGCAGTTGTAAGAGATAGCCCTTTCCTCGAATACAAGAGAAAAGCCAAGAGAAGCAAAACCGACACAAACTGAAGACAAAACTAGTGAGAATCCTAAGTATTAAAATGATTCAACTTAGCTTATGGCTATAATTTTTCTTGGTAATCCTATGCAATATATTATGCCATTTAGGCTTTGTTATGTAGTCAATATCACTTGCTTTATATTTGTGGAAAGACATCTATCTATATAATTATTGTGCATTATGTAGTCATTACGCCTATAGTAGAAAACTTTCCGTTTACAGAAAAACTAGAGCCAATTGACAAATTTAATTGTTATATTTGAACTCAGAATGTGAAATTCATTAAGAAATGGATCCTTTTGTTTCCAAAACTGGCAAAAAATAAAAATTTGTTGAACAGTGTTATCTTTTTCACTGTAAATAAATCTCATTTAAAGATATATTTCTATGGTCTCTGGTCCCAGTTTTCCTTGAGTAGCACACAGATTTGGTCATCTCAGCTGCTGACCCCTGGCACAGCAGTTGCTGAGCAGCAACAGTTTCTCATCAAGCAATTAACTATGAGACAGTCTTCATTGTGGTTTCTTCCTGTAGGGTTTCCCGTCACTTCCTCTGCTGATCCTACAGCATCCTCTGGATTAGGTCACCTGCTTGATGTAGCTTGGATTCTCCAACTGTAGTTGCATCTGAGTTTCTTGGCCCCCTAATTCTGTTTGAGTGCCTCAACACCCTTTTTATAGACAATGGAATTAAATATATGTGGAGCACTGGTTATGGCCCTTTGCATGACCCCCAATTATGATTATGTAGTGTACAGTAAATAACATATATTTGATAACCTTGTTCTGTTTGAGCTCAGACTGAGTGTCCACCCATTTGTCTGCTGTCTTTTCATAAAATGGCCATCCTGTTTTGGCACTTAAAATCACTGCACTACCAGTATACTAATAAGGTAGTTACTATAGATGAAAAGTGCTGCTTCCAAGGTCACAGGGAACTAGTGACCCAATGTTACAATGGTTTGCATTAAAGTATCTTTATCACAAGATTTTCAAATCCATTAGGAGTTCATCATCATTTCTAAAATTATCTTCTACTAAAAATTACATTAAGTAGGTAATCCCCAGACATTAAAGCTTTTATTTGCTTTTGCTATAAAAGAAGCAGCATCTCTGCAACATTTTATTAAAGCTATTCAAAATGTATGAAATGTCTACCTTTTTATTTATTCATATTATGAAAAGCAGTTATTCTATTACTATGAGTATCAATATAAGCAGTAAGGTAAATAAATTAGGTTTTAAAGGGGATTTTGAAAAAAAATTCTCAAGGACTTTCCTAAACATTATACCTGGGTATAATACATATAGGAATATAGTGAAACACAGGGAAACAAACTATATAGACCTGAATATTACACTAGTAGACAGTTGCATTTTAGTTCTTCGAAAAGTAACTTAAAAGATTTTCATAAACAAAGTTGTTGGTATTAATGAACTCTTTTAGATGTGATTTTAGTAAATGTTTTTTAAATAATGCTTTTCATTTTCTGCCAATTTATTACATGACACAATTAAAAAAAAAAAAATAAAAAAGGAGTAATTGTTATTTTAATGTAGTAAACGTCAATGAACAGAAAATGTACTGCAATCAGTATTAAGATGTAACTTATCACATAAGTTTAGCATGTTAAATATTTTACCAGTGGTATCTAACCATTCTGAAGACACACCAAGCACTGGCATTCTATTGTCTTGCTTATCTTTGTAAATAATTATATGGGTCACAAAAGAAATGACTATTATTGTAAATTCCACTGGTCGACCAAAACTTAATGCGCATTTTTAGAGTTTGCAACATTATAACCAAACGCAAAAGAGCATAGATAAAGACTACTTTCCTTTATTTTAAAAGCATAATACCAACATATGGGTTTACATTCTTATTAAAATATGTTAGTAAAGGTTAGGGGTAGGGGTTAGTAATAATACTGACAGGGTTTCCCTATGTTTTGTCACTATGTACTTAGCCAACTAGCCAACATACAGTACTAGGATCAGCACTATTGCATCTATGCCATGGGTCTTGCATCATGCATGCCATGGACAACTAAATTATATGCAAATGCACCAGAAAATCCCTTTACAAAAAGATTTGCCCTACAAGGATACTGTGAATTATGTTTTTAAAACAAAACATCACACCCACATACCAACCCCCTCGATAATACAAAGCCTCAATATATTAAAAACATTTAAAAACACACTTAATATACTCTCAAATGAGACAATACACATATAATGAGGCTTCCAGCCAGAACTAAGATCAGAGCCTTGATTTGGTAGGATCCAGAATGTATCCATTGCCATCTAAGCACAGCTTTCAACTGGTGACTTTGTAGTTCGCCAGGCAACTATGTGATAATAAATGGTTTCATATGATCACTATCTTTAAATAAAAGTTTTTTTTGGCCTTATCAGTCATATGTTCAAGATCAATGCCAAAATTTCGCAATTTCTGCTAGGGTATGCAAACTTATGAGCACAACTGTATGATATATATATATTTGATGGATCCATGGTATGGGGTAAGTACTGTAGATATATGCATCTTATGTATAAGATAGCTGTGGTTGAGCCATAAAAAAATGTGGGGTTCTGTGTATACCTTTTTTTGATACCTTGATGCTGTTCATTTATTATATATACACACTATATTGCCAAAAGTATTGGGCCCACCCTCCAAATAATTGGATTCAGGTGTTCCAATCACCTCCATGGCCACAGGAGTATAAAATCAAACACCCAGGCATCCAAACTGCTTCTAGAAACATTTGTGAAAGAATGGGTCGCTCTCAGGAGCTCAGTGAATTCAAGCGTGGTCCCGTGATAGGCTGCCACCTGTGTAATAAGTCCATCCGTGACATTTCCTTGCTACTAAATATTCCACGGTCAACTGTTAGTGGGATTATAACAAAGTGGAAGCAACTGGGAACAGCAGCAACTCAGCCACCAAGTGGTAGGCCACATATAAAATGACAGAGAGGGGTCAGAGCATGCTGAAGCGCACAGTATGCAGAAATCACCAACTATCTTCTGAGTCAATAGCTAAAGACTAAAGGCAATTTAGATTTGACTACGAATATCCAAATACATGAAATCTGGTCCAAATGTAATGTCCAATCCAATTTTCAGAATCAAGCTCTTTTCATCACTACCTTCTCAGATGTTGATAAAGAATGCTTAAAAGTATTATGACTTAGATTGTCGAAATGAATTGAAATTGAATGAAAGCCAACTTACCCCCCCCCCCCAATAAGTATTGCCATTGTGCTTCCTCACCAGTCAGTTTTTCAGTTGGATCTTAAAAATACTCAGTGCTCACAGGCAAAGAGTAGCATGTAAACTTCTAAACATCAACCTCGGATGCTCCCCATCCCCATAATCTTCTGGTGCAGCAGGATTTGATAGAACCAAGGGAGCTGTCACAGGCACTCATCAAGAGTTCTAAACCACACCCACTCTTTCCACCCAGTTCCTCTATTCATAGAAGCTGCTACTACTGCTTCTATGAATGAAGCAGAATTTAGGAATAAAGGACAGGTGGATGATTGAAAGGTCTACCCCCTACCTTCATAGAATGTGTTTCATTCTATAGTATGGCTTTCTATGATTGTAGAACTGGGTGGATGTGGAGGGCATAGATGGGTACTCTTGGTAAGGGCCTGTGACAGAACCCTTAGTTCTATTAACCTCTGCCACGCTGACAAGTTATGGTAGCGGGCCCATTGATTTCTGCTAAACAAGGACCCTTGTGCCTATTCTTTAATGCCTAAATTTAATTTTAAAAAAAGATAAAGTACCAGTGTAGAAGATTGTTAAATGACACAAAGAATCCTGTAGAAATCACATGAAAATCATAAAGCTTATAAGCTGCTGGCATGGGACATAAAAGAGGTGCCTTGACACTGTAGCACTGAGAAGCTCTTCTGACTGAGCAGTTTATGTACAGATTGTGAAAGGATAATCAGATTTCTTTGTGAATAACTATCAGTATTATGTTAAATATCAACTAACAACATTTCTTTGTGTTCCCCAGGTTTTGTTAAGTCAAAAATGCACAATATTAGCAAGAGTACAGTGATGGAGTTCCATCTTGTGGGGTTTTCCAGATTTATTAAATACCATAGTGTAATTTTTTATGTGGTTCTATTAGCCTACATCATATGTATCATTGGAAACCTTATTATTATTGTATTAGTTACAACCTGTAAAGCTCTTCAGATCCCAATGTATTTCTTCATTACCATATTTGCCATTTCGGAAATTATGTGTGTTTCAGTAACTACCCCAAAACTCTTGTACATTCTTGCCAAGACTGATTATAGGATATCTGTGACTGGCTGTTTTACACAGATGTATGCTCTACATGCTTTAGGAGAAACAGAATGCTTTCTTCTTGCACTGATGGCCTTAGATCGATACTTGGCAATTAACAATCCGTTACGTTATTCATCAATTATGAACTATAGGTTTTGCTGTGTGTTAGGTGCTCTTCCGTGGATGGCTGGGTTCATTATTTCATTTATACCTGTCATTTTTACAGCTTTCCTGGAGTACTGTGGTCCTAATAATATTGATCAGTATTTCTGTGACCTGGCTGCACTTCAGAATTTGGCATGTTGTGACCCAATGATCAGTAATTTTGTCACTATGTTGGCAGCCATACCTGCGGTTGTCTTTCCCTTTACTATGATAGTAGTTTTTTACATTACAATAATAAAAGCAGTGCTAAGGATAGACAGCAATGCAGGGAAAAAGAAGGCATTTTCTACATGTTCCTCCCATTTAATTGTAGTCTGTCTGTTCTATGGCACCATTATTATTGTCTACATCAAGCCAAAAGGCAGTTATTATGATAAATTCCTTTCGCTTATGTACACTGTTGTCACTCCAATGCTAAACCCCTTTATTTACACTCTTAGGAATACTGAAGTAAAAAATGTTTTTAAAAAGTCACTCGGGACACTTCAAAAGAAGGTTTTGTGACATAATCACATTTTAGTGCTGGTTCAAAACAGCAATGTGCATTACAGCATGGCCAATGGTGTGCGAACTGAATGCAGAGTAGCCAAACAGTGCATCACTCCTTACCCTTCTTTTCATTAGAACTGTATTGAAATGCCACAATGGGTCATTTCATTCTGTTATTTTGCAAGATTGCATTGCACCAAGCTAAAAAAAAGCACTGCTTTTACAGGTAACAACTGCTGTTACAGGGCTTTTTGACTTGTCTATGCGTAAGACTTTATTGGGCAAGTCTGGTTTGCAAAGACCTTCAAACACTTTTAAGTTCTTTGTACCAGAAGATATTGTACACCAGTTTTCCTCCCTTTTCACTTTTTTCTAACTTTCAGTTCTATTCTGACTAGCAAGTCTCTTTAGCTCCCAACCTCACAAATGTGTAAAATTGACATATCTAAAGTATAATGATTGGATAACCCTAATGGGAAAACATAACAAGCGAAGATGATTGCTGACTAGTTTTAATAAACCACTCTAATGCAAACCATGTTTTACTTTTCTTTTTTTCTTGAATTTCATTATATTGTATATCCTCATTTATATTGTATATCCTCATTTATATTGTATATCCTCATTTATATTGTATATCCTCATTTAGTTGTGTGCATACAAGGTTCCCCCAGGTTATGCCATACTCTGGTAGCATTGATGGCTCAATGTGTATGTTTTTTTTCCAGTGTCACTGGTCAAATTGTACAAAGTTGAGGGCTTCAATTGCACATCCAAAATTATACCAGAATACTGTTTCATACTGTTCCATATTACCACATACAGCTTAATGCACCTCAGGCATGAAATTGGTGTTTTCCCATTTCGCCCTCAAAGTCACATTAAGAGGATCCTGCTATGTTTTTTTTGCCTTTGTTTTTTTACCTCAATGGCATTGCCCAGATCCCCATGTCCTTTTGTTTTTTTTTGTTTTTTTTACTATACTTAGCCCACCTTCCTTTGTACTATAAAATTAATATAGTAGAGGTTCCACATCCCCAATATAGAGTAATTTGAAACAAAATCCAAAGACACACTTTTAAAGTATTCAACACAGTGGTGATGATTAAATCAATTAGATTTTATCCAATACCAAAACATTTAAATGCTAAAAAGATATTTTACTGTACATTTTTCTATTCAATTTTTTCAGTGTTCAGATTATTAACATATAACCCAACAAATTAGGTAAACGTTAATATTTTTGAGCAGTGTATATAAACTGTGGCCTTGTTCACTCCCTCCCAAAAAATGTAAAGGAACAATTTTTAATCAGAGTATAGCATCAAGTCAGTTAAACTCCTGGGATATTGATCTGGTCAGTTAAGTAGCAGAGGGGGTTGTTAATCAGTTTCAGCTGCTTTAGTGTTAATGAAATTAACAACAGGTACACTAGATGGGAAACAATGAGATGACCCCAAAACAGGAATGGTTTTACAGGTGGAGGCCACTGACATTTTTTCCCTACTCATCTATTCTGACTGTTTTTCACTAGTTTTGCATTTGGTTAGGATCAGTGTCACTACTGGTAGCATGAGGCGATACCTGGACCCTACAGAGGTTGCACAGGCGGTCCAACTCCTCCAGGATGGCACATCAATACGTGCCATTGCCAGAAGGTTTGCTATATCTCCCAGCACAGTCTCAAGAGCATGGAGGAGATCCAGGAGACTGGCAGTTACTCTTACTCTAGGGGAGTTGGATAGAACCATAGAAGGTCCTTAACCCATCAGCAGGACCAGTATCTTCTCCTTTGTGCAAGGAGGGACAGGATTAGCACTGCCAGAGCCCTCCAAAATGACCTCCAGCAGGCCACTGGTGAGATTCTCTCTGACCAAACAATTAGAAACAGACTTAATGGAAGTGGCCTGAGGGCCCGACATCCTCTAGCAGTCTCTGCGCTCACTGCCTGGCACCATAGAGCTCAATTGGTATTTGCCATTGAACACCAAAATTGGCAGGTCCGCCACTGGCACCCTGTGCTTTTCACAGATGAGAGCAGGTTCACCCTGAGCACATGTGACAGACATGAAAGGGTCTAGAGAAGCTGTGCAGAACCTTATGCTGCCTATAAAATTTTCTTTGTCTGATTGTCTTTGAATTTAGTCCTCTGTAGATTGATACTTTTTATTTACATCAAACTATGGGGCATCCTTATGTTCCTAACACATTACCCAGTCCATATCAGTATAGATATCCAGCATGATACTTTTTCCATTGAGATCTGATGTGTTTTCAAAGTGTTCCTTTCATTTTTTTGAGCAGTGTATGTAGAGGTCAAATTGGGGCATCACCACTTAAAAACATTCCCTAAGCGAGCGCAGGGGTATTGCTGAAAAAAGGAAAGGGACCCTGCCAAGTGACATTAGCTGTGGTAGAATGTGATGCATTATCTAAAGGAGAAAGCATTGGGTACAGAAAAAGTGTAAAAAAAAAAAAAGGAGGAGGGGAGGGGCAAGATATGTAATGATGATATATGGGGATATTGCAATAGCAGAATGAAGTCACACTTTCTCCAAACGCTGCAGAATCTCACATCATCCTGCCTCAGCTGACAATATTACAGCATGATTTTCCCATAACTTCTTTGGCCATCCACAGGCAGACTGTCCCAGAGTGGCCCAGCAGCCCTTTTTAATGCACCATCTTTAAATAGCAAGCACATACGGGAAAAATAAAAATGCTCAATTTCAAGAGAGCTAATTTTCCAAGGCTGAGAGCTGCTCTCCAAGACTTAGACTGGGAGGGAATATTGGCATTGATGAACACAACACAGAAATGGGAGTTCTTCAAAAAGACTGTATGTGAACACACTGCAAAATATATTCCCATGGGCAACAAGTTTAAAAGGCTAAAAATCAAACCTACGTGGCTTACGGCCAAAGTTAAAAAGGCTATAGATAATAAGAAAAGAGCTTTTATTCAATATAAAAATGAAGCAACACTACATCGTTTAAACATTACAAAGAATATAACAGAATATGCAAAAAGGAAATAAAGGCTGCAAAAATTGAAAACGAACCACAGATTGCAAAAGATAGCAGGACCAACCCCAAAAAATTCTTCAAATATATTAATAGTAAAAAGGTCTGGTCCGAGCATGTAGGCCCTTTACAAAATAATCTAGAGTGGGTGACTGGGGACAAAGAGAAGGCAAATTTATTTAATACCTTCTTCAGCTCTGTATATACAAAGGAGCATGGGGAAGCTCTTGTCCATAGTGGGCATGGTATTGACACAGCTCCAGATGATCCACATTGGCTCACAAATGATATTGTCAGGGCTCCCAGGTGTGACCAGAGATGTGTGACTGACGCAGGGAAACGCAGACCTCAGATATGTTATAAACAATATAATTTATTAACACTAACAATACAAACATAAACGCAGTGCAATACTAAAACATAATACAGTGCAAACAAACCAAACCAAACCACCCACAGATAACAGTACATACAAGCAAGCGTCGTCAGGCAGGCCGGGTCAATATCAATAGGGCAGGTAGGTACAGGGGGAGCAAGCGGAGATTGGTCAGGGTCACAAGCCAGGGATCAGAACAGGTAGCAAGCAGCATGGTACAGAGGGTCAGACAGAGGGATGGTCAGGAGCGAGCCGGGATCAGAGCAGGAGAAGTCAGCAGCGGTTCAGAAACAGGATGCAGGACAGAAACAGGATGCAGGACAGAAACAGGATGCAGGGCCCAGGACAAACACACACCAAGGCAGAGTCTGTGGGTCTGGCCATCCCTTAAATACCCCAGCATAATCAGTTACAGGTGTTAGCTGGCTGCAAAGTTGAGTCTCTGATTGCTGGGAACACCCGCTGGCCAGCCCTGGTACTGCAGATCAAAAGGCAGGTGAGTCCCACCATAGCTGGCCAGTCCATTCCTGACAGATATGATCCAAAAATATTTAGACAGAATAAAGGTGAATAAAGCACCTGGACCAGATGGCATACACCCACGAGTCCTTAAAGAATTGAGCTTTGTCATTTCAAAGCCATTGTTTCTAATTTTTAGGGACTCTTTAATTACTGGCATAGTACCACTGGACTGGCGTATGGCCAATGTGGTGCCAATATTTAAAAAGGGGTCAAATTCTTTACCAAGTAATTATAGACCTGTTAGTTTAACTTCTATAGTTGGGAAGATACTGGAGAGTTTAATAAAAGACCACATAGATGAGTTCTTTCTGGAAAAAAATATTTTAAGCAACAGACAGCAAGGATTCATGAAAGACAGAAGTTGTCAAACAAATCTGATTTCTTGGACAGAGGGGTAGCAGTGGACGTGGTATACTTGGATTTTGCAAAAGCTTTTGACACAGTTCCCCACACAAGGCTAATGTGTAAGGTAAAGTCTACAGACTTGGAAAAATCCATATGTAAATGGATAGAAAACTGGCTAAAAGATCATATTCAGAGAGTAGTGGTTAATGATTCATACTCCAAATGGTCTGGGGTCATCAGTGGGGTACCCCAAGGTTCAGTGTTGGGACTCTTACTTTTTAATATATTTATAAACGATATAGGGTCTGAGATTAAAACTCCCATTTCAGTCTTTGCAGATCACACCAAGCTGTGCAGTGGAATAACGTCCTTACAGGATGTCTCCAACTTACAAGCCGACCTCAATGCACTGTTTAATTGGGCAACTATGTGGCAAATGAGATTTAATGTTGATAAATGTAAGGTTATGCACTGAGGAGTACAACTGGGGGAATCAATGGTGGAGAAGGATCTGGGGGGTCTGGTAGATCACAAGCTCAATAATGGCATGCAAAATTCTCTCTTGTATTAAAAGAGGTATAGACTCCAGAGAGAGATATCATATCACCCCGGTACAAATCATTAGAAACACCTCATCTGGAATATGCAGTTCAGTTTTGAGCACCAATTCACAAAAAGAACATTGGGGAACTTGAGAAAGTACAGAGAAGGGCAACTAAATTGATAAGAGGCATGGAGGAGCTCAGCTATGAGGAAAGATTAGAGGAACTAAATGTATTCTCTTTTGAGAAGAGGAGATTAAGGGGGGGATATGATCAACATGTATAATTACATCAGTGGTTCATATAGTGAACTCGGTGTAGAGCTATCCACCCTGAGGTCAACACAGAGGACAAGGGGGCACTCTTTACGTCTGGAGGAAAAGAAATGTAATCTCCAGACATGGAAAGGTTTCTTCACAGTGAGAGCTGTGAAAATGTGGAATAGGAATAGACTCCCTCAAGAGTTGGTTCTGGCCAGCTCAGTGGATTGCTTCAAAAAAGGCCTGGATTATTTCTTAGATACACACAGAATATAACTGGATACTAACATTTATATGTAAAGTTGATCCAGGGAATATCCGGGGATCCAGGGATCAGGAAGGAATTTGTTTCCCAGCAGGTGCAAGTTGGATAATGCTTTGCTAGGGGGGGGGGGGGTTGGTTGCCTTTCTCTGGATCAACTGTGGGTATAAGACAGGGGCGGACTGACAACTCATGGGGCCCCCGAGCAATAGGGGATCATGGGCCCCTGTGTGTTATCATTTTTTTTTTCTATGGTTGAACTGGATGGACTTTTGTCTTTCTTCAGCCAAACTAACTATGTAACTATCTTCCCAGTCCACTGTCTTCCATGACAACACCAAAAGGCTTTTCCACCAGCTCCAGCTAGCCCTGTGGTTATGGTACCATTTCTGAGCATGGCCACTCCACTGACAGAGGAATGCGAGAACCATTCTCTGCCTTCTGATGAAATTCCCTAGTCTCCTACTATAGGTCTTGTTTAAGATCCATGGAAAGCAGAAAGTTGGGGACAATTCTAAACAGGCTTTCCACTAAATAAGATATGGACTAAAAATGGCAAAACTTGATGCAGGCCTTCAAATGGAGAGCCTTTGCTCAAACCTAAATCACACTACTTCCAGTGTGGAAAACCTAGAGCATGCTACTACTTCCGTTTAACAATTTAGGTATAACATTTAGGTTTCAGCCTTAAAAGAAGCCCAAACCTCCCTGGAACAGTGCTTCTAAACCAATCAGTTACTCCTTAAAGATATGAAGAATAGCAGCAGGCAGAATAATGCCAAGATAAAGGGCCTTCTAAAGGCTGTATAATAAAATGTTCACTAGGAAAGACCCCAGTGAAAATTAAGTGTATCTCTCCCCATTGAGCTTGTGTCACAGAGAAAAAGCGACCCAATGTTACAATGTTTTACATTAAAGTATCTTTATCATGATTTTCAAATCCATTAGGAGTTAATCATCATTTCTAAAATTATCTTCTATTAAAAATTCCTCTTACTAAAATTACATTAAGTAGGTACAATAATCCCCAGACATTACAGCTTTTATTTGCTTTTGCTATAAAAGAAGCAGCATCTCTGCAACATTTTATTAAAGCTATTCAAAATTGTATGAAATGTCTACCTTTTTATTTATTCATTTTATGAAAAGCAGTTATTCTATAACTATGATTATCAAAATAAGCAGTAAGGTAAAAAAATTAGGTTTTAAAGGGGATTTAAAAAAACATTCTCAAGGACTTTCCTAAATATTCCACATGTCCTAAATTTAGTTTTAGTTGGTGTGATACACATTAAACATTATACCTGGGTATAATACATATAGGAATATAGTAAAACACAGGGAAAGAAACTATATAGACCTGAATATTACACCAGTAGACAGTTGCATTTTAGTTCTTGGAAAAGTAACTTAAAAGATTTTCATACACAAAGTTGTTGGTATCAATGAACTCTTTTAGATGTGATTTTAGTAAATGTTTTTTTAAATAATGCTTTTCATTTTCTGCCACTTTATTAAATGACACAATTAAAAAAAAATAAATAAAAAAGGAGTAATTGTTATTTTAATGTAGTAAACGTCAATGAACAGAAAATGTACTGCAATCAGTATTAAGATGTAACTTATCACATAAGTTTAGCATGTAAAATATTTTACCAGTGGTATCTAACCCTTCTGGAGACACACCAAGCACTGGCATTCTATTGTCTTTCTTATCTATGTAAATAATTATACAGGTCACAAAACAAATGACTATTATTGTAAATTCCCCTGGTCGACCAAAACGTAATGCACATTTTTAGAGTTTGCAACATTATAACCAAACACAAAAGAGCATAGATAAAGACTACTTTCCAATGTAGGGGCTTACATTCTTATTAAAATGTTAGTAAAGGTTAGGGGTAGGGGTTAGTAATAATACTGACAGGGTTTCCCTATGTTTTGTCACTATGTACTTAGCCAACTAGCCAACATACAGTACTAGGATCAGCACTATTGCATCTATGCCATGGGTCTTGCATCATGCATGCCATGGACAACTAAATTCTATGCAAATGCACCAGAAAATCCCTTTACAAAAAGATTTGTCCTACAAGGATACTGTGAATTATGTTTTTAAAACAAAACATCACACCCACATACCAACCCCCTCGATAATACAAAGCCTCAATATATTAAAAACATTTAAAACACACTTAATATACTCTCAAATGAGACAATACACATATAATGAGGCTTCCAGCCAGAACTAAGATCAGAGCCTTGATTTGGTAGGATCCAGAATGTATCCATTGCCATCTAAGCACAGCTTTCAACAGGTGACTTTGTAGTTCGCCAGGCAACTATGTGATAATAAATGGTTTCATATGGTCACTATCTTTAAATAAAAGTTTTTTTGGCCTTATCAGTCATATGTACAAGATCAATGCCAAAATTTCACAATTTCTGCTAGGGGATGCAAACTTATGACCACAACTGTATGATATATATAAATTTGATGGATCCATGGTATGGGGTAAGTACTGTAGATATATGCATCTTATGTATAAGATAGCTGTGGTTGAGCCATAAAAAAATGTGGGTTCTGTGTATACCTTTTTTGATACCTTGATGCTGTTCTTTTATTATATATACACTATATTGCCAAAAGTATTGGACCCACCCTCCAAATCATTGGATTCAGGTGTTCCAATCACCTCCATGGCCACAGGAGTATAAAATCAAACACCCAGGCATCCAAACTGCTTCTAGAAACATTTGTGAAAGAATGGGTTGCTCTCAGGAGCTCAGAGAACTCAAGCATGGTACCATGATAGGTTGCCACTTGTGCAATAAGTCCATCCGTGACATTTCCTTGTTACTAAATATTCCACGGTCAACTGTTAGTGGGATTATAACAAAGCGGAAGCAACTGGGAACAACAGCAACTCAGCCACCAAGTGATAGGCCACATATAAAATGACAGAGAGGGGTCAGAGCATGCTGAAGCGCACAGTATGCAGAAATCACCAACTATCTGCTGAGTCAATAGCTAAAGACTAAAGGCAATTTAGATTTGACTACGAATATCCAAATACATGAAATCTGGTCCAAATGTAATGTCCAATCCAATTTTCAGAATCAAGCTCTTTTCATCACTACCTTCTCAGATGTTGATAAAGAATGCATAAAAGTATTATGAATTAGATTATGTTGAAATGAATTGAAATTGAATTGTAAATTGTAAATAAGTATTGCTATTATGTTTCCTCACCAGTCAGTTTTTCAGTTGGACCTTAAAAATACTCAGTGCTCACAGGCAAAAGAGTAGCATGTAAACTTCTAAACATCAACCTCGGATGCTCCCCATCCCCATAATCTTCTGGTGCAGCAGGGTCACAGGCACTTATCAAGAGTTCCCAAACACACCCACTCTTTCCACCCAGTTCCTTTATTCACAGAAGCTGCTACTACCACTTCTATGAATGAAGCAGAATTTAGGAATAAAGGACAGGTGGATGATTGAAAGGTCTACCCTCTACCTTCATAGAATGTGTTTCATTCTATAGTATGGCTTTCTATGATTGTAGAACTGGGTGAATGTGGTGGGCATAGATGAGTACTCTTGATAAGTGCCTGTGACAGAACCCTTAGTTCTATTAACCTCTGCCACGCTGAAAGGTTATGGTAGCGGGCCCATTGATGTCTGCTAAACAAGGACCCTTGTGCCTATTCTTTAATGCCTAAATTTAATTTAAAAAAAAGATAAAGTACCAGTGTAGAAGATTGTTACATGATACAAAGAATCCTGTAGAAATCACATGAAAATCATAAAGCTTATGAGCTACTGGCAAGGGACATAAAAGAGGTGCCTTGACACTGTAGCACTGAGAAGCTCTCCTGACTGAGCAGTTTATGTACAGATTGTGAAAGGATAATCAGATTTCTTTGTCAATGACTATCAGTGTTATGTTAAATATCAACTAACAACATTTCTTTGTGTTCCCCAGGTTTTGTTAAGTCAAAAATGCACAATATTAGCAAGAGTACAGTGATGGAGTTCCATCTTGTGGGGTTTTCCAGATTTATTAAATACCATAGTGTAATTTTTTATGCGGTTCTATTAGCCTACATCGTATGTATCATTGGAAACCTTATTATTATTGTATTAGTTACAACCTGTAAAGCTCTTCAGATCCCAATGTATTTCTTCATTACCATATTTGCCATTTCGGAAATTATGTGTGTTTCAGTAACTACCCCAAAACTCTTGTACATTCTTGCCAAGACTGATTATAGGATATCTGTGACTGGCTGTTTTACACAGATGTATGCTTTACATGCTTTAGGAGAAACAGAATGCTTTCTTCTTGCACTGATGGCCTTAGATCGATACTTGGCAATTAACAATCCGTTGCGTTATTCATCAATTATGAACTATAGGTTTTGCTGTGTGTTAGGTGCTCTTCCGTGGATGGCTGGGTTCATTATTTCATTTATACCTGTCATTTTTACAGCTTTCCTGGAGTACTGTGGTCCTAATAATATTGATCAGTATTTCTGTGACCTGGCTACACTTCAGAATTTGGCATGTTGTGACCCAATGATCAGTAATTTTGTCACTATGTTGGCAGCCATACCTGCGGTTGTCTTTCCCTTTACTATGATAGTAGTTTTTTACATTACAATAATAAAAGCAGTGCTAAGGATAGACAGCAATGCAGGGAAAAAGAAGGCATTTTCTACATGTTCCTCCCATCTCATTGTAGTCTGTCTGTTCTATGGCACCATTATTATTGTCTATATCAGGCCAAAAGGCAGCTATTATGATAAATTCCTTTCGCTTATGTACACTGTTGTCACTCCAATGCTAAACCCCTTTATTTACACTCTTAGGAATACTGAAGTAAAAAATGTTTTAAAAAAGTCACTCGGGACACTTCAAAAGATCACATTCACATAATAATCACATTTTAGTGCTGGTTCACAACAGCAATGTGCACTACAGCATGGCCAATGGTGTGCGATCTGAATGCAGAGTAGCCAAACAGTGCATCACTCTTTACCCTTCTTTTCATTAGAATTGTATTGAAATGCCACAATGGGTCATTTCATTCTGTTATTTTGCAAGATTGCATTGCACCATGCTAAAAAAAAAGCACTGCTTTTACAGGTAACAACTGCTGTTACAGGGCTTTTTGCCTTGTCTATGCATTGAGACTGTATTGGGCAAGTCTGGTTTGCAAAGACCTTCAAAGACTTTTAAGTTCTTTGTACCAGAAGATATTGTACACCATTTTTCCTCCCTTTTCACTTTTTTCTACCTTTCCGTTCTATTCTGACTAGCAAGTCTCTTTATCTCCCAACCTCACAAATGTGTAAAATTGACATATCTAAAGTATAATGATTGGATAACCCTAATGGGAAAACATAACAAGCGAAGATGATTGCTGACTAGTTTTAATAAACCACTCTGATGCAAACCATGTTTTACTTTTTTGTTTTTTTCTTGAATTTCATTATATTGTATATCCTCATTTATAGAATGGAAAATACTGGATACATTAGGTTGTGTTCAGTATTGGACTAGTTTTTCATTATTTTCCATTATGCACATTTGTTCAGTGGAAACAAAGCTGTGTGCATACAAGGTTCCCCCAGGTTATGCCATACTCTGGTAGCATTGATGGCTCAATGTGTATGTTTTTTTTTTCCAGTGTCACTGATCAAATTGTACAAAGTTGAGGGCTTCAACTGCACATCCAAAATTATACCACAATACTGTTTCATACTGTTCCATATTACCACATACAGCTTAATGCACCTCAGGCATGAAATTGGTGTTTTTCCATTTCGCCCTCAAAGTCACATTAAGAGGATCCTGCTATGTTTTTTTACCTCAATGGCATTGCCCAGATCCCCATGTCTTTTTTTTTTTTTTTACTATACTTAGCCCACCTTCCTTTGTACTATAAAACTAATATAGTAGAGGTTCCACATCCCCAATATAGAGTAATTTGAAAAAAAATCCAAAGACACACTTTTAAGGTATTCAACACAGTGTTGATGATTAAATCAATTAGATTTTATCCAATACCAAAACATTTAAATGCTAAAAAGATATTTTACTGTACATTTTTCTATTCAATTTTTTCAGTGTTCAGATTATTAACATATAACCCAACAAATTAGGTAAACGTTAATATTTTTGAGCAGTGTATATAAACTGTGGCCTTGTTCACTCCCTCCCAAAAAATGTAAAGGAACAATTTTTAATCAGAGTATAGCATCAAGTCAGTTAAACTCCTGGGACATTGATCTGGTCAGTTAAGTAGCAGAGGGGGTTGTTAATCAGTTTGAGCTGTTTTAGTGTTAATGAAATTAACAACAGGTACACTAGATGGGAAACAATGAGATGACCCCAAAACAGGAATGGTTTTTACGGGTGGAGGCCACTGACATTTTTTCCCTACTCATTTATTCTGACTGTTTTTCACTAGTTTTGCATTTGGCTAGGATCAGTTTCACTACTGGTAGCATGAGGCGATACCTGGACCCTACAGAGGTTGCACAGGCGGTCCAACTCCTCCAGAATGGCACATTAATACGTGCCATTGCCAGAAGGTTTGCTGTATCTCCCAGCACAGTCTCAAGAGCATGGAGGAGATCCAGGAGACTGGCAGTTACTCTTACTCTAGGGGAGTTGGACAGAACCATAGAAGGTCCTTAACCCATCAGCAGGGCCGTTATCTGCTCCTTTGTGCAAGAAGGGACAGGATTAGCACTGCCAGAGCCCTCCAAAATGACCTCCAGCAGGCCACTGGTGAGATTTTCTCTGACCAAACAATTAGAAACAGACTTAATGGAAGTGGCCTGAGGGCCCGACATCCTCTAGCAGTCTCTGCACTCACTGCCTGGCACCATAGAGCTCAATTGGTATTTGCCATTGAACACCAGAATTGGCAGGTCTGCCACTGGCACCCTGTGCTTTTCACAGATGAGAGCAGGTTCACCCTGAGCACATGTGACAGACGTGAAAGGGTCTAGAGAAGCTGTGCAGAACCTTATGCTGCCTATAAAATTTTCTTTGTCTGATTGTCTTTGAATTCAGTCCTCTGTAGGTTGATAATTTTCATTTCCATCAAACTATGGGGCATCCTTATGTTCCTAACACATTACCCAGTCCATATCAGTATAGATATCCAGCATGATATTTTTCCTCATTGAGATCTGATGTGTTTTCAAAGTGTTCCTTTCATTTTTTTGAGCAGTGTATGTAGAGGTCAAATTTGGGCATCACCACTTAAAAACATTCCCTAAGCGAGCGCAGGGGTATTGCTGAAAAAAGGAAAGGGACCCTGCCAAGTGACATTAGTTGTGGTAGAATGTGATGCATTATCTAAAGGAGAAAGCATTGGGCATAGAAAAAGTGTAAAAAAAAAAAAAAAAAAGGAGGGGAGGGGCAAGATGTGTAATGATGATATATGGGGATATTGCAATAGCAAAATGAAGTCACGCTTTCTCCAAACGCTGCAGAATCTCACATCATCCTGCCTCAGCTGACAATATTACAGCATGATTTTCCCATATCAAGAAAGAACAAGCCCTCCAGGACTTGTTCCAAGTCAACAGCTGGTTCTATACATAACTTCTTTGGCCATCCACAGGCAGACTGTCCCAGAGTGGCCCAGCAGCCCTTTTTAATGCACCATCTTTAAACAGCAAGCACATACGGGAAAAATAAAAATGCTCAATTTCAAGAGAGCTAATTTTCCAAGGCTGAGAGCTGCTCTCCAAGACTTAGACTGGGAGGGAATATTGGCATTGATGAACACAACACAGAAATGGGAGTTCTTCAAAAAGACTGTATGTGAACACACTGAAAAATATATTCCCATGGGCAACAAATTTAAAAGGCTAAAAATCAAACCTACGTGGCTTACGGCCAAAGTTAAAAAGGCTATAGATAATAAGAAAAGAGCTTTTATTTAATATAAAAATGAAGGAACACTACATAGTTTAAACATTACAAAGAATATAACAGAATATGCAAAAAGGAAATAAAGGCTGCAAAAATTGAAAACGAACCACAGATTGCAAAAGATAGCAGGACCAACCCCAAAAAATTCTTCAAATATATTAATAGTAAAAAGGTCTGGTCCGAGCATGTAGGCCCTTTACAAAATAATCTAGAGTGGGAGAGTGGGTGACTGGGGACAAAGAGAAGGCAAATTTATTTAATACCTTCTTCAGCTCTGTATATACAAAGGAGCATGGGGGAGCTCTTGTCCATAGTGGGCATGGTATTGACACAGCTCCAGATGATCCACATTGGCTCACAACTGATATGATCCAAAAATATTTAGACAGAATAAAGGTGAATAAAGCACCTGGACCGGATGGCATACACGCACGAGTCCTTAAAGAGTTGAGCTTTGTCATTTCAAAATCATTGTTTCTAATTTTTAGGGACTCTTTAATGACTGGCATAGTACCACTGGACTGGCGTACGGCCAATGTGGTGCCAATATTTAAAAAGGGGTCACAATATTTACCAAGTAATTACAGACCTGTTAGTTTAACTTCTATAGTTGGGAAGATACTGGAGAGTTTAATAAAAGACCACATAGATGAGTTCTTTCTGGAAAAAATATTGTAAGCAACAGACAGCATGGATTCATGAAAGACAGAAGTTGTCAAACAAATCTGATTTCTTTTTATGAGGAGGTGAGCAAAACATTGGACAGAGGGGTAGCAGTGGACGTGGCATACTTGGACAGAGGGGTGGTGGTGGACGTGGTATACTTGGATTTTGCAAAAGCGTTTGACACAGTTCCCCACACAAGGCTAATGTGTAAGGTAAAGTCTACAGACTTGGAAAATCCATATGTAAATGGATAGAAAACTGGCAAAAAGATCGTATTCAGAGAGTAGTGGTTAATGATTCATACTCTGAATGGTCTGGGATCATCAGTGGGGTACCCCAAGGTTCAGTGTTGGGACCCTTACTTTTTAATATATTTATAAACGATATAGGGTCTGAGATTAAAACTCCCATTTCAGTCTTTGCAGATGACACCAAGCTGTGCAGTGGAATAATGTCCTTACAGGATGTCTCCAACTTACAAGCCGACCTCAATGCTCTGTGTAATTGGACAACTATGTGGCAAATGAGATTTAATGTTGATAAATGTAAGGTTATGCACTTGGGGGTTAAGAATATGCATGCATCATACATACTAGGGGAGTACAACTGGGGGAATCAATCAATGGTGGAGAAGGATCTGGGGGTTCTGGTAGGTCACAAGCTCAATAATGGCATGCAATGCCAAGCTGAGGCTTCTAAAGCGGGCAAAATCCTCTCTTGTATTAAAAGAGGTATAGACTCCAGAGAGAGATATAATTTCCCCGGTACAAATCATTAGTAAGACCTCATCTGGAATATGCAGTTCAGTTTTGGGCACAAATTCACAAAAAGAACATTGGGGAAGTTGAGAAAGTACAGAGAAGGGCAACTAAACTGATACGAGGCATGGAGGAGCTCAGCTATGAGGAAAGATTACAGGAACTAAATGTATTCTCTCTTGAGAAGAGGAGATTAAGGGGGGATATGATCAACATGTATAAATACATCAGTGGTTCATATAGTGAACTCGGTGTAGAGTTATTCACCCTGAGGTCAACACAGAGGACAAGGGGGCACTCTTTGTCTGGAGGAAAAGAAATTTAATCTCCAAACATGGAAAGGTTTCTTCACAGTGAGAGCTGTGAAAATGTGTAATAGACTCCCTCAAGAGTTTGTTCTGGCCAGCTCAGTGGATTGCTTCAAAAAAGGCCTGGATTCTTTCACACAGAATATAACTGGATACTAACATTTATAGGCTTTGCTGGGGGGGGTGAGTTTCTCTGGATCAACTGTGGGTATAGGATTATAATTTTTTTTTTCCTATGGTTGAACTGGATGGTCTTCTTTTTAGCCAAACTATGTAACTATCTTCCCAGTCCACTGTCTTCCATGACAACACCATGAGGCTTTTCCACCAGCTCCAGCTAGCCCTGTGGTTACGGTACCATTGCTGAGCATGGCCACTCCACTGATAGAGGAATACGAGAACCATTCTCTGCCTTCTGATGAAATTCCCTAGTCTCCTACTATAGGTCTTGTTTAAGATCCATGGAAAGCAGAAAGCTGGGGACAATCCTAAACAGGCTTTCCACTAAATAAGATATAGACTAAAAATGGAAAAAATTAATGCAGGCCTTCAAAGGGAGATTCTTTGCTCAAACCTAAATCACACTACTTCCAGTGTGGAAAACCTAGAGCATGCCTCTGCTTCCGTTTAACAATTTAGGCATAACATTTAGGTTTCAGCCTTAACAGAAGCCCAAACCTCCCTGGAACAGTGCTTCTAAACCCATCAGTTACTCCTTGATGATATGAAAATGATATGATATGCGCTGAAATTATTACAACTGCTCAGTCTACATAAGTCCCCACATACATCATATTGTGGGCACTCCAACAGCCCCCATTGACAATGACATACAGAGAGGAGAACTCACATAGTGTAGTAAGATTAAAACCATGTAATGTATTAAAATATTTAAAAGTGTGCACTCACATAAACACCTAGCCAAAAAGGCAACATCGCACTGTAAGCATCTGATCGGTAATTGTCTCCATGTGGTCCTGCTTCTGGTATTGGCATGCATGATGTTGTCACTTCTGTTGACCCCACTCAACACATTTAGTTGTAGTAGACATCAATAGGGGGAAATGGCCGGTAAGAGGCACCACGCAGCATCCATGTTTATTACCAGTAAGCGGAAAGATCAAAGTGCCTGGCCCAAATCAATGAGCAGCTTAACAGCAATTTAAGCTCTGAAAAAAACAAAGCCCTCTTGTTTTAAACTAAAAAAATGCACAAACGGCATTTACTAAAAGTGTTATATATATATCAAAAAGAAATAAAGAATGAACAATCGGATGCCCACACTCATGCAATCATTACAATAATTGTAAGAAATTAAAACAATAATTTAAAAGAGCATTCCACAAGCAATATACAATATAGAATACTGTGTTTGAGAAGTGGTAATGTGCCTTAGGTACTTATTACGCCTCTGATTAGCTGGTTGTCTTTGTCATGGGGCTCACAAGGGAGGAAGAATCTTGGCGGGGCGAGGAGGTTATTGCTGTGTCTTCCCATGGTTGCCGCCTATTTATAGATGGCCTGCCCTTGTTGTCCCCATAAGTTGCCATTGTGTGGGTGAGCCTGGGGGTGGGTGTCAAGATGGAGGAGGTGTCATGGGTATAACTCGGCCCTTCCTCCCACCACTCCACCACCATGCACGTACGTCATGACCTGGCGCAGCGTTTGGACATGAGTGGTGGAATTTTATGTCATGACGGGCGCCATCAGGTTTTGCGTATGCACGGTGACACGTCCCCTTGTGCCAGTTCACTCCGGTGTTGGAATGTCACCATTTGGCAGTTCTTTGAGGGGAGTTGTATCAATCCCTCTATATAAGCATTGGTGTTCAGGGTGTGTTGACTGGTGCAGAAGTTTACTGGGAAAAAATAGGTGCCATTGTAGACTGAGGTATGTGATAGATGCTATGGCGCAGTGTGTTGTGATGGTGGTTGGCTCTTCTACAGGCCCATGGTCAAGACATTTATGATTGATCTTCCTGTATTTGTAAGTTTTACTTTTAGATGTCTTGGACTGTCTGCATTTACATTACTTCTAGAGGAGTATGCTTGTGCTGCCATATGCAAATTCTGTTTGAGATTATTTCCTTCTTGCCGTTCTAAAATTCCATTTATGATATTTAATCAATCATTCTGATCCTCACACCTGGAAAGACTGTTTTCCCTCCTATGATTGGATGGATGTCCATCTCAGCAGTACAGTCTCCCTCTTCAGGCATTAAATACTCTCAATAAGGTGTTGGGTATGTATTGAGCTATGGCACCCCATTAAGTGGGTGGATATGTTAAGTAACTGGTCTAAAATTAAGTGCAGTAATTAGTTTAGGCATATATTCTCCATAGGAAAATACTTTTAGGTGTTTGAATGTGTCCCCCCCACCCCCCACTATCATCTGTATCATCTTCTGGCCTCCTAGTGTGGCTCGGGCCGAGTGTCCATTGCTCCAACCTTGTCTCTTGGCTCCCTACCCTGTGTGTTGCCTACTTAAGGCAAACAGCTACCAACATAGGTAACTCTGTCACTATAATGATACGCTATAGTTATATGGATTTAAATAAGCTGATTTTTGGTGAAATGTATATACATAGCAATAATATTGTTTTGTGAATACTCTTATGGGTTTTTATAAACTTGCAATGCAATGCTCTTTTCTTCTTCATGCTTGACCCCTGAAGAAGCCTAGCCATCGAAATGCATTCTTAGCCACCTTCCAAAAACATCAAACATCATATAAGTTTACAGTTATTAGATCATCTCATAATTTCAAGGAAGGTGGTTTGGGGTTGGTTGCACTTATGGATGGTGATAGTTCTATAATTAGAGAAAAATGTATCTGTGTTTTTACATACTTTCTAATAAAGATTGATTATTTTTTTATATCTCTGGATTTTTGTGTATGTTTATCCTAGGGGAATTTTTGCACCCCCAAAAAAAAATCCCACCGACCTTTTCTTCATTAATTTTTGTCTATTGAAACAGGGATGTGGTGCAGATGGATCAACTATACCTATTTACACATTTCTGGATAAGTGTTTAGGAGCACCTAGAAAAAAAAATTATAATCTTGCTTGGAAGTGTATTTAAATTGTTGCAAAAAAAAAATAACAAAAACATTCCAGATATGGAATTGTCATATAAAACATGTAGGAGACAGCACAATTTAATAAAAATAAATATTTATTCAAAAGTATAATTTATTTATAACATTTTCTATTAATATATTTATTTAAAATGACTAGTACCTGTATATAGCAATCCACATACGTAAATGAAACCAATTTTACTATTGCTAGAGGGTAAAGTGTAATGAGGATAACTGTTGTCCCAGCACAAAACTATGTACATACTGTAATTTGTATATAATAAATCTTACTCTACGCTCAGTGGTGTCCTTTTTATCATCTGGCAAAAGGATTATTGCAATCGTTTAGAATAAAATTGAGGATATAGTCTATTTTAACATTATTTAAAATAATATTAACTTAATCAATACATACATGAAAAATGGCCCAATTACATGAAATATATTACATGGAGGGAGCAAGAAAAATGGCAGTAAAACTGACCGGAAAGGAAGGAAACAATGATCTGTGCAGCCTGAATTATTGTTTTGGAGCATATAAATAAAAAAGTGTTAAAAGTGAAGATTTATAGAATATAGTGAGTTGGATGATAATTAAGAGACTAAAGTGAGTATGTAAAAATAAAGCTCACTCTTGTCTCCAGCATTGTTGTTCAGTGGTCATTTTCCCTTGAATATTCTCTACATCTCAGACTGCTCCTCCAGTAATGGGATGATGTCACACCTGGAACTAGACAGGCACTAGCAGGCAAGAGGTCACTGCCCAACAATATGGGCTAAAGTACAGTGTATATAAAAACTCTACATACCCCGGGTTAAAATGTCAGGTTTCTGTGATGTAAAAAAATTAGACACAGATAAATCATTTCAGAACTTTTTCCACCTTTAATGTAACCTATAAACTGTACGACTCAGTTGAATAACAAACTGAAATTGTTTAGGTGGAGGGAAGAAATTAAAAACTAAAATAATAAGGCTGCATAAGTGTGCACACCCTTATACTAATACTTTGTTAAAGCACCTTTTGATTTTATTCCAGCACTCAGTCTTCTTGGGTATGAGTCTATCAGCAAGGCACATCTTGACTTGGCAATATTTGCCCACTCTTCTTTTGCAAAAACACTCCAAATCTGTCAGATTGCGAGGGCATCTCCTGTGCACAGCCCTCTTCAGATCACCCCACAGATTTTCGATCAGATTCAAGTCTGGGCTCTGGCTTGTCCATTCCAAAACTTTCATCTCCTAAAAGATTTCAGTTTGTTTTTCAATTGAGTTGTACAGTTTATAGGTTACATTAAAGGTGGAAAAAGTTCTGAACGCATGAGGTAGTTCTGACCCAAGGGCCATAGTTTGAGGACCACCACTCTAAATGATTGCAGGAAGAAGATTCTACAGACATGGCTGACCCCTGTATGAATATTACCATGCACTATACACAGAAATGAAGATTATTTAGTGCTAGGTTGACTTATTATTGCATTAGAAACACACTCAAGTATAGAACACTCTGCATTCAGCATCACCCACTTGACTCATATTATCATATATTGTTCATCACCATAGTTTATCTTTCTTTCATGTCCCACAGGTGCTAACCAATTAGAATCCAGAATAGCAGAGAGCACACCCTCTCATGAGATAATACTTCAGCAAAAACCCTAATCCTCCACTCAACTGAAAACAAGAATGAATTAATCTCCCTGTAAGTATGAACACCAGAATGCCACGATAATTGTATTAACAGCTGTAGCTATTCGATAGGAATCATCACATTACAGGGAGATTATAAATTGATTTGTTTTAATACGTATCACCAGACAAGTTCTTAGCAGTAAGGCTTCATGTACATTAGTGGTTTTTTTAAGCTCACAAAATGCTGGATAGAAAATGCTGGTAATAGAGTTTTTACTAGTGTTTTAGTAGCGTTTAGAAGAGTTAGCATTTTATTTGCATTTTTACAGTGTATATAGGAAAAGAAATATTAAAAAGTAAAAAAAAAGAAAAAAAAAGCTGTTAGGAACGTGGAGCCTAAAAGTTAAAATACAGTCATCTCTAAGACTTGCAGTACACAGCTTCAAACACACATACAGTAGTTCAGAGCACTCTTACAGAGATTAGTCTGTGTGGTCAACAGTCAGTGTGGGAAGGCTGGTTAGTCCACAATGCACCCAGGATCATACAAAAGCACTATGATAGAGGACAGAGCCAGGACTGAAGCTTGTCCTGGCATTTCCCTGATAAGCCTGGCTCTCTCATCCCCTGAGAAAACTGGGGTTACTGGTGAAACATTGGTTGACTCCATTCTGAAAACTAGGACTCCAGCAGCTAAAGGGCTGTAGGGAGATGTGTAAAATGAAGGCTGGGATGACAATTGGAACCAACCATCAGTCTGGCTGTGTTCCCATCATTTTAACTCCTTTATAACAAAATGCAATCCCTTCTCCTCCTGTCTTGGGTGTATTAATTTATCTGTGATGATTAATTCTCCTATAGGGTCTGTACTTTCTAAATATTATTCTCCACATCATCCAGAACAATTTCCCAACGTCATTCATAGGTGTAACAGAGTCTCTTCTGTGAATTCAGTACACGGTAATCTTCAGTCTTGGACAGAGATTCTCCAGCTTTCTCAATTCTTCTATTGTTTCTTCTGACAAGTGGTTGTCATTGATCCTAGAAGAGAGGGTGTAAAGAGTCATCAATTCTTAGCAGAATGTTCACACACTATTTCTCATCATACTCCAGGACATCTATTTAGCATGGACACCAGATTATCTTTACATTCTGACTGGAGATAAATACCTTTATTATTGTGCAAAAAGTATGTATATATGAGTTAATCCAATTTAGGCACGTTCGCCTCTCCGTCCACATTAAATACAAGCACTGTTTCCATGAACTAAACACTATATTTCCCCAGGGCCTCTGTTAGAAATCATGAGCCCCATACAGCCTGACAGGACCAGGGCCTGAGCCCCACCACCCCAAACCCCAGCCCAAAGGCAGGTAGCCAGCGGAGAAGTAGGAGGCAGTGTGCACTGTGCATCATGAAGAAATTTGGGTGTGGGAGGGGTTTAAAACTTGCATAGAGGTCAAAGAATATATGAACATACAGAGAATATATATTAACAAAGAGTGCAAGAATCAAGTGGATATAATGTACAACATGCAGGTGTCAGGAATATATAATGTACAAAGTGCAGGTTTCAGGAGTAGGTACAATATGGTGTGCAAGAGTCAGAGTTCAGGAGTTAGGATTGGGTAATGTACATTACCCTTGCACACGTACATACTCTTGACCCCTGTACACTGTACATCAGTGAGGAGTCAGGAATAATAATATTAATGTACAGAGAGTACGGGTCAGGAGTGGGTAATGTTCAGAAAGCATGGGTCAGGAGTGGTAATATACATAGTTCAAACTTCATCAGTGGGTAATGCATAAAGTGCAGGGGTCAGGAGTGTGTAATGTAAATAGGTCAGAGGTCAGGAGTGAGTAACATACAAAGTGCAGGGATCAAGAGTATGTGAAGTACAGAGTGGCACGGAGCAAATTATTCCATCAGCGGTACAATTCAGGAATTAGGGCTTGAACCATCTTTCCATCCAGCCCCCAAATGTTGATTGACTATTTTTGGTCTCTACATCCAACTTTCTTAACTACTACCATGTCCTTATGGATGGATTTCCCTGCTCCTTCTGCAGACAGTCGTGTGACTGAAGACCACTGGTCTCAGCCCCATTGACTGCTCTGTCACTTCACTGGTGCTGTTAAAGAACTTAGATGTATGTTCCAGCATCTCCATGCAATAGTCCATCTCCCAGTCTACTCATAAGATATTGGTCTACAAGCTGCCTGGCAATAAATTTAGTAATACCTCTCCACAATTACCACACCTACTCCAGCCTTGCAGCTTGACTGTAACCCCCTGGCATCTCCCATATATAATAGAGATGTGCTCTGCCCTGTTTTTACTATATAGGGTTATCCATCCTTGGGGTGGACTCTGCCAGCCAATCTGGATATTATTGGCTGGCACCCATTGCTCCGGTGGTCGCTTGATGCCCAAAGAAACAAATGTACAGTATGCCATGTTAATGCTCTGTCCATGGGTGTCTCTCTCCTCTAAACCCAGAAATGGCCTAGTGACTGCTCCCACCTTTCTCAATTGGCTGTATCTGGGAAATAACATCTCCTGTCTCTAGGCAGAATCCATTGGCGCTACATATTAACTCCTTCCCGACCACCTGGAAATTCTCCTGCACTGGCAGGAGCTCCGTCTGTAGAGCAGGCAGTTTCCTCTGTGACACAACACTCCTCCACCATAACGACTGCCTTCCTGTAATCCTCCCACATCCACCCAAACACTGATCAGTCCACGAACAGCCTTTTTCATTTTTCCCAACAGTTACTAATAGCAACGTCTGCAGCTTTTCAAAGGGAAATCTCTGATGAACAGGTAGAGCTCACCCCCATAAGGGCCCTCTGTTTAAGTCCCTAGGTTCTTTACCAGTAGATGCCCCAGAAGCCAGGCACACAGTCACAGTGTTTTGACTCAGTGATCAGTCTAGGGGTATGCTTTTCTGACGCTTTATTGCAGAACTTGAATCTGGATGGGTTCAGGGTAACTGTGGGATACTCCAGCAACTTTAAGAATTAAACCTTTTTAGTGTCAGCGAAAAATTCCCAAAACTCCAAAGATTCAAAAAATTTAAACATTATTTCATTAGTTCTGATTCATAATCACAGTGTACCTCCAAGAATGACGTGTATCTCCAAAAGAAAAAACTAGATAGTGTAGTGTCCTCAATAAACCAGTGATTAAATAATATTTATAATAATTAAATCCAAAAAAACTTTTTTGGGCAAATAAAAAAACCACACAAAAAACGTGAAAAAACACATGAAATAGTGAAACACTCTGTGTGCACTTCTATATACACATTCCTCTGTAAACACATCTAAGTGGCTGAATAACATACTCTTATCATAAATAAATATTTATAAAAGCCTCCAGAGATAGTAATCCAGTGGATCCTCACTTCATTAGAAAACATCCCATAGGATTACCTTCAGATTCCAAGTTAATCCTTCTTTCTATTCATGCCTTCATTTCTCTCCATGTCATTCATAGATAAAAGAAATAATAGCCATATAGTGTAGTATGTTCGATATTCAAAAGATCCAGACTTTAACCACTTGCCCTCCTGAGGATTTACCCCCTTATTGACCAGGCCTCTTTTTGCTACTTGGCGCTGCACTAATTCAACTGATAATTGCGCGGTCATGCAATGCTGCACGCAAACAAAATTTACATCCTTTTTTTCACACAAATAGAGCTTTTTTTTGGTGGTATTTGATCACCTGTGCGCTTTTTATTTTTCACGCTATAAACAAAAAAATACCAAAATTTTTTAAGAAAAACTATATTTTTTAGTTTCAGCTATATAAAATATATATTAAACTCAAAGTTGGTTATAAATTTAGGCCAAAATGTATTCTGCTACATGTTTTTGGTAAAAAAAATCCCAATAAGTGTATATTGATTGCTTTGTGTGAAAGTTATAGCGTCTACAAACTATGGTATAGATACTGCAATTTACGCCATTTTTTTGCTATACAGCGCTGCGCTAGTTTAACGGATGATTGCGCGGTCATGCAATATGGTACATAAATGAAATTTATGTCCTTTTTTTCACACAAATAGAGCTTTCTTTTGGTGGTATGTGATCACCTGTGCGTTTTTTATTTTTTGCACTATAAAAAAAAAAAGGTTGACAATTTTGAGAAAAAAAAAAACTATATTTTGGACTTTTTGCTATAAAACATGTCCAGTAAAAAAATGTAAAAATCTAATTTCATTATAAATTTTGGCCAAAATGCATTCTGCAACATGTCTTTGCTAAAAAAAAAACAATATGTGTAAATTAATTGGTTTACGTGAAAGTTTACAAATGGTGGGAAAGATACTCGGATTTTTATTTTTTTTTTATACTAATAATGGCGGTGATCAGCAACTTATGGCGGTGATCAGTGACTTATGGCGGCGATCAGCGACTTATGGCAGGACTGCGGCGGACATTCTGAAACTGGGGGGGAACTGACTTGGGGTCACTGATATCCCCAGTGACACCAATACAGTGATCAGTGCAAAAAAAAAAACCACTGACACTACTAAATGGCACTGGGGAGGAAGGGGTTAACTTTTTTATTCACTGAAAGGGTTAACTGTGTGAGGGGAGTGTTTTACTAGGGGGCGGGGGTGTTTACTGCACAGGGACACGCTGATCGGGAGAGAAACTCTTCTCTCCCGATCAGCGTGTCAGGAGCTGTCAGGGAACTGACAGAAAGCAGAGTTACTGCAGAACTGCTCTCTGTCAGTGATTGCCGCTAATCGGCGGGACACGGCCGGTAATGACCGGCCATGACCCGGCGACTGACACCCGCGTCCGGGATCAGCGGTGCAGGTAGGGTGATGGCGCGCCCCCTACCTGTTTTGCAAACGCATGTTTTAAAACGTGCTTTTGCCCAGCCATGCCGGCCTGCCGCCGTATTTCTACAGTGGCTGGTCGGCAAGTGGCTAATTATTATGCTTACATTTAAAATGTGTTTAAAACGCATATATTCCCATTACTCCACCTTGAGCAGCTTCATGGAATGCCGAAAATGTATTGTGCCCTCACTTAAGATGGCCGCTCCGCTACTTCCGTTTCTCGTGCAACGTCATGGCCCTTGATGCGTTTTGTGACTTCCTCACAAGGGGTGTGTACATTAGATCGGCAGCCATTTTTATCTCCGTTTGCCTAAATGGCAGTGAGTCCTCCGCCGCCATTCAAGATAAGGGAAAACAAAGTCCCACATTACCACGATCATCCAGCCTATCTCGTTTCTTTTATTATTTATATACCTCGTATTCCCTTACGATTCACTATATAATACAAACAGACTATGCGGGGAACAAAATTAATCTGATATACAGTCTAATACACATAGAACGATGTTCGATCTATAAAGTAATATCCGGTATACACTGCTCTATTGAATGGTAAAAAAAGAACAAACTCCTAACTACTCTATTTTTCTACATTTCCAACACATATATACTAAAACAAATTATTCAATAAACCTAATTTATAAAAACTAAAATCACAAACATTATAAACATAGTAAAGATGCCATTTAGTGGTTAAAAATAAATACACCTCTCATATGTAATAGTACTAGATCAATCATTTAAATCCCACTAGAATAAACCCAACTACTATTAAATCTTATTAAGCCTTAAAATTTAAGTTTTACAATATTATAAAATACCCTTAAAATCATATTACATCCGTACATTAAAATATTATATATACTATATATTACATATAATTAAATAATAATTAAATATTTCCTAAGAAAATTATTGTATATCTCAAACCTAGATCTTTACTCTCTCTACTTTATATTTCTAAAATCATCTGAAATCAATAATTAATCATTATTATCCCTTCACATTATTCCTAAATCAACTACAATTACATATTAGAGATAAAACAATTTAAATCCAAAATCTACATTTAGACCTTTTGGTCTGAGTGTCTCTAATTGGCAAATCCAAAAGGTCTAATTTCCCTTAACAAGTGGGAGGCACATATGCAAACTGTTGTAATTCCTACACCGTTCACCTGATTTGAATGTAAATACCCTCAAATTAAAGCTGACAGTCTGCAGTTAAAACACATCTTGTTCGTTTCATTTCAAATCCATTGTGGTGGTGTATAGAGCCAAAAATGTTAGAATTGTGTCGATGTCCCAATATTTATGGACCTGACTGTATGTAGTGGAACATGTAATAAATTGATTAATGCTGTACACTTTTCCAGTAGTACAGGAGGTGAAATCCGATATTACTCTCATATTGGCACCAGTTATTCTACATATATTGCACTTTTTACACGGCTAAAAACCTTTAAAATTGAACATCTTCATTTTTCTTTTTCTGGGAGGAGAAAGCACACTTTTCACTAATGAATTACGGAGATTCTTGTTTTTTCGTTAAATAAATGATGGTTTATCCGGTATTAAAGACTTCGAAATTTTATTCTTTTTTACAATAGGCCAATATTTTTTTAAAAATGGACTCCATATTGACAGCTATACCTAGAAATAAATGCATAAATCAACCTTTTTCTCTTTCTCTATTTTCAAATCCTGATTTTTCTTAATTTTACCTTCACCCAAATACCTATGACTAATTTTAAATCAGATTTTTTCCAATTTTTCAGGGTCATAACCTTTTTGTATAAACCTTTCCTTAATAATATATGATTGCTCAATGTAATCACTTAGTATTGAGCAATTCCTCATAATCTGAGTAAATTGACCCTTAGGTATACCTTGGATCCATTGGGGGTGATGGCAGCTACAGGTTATAATATATACCCATTTCTGTCTGTTTCCTTAAAATATGTCTTAGTGTATAACTTATTCTTATATTTAAAAATACTTAAATCCCAAAAATTTACCGATTCTGTATCTATATTATAGCTAAACCCCAAATCATATTGGTTCTCCTCAATATGTTGAATCTAAAGGGCCTTCCCATATCATCATAATGTCATCAATATACCTTCTCCAAAGTTTTAAACCTATCCATTCTCTCCTAAACATTTCTGTATGTTCCCATTTTGAGAAGAAAATATTTGCCAAACTGGGCGCAAATGTTGCGCCTATGGCTACGCCTTTTTTCTGTTCGTAGTGGTCTCCATCATACCAAAAATAGTTTTTATTCATACTAAAACTCTAATAATTGAATAATAAATGTTCTCTGTTTAATATGTAATTCCGTGTAATTCTTTAGTGTCCATTTTATCGCTCTAACCCCATCATCATGTTTTATACTGGTATAGAGCAAACTGACATCTATAGTAACCAGAAAAACCTCATGTGATACCGTCATATTTTCAATTAAATTGATAATATCCTGTCCATCTCTAAGATAAGATGCCATCAATTTAACTACTGTTTGCAAGAAAAAAAATCTATATATTCACCTACCCTGGAATGTATTGATCCTATCTCATTAATGATAGGTCTTCCAGGAGGTTTAATTAAACTCTTATGCAGTTTAGGTAAATAGATTATAGGTGTTTTACAGTGTGAAGGGAAAAGATATTTACCCTCCTTATCATTCACTATTTTCCCATCTTTAGCTGATTCTTTTCTGGTTACTATAGATGTGAATTCGCACTATACCAGTATAAAACATGATGATGGGGTTAGAGCGATCAAATGGGCACTAAAGAATTACATGGAATTACACATTAAACAGAGAAAATTTATTATTCAATTATTAGAGTTTAGTATGAATAAAAACTATTTTTGGTATGATGGAAAATACTATGAACAGAAAAAAGAGAGTAATAGTGTTCTAGAAGTGAAAAAAATTAGGAAAAAAAGCAGCCTGAGAATCATAAGGTGCATAAACGCTGGCAAAAGTAACCTCGTGACCAGTAGTCAACCCTTTAAAAATTAAAAATCTCTTTTCCAGGTTTCTATAGACATGCCCATTAAATAGGGTGTAAAAAAAACCTGGTTACATTCTTTGTGAAAACAGTGGTTGGATGAAGCAAAGTGGGTTTCCTGCAATAAAATAACCTTAGCTCCCAGGCGTTTCTAATGTAAAAAGCCTGACCATATGGGATATACAGGTAATGGTCATGTAAGTAAAGAAAAATACCATATACAGTTGTGTTCAAAATAATAGCAGTGTGTTGAAAAAAGTGAATAAAGCTCAAAATCCTTCTAATAGCTTTTATTTCCATACACACAAATGCATTGGGAACACTACACATTCTATTCCAAATCAAAACATGAAGAAAAATATATCAAATTTGTGTTGTTCCTCTAAAATAATTGAAGAAAAGTGAATATTAGATTGTTCAAAAAAATAGCAGTGTTTGTATTCTTCTTTACAAACTCAAACATTCACTATATAAACTGAAAAACGTTTGAAGATTTTGCTTTCCTTTGAATCACTTAATATTTTGTTGTATAAGCACTGTTTCTGAGAACTGCTGTACATCTGTGTTGCATGGAGTCACCAAACTTCTGGCACCTGTGAACAGGTATTCCAGCCCAGGATGATTGGACTACATTCCACAGTTCTTCTCTATTTCTTGGTTTGGCCTCAGAAACTGCATTTTTGATGTCACCCCACAAGTTTTCTATTGGATTAAGATCCGGGGATTGGGCTGGCCACTCCATAACGTCAATCTTGTTGGTCTGGAACCAAGATGTTGCACGTTTACTGGTGTGTTTGGGGTCGTTGTCTTGTTGGAACACCCATTTCAAGGGCATTTACTCTACAGTATAAGGCAGCATGACCTCTTCAAGTATTCTGATGTATTCAAACTGATCCATGATCCCTGGTATGCGATAAATAGGCCCAACACCGTAGTATGAGAAACATCCCCATATCATGATGCTTGCGTAACCATGCTTCACTGTCTTCACAGTGTACTGTGGCTTGAATTCAGTGTTTGGGGGTCGTCTGACAAACTGTCTCCGCCCACTAGACCCAAAAAGAACAACCTTACTTTCATCAGTCCACAAAATGTTGCGCATTTCTCTTTAGGCCAGTCAATGTGCTCTTTGGCAAATTGTAACCTCTTCAGCACGTCTTTTTTTCAACAGTGGGACTTTGCGGGGGCTTCTTGCAGATAGCTTGGCTTCACATAGGCGTCTTCTAATTGTAACAGTACTCACAGGTAACTTTACACCTTCTTTGATCTTCCTGGAGCTGATTGTTGGCTGAGTCCTTGCCATTTTGGCTATTCTTTGATCCATTCGAATGGTAGTTTTTCGCTTTCTTCCACGTCTTCCAAGTTTTGGTTGCCATTTTAAAGCATTTGCGATCATTTTAGCTGAGCAGCCTATTATTTTCTGCACTTTATATGTTTTCCCCTCTTCAATCAACTTTTTAATCAAGGTATGCTGTTCTTCTGAACAATGTCTGGAACGACCCATTTTCCTCAGAATTTCAGAGAGAAATGCACTGTAACCAGCATGTACAACATTTGCTGCCTTCCTTCCTTAAATAAGGGCAATAATTGCCACCTGTTTTTCAAAGAATGAATGACCTCACTAATAGAACTCCACACTGCTATTATTTTGAACATGCCCCTTTCAATTACACAGAATCAGCAGCATGCATGTCATGACTGTTGGGTCTGTTGGATTTCTATAACTCCACTACACCTGCTAGTAAATTATTTGCCATGTAGAAATATAATTTCTACCAAAAACAGTGATTGATCGGGTTAGTGATGTCTGACTGCTATTATTTTGAACACAACTGTACATACAAGGAAGAAGAAAAGTGGAAACCCTCACAGTGCCTGTACCAAGCAAGAAAAATATAAAAAAGAAGGGCAATATCTAAGAGAAGAAGAGCAGCCATCTGAACATGAGACAACCAGTAGGTAGCAAACCAATATTTGCATAACATAGTGTAGGCCTCAAGTAAACCCAAAGTGATAGCTTCAAATAAATGTAAGAAAACCATATAAAACATATTATAAGGCCTTTAAAAAAAGACCATTACAATTAAGTAAACCAACAAAAACAAAAAGTTAATATCAGGTAAATAAAAATGAAACCTGAAGAAAAACCTGGAAAGATGGAACACAAACAACCAAAATTTGATCCAGTCTGAGAAGTGTCTTATTAGTCTACCCAGTCAGTTATAAATGCCTTGTAGCATTAAAATAAAAGAAAAAAGCAGCCAGCATCACGATAAACTCTTCTTCTTTCACATATAGAACATGGTGTATTCCAAATTGGAGAGGGCCATAATGTAGAAGATGGTCTGGTGATCACATCAGCCTCCAAAAGAGCCTAATTTATCCAGAATTTTCTCACCTTCTTGCAAAATAAGTGGTGCCATTGCGAGAAATAATCAATGTGAAGGGGCAGCCCCATTGATATTGAATATCTGCAGGCGGGGGCTTATCAGAATCTTGAAGGGGGCCTCCAGATCCTGACCCCCCCTATGCGAATGAGTATGGCCCTACTGGAGGCTGCAGAGCCAGCATCAGGGGAAGGCCTCTTTTTTTTTTTTGAGGGGGGTCGACGCTCATCATGATTGACATTGGATCTACTTCAGGGAATATTTTAAATTTTGGAGGGGGGTTGAATAAAGGACTTGTCAAAAACTCTTTTTTCTCACTTTTACAACTTTTTTTGGTGAATGAGTACCCCATACTCATTCACTCAGGGCGGTCAGGATCTAGGGCCCCCCTTGTTAAAGGTGATTTCCAGATTCCAATAAGCCCCCCACCCACAGACCCCCACAACCACAGCCTATGGATTTGAGGAAGAGGCCCCTGTCCTCATCAACATGGGGACAATGTGCTTTTGGGGAGGGAGAGACCCAATGCCTTAAAGCCCACCCCCCCAAGTTAAGGTCACATGGTTTGGTTCAGAAAAAAGGGGTGCTTCCTCGTTCCCCCCTTTCCTGACCTGTAGGCTCAGATAAGGGTCTGGTATGGGTTTTGGAGGGCCCACGCTGTTTTTGGCATGGGGTTTCCTTTAAAATCCATACCAGGCTCAGAGGGCAGAGCTCTTAACAGATACTGTCAGTCCAGCTGCTCTATTCGTGCTCTATTCATGCTGCTGGAAAACATGAGTACACCTGGTTGGGCAGACTTCCCAGTGGGTTTGTTGTGACTGTTGCTGCATTACTTCAATACAAGTTTCTCATTGCACCTGACTGTGTGAATTGCTGCCCCACCTACAAGATCCTCAAGCTCTCGCACAGCTTACTCTCTTTCAACTACATTGGTGCCCAACCATAGCTATGATGGCTGAGAAAGGGTTAACCAATACCAGAATATGACCTGTAATCACCCTGAGTGATTACAGATCAAATATTCCAGCCCCTCAAGACAGTCTGTAACTCCCCCATATGGTATGGAATGATCTCCAAAGGGTGCAGCAACTGCAAATTTTAAATGTTTAGAAAGGTTCTCTCAGAGTGGGCACTGTCTAGAAGAATGTTCATTCACAGATAGCAGATGTGAAGGGAAGGGGTTAACACATTCTATGGCCCTGTTCACATCCGAGCGGCGTCATTAAGGAATAATGGCACCACAAGTGTGTCATGCATTTTAGAGTGTTTTTCCCTCATGTGAAGAAACATAGGCAGAAATGCACATTTCTGTCCACATTTCTACTATGGTCAGATGTGAATAGGGCCTTAGGAAAAGATTATTTCATGGCTGATAACAGAGTGTGATAAGATCCAAGAATTAGACAACAATCCCAGATTGTATAATTATGGAGTCATAAGATGCATGTCGATGACATTGTCATTTTTTTTTATGTGGTTTATATATAAAACTGTCCCATAATATTGTCTCAGTCAGTCTTGTTATACTCACTGTAATTCCTCTATCCGGCTTGTTGTCAGAGCTGCCATCAGATCACTGAAATGAGGACCCTCCAGATTGTTCTCAGACAGGTTCAGTGTCCTCAGTGTCTGGTTATTTCTTATTCCAGAAGCCAGGTGGGGGCAGGAACTGTCTGTCAGGTGATTATACATCAAACTGTAGAAGAAGAGAAGAATGTTACCAGCAGAAAATTAATTTCTCCCCCCGGAATGAATGTAACTATTCTCTACATGAATGGAACTAATTTCTTTTAATTGGAATCATTTATATTCACTTTATAAAACTCCAGTATATAGAATTATAAGAACAGTGTTATAATGGAGTAGACACCCCAATATTGTACTCCATGTGTACAGACAGTGATATCTCTATAAACAGGATGACCACAGAATACCACGGACACGACTCGTATTGTGCTATAATCTCCTTGTGTATGGGGCATGAATCCTATCAGTAGACAGGTTGAGGCCAGAATCAGCATTGCTAGTGATTGGATCATTTTTATCTGATATTTTATTTATCTCTGCTAATAAGAGCTCTGTGCTCATAGGAGGTAAAAGGAAGATCCCCTGACACTGAATAGCGGATGGTCAAGTCAGGTGATATAAAGGACATATGAAGTTCTGATTGCTCATTGCAGTAAAAACCAGATTCTCCTGTTTATAACCTCCTATAATCTCATCTATTTCACTAGTAACTAGAAAACATTTACAACCACATTTTAACCTTTTCCTGAACATTTGTAATATAAACCTTTGTGACCAATCAAATTTTGAAATTTTGATATGCAGCAGTTTACTAAATAACTTTTGAACTGCTTTTTTATTCAGAAGTGATTTTCTTTCTTTTTTTTTTAAGAACATATAAGATCTTCCTTAAGAAGTTTGCTTTTAAAAATACAAAGAAACATAGAAGATTGATGGCAAAAAAAACCCATGTGATCCATCGAGTCTGCTCCTTTTTTATTTTTAATTCTTTGACCGAATACAGATCTATGTTTATGTTTAAATTAACTCACAATTGACTGACACACTGGGGTTTATTTACTAAAGCTGGAGAGTCCAAAATTAGACTCCCTTCTGCATAGAAACCAATCAGCTTCTAACCTCAGCTTGTTCAATGAAGCTTTGGCAATGAAACCTGGAAGCCGATTGGTTTCTATGCAGAAGAGAGTCTGATTTTGGACTCTCCAGCTTTAGTAAATAAACCCCACTACGTCTGCTGGAATTTTCTAAGGCTAGTTTTAAGCTTTCATCATACTAGTTAAAGTCATGTCTCTGTGTTCTTGATCTTGGCTTCGTATTGAAAATACTGTCCTCTTAAACCTTATTCATCCCTTTGATGTTTCAGTCATTTCCCCTGTCCTGTCGCTGGACTCGTTCCATCTTTTCTTGTTCAAACATTTTATTGAAATTGTAAAATAGGGAGGGATATATTATCAGTAAACAATAGACATTACAGTGGTAGCGAAACACAGGAAACAATAATCACAGTATCAATGTCCGTATAATGAGGGGGAGAGAAAGTCAAGAAAACAATGTAGCATTTCTTATGGTATCAAAGGAGTGAAAATTGTTAGCAGAAGGTAATAAAATATCAGTAAGAGTTTGACTAGTGGGGGTAAAGACTCTCCAGAGCTGCGTGGAGGGTAAGGGTAAACAGGGGAGGATGGGGGCGGGGGGGAAGGTAAGAAGGTCGAGAAGAATGACTCCACGATAGGCAGGGAAGAATGTGGTAATACGTGTGCACAGTGTGATGTGGTACCAGAATAGTGTCTAAAGTTTGCATATCAAGGAAGAAGAAGTGATTCGTCAAAATTTGTCGGGAGAAAACACTCTACCCAAGGGTTCCAAAGAGCCAAAAATTTGGGGATAGTATCTAGGATTGTGGCTTCCACCTTTGCATGTATCATGGCTTGTGTTACTCTAGTTTTAACAGCAGCAATGCTTAGAGAGGAGGATTTCCAGGATTTTGCTATGACCTGCTTGGCTGCTGTGGTGACTTGTAGGATGAGTTTGAATTGGTTATGCTAGGAGGGCGTAGGTTAAGTAGAGCTGTTATCGGAGAAGGTGGGATCGTGATTGTGCTGAGTTTGGATAGCATGTTAAAAACATCAGCCCAGAAGGCTTGAGCTAATGGGCAGTCCCACCAAATGTAATGTGTTCCCGGTTCGGGACAGCCTTTAAAGCAATTGGGGGAGTAGTTAGGGGTGTATTTTGCAATTCTCGTTGGGACTAAATACCAACGAGTTAAAACTTTATAGTTGGTTTTCAAGGCTATAATATTCTGAGAGGACGATATCGTGTTGGCCCAGATGTGGTCCCAATCAGATGGGTCAAATTACCTATCTAGGTCCGTTTCCCACCTGTGGGTATATGAAGGAGGGGATGTGGTGGCCGAAGTTGTGAGAAGGGAATATAGGCAGGAGATAGGGCCGCATCTATGGGGGTCTTTATGGCAAGCCCGTTCAAAGGGAGACATGGTGTAAGGGTGGTTAGTTATTATTGTGTAGGGAGCATAAAAGTGTTGTAGTTGCAAGTATCTGAATATTTCGGAAGCCGGGAGGCTATATGTTTCTCGTAATGAGGCGAAGGATTTAAACTTGTTCTTCTGGAGAAAATGATGAGTGCGGAGCAGGTTAGCAGAGGTCCATATATTGAATGAGTGTGGCGATAACCATGCTGGGGGAAAGGCTGGGTTCTGGAGATATGAGAGCAAGGGGTTATGTAATGATTGAAGGAGATAGCGAGATTTCAGTTTGTCCCATATTGATAAAAAGTGAGAGGTGATGGGATTAGTTATCGAGCGGCGGTCTATTGGCCTTAACCAAAGTAAGTTGGCAATGGATAAGGAATCACATTCTATGGATTCAAGGACAACCCATTGAGGGATTTCGTAAGTCGCATGGTATTTTGGCAGCTGTGCTAAGTGTGCTGCCTGGTAATACTTGCCGATATTGGGGAGACCAAGATCACCATTGAGCTTGGAGCGGTGTAAGGTGGAGCGGGGTATGCATAGGCGGACAGTGCCCCAGACGTAGGAGAAAATGTGACGTTGTAATATGCAAAGGTAATTGGAGGGTACTGGGATTGGGAGAACTCTGAATAAGTATAAAATTTTGGGGAGGATCAACATCTTTACGACTGCAATTCTGCCTAGCCACACGAGTGGTAGGGAGGACCATTTGGTCATAAGAGCAATGAGATGGGTTAGCATTGGGGTATAGTTAGCTGCATAAAGATCTGATATGTTGGGGGTCAGTTTGATTCCCAAAAAAGGAATATGGTGTGACCAGGGAAATGGAAGAATCAGTTTCAGGTGGGCCAATTCTGTAGGGGGGAGGGAGATGTTAAGTGCCATTGATTTGTGTGGATTTATTATAAGGCCAGAGAGTGAGCCAAACCTCTCAAGAAGCCGGAGGAGAGAAGGAGAGGAAGTCAAGGGAGAAGTGAAAAAAAGTAGGACGTCATCCGCAAAGAGGCATAACTTGTGATGAAAGCCACCTATCTCAAGTCCCCGGACATCCGGATTAGCTCTAATTAGAAGGGCCAATGGTTCTATGGCCAAAGCAAAGAGTAAAGGAGAGAGGGGGCAGCCCTGTCTCGTGCCACGGGAAATTGGAAATTGAGCAGACCTGTGTCCTAGGTATCTAATTCTAGCTGAGGGCTCTTGATATAGTGAGAAGATCCAGGTTAAGAAGTGAGGGCCAAAGCCCCAACAGCATAGAATGTAGTGCAGGTATGGCCATGAAACTGTATCAAATGCTTTCCGGATGTCTAAGGACAGGAAACCGGCAGGAATGTTGCGCGATTTAGCAATATGTGCCAAGATAGTTTTGCGTCTGACGTTATCTCCGGCTTGTCGAGTCGGAATAAAGCCCACTTGGTCATTATGAATTAGAGAGCCTATATACAAATTAAGGCGCGTGGAAAGAATTTTGGCTAGTAGTTTGATATCAATGTTGAGAAGAGAGATTGGCCTGTAATTGGACCATTGCGTGTCATCGGAGTTTGGTTTTGGGATCATTGAGATGTTAGCTTGTACTTTTTCTAGGTTGAAGGTATGGCCCGATAGTACGGCATTAAAAGCATTAGTAGGGATGGGCATGAGGAGATGGGCAAATTTTTTGTAGTATGTGGTGGAAAAGCCATCTGGTCCTGGGCGTTTACGAAGCTTTAAATACTTAATAGCGTTTAAGGTTTCGGTTTGGGTGATAGGTTGTTCTAATGCTGCCAGTTGGTGCTCCGAAAGTTTCGGGAAGGAGATGGAGGTCAGGAGGGTGTCTGCCTAGGAGGGGTCGAAGGGTGTGGAGAGAGAATAAAGTTGTGAAAGATGTTTGTGAAAAATGTGTAGGATGCGTTCTGGATTACTAGTGAGATTGCCAGATGAGGTGCGTATTCTAATAGGTCTAGTTATCTGATCAAGCCTGCGAAGCGATAGAGCTAAAAAGGTACTGGGTTTATTTGCTTTTGTATAGTATTTGTGTCTGGATCTACGAAGTGAGAGCTCTGCCTGGTCTGTGAGGAAAAGATCAAGAGCTAATCGACATCGTTCTAGAGCTTCACGATTGGCTGATGTAGGGGTCGCTTGGAAGGCTTGATGGGATTGGTTGTAAGTTTGCGCAAGAGAGAGACGTTGCTGTCGTTTTACCTTATTTAAAAAGGATGCTTTGCTAATGCAGAAACCTTGTAGAACTGGTTTATGCGCTTCCCATAATAGGAGGGGAGAAATTTCAGGTGTTTGGTTTAGAGATAATAATCTTTGAGAGCGGCCTCAATTTCTGAGCAGTGGGTTGGATTTGCCAGTAGATTGTCATTAATGATCCAGGAGGGATCAGTAGGAGAAGGGGCTAGGGAGGCCATGGATGTAAGTACGGCGCTATGATCTGACCAAGGGATCGGAAGTATTTCAGAGGTCAAGAGCCGGGGAGAGGAGCTGACAGGAGAATGTGATCTATTCTAGAGAAGGTCTTATGAGGGTGAAAGTAGAAAGTGTATTGGCGTTTAACTGGATTAAGTTCCCTCCAGGTATCTATCATAGAATGACGCTGTAGTATGGCTTGGAGGGTTTGCCTGGAGGTAGGAAGGGGGGAAGGTTGAGGAGATTTGTCAAGAAAAGGATATAATGTACAATTTGAGTCTCCACAGACAAGCAAAGTACCTCGCTTGTGGTGATCTATAACCGATAGTAAGTGGGAGAGGAATGGTAGGGGACCTTGGTTCGGGGCGTAATAGGTAGCAATGGTGACGTTTATATCTAAGAGTTGTCCTACTAGCAGGAGATAGTGACCCTCTGGGTCTTTGATTTCATTACTTAGGGTTAAAAGGGTGTTGTGCGGTGGAAGGCGATGAGCACCCCTCTGCATTTGGCTCAGGCTGAAGCCGTGTAGACCTGAGGGCAACGGGGGCCAAAGAACTTGGGAGTAGAATTGGGGGTGTAGTGTGTCTCTTGCAGGCAGACTACATGAGCTTTAAGTGATGCAAAAGAGTGGAAGACTTTGTTACGTTTCTGTGGTATGTTGAGACCCTGAACGTTCAGGGTGAGGATATTTAACGAGCTCATGGGGAGAGTGTATAGTGCTTTAGGTAATAAGGTATCGCCAGCTGAGCGGGAGCCTGATGGCCACTGTGTAAGACAGGTAGATTACATAGGTTGTGTGAGGTCATGGAGTCATGTGAAGGGGAGGGAGGGGGAATACGATTAGAGAAAGGTATCAGGAAAAGGGTGTGAGGGGCAATTCTAGGTCTGAAAGGCGGTCCCCGGGGACATCCGAAATCAGGGAGGTCCAGGGAGCAGTAATAGCCCAAGTGCTATTAAATGGTCAACAGCACAGGGGCTAATGGAGGATGCACAGATACGCGGTCCGTGGGGATGACAGCATAAAAATAGGTATACAGTAATAGGATCCCGGGAGAAGAGCAGGCAAAAAAAACTTTCTAGAAAAATTCAGGGGGTCCTAAGCCCAGGCGGCAGTGGTTGCACTGGTGGACCAATAGGGATGTGAAGATGTCGTATCCCATGCCGCCAGAGCTAAGGTTTCCATATATGATCCGAAATACAACCTCGGTGAACTAATATCAATAACGGTATAATAATAGGTTCAATAAGCTCTCAAGGAAATAAAAGAAACAAAAGTTCAAAAGTTAACATAACCAACAACAAAAAAGGGGGGGGGGGATCTTCCCAGCACATATATCAAAAAAGGGAGAGAAAGGGTATAATAAGCTTTGGGGGCTAACAGAAGGGTATACAACGTCCGAATCTGAGTGTGAGGCGGGGAAAAGAAAGAAAAAAGAAAGAAAAAAGAAGGGGAAAAAGGTACCATGAGTGATAGCATCAACGCTGGCTAAAAGCTGCACAGACTGGTGTATGTGGCAGAAGAGGAGTTGATGGACGCGGTTCAGTCCATGGTGGCTTGCGGTGATGGGCCTGGAGACGAGAAGCACCCTTGTTTGTGGATGCTGAGTTGACCATCGGTAGAGCGTGAAGGGTTGGATTTCTGTGGTGAGCAGGATTTGTTCTATCTTTTCAATATCTTTTTGGAAGTGAGGTCTCCAGAATTGGACACAGGTCTCACTAAAGATCTATATAGGGGAATCACCACCATTTTCCTTCTTCTGGTGATTCCTCTAGTGATAAAGATCTATATAGAGGAATCAGGACCTCCCTTCTCCTGCTGGTGATCCCTCTAATGATAACTAAAGATCTATGTAGCGGAATTAGGAACTCCTTTCTCCTGCTGAGGGTCTATTGTTGCTGTGGTGGTATTTTGCTGTGGGGGTCCATTGTTGCTGGGGGAATATACTGTTGCTGTCGAGTTTATGGCTTTTACTATTATCATTAACAAATTCCATACAAGTTACTTAGTGCCACAAAATGATACTGGACTCTGTATTCTCTATAGGGAGCAGTAACAGGAGGTGGGTAAGGGGTGGAACCAAGGGACTGTGCTCAAAGGTGGGTAGGAGAGGGCAGAGACAAGAAGTGACTCAGAAGGGGGGAGTTCCTGTAACTATTCTCTGAGAAAAAAAAGTCCTGCCAGTCAGTATTGCTGATCACTGCCCCATCAGTCATATGATGTACTCACTGGTGACAGTAAGTAAAATAGGTTGTGAAAAATAACTTTAAAATAGCTTGGACTGTCTACTTTCCAAAAAGGGGTCATTTGGAGGTATTTGTTCTATCCTGGTATTTTATGGCCTCAGGAAATGGGATAGGCCATCAGTATGTCAAGATTGATCAATTTTTAAAAGATACATACCATAGTTTGTAGACTTTTCATGCAGACAAAACATACAATCATTTGGGTTATTTTTACCAAAGAAATGTAGCAGACTACATTTTGGTCTAAATTTTTGAAGAAAGATTATTTGTTTGCAAAACATTATAACAGCAACTAAGACAAATGTGCTTTTTCAAACTTTTTTTGTTATTTTTTCATTTATATAGCAAATAATAAAAAACCCAGTGGTGATTAATGACTTGCCCTCCAGAGGATTTACCCCCTTTCCTGACCAGGACATTTTTTGAAATACGGAGCTGTGTTACTTTAACTTCTTCCCGTCCAGCCCATGTACATTAATGAGTTTTAAACGTCCCCCTGCATCCATTGCCTGTGCGCGCTCCCTGGGATTTTGCGGAACCACGATCGGTGCCCGCTGTGTCCGGAGGACACAGTGGAACACCAATCACTGTAAGGGACCTCTGTGTCCAATCAGTGATCACATGAATAATAGTAAACAAGATGTAACTTCCTGACATCATTGCTTACTAATTTTTTAAATCTGTGAATGATCACAGAGGTCACATGGTATAAGGTTATTCACAACAGCCTTGTACCATGTGACAAGCTGTGACAAGTCACAGCTCTCAGTATTTCTCAATGGCTGCAAGAATGCAGCCAGAGAGAAGGAGAAATAATTGTGTTTACAGCCTTTACGGGTGTAAAAGCAATCAGTGGTAAAAAAAAGAGAAAAAAATTCTTCATCAGCTCCCATAAGTAGTACAGTGTCACTATGGTGACACTGTATTGCTAGGGTGACACTGTACTGCTAGGGTGACACTATGTTAAAAAAAACAAAAAAAAATACAAAAAAAAATAAAAATACAATACAATAAAAATGTATTTTTTTTTGTACTAAAAAAAAGATGAATACATTTTGGCCAAGATGTATGAAGAAAGATTATTTATTTGCAAAATTTTATAAGAAACACTTTTTTTCAAAATGTTTTTCATTTATATAGCAAAAATATTAAAATCCCAGTAGTGAATAAATACCACCAAAATAAAGTTTTATCTGTCCCCAAAAAAATGCTAAAAAATTTATTTGGGTACAGTGTTGCATGACCGCGCAATTGTCATTCAAAGTGTGATAGCACTGAAAGCTGAAAATTGGCCTGGACTGGGCGGGGGGTGAAAGTGTCTGGACTTGAAGTTGTTAACTGATAATTGCACGGTCATGTAATGCTGACCCAAATTAAATTTATGTTCTTTGTTTCCCACAAATGAGCTTTCTTTTGGTGGTATTTGATCGCCTCTTAGCCTTATTGTGCTATAAACAAAAAAGACCAACAATTTTGAAAAAAAAAATATTTTGACAGTTTCCTATAAAATATATCCAGTAAAATTTTTTTAAAAAAAGCTAATTTTGTCATAAATTTAGGTCAAAATATATTGTGCTCCATGTCTTTACTAAAAAAATCCAGATACGTGTAAATTAATTGGTTTACATGAAAGTTATAGCATCTACAAATGGTGGTATATATACTGGATTTTTTTATACTAGTAATGGCGGCGATCAGGGACTTGTAGTGGGACTGCAGCGGGCATTCTGAAACGGGTGGGAACTGACTGTCACTGACATCCCCAGTGACACTAATACAGTGATCAGTGCTATTAAAAAGCACTGACACTGTACTAATGACACTGGGCAGGAAGGGGTTAACATCTGGGGTGATCAAAGGGTTAACTGTGTGCTGTGTGTGTGTTTTACTATACTGTTTTGTATTGCTCTACTATGCAGCATGCTGGAGCTGACGGCAGAAATCTGTATTGTTTACATACAGACCTCTCCCCTGTCAGTGATACTCAGTGATCGCTGGGTGCCGACAAGGAATCTCCAGTCCTGGTGATCGACAGCTGTAGCTGCCAATGGCAGCGCAGGTAGGGCGCTTTTGCCCCCTGCCTGGAAATACAAAATCACGTATACATACACATGTGATTTTGAGCAGCCCTGCCACCCTGTAGCAGTATTTAACTTGTGTACAGTGTTGCATGACAAGAAATTGCCAGTTAAAGTAGCACAGAGCTGAAAATAAAATAAAAATGCCCTGGGTGGGATGCAATCTCCAGTATTGGGTGGATTTGTGAACAGCGAGCACAGTAATTCGTCAGTTGTGTGCTGGGCTTTTAGTAATAACCTGCTCATGGTTCTGGGCTCCACCCTGGCGGACAGCAGGTCATTGCCAGGAGTTAGGAGGGCTCCTGCTAGGAGAGAGGTGGGAGCCAGAGCAGTAAAGTGCTGCTAGCTGTGTGCACAGAGTTGTGTAGGAAGATGGTCTGTGGGAGACAAAGACCTAAAGTGTAAGGCCAGAGAAGTGGTGCAAGTGTAAGCCAGGAGGCTCCATGTGTATTTCATTGTGATAGAGAAAAGCTGACAACCCCTGCGTGGGAAACCCTATAATTTTGATTTAAGGAACTTTCTTTTAAATAAAATTGGACAAGAACAGCCCTTAAAAAAGAAGATATAATCCCCCTGGATACACCAAGTAGTTGCAGTAATAAGTAGTTTGTCAATGTTGCAAAATTGAGCTTGGGCGTTAAAGCAGAATTTTACCCACAATAAATTGATTAAAAATTATGTTCTTTAGCAAGGAACATACATTCCACATTAATAATTATGCTACTAAAATTAGTGTGTGCTGTAAATTGCCTCCAGCATTGTCCCTGCTTCTGCTTGTTGGAGGCTGCTATTTTGCTGAAGCCCAGAGCCCCTGACCAGTAGTAAATCCTTAGGCTGTCAGCAGACCAATCACTACATTTTTGGCAAAGTGCTGAAAAATAGAGACCAGCTGAGCATTTTCAGAGCAGGGTCAGACAGTGTAATATTGGATTTTAAACAGTATAGGCACTTATTTTTAATGTTTTACATAGCTATACCTGCAAAAAAGTGACCAGTATAATATGATCTAGCAGGGCTTAAAGTGGTTGTAAAGGCTCAATGTATTCCACCTTCATGCATTCTATTCATGAAGGTAGAAAAAACCTTCTGTGTACAGCAGTGCCAACCCCCCCCCAAACCTTACCTGAGCCTCATCGCGATCCAAAGATGTGAACAACAGCTTTGTTTGTTCCAGGCCTCCTCATTGGTTGAGACAGCAAACAGGAACCATTGACTCATGCTGCTCTGCTGTCAAACACAGCCAATGAGAAGAGAGAGAGAGTGGGTGGAGCCAAGCTATGTGTTTCCCCATAGCACGCTGCTTGCTGTGGGAGCACCCGACAGAAGCGAGGGGTCAGGAGAGCCTGCGGGGGACCCGAGAAGAAGAGGATCCCGGCTGCTCTGTTCAAAACCACTGCACACAGTTGGTAAGTACAGACATGTTTGTTATTTTCAATTAAAAAAAAAAACCTTTAGAATTGATATAAAAGTTCCACGTTATGTTTAGTTTTGACCCTGGTCATGAAGGGGTTAATCAACATAAATCAATTCTGTGGGATCCTGAATTCTCCAGATATCTATTAGTTGATGCAAAATGGTGCAGCGCTTAATGCACTTCTTAGCTGCCGTAGATAGATAAGAGAAAGGATTAGTAGAGTCCAGATGTGGGTCAAGTGTGAGATTAAAATCACCTCGGAAAATTAACATCCCTTCTATAAAATTAGAAAGAATATCTAAGATGGTTTTGAAGCAGAAGATTTTATTTTGGTTGGGTAAGTACACATTACCAAGATCACTGTATGATGTGCATAGCTTGACCTTAAAACACAGCATCTCTTTGTATCTCTATATGTATCAATGTGGGTCCAAGAAACAGTGTGAGCAGGGGCGGACTGACCATTTGGAAACTCGGGCACTGCCCGAGGGCAGGGGTCACTAGGGGGCCCCATGAGATGCCCCTGGTACCTTTTTCATAGGCTTTTTTGAGTTTGGGCAAGGACACAGGGGCCCCATGATCCCCTATTGCCCGGGGCCCCATGAGTTGTCAGTCCGCCCCTGAGTGCGAGTTAAGAAGACACTCACGCCCTTGATTTCTTATCTGGGGATCTCTTGAAGGAAGACTACCTGGGCTTTCCACTTACGGAGATTGTTAAGTACTACTTGGGCTTTCCACTTACGGTGAGTAACTACCAATCTCCATTTTAGTGGGTTAGCAAGGCCATGAAAGTTAAGTGATAATATTCGGATTGAGGATATCAGAATGCTAGAAGATGGGAAGATGTAATGAGGAGTAAGTGTTGTTACGGGTGAGCAAGAAATTCACCACAGAGTAGGGAGGAAAGTACAAGCAGTGTGGTTGATGGAGAGGGCAAACCACGGGGAAGACTTCTGTTTCCCACCTGGTGGATGAAAAAGTATAGGGCAGGGGTTGGAGAAAGGAAACAAGAATAAAACTGTTCTGCTCAAATCAAAAAGTAGCAGCATGTATACGGGAAAGACTTAAAAGGGGCAGACTAAAATATGAGAGAGGCAGCAGAGGAGATTATAGGAGAGTGAGAAAATCTCACCGTACCTGTGCCATACCAGCCAGTAACCAGGGCAATCTTAAATGGAAGAAGTGGCAGAGCATGGGTGGGGAGCCTCAAAGCCTGTACACCTGACAAAGGTCCTGAAGTGTGCCTATTAGTTGTATGAGGTAAACCTATAAATATATAAACTAATAGCAGTATAAAGTAAAAGCAAAAAAAATGTAAACCTTGAGAATATAAGGAGTCCCGATATAACTTTAACCAAAATAAAAACATGCAGACAGGTATGGGAAGTAAGACAGGAGGCCTCAGGTCTTATCATATGTCAGCCATGAACATCTGAGGTAGAACCTCAGCTGGGCAAAGGAGCATTGTTGTGGTGACTGTGCAACATTGAAGGCATCAACCCTCCAAGTAAACTCCACATATTAGGTCTACAAAAAGTGTAAGCCATAGTACAAAACACTAAAAGGTTAGCCTCACTTCAATACAAACTCTATATTGAGGTGTGCAGTTATAGGGAGTAGTATAAACTACTTGTTGACTGATAGGCACACATCTCCCAGGATCTTACAAAGTAATAGGGACAGGCAGGAATTGTGGTTCCCAAGGACTAGTGATTCCTTCTGGGATAGCAGCATGGCCATACAGCAGTACTCAAAGGAGGATCATTTTCAGCAAATGATGCCCAAGAAACTGAAAGCAGCAACAATTAATACTACAGAGGGTAGGTAGTGTGTCATATGTTTAAATGTCAACTTAGCTATAAAGAACATGAAACATATAGTAACTACTATTGGAGACTACAGTCTGAAATCATAAATCAGTCATCTTCGCGCTCACCAATAAACCACAAAGAAATAGCTGCAGCACCCAAAGTTGACAATACTTCTACAAATTATTCACCCAATGTGTCACGCTAAAAATCTTAAACTCAAAATCCCCGTCTACACTCATACGTACTATATATATTGCTCATACAAATAATAACTTTCCAAAATGGTATTCAGTATACAGTACATATGAAAAAAAAACGGGTGTATATCAAAAGCAGTCCATAAATATATAAATCAGTCCATGCTGCAACAATATATGGGGACTCTCATTCCCAAAGTACCATATGAATCTCAATATACTTGCAAGATATCCACCACTGTTAGAGGGGTAAAAGATGGGTTCTCACTTTAATAAAAGACAATTTGATTAAAAAGGTCATAATATGACTGTTCCCTTTAAAAGCCAGGATCAGCTATGCATTGGCTCTCAGTTTCTTCTCCTTCTAACTTGTTCAATCGCTCAATAAACATCAGGCCATAGAACAATACAAGAACAGAAAATAGTGCTCTCTGTGTACTAAATATGTCTCTGTTTTTTAACATAAAACAGCAATTTCAAAAATACAATCATCAGCTTTAGCACAGCTATACAGAGCAAGATACAAACCCTCGGCTCACCACTCACTACCCAGTCCAGCTGACAGCTCACTTTCTCAGACAGATCCGGTTGCAGCTTGATAAGAACTCTGCTCTGTGTACTGTGAAGCTTGTAGTGCTCCGCCTACGCGTTACGTCAAAATGACTTCATCGAAGGGCCCATGCAACCTGACTTATCCAAGGTAGTGAGTAGTAAGCCACGAGTCGCATCCTGCTCTGTATAGCTGTGCTAATGCCAATGACAATTGTACCTTTGAAAATGCTGTTTTATGTTTAATAAAAAGGAACATATTTTAATACACAGGAAACACTTTTTTGTTCTTGTATCCCTCTATGACCTGATGTTTACTGGGAGAATGAATAAGTAAGAAGCAGAGGATCCATATGGCTTCAGTGACCCAACACTTATGTGGTGGAGTTGGTTCAGGCATTCAAGTGCTGAATATTATGGTCTCATTCAGTCCTATTATACTCACTCTAACTTCTCGATCCGGCTTCTTCTCAGAGATGCCATCAGATCACTGAAATGAGGACCCTCCAGATTATTTATGGATAGGTTCAGTGTCCTCAGTGTCTGGTTATTTCTTATTACAGATGTCAGGTGGGGGCAGGAACGGTCTTTTAGCTGAATAAATGACAAACTGTGGAAGAAGAGAAGCATGCTATCAAAAGAAAATTAATTTTCCCCCAGGAATAAATATAACCATTCTCTATATGCATGGAACTAATTTCTCTTTATTGGAATCATTTATAACATTTTACTTGTTTGCTGGAGTTTTATAAAGTGATTAATATAAAGGAGTAAACACACCAATATTATTATTATTATTATACAGGATTTATATAGCACTAAAAGTTTGCCCAGTGCTTTACAAAATGAAGGTAGCACAGCCATCCATCCAAAGCAGTGTGCTTACAGAGAAGCACATGGATGCAGCCCAAAAGTAAACCACACCCAGCACACAGTTAACCCTTTGTTCACCCCTCATGTTAACCCCTTCCTGCCCAGTGCCATTAGTACAGTGTTAGTGCCCTTTTTAGCACTGATCACTGTATTGGTGTCCCTAGGGATGTCAGTGGCACCAAGTCAGTTCCCCCCAGTGTCAGAATGCCCGCCACAGTCCAGCTATAAGCTGCTGATCGTCATTACTAGTAAAAATATATTACAAAAGAAAAAAATCCCATTAAATCCTGCCATTTGTAGACGCTCTAACGTTCGCGTAAATCAATTAATTTACGTATTGGGATTTTTTTTAGCAAAGACATGTAGAGGAATACATTTTGGCCTAAATTTCTGACAAAATTAGATTTTAAAAAAAAAAATTTACTGGACATGTTTAATAGCAAAAATTCAAAAATATTGTTTTCTCAAAATTGTCGGTCTTTTTTTATAGTGGAAAAAAAATAAAAACTGCACAGGCGATTAAATACCACTGAAAGAAATATCGACTCATGGAAAAAAAAAAGGACGGAAATTTAATTTGGGTGTAGCCTTGCATGTGCAATTGTCAGTTAAAGTAATGCAGTGCCAGAATGCAAAAAATAGCCTGGTCAGGAAGGGGGGTAAATCCTCAGCAGGGCAAGTGGTTAAAAAACACCTCCTGACATTTGTGGCAGTGATCATCTTGAGTAAGGGCAGATGATTCATGTAGCAGTTACTTCCAGGAATCCATCTGTCCTTAGCTCAGGCATTGGCTGAGTTGAACCCCCCCTCCTGAAAACTCCTGGGATGTAGGACTCCATTTGCCAAGGCATGGAAACCATGAAGGAATACAAAACAAAAACAAAAGTTAAAACAAGTAAATATTATATACTTTTCTACGTATTTATTAATGCTAGCAGCATAAGGATTAGTAATAGTCCATGTTGGTTGAGAGAGTGAAGTTCCTCTTTAAAGTTTAAGGCATTAGGTTGACGATAAGTCTGTTGTAAAGCCACACCCCCAATTAAAATATATTTCCCATCTACAATTGACAGCAAAAAAAAAGGTGTCCCTGGAAATATTTTATGAAATATTTGCAGCTATGCATTCCCAGAATATGATCTGTAAATCGCTCAGAGCGGTAACTGATCATATCTTCCAGCTCCCCAAAGCAGTCTGCAGCTTCCCCATAGAGTTTAAATAGATCCCCAGAGGCAGGCCTTGTGGTATGAGATTCCTCTTTTTGCATCTTGAGAGAAAGAAAATATCACTGTTGATCTGTGTTTCCTTTGTGATTTATGACTATCTATTAGCTAAAACTTGACCCCCTCTGTGTGAGTGTTGTATCCCCCCTCCCCCCCTCACTTTTGATGTATCTTATCTGTAGCCTTTTTTTTTTTCTCTCAATCCATTCTAACATTCTGCTTAAACTTTGTGATTTTTAATAGTACTGCTTAGACCTTGAAGAAGGGGACATACCCCGAAAGCTTGTCCTCAAAATTGTATGTTAGTGCAAATAAAAAAAGTATCACGGACAGTACTCAATTGTTTCTGTCGCAAATGCACTAATACGGCTACAATCACCTCAAGTAAAATGGAAGATACTGCATATAGCCGCATAAAGAAGCAGTTAACCAACCTAATCACAAAGGAAACACAGATCAACAGTGATATTTTCTTTCTCTCAAGATGCAAAAAGAGGAATCTCATACCACAAGGCCTGCGGATTAAAAATCCTTGCGTAAATACAATCAACTCTCCTTATGCAGAAGGACTTTGCAGACGCACCAGTGAGAGATTAAGGAATCACCTCATTCACAAACTGTATGGAAAAAGGGTAACTATCAGGATACAGAAGCAGTCTTTGTTTGAAACCCTAACATCATTGGACCCTACCAACATTAACCAAATCAAGAATGAATTGGAAACTTTACAAAGACAAACACAAAAACTTGCCATGAATGGGAAACAAAAAAAACTTCAGAAGCTGCACCAAGAGCAGACCTTTTGGATACAACCTAAACATAAAAGCAACCCAACATCTATACCTCTTACCATCAGTGACCTGGAATCTAATCGGGAATCCCAAGGTATCCCTTGTGTAAATGCTGACCCGACTGAAAATGTGGATATTACAGAGGAACTTGGAATCATCAACTTGTCAAATCATAAACTTTCTGAACCAGAATTAACTATCCTCTCCAAAGGCCTTACATTCTGCCCAACCACCAAATTGGATCATTTACAAGTATTGTCAGATATGGAGGATTTCTTCAGGAGACTAAGGCTCAAAGAATATTTCCACAATAATGAAAGGAATCCTAGGACAATGGAGTGCTACACAAAGAAAAAGAACAGCTGCTTCACACCTCCACAAGGACGCAACCCCAAACTGGACACCTATATTGATAGCTTCAGATTGCGAGCTACATCCCTGATATCCACCCAGCAAAAGAAAATTCTGTACAATCTTTCACCACTAGAGCGAAGGGCTATACACGATTTGCGCAACAATCAGGCCATCACCATCAAACCAGCGGACAAAGGGGGAGCAGTTGTTGTGATGGATACAAACAAATACATACAAGAAGGCCAGAGGCAGCTGGAAAATGCCATCTACTATAAAAAACTGGATTATGATCCAACCCAGGACTTTACAAAGCAATTAAAAAATCTCATTAAAACACTTCCAGCCCACCTACATTCAGAACTTATAAATGCGATTCCGGATCATCCAGAAATCGGGGACTTCTACATGCTACCCAAAGTCCACAAGCCAGGAAATCCAGGCAGACCCATCATAACAGGTATGAATACACTCACCGAACAAATCTCAGGCTTTGTAGAAAAAATTTTAAAAGCGTTAGTCATGAATACTGCTAGTTTCCTGCAAGACACAACTGACTTTCTGAACAAGATCAACAACATCCAGCAATTACCATCTAATACACTTCTAGTGACTATGGATGTAGTATCCCTGTATAGTAATATCCCTCACAAGGATGGATTAGCTGCATGTCACAGATCCTTATCATCCTCACCAAACAAATACACTGCTGAGGATGTTACACAGCTCATTGAATTCATACTTACACACAACTACTTTGCTTTCAATAAGGACATCTATCTTCAATGTATGGGCACTGCGATGGGAAGTAAAATGGCACCCCAATATGCAAATTTATTTATGGCTGACATGGAGGAACAATTCCTGAACAGCATGGAACAAAAACCATACAGATACTTTCGCTATATTGATGATATTTTCATCATATGGACGGAAGGTGAAGAAAATCTAAAACAATTTTACTCATTGATGAACACTTTTCATCCATCAATCAAACTAAAAATGGAATACTCAAACACACAGGTCAACTTCCTAGACACCACAGTATACATCAGGGATGATACGCTTCACACCTCAATATACAGGAAACCCACTGACAGATGCAACTACCTCCACAGTTCTAGCTTTCACCCCCAACACACGAAACGTGCCATCATACACAGTCAGGCCATCAGATACCACCGAGTATGTTCTGACCCAAGAGACAGAGATACACATCTCGGGACACTAGCAGACGCCTTCCATAAGAAAGGTTACAAGGACAAAACTATCAACACCGGCATAAACACAGCCTTGAGAACCCGAAGGGAAAATCTGCTTCAGTACAAAGAGAAAAAAACAAACAACCGTGTACCTCTAGTAACTACATACAACCCGGCACTAGAAGGGATAAGAAAAATAATCAAAGATTTACAACCCATCATAACAGAGGATGGAACTCTGAAAGAAATATTCCAGCAACCCCCAATACTGGCTTTCAGACAACCCCCCAACCTCAGAAATAAACTAATCAGTAGGAAACTTCCTTCTGATTATGATGCCACAAATAATGGAAGCAAACCTTGCAATAAGAAACGCTGCAAACTGTGCAACCAAATCAATCCATCAAAAAGTGTCAGACACTCAAAAGGGATCTTCAATATCTCCGGATCATACAGCTGCACCTCCAGTAATGTTGTATACCTTATCCAGTGCAGAAAATGCAGCAAAGGATCTTATGTTGGTGAAACAGGACAGAGGTTGCAAACACGGATGAATTTACACAGACATACCATCAAGGAACATAAAGAAGATGACCTCTGCACACCATTTCTCACAACCAGGCCACAATATGGAAGACCTCAATATTTTAGTTCTGAAAGGAAAATTTAAATCCATCCAGGAAAGAAAAACATTTGAACTAAGAATGATAATTCTATTTGACACTAAAGATAACGGTCTTAATTTGGACATGGGATTCCTCAACCACTATCCGACAGCTTTATGACTATCTATTAGCTAAAACTTGACCCCCTCTGTGTGAGTGTTGTATCCCCCCTCCCCCCCTCACTTTTGATGTATCTTATCTGTAGCCTTTTTTTTTTTTTTTTCTCTCAATCCATTCTAACATTCTGCTTAAACTTTGTTATTTTTAATAGTACTGCTTAGACCTTGAAGAAGGGGACATACCCTGAAAGCTTGTCCTCAAAATTGTATGTTAGTGCAAATAAAAAAAGTATCACGGACAGTACTCAATTGTTTCTGTCGCAAATGCACTAATACGGCTACAATCACCTCAAGCCAGAGGGTGCAGAAACTGCAAAGTTTAATTGTTTATAAATGTTGATAAATGTTCTCTCAGCACTAGGCACTAGCTGGAAGGACATTCAAATATAGATGGTAGGTGTGAAGGAGTTAATAAGTCCTTAGGAAAAGATCATTTTGGTGTGATGGACCCAACCAGGATAAGATTCAAGAATTAGAGTCTGAGATTTGATATCTAAAGACACAGTTTGATGACATTACCATACATTATATATTATTTACATGGTTTAGATATAAAACTTTCCCTAAATATTATTGTCTCGGTCAGTCCTGTTATACTCACTCCAATTCCTCTATCCAGCTTGTTATCAGAGCTGCCATCAGAATATTGAAATTAGGACCCTCCAGATTGTTCCCAGACAGGTTCAGTGTCCTCAATGTCTGGTTATGACTTATTCCAGATACCAGGTAGATGGAAGAATTGTCTGTAAGGTGGTTATTCTTCAAACTGTAGGAGAAGAAGAAGGTGGTTACCAGAATATAGTTAATTTCTCCCCCAGAAAAGAATGCAACTATTCTCTGAATCAGCCTTTTATCAACTGGAATGCAGGTTGAGGTCCATAGGGGTGCCATGGCATCTTGGTTGAGAAAAGCTGTCCAACCAAGCCCTTGCTCCACCAAATGTACATCAACAAAGCCTGACCTCAGTTGGGACAATGCAGTGAAGAGCAGAGGAGATGGAGCGACTTCCTGAGTTCTGAGCTCACCACCTCCACCTACATTGCAGTGCCTGGTACAAATGCAAGGCTGTGTGTAGAGCTAGTACAGGGATGGAAGGGGTGGGGGAGCAGAAGGCCATATGCCCCATCCTACTAAGCACCCCGATTTCCAACTCCGCAATCTGCCCCTGATGCAGAGCTACACCTGGCAGCCAAACATATGTCCCTTGCCATTAGCCTGGCCGTACTCACTCCACTTGGCCACTACCATCCACAACCTCAGACTTATGGATTGTAATGGAAGAATGGTCCTGCCCTGGGGTTCTGGTGTGAGGAAAAGGGCACAGAAGGAATCAGAAGGAAGGGTGGGGGTTGGCTATAGCAGAGAGAGTGGGGTACAAAAGTGTGTAAACATGTGGTCTGAATAGAGGAAGTGAGCAGAGAGAGGGGCTTGGGGGTACATTTTACCAAGTCAAGTTTATGCTCAAGGGAACATAATTCTGTCTTGAACACTATTACTACATTTTTGAAAATAATTATCTTCACGTCAGCAATGCACACATTTTGTGCCCATTAACACTAACATAGTTATGGGTTTTTAGGAGAACCTTTATGTTTGGCAACACAATCCTTTATATGGTGTTTTATGGAAGGAACATTAAAGATTACCATCATTTTGGATGATTCAGATGCCTCGATAATGCTGTTTGTTAAGCACTGCAATAACAATGACCTACACTTAGGAAAAACTGTATTTGTGATAAGGATTACACCACTCAGAGTGATATCCTCCTTGATAAGGCAAAACACTCTTATGTGTTAGACAACATACATCATACATGTCTTATTCCTGCATCAGGATGGAGTAATAAAGAAAAAGAGGCTCCCTCTGTAAATAGGTTCATTACACAATTTATTTGTACATACACATAAATGGGGGATATTATTTTGAAACATTGTCCCATAGTATTACAAAACCCTAATTTGGGGCCACTTTTGCTAACAGACCCAGGTTTTTATGCATCACAAAGCACCAAACAAAAAATTAAAATACTACTGAGCAAGTTGAGATCCACCTTTGCCAGAGTCTAAACATACAAAATATATATATTTTTTTGTTTTAGCAACCTTGTCAGCATGTATCAGTGTAGAAAAGACCGTGCGTCACATTCAAGTACATACAGCATGAGCAAAAAAGTTTTACAGACACCAAAATGCAAAGTGTTTCACATATCCAACTTTTTTCTGCTCCACAATTGCTTCACTGACTTTTTTATGTATTGCATGTTTTGCCAATGCGGTTTACTGTATGACTGAGGAGTAATCAGAACACCAAGGAAGGGGTTTGGGGAACACTGCAGTCTCATAGAGAAAGGTAATCTTGCTTGTAGCCTCCTCAGACATTTTTCCCATAAACATGGGGGTCTCCAGTAGGTCTGGTTAATCGAATCCATATCTAAAGACATGTCTGAGGCTGAAACATTCAACAGGTTATACCACCAAGAGATCTACTGGACATTCACACAAATTAGTCCCATGAAGACTTAATGAGGAGCTGGAAGTTGGTGCCAACTTGTAAAATGGTCTTCACATGGTATTAGAGTTTATACTTATTTTCATTTTTACAATGACTTGTCTACAGTACATTTCTATCATAATAAATATATATATATATATATATATACACACATACACACAGTATATACACACACATAAACCTACCATCATGTCTTTGAAGTGTGTGAAACTGGAGTACCCAGAAGAAACCCACACAAACACCACATGCGCACGTCAGACAGGTTTGTGCATGGTTGGGATTGGAACCAATGACCTTAGTGCTGCTAGAAGTAACCATATGAATGCCTACAATGTTTCTTGTTTATTTTGAAACACTTAACAGCAGCTCCACTCAATCATAGCCCAGCAGTCTGCTGCTTTGTTATCCCCACTGCTTCTATATACACTATATTGCCAAAAGTTTTGGGACACCCTTCTAAATAATTGGATTCAGGTGTTCCCAATCACCTCCATGGCCACAGATATATAAAATCAAGCACCTAGGCATGCAGACTGCTTCTACAAACATTTGTGAAAGAATGGGTTGCTCTCAGGAGCTCAGTGAATTCAAGCATAGTACCATCATAGGTTGCCACCTGTACAATAAGTCCATCCGTGACATTTCCTTGCTACTAAATATTCCACGGTCAACTATTAGTGGTATTATAACAAAGTGGAAGCAACTGGGAACAACAGCAGCTCAGCCACAAAGTGGTAGGCCACATAAAATGACAGAACACATGCTGAAGTGCACAGTGTGCAGACGTTGTCAACTGTCTAAAGAGTCAATAGCTAAAGACCTCCAAGCTTTGTGTGGCCTTCAGAATAGCACAACAGTGCATACAGAGCTTCATGGAATGGGTTTCCACGGCTGAGCAGCTGCATCCAAGCCTTGTATCACCAAGTGAAATGCAAAGCGTTGGATGCAATGGTTTAAAGCACACCGCCACTGGACTCTAGAGCAGTGGAGACGTGTTCTCTGGAGTGACCAATCACGCTTCTATGTCAGGCAATTCGATGATGTGGGTTTTTTTTTTCAGGGGTTGGGCTTGGCCCCCTGGTTCCAGTGATGGGAAATCTTAAGGCATCAGCATACCAAGACATTTTGGACAATGTTATGCTCCCAACTTTGTGAGAACAGTTTGGGGATGGCCCCTTCCTGTTCCAACATGACTGAGCACCAGTGCACAAAGCAAGGTCCATAAAGACATGGATGAGCGAGTTTGGGGTGGATGAACCTGACAGTCCTGACATCAACTCGACAGACCATCTTTGGGATGAATTAGAGTGGAGACTGCAAGCCAGGCCTTCTTGTCCAACATCAGTGCCTGACCTCACAAATGTGCTTAAGGAAGAATGGTGAACCCTTCCCATAGACACCCTCCTAAACCTTGTGGACAGCCTTCCCAGAAGAGTTGAAGCTGTTATAGCTGCAAAAGGGTGGACCAACTCAGTATTGAACACTATGGACTAAGACTGGGAAGCCATTAAAGTTTATGTGGGTGTCGTGGCAGGCGTCCCAATACTTTTGGCAATATAGTGAATCTTGCTGGTCTTTGCACACGTAAAAATCTTCATTTTTGGCCATAAAATTACCTAAACCTCCAGAAAATTATACAGTATATTTCCTGAAAATATAGACTTTGTAGAATAAAAAGATAATAGCTGTAATTTTTTATGTGGCACAATATTTGCACAGCTGTTTTTCAAACGCAAATTTTTAGGAAAAAATATAATAAAATATATTGTAGTGCAAATACACACAATATAATATCCATTTGTTTGATAAAAGATGAGGTTGCACTGAGTAAACGGATACCAAACATACCACAAAATTGCATGTGTCCGTGATATTGCAAGGAACTCAAAACTCTTCCTAAGTGATAACATTTTGGCTGCCAGGCCCTGCGCTCCACTTTAAACCCAGGTGGCTAGGCCATTTTTACAATTTTTTCATTGCTTTTTTATTTTTCCTTTAGTTAGTAAAAGACCCCCAGACCATACATTTTCTGAAAGCATAGGACCAGTAGAATAAAAAGGACAGAGCTGCTGATTTTTTAGGCCCTGTGATATTTGCGCAAGTGTTTATCAAAACAATACACTAAAACCATTATTATTGGATACATACATGGCAAAATGTATAAAATTCCTGCTAAATTCCTACTAAATATAAAGGATAAAAACTGTATTGAGTTAAAAAAAATATACATTTGTACATTTTAAATTAGTCTTTTTTGTGAAATGGTGAAAACTGAAGGAGCCCAAAACAGTAAATAAAAACAAAATAATTATAAATATCTGAGGTTATTTTTATTTACAGCTTTCAGGATTTGTAAAAGACCTCCCCCCACCAAAAAAAACATATCTTTTCTGAAAACACATGACATATAGAACAAAAAAATGTGCTACAGATTTTTTAGACCCCAAGATATTTGCAATGTTTATCAAATCGCTATTTTAACCAAAAGTACACTAAAATCATTATAATTGAATACATGCATGTCAAAATTTACAAAATTCCTGCTAAAATACAACCAAATATAAAAGCTAAAACTGTATTGAGTTAGTACATAACAAATATTGTAAATTTTAAATTATGCTTTTTTTGTGAAATGCTGAAAACTGAAGGTGACCAAAACTGTAGATGAAAACAATCTGCTCAAAAAAAAATCTAGAGGTTACAGTTTTTTACTTACAGCTTTCAGAATTTTGTAAAAGCCCCCCCCCCCCCCAAACCATATACTTTCTGAAAGCAAATGACCTGTAGAATAAAAAAAAAAAAGTGCTGACTTTTTTAGGCCCCTTAATAGTTATGAAAATGTTCATCAAATCACTATTTTCACTAAAACTACACTAATATTGTTAATAGTACACACAAACACAACATAACTCACAAACTTCCTGCTAAATTGCTGCTAAGGCCTTGTTCACATGGGGCATACTAAAGTGTATGCTCATGGAGGGCCATGTTTACCTGCACAGGAATGCACAGGTGTTCCATGCATCCCTGTGCAGGCAGTCCTATTCATGTCAATTGGGATACAGCGACTGCACGGCACAGCTGCTGCTCCCAATCTGACATCCGTGTGGGTGTACTACTCCAAAACACAGAGCTCAGGGACATGCACCCAGACCCACATGGATATCAAATTTGGAACAATGGCTGTGTTTGTGCAGTTGCTACATCCCAAATGACATCATTTGGACTGTCTGCACAGGGATGCAGGGGACATCACAAATTAATTTTTCTTTTGGGGGGGGGGGGGGGCGGTCTTTGGTGAGGTACCTGATATCTCTTTTTTGAAACAGACAAAGGAAATGAAGACACTCCCTTTCTGTGCAACCTGAGCTGCATTGTACATGACTGAATAGGAGTCTGTATAGAGATTCCTATTCATTCACAGATTAAAGCATAGTAAAACACTCTTTACTATTCTCCAGTGATGAATGGACACAGCAGAGATCAGTAGTGATTGTTCACTGTGCCCATTCAAGGAAAAAAATGGGTGTGGTAAACACACGTTTACAAACCCCACCGCTTTCCATCCTGACAGCTTATGTCCCCAATGAACAGCTTCAGCCGATGGGATGGGGAGGAGGGATTGCCAGCCAGCAGAAGAGCGGGGACTGATGCCAAAGCAACAGCATGGGGAAGGGGGCATATAAGGAATTTTTAAAGCCCATAGGACTCCCTTCTGCTCTAAAGCCGGTTGGAGAGGCGGGAAACCACAGGCTGTAGGGTAGCCACAGGGGTCAAGGTTGTGGGGGGGGGGGGGCAGGAAGCAGTGTGGTGAGTGGGCTCGATACTGGGGGTTGTGCACAGAATAGAACGGGTGCAATCAGGCAAGAGAGATGGGGGGCACAGTGCAGCGGCAGGAGGTGGCAAGGCTGAAGCTGTAGGATCAGAGCTATTGGTTTGTTCAGCAGTGTCTGTTGAACGGCTCTGCTAGAAGTTCACGGTCACTGAAGTACAGGACAGGCTGTATGAGAAGGATATCATAGTTTAATTCACAATGGCAATGGAATGTGCCTTTTAGGGGGAGGACACAGAAAGTGAATGTTAAAAGATGGTTGGGATTTTGGAAGATGTTTAGGTTAAGCTGAACTTTTTGGTTCTCCACATTCCATGCCCTATAAAGTGTGGCATGTAAGTGTAGCTGTTAAACTTCAAAAATAGAAGGAGGGCCCCTGAAACACAGTTCCTGCTGTCAGACTGTTCTCTCTCCCATCACCATGCTTTTGAGAATTCACTTACTGCTCTACTGACAGCTGAGGCTGAACAGTTTCACACCTGTGCCTATTCGTGTGGGACGGTTCACCGCATTCCTGACATTTGAGCTCCAGCACTTGAACTGTTATTTGCTTGTGAGCAGGGTGCAGCATGGTGTGGTGGTGAGCAGTGACCGAGATGAACGAGAACAGTGTATTAGAACGTTTCAAACAAGGTACAACTAGGCTAGGCACACCCATCCAAAGCCACTTGCAAAACTGTAGCAGCGGTCTGTTGACAATGGATGATGCCACAGCATCTGAAACCTGGCTGGTCCATACCAAAAGGGGAGGCTTCCTAGAGCAGAATATAGGCATAGTCCCTGCATTGTCGCTACTTCTCTGGAACCTCACCCTCACTCTAAACACTTTGTCACAGACAGAGAACCTGTGCCTACAATAACCATACTCAAAATGTGTGCCAAATCAGAGAGTAAGTGTCCTAAATAAGAATTACCCTCACCAAAAAATGGCACCAGCATCCAATTGGACAGCTGCTCCCCTGATGACTGCAGGAAGTCAGAGAAACTAGGTTCCACACACCTTCCTTCCCTTTCTGCATTGCCACTCGAACATAGCACCACACATAGAGGTGAGTAAAGACTGCACCTGCCTACACTCCCTACTCTTTGTCAGATTCTGTCCTTGGCATGGGAACACAGTAAGGAAACAATACTTAACCGCAACAAACAATCACAGTAATAACAGAAAACTTCACACAACATAATCTATTATAAACTGGTTGTTCTATACATAGAGGAGTCCATGGTGTCAACCAGACTTGTTGCATCTGGGCTCAGCACCTCTGCACCATCCACAGATTAGAATTAGATGCCACTTGCAGAGAACTTCTTGGACTGGCAGAACATCCACTGGGTCGCTGTCCTCGCAGTCAGTGGCAGGCCTGGTGAAGCAGTCCCTGCTCAGATACCAGGGTCTCAGCAGATTGTGGTGGAGCAGCATTTTGGATGGCATTGGGCTTTCTGAGATCACATTGTACACAGGGGTTGGTGGGAATGGTTGTTGCACCATCTGGTATGGGGTCCGCTCCCACTTGAGCTTCAACTTGCTACCTCTTTCACATTTTGGGTTTTACACCAACATCTGGCCCTGTTCTCTCACTGGGACTTGCCAGGTTGAATGTGGAAAAGTAACGAGCCTGGCCCAGTAACTGGATTCCTCTACCCTTGGTAGGGGGTAGGCATCCCAGTGGGTGCAGGCATTTAACATGTGGTAGATATGAACAACAGAAGGTGCATCTGAGTGCAGTGGTTATTAAAAACATTTATTTAAGGACGCAGTTGTCAACTTACATGATACACATGCGCGATGCCATATAATTGTGGATGGCTTCTGGGGCTGAATCTTCTCACAGTAAGACACACTTCTTCAAAGGAATTCCAGCATCTGGACTTGTGGTAACATAGATGAGTCAACCTCATACTGGTCCATCAGTCTCTCAGCTCCTTTGTTAACAGGAAGGCCAGGCTGAGTTCCACAAACAGTTGGTTTGAGAAAGAGAAATGTGTAACCACACCCCCAAGCACACTTCTGGAGCCACATGCATTCCAACTTCCAGTGCTCCTGCTCTCCAAGGCCTCCATTGACATCTACAGAAACCTAGCTGCTGTGGAACCCAGCCTTGCTGATGGACCTTGTAACAGAAGCGTAGGCAGGACAGAGCACACGGAGAAGATGGGGAACACACAAAGCTTTATTGAAACAACAAAATGACAGACACTCAATGGGGAAATGGCAGGGAGGGTGATGTGTGCGCAAACCAGGGACGATTCCAGGCAGGGGGGTCTTCTCCGGCAGGGTGGCTTGTGCGGTCTTCCCCCCTTTGGACGCCTCAGCTGAGCTCCCTCCGTGACTGCACAGCAGATTGGAGACTCGGGCAACAGGCTGGCAACCTACCCCTGGGCAGGGGTCTCGGGCAACAGGCAGGCAAGCTCCCCCCTAGGCTTGGGGGGTCCCAGGCAGAGCCAGGTCACGAGGGTCCCGCCTCAGCTGAGCTCCCTCCGTGACTGGACAGCGGATTGGAGACTTGGGCAACAGGCAGGCAACCTACCCCTGGGCAGGGGTCTCGGGGACTCAACGGGACTCTAGCTGTGGAGTCTGGCTTAGCACAGCTCCCACCCAGCTTTCTAGGGACATCGAGGTCACGTGGGGGGGTCAGTGTGCACACTAGGGACAGTTCAGAACACGGGTGGTTTGTGCACACAGCAGGGACATTTCAAAACACGGGTGGTCGGTGCACACAACAGGGACCATTCAAAACACGGGTGGTCGGTGAACACACCAGGGACAGTTCAGGACATGGGTAGTCTGTGCGCACAACAGGGACAGTTAAAGACATGGGGGAGGTCAGTGTGCACAGCAGGGACAGTTCAGAACACGGGTGGTCGGTGCACACAGCAGGGACAGTTCAGAACACGGGTGGTCGGTGCACACAGCAGGGACAGTTCAGAACACGGGTGGTCGGTGCACACAGCAGGGACCGTTCAAAACACGGTTGGTCGGTGTGCACAGCAGGGACAGTTCAGGACACGGGTAATCTGTGCGCACACCACGGGCAGTTCATGGCTTCTAGGGACACTCACGGTAGGCAACTTGCAGACGCTCGGCAGCAGGTGGCTTCCAGGGAGGTGGGCGACTTGTGGATGCTCGGCAGCAGGCAGCTTCTAGGGACCCTCACAGCAGCCGGCTCCTCCAGGGGCCTAGCAATCAGCAGCAGGGGCCCTCATGGCAGCTGGCTCCTCCAGGGGCCCAGCGATCAGAAGGCAGGGGCCCTCACAGCAGCCGGCTTCTCCAGGGGCCCAGTGACCCGCAGGCAGGGGCCCTCACAGTGACCAGCTTCTCCAGGGGCCCAGCGATCAGCATCAGGGGCCCTCACTGTGGCCAGCTTCTCCAGGGGCCCAGCGATCCAAAGGCAGGGGCCCTCACACTGGCCTTTCTGCTTCTGGAGGAGCTGAGAGACTGACAGATCAGTGTGAGGCAGAATCATCCATTGTACCACAAGCCTAGATGGTGGAATTCTTTTAAGGAAGTGTGTCCTGCTGTGAGAAGATTCAACCCCAGAGACTGACATATGTGTATGTACAATTATATGCCAATCATCGCCATGTGTATTGTGTAAGTTGCCAATTGTCTACTTTATTAAATGTTTTTAATAACCACTAAACACAGATGTGCTCTTTTCTATCCATATTTGTTATTCTAGAGAATGTTCAGCCGCTCAAGAGGTGCTGCATTAAAGTGTCTTGGAACTATGCGTGAGACATTCCATAATCTTCACGGCCACTCTCCTTCTGACATAGATCTGTTTACACCCCTGTGCCATAATCTCCTTTCCTATATTCAGTTTACAGTAGTCCACACAGAACCTCAAGCTACCATCTTTCTTGCATATCAGCACAATGGGGGCACCAACTCTTTGATAATTCCACACAGCAGCATGTTACAGATTGAGTCCTTGATCTCTTGACATACTGTAGAGCTGGTGGTATATGACAGTACCTCACCCGAATGGGTGGAGCATTCCCCATGTGGATTGGGTGATCTGTGGTCTCAGTGCAACCATAGTCCTCAGGGCTAGTAGCAAAGAGTAGTAAATGCCTTTCTAGCAGTTGGTACAGAAGACGTGGCTAAGGAAGTGGGTATTCCTGGAAGGGGATGGCCAGCTGGTCTAGTAACTGTTGGTACTTTTCACCATTCAGGAGGTATGGAAGCTTGCAAAGGTGCTCATATGGCCTCCACCCCTGGTTGGGCCTTGGATAAGCAGTGGTTGGGGACCACACAGAGGTCTGCAAGGGTTTTATGATTTGGGAGTGGGACCGGGGTGGTTCCCAAGTTGATAAGTTGTACTAGTACTGTACCCTGGTGCACCTTGGACAGGGTACAGGCCATCAACCATTCCATTAGAACCCTGGGGTCCTTTCAGGGTTCCACTATCACTGTTGTCCCTTGTAGGTTCTCGTGGGCCCCAATAGGCAAAAAAAAAACAACTTCTTGAAAGGGGGTAAGTAACAACCTTTGCCTGGGAAACGTGCTAACAATGCCTACCCATTATGTCTGCAGTCTAGTTGCCTTCTGGTAGGCCTCAGAAGCCCAGATCACATTAGGCCACGCAGTCCACAAGCTACAGCCCTGTGCACCCTTGCCCATCTGTTCCATCTTTGCCAGCGAGTGTGGTAGGTCCATTTTTTTCAGGATGTTCATACTGCAGGTTACCACCACCTGGTCATCTATCTGTATCTTCACCCAGGTAACTCTTTCCATACAAATTGGCAGATTGTTGCCTGCTTTCAGGGACAATCAGGATGGATCCAATTGGTCTCGAGTCCTGAACCATTGTGCACAAAACTCATACTCTATGACTGTGACCTCAGACCCTGTGTATTCAAGCAAGGGACAATCTGGTCATTCACAAGGACATTAACTACAGGGCTTGGTGCAACCATAGTCTCTGGTCCCTTAGGACTTTGAGGTACCGTTCCAGTAGGTTGTCTCTCTGCCCCAGGAACCTTTAGTTTAACTGTGGCCTCTGGACGTTCTAGTTCTCGGACCGGCCACAGTTTCTGGTTAGATGCCCATAGCGGCCGCACCACCAGCATTTCCTCTCTTTTTTGGATCTCTTTGTAGCAGGTTCTGACCCTTTGAGAGGTGGGCTAACTCTTGTATGAATGAAGACATGTCTTGCATCATGGACACCATTTTATGGATTAATTTCCTAATGGCAGCTGCATAGCCGACAGTGCCAGAGCCTCCTCTCTTATGTATGTATATATGGTTCATGTTTCTTTGTGACGGTGAGCTCTCCTAAGAGGTCCAGCCCTCATTCCTCCCACAAACTGGTCCAGAAATTACGTATGTGGGGTGCCTATGTTGGCACACCCATGTATGTCTTTCTTGTCTTGCCTCTTCCATTGATTTTCGAGGGCTACCACAAAGTGGGTGTGACTTTTATCCTCCAACTGTCTGCGGATCAAAAAACCTGAGTCTTAGTTCTGGCACAGTCACGTTCTTCCCAAAAAGGCCTTCCATCCACACCACAATTTGTTCCAGGCCAGCTCATTATTCTTCAGGTAGCACCATCACAGCTTGGAGGGCATCATCCTCTAGTGAGTTAATGACCAGCTCCGCGATGGGTTTGGTAGAGAACAGATACAGGTGGGCACCACTCTCTAGTCACTCTTCCCACTCTGATAGAGAGGTGTTGAACCTATTGAACTTGGGCACTTAAACCAAGGCTGCTGCTATTGGTGCCATAGTGGCCATCGCTCTTCTGTCTGCACCAGCTACAAAAAGGGGCATATCCTGCCATCTGTCACCAAGTGTGAGCAGGGTGCAGCGTGGCATGTCGGAGAGCAGATGCCAAGATGAGCAAGAACAATGTATTATAGAAAGTTCCAAACAAGGTAACACTAGGCCTGGTGGGTAGGCACAGCCTTCCGGAGCCACTTATGAAACTGTGGCAACAGTCTGTTCACTTTCAGTGATGCCAGCAGCATTTGCAACAAGGAGCAGGAATGCAACCTTGCTGTTCCACACCCAAAGAAGAAGCTTCCTATGGAAGAGGATAGGTGTAGTTCCTACACTGTCTCTACTCTTCAGGAACCTCTCCCTTACTCTAAACACTTTCCCTGACTGATGGGAAATCTATCCCTACACTGAATACTCACAAAATGCGCACCAAATTAGGAAGCCAGTGTCTGCCACCACCAAAGACGGCCACAGGCCATAGGAAGTTAGAGGAACTAGTTTCCTCACACCATCCTTGCTCTACATTGCTGCTCAAACCTAGCACCACCTAAAAAGGGGAGTAGAGACTGTACCTGGCTACATGTTCTGTGCTATGATTTTTGTGCATAGAAAGCTACAGTTTAAGGGTGCATTCAAACCCGTTAATGAACTTGCACTCCAATTTGATGTGAGAACTCGAGCGGCTTACCTGAAATTAGCTGCAGGACATAGCCCCATTGAAAGCAATTGCAGTCAAGGGCTGATCACTCATATTTGGTTGTTGCATGCATGATTACATGCAAATGTTTGTGAATAGCTGTGGTTGCTGGCAGACTCCCATTGCTATCAAAGGAGCTGCCTCCTTCAACCGACCTCTGAGTTTACTTATCTAATGGCAGTGTGGGTGCATTCACAGGTGTGAAGGCACCCTCAGTGGATATTAATATTGTTATCCTGAAAAATGCTCTTATGAGGCTATGATTGTTGAATGCAATAAGATCAGATTCTCCTGTGTATGTCCTTCTATAATCTCATCTACTGTATGTTATTTGTTATCAAGACAAAACCCAGTTTTATCAGATTTTAGCAATGTTTTATGAAACTATTATTTCATAGATGATAACAGAGTGATATGATCCAAGATTTAGATGACAGTCCAATATTGGCCTTATACAGAGACAAAAAAGGAGGTCTATATAACTACTTTAAATATACCACATGTATTAAATAATAAACTGCCCCGGAATATTATTGTCTCAGTCAGTCCTGTTATACTCACTGCAGTTCCTTTATCTGGCTTGTTGTCAGAGCTACCATCAGATCACTAAAATGAGAACCCTCCAGATTGTTCCCAGACAGGTCCAGTGTCCTCAGTGTCTGGTTATTTCTTATTCCAAATGCCAGGTGGGGGCAGGAACTGGCTGTCAGACGATTACTTTCCAATCTGTAGAAGAGAAGAATGTTACCAGAAGAAAATGACTTTCTCCCCAGGAATAAATATAACTATTCTCTATATGAATGAAACTCATTTCTCTTTATTGGAATCATTTACATTAGGTCACTTTATAAAACTTCAGTAAAATTAATTTTACAAGAAAAATGTTATAATGGAGTAGACACCCCAATATTGTCATCCATGTGTAGACACCCCAATATTGTCATCCATGTGTACAGCATGACCACAGAATACCACTGACATGACTCCCCCCGACACTTAATAGTAGATTTGTAGTAATGGGGAGATCCTGTGACACTGAATAGTAAATGTGTAGTAATGGTGAGATGCCCCTGACATTGAATAGCATGTGTAGTAATGGGGAGATCCCCTGACACTGAATAGTGGATGTGTAGTAATGGGGAGATCCCCTGACACTGAATGGGAAATGTGTAGTAATGGGGAGATCCCAACATTGAATAGTGGATGTGTAGTAATGGGGAGATCCCCTGACACTGAATAGCGGATGTGTAGTAACGGGGAGATCCCCTGACAATGAATAGTGGATGTGTAGTAAAAGGGAGATCCCCTGACACTGAATAGTGGATGTGTAGTAATGGTTAGATCCCCTGACACTGAATAGTAGATTTGTAGTAATGGGGAGATTCCCTGACATTGAATAGTAGATGTGTAGTAATGGGGAGATCCCCTGACACTGAATAGTAGCTGTGTAGTAATGGGGAGATCCCCTGACACTGAATAGCAGATGTGTAGTAGTGGGGAGATTCCCCTGACAATGAATAGTAAATGTGTAGTAATCGGGAGATCCCCTGACAATGAATAGCAGATGTGTAGTAATGGGGAGATCCCCCTGACAATGAATAGTAAATATGTAGTAATGGGGAGATCCCCTGACAATGAATAGGAGATGTGTAGTAATGGGGAGATCCCCCTGACACTGAATAGTGGATGGTATTGAGTCTGCAGTGTGCATGGAGCCTGAAATAATGTTCCGGAATCAGGGAACCCCTGCTAAAAAGAACTTTTTCTACAACTCATGATACATTAGTGTTATATTGAGAGGGAAGAATGCTTTCTACACTTGTTTTCACTGGGAAGAATTACCCCCTTACAGATCGCTAAATGAATCATTGGTGTCAGTGGGAACTTACTGTATCTGAGAGGCACAAATTGCTCATTGCTCAAGGAAACCCTAGCACCACCTGGAGGGACCCTAGTTGAGAAACCCTGACAGAGGAGATGAAAAGTCCCCTAAGTGTTGCACTTTTGTGTTTCAAATATTTTTATTGAAAGATTTTGATACAGTACAAAAACAGTAAGTGTCAATATGGTTCACATTTAGGTACAGCAATACATTATATAAAACAAGTAGCGGAAAAAGGATTCCCCACCATTTGGCTGGGGACTACATGAATTAGTGTCAGGTGGCTCAGGAGGTATTGTCTGATGTGAACCAATGAGATTTGAAACGCTGTATAGGGAGGTGCGGAACATGGGAGGGGGGAAGGGGGGGCACCAGTCTAGCACATAGAGTCGTAGTATTGTGTATTTATACATATATTATCATTTTATAGAGCAATTGGGGTTTTGTAGCCATCGAGACCATAGAGTAATGAATTTGTGGTAGGAAGAATTATTGAGGGCAGCTGCTAATGTGTGAATAATAATGGTGCGGGATTCGTTAGGGAATTTATCGATTCCTATAAAGAGAAGTGCTAGAGCCAGAGTTGGAGCTACTTGGGCTCCAACTACTGATGAGATCAATTGGAATATGCTGGTCCAATATGATCTTAGAGATTTGCACGTCCAAAGTATATGTAGGGTTAAACCTATTTCTCCACATTGTCTCCAACAAGCTGGTGAATGGTGAGAGTAGTATAAGGAGAGTTTAACCGGTGTAAAATACCACTGGTGTAGAATTTTCATATACGATTCCCAATGGGAGCTACATCTAGATGCTTTGTGGGTAATGTTAAAAGTTCTTTCCCGTGTGTGGGATTGTATTGGTTGTGCAAAGAGTTTCTCCCAGTTAGATAAAGAGGTGGTTTGTAGGGTAAATAGTAATCCGGTTATAAGCGTGTAGAAGGTCGAAATCCCTTTCTTGGGGTATTGCACTTTGTTGAGAAAGAGGTATGCGGTAGTAGGAACTTTAACAAGATGCGGAACATTTATCTCTTGTAAGGAGTGCGCTATCCTTATATGTGTGAAGATTTCACTGTCAGGGAGGTAAAATTTCTTCTGGAGAGTCAGGAAAGAATCTAAAGTTGTGGTTTGTGTAGATGGCGCGTATACAGGAGATGCCTTGATTATCCCACTGTGTGAGGCTTAGAGAAGGGGTAATAACATGCAGTACAGTAATCGGGGTAGGTATTGTTTTGTACTCTGGTGGGTTGGATGCTAAAAAGGTCATACCAGGCTTGTAGGGAGGCCCTGATGCAAGGGTGTATGGGTAGGTCTTTGAGTTGAGATATATGTGGTAGGAGCATTATATCGCGTAGTGTTGATGCAGGGTGAGGGAGTGTCTCCATGGTAGTCCATATTTTTTCAGTGGTTGGGTGCCACCAAAAGTAGAGTTGGTCTAAGAGTGCGGCATTGTAATATGATTTTAAGTGCGGGAGACCAGCTCCTCCTCTAGAAGTTGGGCGTATGAGGAGATTTGTCATGCATCTGGGTTTCTTTGCGTTCCAGAGGAATTTGGCAAGTATTGCTTTGTAGTTTGGCAAAGAATGTATTGGGGACTGGTATGGGGAGTGTGCAGAATATATATAAAGGATTTTAGGCAGTATGCACATTTTTAGGGTAGCTACCCTACCCAATTTTGATAGCGTGGACGTGCGCAGGTTTTTAAGTTCTTGAGGGATTTTATCAAGTAGTTGTGTGTGATTTAAGGCGTAAAGTTGGTTTGTCGAGGTGGGCAGTTTAATTCCCAGATAAGGGATGCTGTGTTGTTCCCAAGTGAAAGGGAAGCGTTTGAGAAGTCTTCCCTGGAGCTTAGTAGGTATATTGAGATTTAGGATAGAAGATTTAGGTGCGTTGAGTTTGTATTATGATATTTCTGAGTAGTTTTGAAGATGTGTTTGAATCGTTTGGAGCGATTTGCATGGATTGGTAATCATTAGTATAATGTCATCTGCAAATAGGCTGATTTTATGTTCTCTTTTGAGGTGGGTGATTCCCGTGAATGCTGGGTCATCCCTAAGTTTAGAGGCTAGTGGTTCAATGAGTAGAGTGAAAATTATGGGGGATAAGGGACAGCCTTGTCTAGTACCTTTGGAGATTTGAAACATCTGTGAGAGAGTACCATTGGTTAGCACTCTTGCTGAAGGGTTGGAATAAAGGGCAAGGATCGCCGATAGCATCCAGTCCGTAATTCCGAACCTTTGGAGTGTGAGTTTCATAAATTGCCACTGTATCTGGTCAAATGCTTTTTCAGCGTCAAGAGATAATAGTAGGGAGGGTTGTTTCGTGGTTTCTATTTTGTGTGAGAGGGAAATGAGTCTCCTAGTTGCATCCGGAACTTGGTGACACGGAACAAATCCCACTTGGTCTGGGTGGATTAACATAGGCAAGTGGGGAAGCAGTCTTTGGGCTATTAATTTGGCGTAAAGTTTTATATTTGTATTGAGTAGTGAAATTGGTCTGTAGTTCTGAACAAGTTTGGGGTCTTTGCCGGGTTTTGGGATAGTTATGATTATAGATTGGAGCATTTCATTAGGGAATGTACCTGTAGAGGCGGCATGGTTAAAAAAATCTGTTAGGTATGGTGCAAGATTTGGGGCAAATGTTTTATAAAATTTGTTGGTGAAGCCGTCATTCCCTGGAGATTTGTTCAGAGGTAAGGTTTTTATTATTTTCTCTATTTCCATGGGAGAAAATGGGGCAGAGATGGAGGTGAGTTGTGATGGAGTAAGCTGGGGTAGATTCGTGGTGGTTAAGAAGTTTTGTATAGATAGCGTTGTCGGTTGGGGTGTGTCTGAATTGTCTTTGATATTGTACAGAGTCTGGTAGTAAGTAGCAAAAGCGTTAGCTATGTCTTGTGGATTCGTAAGCAAAGTGTCGGTAGTTGGGTGTAGGATTGAGGGGATTTTTGATTTAAGGCATCTTTGTTTAATTATTTTTACTAGAAGTGAGTTTGCTTTGTTACCTAGGGAGTAAAATTGTGATTTTGTTTTTTGAAGGTTGAGGTCATATTTGTGGCGTAAGAGGGTTCGGCGCTGGTTTCTGAGGTAAGGGAAGCAGATGTGTGGGTGTTTGGATTTTGTTTATTAATTTCTTTGTTTAGTTTTATGGAGGCTAGAAGCTGGTCAATTTGTTGAGTTCTCCGTTTAGTGATTCTAGAGTTGAGTTGTATGAGAATACCTCGCATGTAAGCTTTGTAAATGGGCCAAAGTGTGGTTATAGAGATATCAGGCGTAGAATTCAGGTCAAAGAATAGGTTATGAGCTTCTAACAAATGCTTTTGATTGTCCAAGTTCTTTAATAATGCAGAGTTCAGTCTCCATATGGGAGGGAGTGTTGAGCGTTGGGAGTCATCCAGGATTATGTTGATTGGAGCGTGGTCTGACCATGAAATGGTGCCAATGTTGGATGATGATACGTTTTGTAGAGTCCATTTATCTGTAATAAAGAAATCGATTCTGGAATAGGATAGATGAGAGGGGGAGTGGTAGGTGTAGTCTCTTTCAGTGCTATGTTGGCATCTCCAGATATCGTAGAGGTCATGGTCGTGCAGGAAACGGTTGAAAGCTTGTTTGGAAGATCTTTTGTTGGAGGATGAGTCTAGGAGTGGATTGCCGATGATGTTGAAGTCTCCGCCGATGATTAGTCTGCCTTGTTTTTGAGAGGAGATAATAGTATGATAATAGTATGAAGTTTACGGAAGAATCGGTTCTGATTGTTGTTTGGGCCGTAGACGTTCACAAAAGTGTAGAGGATATCGTGGAGTTTGCAGATCAGAATGTGATAGCGACCTTGAGGGTCAGCTACTTCCGAAATATAGTGAAACTGTGTAGTGTCTTTTATAGCCGTAAGAACGCCATTATGCTTCTTGGGATTAGTGGACATATATATATGGGAGAAACGATGCAGTTGTAGCTTGGGGGTCTTCGTTGGTGCGAAATGTGTTTCTTGTATGAAGAGAATGTCCGCACGAAGTGTTCGAGTTTCCTTTTGGAGCATCGATCTTTTAAAAGGGGAGTTCAGGCCACGAACATTTAGAGATGTTATATCAATCATAATGGGTATCCTTGGTATGGTTAGTGAAGCAGTAGGTTTGTTGTTTGAGGCGTTGATCAGGGTTGGACGGGTATGGTTATAAGGAAATGGGTTTTATAGTCTGGGCAGCGTGGAAATGGCTTGATCGAAGAGTCAAAAGCTGTGTTCCATGTTCATTTGGAAGATTTAAGTGAGTTGGTGGAATATTTGGTCGACTGGTGCTGCTAAAGGTGAGGAAAATGGAAGGAGGTAAAAAAAGCTTGCGTAAAATGCAAGAAACATGAGTAGCTTGGTCTGCTACTTCAAAACTGGGGGGTATGAATGAGCATTGACCGTTGATAAGGTCACGCCAAACAATATCTTGTAACAAGAAACTTTTTCTAATTGGGCCGATCGCCATAGAGTCATAGAATGGGACGCAGTGGAGTAGTGCGTCAGAGGTGAGGAATTTGACGCGGACTGGAGGTATAATGTGTCAGAGTCAATCTGCTTCCATCTGTTGCGTATTCGCAGAGGTGGATCTGCGGGTAATATGTTCCATGTCTAAAGTAAATCCAGGCCCGCTTCTAGGCTTCTGATCATGTGAACTGTTCCCTGTTGTCTAACGGTTATTTTTGTGGGGAAGCCCCACTGGTAACCTATACCGTGGTTTCGTAAGGCTTTGGTGATGGTAATCATTTTCTTACGGTTAAGGAGGGTGGCCTTCGATAGGTCTGCGTAATATTTGCATGTGATGCTGGGAGTGAAGGGGGGTTTCTGGCTGCCATCATTATCCTTTCCTTTATGTGATAAAAATGGATACGAGCCAGGACATCCCTGGGGATTTATGCTGACAAGAATGACGGTTTGGGTATTCTGTGCGCCCGGTCTATGGCGAGCTCCATATCCGAGAGAGACGGAATGAGGTGTTTCATATATTGCTGGATGTAGGGAAGTAGTGCCTCATTTGTGATGTTTTCAGGAACACCCCTAAACTTAATGTTGTTGCACCTGAAACGATCCTCTAGATCCGCCAGTTTCAAATTTATTTGTTCGATGTCAGACGTATGGTCAGCATTGGCGTCAATCAAGTCGTTGTGGGCCACAATTATTTCTCCCATCTTTGTCTCAATATGGCACAATCTGTGATCTTGTTTTTGGATCACGGCAGTAATTTCAGTTATTGAAGCTGTTAGGTTGCTATGCAACGTCTGCCCGAGCGAAAGAAGCATGTTTTTCATGCATATTTCGGATATAGGCTGGTCAGACACAGGGAACGCTTCAATTTTTGGGAATTCAGAGCCAGATTGAGGGAATGGATGGATGAGGGTCTGGTATTCAGATTTGGTACCTGTGTCCACACGTGGTCTGGATTTAGCTGGGCTGCTGGTTGTGGGGGACAAGGGAGGAGAAGTCTCACCAGGGTCCCCTGGGTAGAGCGAGTATTGAAGCCTTGGGTCCGCCTGCTGGGATATGTCATCCTCCTGAGGAGATCTGTTTGCTCCGTTCCTGCTGCCAGCGCTATCTTGGATCCCTGCATTGACGGCAGGGAAGAAGCTTGTTAGTTTTCCTGGTTGCCCAGGCGGTTTGCGACAACAGGGCATCGCTGGGGAGGGTTGTACACCTCTTCCCTTGCTGGCTCGTATGTTTAAATGTCCCGGGGTCGGTGTGTGCCATGTCAGGTCAGGCGGGTGGACAGAGCATCTCTCACTACGCTTCCATCCAGGAGCCGGCCGCGCATGCGCCCCCCAGTGTTGCATTTTTGGTAGCAGGTTCTCCTTAGTGAGACACCAGGGGTCTAAAAGATCCCAATGTAAACAATTAGTATGGGTGGGAAGTGACACAGGTACCTAGAAGTGACATTTTACATGTTGCTTCCAGGTCATTAACAGGAAGGGGAGATCAGTAAATGGATGTTCACTGGTCTCTCTCCCCTCTATCTGATGGCACCATCGATGCCATTCCTAAGTGTGCAGAATCCTGTAAAAAAAATTTTACCTTTTACTATCATCATGTCCTGTAAAAATTTTTTAAAAAAATCTAATTTCTTTATAAATTTTTATTCCAAAATGTATTCTGCTACATGTCTTTACTGCTAAAAAAAAAAAAAAAAATAACAATACGCGTAAATGAATTGGTTTACATGAAGGTTATAGCGTTTAAAAATGGTGGAATAGATGCTGGAATTTTTGTTTTTCTACTAGTAATTGCGGGACTGTGGCGGAAATTCTGACACTGGGGGGGGCACTTTGGTGTCACTGACATCCCCAGTGACACCAATACAGTGATCAGTGCTAAAAAAAAAAAAAGCTAAAAAAACTAATGGCACTGGGCAGGAAGGGGTTAATATGTGGGGCACTCAAAGGGTTAATTGTGCGCTGGGAGTTTTTATACTATTCACTGTAAGGGAGGAGAACTGTTAGTAAACAAAACAGTCCTCCTCCCCTTCAGAGATGCTCTGTAATCACCGGGCGCCAACGGGTAATCACCGGCCGGGACCCGGTGATTGACACCCAAAGCCGCAAATGGCGGAGTGAGAAGGGCACGTGCGCGCCCCCTACCAGGAAATGCAAAATCACATTTATATACGTGATTTTGCTCACCCCTGCTGCCCTGTAGCAGTATATCTGGTATAGGGCGGCGGGTAAGCAATTAAAGTGTATACAATATAACCCAGTACTCCACTCTCAAAATAGAAATAAACAGTCAGTGCTTTTGAGCTCATGATTGCTGATATACACATTTGTCCATCTGTATGTATATACACTCTACTTTCAAATTAAAGATAAACATAGAAGAGTATATTATTACACATACTTTACATTTTTGAACGCTTTTTAAGTATATGTGCTCATTTATTTTCAATTTGCCATTTATTCCAACTCATATCAACCACTAAAAGGTGTATGTCTATTTACTGGTTGTAACCCACAGCCAGGTGAAAAGTATTTTACACATTTGGGAGGAAAAGAGAAAAGCTTGCATACTATCAGATTCTTAAAACTTTTTTATTATTAAAATCAATCCAGAAAACTCCTGGGCAGGGCTTGGATATTATGTCTCTACACACGCCGGTGTTGGCACTCGTGGGAAGGAATCGTGGTCGAGGCAAGCCCCGGATCTATGTTTATGCTAGTATACATTTCGATGTGTCTCCACTAACACAAGTGAGTTTTCTAGATTGATTTCGATAAGAAATGTTTTAACCACTTCCTGTCCGGACACTTTTACCCCCTTCCTGACCAGGGCAATTTTCAGCTTTTAGCGCTATCACACTTTGAATGACAATTGCGCGGTCATGCAACACTGTACCCAAATGAATTTTTTGCCATTTTTTTGAGACAGATAAAGCATTATTTTGGTGGTATTTATTCACCACTGGGATTTGTATTTTTTTTGCTATGTAAATGAAATGTCCAAAAATTTTGAAAAAAAGTGTTTTTTTTATAAAATTTTGCAAATAAATAATATTTCATCATAAATCTTAGCCAAAATTTATTCCGTTATCTTTTTAGTAAAAAAAAAAATCCAAATTAGTTTATAAGCAAAAATTATAATTTTTAAAAATTTTTTTTACATTTTTATTTTATTTTTTTATATTATTATTTTTTTTTTTTATTTTTTTTTTTACATACTGTCACCCTAGCAGTACAGTGTCACCATGGTGACACTGTACTGCTTGTGGGGGGTGATGAAGATTTTTTTACTTTTTTTTTTTACACTGATTGCTTTTACACCCATATAGGATGTAAAAGCAATCATTTCTCTTTCTCTCTGTGTGCATTCTTGCACTCATTGAGAAGTACTGAGTGAGCTGTGATTGGTCACAGCTTGTCACATGGTACAAGGCTTTTGTGAATAGCCTTGTACCATGTGACCTCTGTGATCATTCACAGATTTCACACGTAGTAAGCAATGATGTCAGAAGTGACATCTTGCTTACTACTTTGCATGTGATCACTGATTGGCCAATCAGTGATCACATGATTGGGACCTCGTACAGAGGTCCCGTCCGACGATCGTTGTTTCACTGTGTCCGGAGGACACAGCGGGCACCGGATCGCGGTGCCCGCGTGCTCCCAGGGAGCGCGCACAAGCAGGGTGCGGGGAGGCTGTTTATAGACGGCCACCCAACCCTGCAGTGCCACCGTCTGGCCGTTTATATACAACGGCCGGATGGGAAGTGGTTAAGGATCTTATACTATGCAAGCTTTTCTCATCTCCTCTCGAATATACAAATAGGTGTCTGTGAGATTAAGAATAATTAGTGCAGAGCAACACTATTCCCTCTCTCCTTCGCCATATATACATAGTTAGTCTGGCTGAAAAAAGACAAAAGTCCATCCAGTTCAACCATAAAAAAAGTAATAATCCTATACCCACAGTTGATCCAGAGGAAGGCAAAAAACCCAGCTAAGCATGATCCAATTTGCTCCTGCAGGGGAAAAAATTCCTTCCTGATCCCCGAGAGGCAATCGGATATTCCCTGGATCAACTTTACCTTTAAATGTTAGTATCCAGTTATATTCTGTGTATCTAAGAAAGAATCCAGGACTTTAATAAAGCAATCCACTGAACTGGCCAGAACCAACTCTTGAGGGAGTCTATTCCACATTTTTACAGCTCTCACTGTGAAGAAACCTTTCCAAGTTGGGAAATTAAATTTCTTTTCCTCCAGACGTAAAGAGTGCCCCCTTGTCCTCTGTGATGACCTCAGGGTGAATAACTCTACACCGAGTTCACTATATGAACCACTGATGTATTTATACATGTTGATCATATCCCCCCTTAATCTCCTCTTCTCAAGAGAGAATAAATTCAGTTCCTCTAATCTTTCCTCATAGCTGAGCTCCTCCATGCCTCGTATCAGTTTGGTTGCCCTTCTCTGTACTTTCTCCAGTTCCCCAATATTCTTTTTGTGAATTGGTGCCCAAAATTGAAGTGCATATTCCAGATGAGGTCTTACTAATGATTTGTATCGGAGTAATATGATATCTCTCTCTTGAATCTATTCCTCTTTTAATACAAGAGAGGATTTTGCTCGCTTTAGAAACTGCAGCTTGGCATTGCATGCCATTATTAAGCTTGTGATCTACCAGAACTCCCAGATCCTTCTCCACCATTGATTCCCCCAATTGTACCCCCCCTAGTATGTATGATGCATGCATAACCTTACATTTATCAATATTAAACCTCATTTGCTACATAGTTGCCCAATTAAATAGTGCATTGAGGTCGGTTTGTAAGTTGAAGACATCCTGTAAGGACGTTATTCCACTGCACAGCTTGGTGTCATCTGCAAAGACTGAAATGGGATTTTTAATCCCAGACCCTATATTGTTTATAAATATACTAAAAAGTAAGGGTCCCAACACTGAACCTTGGGGTACACCACTGACAACCCTAGACCATTCCGAGTATGAATCATTAACCACTACTCTCTGAATACGATCTTTTAGCCAGTTTTCTATCCATTTACATACAGATATTTTCAAGCCCATAGACTTTACCTTAAACATTACCAATGTGTGGGGAACTGTGTCAAACTATTTTGCTAAATCCAAGTATACCACGTCCACTGCCACCCCTCTGTCCAAGGATTTGCTCACCTCCTCATAAAAAGAAATCAGATTTGTTTTACAACTTCTGTCTTTCATGAATCCATGCTGTATGTTGCTTAAAATATTTTTTTCCAGCAAAGAACTCATCTATGTGGTCTTTTTTTAAACTCTCCAGTATCTTCCCAACTATAGAAGATAAACGAACAGGTCTATAATTACTTGGTAAAGATTTTGACCCCTTTTTAAATATTGGCACCACATTGGCCAATCCAGTGGTACTATGCCATTCATTAAAGAGTTCCTAAAAATTAGAAACAATGGCTATGAAATGACAGAGCTCAATTCTTTAAGGACCCGTGGGTGTATGCCATCCAATCCAGGTGCTTTATTCACCTTTATTCTGTCTAAATATTTCTGGATCATATCAATTGTGAGCCAATGTGGATCATCTGGGGCTGTGTAAATACCATGCCCATTATGGACAAGAGCCCCCCATGCTTCTTTGTATACACAGAGCTGAAGAAGGTATTTAATAAATTTGCCTTCTCTTTGTCCCCAGTCACCCACTCTAGATTATTTTGTAAAGGGCCTACATGCTCGGACCGAACCTTTATACTATTAATATATTTGAAGAATTTTTGGGGGTTTGTCCTGCTACCTTTTGCAATCTGTGGTTTGTTTTAAATTTTTGCGGCCTTTATTTCCTTTTTGTATATTCTGTTTTATCCTTTGCAATATTTAAACGATGACAGCGTTCCTTAATTTTTTTATTTAATAAAATCTCTTTACTTATTATCTATAGCTTTTTTAACTTTGGCCATAAGCTACATAGGTTTGATTTTTAGCCTTTAAAACTTGTTGCCCATGGGAATATATTTTGCAGTGTGTTCACATACAGTCTTTTTGAAGAACTCCCATTTCTATGTTGTGTTCATCAATGCCAATATTCCCACCCAGTCTAAGTCTTGGAGAGCATCTCTAAGCCTTGAAAAATTAGCTATATTAAAGTTTAATGTTTGTATTTTTCCCGTATGTGCTTGTTGTTTATGACTAACGATAATGAAATCACATCATGGCCAATACTACCCAGATGTTCTTTTATATGGACATTCATAATAAGCTCTGCGTGGGTTGAGATTACCAGGTCCAGCAGAGCATCATTCCTAGTTGGGACCTCTATGAACTGTACCATAAAATTGACATATAGTAGGTTTATAAATTTGCCCTTTAACTATTCCTGCAGTACCATTACTCCAGTCAATTTCCGGGTGGTTAAATCCCCCATTATTATCTATAGGGAGGCCTATAACAAACTCCAATTGTATCTTTGTACCACTCACCCCCATGTGCAGTTCTACCCCTAATGCTTCAGCCTCATCACACTGTCCATAAACTAGGCCGTCTTTCACAAATATACATGTATACAAATGTAAAGTTATATGTTTCAAACTATAAAACAAAAATTAAAATAAAAGTCCAATCCAAAACAGAAACGTTTAAAAGAATCACCACAAAGTATTTGATTTGCAGTTTCTGGGTCCCCCTGCCCAGGGAATACCCTCAGGCAACTGAGTGAAGAGGAGGATTAATCTGGGGTCTGAGGATGTATACCAGAGAGCTGGAATGCTTTTAAAAGGAGATACTATTTATGCCTACAGTCTTGTACATAGTTGCTAAGAAATGTGTCCTCAAAGTTCACAGTTCCCTTGGGCATTCCATACATCTCTCAACCCCATCCAAGTTATCAACCCCTAAGAAAATCACAAAACCAAGTTCCAGGACTGTTTACTGTCTCTGAGTTCAAGGTATGGAAGAAAATGCATGTTGCCTGGCTGTGCAGAGCTTTAGGGGATCCAAAGAAACGTAGCGACTCCTAAGGGGGTAGTGCTACATATACAGTACAAATACTTAGGTATATAATACTTATATATTACGTTAGAATGCTTTGCACAATGGCAGCTTGATATATGTAGAGATATTAAGTCATAGGATGCATAGAATGAGGTTGAAGTTTACACATTTTTATGAGATTTTGTAGCACTGATATCCAGATAAATTACACACTGTAATGCAGCGTTGCCTTTTGATAGCTTTATATTCTAGGTTAGTCTGTATTGTAACAGGACAGCAGAAGCATTTTAATTCAATTTGAATTTAATATAATAGAGCTTGGTTAATTGTCAATTGGTGTGTTTATACCTAGGCGTGCTGTAGCACAGTTCAAAAGGTCTCTGAATTTTATGTGTGCATTTATTCGTTCTTGCAGTGATTTTATTTACACCTGGGGCTGAAGTTTTTCTTGGAGTCGAGGCGCAGAGCAGAGAACCCAAAATTGCCATGTGGCTCCTTCAAGAGTGGAGTGGTTAGGATATACTGTATAACTGCCCCAGAAATATTATCTCAGTCAGTCCTGTTATACTCACTGTAATTCCTCAATCCGACTTGTTGTCAGTGCTGCCATCAGATCCCTGAAATGAGGACCCTCCAAATTGTTCTCAGACAGGCTCAGTGTCTTTAGCGTCTGATTATTTCTTATTCCAGATGCCAGGTGGAGGCAGGAACTGTCTCTTAGGTGATTTCTATCCAATCTGTAGAGGAAGAAAAGAATGTTACCAGAAGAAAATATATTTTTTTCCCCCAGGAATGAATGTAACTAGTTCATACATTGGGGGTAGGAAAACTTTGAGATCTACCTGAACAACATGAAAAGCAAAGATCACTGGGATTCGGTGCCCTTTTTATTTTTTTTTTCTATTAACTAGAAAGGCCTAACTAAATGGTAAGGAACACATTTCGAAAAATATATTAAAACGAATGTCACTGTAAAAATATAAAAACTTAGTCTACGTTGAAAGTAAACAGTGTCAGTCAGTAGGACAGTGAACAGTGTCAGTCAGTAGGACAGTGAACAGTGTCAGCAGAACAGTGGACAATGTCAGTATTGCAGAAGATGGTGTCAACAGAGCAGTGGAAGGTGTCAGTAGGGCAGGAGGATGGTGTCAGTAGGGCAGGAGGATGGTGTCAGTAGGGCAGGAGGATGGTGTCAGTAGGGCAGGAGGATGGTGTCAGTAGGGCAGGAGAATGGTGTCAGTGGGGCAGGAGGATGGTGTCAGTAGGGCAGGAGGATGGTGTCAGTAGGGCAGGAGGATGGTGTCAGTAGGGCAGGAGGATGGTGTCATTACAGCAGTGGATAATATCAGTAAGGCAGAGGTTATTAGTAGAGCATTTGACTGTGTTAGTAGTTTTACTCTTTTTCAATTTTTTTTAAACCATGTTGGGGGCTTTGGTGAAATATCAGGGGTCTAAACAGACTCCTGATGTCTCATTTTTAAGACTGAGAAAGTGATTTAGAACACAGCCCTCAATCTCTATCTCTGCAGCCTCAGCTGCATATAATGAATGAACAGGAACAGTTCTGCACAGTCTCACTGCTTATTCACAAACTGGAGCATAGTAAACACAGTTTACTATCCTTCAGGTTTGAATGAACACAGTAAGTTATCAGAACCTATCACTCACTGTGTTGATTCAGGAAAGGAAGAGGCCGCTAAATGACAGTTACCAGTCCCTTCCCCTGCTCTCCATCCTGAAATGGATGGGAGCTGGCAGTGCTGCAGGAGGGCCAGGCAAACATACAGGAGGGTGGCAGGGAAAGCATGCACTGGAACTGGACTGTTAGTTTTCCTCCTGCAGCAGCTGAATGCCAGCGGGTGGGGGAGCAGAAAAAGCTGGCTTTAAGCTGCTACAGGGGGGAACTACAGGGAATTAGTTCCACTAAATGCTGCCCCCACCATCCCTCCTATCCAGGTTTCGGGAAGTTGGCAAGGAAGGGACATGGATTCACCCGTTGCCTGCCCCTGATAGATGGGTAGATCATGATGGATGGGTTGCCGAACCCCCCCCCCCACTTTGCCTGAATAGTACTATGTTCTCTTTGTTGGAATCATTTAGATTGGATCACTTTATAAGAATCCAGTAAATAGAATTTTATAAGAAAAATATCATATCAGATACCCCAATATTGTCATCCATGTGTAGAGACGATGATATCTCCGTACACAGTATGACCACAGAACACCACTGACATGACTCATATTGTGCTTTATAATCTCCCTTTATATGGAGCATGAATCATATCAGCAAACAGTGTGAGATCAGAATCAGCATTGTTGGTGATTGGATGGGATTATTTTTATCTGATTTTCTATTTCTCTCTGATAAGAGCTCTGTACTCAAAGGAAGTAATGGGGAGACCCCCTGACACTGAATAGCAGATGGTCATGGCAGGTAACAAAAAGATCTTATGAGGCTCTGAATGGCCACTGCAGTAAGATCAGATTTTCCCTGGAATTACCTATTATAATCTAAACTATTTTACTAGTTAACAGGTAGAACTGAAAATCAGATTTTAGCAATGTTTTATGTAATGACTGACTATTTCAACAGTCTTGGATTGTCTAATTTATCATATTTATATACTGTATTATGTATGTGTTTTAGATATAAAACTGTCCCAGAATATTATTGTCTCAGTCAGTCCTATTATACTTACATTAATTCCTCTATCCGGCTTGTTGTCAGAGCTGCCATCAGATCACTGAAATGAGGACCCTCCAGATTGTTCCCAGACAGGTCCAGTGTCCTCAGTGTCTGGTTATTTCTTATTCCAGATGCCAGGTGGAGGCAGGAACTGTCTGTCAGGTGATTTCTATCCAATCTGTAGAAGAGAAGAATGTTACCAGGAGAAAAAAAAAATTCTCCCCCAGAAATGAATGTATCTATTCTCTACATGAATGGAATTAATTTATCTTTATTGGAATCATTTATATTAGACCACTTTATAAAACTCCAGTAAATAAAATTTAAGAAACATGTTATAATGGAGTAGACACCGCAATATTGTCATCCATGTGTAGAGATGGTGATATCTCCATACATAATGTGACCACAGAATACCACTGACATGACTCATATTGTGCTATAATCTCCTTGAATATGCAGCATTAATCATATCAGTAGACCGTGTGAGGCCGAAATCACCATTGCCAGTGGATGAGATGATTTATATATAATATTCTATTTATCTCTGCTGATAAGGGCTCATAGGAATGTGGAGACCCCCCTAACACTTAATAGTAGATGTGTAGTAATGGGGAGATCCCCTGACACTGAATAGTATATGTGTAGTAATGGAGGGATCCCCTGACACTGAATAGTAGATGTGTAGTAATGGGGGGATCCCCTGACACTGGAATAGTAGATGTGCAGTAATGGGGAGATCCCCTGACACTGAATAGTAGATGTGTATTAATGGGGGGATCCCCCTGACACTGAATAGTAGATGTGTATTAATGGGGGGATCCCCCTGACACTGAATAGTAGATGTGTATTAATGGGGGGATCCCCCTGACACTGAATAGTAGATGTGTAGTAATGGGGGGATCCCCTGACGCTGAATAGTAGATGTGTAGTAATGGGGAGATCCCCTGACACTGAATAGTAGAGGTGTAGTAATGGGGAGATCCCCCGACACTGAATAGTAGATGTGTAGTAATGGGGAGATCCACCTGACACTGAATAGTAGATGTGTAGTAATAGGAAGATCCCTTGATACTGAATAGTAGATGTGTAGTAATGGGGAAATCCCTTGACACTGAATAGTAGATGTGTAGTAATGGCGGTGTGCCTGCAGTGTCAGTAGGTTTCTTCCTCCCCATCTCCCCAAGAGATGAAATGTGGAGCCCAAGTGCAGCACTGCAAGAGCATGTGCAGGGGCAGTGCTGTTGAAGATGGGTCCAATCCCACCATCAGCAAGCCACAAAAATCTATTTTGCAACTTTTAATATTAACCTATGTGTCAGTGGGGTACATCCCACCTAGATCATTGCCAGGCTATTTGTCTTGATACAATTGAGCTGTTCTCCACCAAAACATAGCTTATTAAAACAGAAATAATTAAGCACAACTCTTGTGTGTTCTGTGAGTGCCTAGCTAAACTGACTTTGGAGTACACACAAGCTATTTTTGTTTGATTGTACTGACCCTCACAAGCTAGGTGTTATGTTGTATGTTACATAGCACTGACACTTGCAGAGTATATGCTATGTTGTACATTACATACACCTGAACTTTGTTTGATATACTCTATGTAGTATGTGACAATGTAATAATGGTGCCTGACTTCATTTTCCAGCAGGACTTGGCACCTGCCCACACTGCCAAAACCACCAAAACCTGGTTCAATGACCGTGGGATTACTGTGCTTGATTGGCCAGCAAACTCGCCTGACCTGAACCCCATAGAGAATCTATGGGGCATTGCCAAGAGAAAGATGAGAGACATGAGACCGAACAATGCAGAAGAGCTGAAGGCCGCTATTGAAGCATCCTGGTCTTCCATAACACCTCAGCAGTGCCACAGGCTCATAGCTTCCATGCCACGCCGCATTGAGTCAGTAATTGCTGCAAAAGGGCCCAAACCAAGTACTGAGCACATATGCATGCTTATACTTTTCAGAGGTCCGATATTGTTCTATGTACATTCCTTGTTTTATTGATTGCATGTAATATTCTAATTTTCTGAGATTGTGGATTTGGGGTTTTCATGATCTGTAAGCCATAATCATAACAATTATGACAAATCACGGCTTGAACTATCTTGCTTTGCATGTAATGAGTCTATCTCATATATTAGTTTCACTTTTTAAGTTGCATTACTGAAATAAATTAACTTTTGCACGATATTCAAATTTTTCGAGTTTCACCTGTATGTGAAGGGACTGGGACCAGTAAGTCTCGAAACACAGTAATTTGGGGAGAGAAGTCATAGGAATCGCATTGATTCTACCGAACCATGAAAGCGGAAAGTGATTCCAGGAGGACCACATCTCTGTCAAATCCTTAAAAACAGCGAGGAAGTTAGCCTGTTATAGTCCTTTGTAAGCCGGGGTGAGCTTAATCCACAAATACGGCAAAGCTAAGAACCACTGAAAAGGGAACAAATGTTTCAGAGTCGCCAACGACAGTGAAAGGATAACCAACATGGCCTTAGAGACTTAGCAGGATTGACACCAAGGCCTGAAAGAGCAGCAAAAGAATCCAGGGCCACAAGTAGGTTTGGCAGGGTAACCCTCGGACTCGTAACTGACAATAATATATCATCAGCAAACAGGGATAACTTATGCTGAGAACCGGCAATATCCAGTCCCTTAATATTGGGATGGATACGGATAGCTTCTGCCAGGGGCTCCAAAGCCAAAGTAAATAATATGGAGGAGAGTGGGCAACCGTGTCTAGTACCCCTACCTACTGGGAACGCTGCAGACTCAAAACCAAAATATTTGAGTTTTGCTTGGGGGCATGTATATAGTGGTGAAATCCAATGCAAAGGGGCCGAAACCAAAATGGTGAAGGACCGACATAAGGTAAGGCCAGGATATAGTCTCAAAAACCTTGTTGATGTCCAAGGATAAAAGCATCATGTCAATTTTGCGAGTATGAGCCAGATGTTGTAACTGCAGAATTCGTCTGATGGCATCCCCCGCTTGTCTATGGGAGACAAAACCCACCTGGTCTTTCTTGATCAGACGAGAAAGAAAATAAATCAAATGAGTGGCTAAGATTTTAGTTAGGATTTTCATGTCGATGTTAATAAGATAAATTGGCTTGTAAATTTGCCCAAGAAGAATGGTCTCGATCAGATTTCGGGATTATAACCACATTAGCTGTCAGCGAGTCAAGGGAAAAAGCTGAACCTCCCTTCACCGCATTGAACATAGTGGCGAGGTGAGGAGCAAGCACATCAGCTAGTTTCTTATAATACAAAGCCGTGTATCCATCTGGGCCTGGGCGTTTGCTCGTCTTCAAAACCGCAATGCAATACAGGACTTCTGATGTTTGAATATCACAGTCCATCAAGTCTTTATGGGCCTGAGTCAAAGTAGGCAAGGACAGGCAGGACAAGAAGTCAGAAATAGCTTGGGGGATCAGCCTGCATGGGGTCTGTATAAAGTTTAGCAAGGCAATACCGAAATTCCTCCAGCACCGCTACAGGATTACTAGTTAGAACATTATGTTGAGTGCGTAGAGAGATCGGCTTAGGGTGATGTGTAAAAGAGCGCAATCTACGTGCCAACATGGAATCCGGTTTATTTGCCTTACTGTACCACTTCTGACACATCCAAAGCAAAGAGCGCTCGGCATCATCTGTCAAACAAAGATCCAATTCCAGGCAAGCTTGATCCAACAACCTACTGTTAGAAGGGGTCGGTGCTTGCTTAAATTGGGCCAATGCAGAAGCTAGCTTTGATTCAAGCTGATGCTGTTTATATTGCCTCTCTCTCTTCCCTTTCGAAGCTACTTGAATAATATGTCCCCAAAGGACAGCCTTGTAAGCTTCCCATAGCGTCACCGAAGAAGAGACAGAACCCGAGTTAAGCTGAAAATATTCATTGGATTTGCGCAAGAGTTCTGCCTGAACCTCATTCAGTGAAAGCAGGGAGTCGTTCATAATCCATGAGGAATAGGTAGGCTTACAGAGGAGAGGTTGACAAACCACCAAAATGGGGTTGTGATCAGACCACGGTACCGTAAGAATAGAAATGGAACGCACAAGAGGGAGATGTTTACGTAGCACAAAAGCATGGTCATTTCTAGAGTGGGAATGATGAGGATGAGAATGAGTGTAGTCTTTTCCCCTAGGGTGGAGCTCATGCCATAAGTCTACCAAGTCATGGGTTCACAAAGTATGGGCAAAAGATTTAGCTGCAGTGGAAGGATTAGAGTCCTCCTCGGGGTTCTTATCAAGGGTTGGATTTAAAACTAAATTGGAATCCCCCGCCACCAAGAGAGTACCCCGTTGATGGATTGCCAGAAGGGAGCAGATATGTGATTAAAAGGGTCCTGGATTGACATTAGGAGCATAATAGGTCAAAAATGTGACGTCAACATCCTGAATCGTGCCCTAAAGAAAAAGAAATCTACCACTTGGGTCAGCAATACACTTCACGCAGACAAATGGGGTTTTCTTGTGAAAGGCAATAAGGACTCCCCTTTGTTTAGTAGGGCCAGTAGCCTGAAAAACCTGAGGATAGCGTGCATAAAAATATTTTGGGCTAGAGCTGGTTGAGAAGTGAGTTTCCTGCAGACAAGCAATATCCACATGGTGAGCCGAGAGAAAACTTGAATATCTTCACCCATTTCTGAGGGGAATTAATTCCCTGAACATTCAGGGATAGCCAATTCAGCGACATGGTAACCAAAAAGGAAGAAGATAGTCTCCGTCACGATCCCCGGGAACTCTGAATAAAAGTTGGTGAAAACACAAAATACATGACAAGAAACCAAGAAAAGGAAAAAAAGGCAAGAAAGGAAAAAGACAAGAAACAATATAAAAAGAATATACATTTGACACAGTAATGTTAGTGCAAATATCACAGTAACCTACTGTGGGGGATAAACCCACAAAAAGGCTGAGTAGTGGGCAGGATAACGATCCAGTCCACACATCAGCTCAAAGGGGGAAACAGTAGTCCACCAGAACCACTCGGCTTAGCTAAAACAAAAAAAATAGTTAGCAAACAACTTAGAGTAATAAACTCCACAATCAGGTGATCAACAAGTAGCTAATATGGCTATAGGAGGAACAGTCTTCTAGGAACTCAAAGGTGGGGAAACTCCCTGATAACTATAGGCGTGAATCCACTCACAAGCCAGCCTAGTAAACTAAGGCACACCCACAGCAGGAGATCCACATTCAGTTCTTCTCACCATCAGCAGCATGCAAAAGAGAATCTAAACAGGACTGACACAACTACTGAGGTGTAGACCACAGCAAAGGAAGTGATACAATACATAACTAAGCAGGAGCATCTATGGGCAGTGTAGCCCACACCTCACAAAATGGGAAAATGTGAAGACCCAACTGGATACAGAATGTCAGCTCGCAGAGACTTCCTGGAAACGCTGAGCCTGAAGAGAACGAAGAGCTTGAGAGCTGCCTTGACTCGAAGGAGGTGACTTGCGTGAAGGCTGGGAGCCTCGCAGACAAGCATGGACCGTAGCCTCCTCAGTCTGGGAATACAGCAGTTCCAATTTCACTTCCTGAAAATGGCGACGAAGATCCGCAGGGGACGAAGTCTGGAACTGACAACCTTGATAGGAGAAATAGAGCTTGAACGGGAAGCCCCATCTGTATTTGATATCAGCAGACTGTAAAATTTGAAGGTAGGGCCTAAGGGTACAACGTTTTGCATTCGTAACAAATCGGCAAACAACTGGAGAGAGTTACCCTGAAATTCCGAGCCACCTATAGTAGGCGCTCTTTAGTGCGGTAAAAGTGCAACTTAATAATGTCCCTGGGAGGGCCCTCTGTGGGTTTAGGGGCTAAAGCTCTGTAGATACAATCAAATTCCAGTCTTTCCAGGGGGATCTCAGGAGCCAGTTCTTGAAAAAGGCTGTAACGGTGCCCTGTAAGTCAGTAATCACTTCCGGAACCCCGTGGATGCGGAGATTGTCTCTACGGGCCCCATTCTCAACAACTTCCAATTTATCCTTTAAAGTGTCCAGCTCAGCATGCAAGTCCTCCATCTCTTGTTCATGGCCCTCTAAAACCGTAGTCGCCAGAACCATACGTTGTTCTAGTTGGTGAGCACAATATCCCAATTCCTTAAGACCCTTTACCAGATCAGAGGATAATTTGCGAGAGGCGATTGTAATCTCCTCCCACACAATGGAACGGAATTTGAGTAATGAGGCTTCAGGATTGTGATCAAAAGAACTGGTTAGAACAGAGGGAAAATGGTGCTGACTGTCCTGTGAGCCGCGTAGTGTCTTCGGGCTCAGGAGGGCTGGGCGCCATCTTATCGGGCTGCCGGAGTAGGGAACCTTTCCGATATTTAGGCTTGGAGCGTGGGGTGCGATGCATTTTCGGGTGTGGGCCAAGTGTTCTGCAAGCCCCTCCAACCCTTGGTATCAATATGTGGGGGTGTAAGAGCCCGATATGCCGAGGTAGTTGTTCTGGTGGTGCGGAACAGGGAGATTAAGTAGACATCGACCCTAGCTACGCACATGCGTCCCCCACAGGGGGATCTATTTACATAGGAGCAATCTACATGGGACAACCTATGCATCCCGCCTTATGCTTCAAAATGTCGAAAAAATTACTACAATGGGGGGGGGGGTAGGGTGCTGGACACAGACCGTCCCAATGAACCTCTGGGCTAGATCAATTTTCCTCTTCCCCGGGGAGAGCACCTTCAGACACCGGCCTCAGCAATGATTTAGGCCCCAGCACAGGGATAGGGGCAACACAGGGCTCTACACTCCCCCAGGTAGCAGCTCACCTGCCCAGAATCCAAGCTACATCTGGGCGCTGTACAGGCCGGGTTTGGGCCTCGTGTAGGCCACAGTAAGCCTCAATCCTCTGGGTCTGTGGATGGGGACAGACTGGGGCCGGATCCCCCCTCCGTTCAGCAGCAGAGGTCCGTGAGGATCCGCGGTGCCAGCGGAATCCAAGCGGCTGGCCGTCGGGTCCGGATACAGTGTAGGCCAGGACAAGGGCCTCGCATGGGCTGTGATCCGCCGGGACCAATCTGGTCCAAATCCTCTCGCCGGGCAGCAGCTATCTATAGGGGTCCGCGATGGGAGCGGGACCCCTCTAATCGAAGGAAGGAGGCACATTCTAGGGAGAGGCAGCGGAGCTCTCTCCCCACACATCTGCTCCAGTTGCCATGTTGGACACACAATTTGTTTTACATTGAAATGGTGGTGAAGGAATAAAGCACCTGTCAGGTTTTTATTGCTGTCTGCACCATCAGGAGATTACCATCATCATTAAAATTGAGAGTGAAAGAAAACCCCAACTTTTGGATGGTCACCAGAACAGGAACAGAGGGGTACATTTTCAAATGGAGACACTAGTTCTGGTGACAGCCAAGGATTCCCTTCCTGTTTTGGCTATGAGACAGCATTTGGGAAATCTCTCCAATAGGACACAAATGGCAAAAAAAAAAACCTGACAGGGGTTATAACACTCCCTTACTCTATCTAAAAAAAAAGATTTACCTTTAGTTCTACATTAAGTCTTATTTGATGTATTCACATAAATATGTACATTCTGCATATAATACAAAACAGATCACACTAATAGTAAATTAAAATGTTAGGCAATACTGCAATGTGATTAATCATATTTAAAATGTACCTCATGATCTTGATGTTGTGCAGAGCTGGTATAAATTTTCTCAATCCTTCACCTGGAATATTACATGTACTTAGATTTACTTCTTCTGTCTCTCTGCAGGTTTGAAGGATAAAAGATAGCACAGAGCAGTCCAGTGGGCTGAGAGGGACATCAGAAAAGTCAACTTTGTTTGCTCCAATACATTGTGACACCAGAGTCTTATTCCTGCTCTCATGGAGATAGTAATATATACCAAAAAGCTCTTTCTTGTCTCCTATGGATTTGTCAGATCTTTGTTTTGCAATTTTCTTCTGAATCCAGGTGATGACATGCCTGGCAGCTTGCATAGACAATTCTCTTACATGAGACTTTAACATGGATCTAGTAGTAAAGTCTGAGAGACCACAGAGGAAGCGGAGGAATATTTCAGCATGGCCATCTTTGTAAGATTCAGCATCATCAAGTGTTTCCTGTAATTTGTCAGCATCATAGTTAATAAAATGGACTAACGCAGCAAAAAACTCCTGAAGAGTGAGATGTAGGAAGGTGTAATCCACATCAGGAGGCTGACCAGATTCTATCATGAAGGATGAAAATAGATGTTTATCATTTCTCACACTGAATGAGTCCAGATGACGCTCATCAAATACAATCATATGATTCATGACTCCATGTTCTGCCATCCACCCAATAGACGTCAGCAGTTCCTGGGAAGTGTGACTACCATCTTTATTCTGGCTATGATTGGCCAGAATGTTGGAGACAAAAGTCACAAAGAGTTGTGTCACTGTTTTGGGCAATGATGTCATCAACTGATCAGAATTTGTTGGTTGGGCTCTGAAGAACATTGATAACACTGTACAGATGATCCAGCAGTATGATGGGATATAACAGAAAGTGTACAGTGTGTCATTCTCCTGCACATAATGAAAAGCTCTTTCTGACAATTCCTCATTTCCAAAGAAATTTTTAAAGAAGGTCAGTCTGTCTGCATGGAGAAATCCCATGATTTCAACTATTCTCTGGAAAACACCAGTATCAACTGATGCCAGTCTGGTTGGGCGGCTGGTTATCAGCACCGAGCAACCCTTAAGAAGACTCTGCCCCACCAAACTGACCACAATCTCTCCAAAATGTGTTCTCTGTTTTGGATTAGACAATTTACTTGATCTGAAATCCATTTGACGAACACTCTCATCTAAGCCATCAAATATAAACAGAAGTATCTTTGGATCTTGTGAAATGTCTCCAATCTGAGTCCCCAGATGTGGATATTGTTGAAGAATCATCTCTTCCAAGTTGACTTCTCCCAATTTATTAAGGTCCCGGAATCTGAAGAAGAAGACAAAAGCAAATCTCTGGTAGTGTTTTTCAGTCACCCAGTCATAGACAAACTTCTGCATCAATGTGGTCTTCCCTATTCCTGGCACTCCGCTCACCATTACTGCATGTGGTACACCTAGTGACTGGTGGCTCCATCGGAACAGCCTGTTAGGGGAAATGTGTTCCAGCCCAGTCTGTGTTTTATTCAAGCATTCCTCGTGTTTTACCCCAGTCTGTATTAGCTCATTCTGGGCACGCTGCCTAAACTCATCAGTTGAGACTACAATCAGGTTCACATAACGTTCATTGATGAGGAATCTTTGTGGTTCCAGAGTGGTTCCTGGTGGTCTGTGCTCCACTAGATTCTCAGTCTTCTGCAGCAGATGCTGTTTATGCTTTTTCTGAATATCTGGGAATATAATGAATAGGATTAATGGCTCAGGTTAAAGCAGAAGCTGAAAATGTTGATATTATTAACTTTATGAACATTATAGAAGTTATCATTACTAAATTTTAAATGCTGTTGATACGGGTTACTATGTGTGGTCATCCAACATCCAGTTTTTACTTGAGACTTTTTTCTACAAAATGCATATTTCTCCACATTTTATCCTTTTAAAGACTCTGCAATTAAATGAAAAATACCCATTGGTCCTGCCAGAAATACACTTGTGTCCTGGTTTCCTCCTGTGGCAGAAAACATAGTGCCTTTTCTGAACAAAATAGCAAGAATTATGTTGTCAGCCCTGCCCAGTTTTGTTTTCTTACACTTTACTAAAAAATATATTCCCTTTATCTTATCTCTCAACATAATAGGAAGGTTTTTTTATGGTCCAAAAAGAGCTGGGAGGACTGATTTTGAAGTAACACAAGCAAGGTGCATATGACACTCACAGGATCAACTAGTACTTTTGCACTTCAAAGAGCTTTCAATTATATTTTTAAAAGACCAAAAAGGTACAAAAAGAAGTTCATTGTTAGGTATTACATACAAATTAAAGTGACCCTGTCCTTAACTCAGAGAATAGGTTTCCCAAGTTGTCTTCCAGGATAGTCCACGTAGAGCTCCTCCCACGGGACAGGAAACCCGTTACCCCACAGACAATAAAAGGCGGTAAGCCAGGCTCCAGCTTCAGTTATTAGTGTTTCCTCTGAACAGGGGTAACATGTTTCCTGGAACCATGTGGAAAAGGTGGGGGAGGGGAGTGTTTCACTTAGGATTCCCTGTCTTCTAGCCCTGCAGCACTCTCCTCTAGGGGCATTTGGAAATTTGACTGCAACAGTCTGACCCTTCCCAGGGCCCCAGGAGGGCCAGAACAGTGGTGGTATCCGTTGACAAGTAGTCCCCCTGCCTGTGGAGGAGGATAGGTGCTCTCTGTGGCCTTACTTGGCGTTTGAAGACCGCATCTTGGTGGAGTGTAGGCGACTCCATTCCGCTCCTGCCCAGGCTTCCTTGTGCAGCGAGGGCTCTGCGTTCCAAACTAGATCTGGAAGCTGTAGTGACATCACTTTTGGCGCAGCGTGACGTCATCACTGGGCGCTGGGACACTGGTTCCTGGTGCAGGGTGGATTGTTCGGGAAGCTGGAATGGAGAGACCTGTGGATTTGGATCCTTCCACGGCTGCAATTCTGGTGGTTGATTCTAGGCAAGCAAGCACCAGCTCCTCACAGGTAAAAACAATGGGGAGGGCTCCCAGTTGTATGCCTGTGTAGGTTTTATCCTGTCACATACAGCTCTTTGGGTGTTAGACTTTTTCTGATAAAGCACATTTCCTCCTTTTTTGCTAGAGCACAGGGTGTGTTATCTAGTAAGATTTATGGGGGCTCAGAGTCCTTTTCTTTTCTGCTGTTATTTTGCAGACTAAAGCTCAGGACAAGGGTCCAGACTCTGGCCCCAATAGAAGAAAATATGCAGTTTGTGCAGCCAAACTGGGATCTACGTGGAGCAAGCCCTTGTACCAGTCCTGTATTATTAGTCCTGTCAAGGAGGACTCTACCTCAGCTTGTGTCAAATTGCTGTCGTCAGTAAAGAAAGTGTTGGTAACCACGTTCAGTTCCTTCAAGACTCTGTTGGAAGATTTTAAAAATCCTACCCCACCTCCTCCTTTCTCAGAGAAGCCAACTCTTCCACAGTCATCTGTTAAATTCATGCAGGAGGTCCTATATAGAGCTTCAGGGTTGAACTCCCCATCATCTTTGGAAAGCGAGGATAGGGGAAGTTCTTCAGAGGAGGAGGAGGGAGAGATCTCGGGTGCTAGGACATCGAGGTACAAGCTCTCTCTGGATGAAGTAAATGACTTGCTGAAAGCCATTTACGAAACGTTAGAAATAGAAGAAGACAGGGTCCAGCTCTCCAGACATGACAATGTACTTTGTCTTCAGGGTAAAAAGCAGAGGGTTTTTCCTGTCCATAAATCCCTGAACGAAGCTACTGAATTGGAATGGAAGGAGCAAGGGTGCAAGCCTTTTTTTTTCTCCAACAGCCTCAAAAGAAGATTCCCCTTTGAGGAAGGGATTGAGCATCCCTGGAATAAGGAGCCTAAATTGGATGCACCCTTATCAAATGTTTCCAAAAGATCGGACCTTGCATTCAAGGACATGGGAGTCCTTAAGAACGCTATGGACAACAAAGGGGAGGTCTTTCTAAAAAAAAAGGGCTTGGGATTCTACTGTTAAGAGTCTCAAACCAGCCCTTGCTTCTACCTATGTAGCCAGAAACCTGGACTTCTGGCTGTCTCAGCTGAAGTCTCACTTAAGTGGTAGCACATCCAGAGAAGAGATTTTAAAATCTTTCCCTCTGCTCTTTAAAGTGGTTGGGTTTCTGGCAAAATCTTCTGTGGAAGCAGTAAGAATGGCAGCTAGATCATCAGCTCTGGCAAATTCCGCTAGGAGATCACTTTGGCTTGAAACTTGGCCCGGTGATTCCGCCTCCAAGGCTCAGTTGTGTGCCCAGAGCTTTATGGGAGATAACCTGTTTGGTCCTAGTTTTCAGGAGGCACTAGAGCGCATGGCTTGTAAGAAGGCTTTTCCAGAAAAGAAGAGAATGCTGGGTTTTAAGCGACTTTTTCATGGCCAAAGGCAGCAAGCCGAACAAGGCAAAGAGGCCAAGCCAAGGAAACAAAGGTAAGGGTAAAAGGAGGAATCTTGTTCAACCCTCCTCTAAAACCCAATTACTTCTTTCTCCCAGTGGGAAGATTGGAGGCCTTCCTCCCAGCTTGGGAGTCTATCACCTGCAGTCCATTTATTCTTCTTCTGATAAATGAGAATTACAGGCTGGAGTTCGATACCTTGCCCCACAAAAGATTATTGATCACGAATCTTCCTCAGGATTAGGAGAAAGCAAGTGCATTGTGCTTGCAAATAGAAGAGATGGTAGATCAGAGGGTTTTGGTCACAGTGCCGAGGGAAAAGAGGGGTCAGGATTTTTATTCTCACGTTTTCGTGGTGAAAAAACCCTCAAGCAAATTTCTGCCCGATCCTGAATTTGCGACCACTCAGCAAGTCGATAAAAGTACAAACATTTTCGTATGGAGTCAATATACTCTCTCAGGAACATCTTGCAGCAGGGTTGTTTTATGGTGACCCTAGATCTGAGAGATGCATACCTTCATGTACCCATTCATCCCTCTTATCAAAAGTACATGAGAATGGCCATCAGGTTGAAGGAGAAGGTTCTGCACTGGCAGTTTAGAGCACTCCCTTTCGGGCTATCTTCAGCCCCATGGATTTTTTTCAAAGTCCTGGGAGAAGCTCTGGCTCCACTGAGATTAAGAGGCATTTTAATAGTTTCTTATGTAGATGATCTCCTGTTAGCAGCTCCATCCGAAGAGCAGTTGCGGATGGATCTAAAGTTTACCCAGAATCACCTTCAGACACTAGGATGGGTGATCAATTGGGAAAAATCAAATAAAGAGCCATGTCAGTCGATAAGATTCTTGGCTACATCATAGACTCAACAGTTTAAAAAGTATTCTCCCTGCAGACAAACTAGACAAAGTGATGTATCAGTTTCCCTGAGGGAGATTTCGGTAGTATTAGGTCTCATGACAGCCTGTTTTCCAGCAGTTCCTTGGGCCCATTTTAATCAAAGGCCTCTACAGCATATTTTTCTCACCTTGAGAGCCTCAGAGTTCTCCTTCTGAGAAGTGTCAAGCAGTCTCTATGATGGTGGAGAATGGAAGCACATCTCTCCAAGGGGCTAGAGTGGATCTGGCCAGTTTCCCAAAGGATAACGACAGATGGCTCCTTATGGGGTTGAGGGACACACATACAAGAAATTTTGACCCAGGGCCAGTGGTCAAGAGACGAGGCCAGATATTCCTCAAACCAAATCAAAAGGGAACTCTTGGCTGTGGGACAGGCAATGATAAGATTGCCACATATACATGTGAGGTAATCTTAGCAGAACAAGTACCTGGATGTGACCGGATGTCAGTCTCTTACTATGCCTGCAGAGCAGAACTGGAGTGGGAGAGGAAAAAGCAGCACAAGGCAACAATCAGTTCATATGCTGACAAATATGCATGCTGATAGGAGGAGAAAGCATAGTGAGAAATTAGCTCATTACTGTGCTGTCTTTTTTCACTGTTCAGACTATGAACATACAGACCTGTTCACAGCACGTTTGTCAAGCTGTTTCACTCTGCATTGATCAATGCAAGAACACACAGAAACCTCTAAATCCAGTTACTACATGAACCAAAAATTTTAAAAGACAAATATCTTTATTACCTTCCCTGAATGAAAAAAATCCTCCTTCATTTGTGTCTCGCATTCTTCCCCTTCCAGGACTCTTCAGCTCACAATGGTAGGGGTTCAGTAACAGGGACCGTGCTGTCAATCCAAAAAGCAGTGGGCAGGACTAGGTATGATCAGGTGATCATGTGCAGGCTTGAGAATCAACATTGACAACACCTCTACACCTTTTTTTTATCCAAAATGTAGCACAAGCAGCCAAAACCTACATGGATTCAAAAGTAGTGCAGCAGTATTGCCACACCATCAGAGGAGGCTGCATTAGGCAGACTACACTAGCAGCATTACCAGCTACAGTGGGTATAGAAAAGATCCACCCACCTTTTACAATATTCACATTTTGTTGCTTTGCAGCCTGAAATGAAGACATAAACATTTTTTGTTTTACCCAGCTGTATTTACTCAGTTCAACTTATAACATCCAAGTGAAAGATATAACACCAACATGCCAGAATTTTTTTTTTAAATATTCAAAAACAGAATCACTGAGTTGGAAAAGGGATCACCCCCCACCCATCTTAAAAATGTCTTGTAAACTCAATCAGGTGTAGCTAATCACCTTCTAAATGGCACACAAAGCCATTTGACTTTCAACTGTGATCATTTTGATTAGCTCAGCATGAAAAGAGCTTTCCTGGAGCATTTCAGTCCATGAAGCAATCAAATCAACTATGGGTGGCAAGGCACTGTCAAAAGATTTCTGGGAAAATGCTGTGGACAGACACAAGTCAGGAGGTGGATCCCAAAAAAATTCAAAGGCTTTATCAATGCCTAGAAGCACAGTGAAGTCTATTATTAAGAAGAGGAATGTATTTGGTACAACACAGACCCTCCCTAGATCAGGACATCTCTCCAAACTGGATGAAAGAGCCAGGATGAAACTGGTCAGAGAGGCTACCAAGAGGCCTGTAGCAACTCTGAAGCAGTTGCAGGAATTGAATGACAGAGTGGTCATTGTGTGCATGAGACAATATCACAAATTCTCCACAAATGTGACTTGTATGGGAGAGTTGCAAGAAAAAAAGCCACCCCTCAAGAAAGGCCAAATGCAGTCACCACTGAGCTTTGCCAAAACACACCTTGAAGATTCTGAGGCCACATGGAAAAAGGTGTTATGGTCAGATGAGACTAAAATTTAATTATTTCACCTCAACACTAAATGATATGTCTGGCGGAAATGCAATACAGCTCACCATCCAAATAACACCATTCCTCCAGTAAAGCAAGAAGGTGGTAATCTCCTGTTATGGGTTTCTCTGCAGCAGAGACTAAAGTACTTGTCAGTATAGGAGGAAAAATGAATGGGGCAAAATACCTTCACATTCTTGAGGAAAATCTGCTGCCCTCTGCCAGAAAGTTGTCAATGCGAAGAAGGTTTACCTTCCAACATTACAATGTCCCAAGGCCCACAGAAAAAATGTTCACACAGTGGTTGGAGGAGAAAAAGGAGAATGTCCATGCATGGCCTAGTCATTGAAAATCTGTTTAATGACTTGAAGACTGTAGTCCACAATTGGTCACCATCAAATTTAACTAAATGTGAGCAGTTCTGCAAAGATAAGCGGGCAAATATTGCAAAGTTTAAATGTGCAAAGTTAGTAGTGACAAATCTCAACAAACTAAAGGCTGGAATTAAAGGAAAAGGTGGTTCAACAAAATACTGACACAAGGGGGTGATCCTATTTCCAACTCAGTGATTCTGTTTTTGAATTTTTTTTCATGTTGGTGTTATATCTTTCAATTGGATGTTATAAGCTGCACTGAGTAAATACAGCAGAATAAAACAAAAACTGTGTCTGTCTTCATTACAGGCCACAAAGCAACAAAATGTGTTCATTATAAAAGGGGGCGATTCTTCTCTATACCCACTGTATTTGTGGGACTAAATATATACAGTCAGGTCCATAAATATTGGGACATGGACACAATTCTAACATTTGTGGCTCTATACACCACCACAATGGATTTGAAATGAAACAAACAAGATGTGCTTTAACTGCAGACTGTCAGCTTTAATTTGAGGGTATTTACATCCAAATCAGGTGAACGGTGTAGAAATTACAACAGTTTGCATATGTGCTTCCCACTTTTTAAGGGACCAAAAGTAATGGGACAATTGGCTTCTCAGCTGTTCCATGGCCAGGTGTGTGTTATTCCCTCATTATCCCAATTACAGTGAGCAGATAAAAAGATCCAGAGTTCATTTCAAGTGTGCTATTTGCATTTGGAATCTGTTGCTGTCAACTTTCAAGATGAGATCCAAAGAGCTGTCACTATCAGTGAAGCAAGCCATCATTAGGCTGAAAAAACAAAACAAACCCATCAGAGAGATAGCAAAAACATTAGGCGTGGCCAAAACAACTGTTTGGAACATTTGTAAAAAAAAGGAACGCACAGGTGAGCTCAGCAACACCAAAAGACCCGGAAGACTACGGAAAACAACTGTGGTGGATGACAGAAGAATTCTTTCCCTGGTGAAGAAAACACTCTTCACAACAGTTGGCCAGATTAAGAACACTCTCCAGGAGGTAGGTGTATGTGTGTCAAAGTCAACAATCAAGAGAAGACTTCACCAGAGTGAATACAGAGGGTTCACCACAAGATGGAAACCATTGGTGAGCCTCAAAAACAGGAAGGCCCGATTAGAGTTTGCCAAACGACATCTAAAAAAGCCTTCACAGTTCTGGAACAACATCCTATGGACAGATGAGACCGACATCAACTTGTACCAGAGTGATGGGAAGAGAAGAGTATGGAGAAGGAAAGGAACTGCTCATGATCCTAAGCATACCACCTCATCAGTGAAGCATGGTGGTGGTAGTGTCATGGCGTGGGCATGTATGGCTGCCAATGGAACTGGTTCTCTTGTATTTATTGATGATGCGACTGCTGACAAAAGCAGCAGGATGAATTCTGAAGTGTTTCAGGCAATATTATCTGCTCATATTCAGCCAAATGCTTCAGAACTCATTGGACGCCGCTTCACAGTGCAGATGGACAATGACCCAAAGCATACTGCAAAAGCAGCCAAAGAGTTTTTTAAGGGAAAGAAGTGGAATGTTCTGCAATGGCCAAGTCAATCACCTGACCTGAATCCGATGGAGCATGCATTTCACTTGCTGAAGACAAAACTGAAGGGAAAATGCCCCAAGAACAAGCAGGAACTGAAGACAGTTGCAGTAGAGGCCTGGCAGAGCATCCCCAGGGATGAAACCCAGCGTCTGGTGATGTCTATGCGTTCTACACTTCAGGCTGTAATTGACTGCAAAGGATTTGCAACCAAGTATTAAGAAGTGAAAGTTTGATTTATGATTATTATTCTGTCCCATTACTTTTGGTGCCTTAACAAGTGGGAGGCACTTATGCAAACTGTTGTAATTCCTACACCGTTCACCTGATTTGGATGTAAATACCCTCAAATTAAAGCTGACAGTCTGCAGTTAAAGCACATCTTGTTTGTTTCATTTCAAATCCATTGTGGTGGTGTATAGAGCCAAAAATGTTAGAATTGTGTTGATGTCCCAATATTTATGGACCTGACTGTATATATATATATATATATATATATATATATATATACACACACACCTACTGTAAGGCTGTAGCACATATTTATTGAGATGCCACAGTTCTACTTTAGGTTTGTCAGACACTAGCTTGTAAGAACATTGAGTAACACTGCAGGCAAGATCTGGGAATGCGCTTTGTGTGTTCCCCACTATCAAGTGACAGACCCAAATCTCCTCTATCAATCAGGAACAAATCAGTATGATTCCCAGCCCTGTGATCACTATGCAATCTCTGACATGGTGATCATAGTCTTTTTCACAAACGCACCCATCGGCTTCAGCTGTCACACAGACAGAAGAATTTTGAAAACTGAAGGCCGAAGGCTGCTGTTGTTAAAGGGCAATACAGTTGTCCATTGGGGAGGAACAGTTTTACAGATTCATTTCCTGCAATGAGCTTCTGGACTTGGAATAAAATGCCACGTTAAAGAATTCTGATCCTGGTATAACCAGAAGACTGACCTCGGGATCCAGTGTAATCAATGTACCAATACTATCAATAATTTGATCCAGAAACCTTCAGTGGAGTAGATGGAACCAAAGAAGTGTAAAAATTCCAACACCATCTCAGCACCTTACACAAAATGGAGTCATGTGATTTATCAGATACCTTTTATTACGGGCTTTATTTACCTTTCAGATGTGGAGTCAATGAGTGTCCAAATTCATCCAACAGAATCTGTTTCACCAGATCCTTACCTATAAAGAGAAATATAAGTATAAGTTATGGGTATAAGTCATACATGATTGAAGCTGACCTTTCACATTTACCAAACTACACATTAAAATTATGTCTAAACAGCCGAATATAACTAATCCTATGTTACATTTAACATGTCAGAGTTTTCCATATTCTGACCATATATAAATATTCAAAAGTAATCCAATTAAGATTGCGTTCTGAATGAGTGGTTGGAACACATATCATTGATATACTAGTAATTTTTTTATCTTAAAGTGTACTAACCCTTCTGCTGTTGGAGGCAATTTTATGTTCTTTGCACACGTTAGTCTGCACATTCTAGGACAGAAAGTGGGCCAGGAATACAGAACAGCTCTCTCTCTATCTCCATAACGTAAACAAGAGGTGCTCTTTATGCCATAGAAAGAAATGGTCAAGGGTGACAAGATTGCAGAGTGCACAGGACAGGACTGGAATCTGGTAGGATAAACAGGTATTTTCTGTATTGCAGCACTCACCCCCGAAGGGGCCACTGAATTGTACTGGGGCCCTTCTGCCCTGCACCTGTGATGACCCATCTCTTTCCAGGACCCGAAAACATTGACACACCTTGAAGGTTTAAAATGAGCTTTATTTAATGGCAAAGCCCTATAAAGGAATGGGTTAATTAAAAAGAGTTTACAATATAACAAGGTAGGAACCTTGTTAAGTGACAATTCACAGGTTGTCACAGTTTGTTCACCACATCCGCCATGGGAAGCAACTGGTGCAAAAACATGCACTAGGCAGGTGCTGGTGAGTGATACTGGCATGTATTTGCAGATTAATGACAATCCAACACTGTACAGCAGTACAATTGACGTTTGTAATGGCAATACAGCCTACCTACTACCTAATGCAACTCTCTACATAGTCCCACTAGGCAGTGGGACTATGTAGACAGTTGATGGGGCCCTTGCAGTGGAGTGCTCAGTAAAGTAACAAGATAAATAATAATTGCAGGACTGAAAAAAAAAAAATCTAAAATGATAACAATTTCAGTAACCTTCTCACTAAACGTATCAAAGTCTTTATCAATTACAGGTCCATTTAAGAGATCATTTCATAGAAAGAAAAATGTTCCTCAGATGATCCTGGATCCTTCCCTTCTTATTCATTTAGGTAAATTGCCAACTCACCAGAGGTAGAGGCTGTCTTACTCAAAAGTGAAGCATAAATGCAATTTATTACTGTTTACAGCAACTTCTGAATTGGCATTCCAGTCATTTGGCTTGTAGTAGACTACATCCTCTACTCATCTGATTAGGGCTCAATAGGCATTCAAGAAAAAAAAAGAAGGCCATATAGTGTAGGATTTCACTCACACCACATTTACAATCACCAGTGTTTTAAATGTGATACTGTGATAAAAGTTTATATCCAAAATACTTCCTACACCGGAGTTCGAGCTGTTTTTGTGGTTTTTAAAATTCAGCAGCTGCAAAAACTGTAGCTGCTGACTTTTAATAAACACACACTTACCTGTCCTGGAGTCCAGCGATGTACTCACCAGCGACGTCCCTTCTCTCTTCCACATCGCCGGCATCTCAACTGTGGGGACCAGGCTGTAACAGCTTGCGACTTGCCTCTTTATGAGTCCAGCAGTCAAAGAACCGGAAACACCTAAATGTTCCTGCGCTGGGAGAGGTCCAAAAAACAGTTAATGGACTGCAGTCAAATCTTGGCCCTCATGGGATGCACAGGCATTGCTGCCCTCAACAGACTGGGGAAGTCTAAAGACACTGCAATAATAAACAAACAGAAGGTGCACTGACCTAGTGCATTAACCTTTAAAAATTAACTGGTAAGTATTATACTTACAAGTGGATAAAAGTATATGTTCATCTTGGAAGCAACACAAAGCAATCCTCAAATCGTAAGGATGTAACAGAATGATGGAAACTCAACAGGCTGACACGTTTTCAGGAAGGAAGATGACCGAACTTCCAACTCACTTTGCCACGGCAAACTGTGCTGGAGGTGGGAGCGGATACCTGTCAAAACCAGGTACCTGCTCCCCCCCACAAAAGGTGCCAAATATGGCAGTAGGGGGGGAGCCAAACAAGCAGAGGTTCCACTTTTGGGTGTAGCTCTGCTTTAAGAAGTGCGCATTCACTGACCGTATATGCTGTCCGGTGAGTGTGCAACAGAATAGCATTTCAAGTAGATCAGATGCAGGTAGCAAATATCTGTCTCAATCTTCTATTTTCTTCCACGGAGGAGTACTGTCTTGCTCTTGTACTCAAACATCACCATAAGGCAAAAAAAACAAAACCTCCATATAGTGTAACATTTATTAAACTCTTCAAGTAGCAACAAAGCATTAAAAATGTACAGTAAAATACTGCATAAAAACTAAAAATGCAGCTGGCACTTACATCAACCACCGCCACTCGAATAATTGGTGTGGTGGTGCAACTTTTCACTCTCTGTGTCACCCTACATGTGTTCCACACCGCTGTGCATCCTCAGGGACCTCTGGTAAATGTCGCCACCATAATAACATAGCCTATTACTTCCGGTTTAGTGGCATGCTTATGGAGTATAATCAGGACTCAGCAGTCACCATTTTGTTGTAGACCAACCCTTATTTGGTGATATCCTATGTTTAGTTTTCAGAATTTGCTCCTCTGTTTAGTTTTTGTTTTTCCTTATTTGTGATATACTTTATTGCGACTTACTGTAATGGTGCCAGATAGACTATTATTATGTTGAAAAAATTATGTTTTACTTTAGTGGTACTTCTATACTGCCACTAAATGGTGGTAGATTCATCACCACTGCATTCGATTAGTTGCATTAGCATTATCTTTATTAGTGATCTGGTTGATATTTGTTTTTTTTAATTCTTTTAATTCTTCTTTATTAAGTTTGAACTGCAGTTGATATCTTGTCAACATTCTAGTAAATCTCTTTATTTTTTATTAGAATTTCTTTTCTTTATTTAGTATCAACTTTCTATGGTTTGGTCCATAACAAAATGCCAACCACTGAGTCCTCCATTGTACTCTATAATCATGGTACCAAACTGGAAGTGATGTAAAATTACGGTCCAGTTATAGGCTACATTAGCATGGAAATCAGAATGAAAACAAATGCGCTGGGGCTCTGTTGGATGTGATAATAACTTAGCAGCTAGCACAAGTGTAAGAGCAGTGCAAAGATAAATTAAAATGTATGTGCAATACCATCGTGGAGTACAAATATATCAAACTGAAAACATAAAATAAAGGAATCCAAATGGGAAGCCAACCACTGTGAATTCAGTGGTTCTTCTATTACGAGGGAAATGACAGAGGTGGATACCAAACACCACCAAACTTCTTAATGATGAACTGCACAGCACCTCGGTGTACAACCTCGGTGAGGGAGGCTCACCAGAATAATATGACCCCCAATTAGGAGTGGTCAACCAGCACTTATGTTTCAGTCCAAGATATCCAGCTTTCTTCAAAACCACACGTCAAATGATGGTACTGCTGTGTTATATCAGATCACTGTGCATATATACTCCGCTGGACAAGGTATCATGAAAAAGAAAAAAATATGCTCTCTATAGTGTAATCCTAATTTAATCTTGGAAATGCACTAAGAATGAAAAGATGACAACCATGCACTTCATATCACATAAACAACTCATATTCCAAAATCCATAACGGCCATGGTGGGACCATGTTTGCGTAGTGGCATGTGTTCCATCTCTGCCCTACTAGTTTTGTCAAAGATGACATCGTTAGGAGCATGGAACACATGCTGCTACTAGTTTCATCAAAGATGACATCAGGAGCATGGGACACACACTGTTACTCATCCCTTTTATACAGAAAATCACAAGAAGGAAGACATCCTAACTAGAGCAGAGTGCGCAGGGCAGAGATTGATAGTTAACCCTGCATACAAATTGCAGTGCCAAACATTCAGCGCCATCTCATGAATAGTACTATAGCAATATAAAAGTGTTGACAACAACTATAATGCCCCATCTTGTCATCAAAAGTAAAATTGACTACAAAAAATTAAAAATAAGTGCAGAAAATAACAAATACAATAACAAAAATCAACATCATAATAATCTAATATAATCTAAGAAGGATATCTTGAAATGATACATAAGAGCTGGTTAACCACTCTTAGTTGGGGGTCATATGATTCTGGTAAGCCTCCCTCTGTTGTACACTGAGGTGCTGTGTGGTTCATCATTACGGAGTTTGGTGATGTTTGGTATCCATCTCTGTCATTTCCCTCATAATTGAGTGAATAACATGGTGGGGGGCAATTACTGCTGCAGAGAGCCATACATGGGATTGGTTCCAGTAATTCCCCACTTGCAGCACTCATAACCCTCCCTGTGCACCATATGTTTCCCTCTGCTGACCAGGCCCCCCCTGTGTGCCCCCACCCCTGTAGTGCTGCTGGCTTGCTTCCTCTACTTTCCACCGGCAACTGCAGTCACGCAAAAGGGTCCTTGAGAATGGAGAGTGAGGGAAGGGTACAGTAAATATGTCACATTTACCAATCCCTTGCTTTCCTGAATGAACATAACGAGTGATTGGTACTGATCATTCATAACTGAAGCACAGTACACTGTTTTTTGTTTTTTTCTGAGGGGCCCTGTCAGCATGGCTGTATGGGGCCCCATGGTTTCTAACAGCTGTGGCACCCATCAGTGCTGCCAGACAGTGCAGCCACATCAGTGCTTCCTCAACAATTCACATCAGTGCTGCCTAACAGTGTTACTTACTTGTTTGCAAAATTTTATAATAGAAACAAAGAAAAACTTTTATTTTTTTTAATTATTTGCGCTTTTTTCATTTATAGTGCAAAAAATAAAACACACAGGGGTCATTAAATACCACCAAAAGAAAGCTCTATTTGTGTGAACAAAATGATAAAAATTTAGTATGGGTACAGTGTTACATGACCGTGCAATTGTCAAAGTGTGCCAGCCCTGAAAGCTGAAAAATTGGCCTGGGCAGAAAGGGGGTAGAAGTGCCCAGTAGGCAAGTGGTTGAGTGTGGTGGAGGAAGCCTTTGGATATGCACGTTATCACAGTATCACATTTAACCCACTGGCGATTCTAAATGTGGTGTGAGTGAAATCCTACACTATATGGTCTTTTTATTTCTTGAATGCTTTTTGAGCACTAATCAGATAAGTAGAGGACATTGTCTACTACAAGCCGAATGACTGGAATGCCAATTCAGTAGTTGCTGTTTATTGCATTTATGCTTCACTTTTGAGTAAGACAGCCTCTACCTCTGGTGAGTTGGCAATTTACCTAAAATGTACAAGAAGGGAAGGATTTAGGATCATCTGAGGAACATTTTGTTCCTATGAAATGATATTTTAAAGGGATCTGTAACTGATAAGGACTTTGATACGTTTAGTGAGAAGTTACTGGACTTTTTAATATTTTAAATGTTATTTTGTTTTGTTTTTTCAGCGCTGCAATTATTATTTATTTTGTGTTATAACTTTGTATATTAACTTATATTGCAAGCTGCTCATCTAGAAGTTTATTGCTTGTTGTAGCTTTTTATAATGTTTTTCTTGTCTATCAAAAAAAAAAAACAAGATGGTGGCTGGAAGCCTCTCACCACTGATGGTCCTGAGGGGTTCCTCAGTGGCTGTAGAAAAGGTCTTTCCTCTCCAGCCAGCTCTCTGCTGCTTTAGCAGGTAGCTGGAACACGTAGTCACTGTAAGTAACTGAAATGCACTGGAATGGAAGCACGGTCTCTCCTTCCTCACTGCAGACATAGCATAGCAGTAGTCCAAGGTCTGGTCCCTGCACACAGTCTTGCATGTAATTCAGGTGCAGCACATTTTTCCTATCAGAGCAGATCCTCTGGCAACAACAAGTGGTCAGCAGCTCAGAACAACAGTGGATTCTTGCAGCCCTGAGCCCTGTAACCTAGGTTCACACCTAAGCATTTTCTGCAGCATTTTGCAAAAACACAGCACAGTCCATTTAACATGTTTTCCTAAGGGACATGTTCACATCTGAGCGTTTTCACCGGGTGTGTTATTTGGAAAGGATCAGGGACTTTTTTTAAACGCAAAAAGTTGCGTTATTGGTTCTATAGGCTTCAATGGAAATGCTGCAGAAAAGCATGTATTGTGTTTTGCTGCATTTTGCATTTGAAATCTGCCTAACAAAAAAAAGAAGAAAAAGCAAAATGCATAAAAAATGCAGCAAAAACACACCACAAAACACAATGCAGAAACGACTCAAACGCAAGCTGCATAGGTGTGAACCTAGTCTCCTAACACAGGCTTCCAGGCTAACACTCTGTGGGCACACACAAAGCACAGATCAGCATCCAGGCTTTAATCTGGGCGCAGCGTTGCATGACCGTGTAAATGTCAGCTAAAGTAACGCAGCGTCGTATTGCAACAAATGGCCAGGTCAGGAAGGGGTGTAAATCCTCAGTAGGGCAAGTGGTTAAAATTGGTATAACTAATCACCTTCAGTAAAGCATTTAACTTTTTTATGGTTTACTTACATTTTCCATTTTGTTATAACACCTCCATTTCAATGTGCAGTAAGTGTAATTTTCTACAACATAAAGTTGTTTCCTTATAATCCAACACAATTTCAGAATGAAAAAATTTTGTAGTTAGGAGACCGAACATGCTGTCCAGATAAAGAGGGAGGGGAGTAATGTGGTCAGATAGTTTACATTGCTCAAATTGGGCATTAGTAGAAATCCTGTCTATACTATGAGAAAAGACACATTCCAAACTGACAGTGAGGTTTTGTATGGAAATGGGAACAAATCAAAATCTATCAAAGAGGTAAAGAGAGGAAAACAAAGATAGCGGAGAGGCCTTCTATGTACTGTGATTTATCACTGACAATGCACTTACAGTAGAGTGTATCATTATTTTGGGATAATTGGTGTCAATCTTTTTTGCAAAGTTAAGTAAAATCAAAAAATGTTTTACCCATTTGTGTGATCTCATCCAGAACTGCCAATAAATTAGGATGAGGATGATTGTTTTGTAGTGCATAGAGACATTCCCAGAGTCCAATCACACCTTCTCTTCCCCGTTTCTGAATATCTTTTAACACATTTTGAGAGAAGTAAGACGGGTCGGTTTCCATTGATAGGTATTTCTGAAAAATATATCTTATTATTGTTCCATTTCTGGAGTTAAAAATATTCTTTGAACTCTTTTTTTAGAAAAAACAAAAATGATTCTGGTTGCTTTAAACATTCAATTCAGAAAATAAATATTATCGCAAGAAAGTTGTAATGGGCAATGTTAATTTTGATGCCAAAAATATTTTGGCTGACTAAATTACAAACTTTTAGTAAAATATGACTAAAACTAAAAATTCTGATCACCAAAATACAACTAAAACTAAAAATGTCTAAATCGGAATTTGACAATAAAACACTGGTTACATATCACAACGGTTATATCTGTGCTTTAGTGCAGGTTCAAACCCTTTCACGCCTAAGGGTAAAACAAATCTTAAAGCCTAAGTAAAATTTTACAACTTTGACATGTGTTAGTAAAACCGTCCATATCACCACAACTACTTTGTACATCCAGGTGGATTATACCTTGTTTTTTTTTTTAGGACAAATTGGGCTTTCATTTGGTGGTAATGAAAGCCCACCATCTCCATTAACCATTCTTCCTCAGGGAAGGGATACTGCTCTACAATTGTCAATAGTTACACTTTTTTGCATATTATTTCTAATCCAAGAATTGGATTTACAAGTTTTACATACCACTTGGCATGCCAAGTAATGATCTCATCCTACATTGGGGGGGGCTCATTCTCCAAAAACACAGCAAAGCATTCTCAGTTTGATCGTTTTTTGTGGTATGTAAAACTTGTAAAGTTGGTTTTCCAATTCTTGGATTAGAAATAATATGAACAAAAAGTGTAACTATTGATAATTGTTGTTGTAGAGCGGTATCCCTTCCCTAAGGAAGAATCTGCGTTAAAGTATTCAAAACGCATTGCATATAGGCTGAATGCACTTGAAGTTCCCTCAAATGAGATTGCAAGATGAATATCAGCTTCAAGATATATCACTAATTTTTCTATGCAATAATTACTAATATTATCAAGCAAGTATACTTTCAAGAATTGTTATACTCTATGGGGGAAATGTGTACTGATGTGTCAAATAAAATGTCAAATTTTCTTTTTTTAAAAATTGTCTGATTTATGTATTTTAAGGTTGCCTTAAAAATCCCACCAAATGTAAGGTATAAATCTCTTTGTTAGAAAAATAGGGATGATGACAACCACACCCTAGGTTATACTGGATGACTCTCTTATCCACACAAATCACTAGGGTACTTCCATGAAAGGAACATTTGGTTGTATTTTTCCCCAAAACTACACCTGAATTGTCTGATAATTGCAGCACTAACATTGATCCTATTGTGGGAACTGAACTAACTTGAATACACCAATTGGGCGGCATGCTCTCCCAGCATGAACCAAACCCACCAGGCCCTAAAACATAACTTTTAATTCATTTTATTAAAGCTTGTGCAAAAAATGTCATGTGTTTAACATAATTCTTTTGAGACAGCACATTAGGTTCTTTGAAAAAGTGTAAACCACTGAAAAAAAGTGGTTTACACTTTTTCACTTTAACTCATCACTGTGAACCAGATAACCATCATACATACAAGTGTTCAGGATAGATAAGATTAGACCCTTTCATGACATAGCAGATATCTCCCATTGACTTTATTTGAACTATCTAAAGACAGTCGCTGTCACTGTACCAACATAGATGACTTGCACCCTAATTCTGGTAAACTAGTAGTAAACAGCCCCGACATGGCTACCACTGTCATATGTAATGGAGGTATTTATTTATTTTAGGTACATATATATATATATATATATATATATATATATATATATATATATATATATATATATAAAATGTATTTATATATTATATATATTACACACACTATACATTCAGGTCAGTCCCTAACCCTTAAGGGGCATACAATCTAAGGTCTCTAACTTACATTTATACATACACATACTGGGGCCAATTACCTTACCAGCATGTCTTCGGAGTGTGGGCGGAAACCCACGCAGGCACAGGGAGAACATTGCAAACTCCAGGCAGGTGGTGCCATGATTGGGATTCGAACCATCGACCCTAACGAGTACTAACCAATCAGCCACTGTGCTGCCCGAGTTTATATATACATATAAAGATATATATTTCTATTCCATTTTATCAGTAATACTTTCTTCTGCATTAGCATATTGTAAACAGTACAATGTGGTAGAAGGTTGTACAGACAAAAGATCCCTTATCCAATCCTTATTAATTTCCCTCCTTTGACTGAATCACATTTCCCCAATCAAGTCCATCCCCATCAGTCTGGTTTTACACAGGTGAGTTTGTGTGAGAGACCTCTCAGAGGCCAGTAGCTAGAAGATGGCAGGACCTTGAAGTTAAGATCCACTGATCTCTGACGCCCATGTCTTACCCTGTCAGGGAATGCCTGCACAATTAATTTGGCCAGCTAAATCGATCAAAACACAGTGCCTACAAAATAAAAATTTATAATAATTAAATTATTTTGAGTTATTTTGCTAAGCAAAAATCTTTAGAAGCTGATTGGCTACCATGCACAGCTGCACCAGATTCTGAGTGCTCCAATTAAACCCTAGGTTCACACCTAAGCATTTTCTGCAGCATTTTGCAGAAATGCAATACAGTCCATTTAACATGATTCATATGTGACATGTTCACTTCTGCATGTTTTCACCTAGTGCGTTTTTTGAAAAGAATCAGGGACTTTTTTGATCGCAAAAAAGTTGCGTTTTTGGTTCTATAGACTTCAATGGAAACGCTGCAGAAAAGCATGTAGTGCATTTTGCTGCGTTTTTTTTTATACAGTTTTTCATGCGTTTTGCATTTTAAATCTGCCTAGCAACAAGAAAAATTAAAAAAACCCACAAAACATAAAAATCGCATAAAAAAACCACAGGGGCAAAAACGCAACGCAAAACGCAATGCAGAAATGGTTAAAATGCAACCTGCATAGGTGTGAACCTAGCCTTAGCAAATCAACCCCATAGTATGTTCAGTGGTTTATGATCAGCAGGAAGTGACATGGTGTACAATTGTTAGGAACTGGGGTAATCTATGTTTACAACTGTGACTTGAAGTCCCCTTTTACATATGTTGCTGTAGGTAATTTAGAAATATATTTTTCTTACGTCTGTGTTTAAAACATTCCGAGCTTTTAGTTCTACCAGGACGGCATGAGGATCAATCTTCTCCAGGACGTAGGTCAGATCACCTTCGTAATATTCGTATATCTTCCTCAGTGATGAATCATCATTTTTACACAGCTGCCGGCAGAAGTCCTTGATGTCTTTTAAAAAAACACACAGAAATACATTGCTGGAATTAATTCACATTTTTTATAAAGCAGACAAAGACTTGTATCTCACTAGATTACTCCTTTGCAACTGGGGAAGGGAGCATCGGAGATGGCAATCACTATAAGGATCAATACACTAACTGCCATGTGATTGGGGATTTATATTTGTACATCCAAGCTAACTTGATTTGAACCCTTACTGAGAGCTACTGCCCATCAGGGTTGTCTGTGACTGAGGGCTTTAAATGTTTTTTTAAAAAAAGTAAAAATACAGTAAAAAGCACAGTTCTGGCTGCAATACTCAACTCCAGTAATGCCCCCTGCAGTATTTCCTTTTTAAAACACTAGATGGTGCTAAGAATGATGCCCAGCTTTTTTAATCCCACTTTCTGTGAGCCCAGGGGTCAAGGACCTGCCTCCTTGTAGTGACATAAGACCCCTTGGCCTCCCTTGATTTACATGAGAATGCTGCAGAGAGTATTCTACATCATTCAGGACCTGCCCACTGCTGAGAGCAAAAGAGGAACAGGATGAAACCATGTGCTCTGATGGGCACTGATATGTGGCATTGATGTGAACTGATATGTGGCACTGATGGAGCTACACTGCCCTGATGATCAGTGTACATGTCCCCCCTGAGAAATGCCACTTACCGACTCTCCTCTCGCGATGTCAGCATGAGGAGAGGACTGCCGATAACTAGCATTTCTTATTTGCATGCGATCAGCTGTGATTGGAAACAGCTGATCACATGATAGAGCCTACATCATCAACTCTTTAATGCGATTGGTGATCTGCTGTGTCCCCGGGGGCACGCATGTGCAGTTAGAGTGGGAGGAAGTCATATGATATCCTCCCATAACGAGAGAACCACCGCCCTCCTGTCATTTCCCTATATGGCGAGCGGGGGGTGGTAAAGGTTTATTTCTCTGGTGGACATCAGAATATGTTTTATTACCTCTGCATTCTACTTTTAAGTGTATAAGGATTTACAGTACTATTTTATGATGCTTCATTTGATACTGTTAGAAAAAAGGCCCAATAATTCCTTGCTTTAATCTCCAAATTATTAGAGGTTATACATAGGTTAAAGTAGATCTAAACTTTTAAAAGACGTGATTTTGCACACCTGTGCCGCCCTGTAGCAGTATCTCTGCTATAGGGCGGTTGGGAAGCGGTTAAAGGATAATGCACTAGGCCAGTGCGCCCTCTGTTTATTATTATTATTGCAGTGCTTCTAGATTCCCCCAGTCTTGTGAGGGCAGCAAGGTGAGTGCATCCCATGAAGGCCAAGATTTGATGGCAGCCCATTAATCCTTTTTGGCCTACTCCCCAAGCACAGGAGGATTTAAATTCTTCCAGTTTTGTCAATGTAAGTTAGGGACCTTTGACTGTCGTCCCTTGAGGGTTAGGGACTGATAAGAATGTACAATAAGTATGTAAGTACAAAAATTGATGGTGCTATATAAGTACCTAAAATAAAATATAGATAACTTGTTAAATAATCTTTGCAAGGCTAATACACGGATGAAGAGACAGATTCAGTATTTGATGCTCCATATACAGGTTAAACTCGAAAAAGTAGAATATCGTGCAAAAGTTCATTTATTTCAGTAATGCAACTTAAAAAGGTGAAACTAATATATGAGACAGACTCATTACATGCACAGCAAGATAGTTCAAGCCGTGATTTGTCATAATTGTGATGATTATGGCTTTACAGCTCATGAAAACCCCAAATCCACAATCTCAGAAAATTAGAATATTACATGCAATCAATAAAACAAGGATTGTACATAGAACAATATCGGACCTCTGAAAAGCATAAGCATGCATATGTACTCAGTACTTGGTTTGGGCCCCTTTTGCAGCAATTACTGCCTCAATGCGGCGTGGCATGGAAGCTATCAGCCTGTGGCACTGCTGAGGTGTTATGGAAGACCAGGATGCTTCAATAGCGGCCTTCAGCTCTTCTGCATTGTTCGGTCTCATGTCTCTCATCTTTCTCTTGGCAATGCCCCATAGATTCTCTATGGGGTTCAGGTCAGGCGAGTTTCCTGGCCAATCAAGCACAGTAATCCCACGGTCATTGAACCAGGTTTTGGTGCTTTTGGCAGTGTGGGCAGGTGCCAAGTCCTGCTGGAAAATGAGGTCATCATCCCCAGAAAGCTCGTCTGCGGAAGAAAGCATGAAGTGCTCCAAAATCTCCTGGTAGACGGCTGCATTGACCCTGGACTTAATGAAGCACAGTGGACCAACACCAGCAGATGACATGGCTCGCCAAATCAACACAGACTGTGGAAACTTAACACTGGACTTCAAGCATCTTGCAGGGTGTGCCTCTCCATTCTTCCTCCATACTCTGGGTCCTTGGTTTCCAAAGGAGATGCAAAAGTTGCTCTCATCAGAAAAAAGGACTTTGGACCACTGATGAACAGACCAGGTCTGTTTTTCTTTAGCCCAGGGAAGATGCTTCTGACGTTTGTTGTTCATGAGCGGCTAGACAAGAGGAATACGACATATGAAGCCCATGTCCAGGATCCGTCTGTGTGTGGTGGCTCTTGATGCACTGACTCCAGCCTCAGTCTACTCCTTGTGAAAGTCCCCAACACTTTTGAATGACCTTTTCCTGACAATCCTCAGCAGGCTGCGGTCATCCCTGCTGCTTTGATACCGCATTTTGGGAACATCCACCTTCATTTGCAATTACCTTTTGAGGCTTTCCCTCCTTATGGAGGGTGTCAATGATGGTTTTCTGCACAACTGTCAGGTCAGCAGTCTTTACCATGAGTGTGATTCCTACTGAACCAGACTGAGAGACCATTTAAAGGCTCAGGAACCCTTTGCAGGTGTTATGGCTTAATTCGCTGATTAGAGTGGGACACTATGAGTCTAGAATATTGCCCCTTTTCACAATATTCTAATTTTCTGAGATTGTGGATTTGGGGTTTTCATGAGCTGTAAGCCATAATCATCACAATTATAACAAATCACGGCTTGAACTATCTTGCTTTGCATGTAATGAGTCTATCTCATATAATAGTTTCACCTTTTAAGTTGCATTACTGAAATAAATGAACTTTTGCACGATATTCTAATTTTTTGAGTTTTACCTGTAATTAATATTTCCCTATAACTGAACATATAAATGAAAGACAAGACAAAGGTTTTTGGATTATGGAAGCAGGTTTGGAGGTCCTAAGCAAAATGTAAATTAAAGACAAACATTGACTGATCTCTGATTACCCGGAATGGTGACCTTTTTTCGCCAGTCCGCCATCTTTTTGCATGCTCTCAGTTCTTCTACGGCAGAATTTCAGTCATTTCTGGAACACCTAGACAAAGAAAAGCATTGTGAATGTTTTTTCCTTGATTGGGATTCATTCTGGAGAACACATCTCAACTAAAAGGTTGTTTGGCTTTTAAGCCATTTAAGCTAGGAGTCCATTAAATTTGGTGAGTGTGAACCATACCGGAAGGTGATCATGGATGGTGTGGGCACATTGAATTTTATTTGAGACAGTGGACTTTATTAATTATATAAATATACCAGGGGCAGACTGACAACTCATGGGGCCCCCGGGCAATAGGGGATCATGGGGCCCCTGTGCACTTGCCAAAAATCAAAAAAGCCTATGAAAAAAAGGTACCAGGGGCATCTCATAAGGCCCCCTACTGACCCCGGGCCCTCGGGCAGTGCCCAAGTTTCAAAATGGTCAGTCCGCCCCTGACATATACTGTATATACACACACACATATATATATATATATATATATTTATTATCACTGATGGTATTTTATTATTTGTTTTAATTTTTGCTCTGTGGTATTATTTTCATGTTTCATTGTGACTAATGGCTACTATGTTGTCCAGATCCACCAGATGTAAGATGCATGAAGCTTCATCTTCTGCTGCAGACCAAAATATTTGTGGAACTTTGGTTTTGGATATACAGTACTGTTATTTGAAAATAAAGAGAGATAAACAGTTTTACCTAAATCCATGCCAGGGGCGGACTGACAACTCATGGGGCCCGTGTCCTCGCCCACACTCAAACCATACCCACAAAAGCCTATGAAAGGTACCAGGGGCATCTCATGGGGCCCCTTACTGACCCCGGGCCCTCGGGCAGTGCCCAAGTTTCCAAATGGTCAGTCCGCCCCTGATCCATGCAGATATTAAGGATGCTCAATGCAACCCTGTTGACATTAATAAATTAATAAATGTAACTCTGTGCACAAGCAGTGCAAGTACCAGAATCTGACCTGGTATTTTCCTCCTGCAGAAGGAGAAAACCTGTTAATGTGCTGACAAGGATCATGCTGATAGGAGGAAAGAGAATCATTGCTACTTCTCTTTCCATTCTCCAGTCACACGCATTTTTATTTTTAACCACTTGCCCTCCAGAGGATATATCCCCCTTTCTGACCAGCCCATTTTTTGCGTTATGGCGTTGCGTTACTCTAACTGACGGTCATGCAATGCTGCACCCAAATGAAATTTATGTCCTTTTTCCCCACAAATTGAGCTTTATTTCGGTGGTATTTGATTGCCTGTGCATTTTTTTTTTGCACTATTAAAAAAAGCGACAATTTTGAGAAAAACACAATATTTAGAACTTTTTGCTTTTAAACATGTCCAGCAAAAAATTTAATCAAATTTCATCATAAATTTCCACCAAAATGTATTGTGCGACATGTCTTTGCTAAAAAAAAAAAATCCCAATACGTGTAAATTAATTGGTTTACATGAAAGTTAGAGCGTTTACAAATGGCGGTATATATACTGGAAATTGTTTTTTTTTTTTTTAGTAATAGCGGCAGCACAGGGAGGGTGATCGCTGCCCCCTACCCGGAACTGCAAAATCACATAATATATATATATATATATATATATATATATACACACACATACACACACACATATATATATATATATATATATATACACACATACATACACACATATACACATATATATATATATATATATATATATATATATATATATATATATACACACACACATACATATATATACAGTTGTGTCCAAAATTATTCAACCCCCACTGAAATTGAGTGTTTTGGCCAGTTTGACATTGCTTTTGATCATTCAGTCATCTTGCTTACATTTACATTAAAGAGGCACTTGTAGGTCAGACAAATATAACATAACAGTTATAATGAAATAACCACAAATGTCTTTTCTGTGCTCACAGCATTATCAGTTTTATTCAACCCCCAAGTGACATTCAATCTTAGTACTTAGTACAGCATCCTTTTACAGTTATAACAGCTTTTAAACGTGAAGCATAGCTTGACACAAGTGTCTTGCAGCGATCTACGGGTATCTTCGCCCATTCTTCATGGGCAAAGGCCTCCAGTTCAGTCACATTCTTAGGCTTGCGCACTGCAACTGCTTTCTTTAAGTCCCACCAGAGGTTCTCAATCGGATTTAAGTCTGGTGACTGCGATGGCCACTCCAAAATGTTCCAGCCTTTCCTCTGCAACCATGCTCTAGTGGACTTGGAGGTATGCTTGGGATCATTGTCCTGTTGAAAGGTCCAACGTCTCCCAAGCCTCAGGTGTGTGACGGACTGCATCACGTTTCCATCCAATATCTCCTGGTACTGAAGAGAATTCATGGTACCTTGCACACGCTGAAGCTTCCCTGTACCTGCAGAAGCAAAACAGCCCCAAAGCATGATTGACCCTCCACCATGCTTCACAGTAGGCAAGGTGTTCTTTTCATCATAGGCCTTGTTCTTCCTCCTCCAAACATAGCGTTGATCCATGGGCCCAAACAGTTCTAATTTTGTTTCATCAGTCCACAGAACACTATCCCACAACTTTTGTGGTTTGTCCACATGGCTTTTGGCATACTGCAGTCGACTCTTCTTATTCTTTGGAGACAGCAAGGGGGTACGCCTGGGAGTTCTGGCACGGAGGCCTTCATTACGCAGTGTGCGTCTTATTGTCTGGGCTGAAACTTCTGTACCCACATCTGACAAATCTTTTCTCAGTTCCTCAGCAGTCACACGGGGACTTCTCTCCACTCTACGCTTCAGGTAGCGCACAGCAGTCGAAGTCAGCATCTTCTTTCTGCCACGACCAGGTAGCGTTTCAACAGTGCCCTTTGCCTTGAATTTGCGAATGATGCTTCCTAAGGTGTCTCTTGGTATGTTTAACATCTTTGCAATCTTCTTATAGCCATTGCCCTTCCTGTGAAGAGAAATCACCTCTTCTCTTGTCTTCCTGGACCATTCTCTTGCCTTCACCATGTTTGTAACCACACCAGTAAATGTCTAGAAGGAGCTGAGTATCACAGTCATTTTAAAGCTGCCTAATTGGTGCTTATTATGCTTGATTGCTGCTCGGTGACATCCACAGGTGTTTTCAATACCTGATGGAAAGCACCTGTATGAACCTCTGTTCTTCAGAGTGGTAGTCTTTAAGGGGTTGAATAATTGTGGCAATGAAGAAACCACATAAGAACCATTTACTACTGTATTACATAAACAATTGATGTCATTTTAGTTGCATTTGGGTAGTTACAACGTCCTTGTAGGATTTGATTCTGAATACAATTCCAAATGTACACTATAGTCCCTAAACCCCTTTACAGCATTGGGGGTTGAATAATTTTGGACACAACTGTATATATATATATATATATACATATACACACACACATACATATATATATATATATATATATACACACACACACATACATATATATATATATATATATATATATATATATATATATATATATATATATATACAGTCATGGCCGAAATTGTTGGCACCCTTGATATTTTTCCTGAAAATCAAGTATTTCACACAAAAAAGGTATTGCATTAACACATGTTTTGCTATACACATGTTTATTCCCTTTGTATGTATTGGAACAAATATAAAACAGAGGCAGAAAAGCAAATATGACATAATGTCACACAAAACCCCAAAAATGGGCTGGACAAAAGTATTGGCACCCTTAACTTAATATTTGGTTGCACACCCTTTGGAAAACATAACTGAAATCAGTCGCTTCCTATAACCATCAATAAGCTTCTGACACCTCTCACCCGGAATTTTGGACCACTCTTCCTTTGCAAACAGCTCCAGGTCTCTCTTATTGGAAGGACACCTTTTCCCAACAGCAATTTTAAGATCTCTCCACAGGTGTTCAATGGGATTTAGATCTGGGCTCATTGCTGGCCACTTCAGAACTCTCCAGCGCTTCTTTGCCATCCATTTCTGAGTGCTTTTTGACGTATGTTTGGGGTCATTGTCCTGCTGGAAGACCCAGGATCTTGGACGCAAACCCAGCTTTCTGACACTGGGCCCTACAGTGCGACCCAAAATCCTTTGGTAATCCTCAGATTTCATGATGCCTTGCACACAGTCAAGGCACCCAGTGCCAGAGGCAGCAAAACAACCCCAAAACATCATTGAACCTCCACCATATTTTACCGTAGGTACTGTGTTTTGTTCTTTGTAGGCCTCATTCCGTTTTCGGTAAACAGTAGAATGATGTGCTTTACCGAAAAGCTCTATCTTGGTCTCATCTGTCCACAAGACGTTTTCCCAGAAGGCTTTTGGCTTACTCAAGTACATTTTGGCAAACTGTAGTCTTGCTTTTTTATGTCTCTGTGTCAGCAGTGGGGTCCTCCTGGGTCTCCTGCCATAGCGTTTCATTTCATTTAAATGTCGACGGATAGTTCGCGCTGACACTGATGCTCCCTGAGCCTGCAGGACAGCTTGAATGTCTTTGGAACATGTTTGGGGCTGCTTATCCACCATCCGGACTATTCTGCGTTGCAATCTTTCATCAATTTTCCTCATCCGTCCACGACCAGGGAGATTAGCTACAGTGCCATGGGTTGCAAACTTCTTGATAATGTTGCGCACTGTGGACAAAGGCAAATCTAGTTCTCTGGAGATGGACTTGTAACCTTGAGATTGTTGATATTTTGCCACAATTTTGGTTCTCAGGTCCTCAGACAGTTCTCGTCTCCTCTTTCTGTTGTCCATGCTTAGTGTGGCACAGACAGACACACAATGCAAAGGTTAAGTGAACGTCTCTCCTTTTTATCTGCTTTCAGGTGTGATTTCTATATTGCCCACACCTGTTACTTGCCCCAGGTGAGTTTACAGGAGCATCACATGCTTGTAACATTCTTATTTATCCGCAGTTGTGAAAGGGTGCCAATACTTTTGTCCAGCCCATTTTTGGAGGTTTGTGTGACATTATGTCGAATTTGCTTTCTTTCCTCCCTTTTTTTGTTTTGTCCCAATACACACAAAGGGAATAAACATGTGTATAGCAAAACATGTGTTAATGCAATACGTTTCGTGAGAAATACATGATTTCCTGGAGAAATATCAAGGGTGCCAACAATTTCGGCCATGACTGTATATATATACACACACACACACATACACACACATATATATATATATATATATATATATATATATATATATACCGTATTTTTCGCACCATAAGACGCACTTTTTTCCCCCCCAAAAAGGGGGGAAAATGTCAGTGCGTCTTATGGAGCGAATATAAAGCGGCCGGTCCGGTATTTTTGCGGCCACCATGTCAGAATACCGGGCCGGCCGCTCAGCTATTCTCTCCTGCAGGGCCTTACCTGTTCCTCGCTCCAGCGCTGCACAGTCTTCCCGCGCTGGCTTCTGTGACAGCCGGGTGCCCACTGCGCATGTGCTGCGCTTTGTGAATGATCCGGTGTCTTCTGGGACACATGAAAGGTCCCAGAAGGCTCCAGGCCATTCACAAAGCGAAGCGCTTCTCGCACCTGCGCACTGGGCACCCGGCTGTCACAGAAGCCGGCCCGGGAAGAAGAGGGAAGGCAGCTCCGCGGAAGTGGGAGCGGGTACCTGTCAAATTCAGGTACCCGCTCCCCCTCCCTCCCCAAAGGTCAGCAGTCTCTGGTCATCCCCTTCACTGTCCGCAGTCTCTGGTCATTCCCTGCACTGTCCACAGTCTCTGGTCATTCCCTGTACTGTGTCCGCAGTCTCTGGTCATTCCCTGCACTGTCCGCAGTCTCTGGTCATTCCCTGCACTGTCCGCAGTCTCTGGTCATTCCCTGCACTGTCCGCAGTCTCTGGTCATTCCCTGTACTGTGTCTGCAGTCTCTGGTCATTCCCTGTACTGTGTCTGCAGTCTCTGGTCATTCCCTGCACTGTCCGCAGTCTCTGGTCATTCCCTGCACTGTCCGCAGTCTCTGGTCATTCCCTGCACTGTCCGCAGTCTCTGGTCATTCCCTGCACTGTCCGCAGTCTCTGGTCATTCCCTGCACTGTCCGCAGTCTCTGGTCATTCCCTGCACTGTCCGCAGTCTCTGGTCATTCCCTGCACTGTCCGCAGTCTCTGGTCATCTCCTGTACTGTGTCCGCAGTCTCTGGTCATCTCCTGTACTGTGTCCGCAGTCTCTGGTCATCTCCTGTACTGTGTCCGCAGTCTCTGGTCATTCCCTGTACTGTGTCCGCAGTCTCTGGTCATTCCCTGCACTGTCCGCAGTCTCTGGTCATTCCCTGCACTGTCCGCAGTCTCTGGTCATTCCCTGCACTGTCCGCAGTCTCTGGTCATTCCCTGCACTGTCCGCAGTCTCTGGTCATTCCCTGCACTGTCCGCAGTCTCTGGTCATTCCCTGCACTGTCCGCAGTCTCTGGTCATCCCCTGCACTGTGTCCGCAGTCTCTGGTCATTCCCTGCACTGTCCGCAGTCTCTGGTCATTCCCTGCACTGTCCGCAGTCTCTGGTCATTCCCTGCACTGTCCGCAGTCTCTGGTCATTCCCTGCACTGTCCGCAGTCTCTGGTCATTCCCTGCACTGTCCGCAGTCTCTGGTCATCCCCTGCACTGTCCGCAGTCTCTGGTCATCCCCTGCACTGTCCGCAGTCTCTGGTCATCCCCTGCACTGTCCGCAGTCTCTGGTCATCCCCTGCACTGTCCGCAGTCTCTGGTCATCCCCTGCACTGTCCGCAGTCTCTGGTCATCCCCTGCACTGTCCGCAGTCTCTGGTCATCCCCTGCACTGTCCGCAGTCTCTGGTCATCCCCTGTACTGTCCGCAGTCTCTGGTCATTCCCTGCACTGTCTGCAGTCTCTGGTCATTCCCTGCACTGTCTGCAGTCTCTGGTCATTCCCTGCACTGTCCGCAGTCTCTGGTCATCCCCTGCACTGTGTCCGCAGTCTCTGGTCATCTCCTGCACTGTGTCCGCAGTCTCTGGTCATCTCCTGTACTTTGTCTGCAGTCTCTGGTCATCTCCTGTACTATGTCCGCAGTCTCTGGTCATCTCCTGTACTGTGTCTGCAGTCTCTGGTCATCTCCTGCACTGTGTCTGCAGTCTCTGGTCATCTCCTGCACTGTGTCCGCAGTCTCTGGTCATCCCTGTACTGTGTCCGCAGTCTCTGGTCATCTCCTGTACTGTGTCTGCAGTCTCTGGTCATCTCCTGTACTGTGTCTGCAGTCTCTGGTCATCTCCTGCACTGTGTCTGCAGTCTCTGGTCATCTCCTGCACTGTGTCCGCAGTCTCTGGTCATCCCCTGTACTGTGTCTGCAGTCCATTGGTTCAGAATATTTTTTTTTCTTGTTTTTCACCTCTAAAACCTAGGTGCGTCTTATGGTCAGGTGCGTCTTATGGAGCAAAAAATACGGTGTATATATATATATATATATATATATATATATATACACACACACATACATACATATACACACATACATATATGATTTTGCGCACCCGTGCCGCCCTGCAGCAGTATTTCTGCTATAGGGCAGCATGGAACTGGATAAGAGTACTCCCTGTATACTCAGTAATGTACGGCACATTTCACCACTACTTTTACTTTATATTGGCTTTTAAAGCGAACAAATGACATAACAGTGGTGGTAGTATGCCATTCATAGGGTTAAAACAAGCAATGAGGAGGTGACATATCGCATCCTCACTGCCTGTCAACTGCCATTCTGAAAAGTGATCCAACATGGATCATTATTCAGAGGACACTGCACATGTGAACAAGCCCTACTACTAGTATTTTTTATACCAAAAAAGGTGTAGATAGCTTTATGCTTCTGTAGCATCCCCTAGGAATCCTTTTGTATGCACAATACACAAAGGTCACAATCACTGGCACAGTTAACACAGCACAGTGTGTTTACCTGAAATAAACCATGTGGAGGGAGAGGGTCATCTGCTTTGATTCATCTGCTCCCACGTCTGTTTATTGCAGGAAAAGTAGGAGGAGAAGGAGTTTGTTTCACAAGCAAGCAATGTTTTTGGACAGAGTTCACCAGAAGCGTAAAATCCAGCAGGAGTTTTACAAAAACTTTCCTGGGTGCATTTCTGTACCTATAGTCACAAGTCCATCCAGAATAACCCCAACCCAGTTAGGACTGAAATCTGGGGGGGGGGGGTATAGCCCGATCCAGCCCTGAGTGACACTGACTCTAGCAAAAATGCAAAACTAGTGAAAAACAGTCAGAAAAGATGAGTAAGGTAAACAAAATGTCAGTGGCCTCCACCTGTAAAACCATTCTGGTTTTGGGGGTTGTCTCATTGTTGCCCATCTAGTGCACCTGTTAATTATATTAACACAAAAGCAGCTGAAACTGATTAACAACCCCCTCTGCTTCCTCACTGACCTGTTGTTAACGATGTTACAGGCAGCATAGCGTTTTCCACGGCTTCACCAGACCCTTTCACGCTCTCATTTGTGAAGAGCACAGGGCGCCAGTGGTGGACCTGCCAATTCTGGTTTTGAATGACAAATGCCAATCAAGCTCTATGGTGCAAGACAGTGAGCACAGGGCCCACTAGAGGATGTCAGGCTCTAAGGCCCCCCTCATGAAGTCTGTTTCTGATTGTTTGGTTACAGACATTCACATCAGTGGCCTGCTGAAGGTCATTTTGTAGGGCTCTGGCAGTGCTCATCCTGTTCTTCTGGTCCTGCCGATGCGTTAAAGACCTTCTACGGCCCTATCCAGCTTTCCTAAAGAATCTCCTCCATGTTCTTGAGACTGTGCTGGGAGACACAGCAAACCTTCTTGCAAAGGCATGTATTGATGTGCCATCCTGGAGGAGTTGGACTGCCTGTTTAAGCTCTGTAGGGTCCAGGTATCGCCTCATGCTACCAGTAGGGACATTGATCCTAGCCAAATGCAAAACTAGAGAAAAACAGTCATAAAAGATGAGTAAGGAAAAAAAATGGCAGTGGCCTCCACCTGTAAAACCATTCCTGTTTTGGGGGTCATCTCATTGTTGCCCATCTAGTACACATGTTGTTAATTTCATTAACACCAAAGCAACTGAAACTGATTAACAACCCCCTCTGCTGCTTAACTGACCAGATCAATATCCCAGGAGTTTCATTGACTTTATGCTATACTCTGATTAAAGTGTTCCTTTCATTTTTTTGAGCAGTGTATATAGAAACTACAAACTATCTTCTCTAATGGGGAAGTATTAGAGCAGGAATCAACTTTTTATAGGAAAAATATCTGATCTAAGCATTGGCAGATAAGAACTGACTGAGGGATCCTCCACCATCTGTAATCACACATATGGAACACCATCATCCTCCACCATATCACTCAGTATATTATGTCCGGTTACGTATATTTAGTCTTACCTTCCTGATCAGACTCGTTTTTGAAGAAACAACCAGGTTGATCTGAAACAGAAAATGGAGAATACTGGGAGGGGTGAGCGAAGGAACAGGGATGCAAAACTTTCACTTTCGATTTTAGCAGGAAACACATGACACCTCTTACATGTAGATCTTTCCCGGATATCTTGCGTCTGCAGTTTCACTTCTCCCCATGTGATAACGCTCTAGGCTCAATTCACAGGAAATGAAGTATAAAACTCTTTATATTTACCACCTGACTGTAGTTTTTAAATCTCAGACGGTCATGTTTTATTTAACCACTTCCAGCCCACGCTAATTCTGACATTCCCCTCCTACATGTATAAAACATCATTATTTTGCTAGAAAACTACTTAGAACACCCCAACATTATACAGTATATTTTTTAGGCAGAGGCCCTACAGAATAAAATGGTGGGTGTTTTTTTTACATCACATGGTACTTGCGCAGCAGTTTTTTTTCAAATGCAATTTTTTTGGGGGGAAAAATATATTTCAATGAATTTTAAACACACAACACGGGGGGGCGCATGCGCAACCTGGGTTAATGGCGGACACCGAGTAACACAGCTCCATCCATCCGCGGGACTCCCACCGCTCCACGAGCCTACCTCCGCACCGGGTGAGCCGCACACTTATAAGTGCACGACACGGCACTCAATTATGGGGAAGATCTGGCACTGGAAGCCCCCTCCCAGCCACAGATAGACCCGCGGCCTTCCCAGCTCCAGCGGTTCTTGTCTAGGCCGGCATCCCCGGCCTCTGGTAATGCTCCCACCCCGCAGAACAGCTCCGGACATCCGGTGACAGCTGGGGGCACATAAGACCAGCTCATCTCTGATCCCATAGCAGCAGCCAGATGGAGGATCCCAGGTACACAGCAGCAGTAGGGGGGAAGACAGACCATCCTTCTCTAGAGTACCCCACCTCCCCATCCTCCGATTCAGCAGTGCACCCTGCCTCATTCACTTTAACAGTGTCTTCATTCGACGACAAAAGTATTTTTACAAAATATCACTGCTACAATATCTGCTGAAGTAGGGAAATTGGCCCTGGATATTAGGGGGGGGATTGCCCAAATTGGGGAACGCACTGACCAAATGGAGACCAAATTTGATGAATTGAAACAATACGTTCATATCTTGGAAGAAGACAACGCATAATTGAAGCATTCCATGTCCCAACTGCAACTTCAACAAGAGGACCTGGAAAATAGGGAACGCTGCCAGAACGTCCGTATTTGCGGTATATTGGAAGCAATCTCTGATTCTCAACTTCAACGCCACTTACTCTCCTTTTTTACCGCAACTGCTCCTATGGTCCCGGAGTCAGATTGGCGGTTGGATAGGGCACATCGCTCTTTGGGCCTCCGGAGGGCACCAGACCTCGTGACGTCATTGCTCGCTTCCACTTTTTTGAAAGCAAAGAGGCCCTGCTGTCCTCCGTGCGCAACAAGTCTTCTCTGGAATTCAAGGGGGACAGACTTCAGCTCTCCAATTACCTTGGCCAAACGGCGGGCTCCACATATCTTCAGCAACACCACATCCCCTATCGTTGGGGATTTCCCTTCAAGTTGGTCGTCTCCAAGGACAATTCTCAAGTTACTCTATGTGACCTTCTTGATGCGGACTCCTTCCTCAAACACCTGGGACTTCCCCCTCTACCTGATGATGCATCCTCTGACGCCCACTCTGTCCCGCCCTTCCACCACACCAAACAAGATTTGGACACCAGCTCATAACGCCCGGAAGTGCCTTTCTCACACCCCTCAATGCCCTTGACCTCCTAGATCGGGTGATGTATCTACCTCCTGGATGTCCTATTGGGGCATTTCAGGAACCGCCCCCTTCCCCAATTTCTGTACCATTATGGTTTTTTGTTTTTTTTACTGTGCCCTGGTTGTGTACGTTAATTTTGTTTTTCCGTGCCAGGATTGTCACTTAAGATATGTCAGTTGTCATGTTGTCCCCGAACCCGTCTAGCCTTAGGCCTAAACGACTTGGGTTTACTTTGTTGTCCCAAGTTTATATCTTCAATGATATCTTTGTTTCTCACTGTAACCCTTACAGTATATGTTTTGTGTGTTGCATCCTTGTATTGGATTTTTGTTTCTATTGCTTTTAGGTTGGTCTCATCGATGATACCTCAATTATTCTTTATATTGGTACACTTGCTATTTGTATATCTATATAATGATGACTTTACGGTTATTATCATGTAATGTCAAAGGTCTTAACTCCATCCAAAAACGGTGGATGGCTTTGAAGGAATTCCGATCCTCAGGAGCAGAAATTATTTTCGTCCAGTAAACTCATTTTAAATCAACTGGCTATTTTCATTTTGCCTTGAGGTTTTTTTCCCAATCCTTCTCTTCTTTTGATCCCACTGGAAAAGTCGGAGTGGCAATTTTGATCCGGACACATTGCTCCCTCCGAGGTCGACCCACGGGGTCGTTATATCATTTTGGAATGTATGTTTGCTGGTTCTCCCCTTATCCTGTTAAATTTGTATGCCCCGAACGCGTGCCAGCTATAGTTCCTTTCCCAAACACTTGCCAAACTGAATGCCTTTTCTACACCACATATGATCATTGGAGGTGACTTTAATTTAATTATGTCCCCCCACAAGGACAGAAAGGTACTTTTCGAATCCACCCCCTCGAAGCGGCAATGTTCCTCTTCAAAATCTTTTCGCAAATTGATAAGGAAACATTGTCTCTGATGCTTGGCAGATCAGACATCCCCTTTATAAACAGTTTACTTTCTATTCCACCCCACATCGCAGTTTTTCCCCTTTTACTCCCTCTTGGTTTCATCTAAAACCATTTTTTTTACATGGTGCGATCATGCCTCTCTGACCCTGAATCTTTTTTTTCCTAATTCTTTACCGAAAGCTTGTCATTGGCGTCTCAATGAGATCTCACTACAGCCCATCTCCATGAGAAACTCTCTCAGGGATTAGATATGTATTTTCGACACAACGTTGGCTCGGTGACCTCTTCCTCGACCCTTTGGGAGGCCCATAAGGCCGTTTTTCGGGGAATATGTATCTCTATGGGCTCCCGTTTGAAAAAATCCTCAGCCAGTGCCAAGCTTCTCTCATTCGCCTATTATCTTCGGCTGAATGTCATTTGCTAACCAAACCGTCTATTATACGTCTTCGTAGGGTAACTTCGCTTCATGACCAAGTCAAAGCTCTTGACTCACGTAGATCTGTGCAATCCCTTCTTTGGGTCAAACAGAAATTTTATGAACTTTCCAATTAACCCCACCATATGCTAGTTAACCGGCTTAAAGTGCAATCCTCTTCAACGTTACCAGATCACTTTAATCAACCGGATGGTGCACCTACCTATGACCCTCATGTAATGGCTTCACTTTTTGGATCGTATTATGAGAATCTTTACAACTGTTTGACCCCAGATCTTCATCCTCCTTTTCAAAAAACGTCATTTGATGCTTTCTTTGAGTTTCTCTCTCTTCTGCAGCTATCACCCTCTGACCTTTCGGCCCTTAATGCCGACATCTCATCTGAGGAGCTGTTCGGTACGATCAAGCAGCTCCCCTCTCACAAATCCCCGGGCCCTGATGGCTTACCTTATTCTTATTATAAGACATTCATAAGCAATTTGGCTCCCCCTTCTTCTCTCTGTTCCAAGATCTCTTAACCTCCCTAGCGGTCTGATTATGTCCATATTTCTGTGCTCAAAGTGGTACTTTTTTTGCATGGAAATATGTATTTTTTTATTGTAGGCCTGTAATTTTTAGGAATAACTCACTGAAATCTATCTGAACAAGAGTCTAGTAAACATCCCGGGTAGGATAAAATTTAAAACACGAAATCATAAATTATAATTTAATAAATCATGAAAAATAATAATATAATAAATTTAATTCAATAATATAATCAAACCAAAAACACTGAAATTTGAAATATAGCGCCAAATTCGCACATCACTGAGCAAAGTCGCAAAATCGTTTTCAGTGTCTGATGATGAATTTTCCCCACGAATCATTATCACTCAATTCTGCAAGTAGTTCTAAATTACTATCGCTGTTCTCTAGCTGGTCTAAAACCGCTTTTGACATAAAAATGGACGTTTTTTGGATGTCATGGACGTTTCTCAGTTTCCAGGCAGAAAGAACAGTAAAAATGCAGGCAGGGCACAGGACAAAGCACTCGGGACAAAATGTATGTGAAATGGTTTGATACAGTGATGTTTTACTATGTGATTTTAGTGAATGTCACTTTTTGTCAATTTTCAAATTTCCCGCCGTTTTGTCCCCCGTACGTCCCGATGCTCGCAGGGGACGGAACCCAGATGTCAGATGCCGGCGTCCGCCGGATTACATTGCCGGGGACACTGCAGGAGGGACATGGTAAGTGATCGAGGGATCGCGGAGCAGCGCCGCATGGTAAGCCCAAGTGTAGCTCGGGGTTACCGCTTGTGGTACTGAAACTTTACCCCGAGCTACAATCGGGAATACCGCCAGGGAGGTTAAGAGGTGTCCCTCCTCAGGCTGATTTTTCATGTGCATATATTTTCATAATTTCCAAGCCTGATAAAGATCATTCTATTCCGGACAACTATCGCCCCATTAAATACCGATTACAAAATATTTACTACGATTTTGGCCAATAGGCTCTCCAGATTCATCTCCAAGCTCATACACAGGAACCAAGTGGGCTTTGTGCCAGCCAGACATGCTGCGGACAATACCAGGAGGTCTATTGACCTGATTGATCTGATTAACCGAACTTCGTCCCCTGCTATATTGCTGAGTTTGGATGCTCAAAAAGCTTTTGATTGCCTTAGCTGGCCCTATATAATTATGGTCTTGGAGAGATTTGGTTTCAGAGGCCCATTTATGGCAGCCTTGAAGGTGCTTTACTCCTCCCCTTCCTCAGAGGTCAGATTGGCTTTGTTCCTCTCGCCTTCTTTCCAGATGTCGAACGGTACGCGGCAGGGTTGCCCACTTTCCCCTCTCCTGTTTATCCTCTGCCTGGAACCGCTGGCTATTGCCATTCGGTCTAACCCCAATATACGAGGGATACTTTCTCATGAGCGTGACTACTAACTGTCCTTGTTTGCGGACGACATCCTTCTAACTCTAACCCTCATACCTCCCTCGCGGTTCTCCACAAGACTTTACAATCATTTGGGGCCCTGTCAGGCTACAAAGTAAATACATCCAAAACCGAAGCACTCCCATTACATTTCCCACCCAATGTATTATCCTCTCTCCAAGCGTCTTACCAATCCGTTGGTGCACCCACTCATTGAAGTATTTGGATACCAACCTTACTTCCTCCTACCATTACATATATAAGGCTAATCCCCCCCCCCCCTATTTGTTGCCATTTCCCGTTCCCTAAAAGTTTGGGACACCTTACCCATTTCCTTTCTTGGGTGTATTAATGTTATAAATATGACCATACTGTCCAAACTTTTGTATTTATTTGCAACTCTTCCCATTTCCATCCCTATGTCCAAACTGCACTCCATCCAAAAATCTCTCTTACGCTTTATTTGGCATAACAAACAACATAGAATTGCATACACTGTACTCCTTTCTTTGAGCTCTAGTTGAGGCTTGGGAGCACTGGATATTGTGACCTATTACTATGCCACTCACCTTCGATCCCTAATCTCCTGGTCCACCCGACGCCTCCCTAACAAATGGACCGAGATTGAAACCTTACAACTAACTCCAACCCATCCATGCTCTCTTCTCTGGGCTATGTCAGCGGTGGACATCGCTTCTTACCGACACCTCTTGCTTGGACCCATGCAATTCTCCCTGTTTGTCTGGAAGGGATGCAAGGTTAAATTCACTTTGGCCTCCGATTGCTCCCCTCTGACTAATATTCTCTTTAATCCCACCCTTCCTGATAGTTTGTCCTTGCACCAAATGCTCCCATGGGCCTCAGCCGATCTTTTCCAAACTACGCCATCTGGTCCATCCCATGACTCGGAAATGACGCTTCTAACGTAAATCTTTCTCCAATATCCATAAAAATACCCACCTACCTCTCCAACACTTCTATGCCTATTTGCAGATATGCCATTTCTTTTCTACCTTATCACCCTCATTGACTTTGGAAAAGCCCACCCCCTTTGAGCACTTGTGTATTCAGGGCCCACATCAAAAGGGGCACAATCTCTAATACATATAAACTCCTTATGGACACCCCTCCCTTATCTAATGACACCCATCGCTATATGCATAAGTGGTCCCAGTTTCTCCGCTGTGGCATTGATCTGTTGCAGTAGAGGAAAATATGGGAAAACACATCCAGATCTTCTATGTCAATGTTTTGGTACCAAACCCCTGATGTGCTCCATGCTCGTGATCCGAGTGCTTCTCCTGTCTGCTTGCGCTGCGGGAGGGAATCCAGTTATCATATTTTTTGGGAATGTAGGTTTATCACTCCTTCTGTGAAGAGGTTCTGGCCTTGCTATGATTGTAATTGCAAACCTCCCTCCCTTTTGAGCCCCTTTATTTTCTGTTGGGCCTGGCCTTCCTGGGTCTCTCTAAACCGTTAAGGAAACTCTCCGTGCATATTTTGACTGCGGCCAGGAGAAGCATTCCTATGAGCTGGCTCTCCCCCAGACCCCCTTCAATGCTGACATTATTTAAGATTATTGCAGACATCAGAAAAATGGAATATCTAACCGCTTTACATGCCGACTCCATAATCTCATTTGAAGCAGTATGGAACCCATGGGACGTTTATATCTCTGTTCAACCTAACCTGCCTGACATGTATGGACTTGATTATCCTTCCACTGTTGCTTTATTGACATTGTATGTTTTTTTTTCTCATGTTATTATCATCGATGAGCCTTTCTTTTCTTTATCTTTTTTTCTTCTTTAAATTTCATGTATGTATATACATGTGAAAATGTAATAAAATGTTAATTACAAAAAAAAAACCACAACACGATAACTATTTTTTGTGCTAAATTATAAAGATGATGCTACATCAAGCAAATAGATATCAAATATTTCACGCTTTAAAATTGCAACTGCCTGTGCAAGGGCACCAAACTATGGTACCTAAAATAAACCCATAGACAACACATTTTTAAAGACTTTACAGGTTACCTGTTTAGGGTTAGACAGGAGGTCTGGAGCTGGTATTATTGCTCTCGCTGATGTAAGCGATGACACCTCACACGTGTGGTGTAAATGCTGTTTACATATGCGTGCGGGACTGGCATGTGTGTTTTCATTTGTGCATGAGCACAGGTGGACAGGGTTGCTTTAACTGCTTTCCCGCCGCCCTATATCAGATATACTGCCACAGGGCAGCACGGGTGCGCAAAATCACGTATATATACATGATTTTGCATTTGTGGGTAGGGGGTGCACGACCTACCTGCATCGCCATTTGCGGCCTCAGCTGTCACCACTTAAAAAGATGAGAGAGGCCTGTAATTGGCATCATAGGCATCATAATCAGACAATCACATTGGCTGATTTGGAAAGAATTTATTTGCAAATTATGGTGGAAAATAAGTATTTGGTCACCTATAAACAAGCAAGATTTCTGGCTCTCACAGACCTGTACCTTCTTCTTTAAGAGGCTCCTCTGTCCTGCACTCATTACCTGTATCAATGGCACCTGTTTGAACTTATCAGTATAAAAGACACCTGTCCACAACCTCAAACAGTCACACTCCAAACTCCACTATGGTTAACAACAAAGAGCTGTCGAAGGACACCAGAAACAAAATTGTAGACCTGCACCAGGCTGGGAAGACTGAATCTGCAATAGGCAAGCAGCTTGGTGTGAACAAATCAACTGTGGGAGCAATAATTAGAAAATGGAAGACATACAAAACCACTGATAATCTCCCTCGATCTGGCGCTCCACGCAAGATCTCACTCCGTGGGGTCAAAATGATCACAAGAACGGTGAGCAAAAATCCCAGGACCACACGGGGGGACCTAGTGAATGACCTGCAGAGAGCTGGGACCAACGTAACAAAGGCTACCATCAGTAACACACTACGCCGCCAGGGAATGTCATATGGTCAGATGAAACCAAAATAGAACTGTTTGGTAGAAACACAACTCGTGTTTGGAGGAGAGAGAATGCTGAGTTTCATCCAAAGAACACCATACCTACTGTGAAGCATGGGGGTGGCAACATCATGCTTTGGGGCTGTTTCTCCGCAAAGGGACCAGGACGACTGATCCATGTACGGAACAGAATGAATGGGGCCATGTATCGTGAGATTTTGAGTGCAAACCTCCTTCCATCAGCAAGGGCATTGAAGATGAAACCTGGCTGGGTCTTCCAACATGACAATGATCCCAAACATACTGCCCGGGCAACGAAGGAATGGCTTCGTAAGAAGCATTTCAAAGGTCCTGGAGTGGCCTAGCCAGTCTCCAGATCTCAACCCCATAGAAAACCTTTGGAGGGAGTTGAAAGTCCGTGTTGCCCAGCGACAGCCAGAAAACAGCACTGCTCTAGAGGAGATCTGCATGGAGAAATGGGCCAACATACCAGCAACAGTGTGTGCCAACCTTGTGAAGACTTACAGGAAATGTTTGACCTCTGTCATTGCCAACAAAGGATATATAACAAAGTATTGAGATGAACTTTTGATATTGACCAAATACTTATTTTCCACCATAATTTGCAAATAAATTCTTTCCAAGCATATACCCCACCTTATACAACCAGATCAGGTAGGCTTTATACCTCATTGTCAGGCCTCAGACGGGACCCGCCATTTTATTGATCTAGTTCACCAGGCTGAGCATTATCAAATGCCTTCTCTGCTGATCTCTCTCTCGACTCAGAGATGGCGTTTGATAGAGTGCACTGGAAATACTTGGAGGCAGTCCAAAAAAATTTGGTATCAAGGGTCATCAGGCATCCTCTCAGATTCCTTCCCAATCTCCAATGGCATCCACCATGGATGTCCACTCTTGCTCCTGATCTTCGCTCTAGTGATTGAACCCCTGGCCCAAGCTATATTGCTCTAATTCTCATCTCAGGGATATCGATAGGACCTAATTAATTTAAGATCGGTCCCTATGCAGATGACATTATTATCTCACTAACAAACCTGCTATATGTTTATGTACTTTTGTACTGTTGGGGAAATTCACTCCCCTTATACTTGTATCTTTTTTAATCTCTCAATAAAAAATATTGAAATACAATAAAAATCCCTAGATATCCTGTGTGGGGAATATACAAGCACTCTTTTTCCACACTGGATGATGGTAGTAGAGACAGGCATGTGGAGCAGTCTCATTTGATTGATGGACATTTGAAGTTGCTCTCATATTGGGCATTTGACGGAACTTACATTTTAGCACAGAAGCTGCTGGTATTATATAATTATGGTCTCTTGATGATCAATCCCAGTGATCTGAAGGTACAGGAGGGCTTGATTCTCCGGCAGTAAAGGGTGGAGTGATTACTGGTTGGGGTTTTATCCAGTGCAGTTTATACAAGAACTGGGGCAAAACCTGGCCACCACTTTGTTGTTTTCAAACACTGACAGTACAAAAGTTGGCAATAGGCAAAAATTAGCTCAGACCAATGCAGGAAATCCTTTTACTACTTTGCTGGTTTAGTTCCCCTTTTTTTTTCACATGTTTAGTTCCCCTTTTTTTTTTCACATGTTCTGCTTTTCAATCATAAAATCCGGAGTCCACATAGACATGACTCCAATAAGAAATGTAATATGCCTAAAATACAGAGGATTATCCTCACAGTGACCTTCCATTTACTGAATAAAAATTTCAGCATGACAACAAATGACTTATCTTTTATAAAGAGGAACTTTAGCCCCCATTTTTTTTGGGCCCTGCCTCTCCTCACCCAAGCTGCCATCTTTGTGTGTCTTGTATGTGCACAGATGCGCTTTGTTTAAGGCCTCTGGTAGATATTCAGGGCCTGGCAGAGACTTGTGGCACATCTTAGCACACATGGGGTTCCCTGCACATGCTCACACAATGTTGGTCTCTGGAAGTTGACACTTGCAAAACCCCCACATGTACAGCAGCTCTCTGCTGGGTGTTGAAACCCTGAAACACATCTATGCACAGGAGGACCCCCTCGGTGAGCATGCACCCATCACTAAAACTGCCGCCTGGGGGTGTGTTATGTTGACTTTTCAGGAGGCAGTGGGAGCACAAAATCATGCCTAGGCAAGAAAAAGGAAACACTTTGCTGCATTACCAAAATGTAAAAAGCAATATAAAATCGAACTGCGGGAGAGGGAACCACATGGGTTTTTTTTTAGCCTTTGAAACGTATTGCCCATGTAAATATATTTTCTATTGAGTTTGCATGTTGTCGTTTTGAAGAATTCCCATTTTAAAAGAGGAACTTCACCAGAAAATGGAAAAATAAAAAGTTGGCTATTACAGTGTTCATGATGTGGTGGAGGGTATCCAGTGGGGAGGTCTTTACCTCAGCTTTAGAGTAGCTAGCATCAAAAGTGGAGCCGGATCAACATATGCAAAACTCACAATTGGTGCAAATGTAGCTTCAAATAGAAAATATGGAGGATCAGAGCCACCGGAATAATCTAAGGCTTTTGGGTATACCAGAAACACTGGGTACATCTGGTGCTGAAAATCTAAAAGATAATGTGGACATAATTTTCAAAAAGGTTCTGGATTCAGTTCCTTCTGGGTTAATGGAGCTGGACAGGGCTTCATTGGGCACCAGATCCAGCAAGGCTGAGGGACATGCTATATCGGCTGAATCGTTATGTTTAGAAGGAGGCTCTCCTTAGGAAGATATGTTCATTGGGCCCTATGAAGTGGGAGGTGGCCGAGGTCAAGATCTTGCCTGATCTGTTGATCGCTACCTTACAATGAAGTCTAATATAGATGGGGTTCCTCTTTCCATCTAGTGGTTCATAAGAGTAATACCTCCTTTGTGTTGGAAAGATTTGATGACTTACCAAACCCTTTTTCTCTTTTTGAGATAGAACTGTACTCAATACCAAACTGGCTACAATTGCTACCCAGTAAATATTCACGACCCACTGTTTAAGTATTTTAACAAAAGGTTACTGAGTGTGTAATGCAGGATCTGAATTAAGAGTTACCTACAATTAGCTAATTAGTGATATTATAAATTGGGTCACAATGTTTTGGGTTTAATATGTGCTCATTTCCCCTGAGTTATTTTTTTTTCTTTTCTTTCTCTCTCTTTCTACAATGTTGGTATCCCCCCACATTGTGGGGAAATGCCACGAATAGATGGCTCTCCCCTTTGATTGTGTGTTCTGGTGGCGTATACTCTCTAAATTGGCGGGATTTTGAGAAATCCCCCTTAGAAAAAGCATATTGGTTCCTAAGACTAATACTACAGTATCATGAAGAAGCTGTTGAGAACATAGTGGTGTAACTTTTGGGCTAACTATTAAGGTAAGTATGGGGAGATCCCACAACAATGTTGCACTTACCAATATACTAAGAGGTGATTTAATAGAGTTGAGGTACATTGGTTTTGGTCTGGAGGTGTCTTCAGTAAGACCCTTAAGTTCACTTAATTACATTAGGAAATGTGTTAAGGGGAATATGTAGACAAACACATTGGGAAGTATTTGTGGTCATTAGTGATGATAACCTATAAAAGCTTAGGAACTAGGTAGGGTGATGAAGTTACTAGTAACAATTTTATTCTAAATGGCGTAGGAAAAGTGTACACTTCCTATTTCATTAGATATCACTATCTGGTGGATTCAAGAAGGGAAGGGGTATGATACAAGAAGTGCCTTCATTCCTAAAAGATACACAGTGGAAAGGTCCACTTATTGGTGAGACTTTAACAGCACAAATATATCAAACAATTCAACAGTTTAAAAGAACATGCAATTTCTATTTTTACAATCTTAAAACAGACATGTAAGTTACAATACAAAGCATGAAGGTATCGTCAAAGATGATATTCCGGTGAAGATGTAGAGATAAGTCATACATGAACTGCACTTGATGCATTTCGAGACCAATCACAATCTCTTCTTCAGAAGTGCAAAAAAAGGTATGACGCATAACCTCGTATAGGGGTAAGAAGGATAAGGAGAACCGACAAAAGATTAAAAGAAAATTGATTTCCATGAGTACAGCCAGAGATTTTTCATGTGCCTCTAACAGGGAAGATGGGTAGAAGACAAAAGGGAATGGAAGTAGAAGACAATTGCCGCCCAAATGCCTCCTGGAGGGGCCCCGCCCAACCACACCAGTGGCAGACGGAGGGATTGTCTGTTCACCAATGCTGATAAGGTGGTGTAGGGGTGCAAAAAGGTGACCAGAAATACTACAGGAAAACGATGATAGCTTGGCATCAAACATACTCAAAATATGGGAAGAGAAATCACTTCAGAACTAAATGCCCAGTTTGCTGTGAAGAATGGTCATCATGGTTGCATAACGTGACCCAGAAGACTACAGGGAGGGAGGACAACTTCTGCTTCCAATCGCCTAGGAGATCGCAGCAGAAGTGGGAGCGGGTACCTGTCAAATTTGGGTACCCGCTCCCCAAAGGTCTGAAGTCTCTGGTCATCTCCTGTAGTATGTCCGCAGTCTCTGGTCATCTCCTGTACTTTGTCTGCAGTCTCTGGTCATCTCCTGTAGTATGTCCGCAGTCTCTGGTCATCTCCTGTACTTTGTCTGCAGTCCATTGGTTCAGAATATTTTTCTGGTTTTCCGCCTCTAAAATCTAGGTACGCTTTATGGTCAGGTGCGTCTTATGGGGCGAAAAATACGGTACCTGATATTTTTGACAATTTTATGAGTTTATTTTATGCAAATGTAAGGTATATGGTTTTCACCTATACATTGTAGGGACATGTATAGACCATAGTCACTATTCAGAGGGATATTGATAACTTAAAGTGGTACACATGGATATGTCTTGAAATGTTTTTTTGTTTCATTTTCTTCACATTATTAATATTGAAATTAGAGTTGTGCATTTCACATTTAAGGTGGTACACCTAGATATTTGAATAGGTACTACTGGATGTTTTGTACTCAGTTTATTTTCCTTTTTTAACATTTGTACACTATTAAGATTACAACTGGCACTGTGATTATATACAGTATTCCACATTTGAAGTGGAACACGTGGTTATTTAAATGGTTAAGTGGATTTTTTTGTTTCCAAACATTAGTTATAAAAGGTTCGTCAGTATTTTGTGAGCCCATTGTTAAGGTATTTAGTATTATTTGATAAACACTGGATTGAGTTTTATAATACTGCGTGGCACAATTCATATATATGGAGGTATTTTCACTAGTGGGAACAGAAGAGTGTATGGAGCAGTATATTACCTTACATCTAATTGGTAGCTGTGAGTGATTGTGATTGGATATGTTGGATTGATTTTTGTGAAATGCAATAAGTTACCCACACTTTTGGTAAAAAATAAAAGATGAGGCTGCACTGAGTAAATAGATACCCAACATGTCAAACCCTAAATTTGTGTGCGTCTGTAAAATGGCGACAAACTTCAGTGCCCTATATTTTCTATAGATGCTTCAAAAGCCCAATAGGTCATCAGTTTAGTGTTACAGAGGAGATCTCATGCTAGACTTATTGCTCTCACCCTGGCGTCCGTGGTGATATTTAACATTTGTATTGCAATCACCGTTTCATGCATAGGCGTCCTGACCCGTGCGTTTACATCCGTACATGAGTATATGTGGTGGTCCTCAAAATTGTGGGGGGGGGATGTTATGTGCTTGGGTGTAACTAATTTTTTCAATGCAAAAAGTTTTTTTTGCTTAACTTTTTTTTTCCCTGACTTCTGACAATTGCTGGTTATCAGCAGTACTTTCCTCACACAGTGTGAGGAAAGTGCAGCCTATAACCGGCAACTGTATTTACTGCGATCTCATCAGATACAGCTGATCACGTGGTAAAAGGCCGCTGTGATTGGCCTTTTACCACATCTCCGGCTGTGCCGGATGCTCGCTGCTTGGGGAGCACAGGGGCATGTTCTTGGAGGACGTCCATGGATATCCTCCCAGAACTAGACAACTGTGCTGTAGCCATCTTTCGGCTATAGCACGGTAGGGATGAGGTTAATGAGACATGCCGGGTCTAAAAAACCCTGCATATCTCCTCTGAATGTAATACAAAGCAATGCAGATTGCATTCATGATCAGTGTAGATGTCCCCTCTGAGAAATGCTGTCAGAGGACTGCCGATAACCGGCATTTCCTTTTTACATGCGATCAGCTGTGATTGGACACAGTTGACCACATGATAGAGCCTACATCATTGGCTTTTTACTGCGTTCGGTGATCCGCTGTGTCCCCAGGGACACAGCGCAACACCGATCGCCGCGCTCACACGGTAGCGTGCATGCGCAGCTTACGTGGGAGAACGTCATAAGACATCCTCCCAGGGTGATAGAACCATGGCCCATCCTTCATTTCCTTATATGGAGGGCGGGAGGCAGTTAAGGGCTCACTTACAGCCCTTGTTACCCCATGAAAAAAGTGTTCTATGGTGGATCACTATTCAGAGGGTGACTGGGAGATACTCAATCTCCTCCGCACCTCCTGTTTTATCCGTGCCCACAGGCTCCATGTACTTTGAACATTATCACAGGGCATTCAAAAGACAACCAAGGGTGCGCATACCCATGCACAGAATAAGCCACATGGGTTAAAATCTAACTTTTAATAGAGTTACTAAAAAAATGGCCTTTATCCAACAAACTGTGTGATTGATTTACTAACACTTGAGCACTCAGAATCTGGTGCAGCTGTGTGTGGTAGCCAATCAGCTTTTAAAGACAGCTTGTTCAATTAAGCTTTGGCAGTAAGGCTAGGTTCACATCTAGGGAGTGTGCATTTGATCAGTTTCTGCGGTGCTTTTTGCTGTGTTTTTTTTTTCTTGTTGCTAGGCAGATTTAAAATGCAAAACGCATCAAAAACGCAGCAAACTAATAAAAACCACAGGAAAAATGCATAACATGCTTTTCTGCAGTGTTTCCATTGAAGTCTATAGAATGAAAAATGCATCTTTTTGCGTTTAAAAAAAGTCCTTGACCCTTTCCAAAAAAACACACCGTGTGAAAAAGCGGAGATATAAACTCAACAAACTGCATAAGTGTGACCCTAACCTAAGGGTCCATTCACACAAGATGCGGTGGGACTGCACTAAGCGGTTATTTCAGCGCAGTCTCAGCACATGACAAGGCAAAATGCCTCGTCTTCTGTGTGCGATCAAAAAGTAGTGCATGCACTCTTTTCAGCGCGAGGCACCGCACAGCAATCAATTGAACTTAATTAAATGTCTGACATTTCAATAAAAAGTTTATTAAAAAATAATCAACCCTCAACATAAGGGCTTACAAGTAGATAGATCAGTAATTAATATACCTATAATGATTTATCTATTACACTCTTTGTATCTGCTGGTTTGCTATACACCTTTGATATAAAGATATACCTCACCTCGATTTGTACTACAACTCAAACCCATAGCCCGTCTGCAAAACGGGATGCTGCATATTGTGTCTATGTTAGACTGTAATCCATATTTGTATGTACATTGATCTGCTTTAACTTTTCCAATAAAAATTATTTTTGGAAAAAAAAAAAAATAATCAAAAGCGTAGTACAGAACAGTGATGCCCGCCAGACCACACACAACCACTGCATTATAAAGTGGTAACCTGTAAAGGTTTTTAATGTGTTGACTATGGATAACATTTTCATTGCTTGTCACCATTGCAGCGGCGGGTGAAATTTTAAAGCGCGATATGTTTAGCATCTACTCAGCATAACATCTATTTTTCTATAAAAACGGGTTATGTATTGTGTTTTGCATTAGAATTAAAAAAAAAACAAAAAAAAAACGCTTTTCCCCAAAGAATTGCATTTGAAAAATCCTACACAAATACCATGCAACATAAAAATAATTGCAAAAGCCACCAATTTATTCTCTAGGGCCTCGGTTCTAAAAACATTATATGTATATATATATATATATATATATATATATATATATATATATATGTGTGTGTTTGGGGTTCTAAGTAACTTTTTAGCAAAAAATACTAATTGTTACATGTAAAGAAAAGGTGCCAGAAAAGTCCTGGTCTGGAGGTGATAAAGCCTCCCATCATGGTCTGTGGCTCATATGCAGGGGTGGACTGACAACCCATGGGGCCCCTTGGCAATAGGGATCATGGGGCCCCTGTGTCCTTGCCCACACTCAAAGCACACCCAAAAAAGCCTATAAAAAAAAAGGTACCAGGGGCATTTCATGGGGCATCCTACTGACACCGGGCCCTCACGAGTGGTCGAATGGTCAGTCCACCCCTGCTCATATGTTCCCCTTGGGCGCCATGCACACGGGGCGTTTTGATAACGCCAGTAAAGTTAGCTGTGTAAAATCAAGTTAAAAACTTGAGTTTTTCCAGAGTTTTTTTATTAGAGTTTTTTTTGCTCAAAAAATTTCCAACCGCTTTTTTGCCGTGATTTATCGCGGTTTGACGCATTTTTCAGTGTTAGAACGTTTTTACAGCTAAAAAAACTCCTCTAGAAACCCACTAGTTCTGGGGGGTTTTTCAGCCAAAAAACATTGATTACAGTCTGTGTGCATGGACACATAGGATAACATGCTGGGTGGCTTACTGGCTGTAGAGAAAAAAAAAATGTCAAAAGCCAAAAACAGCCGCTGTAAAAACTTCCTGTGTCCATGAGCACTTTGGCCAGCCACAGATGGGTCAATTTCTGAACGATTTTTTGTTCAAAAATCGGACCTAAGAATAATCGGCCAATTTTTGCTCTGTTAGTTGGGGAGTGGCACCGGACGTTTTTTGTGGTTCCTCCCCATTTTATCGCTCATGCTGGAAAATTTGTGAAAAACGACCGATTTTTTAAATCATTGATGGCATCATCGGATTACATAACGAACAACATTTTCGATTGAAAAATCGTTCGGCATTCAACCCATGTATGGCCTGCTTTAGTTTGTCTATCTTTGCAAATTATGTCACAAAACGGTTTATCTGTATTGCAGACACATAACCCACAGAGGGGTTTAGCAGATTTTACCCCGGGGTACTCAATAAGAACTTTAGCAGGCCTTACATTGGTCAAATTACAAACAATTTTTTGATCGAAAACTGAAAACATAATTCGTTATGTAATCCGATGGTGCCACCAATTATTTTGAAAATCGGTAATTTTTCACAAACTTTCCAGCATGTCCGATAAACAAAATGGGGAGGAACCATGAAAATCGGCCCGTGCTATTGCCCCACTAACAGAGCGAAAATCAGCCGATTATTCTCAGGTCCAATTTTCAAACAAAAAATTGTTCGAAAATCAACCCATGTATGGCCAGCCTTAGGCTCTAAGTGTCGGTTCACACTATAGAAATGTTGACCAGATGAGTTCCGGGTGCATTTCTGCATGCAAGTTTTTGATACATTTTTGGCATGTTCCGGTGCATTTTTGATGCACTTTTTACGTGTCATGTTGCGTTTTTTGTGCTTTCCGGTTCATTTTTTCCCCCTCTCTTAAATTTAAATAGGGACATATGCGTTTTTGGCGCCTTTTACCACGTTCCAATACAGATCTGTGCAGGAAAAGTACAGCCTGTTTTTTTTTTCTGCACCTGAAACGCACTGGAACTGCAAGCACTGATTTGAACTATGACATTGACAACCATACTACCTACTTTCTGTGCATTTTGAACGCAGAAAAAAAGCAACTGAAATGCATGCAGTGTGAACTGGCCCTAAGCCCGGGTTCACACTGATGCAGTGCAGAATTCAAACAGTTTTCTATTCGAATTCAGCACCGCATCACAATTGCACCCCAGGTGTGTACGTTAACACCCTGAAACCAGTTGGCAGAACTCGGTGCAATGTGCAGAATCGGATCGCATGAGTGGGAATACCCAGAATACCCATGCAATACAATTCTAGTGTGAACCAAAAAAAAAAAAAAAAGGGGGGGGTCCTGCACCTTTTTTGTGCGAAAGTGATGCAATTTGAGCCATACAAATCGCACCGCACAGAGTTTGCATGTTATTTGCACAGGAATGTGGTGCAGTTCCTGTGCGAACAAGCAGTGATACGCCGCACCGCAGAAGTGTGAACCCAGGCTTAAGGACACAGATACTGGAAGAGTTAACTAGCTTCCTAAATCCCAACAAGTCATCTGGCCCAGCCGCTGCCCCAATTAGCACTGCTTCTTTCCTCAATCACCAAATCAGAGCTCACATCTAGAGAAGCATAACGAGTTCCCCATCCTCCACACAAAAATCTATGTGTTCACCCACCAAATTATTCTCTAGGGCCCCAATTTAGAAAAAAAATATAAGTTTGGGGGTTCCAAGTAATTTTCTAGAAAAAAAAAAAAAACGTGCACAAAAGGTGCCTGGGCTGGAAGTGATAAAGCCCCCCCATCACAGTCTATGGCTCAAATGTTCCCGTTAATTTGTCTAGATCTCTGCCAATTATCTCACAATGCTGTCCATCTGTATTGACAGACATAACCCACAGAGGGATGTCACACGTGTCACCCTGGGGTACTCAGTAAGGACTTTGATTCTATTCTAAAGGGCACAGAGAGTACTGAGAGGCTTAACTAACTTCCTACAGCCCAATACATCGCCTGGCCCAGCCGCTGCCCAAATACTAATGCCTACTTCCCTCAATCAGCAGATCAAAGCATCTAGAGAAGCATGATGAGTTCCCCATCCTCCACCCAAAAATCCACATGTTCACCCACACCAAAATCATACACCACAAAACTATTCCCAAAAAACCCAACATGTTTCACTCGCACAAGGTAGAGCTTGGACAGAGGTGCAGCAAAGTGAAATAAAATAATTCAGTGGCCTGTATGTGATCACCACATGGTCAACCAGCAAAATGGCAGCCAAGCCCACCTTCTCCTCTATTTATAGCCAAAGATGCCAGCCCCTTCCTGCATGATAATTGCATGACTTCGCCATCTTGTGGACAAAAAGGAGAAGGCTGTCTACCAGACACAGTAAAATATCCTACATTTTTCCCAATGTCAGAATACTGAGAATCATCTAAATTGGTCAGATTTTTACACTGAGGTCCTCCAGTACATCAGGATTTAGAGTACTGTCAGCTTATAATAATCAGTCACACTTTTGCCTGTCCCACCCCAAAATAAACCACACAGTATGTTTGTTTCTATTATAGGATATAGATTCAAGTCAAAGATCTAATCACACACAAACGAAAGGTAAGGCTGGCCATACACTATACAATTTTCTGTCCAATTTCCTTTAGATTTACCTTCAACTATGTAGTGCAAGGTGCAGCGCTGTATAGTATTTGCAAATGTAGATGACAGTAATAAACTACAAATAGAAGGTCACACAAGAAATACAGTCCTGTATTGGTGCTCGTTGTTTTCCAGTGCAAATGATAGAAATGCGCACTAACCAGAAGCGTATAGATAATACGCAGATTTCTATGCGGATTTCTATTTCTATGTAAAAAATCTTCTCTGTACAAAATCATCCCCAGCCCCCCTAATATTGCTTCCCGTCCGCCCTCTGCTACAGGGCGGACAGGAAGCAATTAAACTCACTTAGTGCCTTACCTGAATTAAATTAGCCTCAGATCCTGTGTAATAAATATATGTTCAGGTTTAAAGGGATGAGGTGGGAACAACAGATGCACCACCCAAAGGTGAAAACATTAAAATGTTATCAAACATCCCATATGTGTACCGCATAATGTCTCACTCATGATTCTCAGTTGTTGACAATTGTAGATATTCTTTGGTTCTCCACCCAAAACTGAAAACAATTACATGTTTAACCGCCTCCCACCCGCCATATAGTCCAATGACAGGCGCAAGGCGGTTCTCTCGTTCTGGGAGGACGTCATATGACATCCTCCCACTCTAACCTCCCTCGCACACAGCGGATCATCGATCAATGGAAAGAGCCGAAGATGTTGTCTCGGTCATGTGATCAGCTGTGTCCAATCACAGGTGATCGCATGTAAACAGGGAAATGCCGGTTATCAGCATTTCTCTCCTCATGAGCTGTCATGCTGACAGCTTGAGAGGAGAGGAAAGCCGGTAATCGGCATTCCTCGGAGGGGACATCTACACAGATCATCAGGGCACTGATGATCTGTGTAGCTCCAGCAGTGCCACCTATCAGTGTCCATCAGTGCCAGCTGTCAGTGCTCATCCATGCCACCTGCCAGTGCCCATCAGTGCCTACTAGTGCACATCAGTGCCACATATCAGTGCCCATCTGAGCTGCCTTTCAGTGTCACCCATCAGTGCCACCTATCAGTGCCGCCTATCAGTGTGCATCAGTGCCACCTATCAGTGCCGTCAGTGCCACCTATCAGTGCCGTCAGTGCCGCCTAACAGTGCCAGTCAGTGCCGCCTATCAGTGCCAGTCAGTGGCGGTAATCAGTGCCACCTATCAGTGCTGCCTGTCAGTGCCATATATGAGTGCTGCCTTTCAGTGCCCATCAGTGATACCTGTCAATGCCCATCAGTGCCACCTACCAGTGCCTCCTGATCAGTGCCACCTATAAATGTCCATAATGCAGCCTATCAGTGCCCATCACTGCAGCCTCATTAGCGCACATTAGTGAAGGAAAAAAATCACTTATTTACAAAATTTTATAACAGAAACTAAGAAAAAGCTCCTTTTTTTAAAAAAATTTTCAGTGGTTTTTGGTTTAAGAAAAAATAAAAAAAACCCAGAGATGATTAAATACCACCAAAATAAAGCTCTATCTGTCACAAAAAAATGATAAAAATTTCATATGGGTACAGTGTTGCATGACCGCGCAATTGTCATTCAAAGTGTGACAGCGCTGAAAGCTGGAAATTGGCCTGGGCAGGAAGGGGGTATAAGTGCCCAGTAGGCAAGTGGTTAAACCAGTGGTGTATTTTGGTTTTGTGCTGCCCTAGGCAAGACTAAAATTGGGAATCCGATCTTATTATGCGCTCACCTCAGAGGAAGCCTAACTTTCAATTTTCAAGGCAACCATAGCTTTTTTTCTTTAAAAGACTGGATGATTCATTTTATAATAAGATATTTTTCCTGAAGAGCACTTTATCTCAAGGCAAGCACTTTAATTTTAAGAAAAGCACCTTATTTCAAGAAGAGCACTTTCTTGTGATGGACTGTAAAATTATCACTTTATGAATTGTTTTATGTGATATATTCCTTGTTTTATTTCACTTTATTGATATAATTTTCAAACCACATATTAAGAGGAGTGCAGCACTATTTGAAATGTAATCATTTGCACATTGCACATAATAAGAGTGTGTGTATCAGCGCCAGCGAATCTCAATATTCTAATATTGCTATATAAAATTATAGTGGCTCACAAGCACTTTATTATTATAATTTTGTAGACAGGGGCGGACTGACAACTCATGGGGCCCCCGGGCAATAGGGGATCATGGGGCCCCTGTGTCCTTCCAAAACTTAAAAAAGCCTATGAAAAATGTACCAGGGGCATCTCATGGGGCCCCCTACTGACCCCGGGCCCTCGGGCAGTGCCAGAGTTTCCAAATGGTCAGTCCGCCCCTGTTTGTAGATGATTCACAGTGTGGTTACATAGTTGGTAAAGTTGAACAAAGACACCAGCTCTGTGTGAGAATCATGTGTTGTATCCAATGACATGCAAAAACAGTTACGATATAATACAGAGCAAAAAATAAGTAAAAGTTTCATTTTAATCAGAGGTGTTACCCAAAGACAACTTTTTATTTAACTACAAACAGGATGTCATACTTAATGCCCAGTCTTTCCATTGTTTGTAAAGCCCAGGTCACCTAAAATTGCACTAAAAAAATTAACTCTTCAAATTAAAGTGGTTGTAAATAGCAGACATGAAATATAAACAAACCATATCCCTCTATACTGTATGTACTTGTCTCAGTTCAGAGCACTATGGGGTTTATTTACTAAAGCTTGAGAGTTCAAAATCAGGCTTTCTGCTGCATAGAAACCAAACTGCTAAGTGTCATTTCTGTCTGCTTCTTCTTTCCTCTGCTGTCTGCATGAGTCACTGGCAAATTTTTCTGACACGAAGAGGTAAAAGGTGACAGGGGGGGAGCTCCAGCACACATCCTGGAATTGACAGTATCAGCTCTGTTCCTGTGTGCTGTGTGAGAGGGGGGGTCTCCCTTCCCTCCAATCATCTCTCAGAGCTCCCCCCATTGAGGTCTGCAGAGTGTAATTACAGCTCTCCTCCCCCTTCTTTCTAACCACCCAGACAAGCTTTAAAACATTCAGCACTGAAAGGATGTAGAGAAGAGAAAACAGGAAGTGGGAGGAAATCCCTGAAAATTAAGGGAATCCCCCAGGGCACTCCCAGTGACCAGAACTAGCGCCCCCTCATTGGAAGATTTCCCCTCTATTAGTTTGCTTCCAACTGGAAATTTGGCATTTTTGCTTACTTTCACCTATAATGATTATGACAAATAGAGAGGGTGAATCCCCCTAATGGGGTCAAAGACAGCAATAAAAACCTAATAGGTGTTCTAATCTCTTTCCACTCTATCCAAAACTAAAGTATAAATAAAGACAAACCTTTTTTTAATGGTAGTAGAGAAGCATGGAGTCACAAATCTAGCTTGGCTGTCTAGCAGCGATGCCCTTATTACAAGACTGACTAAACAGAGTTACCAGTATTCTGGTGATAGGTGTGTGCAGCCTAGTGCATTAGGGTGTGCATGCCAAAGTTCAAACACACAAGCATGTGTATATATATATATACACACATATACATATACATACACACATACGTACACACACACTGTATATATAAAAAAATGATCTTCCTTGTGATACTCTGCCCTGCCGGTACATGATCTCCCTGCTGCCCGCAGATTTAGGGTGACAGAGAAATGCTTATACACATCTCTTATAAGCTAAGCCACTCAGAGGGAGATATTTCCCATGTTCTCACTGGCACACACAGCAGTAACGCGAATGGGGTGATTAGAATGTGCCTAGACACACCTGGCACACCCTGTGCACACGCCTATGATTCTGGCAAGCAGACTGTATTTGGCTTTATAGTCTGTTTAGCATTCCTAAACAGACTGCACATTCATTCATTTGCAATAACTTAAAAAACGTAATGGGAAGTAAGGTCACAGTCTCCTTTGCTTTAGTTTGTTAGAGTATATGTTCAGCCTCTGTGGTCTGTGGTTAATAGAATGGAACAATTCCTTGCATCCTGTCCAGTAATAACATTCTTCTGTACATCAAGTCTAATGGTATTTGGCTTCTGTCATCTCAGTAACAGGAAATTGAATGTCACAGCCACTTTGTACCATTGTTAGACCACTTGTGTAGTTGTAATAAACAGATAAATAAGTGCAGTAAAACCAAACTGTAGATAGATATAAACAATTACTGTATTTATTGTATAGTTGTGTATTCATTAAAAAAAAAATAGATTCTTTCAAAGTGACAGTCTAATTTATTTATTTCAGGTACTTGTATAGCGTTGTCAATTTACGCAGCACTTTACATATATATTGTACATTCACATCAGTACCCTAACCCTCAAGGAGCGTACAATCTAAGGTCCCTAACTTACATTCATACATACATATACAAGGGCCAATTTAGACAGGAGCCAATTAACCTACCAGCATGTCTTTGGAGTGTGGGAGGAAACCGAAGTACCCGGAAGAAACCCACACAGGCACAGGGAGAACATGCAAACTCCAGGCAGGTGGTGCCGTGGTTGAGATTCGAACCAACAACCCTAGTACTGCCAGGCGGAAGTGCTTACCATTTAGATCATCCCCCCCTCCCCTGCTGAACTTCCCTGCTCTGTGATCTATCCCCTCTCCATTCTTCTATCGAAGAATAGGAGTCTATACCTAGTGTAAGCTCCATGTCAGATGGTGTTAGAGCTTACAAAGAGTTAATGTCTTTTCTTTCTCCTTTCCTCACAGCCCTTGCTATATCTACTGTGAATACTAGCAGTGACTGTTGTTTATACATACCATCCTCTGCTTGCAGATCAGTCTGCTTAGGAGTACTTTCAAGTCCATTTAACATTTTGACAATTACTCCAGCCCTTATGAATGGGGATTGTGTGGCCCCCAGAAACACATTGCCTGTATTTTGCCCTGCTTCTTGTAACCAGTTAGACAATGAAGACTTTGGACTCCCAAGGATGTTTCATTTGGTGCTCTCTTTGACCTATTAAGCTTGGATTGTCTCAGCTTGGGTGAATGTCCATTTTGGGGGAGAACCTAGTCTTTGTGGTGAGTTGCCAAACACAGAGCAAATGGGCTCAAGTAATGACTTTGTCCACCTGTGAAAATCCATGTCCAGTGCCACTCGACCACTAACTAATATACTTTTGCATCTCCCCTCACATGACAGTTTTGTGCCAGGTGATTGGTTACTCAGATCCAAATGCTCCCCAATAGCTGGAAACACTATATATTTACTAAGGACTTCTATAAAGCAGTGGAGGAGCACAGCAAAGATGACTATTAGCAGGTCGGAAATGTTTCTGCAAGTGAACCTGTCACTTTGCCCTGAATTGCTATTAAATGTATGCTTTGTGTGTTTGACTTTTTACTATAAAAATGTTCTGTAATTACATGTACAGCAAGCCTGGGAGGGGAAGTAACAACACCAAGAGCCAATTAGCTGTCAGTCTAAAATTAAATTTGCTAACCTAAAATAGAGTGATGACCTTATCAGTGTGGCACTGCTCCTTCATTATCCAATCAACAGGCTGAGGCTGGAGGGGAGGCATCACTAACTGTATTTCATTACTGTATTGGAAACCAGGAACCAAACTGCATTTAGTAAAGAAAAAAAAAAAAAGATCCTACCCTTGTAGGAAGATGTTAATGTAGCTTCCTGGAAGTGAGATCTAATCTCAGCTCTTTTGGTCAAGTCTCCCATGAAGGAGTAAGGTTGTGTGACTGTGTTTTTGGTTAACATACTGTGTACAATAGATCATATAAGGTGGCGAGTTGTGCCATATCTGAAATTACATAGAGCTACTGTAACCAAAAAAAAAAAAATCATGGATTTTTAAGACACCACAAAAAAGGGAATTAAAATCTCTAAAAATGATTTTCATCATAGTTTATTACACTCATTATAAAAGTGATTGACAAATGTACATGTAAAAGTCACAACAATTCAAGTCGTATAACAAGATATTTTGGAAGCCTCTCAATACTCCTTACTGCCCCACCACAGTGTCCCCGTCTAACCAGCAATACAAAAATCAGTGATAACAGGCAGAAATGTATAAGATAAAAGTTCTCATGTGCTGAATCCACAGTGGCTTAGAATTGTTTTTATTCTACGCTATTCACAGCCAACATACCAGTTTCATTAGGAGTACAATACAAAGAAATCTACAACAAACATAAAGAGATAAAAAATCGACATAAAAGACATAAATAGTAATACATTACAATCAATGTATACTAAAGGATAAGAAAATACAATACAGCTCTTAAACACCATTGATAACTTCATACCGTAATTATTAAATATGTGGGTGGTGTGCATAGATATGGACAATAGCCAGTATGAACAAATGTGTCAGCCCATTCTAAAGAACCAGATATGGTACAAACCCTTTTCCCAGTCCATGGCGGAGCAAGTACAAATGGACTTCAGGATCATATTACTGAATGCATATAATGAGTTATTAATTGATAAGGATCTATTTGAATATTTGGACATTTCCACGAATTCCTACATATTATGCCCTCCCTAAAATGCCTAAGGACATTTGGAGACCACAGGACACCCAATATTTTTTATGATTGGTTCCCAAACCAAGGTGTTCAGTTGCTTGGTTAATATCCAATTAAGACTGCATGTTATGGGGCTTGCATCTTACAGTAAATATACCATCAATCGAAGTATAATGATTGAAGGCATCAAGTTTCAACCTGGGCTTTCCTGGTGGCCAAAGGTGTAGAAGCTCTATACTGTAGTATAGCACATGACCAAGGGATTAAATGGCTGCGGGAATCTTACAAAAATGAATTCATTTTTGTAAGAGCTAATTGGATCATGCTTTGCTGTTTTTTTTGCCTTTCTCTGGATCAACTGTAGGATTTTTTATATAGGATTGTATAATTTTTTCCCTTTTATTGGTTGCACTAGATGGACTTGTGTCTTTTTTTAAGCAGACTAACTATGTAACTATCATAAGTCAATTTTACAGGGGTGGTTGGAAGAAAAGACTATTTTCTGATCACTCGGCATCTAAGTGCATGTGTCACATGTTGGCTTGGCACAGGTACATAAGCAATATTCTAATAATTTGGGCTGGGATCCAGGATGGCATGTCTGAGTTTATGTTATTCCTGGTGGCTAATGGTCTCAATTTAAAGTTTACCATGATTGCAACTAAGGATAGATATCATTCCTGGATGCTGAAATTGTGGTACAGAGGATGAATCCCTTGCAACTAAACTCTATAGAAAAGAAACAGCTAGCAATACTATTCTACATACTCACAGCACACATCCTTTGCCTTTAATACTGAGAATAATGTACAGCCAATATTTGAGGCTCTGTAGTAATGGTTGGAATGACAAAGATTTCAAGAGGGAGGCCAATGCACTTACAGGAAGGTTGTTTTGACAGGTCCCAATATATCCAAGTGCAGGGCTTAACTATAGGCACTTGTGCCCCAATCTGTAGCTGGGAGGGAGCACCTCATTTACATAGACTTTCTTTCGATGTACCTGTGCCACAACTTATTTTGGTACAGGTACATTGATGAAATTTGGATCATCTGGGATGGTGAGAGACAACTATTAGATGAGTTCATTATATATTTGTTATGTAATGATTTTAACTTCCAATTGACTGTCATGCTATCAACAGGAGGTAGCCTTTTTGGATGTTCTAGTATCCTAAGGCAATGGGGGGGAGACGAAAAATCTCCTTGTATCATAAATCTATGGCTGGAAACACCATTTTCAACAAGTTTGTACCCACTACATGTGATACAATTAACACCATACAGTCAGTACCTATGAATAAAACTGTACAGATAGTGCCACCTTTGAATGGGAGGCAAGGAATTTAAAGAACATGTGAACCCAGCATATCATATTCCTGATATGTGCCTGCTGTACTATGTACTTGTAAGAAACGTATCCTGTTTTCTTTGTATTGATTCCTTTGTGTGAAATCTATGGTGTTCCTGCCAGTTTCTCTGACTTTTCTATTAAAAACTGACCACACCAGGCATGACAGCACAACATGACCAGTTCTCTAGCTGTGCTGAGAACTCAGTGGTGTTACAGCAAGACATGCTTGAAGAAAGCATGTGATCAAACTAAGAGTCAGTCACGAGTCACTTTTGTTTAAAAAAAAAAAAAAAACACAACAAAAAAAAACAAGGTCAGATAATTGTGAAAAATTTATTACCAAACGTAATAAGGAACATCGAGAGATTAGATCTGCACTCCAAAAATGTTGGGATCTTTTAGCTAGTGACCCTGTAATCTCTGCCTACCCTCTAAACATTTATTAAACCTATGCCCAGTATTGTATTCTGCAGAGCACCTTCGTTAAAAATTGGCCCATAGTCATTTTCAAGGAAAAGCTATTAAAAGAAAAAGTGATCCTTTAAAGGGCACTTTCAAGTGCAGGAATTGTTCGTATTGCAACTTTATGAACACTAATAAGAATATAATTTTAAAATGTTTTTGTCTAATCACGTTGTGAATTGCAACACACGGAGGGAGGTTTACCTCTTAAGTTGCAAATGTGGATCCTCCTATGTTGGAAAGACTGTATGGGAATTTTGGTGTTGAATACATGACCATATTAGATGCATCGAGATTTGTATTTCCCAATATGGAGACATGCCACCATTGACCACAATTATTGTACTTTCTTGGTCAAGTTTCTAGCCCTGGAAAAAAGTCCTCAAACATCACAAAGGAGGGAATTGGGGTAGGAAAGTTTTACAGAAAGAAATTACGTGGCCCTATGTCCTGGGAGCCACTAGCCCTCGGTGTTTAAACACATTCACCTCATTTAAACCATTTTTACATACGTAAAGCATTTATTGATTATTTTTGTATGTGATATTTTGTTATATCACTTTTGGCTGTAACAATGAATAGTTGGATTAAACTGATATGGTTTCTTGTATATATACATAGCTAGTCTGGCTGAAAAAAGACAAAAGTCCATTCAGTTCAACCAAAGAAAAAAAAATTATAATCCTATACCCACAGTTGATCCAGAGGAAGGCAAAAAAAACCCAGCAAAGCACGATCCAATTTGCTCGTGCTGGGAAAAAAATTCCTTCCTGATCCCTCGAGAGGCAATCAGATATTCCCTGGATCAACTTTACCTATAAATGTTAGTATCCAGTTATATTCTGTGTATCCAAGAAAGAATCCAGGACTTTTTTAAAGCAATCCACTGAGCTGGCCACAACCAACTCTTGAGGGAGTCTATTCCACATTTTCACAGCTCTCACTGTGAAGAAACCTTTCTGTGTTTGGAGATTAAATTTCTATTCCTCCAGACATAAAGACTGCCCCCTTGTTCTCTGTGATGACCTCAGGGTGAATAGCTCTATATAGATGGGTTATTTACAGAATATATTTTCTGTGATTTGGAACCAGTGGACTGTGGTGATTGGGACCTGGGGGCCGTGGTCTGTTTTTTTTTTTTTTCCAGGGAGCTGTGTGAGCATTCTTCCCTTTTTTCTTGTTTTATAATTGTGCTGTAATTGATCTATTTATTTCTTCCTTTTGTCTTTGGTGGGATCAACCCTATACTTCCAGCTGCCCATTGTTTTTGGGTGGGTGGTGGTAGGCTGTTCACAGCTCACAGAAACAGACTTGAGGCTATCAATCTGCTGGAGCTCCCTCCCCTGTCACCATTTTTTCTTTTTCATTAGGAAAACTTGTCCGAAGTTATTCAGTCTAGCAGAGGAACAAAGCAGCAAACAGAAATGACACTTAGTGCTCTGGATTGAGACAGGTGCACACAATGGAGGGATATTCTTTGTTCACATTTAATATCTGAGGCTTACAACCACTTTAAGTTCTAATCTATATAAAGATTGTCTTTTCAAATTCATGTAGATTTTTCACTATTATTGTACAGTATCTCTACCCAACATATGATTTTTCTGCTCTCTGCACCATGCTTCATCTTATACTTGTTTTTATATTTGCTTTGTGCTTCTTGTTGGTACAATAATATTTCAGATCTTTTTTCTTTATTGTCATTTTTCTGTAACCTTAAAGGACAAATACAGCCAAAGCTTTTTTTAGCTGTACTTTTTCTGTGGATCAGTTTATTCCAGGCCAGTCCAGGCTGGGGAAAGATCCCACCTTTAAAGTAGGGATCCACCCCAGAGTCTGGAGCAGCTCCCTACCCCTCCACAGCCCAGTGCTCCAGTGAGTGCGGGGGAGCAGAGCAGACAGTGGTGACTGACAGTCACCGCTCTCTGCTCGGAGTGGCTGCGAGAACCCAGCGATCAACGGTCATGTAATCGCTGAGTTCTCACACTTAGAGCCGGTGGGGACAGATACAGCATCCAACCGATACTGCATCCACTAGGTAAGAATAATTGGGGTGAAAAAAAATCCCACACTTCTCTTTTAAAGTTTCTAATTGTTTTTGTATTGAATCTATCTTTTACAAATGATTAGTTTGTAAACAAAAAATCCCCTTACTTTTAATGGAGACCAGTGTAGAAAATTCTATTTACTCTGGCCAATGGGAAACAATACAGCAATCCAAACAATACAGGAGTTCTAATACTTTCCTACTCTGAAATAGAAATGAGTATTCCTGAAGTTCCAGTGTAAGTCTGGATGATGCTTCTGATTCTGTTGAGATGTTAGTAATAATTCCAGGAGAGATGTATCATGCAGATAGACATCAAAAGATAGATCACAATCACAGCAGATCTCATATAGAGGGAACAGTGGGCAACGGTCACACTACGATCTGTCTCTGTAAAATAATAACAATGTTAAAAGTCATTATGCAGATGTGACAAAGTGATTTATGTAAACATATTATACATTACATCCTGGAAGGTTACAAAAAAATACAGGTCCATCCAGTCCAACATGTGTATGTGTCCTATAGAAATATACACACCCCTGTATGTCCATTGAGGAAGGCATCTAAAAGTCTTTTGAAACGGTCAACTCTCCTAACTGATACACTGACTGGGGAAGGGAATTCCAAAGTTGTGCAATTTTAGATTAACTTTTTCTCCAACCTCAAGTTGTGTACTTGTTGGGAACCTTAAATGAAACAGTTTGTTACTCTTACCACAATCACTATTGATTAAATCTCCAAATTAGAATTTGTGCTCGGTCAAAAAACAAGTAACAACAGCTACTATAAAATTGTGATACCAATTAACAAGTGCAAAAGAAAAAATAAAAGTAAGGCTAAATAACCATTTCTCATACATTCACATATGTTATATATAAAGTCTACATACACTCCATACATTGAATAAAGTCCACCTTATTCCCAGTGATTAAATTAGTATACAAAAAATGGACAGGTGACTCTTCCATTCATATAAATGTACTTCTGTGTGCTCCACCACCGTGAATTATCAGTGATAGAGACCTCCTACCAAATATGTTGGACCATAAAACTATAAATGGTCAGAATCACTTTTGGGCCATATACCTTCGACCACTCTTCTCATTAGGTCTGTAGGTCAGCACATTCCCATTCATAGCAATTCATGGTTGAAAAGAAAATGAAAACACTTCCATAGTGCAGCCAGTTTACAAAGCATCCTTTATTGGACTAAAAATTTTAAATCCAGCAATATGGGAATGACAAATTTGCACTTAGTACAAAAACCAAACATAGCAGACTGATTGTTACAAAAACATCATCTCCAACCGAATAGCGTGCTTCATAATCACTATTGATTATTTGTAGATAGCAATCATGATTAAATATCTCTACTCTAAGGCAGGCGGCCATAGACGGGTCATTTCTTGGCCGAATTTTCGGCCGATAAACAAAAAATGGGTCGGCGCCGTTGCCGATGCTGCCGCCATCGTTCACGATAAAAACGGCCGTTTTTTGTGGATTTTCCAGTATGACCGATAAAAGTTAACGAGAAAATTCATGAAAAATGGCCGACGGGTTGGCCCCACTAAGGGCATGAATATCGGCCGATTTTTCATGTGGACGAAAAATCGGCCGATAAACGATCCATTCGATCAGTGCCCAGAAGTGCCACCCATCAATGCCTAGTAGTGCCACCCACCTGTGCCCAACAGTGCCACCCACTAGTGCCCAGCAGTACCTCCATCAGTGCCACCCATCAGTGCCCATCATTGTTGCATATCAGTGCAGCATCATCAGTGCCAGCTCATCAACACACATCAGTGAGGGAGAAAATTACCTATTTGCAAAATTTAATAGAAAAAAGGAAAAACTTTTTTTTTCACATTTTTTGCTCTTTTTTTGTTTATAACACAAAAAATAAAACACCCAACGGCTATTAAATACCATCAAACGAAAGCTCTACTTGTGTAAAATACAATGATAAAAATGCAATGTTACATGACCGTGCAATTGTCATTCAAAGTGCAACAGCGCTGAAAGCTGAAACTGACCTGGGCAGGAATGGGGTATAAGTGCCCGGTAGGCAAGTGGTTAAGTGTCATCTGTAAAGTAGCCACCCATCCCTCTATTTTATCAACTATCCTGTAGTGTTGTTATGCCCTGTGATAAAATGATTTACCTGCATGATTTGGTATCATATGCAAATGCTCCTGATTCTAACTTCAATGTACTTTATACTGTAAATAGGTATGGGGAAAACTACTCACCACCCTAGCTGCAAACTTTCTATCTATGTACATACAATGGCCTCCACAGCTATAGGCCTTAGACTGTAAATTAAATATGTGTGGCACAGTTTCAAACACTTTGAAAAATCCAGATACATTACATCTACTGCCTTTCTCTGTCCAAACTACTCTACTGCTCACTTCTTTATAATCTGCCAACAGATTGGTTTAACAGGAGCCCCCCTGCAAAAATCCCTGTTGGTTTTTATTCAGACTACAATTATTTTCCAGAGTCCCATAGCATTGCCTCAAACTTCCTGGTATGTAGGACCCCATGGGCACCAAATTTGTTCTATGCCAATCAATTAGTACCATTCCAGTCAAACGGTTTTTACAAATCAGGAATAGTGGTCTGGCTAGCTAAGCTGGTGAAGGCCATAAGTTCTGGCACATTATTTACGTTCAATTTTTCCAGTCCACTTTGAACCCCTATTTTTGATAACCACAAGGGCATTTCTTCTGTATCAGTATTAGCAATACAATTACATCTATTCTGCCCTTTGTGTTCTATGAAAACAGAAGAATAAATAGGTTTAGCCCATTTACCTTTCCGCTTTCATTTGTGACCAAATGTGACCAAATTTGTGACCATATTATTCCTTCATGTGGCCCATGTGTTCTGTCCTGACCCCATTACTGTTACCAAGAATATAGCTCAGTGTAGTGTCACCTATAGAAGTCTCTGTTCTTATTCACTTCAATACCGGATACTTTCATCTCCTTCCTGCCCAGGTCAATTTGCAGCTTTCAGTGCTGTTGCACTTTTTTCACATAAATAGAGCTTTGTTTTGGTGGTATTTAGTCACCATTGGATTTTTTATTTTTTGCTAAATAAACTCACAAAGACTGAACATTTTGAAAAAAAAAAAAAAAAAAAAAGGGTTTATTCTTATAAAATTTTGCAGATAATCTTTCTTCATAAATTTAGTCAAAATCTATTCTGCTGCATTTCATTGGTTAAAACAACCAAAATCCGTGTTTATTATTTGGTCTGTAGGAAAGTTATAGAGTCCACAAACTATGAGATATATATATATACATATATATTTGAAAATCCATCAATTCTGATGTACTGATGGTCCATCTCATTCCTTGAGGCTCAAAAATGTGCAAATACCCCCCAAATTACCTTTTGTTTGGGAAAGTAGACAGTCCAAGGCACTTAGTAAGAGGCATTGTCAGTTTTTTAAATTTTTTTACATACTGTCACCAGTACAGTACTGTGTCATCATTTAACTGATGTGGCAGTGAGCAGGGTGACAGTATGTACAAAAAAAAAACATTTTTTTTTTTCTTTTACACACACTATGACTGCTCATAACAGTGAAAATTTTTATGAATAGTATTCATTCACTCAGTGTGTACTATTGATAAGCTGTGATTGGCCACAACTATCAAATGGTACATACACACTCTAATTGGCCCTATGTGTACCATGTGATCATTGTGACCAATTGCAGAGATCAACACAGTAATACTGGCTATAAATAGAGAACATTCACTGTGTGCAATTGCCTCTGTGATCAAGCCCTGCTGAGCAGGATGAAACGTATTAGAGAGAGTGGCTGGAGCAGTGGCTGAGGGCATCCTACATGCCCTATATGTCTGACTCCTGGGGTTGGTTTTGAGTGGCGTCTGTTCTCTCATCCCATTGGAGTTACTGGAACTGTTACCAATAGAGTATTGGTGGTGAAACTCTCTGATTTCAATTCATTAAGGACTGGTCACAATTTCATACACATTTAGTACTAGGTAAATAAAGGTGTTGCACAGTGTCCAGACACAAGAGCAATTTTATGTTTAAGTATTGTTGGTTTTTAAATTGCATAAGTGGTAAAAACATTTTTTTGTTTTATTGTTGCATGGCACTATTTGGATAATATTGATTTTCTGATGTGAGCTTTTGCACCTTGTTTCTGGTGACACTTCATCTCTTTTGCACATAGAAGGAAAGAGTCAATCTGTGAGAACTAGTGATGGTCTGCATGTTAGTTCAATGAACACACAAACGGTACAAGCCCCACAATTCACTTTGCCCTGACAATGCATTGTGATTGGCCAAAGCCTTGCACAGGGCATGATGATGTAACAAGGGGTGGGGACGATCCCACCCCTTGTGACGTCACCACCCTATTTAAGAACTGTCATCACGACGCAGCTGTCAGACGGCAGAAGCCAGCGTCGAAGGCAGAGCAGATTTTTTTTTTTCGGGATGCGTTAAGCATCGTGATTGACATCGGATCTATTTCGGGGGGCATTTTTTGAATTTTTATTTTTAATAAAGGACTTGTCAAAGACGGTCTCATGTCTTTTTTTTTACACTACAGCTTTTTCTTTTGTGAATGGGTAGCGGTACCATGTATCCCATACTCATTCACATGGGGGGGCGGCATGAGGAAAGTGAAGCCGATAACCGGCAATTTTTCATTTGCGGTGATCTGCTGTGTCATTGGACACAGCTGATCACGTGGTAAAAGGCTGCCATGATTTGCCATTTACCATATCCCGTGATCAGCTGTGTCCGTAAGACACAGCGATCACTGGTGGCGCCGGGTGCGCGCCGCTGGGGGCGCACAGAGGGCGTGTTCTGGTATGACGTCCATGGACGTCATCCTAGAACCACACAACTGCGTCTGTAGCCGTCTTTCAGCTATAGCACAGTTTGGAACTGGTTAAAGGGAGCTTCCAGATTCCAATAAGCCCCCCAACCTGCAGACCCTCACAACCACTGGCCAGGGTTGTGGTGAAGAGGCCCTTGTCCTTATCAACATGGGGACAAGTTGCTTTGGGGGGGCCCCCCTGCCCCAAAGCACCCCCCATGTTGAGGGCATGTGGCCTGGTATGGTACAGGATGGGGGCACTTTTTTTTTTTTATGTTTTTTGATTTTTAGGCAATGCTGACAATTCTTTTGACATTCAGCTGTCAGCAGGGAACCCCACTGACAACTGAAACATAAATGAATGTTTCACTACTAAAATACACTTGGCTTATTAATATAACTCATGCAGTATTTTAGTAACTGAGCGGTATCTTACGGTATACTCAGATGCCGTAAATTGTCCCTGTTCAAAGTTCGAGGTCGAACTTTCAGCAGGTCTGAATGTTTGACGGGGAACTGAACAGGGAGATATTCAGCCCATCACTAGTGAGAACCAATGAAAGAAAGAGACATCCACATTGAACAGGATCCAGGTAAATTTCACATGATGTTGTAAAGGCTTTTTTGCACCTCTCTACAGGATGATCCCAAATATGTGAAACAAAATATAACTATATAGGATTGTGCAAAAGTGTCCATAGCATATAATGTCAATGCAAATAAAATTTTTTGGTACTTTTTGGCTTTTGTTATTTTTTTTGTAATTCATATTTCATTCAGGTACATACAATATAGCTGTTGAACTTGTACAAGAAGAAAAAGTTGCATTTCTTTGAAAAGCAAATACTTTATGTGGGGCCTGTGTACTCAACTGGGCTAAAATAAAATGGTGGATCTAGCTCTACCTGTGATAAACAATACCTCCCGCAGACTCATTTACACAGTGAGACTGCATTGTTTGTCTTGGTTAGTGTCATTAAACCCAAAAATCTTTTAAGTGTCTATGCGACTAAAGTATTATCTATACCATACAGTCATATAGTAGAAGCTTTTCTTAATTAGAATTGGTAGAGTAAATAAATACTTGGTGGATCATACCAGTGCCATGGGATTGCCTGTGGCCAGGTCCAGACTGGCCATAGGGCATATCGGGCATTTGCCTGGTGGGCCGGGGCTGCCTGGATAGGAGAAGCGGCTGAGAGGCACATAGAGGATCGTGCATTTCTTGGTTTCTCTATGTTCCACCCGGCCGCCTCTCCTATCCATTTCCTGCAGGCTGAATGCCCTGGGCTCCCCGCGGCCACCCCCTCATTCCCCAAAGCATTGCGGGGATCTGTCAGCATATGCAATTCCCAGTGCCAACAGTCTCCGCCCACCACAGATGGGAGGAGAGAGAAAGCTGCCCCTCCTCCTCCCACCCTCTTGCGACCAGGCCCTGGCGTTACGCCACCAGGCTCCGAGGAAAGGGTTCCTGGGCTTTGGGCTGCTCAGTCCAAAATGCCCGGGCCTATTTTTTGTCCCAGTCCGGGCCTGCCTGTGGCAAAACTATCAAAGATGATCCTCTGGCTGCTGCGTTGTCACTCCCATTGTGCATGTTCCCCCAGTACCCTGAGAGGAAGCTGTTCACTATCTCTTTGTCTAGCTGAAAGCTGCCCCATGTGACTATTTTTATTAGCATCTGGTCAAACCAGACCCCAGGAGTCAGAGAGGAACAGAATGTAGTGAGATGGCCTCAGATGTCACTCAGGCTATGCCCTGTGATGCGTTTCACCCCGCCCATAAGGTGCTTGGTCACAGAGCCTCTGGGCGAAATGCATCACAGGGCGTAACCAGAGTGATGGCTGAGGCCATCTCACTACATCCTGTTCCTCTCTGACTCCTGGGGTTCGGTTTGGCCGGCATTCATCCTCATCTACACTGATCTAAAATGCTATACAGGAGATTTCACTTGCTAGATCAGTGCTTGTTCCAGGTCAGTGAGTTACCAGGTAGTGCAACCAGCATCAAAATGACAGTCCTGGACTATCAAGCCAATCACAACTGGTATTTCTGTTTTAGCAGTTGTATAACTCTCTTGAACACAGCCGTTCCATTAGTTCAATGCTTCTGGCTCCTTCTATTTTCTGAATGGTGGTCCCAAAGACTTCTGTTGTTCTAACTAAAGCAATTAAAATACAGGAAGCAGAAAGTGAAAAAGTCAGAACTGATAAAACGGTACCTCAGCCTCTGGCAATGTTTGTATATTGGAAAGGACAACACAGATATAAGAGTAATGAAGAAACTATGTTTACCTCCCATTCTCGATCCATATACAATTCATGGACTTCTCCTTAACATAATCATGCATTTTGCTGATGTATTTAAATGACTGAATTATATTCAGTTTAATGAACATATAATTGGGAATGTATACCACATACGTGTACATTGTTACCTCTTTCTATTATTGTCCAATGTATCTGAATAGGTGGGGAACTGAGCCAGACTTTGCAGGTCACATGATCTCCATAGTTCCAGGTGTCCCTGGGTAGTGAGAGATGGTTCTGAAAAGCTCTGGTGCCACCAGGTTCTTCCACAGAGTTCACACTGCCCTTGTAATGTGTTCCAGAGACAGTCCAGGTGATGGGAACTTTGTAAAGAGAAGTACTTACAACACAAGCCATCTGCATGGTAGTATTTAGAAGAGGAGATTGGGGGTAAGTCAGGAGATGGATGGAACTGTTCATTGTGGAATAGTCTGTAGATAAATAACATATGAAGGATGTGATGTCTAATCAATATAAAACACAAACCAAATCCATACTGGAATATATTGGACAGTTTATTTCTGAAGATAGACACAGTGAGATTAGGTTCCGGAATTACAATTTTTCCGGATTCCAGTGATAACAGGTAGAAAAAAATAACTGCGCATGCATTTTGTGTACAATATTCCAATAATACAAAATGTCCATTGTTGCAATTAAGGAAAATTGTAACATAACATTTTATCAATTCAAAATGTGCAGCAGGCACAAATGTAAATTGGTTGGTCTGATGCTAATGATGTCAGATATGGATCTTTTTCAGCCCTAGACAACATGCAGCATTGTCAGTGATAACAGCCTGTAGCCCATTAACACAGCATTCCAGGATACACCTATTTTTAAAAGTGCTTTCTCCTAACACCTATGCTATTACCTATTTTCAGGCTGCTCTGGTCACATGATATGGTTCTGCTGTGTCAGCCAGCTGACTGAAGGGAAGAGATAAGGGTGATGTCACCGTTCAGGCATTCCTAGCCATTGTTGAGTGCTCTTTTCTGTCCCCTGGAGCCGCCACTGGCTGATATCTGGGTAGGTAGGTGCAGCCTGTATCCTGATGACAGTGCTCAGCGGCAATCCAGACGGGTATGAAAGTTGAGAGGAACTGGGTTTCTCTCTCATTTCCGCAGTCTACCAGGCCAGTGATCCGGGTTGGGTGCCTGTGCCCTATGTGACCCTGGTGGCCATCTGAGGTAAGGCAACATCTATTTAAGACTTTGACCCCTAGGTTTGGCACTCTTAATGCAAGTGGCTAGTGTAGGGACAGGGCTGAGCAATAGGGAAAGGTTCCGGAAGAGTATGTTAAGTGCAGGGACCACATTTACCTTCTCAGGAGGCTTCCCCTTTGGGTTGGACCCACCAGGCCACATTACACTCCTTGTGGCAGATGCTGTTGGCATTCTTTGGTCTTTAATCCGCTGTATCTCTACTGTACAGATGTAAGTGGCACTAGACAGGAGAGCCTCCCCACTGGGCCTGTTTGTACTTGTTGAACTCCATTTACAATACACTGCTTTTGGCAAATCGGAACTCTGTGCTTACTGGCCACTATACCACGCTTCATCTACCCAACACTGGGATCACATGACCTGACCAGAGGGAGCTGAAAATAGATTATATATATATATATATATATATATATATATATATATATATATATATATTAACACAGGTTAGTCAGCATCAGTGTTAGGAAGGTGAGGGAGCATTTTTAGGATTAGTTAGGGTTTTCCTGGAATTCTATGTAAAGACCAAACAAAAGGCAATGACTATTTATTGAATTAGATCTAAACCAAATTGGTAAAATCTCACAAAAGTTTTAATAATGTCAGAACAATAGTCTTTACTCTTTTTTTTTTTTTAGTCTGCAGGTTTTATTAAAAGAGTATTTGATCCTGCTATCACGAGCCTTGTCCACGCAATTCCTGCTATGGGGTGACAACAGTTCCCCAATGGTGCTTCTGTGCTGTTACCTTGCCACATGAGCCCTTACTAAGGACTACAAGCAGCCATTCTGACACATATTGCAAAGGTATGGTCCTTTGTTGTATGTGTTAGAAAGGCAGTCCAGAGCAATGTTGTGCAGCTGACCCTGGAGAGAGTACAGTATATGTACAGAGGAAGTGCCTGAAAAAGGGTGGAGTAGATAAGCAACACTGAGATAAAAAAAAAATAAAAACAGTGTTTTATGAAATAAAAAAATGTGGAAACTTTATGAAACACAGTAGGTTTATTTACTAAAGCCAAACAGGCTGTTCACATTGCAAGAGAAGTTGCACTTTGCAAGGGAATTTTCCCCAGAGCTTAGTGAATGTGGTAAAATTTCACTTTGCAAAGACCTAATCACATACAAGGAAAATAAACAGAATTTTTGCGTGCACATGACTGGATGAAGGAAGTCAGCAGGGCTTCTCATTTTTAAGCCCTGGGGAAAATTCCCTTTCAAAGTGAACAGTCTATTTGCCTTTAGTAAATCAGCACAAGTGCTTTAGCAAACTAAATGCCATCCAGGTAACATTTAGACTTACTTAAAGATACGGTAATCAAATGTGTCAGCTATTAGTCCTAATAACAACCAAACCCAGTGGCTGAAACGATACTGTGAAATACCGTAGTATATAAACGGAAATAAACATTTTTTTTTTAAAAGGCGAAAAAAAAAACTAAAGTCTTACCTCTTACAAATAGTTCTGTCCCATTACTAAATCTTAGCTGATTCACAAAATGGAATGCACAGAAATAAAGCCCGGAATCAATCATTTGTACATTATAAATCTCCAGGTCTACCCTATAGGCAGAGTTTTTACATCCATATTTATGTGCATCATTATCCATACTACAGGCCTTCACCCGTACAGGACTTTCTGCAGGTCTGGAACTCTTTTTGTACCAGGACATTAATGCTCCATCTTCTACTGTTGCATTGGACACACAGCTGATCCCTGCGGTGGCACCAACATAAGCCAGCACAATGTTCTGAGGATGATACAGAACCATCTGGGAGACAACAACTGGAAAAGAAGATGATTCAGAATTTAGCATGACATTTACCCTATTACAGTATATATACACTCACTGGCTACTTTAATAGGTACACCTGTTCAATCGCTAGGTAACAGAAATTGCTAATTAGCCAAATCACATGGCAGCAACTCAATGCATTTAGGCATCTAGATATGGTGAAGACGACTTCCTGAAGTTAAAACCAAGCATCAGAATTGGTAAGGGAATTTAAGTGACTTTGACCAGCACCAATAACCGTGCCATGTTCAGAGAATTTCAAAAACTGATGATCTACTAGGATTTTCACACACAACCATCTCTAGGTTTTACAGAGAATGGTCCGAACAAGAGAAAATATCTTGTGAGAAGCATTTGTGTGGAAGAAAATGCCTTGTTGATGTCAGAGTTCAGAGAAGAATGGGCAGACTGGTTCCAGATGTTAGAAAGGCAACAGTAACTCATGTCAATATGGACCAAAATCTTTGAGGAATGTTTCTAACTCCTTTTTGAATCTATGCTACAAAGAATTAAGGCAGTCCTGAAGGCAAAAGAGGGTCCAACCTGGTACTAGCAAGGTGTACCTTAGGGTTAGTTAACATTTTAAGGACAGCTTTGAGGTTAAAGTGTGAAATAAATACAGATTCCACCTCTACGTGATTTAATTTTGTCTATCAATTGACAGTCTTAAAAGAAAATTATCCTGAGGTGAAATAAAAATAAAAAAAACCTCAAACATCTTAGTAATTGGACCCCATTACAAGCTCAGTTTCTCTGGTGGCTTTGATACAGACAGATTGTTATGTGGTACTGGTCTCATGGCTGAAGGTAAATTGGGGTATTCAACGGATTTCTTATTTTTAGCAGAGAAAAACAACGGCCTAACAGAAGTAACAGTCTATTATATGATCATTTTGTTCTTGCCATATCATCAGGAGGGCAAAGGGTATTGACTTCCAAGCTCTGTTATTGACAGTACATCTTGCACAACAAATGTGAGGAGCCCAGGCTTGCCTTGAGCACCAATCTTATAACCAAAGCAAGGTTTCTGCTCTTTCTTCTTTTTTTTTTTCTAAGAAAGTGTTTGGGCAGCCACCTTGTGCACATCATTTACCTAAGCGAATGATGTGCGCTTAGATTCCTTTGCCTCTTGGTATATGCACATCACAAATCCCAGGAGACATGGTCTCTCCATTCAGCAGAGGAAGAGGCGGTGGGCCTAGCAGTGCTTCATCGATAGGCCCACCAGCCCAACATGGAAAGTCTTGCACCTACTGACAGCAAAACATGGCGGCAAGGGTTGAGCTGAGGCACAAGAGAAGATCTCAGTAAGGCAACGCTGTATTCGCTGGGTGGATGAATATCTAAATTGTGCAGAAGACAATCCCCTGTAAGTAGGGGTTAAAAAAAAAAAGTTGAGGAGTGGAGGCTGAAGATTCACTTTTTACCCTGTCGCTGCCGAATCTGTACATTGTACAGACTTAACAGAAGGGGGTTTTAATGCAAAATCTAGTGGCTGCAGCCACCAGGATTGTGTATAATACTGACTAGCAGACTCCTGCCTGTCAGTTGGAAGCAAGCTGCGCTGCCACCCGATTGCTTCCGCAGCCCCCCACGTGCGCTCTCCCGCCATGTATCTAGGCTTCACTGGCCCACCTGCAGACTACAGCCTGGGAGAGATGTATCGCAATGCAATTTGCATTGCAACATTTCTATAGGAGACATGCAGGGTCTTTTAGACCCCGCATGTCTTAAAGAAAACCTGTCACATAAAAATCATCACATAGGGGACTTTGTGTACCCTATGTGATAAAAAAGTAAATTTTTTTTCTGCAAAAAAATAAAGTTACACCCAAGCACATAACATCCCCCCCAAAAAAAATTTGAGCCCCCCCATTATTGACAGCAATAATTCTTGCACAAGACCACCTCCATAATGCTAAACTGATGACCTGTAGAGGCTTTTGAAGCATCGCCTATAGAAAACAGGGTAATGAAGTTTGTCACCATTACACACAAAATTTTAATTTTGGCATGTTAAATATGTATTTATCTGGCACAACCTCATATTTTATATTGTACCAAACATTTGGGTAATTCATTGCGTTTGTTTGTCCTACAAATTCACTTTAGTGTGTTTTCTATGTAAAATTTGCATTTCCTAGACCTTTGTGGTAATATCATGTTACATTAAAAATTGAAACTATAACTATTTTATTCTCTAGGGTGTCTGCTTTCAGAAAATATATAATGTTTGGGGGTTTTGTGTAATCTTCAAGCCTAAAGTGTTTTTTTAAAAAAAACATACGTGCCAAAAAAAAAAGCAAAAACGGCTCTGGCAGCGACATGTACTCGCCACAAATGTAGCAGGCGTTAGTGTTATTGGCGAGATAATTCTTCTGTCGCTAATTGTCCTAAAGCAAGTCAGTAAGTGGCTTACTTGTGGTGTAAATTACATGTACATAGTCAATTCCATACCTTGAAATAATTGCACGGAAACTGATAATATGAGTTGAATCTGTGCATGAGAGCTGCTTTTATAGCATCCACCCAGCCTAATCATGACTAGGCATGGCCAAAATATACCAGTTCCATAAATGTTATGCAATATATATATATATCCAGGAGGATTGTGGTGGCCCCAGTAAAAGGGAAAATGTTTTATCTGACCTATTATAACGTGTAGCCTGCCTCAGTCCCACTATAAGGTGCTGATTGCCGCCATTACTGGTATTAAAGAAAAAATTCCAGTATATACACCACTATTTGTAGATGCTATAACTTTCACGTAAACCAATTACATAGTTACATAGTTAGTCTGGCTGAAAAAAAGACAAAATTCCATCCAGTTCAACCATAAAAAAAAAAAAAAAAAGTTATAATCCTACACCCACAGCTGATCCAGAGGAAGGCAAAAAATCCAGCAAAGCATGACTCAATTTGTTCCTGCAGGGGGAAAAATTCCGTCCTGATCCCTCGAGGGGCAATCGGATATTCCCTGGATCAACTGTACCTATAAATGTTAGTATCCAGTTATATTCTGTGTATCTAGGAAAGAATCCAGGACTTTTTTTAAAGCAATCCACTGAGCTGGCCAGAACCAACTCTAGAAGGAGTCTATTCCACATTTTACACAGCTCTCACTGTGAAGAAACCTTTCCATATTTGGAGATTACATTTCTTTTCCTCCAGACGTAAAGAGTGCCCCCTTGTCCTTTTTGATGACCTCAGGGTGAATAGCTCTACACCGAGTTCACTATATGAACCACTGATGTATTTATACATGGAGATCATATCCCCCCTTAATCTCCTCTTCTCAAGAGAGAACTCCCAGATCCTTCACCATTGATTCCCCCAGGTGTTCCCCTCCTAGTATGTATGATGCATGCATATTTTTAGCCCCCCAAGTGCATCACCTTACATTTGTCAACATTAAACCTCATTTTCCACTTAGTTGCCCAATCACACAGTGCATTGAGTTCGGCTTGTAAGTTGGAGACATCCTGTAAGGACAGCTTGGTATCATCTGCAAAGACTGAAATGGAATTTATAATCTCAGACCCTATATCGTTTATAAATATATTAAAAAGTAAGGGTCCCAACACTGAACCTTGGGGTACACCACTGACAACCCTAGACCATTCAGAGTATGAATCATTAACCACTACTCTCTGAATATGATCTTTAAGCCAGTTTTCTATCCATTTACATACAGATTTTTCCAAGCCCGTAGACTTTACCTTACACATTAGCTGTGTGTGGGGAATGGTGTCAAACGCTTTTGCAAAATCCAAGTATACCACGTCCACTGCTACCCCTCTGTCCAAGGTTTTGCTCACCTCCTCATAAAAAGAAATCAGATTTGTCTGACAATTTCTGTCTTTCATGAATCCATTAATTTACACGTATTGGGATTTTTTTTAGCAGACATGTAGCAGAACACATTTTTGCTTAAATGCATGACAAAATGTGATTTTAAATTTTTAAATGTTTAATAACATTAATGTTTTTGTCTCAAAATTGTCGGTCTTTTTTTGTTTATAGCACAAAAAATAAACGCAGAGGAGATCAAATACCACGAAAAGAAAGCTCCATTTGTGGGGGGTAAAAAAGCGACATAAATTTAATTTGGGTGCAGTGTTGCATGACCGCGCAGTTGTCAGTTAAAGTAACGCAGCACCATATCGCAAAAAATGGCCTGGTCAGTAAGGGGGGTAAATCATCTGGAGGGATAGTGGATATTGAACAAGTTCCATAAAAATTGTGCACTGTTCACATAAACAAGGCCTTATAGAATTACAGTTTAATTTTACTTCTGTAACCCAGATTCTGTTTTTATTTACTATGAATTTGTTGATAATTGATTTGTTTAATATGCATTGTTTTGGCCCCAGTAATGTTCATTAGACATGACTGATAAATGTGAATATGTATTCAAATTACTAAATATGCACCATTTGTGTGAAAGATAAACGACTATTTTCAAATCTTTAAGTATTCCAATATTTTCATGAAAAAAGTATAAAAAAAGATTCACATACACAGCTGAACAACAGAAACTAAATCACAATTTCAACTAGAGATCAAACTTCCAAGATTTGGTTTTTATGTTAATGTTAATTAATCATTATTCTGTTATGTTTTCGTTATAATTAACTAATTTTAATGTACCCAAAAACTCTGTTCTGAGAAATAGAAGTTTCTTACCTTCAAAGAATAAGAGCAAATGAAAAAGCATGTTTTCTTGCTAGTGGTGGTGATAGTGGTATACTGATTTCTGAGCTATGCAGTTGCATTAATACTTAGTTCCCACAAAACCCTCTTCCTGTCCACTTACATCTATACGATGTACATTGCTGAAAACATACTGCTCTTCTTAGCTTACTAAACAATTACAGTATGATTTATGCAAATGTGACATTATAAATGGAAACATTAGTGTTTATGAACCCATTGTGTCCTGTTACATATACCATTGCAAGCATTTTCTTATATCCGTTCTATAAATGCAAAAATACCTGTTGATCCTGCAAGAAATCCAGTCTTTTCTTGTGCACTGCATGTACTCTGCAGTGTTATCTTAACCACTTGCCCTCCAGAAGATTTACTCACCTTCCTGACCAGGCCATTTTTTGCGATACGGCGCTGCGTTACTGACAATTGTGCGGTCATGCAATGCTGCACTCAAATGAAATTAATGTCCTTTTTTCCACACAAATAGAGCTTACTTTTGGTGGTGTCAATCACGTAGGGTTGGCAATAAGGTGGAAATAAACTGTAGAAACTTAATTTGGAATGTAGAGTATAAAATGTTCCAGAAGAGAAGCAACACTAACGCGTTTCAGTCAAACAAGACCTTACTCATAGTTGGTTACTTGTAGTGCAGAATGCCATTATATAGTGGTCTCTCTCTCAGCTAAGGGCCAATCATTAACCAATTCATAACCGCACTACAGCCAAAAGACGGCTACAGTGCGGTTGTCCAGTTCTGGGAGGGTGTCATATGACGACCTCCCAAAATGTGCCCTCCCGTGCACCCCCAGCGGCATGCACCCTGCGCTGTCCATGATCGCTGTGTCCTACGGACACAGCTGATCACATGATGAAGTAAAAGGCCAATCACCAAGTTGCCGGTTATCGACGTGAGGAAAGTACTGCCAATAATCAGCAAATGTCACAGAGGACATCTGCACTGATCATCAGTGTCCATCAGTGCCCCCCACCAGTGACCAGCAGTGCCACCCACCAGTGACCAGCAGTGCCACCCATCCATGCCCGGCAGTGCCACAAGTCAGTGCTGTAAGTCAGTGCTGCCTGTCAGTGCCCATCAGTGCCACCTATCAGTGCAGTATCATCAGTGCCTCCTCATCAATGCCTGCCAGTGCCACCTCAACAGTGCAGCCTATCTGTGCCCATCAGTGCTGCCTATCAGTGAAGCCTTATAAACGCACATTAGTGAAGGAGAAAAATACCTGTTTGCTAAATTTTATAAGAGAAACAAAGAAAACATTTTTTTTTCAAATTCTTTGCTCTTTTTTTGTTTATAGTGCAAAAAAAAAAACACGCATTGGTGATAAAATACCACCAATAGAAAGCTCTATTTGTGTGAAAAAATTTATAAAAATTTCATATGGGTACGATGTTGCATAAGCACGCAATTGTCATTTGAAGTGTGAGAGCGCTGAAAGCTAAAAATTGGCCTGTACAGGAAGGGGGTAAAAGTGCCTGGTAGAGAAGGGGTTAAAGATAGACATCATCTGTCTCATCTAATGAAAAGGGAAGATGATCAATACTAGCTGATGTTGTGCATGATCAATTAGACCTCCGTACCCAACACAGTGAAGAAATACATAAAGCAAAACAATGATAAAAATAGAAACCATAAATGCAAACATAAATACAAATCTTACATATAGTAGACACCAAAAAAACTCTCATTAGAAAAAGTGGCAATAAAAAGAGGAAAAGTGGTACAGAGGGCAAACTATCTCAGCCCAGGTGCATATCCAAATCCCATCTAAGATTTAACCCATGAGGCGATCTAGTTTGTAACCTGTGTATCCATCGTGCCTCCTTTTGTAATAACATGCAATGCTTATTGCCACCTCGAGGGAGAACCGTCACTATCAATGCTGCAAAAAAAAAAAAAGTGGTGTCTCCAGCATGAAAATACCTAAAAAGTCTAGATACGCTGGAGATCTGTTTTGCTCAAAAATGACTTGAATCGCATAAGTGTTCTACAAAACGTGTTCTCAAAGGACATATTGTACAGCCTACATAATGTAAACGACAACTCGTACAATAGATATGGTAAACCACAAATGTGGTACCACAATTAACACAGTGTAAGATTTTAAAGCTTTCTCCTGGGGTTAAAGAATCAAAGGATTTTCATGCACAGGTTCAATCGGCAATATTTACAAGTTTTATACCCGCATGCATATGAACCTGTGCAGGACAACCAGGTAAATGTAGTGTTCTTCGAGGTAAAAAGACTAGGGGAACGTAATGAGCCCAAAGTAGGTGCTCTATGGCAGGAAAATCTGCAACCCCGTTCTAGCACTGGAAGCAGGTCTGGCTCTACATTCAGGAAGGTTCTTCTTGATGATATTTACTACCTGTTTATATTCTTTAGAAAATGTAGTAACGAAAGTAACTTTGTTAGACTCTGGTTTTCGATACTTTCTATTGGACCAGGGGTGTTAGGAATGGACTGGCCAGCAATGGTGGGACTCACCTGCCTTTTGATCTGCAGTACCAGGGCTGGCCAGCGGGTGCTCCCAGCAATCAGAGACTCAACCTTTCAGCCAGCTAAACACCTGGAACTGATGATGCTGGGGTATTTAAGGGATGGCCAGACCCACAGACTCTGCCTTGGTGTTGTGTTTCTCTTGGCCCTGTATCCTGTTCCTGCTCTCTGTTCCTGTCTGATTCTCTGCTACCTGTCCTGATCCCTGGCTTGTGACCCTGACCATCTCTCTGCTTGACCCTCTGTACTACGCTGCTTGCTACCTGCTGAACCTGGCCTGTGACCCCGACCATTCTCTGCTTGCTCCCCCTGTACCTACCTGCCCTATTGATATTGACCCGGCCTGCCTGACGACGCTTGCTTGTATATACTGTTATCTGTGGGTGGTTGGTTTGGTTTGTTTGCACTGTGTTATGTTTTAGTATTGCACTGCGTTTATGTTTGTATTGTTAGTGTTAATAAATTGTATTGTTTATCACATATCTGAAGTCTGCGTTTCCCTGCATCAGTCACACACCTCTGGTCATACCTGGGAGCCCTGACAAGGGGTTTACAAACTTTTTGAACAAAGGGCCGGTTTGCTGTCCTTCAGACTTTGAGGGGACTGGACTGTGACCAGTGTGAGTAGAAAATGCCCGACATCAATGGGAATAAACAATGCCTCATCATTGGTATTGATGGGAGGAATATTAATCCACTGTTGGTAGTAGGGGAAAAAATAGTGCCCCATCATTGGGATCAGGGAAAGGGTTAGTGCCCCATTGTTGGTATCAGTGAAAGGAATAGTGCCCCATCATTTGTGGCGGTGGGAAGAATAGTTCCATACCATAGGTGTCAGTGGTAGGAATATTGCCCCATCTTTGGTGTCAGTGGTACAAAAAGTTACATAACATTGGTGTCAGTGGTACCAATAGTGCCCCATCTTTGGTTTCAGTTGTAGGAATAGTGCCCCTTCATTGGTGCCAGTTGTAGGAATAGTGCCCCATCATTGGTAGGAATAGTGTCCTATTGTTGGTATCAGTACCAGTAATTATACCCCATTATTGGTGTCATTAGAAGGAATAGTGCCTTGTATCAGTGGGTGGAATAGTGCCCCAGGGGCCTGATAAAGGCAAGTAAAGGGCCACATATGGCCCTCGGGCCGCAGGTTGGAGACCACTGATGTAAAGAATAGTTGCATTCATTCCTGGGGAAGAAATTCATTTTCTTCTGGTAACAGTCTTCTCTTCTACAGATTGGTTTATACTCACCTGACAGACAGTTCCTGCCCCCATCTGGCATCTGGAATAATAAATAGCCAGACACTGAACCTGTCCTGGAATAAGCTGGAGGGTCCTCATTTTAGTGATCTGATGGCAGCTCTGATCAGCAGAATAGAGGAAATACAGTGAGTATAACAGGACTGACTTAGACAATAATATTCTGGGACAGTTTACTGTATATCTAAACCACAAATAATATAGAATATGAATCCAACTGTTGTATTAGTGATTTATCCCTTGCTGGGACCTCTATGCCTGGCCTCTATAAGCAGATACAATCACCGTGTACAGTCTTTATCAGATAGCTGAACCCACCAAACACCATTTTTTCTCATTCACGGATCTTTATTACAATGCAGAAGGTACAGACAACAAGATGTAGCAGATGAATGAAAAGACAGTATTTGCAGGTCAAAACATGGTAATGTGTTCCGGTTGCAAGTAGATTAACATGTGAGACGAGCAGCCATATTTATTTAGGGAGGGAATACAGAAAAGGATGGTGCCAAAACCAAAATGACCACAAGAAGACAACATATTAACCAAATATACTGAAGCTAATAAACAATGACTTAGGACAGGGGTCTCCAAACTGCAGCCCAAGGGTCAGATGCGGCTCTTTGTTAGCCTTTATCCGGCTCTTGGGGCACTATTCCTCCCACTGATACAAACTATGGAGCACTACTCTTCCTCCTACTGACCACCAACCCTGAGGCTATGTTTATTTTCACTGATGCTGGGCCCAAGACATTTTTACCCCTACTGACCACAATCCGGCACTCCTAAAGTCAGGACAGTAGACTGACCCTTTGTTTGAAAAGTTTGGAGACCCCTGCGCTACATGAATGGAACTAATTTCTCTCTCTGTATTCTCTTCTCAGGCGAATACCAGACAAACTGTAAAAGAAGAGAAGAATGCTAAAATGAATTTCTCCTCCAAGAATGAATGTAACTATTCTCTATGGAACTCATTTCTCTTTATTGGAATTATTTATATTAGATCACTTTATAAACTCCAGTAAATGGAATTTTATAAGAAAAATGTTATAATGGAGTAGACACCCCAATAGTGTTATCCATGTATAGAGACGGTGATATCTCCATACACAGCATGACCACAGAACACCACTGAAATGACTTGTGTTGTGCTATAATCTTCTTGTGTATGAAGCAAGAATCATATCAGCAGGCAATGTGAGGCCAGAATCAGCATTCCTATTGATTAGACGGATTGATTTGTATCCGATATTCTATTTATCTCTGCTGACAAGAGCTGTGCACTCATAGGAAGTTATGGGCAGATCCCCGACACTGAGTAGCAGATGGTCATGTCAGGTGACAGGAAGTTCATATGAGGTTCTGATTGCTCATTGCAATAAGATCAGATTCCCCCATGTATGATCACCTACAATCACATCTATATTACTACGAGGGGCATTCAAGTTAAACCGGGACTTTAAATTTTACAGGCGTAAAAAGGGATGCTAGTGTGGTGGTACTACATGCAGTGGTGTTACAATTACTGATAGGTGGTGCACATGTCGCGGGCCAGTCCAGAGACCGTTAATTAAGATGACAGACAACAGTGTTAGTGAGTGCATGGATCAGCGTGTGGTGATGAAATGTCTTGTGAACAAAGCGGATGAGGTGGTGTGATTCATTTGTTAGTCCTGTATAAAGAGTGTGACATATGTGCTTAGACTGATTTCTAACCATTGAGATTCAACCTTCTGGTCAGCCTTGGGTTCTGTTGGTGGTGGTTCACTTTGACACTCACAGAAGTCTCATTCATGGTCTAGAAACTTTATTGAAGCAAAAAGACACAATTGTGCTTTAGGATTTCCTTTGAACCTCATAATGGAGGATTTGATTTTATGGTGTGGAAGAATTTTCATTATTACTGCTGATTATCTTGACATTTTTTGTTGAAGTTTCAGTACTATTGCTATTTTTTTATACAGTATATGCGGTTTATACATTTTTATTACCTACCAGTGAAATAGTCTTATTACCATTGTTATACACTGTATTTTTTGCTCCATAAGATGCGCTTTTTTCCCCAAAAAATGGGGGGAAATGTCTGTGCGTCTTATGGAATGAATATGGAGCGGCCGGCCCGATATTCCCCCTATTGCCACTGTGTTAGAATACCGGGCCGGCCACTCGGCTCTTCTGTGCAGCAGAACCTGCTCCTCGGTCCTACTTGCTCCTCAGTCCAGCGGTGTCATCACCTCATCATCTTTAGTGTGGCGATCACAGCGGAAGTGGGAGCGGGTACCAGTCAAATTCGGGTACCCCCCCCAAGGTCTGCAGTTTCTGGTCATCCTCTGTACTATGTCCGCAGTGTTAGGGATCCGGGTATGAGCAGAAATGTGTGGACTGACACAGGGAAACACAGGCTCCAGGTACAGTATAAACAATACAATTTATTAAAGACTAAACAATACATAAACACAGTGCAACCAAACCTCCAACAGATAACTATAAGAACAATACTAAACGTAGTCGGGCAGGCCGGGTCGGTAGCAAACAGGCAGGCAAGGTACAAGGAGCAGGCGGAAGCGTAGTCAGGAATAGCCGAGGTCAGGACAGGCAGAGTTCATGCAGAGTCAGGATTAAAGCAGAATCAGGATCAGGCAGGAAGCAGACAGGATGCAGGTACAGGGGCTCATGGGAAACATACACCAAGGCCCTGATCACAGGCCTGGCCATTCCTTAAATACACCTGCTGTAATCAGCCTCAGGTGATGACTCATTGCAGGAGTGAGCCTCTGGTTGCTGAGAGCACCCGCTGGCCAGCCCTGGTACTGCAGCCCACAAGGCAGGTGAGTCCCACCACCACTGGCAAGTCCATTCCTGACACGCAGTCTCTGGTCATTTCCTGTAGTACGGCCGCAGTCTCTGGTCAACTCCTGTAGTACGGCCACAGTCTCTGGTCATCTCCTGTACTGTGTCCGCAGTCTCTGGTCATTTCCTGTACTGTGTCCGCAGTCTCTGGTCATCTCCTGTACTGTGTCCGCAGTCTCTGGTCATCTCCTCTAGTACAGCCACAGTCTCTGGTCATCTCCTGTAGTACGGCCACAGTCTCTGGTCATCTCCTGTACTATGTCTGCAATCTATGGTCATCTCCTGTAGTACGTCCGCATGTCTGCAGTCTCTGGTCATCTCCTGTACTGTGTCCGCAGTCTCTGGTCATCTCCTGTAGTACGGCCACAGTCTCTGGTCATCTCCTGTACTATGTCTGCAGTCCATTGGTTCAGAATATTTTTTTTCTTGTTTTCCTCCTCTAAAACCTAGGTATGTCTTATGAAGTGAAAAATATGGTATACACTTTGAAGGACGTGTGTGTGAAGTCTAACTTTTGTTGTTATATTTTCATATTGTTTACTAGTGCTGCAGTCTTACGTAGTTTACTATTTGGACTTCTTGCTGGTTGGCTGTTTTTCACTATTAGAGCTTGCACAAGGTTTTTCAAAGTTTTTATGCAAATATACAGTATATATTTTTTTATTTTTATAGCCAGCTTTAGAAAACTGTCTGAAGGAAACATGAGATCAAATATATATAGTTTGGACATAATAGTCTGGGATTGGATGATTATAGAGCATAAAGATAGATTTTGATGACATTATCCTATTTATATATTATTTATGTGATTTGGATATAAAACTGTCCCAGAATATTATTGTCTCAGTCGGTCCTGTTATACTCACTCTAATTTCTCTATCCGGCTTGTTGTCAGAGCTTCCATCAGATCACTGAAATGAGGACCCTCCAGATTATTCCCATACAGGTTCAATGTCCTCAGTGTCTGGTTATTTCTTATTCCAGATGTACAATAATTGGTTGGACGACATAAGCAGTTTTATGTGACAGGACTAACTGGCAGAGCCTCTTTTGTTTTGTTTTTTTCGTAATGTAATTCTACTGAGCAGATACGCATAGTCCATGTACTGTATATTCCTGGGTAAACAACTATTAACAAATTCCATACCGGGCAATTTTCCCCCTTCCTGCCCAGGCCATTTTTCAGGTTTCAGCGCTCTCACACTTTGAATGACAATTGCGCGGTCATACAACATTGTACCCAAACAATATCAATATATTGATCACAAACAGAACTATACTAGTGCCTCCTTAGTATAGTGTCCACAAAAACAAACACAGTGTTAGCAGGATTAGCCCTGTTTGCTGCCAACACTAGCGTTTAGCCCCTCTGCTGTTTTTCACAGAAGATTTGTATCAATTGATTGTGGACTAAAGCAATTTCTACACACACTACCGCCCACACAAATTCAGCTCTTACCAGTAGAAATGTGCGGTTTGTTTCGTTCCGAATCACGTCGGACACATTTTTTTGTTATTCAGAGATTCGGATATATCAGAATTCCAAATTATAAAAATAACTAATTTAAACTAATCCAAAATAATGATACGAAATTTGGCCGAAATTCGATTCGAAAACAAATTTGAAAAGAAAATCGAAAACAAATTTATTTGCACTGGAACTCCACATTAAACTTGAATTTGAAAACAACAGTACTAACGATTAGAAAATCAAACGAATATTCTTGAAACGAAAATTCTCAAATGAAAATATATACCTGTATGGCCAGCTTAACAATTAGAAAATAAAATTAATATTCATGAAACAAATATTCTCAGCCGAAAATCTACATGTGTATGGCCAGCCTTAAGCCTCGTACACACGATGAGAATATTGGATGAACAATCGTCTTTTTTTTTTGCCTGCTAGTCTCACATTGAAAAGGTTACTAAAGATACAAAAATTCTCATACGGAAGAAAAGAATTTTGCAAGTGATGTCATGTATTTGTATTGTATTTTTAAATGACTGCTGTAATGATTAATCGAAAATTGCACAATCTTCGGATATTATCGCACAAATTGTCGTGATCGGCTCTTGAAAGCTGTGTACTAACGATCCGAATGATTGAAAGAGAAGAGCCCATTTGAATTTGTAATTTAAACTGCGGACATACCACAAGAGGACCGTGAAGGAAGCCTCGTTAGAAGTGGCCATCATGTACACAGTAGATTAGAAAAATTTGCAGGAGACTATAGAACCGGAAAGGGCATCTCCGAAGCAGCAATCCCCACCGTGGCCAGGGACAACCAAAACAATTAAAACATAAAACAAGTAGCCAGCAGGCACTGAGGTGCATACCCTACCCTCTATCTGCATCCTCCCTTAAAAGTGGGAAAGGGCAGATGGGGTTTTTACCCTGAACAATAACAAGTGCAGGCAGTAGTGCAATACTATGTCCAAATGTCTCAGTAACAAAAGAAGTTTCCCACTTCAGGGAAACATTGTGAGGTGGGGGGAGTGGGGGGAGAGATCAACGGGACACCCAGGTGTGAATGTGCCAGGAAACAAAAAAAAAAAAAAAAGGGGGCGGACAGCAACCATTGAAGAGCTGTAAAGCCTGGTTAGACGTGGACTGGAGCTCCAAGATGGATCAGGATAATGGATATGTTCAACATGAGAAAAAAAAAACTGTGGTAGGAAGGGGGACCCAGTGACACCGATGGAGCAGGTCTTCATCAATAGGAGAACAAGCGGTCTCCCAGCACCCATCGTCATACATGGGAGGAGATAATGGAGGGAGGGGAGATAAGGCACTTAGCTGATATTCTTGGAGCCAAAGAGATTGTTAACAGCAGGTACGGTCCTGAACCTAATGAGCATCCAACCAGTCGGCGGCAGCCTCAGGTGTCTCGAAGAAGCGGGCCCGGTCCCCATCAGAGATACTCAGCTTGCTGGGGTAGAGAAGACTGAAACGGATGCCTTTTTCCCGAAGTTGCCGGTGGATTTAGGAGAAGGATTTGTGGCGTCGCTGGATCTCCTGAGAGTAATATGGATAAAATAGCAGCTTGGCATTCTCATAGAGCAGGTCAGGTGCAGTGCGGGCCGCAGTATGGATTTTATCATGGTCCCAATAATTAAGGAGGTGTAGAAGAAACGGGTGAGGGGGTCCCCCCCGCTGAGAAGGTTTTGGTGGGACCCCATGGGCCTGTTAAACTACGAAGGTGGGTGGCATGTTAGTTAGGCCAAAGAGGGTCGTCAGCAGGTGCTTGGCAAATTCAGCCGGTTTAGCCCCTTCAGCCCGCTCTGGAAGGCCCAAAATGTGGATGTTATTTCATCTAAGCCGGTTTTCAGTATTACTAGCTCGCCCTTGGAGCACCTTTATCTGGATCTGTAGGGCCCTCAGCTTGCGGGAGTGTGAATGGATCATGTCCTCTTGCCACAGTAACCCAACCCTCCACCTCCGAGACAAGGGACCAAAAGCCTTCCAGATCATGGCGGATAAGACTGATGTCCATTGCCAGGAAGTCTATTTTAGCCGTTAGCATCTCCTTACAGGTGGTGATCACAACCAGGATGTCAGTCCTGGAAGTGGAAGTCTCGTCCGCAGCCGCCAATTGAGTCTGAGTGTTGGCTGACATGGTGAAGGGAGCAGACCTCATGGTCAAGATGGATGGCCACCGATGAGGGAAATGGGCGGGAAGGAGTCGGCCCACCGCAGGAGGAGCAGGGTTTCCCGGGTGGCATTACAGAGTCTGGTGATGCAGGAGAGGTCCACCGAGCTATGGATCCCCATGGAGGGTGTCAAAAGTCAGGCTGAGACTAGTCAGATAAGCAACATGATCGGAGCTCCAGCAGTACACGTCTGATCCAGATCACATCCCGGCTACGCCCCACTAACATTTAGTTCATTGGATATATTTTATGACAAAAATGAGAAAATACAAATATTTTTCAAAATTTTTGGCTTTTTTTAATTTAAATCACAAAAAAAAAATCCAGGGGCGATAAAATACCAACAAAAGAAAGCTCAGTTTGTTGAAAAAAAAAGGACAAACATTTTGTTTGGGTACAGCATGACTGCGCAATTATCAGTTGACTTTGTGCAGCGACGAATAGCAAAAAATGGCCTGGTCATGAAGGGGCATATATCTTCAGAAGCTGATGTTATTAAAACAAGCCTTTAGTATCACTTTAACAACAAACATGTTATACTTATCTGCTGTGTACAGTGGTTTTGCACAGAGCAGCCCCGATCTGCCTCTTCTTGGGTCCCCTACGGTGCTCCTGGCCCCACCTTCCTGTTGGGTGCCCCCAGAGCAAACAGCTTTCTATGGGGGTACCCAAAGCAGCTGTGCTCCTGAGCTGCAGCTCTGTGTGTCCATTCCCACATGGAGTCGTGGCTCAGCCCCACCTCTCCTCTTTGGCTCACTGGCTCTGGCCAATGACTCCCACTGCTGTCTCAGCCAATAAGAAGGGAGAGTCCCTGGAGAGCTGAGGCTCTTGTGCACATCGCTGGATCACAAAGGGGCTCAGGTAAGTATTAGGTGGGGCTGGGGTGCTGCAAACAGAAGGTATTTTACCTTCATGCTTAGAATGTAGTTTAATGTACTTGCTAATAGTCTCTGTTAGATTATGATTTCCTGAGATAATGGGACATCCTGGAGGGTCTGTCTGGTGTTTGTGCACTTTTGGAAGTGCATATAAGGTAGCAGTTGTTGGGTGGTAATTTATCATAAATTCAGATTTATCCTTTGACAGAACCTTTTGATCTACCCCTTTTTTTAGGATGTACTCAAGCTCTCAGAAATATTATTGTGTTGGGTCTTTTAACAGGATCTCATAGTTGCTTCATTGCTAAGTATTTCATAGACCACCCCAAGATAAAAGGATCTGTCCATCAGGACAATATTGCCACCCTTGTCTGCTGCCTTAATTATTAACTCTATGTTATTTTTCAGCTTCTCTGGGGCTTTACACACAGAGAACATGAGATTAAAGCATTTCTTTTTTTGCAGTTGCACTTTTTTCCCTAAAGTCCATTTGTTATTTGCCTGCTAATCTCATTTTGAAAGTGAAGAGGTTACGTTATGGGCTCAGAGCATCCCTCCTAATGTAACATACCATGTGCAGTGACATGGGACAGCACTTTTCAGAGAAACTCTGTATTTTACTACTGCACACAGTGAAAGCTCATCTCTAAGTTGGAGTACTTAATGTTAGCAGTCCACCTAGTCCTCGACATTGATGAGTGCACTCCACTTGAAAGGTACCCCTGTATGCAGGGCAAAGATGACAGGTCGATTGCTCCTTTGCCTCTGGAAGAAGCTTGCAGATGTAGGGTTACCCCCGATAATGCTACAGTGTTATTTCTTATAAATACTAACACATATATTGTTTGCATTTAGAAGAACATCCAGCACTTTTATAGTGATCTACTGAGTTGCCTAGAACTAGCTCCTGTCAAAGACCATTCCTAATTTTTACAACTCTTACTATTAAAAACTCTTCCATATGCAAGAGTTTTGTAAGATGCCTATATATCTAGATCGCCTAATTATTTTAAAAAGAAGTTTGCACTGAAAATAATTTGTTTATTATATGCATAGTCTGAAGTTTCATGACAGATTGCCAATATTTGTAGTTACCATATGGTTATGATTCAAGGAGGTTTTCCAGATGTGATTTGTATACTTATTTTGCATTTATTTTTGTGTGTCCTATACAGAAACACAAAGCACTTTCTGTTGCTTGTCTAAACACTTCTTGTATATCTTGCTGGGTTTCTCTAGGATGCAAATCTGTGTATTCATCTTTATAGATGTATAGATGTGCAATCTATGAAATGTAAATTCAATAAAATATGGTATGTAGCGCTACCCCCCTGGTGTTGCTTGATATTGCTTGTCCCCAGTGATTGCCCTGACCTTCTAAGCCTTCTACCATCTCTGACACTCTGGGTTCAGACATATTTCAACAGTATAGGATAATAAAGCAAGAGACACAATTCTTTGTAACATCTCTATATTAGTCTTCTTCACAAGAGCAGACCACAACAATAATGGGTTTATGATATACAACCCCAGTGTCACGTACCTGGTGGGGGAGCATGACGTGGAGATGAAGGCATCCTCTTACACCTCCTGCTCAGTGCCCCTGATAGAGCAAACAGAAAGCACGAGAGCCAGGAGTGGCTCTCGTGCCTGGCAGGTCTGCAATGTCAGCCGACAGGTGGGTAGTCAGGATGACCAAGATGCAGGTCAGAGGAGGATGCAGGTGGGTTGTGGATGCTGGTAGGCTGAGGATGCAGGTAGGCTGCGGATGCAGGTGAGCTGAAGATGCAGGTAGATTGCGGATGCAGGGGAACTGAAGATGCAGGTAAGTTGTGGATGCAGGTGAGCACAGGATGCAGGTAAGCAGGAGCAGCGGCTTGTAGATTCTAGCAGGAACTCTGCAACTGCAGACGATTAGTAGCAAGTGGTAGTCACAGGCTGGAGAAGTAGCAGAGTCAGACAAGCCAGGTCGGGATCTATCAGGCAGATCAGGTACAGGTAGCAGGAAAGCGGATAGTCAAAGTTCAGACCAGGAGTCAGGAACCATTAGGCAGATAGCAGGGGAACAGGCAAAGGCGTAGTCCAAGGGTAAGCTAGGTCGGTGCAGGCAGAGTTCAAATGAGATCAAGACAGGTCAGGTTGGCAACAGGATCAGGATACAACAGATAGCAGATAACGAAAACGTAGACCAGAAGGCAAGGATTCCTAGTGCAGTTGCAGTTTAAATAGCCTGCCTGGCACCAGTCTGATGGCAGGTATGCACGCGCACTGACACGAGCACAGCTTTTGGGCAATTGGCATTGCAGCATAAATGTGCACCTGGGCATTCTTTGTTTTCCCTGACACCCAGTTAATCCATAACAATAGAACACTGGTAAAACAGGAATAAATCAGTTAGCAACGTTTAACAAATTATTCAGTCATGAGTAGTAAGCTTCAACTATTAAACTGCTCCCAGCGGCACCCCAATGGTGAATGCAGATAATTATGCAGAAGTCTACTCCAACATAAATAGATATAAGTATCCTAATTTGAATAACAATGGCCTTAGAAGAGAGTGGGCCCCATTAACTAGGAACTACAAATTGAGTCCTGTGATGTTTAAAGTTGCTGATCTTGTTGTGCCAGTTATCTTCTGCTAGCCATGGTGGGGCCCATAAACAGTAAAAATAGTAAATATTGGTAATTCAGTTAAGTTAAACAGATTTGGCTGTGATACTGCTCAAAGCAAAGATCTCCTGATACTGAGGTGTAAAGGTGTCTGCATGCGCTATCTCTAGAGTGATGACAGAAAGAGGTTGGGCATCCACCCGCTCACCAATCCCATAGATAGCATGGCCTCCTACGAACAAGAGTTCTTGCACAGACTTTTTGCTGTTTGCAGGGGTTTTCAGAGTTGCAACGAGCAGAGATGTCTATGTGAAGACTGGATGGTGACAGTCTCGATGCAAAGAAGCTGATGTGATTATGGTGTGGTGACAGGCATCACAGCTGTGCTGAACTGATATGCAGAGTCCCACAGCAGTAACCCAATAAATTGTAGTTCAATCATCACTCAGAAATACAGTTTTTATTAGGTATAGGACTACAGGACCCAAGATCCTCTGCTGTCAGAAGAACTGGATCCACTCTGCTATCAGTAAGTGATGTAGCAATTCCAGTTATGAGCACTAGGAAGAAAAGGATTAATCATAGTCCCATTTGTAAATGTCCCTCAAAGGCATAAATGATATAGCTGGCACCTGGATACATCACTGGATACATTACTTTCCCCACTTGAAATCTTTGGTTCCCAAACAAACAGTGGAGCGCACTGTAATATAAATTTCTTAATATACAAGGATACATTTGAACATTAACTGTAAATGAGAAATCAACCCTAACTCCTATTCACAAATAATTTACAAACATAAGGGTTCATCTGTTAGCCATGTGCATAACTCATCAGTTAAGAGTGAGATTCCTAGTTGACAGGCCAGTGAGATGGCAGTGGCCCACCCAGAGGGCAAGTTAAGGTCACCTTTTACCCAATGAATGTTAGCAGGATCTGGAATTTTTCATAAATGTGGAGTGGTTGGTATAATTTATAGTTTGTTTTGCTATAGTCTGGAGTGTATAGAGTATCTAGGCGTGAGCTCAGAAGCTGAATCAGAGACACTTGTGTTTAATGTATGAGCGGGATCAGCAGCCCGCAGGCCAGGCTTGTGGTCTCTTTCAAAGATGCCTTGACAGGACTCTCATGTCTTCAGCTCACAACTGTGACCAGCAACAAATGAATGGGGTTCAAACTTGAAATTACTTTCAGCTTTGGGCCTTGTTATCGGGCCTTCATCACTAAGGTCAGCCTGAATCTTGACGCCCCTTCTGATGGGTGGACTAGCTGTTTTGGCTTTAACTTTGGTAGTGTCCACAGGTGCGTGGGAAACGGAGGCTTCTCCTCGTGTTCTCCCAACTGAGGCAGAGGTGCCATTATACTCCTGAAGTTGTGGCCATAACCAATCAGACACCATCTCTTTCATTCTCTTTCTCTGTTTGAATGTTAGTTTGACATTGTTGGCGTGATCTGGGCCAAAGGTTGTGTGGTTCGATTGGTTTGGAGTCAGGAGGCTGAGGTATTTGGATGGCATCTGAAATGGGTATCAAGTGATTTAAGTGGCTTATTTTCAGAGGGCTCTTTTTCCCTTCAGGGCAGTTTTGATAAACTGGCAGCATGGGGAGTTGCTTGCAGACAATATATAGTTGTGATCACCAGTGATCAACTAGCTTGTGTTCCCCCGAGGCTCTCATGTTTCTCAACAGCTCACAATCCCCTGGCTGAAGGTCTTGTACTTTCACCTTGAGGTCAAAGTTCCTTTTATTTCTTTGCTCTTGTTTAGTTGCAGTCTCTCTCGCCTTCTCATGGGCTTGCTTTACATTTTTCCCGTACTTAGTAAACAAATAGAAGTCAGGGATGTGTGATCCATGGAGGTTCCGAAAGCTAGGTTGACCAGTAGTCAAACTTCTCTCCCAAACATTAATCTGTAGGGGGAATGCCTCATAGCATCATTAATCCTGGTGTTGTAGGCATGAACTACAGTTACAATATGATTTCCCTAATGCTTTTTCTTCTCTGAGGGCAAAGTGTGGGATGCTCTCAAAGTCCCTGCCCTGGTCAGAAAGTATTTGTTGCTGAAGACCATAGTGCATGAAAAGCTTTTCCACCAGTACTTTCACCACAGTGACTGCTTGTTTACCCTTAGTGGGGAAGGCTTTAGCATATTAAGTAAAGTGGTCAGTTACCACCACAACATTGCTTCTCCCATCGGCACTGGATTCCAGGCAAAGAAAGTCAATGCACACCAACTACATAGGCACTTGACTTTGTAGGTGACCTATGAGGGTAGCTTTGGTTGGTAGAGTTTTCTTTTGAATGCACTGTGCATGAATGACAGTAGCTGGGGGAAGAATGTACCCAGTCTGTTCACATAACAAGCCAGTAGAAGTGATCCCTAACCATTCTAAAAGTCCTATCTGGTCCTACGTGTCTGTGTTCATCATGAAGAGCCATTAGTACCACTTGTCTGTGTTTCTCTGGGAGAAACTACTGCCACCTCTAGTCCACATCTTCTGAAAGACCCCTCTGATGCCATCTCATACCTGCAGCCAAACCCTTTCTTTGTAGACTCTCTTGGAGTTCATAACAGAACCATTTAGTAGCAGGCTGGGATCTTGTTTGGTCAGTGCTTTTAAAGTTTAAATGCAGAGCGGATCCTCACTCTCATCTGCCTTCAAGTCTCTCTGACAACTGTGGGAGCCCCTTGTTTCTCACTTGAGACAGGTCGCAGTAGCAGTTGGGCACTCCCGATGGAGTGACTCCAATGGCCTCAGCTCCAACAGCTCCTTTGTGCTGATGATCAAGGCCTGGGCACAAAGCCTGGACTCCCTTAGATGTAGCAAGTCCAACTTTCTAAATATGTGTCCAGATTACTGTATGTGGTCTTCAGGAAAAAGCATCAGCATCTTGGTTCCCTACTCTGACTAGCCAACAATGTCCAGTGGCATGTAGATTGGCTGTTGTCAGAAGATAAGTTAGGGGATTATTGTTTGTCTTGACTTCAAAGGCTGTCCCATACAGACAATCCTTCAATTTGTCCATGACATCCCACTTCAGGGACAAGAACTCTAACTTATGCACCAGATAGCTTTTATCAGATGAAGTAAGACTTGGGATATAACCTCCCATCTCGCTCTTTGTATAGGACCCCACCCAGCCCCTGTGGACTAGCGTCCACATAGAGCTCATATGGTTTGGTAGGATATGCATAAGCCAGCACTGAAGCTTCCATGAGGTGATGGAAAGCTCTCTAACATTGGGAAGTCCATCTCTCATGAATGGATTTTTGCAACTTTCGAGCTCCTTGCCTCACTTGACCCACCTTGCAGCTCTCACATTCGCCTCTTTGTCACTCTGTAGTAAGTCATTGAATGGGCGGACAATCTTTGTGAAATTCTCCGTGAATCTCTGATAATAGGTGCAGAACCTTAGAAAAGGCCTCAATTCTGTGATTGTTCCAACTTCTTAGGGTCAGTGGCAATCCCTTCTGCTGAAATGACATGCCCTAGGTAGGTGACGAAAGTTTAATAGAACTGACATTTCTCCAATGACAAATTCAATTCTTCGTGGAGCCTTTGAAGAACCTTCTCTAGAACCTTTGCTTCATGTTCTGCCAAAGTCTTCCTTAAAACGATGATATCATCCAAGTACAACTAGACCTCAATTAGGTTCATGTCTCCCACTAAGCACTCCATTAACCCTTGGAATGTGGCAGGAGCCCCTGATAGTCCTTAGCTCTGAACTCTAAGAACCCTAAGGGGCAGATGAACACTATATTTTCTTGATTGTCCAGGAGCATGAAGATCTGATAGTACCCACTTTTTCAGATCTAGGACACTGAACCATTTCGCCTCTGACAGATACTGAAGGGCATCTTCGATTTGAGGAGTGGTGTACTGATCAGGAATGGTTCTTCTGTTCAGAGTTCTCTAGGTAATAAACAACGAGAGGGCCCCATTTTTCTTCCTCACTACACCTATAGGAGAAGCGTAAGGGCTCCTGGATTCTCGAATGAGTCCCAACTTTTTCAGGTATTCACCTTGCTCGCTCTCTAAATGGCCTGTCTTCCTGCAGCCATATCCTATGCTGAGCACTTTTAGTACATCCTAATTCAAAGTTATTTTTGGAAACCATATTTTCTCATCTTAACAACTGATTCTTGACTCTTTTCTCCCACTAGATAGTGGTTGTGCGAGGAAGAAGACTCCCCCTTCTATGTTTTCTCTGGACTCTCCCTTCAGTGGGTGTTACCAGAGTAGCCAAACTCATTTGTTCAATCAGCATTTGGGGCTATAAACTGATAGGGGAATTGGTAACATTCCAGAGTCTAACTGCCACCTTCCCTCCATTCTGGGACAAGGCTCTTGTGGGCATTATTTCAGGGACCAGCTCCATTATCATCTCTTTTTGTCATGAATCAGTCTCCAAGATGATGAAGGGTCCTGGCTGATCCCAAGTCAACTTGACTTTCATACAGACTATTTCACCAGGCTGTAAAACTCTTTCCCTCGCCCTTAGCCTTCACAATCTTCCCACTCCTTCCATTGGAACTCTCTGCTCCAGAACCATCCGTAGAAAGCCTTGATGCAATTGAGTGTGTATTCTCTTGAGTGTGAGGTCTTCATTCTCAGCTAGAGGAATAAGCAACATTCTCACTAGGTCAGTGTTGGTTCCAAAAAAATAGGGAGTTTTTTCTTGTCCCTGGCAGTCTGGAACATACAGCTGCTAATTTATCAAATATCCCTGTCTTCCCTGCGGCCGAGGGACTGACAATTATTTTAACTAGAATGCAGGCATCATAGGGGGACTTTTTAGAGCCAATACCCCAGATCTCCCAACTCCTCCAACTTGCGTAAACAGATATGTTTCAGATACTTGTCATAAAAGTCTCTGCATAGCAAGAGGTCACTTGAGTGCTGATGTCTAACTGCCTTAGTGTACACTTACATAGATCTTTAGTTAGACCTCATTGAGAATACTGTGTCCAGTTCTGGAGACCTCACTTACAAAAAGATATTGATAAGATAGAACGAGTCCAGAGATGGGTAAAAAACATGGTGAAAGGTCTCGGGGGATAAAACATATCAAGAGTGACTTCAGGAACTTAACATGTACGGTCTGGAGGAAAGAAGAGAAAGGGTAGACATGATTGAAACCTTTAAATACATCAAGGGGATGAATAAGGTTCAAGAGGGCAGCATTTTCAACACGAAATCAAAATCAAGAACATGGGGGCATGACCTTAAACTAACTGGAGGAAAGTTCAAAATTAATCTCAGAAAGTACTATTTTACTGAAAGAGTAGTTGATGCTTGGAATAAACTTCCAGCAGAGGTAGTGAGCCAGTAAATAGCTTCAAACATGCTCGGGACAAGCATAGATCTTACTCAGACAAAAAAAGTTAACGTAAAAAACAAAACAAAACAAAAAACCCAACCTCCCCCCCCCAAAAAAAAACCCAAAACAAACAAAAAACGGGCAGACTCACCTGAACTGACACTATAGGGAAGGGGCCTATAAATTTCTCAGGTAAATCAACTGGCATTACATGGTTAGCGTAACCCTTTGTTCTCCCTGCTAGTTGTTGGAATGATCTGACAGTTATTTTAGATTGAGGTAGTGCACTGACCCTTTGCGCATTTTCCCCTGGCTCTGGATTGAGCTTTGTTGTTTATTCCGAGAAATTTATAGGAGACTTCTTCCTACATTTTTGCTTGGATTTCAGACTCTTCTGTCTTTTGGAGCACAGTTTTTTCTCAAGGCCCTTAGTTAGCTCTTTCACTGAGGCCCCCTGAAGTTTTCCCCCTTTCTTAGCAAGGAGAAGCTTCTGTATTGCCCTTAGCAATTCAACTGTTAGGTCTGACTCAGTCTCTTTCTTGGGGCACTGAGCCCTAAAATGTCCAGGTTCTCCACACCAGAAGCACTTCGCTCATCATAGGCTGAAGCATGGGCTCCCCTCTGGTTCTGGTTTAGCTGCCTGTATTTTCACTTGAGTCACCATTATCTGCAGCAAGCTCTGCTTTATCTGATTCGTCTGATCGTTATGACCAACTATAGCAATCACATGAGAACATGTAAACTTTCATGACAAATTGCTTACTATTGTGATGCTGTGCTTGGCCCACATTTATTTACATACATTCATCAGTCAGTGTCCCTGATCACCACCACACTAGTCATATGATGATGCTGTACTTCATTAGTGACAGTATATAACAAAAATTTATTTAATTTCTTCAATTTACAAAAAATTGTGACAACAAATTATAACTTCAAAAAACTCCCCATGACTCTTACTAAATATTGTCTATTTTCTCCATTAATACATTTATTCAACAAAAGAACATAAAATAAAGCATGGTACATCCAAGTAAAATGTACACTCCTCTACCTCCCCAAAAAGCAACATATAGATAATGTGTTAGATTGTATAAATTATCAAGCATTTTTGGAAAAGACTAACAACACAAAAAGATCAATACTGAAAAATCCACAGTATCCTTCTGCACAGCATGCTACAGATACAGTAATGAAGCATCTTGTTAAAAAAAAACCCCTGCAAGTCCAGAGTATCTCCAAGATATTCATAGGACTTAGCCATATACTGTAGATCACCATACTGATTAGTATATATTGTTGGTCTCATTTTTTTTTATAAGTGATTGATCATTTCTGGATGTGTGTTTGGGAGTGCCTAGTAAAAATTTTGATCTCACTTGGAGGTTTGTTTGAATTGTTTATTTTTATTTATTTATAATTTTTAGGGACTCTTTGATGACTGGCATAGTACCACTGGATTGGCGTAAGGCCAATGTGGTGCCAATATTTAAAAAGGGGTCACAATCTTTACCAAGTAATTATAAACCTGTTAGTTTAACTTCTATAGTTGGGAAGATATTGGAGAGTTTAATACAAGACCACATAGATGAGTTCTTGCTGGAAAAAAAATAGTTTAAGCAACAGACAGCATAAATTCATGAAAGACAGAAGTTGTCAAACAAATCTGATTTCTTTTTATGAGGGGGTGAGCAAAACCTTGGACATTGGGGTGGTGGTGGACGTGGTATACTTAAGATTTTGCAAAAGCGTTTGACACAGTTCCCCACACACAGCTAATGTGTAAGGTAAAGTCTATGGGCTTGGAAAAATCTGTATGTAAATGGTTAGAAAACTGGCTAAAAGATCGTATTCACAGAGTAGTGGTTAATGATTCATACTCTGAATGGTCTAGGGTTGTCAGTGGTGTACCCCAAGGTTCAGTGTTGGGACCCTTACTTTTTAATATATTTATAAACAATATAGGGTCTGGGATTATAAATACCATTTCAGTCTTTGCAGATGACACCAAGCTGTGCGGTGGAATAACGTCCTTACAGGATGTCTCCAATTTACAAGCCGACCTCAATGCACTGTTTAATTGGGCAACTATGTGGCAAATGAGGTTTAATGTTGATAAATGTAAGGTTATGCACTTGGGGGCTAATAATATGCATGCATCATACATACTGGGGGGGGGGGTACAACTGGGGGAATCAATGGTGGAAAAGGATCTGGGGGCTCTGGTAGATCACAAGCTTAATAATGGCATGCAATGCCAAGCTGCGGCTTCTAAAGCAAGCAAAATCCTCTCTTGTATTAAAAGAGGTATAGACTCCAGAGAGAGAGATATCATATTACCCCGGTACAAATCATTAGTAAGATCTCATCTGGAATATGCAGTTCAGTTTTGGGAACCAATTCACAAAAAGAACATTGGGGAACTTGAGAAAGTAAAGAGAAGTGCAACTAAACTGATACAAGGCATGGAGGAGATCAGCTATGAGGAAAGATTAGAGGAACTGAATTTATTCTCTCTTGAGAAGAGGAGATTAAGGGGGGATATGATCAACATGTATAAATACATCAGTGGTTCATATAGTGAACTCGGTGTACTCTGAGGTCACCACAGAGGACAAGGGGGCACTCTTTACGTCTGGAGGAAAAGAAATTTAATCTCCAAACACGGAAAGGTTTCTTCACAGTAAGAGCTGTGAAAATGTGGAATGGACTCCCTCAAGAGTTGGTTCTGGCCAGCTCAGTGGATTGCTTCAAAAATGGCCTGGATTGTTTCTTAGATACACAGAATATAACTGGATACTAACATGTATAGGTAAAGTTGATCCAGGGACTATCAGATTGCCTCTCAGGGGATAAGGAAGAAATTTTTACCCCTGCAGGAGCAAATTGGCTCCTGCTTTGCTGGGGTTTTTTTTGCCTTCCTCTGGATCAACTTTGGGTATAGGATTATAACTTTTTTTTTTTTATGGTTCAACTGGATCAACTTTTGTGTTTTTTCAGCCAGACTAACTATGTAACTGGAATTTCAGATAAAATCAATTGATCCTTAAAGAACTGGACTCCCCCTTCTTCAAGGGCTAACATGCAAAAAAGCAATACAAATACAATATATAGTACCATCCAGGATGTGTCATATTCATATAAAACAATCATTCAAAACATATACTGTAGAAGACAATAAAATGTACTAAAAATATAATAATGTAAATTTTAAAAATAATTGATATATAGTACTCCATAGAAATTAACTCAATTAATTTTGGTGTTGATAGAATGTAATGTGCAATGATATTAGAATTAATTTCCCAGAACAAAACAATCCATGTACATAATTCATATATAGTATATCTTATTCTATATTCCGTAATGTCTGTTTTATCATTTAGCAATGGATTATTGAAATCATCTAGAAAAAGTTAATGGGTATAATCTATATCAATCTTATAGGTAGTATAAAAAGTATAAATCAATCAATAATATTAGCCTTTCTAGCCCAGTTGAGTATTATATATTCCATGGAAGGAGCAAAAAAAAAGATGGTAAAACTGACCTTAATAATTTGTAATAGTATTGGGAAAAATGATCTGTGTTGCCTGAATTAAGGCTGTGAAGCATATTAAAATATCGAGTATTAAAACAGAAGATTTATAGAATATCCTGAGTAGTGTTAGGATTAAAAGACTAGAGTGAGCTTGTAAAGTTTAAGCTCACGCTAGTCTTCAGCATTGGTGTTAAGTGGTCAAGTAACCTTGTATATTCTCTATATCTCATACTGTTCCTCTAGTGCAGTGTTTCTCAACTCCAGTCCTCATGGACCCCCAACAGGTCATGTTTTCAGGATTTCCATTATTTTGCACAGGTGATTTGATCAGTTTCACTGCCTTAGTAATTACCACAGCTGTTTCATCTGAGGGAAATCCTGAAAACATGACCTGTTGGGGGTCCATGAGGACTGGAGTTGAGAAACACTGCTCTAGTGGAAGGGTGCTGTCACAGCTGAAACTAGGCAGGCACCAGTAGGCTGGGATTGACTTTCCAACAATGTGGGCAGGTACCATAAAACTCTGCATTCCTGTGCAAGGCAGTCAGCTGCCACTGTGCACTTAGGGTTAAGGACCAATAAAACTGAATCAGGCGGTGCATCTTACCCATGGGCTGTATCTTGAGGACCACCACTCTAAATGATTACAGGGAGCCAAAAAGGGTAATGAGCAGATAAGGCTGCCTCATGTACATATATTATAACACAATACACACAGGAACGCATTTATAGCATGGATGAGTTTGAGAAGATTATCTATACCCAGCAGTGGTAGTCAACATTTCAAAATAGTGCTGAGCTCTCTTATTAGACAGCCCAGCATTACAGCATAGAACACCCTAAATTCTGCATTGTTCACTTGACTGCTATTATCATACAGTAGTGATCACCATAATTGAATTTCTCTGTTGGCTCTCTTGTCTTTTCCAATAGGTACTGAGCAATTAGAATCCAGATAGTAGAGACCACACTCCTTCATGAGAAAATACATGAAATCTTCTCCAAAAAATACTAATCCTTCTCTGTTCAACTGAAAACAAGAAACTAACCTCACTATAAGTGCAAACATTAGTATAGTACAATAATTGTATCAACACTTCAGCCTTCTTTAAGTACTCTTTAGGAATCATCACAATACAGGGAGATTGTCAGGACACCATATGGAACAGAAGTGCGCATGCACCGATACACATTTTTGCAGTATCCTATGTGGTCACACTCATTTGCATGTGTAGTCCTGTTTTAATGACACCGGTGTGAGCTGGTGTATGTGCACATGCATTCAGTTCCAGAACTGGTGCCCTATTTAACCACATGCCGCCCAGCCACTGTAGAAATATGGCGGCAGGGCGGCACGGCTGGGCAAAACCGCCGCCGCCCTACCTGTCCTGCCGATCACAGCCGCGGATGTCAGTCGCCGGGTCACAGCTGGTCGTTACCGGCTATGTCGCAGCAATCGCTGACAGAGAGCACAGCTGCAGTAGCTGTGCTTTCTGTCAGTTCCCTGACAACTCTAGGACACGCTGATCGGGACAGAAGAGTTTCTCCCGATCAGCTGTGTTCCCTGCAGTACACACCCCCGCTCCCTAGTAAAACACTCCCCTCACACAGTTAACCCTTTCCCTGAATAATAAACTTAACCCCTTCCTCCCCAGTGCCATTAGTACAGTGTCAGTGTTTTTTTTTTTTGCACTGATAACTGTATTGGTATCACTGGGGAGGTCAGTGATCCCAAGTCAGTACCCCCCAATGTCAGAATGTCCACCGCAGTCCCGCCATAAGTCACTGATCGCCGCCATAAGTCACTGATCGCCACCATTATTAGTATAAAAAAAAAAACTAAAAATCCGAGTATCCTTCCCGCCATTTGTAAACGCTATAACTTTCACGTAAACCAATTAATTTACACGTATTGGGTTTTTTCGTTAGCAAAGACATGTCGCAGCCGCCAGCAAACTGGACTTTTGCCACCTGTGTCACCACCTCAGACCAGAGCTGCAAGGGAAGCCTTCTCATCACTTAACTGCTAACCAGCAGTGTGCCAGAGATTAACAATATGTTTATTTTACAATATATCACCAGCCAGGTTCTTAGGTGTAAAAGTAAAATTTTATTTAATTTTACAACCTAAATCACATTAGGGAAGATGAAACCACCCAAACACCTTAAAGTGGTTGTACACATCTGAAATGAAAAATTAACAAAGCATATCCCTTTATAGTGTTTACTTGCTCAGTCCTCCCTCCTGTATCTTCATGTGTCACTCCTGATCATTTGCTGACATCTAGCAATCCCACATAATGGAGGAGGGGGCCCCAGCACACAGCAGGTGATTGCCAGCCTCAGCTGTGCATGTTTTCATATGAGACTGTGTAAATTGGGATGTATCCACTCAGGTCTCAGATTACACTCAGCCCCCTGCTCTATGCTTTTGCAGTGTGTGACTTCAGATCCCTGCCCATTGCCTCCAGAAATTTCAGAAATTCTGGACTTTGAATGGCTCTAGAGAAAAGAGAGTTTAGATAAACAGGTACTACTTATGAAGGAGGATTAGTTTCATCTGTGTATCACCTGAGGCTAGTTGCCTCAGTGGGTATATGTAAGGGTTTACAACCACTTTAATGTCCCCTCTGATGTGCAAGCAGTGTATAATCTGAAATGTATGAAACTTTATTTGCATGCATGCGTATCATTGCACCAATATCCGCCTCCTTCTGTGCTCTATAAAAATATTTTATGCTTTTCAGCCTTCCAGCAAATAAACTCACAATTGTTGTTGTGGATATAATTTTAAATACATAGATTGTGTGGTACTATACTGTATGAGTATCAAACTCCCATGTAATAGAAGACCACTAGCACTATCGAAGAGGTCCTCAACAAATTTTCAAGCTCTCCTACAGGGTTCAGTTATGACTGACAATGAGTCAGTATTGGAATGCTGATGAGGCCACAGTGAGTTTATGATCAATCAGGTGCTATCTGGGACATAATCAGGGCTGAATCCTGTACTGACATTTCACTACTATCTCCAGCATTTTTCATTCCTTGAGAAAACAAGGATTATTGGCAAAAAGTAGGATAAAAGATAAGGATTCCGGCACCATAGGAGTTTAGTGACAGCTTTGTAAGATGATGGATGGAATGACAATTAATACCAATCCAAAGCTCCGCTGTATCCCCTAAGTCAGTTCATATAAGAAATGCCTTTTAACTCCATTATGAAATACAATTCCTCCCCATTCATTTCTGGTTGTGTTGGTTCTTCTGTGATGATTCATTTTCCTTTTGGGTCAAGTTGGTTCATATCTAAATCTCCTTCTATTCATCATCCAGAGCAATGTCACAGCTCTATTCTACAAATGTAGCACAGCTTCTTCTTCTGAGGTCATAATACTCATATAGAAACCATCAGTTCTCTCTCTAGGGATTACAGCTTCTTTCGCTCTCTGCTTGCTTTTTGACTTTTGTAGGGTCCGATCCTAGAAAAGTGAATATAAATGGTCATCAGATCTCAGTAGATTGCCCTCACTATTCCCACCATCCTTCAGGATGTCTACTGCACAAACGTGTCATCTTCTTGTAGTACTTCAATAACAAAGAGGTGACACTGCAGTATGGAGGCTCATGGAAAACAGGTTGTAAAATTGAATATTCCCAGTTTGGGTGCCACACCTCAAACACCACTGAAGTTAGTGGGAGCCAAATGTTTAAAAAAAAAAACTAATCAACATTTTCTATGCTAATAGACAAGGAATTGTCAAACAATCAGAATGTGGCTGGGCCCTGCCCTGTGGAAAGTGTACCAAAGAAAATAAAAATTCAGTTTGCAGAGAGCAGCATTTTAATTAATGCTTAAAGCAAAACTGCAATAATATGCCTGGGGGGGATGCCCTTAACCTGCCCTTGAACTGGTGCATACAAAAAACTGCATCAAAACTGATATTTACAAAGGAAAGAAATTCCCGACTAATTAAAAGTGATTCCTTTTAAAAGCTTTATAGTATCCTTTAAATATGAGGGCATCTTTTTAACTATGGGTTGAAATAGAAAGCTACTCTGTATAGCCAAAAGTATTGTGACACATTCCTTTACACGCACCTAGGTGCTTGATTTTATACACTTGTGGCCATGGAGGTGATTGAAACACCGGAATCCAATATATATACTATATTGCCAAAAGTATTGGGCCTACCCTCCAAATCATTGGATTCAGGTGTTCCAATCACCTCCATGGCCATAGGTGTATAAAATCAAGCACCTAGGCATGCTTCTACAAACATTTGTGAAAGAAATGGTCGATTTCAGGAGCTCAGTTAATTCAAACGTGGTACCATGATAGGTTGTCACCTGTGCAATAAGTCCATCCGTGACATTTACTTGCTACTAAATACTCCACGGTAAACTGTTAGTGGTATAACAACTGGGAACAACAGCAACTCAGCCACCAAGTGGTAGGCCACGTAAAATGACAGAGTGGGGTCAGCAAATGCGGAAGTGCACAGTGCGCACTGAGTCAATAGCTAAAGGCCTCCAAACTTGGTGTGGCCTTCAGATTAGCACAACAACAGTGCGTAGAGAGCTTCATGGAATGGGTTTCCATGGCCGAACATTTGCATCCAAGCCTTACATCACCAAGTGCAATGCAAAGACAATGCATTTTGGACAATTTCATCCGCCCAACTTTGTGAGAACAGTTTGGAGGATGGTCCCTTCCTGTTTCAATATGACTGCGCACCAGTGCACAAAGCAAGGTCCATAAAGACATGGAGGAGCCAGTTTGGGGTGGAGGAACTTGACTGGCCTGCAGAGAGTCCTGACCTCAACCTGATAAATCCCCTTTGGGGTGCATTATAGCAGAGACTGCAAGCCAGGCCTTCTCGTCCAACATCAGTGCCTGAACTCACAAATGTGCTTCTGGAAGAATGGTCAAACCTTCCCATAGACACCCTCCTAAACCTTGTGGATGGCCTTCCCAGAAGAGTTGAAGCTGTTATAGCTGCAAAGGGCGGGACAATTCAATATTGAACTCTACAAACTAAGACTGGGATGCCATTAGAGTTCTTGTACGTGTAAAGGCAGGCGCCCCAATACTTTTGGCAATATAGTGTATTTTCCAATCCTAGCTGTAATTCCGTCAATCCCATTTATGATGGGACGACCGGGATGATGAAGTGGGTCTTTATGGAGCTTGAGGAGATAATATATAGTTGGAATTCAAGGGCCAATTGGTGCTAGGTACGTTCTTTCTTATTTTGTCTGGAATATTATCCTTAAATCTTCTCATTTTTAATCTCAATAAATCTTTCTTGTAAGAAGAAGTGGGGTTGTTATTTAGCCGACCATAGGTATCTTCATCACTAAGAATTTTAAACATTTTATGCTGGTAATCCTGTTTATCTAAAAATGATTATACCACCTCTTTGATCAGCGAGGCAAACAAAAATCTGAAACCTACATTTAATGAGGGACTCTGATGTGGGTTTTTTTAACTACCAATTTAGCCAAGTCTTTAAAGACGCTTACCCTAGGTTCACACCTAAGCGTTTTCAGCAGTGTTTTGCAGAAACGCAGTACAGTCCATTTAACATGGGACATGTTCACATCTCCGCGTTTTCACCCGGTGTGTTTTTTTGGAAAGGGCCAGGGACTTTTTTTAATGCAAAAAGTAGAATTTTTGGTTCTATAGACTTCAATGGAAATGCTGCAGAGAAGCATGTATTGAATTTTTGCTGCATTTCACATTTTAAATCTGCCTACCAACAAGAAGAAAAAAATAAAAACAAAAACAAAAAAAAAAAATCAAACAAACCGCATCAAAAACACAAGTGCAAAAACGCAAATAATCAATGCCTAAATGGCTCAAACGCAACCTGCATAGGTGTGAACCTAGCCTAACAGATGGAGTCAACGGTCCTGGAGGATTAAAGACCGAAGCATTGGAAAGACCAGAGTGTACTATCCCTGATATATCCACTGTGGTTTTAGGGGTAATAGGGTTAAAGATCATATGTCTGTATGTTAATTTTACAAATATATTTCTGATATACATCAATGAATGTATGAAATTTGTCCAATTTTTTTGGGGGGGCAAACTTAAGCCTTTATCAAGAACTTTCCTTTAGTTTCCTCTTTTGTAACTGTTACTTTACCTAAATTAAAAATACCGACACCAATCACATTCTCCTTCTCTTTCCTTTGTATTCTCCTCCCCCCTCAAGTCCCCCTCTTTGCTCGAGGCCCCTTTTCCTTCCTTTTGGTTCCAGGGAAAACCCCGCCCTTCATTTGTGGGGTAATTCTTATTGTAGTTATAGGGGGATTCATTATATTCATCTCTATCCTTCTCCATACAGTATATGGAGAAGGATGGTTACCCAAATTATCTTCCCTTAAGAGGGAACACCTAATATAAGCAGGGATTAGCCCCCCTTCCTGTTAATTGAATTCAATTGACCTGGTCTTTGAATTGTATTGTCTTTAATGTGGAGGAGGGGGGCACAAAACTGGTCCCCTCCTCTCTGAATTTCCATTTCTAGGTCTTCCTCTAATAGTAATAGGAGTAATATGAATGGCTGCTGGTGTTGGGTTCCCTGTGGTGAATTGTCTTATATGTCCATGAAAGATGATTTCTAGGGATTCTATAATAAAGACAACCCTAGACCTATAGTCTCCCACATCTCAGATATATTTCTTACTTTTTTTTGCTCCCGTTCCCCTTTCTCCAAAACATTTTTTACATTGGTTGAAAGGGAGGCATATTCAGTATTTTCTTTAAGGGGCAAGTAAGAGTTTGTCTTTCATTTCCTTAATTTCTCTAACACACAGAGTATCTGACACAGAGAGTTTATTCTTTTTCCTATCTATCAGGAATCTAAAGAAATTCATCCCAGCCTCATTAAGATACTTGAACCATTGTTACAATTCCGAGTCCCCCTTATTGGTATTCACATCCCAACCTAAACTCCGTGGGACCATCTTTTCACTTATGTATTGTTCCAAAAAGGCTATATTCCATTGAGTATGTAACTCTGACATCATTACGTTTTTTAACCTAAGAAACATACCTTCTAGCTCAGAATCAACAGTTTCTGTCATAACAAATACATCTTTAGTATTAAAAATTACGTAAAGCTCTGTAATCAAATACATCCATTTATATTTTAACCAAATATGTGAATATACAGTATGAAACAAAACAAGTGTACCTCCACCTTTGGCAAAAAGGACTCTTACCAGCACATGTGTTATCATTGTTACCATCCAAAATATTTTTGGTTTAACCATCAATTTTATATCCAAAGGAAGAACGTTGCCATGGGGCAAAATTTGCCTGTTTAGCCAAATGGGAAGAGGATGTTGTCTACACTTGCGCTGAAAGACTGCGTGTGGTCTTTAGAGGGGTGCCTTAATTTCAGGCTCAGATAGCCCCAACATCATTGATCCATCTAATAGATCATCCTTTTTCCATGACCTAATTGGGTATTATCACTGCAAGAAATGTTCTGTTTGCCAAATAAATACTTTAGGGAGGATGTGTCTCCACAGTTACATCTAAGTCATATTCCATTATTCAGCTCATTACGTGAGCAAGTATAAATGGTGTTATATTTAATTACTTGCCCTTGTGACAAAGTATATGTGGGGGGACTACTAGATCTTTTTCTGTAAATGTAAACAAGCACATTAGTAAGAAAGGTACAAAAGAGCACACTGTCCCTAAACACTATACCTGATGCCATACTAGAGACCCCAGTGGAACCTTCTTCCTGGCTATAGACAAATATGCGGGACCTTGGAGATAAAGTAAAAGAGGGGTGTCCCAACTTGAGACCCATTGGATTGCTGAGTGGGACATAAATACATTAATTAGTAACACATAGGTCCCCTCTCATTTATTATTGTACGGAGTATAATTTGCATTTTAGGTAGGTTTTCATTAAATTGGCATTTTAATGATTCCTATTACAGAGTTTTTATCTTATTTTGTTATTAGATGTATTCCTGAATGCAAAATTCCCTTTACCAATATTTATATTAATTCTATAATATGCTTTTGGATATTTAAAAAAAAAAAAAAAAAAAATAATACATATTTTTTATATTGTGATGCAGTTATCCCTGATTGAGTGGATCATATATAAATCGCAATATAAAAAAAAAATATATATATATTTTTGTATATTGTGATGTAGTTATCCCTGATTGAGCGGATCACATATAAATCACATTTGTTTACACTGAAAGGAATTTTTATTTTATTTGACTCCGATTTTGTCTTTATAATTTATTAGATGTCGTAACACAAATACAGTAGATATTTACCTCCCTTTGTGTTTAGTTTTTTTCCTTTTTTACATAGTGATCCGTGCAAATAGTATTCATCACTATGAGGCTTGGTTTACTTCCAAGCTGATTCTTGGGCCATTTAATTATACACCTGTTTTTCTACTACCAAGATGTTGTATGATGTTGAGGCCTGGTTTCAACTTCCTTTATCATAACGAGGTTTGGCCACTGTCCCACCCGGAATTGTCGCAAAGGATGGGCTGAGGTCATCTTGGAAACCAAAGCAAGGCTTGGATATCAATTAGTTTCAATTACCAGCATTGTTTTTTTCTTCTTGAGTCGAATATTTAAGTTGCGTGGTGACAAGCATGACCTTCGACTCCCTGATGAAGTCAGATGTGATGAAATGTGTAAGGCGGAGTTTGTTTGTGACACCACCATGCTCGTTGTATTAAGAAGTTGTCGGATTGGATCGGTATTTTAATTTTCAGGCACCTGTGTGTTTTTAATATTGTGAGTGGTTAAGCGACGTGATTATTATTAAATTGCTTATATAATTTTACATTATGTAGGTCTCCTCGGTTTTACTTTAATATACTCCAGTGCAACATTTCATGATGCTGTATGGGAGATCCTGGTACCTACAAGTGGAGGATTGGGGGTGATATTAGACCCTTTATAGATGGCACATTAATTCATAACCCTTCATGACTCTCTCTTTGCAAAGGGCCCACATGTTCTAGTAAGAGTCCTCTTTGTCTAAGGTGGAGGAGCACCTGGGTGTTAAAGGATTCCTTCATATTTTACCTCTCACTGATTTGAACTTATACCTATCCATTTCATTTTCACTTTTTGATTTATCAAGTCACATTTATTTTGATTATCGTTGGTCACCTTTAGATTAGCAATTTAACTTTATATATTTGTATACAACTGATCTGATTGTTTTTGCCAGCTACTGTCTTTTGATCTACCAGCTCGATATCTGTTTATAACGCACTGTATTATCTCTTGTAATCGCCCTAATGTTACCAGTTATCTGATTTAATAGTGTATCAAAATTTAGGAAGATTAGGGAAAGATTATTTTGCGGTGTATATAATAAGAGATAAAATCCAAAAATAGGATAACAGTCTGAGATTGGCTATTTGTGAAGTAAAAAATCCAATATGACTACGTTACTATACGTTAATATTCATTATATTTATATATTTTGTTTGGATTGTATCCTGAATTATTATTTTTTTCAGGCAGTCCTGTTATACTCACTGTAATCCCTATATCCGCACTATTGGTAAAGATGTCTTCGGATTCCTGAAATGAGAACCCTTCAGATTGTTGTCAGATAGGTCAAGTATCCTCAATGTCCGGGTTTCTCTTAGTGCAGAAGCCAAATGGGGACGGGAAATGTCTGTCAGGTCATTATTAGACAAACTGTAGAAGAGAAGAATGTTACCAGAAGAAAATTAATTTCTTACCCCAGGATTGAATGTAACTATTCTCTACATAAATGGAACTCATTTCTCTTTATTGGAATCATGTATATTAGATCACTTTATAAAATTCAGGTGAATAATATTTTATAAGATAAATGTTACAATAGAGTAGACACCCCAATATTGTCCTCCATGTGTAAAGATGGTGATATCTCCATATATAGGATGTGTGAGGTTGGAATCAGCATTACTAGTGATTGGATGGGATGATTTGTATCTGATATTCTGTTTCTCTCTGCTGATAAAAGCTCTGTACTCATAGGAAGTAATTAGAATATATGTGACACTAAATGGCAGATAGTGATGTCAGGTGACAGAAGTTACTAAACAATAACTTTTTAACCACTTTGTATACCAAAAGACCATTTTTTTCAAGAAGTAGTATTTTGTTAATACCCTGAATAAATGTTTTATAAAAAGCATGAAATGGGAAAAATGCTAAAAAATGCAATTTTAGTTTGTTTAATGTGTAACATATTTTCCGTAATTAATACTACTACTGTATGGTCAATAAACAATGTGTTTTAAACTTCAAGATAATAGATATTTTCCAGTAAAATGGCTGTAATTTATAGACTGGCCTGGCACAGCCACAATGTACAGGAGGGCCTTTGTGAATGGGCTAAATAAATAAAGATGAAAACATGTGGGGTTTATAAATAAATATTTCTAGGCTAAAATTTGTGTATGCTTACAAAATGATGAAAAATAAAAACAGAAAAAAAATTGTACATAGGCGGCAGATTAACTCTGAACTTATGGCCTGTAATAGTTTTTAATCACCTTAAAAAAATTCTGCTACCTCTGTTGTGCAAAGAGATGTGTAATGTGCAATTAGAGTTTATGTACACTATATTGCCAAAAGTTTGGGGCCGCTTAGTCCATAGGGTTCAATATTGAGTTGGCCCACCCTTTGCATCTATAACAACTTCAACTCTTCTGGGAAGGCTGTCCACAAGGTTTAGGAGTGTGTCTATGGGAAGGTTGTACCATTCTTCCAGAAGCACATTTATGAGGTCAGGCGTTGATGTCGGACAAGAAGGCCTGGCTCGCAGTCTCCGCTCTAATTCATCCCAAAGGTGTTCTTTCATGTTGAGATCAGGACTCTGTGCAGGCCAGTCAAGTTCCTCCACCCCAAACTCACTCATCCATGTCTTTATGGACCTTGCTTTGTGCACTGGTGCGCAGTCATGATGGAACAGGAAGTAGCGATCCCCAAACTCTTCCCACAAAGTTGGGCGGATAAAATTGTCCAAAATGTCTTGGTATGCTGATGCCTTAAGAGATCCCTTCACTGGAACTAAGGGGCCAAGCCCAACCCCTGAAAAACAACCCTACACCAAAATCCAACCTCCACTAAACTTCTGGCAACCGCCAAACCCAGACATGTCCATCGGCTTGGCAGACAGAGAAGAGTGATTTGTCACTCCAAAGAACACGTCTCCACTGCTCTAGAGTTCAGTGGCATCATGCTTTACACCACTGCATCCAACACTTTGCATTGCACTTGGTGATGTAAGGCTTGGATGCAGATGCTCTCTACACATTTTTGTTGTGCTAATCTGAAGGCAATCAGAAGTTTAGAGGTTTTTAGCTAGTGACTCTGCAGACAGTTGGCAACTTCTGTGTTCTTCTGCCTGCGCTGACCCCACTCTGTCATTTTACGTGGCCTACCACTTCCTGGCTGAGTTGCTGTTGTTCCTAGTTGCTTCCGCTTTGTTATAATAAAATCCCCCACTTCTTCCTCTACACACAACCCCCCCCCCCTCCCCAGCAATGAAGGGCCAATCAGGGGACAGGAGAGTCAGCCTGAATGAGAACATGGGAGAAGGGGACTTGCTATGTAGCAGAGCATCATGAGAAATGTAGTCCTAAAGGGGAACTGTACAATGGAAGTGAATGGCTGCACAAACTACAGAAGCCAAAATCTCTGCACACAGAGAAGTAGGAACACAGGACTGTTTTCCCAGACAAATGTAGAGATTGTATGTCTTAGTGGGGAGGAGGCCCTGCTGCTTGGATATGATGCCTTTGCTGAGCCTGCAGAGATCGGGGGCTCAAGGGTGTCCACAAGAGCCTAAGGACTGAGCTGCAAAGGGATTTCTTGCTGTGCCTACCCTAGAGCTGAAAGAACCACTTCTGTGAGTGCCTATACTTGAGCTGACAGACTAAGCCTTGTGGAGGACCGGAGGCTGCACAGAGGTTAATTGCTCTTGCTGTGTCCACAAGAGCCTGAGGACTGCATTTGCTGTGCCTACACAAGAGCTGAGAGACCTGCTGCTACATGGAGGACTGGACCTGCAGAGAGACTGAGCCTTGTAGGACCTAACTTCAGAGGACTGCAGACCTCCAAGTGATCTGAACCTGATGATTGTGTACCAGGATGGATGAGCTGAACATCTGTGCCTATCTCAATAATGATATATTTAATGCAGGAGAGAATATCTCTTGTTTATCAGACCACTATCTGCTGCACACTCTTCAAGGGGCAGCCACACATGCAGCAGCTTCAGAAGGGCCCCAAAAAAGTCAGCCAACTGAGTTAGGTGCCAGGTACTTTGCGGTTACTTACAGGGGTACCCCTTAGTCAGGAACGCATATGCCCACCCGCTTTCGGGAATGTATGCAAAGTGCGTACACACAAGGGCCTTTATTTTCCTTTGTTATATGATGCCATTACTTAAAGCATGTGCCTTTATAGCAGGGGTCTCCAAACTGCATCCCAAGGGCCAGATGTGGCCCTTTGCTACCCTCTATCTGGCCCTTGGGGCACTATTCCTCCCACTGAGACTAACAATGGGGCAGTACTTCTTTCATTGAAACCAATGATGAGGCACTATTCTTCCCAATAATACCAATGATGGGGCACTACTCCTCCTACTGTCCATCAACCCTCAAGCCATTGTTATTCTTAATGATGCTGGGACAAGGACATTTTCTATCCTCGCTGGCCCTTCTCTAGCCCTCCTAAAGTTTAAAGGACAGTATACTGACCCTTTATTTGAAAAGTTTGAAGGCCTCTGCTCCATAGCAGTGGTCACTAAACTGTGGCCCTTTGCTTGCCTTTATCTGTCCCTCTGGCCACAATTCAACCAACGTACACCAATGATGAAGCAAAATAGCTCTCTCACTCTCTCATACTGGTCACTGGAAGTTTAACATGGCACCTCATGGCAAAGAAATCTCTGAGGATCTGAAAAAAAGAATTGTTGCTCTACATAAAGATGGCCTAGGCTATAAGAAGACTGCCAAGACCCTGAAACTGAGCTGCAGCACAGTGGCACAGTGGCCCTACAGGACCATACAGAAGTTTAACAGGACAGGTTCCACTCAGAACAGGCCTCGCCATGGTCGACCAAAGAGGTTGAGTGCACGTCCTCAGTGTCATATCCAGAGGTTGTCATTGGGAAATAGATGTATGAGTGCTGCCAGCATTGCTGCAGAGGTTGAAGGGGTGGAGGGTCAGCCTGTCAGTGCTCAGACCATACGCCGCACACTGCATCAAATTGGTCTGAATGGCTGTCATCCCAGAAGGAAACCTCTTGTAAAGATGATGCACAAGAAATCACGCAAACAGTTTGCTGAAGACAAGCAGACTAAGGACATTGATTACTGGAACCATGTCCTGTGGTCTGATGAGACCAAGATAAACTTATTTGGTTCAGATGGTGTCAGACGTGTGTGGCGGCAACCAGGTGAGGAGTACAAAGACAAGTGTGTCTTGCCTACAGTCAAGCATGGCGATGGGAGTGTCATGGTCTGGGACTTCATGAGTGCTGCTGGCACTGGGGAGCTACAGTTCATTGAGGGAACCATGAATGCCAACATGTATTGTGACATAATAAAGCAGAGCATGATTCCCTCCTTTCAGAGACTGGGCCGAAAGGCAGTATTCCAACATATTAACGACTTCAAACACACCTCCAAGACGACCACTGCCTTGCTAAAGAAGCTGAGGGTAAAGGTGATGGACTGGCCAAGTGAGTATCCAGACCTAAACCCCATTGAGCATCTGTGGGGCATCCTCAAACAGAAGGTGGAGTGCAAGGTCTCTAACATCCACCAGCTCCGTGATGTCGTCATGGAAGAATGGAAGAGGACTCCAGTGGCAACCTGTGAAGCTCTGGTGAACTCCATGCCCAAGAGGGTTAAGGCAATGCTGGTAAATAATGGTGGCCACACAAAATATTGACACTTTGGGCCCAACTTGGACATTTTCACTTAGGGGTGTACTCACTTTTATTGCCAGTGGTTCAGACATTAATGGCTGTCCTAATCTCCCCATATGATCAAGAACTTTCCGATCATGTGACTGCTGTGACAGTGAATCACAGTGGTCACATGACCCTAAAACTCCGCTCGCCTCCTGGCGTCTGAAACCCCTTAAAGGGCTGGGAGGTGTCGGCGTGTGCCCTCCTACCCGGAAATGAAAAAATCACGTATATACGCGTGATTTTGTGCAGCCCTGCCGCCCTGTAGCAGTATTTCTGCTGTAGGGCGGCGGGGAAGCGGTTAACAGTTGCAGTGGTTTGCAGCTATTTAGAGTTGTGCCTATATATTTTGAGGGTCAAGTCCTTTTTTTCCTTAGTACCAGTACTGTGGACCTGGAGGTGATCTTGCCTGCATTGTTATTGTGGTAATGCACTAGGTTGGTGCGTTCTCTCATTGTTGTTTTTTCTAGTACATGCAAGAACACCCACAGTCTTGTGAGGGCAGCAAGACCATCTGGGTCACACCCACAAGACAGTCAAGCAGAAAGTCCAACATTTCCGTAGCTTCATGCCTATGCGCAGAAGGTTATTATTTTTACATACGCCTAACACTGGGAGCCTGTTTGGATCCTCCTGAGCTCTGGATTGAGCCTGAGAGATCTCTGGAGATTGTAGTTGCTGGCGGCCGGCATTACACTTTGTTCCCTGTGCCAATTCAACCTGTACCTTGGATTATTTACTTTGACCTGCTGTTTACTTCACGCTTATGTGAGTATATTTGATGGTGTTAAATACATTTAATGGGACATTTCTACACTGAGTTTCTCTTTATTATGCAAATATCGCATTTGTGTCGGTGTCCAGTGGAAAGGTCCTAATCTCCGCATGTGATCAAGAACTTTCCGATCATGTGACTGCCGTGACAGTGAATCACGGCGGTCACTTAACCCTAAAATTCCGCCCCGCCTCCCAGTGTATGAAACCCCTTAAAGGGCCGGGAGGTGTCGGCGTGAAGATTTTAAGTAGACTGTTTTATAGTTAAGCCCAGTGACTCCAGAAGAAGTAACTGGGCTTCACAGAAGTTTATGTTTGGCTTTAAGATGCATCTTTTTTTGAATGGTTGTTAAAGTGTTACTAAACCCATGATCCCGCATTCACTATATCCGGTCTCCGACAGTACACAGAATATGGAAATGTAATTCTTTTAGTAAATATAAACTAATACCTCTTCTCATCAGCAGTTACAGCAGTCTTGTGACTTCTATCAGTGTCCAGCAGATCACTGGTTAAAGCTTGTAGGAGGAGTTTTCATTCTCCTCTCACTGTCCTATGAGGTCGCAGGACCCCTGACCCTCTATCTGGACAGCGCTGATTGGCCCTGTACTGATCATATGCACTCTCCCAAGAAAAAGAAAAACTCTCTAGCAATGCACACCCAACTGAGCATGTGCAGCTTGCACCCAAGCCTTAGTTCTATCAGCAGATGGATTGGGGACAGTAGATGAAGGAGAGGATCAGAGAAGATGGGATCGAACATCTTTTTTCCCCAGTGCAGAGAATTAACCTCTTAAGTTCCACAGTGGGTATAACAAGCATGCTGTACTGCATATACAGACTGATTTTATTGTTGTGGGTTTAGTAACACATTAATAGTGTGTGATAAGATACAAGAATTAGACAACAAATCAACAGTTTATGGAATCTAAGGCAGGCCATATTACTAAGCAATTATCTTTCCTGCAACCTGCAGTTGCAGGAATGAAAATTGCTTGATGCCCCCATCAACACAGTCATAGTTGATGGGGGAATCCCTCCAAAAGAGCCATTGTGTTCTACCGGCAGGGAACCATTTCCCACTGGCAGAAACCAATAATCACTGCTGGTGGCTATAGCCGCTGGCATTGGTCTCATGAAAAAAATTCAACAGGCTGGTTGTACTAAAAGTTGATCAACGGAATAACTTCAGTACAACCAGCCTGCCCATAGATGGATCGAATCTCATCCAGTCCCTGCTGAACTGGCCAAAATTTGATTCATTTTGATTACATTATCATATTTACACCCTGTTCCAAATTATTATGTAAATTCTATTTAAGTGTCACACAGATTAAATATTTTGTTTTTCACTTTAAGGTTGGCCATACATTATACAATTATTTTCCAATTTTCTTCCCAATTTCCTTTAGATTTACCTTCAACTGTGTAGTGCAAGGGCCTGCCTAATTGGATACAACTGAAAGTGTTGTTTAGGTTTCTCCTCCTATTATATGGTTTTTGGTAAACCTAAACCAAAAATCTCCAGATAATTGTATAATGTATGGCCAGCCTAACTCATGGATGGCATTGTGTGTCAGGGCTCTTTTGATCACTGAAAACAATCTCGGACACCTGTGATAATTAGATTGGCCGGTGAGCCCAATTTAAGGAAAAACTACTAAAGAATGGTGTTCCACATTATTAAGCAGAGCACCATTTTCAAGCAATATGGGGAAGAAAAAGGATCTCTCTGCTGCCGAAAAGAGTGAAATAGTTCAATACCTTGGACGAGGTATGAAAACAGATATTTCACGAAAACTTAAGCGTGATCATCGCACTATTAAGAGATTTGTGGCTGATTCAGAGCACAGACGAGTTTGTGCAGATAAAGGCACATTGAGGAAGATTTCTGCCAGATCCATCCATGATCAAGAGAGCAGCTGCTAAAATACCATTACATAACAGCAAACAGATATTTGAAGCTGCTGGTGCCTCTGGAGTCCCACGGACATCAAGGTGTCCGTGGGTCTTGCAACTGTGCATAAACCTTCTATTAGGCCACCACTAACCAATGCTCACAAGCAGAAACGGCTGCATTGGGCAGAAAAATACATGAAGACTAATTTTCAAACAGTCCTGTTCACTGATGAGTGCCGTGCAACCCTGGATGGTCCAGATGGATGGAGTAGTGGTTGGTTGGTGGACGGCCACCCTGTTCCAACAAGGCTGCGACGTCAGCAAGGCGGTGGTGGAGTCATGTTTTGGGCTGGAATCATGGGAACAGAGCTAGTGAGCCCTTTAGGGTCCCCGAAGGTGAAACGATGACCTCTGCAAAGTATGTGGAGTTTATGACTGACCACTTTCTCCCCTGGTACAGAAGGAAGAACTGTGCTTTCCGTAATAAAATCATCTTCATGCATGACAATGCACCATCTCATGCTGCAAAGAATACCTCTGCATCAATGGCTGCTATGGGGATAAAAGGAGAGAAAGTCATGGTGTGGCCTCCATCCTCCCCTGACCTCAATCTTATTGAGAACCTTTGGAGCATCCTCAAACAAAAGATCTATGAGGGTGGGAGGCAGTTTACATCCAAACAGCAGCTCTGGGAGGCTATTCTGACATCTTGCAAACAAATTCAAGCAGAAACTGTCCAAAAACTCCAAGTTCAATGGATGCAAGACTTGTGAAGCTGCTATCAAATAAGGGGTCCTATGTTACAATGTAACGTGACCTGTTCCAATGTTTAAAAAGTTAAAATTTTGTTAAAAGTTTGATTGAAATAGCTTTTGATTTCAGTAAATATGCTTCAAACACAACAAATGACAATTTTCAGTTCTTTACAACCTATAAAGTGTTTTGAAACTTACTGTGCGTAATTTGGAACAGTGCATTGGAAGTTTTTCATGTTTAAAAAAAATACTGTTATCATTAGGAGGTTTGTTCAATAAAATTTGAATTGTACTCTTAATAGTTGATAACATGAGAATTATGCTGTTATTTACATAAATTATTTAGGTAAATGAAAAAATATATAATTTGCATAATAATTTGGAACAGGGTGTATATATGATTTATGTGGCTTAGATAGAAAACTGTCCCAGAATATGATTGTGTCAGTCAGTCCTGTTATACTCACTTTAACTCCTTTATACAGCTTGTTGCCAGAGCTGCCATCAGATCACTGAAATGAGGACCCTCCAGATTGTTCCAGGACAGGTTCAGTGTCTTCAGTGTCTGGTTATTTCTTATTCCAGATGCCAGGTGGGGGCAGGAACTGTCTGTCAGGTGGTTAGAACGCAAACTGTAGAAGAAGAGAAGAATGTTACCAGGAGAAAATGAATTTCTCCCCCAGGAATGAATGCAACCATTTTTGGAACTCATTTCTCTTTATTGGAATAATTTATATTAGATCCCTTTATAAAACTCCAGAATATTTTATAAGAAAAATGTTATAATGGAGTAAAGACCCCAATACAGTCCTCCATGTGTAGAGATGGTGATATCTCCATATACAGGATGACCACAGAATACCACTGACATGACTCGTATTGTGCTATAATCTCCTTGTGTATGGAGCATGAATCGCATCAGCAGACCTTGTGAGGTCAGAATCAGCATTGCTAGTGATTGGACGGGATCATTTTTATCTGATATTCTATTTATCTCTGCTGATAAGAGCTCTGTACTCATAGTAAATAATGGGAAAACATCTGACACTAAATCGCAGATGGTCATGCCAGGTAACAGAAAGTTCATATGAGGCCTTGATTATTATTGCAGTAAGATCAGATTTCCCCATGTATGACCTCCTATAATCCCATTTATTTGATTAATTAACAGACTAAATGGAATATCAAGTTTAGCCAGTTCCCTCCTAGCCAATGTACATAAACAGCAGAGAGGGTGCTCTCTGGTTCGGAGTGGACATACCCATATGTCTCCTCAGAACTGCGCCTTGTACGCATCTCCTGGGGCACGCTGAGGCGCAATCTGCAACCAGCTGTGTCCACTGGATTGCCAATTGCGGTACCTGGCTGCTCAGAGCAGGGCCATCAATAACATTGATTGGACCCTGGACAATATTTTTCTTAGCCCCCCCCCACCTTCCTCCCCCTGCTCGCATGCAATTTCACTCTCCACCTGCTCTAATACAATAAATAGCAGCTAGACTCAAAATCAGTTTACTGCAGCAGATCAGGCAGTGATTATGATTTCTTGTCAGGGGTTACAGCACATCATTACAGCTCATTGACTGGTTACTAGAGGTAACAGCACACATTATGGCTCACTGCTTAATTGCTAGAGGTTACAACACATCATTTCTGCTTGCTGATTGGTTGCTAGAGGTTACTGCACATCATTACCGCTCACCCATTTGTTGCTAGGGCTGGGGGAGAGGGTGTGATAGTGGCAGTGTTGGGGGGAAGGGGGATGGGATGTGTGGCAGTGCTAAGGGGTGGGATCAATGGCAATGCTGAGGAAGGGGGGAGGGTGCAATCATGACAGTGCTGAGAGGTTGATAGGATGAGTGACAGTGCTTGGGGGGATGGGATCAGTAGCAATCACTTTATGTCACATGTCAGTCAGTGTCCACTCAGTTTCCCCTGCCTGCATGTGACAGAGGGCGGGGGGGGGGGGGGGGGGATGTAAGCGAGACGGGGAATGAATGAGAGTGAGGGAGGTGATAGAGAGGAGGAGAGAGAGAGGGAGGAGAGAGTGAGAGGGAGGAGAGAGAGAGGGGAGGATGTGTCACGGTCTGGGTCAGGTTCAGAGACCAGCTGCTATAGCAGTGTAAGGCTTACCTTAAACCAGCAGGATATGTACACAGGCAGGTCACCCTGGGAAATGACGCAGGCTCACCTGAGGTGCGGGGTCTAAGCATTAACCGGTTTTCACCAGAGCTCCTAATGGTGGAGATGGATTTGGCTGCGTGTCAATACCAGGTCGCAGATCTCAGGATCACCCCACCAGGGAATGAGCAAGCCGGTAACCGATAGCAGATCAAACAGATTAGGGATAAGCAGAAGCAGAGTCAAACAAGCCAAGGGTTGGTCACAGATGGTAGTGGATGATGATGAGACGAAATTGTGGTCAAGAACAAGCCAAAGATCGGTAGCGGAGGTGTAGACGGCAGCAGGAACAATAAGCGGGATATTGGCTGGTAAGGCACAATAATCTGGCAAGGAGGAAGTGTATGGACATGGCTTTTATAGGAAGTTCATGGGAGGAGCAAGGAGTTCAAGGTTCAAGACAAACAGGGCCAAGGCAGGATCATCCAAAGAATTGTCAAGGGAGCTGTCCAGCATTCCAGGTGGCTCAGTGAGAAGAAACATTGCCTCTCACCGCAGAAGGCCCAGGTTCAATCCCAGGCTCGGGGAGGATAAGGGAGAGGGGGCAGAGAAAAGGGTGTGGGAGAGAGAGGTGGGATGAGAGGGAGGGGGAGTAAGAAAGAGAGGGGTGAGAGAGGGAAGGGGTGAGGGAAGGAGTGACAGAAGGGGTTGGTGTGATGCCTAGTACCTACCTCCCACCAATCCTCATCCTCTGTACAGGGCCCCCATCAGCCTATCCTCGTGTTGATGTCGGAGCGGAGAGGAAGTTGAATAAGGAGCCCAGTCTTTGGGAGGTGCCAGGGGTGCTATGCCCACTTCTGCTCACCTTGGTCAGGGAGCTGGTGGAGGTCTTTTCCCTCCGGGGCCCTTGATCCTAGACACCCTTATTCTGCTTGCCTTCCCCATTTCCTCTGTCTCCAGGGCCGCCTGCTTGCCTTGTGGAGCAATGCGCAATCATCCTGCCTGCATCCCAAGGACACCGCTTTTGGCACCAGAGTTAGTTAAGCTGCCCTGCTTACCATTGCCACCAGACTCTCCATGACAAAGGGCTCAAGGGCCCCACAATAATGACTGAGCCCAGGGTAGCTGCCCCTTTTGCCCCATGTTAAAGACAGCCCTGGCTCAGAGTGGACCTGGTACCATATAATAGCTGTGATAAGAGTCACAATAGTAAGTAAGGCTGTCAATCATGATGCCCTGCTTACTACTGTGATGATCCCTGTGATCGGTCACAGTGATCACATGGTACCAGGGCCAATCATCAGTAGCAAGCAAGGCTTCAAGAATGAAACCTTTGCACAGTGTTAGAGATTGCTTATAACAGTGATCAACACTGTAATAAGCAATCAGAGTGTAAAAAAAAAATATATGCCTGTATATATTGTACATTTACATGCTGTCACCAGAACAAGTACAATGTCACCAGGGTGACATTGTACCGTGTGGCAGTGATCATGTACAGTACAATGGCTAGCTGCTCCAGCCATTATCTCTGATCATCGCCACAGAAGTACAATGTCACCAGACCACTCCTGTCAGTCAGTATCCCTAATTTCCGCTGCTCACACACCACTGCACTAATTACTGTATGTAATTACCGCAGTCCACTCACGGTGTCCCTAATCACCTCCACATCAGTCATATTGTTCCTGATCACCACCACACCAGTTACAGTTACTGTGTCCCTGATCATTGCCACACCAGTTACTGCCTCCCTGATCTTTGCCACATTAGTCAAATTGCCCCTAATCACTGCCATACTAATCATGTTATCCTTGATTACATCACACCAGTTACAGTGTTCCTGATCATTGACACACCAGATACAGTGTCCCTGATCACCGTCACCCCAATTACAGTGTCCCTGATCACCGCCACATCAGTGCAGTGTTGCCTCTGCCTGCCACCTGTACTAACCCTGGTCTGCTGATTGACCACATTTCTGCCTCCTGTTTGTACTGATCCTTTACCTGTTTTTCTGATCATGTCTCTGCCTGTGGCCTGAAGTGATCCATCAACACATCCTGCTGACTACATTCATGCAAGACACCAGGCCAGTGGACATGACATTCCTGGGGGTAGCCATATACCAGCAGACTAGGCTTGTTAGACTTATAAGAACTGGGACTACTACATATGACGCTACACTAAGTTACTGTATTTTCCTTGACCACCCATACAGAGGTGACCATTACAGCACATTTGGTTTTGACACAATTGGTTGATTTGCGTGATGTATAAATTACAATATTCAGTATATAATCAGTCCAGACAGTGAAAAGGCCTCTCACACGTGGTATCACCATACTCGAGAGGAGTAGTGTGTTTTGGGTTGTAAATATAAGTATGTACGTACTGTCTTGGCTATTCAGACTCTCAAGAAATGAGATAAGCAGTTAGTACATCAGGACTGATCAATTTTCAAATATATACCATTGTTTACAGACTCTATAACTTTCACACAGACTAAATAATATACACTGATTTGGGTTATTTTTGCCAATGAGATATGGCAGAATACATTTTGGGCTAAATGTATGAGGAAAGTTTATGTACTGTATTTGCAAAATTTTTTCAAGAGAAACTAATAAAAAGTGTTTTTTTTTTTCAAAACTCTTGGCATTTTTTCATTTATATAGCAAATAATAAAAACCCAGTGGTAACTACATAACACCAGAAGAAAGCTCTATTTATATAAAAAAAAATTGTAGAAATTTCACTTGGGTACAGTGTTGCATTCACTTGGGTACAGTGTTGCATGACTGAGAAATTTTCAATCAAAGTGTGGCAGCGTTGAAATCTGAATATTATTGTCTCAGTCTGTCCTGTTATACTCACTCTAACGCCTCTATACGGCTTGTTGTCAGAGCTTCCATCAGATAACTGAATTTACGACCCTCCAGATTGTTCTCATACAGGTTCAGTATCCTCAGTGTCTGGTTATTTCTTATTCCAGATGCCAGGTCTGGGCAGGAAATGTCTGTCAGGTGATTTCCAACCAAACTTTAGGAGAAAAGTAGAATGTTACGAGAAAAAAATGAAGTTCTCCTTCAGGAATGAATGTAATTATTCTCTACAGGAATATAACTCATTTCTTTTTATCATGTTAGATTGTAACAATTATATCAAACTTTACACACTAAAAACACAATAGTGTGATTTCATATGCAACTTCAGAAGACACATTATTTTCAATGGTGCTTGTTCAAATCAATGCAATATGACTGCAATGCAATATTGAAAAGGTCCCAGCACTACTTTAGTGTGGCTGCAACATGATTTTTGCCCCATAGATTTCAATGGAGTAGCACCAAAAACATATCTACATGTGTTTATTTGGTGTAATTTTCCCGGTGATTTGTGTTGGTTGTTAGGATGCTGGCGGGTGCTGTCTCCTAACAACCAGTGACTTATCTCTGCTGTTAGCAGCAGGGATGAGTCATTGGTTGTTAAATTGCTGGCACCCACTGGGGATTTCCAGCTGACAGCAGAATGTCAACAACTGAGTTGGGGCCTCCCCCAATTCATACCAGGCCCTTCGGGTTTAAATTTTAAAAGACGCCCAAAAAATAAAAAATGTGGGGTCCCCCTCAAAATTGATACCAGGACCTTATATCTGGTATGGTTTTAAGGGGGGGCCCCATTCCAAAAAATGAACACAAAAATGGCATGGCGTTACCCCACAATCCATACCAGACCCTTATCCAAGCGTGCAGCCTGGCAGGCTAGCAAAGTGTGTGGCTCCACCTCCTGAACCATATCTGGACCACCCTGGCAGAGCATGTTGTCCCCTTGTTGATGAAGACAAGGGCCTGTTCCCCACAACCCTAGCCTGGAGGTAGTTAGGGTCTGCAGGCAAGGGGCCTACTGGAATCTGGAAACCCCTTTAACAATAAGGGAGCCCCCAGATCCTAAGCCTCCATGTGAATGACATGTGTGTACATAAAACCATTACTTATTCACCAAAAAAGTCAATTTTAAATAAAAACTCAACAATGGATGTACATCAGGGGATATATATCTATTTATTTATTTTAATAAAAGACTTGTTAACCACTTGTCAACCGTTAATTTACTGCTAGCTGCCGCGTCCCCCAGACACTTTAATGTACCCATATGTCGTGGTGCTAATGCGCACTGGCTTGATCTTGTGACTGCTGTGTCCAGTGGAAACAGCAGATCACATTGCTCAGTAACCCACCACTGTGAGCAGCCAGGGTATCATGTGAACACTATGACCAATCATAGCGATCACATGATAACACATAAGCAAAAAAAGTCATGAATGGCTTTCACTCATGACAGTTTACTTACTATTGTGATGCTGTGATTGACCCACTTCTATCACATGCTACCTGGGAATATCACGGCACCCTATACCATGTGATAGCTGTGGGCCAATCACAGCATCACAATAGTAAACAATGAATCATGAATGAAAGCCATTAATGACAGTTCAAACGATTGTTGTTACACTGATCATCACTGTAAAAAGCAATCACAGTGTCAAAAAAAATAATTGATCAACCCCCCCCCCCCAACCAGTCTCCAGGGTAGTACAGTGACACTATGGTTGATCAATTTTCAAAATATATACAGGTGAAACTCAAAAACTTAGAATATCGTGCAAAAGTTCATTTATTTCAGTAATGCAACTTAAAAGGTGAAACTAATATATGAGATAGACTCATTACATGCAAAGCAAGATAGTTCAAGCCGTGATTTGTCATAATTGTGATGATTATGGCTTACAGCTCATGAAAACCCCAAATCCACAATCTCAGAAAATTAGAATATTGTGAAAAGGTGCAATATTCTATGATAATATTATAAAATTCACCGCTACATAAAGCCCTAAAGATATCCTGAGACAATCAGAAATGCCCAACAGGAAAAAAAGAAGAAATAAAATAAACCAGAGAAAGAAAAAAAAGGAGGGTCAGTCCGGGATTCGCTTAGGGACCGATATTTAAGGAAGCCATAGATTCCATGTTCTATAGAACGTCTTAGTGTTATTATGAAGAATACCGTTAGCCTGTCGCTGACCATAATCCAGTTACCCTTATTCTGTACTTAGTCAAGAGGAACCACCGACTGCTTCAAATATTTAGCAATAGTAATTCTTGCCACCAAAATTATATATGTGATTAATTTCACTGACTTTCTGGGAATCTCATCAGGTAGTTTTTGAAAGAGGGCCAACTCCAGGGATCTACAGGTTTTTACTCCTGTCACTGAGTAAATAAAGCTAAACATCCAAATCCAAAATCTGGTCACTATAGGGCATTGCTACCAGATGTGATACACAGTTCCCAGCTGGTTGCAAAGCCGAAAACAAGTGGGCAATGTTGACAGGTGCACATTTGGTAGGGATCAAGTACCAACGTAAAAGTGTTTTATAGTTGGCTTCTGTTAACTTTGTATTAATGGATACTTTAGATAACGCATAAGCAATATCTTGCCACTCAGATAATTCAAAGATAAGATTCAGGTTCAGTTCCCACGGAGTCATAAAAGACAGCTTGGAATTCAGATCAATGAGGAAAGCATATATCGCCAACACCCATCCCCTAAAAGGCCCCTTGCTTGGCAAGATAGTTAAAAATCGTGAATATAAGAAGTCCATCCAATAAATTAAGTTACATCTTATAAAAAATAAAATTACGAAAAACCTAATACTGTAGATACAAATTTTATTATACCTAAATATTTCACTAGGCGGTATCTGCAGTTTGTTTTTAAAATATAACTGTCGAATATAACTGGTCACCATTAAGATAATATCCAATTCTTAATAACCCCTTGTTAATCCACCACTGAAAATATGTAGGTACTAACCCAGGTGGGAACTCAAGATTGCAAAAAATAGGGGCTAACGGTGTATGCAGAAGTGATAAGGCTTTACAATGGGAACCCGATCCCAGATGGCTAATGAATGCAATAAAGCGGGACACAGTGTAGGAGGGCGTAGAAGGCTAGGAAGCCACAGCAATGAGCCAATGGCAAGAGGACACCAGGAGAGAGCTTCAATAGAGACCCAAGTAATTAAGGTTTTTAAGCAGTAGTAAAGGCAAGTTAAGATATTTGAACAGCTTGAAAATAAGCTTGTAGGTTGTACAGGCCATCCCGGCTTGTGGTTTTGAAGCATATAATGTCGATTTGTTCATCCGGGGCTGTTACGCCAAATAAAACAGAGGAACTCAGCTTGTAGGTGCTGTAAGTTCCCTCTCAGGATTGCTATTGGTAAGTTTCTAAAGAAGTAAAGTATCCTGGGTAAAAATTTCATTTTGATAGAGTTAATTCTCCCAAACCAAGATAACGAATAATCCACCCAACGACGAAGATCTCCTTGAAGTATTATGGATAGCGGAGGATAATTAACCCGGTAAAGGGTCTCGATGGATGATGTTAATTGAATCCCTAAATATGGAAGAGAGCGATGTGCCCATTGGAGATTATAAGTATTATCCTGAAAGGTATGTACTGTGGAAGGAGAAAATAAACACTAAGAGCCGTTGTTTTTTGAGAGTTCAGGGAAAGCCCAGCAATTTGAGAGAACTGGCGCAGTAGAGATAACAAATTAGGTAGAGTGATTTGAACATAAGAACATCATCAGCAAACAGGGCATATTTATGCTCCTGTTGTCCACAGCAGGTGCCATGAATGTTGCGGTGAGGAGTGAATTGCCACAGCAAGAGGTTCAATTGGTAATGGAAAAAGTAAAGGAGAAAGTGGGCAGCCCTGTCTCGTGCCACATTGGATAGGGAACAACAAAGATCTATAACCGCTTACGAGACTTGAGTTTAGTGAGTGCTGTATAAGGTTTTAATAAAGAGAGTAATGTGGAACCAAATCCAAAGGCCTCCAATGTGGTAAACATTCCCAAGTTAAGCAATCAAAAGGCCCTATGGAGATCCAGCGAGAGAAGTAAAACTTCCCTAGAAGGAGGAGCATCCCAATTAGTACATACTGCTGACATCAGTGTTATAGACCAACAAATCTGGTCCAAGGTTTGGCATCCAGTTATAAATCCTGAATGATGTTTATGAATATACTGTTCCAAAAAAGTATTAAGACGCAGAGCCAGAAGTTTCATAAGAATTTTAAAATCATTGTTAATCAGTGAGATTGAGCGATAATTAAGGACATCAGTAGAGTTAATATAAGGTTTAGGAATAACACTTATGTACACCTTATTTTCGTCCAGAGGGACCACTTCACCATCCTGTAAAGAGGTAAAATACAGAGCCAAATGTGGGGCAAGCTGTTCAGAAACTTTTTCATAATAGCTTTAGAGAGATCAGCAGGGTCTGGTGATTTATGTGGAGATAGTGTCCTAATAGTCTTTTGGATATCCTCACAAGTAAAGGGCTGTTCCATGAGCTCCTTATGGGAATCCTTAAGAGATGGTAGGGGCATGGCCTTTAGAAAGTCATTATTGGAGGAGGAAGTGTCACCTTGAGGTCAACTGTATAACCGTATAACAAAATTACGGAATTCCTGAAAAATCTTCTGGGGATCTTGAAAGATATGACCCCCAAAAGTCTAATTCACGGGAGAGCAAAATGAGAATATCTAGGAGTAAATTTGTATTCTAACAGGCAACCTGGCCTATCACGCCAGGTAAAAAATGTATGATTTGTCTAGAACAATTGCTTTTGTGGTAAGGGAAATATTAAGTTCCAGGTGGGCCTGTTCAAGTTTATATAACAGGTTGAGAGTCAGGGAGCTGTTATGTTGGTAACCAGAGCCTCACATTCCTTAGATTTGGCAGAAATAATCTCATCACAGGCTTTTTAAGTCTGGACGACAGTTGAATAATAAAAGCCTCTGGCAGAGGCCTAGTGCACAGCCCAATTAATAGCAGGTGTAGTGTCTTCTGCTTTTTTAACATTAAAGTAAGCTTTCAAGTGGGTAGAAATATCTAGACAGCAAGATTCATTACTGAGGAGAGATTTGTTTAGTCGCCAATGTGGTTTGACCATCCTAGCTGTCTAGTTAGAAAGCGTCAGCACTACAAGGTCATGATCTGACCAGGGTGTGAAGTCCTGAGAAGAGAAACATATGGTTGATAAGAGAATAATGATTATGAGCTCTAGAAAAGTGAGAATAATCTCTAGTTGTGGGTTTGGCTTCCCTCCAGGCATCAATGGCCTAAATGTATGAAGATTATTTGTTTACAAAATTTTACAGAAACTAAAAAAACTTGTTTTTTTTTCAAAACTTTAGGTATTTTTTCATTTATATAGCAAAAAAAATCCACAGTGGTTACAGCGTTGCATGGCCGAGCAATTGCCAGTTAAAGTAGCACAGTGCTGAATAGCAAAAATGCCCTAGTCATAAAGGGGGTAAAACCTTCCAGAGATCAAGTGGTTAATCATGTTGTCCAGCGATGTAGATCTATGTCAATTATGATGAATGACGCTGCAGACCTGAACGAAAAAAACCTTCCTGGCACCTGACTTCAACAGAAATTATCCCACAGGATTAACTTCAGATCCCAAGTTATCCCTTCCTTCCACTCACGCCTTCAGTTCTCTCAATGCCATACATAGATAGAAGAAAGAATAGCCATATGGTGTAATATATTCAATTATAAACAAGATCCAGACTTTAATGTATGTGCTTACATTCATGAAATGTTTAAACCGCATATATTCCCATTTCCCAACCACAAGCAGCTTTCTGGAATGCCGAAATGTAGTGTAACCTCACTTAAGATGGCCGCTCCTCCACTTCCGGTTCTCGTCCAATGTCAAGTCCCTTTACGCGTTTCGTCACTTCCTGACTTCCTCATAAGAGTGGAAGGAAGGGATAGCCTGGGATCTGAAGTTAATCCTGTGGGCTAATTTCTGTTGAAGTGAGGATCCAATGGATTATTATCTCTGGAGGCTCTTATATTACTTATTTAGGGTAAGGGTATGTAATTCAGCCACATAGATGTGTTCACAGAGTGTTCATAGAGGAGTGTGTATATAGAAGTATACACAGAGTGCTTCACTATTTCACGTGTTTTTCACATTTTTGTGTGGTTTTTTGTTTGCACAAAAAAGATTTTTGGATTTAAATATATTTAAATATGATTTAATCACCATTATATTGAGGGCAATACACTATCCAGCTTTTTTTTCTTTTGGAGGTATACAGCATTCTTGGAGATACACAGTGATTATGAATCAGAACTTGGATGAATAATTTTTGGAATTTTTGGAGTTTAAAATATTTTCACTGACACTAGTTTATTATTTACAATTTTGGACTTTCAACTGTGAAAGTGGGACTTAAGTGTCAATATACATGGTGTTTATTATATCACAGCCTATTATAGATATAATTTAGGATACAAATTTCATATCACAGATCTTATTGAAGTATGATCCCTCAGGGATTTCCCACTTTTACAAAAACTGTCTTCCTTTGGGTATTCTTGCACCGCTTAGGAAGCACAAGTAAGGTTGTTCAGATGGTCCCAATCTTTGTAAAGATTGCTTTAAGTGTGAGGGTGCAATGGAAAATACTTGGTTGGTTTGGGCATGTTCCAAGACCCCTTGGCCCAAAGCTTACAGTAGCAAACGTTCTTAAGGACTACCCCTGTGAGAAAAGTAACTGGAGGTATGAGCATCCCCTTGAGAGGATTTGAACAAAGTTATGAGCATCCCCTTTAGAGGATTTGAACAAGGTTATGCGCATCCCCTTTAGAAGATTTGAATGAGGTTTTAGGAAAAATATATTTCATGGCAGAAAACAGAGTGTGATAAGATCCAAAAATAAAACATATTTACAAAAAGGAGATCAAACATAATTACAATATTATTTTTTGATTTATGTAGTTTGGATGTAAGATTATCAAAGAATTTTATTGTCTCAATCAGTCCTTTTATACTCACTGTAATTCCTCTATCTGGCTTGTTGTCAGAGCTGCCATCAGGTCACTGAAATGAGGACCCTCCAGATTGTTCTTCGACAGGTCCAGTATCCTCAGTTTCTGGTTATTTCTTATTCCAGATGCCAGGTGGGGGCAAGAACTGTGTGTCAGGTGATTGGCATACAAACTGAAGAAGAAGAGAAGAACGTTAGCAACAGAAAATTAATTACTTCCCCAGGAATTAATGTAACTATTCTCTACATGAACGGAACTTATTTCTGTTTATTGGAAAATAAGTGAAAATAGAACAGACCTGTATATAACCACAGGAAAACAGAAAGGGGCACCAAACCAAAACTGAATAGAATACTCCAAAATAACTGTAACTTTTAGTTAGAAAAAAAAAAGGTCATACACATTTTTGGGGTAACACCACTGCCTCTTCATAAAGGCTACAAGCATAAGCAAACAATAATATCATAATAATAATAATGAAAAAATTATGTTTAGATATGAATGAGTCTATACCACAAATTCTAAAACATCATATAACAGCAACATCAAACTTGTCACGTGAACGTCAGTTGTCTCAATTGAATGTGAAAATGTTAAAAGGTACAAGCAATATACCATATTTTTCACTCCATAAGATGCACTTTTTTCCACTCAAAAAATGGGGGGAAATGTCTGTGTGTCTTATGGAGCGAATATGGAGCGACCGGCCCGGTATTGCCCCCATGTTAGAATACCGGGCCGACCACTCAGCTCTTCTCTGCAGACCTCCAGCAGTCCTACCTCTTCCTCGGTCCAGCAGTGTCCTCAGTCTCCTCTCCCCGGCGCCAGCATGGGTACCCATCTGTGACAGCTTGCGGCTTCACAGCTTGGTACCCACTGCGCAAACGCGAGAAGCGCCGCGCTTTGTGAATGGCCCTGTAATCTTCTGGGACCTGTCACGTGTCCCAGAAGATTATGGGGAGGGAGGGGGAAGGACAACTTTGCAGAAGTGGGAGTGGGTACCTGTCAAATTTCGGGTACCAGCACCCCCCCCCTTTGCTCCCCAAAGGTCCACAGTCTCTGGTCATCTGTACTGTGTCCCCAGTCTCTGGTCATCTGTACTGTGTCCGCAGTCTCTGGTCATCCCCTGTACTGTGTCCGCAGTCTCTGGTCATCCCCTGTACTGTGTCCGCAGTCTCTGGTCATCCCCTGTACTGTGTCCGCAGTCTCTGGTCATCTCCTGTACTGTGTCCGCAGTCTCTGGTTATCTCCTGTACTGTGTCCGCAGTCTCTGGTCATCTCCTGTACTATGTCTGCAGTCCATTGGTTCAGAATATTTTTTTTCCTCCTCTAAAATCTAGGTGTATCCTATGGTCAGGTGCGTCTTATGGAGCGAAAAATACGGTACATAGTAAAACCATAAACAAAGAAAGTGGATGTATAATGTAAACATATATTAACGAAATGTGTAAAAAGTACTGAAATATTAGGCTGCTGAAAAGAGTCATTTGCTACAAAAATAAGTACTAAAAGGAAATATGTACTAAAACACACTAAGAAACCAAGCTGCTGAAATAAAACAAATTGGCTCCTAAAATCAGGAGACTGAGTAGTTGAAATAAAACCATGTCACTGCTTTAATGTGTACTAAAAAATTATAAGACTAAACTTATTTTGTTATAAGACCATACTACTGAAATATGACTAAATGTCATGTACATACGGTGCCAACCCATTTTTATTATAATGCATGCACATTTTGTGTATTTCCCTCTGCATAGCTTGTTCTTGTTGCCTGCTGTTCATACATGTTTACCGTTACTTATGAAAGAACTTTGACAGTGAAGGTTCTTTTCCTTACGGTTCATACTTTCATAGCTCATACACATTTCATTTTCTATTTTATTTTTTCATAAGATTCCCCCATCAAGAATTATAAATTCATTAATTTAAAAAAAAAATCCACCATGTTGGATCAGTCACTTTCAGTTGTGAAATGAAAAATAGTGTGTTGATGTGGGTACACTAATGATGTGAAAGCCGAAAGCTCTGTCTGTCAGAAAGAATTTACATTCGGGTTTTCTACTCATCTATGGTCTGCTTAAGTCTAGCAGGAGTGGTCCCAGTACTTGAACACATTGATCAGTGGCAACCTGAGTCTGATTAAGTAGCTGTATTAATACTAACATGTTTGCATATAGAGGAAATCAGCAGTTGATTAGACTATATTCATGAAAAAAGTTGTGACAGCAGTAAAGATGATTGACCTCTATAGTGGTCATATTTGTATCAGAGCTATAGAAACCGCTATATTAATACCTTAACATTAGACAGTGTGTGGGAAATGGTGTACAGGGAAACACCTCAACACAAAATTAACTTGGATGAAATTAATGACTTAACAGATCTGTATCAGATAATGAATAACAACCAAAGTTTGTGCCATGAATACAATGAAAAAGAGTCATGAGGGTGCATGTGTGTGGTGGAGGAAGATGGCTGAGTGATCTCTCTGCTCCACCTGGGCATTACTGGAGCTATCTGAAGCTCACTAAACACCCTGCGCTATATGCTCCTCCACTGCAGAGTCCGATGCCATTTCTCTGTTTGCCAGGACCAGCTGCTTGGTCTGTTGCATCCACTCCAATGTTCCTGCACAGAGGAACTAGGTGTGTGGAAGAAGATTTGGAGATCCTAACAGGAGGTCCACAGGCATTCAGCTATATTGCCTGAACATTAAGAAGAAGGGCATGTGGCCAGTGTACAGTGGTGTTGTAGGTCCACACTACGGCTCCTATGTGTTGGTGCCATCTGTCCTGGTAACTCAGTTCAAAGGTCCATAATGTAAGTTATCTTCAGGATGACTGGGTAGACTATCTACCTACGGCAGAGTTTGCCTATAACAATGCTAAACATAGCTCCACCTCCCAAAGCCCTTTTTTCCTCAATACAGAGTACCATCCAGTTTTTATTCCTGATCTCCCTATAGCAACTCAAATTCCTGCTGTTGCCAACAGATTAACTACATTACAGGAGATTAAGGCGAAGTTGATCGAGACTTTGGGGGAGGCTCAGGAATGTTATAAAAGGGATGCCGACAGTCATCGCAGATCACTTCCTACCTTTCATGTGGGCGACAAAGTTTGGGTATCAACCAAAACTCTGAAGGTTCATGTTCCATCTGCAAAGTTGGACCAAACGTTTGTGGGACCTTTCCAGATTTCTGCTCAGATCAACCCAGTCAACTTTCGCTTAAAACTTCCTGACAGTATGAAGATTCAGCCTGTTTTTCACGTATCACTTTTCAAACCATTTCATGAAAACCTTTCTCTGGAAGAATTCTTCCACCTCCTTCACCTATTGAGGTACACGGTGAAGAAGAATATGTGGTGGGGAAGATTCTTGACTCTAGGAAGTTTAGAGGAAAATTGCAATATCTTGTCCAGTGGGAAGGATATGGGCAAGAGGAGAATTCTTGGGAGCCTGAAAAATATGTTCATGCTGCTAGATTAACAAGAGAATTCCACCAGAGGTTTCCCCACAAGCCTGGTCCTAAGACGTCCAGGGGACGTCCTGTGAGGAGGGGAGTACTGTCAGAGCCTGCATCCGAACCTGGGCCTTCTGCGGTGAGAGGCAATGTTTCTTACAATATTTTGCACAGTGGGGGACGTGAAATCTATAGTCCGTGCTCCCCAGTTGATGGAAGGATTGTGAGTGGAGAACCCAGGAATGCCCAGGATGATGGGGAAACTTGGGTGATGTAATCAGCTGAAAGCTGATGGTCTCACAATTGTCAGCCTCAAACAGCAGTACCAGGGGAACTGGTTTATGGGTAACAGGTCCTGAAGATAAGGGTGAACCATCAACTATCTCCATATCAATAGGGGTAAATGTATTTCTTGCATGAATATTATTGCTGTGGGCAAATTCTATATCCATAAAGTTCTCCCCAGCCCCAGAGTCCAGCATAGCTGAGCAGGAGATTTCACGGCCCTCAGAGACAAGCTTAATGGGGATGACAAAATGAGAGAGTAGTGAGTTCACTTTATTTTCTTCAGGAATCAGTGGGGAGACAGACTGGCTAATAGAGTTTATTTGTTCAGGCACAATCACATCAGCCATAGCAATTGATCTTCTAACTTTGTTAGGACAATTAACTGCATAATGACCAGAGTCCTCACAATATAGACATAAGTTCTCTCTCTCTCCTGAATGGAAATGGATCTCTTGATAGCATCAACCTGCATAGGCTCGGGAGTGTTAGAACCCAGAGAGACTCTTGAATCCTGCTGAACAAATGGACTAGCATAGAGATGCATGCCCCTATTACTTCCAAACATTCCCAGCCTCTCCTTCCTCCTTTCTGTAAGTCTTTGATCAATTCGGATACATAATTGGATGAATTCCTCAAGATCATTAGGAATATCTACTCTGGCAAGCTCATCCTTTACCTGTTCAGAAAGCCCTTGGCGGAACTAGCTTTTTTGTGCTGCAGGGTTCCAAGTGGTGTCTGCGATCAGCGACCGAGCGTTTACCCTGCCTCAGACTATGCAACTTTGCTTTGGCAGTAGCACAATGGTTGGGATCATCAAAAACCGGATTCATCGCGGTCAAAAAGGTATCGAAATCATTCAGAGTGACATTGTCTTGTTCTATATAAGGGGAGGCCCAAGCTTGAGCTTCCCCATTCAGCAGTCCAGTAATAAACATTACCTTCTTTTTCTCTGAAGGAAATGCAGAAGGGTACATTGGTAAATATATACGACATTGATTAAGAAAACCCCTGTAGTGGCGGCAGTCTCCATTAAACTTAGATGGTTGGGGCTGAGGCATATGTGAGTTGGTATCATCTCGCTTCAGCAGTTGTCTCTGCAGAGTCTGAATCTTTCCCTGTTGCCTATCCACTATGCTTTCTAGTTTGGCAACTTTTTCCTGATGGGTCACCCCGAATTGCTGCAGCTCAGCAATTTGCTGCATAAGAGGAGCCACAACGTTTGCTATAGCGGCCTCCATGTTTGGGCCAGATTATTCTGTCACGAACAGGGGTCAGGTTCAGAGACCAGTTGTTATAGCAGTGTAAAGCTAACCTGAAACCAGCAGGATAGGTACACCAGCAGGTCACCCTGGGATATGACACAGGCTCACCTGAGGTGCGGGGTCTAAGCACTAACCGGTTTTCACCAGAGCTCCTAATGGTGGAGATGGATTTGGCTGCATGTTAGTATCAGGTCGCAGTTCTCAGGATCACCCCACCAGGGAATGAGCAAGCTGGAATCTAATAGCAGATGGAGCAGGTAGGGATCTGGCAGAAGCGGAGTCAGTCAACAAGCCAAGGGTCAGTAACAAGCAGTAGTAGATGGGATGAGGCAGAATCGTAGTCCAGGAACAAGCCAAATGTCGGTAGCGAAGGTATAGATGGCAGCAGAAGAGACAAGCGAGATACTGGCTGGAGAAGGCACAATAATCTGGCAAACAGGAAATGCAGAGACATGGCTTTTATCAGGAAGTTCATGGGAGGAGCAAGGGGTTCAAGGTTCAAGATAAATAAGGTCAAGGTAGGATCATCCAAATAATTGTCAAGGGTGCTGTCCAGCATTCCAGGTGGCTCAGCAAGAAGAAACATTGCCTCTCACCGCAGAAGGCCCAGGTTTGGACCCAGGCTCTGACATTGCATTGCTACCACATAATGAGTGAGACTTTCATCCTCCTGTTTCCTGACAAAAAATCTCTGCCTCAAATCCGAGACAGATACATTTTCTCCAAACAGGCCCTCTAGGCAGGACATTGTTCTAATGTAGCTCACTTCTCCTCTTGCAGCACGATCACCGCTTGGTGGATGTCATCCTCTAGGGCATTAATAGCCAGCTCCACCATTAGCTGAGCTGGGACCTGGTACAGGTGCACGGCACTCTCCAGTCTTTCCTCTCACTCAGCCAAAGGGATGTCTGAGCCATAAAATTTAGGTAACAGGGCTAAGGCTGGAGCCATCATGGAGCCTAATTCTCCTTTTACACCATCTGCAAGGGACATATCCTGTTGACTGCCACCAAGTGTAGGGTGGTGCAGTGGAGTAATTACTTTGAGTCCAGATGCAGGAACAAGAACTTGTATTAAAAGAAAGGCTCAACTCAACAGTCATCCCAACGGGAGAGCACCATGTTGGGAAACACTCACAGTTTAATGTGACTTGAGAACACAGCAGGTTAGGATGCACCAACAGCATCTGTATCAGAGGATGGAGTGTGGCCTGGCTGGCCCATTGAAGGATATCTGCTTCTGGGATAAGCTTCCAGATTATGGGGAAGGGAGGATCAAATATTCAGGTATGAATTATCATGCCTCAGCCAATGCCTGGAAGGGGGTATCCAGAAACCTGGTGGGGAGGTGATAAATATGGGGATGCCTTTCCAGATTGTTTTTCCTCTGCTAGGTGGGTTCTAGTTCTCATGGGTCTGCTGCCCCTGGGAGGAAGCTATACTAATGCCCTGTACACATGATGAGAATAAAACGTACGAACGATCGGCTGGGTTTTTTTCACCTGCTTGTCTCACATCGAAAGTGAAAAGGTTACTAAAGATATGAAAATTCTTCTATGAAAGAAAAGAATTTCTAAAGTGATGTCATGTATTGCGTTGTATTTGTATTGTATTTTCAGATGACTACTGTTCTGATTAAACAAAAATCGTACATTTTGGTATCGTACGAGAAATATTTTTGTGCTTGTCCCTTCAGATATTGTCATACGAATTATCGTGATCGGCTCTCAAAAGCTGTGCACTAACGATCCGATTATCAGATGATCAGTCCTCGTAAGAAAATTTTCGTATGATTTTCTTATAGTGTGTACGGGGCATAAGATAAGAATTGCAGTTTGGGCCTCAGCAGCTGCTGAACTGAGTGCCTGAAAACAATTAATAAGGTTTTTTTTGTTGGAGGGCACTGTCCTGAAGTCCTGGTCTGGAAAAGGATCTTTTCTTCTCGCTGAGGAACTACCAGCGGAAGCTGGGTGGCAGTCAACTCCTGGGATATTGTAAGTAAGACCTACTGTGTAATTTCAGGTTTACCTGCAGTTATAAGAATTTGTGCTAGAAGTTTGTCCATCTATTGATCGCTTTGGAGTATCCTGAACCCCTGAAACTCTCTCCTATTTCATGTTATTCAGCAATAAATTCTATAGATATTCTTAAAATTGTCCCAGTATATTATTGTCTTAGTCAGTCCTATTATACTCACTGTAATCTCTCTATCCAGCTTGTTGTCAGAGCTGCCATCAGATCACTGAAATGAGGACCCTCCAGATAGTTATCAGACACATTCAGTGTCCTCATTGTCTGGTTATTTCTTATTCCAGATGCCAGGTGGGGGCAGGAACTGTCTGTCAGATGATTTCTTTCCAAACTGAGAGAAGAGAAGAATGTTATCAAAATAAAATTAATTTCTCCCCAGGAATGAATGTAATTATTGTCTGCATGAATGAAACTCACTTCCCCTTACTGCAATCAAAGGGGAAATTTAAATAGATATGTTTATCTATAAAACATTCAGTTTCGATTTAGTTTTGCATATACTCTTTATTTAGAAGAAATATTGGGCTCAATTCACTAAACAAAATTTACTGCTTTGGAATTTGTACTAAAATTCCGCATGGCATTTTTCAGAAACATTTTTGTAATTTGTCAAAAATCGCTTAAAAAATAAAGCATGTGTTATTACTGTAAAATGTGCTTTATTAATCTCATGAAAACATTTGGTATTTTATCGCTTGGATGCAGTGCGAAGTGAAACATTTAGCAGTGGCATACTTACCACTGCTAGATGTGACATTCAGGTCATGGCTACTGGTTGTTAAGGAGTCAGCACTTGCGGGTATCCTAACAACTTTGACTCATTCCTGCTGTCAAGACAAAATCCATGGATTTGCGAAGACACAGAACAAGACAACACAAGTAGGAAGTGGCACTGGTAAGCTGGTAAGTAGAAAAGGGCCCCTTCCAAGAACCTTGACATTTGAACGTCAGCGTCCTTGGACTCAAGGTATCATGGGTGTGATTGATAAGGGACTATGGAGTCAATTCACTAAGAGTTATAGAACAACTGAATAAATGCGGTAAAATACACATGCGGTAAAACATTTACAAATGTGCAATTCGCTAAGAATTTTGCAGTAAAATATAATTATTGCAGTAATTACCACATAATTTTATGTGGTAATTTATTGCACAGTAGCTGTTGTTAAGGAAGCCAGCCTCCCAGCCCTTAACAACAAATGACTCATCAGCTGTCAGCAGTTTCCCGATGACAGCTGAATGTAAAAAAGAAGAATTGCCGGCAATTATAAATTAATTTAAATACCAGCATGGGGTCCCCCCCACCCATACCAAGCCCTTTGGGACTGGTACGGATTTTAAAAGAAACACACACAACAATTTTTTTTTTGTTTTAAATGGCATGGGGGTCCCCTCCAAAATCAATTCCAGACCCTTATCTGAGCATGCAGCCTGGCAGGTCGGGAATGAGAGGGGGGGGGAATGAGCGCTCGCCCCCCGGACCATACCAGGCCACACGCCCTCAACATGGAGGGTGCTTTGGGGCAAGAGGGCTCCCCCCCAAAAAAAACATCTCCCCTAGTTGATGGGGACAAGATCCTCTTCCCCACAACCTTGGTTGGTGCTTTTGGGGGTCTGTGGGCGGGGGGGCTTATCAGAATCTGGAAGCCCGCTTTAACAAGAGAGGGACCCCAGATCCCCCCCCCATGTGAATGAGTATGGGGTACATAGTACCGCTACTCATTCAAAAAAGCCAGCATCTAGAGTGGAGCATTTTTTCTTTTCATTTTTTGAGTCGGCGACGGCAGGCATCGTGATTGACACGAGGGGGACAGTTTTTCTTAAATATTTGTTTTTTTTAATAAAGGACTTGTCAAAGACTGCCTACTGTGGTTTTTTACACTACACTTTTTTTTTTTAATGAGTAGCGGTACCATGTACCCCATACTCATTCACATGGAGGAGGATCTGGGGTCCTTTTCTTGTTAAAGAGGGCTTCCAGATTCTGATAAGCCCCCCGCCAACAGACCCCCAAAACCACCAACCAAGGTTGTGGGGAAGAGGCCCTTGTCTCCATCAACATGGGGGGATGGTTCTTTGGGGGGGAGCCCTCTTGCCCCAAAGCACCCTCCATGTTGAGGGCATGTGGACTGGTAAGGTCCGGGTGGGGAGGGGGGGGCGAGCGCTCATTTCCCCCCCCATTCCCAACCTGCCAGGCTGCATGCTCGGACAAGGGTCTGGAATTGATTTTGGAGGGGACCCCCATGCCATTTAAAAAAAAACAATGTGTGTGTTTCCCTCAAAATCTGTACCAGACCCAAAGGGCTTGGTAAGGATGGGGGGGAACCCCATGCTGGTTTTTAAATTAATTTATAATTGCCGGCAATTCTTGTTTTTTACATTCAGCTGTCATCGGGGAAACTGCTGACAGCTGATGAGTCATCTGTTGTTAAGGGCTGGGCGGCTGGCTTCCTTAACAACAGCTACTGTAAAGAATTCACAATGTCACCGCTAGATCCGCCCAATTGTTTACATCTGACCGGCAACTGTCAGACCTGACAGACTGCAGTGAGTGGTTGAAGGGTGCAGATGGGCCTCAGGCTTTTTCTTATTGCAGTGAGTCGGTGTCATCATGAAAACGCGGAATGCCGTGATTGACGATGGAATCATTTTTTGGCTTTTTTTTTTTTAAATAAAAGGACTTGTTAAAAAGTTTTGTTCTATTTTTTGTTCAATAAAGAATTTTTTTCAAAAGACTGGTATTTTTTTTTTCTCACTACATTTAACCATTTAGTAAAGGAATAAGGGTACAAACATCAGATGCCCCCTTATTTAAAAAGGGTACTCCTGATTGTAATGAGCTCCCCCACAACCACGGGGCCAGGGTTGCAGGGAAGAGGCCCTTGTCTCAGTCAGCATGGGGATACTGTCCCAACGCTGAGGGCATGTGGCATGCTAAGTGCAGACCTGTGCTCAGATGTCTGGTAGGAATTTAGGGGGGACCCCACACTTTTTCCCTAATTTTTGGGGGTGGAGTTCTTAAAAATCCTGGTATGGCTTTTAGGAGGAACCCCACACACTTCTTTCCCCCCGCCATTTTTGGGAGGTGGGTCCCTCCTAACCCAAAGATTCTGGTATGGATAAGGAGGGGGGAGCTGTTTTATATATATATATATATACATACATACATACATACACATACACAGTGGGGCAAAAAAGTATTTAGTCAGCCACCAATTGTGCAAGTTCTCCCACTTAAAAAGATGAGAGAGGCCTGTAATTGGCATCATAGGTAGACCTCAACTATGAGAGACAAAATGAGAAAAAAAATCCAGACAATCACATTGGCTGATTTGGAAAGAATTTATTTGCAAATTATGGTGGAAAATAAGTATTTGGTCACCTACAAACAAGCAAGATTTCTGGCTCTCACAGACCTGTACCTTCTTCTTTAAGAGGCTCCTCTGTCCTGCACTCATTACCTGTATCAATGGCACCTGTTTGAACTTATCAGTATAAAAGACACCTGTCCACAACCTCAAACAGTCACACTCCAAACTCCACTATGGTGAATACCAAAGAGCTGTCAAAGGACACCAGAAACAAAATTGTAGACCTGCACCAGGCTGGGAAGACTGAATCTGCAATAGGTAAGCAGCTTGGTGTGAACAAATATTTTTTTGCCCCACTGTATATATATGTATAATATCAGTCCAAACATTCATTAGGTTTGAATGTTCGACCATGAGCCGAACAGCCTATCACTACTCCCCATCCAAGTTACCTTTAAAAGAAAAACACCAAAAAGAACTAGACTGATCACTGAGCCAAAGAGTGACTGTGACTGTGTGCCTGGTTACGGGCCAACAACGAGGAAAAAGAGCCCTGGGCATCATTCAAGCAGTTCCTACGGGGGTAGCGCTACAGACAGGAACTCAACTCTCTTCTTATGTTGGATCATTCTGGATTTGAATTCATCATTTCAAAACAAATGTATTTCTCTGTAAAAGTGAAGTATTAACTGATGAGTTCACATTAGATACAAAGTCTGTATATAATCTAAAAAAAAAACCAATGATTTATAATTTTTCTGGTAAAAACACCTGAAAATGCCAAATTAACATTATATTTAATATTTACCTCAAACTTTTGATAATGTGTAGAGCTGGCATAAGCTTCCTCAATCCTTCACTCTGAATATTACATAAATTTAGGTTTAATTCTGTCTCTTTACAGGATTGAAGGATAAAAGACAGCACAGAGCAGTCCAAAGGGCTGAAGGGGATACCAGAAAAGTCAACATGTTTGATTGCTCCAACACATTGTGACACCAGAGCCTTATTCCTGGTCTCATGGAGACAGTAGAATACATCAAGAAGCTCTCTGGTGCCTCTTCTTGATTTCTCAGATCTTTGTTCTGCAATTTTCTCCTGAATCCAGGTTATGACATGTCTGGCAGCCTGAGTAGACAATTCTCCCACATGAGACTTTAACATTGATCTAGTAGAAGAGTCAGAGAGACCGCAAAGGAAACGGAGGAATATTTCAGCACGACCGTCTATGCAATGTTTTACCTCATCAAGTGTTTCCTTTAATCTTTGAGGATTATAGTTAATAAAATGGACTAAAGCAGCAAAAAACTCCTGAAGCGTGAGATGTAAGAAGGTGTAATCCACACCAGGAGGCTGACCAGACTCCATCATGAAAGATGAAAAGACATGTTTATCATTTCTCACACCAAATGAGTCCAGATGACGCTCATCAAATACAATCATGTGATTCATGACTCCATGTTCTGCCATCAACCCAATAGATGTCAGCAGTTCCCAAACAGTGTGACCACTATCTTTATTCTGGCTGTGATTGGCCAGAATGTTGGAGACAAAAGTCACAAAGAGTTGTGTCATGGTTTTGGGTGGAATGTTGGAGAAAAAAGTCACAAACAATTCCGTAACTGTTTTGGGTAGAATGTTCGAAACAAAATTCACAAAGCCTTGTGTCAAATGGGCTTTGAAGCAGATTGATAACACTGTACAGATGATCCAGCAGTATGATGGGATATAACAGAAAGTGTACAGTGTGTCATGCTCCTGCACATAATGAAAAGCCTTTTCTGCTAATTCCTTATTTCCAAAGAAATTATTAAAAAAGCTTAGTCTGTCTCCATGGAGAAATCCCATGATGTCAGTTATTCTCTGGAAATCATCAGTATTAACTGATGTCAGTCTGGTTGGGCGGCTGGTTATCAGTACAGAGCAACCCTTAAGAAGACTCTGTTTTACCAGACTGGTCACAATCTCACCAAAATGTGTTCTACGATCGGTATAGGTACACACGCTAAATGATCTGAAATCTATTTCAACACTTTCATCTAAGCCGTCAAATATAAACAGAAGTCTTTCCGGATCTTGTAAAATATTTTCAATCTCATTCTTCAGATATGGATATTTATGAAGAATCATTTCCTCCAAGCTGACCTCTCCCAGTCTATTAAGGTCCCGAAATCTGAAGAAGAACACAAAAGCAAATCTCTGGTAGTGTTTTCCAGTCACCCAGTCATAGACAAACTTCTGCATCAATGTTGTCTTCCCTATTCCTGGCACTCCGCTCACCAATACTATATGTGGTACACTTTGGGACTGGCGGCTCCATCGAAACAGCCTGTTGGGGGAAATGTGTTCCAGTCCAGATTGTGTTTCCTTTAAACATTCCTCATGTTTTACCCCAGTCTGGATTAGCTCATTCTGGGGACGCTGCCTAAACTGATCAGTGGAGACTACAACCAGCTTCACATAACGTTCATTGATGAGAAAATTTTGTGGTTCCAGAGTAGTTCCTGGGGGTCTATGCTCCACTAAAGTCTCAGTCTTCTCCATCATATGGTGTTTGTGTTTTTCCTGAACATCTGGAAATACAGTATAATATTAACATTTAATGCCTAGAATTTTGGCAGAAATTAACATTGTAATGTTTGGTCTATGTAAACATTCGGCTACTTATATTCTGAATGTAGATCTTTGAGTACTTATTATAGGTTCATATAATTTTAATTCAATGACACAAGTAGTATACAGACAAATGATTAGTTAGTAAAACTAATTTTATTACAGGCATTTGTATAGCACCAACAAATTTTGCTTTACATACTGTACATTCACAGCAGTCTCTGCCCTCACATTCTAAGGTCCTTTTTTTCACATACATACTTATATGCACACTAGGACGAATTTCGATAATTTTTGATAGGAGACAACCAAGAGTATAAAGGACAACCCAGGGGCGACCCCTGCTGGTAGCCAAACCCCCACCTGCAACACACATTTAGTTAGTAGTCAGCAGTAGCAAACAGGACCCAAGACAAGCAACCACTAAAACAGGGCAGATACTGTTTCTTTCAATTAAAGATTTTGCAGCAAATACAAAAATCCCATCTTCTCTTTCGTTCATTGAAAGATACAGCTGGATCAGTAGATTGACACCAAAAGGACATCCCAAAGCAGTGCCAGATAAAAGGATGGGTCAAAAAACTAGGCAGTGACCATCCTGACAGAAGCTAGATTGCTAGATGTAAACTTTTCCAACCAAAATTAGCATAGGCAAAAGCATGACAACTTTGTAGACCTTGGTATTGCTGTGAACAGACAACAAAGTAGTCACCTTTCAATCTTTAGAGACAGAAGCAGAGGGATGAAAGGCCTAGGACACAGTCAGAGTCCTGGTAAATTGAACCATTATGAGGAACAAAGATTATTTGTCCAAAAGAGTGTAGGCTTGAACTATCTTCCTACGAATCTATCAAGAGAAAGTAGATGGCGAAGCCTTCTGTTTTCTCCTGAGATCGTCTGGAACAATGAACAGGGAATCACTCTTCTCGATAGGGGCAGTAGATTCCAAGTAAAATGAAATGGCTCACACTAAATCCAACTAATGAAGTGCCACTTCCTTTGGATGGGCTGGACTGGGACATAAGGAAGGCAGAACAATGTCCTCATTCAAATGAAAAGCTGACAACTTTTGGCAAAAAAGGACAACTGAGGACAGAGAACCTTTTTCCTGATGAAGAACTAAAAACAGCAGTTTACAAGAAACAGCAGTCAGCTCCAACACCATGCAAGCCAAGGTGATGGCTAACAAAAAAGGCTACTTTCTTAAAAAGAGTCAGTTAGGATACAGTGGCATCATTGGTGGTCTAGAAGGGGGAACAACCTGTGTAACCCCTTGAAAGAGTATGGAAGGAAAGAGAAGCTAAGTGACATTGAAACAGGACAGCCAAAGCAGAAACCTGACCTTTTTCAGTGCTGAGGGCCAGACGTTAATCATGACAGATTGCAGAAAGGCCATAGTATGCAGAAAACCTGCAAGGATGAAATCCCAGTGATTCACATCAGGCGAAACAGGCATTCCAGGTATGGTAGTAAATGAAGTGGCAGGTGGACTTCCTGGTTTTGAAGCATGGTGGAAATAACAGCTGAGGAGAGACCTCTACCCTTTAACATCTGTGTTTCAACAGCCAGGTTGTTAAAAGAAGTGACTGTTAAGTAGAGTGGAATATTAGGACTGGGGAAAACGGTCTGTAAAAAGGGGAAAATGCTAGGGTACTTTGGTGATGTCTGAATGAGGTTTTTGAACTAAGCCTTGCAAGGCCAATCTGGGGCTAGCAGGAGCACAGGAGGGTCCTCATATTCTATCCCCTGCAATAATTATATAAAGAGCTTCAGAGGAGGGAAGGCATAGCAGAAAGTGTACTTGTTCTATGGGGTCACTAGAGCATCCACCAAATTGGCTCATGGATCCTTTGTTCTGACCAAAAATCTGTGAATCTTCTGACTGAGTTTGGATGCAAATAGATCTTTTTTTGGGTATGTCTCTGGACCCATGGGAGGGGAAGGTTCAAAGTATGACTGTCAGATGCAGAAGCAGGTAGGGAAGGGAGTTTTTTTTAGGGACCTTGTGGAAAACACTCTCTCCATGCTAGAAGCAAACCCCTCAATAGTGGTGGTAAAGTCATCAAAAGTTACAGGTGGCCCAGGGAATGTTGACGCCACCTGAACTGCATCCAAGTTTTCAAGGATGGGGACTGACAGGCAACACAGAAAGGGTCTATAAGCCAAGGTGATTGCTAACAAAAAAGGCTACTTTCTTATAAAGGAAATATTATTGACCATTCCACAACCAGCACAAGAAAGGAGGTGGTCTCTTTCAGCACAGTGCCTGGCCGCTTTCCAACTCAACCTCCTTTGCTCTGTCATGGTTACCCAGTGAAGTGGAGACAGGGAAGTGCATTATTATCATGGAATACTCACATTCTGGTCACAATCCCCAGGAGACAAAAGCAATGGTAAACTCAGCTACAGGTCTGGTTGTGACCATACACCATGTAGGACTGTCCCTCTATAGCCCCAGAAGGCAAAGCTCCCAGTGGAAAGAGATTGAGGGTAAACCATCAATAAATATGCCCATCACACCTCAGGTGAGACCCCGGAGAGTGTCAGTGGTGGAGGGATAGATTGGGAGTCACCCAGGCTACAGGCAGAGTATTGGCCCCTAGAGGCTGATTGTGAAGGTCCTCAGATGACACTAAGGAAGAATAGAGCAGGGGGGACACTACAGAGGATCTAGACTCTCTGACAGGACCATCAGAAAGTTGGATGCAGCTGCTCAGCCATGGATACCCACTCCATGAAGCTCTGTACATACTGTTGTTGTGCTAATCTAAATGCTACATGAAGTTTGGAAGTCTTTAGCCATTGACGCTGTAGACAATTGGCGACTTCTGCGCACTATGCGCTTCAGCATACACTGACCCCGCTCTGTCATTTTACGTGGTTGCTGTTGTTTCCAGTTGCTTCCACTTTGTTATAATACCACTAAGAGTTGACCGTGTAATATTTAGAAGCAAGGAAATTTCATGGATGGAGTTATTGCACAGGTGGCTAATTATTACAATACCACACCTGAATTCGCTCCTGAGAGTGACCCATTATTTCACAAATTTTTTTTAGAAGCAGTCTGCATGCCTAGGTGCTTGATTTTATACACCTGTGGCCATGGCAGTGATTGGAACACCTGAATCCAATGATTTAGAGCGGTGTCCCAATACTTTTGGCAATATAGTGTATTTACACACACACTATATAAAACGTTTTTTTATTTAAGTGAAACTTCACTCTCTCAACCAATACTGACTATGTTTAATGTTTAGATTGTAATCTCTAATGAGCAGGGCCCTCTGATCCCTCCTATATTCATTTGTAATTGTACTGTCTGCCCTTATGTTGTAAAGGACTATATAAATCCTGAATAATAATAATCCTTATGCTGCTAGCATTAGTATATAGGAAAGTATATCATGTTTGCTTGTTTAAAACTTTTTTACATGCCTAGACAAATTATGTCATACATCCCAGGAGTCTTCAGGAAGGGAGGAGGGGTTTTCTCAACTAACTATGCTACATGAATCATCTGCCCTTACTTAAGATGGCCACAGCCATAAATGGCGGGGGTGTTTATTAAAGTGATTTCTCAGGAAAATAAAAGCATGGAGACATGGATGGATGGGGGAATTTGCTTTGAAAAAAATGAATTAAAAAGCGTTTTTGGTTTGTGGTGCTCAGATGCAGTGTAGTTCTGCTTTAACCACTTGCCTACCGGGCACTTATACCCCCTTCTTTACCAGGCCAATTTTCAGCTTTTAGCGCTGTTGCACTTTGAATGACAATTGCGCGGTTATGCAAGATTGTACCCATATGAAATTTTTATCATTTTTTTCTCACAAATAGAGCTTTCTTTTGGTGGTATTTAATCGCCGCTGGGCACTTTACTTTTTGCACTATAAACAAAAAAAGTGCAAAAAATTTGAAAAAAAAAGTTTCTTTGTTTCTATTATACAATTTTTCAAACAGGTAATTTTTCTCCTTCACTGATGTGCGTTGATGAGGCAGCACTAATGGGCACTGATAGGCGGCACTGATAGGTAGCACTGATGGGCACTGAAGGGCATGGATAGGCGGCACTGATAGGCAGCACTAATGAGTGTCACGTATAGGAGGCACTGATTATGGGTACTGATAGACAGCACTGATAAGTGATACTGACTGGCATCACTGCTGGGCACTGACTGGCAGCACTGCTAGACATTGACTGGCGCAACTGCTGGGTACTGACTGGCACAACCGCTGGGCACTGACTGGCTGCACTGGTGGGCACAGGTGGGTGGCACTGCTGGGCAAAGGTAGGTGGCACTGCTGGGCACAGGCGGGTGCACTGCTGGGCACAGGTGTGCAGCACTGGTAGGTGGCACTGCTGGGCACCGATCATCAGGGCACTGATCATCAGTGCCCTGATGATCGGTGCCGATCCCCGCTCTGACAACTGCCGGTTCTCGGTAGTACTTTCCTAGCACTCTCACAGCACAAGGAAAGTGCAGCCGAGAACCGGCAATTGCATTACCAGATGATCACTGTGTCACTGGACACTGCTGATCACGTGGTAAAAGGCAGCTGTGATTGGCCTTTTACCACATCACGTGATCAGCGGTGTCCGTAGGACACAGCAATCATGGAGATCGCCGGGTGCGTGCCCCCGGGGGCGCGCAGGAGAGCGCGTTCTGGGAGGACGTCATATGACGCCCTCCCAGAACTGGCCGGCCGCAGTATAGCTGTCATTCGGCTATCTGCGGTTGGCAAGTAGTTAACTAAGGTTAAAAAATTTAAGAAAAAAAAACTTTTTTTTACATTTTACAATTTTTTTTCCTACCTCCTGTTGCAAAAAGTACCTTGTTTACAGAGCTCGAAATCAAGCTGAAATGTACACACACACAAATGGAAGTCACATCAGTGACTCCGCCCCCTGCCTCTGTTAGGCTCTGTCCAAGCTTTCAATTAAAGAGAGCACCTGAAAGAAAATAACGTTTGCTGTATCACTTTATTTCAAGCAAAATCAACAAGTATTTTCTGTATGTGCTGGAAATGTTCTTAAAAAATCAAACTAATGCAGCCACCACATCAAAGGACTGGTTAGTGCAATGCATTATTTTTTTGTTTTGGAGTTTGGATACTCTTTAAACCTGCTTTGTTATTTAGACTGTAGGATCTGAAGAGGAAAGTATAATTTCAGGGAAAACATTGCACCACCAAAAAATTGGAGATACTTTTCATCAAATTACCTTCCAGCTTCCTTGTCAGTGAGTGTCCGTATTCATCCAACAGAATCTGATCCCTCAGACCCAAACCTATAGAAAAATAAATTGACAAAAGCTATAACTTGATCCCCCATATGGCATACACTTTATTTGCGCTCCATTAAGCTATAGTGGTTCTGCTGCTTAAAGTATTATTTAAAAAAAACAAATGAAGGTGTATTGTCAAACATGGTATACTTACCTGCTCTGCGCAATGGTTTTGCACAGAGTAGCCCTGATCCTCTTTTTTTGCAATCCCCCGTGTTACAGGCTTCTCCTCTTTGGGGAGTGTCTCCATGGAAAGCCACTTATTCCATGGGTGCACCCATGCATGCTTGGTCCTGCTACCCGCTCCCTTGTCACAGCATTTGATTGACAGATTTGGCTCCTTCAGCTATCCATCTGCCTAGTGGGAAGGGAGTCAGCGGCGAGAACTGCTTTTCTCGTGCACATCGTTGGATCAGATCGGGCTCAGGTAAGATTAAGGGGGCAGGGGGGCTAGGGGATCCTGCAGCACCGAATAGAATTCATTAATGTGAAAAAAAAACCTCAAGGCTTTAGAACCTCTTTAACAGTGTTTGTTTGACTTCTAGAATAAAGACCAAAAATCATGCCCATCACTGACATCCCTATCATCGCTTTCTTACTCTCCTGCTCGGCAGCTCAGAAAGAGGAAGATGAGGATGGTGCCCCACATTGATTTTCACCCAGCCAGGTTACTCTGCACCCATCTTCTCAGGCAGGGCAGGGTCAGTGACGCCACTCTCTGGGGGCAGGGCCAGGATGGATGGAGAAGGTGGTCATGTGTCTCCGAGGATCACAGCTGGCAACTCTCTCCAGTCATAAAGGTGGTGATGAGGATCAGGATGATGGAGCAAAGGAGAGGGGGATCTTTATTGATCGCAGAAAGTTCTGAGAGAGGATCCTGGCATCTCCTTCATTTCACCCAAAACTGACATCTCAGTTTTGGTTGGAGGAACTCAGATTTTACTACCCCCCACAACCTGGCACCTTAAGGTGGCTGCCTGAGCAAACTTATGCTGCTGCCAGCCCTGGGAAATAAAACCCTCAGTTCTAGGGTGGGCTGATATTACTCCAGCGTGGATCTATGGAGGAGTGAAAATAACACTTGAGTACCAGTCACTTTTTGTTTTTTTTCAGATGTTTATTTGCTCCAGGCTCAGGGAGAAAGGGCTAGGGCTTCATATGCCTCCAGTAACCTGTTTTACAGACCCTAACCACACTCATGCTGTCATAAAGAAAACATTGACTATGGTGTAATACAAAAATAAGGACCATCAGGCAAACAGCAGCAACACTGTCTTCACAGCTCCACAATCAAGTAGTGGGTATATTCATGCATCAAGTATCAGGAGCCTCTGAAGGTCAGAGTCCATCCTCCTCTAGCAACCCTTCTCCTCCTTGATCTCTACCTAAGGTGCTCTATCCTCTTTGACCAAGCAGAACAGCTTCAGATGAATTGTGATAGGCTCAACCAGGCTTCTGGCCTAACCAGCATAAACTACTGGGCATACCACACCTCACCATAAGTTACAGGGAGAGGAAATGCTCACCAGGAATCTCAAGTATTTATATCCTCCCCCAGAATGCACCACTGAAAACAAACCTCCTGGTTGGCCGGGGGGGGGGGCATAAATATTCCTTAACCACTTGCCTACCAGGCACTTATACCCCCTTATTTACCAGGCCAATTTTCAGCTTTCAGCGCTGCCGCACTTTGATTGATGTTAGAAGCTTTCCTTAACCTAATACCTAATATCTTCTTATTAACAGTACTAACATAAGTATGAATGAGTTGGATCTTAATAGAATAATTGAGTTATTATATTTATATTTGTTCTAGATTGGGAAAAGTGAGTAATTAGACTTCATAGTTTGTGAATTTATATATGAACATATATCTTGGGTTTCCTTTACATTCAAGCCACATATGGTAGCAATTGGTCTACCATCCTCCCCCATCTATGTAAGAGATAAAGTTACACTCAGACTTTGAGAGAAGTAGGCTGGAGGGTTTGTTATATATATATACATCTGTTTCCAATTATCTTTGTGGGACTACAAGTATATTAGCCCATTTTGAGGAAAAGGTGGGGGCTGGATTGCTCATTTAAGAGTTGAAACAAAGACTTTTTATGCTCACTTTGCTTGCAGCCTTGATGAGACACACACACACATACATACATATACATATATACAATCTTATTATCAAGAACTTAAATATATTTTTTGGACATTATTTAAACATTCTGTATGCCAATATTTTATTTCTAATTTTATGCAACGTTATTATTAAATCATCTTTTTGAGTAATTGCAAGAAGTGGAAGGACTTTCTATTTGAACATTTCTCATCAATACAAGTTAATAAAATATCGAGACAATACGATATTTTACAGTGGCGAGCCTCCAGTTCGATTCGTTTCCGCCGATTGCTTATTTTTGACTTTTTTCTTCTTCATCTTGCTGAGAGGGAAGTTGTTTGCAAATTCAGCAAACTATGAAATCAAGCTTTCAGGAGAAGTAAAGTCTGCAACAGATGAATCGTCGGCATAATCGAGAACCTAAAAGCAGAATTGGTGAGAATTTTGCGCAATTGCAAGAAACGCTGTTCCTTGGTGATGTCATTTCCCGCCAAGAGAGAAAAGACGCGTTATGTAAAGAAAGACCTTCTTAATTGGTAAGTAATGGATTTTATTGATGAATTATCTAGAGAGAGTAAGTTAGAATTCAAGAATCTGTCTACATTTGTTAAAGATAATGAACTTTGGCGGTACATGTATAATGAGTGCTTACAGGCTAATAGTAAGATAGAAAAATCTAAGTTTTCCTTTAAGAAACTGAGCAAACAAGTTAGAAATGTAATGAAGTTAGTTAATGTTTTTAACGCCATGATTTTTGATGTTCCTAAGACTGCTACATGTGTAATGAAGCAAGATCAGAGCAGTGTATGTGCTAATTGCCAGATTTTGACTGAGCAAATAGATGATATGCAAAGTGCAATTCAAACAAAAGACATTCAGTTATCTGACCTGCAGAATGATGTAAAAAGAATTTGTGTGACTACTAAGGCAGAGAAACAAAAATCTTTTGTACCAGAGATCCAGTCTATAGAAGGAGATCCTATAGATCAGGAAGAAATGTGTAAGAGAAAATTAAGGGATAAAGCTGCAAAACTTAATCTTAAAATCCTTGATCAGCTCATGAAAATTTTGAAGGATATGCCAGCCTATGATATGGATGCCGATGCTTTCTATAACATGGAGGTTTATGAAAATTTTTGTAATAATTTTTGTTTAAATCAGGAGCAAAGAAATTTTCTATTCTGTTTATGGCTCCCCAGCGTTATGGCATGTAGATTAATCAAAACGCCATATATTGAGGATGATGAGGAAATGCATAGCAATGCATCAGACCGACTACGTCAATTATTGAAATTTACTACTGGAGAGGAAATTCCTTCTTTGGAAATCTTAGACTCCTTAAGAGCTACGATTAATGATGATCCTTTTGAATTTAAAAATAGATTTTCTAAAGTATACAAAATGATATTTAATTTAGACAATGAGACTCCTTCTATGGTAAATGCTTTTGTTAAAAAATTCAAGTATCTTGATCCAGCATCTGTTATTATTGCTACTGGAAAAAATGATTTAGATCACGCAACCAAAGTTATAGATACATTTAGAAGGCTTAAATTAAACAATCAGAAGAAGGAAAGTTTAATTGTTCAAAATGGAGAAGAGAGAGAGACCATGTGCTTAGCCACACCCAGTTATGATGATGAATACGTCACAGGCAGGACGAGAGTCTCAGAGCAGACAGGAAATACTATTTGTTTCTATTGTAGACGATTTGGTCATTTGAAAAGAGATTGTATTCATTATAAATTAGATTTACAAAGAAAAGCTTTGGAATTAGAAGACCAAAATATAATTTCTGAACAATCTGCTCCTCCATGTTCCAACAATAGTCTGTCTGAGTTGCCTTATGCCTCAGAAGTTAAAAAGATCAGTTCACTGAGAGTTAACAACAGCTTAAACAATATGGTAAACAGTGCTGTTGTCATTAATAGGAATGGTTTATTGCCATTGCCGACATTTAAATCAGGATCAAATCGAGATTCTTCCTTACTGTTGGAATATGTTGCTCCAAATTTATTGGATGAAAGTGGAAGGCCCAAATCAACATTAATTGATTCTTCCATGTACTGTAATGTTGGAAGTATTTGTACAGCAACTGCTGACATGTCTTCAGATCATAAATGGCCACATACAGGAACCAATCTTGAATTGGAACAATTGGTTATATCACATACAGATCTTTGGAGTCGAAGCAAAAATGATGTAGGTTTGTTTAAGGATTTTGATGTTGACATTGAAGGTAGAGACCCTAAGCCTCAACCTCAATACAAATTGCCATTAGAATCACTTCATCCAATTTCTTCCATTATAGATGAGTTTTTACAGCAAGGCATTTTAAAGAAAGTAAAATCAGTGGTGAATAATTGTATTTGGCCTATCAAAGTTGATAATTCATATTCTTTATCAGTTGACTTCAGGACATTGAACAAATGCATCACAAATAACAGATCTATTGTTCCTGATTGTAACATAATGTCACATCTGGATGCCAAGGCCAAAATATTCTCAGTACTTGAAATTGCCAATAGCCATTTGTCAGTACCCTTAGCTAAGAGTTGTCAATATAAACTTGCCTTTAGCTTCAACAAAGAAACTTATACATTCACAAGATTAGCCCCAGGCTTAGATTTAAGTGATGGGATTGTTCATGAGTATTTGGGAAAAATATTATCTAAATTCTCTAGGCCAGAATGTATTGTCCAGCATGTAGACAAGCTTCTCTTGTCTACACAAAATAGAACTGAACATATCACTCTTTTGTCTGAAATATTTACGTTGTTACAAACAGCAGGATTGAAATTGAATACAGAGAAAGTTCAGTTGATGAAAAGACAGGTGGAATTCCTTCATATGCAAATTAGTCATGGACAGAGACAGTTGTTGCAAGATAAAGTTAAAACTATTTCTGCTTATCCAATTCCAACAAATCGCAAGGCTTTGCATCAGTTTTTGAGCGAAGTAAATCATTGTAAAGATTTTATACCCAATTTTGCAGAAAAGTCTAGATCATTATTTGATCGTTTGAGACAAAAAGATGGAGTATTTGATCAATGGGATAAAACTGAGAAAGAAGCTTTTGAACTATTGAAATGGGATTTGCAGAATGCTACTACATTAAGTACTGTTGAGTTTTGTAGTAAAGTTCCTTTTGTTTTAGAAACCAATGTTTCCAATAATGCAATCTCAGCAACTTTGTCACAATTAAAAGAAGATAATAAGAAAATAATAGGTTTCTTCTCAAGAACTTTGACAAATATGGAGAAAAACTTTGATGCACATATGAAAAAATTGTTAAGTGTTTTCTTTGCAGTCAAGGTAACAGAAAACATTGTGAGGTCAAGTAAGATCATATTACAGACACCTGATTCATCACTGAAACTCCTAGAGGAAGATGGTTCAACAGACAATTATCGTGAAAAGTATCCTATATGGTACAAAACACTGTCATCCAAACACATACAGATAGAAGTAACAAAAAGACCTTTTCAGGAAAACATACCAACACATGTTTGTACAGCTGTAGGTGAGAAGTTTGTACCTCATGTTTTCAACATAGGAACTGAGAAAAGTTTGAAACCAGTATGTGTTACTGTAGATCAGTCTTACACTACAAGAAGTAAGCCAACACAAAAAACAGCTACGCATATTTCCAATTTTATAGAGATAAGATCAAAGGCATGATCCTTTGTCATCTCTGGGTTGATACAAAACCTTTCTTTGGTTTTGAAACCAAGGTTTTGAATCATGACCAATAATGGAGATGTAGCGTCCTGTTATATTTATTTTTGTTTATTTCAGGTACTTATATAGCGTTGTCAATTTTACTATTTTATATGTAGTGCTTTTTACATATATAGTACATTCACATAAGTCCCAAACCCTCAAGGGGTGTACAATTTAAGGTTCCTAACTCACAGTCATACATACACATACTAGGGCCAATTTGGATAGGAGCCAATTCTCCTACCAACATGACTTTGGAGTGTGGGAGGAAACCGGAGTACCCGAAGGAAACCCACGCAAGCACAGGGAGAACATACAAACTCCAGGCAGGTGATGCCATGGTTGGGATTTGAACCAGCAGCCCTAGTACTGTTAGGCGGAAGTTCCCGCATTCTAAAATAGAACACTACAAGTCAATAAGAAGTATTATAATCAAAATATGTCTTCCATGTCATGACTAGAAATGTTTGTGATTATGATATGTAATATTAACAGATAAATGTAAGAGGATTAATCCATGTAAAATTATCAATGCCAAAATAATGATACTGCATTTCTGTTACAGGAAATGACCTAAGAGTAACTGTTAAAGGAAGAAAGTTCCAATATTTCTAAACCTTTCAGATGATAATACATTTTCCAAGAAGGAAATTTATTCTGGAAGAAGCTTTGCAACAAGAATTTCATTCATCATTGTTTTTGTTGTTCTTTTTATGTTCAATAAAGTTATTTTAACTTTACAGAGTGCTAGAAGAAGACAAGACATCTCAAGGCATCTCATAGAGGAAGAACGTATAAAACAATTGACTTTTTGACTACTGATGAAATAATTCATTCATCATCAGATATATTGGTTTTTTTTGTGTGTACATTTTATTTTGACATATGTTTACTATATCAAGATGAGATCAGTTTTCACATGAACATTTGCAATCACACACTACGTATTTTCAGAAGTGAAAGGGTTAAACTTTTGTTACAACAGAGTCACGCTAATTAGTCAGAACATCTGTTGTTAATTAAGCTAGAGATACGTTTTTCTAAGGTACATATAGAGAAACTTAGGCAAGCTTTACATTGTTATATGTATGTTTTTTTTAAAAAAAAAAATAATTTGATATACATGTATGGATTGAAGTTAGAGAACATATGTTATGTTTAAATGTTGATAAGGTATTTTGAAAAGATGTATGGATTATAGAACTGTGTGCTACACACATTTTGGAGGGAAAATATGAAACATCTATTTTTTAAGTGACATATTTTTAAAGTATTGTACTATAATGTTACAGTTATACATTTATTAAGGGGATGAATTATTTGGTAAAAGGAAAATAATAAGGGTAAAAATATTTTTATGTGATACATAACAAAAGGTTTATCAAAGAATTTGTTTTCCCATTATAGAATCAAATTAAAGATATGTTCAGATCAATTATCCTAAGATCCAAAAACGCATGAATGGATACGAAAGTGACGAGAATGTGTATAAATGGATTAAGATAAGGAAAATGATTAAGATTCGATAAAATCGATCATTTTGAGAGGGAAATGTTAGAAGCTTTCCTTAACCTAATACCTAATATCTTCTTATTAACAGTACTAACATAAGTATGAATGAGTTGGATCTTAATAGAATAATTGAGTTATTATATTTATATTTGTTCTAGATTGGGAAAAGTGAGTAATTAGACTTCATAGTTTGTGAATTTATATATGAACATATATCTTGGGTTTCCTTTACATTCAAGCCACATATGGTAGCAATTGGTCTACCATCCTCCCCCATCTATGTAAGAGATAAAGTTACACTCAGACTTTGAGAGAAGTAGGCTGGAGGGTTTGTTATATATATATACATCTGTTTCCAATTATCTTTGTGGGACTACAAGTATATTAGCCCATTTTGAGGAAAAGGTGGGGGCTGGATTGCTCATTTAAGAGTTGAAACAAAGACTTTTTATGCTCACTTTGCTTGCAGCCTTGATGAGACACACACACACATACATACATATACATATATACAATCTTATTATCAAGAACTTAAATATATTTTTTGGACATTATTTAAACATTCTGTATGCCAATATTTTATTTCTAATTTTATGCAACGTTATTATTAAATCATCTTTTTGAGTAATTGCAAGAAGTGGAAGGACTTTCTATTTGAACATTTCTCATCAATACAAGTTAATAAAATATCGAGACAATACGATATTTTACAATTGACAATTGAGCAGTCATGCAATATTGTACCCATATGAAATTTTGATCATTTTTTTCTCACAAATAGAGCTTTCTTTTGGTGGTATTTAATCGCCACTGGGCGCTTTACGTTTTGCGCTATAAATACAAAAAGTGCAAAAAATTTGAAAAAAAAAAAAAAGTTTCTTTGTTTCTATTATAAAATTTTTCAAACAGGTATTTTTTCTCCTTCACTGATGTGCGTTGATGAGGCAGCACTGATGGGCACTGATAGGCGGCACTGATGGGCACTGATAGGCAGCACTAAAGGGCACTGATAGGCAGTACTAATGAGGTGGCACGGATAGGCGGCACGGATAGGCGGCACTGATAGACAGCACTAATGAGGTGTCACGGATAGGCAACACTAATATGCAGCACTGATAGGCGGTACTGATAGGTGACACTGATGATGGGTACTGATAGACGGCACTGACTGGCATCACTGCTGGGCACTGACTGGCGACACTGACTGGCACAACCCCTGGGCACTGACTGGTGGCACTGACTGGCAGCACTGGTGGGTGGGCACAGGTGGGTGGGCACAGGTGGGTGGCACTGCTGGGCACAGGTGGGTGGCACTTCTGGGCACAGGTGTGTGACACTGCAGAGTGGCACAGGTGGTTGCACTGCTGGGCACAGGTGGGTGCACTGCTGGGCACAGGTGGGTGATCTGCTGGGCACAGGTGGGCGGAGCTAGTGGGCGCACTGCTGGGCACAGGTGGGCGGAGCTTGCGGGTGGCACTGCTGGGCACCGATCATCAGGGCACTGATCATCAGTGCCCTGATGATCGGTGCCGATCCCCGCTATGACAACTGCCGGTTCTCGGCAGTACTTTCCTCACGATCTGACAGCGTGAGGAAAGTGCAGCCGAGAACCGGCACTTGCATTTTCCTCTGATCAGCGTGTCATTGGACACTGCTGATCACGTGGTAAAAGGCCGCTGTGATTGGCCTTTTACCACATCACGTGATCAGCTGTGTCCGTAGGACACAGCGATCACGGAGATCGCCGGGTGCGCGCCCCCTGGGGCGCGCAGGAGAGCGCGTTCTGGGAGGACGTCATATGACGTCCACCCAGAACTGGCCGGCCGCAGTGCAGCCGTCATTCGGCTATCTGCGGTCGGCAGCTAGTTAATCAGCATTCCTGCAGCTCCCTGGTCTATTGTTAAAGGTGTAAAAGGGGATAAAAGAAAGAGCGCATTACCTCAGTAAACAATGAATAATTTTATTTAGGAAATATACTCACAAGAGTAGTGGTAAAACAGGCATAAAATAACCATAATCCACACAGGCTTACAGGTCAATCCAAAGGAGAGATAAAAGCTAACGTGTTTCGAAGGGTGATCCCTTCTTCATCAGAGCTGGGTTTGACAGATAAAGACTTCAATTTGGCAGAGCTCCCATAGCAAGGAGACATTCAGCCACTGAGTGTCAGTTTTACAACATTTCAGCCTGTTTAGTGTTTATCCCCTTCTACAGTTTTATCAAACTTCCCCAGCTTCATGATAGAGCTGCACAACCTTTGATCAACAGTGGATGAACACACTGTTCATTATTAACATTCGTTTTATCTGAGTCCTTGAGCGCAGGAGATAGTGGATGTTTGGTGACTATTGTTAAAGGTGCCAGTGACACGAGCAACACTGAGCTTAGGGGTAAACCAAGTGAGATACTACAAATTAGCCTAGACAGACTACCACCCAGCAAAACTACACTTTTCTAGTCACCAATGCTGATGAAAGGGGGAGTGGGGGGTTAAAAATGCATTCAAAAGATATTGTTACATGTTACTTTTGCTATGTGTATTGGATGAAAACCTATAGACAAATGGTGAACGTGTAACTGACATATTACTCTGGTAAGCCATATTGTTAAACACTCTTTGCTAAATAGCTAGAAAACAGTAAAGAAAAATGAGACTGACAAAAAAGATCATTACTTATCTGTCTTGCTGTCTGTGCCTTGGAACTTTTTCGGCATCCAAGACTTCCGGTGCACTAGATGCAGGTGTCCCTCACTGCACAATGGTTTTCCTCCCTCCCACTGCAATGCCACTACTGTAGCTGCGAGGATTGTCACAATTGTTATTGAAAACACAAAGTCCTCTTACCTGTCTGTTCGATCTCATCCAGAATTGCCAATAAATTAGGATGAGGATGATCTTCCTTTAGTACATACAGACAATTCAAGAATCCAATCACAGCTTTTTTTCCTTGATCCTGAATATCTTGTAACAAGGTGTGAGAGAAGCAAGAAACCCCAGATCCTTTTATTATTGCCCTGTATTTCTGAAACACAGACATATTATTCTCACCAGAGAGGTCTGGAACGTATAGTTGCTTATATTAGAGTAGTGTGGTATTGGAGTGATTATGCTCAGCCGCAGTAGATGTGTTTTTCAATGAATGGTGTCAGCCCAAACTGTATTTTAGGGCATGGCAGTACACTTTTTTAAAACAAAGAAAAGTTCAGATAAAGTTGCCCACACATGCGTTTCATCTTCACAAGGCAAAACAGGAACTGAAAATGCAGAGTCACCTGGCTCCCTTGTCAGCAGCAGTGCTGCCCTGCTTACCAGTGCCTCTGGTTGCATCACCCAGATCCCTGGCTCTCTTGGCTTAATCAGCATTGATTACAGCACCTTGCTGTATGGTCCCACCCCTGGCATCTAAACAGGGTTCTCCTAGCACCTCGGGCTTTCCCACTTTTTCAGAGATTTAAAGACTCCCTCCAGCACCTTGGACTCGGTAGCCACCTCAACTTTCTCAGTCTTCACACTGAGCCCTGAGCTATGATTAGGCTTTGTTTATAATGCAAACCTGTGCACCCACCAGGGGCACATCTACCGTGAGGAAAACAAGGCATTTGACTTGGACAGCACCTTTTAGGGAGGCGGTGCTGCCCCCAGGCAGGAAGGATACATGTGGGTGTGAGCGGCAGGGCCTCCATTGGAGGGGGACAGCCAACACATAAGTAGGGTGGCCGGCTAAAGAGGAAGTCACATGAAGAGTTCAGGGGCCAAGGAGACCCGATCAAGTCACGTGACGTGACGTAACACGTAGGGTACGCCAATGACATCAAGCCGCAAACCGGAAGTGCACATGCCATTTTGGATAAGGGATTCTTGCACTTTATTCAAGTTACACAGTATAGTGAGTTTTACCCTGCTGTGTCCCAGGTGGACACTTTTAAATGTGAGTGTATTGGATTATTATTTTAATAAAGTGGGTTTTATTTGGCAATACTTCACTGTATGTTGCATTTTTTTTCATATGTTTGTGGAGCGTTCTGGAGATTGTAAGTGCTCACGGTGGTGAAGATCTTGGTACCAATATACCCTTTGAGGTTAAAGGGAAAAGCGCAGTTTGACCTGGTATTACGGGTCAAACTTGAAGGTGAGCACAAATACCCAATTCTATGGATATTTATATGTATGTGTTGATACAGTATATATTTGATGTAGCACATATTATTGTCACTTAGCACAATTTTTGTTTTCACTATTCATTTATGCACATTGGATATTATTAGCACTGTATTTGAGTTTATAGTACTGCGCTGCATTTTTTTGATTTATGGTTTACATGTGGGAACACATTACATGCTAGCTGCAATATTTGTTTCGTAGGAGGTCCACTGCGCTGAGGGTTTTTCATACACAATGGCTTTGAAATGACAGAGCTCAATTTTTTAAGACCCGTGGGTGTATGCCATCCAGTCCAGGTGCTTTATTCACCTTTATTCTGTCTAAATATTTTTTGATTATATCAATTGTGAGCCAATGTGGATCATCTGGAGCTGTGTCAATACCATGCCCATTATGGACAAGAGCTCCCCCATGCTCCTTTGTATACACAGGACTGAAGAAGGTATTTAATAAATTTGCCTTCTCTTTGTCCCCAGTCACCCACTCTACATTATTTTGTAAAGCGCCTACACGCTCGGACCTAACCTTTTTACTATTAATATATTTGAAGAATTTTTTTGCGTTGGTCCTGCTATCTTTTGCAATCTGTCACCACAAATTGAAAAAAATAAAACAAAGGAATCCAAATGTGAAGTCAAAAACTGTGAATTTAGTGGTTCTTCGCTGAGGGAAATGACAGAGGTGGATACCAAACACCACTAAACCCCCTAATGATGAACCTCACAGCACCTCGGTGCCCTCGCACGTTTTCTTTGGTTCTTATTTAACAAACATTTATTGTATGTGGCTTCATACAGCACAAGTGAAAAAAAAAACTCTAATTTGTTAAAAGCTACATGGTGTTTATTTTCCTTGTCAATTTCCCATCCAATACCAAGGAAGATTAAATATGACCTCTGACCTTCTGTTCATTCATACAAGGAGCCACAGCCCCCCTCACTCGTCTCACTGGCTGTGATTGACAGCATTGGGAGCCAATGGCTCTAGCTGCTGTCTCAGCCAATAAAGAGAGGGAGTCCTGGAATAGCCAAGACTCCAGTGCACATATCTGGATTGAGAGGGGGCTTAGGTGGGTATTATGGGGGTCTGGGGTTGCACAGAGAAGGTTTTTTACTTTCATGCATTGAATGCATGAAGGTAAAAAATCTTGAGCCTTTAGAACCACTTTCAGTCTAGTACAGTTGTACAGACTCCTCTCCTCTACTAAAATGGCTTACTCTGATTTCACTGAACACTGTGAGCCTCTCACAATGCGCATTAGAAGCTGCATCCTCCTGGCTGGAGGATGTCCAGCATCATCATGACTGTCCCTGGCCCCTCCCCTTTCGCTAATTGGATTTGTGTTCTGTCAGACACGGAGGCCCAGCATAACGTGGTTGTCAGCTGCTGGCCCCTTCTACCTTCCATGATCTGTCCGCATTGCATAGAGAAACACGGAGGCAAAATATAAGCAAGTTTAAAAAATACAGTATATACAGTACTATTTAAAATTATGAAACAAATACAGTTCAGAGAATGGATAGGTACTTGTTCTTTTATTCTTCTTACTATAACCAAGACATGAAATAAACTTTGAGAAAATCCAGAGCTATGGGCAGCTGAAGACCCTACCCTACCCGTGCCCTCAGCTCCTCACAGGACCTCCTACTCTCTAGCTCCCTGGTCTCCTCCTCCCACGCCCGATTGCAGGACTTCTCCAGGACTTCCCCCATCCTCTGGAACTCCCTACCCCAATCCATCAGACACCTACACTCCTCACCTTCAGGCGCACCCTGAAAACCCTCCTCTTCAGGGAAGCCTACCTCAACCTCACCTAACACCCGACCTCACCTAACAACTAACCTCCCCCACTCCATCCCCCACAGCCATCTCCTCCTGTACCACCTTCCCCTCCCTCCTAAATTGTAAGTTCGAAAGAGCAGGGCCCTCGAACCCCTCGTGTAGTGTATTGTTACTGTCTTGTCTCATGTTCTGTCCCCCTTGCTACTGTACAGCGCTGAGCATACCCTTTGGCGCTACATAAATACTGTATAATAATAATAATATGCCAGACTTCCCTTTAGTGCCTGATCACACCGGTGTGATTTCAAATTGCACCCAAAAACACATCTTAACGTGTGCGATTTGCTGCGGCGCGATTTCTGAAGTATTTCTTGCATTACTTTTTCTGCGGTTTTGTTGCGATTTCACATACATAAAATATAATGGAAAACGCACTGCAAATTGCAAGAAATCATTGAAAATTTTCACAATTAGCAAAGTCTGCAGAAATCACACCTTAAATCTAGCTGAAATTGCACACAAATTGCACAAATTTAAATCACAGCAATTTGACCGGTGACTTATTCTTGTAAGTTTACAAGGCAGGGGCAGGACTGACCTTGACTTATATGGAGAAAGTCAAGGTCGGCACATAATCTCAGCAATTATATTAACATGTGATGTCACTGACATAGATATATATCAAAGTTCATTTAGAAATACTTTTGCCTTACATCTATGTTTAAGACATTCCGAGATTTTAGTTCTCTCAGGAGGGCTCCAGTGTCCACATTCTCCAGGATGTATATCAGATCATCTCTGTAATACTCGTATATCATCCTCAGGAATGAATCCGGATATGTAGACAGCTGACTGTGGAAACTTCTGATTTCCTCTAGAAAATAAAGTGAACTGTGTATGTGATGCTAAGGCACTATATATAAAAACCTTTTGAATGTCTTTTTGTTTAACCACTTACCCTCCAGAGGATTTACCCCCCTTCCTGAACAGGCCATTTTTTGTGTTTCGGCGCTGCGTTACTGTAGCCGACAATTGCGCGGTCATGCAACGCTGCACCCAAATGAAATTTGTGTCCTTTTTTTCCCCACTTTCTTTTGGTAGTATTTTATCACCGGTGTGTTTTTTATTTTTTGCGCTATAAAAAACAATTTTTAGAAAATTAAAACAATATTTTGGACTTTTTGCTATTATGTTCAGTAAAAAAAGCTAAAAAACCAAATTGCGCCTCAAATTTAGGCCAAAATGTATTCTGCTACATGTCTACTAAAAAAAAAATCTCAATATGTGTAAATTAATTGGTTTATGTGAAAGTTATAGCATTTACAAATGACGGTATACATATATATACTGGGATTTTTTTTCTTTTTCTACTAGTAATGGTGACGATCTGCGACTTATATCGGGACTGTGACAGGTATTCTGACACTGGGGGAACTGACTTGGTGTCACTAACATCGCCAGTGACACCAATACAGTGATCAGTGCTAATAACAAGCACTGACACTGTACTAATGGCACTGGGCATGAAGGAGTTAACAGTGTGCTGTTTTACAATGTGTGCTGTGTTTGTGCTCCATTGTAAGCACACTGCTTTGCTTGACTGTGCACAGCCAAGCAAAGCAGTGTGCTGGAGCTGACAGGGAGAAGAACTGTTTTGTTTACATGCAGTCCCCCCCCCGTTGGAGATCCTCGGCAATCACCGGGAGCCGGCGGGTAATCACCAGCCGGGACCCGGGGATTGACAGCCATGGCTGCGAAATGCAAAATCACATATATATATATATATATATATATATATACACACACATGATTTTGCGCACAGCTGCTGTCCTGTAGCAGTATTTCTGCTATGGGGCAGAGCTGAAGCAGTTAAGCTACAGTGGAATCCCAGGTGAGAGAGTCTGTGCTATAGGGTGCCATCTATGAGAAAGCGGTGGTCTATAGGGTGCCCTCTATGTGAAAGCGGTGGTCTGTCTCCAGTGGACTTACCTGCCCCTTGTGCAGTCGCAGCTACTTCTCTCCAATCAGCAGAGAGTGTAAGTTCCTTAAGTGGAGAGTAGTTATAACGGTGTAGAGGTGGGATAGACCTAAAACTCAGCAGTCGTTAAAGCTTATTCTCCCAGCAGATTGGAAAGATCAAGCTCTGACACAGCAGGGGACATGTTGGACCTCTGCAAAGAGACCACTGCTTCCACACAGAAAGCAATAGTCCTTCTCTGACGCATGAAGGTACTGAATAGGCTTTTCTACTTTGAATAATAAAAAAGAAGGATTGTCCAATGTCCAAAAGAACGCACTTTTGATAGTAGATTAGGAGGCAATTATTGAGAGTAACATCAAGCCAACACATTTCGGGAGAAAAGACTCTCCCTTTTTCAGGGCTTTTGCTGCACGCTATTAAACGGGAAAAATTCCCACGTCGGTTATATATTTTCCAAGTTTTGGAGGAAAACATGAAAGAGTGACCGCTGTCATTCCAGGGGCAGCAAACTGGGTCACTGGTCACTCTGTCATTTTTTCCTCCGAAACCTGGAAAAGTTATAACGGACGTGGGAACGTTTCCCATTTAATAGCGTGCAGCAACAGCCCTGAAGAAGGGAGAGTCTTTTCTCCCAAAATGGCTTGATGTGTCTGTCGTTACTCTCAATAAATGCCTCCTAATCTACCATTCTTTTGGACATCAGGCGCTCCTTCTTTTCTTTTATTCCAAGCATCTTGAACAAGTCATTGGTAATGAACAATAAGACCCAGTATTGTTCATAAGTGCACAATCTTTATTATGCCACGTCACACATCTAATAGCACAAGGCTTTGTGATTGGCTGCTAAGGCCCTAGGACTGTATTATGAGGAGGCAGGTGGAGTGCCATATTCTGCCCCATACCTGGAAGTTTCTGCTTGTAAATTAAAGGGATTGGAACAGGAATGTTTAGGCACCAGAGAGTGCTTTAGCACAGGTAGGGTGGTTATATTGGCTTTCAACTACTAGTGGTTTCCCTCAAATATTGCAGTGTAATTCTTCTCTACTATTCGTAATACAGTTGCAAGAAAAAGTATGTGAAAAAGTATGTGAACCCCTTGGGATTGCGTGGAGTTTTGCATGAATTGGGCATAAAATGTGCTCTGAACGTCATCTAAGTCACAACAATAGAAGAACACAGTCTGCTGAACATAATACTACACAAACATTAGATGTTTCCATGGTTTAATTGCACATAACATGTAAACATTCACAGTGCAGGGAGGAAAAAGTATGTGAGGCCCTAGCTTAATGACTTCTCCCAGAGCTAATTGGAGCCAGGAGTGAGCCAACCTTGACTCCAATCAGTGTGATGATATTGAATGTGTTGCTGACAGCTGTCCTGCCCTTAAAAAACACACACCTGTTTTGGGTTTACTGGTTTCAAGAAGCACTGTTTGATGTGAACCATGCCTCGCAGAAAAGAGCTCTCAGAAGACCTACGATCAAGAATTGTTGACTTGCATGAAGCTGGAAAGGGTTACAAAAGTATCTCCAAAAGCCTTGATGTTCATGTGTCCATGGTAAGACAGACTGTCTACAAATAGAGAAAGTTTAGCACTGTTGCTACTCTCCCTAGGCGTGGTCATCCTGGAAAAATGACTGCAAGAGCACAGCGCAGAATGCTGCATGAGGTAAAGAAGAATCCCAGAGTGTCAGCTAAAGACCTACAGAAATCTCTGGCACATGCTAACATTTTTGTTGACACATCTACAATAAGGAAAACATTAAACAAGAATGGAGTACATGGGAGGACACCACGGAGGAAGCCATTGCTGTCCAAAAAGAATATTGCAGCACGTTTGAAGTTTGCAAAAGAGCACCTGGATGTTCCACAGCACTACTGGCAAAATATACTGTGGACAGATGAAACCAAGATTGAGTTGTTTGGGAAGAACACACAACACTATGTGTGGAGAAAAAAAGGCACAGCACACCAACATTAAAACCTCATCCCCACTGTAAAACATGGCGGAGGGAGAATCATGGTTTGGGGCTGCTTTGCTGCCTCAGGGCCTGGACGGATTGTTGTCATTGATGGGAAAATGAATTCCAGAGTTTATCAAGACATTTTGAAGGAAAACGTACGACCATCTGTCCGCCAACTGAAGCTCCGCAGGGGATGGGTGATGCAACAGGACAATGACCCAAAGCATACAAGTAATTCAACAAAACAATGGCTGCAACAGCACAGAATACGCCTTCTGGAGTGGCCCAGTCAGAGTCCTGACCTCAACCCGATTGAAATGCTGTGGCATGACCTTAAGAGAGCGATTCACACCAGACATCCCAAGAATATTGCTACACTGAAACAGTTTTGTGAAGAGGAGTGGTCCAAAATTACTCCAGATCTTGTGCAGGTCTGATCTGCAACTACAGGAAACGATTGGTTGAGGTTATTGCTGCCAAAGGAGGATCAACCAGTTATTAAGTCCAAAGGTTCACATACTTTTTCCTCCCTGCACTGTGAATGTTTACATGTTATGTGCAATTAAACCATGGCAACATCTAATGTTTGTGTAGTATTATGTTCAGCAGACTGTGTTCTTCTATTGTTGTGACTTAGATGATGTTCAGAGCACATTTTATGATCAATTCATCCAAAACTCCACGTAATCCCAAGGGGTTCACATACTTTTTCTTGCAACTGTATATGTGTGGGAACAACTTTAAGGCCGTACCAGAAAGGCAGCAGTCCAAACCCTAAGAGCGTTTAGTGCTGATATCCACCATTGGGTACAACTGACTGGAGAGACTTCTCCCTACCAACCCACGCAACCACCCAACTATGACCAGTGACTGATCTAGTCAGTCCAGCGCAGTCTTCAGCACAAATGGCTTTTCTACTTTGGCTGTGGCTGCTTTCTAAAGAAAACAAACTGTTAGACTTTTCACATCTTTTGCTTTTACCTAGAATGTATTTAGCTGAACTGACAATTCAACTGAGCTTTGGGTAGGGTTTTCAGTGAAATCTCACACCAAAGTGCTGATCCATTCATCTTTTGTAAATGTAGAGTTCAATGTTAACAAACTGGATGGACCACATTAATACAACAGTGCACTGATAACTCTTTGATTAAGAATATGTATTTAAAACAAATACAAGATTAACACAAAGACATTCCCTTTATGCTTTTGCAAAAAGAATATCCTTCATAATAAATACTTGTCTCTGCATGCTTTTTTAAATGATTTCTAGGTTATAAAGTTGTTTCCTCTATAAATACCTTATAAATAAAAAGACAATGCTTTTTTTATGCTTACCAGGTAATTTCCACGGTTTGAAAATTTTCCCATCCATGTTTTATTTTCAATCAGATCATTGAGAGCAGTTTTTGCATAAACCGAAACACTTGACAAAATCATCCCATTTTTAATAGTCTGCAATAATAAAAAAAAGATCAATAAGTGTGTATAGAATGATAAAAAAAAATCAATCATCCAAAAATGGCATGTGACTGTTCGCCAAGGCCACACCAAAGTATAACTGAGCCCCTGATTCACATATATGCACTTTGTGAACTGCACAGGATTCGCATTCATGCGATCTGCTTCGGGTGTCAATGTTAAATTAAAAACATCCCAAAACAGCTTGCAAAATGCAGTATGATAGCCTGAATTGTATTGCATGGGTGTGAATGCCCATGCAAACTGATTCTCTTGTGGCAAAAAAAAAAAGGGTCCTGCACCATTTTGGTGTGGATGCAGTGTGATTTAAGCCATAAAAAATGAATGGTTCAAATCACACCGCACAGACATCGCATGTGATTTGCACAGGAATGCGGTGCGATTCCTGTGTGAAAACATATAAGTTGTCTGTGTCCCACTCTTTATTTATCCTGTTTACCATTATCAATGAAAGTAAGGAAAATACCAAATTCCATACTGAGGGGCACTGTGAGTACTGAGGGGCACTGTGAGTACTGAGAAGCACTTTGAGTATTGAGGACATGGAGTACTGAGGGGAACTGTGATGAGGGGGTTCTGAACGGGAACTGTAATTATTGAGGAGCCACTATGAACACTGAAGGAGCACTGCGAACACTAAGGGGTGGTTGTAAGAGCTGAAGAATCACAGTGAGTGGTGAGGAGTGCTGTAAGATTTGAGGGGGTGCTGTGTTTGCTGGGTGGGCACTGTGAGAGCTGAGGGGGCACTGCAAGTGTTGAGTGGGTGCAGGAGGTATGGAGGTGGCACTGTGAGCACTGACGGGGTCAAGGTAAGTACCAATGGGGTCACTCTGAGTACTGAGGGGGCATTGTGAGAAAAATAGTTTCTACAGAAAATGGGGGAAAAGGGGAGTTCCAGTGTCTGGAATGCAGCACAGACAATACAGAACTAAAAGTCCCAGCAGTTCCAGTGTCCAGAAAGTAGCATGCATTCCATACTAAACTCCCAGTCCCAGCAATTCTAAGCACCTTGTAGTCCTCTAATGAGACCTGCAGCCATGAGTTCTTCTGTGTCCATTATGGAAGTAAGCTCAGAAGATGTTTGCCACTTTTTAACTCAGCATAGGAATGTTATCCACAGTCCACATAGGGATCCACAGTCAACAGGCAGCCTGCCAGTAACTGTCAACTGCTCTGCTGTCAATCACAACAGAGTGGACCTAACAGAGAACGAGTCCATCAGCTTCCTTATCAGGTGCTGCCCACTTTCAGGATCACCGGTTGTTAGAAGGCTATCAGTTGTGAATCCAGCAGTGTCCTTAACAGTAAGTTACAGGTGGAGAGGGGAGGGGGTTGGGGTGGCAAACATTCTGCTCTGATACACAGTGTACAGAGATAGGCACCCTGCCTATCTCTGTACCCCAACTTACAGATGTTTTTAATTACATCCAGTTTAATTTTCTATGTACTGGAGATAATTATTTTTTAATTTGAAGTACAGTAAATAAATGATAAAGTAAAACTACTGAAACAGGCAGAAAGGCATTTTGGACCTGGCACAGGACCTTTTAGAAGGTCATAATGCCAGAAAAGCAGTGTAAACGCTTTAATGATTACCTCTAATAAAGTCTCGTGAAACATGCAGAATGACAAATATTACATTCAATACCATACTTATCAAGAAGACAGATTTTCCAGAGCAGTCCAATTTTTTCTGTCAGTAGCCCTTTGATGGCTGTTTCCCAAGATTACAGTGTGAGGATTGCTGAGGTAAACAGTGAGTCACGGCTAGTCCAACATTTGCTGTTGTATGTGGAGTTTGCAGCTGGGTGATCTGAAAAAGTCCTGTGAACCGTAACCCCTGCTGGCCATGTGCAGTACAGCAGTTCTGGATCAGCAAGTTCCCATCACAAAATGGGAGAAAAGGGAAAACAGTACTGATCTTCGCATCAGAACCAGGCTAAATGTACACATGTGAACCATTAACAACTGCTTAGGTGGGGAGAGAATCCATAACACAAACCCTTACAGCTCCAATGGCTTGTTCTAGCCATAGGGAGAGACAGAAACAATTTTAACAGACCTTTTCTGTCTACAGCAATTCACTGTTATCCTCAATGGATACACTTGGCCCCTCACTACACACAGAATCAGGCCACAACTGCAAAAACCTTGGCAAACAACTACAACAGAAGTCTCAATAAATGTAGCAATGCTCTTGGACATCTGTGTCGTAAGACCAAGTTTCAGAAATGTCAACCAATATAAATCTGCCTCCACATTGCCAAGCAGACCTATTTTATCACTCTCATTAACATCTACTTATGCAGTCCCCATCAACTCTTCTCTGCCTTTACCCCTCTCCTTTATTCTCCACTGCCTCCACCTACTAACTCATTCACTGTCCAGGAGATCGGCAATCACTTCAAAAATAAGATTGATACAATTCATAATGAGATCTCAACTGTACAGATACCACTCACACTTGACAGTCCATGTCCACAGGTACACTCAATTTCCTCATTCAACCAAACTACTATAGATGAGGTTGCTGAACTATTTTTTAATGCCCACCTAACCACTTGCCCCGAGACCATGTACCTTCACAATTACTATGGTCAACCCCTGGCTCTATCCTATACTCTTTAACTCACATCTTCAATGTCTTCCTCTGTTCTGGTATCCTTATCAAGATTGGAACCCACCAATCTTAACCTACATCCCATCTCCATGCTCCCCTTTGCTTCCAAAAACCTTAAACACCTGGATGACATCTGACTGAGCTACCACCTCACTAAGAATAACCTTCTTGATCCCCTTCAGTCTGGATTTTGCCCTCAACATTCCACAGCAACGGCATCCCTAAAACTCACAAAAAATGTACTAATGGCTAAAACCAATGGTCAGTATTCTGTACTACTACTCCTGGACCTCTCTACTGTCTTTGATATGGTTGACCACCACCTCCTCAAAAAAAAACTCCACTCATTTGGTCTCCGTGTCTGTTGGTTCTCATCCTACCTATCCCACAGCACTTTCATTGTCACTTACAATTCTACTTTCCTATCTCTTGCTTTTCCATCTGGGTCCTTAACATGGACCTTTCCTGTTCTCAATCTACACCTCCTCCCTGGGTCAGCTGATTGCCTTCCAATGCTTTCAATACCATTTCTATGCTGATGACACCCAAATCAATCCCTCTACCCTTCAGTCTCCTAATGCATCACTAATTACTAACAGACATATCAGTCTGGATGTCACACCACTTCCTAAAACTCATTATATTCAAAACTGGCCATAATATTTATTCCCCCCGCATTTCCTTTTCCCTGACTTCTTTGTCAGGATTGATAGCACAACTATCAACCTGTCCCTGCTTGCCAAGGTGCTAGGAGTAATCTTGGACTCTGAGTTCTCCTTTTGGCCCCACATCCAATCACTGTCCATATCTTGCCCCCCTCAACTGCCTCAACATATCCAAATGACACCACAAAGCTTCCAATCCCCTTATCTCTCGCTTCAACTACTGCAGCTCCCTTCCCTTGTTATCTCTCGCTTCCACTACTGCAACTCCCTCCTCATTAGATTACCTTTACATAGGCTATCCCCCCTTCAGTCCATTATGAATGTTGCTCTCAGACTCATCCACCTTACCAACCATTCAGTGTCTGCTACCCCTCCTTGCCAATCCCTGCACTGGCTTCCACTCACTCAACAAATTCAATTCAAAATACTAGCAAGTTACAAAGCCGTCCACAACTATGCCCCCTCTACATCACTAACCTAGTCTCAAAATACCAACCAAATCATTCTCTTAGTTCCTCCCAAGACCTCCTGCTCTTTAGCTCCTTTGTCACCACCTCCCATACTTGCCTTCAGGACTTCTCAAGAGCCTTTCCCATCCTACTTTACTCCCTAACCCAATCTGTCTGAGTTTTTCCTATCCTGTCCACTTTTAGGCAATCCCTGAAAACTTTCTTTAGAGAAGCATATCCTGCCATCACCTAACACCTGTACTTTTATTTTTTGTTCATCAGCTCATCTCCCACAGTTATTGCCTTTTCTATCACTTGACCCTCCTTATCAGAATGTAAGCTTTAACAAGCAGAGCGCTCTGATTCCTTCTGTATTGAATTATATTGTAGCAGTACTGTCTGCCCTCATGCTGTAAAGTGCTGCGCAAACTGGTGGTGCTATATAAATCCTGCATAATAATAATTGTGCACATTGGTATTATCCCTATATTAAACTTGTTTTTTCCTTCCCAAGGTAAAGTTTATAGGGGCTCAATCACATGGGTGTTCAGCCCGTACAATGTGAAGAGAGATATGTTTTGTACTGGCTCTGAGCAGCATGCAGGCATCTAACATACTGTAAGTAAATGGATACACCTTGACAGTACAGACTTATCTGGGTTTGACAGGTACACAGGGATGGGTGGATGAAGCCCTTTATATTGGGTGATTGATAGAAGTTCAGCATTTGTACAAAAAGGCATTTCATGCAGTACAAGCTAAGTACTTGTGTGAATGAGCCCTAAAGAAGAATGATAAAATTAGAAAGCTATTTGTAAATATTTTATGCCTGTGTTTGCAGTGTCATTGGTGTTTATTAGGCCTCATGCACATGAGCATATGAATTGATGCTCCAAATATGTTGGATTTGTTTCTGCAAGAACATGGAAGAATAAATGCCTCTAATGTCTAGTACTGTGTAAGGCATTGAGCATAAACACATCCTACTGGTCAGAATATTAATTTATTCTGTCCATTGGAATATATTTATGTGTATACACGTTTAAGTATGTATGCATGTACATTTGCTCATAAGCTCTTCTCTGAATGCAGCTTTGGTGCATTTTTATGCCTCTAAATGCTGCTCTTAAAATACTGATCTAAACACCTGGCCACATAGGCTAATACAGAACACAGTTTAGAGCAGAGGTATTGAATTCAAATTCATGGAGGTCCGATCAGTACATTTTTTTTCTAGCCAAAGAGAAATCGCATGTTTGTGCAATGAATCAGATCATTCATATCACAGCCCCACCTCTGAAATCACAATCCCATTCTTACATAAAATCTTATGTCCCCCCTGTATATCACAGTTTCCCCTTCACAGAAGTGTCCTCAGATCTCTTCACATCACCCCCCCTTCCCACAGCAGAGTCCTCTGCCCCCCTTCACATCACCCTCCCACAGCAGAGTCCCCTGCCCCCCCTTCACATCACTCACCCCCCCCCACAGCAGTGTCCTCTGCCCCCCCTTCACATCACTCACCCCCCCCCCCCACAGCAGTGTCCTCTGCCCCCCTGCACATCACTCACCCCCCCACAGCAGTGTCCTCTGCCCCCCTGCACATCACTCACGCCCCCACAGCAGTATCCTCTGCCCTCCTTCACATCACTCATCCCCCCACAGCAGTGTCCTCTTCCCCCTTCACAACACTCACCCCCCACAGCAGTGTCCTCTGCCCCCTTTACATCACTCACCCCCCACAGCAGTGTTCTTTGCCCTCTTCACATCACTCACCCCCCACAGCAGTGTCCTCTGTGGGAGTTGAGTGATGTGAAGCAGGGCAGAGGTGACTTCTGCCCCCCTTCACATCACTCAAACACCCAAAGTGGTATCCTCTGCCCCCCTCATACCTCACTGTGCCCACCGTGGTGTCCCCCTCACATCTCAGCACCCACAGTGATATCCTCTGCCCACTCAAATCTGAGCTCTCACAGCGGTTTCCTCAGAACCCCACAGCAGTGTTCTCAGCCCCCCCCACACCTTAGAAATCCACAGCAATGTCCTCAGCCCCCCCCCCCCCCCATCACACCTCAGAACCCCACAGCGGTGTCCTCATCTCAGAACCCCACAGCAGTGTCCTCAGCTTCCCCCCATCACACCACAGAACCCCACAGCGGTGTCCTCATCTCAGAACCCCACAGCGGTGTCCTCAGCCCTCTCAACCCTCACCTTGTAAAACAAACCATTCATTGTAAAATAGAAATGAAAGGCAATGCATTCATGTATACATATGAAAAACATTATAAATACCCTTTCCCCCTTTTTTTATAAGTGATCACATACCTTCTGTTCTCCGCTGCATAAGCTGTCCCTGGAAATGTATTTAAAATGTTGGCAATCACGCAATGGGGTGTCTGCTTTCTATATTCTCTTTACATTTCACATTTTATTATTCTCTGAAGAGAAATGACTACTGAATGCAAAGACCAGATCAAAGTCCACTCTACTTATCTTATCAGTCTCTATCAAGCTGGCTGCTTGCAAAACATTTCCATTCCTGCGTGCAATTCCCTTTTCTGAAGACTGCAGTTTCATAGATACAGTTTTTTTTCTACAAGGACACCCCTCCAAATCATTGGATTCAGGTGTTCCAATCACCTCCATGGCCACAGGTGTATAAAATCAAGGACCTAGGCATGCAGACTACTTCTACAAACATTTGTGAAAGAATGGGTCGCTCTCAGGAACTCAGTGAATCCAAGCGTGGTACTGTGATAGGTTCCCACCTGTGAAATTTCCTTGCTACTAAATATTCCACGGTCAGCTGTTAGTGGGATTATAACAAAGTGGAAGCAACTGGGAACAACAGCAACTCAGCAAACAAGTAGTAGGCCACGTCTCATGACAGAGCAGGGTTGGCGCATGGTGAAGTGCACAGAAATCGCCAACTGTCTGCAGAGTCAATAGCTAAAATCCTCGAAACTTTGTGTGGCCTTCAGATTAGCACAACAACAGTGCATAGAGAGCTTCATGGAATGGGTATCCGGCTGCATCCAAGCCTTACATCACCAAGTGCAATGCAAAGCATCCGATGCAGTGGTGTAAAGCATGCCGCCACTGGACTCTACAGCAGTGGAGACGTGTTCTCTAGAGTGATGAATCACGCTTCTCTGTCTTGCAATGCGATGGACATGTCTGAGTTGGGGGTTGCCAAGAGAACCGCACTTGCCTGACTGCATTGTGCCAAGTATAAAGTTTGGTGGGGGGGGGGTGTTGGCCCCCTAGTTCCAGTGACGGGAACTCTTAAGGCATCAGCATACCAAGACATTTGGACAATTTCATACTCCCAAATTTGTGGGAAGAGTATGGGGTGGCCCCTTCCTGTTCCAACATGACTGAACACCAGTGCGTAAAGCAAGGTCCATAACGACATGGATGAGCAAGTTTGAGGTGGAGGAACTTGACTGATCTGCACAGAGTCCTGACCTCAACCTTTAGGATGAATTAGAGCGGAGATTGTGAGCCAGGCCTTCTCATCAAACATCAGTGCCTGACCTCACAAATGTGCTTCTGGAAGAATGGTCAAACATTCCCATAGAAACACTCCTAAACCTTGTGGACAGCCTTCCTAGAAGAGTTGAAGCTGTTATAGCTGCAAAGAGCGGGCCAACTCAGTATTGAACCCTATGGACTAAGACTGGGATGCCATTAAAGTTCATGTGTGTGTACAGGCAGGAGTCCCAATACTTTTGGCAATATAGTATATATACCAATTTTCTGATTTCCGCAAGTGTCAGCTCTTAATTAGGTGTCTTTTTATTTCTATTGTAGTAATTAGAGATGAGCGAATCGAAGTAGCCGAAGTGGAATTCGAGTCGAATATCGGAAAAATTTCCGAATCCGAAAAATAGCCTAATTCGGACGCGCGAATCGAAATTTTTCCGAAAATGGCGGCTGACATGTGCGGCGACGGAGCGGGGATGTCTGGGAAGGCGCGCAGACAAGGCGCGCTGACCCATAATGCATTCCTCAACGACATGTGATCGCATCAGCCAATCAGCAGCCAGCCAGCTAGCACTGTGTAATGGTCGAGCTATAAATAGCGGCCATTTTGGAATTCTTCATTTGCCTGCAGTCATTGAACAGAGGCAGACCGCTCTGTATTAGGGACAGGGACAGAGTTAGGGCCACAGAAACGATACTTGGGGACAGAGAAACGATACTTAGGGACAGAGAACTATTACTCAGGGACACAGAATTGTTAATTAGGGCCACAGAATCGTTACTTAGGGACAAAGAAACGCTAGTTAGGGCCACAGAATTCATACTCAGGGACAGACAGAATTGTTACTGAGTGCCAGAGAATTGTTACTTAGGGCCGCAGAAACGTTATTAGGGCCACAGAATTGTTACTCAGGGACAGACAGAATTGTTACTGAGTGCCAGAGAATTGTTACTTAGGGCCACAGAAACGTTATTAGGGCCACAGAATTGTTACTCAGGGACAGACAGAATTGTTACTGAGTGCCAGAGAATTGTTACTTAGGGCCACAGAAACGTTATTAGGGCCACAGAATTGTTACTGAGTGCCAGAGAATTGTTACTTAGGGCCACAGAAACTTTAGTTAGGGCCACAGAATTGTTACTCAGGGACAGACACAGAATTGTTACTGAGGGCCACAGAACTGTTACTTAGGGCCACAGAATTGTTACTCGCACAGACACAGAATTGTTACTCGCACAGACACAGAATTGTTACTGAGGGCCACAGAACTGTTACTTAGGGCCACAGAATTGTTACTCGCACAGACACAGAATTGTTACTGAGGGCCACAGAACTGTTACTTAGGGCCACAGAATTGTTAATCGCACAGACACAGAATTGTTACTCAGGGACACAGAATTGTTACTGAGGGCCACAGAACTGTTACTTAGGGCCACATAATTGTTACTCGCACAGACACAGAATTGTTACTCGCACAGACACAGAATTGTTACTGAGGGCCACAGAACTGTTACTTAGGGCCACAGAATTGTTACTCGCACAGACACAGAATTGTTACTCGCACAGACACAGAATTGTTACTGAGGGCCACAGAACTGTTACTTATGGCCACAGAATTGTTACTCGCACAGACACAGAATTGTTACTCGCACAGACACAGAATTGTTACTGAGGGCCACAGAACTGTTACTTGGGGCCACAGAATTGTTACTCGCACAGACACAGAATTGTTACACAGGGACACAGAACTGTTACTTAGGGCCACAGAATTGTTACTCGCACAGACACAGAATTGTTACTCGCACAGACACAGAATTGTTACTGAGGGCCACAGAACTGTTACTTAGGGCCACAGAATTGTTACTCGCACAGACACAGAATTGTTACACAGGGACACAGAACTGTTACTTAGGGCCACAGAATTGTTACTCGCACAGACACAGAATTGTTACTCAGGGACAAAGAATTGTTACTGAGGGCCACAGAACTGTTACTTAGGGCCACAGAACTGTTACTTAGGGCCACAGAATTGTTACTCGCACAGACACAGAATTGTTACACAGGGACACAGAATTGTTACTGAGGGCCACAGAACCGTTACTTAGGGCCACAGAATTGTTACTTGCACAGACACAGAATTGTTACTCGCACAGACACAGAATTGTTACTGAGGGCCACAGAACCGTTACTTGGGGCCACAGAAACGTTAATCAGGGACACAGAATTGTTACTGAGGGCCACAGAACTGTTACTTAGGGCCACAGAATTGTTACTCGCACAGACACAGAATTGTTACTCAGGGACACAGAACTGTTACTGAGGGCCACAGAACTGTTACTTAGGGCCACAGAATTGTTACTCGCACAGACACAGAATTGTTACTGAGGGCCACAGAACTGTTACTTAGGGCCACAGAATTGTTACTCGCACAGACACAGAATTGTTACTCGCACAGACACAGAATTGTTACTGAGGGCCACAGAACTGTTACTTAGGGCCACAGAATTGTTACTCGCACAGACACAGAATTGTTACTCGCACAGACACAGAATTGTTACTGAGGGCCACAGAACTGTTACTTAGGGCCACAGAATTGTTACTCGCACAGACACAGAATTGTTACTCGCACAGACACAGAATTGTTACTGAGGGCCACAGAACTGTTACTTAGGGCCACAGAATTGTTACTCGCACAGACACAGAATTGTTACTCGCACAGACACAGAATTGTTACTGAGGGCCACAGAACCGTTACTTGGGGCCACAGAAACGTTAATCAGGGACACAGAATTGTTACTGAGGGCCACAGAACTGTTACTTAGGGCCACAGAATTGTTACTCGCACAGACACAGAATTGTTACTCAGGGACACAGAACTGTTACTGAGGGCCACAGAACTGTTACTTAGGGCCACAGAATTGTTACTCGCACAGACACAGAATTGTTACTCGCACAGACACAGAATTGTTACTGAGGGCCACAGAACTGTTACTTAGGGCCACAGAATTGTTACTCGCACAGACACAGAATTGTTACTCGCACAGACACAGAATTGTTACTGAGGGCCACAGAACTGTTACTTAGGGCCACAGAATTGTTACTCGCACAGACACAGAATTGTTACTCGCACAGACACAGAATTGTTACTGAGGCCCACAGAACTGTTACTTAGGGCCACAGAATTGTTACTCGCACAGACACAGAATTGTTACACAGGGACACAGAATTGTTACTGAGGGCCACAGAACCGTTACTTAGGGCCACAGAATTGTTACTCGCACAGACACAGAATTGTTACTCGCACAGACACAGAATTGTTACTGAGGGCCACAGAACCGTTACTTGGGGCCACAGAAACATTAATCAGGGACACAGAATTGTTACTGAGGGCCACAGAACTGTTACTTAGGGCCACAGAATTGTTACTCGCACAGACACAGAATTGTTACTCGCACAGACACAGAATTGTTACTGAGGGCCACAGAACTGTTACTTAGGGCCACAGAATTGTTACTCGCACAGACACAGAATTGTTACTCAGGGACACAGAATTGTTACTGAGGGCCACAGAACCGTTACTTAGGGCCACAGAATTGTTACTCGCACAGACACAGAATTGTTACTCGCACAGACACAGAATTGTTACTGAGGGCCACAGAACTGTTACTTAGGGCCACAGAATTGTTACTCGCACAGACACAGAATTGTTACACAGGGACACAGAATTGTTACTGAGGGCCACAGAACCGTTACTTAGGGCCACAGAATTGTTACTGAGGGCCACAGAACTGTTACTTAGGGCCACAGAATTGTTACTCGCACAGACACAGAATTGTTACTCAGGGACACAGAACTGTTACTGAGGGCCACAGAACTGTTACTTAGGGCCACAGAATTGTTACTCGCACAGACACAGAATTGTTACTGAGGGACACAGAATTTTTACTGAGGGACACAGAATTGTTACTGAGGGACACAGAATTGTTACTCAGGGACAGACACAGAATTGTTACTCAGGGACAGACAGAATTGTTACTGAGGGCCACAGAAATGTTACTTAGGGCCACAGAAACATTACTCAGGGACACAGAATTGTTACTCAGGGACACAGAATCGTTTAATTAAAGAGTATGTCAGACAACATGCAGAGGAGTGGCAGAGGAGGCAATGTTTTAGGAGCGAGCAGACGTGGCAGCAGAGGAAGGGGTCGAGGCAGCACTATTCGCAGCCAGAGGCTAGTGCTCCCGGTGTCATCCAGTACAGTGAGGAAGAGCTAACAGAGGGCGGTCAGGAACGGGGGGAGACATCCGCCTCTTCAGCAGCCAGGCGAAGAAGTAGTGGCGAGGAGAGTGGCTCGGTAGCCGGTCTAGAGACAGGTCTGTCTCCTGACCCACACGCAGCCGAGGGGGCTAGTAGTGAGGCGGAGACCCTAATTGATGATGATGAGGCTGATCGCACTTGGCAGCCTCGTCGTCATCAGGCTATTGCTTCCGCATCATCAGGAGAAGAGGGTGGCAGCTTGGCAGCGAGCAAAACAGTCGGTGGGTTGTCTCCATCGCCACACTCTGCCATGTGCCACTTTCAGGTCTCCTCACACACTGCTGGTGTGTTGAATTTTTTGACATAGGGTGCTGGCAGATTACGGGCCTCCCATAGCTGCTGCCAGGCCCCTAATCTGCCATGGGCCCCTATACTGCCTCCTCATGCTGCTGCCAGGTCCAGAGTCTCTCATGGGTCCCTGTACGGCCTCCCATTGCTGCTGTCTCCATCGCCACACTCTGCCATGTGCCACTTTCAGGTCTCCTCACACTGCTGGTGTGTTCAATTTTTTGACATAGGGTGCTGGCAGATTACGGGCCTCCCATAGCTGCTGCCAGGCCCCTAATCTGCCATGGGCCCCTATACCGCCTCCTCATGCTGCTGCCAGGTCCACAGTCTCTCATGGGTCCCTGTACGGCCTCCCATTGCTGCTGTCTCCATCGCCACACTCTGCCATGTGCCACTTTCAGGTCTCCTCACACTGCTGGTGTGTTCAATTTTTTGACATAGGGTGCTGGCAGATTACGGGCCTCCCATAGCTGCTGCCAGGCCCCTAATCTGCCATGGGCCCCTATACCGCCTCCTCATGCTGCTGCCAGGTCCACAGTCTCTCATGGGTCCCTGTATGGCCTCCCATTGCTGCTGTCTCCATCGCCACACTCTGCCATGTGCCACTTTCAGGTCTCCTCACACTGCTGGTGTGTTACATTTTTTGTCATAGGGTTCTGGCAGATTACGGGCCTCACATAACTGCTGCCAGGCCCCTAATCTGCCATGGGCCCCTATACCGCCTCCTCATGCTGCTGCCAAGTCCAGAGTGTGTCATGGGTCCCTGTACGGCCTCCCATTGCTGCTGTCTCCATCGCCACACTCTGCCATGTGCCACATTCAGGTCTCTTCACACTGCTTGTGTTTTCAATTTTTTGACATAGGGTGCTGGCAGATTACGGGCCTCCCATAGCTGCTGCCAGGCCCCTAATCTGCCATGGGCCCCTATATACCGCCTCCTCATGCTGCTGCCAGGTCCAGAGTCTCTCATGGGTCCCTGTATGGCCTCCCATTGCTGCTGTCTCCATCGCCACACTCTGCCATGTGCCACTTTCAGGTCTCCTCACACTGCTGGTGTGTAGAATTTTTTGACATAGGGTGCTGGCAGATTACGGGCCTCCTATAGCTGCTGCCAGGCCCCTAATCTGCCATAGGCCCCTATATACCGCCTCCTCATGCTGCTGCCAGGTCCAGAGTCTCTCATGGGTCCCTGTACGGCCTCCCATTGCTGCTGTCTCCATCGCCACACTCTGCCATGTGCCACTTTCAGGTCTCCTCACACTGCTGGTGTGTAGAATTTTTTGACATAGGGTGCTGGCAGATTACGGGCCTCCTATAGCTGCTGCCAGGCCCCTAATCTGCCATAGGCCCCTATATACCGCCTCCTCATGCTGCTGCCAGGTCCAGAGTCTCTCATGGGTCCCTGTACGGCCTCCCATTGCTGCTGTCTCCATCGCCACACTCTGCCATGTGCCACTTTCAGGTCTCCTCACACTGCTGGTGTGTTCAATTTTTTGACATAGGGTGCTGGCAGATTACGGGCCTCCCATTGCTGCTGCCAGGCACGTAATCTGCCATGGGCCCCCATACCGACTCCTCATGCTGTGACGTTGCAACAAGGTGGAATTCAACCCTACATATGTTAGACCGCCTTTACGAACAGCGAAAGGCCATCACAGATTTCCTGATGTTAAAAGCGGATAAAGGTACTCCCTGTGTAACTTAGATGTCAGCCATTGGCAGCTCATGCGTGACACCTGCGCTTGCTCAGGCCCTTTGAGGAGGCCACGCTATTCGTGAGTCGGCAGGACTATGGGATGAACGACGTCATTCCTCTGTTGCACGTCCTGGAACAAATGCTGTTAACAATGGCTGGTCAGGGTGCGGTAGACGTGGCGCACAGATCTCAACGCCACATGACCCCTGTGGGGGCAGGACAGGAAGAAGAGGAGGAGGTAGAGGAGGACATTGGTGCTCAGGAATTATTGAGTGAAATGGGTGGTTTTTCCACTCAGCGGACAGGAGTGGAGGAGCAGGAGCATCTGGTAGAGGAGGAGGAGGAGGAGACAGAGGACCCAGACGCACCGTGGCAGTATGCTGTGGAGATGGAGGCAGGGAGTCCCTCGCATTCCTTGGCACAAATGGCCCATAGCATGCTCGCTTGCTTGCGTAGCGACAGCCGAATAATAACCATCAGACAGAGGGATGACTTTTGGCTGTCCACCTTGTTGGACCCTTGCTACCGTTCAAAAATGGTGGCCTTTTTCACACCTGCTGAGAGGGAGGCCAAAATAACGTACTATAAAAACCACCTATGTAGTCAGCTGGTCTCTGCCTTTCTGCGCCAACGTCCATCCTCAGACACTGTGGGCCCTGTGCGCTCGCGTTCCGCTGCCATGGCAGCAAAGGAGGGGTGGGGTGGTAGGAGCAGTGGCAGCTCCACCAGCAGCGGCTGCCTCAGTCTGCAGTCGATGATGAGTAGCTTTCTTCACCAGCGCAGTGAGGAAACTACTAACCAGCCGCAGCAGCAGCAGCATCAGGTGGACCTGGAGCAGGACCTCAAATAACAGGCTTAGGCCTACTTGGACAGCACCCTGCCAACCGAGGTAGACAATCCCCTTGACTACTGGGCAACGAAACTTGACCTTTGGCCCCAACTAGCTGAATTTGCCCTTGAAAGGCTGTCATGCCCGGCCAGTAGCGTGGCATCGGAGCGCGTGTTTAGTGCGGCAGGAGGTATTGTAACTCCGCGGAGGACACGACTGTCCACCCAAAGTGTGGAGAGACTCACGTTTGTGAAAATGAATCAGGCGTGGATTAGTCTGGATTTCAAACCACCAGTTCCTGACACAACTGACTAAATCCGCCATGAATCATGCCCCAAACATGTGCCACTTTCAGGTCTCCTCACACTGCTGGTGTGTTACATTTTTTGTCATAGGGTGCTGGCAGATTACGGGCCTCCCATAGCTGCTGCCAGGCCCCTAATCTGCCATGGGCCCCTATACCGCCTCCTCATGCTGCTGCCAGGTCCACAGTCTCTCATGCCATGTGCCACTTTCAGGTCTCCTCACACTGCTGGTGTGTTCAATTTTTTGACATAGGGTGCTGGCAGATTACGGGCCTCCTATAGCTGCTGCCAGGCCCCTAATCTGCCATGGGCCCCTATACCGCCTCCTCATGCTGCTGCCAGGTCCAGAGTCTGTCATGGGTCCCTGTACGGCCTCCCATTGCTGCTGTCTCCATCGCCACACTCTGCCATGTGCCACTTTCAGGTCTCCTCACACTGCTGGTGTGTTACATTTTTTGTCATAGGGTGCTGGCAGATTACGGGCCTCACATAGCTGCTGCCAGGCCCCTAATCTGCCATGGGCCCCTATACCGCCTCCTCATGCTGCTGCCAAGTCCAGAGTGTGTCATGGGTCCCTGTACGGCCTCCCATTGCTGCTGTCTCCATCGCCACACTCTGCCATGTGCCACATTCAGGTCTCTTCACACTGCTTGTGTGTTGAATTTTTTGACATAGGGTGCTGGCAGATTACGGGCCTCCCATAGCTGCTGCCAGGCCCCTAATCTGCCATGGGCCCCTATATACCGCCTCCTCATGCTGCTGCCAGGTCCAGAGTCTCTCATGCCATGTGCCACTTTCAGGTCTCCTCACACACTGCTGGTGTGTTCAATTTTTTGTCATAGGGTGCTGGCAGATTACGGGCCTCCTATAGCTGCTGCCAGGCCCCTAATCTGCCATGGGCCCCTATACCGCCTCCTCATGCTGCTGCCAGGTCCAGAGTCTCTCATGGGTCCCTGTACGGCCTCCCATTGCTGCTGTCTCCATCGCCACACTCTGCCATGTGCCACTTTCAGGTCTCCTCACACACTGCTGGTGTGTTCAATTTTTTGTCATAGGGTGCTGGCAGATTACGGGCCTCTTATAGCTGCTGCCAGGCCCCTAATCTGCCATGGGCCCCTATACCGCCTCCTCATGCTGCTGCCAGGTCCAGAGTCTCTCATGGGTCCCTGTACGGCCTCCCATTGCTGCTGTCTCCATCGCCACACTCTGCCATGTGCCACTTTCAGGTCTCCTCACACACTGCTGGTGTGTTCCATTTTTTGTCATAGGGTGCTGGCAGATTACGGGCCTCCCATTGCTGCTGCCAGGCCTGTAATCTGCCATGGGCCCCCGTACCGCCTGGTCACGCTGCTGCTGGGTCCACAGTGTGACATGGGTCCTTGTAGCGCCTCCCATTGCTCCCACTCTGCCATGTGCCACTTTCAGGTCTCCTCACACTCCTGCTGGTTTCCATTTTGTCATAGGTTGCTGTATGGCCTCCCATTGCTGCTGCCTCCACCGCCACACTGTGGCTCCAAACACTGGTTTTGGCCCCGTGACTGGCCAAATGAGTGAAGTGTGCGGTGATTCTAAGATCGACGGCACTCATCTGCATGTCATACTGACTGACAGTATTATTTCTCTTCCCCAGCAGACTCCAAGGGCATTTAAATTAAAGGTACAGTGTTCTGCACTAATATTAAGTCTCTCTGAAGCCTAGAAACACCCTTTTTTAAGTTAAATTCACAGCGAATTTATTCGACTCGAATCGAATATTGTCCACGAATTCGCCGAATCAGTCGAATCGAATTTTTCATTTCTTCGCTCATCTCTAGTAGTAATACATTCTTTGCAACAAAGCACTGCTGCACACACTTTTCAGATTTTTTTTTATTTACAAGCAGCTTGATATAATGTTAATTCTCTGTAATAAATCAGCACAATACGCATTTCCCAGTGGCACATTTCCAAAGAAGAGTTGCTTCAGGCATGCCCTGTCAGTTATAATGCAAATCACCAGAAGTTCTCTTCCTCCCTGACATGCACACCTTCGGTTTATTTAAAATCCACGAAGACAGAACATGCCTTCCAGCACACGCACAAACTGTACAAGAGACAGATCCCAGTTGTTTAACAGCAACCTGAACTTTTATCTACAACAGGATCACAAATTATATGCAGCTTTTATTATGAAGGTTCTGAGGCAACAATAAACTCCTTTATATTACAAACATTCATTTTATTTATATACTTTTTTTAAAATTACATTTATATAAAACTCCGTCTTTTTCATTTGTTCTATACAATATCTTTTCTTTAGCAACACGGTAGTTTAACAAATACACGCAAACACATATAACACATAATTGATTTTAGACATAAAAAAGTAATAGATATCATAAAAATATGTTTTATTATTTCATAGTTTACATTATCATCTCTACATAATGGAGTATATTTTTTGCTTTATACGTATTTATGTTGACATTTTCTATTGACTTTTTATAATTGCTCACATTTTTATAATTTATGTGGAGGTTTAGATAAAAGTAGTAGTCGTAGTAGATTACCTTTTTTCTTACATGTTGAACATAGTCTGTCAGAGAGTTCTCCAGACTATCATGCGAACTTATAGAATATTATTGATATGTGGTTATTGAATTAAATAACCACATATAAACACTATTCAAAAAAAATTAAGCCTGGGTTCACATCTGTGCGGTATATCGAATGTGATTTGCACAGGAACTGTACCGCATTCCTGTGCAAATCACATGCGATTTGTGTGCAGTGCAATTGGAGCCATGCATTTTGTATGGCTCTATTTGTATGGCACCAACACCAAAAACGTGCAGGACCCTGTTTTTGATCCGCACTAGAATCGAATAGCATGGGTATTAACACCTATGCGATCCGATTCTGCGCACCGTGTTTTGCGGGCTGCTTTTGGGGTGTGTTAACATACACCCCCGCAGAGGTTCGCATGAACAGGGTGCGATTGTGATGCAGTGCGTAATTCGCACGGAAAACGCTGTGAATTCAGCACCGTATCAGTGTGAACCAAGGCTAAAGGAACACTTTAATCAGAGTAAAGAAACAAGGCAATTAAACTCTTGGAATATTGATCTGGTCAGTTAAGTAGCAGAGGGGGTTGTTAATCAGTTTCAGCTGCTTGGGTGTTAATGAAATTAACAACAGGTGCACTGGATGGGCAACAGTGAGACAATCCCCAAAACAGGAATGGTTTTACATGTGGAGGCCAATGACATTTTGTTCCATATTCATCTTTTCTGACTGTTTTTCACTAATTTTGCATTTGGCTAGGGTCCGGTCACTACTGGTAGCATGAGGCAATACCTGGACCCTACAGAGGTTGCACAGGCAGTCCAACTCCTCCAGGATGGCACATCAATACGTGCCAGTGCCAGGTTTGCTGTGTCTCCCAGCACAGTCTCAAGAGCATGGAGGAGATTCCAGGAGACAGAGAGTTTCTGTAGGAGAGCTGGACAGGGCCATAGAAGGTTCTCAAACCATCAGAAGGACTGGTATCTGCTCCTTTGTGCAAGGAGGAACAGGATGAGCACTGCCAGAGCCCTACAAAATGACCTCCAGCAGGCCATTGTTTGGTCAAAGACATTCACACCAATCAGAAATAGACTTCATGAGGGTGGCCTGAGGGCCCAACAGCCTCTACTGGACCCTGTGCTCACTCCAGCCTGTCACCATAGAGCTCGATTGCCACTGAACGCCAGAATTGGCAGGTCCGCCACTGGCGCCCTGTGCTTGTCACAGATGAGAGCAGGTTCACCCTGAGCACATGTGACAGACGTGAAAGGGTCTGGAGAAGCCATGGAGAACGTTATGCTGCCTGTAACATTGTTCAGCATGACTGTTTTGGTGGTGGGTCAGTGATGGTCTGAGGAGGCATATCCATGGAGGGACGCACAGACCTCTACAGGCTAGACAATGGCACCATGACTGCCATTAGGTATCGGGATGAAATCCTTGGACCCATTGTCAGACCCTACGCTGGTGCAGTGAGTCCTGGGATCCTCCTGGTGCACAACAATACCTGGCCTCATGTGACGAGAGTATGCAGGCAGTTCCTGGAGGATGAAGGAATTGATACCACTGAATGGCCTCCACACTCGCCTGACCTAAATCCAATAGAACACCTCTGGGATATCATGTTTCAGTCCATCCAATGCCGCCAGGTTGCACCTCAGACTGTCCAGGAGCTCAGTGATGCCCTGGTCCAGATCTGTGAGGAAATACCCCACGACTCCATGCGTCATCTCATTAGGGGCATGCCCCCATGTTGTCAGGCATGCATACAAGCACGTGGGGGCCATACAAACGACTGAGGAGCATTTTGAGTTGCTGCAATAAAATTTCAGCAAAATGGACTAGCCTGCTGCATCAGTTTTTCACTTTGATGGAAATGAAAATTATCAACCTACAGAGGACTGAATTAAAAGACAACCCCGAAAAGTGTGTGTGTGTGTCCCTCTCCCATACCTTCTGCACCCCTCCCCTGTACATACTGCCTGGAAAGAAATTTTCTTAGCATTACTTTCAATAATTCCAACCTTACTGATTCTAAAATGTGGATCATTGAACACATAATAAGTAGATAGAAGGAACTACCCTCTCTTCATCATCCTTAAAACCAGTTAAATGTTTCCATGGCGGTCCTTACCTTTTTAATCAACTGTTTTCAAATCTCATAAAACATTATATACAGTTGTGCTCAAAAGTTTACATACCCTTACAGAAATCCTGAAATGTTGGCATTGATATTGAAAATATGACTGAACGTGACAAAATCTGTATTTTATATACGGATAATGATCATAAGAAGCCATTTATTATCACACCTTTTTAAATCATAATAAATAGAAATCATCCAAATGGCCCTGATCAAAAATGTACTTACCCTGGAATTTTTTGCCTTGACACAGACACACAAGGTAACAGGTAATTTCCCACACCTGTGGCTATCTAAATTGCAATTAGTGTCTATGTATAAATAGTCAACGAGTTTTCTAGATCTCACGTTGATGCACTGAGCAGGCTAGATACTGAGCCATGGGCAGCAGAAATGTCAAAAGACCTGTGTAACAAGGTAGTGGAATTTTAGGAAGATGGAAAAGAACATAAAAAGGTATCCAAAGCCTTGAATATGCCAGTCAGAGCTGTTCAATCACTTATTAAGATGTGAAAAGTTAGAGGATCTCTTGATACCAAGCCAAAGTCAGGTAGACCAAGAAAGATTGCAGACAATAGATAACTCAAGCACAAATAGGAAAGAAACAATTGGTCAAACAGATCTGTGTGACAGCCAGCTAGGAGACAGCCTAAATCCTCCAAAAGCAGCACAAGTCAAACATTATAAACAATTCCTGCTGTGCTCACACACAAATCATTTGTCCAAAAATGAACATAAAGTAATGAATAACATGTATAACAATAAAACAAGGCACTCACTCTATATTGCCAGCTGCATGTTGCTTCAATATTGCTAATGCAGTGCCAGCATGTGTGTGCCTAGTGACAGGTACCAGCTGAGGAGCAAGCCTGCACAAATGCCACATAGCAAGAGGATTGGTATGGGGGCATTCAGCAGGGGGGAGAAGCCAGGAGCACCAAAGTGGGATCAGAGATGAGGAGGATTGTGGCAGCTCTGTGCCACACAATTGCACAGAGCAGGTAAGTATAACATGCTTGTTTTTTTTTTATTATTGTTTTTTTATCTTTACAATCAATCACTTAAATGCTACAATTGAGTCTAAACTAATAGCATTTTAAACTGGCTCTTTGAGATCTGGAAATGAAGATTTGAGATCCACAAGATATAAGAAAAGTAAACAGGTAACAGAAAGTATCGAAAATCTAAATTTAATTTTCATGTGGACTGGCCCCTTTCAAGTAAAGCTGTCCATATGCTACAGTGGGGCAAAAAAGTATTTAGTCATCCACCAATTGTTCTCCCACTTAAAAAGATGAGAGAGGCCTGTAATTGGCATCATTGGTAGACCTCAACTATGAGAGACAAAATGAGAAAAAAAATCCAGACAATCACATTGGCTGATTTGGAAAGAATTTATTTGCAAATTATGGTGGAAAATAAGTATTTGGTCAATATGAAAAGTTCATCTCAGTACTTTGTTATATATCCTTTGTTGGCAATCACAGAGGTCAAACGTTTCCTGTAAGTCTTCACAAGGTTGCTGGTATGTTGGCCCATTCCTCCATGCAGATCTCCTCTAGAGCAGTGATGTTTTGGGGCTGTCGCTGGGCAACACAGACTTTCAACTCCCCCCAAAGGTTTACTATGGGGTTGAGATCTGGAGACTGGCTAGGCCACTCCAGGACCTTGAAATGCTTCTTAAGAAGCCACTCCTTCATTGCCCGGGCAGTATGTTTGGGATCATTGTCATGTTGGAAGACCCAGCCACGTTTCATCTTCAATACCCTTGCTGATGGAAGGAGGTTTGCACTCAAAATCTCACGATACATGGCCCCATTCATTCTGTCCTGTACATGGATCAGTCGTCCTGGTCCCTTTGAGGAGAAACAGCCCCAAAGCATGCTGTTGCCACCCCCATGCTTCACAGTAGGTATGGTGTTCTTTGGATGCAACTCAGCATTCTCTCTCCTCCAAACACGACGAGTTGTGTTTCTACCAAACAGTTCTATTTTGGTTTCATCTGACCATATGACATTCTCCCAATCCTCTTCTGGATCATCCAAATGCTCTCTAGCAAACTTCAGACGGGCCCGTACATGTACTGGCTTAAGCAGGGGGACACGTCTGGCACTGCAGGATCTGAGTCCCTGGTGGCGTAGTGTGTTACTGATGGTAGCCTTTGTTACGTTGGTCCCAGCTCTCTGCAAGTCATTCAATAGGTCCCCCCGTGTGGTCCTGGGAGTTTTGCTCATCGTTCTTGTGATCATTTTGACCCCACGGGGTGAGATCTTGCGTGGAGCCCCAGATCGAGGGAGATTATCAGTGGTCTTGTATGTCTTCCATTTTCTAATTGTTGCTCCCACAGTTGATTTGTTCACACCAAGCTGGTTGCCTATTGCAGATTCAATCTTCCCAGCCTGGTGCAGGTCTACAATTTTGTTTCTGGTGTCCTTCGACAGCTCTTTGGTCTTCACCATAGTGGAGTTTGGAGTGTGACTGTTTGAGGTTGTGGACAGGTGTCTTTTATACTGATAACAAGTTCAAACAGGGGCCATTGATGCAGGTAATGAGTGCAGGACAGAGGAGCCTCTTAAAGAAGAAGGTACAGGTCTGTGAGAGCCAGAAATCTTGCTTGTTTGTAGGTGACCAAATACTTATTTTCCACCATAATTTTCAAATAAATTCTTTCCAAATCAGCCAATGTGATTGTCTGGATTTTTTTTCTCATTTTGTCTCTCATAGTTGAGGTCTACCTATGATGCCAATTACAGGCCTCTCTCATCTTTTTAAGTGGGAGAACTTGCACAATTGGTGGCTGACTAAATACTTTTTTGCTCCACTGTATATGAATTTTGGCCAGTTCCTGATGAACCATCTGAAAGTCTCTTATGGGTGGCCCTGTAAACCCCATCCCACCGAACATTCTTTGACTGAAAAATTGAAAGAGCAGGATGGAAATATGTCAGCTGAACAGCAGCTGCATCCAATCAGATGCAGATGCTATGTGTTTATTCTGATAGCTGCCGTTGCCGTTGTTCACACTGTATAGCTTGGATAGAGGAATGTTTGGGTAATTTCGAAGTCTGCAAGATCAATGAAAAAAATCTAAGTGTGATCGGATTTAGACTACATACACATTAGGGTCATACAGTGGATTCTTGGGGCAGGAATCATAGATGTAAGTGTACAACTGCAGCCAGCAATCCTATACAAAACAATGATAGGCTGATCAGTAGCTGCATCTGTCTGCATATAATTGGACATCAAGAAAAGAAAAATTGCTTCCAGGGCCAACAATCTTCCCCTAACCACTCATAATTGCTCTTTGTGCAGTTACATGTGGAAATGGTGCAGACACATATGACAGCTGTCAGACTGTCACTCAATTGTACCGGCTTCCTGGCTGCTTGCATACAACTGTGATGTCTACCACAGGAGTCTGCTGTCCATTCTTAATCCCCCATGTGAATGTAGCCCAAAGCTAGCCATACACCAGTAGAATTTTAAAAAAAATGATTCGTCCAATTTTTTAATAGTTAATAGAGTTGTATTGATGATCATTTTCAACTGTAGTGATGAGAAAAATAGGAGCAGGACGACACATTTTTCTTACATGCATTTACAACTGTCATTTTGATTTTCGTTCGGCAGGAGCCTGTGCATTGCACCCAGGGCCGATGCTAGACAATTTTTGTGCCCTAGGCAAGACCAGTTACTTGCACCCTCCCCACCCAAAATTGTTTTTTAAAACATTAGAAAATATTGACCACTTGCCTACTGGGCACTTATGCCCCCTTCCTGCCCAGGCCAATTTTCAGCTTTCAGCGCTGTTGCACTTTGAGTGGCAATTGCGCGGTCATGCAACACTGTACCCATATGAACGTTTTATAATTTTTTTCACACAAATTGAGCTTTCTTTTAGTGGTATTTAATGCTGCTGGGTGTTTTATTTTTTGCGCTATAAACAATAAAAGAGCAAAAAATGAAGAATAAAAAAAGTTGTTCTTTGTTTCTATTATAAAAGTTTGCAAACAGGTAATTTTTCTCCTTCACTGATGTACGTTGATAAGGCTGCACTGATAGGCAGCACTGATGGGCACTGAGATGCAGCACTGATAGGCAGCACTGATGGGCACTGAGATGCAGCACTGATAGGCAGCACTGAGATGCAGCACTGATATGCAACAATGATGGGCACTGATTACTGGCACTACTAGGCACTGCTGGGCACAGGTGGGTGGCACTGATGGGCACAGGTGGGCGGCACTGCAGGGCACTGATCATCAGTGCCCTGATGATCGATGTCAATCCGTTTCTGACAATTGCTGGTTATTGGCAGTACTTTCTTCACGCTATTACAGCGTGAGGAAAGTGCAGCCGATAACCAGCAACTGCATTTACCGGTGATCTGCTGTGTCATTGGACACAGCTGATCACGTGGTAAAAGGCCGCTGTGATTGTCTTTTTACCACATCACGTGATCAGCTGTGTCCATAGGACACAGCAATCACGGAGATCGCCAGGGGGCGCGCACGGGAGAGCGTGTTCTGGGAGAACATCATAGGACGCCCTCCCAGGACTGGACAACCACACTGTAGACGTCATTCGGCTATGGCATGGTTGGCAAGTGGTTAAAGACAAAATCAATGTCCCCAATGGACAGTATGGAGCATGATGGATCTACACTCTGACAGATCCCAAGCTGGAATTCCGTAGGCAATGGGCGGAGATAAAACACTGACAGCAGGCAGCCACACACAGAGAGAACACCTGAACTGAGTGATCCCACACAGTGACAGATCTGACACAACACACCACTACCAACGCGGACACAGATCAGCAGGCACTAGAAGAGCAGGATGTGGGATCGTGATGATGTCATCACTCACCAACACACTGCACATACTGTATAAAGGATGGCTGGCCAGCCAGGTCACACTCACACAGACATGAGACATCAGAGTCAGACATTACCTTCCTCCACAGGCACAGCTCCGCCTCAGCTGATGAATGGGAAGAGAAGCGCTGGAACTCCACAGTGATGAGAAGCTGGCTTGCAATAAGGGACTGAGCCTGAGAGGAACACTGGAAGAAATGTCATCTCAGCTGCTACACTGGCCCCAGACACCCAACATCTTCCTCTGTCCTGTCTTCCTCCCCTCAGCTGAAGGATCATTCATGATGTGGCGACATCCCACACAGAGAGAGCGACCGCCTGTGCTACACCCAGGTGCCAGTTCACCCTAGGCAGCCGCCTAGTTTGCCTAATGAAAGCACTGGCCCTGATTGTACCCGCCATCCAGTGATTGTAGTTGCAATGCTTTGTAGGCCCATTCGTATAAAAATAAATGCACATTTTTCTTTTCTGCAGATGGGGTTTGCATGTATAATTGTTTTGTAAAAGGTGGACTCAAGCTGGCAATAGACGGATGTAAATTCAGCTAGTTCAGCAACACCTAGCTGAATTTCAATCCCTGTGTGGGAACCCTCTCCATTGTTAAACTGTCAAATGGTCAAGCCTGGAAAACCTTTGTTGACCGGGAGAGTCCAGCTGTCAGAATAGTGTCCTAGGGGGGAAATTCTTCCATCTACCTCAATTGTTTGGATGGATTAATCTGTTAGTTTTTTTTTCTCATTCAGCATGCTGGCTGAACAAAGAAATAAACTGTCTATGACCAGCTTAGCTTTTAGGAATGATTAGTTTCTGCTCATTTTCCCTGGATTTAGTCTCAGCTCTGTATTCAGATAAAAAGTATATAAACTATAAGTCTCCATGCACACGGGGCGTTTTGATAACGCTGGTAAAATTAGCTGTGTAAAGTCTCGTTAAAAACGCAAGTTTTTCAGCTTTTTTTAGCGCTTTTGCATTAGCGTTTAGCTGCGTTTTGCTGTGATTAGCTGCGTTTTCCCACATTTTTCCCACAAATTTTCTTTGGTCAAAAAAAGTCCAAAAACGCTGGTTTTGCCACGTTTTTCAGCATTAGAGCGTTTTTACAGCTAAAAGACTCCTCTAGAAACCCACTAGTCCTGGGTTTTTCCAGCCAAAAACTGTTGATTACAGTCTATTGTGCATGGACACATAGGATAACATCCTGGGGGGTTTACTGGCTGTAGAAAAAAATGTCAAAAGTGAAAAAAGCAGCTGTAAAAATATCCAGTGTATATGAGGATTAAGAATGTCACAGTTAGGGCTTATTCACACTTGACTTTTTTTCCAACTCTTGCCAAACGCCCCTATAGCGTTTGACAAGCATTGCTCCGGCTTTGCGGAGCATTTTTAACGGTCCGCAAATGCCCCACAAACGCCTATAAAGAAGTTTAGAATGGTGTTAACGCTCCGCAAACGCCTCGCAACCGAAAACGCCAACCGGGTGTTTGCGGAGCGGCACCATAGACTTCAATAGGAGGCTTCAACTCCTGACTGGACCAGAGGCGTCAGTTTTGACGCGACGCTAACGCTTCCGGGTGAACAGCACTATGTGCTGCAAAGTGCAGAATTTTCCAAGGCGTTTGGAAAACGGTAAAAACGCTTCCCAAACACCTGTCTGCCACTTGCTGACAAGGCTAGTGTGAACGTAGCCTAAGGCTCACTTCACACTAGCGTTGAAAGCAGATGTTTGAGGGGCATTTTTAACTCTCCTCAAACGCCTATGAAAACTATACACAAGACAGCACACAGTGCTGTTCATATTGAAGCGTTACCGGCGCGGCACACATCAAAATTGATGCCTCATGTCCAGTCACGAGTTAAAGCCTTTCAACGCCTCCCATTCAAGTGCATGGTAACGCTTCTCAAACGCCTGGCAGGCGTTTGCAGGGCGTTAATACCATTAAGTTCATTATAGGCATTTGTGGTGCAGTTTTAATGATTGTAAAATGCCTATAAAACGCTTTAAAACCGCGCAGAAGGCATTTAGGGAGCGTTTTTAACGCTTGTAAAATGCCTAACGCTATAGTTAAGTGTGAACAAGTCCTAACACACATATTTCTTAGAGGCGACATCAGATCAGGAAACAACATTTTACACCCCGGTCTCATCAAGCCCGACTTTGAAATCGTGCGACCTACAGTGAAGTCGCACGATTTCAAAGTCGGGGGACATGCAGATTTCAGGTGCGATTTTCAAGACATCTGACACAGATGTCTATGCAAATCAGACCAAAAGTAGTGCATGTACTAGTTTAGAAATCGGTGCGGATCCGAAAGTCTAAACTGTACCAATATGACCGCTGTAATTGCGGACAATAGGGTGCGACTTGGCATGCAATTTGCAAGTCTCATGGCATGCAAATCACATGCCAAGTTGCACCCGATGTGATCGGGGTCTTACAGAAGTTTTTAGTTGATCACCATAAGCCTCAAATGTAAACAGAGTGATTCCAGGACCTTACAACATACCATTCTCTATAATTACATATCTGGAGGATCCCCTCTAGCCAGGGGCGGACTGACCATTCGAGCAATCGGGCACTGCCTGAGGGCCCGGGGTCAGTAGGGGGCCCCGAGAAATGCCCCTGGTACCTTTTTTATAGGCTTTTTTGAGTGTGGGCAAGGACACAGGGACCCCATGATCCCTTATTGCACGGGGGCCCCATGAGTTGTCAGTCCGCCCCTGCCTCTAGCCCTGTGTATTACCCTACTATATAACACAGGGTTACATTTGTCCTTACCTTCCAGATCAGATGATTTGTGAAGTAAACTTCTGGCAGCTCGGAACACAGAAAGATGGAGAATCTTGGGCGAGTCTAAAGAAAAAAAAGCATGACTGGGAAGGTTTCACTTTCACTAGCTGGGAGTTTCTGCCTTTTCCGGGATGTTCCTGTTTATATTCTCAGTCAGAGTTTACTTTAGCGTTTTCAACAAGAACATTTTAACACTTTGTCTACCAAGGTACATTTATAAATGACATGGTAAACAAGGGCTTATTTAACCCCTTGCCCTCCAGAGGATTTACCCCCCTTCGTGACCAGGTCATTTTCTGCGTTACAGCGCTGCGTTACTTTAACTGACAATTGCGCGGTCATGCAACGCTGCACCCAAATGAAATTTACGTCCTTTTTTCCCCACAAATTGAGCTTTTTCTTGGTGGTATTTGATCGCCTGTGCGGTTTTTATTTTTTGCGCTATAAACATGTCCAGTAAAAAAATTTAAAAAATCACATTTCAGCATAAATTTAGGGCAAAATGTATTCTGCGACAAGTCTTTGCTAAAAAAAAAATCCCAACAGGTGTAAATTAATTGGTTTACATGAAAGTTATAGCGTTTACAAATGGCGGTATAGATACTGGAATTTAAAACATTTTTTTTACTAGTAATGGCGGTGATCAGGACTGCGGCAGGCATTCTATAGTTTTCCTGGGGGGATCTGACTTGGTGTCACTGACATCCCCAGTGACACCAATACAGTGATCAGTGCTAATGAAAAGCACTGACACTGTACTAATGACACTGGGCAGGAAGGGGTTAATGTGGGGGGCGATCAAAGGGTTAACTGTGTGCTGTTTTACTGTTTGTGTGCTTCACTGTTAAGCACACTGATTTGCATGGCTCTACTATGCAGAGCCATACAAAGCAGTGTGCAGGAGCTGACAGGGGAGAGAACCATATTGTTTACATACAGTTCTCTCCCCCGTCGGTAATACTCGGCGATCACCGGCTGGGACCCGGTGAGTGACAGCCGAGGCGCGGGTAGGGCGCGTGCCCCCTACCCGGAACAGCAAAATCACGTGTGCAATAAATATATATATATATATATATATATATATATATATATATATATATACACACGCACACTCACACGTGATTTGGGCACCTCTGCCACCCTGTAGCAATATTTCTGCTATAGGGTGGAGGGGAAGTGGTTCATATTGATCACAGTAGAATAAAAGCCCATGGTAATACAGGAAATGGTTTGTCATTATTGTGACCACATTTACTTACAAAGAAAAAAACAAAAGGTTATGTAGCCCCTCTTTTTACGGGGGGTAATAAGAAATGGCCCTCCCCAAGCAGGATATTGCACTAAACCTGTAGGTAAATAAGAGAATCAGAACCTTTCTTTGCTAAGTGGAAGAGTGGGTTTGATAATAATGTTGGCAGAGCCCAGGGGCGGACTGACAACTCATGGGGCCCGTGGGCAATAGGGGATCATGGGGCCCCTGTGTCCTTGCCCAAACTCCAAAAAGTCTATGAAAAAGATACCAGGGGCATCTCATGGGGTCCCCTACTGACCCCGGGCCCTCGGGCAGTGCCCGAGTTTCCAATTGGTCAGTCCGCCCCTGCAGAGCCTCCACCCAGGACAGGGCCCCTGTGAGCAGAGGGGATTCTATTCCTGGAAATTAATCAGTAATCTAACCAAAGTATTTGGGTGCAAAATGACTACTGCAACCAGCATACAATGTGGCTAGGGTATAAAAGACGCCTTGACCATGCTACCTGACCCAACACCCCCCCCCCATCCTCAGCCACTACCAAGAATGACCAGACATGACACCAACTGGAGTTTAAATGGCCATAGCAGCCTTTTATTAACTGCTTCCCCTTCTCCCTATACCAGAAATATTGCTACAAGGCAGCTGGGGTGTGCAGAATCACGTATATATACACGTGATTTTGTAGTTCCGGGTAGGAGTCGGGGCACGTGCGTGCCCTACCCGCGCCGCCATTCGCAATCTCAGCTATCAATTACTGGGTCCCGGCCAGTGATTACTCCAACAGGGGAGAGACCTTATGTAAACAATACAGTTCTTTCCCCTGTCTGCTTCTGCACACTTCTTTGTATGGCTCTGCATAGCAGAGTCACACAAAACAGTGTGCTTACAGTGAAAAAAAGACACAGCACACGTAGTAAAACAGCACACAGTTAACCCTTTGATTGCCCCCGATGTTAACCTGTTCCTGCCCAGTGCCATTAGTACAGTGTCAGTGCTTTTTTTTGGCACTGATCACTGTATTGGAGTCACTGGGGACAGCAAATAAGTTCCATCCAGTGTCAGAATGCCCACTGCAGTCTCTGATCGCCGCCATTACTAGTAAGGAAAACAAACATTCCTGAATGTATACCACCATTTGTAAACGCTATAACTTTCACGTACATATTTCAGCAAAGACATGTCGCAGAACATTTTGGACTAAATTTCTGATTACTTTTTTTTTTTTTTACTGGACATGTTTAATAGCAAAAAGTCAAAAATATAGTTTTTTTTCTCAAAATTGTCGGTCTTTTTTTGTTTATAGCGCAAAAAATTAAAAACCGCACAGGTGATCAAATACCACCGAAAGAAAGCTCAATTCTTGGGGGAAAAAAAGCATGTACATTTTATTTGGGTGCAGTGTTGCATGACCGTGCAATTGTCAATTAAAGTAACACAGTGCCGTATCACAAAAAATGGCCTGGTCAGGAAGGGGGGTAAATCCTCTGGAGAGCAAGTGGTTAATATACACAGTGCTTATAATATAGGGGAGCAATTGACCTTCTCCCACAATGTAGTGCTCAGGCCCAAATGCTCAAACACAGGCTCCTTAGGAGGGCAAGTGGTTAACCAAATATAAACACATTAAAAATATCACCATATAAACATACAGACAGTATTCAAGGGCCCCCAAAGTACTTTAAGTACCTGCGTATACCACTATCTTGGCCTCCAGCTGCAGAAACACTAGGAGACAAACCGGTACTGCAGGTAGCACAGTCAGAATAATGGGAGTCATACCCAAGATGGGTCCCTACAAATGTACCTTTTTTGCCCCTAATCATAACACATCCAAGGACCTCGTGCCCTGCCAGCTGCCATGACAAAAAAAAGACACAGACCCTCCACTCAGCAAAATAGACCGAACAAACCAAACTAGCAAACCTCCAAGGGCGGGAGAGGTGGGAAGTTGTCCTCTCCAGGCTCTCTTCCAACTGAAGACCCTCCCATGTATCCAGCTCCTAAAGCCCCACATGCTCCATTCCTTTTTACTAATCTGGACAGTACCCCTAAACTATTTACATTTAATCCCCAGTGACTCCTCCTTTGTCCAAACCCCTTTTAACCCAATCATGTTGGCCCTATGTCTATGCCTCTTCTTTTCCTTTACTCTGGTCCTGACTTTAACCATAACTATGAGGGGCATTCAAGTCAAACCAGAACTTTTGAGATTATACACTCACCAGCTACTTTGTTAGATACACATGTTCAATTGCTTGGTAACACAAAGTGCTAATCAGCCAATCACATGGCAGCAACTCAACACATTTAGGCATCTAGACGTGGTAAAGATTACATGCTGAAGTTCAAAATGAGAATCAGAATGGGGAAGAAAGGGGATTCAAGAGACTTTGAACAGGACATGATTGCTGGTGCCAGACAGGCTGGTCTGAATATTTCAAAAACTGCTGATCTATGGGATTTTAATGCACAACCAACTCTAAGGTTTGCAGAGAATGGTCTGAAAAAGAGAAAATATCCAATAAGTGGCCGTTGTGTGGATGAAAATGCCTTACTGATGTCAGAGGAGAATGAGCAGACTGGTTGCTGTGACATTCAGATAGTAGGGTCAGAATCTGGCATAAACAACATGAAAGAGTGGATCCATCCTGCCTTGTACTCATGGTTCAGACAGGAGGTGGCGATGTAATGGTGTGGGGGATATTTTATTGGCACTATCAAGGTGTACTTAATAAAGTGGCTGGTGAGTGTATAATAAAAACAAATTTCAAGGAATGGAAACTGCATTTATTTTTTTACATACTCCCCTGCTACATTTATACACTTATCTCAGCATTTAATGCCTTGAAAGCTTCGGCATAGAAAGATATGTCAGTATGTCTGAACCATCCTAGGACAGCCGGCTTCACCTCATCATCAGTGCTGAAATGCTGACCTCCACAGAACTCTTTTAGGAGTCCAAACAGGTGGTCCGGGCTGCAGGGGGATGTAACAATACCTACCAGCCAAGTTGCTATAATGTAAACCTAGTGCGGTGAGCAGTATAAGCCCGTACGTCATCCTGGAGAAACAGCATGCCCTTAGTGATCAAATCAGGCCATTTTTTCAACAGATGCGCATGCACATTACTCAGAACATTCACTGTTGATAGTGGCACCACAGGGTCGAAAATCCACATGAATGACCACGGCCGGGATTGTCACTGACGGATGTATGGCCATCTTTGAAATGTTTACACCATTCAAAAGTCTTACTGTGGCTGAACGTCTCATCACCGTACTGTGCTTGAAGTATTCTGCAGAAATCCACAGTTTTTATGCCTTTGTTCGCAAGAAACTTCATCAGCACTGTCTGGAGCACTGTCTCTTTAAGGGCTGGTTTCTATACTACCAGCCCTCCTCACCCACACACACAATGGCTTTCAGTGACCCCATGCAGCATCGGGTCAACGGTCCATTACAGCAGAACTTACAGTGTCACCGTGGTTGAGAGAGACTCCGGATTTGCTACCAGCTTCTGAAACACCCGGGGTTAGCACTAAAATCGAACTACACTGAATCCGAGCGACACAAACCAGAAACAGGAATTAATTCATTCTAATATTCAAAGCAATCCCCCATCCCTGTCTCCATCCATCCATCCATGTGTAACACCCTCCTAGTTACACTAGGGGGCGTTAGAACCCAATTTGGCTAGTTAGGAGCTTCTAGGCAGTTCAGGAGGAATATCCAGAGGGCTCAGATTTGGGACAGGACTGAGAAGCTCTGTAGACCAGCTTCTCTAGAATTTTCCCCTGCTCTGGGGAGGGCCTTAGAAGCAGTGGGCGGATCTAAAGAGCAGCTGCCTGCACCCCTTTACGGATCCCAGCCAATCCCAAACAAGAGGTTGCAGGAGCTGGACTCCTTAAAAGGGGGATGGAGCTTGCTCAGTCAGGAGGAGTTGGAGGAAGAGGACAGAAGATGTGGGAGGTGGAGGTGAAAATGGTTGGGTGGAAGAATGAAGGAGAGTGCAGAGTGCTGTGAGGCAGCCAGAAGGTCCGCTGGGATGAGGCCTACCTGCAAGCCTGGTGCTGAGAAAGAGAAAGCTGAGGACTCCCAGGACTCAGTCAAGAGCAACACCTAGGGAGCAGGAAGGAGCCATCCAGCTTTGGAGGAAGCACTCTGCTGGGAAACCATATCAGCCCCCTTTGCTAGAGATTGTCCACTTTTTCAAGGGAACAGGATCCGGGTCCCCAGCTCAGGACTAGAAAGAGACTTTGTCTTGGGGAGGTGCTGGCTCTCCAATCGTGTGGCCTTAAAAGGAGAAGTTGTATATAGTCAGGAAGTTGTCCTCCACGTTCAATCCATTGGGCATCCTATATCTCCCTATACCCTATCTAAGTTGATATCCCCCAATAAAAGCCACAAAACGCTCATTGACTGGATTCCTGACTGTAAGTGCATGTTCATGTGGGGGTGCTGAAGGACTGGACAAGCAGGATTATTGGGGGACCTACCTAAAATAAATGTTCCTGAGCGGCTCCTCCGGGGGCAGTGCTACACGTCTCCATCCATCCACCCACCGATGTCAACATCTATCCATCCGTGTCTCCATCCATCATCCATCTGTATCTCCATCCATCATCCATCTGTGTTTCCATCCATCCATCATGAATGAGATCACTTTGAAAAACACCCCTCTAAAATGTTTAGCTGCAGCAATTTTTTTGCTCTTCTTCCACAGATCAGTGTGAAAGCAGCCATACCTGTGCAGGATCCAGTGTCGTCCTCACCCGAATCGGTTCTTCACTGGTCCCTGGCACCAGGATGTTCATTGTAGGAAGCTGGGTTCCCACTGAGCATGTGCGGGCCGCCCTGAACTGAATGAATCGTCCTGCAGTCTTCTAGAACCTGTGATGTGTCCCAGAAAGCTGCGGGCAGAGGAAGGGGGTTAACTTCCTTTCAGGTCACCTAGGTGATCTGGGCAAAAGTGGGAGTGGCTACCTGTCAAACCCAGATCCCCCCTTTTCCCCAAAAGAGAAAATTATCCAAAAGTGGAGGGAGGGCAAAAAAGCGCAATATATTTGTGAAGCTCCAGAGCCTCTTAGATATTTTCAATCTTTTTTTTCTTTTGTCTGTGACCCCAGAGGGGATAATGACCCTCACTTCCGGGACAGGAAGACATGGACATGAATGGAAACATTGTCAGGCTCTGTAGCCGTTCCCTAATTTCCCATCTGGGGAGGCTGCCCCTGCTCCTGTGCGTCGGGATCGGCATTAAATGAAGAGCTGCAGGCACGTTCGGCATTTTCCCCTTAGGGATCAAGGATCTGGTCCTGGAATTGGTATGAAGCCTGAGGCTGGCCATGACCGGGAGGGACAGGGTGAATATTAATATTAAGACTCCTCCTTGGTGCGCTGACTACTGAGCGTGTAGAAGGGCGCGGTTCTAGAGCACAGCTGCCGCTTCCCGGCTCTGGCACCCCAACGCACTAAGGGGCCGCAATGTACAGCAATGCATGGTCGTGCGTTGTGTTGGGTGACACGTTGGATTTTCCACACATCAGGGGGCACCGGCAGCCCCTTCATTATAATGCACCGCCATAACCCAACGCACATTAACCTGCAACATAACGCACAGCAAAGGAACAAATGGGCCCCGAGGGTCCCTTCACATCTGTGTGCTCTGTTATTGCCACCCCATGTCCCACCACAACCCCCCCCACACAACGCCCAGGACTGCGTCACTGTGCATCTTGGTGTGCTGCAATACAGGTGTGTGGGTGCAGGGAATCGGAGGGCAATCAAGAAAATGGGGCCCATTATGTGAAGTGCAGAGGTGTGCAGCCAGCAATAAATTCCTCCTTACTGAAAAACTCACCGGACAGCCATGGCCAACGTCATGCCACGTCACGCACGCCACGTCACGCCATCCACCTCTCTGCTTCAGGGTCCCAGGTGACACATTTCTCCCCGATATCTCTTTCTGGACTCCCTGCAACCATGGCCGACCCTGGAGGCGGGGTCACCCCGAGGCGGAGCTGCGTCCTCCCCTCCGCAGTCACACAGGAATCTGAAATAAACAGATAAAAATTGAGGCCTCCCCACCCCCACTTATAGGCATGTACAAACGTAAAAGCACACGCTGGGGTGCCTACACATGAAGACGATTGCCGCGCACGGCAGGATGAGAGTGATAATTCTAGCAGCATACCCCCTCCGTACACTATACTGATGTCCTATGAGGGGCTTTATAAGTGTCTAGAGAGAAAACAGGTGGCGCACACACCCAGTGCATCACCCAAGGTTTACCGCAGGAATTAAATCATAAAAACATACTCACAGACGAAGCATGCATCCAAAAAGCACGGAAAATGACAATGGCCACAACGGCGGGCAAGGTGCTCCCACCAGCAGCGCGGCCAAATGGCCGACGCGCCTCGGGGACGAATCCCTTTCCCCAGAGCCGACGACCAACCTCCGACACCGATGCACGATGAATGGAAAGTAAAGTAAGAGCCCTGCTGTTGATACCTGTTGAGGCATCAACAGCAGGGCTCTTACTTTCATATAAAAAAAAGGTGCAGCGCTTATCTATTAAAACATGCAAGATATCAAAAATGCAAGAGTGTATCCCTGCAAAACGCAGGCAGGGTATAGTTATTATATTGCCCCTTATAGTCTCAAATAACACACAGGTGTATAGTTCACAATCTCCCAGTGGGTAGGGTGAGGTGAAAGATCAGATGGATCTCTATTGACACACGGTGATAGCCAAAAAGGTGATGTATGGTGATATCCAAAACTGGTAAAAGATTGTGCACTCACCAGATGCACAACCAATATGCGCATGTAAGAGATAACCCCTCTCAAGGTATGGTTCCAAGACTCATCAAAGGCAAGGTCTGGTCAAACTTTACGATGTGGACCCTCAGCTGTCATGCATGGCTCTGTCCCCTATAGCTCTTTACTCTGCAGGTAATTGGAAGCTCACCAGAGAGCCCCAGAAAGAAACAAGGAGGCCAGAATAGCGTGATACCGCTTAAGCATGCGTGCGTTTATTTCATCCAGTAACAGGGTATAATAAAAACAATACTGACCAGACAATAAAGTTAGCCGTCGGGACCCCAATGGTGCCGGCGGTGGTAAACGTCACTGTGCCGCAGTTCCTCACTGACGCGTTTCGTGCAACCGCACTTACTCATAGGGGGTATGCTCTGGGCGCAGGACGTTTGATAATGCATATATAGACAAAAAAACCGCGCTCGTTCAATAAACGTGCGCCATTTTGTGATAGACTTACGTCTTCAAACATGCGCCATTTTGTTGAAGTGCGCGCATGCGCGATAATGATATACGGGGAACGCAAAAACGCTAAAGCCACCGTTTCCATTGCGCATGCGCGGGCGCCATTTTACCGGAGGCCAAATATAATTGTGTCACCACCAAGCAAGAGAACCAGGAAAAAAGGAGAACAAATGATATAGAGTGAAATATCGTCACTCCTTGTGACCAGGGTAACATGTATGGACACCTGGATATATTATCCCAGGTTGGTCATATGCAAATATTATGGCAACTTACGCACATATAGATGATAACGATGCCATGTATAAATAATAGCCATCGCGTAATTATATGATAAACCCCCTCTGTATGCCCATATTATTCTGGTCTCTTATATTATTATTACCTTGCAGAGTGCAATTCCATTTTTAAAGCACACAGTGGGGTTGATTTATTAAAGGCAAATAGACTGTGCATTTTTAAAGTACAGATGTTCCAGAGCTTAGTAAATGAGGGGAAGCTCTGCTGACTTCCATCATCCAATCATGTGCAAGAAAAAATGCTTTTTGTTTTCCCGTGCACGTGATTGGGTATTCTTTGCAAAGTGAAGCTTCTCCTTATTTACTAAGCTATGGAGCAACTGCAGTTTGCACCATCTATTTGCCTTTAGTAGTGCCTGAGAGTCAGTTCTGGTTTGCAGTTTTTAGGCACAATTTGCTATTTGATCATTTGGCACAAATTACCTACAAAATTGTTTTCTAACCACTTGCCGCCCAATCATGTACATGTATGTGATGAACTTCAAGTAGTTATCCCGGGGCCATGACTGCAGCTGTCAGCCATCACCCCTCCATTGTTTTCTAGAGCCGGCGATGCTCTACAATGTAAAAGCTAATTAGCCGCTAGATCACTTTTAAAGGCGGTGCGATGGTTACCCCTCCCCCCCTTCTTTCACCCGCTGGTGCCTAACTGGGCTCTCCTGTGATCCAGATCCTGATCCTGAAGCCCGGCACTGAATCCGGCAGTTCCTATAGACCCCAGATGTCTCCATAAAGAGAACCTATCATGCTTTATTTCTATCACAAGGGCTGTTTACATTTCTTGTGGTAGGAATAAAAGTGATAAAAAATATTAGGACAGTGTCAAAAAATATAATATAAAATAAATAAATAATAATCAGCTGTTTGTGGATTCTTCCTTTTCATACCAATAAAATACTACACTATCAGCACTTTATTGTTTTGTGGCTTGGGTTTTACAAGCCATTTAAGGTGGAAACATCCTGTTTTGGGCTATTTTGTCCAGTGGTGAAGTATTGAGGAACTGTTCCTGTATATTGAGAGGGTCCTGTGACTGAGGTCTGGAGTTATGCCTTGTATGCTGTCAGTGTGCCAGATGATTCCTATTCCTTACCTGAACCCAGATGACCACTGAGGATAATATATACACATGCGCAATAATATTGCGCTTCTGGTGAGTGCAATCACATTACTGATCCTTATCACGGAAGTCACGTACACGGATTTCATGGAAATATTGGACTATTTTATGCTTTTCCATATTTTATTGATTGCATGTCAACAATTTCAGTAATTATACACTAAAGTCACGATGGTTATAAAAGACAGTATTCATCACGTCAGTTTATGACGGTACACTTGATTTATATTGTGATCACTTTAGCGCAATTTAGCGCTCACATTTGATGCATTAGTCACTTTATGAATTTCCAACGCAGCATTATTGATTTATCAAGTTGTTTTGAGGATACAGAGGTTCATCCTGAATGCTAGCTGCTTTTGTCTAACCAGGCGCTCGCTAATCACTATTTTCTTATATCATTTTTGGGTGGACTGGCCCTTAAACAGTAAGAGTTGATCCAGCCATACAATGATGAAATTTTACTTGAAAATGGTCATTTTTTATTGTTTGTCTAATGCATAGTTTGGTCAAACTGGTGGTTGTTTTCAACAGTGATGAAGAAAATTGAAACAGAAGGATGGAACATTTTTCGTGTTTATTATTATTATTATTATTATTATTATATTATTATTATTTATATAGCGCCAACAGTTTGCTCAGCAGTTTACAATATAACAGGATAATACAGCAACAATACAGTTCAATACAAGAGGGATTTGAGGGCCCTGCTCCTTGGAGCTTACAATCTAGGAGGGAGGGGCTAGTGGTACAAAAGATAGTAACTGTGGGGGATGGACTGGTTGGAAGAGTAGAAGATTCCAGTATTAGCTGAGGGCAGGATAGGCTTCCCTGAAGAGATAGGTTTTCAGAGATCGCCTAAAAGTGAGCAGAGTAGGCAATAGTCTGATAAATTGGGGCAGAGAGTTCCAGAGGATGGGGAAAGCTCTGGAGAAGTCCTGGACATGAGCATGAAAGTTTAACTGTTAATGTGAATCCCGATCAGAATCATATTTAGTTCTTTCCATCCCAAAACTGAATGCATAATTTTCATGGCAATCGAACAAAGTTTTTTTTTTTTTTAACAGGTTTCATGCAATCACTGATGGTATGATTGAATGCTCTTTCTGCGAACATTCACATTAATATGTAAGTGTAAGGCCAGCATAAGAAGGGTCAGCTTGTATGTATTATCTCAGGATGGAGTCTCAGCTCTTTATATGTAGAAGAGAAGAAAATAGACTACAAAACATCAATCAACACCCAGATTTCCTACCCTGGTCATATACAGATCAAAATTCAGCTGGTCCAGAAAGGAGCAGATACATTTCTATCAATGTGTGTCAGTCCTTGCTTAACAGAAATCAATAATTTTATTGACTTCTTACATGATGGAAAATGTTTCTGGATCATCTGTCAGAATACAATGTCCCTGTGAAGTGATTCTGCCATCCTCCTTGCTTACTACCTGAATAAAAGCATCCATTCCTGGCTTTAGATGAGACATTAGACCATCCTGCCTTGTGTAATACCCAACAATATTAATATGATATTATAAAGAGTTAAATGTAGCCTTCCCTTCCAGGTCAGGACGACTTTTGAAGTTAAGATCTGAAAGAGAACACTGAAAAATGGTGAACTTGAGTCCCAACAAGTTTCACTACATTCCGTTACTATGTATATCTATATCTACCTAGAAATTTCTTCCTTGTCACTTGTTTAGTGTAAAAAAATGTTTTTTGTTATACCATACTGCCCGAGGGCCCGGGGTCAGTAGGGGGCCCCATGAGATGCCCCTGGTACCTTTTCATAGGCTTTTTTGAGTTTGGGCAAGGACACGCGCCCCATGATCTCCTATTGCCCGGGGACCCCATGAGTTGTCAGTCCGCCCCTGGGTAGGACCACAGGTACCTAGGGCATACAGAAGGGCAAAGGGGGTGTCACAGACAACATTAAACTGGTAGACGGACCATATATAGGAATTGCAGGTAACCATATCAGTTATGGAAAGGGCATCTGGTAAATTTAGAAGCCTAGAGGGTTACCACAGGAGGTGGGCAACAGAACAGGCCTACAGCATAAAAGCATAATGGAGAAGGATAGATTAGCTCAGTCCTCTGATGCAGCCACTGGGGGTCTAGCTGCCGCCCAATTGGGGGCCCCACGGCTGGAGGCTCTGGATCGAAGTCGCCAGGTCCGCCGTGTGCCTTGGCATGGGTGGATAGGAGGCCTCCAGGCAAAGCAAATAGTCTAGCCAATTGGAGACCTCGACAGAGGATTTGCCTCAGAAGCTAAACAGTGATGGTAGCTGCTCAGGGGAGCACAGGAAGAACTCAGTCCCCTGCTTGCAGACAATGAGATGGAATGGGTGGCCACAACGGTAGGTCGCCTCTGCCTCACGGACAAACTCCAAAAGAGGACAAAGCACCTCTCTCATAGCTCGGGACTGCCTAGAGACAGCTGGGTACACTCGGATATGGGCACCATCAAAGTTGATAAGGCCTGTAACCCAGGCTTGATGCAAAATCTCCTCCATAATGGTGTAAAGTGGACCCTGAAGAGGACATCTCGTGGAAGGGTCGAGGAGGCTGTAGGGGTTGATGATGATGATGATGAAGGTGCACGAGGGCCTTGCGCTCGATGGACCCTATCTAGCTCCAGCTCTGCAGTAGGTGGTTTCCCCAGCAGCGTTGCAGTGCAAAAATCCACTCCCATGGTGGCTTCTGGGATTCCCCTAAGGCATATTGATGTCCAGCTTGTCTTGGGCAACGGAGAAAATCAGTAAAAGCGGAATAATCTGAGATGGTGGCGGAAGACCAGCTGATCAGGCTCCAGGCAGCAAACCAGTAATCTGTGATATTAGCAGATGTTTCAAGGTGAGTCAGCCGTTCCTCCACTGTATCCATTTGCTGGCGGAGGTCATGCAGCTCCCAGGAGAGGGCATTAATGATAGAGGTGGCCATGGCCTGCAGATCTTGCTTTGAAGGGAAGTCAGCCATAGGGTCCCTGATAATGCCTTCCATGTAGTCATAAGTTCCCTGCGGTTGGCCAGAGTCAAGCGGGGAGTCTGCCCATGGGAGCTCCGGAGATAGAGTGGGAGAGGCTTGGCATGGTGGCATGGCTGCGACATTCCCCGCAGCAAAGACACCATTGGCTGCACAGCCTTTCTGACTAAAGCTGGGCCAGTGGAGCTAGTGCACAGTGACGCCATCTTGGAGGAGACCATGGAAGAAGGAGCAGGGTGCTGGTGCAGGAAATAATGGGTAATTTCGGCTCCCCACTATTCCCCCCCATGGACTCCTATTCCTCGGCATATGAAGACAGCTGGGCAGTGTGGCTCGGCTGACTGTTTCTCTCTCAGTCCATGCAGAGCTCCAAGAAGAGCGTCTTCATGCCCCCATAGCCAAATCACACCTCAGTTTCATTAATTTTTAATTTTTTAATTTCTTGACTAGTTAATTTAACACATGCTGCCACACTGGGGTTTAAATTGAGGAATGGAACTTTTTTGGATTTCTTGTTGTTGATTCTAGATGTGACTTGCAGTTTTGTCTTAATTTGATCAACTTCTTGTAACAGTTTACTTATATCTATTTGGTCAAATATGGCAGCGGACTCATTCTCATCAAGCAGGAAGATAAGAGTTTCAATCATGCTGTCAACCAAACTATGGGTGTTTTCCTTTTGTCCAGATATGTCCTTAGTATATAAATGAATTTATATTGTATGTTCATTTTTGTAATAATCTGTACCATTTTTGGGCTGTTATTTAAGCCAGTATTTCATGTAACATGTTGCCTCATTGCAAATGTAGGATATGTGGACCATGGATGTGTCAGGGCTTGGGAGAATGCCGTGCTAATGGTCTGCCTCTGTGCCTTATTACTAAAATACTGTTGCAAGTCTGTGGCCATGGATTGTCAGTAGAGATGAGCGAAGAAATGAAAAATTCGATTCGACTGATTCGGCGAATTCGTGGACAATATTCGATTCGAGTCGAATAAATTCGCTGTGAATTTAACTTAAAAAAGGGTGTTTCTAGGCTTCAGAGAGACTTAATATTAGTGCAGAACACTGTACCTTTAATTTAAATGCCCTTGGAGTCTGCTGGGGAAGAGAAATAATACTGTCAGTCAGTATGACATGCAGATGAGTGCCGTCGATCTTAGAATCACCGCACACTTCACTCATTTGGGCAGTCACGGGGCCAAAACCAGAGTGTGGAGCCACAGTGTGGCGGTGGAGGCAGCAGCAATGGGAGGCCATACAGCACCCTATGACAAAAATGGAAACCACCAGCAGTGTGAGGAGACCTGAAAGTGGCACATGGCAGAGTGTGGCGATAGAGACAGCAGCAATGGGAGGCCGTACAGGGACCCATGACACACTCTGGACCTGGCAGCAGCATGAGGAGGCGGTACAGGGGCCCATGACAGATTACGGGCCTGGCAGCAGCATGAGGAGTCGGTACAGGGGCCCATGGCAGATTACGGGCCTGGCAGCAGCAATGGGAGGCCGTACAGGGACCCATGACACACTCTGGACCTGGCAGCAGCATGGGGAGGCGGTACAGGGGCCCATGACAGATTACGGGCCTGGCAGCAGCATGAGGAGTCGGTACGGGGGCCCATGACACACTCTGGACCTGGCAGCAGCATGAGGAGGCGGTACAGGGGCGCATGACAGATTACGAGCCTGGCAGCAGCAACTTGGACAGGAGGACGTTCAGCTTCTGCACCGTCGGGTGCGTGCTCGCAAACTGTTGTCTCTTGGAAACGGATTCCAAGAAAGACTGCTGACGGAATCCGTGAAGAGGAGTAGCAGGAGAAGGAGCATCTGAACGAGCGGAATATGCCAACAAGCGACAACAGTGGCCCATGACAGATTACGGGCCTGGCAGCAGCATGAGGAGTCGGTACGGGGGCCCATGGCAGATTACGGGCCTGGCAGCAGCTATGGGAGGCCCGTAATCTGCCAGCACCCTATGACAAAAAATGGAACCCACCAGCAGTGTGAGGAGACCTGAAAGTGGCACATGGCAGAGTGTGGCGATGGAGACAGCAGCAATGGGAGGCCGTACAGGGACCCATGAGAGACTCTGGACCTGGCAGCAGCATGAGGAGGCGGTATAGGGGCCCATGGCAGATTAGGGGCCTGGCAGCAGCTATGGGAGGCCCGTAATCTGCCAGCACCCTATGACAAAAAATGGAACACACCAGCAGTGTGAGGAGACCTGAAAGTGGCACATGGCAGAGTGTGGCGATGGAGGCAGCAGCAATGGGAGGCCGTACAGGGACCCATGAGAGACTCTGGACTTGGCAGCAGCATGAGGAGGCGGTATAGGGGCCCATGGCAGATTAGGGGCCTGGCAGCAGCTATGGGAGGCCCGTAATCTGCCAGCACCCTATGACAAAAAATGGAACACACCAGCAGTGTGAGGAGACCTGAAAGTGGCACATGTTTGGGGCATGATTCATGGCGGATTTAGTCAGTTGTGTCAGGAACTGGTGGTTTGAAATCCAGACTAATCCACGCCTGATTCATTTTCACAAACGTGAGTCTCTCCACACTTTGGGTGGACAGTCGTGTCCTCCGCGGAGTTGCAATACCTCCTGCCGCACTAAACACGCGCTCCGATGCCACGCTACTGGCCGGGCATGACAGCCTTTCAAGGGCAAATTCAGCTAGTTGGGGCCAAAGGTCAAGTTTCGTTGCCCAGTAGTCAAGGGGATTGTCTACCTCGGTTGGCAGGGTGCTGTCCAAGTAGGCCTAAGCCTGTTGTTTGAGGTCCTGCTCCAGGTCCACCTGATGCTGCTGCTGCTGCTGCGGCTGGTTAGTAGTTTCCTCACTGCGCTGGTGAAGAAAGCTACTCATCATCGACTGCAGACTGAGGCAGCCGCTGCTGGTGGAGCTGCCACTGCTCCTACCACCCCACCCCTCCCCTGCTGCCATGGCAGCGGAACACGAGCGCACAGGGCCCACAGTGTCTGAGGATGGACGTTGGCGCAGACAGGCAGAGACCAGCTGACTACATAGGTGTTTTTTATAGTACGTTATTTTGGCCTCCCTCTCAGCAGGTGTGAAAAAGGCCACCATTTTTGAACGGTAGCGAGGGTCCAACAAGGTGGACAGCCAAAAGTCATCCCTCTGTCTGATGGTTATTATTCGGCTGTCGCTACGCAAGCAACCGAGCATGCTATGGGCCATTTGTGCCAAGGAATGCGAGGGACTCCCTGCCTCCATCTCCACAGCATACTGCCACGGTGCGTCTAGGTCCTCTGTCTCCTCTTCCTCCTCCTCTACCAGATGCTCCTGCTCCTCCACTCCTGTCCGCTGAGTGGAAAAACCACCCATTTCACTCAATAATTCCTGAGCACCAATGTCCTCCTCTACCTCCTCCTCTTCTTCCAGTCCTGCCCCCACAGGGGCCATGTGGCGTTGAGATCTGTGCGCCACGTCTACCGCACCCTGACCAGCCATTGTTAACAGCATTTGTTCCAGGACGTGCAACAGAGGAATGACGTCGTTCATCCCATAGTCCTGCCGACTCACGAATAGCGTGGCCTCCTCAAAGGGCCTGAGCAAGCGCAGGTGTCACGCATGAGCTGCCAATGGCTGACATCTAAGTTACACAGGGAGTACCTTTATCTGCTTTTAACATCAGGAAATCTGTGATGGCCTTTTGCTGTTCGTAAAGGCGGTCTAACATATGTAGGGTTGAATTCCACCTTGTTGCAACGTCACAGCATGAGGAGTCGGTATAGGGGCCCATGGCAGATTAGGGGCCTGGCAGCAGTTATGGGAGGCCCATAATCTGCCAGCACCCTATGACAAAAAATGGAACACACCAGCAGTGTGAGGAGACCTGAAAGTGGCACATGGCAGAGTGTGGCGATGGAGACAGCAGCAATGGGAGGCCGTACAGGGACCCATGAGAGACTCTGGACCTGGCAGCAGCATGAGGAGGCGGTATATAGGGGCCTACGGCAGATTAGGGGCCTGGCAGCAGCTATAGGAGGCCCGTAATCTGCCAGCACCCTATGTCAAAAAATTCAACACACCAGCAGTGTGTGAGGAGACCTGAAAGTGGCACATGGCAGAGTGTGGCGATGGAGACAGCAGCAATGGGAGGCCGTACAGGGACCCATGACAGACTCTGGACTTGGCAGCAGCATGAGGAGGCGGTATATAGGGGCTTATGGCAGATTAGGGGCCTGGCAGCAGCTATAGGAGGCCCGTAATCTGCCAGCACCCTATGTCAAAAAATTCAACACACCAGCAGTGTGAGGAGACCTGAAAGTGGCACATGGCAGAGTGTGGCGATGGAGACAGCAGCAATGGGAGGCCGTACAGGGACCCATGACAGACTCTGAACTTGGCAGCAGCATGAGGAGGCGGTATATAGGGGCCCATGGCAGATTAGGGGCCTGGCAGCAGCTATGTGAGGCCCGTAATCTGCCTGCACCCTATGTCAAAAAATTTAACACACCAGCAGTGTGAAGAGACCTGAAAGTGGCACATGGCAGCAGAGTGTGGCGATGGAGACAGCAGCAATGGGAGGCCGTACAGGGACCCATGAGAGACTCTAGACTTGGCAGCAGCATGAGGAGGCGGTATATAGGGGCCCATGGCAGATTAGGGGCCTGGCAGCAGCTATGTGAGGCCCGTAATCTGCCTGCACCCTATGTCAAAAAATTAAACACACCAGCAGTGTGAAGAGACCTGAAAGTGGCACATGGCAGCAGAGTGTGGCGATGGAGACAGCAGCAATGGGAGGCCGTACAGGGACCCATGAGAGACTCTAGACTTGGCAGCAGCATGAGGAGGCGGTATATAGGGGCCCATGGCAGATTAGGGGCCTGGCAGCAGCTATGTGAGGCCCGTAATCTGCCTGCACCCTATGTCAAAAAATTTAACACACCAGCAGTGTGAAGAGACCTGAAAGTGGCACATGGCAGCAGAGTGTGGCGATGGAGACAGCAGCAATGGGAGGCCGTACAGGGACCCATGAGAGACTCTGGACCTGGCAGCAGCAGGAGGAGGCGGTATATAGGGGCCCATGGCAGATTAGGGGCCTGGCAGCAGCTATGTGAGGCCCGTAATCTGCCTGCACCCTATGTCAAAAAATTTAACACACCAGCAGTGTGAAGAGACCTGAAAGTGGCACATGGCAGCAGAGTGTGGCGATGGAGACAGCAGCAATGGGAGGCCGTACAGGGACCCATGAGAGACTCTAGACTTGGCAGCAGCATGAGGAGGCGGTATATAGGGGCCCATGGCAGATTAGGGGCCTGGCAGCAGCTATGTGAGGCCCGTAATCTGCCTGCACCCTATGTCAAAAAATTAAACACACCAGCAGTGTGAAGAGACCTGAAAGTGGCACATGGCAGCAGAGTGTGGCGATGGAGACAGCAGCAATGGGAGGCCGTACAGGGACCCATGAGAGACTCTGGACCTGGCAGCAGCAGGAGGAGGTGGTATATAGGGGCCCATGGCAGATTAGGGGCCTGGCAGCAGCTATGTGAGGCCCGTAATCTGCCTGCACCCTATGTCAAAAAATTTAACACACCAGCAGTGTGAAGAGACCTGAAAGTGGCACATGGCAGCAGAGTGTGGCGATGGAGACAGCAGCAATGGGAGGCCGTACAGGGACCATGACAGACTCTGGACTTGGCAGCAGCATGAGGAGGCGGTATATAGGGGCCCATGGCAGATTAGGGGCCTGGCAGCAGCTATGTGAGGCCCGTAATCTGCCTGCACCCTATGTCAAAAAATTAAACACACCAGCAGTGTGAAGAGACCTGAAAGTGGCACATGGCAGAGTGTGGCGATGGAGACAGCAGCAATGGGAGGCCGTACAGGGACCATGACAGACTCTGGACTTGGCAGCAGCATGAGGAGGCGGTATATAGGGGCCTATGGCAGATTAGGGGCCTGGCAGCAGCTATGTGAGGCCCGTAATCTGCCTGCACCCTATGTCAAAAAATTTAACACACCAGCAGTGTGAAGAGACCTGAAAGTGGCACATGGCATGAGAGACTCTGGACCTGGCAGCAGCAGGAGGAGGCGGTATAGGGGCCCATGGCTGATTAGGGGCCTGGCAGCAGCTATGTGAGGCCCGTTATCTTGCAGCACCCTATGTCAAAAAATTTAACACACCAGCAGTGTGAAGAGACCTGAAAGTGGCACATGGCAGCAGAGTGTGGCGATGGAGACAGCAGCAATGGGAGGCCGTACAGGGACCCATGAGAGACTCTGGACCTGGCAGCAGCAGGAGGAGGTGGTATATAGGGGCCCATGGCAGATTAGGGGCCTGGCAGCAGCTATGTGAGGCCCGTAATCTGCCAGCACCCTATGTCAAAAAATTTAACACACCAGCAGTGTGAAGAGACCTGAAAGTGGCACATGGCATGAGAGACTCTGGACCTGGCAGCAGCAGGAGGAGGCGGTATAGGGGCCCATGGCTGATTAGGGGCCTGGCAGCAGCTATGTGAGGCCCGTTATCTTGCAGCACCCTATGTCAAAAAATTTAACACACCAGCAGTGTGAAGAGACCTGAAAGTGGCACATGGCAGCAGAGTGTGGCGATGGAGACAGCAGCAATGGGAGGCCGTACAGGGACCCATGAGAGACTCTGGACCTGGCAGCAGCAGGAGGAGGTGGTATATAGGGGCCCATGGCAGATTAGGGGCCTGGCAGCAGCTATGTGAGGCCCGTAATCTGCCTGCACCCTATGTCAAAAAATTTAACACACCAGCAGTGTGAAGAGACCTGAAAGTGGCACATGGCAGCAGAGTGTGGCGATGGAGACAGCAGCAATGGGAGGCCGTACAGGGACCATGACAGACTCTGGACTTGGCAGCAGCATGAGGAGGCGGTATATAGGGGCCCATGGCAGATTAGGGGCCTGGCAGCAGCTATGTGAGGCCCGTAATCTGCCTGCACCCTATGTCAAAAAATTTAACACACCAGCAGTGTGAAGAGACCTGAAAGTGGCACATGGCAGAGTGTGGCGATGGAGACAGCAGCAATGGGAGGCCGTACAGGGACCATGACAGACTCTGGACTTGGCAGCAGCATGAGGAGGCGGTATATAGGGGCCTATGGCAGATTAGGGGCCTGGCAGCAGCTATGTGAGGCCCGTAATCTGCCTGCACCCTATGTCAAAAAATTTAACACACCAGCAGTGTGAAGAGACCTGAAAGTGGCACATGGCATGAGAGACTCTGGACCTGGCAGCAGCAGGAGGAGGCGGTATAGGGGCCCATGGCTGATTAGGGGCCTGGCAGCAGCTATGTGAGGCCCGTTATCTTGCAGCACTCTATGTCAAAAAATTTAACACACCAGCAGTGTGAAGAGACCTGAAAGTGGCACATGGCAGCAGAGTGTGGCGATGGAGACAGCAGCAATGGGAGGCCGTACAGGGACCCATGAGAGACTCTGGACCTGGCAGCAGCAGGAGGAGGTGGTATATAGGGGCCCATGGCAGATTAGGGGCCTGGCAGCAGCTATGTGAGGCCCGTAATCTGCCAGCACCCTATGTCAAAAAATTTAACACACCAGCAGTGTGAAGAGACCTGAAAGTGGCACATGGCATGAGAGACTCTGGACCTGGCAGCAGCAGGAGGAGGCGGTATAGGGGCCCATGGCTGATTAGGGGCCTGGCAGCAGCTATGTGAGGCCCGTTATCTTGCAGCACCCTATGTCAAAAAATTTAACACACCAGCAGTGTGAAGAGACCTGAAAGTGGCACATGGCAGCAGAGTGTGGCGATGGAGACAGCAGCAATGGGAGGCCGTACAGGGACCCATGAGAGACTCTGGACCTGGCAGCAGCAGGAGGAGGTGGTATATAGGGGCCCATGGCAGATTAGGGGCCTGGCAGCAGCTATGTGAGGCCCGTAATCTGCCTGCACCCTATGTCAAAAAATTTAACACACCAGCAGTGTGAAGAGACCTGAAAGTGGCACATGGCAGCAGAGTGTGGCGATGGAGACAGCAGCAATGGGAGGCCGTACAGGGACCATGACAGACTCTGGACTTGGCAGCAGCATGAGGAGGCGGTATATAGGGGCCCATGGCAGATTAGGGGCCTGGCAGCAGCTATGTGAGGCCCGTAATCTGCCTGCACCCTATGTCAAAAAATTAAACACACCAGCAGTGTGAAGAGACCTGAAAGTGGCACATGGCAGAGTGTGGCGATGGAGACAGCAGCAATGGGAGGCCGTACAGGGACCATGACAGACTCTGGACTTGGCAGCAGCATGAGGAGGCGGTATATAGGGGCCTATGGCAGATTAGGGGCCTGGCAGCAGCTATGTGAGGCCCGTAATCTGCCTGCACCCTATGTCAAAAAATTTAACACACCAGCAGTGTGAAGAGACCTGAAAGTGGCACATGGCATGAGAGACTCTGGACCTGGCAGCAGCAGGAGGAGGCGGTATAGGGGCCCATGGCTGATTAGGGGCCTGGCAGCAGCTATGTGAGGCCCGTTATCTTGCAGCACCCTATGTCAAAAAATTTAACACACCAGCAGTGTGAAGAGACCTGAAAGTGGCACATTGCAGCAGAGTGTGGCGATGGAGACAGCAGCAATGGGAGGCCGTACAGGGACCCATGAGAGACTCTGGACCTGGCAGCAGCAGGAGGAGGTGGTATATAGGGGCCCATGGCAGATTAGGGGCCTGGCAGCAGCTATGTGAGGCCCGTAATCTGCCAGCACCCTATGTCAAAAAATTTAACACACCAGCAGTGTGAAGAGACCTGAAAGTGGCACATGGCATGAGAGACTCTGGACCTGGCAGCAGCAGGAGGAGGCGGTATAGGGGCCCATGGCTGATTAGGGGCCTGGCAGCAGCTATGTGAGGCCCGTTATCTTGCAGCACCCTATGTCAAAAAATTTAACACACCAGCAGTGTGAAGAGACCTGAAAGTGGCACATGGCAGCAGAGTGTGGCGATGGAGACAGCAGCAATGGGAGGCCGTACAGGGACCCATGAGAGACTCTGGACCTGGCAGCAGCAGGAGGAGGTGGTATATAGGGGCCCATGGCAGATTAGGGGCCTGGCAGCAGCTATGTGAGGCCCGTAATCTGCCTGCACCCTATGTCAAAAAATTTAACACACCAGCAGTGTGAAGAGACCTGAAAGTGGCACATGGCAGCAGAGTGTGGCGATGGAGACAGCAGCAATGGGAGGCCGTACAGGGACCATGACAGACTCTGGACTTGGCAGCAGCATGAGGAGGCGGTATATAGGGGCCCATGGCAGATTAGGGGCCTGGCAGCAGCTATGTGAGGCCCGTAATCTGCCTGCACCCTATGTCAAAAAATTTAACACACCAGCAGTGTGAAGAGACCTGAAAGTGGCACATGGCAGCAGAGTGTGGCGATGGAGACAGCAGCAATGGGAGGCCGTACAGGGACCCATGAGAGACTCTGGACCTGGCAGCAGCAGGAGGAGGTGGTATATAGGGGCCTATGGCAGATTAGGGGCCTGGCAGCAGCTATAGGAGGCCCGTAATCTGCCAGCACCCTATGTCAAAAAATTAAACACACCAGCAGTGTGAGGAGACCTGAAAGTGGCACATGTTTGAGGCATGATTCATGGCGGATTTAGTCAGTTGTGTCAGGAACTGGTGGTTTGAAATCCAGACTAATCCACGCCTGATTCATTTTCACAAACGTGAGTCTCTCCACACTTTGGGTGGACAGTCGTGTCCTCCGCGGAGTTACAATACCTCCTGCCGCACTAAACACGCGCTCCGATGCCACGCTACTGGCCGGGCATGACAGCCTTTCAAGGGCAAATTCAGCTAGTTGGGGCCAAAGGTCAAGTTTCGTTGCCCAGTAGTCAAGGGGATTGTCTACCTCGGTTGGCAGGGTGCTGTCCAAGTAGGCCCAAGCCTGTTGTTTGAGCTCCTGCTCCAGGTCCACCTGATGCTGCTGCTGCTGCTGCGGCTGGTTAGTAGTTTCCTCACTGCGCTGGTGAAGAAAGCTACTCATCATCGACTGCAGACTGAGGCAGCCGCTGCTGGTGGAGCTGCCACTGCTCCTACCACCCCACCCCTCCCCTGCTGCCATGCCAGCGGAACGCGAGCGCACAGGGCCCACAGTGTCTGAGGATGGACGATGGCGCACAAAGGCAGAGACCAACTGACTACATAGGTGGTTTTTATAGTACGTAATTTTGGCCTCCCTCTCAGCAGGTGTGAAAAAGGCCACCATTTTGGACCGGTAGCGAGGGTCCAACAAGGTGGACAGCCAAAAGTCATCCCTCTGTCTGATGGTTATTATTCGGCTGTCGCTACGCAAGCAACCGAGCATGCTATGGGCCATTTGTGCCAAGGAATGCGAGGGACTCCCTGCCTCCATCTCCACAGCATACTGCCACGGTGCGTCTGGGTCCTCTGTCTCCTCCTCCTCCTCCTCTACCAGATGCTCCTGCTCCTCCACTCCTGTCCGCTGAGTGGAAAAACCACCCATTTCACTCAATAATTCCTGAGCACAAATGTCCTCCTCTACCTCCTCCTCTTCTTCCTGTCCTGCCCCCACAGGGGTCATGTGGCGTTGAGATCTGTGCGCCACGTCTACCGCACCCTGACCAGCCATTGTTAACAGCATTTGTTCCAGGACGTGCAACAGAGGAATGACGTCGTTCATCCCATAGTCCTGCCGACTCACGAATAGCGTGGCCTCCTCAAAGGGCCTGAGCAAGCGGCAGGTGTCACGCATGAGCTGCCAATGGCTGACATCTAAGTTACACAGGGGAGTACCTTTATCCGCTTGTAACATCAGGAAATCGGTGATGGCCTTTCGCTGCTCGTAAAGGCGGTCTAACATGTGTAGGGTTGAATTCCACCTTGTTGCAACGTCGCAGATCAGGCGATGCTGTGGAATTCCGTTCTGCCGCTGCAGCTCAATGAGGGTGTTCTTTGCGGTGTAGGAATGGCTGAAATGCATGCACAGTTTACGTGACATTTTAAGGATGTCTTGCAGTGGGATGGTGGATTTTAGGAACCGCTTGACAACCAGATTGAACACGTGAGCCATGCATGGCGCATGGCACAACCTTCCTTGACGCAGAGCAGACACCATGTTCTTTCCGTTGTCAGTCAACATGGTTCCGATTTTTAGTTTGCGCGGAGACAGCCATCTGTCGATTTCTCTGTTCATTACACTCAGCAGTTCCTCCCCTGTGTGACTACGTTCGCCAAGGCATACCAGGTGCAGCACAGCGTGACACCGTTGCGCCCTGCACATGTGATATGCCGGTCGGGTAATGGGACTTGGCACGGGGGTGGCGGCTGAGGACACGGCGGAAAAAGAGGTGGTAGAGGCGGACATGCTTGCTGGACCAAGGACGTGCAAACGTGGAGGCAAAAGCGTCGTGACCTGTCCAAGTTGCTGGTGCGGCTGTGCCGGCACCACGTTCACCCAGTGGGCCGTAAATGACATGTACTGTCCCTGACCGTAGTTACAGCTCCACACGTCGGCGCTGCCGTGCACTTTGGCAGAGACCGACATGCTCAAAGACTGGCCCACCATCTCTTCTACATGTGAATGCAGGGCTGGCACTGCCTTTTGGGCAAAGAAATGACGGCTTGGCACTCTCCACCGCGGCGCGGCACAAGCCATCATTTCTCGGAAAGGTGCTGAGTCCACCAGTTGGAAAGGGAGGGACTGCAGCACCAGCAACTTGGACAGGAGGACGTTCAGCTTTTGCACCGTCGGGTGCGTGCTCGCAAACTGTTGTCTCTTGGATACGGATTCCAAGAAAGACTGTTGACGGAATCCGAGAAGAGGAGTAGCAGGAGAAGGAGCATCTGAACGAGCGGAAGATGCCAATGAGCGACAACTCCCCTCAGCAGAGGTGTTGGAGCCTTGACTGGCTGATAGAGGGCGATTGACGACGTCGGGTGACGGAGCAAGTAACGGAGCGGGTGATGGAGCGGGGGCTGGGGCAGGCAGAACCGCCGTATGTTTATCACGGTTTTCCCAGGCCACCGAATGGTGACGCTGCATATGCTGACGCAACGCTGTAGTCCCAACATGGGCCCCCTGGCCACGCTTGCATTTCTGGCCACATAGTCGACATACGGCTACGTTTACTTCCTCGGGCGGCTTGAGGAAAAATTGCCACACCACCGAGTAGGAAACTTTGCCCCCGCTACTCTTCACTGGCTGACTGCTACTTCCTCCGTGCGCACCGGCACCACTACTGGCCGTGGTGGTAGGCTGCAGTGGAGCTGGTGCTCTACTCCGTGGACGTTTGGCTCCACTGACACTGATGCGACCCTGCTACTGTCTCCTGGGCAACCCACCGACTGTTTTGCTCGCTGCCAAGCTGCCACCCTCTTCTCCTGATGATGCGGAAGAAATTGCCTGATGACGACGAGGCTGCCAAGTGCGATCAACCTCCTCATCATCAAGTAGGGTCTCCGCCTCACTACTAGCCCCCTCGGCTGCGTCTGGGTCAGGAGACAGACCTGTCTCTAGACCGGCTACCGAGCCACTCTCCTCGCCAGTACTTGTTCGCTTGGCTGCTGAAAAGGCCGATGTCTCCCCCCGTTCCTGACCGCCCTCTGTTAGCTCTTCCTCACTGTACAGTGGGGCTGAGCCCACAGCATGCGATACTTCGCTTGGTGAGGGAACAGCAAAGGACAGGGGCAGGTAGAGGACACGTGATTTCAGTGGGCTTGGTCCCGGGCCATGCCAACTAACGGTTGTGTCTGACGTACCCACCGACCGTTGGCTGTAGGTGTCAGAGGTGACCTGGGAAGAGGAAGACGACCGAGCCAACCAATCAATGACGGCAGGGTTGTCGGTGGAGACACGACCGCTGGATGACACCGGGAGCACTGGCCTCTGGCTGCGAATACTGCTGCCTCGACCCCTTCCTCTGCTGCCACGTCTGCTCGCTCCTAAAACATTGCCTCCTCTGCCACTCCTCTGCATGTTGTCTGACATACTATTTAATTCAACGATTAGGTGTCCCTGAGTAACAATTCTCTGGCACTCAGTAACAATTCTGTCTGTCCCTGAGTATGAATTCTGTGGCCCTGAGTAACAATTCTGTGTCTGTGCGAGTAACAATTCTGTGTCTGTGCGAGTAACAATTCTGTGTCTGTGCAAGTAACAATTTTGTGTCTGTGCGAGTAACAATTCTCTGGCACTCAGTAACAATTCTGTCTGTCCCTGAGTAACAATTCTCTGGCACTCAGTAACAATTCTGTCTGTCCCTGAGTAACAATTCTCTGGCACTCAGTAACAATTCTGTCTGTCCCTGAGTAACAATTCTCTGGCACTCAGTAACAATTCTGTCTGTCCCTGAGTAACAATTCTCTGGCACTCAGTAACAATTCTGTCTGTCCCTGAGTATGAATTCTGTGGCCCTGAGTAACAATTCTGTGTCTGTGCGAGTAACAATTCTGTGTCTGTGCAAGTAACAATTTTGTGTCTGTGCGAGTAACAATTCTCTGGCACTCAGTAACAATTCTGTCTGTCCCTGAGTAACAATTCTCTGGCACTCAGTAACAATTCTGTCTGTCCCTGAGTAACAATTCTCTGGCACTCAGTAACAATTCTGTCTGTCCCTGAGTAACAATTCTGTCTGTCCCTGAGTATGAATTCTGTGGCCCTGAGTAAGAATTCTCTGGCACTCAGTAACAATTCTGTCTGTCCCTGAGTATGAATTCTGTGGCCCTGAGTAACAATTGTGTGTCTGTGCAAGTAACAATTCTGTGTCTGTGCAAGTAACAATTTTGTGTCTGTGAGAGTAACAATTCTCTGGCACTCAGTAACAATTCTGTCTGTCCCTGAGTAACAATTCTCTGGCACTCAGTAACAATTCTGTCTGTCCCTGAGTAACAATTCTGTCTGTCCCTGAGTATGAATTCTGTGGCCCTGAGTAAGAATTCTCTGGCACTCAGTAACAATTCTGTCTGTCCCTGAGTATGAATTCTGTGGCCCTGAGTAACAATTGTGTGTCTGTGCAAGTAACAATTCTGTGTCTGTGCAAGTAACAATTTTGTGTCTGTGAGAGTAACAATTCTCTGGCACTCAGTAACAATTCTGTCTGTCCCTGAGTAACAATTCTCTGGCACTCAGTAACAATTCTGTCTGTCCCTGAGTAACAATTCTGTCTGTCCCTGAGTATGAATTCTGTGGCCCTGAGTAAGAATTCTCTGGCACTCAGTAACAATTCTGTCTGTCCCTGAGTATGAATTCTGTGGCCCTGAGTAACAATTGTGTGTCTGTGCAAGTAACAATTCTGTGTCTGTGCAAGTAACAATTTTGTGTCTGTGAGAGTAACAATTCTCTGGCACTCAGTAACAATTCTGTCTGTCCCTGAGTAACAATTCTCTGGCACTCAGTAACAATTCTGTCTGTCCCTGAGTATGAATTCTGTGGCCCTGAGTAACAATTCTGTCTCTGTGCGAGTAACAATTCTGTGTCTGTGCAAGTAACAATTTTGTGTCTGTGAGAGTAACAATTCTCTGGCACTCAGTAACAATTCTGTCTGTCCCTGAGTAAGAATTCTCTGGCACTCAGTAACAATTCTGTCTGTCCCTGAGTAACAATTCTCTGGCACTCAGTAACAATTCTGTCTGTCCCTGAGTAACAATTCTGTCTGTCCCTGAGTATGAATTCTGTGGCCCTGAGTAAGAATTCTCTGGCACTCAGTAACAATTCTGTCTGTCCCTGAGTATGAATTCTGTGGCCCTGAGTAACAATTGTGTGTCTGTGCAAGTAACAATTCTGTGTCTGTGCAAGTAACAATTTTGTGTCTGTGAGAGTAACAATTCTCTGGCACTCAGTAACAATTCTGTCTGTCCCTGAGTAACAATTCTCTGGCACTCAGTAACAATTCTGTCTGTCCCTGAGTAACAATTCTCTGGCACTCAGTAACAATTCTGTCTGTCCCTGAGTAACAATTCTCTGGCACTCAGTAACAATTCTGTCTGTCCCTGAGTAACAATTCTGTCTGTCCCTGAGAATGAATTCTGTGGCCCTGAGTAAGAATTCTCTGGCACTCAGTAACAATTCTGTCTGTCCCTGAGTAACAATTCTCTGGCACTCAGTAACAATTCTGTCTGTCCCTGAGTAAAAATTCTGTGGCCCTAATAACGTTTCTGTGGCCCTAAGTAACAATTCTATGGCACTGAGTAACAATTCTGTCTGTCCCTGAGTATGAATTCTGTGGCCCTAACTAGCGTTTCTTTGTCCCTAAATAACGATTCTGTGGCCCTCATTAACAAGTCTGTGTCCCTGAGTAATGGTTCTCTGTCCCTAAGTAACTTCTCTCTGTCCCCAATTCTCGTTTCTGTGGCCCTAACTCTGTCCCTGTCCCTAGTACAGAGCGGTCTGCCTCTGTTCAATGACTGCAGGCAAATGAAGATTTCCAAAATGGCCGCTATATATACCTCGACCATTACACAGTGCTGGCTGGCTGGCTGCTGATTGGCTGATGCGATCACATGTCGTTGAGGAATGCATTATGGGGCAGCGCGCCTTGTCTGCGCGCCTTCCCCGACATCCCCGCTCCGTCGCCGCACATGTCAGCCGCCATTTTCGGAAAAATTTCGATTCGCGCGTCCGAATTAGGCTGTTTTTCGGATTCGGCACGAATCGAAATTTTTCCGATATTCGACTCGAATTCCACTTCGGATACTTCGATTCGCTCATCTCTAATTGTCAGCTGAGAGCTGAATGGAACTTTTTCCATCCATTTGCCTGCCCTAGGATGTGTTTCTGGGTTTGTATATAATTTTTAGGAGTTTGGAATGTGCATGCACGGCCCACGTCTTGTCAGGTGGGCGAACATGAAGGATTGGGTGCCTGCGCACTCACGGGTGGTTGAGTCCTGCCCAGCGGACTCTGCAGATGGGCGGAAGGTGACATGCTGATTGATGACATCATCAATGTACCATGCCAACACACAGAGTCCCTCCGGGATAACTGGTGCCATTATTGCCTTATCAAAGCTAGAGCATTTTTGGCCAGTTGTATGGCTGCTAAATGATGCATGGGTGCTCAGAGGTGAGTTGTAAGATTTATTATTGAACATCTTGAGTGTGGATTATAGACAAGGATAGATGGATTAGTGTGGTTTGTATTTATTTTTAGGGAGTTAACTTTGGGTCTGTTTGAAGAGGACTAATACTCCCAGAATGGCGATTAGCACCGATTAGGTCTGTTCAGACTGGCAACTTATAATACTGCTACAACGATGGAGTACAGTTGGTGTGAGTTATAGCAGGTATGCTTATAAGGATGGTCCATGGTGGGACTTTAATTTGTTCCTATTTGTATAATACAAATGAGTATATCTAATCCATACTGTAGATAGTCTTATTATGTTTTGTTGTGTTTGTTGCAGTTTAAATGGACTTTGGTTGATCTAATGGACCATTATTGAAGTTGTGATACATCATCTAGGTTTTTCTTCAAGCAGAACAGCCTTCTATAGGTTAAGTAAGTGTACTGGTTGAACTTGATGGACACTTAACAGACTACATTATCTGAGATAACAATTTTTGTTTTCATGTTTACATTTTTTCCTTTTTCTTTCTTTTTTCCTTAGGGGTATCAGAAGTGTAACATACATGTATACACTATGTATTTAATAAAGTATTGAAAGGAATTCACCCATATAATTGTCCTGCTGGCACTCACCGTGAGATACCGCCTTGCATTTTCAAAATCTGAGGTGTCATGTAAGTGGTATGGATTATGGCCTACAACTTTGGAGTATGTTGTTAAATGTTTTATATGTATATTTTTATGTTGTATGTTTTTTCAATTACTGTAGGTTATTCTTCTCTGCATCCAAGAATACAAGGTCTTGTGAAAGCTAATAATGTGAAATGCGTTGACATCTTGGAATATATTTGACACAGAGAATGATAAACACATGATATCTCTGTAAGGGCTGGTGTAAGTCCCAAATTTTTTTGGCTTTGGAGATATTTCAATTTTAGATATTTAGCATACCACATCCCTAAATGTTATATATGTAGTTAATGGGACAATTGTACTTCCAGTTCTGGTGCCGTATGGAGCGCAGGTGAGCTGTCCCTGTTCCCGCTGCTCTCCTCCACCGCTGCGTGCCAAAGCCCATTATACTTCAAGGCCCCACACCCCTTCGCAGCTCAGGGAATTCATGGACCGCTTCGTGGAGTGGTCCAAATCCCACTCCTCTTCAGTCCCCTGCTTGTCACAGGGGGGCACAGAGGCCTCTGCAGCCAAGATGGCCACCACTGCAAAACTCCCCACTGACACAGGGGATCAGCAGAGCCCTCACCTGCCACAGCCTCCTACTCCTCAGCCTCCAGACCCTGCCTCACCAGCTAGCATCACCCACGCAGTTATGGTACTCTTGGCACCTACTCTCATGGCAGTGGTCTACAGTGCTGTTGTTAAAGAGCTAGAAAAGCTACACAAAGATCTCCACACTCAGGCCCAGTACAGTATGCAGATGGAAGATAGGATCTCTTCCATTAAAGATGACTCATTGGCTGTTTCTGCGGCAGTAGCCCAACTCACCACGGTCCAAAGAGATCTTCAGGATAAGGTAGATGATCTAAAAAACTGCTCACGGTGGAACAATTTGCACATTATAGGTCTGCCCGAGTTGTATTCTCCCTCCATGCTGATCACCGTATTTGCTACGTCCATTCCGGAGCACGTAGGCCTGTGCCACCCCTGCATGGTTAAAGAGCGCACCGTATTGGTCCGCCATCCAACTCTCACACTAAACCTAGGCTGGTGATTTTCCATTATCTGAACTACGCTGACAAACAGGTCATCCTTCAGATATTCCGGCAAACACATGCTTTCACATGCTTTATCTATGGACGGACACCAAATGCTCCTGTTCACTGACTACGTAATGGAGGTTATGCGACAACATAAGGCCTTCTCTGCGATCTGCTCCACTCACTATTAGAGATGAGCGAATCGAAGTATCCGAAGTGGAATTCGAGTCGAATATCGGAAAAATTTCGATTCGTGCCGAATCCGAAAAATAGCCTAATTCGGACGCGCGAATCGAAATTTTTCAGAAAATGGCGGCTGACATGTGCGGCGACGGAGCGGGGATGTCTGGGAAGGCGCGCAGACAAGGCGCGCTGACCCATAATGCATTCCTCAACTACATGTGATCGCATCAGCCTATCAGCAGCCAGCCAGCCAGCACTGTGTAATGGTCGAGCTATAAATAGCGGCCATTTTGGAATTCTTCATTTGCCTGCAGTTATTGAACAGAGGCAGACCGCTCTGTACTAGGGACAGGGACAGAGTTAGGCCACAGAAACGATAATTGGGGACAGAGAAAAGTTACTTAGGGACAGAGAACCATTACTCAGGGACACAGACTTGTTAATGAGGGCCACAGAATCGTTATTTAGGGACAAAGAAACGCTAGTTAGGGCCACAGAATTCATAATCAGGGACAGACAGAATTGTTACTCAGTGCCAGAGAATTGTTACTTAGGGCCACAGAAACGTTATTAGGGCCACAGAATTGTTACTCAGGGACAGACAGAATTGTTACTGAGTGCCAGAGAATTGTTACTTAGGGCCACAGAAACTTTAATTAGGGCCACAGAATTTTTACTCAGGGACAGACAGAATTGTTACTCAGTGCCAGAGAATTGTTACTCAGGGACAGACAGAATTGTTACTGAGTGCCAGAGAATTGTTACTTAGGGCCACAGAAACTTTACTTAGGGCCACAGAATTTTTACTCAGGGACAGACAGAATTGTTACTGAGTGCCAGAGAATTGTTACTCAGGGACAGACAGAATTGTTACTGAGTGCCAGAGAATTGTTACTTAGGGCCACAGAAACTTTACTTAGGGCCACAGAATTGTTACTCGCACAGACACAGAATTGTTACTCGCACAGACACAGAATTGTTACTGAAGGCCACAGAACTGTTACTTAGGGCCACAGAATTGTTACTCGCACAGACACAGAATTGTTACTCGCACAGACACAGAACTGTTACTGAGGGCCACAGAACTGTTACTTAGGGCCACAGAATTGTTACTCGCACAGACACAGAATTGTTACTCAGGGCCACAGAACTGTTACTTAGGGACAAAGAAACGCTAGTTAGGGCCACAGAATTCATACTCAGGGACAGACAGAATTGTTACGGAGTGCCAGAGAATTGTTACTCTGGGCCACAGAAACTTTACTTAGGGCCACAGAATTTTTACTCAGGGACAGACAGAATTGTTACTGAGTGCCAGAGAATTGTTACTCAGGGACAGACAGAATTGTTACGGAGTGCCAGAGAATTGTTACTCAGGGCCACAGAAACTTTACTTAGGGCCACAGAATTTTTACTCAGGGACAGACAGAATTGTTACTGAGTGCCAGAGAATTGTTACTCAGGGACAGACAGAATTGTTACGGAGTGCCAGAGAATTGTTACTTAGGGCCACAGAAACTTTACTTAGGGCCACAGAATTGTTACTCGCACAGACACAGAATTGTTACTCGCACAGACACAGAACTGTTACTGAGGGCCACAGAAACTTTACTTAGGGACAAAGAAACGCTAGTTAGGGCCACGGAATTCATACTCAGGGACAGACAGAATTGTTACGGAGTGCCAGAGAATTGTTACTCAGGGCCACAGAAACTTTACTTAGGGCCACAGAATTTTTACTCAGGGACAGACAGAATTGTTACTGAGTGCCAGAGAATTGTTACTCAGGGACAGACAGAATTGTTACGGAGTGTCAGAGAATTGTTACTCAGGGACAGACAGAATTGTTACTGAGTGCCAGAGAATTGTTACTTAGGGCCACAGAAACTTTAATTAGGGCCACAGAATTTTTACTCAGGGACAGACAGAATTGTTACTGAGTGCCAGAGAATTGTTACTCAGGGACAGACAGAATTGTTACTGAGTGCCAGAGAATTGTTACTTAGGGCCACAGAAACTTTACTTAGGGCCACAGAATTTTTACTCAGGGACAGACAGAATTGTTACTGAGTGCCAGAGAATTGTTACTCAGGGACAGACAGAATTGTTACTGAGTGCCAGAGAATTGTTACTCAGGGCCCCAGAAACTTTACTTAGGGCCACAGAATTTTTACTCAGGGACAGACAGAATTGTTACTGAGTGCCAGAGAATTGTTACTCAGGGACAGACAGAATTGTTACTGAGTGCCAGAGAATTGTTACTTAGGGCCACAGAAACTTTACTTAGGGCCACAGAATTGTTATTCGCACAGACACAGAATTGTTACTCGCACAGACACAGAATTGTTACTGAAGGCCACAGAACTGTTACTTAGGGCCACAGAATTGTTACTCGCACAGACACAGAATTGTTACTCGCACAGACACAGAACTGTTACTGAGGGCCACAGAACTGTTACTTAGGGCCACAGAATTGTTACTCGCACAGACACAGAATTGTTACTCAGGGCCACAGAACTGTAACTTAGGGACAAAGAAACGCTAGTTAGGGCCACAGAATTCATACTCAGGGACAGACAGAATTGTTACGGAGTGCCAGAGAATTGTTACTCTGGGCCACAGAAACTTTACTTAGGGTCACAGAATTTTTACTCAGGGACAGACAGAATTGTTACTGAGTGCCAGAGAATTGTTACTCAGGGACAGACAGAATTGTTACGGAGTGCCAGAGAATTGTTACTTAGGGCCACAGAAACTTTACTTAGGGCCACAGAATTGTTACTCGCACAGACACAGAATTGTTACTCGCACAGACACAGAACTGTTACTGAGGGCCACAGAAACTTTACTTAGGGACAAAGAAACGCTAGTTAGGGCCACGGAATTCATACTCAGGGACAGACAGAATTGTTACGGAGTGCCAGAGAATTGTTACTCAGGGCCACAGAAACTTTACTTAGGGCCACAGAATTTTTACTCAGGGACAGACAGAATTGTTACTGAGTGCCAGAGAATTGTTACTCAGGGACAGACAGAATTGTTACGGAGTGCCAGAGAATTGTTACTCAGGGACAGACAGAATTGTTACTGAGTGCCAGAGAATTGTTACTTAGGGCCACAGAAACTTTAATTAGGGCCACAGAATTTTTACTCAGGGACAGACAGAATTGTTACTGAGTGCCAGAGAATTGTTACTCAGGGACAGACAGAATTGTTACCGAGTGCCAGAGAATTGTTACTCAGGGACAGACAGAATTGTTACTGAGTGCCAGAGAATTGTTACTTAGGGCCACAGAAACTTTAATTAGGGCCACAGAATTTTTACTCAGGGACAGACAGAATTGTTACTGAGTGCCAGAGAATTGTTACTCAGGGACAGACAGAATTGTTACGGAGTGCCAGAGAATTGTTACTCAGGGCCACAGAAACTTTACTTAGGGCCAGAGAATTTTTACTCAGGGACAGACAGAATTGTTACTGAGTGCCAGAGAATTGTTACTCAGGGACAGACAGAATTGTTACTGAGTGCCAGATAATTGTTACTCAGGGCCCCAGAAACTTTACTTAGGGCCACAGAATTTTTACTCAGGGACAGACAGAATTGTTACTGAGTGCCAGAGAATTGTTACTCAGGGACAGACAGAATTGTTACTGAGTGCCAGAGAATTGTTACTTAGGGCCACAGAAACTTTACTTAGGGCCACAGAATTGTTACTCGCACAGACACAGAATTGTTACTCGCACAGACACAGAATTGTTACTGAGGGCCACAGAACTGTTACTTGGGGCCACAGAAACGTTAATCAGGGACACAGAATTGTTACTGAGGGCCACAGAACTGTTACTTAGGGCCACAGAATTGTTACTCGCACAGACACAGAATTGTTACTCAGGGACACAGAATTGTTACTCAGGGACACATAATCGTTTAATTAAAGAGTATGTCAGACAACATGCAGAGGAGTGGCAGAGGAGGCAATGTTTTAGGAGCGAGCAGATGTGGCAGCAGAGGAAGGGGTCGAGGCAGCACTATTCGCAGCCAGAGGCCAGTGCTCCCGGTGTCATCCAGCGGTCGTGTCTCCACCGACAACCCTGCCGTCGTCGATTGGTTGGCTCGGTCGTCTTCCTCTTCCCAGGTCACCTCTGACACCTACAGCCAACGGTCGGTGGGTACGTCAGACACAACCGTTAGTTGGCATGGCCCGGGACCAAGCCCACTGAAATCACGTGTCCTCTACCTGCCCCTGTCCTTTGGTGTTCCCTCACCAAGCGAAGTATCGCATGCTGTGGGCTCAGCCCCACTGTACAGTGAGGAAGAGCTAACAGAGGGCGGTCAGGAACGGGGGGAGACATCCGCCTTTTCAGCAGCCAGGCGAAGAAGTAGTGGCGAGGAGAGTGGCTCGGTAGCCGGTCTAGAGACAGGTCTGTCTCCTGACCCAGACGCAGCCGAGGGGGCTAGTAGTGAGGCGGAGACCCTACTTGATGATGAGGAGGTTGATCGCACTTGGCAGCCTCGTCGTCATCAGGCAATTTCTTCCGCATCATCAGGAGAAGAGGGTGGCAGCTTGGCAGCGAGCAAAACAGTCGGTGGGTTGCCCAGGAGACAGCAGCAGGGTCGCAGCAGTGTCAGTGGAGCCAAACGTCCACGGAGTAGAGCACCAGCTCCACTGCAGCCTACCACCACGGCCAGTAGTGGTGCCGGTGTGCACGGAGGAAGCAGCAGTCAGCCAGTGAGGAGTATCGGGGGCAAAGTTTCCTACTCGGCGGTGTGGCAATTTTTCGTCAAGCCGCCCGAGGAAGTAAACGTAGCCGTATGTCGACTATGTGGCCAGAAAGTCAAGCGTGGCCAGGGGGCCCATGTTGGGACTACAGCGTTGCGGCAGCATATGCAGCGTCGCCATTTGGTGGCCTGGGAAAACCGTGATAAAGATACGGCGGTTCTGCCCGCCCCAGCCCCCGCTCCATCACCCGCTCCGTTACTTGCTCCGTCACCCGACGTCAATCGCCCTCCATCAGCCAGTCAAGGCTCCAACACCTCTGCTGAGGGGAGTTGTCGCTCGTTGGCATCTTCCGCTCGTTCAGATGCTCCTTCTCCTGCTACTCCTCTTCACGGATTCCGTCAGCAGTCTTTCTTGGAATCCGTTTCCAAGAGACAACAGTTTGCGAGCACGCACCCGACGGTGCAAAAGCTGAACGTCCTCCTGTCCAAGTTGCTGGTGCTGCAGTCCCTCCCTTTCCAAGTGGTGGACTCAGCACCTTTCAGAGAAATGATGGCTTGTGCCGCGCCGCGGTGGAGAGTGCCAAGCCGTCATTTCTTCGCCAAAAAGGCAGTGCCAGCCCTGCATTCACATGTAGAAGACATGGTGGGCCAGTCTTTGAGCATGTCGGTCTCTGCCAAAGTGCACGGCAGCGCCGACGTGTGGAGCTGTAACTATGGTCAGGGACAGTACATGTCATTTACGGCCCACTGGGTGAACGTGGTGCCGTCACAGCCGCACCAGCAACTTGGACAGGTCACGCCGCTTTTGCCTCCACGTTTGCACGTCCTTGGTCCGGCAAAGATGTCCGCCTCTACCACCTCTTCTTCCGCCGTGTCCTCAGCCGCCACCCCCGTGCCAAGTCCCATTACCCGACCGGCATATCACATGTGCAGGGCGCAACGGTGTCACGCTGTTCTGCACCTGGTATGCCTTGGCGAACGTAGTCACACAGGGGAGGAACTTCTGAGTGTAATGAACAGAGAAATCGACAGATGGCTGTCTCCGCGCAAACTGAAAATCGGAACCATGTTGACCGACAACGGAAAGAACATGGTGTCTGCTCTGCGTCAAGGAAGGTTGTGCCATGCGCCATGCATGGCTCACGTGTTCAATCTGGTTGTCAAGCGGTTCTTAAAATCCACCATCCCACTGCAAGACATCCTTAAAATGTCACGTAAACTTTGCATGCATTTCAGCCATTCCTACACCGCAAAGCACACCCTCCTTGAGCTGCAGCGGCAGAACGGAATTCCACAGCATCGCCTGATCTGCGACGTTGCAACAAGGTGGAATTCAACCCTACACATGTTAGACCGCCTTTACGAACAGCGAAAGGCCATCACCGATTTCCTGATGTTACAAGCGGATAAAGGTACTCCCCTGTGTAACTTCGATGTCAGCCATTGGCAGCTCATGCGTGACACCTGCCGCTTGCTCAGGCCCTTTGAGGAGGCCACGCTATTCGTGAGTCGGCAGGACTATGGGATGAACGACGTCATTCCTCTGTTGCACGTCCTTGAACAAATGCTGTTAACAATGGCTGGTCAGGGTGCGGTAGACGTGGCGCACAGATCTCAACGCCACATGACCCCTGTGGGGGCAGGACAGGAAGAAGAGGAGGAGGTAGAGGAGGACATTTGTGCTCAGGAATTATTGAGTGAAATGGGTGGTTTTTCCACTCAGCGGACAGGAGTGGAGGAGCAGGAGCATCTGGTAGAGGAGGAGGAGGAGGAGACAGAGGACCCAGACGCACCGTGGCAGTATGCTGTGGAGATGGAGGCAGGGAGTCCCTCGCATTCCTTGGCACAAATGGCCCATAGCATGCTCGGTTGCTTGCGTAGCGACAGCCGAATAATAACCATCAGACAGAGGGATGACTTTTGGCTGTCCACCTTGTTGGACCCTCGCTACCGTTCCAAAATGGTGGCCTTTTTCACACCTGCTGAGAGGGAGGCCAAAATAACGTACTATAAAAACCACCTATGTAGTCAGTTGGTCTCTGCCTTTGTGCGCCAACGTCCATCCTCAGACACTGTGGGCCCTGTGCGCTCGCGTTCCGCTGCCATGGCAGCAGGGGAGGGGTGGGGTGGTAGGAGCAGTGGCAGCTCCACCAGCAGCGGCTGCCTCAGTCTGCAGTCGATGATGAGTAGCTTTCTTCACCAGCGCAGTGAGGAAACTACTAACCAGCCGCAGCAGCAGCAGCAGCATCAGGTGGACCTGGAGCAGGACCTCAAACAACAGGCTTGGGCCTACTTGGACAGCACCCTGCCAACCGAGGTAGACAATCCCCTTGACTACTGGGCAACGAAACTTGACCTTTGGCCCCAACTAGCTGAATTTGCCCTTGAAAGGCTGTCATGCCCGGCCAGTAGCGTGGCATCGGAGCGCGTGTTTAGTGCGGCAGGAGGTATTGTAACTCCGCGGAGGACACGACTGTCCACCCAAAGTGTGGAGAGACTCACGTTTGTGAAAATGAATCAGGCGTGGATTAGTCTGGATTTCAAACCACCAGTTCCTGACACAACTGACTAAATCCGCCATGAATCATGCCTCAAACATGTGCCACTTTGAGGTCTCCTCACACACTGCTGGTGTGTTGAATTTTTTGACATAGGGTGCTGGCAGATTATGGGCCTCCTATAGCTGCTGCCAGGCCCCTAATCTGCCATAGGCCCCTATATACCGCTTCCTCATGCTGCTGCCAGGTCCAGAGTCTCTCATGGGTCCCTGTACGGCCTCCCATTGCTGCTGTCTCCATCGCCACACTCTGCCATGTGCCACTTTCAGGTCTCCTCACACACTGCTGGTGTGTAGAATTTTTTGACATAGGGTGCTGGCAGATTATGGGCCTCCCATAGCTGCTGCCAGGCCCCTAATCTGCCATAGGCCCCTATATACCGCCTCCTCATGCTGCTGCCAGGTCCAGAGTCTGTCATGGGTCCCTGTACGGCCTCCCATTGCTGCTGTCTCCATCGCCACACTCTGCCATGTGCCACTTTCAGGTCTCCTCACACACTGCTGGTGTGTAGAATTTTTTGACATAGGGTGCTGGCAGATTATGGACCTCCCATAGCTGCTGCCAGGCCCCTAATCTGCCATGGGCCCCTATATACCGCCTCCTCATGCTGCTGCCAGGTCCACAGTGTCTCATGCCATGTGCCACTTTCAGGTCTCCTCACACACTGCTGGTGTGTAGAATTTTTTGACATAGGGTGCTGGCAGATTATGGGCCTCCCATAGCTGCTGCCAGGCCCCTAATCTGCCATGGGCCCCTATATACCGCCTCCTCATGCTGCTGCCAGGTCCACAGTGTCTCATGCCATGTGCCACTTTCAGGTCTCCTCACACTGCTGGTGTGTTGAATTTTTTGACATAGGGTGCTGGCAGATTATGGGCCTCCTATAGCTGCTGCCAGGCCCCTAATCTGCCATAGGCCCCTATATACCGCTTCCTCATGCTGCTGCCAGGTCCAGAGTCTCTCATGGGTCCCTGTACGGCCTCCCATTGCTGCTGTCTCCATCGCCACACTCTGCCATGTGCCACTTTCAGGTCTCACACACTGCTGGTGTGTAGAATTTTTTGACATAGGGTGCTGGCAGATTACGGGCCTCCCATAGCTGCTGCCAGGCCCCTAATCTGCCATAGGCCCCTATATACCGCCTCCTCATGCTGCTGCCAGGTCCAGAGTCTCTCATGGGTCCCTGTACGGCCTCCCATTGCTGCTGTCTCCATCGCCACACTCTGCCATGTGCCACTTTCAGGTCTCCTCACACACTGCTGGTGTGTAGAATTTTTTGACATAGGGTGCTGGCAGATTATGGGCCTCCCATAGCTGCTGCCAGGCCCCTAATCTGCCATGGGCCCCTATATACCGCCTCCTCATGCTGCTGCCAGGTCCACAGTGTCTCATGCCATGTGCCACTTTCAGGTCTCCTCACACTGCTGGTGTGTTGAATTTTTTGACATAGGGTGCTGGCAGATTATGGGCCTCCTATAGCTGCTGCCAGGCCCCTAATCTGCCATAGGCCCCTATATACCGCTTCCTCATGCTGCTGCCAGGTCCAGAGTCTCTCATGGGTCCCTGTACGGCCTCCCATTGCTGCTGTCTCCATCGCCACACTCTGCCATGTGCCACTTTCAGGTCTCACACACTGCTGGTGTGTAGAATTTTTTGACATAGGGTGCTGGCAGATTACGGGCCTCCCATAGCTGCTGCCAGGCCCCTAATCTGCCATAGGCCCCTATATACCGCCTCCTCATGCTGCTGCCAGGTCCAGAGTCTCTCATGGGTCCCTGTACGGCCTCCCATTGCTGCTGTCTCCATCGCCACACTCTGCCATGTGCCACTTTCAGGTCTCCTCACACACTGCTGGTGTGTAGAATTTTTTGACATAGGGTGCTGGCAGATTATGGGCCTCCCATAGCTGCTGCCAGGCCCCTAATCTGCCATGGGCCCCTATATACCGCCTCCTCATGCTGCTGCCAGGTCCACAGTGTCTCATGCCATGTGCCACTTTCAGGTCTCCTCACACTGCTGGTGTGTTGAATTTTTTGACATAGGGTGCTGGCAGATTATGGGCCTCCTATAGCTGCTGCCAGGCCCCTAATCTGCCATAGGTCCCTATATACCGCTTCCTCATGCTGCTGCCAGGTCCAGAGTCTGTCATGGGTCCCTGTACGGCCTCCCATTGCTGCTGTTTCCATCGCCACACTCTGCCATGTGCCACTTTCAGGTCTCCTCACACACTGCTGGTGTGTAGAATTTTTTGACATAGGGTGTTGGCAGATTACGGGCCTCCCATTGCTGCTGCCAGGCCCCTAATCTGCCATAGGCCCCTATATACCGCTTCCTCATGCTGCTGCCAGGTCCAGAGTCTCTCATGGGTCCCTGTACGGCCTCCCATTGCTGCTGTCTCCATCGCCACACTCTGCCATGTGCCACTTTCAGGTCTCCTCACACACTGCTGGTGTGTGGAATTTTTTGACATAGGGTGCTGGCAGATTATGGGCCTCCTATAGCTGCTGCCAGGCCCCTAATCTGCCATAGGCCCCTATATACCGCTTCCTCATGCTGCTGCCAGGTCCAGAGTCTCTCATGGGTCCCTGTACGGCCTCCCATTGCTGCTGTCTCCATCGCCACACTCTGCCATGTGCCACTTTCAGGTCTCACACACTGCTGGTGTGTAGAATTTTTTGACATAGGGTGCTGGCAGATTACGGGCCTCCCATAGCTGCTGCCAGGCCCCTAATCTGCCATAGGCCCCTATATACCGCCTCCTCATGCTGCTGCCAGGTCCAGAGTCTCTCATGGGTCCCTGTACGGCCTCCCATTGCTGCTGTCTCCATCGCCACACTCTGCCATGTGCCACTTTCAGGTCTCCTCACACACTGCTGGTGTGTAGAATTTTTTGACATAGGGTGCTGGCAGATTATGGGCCTCCCATAGCTGCTGCCAGGCCCCTAATCTGCCATGGGCCCCTATATACCGCCTCCTCATGCTGCTGCCAGGTCCACAGTGTCTCATGCCATGTGCCACTTTCAGGTCTCCTCACACTGCTGGTGTGTTGAATTTTTTGACATAGGGTGCTGGCAGATTATGGGCCTCCTATAGCTGCTGCCAGGCCCCTAATCTGCCATAGGCCCCTATATACCGCTTCCTCATGCTGCTGCCAGGTCCAGAGTCTGTCATGGGTCCCTGTACGGCCTCCCATTGCTGCTGTCTCCATCGCCACACTCTGCCATGTGCCACTTTCAGGTCTCCTCACACACTGCTGGTGTGTAGAATTTTTTGACATAGGGTGCTGGCAGATTATGGGCCTCCCATAGCTGCTGCCAGGCCCCTAATCTGCCATAGGCCCCTATATACCGCTTCCTCATGCTGCTGCCAGGTCCAGAGTCTCTCATGGGTCCCTGTACGGCCTCCCATTGCTGCTGTCTCCATCGCCACACTCTGCCATGTGCCACTTTCAGGTCTCCTCACACACTGCTGGTGTGTAGAATTTTTTGACATAGGGTGCTGGCAGATTATGGGCCTCCTATAGCTGCTGCCAGGCCCCTAATCTGCCATAGGCCCCTATATACCGCTTCCTCATGCTGCTGCCAGGTCCAGAGTCTCTCATGGGTCCCTGTACGGCCTCCCATTGCTGCTGTCTCCATCGCCACACTCTGCCATGTGCCACTTTCAGGTCTCACACACTGCTGGTGTGTAGAATTTTTTGACATAGGGTGCTGGCAGATTACGGGCCTCCCATAGCTGCTGCCAGGCCCCTAATCTGCCATAGGCCCCTATATACCGCCTCCTCATGCTGCTGCCAGGTCCAGAGTCTGTCATGGGTCCCTGTACGGCCTCCCATTGCTGCTGTCTCCATCGCCACACTCTGCCATGTGCCACTTTCAGGTCTCCTCACACACTGCTGGTGTGTAGAATTTTTTGACATAGGGTGCTGGCAGATTATGGGCCTCCCATAGCTGCTGCCAGGCCCCTAATCTGCCATGGGCCCCTATATACCGCCTCCTCATGCTGCTGCCAGGTCCACAGTGTCTCATGCCATGTGCCACTTTCAGGTCTCCTCACACTGCTGGTGTGTTGAATTTTTTGACATAGGGTGCTGGCAGATTATGGGCCTCCTATAGCTGCTGCCAGGCCCCTAATCTGCCATAGGCCCCTATATACCGCTTCCTCATGCTGCTGCCAGGTCCAGAGTCTGTCATGGGTCCCTGTACGGCCTCCCATTGCTGCTGTCTCCATCGCCACACTCTGCCACGTGCCACTTTCAGGTCTCCTCACACACTGCTGGTGTGTAGAATTTTTTGACATAGGGTGCTGGCAGATTATGGGCCTCCCATAGCTGCTGCCAGGCCCCTAATCTGCCATGGGCCCCTATATACCGCCTCCTCATGCTGCTGCCAGGTCCACAGTGTCTCATGCCATGTGCCACTTTCAGGTCTCCTCACACTGCTGGTGTGTTGAATTTTTTGACATAGGGTGCTGGCAGATTATGGGCCTCCTATAGCTGCTGCCAGGCCCCTAATCTGCCATAGGCCCCTATATACCGCTTCCTCATGCTGCTGCCAGGTCCAGAGTCTGTCATGGGTCCCTGTACGGCCTCCCATTGCTGCTGTCTCCATCGCCACACTCTGCCATGTGCCACTTTCAGGTCTCCTCACACACTGCTGGTGTGTAGAATTTTTTGACATAGGGTGCTGGCAGATTATGGGCCTCCCATAGCTGCTGCCAGGCCCCTAATCTGCCATAGGCCCCTATATACCGCCTCCTCATGCTGCTGCCAGGTCCAGAGTCTGTCATGGGTCCCTGTACGGCCTCCCATTGCTGCTGTCTCCATCGCCACACTCTGCCATGTGCCACTTTCAGGTCTCCTCACACTGCTGGTGTGTAGAATTTTTTGACATAGGGTGCTGGCAGATTATGGGCCTCCCATAGCTGCTGCCAGGCCCCTAATCTGCCATGGGCCCCTATATACCGCCTCCTCATGCTGCTGCCAGGTCCACAGTGTCTCATGCCATGTGCCACTTTCAGGTCTCCTCACACTGCTGGTGTGTTGAATTTTTTGACATAGGGTGCTGGCAGATTATGGGCCTCCTATAGCTGCTGCCAGGCCCCTAATCTGCCATAGGCCCCTATATACCGCTTCCTCATGCTGCTGCCAGGTCCAGAGTCTGTCATGGGTCCCTGTACGGCCTCCCATTGCTGCTGTCTCCATCGCCACACTCTGCCATGTGCCACTTTCAGGTCTCCTCACACACTGCTGGTGTGTAGAATTTTTTGACATAGGGTGCTGGCAGATTATGGGCCTCCCATAGCTGCTGCCAGGCCCCTAATCTGCCATAGGCCCCTATATACCGCCTCCTCATGCTGCTGCCAGGTCCAGAGTCTGTCATGGGTCCCTGTACGGCCTCCCATTGCTGCTGTCTCCATCGCCACACTCTGCCATGTGCCACTTTCAGGTCTCCTCACACTGCTGGTGTGTAGAATTTTTTGACATAGGGTGCTGGCAGATTACGGGCCTCCCATTGCTGCTGCCAGGCCCCTAATCTGCCATGGGCCCCTATACCGCCTCCTCATGCTGCTGCCAAGTCCAGAGTGTGTCATGGGTCCCTGTACGGCCTCCTATTGCTGCTGTCTCCATAGCCACACTCTGCCATGTGCCACTTTCAGGTCTCCTCACACTGCTGGTGTGTTGAATTTTTTGACATAGGGTGCTGGCAGATTACGGGCCTCCCATTGCTGCTGCCAGGCACGTAATCTGCCATGGGCCCCCGTACCGACTCCTCATGCTGTGACGTTGCAACAAGGTGGAATTCAACCCTACATATGTTAGACCGCCTTTACGAACAGCGAAAGGCCATCACCGATTTCCTGATGTTAAAAGCGGATAAAGGTACTCCCTGTGTAACTTAGATGTCAGCCATTGGCAGCTCATGCGTGACACCTGTGCTTGCTCAGGCCCTTTGAGGAGGCCACGCTATTCGTGAGTCGGCAGGACTATGGGATGAACGACGTCATTCCTCTGTTGCACGTCCTGGAACAAATGCTGTTAACAATGGCTGGTCAGGGTGCGGTAGACGTGGCGCACAGATCTCAACGCCACATGACCCCTGTGGGGGCAGGACAGGAAGAAGAGGAGGAGGTAGAGGAGGACATTGGTGCTCAGGAATTATTGAGTGAAATGGGTGGTTTTTCCACTCAGCGGACAGGAGTGGAGGAGCAGAAGCATCTGGTAGAGGAGGAGGAGACAGAGGACCCAGACGCACCGTGGCAGTATGCTGTGGAGATGGAGGCAGGGAGTCCCTCGCATTCCTTGGCACAAATGGCCCATAGCATGCTCGGTTGCTTGCGTAGCGACAGCCGAATAATAACCATCAGACAGAGGGATGACTTTTGGCTGTCCACCTTGTTGGACCCTCGCTACCGTTCAAAAATGGTGGCCTTTTTCACACCTGCTGAGAGGGAGGCCAAAATAACGTACTATAAAAACCACCTATGTAGTCAGCTGGTCTCTGCCTGTCTGCGCCAACGTCCATCCTCAGACACTGTGGGCCCTGTGCGCTCGCGTTCCGCTGCCATGGCAGCAGGGGAGGGGTGGGGTGGTAGGAGCAGTGGCAGCTCCACCAGCAGCGGCTGCCTCAGTCTGCAGTCGATGATGAGTAGCTTTCTTCACCAGCGCAGTGAGGAAACTACTAACCAGCCGCAGCAGCAGCAGCAGCAGCAGCAGCAGCAGCATCAGGTGGACCTGGAGCAGGACCTCAAACAACAGGCTTAGGCCTACTTGGACAGCACCCTGCCAACCGAGGTAGACAATCCCCTTGACTACTGGGCAACGAAACTTGACCTTTGGCCCCAACTAGCTGAATTTGCCCTTGAAAGGCTGTCATGCCCGGCCAGTAGCGTGGCATCGGAGCGCGTGTTTAGTGCGGCAGGAGGTATTGCAACTCCGCGGAGGACACGACTGTCCACCCAAAGTGTGGAGAGACTGACGTTTGTGAAAATGAATCAGGCGTGGATTAGTCTGGATTTCAAACCACCAGTTCCTGACACAACTGACTAAATCCGCCATGAATCATGCCCCAAACATGTGCCACTTTCAGGTCTCCTCACACTGCTGGTGTGTTCCATTTTTTGTCATAGGGTGCTGGCAGATTACGGGCCTCCCATAGCTGCTGCCAGGCCCCTAATCTGCCATGGGCCCCTATACCGCCTCCTCATGCTGCTGCCAAGTCCAGAGTCTCTCATGGGTCCCTGTACGGCCTCCCATTGCTGCTGTCTCCATCGCCACACTCTGCCATGTGCCACTTTCAGGTCTCACACACTGCTGGTGTGTAGAATTTTTTGACATAGGGTGCTGGCAGATTACGGGCCTCCCATAGCTGCTGCCAGGCCCCTAATCTGCCATAGGCCCCTATATACCGCCTCCTCATGCTGCTGCCAGGTCCAGAGTCTGTCATGGGTCCCTGTACGGCCTCCCATTGCTGCTGTCTCCATCGCCACACTCTGCCATGTGCCACTTTCAGGTCTCCTCACACTGCTGGTGGGTTCCATTTTTTGTCATAGGGTGCTGGCAGATTACGGGCCTCCCATAGCTGCTGCCAGGCCCCTAATCTGCCATGGGCCCCTGTTGTCGCTTGTTGGCATATTCCGCTCGTTCAGATGCTCCTTCTCCTGCTACTCCTCTTCACGGATTCCGTCAGCAGTCTTTCTTGGAATCCGTTTCCAAGAGACAACAGTTTGCGAGCACGCACCAGACGGTGCAGAAACTGAACGTCCTCCTGTCCAAGTTGCTGCTGCCAGGCTCGTAATCTGTCATGCGCCCCTGTACCGCCTCCTCATGCTGCTGCCAGGTCCAGAGTGTGTCATGGGCCCCCGTACCGACTCCAAATGCTGCTGCCAGGCCCGTAATCTGTCATGGGCCCCTGTACCACCTCCCCATGCTGCTGCCACGTCCAGATTGTGTCATGGGTCCCTGTACGGCCTCCCATTGCTGCTGCCAGGCCTGTAATCTGCCATGGGCCCCCGTACCGACTCCTCATGCTGCTGCCAGGCCCGTAATCTGCCATGGGCCCCTGTACCGCCTCCTCATGCTGCTGCCAGGTCCAGAGTGTGTCATGGGTCCCTGTACGGCCTCCCATTGCTGCTGTCTCTATCGCCACACTCTGCCATGTGCCACTTTCAGGTCTCCTCACACTGCTGGTGGTTTCCATTTTTGTCATAGGGTGCTGTATGGCCTCCCATTGCTGCTGCCTCCACCGCCACACTGTGGCTCCACACTCTGGTTTTGGCCCCGTGACTGGCCAAATGAGTGAAGTGTGCGGTGATTCTAAGATCGACGGCACTCATCTGCATGTCATACTGCCTGACAGTATTATTTCTCTTCCCCAGCAGACTCCAAGGGCATTTAAATTAAAGGTACAGTGTTCAGCACTAATATTAAGTCTCTCTGAAGCCTAGAAACACCCTTTTTTAAGTTAAATTCACAGCGAATATATTCGACTCGAATCGAAATTTTTCTACGAATTCGCCGAATCAGTCGAATCGAATTTTTGAATACTTCGCTCATCTCTACTCACTATCGCAGGAAGGTTAAGTCACCTTGGCTTATCCCACTGTTCTTCATATCCAGCCATCGGATGGAGAAAGACTATCCTTCACCTCGCCATTGGAAGTGGAGCATGCCTCATCAGTATCCCTGAAGCAGCCATGGATCAAAGTTTCTCTTCTGCACCGTCTTCCTCCTCCTCCCCAAGGGGAAATTCAGCAACCTTCCAGATTCAACTGAGACCTCAAAAGGAGCGCATAAACGGGTGCGCTTTGGTCAGGCCGAAGATCGCTACGTTACCCGCTGACTTGTTTCATTGGATAATATGTAATGGTTTTCCTTGTTTTTCTTTGCTTTCTCAGGGAGTGATATCATTTGTCTTTAACGACTAATGTTTGGTATTTATCTGTCTTGTTCATGCCTCCTCTATGTCGATCCACCCTGCACACATGTCCCCTCGGATGGGCGAAGAGGGTCTTCAGGTACTTTTGTACCTTTCGCCATCCTCCCTCTTTCCTCCACCCCCAGAGTCTTGCTTGGATCACTGGAAAATCCCATTCGAACTACTCACTAGAAGAGGCCCTCTGATCAAACCTCCTGATTAGAAACACAGTATTGGCTTGGAAGGAAATGCGAAAACGACTTGACCTACCGCCAAGGATATCCTCCCATCTGCCTATTCTTGGAAACCCCATGTGCCCTGCAGCAAATGAGCACGCAGCATTCAACCACTGGTGTCTTACTGGTGGACTTACTAAAGTCATATCTATCTTTGATGATACCAAACATACCTTTCAGCCTTTTTCAGTACTAGCTGCCAAATACTCCCTATCGGGATCTCATATCTTTCACTACCACCAGCTGTGACCTTCCTCTGGACATGGTATTCTCCAAAACAATATCCCTTCCAGTGCACCTTTACAGAAACTCTACTACGTTATGACAACTATTCCATCTCAGCAACTTACTCTCATATACTCTCACACCAGTCTGCAAAGTACCTTTTAAGCCATGGACTCCCATACTGTCTACTGATGATGCTCCGGACAAAATATTGTCGGGATACTGGAAAATCTCTTCACTCGTCCTCTGTGAAAAATGGTGGGAAACTCAATTTAAAAACATCCACAGAGCTTACTATCCTTTCTCAGTGAATCCAAGGGTCACTCCCCGCCCTACGTGCCCTTCGTTACATTAATCATCTGTATAACATCACTCTCACCAAAGACCCTATGCTCTGTCTCTTCAATTATCAAGATCCCGCAATGTCAGCAGGTCCAAATGCTCTTCCTCGGTGGATTCATATTTGTTTGTTGGTTGCTCGCAGAGCACTCATGCAAGCTTGGATACAGCCACACCCTCCACAGCTTAAAATTGTAATACATGCACTAACTGCCCTATTTAATCTAGAGAAGCTGGACACCATTACCCAGAATTTAAAATCTTCACATCGCTTCATCTCTAGATGGCAGCGCTTTATGGAACACTCCTTTACTCCTGCAGAACAGGCTACCCATATGGAACCTTTTCGATATCCGGTTTGTTATCTCAAAGCTCAACTTACCAATACGCTGGGTAAACTATGATTGCCTAACTCCTTTTGTAACCCCACTCCACAGCTCTATATTTCCCAGTCACGTAATGGAGCCCATGCTCCTCCTTATGTTTCTTAGCCCATATGAAACTCTTTCCCAGTTGTCTTTTGATAGAGATGTAATTGTTCAGGCCTGCATAACCAAACTTACGCTCCTAGGGAATTGCTTAAAAAAATTTTGTTTTTGTTTTTCTTTCTTGGAATTCGGCCTATGTTGTACTGATTGGTTGTGACATTGATGTCTAGTTGGGTACTGCCTTTTGTTTCCATTACAGAAGTTGTATTGACTTCTGTACTCACCACTGTTATGTAAAAAAAAAATGGTTTACAGAGTTGTGTGTCAAGGTATGTTTGTACCAAGCATGTAAAATTCAATAAATATTGTTTAAAAAAACAAAAAAACAGAACAATTTTTATTTTATGAAAAGTTTCATACAACAGTGTTGTTTTTCCAAGTTAGTTGCCATGTTACATTTAAGATTTTTTATTATTTTCCAGATTTTAACCCACTGGGAGCTCTTTAAAAATAATTTCTAATTTATCATGTGCTATATATTATTTTAACTAATGTCCTTGTGGAGATAATCCCCAAGCATCATCGATATAATTACTTTTTCCATAAAAGTGGCTGTATCAATAACAGATTTGAATAAAGCCGTTAAGAAATGTCAAAGGATCTGCCTTTATCATGCATGTTTTTAAACATAAAGTAATTGTATGAAACTACAGGGGTCACTGTCAGAAGAATCCAAGTAAGTATATAAAAAATACATTCTGAAGGTCTTTGTTAAATATTCAATTGTAGCTTCAATAAATGTAGCATATATAGTATATTTATTTTATTCTAAGAATTTACACACAGTATAGGCAAATGGTAATCACACTTGTTATTTCATAGGTGTCATAATCTGTTCTTGGGTTGCCTGAGGAGTGGATATCAGAAGATATCTAGGCTTGTAATGAACCTTTATATGTCACAGAGATGTTGGGTAGGAGCTACTGCTGGGCATTATAAGAAGGGTTCATTGCCCATAAAAGGTATCTTTGACTTCTATGAGAGGACCAAGAGCCAGATTTATTAGAAAGAGATCCACTACAGTTTAAAAAGGATAGTTACTTTTCTTAGAAGAGGGTCATAGATCTGTCTAGCTGTTCTCACAAGGTCAACAATTACCTAAAGTCTAACACTACTTAGGAATATCTGTCCTATTTTTGTGCTTTTTGGGTATTCTGCATCCCTCTAAACCCACTCTTAAAAACTTAGTGCTTATTGTCACCTATTTTTCACACCTTTGCACACCAAAAACCAGACCCTGAATTGGAAATGTTCATACGGAATATACATTCCAGGTTCAAAAAGTACTTCAGTTAAGCCGTGGCATGTCTATAAAAAAAAAAATCACTTTTTTTTTAGGTCTTCAATCTAAGTGCCTTTTGCTTTTTAAAATGTGCACACTATGTAGGAATTGTGGTCATGCATACTGGGCACATGAAAATCTGTGTTTGGCAGCCATGTTGTTCAGGTCCCAGGTCACCCATGCCATTGTCAGAATAAAAGACATAGCATCAGTGACCTTCCCTCATCAGTTTATACAAGCAACAAACTTTTAGCTGCATTTTAAACACCCTTTATCTGTACTTTGATAGGATTAGCAGAATCTAACCCCAAAACAAGTCTCAGTGCCCTCATAGAACCATAAAACTTACAAGCCTGGGCAATCATCAGGAGAGCGAGAAGATATCCTGCCAGATCCCCCCCACCCATCATTAATACTTGAGTTGGAGTCATTAGCAATGCACATTGCTGCCTCTCTTCCCTGTTAAAATTCAGAAATTCAGTGTATTTCATAATTCATGAGGTATTAACAGTATAGTCAGAATAAAGACAATTACTTATATCCATTATTGAGCAGCTTTTTTAGTCCAAGCACCCCTATTATAGAACATATTGAGAGTCAAGGCGACGCATTACCCCTCCTAGGTGAACTGGACATCTAAAACCTATCATATTTATATCCATTCAAAAGGTAATTGCATGCTGGACAATATTGTACACATTAGCATAATGTAACCTGTAGGTATTCAAAGATAATAAAACCTGTAGAAAACTGGTTCTGTGGCATGATCATAAACACAGTGACATCCCATGGCCACTGCTCAGTCACTTAATTGGTCAGATCATTTCTGTCAACACCCCCACAGACATGAAAAGTGGAGCTTTCCTTGCAGCTGAGAGTTCTTGTGTACTATCGAAAAAATGAAGACCTGTCAAGTCTTTTGAGGGCCACTGTGCCACCTTGCTCATTGATTGGAGTCTGTTGAAACAGGACTCGATAGGTATTTTTCAACCCTTTTGTTTGTTGTTGCATTGTTTCATGTCTCTTTGTTACCTTTATAATAAATTTTTTCTGGAAATATTTTATTTGCACTATTTGTTACCTTTTCATTATTAAACCATGTTTTGAAAAGTGTTAAAATTGTCTCTAATGTACTAATGCAAAACTTAAAAAATCCCTGTCTCTTGAAGAGTCCTTCTACATGGTAAATCTCTGGATATATCTGTGGTGACAGTGTATGTACAGACATTTATTTAAAATCATGATTGCTATTTGTAATATATTGAATGGGTGACAGGATGAACCCTCTAGCTGGTGGCAGCTTAAAACATCAAATGCTTAAAGCGCTGAGCAAACTGTTGGCGCTATATAAATCCTGTATAATAATAATTGCTTAGTTAACTAATCCCAATGACTATCACTGTCACTCTGTTGCCACAGATTATGGTCCTGCAAGCTGGAAAATATTTGTGCTGGTTGAGTCTGAGGGTGTTATTGTTGCGTATCAGTGACAGTGAGGTGCGTTTGGCCAGTCATTTGCCACAAGTTGGTGAAGGTGACAGTGGTCTGACTTGCATTTGTCACAGAGTTTAAATTACTTGGACTGTGCATGGCTATTTTTAATGAAGATTGCAAAAAACCCCTTGTTAAATGTGTATGCATATCCAAGAGTTATTGTACTGCACATAAGTATAAAAATTCAAACACCAGCAGTGCAAGAGATTCTATGTGTTGATTCTTGGAATAGAAGTTTCAGTAATACATACCTTCATGTATGCTGGCATTTTTTTTAACTATAGTGCACCTTCTAGAAACACAGAAACCGGAAGCAGCATTATCTAGATTTTCCACACCTTTTGCAAACTAGAGTTACTCTGTATGCATTGAGCATCAGTGTGCAATTTGCTAGACATGTTACATAGTTGAAAAAAGACAAAAATCCACCCAGTTCAACCATTAAAAAAAAAAAAGAAGTTATAATTCTACACCACAGTTGATCCAGAGGAAAGCAATAAACCCAGCAAATCATGATCCAATTTGCTCCTGCAGGGGAACAAAAATTCCTTCCTGATCCCCCGAGAAACAATTGGATATTTCCTGGATCAACCTTACCTATAAATATTAGTATCCAGTTATATTCTGTGCATCTAAGAAAGAATCCAGGACTTTTTAAAGCAATCCACTGAGCTGGCCAGAATCAACTCTTGAGGGAGTCTATTCCACATTTTCACAGCTCTCACTGTGAAGAAACCTTTCCATGTTTGGAGATTACATTTCTTTTCCTCCAGACGTAAAGAGTGCCCCCTTGTCCTCTGTGTCCTGACCTCAGGGTGAATAGCTCTACACCGAGTTCACTATATGAACCTCTGATGTATTTTTACATGGAGATCATATCCCCCCTTAATCTTCTCTTCTCAAGAGATAATAAATTCAGTTCCTGTAATCTTTCCTCATAGCTGATTTCCTCCAGGCCTCTTATCAGTTTAGTCGCCCTTCTCTGTACTTTCTCCAGTTCCCCAATGTTCTTTTTGTGAATTGGTGCCCAAAACTGAACTGCATATTCCAGATGAGGTCTTACTAATGATTTGTACCGGGGTAATATGATATCTCTCTCTCTGGAGTCTATACCTCTTTTAATACAAGAGAGGATTTTGCTCCCTTTAGAAACCACAGCTTGGCATTGCATGCCATTATTAAGCTTGTGATCTACCAGAACTCCCAGGTCCTTCTCCACCATTGATTCCCCCAGTTGTACCCCCCCCCCCAGTATGTATGATGCATGCATATTCTTAGCCCCCAAGTGCATAACCTTACATTTATCAACATTAAACCTCATTTGCCACATAGTTGCCCAATTAAACAGTGCATTGAGGTCGGCTTGTAAGTTGGAGACATCCTGTAAGGACGTTATTCCACTGCACAGCTTGGTGTCATCTGCAAAGAATGAAATGGGATTTTTAATCCCAGACCCTATATTGTTTATAAATATATTAAAAAATAAGGGTCCCAACATTGAACCTTGGGGTACACCACTGATGACCCCAGACCATTCAGAGTATGAATCATTAACCACTACTCTCTGCCTGTAGACTTTACCTTACACATTAGCTGTGTGTGGGGAACTGTGTCAAACTCTTTTGCAAAATCCAAGAATACCACGTCCACCGCCACCCCTCTGTCCAAGGTTTTGCTCACCTCCTCAAAAAAATAAATCAGATTTGTTTGACAACTTCTGTCTTTCATAATTCCATGCTGTCTGTTGCTTAAAATATTTTTTTCCAGCAAGAACTCATCTATGTGGTCTTTTATTAAACTGTCCAGTATCTTCCCAACTATAGAAGTTAAACTAACAGGTCTATAATTACTTGGTAAAGATTTTGACCTCTTTTTCAATATTTGCACCACATTGTACAATCCAGTGGTACTATGGCAGTCATTACAGAGTCCCTAAAAATTAAAAACAATGGCTTTGAAATGACAGAGCTCAATTCTTTAAGGACCCATGGGTGTATGCCATCCAGTCCAGGTGCTTTATTCACCTTTATTCTGTCTAAATATTTTTGGATCATATCAATTGTGAGCCAATGTGGATCATCTGGAGCTGTGTCAATACCATGCCCGTTATGGACAAGAGCTCCCCCAAGCTCCTTTGTATACACAGAGCTGAAGAAGGTATTTAATAAATTTGCCTTTTCTTTGTCCCCAGTCACCCTCTCTAGATTATTTTGTAAAGGGCCTACATGCTCGGACCGAACCTCCTGCTATCTTTTGCAATCTGTCGTTTGTTTTCAATTTTTGCAGCCTTTATTTCCTTTTTGCATATTCTGTTATATTTTTTGTAATGTTTAAACGATGTTAGCATTCCTTCATTTTTATATTTAATAAAAGCTCTTTTCTTATTATCTATAGCTTTTTTAACTTTGGCCGTAAGCCACATAGGTTTGATTTTTAGCCTTTTAAACTTGTTGCCCATGGGAATATATTTTGCAGTGTGTTCACATACAGTCTTTTTGAAGAACTCCCATTTCTGTGTTGTGTTCATTGATGCCAATATTCCCTCACAGTCTAAGTCTTGGAGAGCAGCTCTCAGCCTTGGAAAATTAGCTCTTTTAAAGATGAGTGTTTTTATTTTTCCCGTATGTGCTTGCTGTTTACAGCTAACAATAAATGGAATCATGTTATGGTCACTGTTACCCAGATGTTCTTTTATATGGACATTCATAATAAGGTCTGCATAGTTTGAGATTACCAGGTCCAGCAGAGCATCATTCCAAGTTGGGGCCTCTATGAACTGTATCATAAAATTGTCTTTTTAGTAGTATGTTTAAAAATGTTTGCCCTTTAACTGTTCCTGCAGTACCATTACTCCAGTCAATTTCCGGAGTGGGATCATGGGGGATCATGATCGCTATTTGACATCCTTAACCACTTCCGTACCGCCATATGGCAGACATACTGCTACAGGGTGTCATGGGTGCGCAAAATCACGTATATGTACAGTACGTGATTTTGCAGTTCCGGATAAGGCACACAAGCGCACCCTCCCCACGCCCCCATTCACGGCCTCAGCTGTCAATCACCAGGTCCCAGCAGGTGATTCCCCACCTGTACCCGGTGATCTGTGAGTATTACCGACAGGGGAGAGACCTGAGTGTAAACAACACAGATCTCTCCCCTGTCAGCTCATGCACACTGCTATTCAGAGCCAAACAAAGCAACGTGCTTCCAATGTAAAGCACACACACAGCAAACAGTAAAACAGCACACAGTAAATCTTTTGATCACCCCACATGTTAACCCCTTCATGACCAGTGCCATTATTATTATACAGGATTTATATAAAGCCAACAGTTTGCTCAGCCCTTACAATAAAAGGGAGACAATAAAGCAACAATACAGTTCAATAAAAGAGGGCTAGGAAGGCCCTGCTCCTTGGAGCTTACAATCTAATAGTGTCAGTGCTTTTTATTAGCACTGATCACTGTATTGGTGTCACTGGGGCAGGGGCGGACTGACCATTTGGAAACTTGGGCACTAACCGAGGGCCCGGGGTCAGTAGGGGGCCCCATGAGATGCCCCTGGTACCTTTTTTATAGGCTTTTTTGAGTTTGGGCAAGGATACAGGGGCCCCATGATCCCCTATTGCCCGGGGGCCCCATGAGTTGTCAGTCCGTCCCTGCACTGGGGATGTCAGTGACACCAAGTTAGTTCCCTCCAGTGTCAGAATGCCTGCCACAGAATGCCCGCTACTCCTAGTAAAAAAAAAAAACAATTCCAGTATTTATACCGCCACTTGTAAATGCTATAACTTTCACATAAACCAATTGACACGTATTGAGATTCTTTTTTAGCAAATTCATGTAGCAGAATACATTTGGCCTTAATTTATGACTGCATTTTTAAAAAATTTTTACTGGATGTTTAATAGCAAAGAGCCAAAAATATATATTTTTTTTTCAAAATTGTCCATGCGGTTTTTATTTTTTTGCTCTATAAACAGAAAAAGACAGACAATCAAATACCACTTAAAGAAACCTCTATTTGTGGGAAAAAGGATGTAAATTTAATTTGGGTGCAGTGTTGCATGACTGCGCAATTGTCAGTTAAAATAAAGCAGCAACGTATCTCAAAAATTTTTTAGGGCAGGAACTTATTTTTACATCAGAGTAATCTGCCAATTGGAAAAGCAGAATTTCCATAATGAACTGGAAAATCTAAAACAGGTTTGCAGTGAGTTGATGAATGCAGCTGTGTTTATTTGCATTAAAGTGTATCTAAACCCCACAAAACATAATATAGTGACACTTCCTAACTTAGGATGGATTTACACTATGGAGGAACAATGTGGTTAGATGGCAGAATTGTCAACCCGGTGAGAGGGTAGTATTAGATGCACGAGCAAATTTAAATAGACTTGATTAATAAATTATAACTGAACTGCAACACTTTGCAGTTACAGCAACAGTTTTTTCCCTTTTGGAATAAAGGTTGTACAGAAATGAATGAAAACTGGTCATTGTAAGCGCCCCTATTTAACAGTTCACAGTAAAACAAGAGGTTTAGTTTGCACTCATTTGCAAATATATGTCCCTACACCTTTAAGGAGGGGTGGGCTTGTTGTAGGCTGGCTGGTAAGAGAGCTGAGAATTTTTTTTTTTTACACGCTTCGCCCCTTCCTGCAAAGTCTAGTTATAGGTTGGGGTGGTTGCCATTTGTTTATGCACAGCATTTGCAATGGATAAGATATTATTAGTTGAGTTGACTTATAATTAAAAAATATAAAAAAAAATGTACAAACAAGGCTAAAAAAGAGATATAAAGAGTTGGTGGTAAAAGGAAGAAAGATGACGAATAATGGGAAGAGTTGCACTGAGTTGGCAATCAGTATCTTTAATTATACCAGTTACAGGTAGCCAGTTGTATAATAATCCTTGGAAATTTAGTGCAACCATTGTCAGGCAAAAGTTAGCCTTCCATGTGTGATGGTAAACCTTATGGGAGGCATATTTTCTAGCTTTTAAAAGTGTGGGAATTATTACTCTCACATGAATCGACAAATGCTATTTGCCTGAAAAATCAACAAGGTTGTCAGTCCCTAACCTTCAGGGTTATTATTTGGCAGCTAACATAGCCCCACTCTCATACCTTCACACAACCCATCATCTTCCATTTTGGACAGCTGTTGATATGATCGATTCTCACCCTATTCCATTATCTTCTTTAACCTGGCTCACCCAAGCCTTCTGCCCCTCTTCTTGAGCCCCATTTTAAATCACAGTATTTGGTTTTGGGACTCAGCTAAATCCTCTGCAGGCTTGATACCACCCCCCCCCCCCCCCCACACACACACACACACACACACACACACACACACTTGGTGTTATTCCATTACGTTGCTGCTCTATGCTCCCTCCTGGCTCAGAGAACCCAACAAAGTTCCTTTGGTGGTCTGAGCACACCTTAATGGATGTTCACTCTCTTCTCACTCCCACCAGAATCCTAACCTTTGACACTTAGGGGTTTATTTACTAAAGCTGGAGAGTCCAAAATCAGACTCCCTTCTGCATAGAAACCAATCAGCTTCTAACCTCAGCTTGTTCAATGAAGCTTTGGCAATGAAACCTGGAAGCTGATTGGTTTCTATGCAGAAGGGAGTCTGATTTTGGACTCTCCAGCTTTAGTAAATAAACCCCTTAGTGTTCCTCTCTGCGTGAACCTTATCTCTTTTTACTGCTTCATCATGCCCTATTCGGTCCCAACCCACTCCATACAATGAAAATCTTTGTTGGTCATGGCCTCACCCAATCTCATTTTGTCCCTTTATTTATCGATAATCTCTGCCAAACAACCTCCTGTGTGACCGTATCAACAGCAATGAGAACATGAATTTGGAAAGGAGCTGGATCCCATGTACTGGCACATCATGAAGTTGACTGCTTCAAAATGCTCAAAAAATGTCACCATACTTAGGAACCCTTCCAAATTGCTGTACCGCTGGTACTACATGCCAGCTCGATTAGCTTGAAAAATTCCTAATTATGCCTTGACTTGCTTCTGTGGATATGCCCAGCCAGAAACAGTGGCGCGTATTTGGTGGTTTCATCCAAGAATGAGTAGTCTATCGATTACAATCTACACCTTATTGCGCACATTGTTACACTCCAATCTCAAGAGAAACTCCTATGAAGTGCTTCTTTGTAATACCATAGACGTTCCCTTTCGTGCTGAATGACAATTCGCTGTTAATCCTTTCACAGCGACCAAGCTTACCATTTCCATAGCATGGGTGTTTCGATTCCTTAGCTTTGAGGAGATGAAACACCATATGCACGACATCATTGTCAATGAAAATCTGACAGCCATATTGACTGACTCCTATGATAAATTCCTTTGAATTTGGCAGCCTTGGATATTGCATGCTCATCCATCTCGTTTTGACCATTTGTTGCTAGAAGTCTGATATTTCTGTGCTCTTGACCCCTGGGGCTTCTCCATTTCTCTTTTCTTATGTTTGCGCCCTCCCTTCTTGACTAGAGATGAGCGAATCGAACCAGGCGAACCGGAATTCGATACGAATTTCAGGAAAAATTCGATTCGCGGCGAATCCGAATATTTGCCTACTTCGGGTGCGCGAATCGGATTTTTCCCGATCAGCCGGCAAAAGTGTCCCTGCAGAGAGCTCCGCTATTTCTGACAGTTCTCTGACAGAAGGAACACATGTACAGCGGTTGAAACATTGTATCTATTAGTTTCCATTTAGGATACAGATGTTTCAACCGCTGTACATGTGAAGAAGCTGTCAGAGAACTGTCAGAAATAGAGGAACTCTGCACATACACTTTTTGCCGGTTTGGAATTCTTATTTTCATCCTACTTCTTCTTCTTCTTCTTCATCCTCATCCTCAGAAGAAGAAGAAGAGGATGAGGATGAAGAAGAAGAAGAAGAAGTAGGATGAAAATAAGAATAATTCCAAGCCGGCAAAAAGTGTATGTGCAGAGTTCCTCTATTCTGCAGATACACTTAGAGGAGCTCTGCAGATACACTTAGAGGAGCTCTGCAGATACACTTTTTGCCGGCTTGGAATTAATCTTATTTTCATCCTACTTCTTCTTCTTCATCCTCAGAAGAAGAAGAAGAGGATGAGGATGAAGAAGAAGAAGTAGGATGAAAATAAGAATAATTCCAAGCCGGCAAAAAGTGTATGTGCAGAGTTCCTCTATTCTGCAGATACACTTAGAGGAGCTCTGCTGATACACTTAGAGGAGCTCTGCAGATACACTTTTTGCCGGCTTGGAATTAATCTTATTTTCATCCTACTTCTTCTTCATCCTCATCCTCAGAAGAAGAAGAAGAGGATGAGGATGAGGATGAAGAAGAAGTAGGATGAAAATAAGATTAATTCCAAGCCGGCAAAAAGTGTATCTGCAGAGCTCCTCTAAGTGTATCAGCAGAGCTCCTCTAAGTGTATCTGCAGAATAGAGGAACTCTGCACATACACAATGTCAGGGCTCCCAGGTATGACCAGAGGTGTGTGACTGATGCAGGGAAACGCAGACTTCAGATATGTGATAAACAATACAATTTATTAACACTAACCATACAAACATAAACGCAGTGCAATACTAAACATAATACAGTGCAAACAAACCCAACCAATCACCCACAGATAACAGTACATACAAGCAAGCGTCGTCAGGCAGGCCGGGTCAATATCAATTGGGCAGGTAGGTACAGGGGGAGCAAGCAGAGAATGGTCGGGGTCACAGGCCAGGTTCAGCAGGTAGCAATCAGCGTAGTACAGAGGGTCAGGCAGAGGGATGGTCAGGGTCACAAGCCAGGGATCAAAACAGGTAACAAGCAGCGTAGTACAGAGGGTCAGGCAGAGGGACAGAAACAGGATGCAGGACAGATACAGGGCCCAGGACAAACACAACACCAAGGCAGAGTCTGTGGGTCTGGCCATCCCTTAAATACCCCAGCATCATCAGTTCCAGGTGTTAGCTGGCTGAAAGGTTGAGTCTCTGATTGCTGGGAGCACCCGCTGGCCAGCCCTGGTACTGCAGATCAAAAGGCAGGCGAGTCCCACCATTGCTGGCCAGTCCATTCCTGACACACTTTTTGCCGGCTTGGAATTATTCTTATTTTCATCCTACTTCTTCTTCTTCTTCTTCATCCTCATCCTCATCCTCTTCTTCTGAGGATGAGGATGAAGAAGAAGAAGAAGAAGTAGGATGAAAATAAGATTAATTCCAAGCCGGCAAAAAGTGTATCTGCAGAGCTCCTCTAAGTGTATCAGCAGAGCTCCTCTAAGTGTATCTGCAGAATAGAGGAACTCTGCACATACACTTTTTGCCGGCTTGGAATTATTCTTATTTTCATCCTCTTCTTCTTCTTCTGAGGATGAGGATGAGGATGAAGAAGAAGAAGAAGTAGGTTGAAACCGCTGTATGGAGTGAATGTCCCAGAACTGTCAGAAATAGACTATTTCTGACAGTTCTGGGACATTCCCTCCATACAGCGGTTGAAACATTGTATCTATTTGTTTCCATAAATGGATCCATTTATGGAAACAAATAGATACAATGTTTCAACCGCTGTATGGAGTGAATGTCACAGAACTGTCAGAAATAGACAGAAACTGTCACAGAACTGTCCTTCTTCTCATCCTTCTCCTTCTTCTCATCCTTCTTCTCATCCTTCTTCTCACCCTTCTCCTTCTTCTCATCCTTCTCCTTCTTCTCATCCTTCTCCTTCTCCTTCTTCTCATCCTTCTCCTTCTTCTCATCCTTCTTCTCATCCTTCTCCTTCTTCTCATCCTTCTTCTCATCCTTCTCCTTCTTCTCATCCTTCTTCTCATCCTTCTTCTCATCCTTCTCCTTCTTCTCATCCTTCTCCTTCTTCTCATCCTTCTCCTTCTTCTCATCCTTCTCCTTCTTCTCATCCTTCTCCTTCTCCTTCTTCTCATCCTTCTCCTTCTTCTCATCCTTCTCCTTCTATTTCTTCTCATCCTTCTCCTTCTCCTCCTTCTCCTTCTCCTTCTTCTCATCCTTCTCCTTCTTCTCATCCTTCTCCTTCTCCTTCTTCTCATCCTTCTTCTTCTTCTTCTCATCCTTCTCCTTCTTCTCATCCTTCTCCTTCTCCTTCCTCATCTCCAAGGGCATTTAAATTAAAGGTACAGTGTTCTGCACTAATTTAAAGGCTCTCTGAAGCCTAGAAACCCTTTTTATAAGTTAACTTCGTAGCGAATTAATTCGCATCGAATCGAATTTCTTCCTGGAATTCGCCGAATCAGCCGAATCGAATTTTTGAAAAATTCGCTCATCTCTATTCTTGACCTTTTCTTTTTCCTTTTTCTTCTCTTCACCTTTTTTTCTTGATTGCCTACTGCATATATTGTTTTTTTTTGGACCCCCTACCCCCCACTGTCTACTCTGTGTTAAGATTGGGTAGTTGATTATGCCCTCACCTGCTGAGTGGTTTTAGTTGTTAAGAAATCCCCTCATCTGCAAGGCTTTCTCCATACATACCTTAAGCATGATATTAATGTTTGTGTGCTTTTGGTGGTACATGAAACCTGCCCAAACCATTATGTGTAAACCTGCCCAAACCATTGTGTGTCTTGTTCCATTTTCTTGTATATGTACTGTATGCTTTTCCTTGATGCATAACATATCTTTGTATTTTTGTTATAGGTTATTACAATTGAAAAGGAATGTTAAAAAAAGCGTGAGAATTACTGAATCAGAGAGACACCTGTCTCTCAAGATCTTGGCTTCAACAGCTATACTGGTAATTCCAGGGACTGTGAAGCAGGTTGGAAGACTGAACTTGGAGATACGCAATTCATTCAATCTGGGAGAGACATGGATAGTCTGCCAGAAGCTTGATAAGGTTGGGATCTCACATCCTCCTGAACCAGTCCAGGCCAATAAGTATTACTGAAATTCTTTCCATCTTGATCATGCAGAGTAGAAGTATGAGGAGGAAAAGCATAGATCGAGCTATACTGATTCCATCCACTGCTGCTGCCAGAGTTTGTTGTTGAATCTGGAGGCAAGACAGTTCATATCCAGCATTCCCACCTGTGAAAACACATCTTGGAATACATTTGGGTGTAGAGATCATTCCCCTGCACAGACACTGTTGATTGATGTATTCTGTCTGCCATTGTCTATGCCTGGGATGTGAACAGGGGACAGAGCTTGAACATGGGATTCTGCCCAGGCTAGAATTCTTTTCACCTTTATTTGCCAGTCATATAAGGTGATAGCAAAAATTTCTAGACTAGTTTTGTAGCACACCAACAGATGGCAGCACAAGGCTGCACACACAGTCACAGGGAACACCAACCTTTATAAGTCAGTGTGCCAAAGACAGCATCCTGTGTACATCAGGAGCTGTGCAACTGATGCTATATGACCATGTGTATTACCATGTCTGCTATTTCATCATGGACAGCAAGTTAGAACAAAGAGCAACAAAATGGAAAGCTTTTGAATTTCTGCATAAGACATACTATATTGGTACATAGGGGAGCTGGAATTTAGAAAAAAAAGATGAACAAAGGAGAACTTATCCTTTAATGCAGAATTTTGAACTCCAATGAAAACATTTAGCACATTCAAGTCTAAGATAGGGAGAATGCCCCTGTTAAACCAAGGGTGACGTCTTGATTTAAAAGATCTTCAAGAGCAGCATGGAGGTCTACTGACCTGAGTGGAAACACAGACAGGTTAAGGCTTGGTTCACATATGTGAAAAAAACCTACACGGTTGCCGAAAACTCCTTCTTTGATACTGCAGAAGACAGGACCACACTTTTTCCACGCCACAGCTATGGAAGATTCTGAGGAGTGAGTCAACTTAAACAGAGGCCAACTGTTCAGGCTGTCACCCCTGTTAGCAGGGACACTTCAAGCCATCCCAGAACTCTTAGTGGATCATGAGCCAGAACTGCTCCCTTTGTGCTTGCGGTCTGATATGTTGTACTGTTTAAACAGGAGCAATGTAATAGTGAACACCAGCCAACACCTTTGCTTGTTCACAATCCACTACATAGACAGGAGGAGTTTAATGGTCAGAGGTGACTAGGTCACTTTAGGCAACAGCAGTGACCAACTACGTGTCTGTTGCTGGTAGGAGACACATTTTTCAGTCCAGAGAGTCTGGGTACAGCTTCCAAGATAGTGTCAAAGGTTAGCCAATCTGAAAAACTGCATAATGAACCTACCAGCATGTAGTTTGAAGAAAATATCTAGGAAAAAGAAAAAGGCTAGTAAAAATTAAAAAGGGGACAACTTAGTACAGAAAAGACATTCATCCACCTGGGACACTAGCATAAAACTAAAGCATGCTGGGAGCAGGAGGTTTCTCCTTGGCTGGCCAAAGGTCCTTTTTTGCCAGTGTCCATTTTTTCATGAGGGTGACAGTATAACCTAATCATATCAAAATAACTACTGATCCTGTGTCCGGTTCTGCTTCATAATCTAAACCAGGGGTGGGCAAACTTTTTGACTTGAGGGCCGCAATGGGTTCATATATTGGACCCGGGGGCCGGACCAAGAGTAGATGAATGATGTGTATGTGTCATCCATAGTAAGTATAGTAATATTCCCCCATAGTAAGCATAGTAATTAATCCCCCATATAGTAATTCATCCCCCATAGTAATTCATCCCCCATATAGTAATTCATCCCCCATATAGTAATTAATCCCCCATATAGTAATTCATCCCCCATAGTAATTCATCCCCCATATAGTAATTCATCCCCCATAGTAATTCATCCCCCATATAGTAATTCATCCCCCATAGTAATTCATCCCCCATATAGTAATTCATCCCCCATAGTAATTCATCCCCCATATAGTAATTCATCCCCCATAGTAATTCATCCCCCATATAGTAATTCATCCCCCATAGTAATTCATCCCCCATATAGTAATTCATTCCCCATATTCCCCTGTGTCAATTTACTTACCTTTGCTCCGCGCGTTCCTCTCGCCGTGTTCCCGCGCCGTTCCGGTCTTCAGGGCGGACTGTGAGAGGAGCCTAGCTCCCCTCACGTTCGTCACGCTGCCCCGCCTACACACATCCTGACAGCCAATGTATCACGCTCCGCGGGCCGGATTAAAAGATCCGCCGGGCCGTATACGGCCCGTGGGCCGTAGTTTGCCCATTGCTGATCTAAACTGATCATAAGATTTTAGTAAAGTAACTTCAAAGGTTATTTGAACCATTTTTTTAATTATGCAGCTTTCATTAAAATAAAACCTGGTGATCAACTGACTCCATGTTATGCTCCTGCTTTTTCACCTTTTACATGTACTCCTGGTGCACAGGCATGATACACTATCAAGAAGCTGGACCACAGCAATGATCTGAAGCTGATGCTCGAGCAAGTGCATACAGATAGGAAATTGATTTTACTGTTCTGGGTTTAGTAACACTTTAAGTAGTCTGTATATGCGCTAAAACATGCATGTTATACTCACTGTTGAAAGGGGTTAATCATCCACATTGTGTAAAAAGGCTGTTTGATCCTGTCTTCTCTGATCCTCCCCTTCTTCTACCATCCCCAGTCCATCTGCTGATAGAGCTCTAGGAGTCACTCTGCACATGCTCAGTTTGGTGTGTATTGCTAGAGAGATATTCTTTCTTTGGGAGAGTGCATGTGATCAACACAGGGCAAATCAGCACTGTCCAGACAGAGGGCCTAGTAACACTTTAAAGAATATAGAGGAGAGTAGAAGCACTCTGAGATACCAAAAGGAAGAAAAATAAGTAAAAAAGTATTAAAAAAAAAAGCTTTCAAATGTTTACGATATACAGTGCTTTGGCAAACTAAATGTCATCCACTTAGGATTTACATCTACTTAAAGGTTTCGACTGGAGTTGGACTTAATTTTGGTATTAAAGTGTGGAAAGGATAGAGCCACTATCACCTTCTATTGCTATCTGTGACATTTAGGAAAGTAAAGTCATGCCTATTTTAAGAAAGGAAAAATCTATTTAGTTGATCCTATTGCTTTAATATTTCAAGTTACTGATCTGGAACAATTAGGAATTCTGATATCACCTAGCTGCATGCTTGTTCTTGGTGAGTGACTCATTATTGAAGCCACTGGAATAACATGACAGCCATGCAACTAGCATATTCAGCATGTAGTCAGCAATGGCAGCCTACATTTTTCTTCGCAGTGCAAGTTCCTTTATAAATCATATTTATTCTTTTAATTCTTTTTCTTTTAAGGTATTACTAATGCAACAATGCAGAATGCTAACAAGACAATAGTGAAGGAGTTTCTTCTACTGGGATTTTATAGGCTGCAAGCATTTCATAATGTAATATTCATTGTTGTCCTACTGGCTTATATAATATGTATACTTGGAAACATCTCCATTATTGTTTTAGTTAGGACTCATCCTACTCTTCAGGTCCCAATGTACTTCTTCATAACTACATTTTCTGTTTTAGAAATTATGTTTGTCTCAGTAACTATTCCAAAACTCTTATCAATCCTCTCCAAGGCTGATTACAGCATATCTCTGATTGGCTGCTTTATGCAGATGTATGCTTTAAACTCTTTAGGAGAAACAGAATGCTTTCTTCTTGCACTAATGGTCTTAGATCGATACTTGGCTATTAACAATCCATTGCGGTATGCAACAATTATGAACAACATGTTTTGTTGTGTGTTAGGTGCTCTTCCGTGGATGGCTGGTTTTATTATTTCTTTTATACCTGTAATGTTCACAGTTATTCTGGAGTACTGTGGTCCAAATGAGATTGATCAATTTTTCTGTGATCTGGCTCCACTTCAGAATTTGGCATGTTCCGACCCATTGATCAGCAATCTTGCCACTATGTCAGCAGCCATTAGCTCGGTGATTTGTCCTTTTACTACAATAGTAGTTCTCTACATTAATATCATAAGCATTGTGCTAAAGATAAACAGCTCTGCAGGGAAAAAAAAGGCATTTTCGACATGTTCCTCCCATCTTATTGTAGCCTGTCTGTTCTATGGTACAGTCATTATTGTCTATATCAGGCCAAGGGGCAGTCATTATGATAAATTCCTTGCTCTAATGTATACCGTTGTCACTCCAATGCTAAACCCCTTTATTTATACACTTAGGAATACTGAAGTGAAAAATGCTTTTATAAAGATAAGTAGGTTATTCCAAAAGCAGTTTTCGTTGCAATTGAGGTATTAAATGTTGAAGACAAACCACTCATAAAGCTAAAATGTACACATTCATATGCTACCAAAATCCATTCAATGACTGATTAGTTGTTGCAATAAAACATATATGGCTGCTTAGGTCTCCAATTACATATTTTCCTTTTCTACCCCAACAAATATTGAATACCCTTTTATAAGTTGTATAACCATTATGTTAGTAGGATCAACCTTTATATCTGCCATATGCAAATGAACGGGAGACTCTAATTAGGTGAGAAGACAAAACAGCTTGCCCTACACCATAGCTTTTCTTAAAGAAAGAATGACCTTACAGATGCCAATGGTATCTGTCTATCACACTTAAAAAAAAAAATGGCACCACGTTCTTGCTGCTGTAGATATCCAGTATACAGTATTTTTTCCAAACATTTTGAACAACCCCACTCCTAATCAAGATCACTGATGTTGCATACCATGCCTGAACACCTTCAAAAGTTCCAGCCAAACCAAGGACTGTCCATCACCAACATTGTCTTTGTATATGGAAAAACTCCTCAAGAAATGTAGAATTTAGAAATAACAAAATATAAAACAATAATATTTTTTGTCAATGAATACGTACAATGTGTCACATACCTGGTTGAGGCCAAGTTGATGAGAGGGCTGCCCTTATACCTCTTTTCCTGTTTCCACAGGAATGATGACAGGGTATAACAGGGCCTAGAGTGGCCTGTAGGAGATTTGGTTTGGAATATCTTGATAGCAGAATCAGAGCTGAAGCAGACCAGCTGTCAGCAAGCAGATTCTGCATCTTGGATACGTAGTCAGATGGGCAGTGGTCAGCAACAATTGGGAAGCAGGAATACAGAGTTAGGAACCAGGAGCAGAGTCAAGAGCCAGACCAAGGTCAGCATCAGGCAACCAGAAGAAGTACAGGAACAACAGGCAGGAAGCAGGGTCGGGTCACAAGCTAGAGTCAGCAACAGAGGTGCAGGAACAGTAAGCGGGGTCAAGATACAGAAGAACACAAGATCAGTTCCAAAGCAAAAGGAGCTGACAACCACTCAACCATGAACCTGTAAGGCTTTAATTAGGACACTGGGAGCCAAAGTTCATCAAGCAAGCACTCTTGTTCACATGAGCATGCACAGAATGCTAATGTACATGCTCTCATGTAGATGCATGCAGGGTCTATGGACCCTTTTTCATGCATGGGCATTCCTTTGAGCATGGTTTTCTTGACACAAAGAAATGCTCATGTTCAAAGGAATGCCCTTGCTCAATGTTAAATGATATAAAAAAGTAACATTTACCACTAAACAATATTAGTTAAACAAATACAAGTCAAAACCAATATTAAAACCTTTAGGATCCAGTGTGTCACGGTACTTATTCCATAGTTATGAAGAAGTGGTGATCCTATAATTATGCCCAATAGAAGATATCATACTAGGGATGGGGCTCAGGTTTTGGTCTAACAGGGACACTACTTGACATTTAAATAAAGGTCAGCTGAATAAGAAGGGCTTAGAAGGACCAATAAGGGTGTTTTTGGATAACCAAGCCCTCTCACTATAAAAGGCTGGGTTTTATAGCAGCCAGCCATATTGACAATATTGGGCTTTAATTGTGATGGAGAAAGCATAGCAAATGCTTCCGATAAAGTGCATAGGGAAAGATCAGTGTAGGGCAGTGGTTCTCAACCTGTGGGTCTCAACCCTTTTGGGGGTCGAACAACCCTTTCACAGGGGTCGCCTAAGTCCATCGGAAAACACATATTTCCAATGTGTCAATAGCAGCTACTGCGTAGAAAGCAGCTACTGTGTAGAAAGCAGCAGTATTGGAGGTAAAACGACACTTCATGAATTATAATTAACGGGTAAATAATTTTATGGTTGGGGGTCACCACAACATGAGGAACTGTATTAAAGGGTCGCGGCATTAGGAAGGTTGAGAACCGCTGATGTAGGGCCTGTAGGAACTGGTCTCTGAAAGTAGATGTAAACCCTTAGAAGGCTCTATTGGTAGCAAAATCCTGTTAATCTAGAGGAGTTTGAGGGGTAGGAGAGTGAAGAGTTTTTACTCTTCGTATCATGTAACATTGTATGTATAATGAAAAAACAAATGTAACACTTACCCTTAAAACAATATCCAATAAACAAATAAAACTCATAATCCTAATCCTTGTAAATGTACACCCTTAAAAGGTCCTATTGGTAACAAAATTCTGTTGACCTAGAGGAATTTGGGGGGGTGGGAGAGGGAAGAGTTTTTCCCTTTATTTCATCATACATACAACATTACATAATACAAAAAAACTGAACACTTACCCTTAAAACAATATCAGATAACAAATACAACTCATGATCTTTATTTAAACCAAAGGGATCCAATGTGGCTAGTTACGATACCTATGACCAGGGGCGGACTGACCATTTGGAAACTCGGGCACTGCCCAAGGGCCGGGGGTCAGTGGGGAGACCCATGAGATACCCCTGGTACCTTTTTCATAGGCTTTTTTGAGTTTGGGCAAGGGCACAGGGGCCTCGTGATCCCCTATTGCCCGGGGGCTACATGAGTTGTCAGTCCGCCCCTGCCTATGACCTACTAGGCATAATAATAGGAATGCCACCTCTTCATATCTATGGAATGTCATCAGGGCAAGCTCTTCATGTTCAAGGTTTGTGATCCCACAAAACTGATGCAGAAATTCACCATAGTAGCGATACCACACTGCCTGGCGTTTAAACTTAGTACAGCTGGCGTAGAAGTGGACTTTTGGAGATATCAGCTGGATCACTATAAAGGGTGGGTTCTCAAAAGACATATTGACAACATGCTTCAGTTGAATTAAGTAAAGCATAAAATGTATAAGAAAACCCTCTGCACTTTAAAATATATCCCCACCTTCTAATAAAGCTGCTATCACTAAAAAGACTTCTGATATAATAAGTCTAAAATAGCAAATAATAAATAATAGTTTAGTGCCAAATCCCAAACTGAAATACAAAAAATTGTATACATACAAATATAATGATATCTGATAAAGCAATGTGTAATATCATATAGCGCTATCACAACATACAGTATACATATTCTAAAAACAAACATAAAATAATCAATACAAGTCCAATAAGTCCTCCAAAAGAAGTGCAGTGCTGAGGAATCTCCACAAAAAACACCAGTGAGAGGTGCAGGGGAAGTCAGCAGCTTACCAGATACCACAGACCACTGCTTATAGAGCAAACGACCTGACATGGCTTTTGGGGCTGTTCCAGCCACCTTGCCAATTGACCATCAGTGCTGCAAATTCAGGATCCACAGTACCCCTCAATAGCTCACAAAAGTAAAAACCACAGTACCAGCATATAGTGTAAAACCATAAAAGACTTCTTTAATAATAAAATAAAAGTAATACACTCACATTTAGGCATATACAGTGCTTCTGTGGACTGCTTCAGATTCGTCCAATCATCTTGCAGTACGTGATGACATCACTCCTGTAAGCCCCACCCAACGTGTTTTGTCACAGATGATGTCACCAGGGGACGGGTCAAAAGCCAAGTACAAGTTAAGTATTTTTTTTTTCTAGCAACAGTTTTATTTTTAAATCACTGGCACTTTGACTTTGAGGGGTAGAGTCTTTCAATGGAGTTGATCTTCAATTTTTAAGTAATGTATACTTTATTTGGTGACCACAGTGCAATATGTCTGGTCAATGTGCATCAGCACAGAAGCTAATAGTTTCCATATGAAGAGCATGTGACAGGGTGATTTACAAGAAGGAGATTGTGGGAGACAGGGGCAGTGCATAGTCATTCCATAACACAAAGTGCCCTAACAAAGACCTTTATATAGGCGTCACCAATGGTTATTTTGGTGAAAACTAGTGATTAAAATATAAGAAAGGTTTCCAAATGATATATCAGAGTTACACATACTTTAACATTATGCTTAATTGCTAGAGTACATCTGTACATCAGAAAGCCATTGTATGGTCAAAAATCTGTCCATCCACAACAGCTGATTAATATATAGCTCTTCAATTGTCTGCACTTTTTTAGCTACTTTTTTTTTTATTAGCATATGCCTAGATCTCTCTTGGTAGTACAGAGGCTACCAGTTACAAGCAAGGTTCCATGCATACCAACAACAGAGGCTCAATCTGAGAGCGATGTATTTTTAGAATGTATTGTTTAGAAACTTGAAAAAGGAGCAGGGTTCAGGGGTGCCAAATAATCCAAAATAATCAATAGGTCCACACATGTCTAGCTCAAATCCATATAACTTCAGGAACTAATGAAAGTCCCAAACACAGGTCTTACTCACAATATCCTAGGAGCTGTTTGTCACCAGGCTTCACCAGGTAGATCCTTAGTGAGGGAAATCTCCAGATTTAGACTTCAGGACAATGCCCTCCAGCAAAAATCCAATAGTAATGTTCTTGACTCAGTATAACTGCCTCCAAGATGCAGCAGCCTCAGGAGAACTGGATCCCTCCTAGCAGAAGAAACTCTAGCTAGGCCTCCCATACATTTATCTTCTCCTCAGCTACCTTCTGGGTGCTCCCTTCCAGGGATTGGCTGAGGAGTATTACGGTATTAGGGTCTATGTAGTGTGGGGTTCGAATAGCTATTGATTTAGAGGAAACTTAGTAGTAGTTAGTGCTATCAATTATGTTAGTGTATAAGTACTTATTATATATATATGTGTGTGTGTGTCTAGTGCATACTGAAACATGGCCTCATATATACGGAGACATATGGTCTCATTATTCTATGAGAAGTTGGGAGCCTTTGACCTTTTCATTCTGTGGTGTGGCTCAAACCAGTTCTGACTAGTTTTTTTAACTGCTATATATTTGCTGGAAAGATAAAGAGCCATTGGGGTTTGATTCATATTACAGTATGGGTCAAGGACTGTTGCTTCCAGGAACTTCAAATTAAGAAGTTGCAAACCTCCCCTGGATTGGAATGATTCTGTATTTATCTATTTTTATCATCTGTAATACCTCTTTTAACCAAGCTAAGTAAATTATTTTATTATTATACTTTCAAGTTGTCTGAAAGTATTGTACCAAATCAGCATATCTGAAAGATTAAACATAAAAACTTTTAAGCAATAAGGTTAACCCTTTATTACAGTCTAAAATGCATAAGGGTCTTATCTTCATTAAACATATACAGAATAAATATAATGATTAAGTAATATCTGCAACGTGTTTAGCAGTCCTCTGTGATCCAGGTCTGATTTGTTTTTATTAAAAGTCTCAGTAACAAATCTCCCTCACTGCACTGAATATAATTTCTAATATGACACATGTAGCATGGCAGACTGGTTCTTCAAGAACATATTGGGTCTCCTTTAGCCAGTGGTCTGGCTTTAATACCCAGCAGTCCATGGGTAATATTCCTTTTCAAATAATTTTTATTAGATTTTTTTTTTTTTTGTATTTCAATGATTTTTATTAATTTTAAACAGTATAAAACAGAGGCAACAAAACACGCCCACGCAGGGGCTATCAATTGCACCGATAGAAAATGCATAATAGAGCAGACAACGCTCTAATTCCAATAAGGCAAAACGTATGCCCACGTAGGGGCTATCAATAGCACATAGGTTACAATAACATCAGTGAAACTCAGATTAGCGCAACTAAAGACAGCTGTCCACTGTCACATCAAAACAAACAGAAAAGGAAAGAAGAAAAGCAGAGAAGAAAGAAAGAGAAAAAAAAAACAAAAACAAAAACACACACCAGAGAGCAAGGGTCCATGAGCACCAATACAAAACTCCATTACCTCCCCACACTGGCCGGGGGGAGCGTGGGAAAGGCATATTGCAACCACGGCTCCCATATTTTCAAAAATTTATGTTGAGAGTCGTTGCATATACTCGACATCTGTTCATTGAGCATCATAGTAGTCATACGATCCCGCACCCCCTGAAAAAGTACAAACGGACTCTTCCAGGCCTGGGCAATTGTCCTAGTGGCCGATAAAAACAAATAGGAAGCCAACCGCTGCTGACGAGCCAAGAGGCCCTTGTATGGGGCAATGAAGCAAAGCATACCGAGCATCTCGGCGTATGGAGAGATGAAACAAAGTGAAAAGGAGGCCAAACACACGAGACCAAAAACGAACCAACCTCGGGCATGACCACCAGATATGCAGTACATCGCCACGATGGCCACAACCCCGAAAACATCGATCACTACAGGCAGGGTTAGCCTGGGCCAAACGAGCCGGCACCCAATACCAACGAAACAATACCTTATAGGCTGCTTCCAGCGTGGTCGTATTAAACGAACATTTAGCTATGAGTGACCAGGCTTTATTCCAGTCCTCCGGATCCACAGCCACTCCCAGGTCGCGTTCCCAAAATAATTTTTATTCGATTTTTAAACACAAATATAACAATAACAGTGCAGGTTCAGAGTAGAGAGTGGGTACATAGTTTTCTTAGCACCATAACATACATACATACGTAAAGTTGCGAGAAAAAAAACAAAATTGGCTCATCGGTCGTGACCAATATATGCATAAATTATCAGGGGTAGCAAATATGGAGAGGTTATGCTTCCAATCCAAATGATCATATCGTATGTGCATAGCGCTTTGCTGATTTTATTCACATTAGATCTGAAAGAGCGGGCCCAGCTGAACCCGACCTACAAAATATATACACATAGATGACATGAGGAAGAGAAGGAAGAAAACAGAACCCAGATGGGAGGGAAGGAGAGGGGGGAGAGAAAGACTAGAGAAAGAGCAACCACATGAGCAAGAGGAGACCATTATTCTCTATGAAAATCTTGCAGTCATTTCTATATAGTAATATTAAATGGCATAGATAATTCTTTCCAATGGAACCATTTCTTATCAAACTTCTCCATAGAATGATGACTAATCGCTAGGGCCCTCTCATACACATAGTGTGTCTGTACTCTTTGAATTACTTCTGAAATTAAAGGAGAGTTTGTCGATTCCCATCTACTAGTAATAGCCTACCTAGCAGTGATAAGAATGTGATCTATTATTGTTCTATATTTACTAGGGAAAAGGTTTAGAGTGAGGTTGAGTAGGACCAAGTATGGAACCGGAGAGGAAATTGTACCTGACACCCTAGAAATAAGTGCAAAGACGTCCCGCCAGAATAATTGGAAGGACACTTCCACAAAATACAGTATCTTCCCCTCTCCGCCACAATTTCTCCAACATAATGGTGATGTGTTAGGGTACATTTTAGATCATTTATATGGGGTAAAGTAGCTACGATGCATTATTTTCAGGGAGCAATCCCAGTGATTAGTACACTTAGAAATACTCAAACTACTGTTCAAGGCATTCTCCCATTCATCTCTTGTAAAGGATCTTTGTAAATCCCTTTCCCACCGACCTATGCTAAGTACTGTGGAAAGATCACGGTCATAATGTAAAAGTTTATAAAACTTGGAAATTTCTTTATTCATTCTAATAGGGTTTGTTATGATGTGCCATAGCTTGAAGTCTATCTCCAGCCATGTGTTTAAGCCAGTACCATGGAATCCCCTTAACTGCAGGAGAGGGTGCATACCTTTATTCGGAACGGGTTGTCTTATTTCCGCAAATGTACTGTACCCTAGGTCCCTTAATGGTTTAGTGTTAAGGTTTGGGATAAGGTGTTCATATGCAGAGATTGGGATAATAACGTGAAGTTTAGGAGAGGATTCGGGCGATAAGTTCAATCCTATTTTCCAAGCTTCCAATGTTGCGGTAATAGATGGTAAAAATGTGGTTAATATTTTAGGTGAAGCCGATCTGGCCAGAAGTAGAGCCCATAGATCTTTATTGGGGATCACATTCTGTTCTATTTGCACCCATAATTTGTCTGTAGGGACAAACCATGCCGGAAGTTGTTCTAAGAGTGTTGCATAATAGTACATAGGTAAAACAGGTAGGCCCACTCCTCCTTTCGATTTGTGTTTTGTAAGGGCCAGAAACGGGATTCGCGTTTTTTTCCCCTTCCAGATAAATCTTTTTATAGCCACCTCTAATTTATGGAAATAGGTTTGAGGGATGAGAACTGGGATCGTTCGGAAGTAATACAAGATCTTAGGAAAGATTAACATCTTAAATGCTGCTATTCTGCCTATCCACGATGTTTCAAATTTGTCAAGCCTTTGCATTTCCATCAAAGTTATTTTTAAAAGTATGGGAGGACGGGGCTGATATACAAATACCAAGATAATCTAATTTCTTATTGGTCCATTGGTAAGGAAATTTATCCTTGAGGGAACTCAGGGGGCCTTTCATTATTGCAATAGGGAGGGCACAGGATTTGGTGATGTTGAGCTTATAATAAAATACTGCGCTAAAGGACTGCAAAGAAGCTGAAATTTCAGTAAGAGAGTAAGAGAGCATCGGATCAGTGACCGTAAGGATTACATTGTCCGCAAACAGACCTATTTTATGAGAGGTGGACGCTACTTGGATACCTGATATCCGTGGATTGGATCTGATCTCAGTCGCTAAGGGTTCCATCACCAGTGAAAAAATTATGGGAGATAGGGGACAGCCCTGTCTCGTTCCATTGGTAATAGTAAAGGGGGCGGATAGGGCATTAGACGTGAACACCTGAGTGGAGGGAACAATGTATAATGCCATAATGGCCGACTTTATGAAACCAATGATCCCAAATTTGGTTAGAGTAGCATCCAAATACTGCCAGTAAACCCTGTCAAAAAACCCTGTCAGCGTGACGGCTCGTGAGGAGAGAAATGCCGGTAACCGGCATTTCCCTGTTTACATGCCATCACCTGTGATTGGACACAGCTGATCACATGACCGAGCTGACATCTTCGGCTCTTTCCGTGAATCGGTGATCCGCTGTGTCCGAGGGACACAGTGCACCGGCGATCGCCGCGCTGCGCACTCCCGGAGCTGCGCATGCGCGGTGAGAATGGCAGGACATCATATGACGTCCCCTCAGAACGAGAGAACCACCTCGTGGACTATATGGCGGGAGGGAGACGATTAAACAGTAAAAACAAAACTTTTGCAAGGATTTATATTTATCAGACCAAACAAGAGCAAATGAGAACAATTCATCTTTAGGGTTGAGTGCTGAGATTCACATACTGTATATATATATATATATATATATATATATATATATATATATATATATATGGAAATCGATCAGTCTCGATGTACTATATGGCCTTTCTCATTTCTTGAGGCCCCAAAACACCAGGACAGTGCGAATACCCCCCAGATGATCGCCTTTTTGGAAAGCAAACAGTCCAAGGTATTTAGTAAGAGTTCTTTGAAGGTTTTATTTTTCGAAAATTAATAAATTTAAAAAAAAAAATCACTTTTTTTATTGAAACAGTAAAGTGTTAATAAGAAAACACCCTCACTGTGTAAGGGAAGATAAGGCTTGTCACCATGCTCCCAGAACAATGTACTGGGACCATGAAAGGCTTTCCAAATAGATAAAATGAGAGAAAATGAATGTTAACCATTTGCTGCCCGCCCTATGGCCGAATGGCGGCCGGCAAATGTCATCAGTGTTCCGGGTGGACGCCATATGGCATTCTCTCGCACTTGTGCAGATTGCGCTTCTGCAGAGCCGAGCAGAGGCGCGAACTGTCACCGGCTGTGTACCTCGGATACGGCAGATGACAGATCTGAGTATCGGCCCCGTTGCAGGTACCATGTAACCTGCTGTGACCAATCACAGCAGGTCACATGACAGTTGTATACAATGGATGGCTTCATTCATGCCATCCATTGTATACTAGTGTCTAGCTGTGAATGGTCACAGCTAATCACATGCACATGTCATGTGATTAGCTGTGGCCAAATCAGAGCTAAGCACAAAAAAAAAAAAACCTGAATTAATCGATGTCATTATGGTAACATTCTACTAATTTGGTCATAGTGAAATATGAAAAAAAAATCTTAAAAAAAAGAAAAAAATGTAATACAAAATAAAAAAAAATATATATTTTTTTTTTTTCATACTGTCACCAATCAGTGTCCCTGATCACCGCCATGCCAGTTATATGATGACGCTGTACAAAAACAAATAGTGAAACTAATTTATTAAATTTTTTCATTTTCCAAAAAATCAAGGCAAAAAAAATACAACTTCAAAAAACTCACCATGCCTCTTAAGAAGTACGTCGGACTGTCTACTTTACAAAAAGGGGTAATTTGGGAGATATCTGTACTGTCCTGACATTCTTGGACCTCAAGAAATTAGATTGGCTGTCAGTACTTCAGGATTGATCAATAATTAGATATATCCCATAGTTTGTGAACTCTATAACTTTCCTACAAACTAAAAAATACATCCTAATTTGGGTTATTTTCACCAAAGACATGTAGCAGAATACATCTCGGCCAAAATTTATGAAGAACAATTATTTATTTGCAAACTTTTATAACAGAAACAAAGAAAAACGTGTTTTTTTCAAAATTGTTGGTCTTTTTTTGTTAATTTAGCAAAAAATAAAAACCCCAGCGGTGATTAAATACCACCAAAAGAAAGCTCTAGTTGTGTGAAGAAAATGATAAAATTTTAGTTTGGGTACAATGTTGTAGGAGCGCGCAATTGTCATTCAAGGTGTGAAAGCGCTGAAACCTGAAAACTGGCCTGGGCAGGAAGGTGTAAAAGTGCCCGGTATTGAATTGGTTAAAAAAAAAAACAAAGCCCAAAAAAAACCAAAAGTAACAACCGTTTATCTCATGTCCAGTGCAGAGGTAAGCCTCGAACCTATGACCATGCACTCTTTAGACTGGCACGCTAACCACTGTGCTGCGGTTGTTACCTGGTATAGGCCCGGTCAAACTGACCCTTGTTTTCAAAAACTGCCAACTGTCACCTGCCCAATGTCAAGTAGCTATAGTGCACTTTGAATGACAATTGCGCGCTCATACAACATTGTAACCAAACTAAAATTTTATCATTTTTTTCACACAACTAGAGTCTTTCTTTTGGTGGTATTTAATCACCGCTGGGGTTTTTATTGTTTGCTAAATTAACAAAAAAAGACCAAAAATTTTGAAAAAAAAAAACACGTTTTTCTTTGTTTCTGTTATAAAAGTTTGCAAATAAATAATTGTTCTTCATAAATTTAGGCCAAGATGTATTCTGCTACATGTCTTTGGTGAAAATAACCCATATTAGGATGTATTTTTTAGTTTGTAGGAAAGTTATAGAGTTCACAAACTATGGTATAGATCTGAATATTGATCAATCCTGAAGTACTGACAGTCAATCTAATTTCTTGAGGTCCCAGAATGTCAGAACAGTACAGATATCCCCCAAATGACCCCTTTTGAAGTTGTATTTTTTTTTGTCATAATTTTTCAGAAAATAAAAAATGCAAAAAATAATTTTCACATTTTTTTTTTACATACTGTCACCAGTGCAGTACAGCGTCATCATATTACTGGCATGGCGGCGATCAGGGACACTGACTGGTGACAGTATTTTTTTTTCTTAAATTTTTTGTTAATTTTTTTTATTATTTTTAATTTTTTATTACATTTTTTTTCTTTTTTTTAAGATTTTTTTTTCATATTTCACTATGTCCAAAATAGTACAATGTTACCATAGTAACATTGTACTACTTTGGGGAAGTGATCGGTATTTTTTTTTTTTTTTTTACACAATTTGCTTATAGCAAAGAATTACTTTGCTATAAGCAAGCATTTACCTGAATGACATCGATTCATTCAGGGTTTTTTTTTTTTGTGCTTAGCTGTGATTTGGCCACAGCTAATCACATGACATGTGCATGTGACCTGCTGTGACCATTCACAGATAGACACTAGCCACTTGAGCTCCAGAGGATTTACCCCCCTTAATGACCAGGCCTCTTTTTGCTACTTGGCGCTGCACTAATTCAACTGATAATTGCGCGGTCATGCAATGCTGCACCTAAACAAAATTGACGTCCTTTTTTTCACACAAATAGAGCTTTCTTTCGGTGTTATTTGACCACCTGTGCGCTTTTTATTTTTTACGCTATAAACAAAAAAAGACCAAATATTTTGAAGAAAAACAATATTTTTTAATTTCAGCTATAAAAAATATATAGTAAACTCAAAGTTGGTTATAAATTTAGGCCAAAATGTATTCTGCTACATGTTTTTGATAAAAAAAATCCCAATAAGTGTATATTGATTGCTTTGTGTGAAAGTTATAGCGTCTACAAACTATGGTATAGATACTGCAATTTACGACATTTTTTTGCTATACAGCGCTGCACTAGTTTAACGGACAATTGCGCGGTCATGCAATATTGTACATAAATGAAATTTATGTCATTATTTTTAACACAAATAGAGCATTCTTTTGGTGGTATTTGATCACCTGTGCACTTTTTATTTTTGGCGCTATAACCAGAAAAAGTTTTGAAGAAAAAAAATATTTTTGAAAAAAACAATATTTTCTCATTTTGATCATAAAAAATATCTAAAAAAACTAAAATTTCATCATATATTTAGGCCAAAATGTATTCTGCTACATGTTTTTGGTTAAAAAAATCCCAATAAGTGTATATTGATTGCTTTTTGTGAAAGTTATAGCGTCTACAAACTATGGTATAGATAATGGAATTTACACAGCTTTTACTTTCTGACTGCCCATCACATTTCTTGAGGTGCTAAAATACCAGAATAGTACAAACACCCTCAAATGACCCCTTTTCGGAAATTAGACACCCTAAGCTATCTGCTGAGAGGCATATTGAGTCCATGGAAGATTTATTTTTTTCCACAAGTTTCTGGAAAATGACAAAAACTTTTTTTTCTTTTTTTTTTTTTACACAAAGTTGTCATTTAAATGATTTCTTTCTCGCACAAGCCATGGGTATATGTGGAATTACACCCAAAATACATTCTGCTACTTCTACTGAGTATGGGGATACCACATGTGTGAGACTTTTTGGGAGCCTAGCCACATACAGGAGCCTGAAATCCAATGACCACTTTGAAAGCCTGAAGGTGCGTAACTTCCTCATTACACTTCCTCACTACCTATCACAGTTTTGAAGGCCCTGACATGCCAGGATAGCCCCAAACCCCCCCAAATGACCCCTTTCTGGAAAGTAGACACCCCAAGGAATTTAAAAAGAGGCATGGTGAGTATTTTGCAGATCTCATTTTTTCTCACAAGGTTTCGAAATATAAAAAAAGAACAGAAAAAATATGTTTTTGTTTTTTTTCTTCATTTTCCAAAAACTTGTGGCAACAAATGAGATCTGCAAAATACTTACCATGCCTCTTATCAAATTCCTTGGGGTGTCTACTTTCCAAAAAGGGGTAATTTGGGGGGGTTAGGTGCTATCCTGGCATTTCAGGGCCTCCGAAACTGTGATAGGTAGTCTGGAAGTGTAATGAGGAAATAAAGCCCTTTAAAAGCCTGAAGGTGCTTATTGGATTTTGGGGTCCTGTACTTGGCTAGACTGCCAAAACGTCTCTCACATGTGGTACCCCCATACTGTGGAGAAGTAGCAGAATGTATTTTGGGGAGTAATTCCACATATAACCATGGCATGTGTGAGCAGTAAATAATTTAAGTGACAATTTTGTGTAAAAAAAAAAAACAATTATTTTTGTCATTTTCCAAAAACTTGTGGTAAAAAAATTAATTCTTCTATTGATTCAACATTCCTCTCAGCAAATAGTTTGGGGTGACTACTTTCCAAAAAGGGGTCATTTTGGGGGGTGGGGGCGTTTTATGCCCAGCATTAGAAGTTTATGCCACACTTCATTCACTCTTCTAACCACCTGAAGACCAAGCCTTTTTGTTCACATGAAAACAATCAGTATTTTTTGCTAGGAAATTAATTTAAACCCCCAAACATTATATTTTTTTTTAAAGCAGGCACCCTAGTGAATAAAATGGTGGGTACTACAATTTTTTATGGCACATAGTACTCGCGCAGCGATTTTTCAAATGCAATTTTTTTTAAAAAAATACACTTTTTTTACTTTTAATGCACAAAAACACAATATATTGGCCAATTATTTGTTAAAATATAAAAGATAATGGTATGCCGAGTAAATAGATACCAAACATGACATGCTTTAAAACTGCGCATGCCATGTTCAATGGCGACAAACTGCAAACATTTTTAATATCCATAGGCAGCGCTTTAATAGCCTTTAAAAGCCACCATTTTAGATTTACAGAGGAGGTCTAGTGTTAGAATTACTGCCCTTGATCTGACGTTCACGGCAATACCTCACATGCATGGTTCAACCGCTGTTTACATAACGGCACAGAGTCAAGGCTTGTGCACACAGGTGTGCGCACATGGGAGGGGCAATTTTTTTTTTTTTTTATAGTTATTTTCATTTTTTTTTATTATTTTTACATTGTACCTTTCATTTTTTTAATCACTTTTAATGCTATAACAGGGAATGTAAATAACCCCTATAACTTCAATGGGCATTGTCATATATTCTTTTTTGAGAAATCTGGGGTCTATCAGACTCTAGATATCTCCTCTGCTCTTACATTATCTAATCAAACCAAAATCGGTGTGATCAGATGCTTTCCCAATTCACAAATGGCGCTGTTTATATCCTGCGAAACTGAAGTGATGAAATGCTTGTAGCTTCCGAATTCTTAGACTATAGAGATGATTGGCATCATTCTGGTGTCCAATCAGCTCTATGGTCAGCTGGCAGAAACACCGGCTGCATTCTCAGGTTCCCCCGATGGCATGAAACTGCCCGAGAAGGCCGTGGAAGGCAGCGAGGGAGGGGGGACATCATCTCCCACTGCTTGTAAACGCAATCTTGCAGCTAATTAGCCACTAGGATTGCTTTTACATGAAAGCCGATCACCGGCTGAAAAAAACGATACCAGGATGATGCCTGCAGCTGTAGGCATCATCCTGGTATAACCATTCAAATCCAGTGATGTAAAAGTACGTCGCTGGTCCTCGTTGGGTATATATGCTATGTTCTTTTTTTTTTTTTGTATGCAGCCAGTGGACTGAATGAAAAAATGAGAAGAAATATCTGCCAGAAAAAGTGTGTGGTATGCCCTTTAGAATATACCGCCCTGCATCCACCCACTTCTAATGGTGGGCACACATTAGGTCACACTTTGCCACAAGTGCCAGTTCCAAGATTGAATAAATGTCTAAATAGTGGCACACTTGAATAAAAATTGTCCACGTATAAGTGGTACCCCGTATGGAGAAATGATGACACCAAGTCCCAAACTGCTCCCCATGTAGTCTGAGCATCCGGGGGGGCTCCATGTGACTATCTTTTCCCTCGTAAATCCAAAACTTATAAGTATAGCTTGTTGTCCTCTCACAGGTCTTCTACATCTTGACCCCATATCTGGCACGCTTGCTGGAGAGAAATTGTTTGAATGCAAGGTGGCCAGAAAAATTAATAAGGGACTCATCAACGCAGATGTTTTGCTGGGGAGTATAGACATCTGCAAACTTTAGGTTAAGGTGATTTGCGAGGGGCTGAATTTTGTGGAGCCGTCAAATTAAGGGTTACCCCGAGGATGACAGAGTGTATTGTCGCTGAAATGTATAAAACACATTATACTCTCATATCTATGCCTGGCCATGGCAGCAGAGAACACGGCATATGATTATTTGGGTCTGCGGACCAATACAACCGCATTTCATTTCTTTTAGTAATGCCCATGTTGAGGGTTAGGCCCAAAAAAAATTTAAATTTGAAAACCGTAATGAGTTTCCATGCGAATGGTCTGGCAAGGTTTGAATTTGGGTTGGCGGCGATAAATTGTTGTGCATATAGACTGCTTTGATCCACAATCAACGCATACAGATATTCCGTGAAAAACAGCTCCAAAAATCAAGGAGGTATGTGAAAGACCAAGATGTACTAGACCGCTGGTACTCGCCAGTTCACCAAAAGGTAGAGCGGCACTAGTACTGGCACTCTGCTGCATATGAGAGTCATCAAAATTTACCGACAAGTGCTAACAGAGATCAGGCCTGATTCTGCGAACACTGCGGTTTTGTGTGCAATGTATCAAGTGACAGTGATCTACTGACACTGCACTTGCTGGGGGAGAGGGGGGGGTAAGCGTAGGGGCTTAACGCAGGTGTTGGCAGGTGCAGGGGCTGATCCCGCTAACGCTGCGTTTTTGGGGACACTATACTAATGTGAACGCTGGTATAGTGCTGACCTGATCAAAGATATTGACCCGTTCAGACACTATACTAGCAATGGAGGTTTATTGTACATGGGCATGCTCCTGGCAATCAAGGGGTTAAATGTGATGACTGGTGTACTGTCGGGCAATCTGACGCTATCTGGGAGGGGTGTGAAAACCACAGGAGCGCGAATTACGTATATATATATGTGATTTTGCGTACCCGTGCCGCCCTGTAGCAGTATTTCTGCTGTAGGGTGGTAAGGAAGCGGTTACATAAGAGGTTAGTGTTATGGCGCTGCGTTACTTTAACTGACAATTGCGCGGTCATGCAACACTGCACCCAAATTAAATTTACATCCTTTTTTTTCCACAAATTGAGCTTTCTTTCGGTGGTATTTGATCGCCTGTGCGGTTTTAATTTTTTGCGCTATAAAAAAAAGGCTGACATTTTTGAGACAAAAAAACAATATTTTGGACTTTTTGCTATAAAACATGTCCAGTAAAAACAATTTAAAAATCTAATTTTGTCACAAATTTCATCCAAAATGCATTCTGCGACATGTCTCTGCTAAAAAAAATCCCAATACGTGTAAATTAATTGGTTTACGTGAAAGTTATAGCGTTTACAAATGGCGGGAAAGATACTGGGATTTTTTATTTTATTTATACTAATAATGATGGCGATCAGCGACATATTGCGGCGATCAGCGACATATGACGGCGACCAGCGACTTATGGCGGGACTGCGGGACTGTGGCGGACATTTTGACACTGGGGGGGAACTGACGTGGGGTCACTGACATCCCCAGTGACACCAATACAGTGATCAGTGAAAAAAAAACCCACTGAAACTGTACTAATGGCAATGGGGAGGAAGGGGTTAACATTTTTAGTGTTCACTGTGTGAGGGGAGTGTTTTACTAGGTGGAGGGGGTGTGTGCTGGAGGGGGGGGAGGAAGGGGGGAGCTGATCGAGGCAGAGAAACCCTCTGCAGCTTGTCACGAGCCAAAAAGCCGGTAATCACTGGCCGTGACCCAGCGGCTGGGACCCGCTGATGACACCCGCGGGACAGGTAGGGCATGCACGCGCCTCGCGTGCGCCCCCTACCTGTTTTGCAGAAACACGTTTTAAAACGTGGTTTTGCCTGTGAGTGCCACCCTGCCACCGTATATCTACAGTGGCTGGGCGGCAAGTGGCTAGTATACAATGGATGGCATGAATGAAGCCATCCATTGTATACAACTGTCATGTGACCTACTGTGATTGGTCACAGCAGGTCACATGGTACCCGCAATGGGGGTCGGTACTCAGATCTGTCATCGGCAGATCGCGCCGCTGTGATCTAGAGCGTTTTCCCGGCCGCCATTCGGCTGTTGGCCAGGAGAGAAGTGGTTAAAGTAAGCCAATAACCTTTTAGTTTTGGAAATAGAAGGGAATAGGAATAGAACTCTTGTCAGGTTCTTACTGCCATCCCGGTGCAGCTCACTGTGTGTGTGCATTTAAAAAAAAAAATTATATATATATATGTAAAAATGTAAGATAAATACGTACCTGTTGCCAGATGTAGAACAATAACAAAGATCAATGCTCTCAGCCAGGGGTGGACTGACAACTCATGGGGCAATAGGGGATTATGGGGCCCCTGTGTCCTTGCCCAAACTCAAAAAAGCCTATGAAAAAGGTACCAGGGGCATCTCATGGGGCCCCCTACTGACCCCGGGCCCTCGGGCAGTGTCCGAGTTTCCAAATGGTCAGTCCGCCCCTGCTCTCAGCAGCATTCCCATCTTTGTCTCGCAGATATTATAGTTGACAAACAGAAATCAATCAAAGAAATCGATTTGATATTTGTCTCGCTGATTTAACTGGTGATAAATGCAAATCAATCAAAGAAATCTCTTCTAACTGCAGTCACTTTGCAGAGCAATCACAAACACTTGTACTCAGTGCGTGGATCAAGAAGAAATGAAGGGAGAGGACTTGTGCTAGAATGAGGGGGGTTGGAATTTGAAATCCCCCCACCCCACCTTCTAGCACAAGTCCTATCCCCTCTCAAAGCATCCCCCCCCAACGCATATCCTCTTACCCCTGCCCCCCCCATAATCACTCCTCTAAGTGTATAATATTGTTACCTCCCCCCCTCCACCCTCCTTGCTATGTCCCCCTCCCCTGTAAGGCTAGGTTCACACTAGCCCGCCCTGTGTGTTCTGGTTGTGGGTTCGGGAATCGCATCAGCTCCTGCACCCGCAACCACCCACAGCCGAATCTCTCTGCTCTTACAAGACGAACGGGGCTGCCATTCTTTCCGAATGGCACCCCCGCGCATCTCAGCCCACAACATGATCGCAGGTGTGGGAACCGTAGGGAAACCACAAGATCAAAAAGACCGTGCAGTTTCCCTGCAGATGCGTTTTTGCATGCACCTTTTTCTTGCATGAAACGCTGGCACAGCAACCCATTCAAATAAATGGGCCTCCGTGTCTGCGGAGACGCGGGCCGCACTAGTGTGAACCAAGCCTAAGTCGCCATCCATATTAACCACTTGCCCACCGGAAGATTCTACCCCCTTCAAGACCAGGCCATTTTGTGCTGTTTGCCAATGCCTTACTTTAACTGGCAATTTCGCGGTCATGCTACACTGTACCCAGGGCTGTGGATAAGGGGGTACCACCAGTCCTCCTGTATGGGGCCCAGGCCAGCAGGGGGGGCCCAGGCAGCTGGGTGAATAGGATGTGGGTAGGGAGGGTAATCGGCACAGCGCACATATATGAAAATCAATCAGTCTTGATATACTGACAGCCAGTCTCATTTCTTGAGGCCCAAAAATGCCAAGAAAGTATAAATATCCCCCAAATGACCGCTTTTTGGAAAGCAGACAGTCCAAGGTATTTAGTAAGAGGCATAGTGACTTTTTTTTTTTTTTTTTAATTAAGAAATTAAAAAACAAATATTCACAATTTTTGGGGGTTTTTTTTATCATTTTGTTTACCACACTGTGACCAGAGCAATATGTTACCATAGTAACATTATACTACTCTAGAGAAGTCAGGATTTTTTTTTTTTGCACATTATGATTGCTTATAGCTCAACCACTTCCCATCCGGCCCATGTATATAAACGTCCGGACGGGAGCAGTGCGGGAGCGGGTGGTCGTTTATAAATGTCCTCCCCGCTCCCTGCTTGTGCGCGCTCCCTGAATGTTTGGGGGTGCTCAGTAATTTTCTAGCAAATAAATGATGATTTTTACATGTAGAAGAGAAATGCCAGAATTGTCCTGGGTGGGAAGTAATTACCGTATTTTTCGCTCCATAAGACGCACCTAGGTTTTAGAGGAGAAAAACAAGAAAAAAAATATTCTGAACCAATGGACTGCAGACACAGTACAGGGGATGACCATAGACTGCGGACACAGTACAGGGGATGACCAGAGACTGCGGACACAGTACAGGAGATGACCAGAGACTGCGGACACAGTACAGGAGATTACCAGAGACTGCGGACATAGTACAGGAGATGGCCAGAGGCTGCGGACATAGTACAGGAGATGACCAGAGACTGCGGACATAGTACAGGAGATGACCAGAGACTGCGGACATAGTACAGGAGATGGCCAGAGACTGCGGACATAGCACAGGAGATGGCCAGATACTGAGGACATAGCACAGGAGATGACCAGAGACTGCGGACACAGTACAGGAGATGACCAGAGACTGCGGACATAGTACAGGAGATGACCAGAGACTGCGGACACAGTACAGGGAATGACCAGAGACTGCGGACACAGTACAGGGAATGACCAGAGACTGCGGACACAGTACAGGAGATGACCAGAGACTGCGGACCTTTGGGGAGGGAGGCGGAACGGGTACCTGTTTTTGACAGCTACCCGCTCCCACTTCCAAGGAGTTGTCCTTCCTTCTTCTTCCCGCGGCGGCATCTGTGACAGCCGGGTGCCCACTGCGCATGCGCGACCTGTCATGTGTCCCAGAAGACACCGGACCATTCACAAAGCGCAGCGTTTTTCACGCATGCACAGTGGGCACCCGGCTGTCACAGAAGCTGCCGCGGGAAGACTGCAGCGCTGGAGCGCGGAACAGGTAAGGTCCTGCAGGAGAGAAAAGCTGAGCGGCCGGCCCGATATTCTGACATGGTGGCGGCAGAAATTTCGGACCGGCCGCTTTACATTCGCTCCATAAGATGCACTGACATTTCCCCCCCTTTTTTGGGGGGGAAAAAAGTGCGTCTTATGGAGCGAAAAATACGGTAAGTACTAAAATCGTTTGGACTGTATCCATGGAGGAGCAGCATTGTCAGCTTAGGATGGGCATGAGCGGGATGTTCTGTAGTCCACAGAGAGAGACTCAGAGGCAGAAAGTACATGACTGAGGGACATGCAGAATATTGAGGCTAATACTTTCCACCTAACCAATAAAACAACCACCCCCTCAACCTTCTCCCACCTGAAATAACCATGCGACTCTCCTTTTGGTGTAAAAACGACCATAGCGGCCCATTCACTGTGTACAATTGTGTTGTGAACTGTGATTGGTCACAGTGATCACATGGTACACACAGGATCAATCAGAGCTAATCACAATCAAACTCAATTTCATTCAGTAAAATACTTGCTTAACCACTTCAATACCGGGCACTTTTACCCCCTTCCTGCCCAGACCAATTTTCAGGTTTCAGCGCTCTCACACTTTGAATGACAATTGCACGGTCATGCAACACTGTACCCAAACTAAAATTTTGTCATTTTCTTCACACAACTAGAGCTTTCTTTTGGTGGTATTTAATCACCGCTGGGGTTTTTATTTTTGCTAAATTAACCATTTCAATACTGGGCAATTTTACAGCTTTCTGCCCAGACCATTTTTCAGCTTTTAGTGCTGTCGCACTTTGAATGAATATTGCGCGGTCATGCAACATTGTACCCATATGAAATTTTAATCATTTTTTTCCCACAAATAGAGCTTTCTTTTGGTGGTGATTAATCACCCCTGAGTTCTTTATTTTTTGCACTATAAACGAAAAAATACCAAAAATTTAGAAAAAAAATAAGATTTTCTTTGTTTTTATTATAAATTTTGCAAATAAGTAATTTTTCTTCATAAATTTAGGCAAAAATTTATACTGCTACATAACTTTGGTAAAAAAACAAACAAATCGGTGTATATTATTTAGTCTGTGTGAAAGTTATAAAGTCTGCAAGCTATGGCACCAATCATTGCAAATTGATCACACAAGAAGCACTGATGGCCTATTTCATTTCTTGAGGCCCTAACATGGTAGGAAAGTACAAATAGCCCACAAAAGACCCCTTTCTGGAAAATAGACAGTCCAAAGTATTTAGTAAAAGACATGGTGAGTTATTTGAAGTTGTAATTTTTTCCCACAATTCTTTGGAAAATGAATAAATTATTTTTTTCACGCATAATTGCCAAAATAACAAGTTATTTCTCACACCTGGCATAGACATACTTGCAATTGCACCCCAAAACACATTCTGCTACACTTCCTGAGTATTGTGATACCACATGTGTGAGACATTTCCACAACCTGACCACATACAGAGACCCAACATCCAAGTAGTACCTTCACACGTTGTAGGAGAATAGAAGTGGCATAAATTACACATCTAATTTTCTGACTCCCTATCACAGTTTTGAAGGCCCTAGAGCACCAGGATGGTAGAAATACCCACAAAATGACCCCATTTTGGAAAGCAAACATCCCAAGGTATATTCTATAAGGCATAATGAGTCTTTTGAACATGTTATTTTTTTCCCACAAGTTTTTAGAAAATGTGGAAAAAAAATGAAAAAGTATTTTTCTTTTTACACAAAGTTGTCAATTTATAGGATATTTCTTCTATACTCGAAAATACATTTTACTACTCCTTCTGAACATGACAATACCACATGTGAAACTTTTTCACAGCTAAAGAAAGGATAAGCAAAAGATTACCTATGGTTTTAGGAGAGCATTGGACCAGGAAGTAGGCAACAGCAACAGGATTCGACCAGGCAGCAGGCAGGAATATGGTGGATAAACAAGCCAGGGTCAGAACAGGCAGCAGGCTGAGATCCAGGTAGAAGGAAGAAACATGGTCCATAAAAAGTCTTAGGTCAGTCCAGGCAGCAGGCAGAGATATGGTCAGCACAGCTAAAGTATTGGTCCAGGCAGCAGGCAGGAACATGGTCTGAAAAAGTCTTGGGTCAGTACAGGTAGCAAATGGAGATATGGTCAGCACAGCCAAAATATTGGTCCAGACAACAGGCAGGAACATGGTCCATAAAAAGTCCTATGTCTGTACAGGCAGCAAGCAGAGAAATGATTAACACAGCCAAAGTATTGGTCCAGGCAGCAGGCAAGAACATGGTCCGAACGTTTTGGGTCAGTACAGGTAGGAAGAGGAGATATGGTCAGCACAGCCAAAGTATTGGACCAGGCAGCAGACAGGAACATCAGGCTTATGGCCTTGATCAGGTAGGACTGGGGCACAGGGGTAGAGGCTTCGTCCCACTAAATCTCTTCGAAGCCTCCAGACAAACAGACCCTATTCCGGGACTAACAAAACCCGGAGAAAACCAAAAACTGTTTTTTCTCTATTCTGAAGCCCCTCACATATGCGAGACCCCTGTGTTATCTTGAATCCCACTACTGCAGTAGCAGGGCAAAAGATCAATCCAAGCAGCAAGCAAAAAACATTGTCGATTTAACAGGCCAAGGTCAGTCCAGGAAGAAGGCATAAACGTGGTTGATAATCCAGACGGCAGGCAGAAGCATAGTCGATAAACAAGCCATGGTCAATTTTGGTGGAAAGCAGAAATGTGGTGTAGAAGCAATTCAGACGGCAAGCAGAGGCATTGTCGGTAAACAGGCCAGGGTCAGTTAAGGTGGAAGGCAGAGGCATGGTAAATTAAGGCAGTAGGCAAAAGATCAGCACAGATAACAAAAATGGGGAAATTGCAGGCTGCTGAAAATATGGGGAACTAATATCTTATTAAAGTGTGATAATGTCTGAAGCAGTCTCTGAAGCATAGGCCTGGTTGGGAGGGACATTGGGGACAATGAACACTGGTGTCTTTCCTAATTCCCCTTCTGCTGCATACCTTACATGTTTTTCGACGTCTACTTCCTGTTTCTGATGGTGGAATTTTCTCAGGAAAATGGCGTTCATGCAGTCTGCTGATACAATCGGAGCGAATGGTTTGTGGTGGAGATCTTTGCTGATAGATTAGGGCAGTGATGACATCTTCAGTGTATTTGAAGAGGTGGTTAGGTCTTTCAGTTGATTTTTGATAAATTATGTATGAATTATAAATGGCCATGTGGAAAAAGTATATTGCAACTATTTTGTACCAGTAGAGGGTCTTCCTTGTTGGTAAGTATGGCTGCAGCATGCGATCGTTTAAATCCACCCCCCCCATGAATTGATTATAATTGTGGATACACTCTGGCTTTTGGACTTCCCCTCGTCTTCTATGAATGTCCACCATGATGTCATTATGGATAGTGGACAGGACATAAACATCTCTCCTATCCCTCCATTTCACGGCCAGCACTTCCTCGTTCCTAACACTTGCAGATTCCCCTTTTGTAGAGTCGTTCTAATTAAACTTTGTGGGAAGCCCTTCCTGTTTGATCGGACAGTACCGCAGGCCATTGTTTTTTCAAGGTACAGGTGGCAGAAAAGGGGCAGGCTTGTGTAATAATTGTCAAGGTAGATGTGATACCCCTTTTGGAAGAGTGGAAAGGCCAGGTCCCAGACAATTTTGCCACTTATGCCAATGTAGGTTGGGCACCCAGGGGGCTGCAGGTGGGGGTCTTTGCCTTCATACATGCGAAAGGCATGCACATAACCCGTGGCACTTTCACACAGTTTGTTGAGCTTCAGTCCATACCTGGCCCTTTTACTGGGCATGTATTGCTTGATTCCCAGCTGGCCAGTAAAGTGGATAAGAGATTCGTCCACACAGATATTTTGGTCAGGGACATAAACTTCAGAAAATATTCTAGAAAAAAAAATAATTAGGGGGCGAATTTTGTACAGTTTGTCAAAGCCTGGCTGATCTCGGGGAGGGCACTGGGAATTATCATTAAAATGCAGGAAACGCATTATCATGTCATAACGTGACCTGGACAATACAGCTGAAAAGATGGGAATGTGATGGATGGGATGGGTGGACCAATATGAATGTAATACATTTTTTTTGTAAGCCCCCATGTTGACCGTAAGGTCCAAAAACAATCTAAGCTCATCTAGTGATAGCCATCTCCACTCGAATGGACGGGCATAACACAAATTGGGGTTGGCTGCAATAAATTGTTGGGCAAATAGGTTGGTTTGATCGACAATTGACTGAAGGAAACTATCAGGGAAAAATACATTAAAAAAATCAATTTGGGAAAAATTTTCTGTGTTGAGCTGCACTCCTGGTTGTGCGGTGAAAGGGTGGATTGTAGCTGATCCTGTGTTGGAAAGCAGCCACAAAGGGTTTGCAAGAGAGTTTGGGAGGCAAGTTTGGGACCTGACTCTTGGGGTCTGGCGTGATATCTCAGTGCTGGTACTGGGCCTGTCATCCTGGGGTCTAGCTCTGTTGGCATTTTCTGACTGACCATTTGTGTGTAATGGCACTTGTATGTTGGCGCTGCTCGTTGTTGCCTGTTCTTCAGAGCGTCTTATTCTTTTAATAGGGACTACTTCCTCTTCCGATTCGGTCACCGATCCACTGCTTTCTCTTGGCTCATAATCCAAATCGGAATCGGACGGTGAGAGCTCCCTGCTGCTCTCGTCCGTCATGCTTAGGATTTGGAAAGCCTCCTCACTAGAATAATATTTTTTTGACATGTTGGCAGTATGTCAGGCAACTGTAATGGGTACACTACTGATGGGCTGCAGTGATGGTGGCTTTTATGGGTACTCTGATGACAGGCTGATGACAGGTACACTGACAGGCTGCACAGTTGTATGCACTGACAGGTACACGGTGATGGGCTGCTGACAGGTACGCGGTGATGGGCTGCTGACAGGTACGCGGTGATGGGCTGCTGACAGGTACACGGTGATGGGCTGATGACAGGTACACGGTGATGGGCTGCTGACAGGTACACTGTGATGGGCTGCTGACAGGTACACGGTGATGGGCTGCTGACAGGTACACGGTGATGGGCTGCTGACAGGTACACGGTGATGGGCTGCTGACAGGTACACTGTGATGGGCTGCTGACAGGTACACTGTGATGGGCTGCTGACAGGTACACTGTGATGGGCTGCTGACAGGTACACTGTGAATGGCTGCTGACAGGTACACTGTGATGGCTGCTGACAGGTACACTGACAGGTACACTGTGATGGGCTGACAGGTACACCGTGATGGGCTGACAGGTACACCGCGATGGGCTGACAGGTACACCGCAATGGGCTGACAGGTACACCGCAATGGGCTGACAGGTACACCGCAATGGGCTGACAGGTACACTGACAGGTACACTCTGGCAATCTGTAATGTGCTGCACTGTATTGAGCTGTAACTCACGGTTCCCCTTCTTCTCCTCACACAGGATCCGTGTGTGAGGAGAAGAAGTGGTGACAACAAGTGACAGCTCATTGTTTATACTTCTGATCACAGCCATGGGACACAGCCGACATGAGACCGGCGCGATGCGCGCTTTGGGGGCGTGTGTGGGAGAACGCCAAATGGTGTGTACCCGGAAAGCTAGCGTACTTTTGAAGCCGCCGGGCGGCTAATGGTTAACAAAAAAATACTGAAAATTTTTAAAAAAAAACATGTTTTTCTTTGTTTCTGTTTTTAAAAGTTTGCAAATAAATATTTGTTTTTCATAAAGTTAGGCCGAGATGTATTCTGCTACATTTCTTTGGTGAAAATAACCCAAATTAGTATTTATTATTTAGTCTGTAGGAAAGTTATAGAGTTCACAAACTATGGGATATATCTGAAAATTGATCGATCCTGAAATACTGACAGCCAATCTCATTTTTTGAGGTCCAAGAATGTCAGGACAGTACAGATATCCCCCAAATGACCCCTTTTTGCTAAGTAGACCGTCCGATGTAACAGGCATGGCGAGATTTATGAGGTTGTAATTTTTTTGTCATAATTTTTCGGAAATGAAGAAATTAAAAAAATTATTTTCACATTTTTTTTTTTACATACTGTCACCAGTAAAGTACAGCGTCATCGTTTAACTGGCATGGCGGTGATCAGGGACACTGACTGGTGACAGTACAAAAAAAAAATGATAATTTTTTTTATTATTTTTAATTTTTTATTACATTTTTTTCTCTTTTTTTTAAGATTTTTTTTTTCATATTTCACTATGACCAAAGTAGTATAATGTTACCATAGTAACATTGTACTACTTTGGGGGAGTGATCAGTATTTTTTTTTTTTTTACTCAATTTGCTTATAGCAAAGAATTACTTTGCTATAAGCAAGCATTTACCTGAATAAAATCGATTCATTCTGGGGGTTTTTTTTTTGTGTGATTTGGACACGGCTAATCACATGACACAGCTGGGCTGTGATTGGCCCAGCTTGTGCATGTGATCGCTGTGACCATTCACAGCTAGACACACTTGTATACAATGGATGGCATGAAAGGAAGCCATCCATTGTATACAACGGTCATGTGACCTGTTGTGATTGGTCACAACAGGTCACATGGTACTGGCAACGGGGCCGATACTCAGATCTGTCATCGGCCGTGTCTGACGTACACGGCCAGTGACAGATCGTGCCGCAGCGCGGCCCTGTAGGCGTGTGCAATGCGCGCTCTGGAAAGGACGCCATATGGCGTCCACCCGGAGGGACGAGCAATGGATTAACATAACTCTTACAGCTACGTAGTCCCAGATACAGCCAATGAACTCCAACCTTACCAACATGACCTTATAATTGGGAAGGGACACCCATACCTACGATGGGCCCAACCCATAATCCACCAAATGGTCACTCCAGCACCGCCTTCAAAGACCCAGCGACCCCTGCCGGCTGCCACGACAAAACAAAAAACGCCAAACACCCCAGAACACAAAATGACGATCAAGGAAAGAAAATAAAATCAAGGAACCCAAACAAAACCAAACAACATGACAAACACAAAGGACAAGACCAGTAACAAAAACAAAACAACAAAACAGGTCCAGGGAGGGAGGGCGGGAGAAACCTCATCCGTGCTGGCACAAGCTCCGACTGACTCCCAGCAAGTCCCAACCCCTCTCCTCATCCTGGAAAGACCACCCTCAAACTCCAATACTCCAGTCAGGTGAGTAACCGCCCCTACCTACTGAATATCCTCCTACCCAAATCCAATCTCCGTCTCGTCTTCAAGCCCCAGTCATGCTGGCCCTCCCCTTAGCTCCGCTCAGTCCAGGCCATCACTTATGAGCTGATAAGATTTCTGGCAGGATCAATGGGGTTTTTTTTGTTTGCTTTTATTAACCACTAACCTACAGGGCACTTATACCCCCTTCCTGCCCAGGCCAATTTCCAGCTTCCAGCGCTGTCACACTTTGAGTGACAATTGCGCGGTCATACAACACTGTACCCATATGAAATTTTTATCATTTTTTTTGTGACAGACAGAGCTTTGTTTTGGTGGTATTTAATCACCTCTGGGTTTTAATTTTTTCTTAAACAAACCAAAAACCACTGAAAATTTTGAAAAAAAAAGTTTTCTTAGTTTTTGTTATAAAATTTTGTAAATAAGTGATTTTTCTCCTTCACTGATGTGCGCTAATGAAGCTGCAGTGAACAACACTGATAGGTGGCACTAATGGACACTGATAAGGAGGCACTGGTAGGTGGCACTGATGGGCATTGACAGGCGGCACTAGCTGGCACTGTTAGGCGGCACTGATAGGCGTCACTGACTGGCACTGATAGGTGGCACTGATAGACGGCACTGACTGGCACTGATAGGTGGCACTGGCTGGTAGCACTGATTGGCATTGATAGGTGGCACTGGCTGGCACTGATGGGTGACACAAAGGCAGCTCAGATGGGCACTGATATGTGGTATAGATGTGCACTGGTAGGCACCGATATGTGGCATTGATGTGGCACTGATGGGCAATGGCAGGTGACATGCATGAGCACTGATGGACACTGACAGGTGGCACTGCTGGGGCTACACTGATCATCAAGGCACACTGATCATCAGTGCCCTGATGATCAGTGTACATGTCCCCTCCAAGGAAAGCCTTTTACCGGCTCTCCTCTCCTCACGAGCTGTCAGCGTGACGGCTCGCGAGGAGAGAAATGCCAGTAACTGGCATTTCCCAGTTTACATGCGATCACCTGTGATTGCACACTGCTGATCACATGACCGAGCTGACATCTTCGTCTCTTTCCGTGATCGGTGATCCACTGTGTCCGAGGGACACAGTGCAAGGGCGATCGCAGCGCTGCGTGCTCCCGGAGCCGCGCATGCGCGGTGAGAATGGGAGGACGTCATATGACGTCCTCTGAGAACGAGAGAACCACATCGTGGACTATATGGCAGGCGGGAGACGGTTAAACAGTAAAAACAAAACTTTTGCAATGATTTATGTTTATCAGACCAAACAAGAGCAAATGAGAAAAATTCACCTTTAGGGTTGAGTGCTGATTCACATACTGTGTATATATATATATGAAAATCGATCAGTCTTGATGTACTTGATGGCCTCTCTCATTTCTTGAGGCCCCAAAACACCAGGACAGTGCGAATACCCCTCAGATGACCGCCTTTTTGGAAAGCAAACAGTCCAAGGTATTTAGTAAGAGTTCTTTGATGGTTTTATTTTTGAAAAATTAATAAAAAAAAAAAAAAAAATATTTTTTTTATTTAAAGAGTAAAGTGTTAATAAGAAAACACCCTCACTGTGTAAGGGAAGATAAGGCTTGTCACCATGCTCCCAGAACAATGTACTGGGACCATGAAAGGCTTTCCAAATAGATAAAATGAGAGAAAATGAATGTTAACAATTTGCCGCCCGCCCTATGGCCGAATGGCGGCCGGCAAATGTCATCAGTGTTCCGGGTGGACGCCATATGGCGTCCTCCCGCACATGTGCAGATTGCACTTCTGCAGAGCCACGCAGTAGCGCGATCCTGTCACCCGCCGTGTACCTCGGCCACGGCCGATGACAGATCTGAGTATCGGCCCTGTTGCCGGTACCATGTGACCTGCTGTGACCAATCACAGCAGGTCACATGACAGTTGTATACAATGGATGGCTTCATTCATGCCATCCATTGTATACTAGTGTCTAGCTGTGAATGGTCACAGCTAATCACATGCACATGTCATGTGATTAGCTGTGGCCAAATCACAGCTAAGCACAAAAAAAAAAAAAAACCCTGAATGAATTGATGTCATTATGGTAACATTGTACTACTTTGGTCATAGCGAAATATGAAAAAAAAAATCTTAAAAAAAAGAAAAAAAAGTAATAAAAAATAATTAAAAAATACATATATATATATTTTTTTTTCATACTGTCACCAATCAGTGTCCCTGATCACCACCATGCCAGTTATATGATGACGCTGTACTGCACTGGTGACAGTATGTAAAAAAAAAAAATAGTGAAACTAATTTTTAAACTTTTTTCATTTTCCGAAAAATTATGACAAAAAAAATACAACTTCAAAAAACTCGCCATGCCTCTTATGAAGTACGTCGGACTGTCTACTTTGCAAAAAGGGGTAATTTGGGGGATATCTGTACTGTTCTGACATTCTGGGACCTCAAGAAATTAGATTGGCTGTCAGTACTTCAGGATTGATCAATATTCAGATCTATACCATAGTTTGTGAACTCTATAATTTTCCTACAAACTAAAACATACATCCTAATTTGGGTTATTTTCACCAAAGACGTAGCAGAATACATCTCGGCCAAAATTTATGAAGAACAATTATTTATTTGCAAACTTTTATAACAGAAACAAAGAAAAACGTGTTTTTTTCAAAATTGTTGGTCTTTTTTTGTTCATTTAGCAAAAAATAAAAACCCCAGCGGTGATTAAATACCACCAAAAGAAAGCTCTAGTTGTGTGAAGAAAATGATAAAATTTTAGTTTGGGTACAATGTTGTATGAGCGCGCAATTGTCATTCACAGTGTGAAAGCGCTGAAACCTGAAAACTGGCCTCGGCAGGAAGGTGTAAAAGTGCCCGGTATTGAATTGGTTAAAAAAAAAAAACAAACCCCAAAAAAACCAAAAGTAACAACCGTTTATCTCATGTCCAGTGCAGAGGTAAGCCTCGAACCTATGACCATGCACTCCTTAGACTGGCACGCTAACCACTGTGCTGCGGTTGTTACCTGGTATAGGCCCGGTCAAACTGACCCTTGTTTTCAAAAACTGCCAACTGTCACCTGCCCAATGTCAAGTAGCTATAGTGCACTTTGAATGGCAATTGCGCGCTCATACAACATTGTAACCAAACTAAAATTTTATCATTTTTTTCACACAACTAGAGCTTTCTTTTGGTGATATTTAATCACCGCTGGGGTTTTTATTGTTTGCTAAATTAACAAAAAAAACATGTTTTTCTTTGTGTCTGTAATAAAAGTTTGCAAATAAATAATTGTTTTTCATAAATTTAGGCCAAGATGTATTCTGCTACATGTCTTTGGTGAAAATAACCCAAATTAGGATGTATTTTTTAGTTTTTAGTAAAGTTATAGAGTTTGCAAACTATGGGATAGATCTGAATATTGATCAATCCTGAAGTACTGACAGCCAATCTAATTTCTTGAGGTCCCAGAATGTCAGAACAGTACAGATATCCCCCAAATAACTTCTTCTTGCAGAGTAAACAGTCCGACGTATTTCCTGGGAGGCATGGCGAGTTTTTTGAAGTTGTATTTTTTTTTGTCATAATTTTTCGGAAAATGAAAAAATGCAAAAAATAATTTTCACAATTTTTTTTTTACATACTGTCACTAGTGCAGTACAGCGTCATCATATTACTGGCATGGCGGCGATCAGGGACACTGACTGGTGACAGTATGAAAAAAAATATATATTTTTTTTAATTTTTTTTAAATTTTTTTAATTATTTTTAATTTTTTTTCTTTTTTTAAGATTTTTTTTTTCATATTTCACTATGTCCAAAATAGTACGTTACCATAGTAACATTTTACTACTTTGGGGAAGTGATCGGTATTTTTTTTTTTTTTTTACACAATTTGCTTATAACAAAGAATTACTTTGCTATAAGCAAGCATTTACCTGGATGACATCGATTCATTCAGGGTTTTTTTTGTGCTTAGCTGTGATTTGGCCACAGCTAATCACATGACATGTGCATGTGATCGCTGCGACCATTCACAGCTAGACACTAGTATACAATGGATGGCATGAATGAAGCCATCCATTGTATACAACTGTCATGTGACCTGCTGTGATTGGTCACAGCAGGTCACATGGTACCCGCAACGGGGGCCGGTACTCTGATCTGTCATCGGCAGATCGCGCCGCTGCGATCTAGAGCGTTTTCCCGGCCACCATTCGGCTGTTGGCCAGGAGAGAAGTGGTTAAAGTAAGCCAATAACCTTTTAGTTTTGGAAATAGAAGGGAATAGGAATAGAACTCTTGTCAGGTTCTTACTGCCATCCCAGTGCAGCTCACTGTGTGTGTGCATTTAAAAAAAAAAAATTATATATATATATGTAAAAATGTAAGATAAATACGTACCTGTTGCCAGATGCAGAACAATAACAAAGATCAATGCTCTCAGCCAGGGGCGGACTGACAACTCATGGGGCCCCCGGGCAATAGGGGATCATGGGGCCCCTGTGTCCTTGCCCAAACTCAAAAAAGCCTACCAGGGGCATCTCATGGGGCCCCCTACTGACCCCGGGCCCTCGGTCAGTGCCCGAGTTTCCAAATGGTCAGTCCGCCCCTGCTCTCAGCAGCATTCCCATCTTTGTCTCGCAGATATTATAGCTGACAAACAGAAATCAATCAAAGAAATCGAATTGATATTCGTCTCGCTGATTTAACTGGTGATAAATGCAAATCAATCAAAGAAATCTCTTCTAACTGCAGTCACTTTGCAGAGCAATCACAAACACTTGTACTCAGTGCGTGGATCAAGAAGAAATGAGGGGAGAGGACTTGTGCTAGAATGAGGGGGGTTGGAATTTGAAATCCCCCCACCCCACCTTCTAGCACAAGTCCTCTCCCCTCTCAAAGCACCCCCCCAATGCATATCCTCTTACCCCTGCCCCCCCCATAATCACTCCTCTAAGTGTACATTATTGTTACCTCCCCCCCTCCACCCTCCTTGCTATGTCCCCATCCCCTCTAAGGCTAGGTTCACACTAGCCTGCCCTGTGTGTTCTGGTTGTGGGTTCAGGAATCGCATCAGCTCCTTCACCCGCAACCACCCACAGCCGAATCGCTCTGCTCTTACAAGACGAACGGGGCTGCCATTCTTTCCGAATGGCACCCCCGCGCATCTCACCCCACAACACGATCGCAGGTGCAAGAACCGCAGGGAAACCACAAGATCAAAAAGACCGTGCAGTTTCCCTGCAGATGCGTTTTTGCATGCACCTTTTTCTTGCATGAAACGCTGGCACAGCAACCCATTCAAATAAATGGGCCGCCATGTCTGCGGAGACGCGGGCCGCACTAGTGTTGTAAATGGATTTGGTAAAATGCCTATTTCGTTTCCTATTGAACATATATATATACGCTATTTCTATAAGTTTTATAAATATTTACTTTTATACTTTAATACATATGTTGTGTGAATATTTTCTGCCTGCTGGGCTTTGTGGTACTATAAGAAATCCTTGCTTAAGAAATGTCTGCTCACACACAGACCCCCTCCCACCGTGTGATTTGGGAAACAAAGGAATGTTTTTCTTCTCTATGAGATAAGGCCTGGAAGAAGATCACACCTATACCATGACGGAGATTGTTTTCGTGTGGAAATGACCAATCAAAGACTAATATAATGCTTATGCTGTTGTCACATGACTCTCCCATCATTCTGCATATATAAGTTCACTTTCTCATTATAATAAACTAGAAGTATTCATAGACTGAACTTGTGTGTCAGCGTGAGTCCCTTCCACTGTGCGCACATTTCAAAGCTAGCGTCATAAATTAGGACAGGAACAGATAAGCAGTGGACAATTTCAGTCCGTGACTAAAGCAATTGGTGCCAAGAAACCCGGGAACTCTGAGTAATGAACCTGCAGCCAGCCGACATGAAAAGGGCATTATCTGTCAGTCAAACCGGACGGGACAGAGAGCTTGATCACCTCTCGGAGCATGGTAAGATATATTTTGCTATCTTACCATTGCTTATCCTGTCTTTGTTGTTGATTCATACTTGTGCCTAGTACGGCTGCTAAAGGTCACTAAAGGCAGGTAACCTTGCTTGCCCGGAGTTTATTTAAATATACCTGCATGTGGTTATCTGTTACCTGGGTCTCTGTTGTGTGTTTTTATGTATCAGTCTTGAGGTGGAAGAGGAGTGGACCTACTGAGGGTTTTGACACATAATTTCTCTTGGGTGTGTGGTAACCTTGTGTGTTGACCACAACAGAGGAGGTGTCGGGTTACGCGTCACTTTAGTGTGGCAGCGGGTGCCTTAGCCATTTTTGGGGCTAGGAAGATTTACTCAGTGATCTGTACTCATAGCCCACCAAGATAGACTGCTATGTTATGTCCTAAATGTGTGTCTGTAAGTTAATGTTTGCCATTCATAACAGAAGGTTGGGGTTTGTTAAGGGTTAAGGAAAGTCTGGACAGCAGCCTGTGAAGTGTCTTAGATTTCTGTTAGGAAGGACCAGAGACAGGAGGAGATGGGTCAGACGCTGATAAGACCCCTAGAAAGGAATGTTAGCACGTGACCTGGTTGCACAGAGGGAGGGAGAGCAGTATGTTAAGGGATTAGTTAAGTTAGTGAAAGTATGTGGAATCACAGATAAGGGAGGTCGTTTACAGCCAAAAGAATGGCGAAGAAAAAAAAAAAAAAAAAAGAAGAGAAGAAAGATGTCTTAGTTGAAAAAAAAATTTGCTGAAGACAGCAAGAAGTTTGGTATAATGTAGCCAAAGTTATCCACAAAGAGTAGTGGACAGAACAGGTATTGCTACAGGGGAAAAAAAACAAAACAAAAAAAAACTGTTTATGTGTACCATTAATGTGTTAAATATTGAAAAGGATTACTGGCATGTCATATTGTGAAGAGGTGTGAAGGAAGTGAAGCAGTTAAAAAGTTATCTAAAGTAGCAAAAGTTTGTAAGCTGAAGGTCAGGACTGGCATAAATCATTGTAGGAACAGAGAGGAATTTTATGTGATAAAGGTTTGCTGAACGTGACAGAAATTTGGTACAAAACTGGAAAAGTGTTGCATAAAGAAGGATAGTTGGAAGAAATTCAAGAAAATGGCAATTGTATAATGTATGTGTATCACAAAATTGTAATTGGAAGTGTGCTAAAACCACCGCCCTATGTTGGAATGTGGGGTGGAGGAGGGGAGGGACAGCCCTGCCCTTTGTCTAACGCCTACTTTATGCCCACCACCCCAGCCCTGCCCAGTACACTTCCTGATGGCAGCCATCTTGCTGCACCTGCTTTGTCCCTTCCTGCCCAGCCCAGTACACTTCCTGATGGCAGCCATCTTGCTGCACCTGTTTTGTCCCTTCCTGCCATGCCCAGTACACTTCCTGCAGGCGGCCATATTGGTACACCAAATTAGACAACTGGAAGGCCAACGCCTCGAGTGAGCCGCCTCTACCCAGTGTGTCCGGTCTTACAAGTCAATGGTACATTCTACGTAGCACCGGATGTGCTGAGCAGAATCCCAAGTTGTCTATGGTCCACAGGACCTGAAGATATTGGACGTTTAAAAGGTACCCCCAATTATGGTGGAACTGAAGCCTGGAGCTCCCCTACCCAGGAAACCACAGTACCCACTGAAACCAGCGCAATCCAAGGCCATTTCGAAGCAGGTCAAGTCCCTTGTGGCAAATGGTGCACTCATACCTTGTACCTCTCCATGTAATACACTTTTGTTCCCGATAAGAAAAGAAGACACCCAAAGGAGAACCAGAGAAGTACAGGATGATACAGGACCTCCGAGCAGTGAATGAAGCCACTGTCTTAGAGACACCTATCGTTCCAAATCCCCACACTTTACTCACAGGGGTATCTCCAACAGCAAAGTATTTCACCGTGGTGGACCTGGCAAATGCATTCTCCAGCGTTCCCTTGTATCCTCCCTGCAGATACTTCTTCGCTTTTATCCATGAGGGGCAGCAATACACCTGGGCAGTTATGCCACAAGGGGGCGAAAAATTCCCTGAGCCAGTTTGCCAAAGCCATGACCACCATACTGGGCACGTGGCAAAAGGAACATTCGGCAGTGGTCCTTCTTCAATATGTGGATGACTTTTCCTCTGTGCTGATGACCTGCCCACGGCTGAAGAAGCCTCAGAGAGTTTACTATGTTACTTGGCACACCAAGGCTGTAAGGCCTCTAAACCGAAGTTGCAATGGTGCTCTACAACAGTCGTATTCTTGGGCCACTGCCTCTCACATGGAACAAGGCATCTTACGGAGGAAAGAGTTAAGGCCATCCAGAACTTGCCACTCCCTTTAGGCCAGAAGCCACTCCATGCCTTTCTTGGCCTCATATCCTACTGTAGGTCATGGATTCCTGATGTTTCTTGGTTTATGCAACCACTCTACGATGCTCTCAAGTCTGAGCCCTTCCATCTGTCCGAAGAGGCCGACTCCAATTTTTTTGGCTCTAAAACGCTTATTTTCTTCAGCCCCAGCCCTGGTTCTACCAGACTACGAGAAACCTTTCAAACTGTTCATGTCTGAACGCCAAGGCCATGGCACAGGAGTATTGGCCCAGTCCCACGGAGACTGCCTACGATCCGTAGGCTACTACTCATGCCGTTTAGACCCAGTGGCTAGAGGAGCACCCTTGTGTCTGCGTGCAGTTTTCGCTGCTCCAGCTCTGCTGGATAAGACCTCTGATATCGTACTGGGACATGAACTTGTTCTTCTGGCACCGTATGCCATTGCTGCTATTTTAAACCAAGTCCAACCTAAACATTTGTCCACAGCGAGGCATCTTAGACTACAGTGTTCCCTCCAACTTCCTGATAACGTCACTCTCCTACGTTGCCAAACCCTGAATCCGGCCACTCTCCTCCCAATTGCTGAGGGGGTAATGAAGGTAATGCAGAAAGTGGAGAGGATGATGGAGCCACTGAGCCTCATAATTGTCTTGAAGTGATGAAAATGGAAATCTTCCATCTCCCCACAGTGAGTGAAACACCTCTGCAGGATCCAGACTTCACTTTCTTTGTTGATGGTTCCAGATATGCAGATGAAGGAGGCAAATATTATACAGGATTTGCGGTCACTACTGCAGACACAGTCCTACAGGCAAGAGCCCTATCGCCTGCAATATCTGCACAGGGAGCTGAACCTCAAGCACTTACAACAGCATGCCAGGTGGCGGAAGGAAAAAGGGCCAATATCTACACAGACTCCAGATACGCCTTTGGGGTGGCCCATGACTTTGGACCCAAATGGAAGGCAAGAGGATTTATGACTGCGGCAGGTACGTCCCTAAAACATGGAGTAGCCATTGGACGACTGCTGGAAGCACTCCTTCTACCCATTCAAGTGGCTATTCTGAAGGTAAAAGCTCATGGGAAATTAAACTCCTCAGAAGCCAAAGGAAATAATCTGGCAGATTTGGCGGCCATGGGATCACCAGAAATGGAAGGAGAGGTGACCGGAGAGTGGGAACCAATATTCACCTTACAGACTTTACCTGTGGACAGAAACTACTTCAAGGAACTCCAAGAAGCAGCAAGTCCAGAAGAAAAAGAAAGCTGGAGACGGAGAGGAGCTATTTTCAAAGACGGTCTGTTTGAGTGCAACAAGAGGCTTTGTTTACCCAAGAATATGTTTCCAGCTGTAGTCCAGTGGGCACATGGAGCAGCCCATCTGTCAAAGAGCCTCATGAACTCTCTCATCAACAAGTACTATGTAGCGCCTGGAATCACCACATTGACGAACAATTTTTGCAGAACATGTGCCATCTGTGCACAATGCAATCCGGGACGCACAGAGAAGACACCACAGAAACACTTGGCCAAACCCCTATACCCTTTTCAAAGGATACAAATTGATCATATCCAGATGCCAAAGAGTGGGCGGTTGAGTACACCCTAGTGGTGTTGGACATGTTTTCCAGTTGGCCAGAGGCCTTTGCTGTAATTAATATGACTGCTAAAACAACTGTGGAGAAACTCCTCACTGAGGTTGTATGCAGATATGGGCTTTCAGAGGTGATAGAGAGTGACCAGGGCCCCGCCTTCACAGCTTCAGTAACCAAAGAAATATGGGCGGCATTAGGAGTCACTCTGGCGTTCCATACCCCCTATCACCCCCAAAGTAGTGGGAAAGTAGAAAGAATGAATGGCACTCTGAAAGCCAGAATGCTAAAAGTAGCCCAAGAGACTGGCATGAGTTGGCCAGACAGTCTGCTTATTGTCCTATTTAGTGTCAGATACACACCAAGAATAGAACACTCCCTATCCCCTTATGAGATTTTGTTTAGCTCAGCCCTCAGACTTGGTTGTTATTTTCCACAACAGTTGCAATTACAGTCTGATGTGTTAACTGATTATGTGACTGTATTATCACGTGAATTAACCCGTATCCATGTCCAAGTGTTTTCTCCATTCCAGATTCTGAGTCAGATACAGGAACTCACAGCCTATTACCCGGAGATTAGGTAATAGTAAAGACATTTATGAGGAAACATTCCCTTGAGCCAAGATATGATGGTCCATTCCAAGTTCTGCTGACCACAGCCCCTTCTGACAAGGTGGCCAGGAAGAACACTTGGATACACGCCTCCCAATGCAAGAAAGTCCTGAACCCTGAGGGAAAGGCGTCATCTACACCATGACAACTATGTTGTATATCCTTTTTTCTTATAAGTCTGACAGAGGCTCAACAGGTGGATATCACCGAAATAGGCGACACCACTATATTTTGGTACAACTCATCCAACACTCATGTAGCTATTTTCACCTTTGATTTCTGTAGTATAGATCCCATGTGGTGCTATGACCATAATCTATATGATCTTGACACAACGAGCATGTTCCGATAGTAGTGACCAGGTATACATATATGTCATGGATGATTACTGGGGACCAAAAGATTAGAATAAGATTAGAAGGGATTTGGACTGGTGAGTATGCCCTTGCAAAGGCCATTATGCCTCTCCGCATCCTAGCAGAAAATACCCCTGACCCAACGCCTGGCCGTAGGAGGAAACGAAAAGCTCCTTCTGGCAGTTTTGACCCACATGTGTATATAGATGCCATTGGAGTCCCAAGGGGGGTGCCTAATAAATTTAAAGCCAGAGACCAAGTAAAGCAGGCTTCAAATCCCTGATTCCCATGATAACTGTTAATAAAAATGTAGATTAGATAAATTACATATACTACAACCAACAGAGGTTTGTGAATTACACCAGGGATGCCCTTCAAGGAATCATTGACCAGCTAGCCCCTACATCCTACATGACATTCCAGAATAGAATGGCTCTGGACATGATTTTAGCAGAAAAAGGAGGTGTCTGTAAAATTATAGAAGGAACCGGAACATGTTGTACATATATTCCTGACAATACTGGCTCGAATGGTAAGGTTACTCTGTCTATAAAGAAATTGGAAGATCTGTCAATTGAGTTGAAAAAGAAATCAGGGATCACAGACTTGTGAGATCAATATTTCAGTTGGATGAGTGGGTGGCAAAAGATACTTGCCCAAATAGGGGTAACTGTATTAATAATTCTGATTCTCCTGGCCCTGGTTATATGCTGTGTTATACCATGTGTGAGGAAATTGATGAGCAAAGCAGTAGACAACAGAACACCTACCTTCCTGAACCAGGAGCAAGAGGATCCCCACATGATAGATGAAGAAAAACCTTATACCCCATTACGGTCCCTCCCCGCCAATAGTAATCTCACAATTTTGTAGGGATAGCATCTGACTTCCTTATGTACAAAGCCTGTGGCAAGGGGGGTGATGAAATAGTCATCACCTGTCTAACGTACAGCATAAAAGAGTTCCAAGGTACATAAGGACAGATGAGCTAGGCTTTATAGGGACAGAGTAAAATAGTCATTTTAAGGGGGGACTGTGATGGATTTGGTAAAATGCCTATTTCGTTTCCTATTGAATATATATATATACGCTATTTCTATAAGTTTTATAAATATTTACTTTTATACTTTAATACATATGTTGTGTGAATATTTTCTGCCTGCTGGGCTTTGTGGTACTATAAGAAATCCTTGCTTAAGAAATGTCTGCTCACACACACAGACCCCCTCCCACCGTGTGATTTGGGAAACAAAGGAATGTTTTTCTTCTCTATGAGATAAGGCCTGGAAGAAGATCACACCTATACCATGACGGAGATTGTTTTCGTGTGGAAATGACCAATCAATAGTACAGGAGATGACCAGAGACTGCGGACTTAGTACAGGAGATGACCAGAGAATGTGGACACAGTACAGATGACCAGAGACTGCGGATATAGTACAGGAGATGACCAGAGACTGTGGACATAGTACAGATGACCAGAGACTTCAGACATAGTACAGGAGATGACCAGAGACTGCGGACATAGTACAGATGACCAGAGACTTCAGACATAGTACAGGAGATGACCAGAGACTGCGGACACAGTACAGGAGATGAGCAGAGACTGTGGACATAGTACAGATGACCAGAGACTGCAGACATAGTACAGATGACCAGAGACTGCAGACAGTGCAGGGGATGACGAGAGACTGCAGACAGTAAAGGAGATTACCAGAGACTGCGGACCTTTGGGGAAGAAGGGGGAACGGGTATCTGAATTTGACAGGTACCCGCTCCCACTTCCGCGGAGTTGTCCTTCCTTCTTCCCGCTGCGGCTTCTGTGACAGCCAGGTGCCCACTGCACATGCGCGAGAAGCTCTGAGCTTTGTGAATGGCCTGGAGCCTTCTGGGACCTTTCATGTGTCCTAGAAGACACTGGACCATTCACAAAGTGCAGCGCTTCTCGCGCATGCGCAGTGGGCACCTGGCTGTCACAGAAGCTGCTGCAGGAAGACTGCAGCGCTGGAGCTTGGAACAGGTAAGGTCCTGCAGGAGAGAAAAGCTGAGCGGCTGGCCCGATATTCTGACATGGTGGCGGCAGAAATATCGGACCGGCCGCTTTACATTCGTTCCATAAGACGCACTGACATTTCCCCCCCTTTTTTGGGGGGGGGGGGAAAGTGCGTCTTATAGAGCGAAAAATACGGTAAGTACTAAAATCGTTTGGACTGTATCCATGGAGGAGCAGCGTGGTCAGCTTAGGATGGGCATGAGCGGGATGTTCTGTAGTCCACAGAGAGACACTCAGAGGCAGAAAGTACATGACTGAGGGACATGCAGAATATTGAGGCTAATACTTTCCACCTAACCAATAAAACAACCACCCCCTCAACCTTCTCCCACCTGAAAAAACCACGCGACTCTCCTTTTGGTGTAAAAACGGCACATACACTGTGTACAGCTGTGTTGTGAACTGTGATTGGTCACAGTGATCACATGGTACACACAGGATCAATCAGAGCTAATCACAACCAAACTCAATTTCATTCAGTAAAATACTTGCTTAACTACTTTAATACCGGGCACGTTTACCCCCTTCCTGCCCAGGCCAATTTTCAGGTTTCAGCGCTCTCACACTTTGAATGACAATTGCACGGTCATGCAACACTGTACCCAAACTAAAATTTTGTCATTTTCTTCACACAACTAGAGCTTTCGTTTGGTGGTATTTAATCACCGCTGGGGTTTTTATTTTTTGTAAAATTAACAAAAAAAGACTGAAAAGTTTGAAAAAAAACATGTTTTTCTTTGTTTCTGTTTTTAAAAGTCTGCAAATAAATATTTGTTCTTCATAAATTTAGGCCGAGATGTATTCTGCTACATGTCTTTGGTGAAAATAACCCAAATTAGTATTTATTATTTAGTCTGTAGGAAAGTTATAAAGTTCACAAACTATGGTATAGATCTGAAAATTGATCAATCCTGAAATACTGACAGCCAATCTCATTTTTTGAGGTCCAAGAATGTCAGAACAGTACAGATATCCCCCAAATGACCCCTTTTTGCAAAGTAGACCATTCGATGTATTTCATAACAGGCATGGCGAGTTTTTTGAAGTTGTAATTTTTTTGTCATAATTTTTCGGAAATGAAGAAATTAAAAAAATTATTTTCACAATTATTTTTTTTTACATACTGTCACCAGTGCAGTACAGCGTCATCGTATAACTGGCATGGCGGTGATCAGGGACACTGACTGGTGACAGTACAAAAAAAAAAAAATTGATATTTTTTTTATTATTTTTAATTTTTTTATTACTTTTTTTCTCTTTTTTTTTATATTTTTTTTATTATTTATTACTTTTTTTCTCTTTTTTTTAAGATTTTTTTTCATATTTCACTATGACCAAAGTAGTATAATGTTACCATAGTAACATTGTACTACTTTGGGGGAGTGATCAGTATTTTTATTTTTTTTTTACACAATTTGCTTATAGCAAAGAATTACTTTGCTATAAGCAAGCATTTACCTGAATGACATTGATTCATTCTGGGGGGTTTTTTTTTGTGTGATTTGGACACGGCTAATCACATGACACAGCTGGGCTGTGATTGGCCCAGCTTGTGCATGTGATCGCTGTGACCATTCACAGCTAGACACACTTGTATACAATGGATGGCATGAAAGGAAGCCATCCATTGTATACAACGGTCATGTGACCTGCTGTGATTGGTCACAACAGGTCACATGGTACTGGCAACGGGGCCAGTACACAGATCTGTCATCGGCCGTGTCCGACGTACATGGCCAGTGACAGATCGTGCCGCAGCGCGGCACTGTAGGCTTGTGCAATGCGCGCTCTGGAAAGGACGCCATATGGTGTCCACCCGGAGGGACGAGCAACGGATTATCATAACTCTTACATAACACTTCATACAGTACCATCAAATAATAACTGACAGTAATGATCCCAACCGGGTCCAAGGTCTTCGAAGGCACAGTTACTCACATCGGTAACTCGGCTGTATCTGACACCCAATGAAAAGGCCCCCAGCCGCTACTACACCGCCTCGGGGACAATACTACAGCTACGTAGTCCCAGATACAGCCAATGAACTCCAACCTTACCAACATGACCTTATAATTGGGAAGGGACACCCATACCTACGATGGGCCCAACCCATAATCCACCAAATGGTCATTCCAGCACCGCCTTCAAAGACCCAGCGACCCCTGCCGGCTGCCACAACAAAACAAAAAACGCCAAACACCCCAGAACACAAAATGCCGATCAAGGAAAGAAAATAAAATCAAGGAACCCAAACAAAACCAAACAACATGACAAACACAAAGGACAAGACCAGTAACAAAACAGCAAAACAAAACAACAAAACAGGTCCAGGGAGGGAGGGAGGGCGGGAGAAACCTCACCTGTGCTGGCACAAGCTCCGACTGACACCCAGCAAGTCCCAACCCCTCTCCTCATCCTGGAAAGACCACCCTCAAACTCCAATACTCCAATCAGGTGAGTAACCGCCCCTACCTACTGAATATCCTCCTACCCAAATCTAATCTCCGCCTCGTCTGCAAGCCCCAGTCATGCTGGCCCTCCCCTTAGCTCCGCTCAGTCCAGGCCATGACTTATGAGCTGATAAGATTTCTGGTAGGAACAATGGGGTTTTTTTTTTTGCTTTTATTAACCACTAGTCTACAGGGCACTTATACCCCCTTCCTGCCCAGGCCAATTTCCAGCTTCCAGCGCTGTCACACTTTGAATGACAATTGCGCGGTCATGCAACACTGTACCCATATGACATTTTTATCTTTTTTTTTGTGACAGACAGAGCTTTGTTTTGGTAGTATTTAATCACCTCTGAGTTTTTATTTTTTCTTAAACAAACCAAAAACCACTGAAAATTTAGAAAAAAAAAAGTTTTTTCTTAGTTTTTGTTATAACATTTTGTAAATAAGTGATTTTTCTCCTTCACTGATGTGCGCTAATGAAGCTGCAGTGATGGACACTGATAGGTGGCACTAATGGGCACTGATGAGGAGGCACTGGTAGGTGGCACTGATGGGCATTGACAGGTATCACTGATGGGCACTGAAAGGCAGAAATGATAGGCGGCACTGACTGGCACTGTTAGGCGGCACTGATAGGCAGCACTGACTGGCACTGATAGGCGGCACTGACTGGCACTGATTGGCAGCACTGATTAGCATTGATAGGTGGCACTGGCTGGCACTGATGGGTGACACTGAAAGGCAGCTCAGATGGGCACTGATATGTGGCATTGATGTGCACTGGTAGGCACCGATATGTGGCATTGATGTGGCACTGATGGGAAATGGCAGGTGACATGGATGAGCACTGATGGACACTGACAGGTGGCACTGCTGGGGCTACACTGATCATCAAGGCACACTGATCATCAGTGCCCTGATGATCAGTTTGTTGGTTATGTGTTATAGAAGACACTGGTAGTGATAGCAGAATTCAGACTTTACTTGTGTGGCTTAAGTTGCAACATACAGAGCACATTTCTCAGCAGACATATTACAGACACATTACTTCCTGAAGAGATGATAGAGAGAGGAACAAACAAGTTTTTCAGATATACACAACTAGTAACCTTTAGTGTATAGTGCCATCTACTGGTCAAGTGATATTAACACACAATACTATATATAGTACATTATAGTACATGCTGTTGCATTCCCAACACCCCTTCTCAAGGGCATGTGCATAATTATATGACATTTAGTCTCTTTTGTAGAAAACAATGACGTTCCCTTGGCAAAGGTTTGGTGAGTGCATCTGCAATCATCTCCTCTGATGGGCAGTACTGGATGTCGATAACCCCTTGTTCTTGCATGTCTCTGAGCAGATGATATCTTACATCAATGTGCTTGGTTCTTGGGTTAATCTTCTCAGAGTGTGTAAGCTTTATGCATCCCTGATTGTCTTCAAAGATGGGTGTGGGTTGTGACATATTCAGTCCCATGTCTAGTAGAAGTTGACGAATCCAAATGGCTTCTTGACATGCATGTGCTGCTGCTATGTATTCCGCTTCAGTTGAAGAGAGTGCAACAGTCACTTGTTTCCGACTAGACCAGTTTATGGTTCCTTGTCCATACTGGAAGATGTAACCACTTGTAGAATTACGGTCAGTGGTGTCTCCAGCCCAATCGGCGTCCACATATCCAATCAGTTTTGGGTTTGATGATGCTGAAAGTCGCAGCTTCATCCGATTTGTTCCCTTTAGGTACTGCATTACCCTCTTTACTGCATTCCAGTCGCGTTGACACGGCGTTGCGACTTTCCTGCAAAGTATTCCCACTGCTAGGGCAATGTCTGGTCTTGTCACGGTGGCGATGTATAGCAATTTTCCGATTGCCCTGCGGTAATAATCATTGTTAGGTAACAAGTTTTCTGTTCCATTGTTTTTTTAGATAATCTGGTTCCATTGGTGTTTTTGCTTCCTTTGCATCTTGCATGTGAAACTGTTCTAACATTTCTGTAATATTCTGACTTTGGTTAAGAAGATAGCTTCCATCCTCTTCCCGCTCTATTTGAATTCCTAGGTAGTGAGTAATGTTCCCCAACTCTTTAATTTCAAAATTTTGTTTCAGTTTGTGAACTATTTGGTCATAGTCCCCTTCTTGTTCAAAACACGTCAAGATGTCATCGACGTATATTAGAATGTATGTCCATTTGTTCTCTTGATTCTTTGAATACAGACATGGATCTGCTTTGCTTTTTGAGAACCCTTCTTTTCTGAGTATTTCGTTCACTTTTTCATTCCATGCTCTCGCTGCTTGCTTGAGCCCATAGATGCTCTTTTGCAGTTTGCAAACAGGGTTCTTTTCTTTCTCAAATCCTGGTGGCTGTTCCATGTACAGATCCTCCTTGATGTCTCCATACAAAAAGGCAGTTTTGACATCTAGATGCTTTACTTGCATTCCCTTTCCGGCAGCAATACTAAGGAGTGTTCTTATGGTAGAATGTTTCACAACTGGAGCAAATGTCTCATCGTAATCTTCTCCAAATTTCTGGGAGTATCCCTTGGCAACTAATCTTGCTTTGTATCTATAGATGTTTCCTTCTGTATCATATTTCACTTTAAAAGTCCATTTGCTTCCGATGGTTTTGCAACCGGGAGGGAGTTCTGTTAGTGACCAAGTTTTATTTTCTTGAAGTGATTTTATTTCTTCTTCAGCTGCTTTTCTCCACTCATCGGCTTCCCTTCTCGGCAAAGTTTCTATGTCTTCCCAGGATGTTGGCTCCTGTGTTTGATGTGTTTTAGCAGCGTATGATAACCTGCGGGGTGGTATCCCTTTTGTCATTCGTGAGGATCTTCTGATTTCTTGTTGTTCAGTGGGTTCTATTGGCTCGTTGATTGTAAGTTCCACTTCTTCTTGTTCTGGCTCTTGTCCTGCTTCGCATGGGTCAGTGTCTCTTGCCGATTTAGTGTGTAAATCTCCACATTTTTCAAGAATTGTATTATCTGGTGCTTCACTTTCATCAAAATAAACACTGCGGCTTACTGTGACCTTGTTGGTCTTTGGACAAAGGATTCTATATCCCTTACTCTGCTCACTGAAGCCAACCAGAATGCCTTCTATGGCTTTGTTCTCCAACTTGGAGCGTTTCTGACTTGGAATGTGGGCATATGCTTTACAGCCAAATACTCTGATATGTCCTATGTTGGGTTTTGATCCATTCCACATTTTATATGGTGTACTCTCAATAGCTTTTGATGGGAGCCTGTTTTGTAGGTATGTTGCAGTCATTATTGCTTCTCCCCAGTATTTGTTAGGTAAGGCAGCGTCCGTAATCATACATCTTGTCATTTCTACAAGAGTGCGAGTCTTTCTTTCCGCTACACCGTTTTGCTCAGGAGTGTATGGTACAGTTGTTTGGTGTATAATACCTTGTTTCTTTAGGTATGATTCCATCTCTTTATTCATATATTCTCCTCCATTGTCAGTGCGTATTATTCCAGGTTTCCTTTGAAACTTGTTGCTTGTCATAGCTACAAACTCTTGAAGTTTTTCTAATGTCTCACTTTTGTGCTTCATTAGATACGTTATTGTGTACCGGGAATAATCATCGATGAAAGTCAGTAAATATCTGTTCCCGCCAGGTGTGATGTTTTTCATTGGTCCACACACATCGCTGTGTATTAGTTCCATGGGTTTAATGGTTTTACTCTGACTGGTCTGTGGAAGAGAGGTTCGGGTGGCCTTTGCTTTGATGCAACACGTGCACTTGCTGAGTGTGTGGCAAGACAATATTTTCATGTCTTCTGATAGACCTCTCTTTGCAAAGTCCTTTATAGCTTCTGGGTTTCGATGCCCCAATCTTCTATGCCACAGGTGGATGCACTTGTCATGTGGGTTATGAGTTGCCGCATTAGCCTTCTCACTTTCAGTGATGAGTTTGTACAGATGTTCATGTAATCTTCCTCTTGCTAAAATTTGCTTTCCATTTTGAATTGTGCATTCGTTACCTCTGAACTGGACAGTGAGTCCATTGCTTGCAAGGGTTTTAACTGATAGGAGGCTTCCTTCTAGGCTTGGAACATATAGAACATTCTTTACAAGGATACTCTGCTTGCCCCCTGATGGTGTTTTGCAGTTCAGAAATCCCTGACCTTTACCTTCTGCTGTAATACTTTTCCCATTTGCTAGGAAGACTTTATCTTTTACACTAAAATCAATTTCTGTGAAGAATGTCTCGTCGCTTGTCATATGACTTGTTGCCCCTGAATCAATGTACCATTCATGTGAGGTACTATTCTGAGTCACTTTAAAAGTACCACTCCATGATGCACTTTCATTTTCTTTCATGACCGCTTTAGCTCTTTCTCTTGTGGGTAGCTCCCGCTTTCGCTGCTCAGCTTTCCAGATTGAACAGTTCTTTTTTAGGTGACCAGCATTGTTGCAGCGAAAACATACCCTGGTTTCTTTACTTTGTCTTATGCCTTCATGCACCTTCAGAGCTGCCTCTGGTCTCTCGTTCTCTTCACTATGCAAATTTTCCTTTCTTCTGCTGTATTCATCAATTAATTTTCCCTTAACATATTCTAGTGTCAGTTCAGTTTCCGGTCTAGTTTCTAGAGCATTTATAAGGGCACTGTATGATTCTGGAAGGCTGCACAGAAGTATTGACAGAACATGGTTGCTTTTTAAATCTTCACCTATTGCACCCAGCTGGTCCACAATTTCTAGCATAGCATTTACATGTTCACCCATTTCCTTCCCTTTTTCCAGCCTCATCTTATACAGTTTGCGTAGCAGATATAGTTTACTGTTTAGGTTTGCATGTTCATGCAGTCTTTGTAATGCAGTCCACATACCTTTAGCTGTGTGTTCTTTCCTTATATGAAGGAGTTGATCGTCCTCCACTAACAGGCTTATGACTGCTTTTGCTTGCCTGTTTTTTCTGTCCCATTCTTCCGGGTTGTCATTGGGTCTCTGTGTATCTAGTACCTGCCACAAGTCATCTTTGGATAACAGCATTTCAAGCTTAAACTTCCACAGCTGGTAGTTGGTGTTGTTGAGCTTTGCTATTGTAAACTTCATATCTGAAGCACTTGCCATCTTTCAGTGAATTGGTAGGATTGTAAATGCAGCACTTACTTGCTTGTAGTTTTCCTTTTTCCAGTGTCTGGAGCTGGGCCCATAACCTGTTGGTTATGTGTTAGAGAAGACACTGGTAGTGATAGCAGAATTCAGACCTTACTTGTGTGGCTTAAGTTGCAAACATACAGAGCACATTTCACAGCAGACATATTACAGACACATTACTTCCTGAAGAGATGATAGAGAGAGGAACAGACAAGTTTTTCAGATATACACAACTAGTAACCTTTAGTGTATAGTGCCATCTACTGGTCATGTGATATTAACACACAATACTATATATAGTACATTATAGTACATGCTGTTGCATTCCCAACACAGTGTACATGTCCCCTCCGTGGAAAGCCGATTACCGGCTCTCCTCTCCTCACGAGCTGTCAGCGTGACGGCTCGTGCGGAGAGAAATGCCGGTAACCGGCATTTCCCTGTTTGCATGCGATCACCTGTGATTGGACACAGCTGATCACATGACCGAGCTGACATCTTCGGCTCTTTCTGTGAATCGGTGATCCGCTGTGTCTGAGGGACACAGTGCAAGGGCGATCGCTACGCTGCGCATGCGCGGTGAGAATGGGAGGACGTCATATGACGTCCTCTCAGAACGAGAGAACCACCTCGTGGACTATATGGCAGGCGGGAGACGGTTAAACAGTAAAAACAAAACTTTTGCAATGATTTATGTTTATCAGACCAAACAAGAGCAAATGAGAAAAATTCACCTTTAGGGTTGAGTGCTGATTCACATACTGTATATATATATATATATATGAAAATCGATCAGTCTTAATGTACTTGATGGCCTATCTCATTTCTTGAGGCCCCAAAACACCAGGACAGTGCGAATACCCCACAGATGACCGGAAGATAAGGCTTGTCACCATGCTCCCAGAACAATGTACTGGGACCATGAAAGGCTTTCCAAATAGATAAAATGAGAGAAAATGAATGTTAACCATTTGCCGCCCGCCCTATGGCTGAATGGTGGCCGGCAAATGTCATCAGTATTCTGGGTGGACACCATATGGCGTCCTCCCGCACATGTGCAGATTGCGCTCCTGCAGAGCCATGCAGTGGCGCGATCTGTCACCGGCCATGTACCTCGGACACGGCCGATAACAGATCTGAGTATCAGCCCCGTTGCCGGTACCATGTGACCTGCTGTGACCAATCACAGCAGGTCACATGACAGTTGTATACAATGGATGGCTTCATTCATGCCATCCATTGTATACTAGTGTCTAGCTGTGAATGGTCACAGCTAATCACATGCACATGTCATGTGATTAGCTGTGGCCAAATCACAGCTAAGCACAAAAAAAAAAAAAAAAAAAAAAAACCCTGAATGAATCGATGTCATTATGGTAACATTGTACTACTCTGGTCATAGTGAAATATGAAAAAAAAAATCTTAAAGAAAAAGAAAAAAATGTAATAAAAAATAATTAAAAAAAAAAATATATATATATATATTTTTTTTTTTTCATTCTGTCACCAATCAGAGTCCCTGATCATCGCCATGCCAGTTATATGATGACGCTGTACAAAAAAAAATAGTGAAACTAATTTTTAAAATTTTTTCATTTTCCGAAATATTATGACAAAAAAAATACAACTTCAAAAAACTCGCCATGCCTCCTATGAAGTACGTCGGACTGTCTACTTTACAAAAAGGGGTAATTTGGGGGATATCTGTACTGTTCTGACATTCTTGGACCTCAAGAAATTAGATTGGCCGCCAGTACTTCAGGATTGATCAATATTCAGATCTATACCATAGTTTGTGAACTCTATAACTTTCCTACAGACTAAAAAATACATCCTAATTTGGGTTATTTTCACCAAAGACGTAGCAAAATACATCTCGGCCAAAATTTATGAGGAACAATTATTTATTTGCAAACTTTTATAACAGAAACAAAGAAAAATGTGTTTTTTTCAAAATTGTTGGTCTTTTTTTGTTAATTTAGCAAAAAATAAAAACCCCAGCGGTGATTAAATACCACCAAAAGAAAGCTCTAGTTGTGTAAAGAAAATGATAAAATTTTAGTTTGGGTACAATGTTGTATGAGCGCGCAATTGTCATTCAAGGTGTGAAAGCGCTGAAACCTGAAAACTGGCCTGGGCAGGAAGGTGTAAAAGTGCCCGTTATTGAATTGGTTAAAAAAAAAAAAACAAAGCCCAAAAAAAACCAAAAGTAACAACCGTTTATCTCATGTCCAGTGCAGAGCCTCGAACCTATGACCATGCACTCTTTAGACTGGCACGCTAACCACTGTGCTGCGGTTGTTACCTGGTATAGGCCCGGTCAAACTGACCCTTGTTTTCAAAAACTGCCAACTGTCACCTGCCCAATGTCAAGTAGCTATAGTGCACTTTGAATGACAATTGCGCGCTCATACAACACTGTACCCAAACTAAAATTTTATCATTTTTTTCACACAACTAGAGCTTTCTTTTGGTGGTATTTCATCACCACTGGGGTTTTTATTGTTTGCTAAATTAACAAAAAAAGACAGAAAATTTTGGAAAAAAAAAAACATGTTTTCTTTGTTTCTGTTATAAAAGTTTGCAAATAAATAATTGTTTTTCATAAATTTAGGCCAAGATGTATTCTGCTACATGTCTTTGGTGAAATAACCCAAATTAGTATTTATTATTTAGTCTGTAGGAAAGTTATAGAGTTCACAAACTATGGGATATATCTGAAAATTGATCAATCCTGAAGTACTGAAAGCCAATCTCATTTTTTGAGGTCCAAGAATGTCAGGACAGTACAGATATCCCCCAAATGACCCCTTATTGCAAAGTAGACCGTCCGATGTATTTCATAACAGGCATGGCGAGTTTTATGAAATTGTAATTTTTTTGTCATAATTTTTCGGAAATGAAGAAATTAAAAAAATGATTTTCACTATTTTTTTTTTTACATACTGTCACCAGTGCAGTACAGCGTCATCGTATAACTGGCATGGCGGTGATCAGGGACACTGACTGGTGACAGTACGAAAAAAAAATTGATAATTTTTTTTTATTATTTTTAATTTTTTATTACATTTTTTTCTTTTTTTTAAGATTATTTTTTCATATTTCACTATGACCAAAGTAGTATAATGTTACCATAGTAACATTGTGCTACTTTGGGGGAGTGATCAGTATTTTTTATTTTACACAATTTGCTTATAGCAAAGAATTACTTTGCTATAAGCAAGCATTTACCTGAATGAAATTGATTTATTCTGTTTTTTTGTTTTTTTTAGTGTGATTTGGCCACGGCTAATCACATGACACAGCTGGGCTGTGATTGGCCCAGCTTGTGCATGTGATCGCTGTGACCATTCACAGCTAGACACACTTGTATACAATGGATGGCATGAAAGGAAGCCATCCATTGTATACAACTGTCGTGACCTGCTGTGATTGGTCACAGCAGGTCACATGGTACTGGCAACGGGGACGGTACACAGATCTGTCATCGGCCGTGTCCGACGTACATGGCCAGTGACAGATCGTGCCGCAGCGCGGCCCTGTAGGCGTGTGCAATGCGCGCTCTGGAAAGGACGCCATATGGCGTCCACCCGGAGGGATGAGCAACGGATTAACATAACTCTTACATAACACTTCATACAGTACAATCAAATAATAACTGACAGTCATGATCCCAACCGGGTCCAAGGTCTTCGAAGGCACTGTTACTCACATCAATAACTCGGCTGTATCTACACCCAATGAAAAGGCCCCCAGCCACTACTACACCACCTCGGGGACAATACTACAGCTACGTAGTCCCAGATACAGCCAATGAACTCCAACCTTACCAACATGACCTTATAATTGGGAAGGAACACCCATACCTACGATGGGCCCAACCCATAATCCACCAAATGGTCACTCCAGCACCGCCTTCAAAGACCCAGCGACCCCTGCCGGCTGCCACGACAAAACAAAAAACGCCAAACACCCCAGAACACAAAATGACGATCAAGGAAAGAAAATAAAATCAAGGAACCCAAACAAAACCAAACAACATGACAAACACAAAGGACAAGACCAGTAACAAAAACAGGGCACTTATACCCCCTTCCTGCCCAGGCCAATTTCCAGCTTCCAGCGCTGTCACACTTTGAATGACAATTGCGCGGTCATGCAACACTGTACCCATATGAAATTTTTATCATTTTTTTTGTGACAGACAGAGATTTGTTTTGGTGGTATTTAATCACCTCTGGGTTTTTATTTTTTCTTAAACAAACAAAAAAACCACTGAAAATTTAGAAAAAAAAAGTTTTTTCTTAGTTTTTGTTATAAAATTTTGTAAATAAGTGATTTTTCTCCTTCACTGATGTGCGCTAATGAAGTGGCAGTGATAGACACTTATAGGTGGCACTAATGGGCACTGATGAGGAGGCACTGGTAGGTGGCACTGATGGGCATTGACAGGCTTCACTGATGGGCACTGAAAGGCAGAAATGATAGGCGGCACTGATAGACGGCACTGACTGGCATTGTTAGGTGGCACTGGCTGGCACTGATGGGTGACACTGAAAGGCAGCTCAGATGGGCACTGATATGTGGCATTGATGTGGCACTGGTGAGCAATGGCAGGTGACACGGATGAGCACTGATGGACACGGACAGGTGGTACTGCTGGGGATACACTGATCATCAAGGCACACTGATCATCAGTGCCCTGATGATCAGTGTACATGTCCTCTCCGCGGAAAACCGATTACCAGCTCTCCTCTCCTCAGGGGCTGTCAGCGTGACGGCTCGTGAGGAGAGAAATGCCGGTAACCGGCATTTCCCAGTTTACATGCGATCACCTGTGATTGGACACAGCTGATCACATGACCGAGCTGACATCTTCGGCTCTTTCCGTGAATCGGTGATCCGCTGTGTCCGAGGGACACAGTGCACCAGCGATCGCCGCGCTGCGCGCTCCCAGAGCCACGCATGCACGGTAAGAATGGGAGGACGTCATATGACGTCCTCTCAGAACGAGAGAACCACCTCGTGGAGAACCTATATGGTGGGCGGGAGACGGTTAAACAGTAAAAACAAAACTTTTGCAATGATTTATGTTTATCAGACCAAACAAGAGCAAACGAGAAGAATTCACCTTTAGGGTTGAGTGCTGATTCACATACTGTATATATATATATATATATATATGAAAATCCATCATTCTCGATGTACTAGATGGCCTATCTCATTTCTTGAGGCCCCAAAACACCAGGACAGTGCGAATACCCCCCAGATGACCGCCTTTTTGGAAAGCAAACAGTCCAAGGTATTTAGTAAGAGTTATTTGATGGTTTTATTTTTCGAAAATTAATAAATAAAAAAAAAAATCACTTTTTTTTTTATTTAAAAAGTAAAGTGTTAATAAGAAAACACCCTCACTGTGTAAGGGAAGATAAGGCTTGTCACCATGCTCCCAGAACAATGTACTGGGACCATGAAAGGCTTTCCAAATAGATAAAATGAGAGAAAATGAATGTTAACCATTTGCCGCCCGCCCTATGGCCGAATGGCGGCCGGCAAATGTCATCAGTGTTCCGGGTGGACGCCATATGGCGTCCTCCCGCACATGTGCAGATTGCGCTCCTGCAGAGCCACGCAGTGGCGCGATCTGTCACCGGCCGTGTACCTCGGACACGGCCGATGACAGAACTGAGTATCAGCCCCGTTGCCGGTACCATGTGACCTGCTGTGACCAATCACAGCAGGTCACATGACAGTTGTATACAATGGATGGCTTCATTCATGCCATCCATTGTATACTAGTGTCTAGCTGTGAATGGTCACAGCTAATCACATGCACATGTCATGTGATTAGCTGTGGCCAAATCACAGCTAAGCACAAAAAAAAAAAAAAAAAACCCTGAATGAATCGATGTCATTATGGTAACATTGTACTACTCTGGTCATAGTGAAATATGAAAAAAAAATCTTAAAAAAAAAGAAGAAAAAAATGTAATAAAAAATAATAAAAAAATATATATATATATATATTTTTTTTTTTTTCATTCTGTCACCAATCAGTGTCCCTGATCATCGCCATGCCAGTTATATGATGACGCTGTACAAAAAAAAATAGTGAAACTAATTTTTAAAATTTTTTCATTTTCCGAAATATTATGACAAAAAAAATACAACTTCAAAAAACTCGCCATGCCTCCTATGAAGTACGTCGGACTGTCTACTTTACAAAAAGGGGTAATTTGGGGGATATCTGTACTGTTCTGACATTCTTGGACCTCAAGAAATTAGATTGGCCGCCAGTACTTCAGGATTGATCAATATTCAGATCTATACCATAGTTTGTGAACTCTATAACTTTCCTACGAACTAAAAAATACATCCTAATTTGGGTTATTTTCACCAAAGACATGTAGCAGAATACATCTCGGCCAAAATTTATGAAGAACAATTATTTATTTGCAAACTTTTATAACAGAAACAAAGAAAAATGTGTTTTTTTCAAAATTGTTGGTTTTTTTTTTGTTCATTTAGCAAAAAATAAAAACCCCAGCGGTGATTAAATACCACCAAAAGAAAGCTCTAGTTGTGTAAAGAAAATGATAAAATTTTAGTTTGGGTACAATGTTGTATGAGCGCGCAATTGTCATTCAAGGTGTGAAAGCGCTGAAACCTGAAAACTGGCCTGGGCAGGAAGGTGTAAAAGTGCCCGTTATTGAATTGGTTAAAAAAATAAAAACAAAGCCCAAAAAAAACCAAAAGTAACAACCGTTTATCTCATGTCCAGTGCAGAGCCTCGAACCTATGACCATGCACTCTTTAGACTGGCACGCTAACCACTGTGCTGCGGTTGTTACCTGGTATAGGCCCGGTCAAACTGACCCTTGTTTTCAAACTGCCAACTGTCACCTGCCCAATGTCAAGTAGCTATAGTGCACTTTGAATGACAATTGCGCGCTCATACAACACTGTACCCAAACTAAAATTTTATCATTTTTTTCACACAACTAGAGCTTTCTTTTGGTGGTATTTCATCACCACTGGGGTTTTTATTGTTTGCTAAATTAACAAAAAAAGACAGAAAATTTTGGAAAAAAAAAAAACACGTTTTCTTTGTTTCTGTTATAAAAGTTTGCAAATAAATAATTGTTTTTCATAAATTTAGGCCAAGATGTATTCTGCTACATGTCTTTGGTGAAAATAACCCAAATTAGTATTTATTATTTAGTCTGTAGGAAAGTTATAGAGTTCACAAACTATGGGATATATCTGAAAATTGATCAATCCTGAAGTACTGAAAGCCAATCTCATTTTTTGAGGTCCAAGAATGTCAGGACAGTACAGATATCCCCCAAATGACCCCTTATTGCAAAGTAGACCGTCCGATGTATTTCATAACAGGCATGGCGAGTTTTATGAAATTGTAATTTTTTTGTCATAATTTTTCGGAAATGAAGAAATTAAAAAAATGATTTTCACTATTTTTTTTTTTACATACTGTCACCAGTGCAGTACAGCGTCATCGTATAACTGGCATGGCGGTGATCAGGGACACTGACTGGTGACAGTACGAAAAAAAAATTGATAATTTTTTTTTATTATTTTTAATTTTTTATTACATTTTTTTCTTTTTTTTAAGATTATTTTTTCATATTTCACTATGACCAAAGTAGTATAATGTTACCATAGTAACATTGTGCTACTTTGGGGGAGTGATCAGTATTTTTTATTTTACACAATTTGCTTATAGCAAAGAATTACTTTGCTATAAGCAAGCATTTACCTGAATGAAATTGATTTATTCTGTTTTTTTGTTTTTTTTAGTGTGATTTGGCCACGGCTAATCACATGACACAGCTGGGCTGTGATTGGCCCAGCTTGTGCATGTGATCGCTGTGACCATTCACAGCTAGACACACTTGTATACAATGGATGGCATGAAAGGAAGCCATCCATTGTATACAACTGTCGTGACCTGCTGTGATTGGTCACAGCAGGTCACATGGTACTGGCAACGGGGACGGTACACAGATCTGTCATCGGCCGTGTCCGACGTACATGGCCAGTGACAGATCGTGCCGCAGCGCGGCCCTGTAGGCGTGTGCAATGCGCGCTCTGGAAAGGACGCCATATGGCGTCCACCCGGAGGGATGAGCAACGGATTAACATAACTCTTACATAACACTTCATACAGTACAATCAAATAATAACTGACAGTCATGATCCCAACCGGGTCCAAGGTCTTCGAAGGCACTGTTACTCACATCAATAACTCGGCTGTATCTACACCCAATGAAAAGGCCCCCAGCCACTACTACACCACCTCGGGGACAATACTACAGCTACGTAGTCCCAGATACAGCCAATGAACTCCAACCTTACCAACATGACCTTATAATTGGGAAGGAACACCCATACCTACGATGGGCCCAACCCATAATCCACCAAATGGTCACTCCAGCACCGCCTTCAAAGACCCAGCGACCCCTGCCGGCTGCCACGACAAAACAAAAAACGCCAAACACCCCAGAACACAAAATGACGATCAAGGAAAGAAAATAAAATCAAGGAACCCAAACAAAACCAAACAACATGACAAACACAAAGGACAAGACCAGTAACAAAAACAGGGCACTTATACCCCCTTCCTGCCCAGGCCAATTTCCAGCTTCCAGCGCTGTCACACTTTGAATGACAATTGCGCGGTCATGCAACACTGTACCCATATGAAATTTTTATCATTTTTTTTGTGACAGACAGAGATTTGTTTTGGTGGTATTTAATCACCTCTGGGTTTTTATTTTTTCTTAAACAAACAAAAAACCACTGAAAATTTAGAAAAAAAAAGTTTTTTCTTAGTTTTTGTTATAAAATTTTGTAAATAAGTGATTTTTCTCCTTCACTGATGTGCGCTAATGAAGCGGCAGTGATAGACACTTATAGGTGGCACTAATGGGCACTGATGAGGAGGCACTGGTAGGTGGCACTGATGGGCATTGACAGGCTTCACTGATGGGCACTGAAAGGCAGAAATGATAGGCGGCACTGATAGGCGGCACTGATAGACGGCACTGACTGGCATTGTTAGGTGGCACTGGCTGGCACTGATGGGTGACACTGAAAGGCAGCTCAGATGGGCACTGATATGTGGCATTGATGTGGCACTGGTGAGCAATGGCAGGTGACACGGATGAGCACTGATGGACACGGACAGGTGGTACTGCTGGGGCTACACTGATCATCAAGGCACACTGATCATCAGTGCCCTGATGATCAGTGTACATGTCCTCTCCGCGGAAAACCGATTACCAGCTCTCCTCTCCTCAGGGGCTGTCAGCGTGACGGCTCGTGAGGAGAGAAATGCCGGTAACCGGCATTTCCCAGTTTACATGCGATCACCTGTGATTGGACACAGCTGATCACATGACCGAGCTGACATCTTCGGCTCTTTCCGTGAATCGGTGATCCGCTGTGTCCGAGGGACACAGTGCACCAGCGATCGCCGCGCTGCGCGCTCCCAGAGCCACGCATGCACGGTAAGAATGGGAGGACGTCATATGACGTCCTCTCAGAACGAGAGAACCACCTCGTGGAGAACCTATATGGTGGGCGGGAGACGGTTAAACAGTAAAAACAAAACTTTTGCAATGATTTATGTTTATCAGACCAAACAAGAGCAAACGAGAAGAATTCACCTTTAGGGTTGAGTGCTGATTCACATACTGTATATATATATATATGAAAATCCATCATTCTCGATGTACTAGATGGCCTATCTCATTTCTTGAGGCCCCAAAACACCAGGACAGTGCGAATACCCCCCAGATGACCGCCTTTTTGGAAAGCAAACAGTCCAAGGTATTTAGTAAGAGTTATTTGATGGTTTTATTTTTCGAAAATTAATAAATAAAAAAAAAAATCACTTTTTTTTTTATTTAAAAAGTAAAGTGTTAATAAGAAAACACCCTCACTGTGTAAGGGAAGATAAGGCTTGTCACCATGCTCCCAGAACAATGTACTGGGACCATGAAAGGCTTTCCAAATAGATAAAATGAGAGAAAATGAATGTTAACCATTTGCCGCCCGCCCTATGGCCGAATGGCGGCCGGCAAATGTCATCAGTGTTCCGGGTGGACGCCATATGGCGTCCTCCCGCACATGTGCAGATTGCGCTCCTGCAGAGCCACGCAGTGGCGCGATCTGTCACCGGCCGTGTACCTCGGACACGGCCGATGACAGAACTGAGTATCAGCCCCGTTGCCGGTACCATGTGACCTGCTGTGACCAATCACAGCAGGTCACATGACAGTTGTATACAATGGATGGCTTCATTCATGCCATCCATTGTATACTAGTGTCTAGCTGTGAATGGTCACAGCTAATCACATGCACATGTCATGTGATTAGCTGTGGCCAAATCACAGCTAAGCACAAAAAAAAAAAAAAAAAACCCTGAATGAATCGATGTCATTATGGTAACATTGTACTACTCTGGTCATAGTGAAATATGAAAAAAAAATCTTAAAAAAAAAGAAGAAAAAAATGTAATAAAAAATAATAAAAAAATATATATATATATATATTTTTTTTTTTTTCATTCTGTCACCAATCAGTGTCCCTGATCATCGCCATGCCAGTTATATGATGACGCTGTACAAAAAAAAATAGTGAAACTAATTTTTAAAATTTTTTCATTTTCCGAAATATTATGACAAAAAAAATACAACTTCAAAAAACTCGCCATGCCTCCTATGAAGTACGTCGGACTGTCTACTTTACAAAAAGGGGTAATTTGGGGGATATCTGTACTGTTCTGACATTCTTGGACCTCAAGAAATTAGATTGGCCGCCAGTACTTCAGGATTGATCAATATTCAGATCTATACCATAGTTTGTGAACTCTATAACTTTCCTACAGACTAAAAAATACATCCTAATTTGGGTTATTTTCACCAAAGACGTAGCAAAATACATCTCGGCCAAAATTTATGAGGAACAATTATTTATTTGCAAACTTTTATAACAGAAACAAAGAAAAATGTGTTTTTTTCAAAATTGTTGGTCTTTTTTTGTTAATTTAGCAAAAAATAAAAACCCCAGCGGTGATTAAATACCACCAAAAGAAAGCTCTAGTTGTGTAAAGAAAATGATAAAATTTTAGTTCGGGTACAATGTTGTATGAGCGCGCAATTGTCATTCAAGGTGTGAAAGCGCTGAAACCTGAAAACTGGCCTGGGCAGGAAGGTGTAAAAGTGCCCGTTATTGAATTGGTTAAAAAAAAAAAAACAAAGCCCAAAAAAAACCAAAAGTAACAACCGTTTATCTCATGTCCAGTGCAGAGCCTCGAACCTATGACCATGCACTCTTTAGACTGGCACGCTAACCACTGTGCTGCGGTTGTTACCTGGTATAGGCCCGGTCAAACTGACCCTTGTTTTCAAAAACTGCCAACTGTCACCTGCCCAATGTCAAGTAGCTATAGTGCACTTTGAATGACAATTGCGCGCTCATACAACACTGTACCCAAACTAAAATTTTATCATTTTTTTCACACAACTAGAGCTTTCTTTTGGTGGTATTTCATCACCACTGGGGTTTTTATTGTTTGCTAAATTAACAAAAAAAGACAGAAAATTTTGGAAAAAAAAAAAACATGTTTTCTTTGTTTCTGTTATAAAAGTTTGCAAATAAATAATTGTTTTTCATAAATTTAGGCCAAGATGTATTCTGCTACATGTCTTTGGTGAAAATAACCCAAATTAGTATTTATTATTTAGTCTGTAGGAAAGTTATAGAGTTCACAAACTATGGGATATATCTGAAAATTGATCAATCCTGAAGTACTGAAAGCCAATCTCATTTTTTGAGGTCCAAGAATGTCAGGACAGTACAGATATCCCCCAAATGACCCCTTATTGCAAAGTAGACCGTCCGATGTATTTCATAACAGGCATGGCGAGTTTTATGAAATTGTAATTTTTTTGTCATAATTTTTCGGAAATGAAGAAATTAAAAAAATGATTTTCACTATTTTTTTTTTTACATACTGTCACCAGTGCAGTACAGCGTCATCGTATAACTGGCATGGCGGTGATCAGGGACACTGACTGGTGACAGTACGAAAAAAAAATTGATAATTTTTTTTTATTATTTTTAATTTTTTATTACATTTTTTTCTTTTTTTTAAGATTATTTTTTCATATTTCACTATGACCAAAGTAGTATAATGTTACCATAGTAACATTGTGCTACTTTGGGGGAGTGATCAGTATTTTTTATTTTACACAATTTGCTTATAGCAAAGAATTACTTTGCTATAAGCAAGCATTTACCTGAATGAAATTGATTTATTCTGTTTTTTTGTTTTTTTTTGTGTGATTTGGCCACGGCTAATCACATGACACAGCTGGGCTGTGATTGGCCCAGCTTGTGCATGTGATCGCTGTGACCATTCACAGCTAGACACACTTGTATACAATGGATGGCATGAAAGGAAGCCATCCATTGTATACAACTGTCGTGACCTGCTGTGATTGGTCACAGCAGGTCACATGGTACTGGCAACGGGGACGGTACACAGATCTGTCATCGGCCGTGTCCGACGTACATGGCCAGTGACAGATCGTGCCGCAGCGCGGCCCTGTAGGCGTGTGCAATGCGCGCTCTGGAAAGGACGCCATATGGCGTCCACCCGGAGGGATGAGCAACGGATTAACATAACTCTTACATAACACTTCATACAGTACAATCAAATAATAACTGACAGTCATGATCCCAACCGGGTCCAAGGTCTTCGAAGGCACTGTTACTCACATCAATAACTCGGCTGTATCTACACCCAATGAAAAGGCCCCCAGCCACTACTACACCACCTCGGGGACAATACTACAGCTACGTAGTCCCAGATACAGCCAATGAACTCCAACCTTACCAACATGACCTTATAATTGGGAAGGAACACCCATACCTACGATGGGCCCAACCCATAATCCACCAAATGGTCACTCCAGCACCGCCTTCAAAGACCCAGCGACCCCTGCCGGCTGCCACGACAAAACAAAAAACGCCAAACACCCCAGAACACAAAATGACGATCAAGGAAAGAAAATAAAATCAAGGAACCCAAACAAAACCAAACAACATGACAAACACAAAGGACAAGACCAGTAACAAAAACAGGGCACTTATACCCCCTTCCTGCCCAGGCCAATTTCCAGCTTCCAGCGCTGTCACACTTTGAATGACAATTGCGCGGTCATGCAACACTGTACCCATATGAAATTTTTATCATTTTTTTTGTGACAGACAGAGATTTGTTTTGGTGGTATTTAATCACCTCTGGGTTTTTATTTTTTCTTAAACAAACAAAAAAACCACTGAAAATTTAGAAAAAAAAAGTTTTTTCTTAGTTTTTGTTATAAAATTTTGTAAATAAGTGATTTTTCTCCTTCACTGATGTGCGCTAATGAAGTGGCAGTGATAGACACTTATAGGTGGCACTAATGGGCACTGATGAGGAGGCACTGGTAGGTGGCACTGATGGGCATTGACAGGCTTCACTGATGGGCACTGAAAGGCAGAAATGATAGGCGGCACTGATAGGCGGCACTGATAGACGGCACTGACTGGCATTGTTAGGTGGCACTGGCTGGCACTGATGGGTGACACTGAAAGGCAGCTCAGATGGGCACTGATATGTGGCATTGATGTGGCACTGGTGAGCAATGGCAGGTGACACGGATGAGCACTGATGGACACGGACAGGTGGTACTGCTGGGGCTACACTGATCATCAAGGCACACTGATCATCAGTGCCCTGATGATCAGTGTACATGTCCTCTCCGCGGAAAACCGATTACCAGCTCTCCTCTCCTCAGGGGCTGTCAGCGTGACGGCTCGTGAGGAGAGAAATGCCGGTAACCGGCATTTCCCAGTTTACATGCGATCACCTGTGATTGGACACAGCTGATCACATGACCGAGCTGACATCTTCGGCTCTTTCCGTGAATCGGTGATCCGCTGTGTCCGAGGGACACAGTGCACCAGCGATCGCCGCGCTGCGCGCTCCCAGAGCCACGCATGCACGGTAAGAATGGGAGGACGTCATATGACGTCCTCTCAGAACGAGAGAACCACCTCGTGGAGAACCTATATGGTGGGCGGGAGACGGTTAAACAGTAAAAACAAAACTTTTGCAATGATTTATGTTTATCAGACCAAACAAGAGCAAACGAGAAGAATTCACCTTTAGGGTTGAGTGCTGATTCACATACTGTATATATATATATATATATATGAAAATCCATCATTCTCGATGTACTAGATGGCCTATCTCATTTCTTGAGGCCCCAAAACACCAGGACAGTGCGAATACCCCCCAGATGACCGCCTTTTTGGAAAGCAAACAGTCCAAGGTATTTAGTAAGAGTTATTTGATGGTTTTATTTTTCGAAAATTAATAAATAAAAAAAAAATCACTTTTTTTTTTATTTAAAAAGTAAAGTGTTAATAAGAAAACACCCTCACTGTGTAAGGGAAGATAAGGCTTGTCACCATGCTCCCAGAACAATGTACTGGGACCATGAAAGGCTTTCCAAATAGATAAAATGAGAGAAAATGAATGTTAACCATTTGCCGCCCGCCCTATGGCCGAATGGCGGCCGGCAAATGTCATCAGTGTTCCGGGTGGACGCCATATGGCGTCCTCCCGCACATGTGCAGATTGCGCTCCTGCAGAGCCACGCAGTGGCGCGATCTGTCACCGGCCGTGTACCTCGGACACGGCCGATGACAGAACTGAGTATCAGCCCCGTTGCCGGTACCATGTGACCTGCTGTGACCAATCACAGCAGGTCACATGACAGTTGTATACAATGGATGGCTTCATTCATGCCATCCATTGTATACTAGTGTCTAGCTGTGAATGGTCACAGCTAATCACATGCACATGTCATGTGATTAGCTGTGGCCAAATCACAGCTAAGCACAAAAAAAAAAAAAAAAAACCCTGAATGAATCGATGTCATTATGGTAACATTGTACTACTCTGGTCATAGTGAAATATGAAAAAAAAATCTTAAAAAAAAAGAAGAAAAAAATGTAATAAAAAATAATAAAAAAAATATATATATATATTTTTTTTTTTCCATTCTGTCACCAATCAGTGTCCCTGATCATCGCCATGCCAGTTATATGATGACGCTGTACAAAAAAAAATAGTGAAACTAATTTTTAAAATTTTTTCATTTTCCAAAATATTATGACAAAAAAAATACAACTTCAAAAAACTCGCCATGCCTCCTATGAAGTACGTCGGACTGTCTACTTTACAAAAAGGGGTAATTTGGGGGATATCTGTACTGTTCTGACATTCTTGGACCTCAAGAAATTAGATTGGCCGCCAGTACTTCAGGATTGATCAATATTCAGATCTATACCATAGTTTGTGAACTCTATAACTTTCCTACGAACTAAAAAATACATCCTAATTTGGGTTATTTTCACCAAAGACATGTAGCAGAATACATCTCGGCCAAAATTTATGAAGAACAATTATTTATTTGCAAACTTTTATAACAGAAACAAAGAAAAATGTGTTTTTTTCAAAATTGTTGGTTTTTTTTTTGTTCATTTAGCAAAAAATAAAAACCCCAGCGGTGATTAAATACCACCAAAAGAAAGCTCTAGTTGTGTAAAGAAAATGATAAAATTTTAGTTTGGGTACAATGTTGTATGAGCGCGCAATTGTCATTCAAGGTGTGAAAGCGCTGAAACCTGAAAACTGGCCTGGGCAGGAAGGTGTAAAAGTGCCCGTTATTGAATTGGTTAAAAAAATAAAAACAAAGCCCAAAAAAAACCAAAAGTAACAACCGTTTATCTCATGTCCAGTGCAGAGCCTCGAACCTATGACCATGCACTCTTTAGACTGGCACGCTAACCACTGTGCTGCGGTTGTTACCTGGTATAGGCCCGGTCAAACTGACCCTTGTTTTCAAAAACTGCCAACTGTCACCTGCCCAATGTCAAGTAGCTATAGTGCACTTTGAATGACAATTGCGCGCTCATACAACACTGTACCCAAACTAAAATTTTATCATTTTTTTCACACAACTAGAGCTTTCTTTTGGTGGTATTTCATCACCACTGGGGTTTTTATTGTTTGCTAAATTAACAAAAAAAGACAGAAAATTTTGGAAAAAAAAAAAACACGTTTTCTTTGTTTCTGTTATAAAAGTTTGCAAATAAATAATTGTTTTTCATAAATTTAGGCCAAGATGTATTCTGCTACATGTCTTTGGTGAAAATAACCCAAATTAGTATTTATTATTTAGTCTGTAGGAAAGTTATAGAGTTCACAAACTATGGGATATATCTGAAAATTGATCAATCCTGAAGTACTGAAAGCCAATCTCATTTTTTGAGGTCCAAGAATGTCAGGACAGTACAGATATCCCCCAAATGACCCCTTATTGCAAAGTAGACCGTCCGATGTATTTCATAACAGGCATGGCGAGTTTTATGAAATTGTAATTTTTTTGTCATAATTTTTCGGAAATGAAGAAATTAAAAAAATGATTTTCACTATTTTTTTTTTTACATACTGTCACCAGTGCAGTACAGCGTCATCGTATAACTGGCATGGCGGTGATCAGGGACACTGACTGGTGACAGTACGAAAAAAAAATTGATAATTTTTTTTTATTATTTTTAATTTTTTATTACATTTTTTTCTTTTTTTTAAGATTATTTTTTCATATTTCACTATGACCAAAGTAGTATAATGTTACCATAGTAACATTGTGCTACTTTGGGGGAGTGATCAGTATTTTTTATTTTACACAATTTGCTTATAGCAAAGAATTACTTTGCTATAAGCAAGCATTTACCTGAATGAAATTGATTTATTCTGTTTTTTTGTTTTTTTTTGCGTGATTTGGCCACGGCTAATCACATGACACAGCTGGGCTGTGATTGGCCCAGCTTGTGCATGTGATCGCTGTGACCATTCACAGCTAGACACACTTGTATACAATGGATGGCATGAAAGGAAGCCATCCATTGTATACAACTGTCGTGACCTGCTGTGATTGGTCACAGCAGGTCACATGGTACTGGCAACGGGGACGGTACACAGATCTGTCATCGGCCGTGTCCGACGTACATGGCCAGTGACAGATCGTGCCGCAGCGCGGCCCTGTAGGCGTGTGCAATGCGCGCTCTGGAAAGGACGCCGTATGGCGTCCACCCGGAGGGATGAGCAACGGATTAACATAACTCTTACATAACACTTCATACAGTACAATCAAATAATAACTGACAGTCATGATCCCAACCGGGTCCAAGGTCTTCGAAGGCACTGTTACTCACATCAATAACTCGGCTGTATCTACACCCAATGAAAAGGCCCCCAGCCACTACTACACCACCTCGGGGACAATACTACAGCTACGTAGTCCCAGATACAGCCAATGAACTCCAACCTTACCAACATGACCTTATAATTGGGAAGGAACACCCATACCTACGATGGGCCCAACCCATAATCCACCAAATGGTCACTCCAGCACCGCCTTCAAAGACCCAGCGACCCCTGCCGGCTGCCACAACAAAACAAAAAACGCCAAACACCCCAGAACACAAAATGACGATCAAGGAAAGAAAATAAAATCAAGGAACCCAAACAAAACCAAACAACATGACAAACACAAAGGACAAGACCAGTAACAAAAACAGGGCACTTATACCCCCTTCCTGCCCAGGCCAATTTCCAGCTTCCAGCGCTGTCACACTTTGAATGACAATTGCGCGGTCATGCAACACTGTACCCATATGAAATTTTTATCATTTTTTTTGTGACAGACAGAGATTTGTTTTGGTGGTATTTAATCACCTCTGGGTTTTTATTTTTTCTTAAACAAACAAAAAACCACTGAAAATTTAGAAAAAAAAAGTTTTTTCTTAGTTTTTGTTATAAAATTTTGTAAATAAGTGATTTTTCTCCTTCACTGATGTGCGCTAATGAAGCGGCAGTGATAGACACTTATAGGTGGCACTAATGGGCACTGATGAGGAGGCACTGGTAGGTGGCACTGATGGGCATTGACAGGCTTCACTGATGGGCACTGAAAGGCAGAAATGATAGGCGGCACTGATAGGCGGCACTGATAGACGGCACTGACTGGCATTGATAGGTGGCACTGGCTGGCACTGATGGGTGACACTGAAAGGCAGCTCAGATGGGCACTGATATGTGGCATTGATGTGGCACTGGTGAGCAATGGCAGGTGACACGGATGAGCACTGATGGACACTGACAGGTGGTACTGCTGGGGCTACACTGATCATCAAGGCACACTGATCATCAGTGCCCTGATGATCAGTGTACATGTCCTCTCCGCGGAAAACCGATTACCAGCTCTCCTCTCCTCACGGGCTGTCAGCGTGACGGCTCGTGAGGAGAGAAATGCCGGTAACCGGCATTTCCCAGTTTACATGCGATCACCTGTGATTGGACACAGCTGATCACATGACCGAGCTGACATCTTCGGCTCTTTCCGTGAATCGGTGATCCGCTGTGTCCGAGGGACACAGTGCACCAGCGATCGCCGCGCTGCGCGCTCCCAGAGCCACGCATGCACGGTAAGAATGGGAGGACGTCATATGACGTCCTCTCAGAACGAGAGAACCACCTCGTGGAGAACCTATATGGTGGGCGGGAGACAGTTAAACAGTAAAAACAAAACTTTTGCAATGATTTATGTTTATCAGACCAAACAAGAGCAAACGAGAAGAATTCACCTTTAGGGTTGAGTGCTGATTCACATACTGTATATATATATATATGAAAATCCATCATTCTCGATGTACTAGATGGCCTATCTCATTTCTTGAGGCCCCAAAACACCAGGACAGTGCGAATACCCCCCAGATGACCGCCTTTTTGGAAAGCAAACAGTCCAAGGTATTTAGTAAGAGTTATTTGATGGTTTTATTTTTCGAAAATTAATAAATAAAAAAAAAAATCACTTTTTTTTTTATTTAAAAAGTAAAGTGTTAATAAGAAAACACCCTCACTGTGTAAGGGAAGATAAGGCTTGTCACCATGCTCCCAGAACAATGTACTGGGACCATGAAAGGCTTTCCAAATAGATAAAATGAGAGAAAATGAATGTTAACCATTTGCCGCCCGCCCTATGGCCGAATGGCGGCCGGCAAATGTCATCAGTGTTCCGGGTGGACGCCATATGGCGTCCTCCCGCACATGTGCAGATTGCGCTCCTGCAGAGCCACGCAGTGGCGCGATCTGTCACCGGCCGTGTACCTCGGACACGGCCGATGACAGAACTGAGTATCAGCCCCGTTGCCGGTACCATGTGACCTGCTGTGACCAATCACAGCAGGTCACATGACAGTTGTATACAATGGATGGCTTCATTCATGCCATCCATTGTATACTAGTGTCTAGCTGTGAATGGTCACAGCTAATCACATGCACATGTCATGTGATTAGCTGTGGCCAAATCACAGCTAAGCACAAAAAAAAAAAAAAAAACCCTGAATGAATCGATGTCATTATGGTAACATTGTACTACTCTGGTCATAGTGAAATATGAAAAAAAAATCTTAAAAAAAAGAAGAAAAAAATGTAATAAAAAATAAAAAATATATATATATATATTTTTTTTTTTTTTCATTCTGTCACCAATCAGTGTCCCTGATCATCGCCATGCCAGTTATATGATGACGCTGTACAAAAAAAAATAGTGAAACTAATTTTTAAAATTTTTTCATTTTCCGAAATATTATGACAAAAAAAATACAACTTCAAAAAACTCGCCATGCCTCCTATGAAGTACGTCGGACTGTCTACTTTACAAAAAGGGGTAATTTGGGGGATATCTGTACTGTTCTGACATTCTTGGACCTCAAGAAATTAGATTGGCCGCCAGTACTTCAGGATTGATCAATATTCAGATCTATACCATAGTTTGTGAACTCTATAACTTTCCTACGAACTAAAAAATACATCCTAATTTGGGTTATTTTCACCAAAGACATGTAGCAGAATACATCTCGGCCAAAATTTATGAAGAACAATTATTTATTTGCAAACTTTTATAACAGAAACAAAGAAAAATGTGTTTTTTTCAAAATTGTTGGTTTTTTTTTTGTTCATTTAGCAAAAAATAAAAACCCCAGCAGTGATTAAATACCACCAAAAGAAAGCTCTAGTTGTGTAAAGAAAATGATAAAATTTTAGTTCGGGTACAATGTTGTATGAGCGCGCAATTGTCATTCAAGGTGTGAAAGCGCTGAAACCTGAAAACTGGCCTGGGCAGGAAGGTGTAAAAGTGCCCGTTATTGAATTGGTTAAAAAAATAAAAACAAAGCCCAAAAAAAACCAAAAGTAACAACCGTTTATCTCATGTCCAGTGCAGAGCCTCGAACCTATGACCATGCACTCTTTAGACTGGCACGCTAACCACTGTGCTGCGGTTGTTACCTGGTATAGGCCCGGTCAAACTGACCCTTGTTTTCAAAAACTGCCAACTGTCACCTGCCCAATGTCAAGTAGCTATAGTGCACTTTGAATGACAATTGCGCGCTCATACAACACTGTACCCAAACTAAAATTTTATCATTTTTTTCACACAACTAGAGCTTTCTTTTGGTGGTATTTCATCACCACTGGGGTTTTTATTGTTTGCTAAATTAACAAAAAAAGACAGAAAATTTTGGAAAAAAAAAACACGTTTTCTTTGTTTCTGTTATAAAAGTTTGCAAATAAATAATTGTTTTTCATAAATTTAGGCCAATATGTATTCTGCTACATGTCTTTGGTGAAAATAACCCAAATTAGTATTTATTATTTAGTCTGTAGGAAAGTTATAGAGTTCACAAACTATGGGATATATCTGAAAATTGATCAATCCTGAAGTACTGAAAGCCAATCTCATTTTTTGAGGTCCAAGAATGTCAGGACAGTACAGATATCCCCCAAATGACCCCTTATTGCAAAGTAGACCGTCCGATGTATTTCATAACAGGCATGGCGAGTTTTATGAAATTGTAATTTTTTTGTCATAATTTTTCGGAAATGAAGAAATTAAAAAAATGATTTTCACTATTTTTTTTTTTACATACTGTCACCAGTGCAGTACAGCGTCATCGTATAACTGGCATGGCGGTGATCAGGGACACTGACTGGTGACAGTACGAAAAAAAAATTGATAATTTTTTTTTATTATTTTTAATTTTTTATTACATTTTTTTCTTTTTTTTAAGATTATTTTTTCATATTTCACTATGACCAAAGTAGTATAATGTTACCATAGTAACATTGTGCTACTTTGGGGGAGTGATCAGTATTTTTTATTTTACACAATTTGCTTATAGCAAAGAATTACTTTGCTATAAGCAAGCATTTACCTGAATGAAATTGATTTATTCTGTTTTTTTGTTTTTTTTTTGTGTGATTTGGCCACGGCTAATCACATGACACAGCTGGGCTGTGATTGGCCCAGCTTGTGCATGTGATCGCTGTGACCATTCACAGCTAGACACACTTGTATACAATGGATGGCATGAAAGGAAGCCATCCATTGTATACAACTGTCGTGACCTGCTGTGATTGGTCACAGCAGGTCACATGGTACTGGCAACGGGGACGGTACACAGATCTGTCATCGGCCGTGTCCGACGTACATGGCCAGTGACAGATCGTGCCGCAGCGCGGCCCTGTAGGCGTGTGCAATGCGCGCTCTGGAAAGGACGCCATATGGCGTCCACCCGGAGGGATGAGCAACGGATTAACATAACTCTTACATAACACTTCATACAGTACAATCAAATAATAACTGACAGTCATGATCCCAACCGGGTCCAAGGTCTTCGAAGGCACTGTTACTCACATCAATAACTCGGCTGTATCTACACCCAATGAAAAGGCCCCCAGCCACTACTACACCACCTCGGGGACAATACTACAGCTACGTAGTCCCAGATACAGCCAATGAACTCCAACCTTACCAACATGACCTTATAATTGGGAAGGAACACCCATACCTACGATGGGCCCAACCCATAATCCACCAAATGGTCACTCCAGCACCGCCTTCAAAGACCCAGCGACCCCTGCCGGCTGCCACGACAAAACAAAAAACGCCAAACACCCCAGAACACAAAATGACGATCAAGGAAAGAAAATAAAATCAAGGAACCCAAACAAAACCAAACAACATGACAAACACAAAGGACAAGACCAGTAACAAAAACAGGGCACTTATACCCCCTTCCTGCCCAGGCCAATTTCCAGCTTCCAGCGCTGTCACACTTTGAATGACAATTGCGCGGTCATGCAACACTGTACCCATATGAAATTTTTATCATTTTTTTTGTGACAGACAGAGATTTGTTTTGGTGGTATTTAATCACCTCTGGGTTTTTATTTTTTCTTAAACAAACAAAAAACCACTGAAAATTTAGAAAAAAAAAGTTTTTTCTTAGTTTTTGTTATAAAATTTTGTAAATAAGTGATTTTTCTCCTTCACTGATGTGCGCTAATGAAGCGGCAGTGATAGACTCTTATAGGTGGCACTAATGGGCACTGATGAGGAGGCACTGGTAGGTGGCACTGATGGGCATTGACAGGCTTCACTGATGGGCACTGAAAGGCTGAAATGATAGGCGGCACTGATAGGCGGCACTGATAGACGGCACTGACTGGCATTGATAGGTGGCACTGGCTGGCACTGATGGGTGACACTGAAAGGCAGCTCAGATGGGCACTGATATGTGGCATTGATGTGGCACTGGTGAGCAATGGCAGGTGACACGGATGAGCACTGATGGACACTGACAGGTGGTACTGCTGGGGCTACACTGATCATCAATTAATCCCGAGGGGTTTCCGGATTAGAAATCAGCCCACCATCGGACGTCATAAACGAGATTTCTGTGAAAAATGGTGTGAGGTTTCCACTCAGAACTCACTGAACTATATGTTACTAGTTATTGAAGAGGTCAAGGTTCAGCTGTGCCAAGTGAAACGTGAACTTGCAGTGTTGGAATTACCAACACAAGATACAGAAAATCAGACCTCTGCCTTGCAGGAGATTGACAACGAGATTACCACATACACCATAAAACAGAAGCAGTCCAAAAGGGACAAATTTAAACAGGTAAACCAGGATTACCAAGAAGGTAGAGTTTACCCATGGCTAACCGGGATCTCTAGGCCCAGGAGGAGACTACGTACTCGACCTCTACCCCAGAAGCCAACAAAAGGAAGCCCCCAGATTTCGTCTGAGAGTGAGCGACTAACCGAGAATCCTTCTACAGACAGCGAAGTCGGCACATCTGGTCGCTCCACAGCCCTTGTTGCTGATAGTAGCACACCCCTTTTTCAAAGGGTCGGAGACGGCGCAGAACCAGGAGGGGCAATAAGAGGTCGCGGATACCAAACACGCAGCAACCGCCAACGCACGGGCAGACCAGTCCGGTAGTTAATCTATCATCCCGACACATCACAAAGGGTGAGTCCTGTCTCTTATCTAAAGGTCTGTCATTCTGTCCTGTGTCACGGTTTAATGACTTCAGTTTTGAAATTGAAATGTTCCAGTTTGAGAGGGCATTGAAAATCAAACAGTTCTTTTATACACAACCACGAACTATGCCTTTGTCCACAGGTCATTCGTTCAAACTTAAAAGCAAATTCATGCCCCCTGGACAATACCAATCCATTGATTGCTACATACGCACTTTGAAACACGATGTTCTCTCTGACATGCCCATGAGGAGATGCACTAATCTTAGCCCTGAGGAATTGAAAGCCCTAAGGACACTCAGGGATGATAAAAATATTATCATCAAGCCCGCGGATAAGGGCGGTGCTATTGTGATCATGGATTATAAAAACTATAGGGAGGGCATGTTATCAATGTTAGCTGATACTAACAGTTACCTACAACTTACTGTGGATCCTACTCAAGGCATCATGAATACTTTGAATTCTCTCATCAACATTGGCCAAGCCAACGGTTGGATCTCTAATGAGACAGCTGAATTCTTGATCGATGACCATCCAAGACTACCTGTGATATATGGGTTACCTAAAATCCACAAGGGCACAAACCCTTTAAAATTTAGGCCAATTGTTTCTGGCACAGGGTCAATCACTCAACCTTTGGCTCAGCTACTGGACTTCCATCTTCAACCATTGGTTCAGAACCTGCCGGCATATGTCAGGGACACAGGGGATTTTTTGGATAAACTTGGGGGATTCTCGGCATTTGATGAAAATTGGAAATTAGCAACAATGGACATTTCGTCCTTGTATACAAGTATACCTAATGAAGCAGGTTTGGTGGCGGTTAGACATTTCTGGTCCGGATCAAATGCCCAGAATCTCCCATGTGAATATCTTATTGATTGTTTACGTTTTGTACTTGAAAGCAATTTTTTTGCATTTGAGGGGACCATCTATGCCCAAATACGCGGCACTGCCATGGGCAGTTCTGCTGCCCCCTCCTTTGCAAATCTGTTTGTTGGGTATATGGAGGAGCACAACATTTATGTCATGCCTTTGTTCATTGATCATGTCAAATGCTGGCTAAGATATATAGATGATATCTTCCTTATCTGGAAAGGGGAAACATCTATTTTTTATGAGTTTGTTGACCAGCTTAATGGCATCTTTCCTGGTATCATTTTCAACCCCGAGATATCCCCCAACAGCATTACATATCTTGATGTGAGGATCACTAACAATCAGGGTACACTCCAGACATCTGTGTTCTCAAAACCAACGGACAAGAACACCCTACTACATTACCAGAGTGCACATCCCAAGCATCTCCGTGATAGCCTGCCTATCTCACAGTTCAAGAGGGTGTTACGCATTTGTTCCTGTATGAGTGACAGGAGAGAACAACTTGAGGCCATGTATAGAAAATTTGTGGAAAGAGGTTATCCTACTCGAGTACTTGATCAGGCATTAGCCAGAGCTATGGCAGATTCTGAAGGCAGCCCTAGGGCAGTCAACAGGCCGCTCTTTATACACGGCTTCAATCAGGCATCTGAGCGTATTAAACAAGCGGTCATGCATAACATGAACATCCTTAGAGCTGATGACACTCTATCACCCAACTTAAAGAATCCACCATTGATGGCGCATAAGCGAGGTAGATCCCTACGTGACTTATTAGTTCAAGCGGACCCTAGGACCAAATACGCTAAGGCAGTATTTAAGTTCTCAGAAAGACAGGGTTGCTATAAGTGTTACAATTGTAATGTATGCAACTCATTGATCTGTGGGGAATATTTCACACATCCCCACAGTGGGAAACGTTACCAGATACAGGGTTACCTGAACTGTAACACGGATCACTGCGTTTATATTCTGAAATGCCCATACTCACTAGTTTATGTGGGCAAAACAAAAGGTCCCTTTAAGCGAAGATTTCAGAAACATAGGAGTGACATTAGGACAGCTCTAGTCAAGAGTACCAAAGGTGAACCCATTGATTTGAGTAAACCCGTAGCGGTCCATTTTATCTCGGCAGGACACCAGGTACATGAATTGAGGGGCATGATCATTGAACACGTCAGTCGATTGGCGAGAGGAGGAGATCGTGACAACTTCCTCCTCCGTCGTGAAGCTTATTGGATCCATACCCTTGACACAACACAACCGAGGGGACTTAATACTAACACATCATATTTGTGCTTTTTGGATCGCAGATGAACTTTGGTTATAATGATTCCTCATGATTGAAGTGTATATAGTTTTGTAGATAACTTTTGGTTTAGATTTTTCACATTTGCACTATTCACAGTGGTCTCTCTCTTTCTTCTTGCAAGTAGGCGAGCTGTGTCACCCCTTTACATTCCTTTTTTTTTTTTTTTTTTTTTTTTTTTTGCCTCTTTTCCATTTTATCACTCCCTTCTCTTTCACTTTTCCCCAGCTCCATTCATGGACTGATTATCATCATTCTCAGGGCTGGTTCGCACTATGAATACGTAGTCGAGATGCGTTCCAGATGCGTCTTTGCCTGTGCGTTTTGACACGGTTTTTGGCATATCTTGTGCGTTTGTTATGCATTCCAAAGTATTTTTTATACATTCTAGTCCATTTGTTTCCCCTCTCTTTTTTCATTTGAGATGGGGATATGTGTAATTGGCATATTTTTGGTGCACTCCGGTGCGCTTTGATGCGTTTTGCAGTATTCTAGTGCAACTCTGTACGAGTGAGATGCGGCTTGTTCTGCTTTTTATCTGCAGCTGGAACGCACTGGAACTACGAACACTGATGTGAACTATGACATTGGCAACCATATATAGTATACTACTTTATCTTTGGATGCAGATGAAAAGTAACTGAAATGCATGTGGTGTGAACTAGCCCTCAATCTGTTTTCTTTGTGTTCTTTTTTCTTCACAGCTCATCTCTGCAACCCCGCCCACCCACTGGTTTGTGTGGCGTCGGCGCCATATGTTTCTATGACGCCGGCGATTTGCCTCCGCCTTGTCCTTCCCGGCGCCAACATCATGGGTTTCCATGATGATGGCGACCGGTGCAGGAATGTCTTTGAGCGCATGTGTGAGTAGTAAACTCTCATGGTGCATGCAGGTGACATGCGTCGCTATGAAACTGTCGGCCGCTGCACTAATAGGACCACTGTAGGTGTGTCCCCATTGCAGCTCACTTGGCAATCGGAGACAACCCTCCCATATTTCTAGGTAACAGTCTTTATCTTCTGTCATGGACATATATGCTGCTGGTTGTTGATTCCAGAACCCAGCGCTGCTTTCAGCTGACACCTTTATTACAATCCGGGGAGTACCATGATACACATGTGACCACAATGTTTATATCCCCAGGAATGCAGTTTATGTACATCTGATTATTGTTTATTTATTTTTGCAGTTTGTATTGTTTCTGTTTACATTGATTTGAATACATTTTTGGAGGGAACATGACATCATGGGGTGGGGCCAAGCTCATTTCACTTCACTCTGATTGGTGGATGGTTTTTTTTAAATAGTTCTCCAGTTTCTATCACGATTTGTCACATGCCTGATGAAGGGGTCCTGCGAGACTCCGAAACGTTGCCTTGCTGTAACTATGTGATGGTTTATTAAAACCTTTGGACCCATATTGGTGATCCTCGGTGTGCTGGTGACATTTTTTCCTTGCTGATTTTGTTCGGTTCCAGCCGACGGTCACTGCAGCACCCACTCATACACACAGCCATTTTTTAACGCAGGAACGTGTGCGTTTGGATCATATACTTGTACACTGATCATCAAGGCACACTGATCATCAGTGCCCTGATGATCAGTGTACATGTCCTCTCCGCGGAAAACCGATTACCAGCTCTCCTCTCCTCAGGGGCTGTCAGCGTGACGGCTCGTGAGGAGAGAAATGCCGGTAACCGGCATTTCCCAGTTTACATGCGATCACCTGTGATTGGACACAGCTGATCACATGACCGAGCTGACATCTTCGGCTCTTTCCGTGAATCGGTGATCCGCTGTGTCCGAGGGACACAGTGCACCAGCGATCGCCGCGCTGCGCGCTCCCAGAGCCACGCATGCACGGTGAGAATGGGAGGACGTCATATGACGTCCTCTCAGAACGAGAGAACCACCTCGTGGAGAACCTATATGGTGGGCGGGAGACGGGTAAACAGTAAAAACAAAACTTTTGCAATGATTTATGTTTATCAGACCAAACAAGAGCAAACGAGAAGAATTCACCTTTAGGGTTGAGTGCTGATTCACATACTGTATATATATATATATATATGAAAATCCATCATTCTCGATGTACTAGATGGCCTATCTCATTTCTTGAGGCCCCAAAACACCAGGACAGTGCGAATACCCCCCAGATGACCGCCTTTTTGGAAAGCAAACAGTCCAAGGTATTTAGTAAGAGTTATTTGATGGTTTTATTTTTCGAAAATTAATAAATAAAAAAAAAAATCACTTTTTTTTTTATTTAAAAAGTAAAGTGTTAATAAGAAAACACCCTCACTGTGTAAGGGAAGATAAGGCTTGTCACCATGCTCCCAGAACAATGTACTGGGACCATGAAAGGCTTTCCAAATAGATAAAATGAGAGAAAATGAATGTTAACCATTTGCCGCCCGCCCTATGGCCGAATGGCGGCCGGCAAATGTCATCAGTGTTCCGGGTGGACGCCATATGGCGTCCTCCCGCACATGTGCAGATTGCGCTCCTGCAGAGCCACGCAGTGGCGCGATCTGTCACCGGCCGTGTACCTCGGACACGGCCGATGACAGACCTGAGTATCAGCCCCGTTGCCGGTACCATGTGACCTGCTGTGACCAATCACAGCAGGTCACATGACAGTTGTATACAATGGATGGCTTCATTCATGCCATCCATTGTATACTAGTGTCTAGCTGTGAATGGTCACAGCTAATCACATGCACATGTCATGTGATTAGCTGTGGCCAAATCACAGCTAAGCACAAAAAAAAAAAAAAAAACCCTGAATGAATCGATGTCATTATGGTAACATTGTACTACTCTGGTCATAGTGAAATATGAAAAAAAATCTTAAAAAAAAAGAAGAAAAAAATGTAATAAAAAATAATAAAAAAAATATATATATATATATATTTTTTTTTTCATTCTGTCACCAATCAGTGTCCCTGATCATCGCCATGCCAGTTATATGATGACGCTGTACAAAAAAAAATAGTGAAACTAATTTTTAAAATTTTTTCATTTTCCGAAATATTATGACAAAAAAAATACAACTTCAAAAAACTCGCCATGCCTCCTATGAAGTACGTCGGACTGTCTACTTTACAAAAAGGGGTAATTTGGGGGATATCTGTACTGTTCTGACATTCTTGGACCTCAAGAAATTAGATTGGCCGCCAGTACTTCAGGATTGATCAATATTCAGATCTATACCATAGTTTGTGAACTCTATAACTTTCCTACGAACTAAAAAATACATCCTAATTTGGGTTATTTTCACCAAAGACATGTAGCAGAATACATCTCAGCCAAAATTTATGAAGAACAATTATTTATTTGCAAACTTTTATAACAGAAACAAAGAAAAATGTGTTTTTTTCAAAATTGTTGGTTTTTTTTTGTTCATTTAGCAAAAAATAAAAACCCCAGCGGTGATTAAATACCACCAAAAGAAAGCTCTAGTTGTGTAAAGAAAATGATAAAATTTTAGTTTGGGTACAATGTTGTATGAGCGCGCAATTGTCATTCAAGGTGTGAAAGCGCTGAAACCTGAAAACTGGCCTGGGCAGGAAGGTGTAAAAGTGCCCGTTATTGAATTGGTTAAAAAAAAAAAAACAAAGCCCAAAAAAAACCAAAAGTAACAACCGTTTATCTCATGTCCAGTGCAGAGCCTCGAACCTATGACCATGCACTCTTTAGACTGGCACGCTAACCACTGTGCTGCGGTTGTTACCTGGTATAGGCCCGGTCAAACTCACCCTTGTTTTCAAAAACTGCCAACTGTCACCTGCCCAATGTCAAGTAGCTATAGTGCACTTTGAATGACAATTGCGCGCTCATACAACACTGTACCCAAACTAAAATTTTATCATTTTTTTCACACAACTAGAGCTTTCTTTTGGTGGTATTTCATCACCACTGGGGTTTTTATTGTTTGCTAAATTAACAAAAAAAGACAGAAAATTTTGGAAAAAAAAAAAACACGTTTTCTTTGTTTCTGTTATAAAAGTTTGCAAATAAATAATTGTTTTTCATAAATTTAGGCCAAGATGTATTCTGCTACATGTCTTTGGTGAAAATAACCCAAATTAGTATTTATTATTTAGTCTGTAGGAAAGTTATAGAGTTCACAAACTATGGGATATATCTGAAAATTGATCAATCCTGAAGTACTGAAAGCCAATCTCATTTTTTGAGGTCCAAGAATGTCAGGACAGTACAGATATCCCCCAAATGACCCCTTATTGCAAAGTAGACCGTCCGATGTATTTCATAACAGGCATGGCGAGTTTTATGAAATTGTAATTTTTTTGTCATAATTTTTCGGAAATGAAGAAATTAAAAAAATGATTTTCACTATTTTTTTTTTACATACTGTCACCAGTGCAGTACAGCGTCATCGTATAACTGGCATGCCGGTGATCAGGGACACTGACTGGTGACAGTACGAAAAAAAAATTGATAATTTTTTTTTATTATTTTTAATTTTTTATTAAATTTTTTTCTTTTTTTTAAGATTATTTTTTCATATTTCACTATGACCAAAGTAGTATAATGTTACCATAGTAACATTGTGCTACTTTGGGGGAGTGATCAGTATTTTTTATTTTACACAATTTGCTTATAGCAAAGAATTACTTTGCTATAAGCAAGCATTTACCTGAATGAAATTGATTTATTCTGTTTTTTTGTTTTTTTTTGTGTGATTTGGCCACGGCTAATCACATGACACAGCTGGGCTGTGATTGGCCCAGCTTGTGCATGTGATCGCTGTGACCATTCACAGCTAGACACACTTGTATACAATGGATGGCATGAAAGGAAGCCATCCATTGTATACAACTGTCGTGACCTGCTGTGATTGGTCACAGCAGGTCACATGGTACTGGCAACGGGGACGGTACACAGATCTGTCATCGGCCGTGTCCGACGTACATGGCCAGTGACAGATCGTGCCGCAGCGCGGCCCTGTAGGCGTGTGCAATGCGCGCTCTGGAAAGGACGCCATATGGCGTCCACCCGGAGGGATGAGCAACGGATTAACATAACTCTTACATAACACTTCATACAGTACAATCAAATAATAACTGACAGTCATGATCCCAACCGGGTCCAAGGTCTTCGAAGGCACTGTTACTCACATCAATAACTCGGCTGTATCTACACCCAATGAAAAGGCCCCCAGCCACTACTACACCACCTCGGGGACAATACTACAGCTACGTAGTCCCAGATACAGCCAATGAACTCCAACCTTACCAACATGACCTTATAATTGGGAAGGAACACCCATACCTACGATGGGCCCAACCCATAATCCACCAAATGGTCACTCCAGCACCGCCTTCAAAGACCCAGCGACCCCTGCCGGCTGCCACGACAAAACAAAAAACGCCAAACACCCCAGAACACAAAATGACGATCAAGGAAAGAAAATAAAATCAAGGAACCCAAACAAAACCAAACAACATGACAAACACAAAGGACAAGACCAGTAACAAAAACAGGGCACTTATACCCCCTTCCTGCCCAGGCCAATTTCCAGCTTCCAGCGCTGTCACACTTTGAATGACAATTGCGCGGTCATGCAACACTGTACCCATATGAAATTTTTATCATTTTTTTTGTGACAGACAGAGATTTGTTTTGGTGGTATTTAATCACCTCTGGGTTTTTATTTTTTCTTAAACAAACAAAAAACCACTGAAAATTTAGAAAAAAAAAGTTTTTTCTTAGTTTTTGTTATAAAATTTTGTAAATAAGTGATTTTTCTCCTTCACTGATGTGCGCTAATGAAGCGGCAGTGATAGACACTTATAGGTGGCACTAATGGGCACTGATGAGGAGGCACTGGTAGGTGGCACTGATGGGCATTGACAGGCTTCACTGATGGGCACTGAAAGGCAGAAATGATAGGCGGCACTGATAGGCGGCACTGATAGACGGCACTGACTGGCATTGATAGGTGGCACTGGCTGGCACTGATGGGTGACACTGAAAGGCAGCTCAGATGGGCACTGATATGTGGCATTGATGTGGCACTGGTGAGCAATGGCAGGTGACACGGATGAGCACTGATGGACACTGACAGGTGGTACTGCTGGGGCTACACTGATCATCAAGGCACACTGATCATCAGTGCCCTGATGATCAGTGTACATGTCCTCTCCGCGGAAAACCGATTACCAGCTCTCCTCTCCTCACGGGCTGTCAGCGTGACGGCTCGTGAGGAGAGAAATGCCGGTAACCGGCATTTCCCAGTTTACATGCGATCACCTGTGATTGGACACAGCTGATCACATGACCGAGCTGACATCTTCGGCTCTTTCCGTGAATCGGTGATCCGCTGTGTCCGAGGGACACAGTGCACCAGCGATCGCCGCGCTGCGCGCTCCCAGAGCCACGCATGCACGGTAAGAATGGGAGGACGTCATACGACGTCCTCTCAGAACGAGAGAACCACCTCGTGGAGAACCTATATGGTGGGCGGGAGACGGTTAAACAGTAAAAACAAAACTTTTGCAATGATTTATGTTTATCAGACCAAACAAGAGCAAACGAGAAGAATTCACCTTTAGGGTTGAGTGCCTATTCACATACTGTATATATATATATATATATATGAAAATCCATCATTCTCGATGTACTAGATGGCCTATCTCATTTCTTGAGGCCCCAAAACACCAGGACAGTGCGAATACCCCCCAGATGACCGCCTTTTTGGAAAGCAAACAGTCCAAGGTATTTAGTAAGAGTTATTTGATGGTTTTATTTTTCGAAAATTAATAAATAAAAAAAAAAATCACTTTTTTTTTTATTTAAAAAGTAAAGTGTTAATAAGAAAACACCCTCACTGTGTAAGGGAAGATAAGGCTTGTCACCATGCTCCCAGAACAATGTACTGGGACCATGAAAGGCTTTCCAAATAGATAAAATGAGAGAAAATGAATGTTAACCATTTGCCGCCCGCCCTATGGCCGAATGGCGGCCGGCAAATGTCATCAGTGTTCCGGGTGGACGCCATATGGCGTCCTCCCGCACATGTGCAGATTGCGCTCCTGCAGAGCCACGCAGTGGCGCGATCTGTCACCGGCCGTGTACCTCGGACACGGCCGATGACAGAACTGAGTATCAGCCCCGTTGCCGGTACCATGTGACCTGCTGTGACCAATCACAGCAGGTCACATGACAGTTGTATACAATGGATGGCTTCATTCATGCCATCCATTGTATACTAGTGTCTAGCTGTGAATGGTCACAGCTAATCACATGCACATGTCATGTGATTAGCTGTGGCCAAATCACAGCTAAGCACAAAAAAAAAAAAAAAAAACCCTGAATGAATCGATGTCATTATGGTAACATTGTACTACTCTGGTCATAGTGAAATATGAAAAAAAAATCTTAAAAAAAAAGAAGAAAAAAATGTAATAAAAAATAATAAAAAAAATATATATATATATATTTTTTTTTTTTCATTCTGTCACCAATCAGTGTCCCTGATCATCACCATGCCAGTTATATGATGACGCTGTACAAAAAAAAATAGTGAAACTAATTTTTAAAATTTTTTCATTTTCCGAAATATTATGACAAAAAAAATACAACTTCAAAAAACTCGCCATGCCTCCTATGAAGTACGTCGGACTGTCTACTTTACAAAAAGGGGTACCGTATTTATTCGAGTATAACGCGCAAAATTTTAAACCAAAAAAAGAAATCAAAGTTTGGGTGCGCGTTATAAACGAGGGTTGGTGTGTGGCGGCCGATCCATTGAGGGCGCAGGCGCTCACTGTACGCGAAGAAGAAAAAAACGTCCCCTGTGCCGGCCCCGCCCCTTTAAGGGGCGGCGAAAACAGGGGATCGTTTTTTTTTTCTACGTCCCCTTGTCGCGTACAGTGGGCGGCCCGAACTGGCGAGATGCACTGGTGGGGTGACGCAGTGGCGGCCGGTCCATTGAGGGCACATGCGCTCACTGTAGAAAGAAAGAAGAAGAAGAAAAAACGTCCCCTGTGCCTCTTCATTTCGTATGGTCGCTTCTTCATTTCCTTTCCTCGCCCACACGTTACGGTAAGCATTGCTGTTTTGCTGTGTTCTTCATTTTATAATCATATTCAGTGTAGTGTTCTTCATATTATTTATTGATATACTGGTACCCGTTAGATGGCAACTCAGGGAATCAAGAGAAAACGTTCTGCATATGACGCTTCATTCAAGCTCAAAGTTGTTGGTCATGCTGAAATTCACGGAAATCGAGCAGCTAGCCGAGAATTCACTGTACCAGAGACGAATGTTAGAGAATGGAGAAAACAAAAAGTCGTCCTGAAAGATATGAATAAAACCAAAAAAGCACAACGAGGGAGACAAGTCATGTACCCAGACATGGAGAAGGAACTTTATGAATGGATCATTGACCAAAGAAGTAGTGGGTACATTGTCACATCACTCCACATTAGACTTCAAGCCCAAAAGTTTTGCAAAGATTCAACCTTCAAAGCCTCTAATGGATGGACACAAAAGTTTATGAAAAGGCATGGACTTGTAATACGCCAGAAAACAAAGATAGCGCAGAAGCTGCCAAGTGATTTAGCAGAGAAGATCACTTCATTCCATACCTTTATAATCAACCAACGCAAGCAGATTAATTTTGAACTTTCACAGATAGGCAATATGGATGAGACCCCCATGTGTTTTGACCTACCAGGCAACAGGACAATTGACAGCAAAGGGAAGCACACAGTCCAGATTAAAACCACAGGCCATGAGAAAACTCATTTTACGGTTGCGTTATCCTGTATGGCAGACGGTTTTAAACTTAAACCAATGGTGATTTTTAAAAGAAAGACTATTCCAAAAGGAGTTAAATTTCCACCAGGTGTCGTGATCCATTGTCGTCCTAAAGGATGGATGGATGAGAAGGGCATCATGTTATGGTTAAATAAAGTTTGGAATACTAGACCAGGCGCACTACTGAAGAAATCCATGCTTGTATGGGACCAGTTCCGCTCACACCTGACAGACACTGTGAAAGACAAACTGAAAAGTCTAAAGACATTTCAAGCTGTGATTCCAGGTGGACTAACCTCTATTCTTCAGCCACTCGATGTTGTTTTAAACAAACCCTTCAAAGACAGAGTCAGGGAAAAGTGGATTACCTGGATGAAATCCGAAGACAAAGAATTGACTGCAAAAGGAAACCTCAAGAAACCTGGCCTATCTCTCGTGACATCTTGGATTAAAACATCATGGGAAGACATGCCAAAAGAAATGATCATCAAGAGTTTTTAAAAGACAGGCATCAGCAATAAAATGGACGGCACAGAAGACGACCTGCTGTGGAATTCAGACTCAGAAGAAAGCGAAGAAGCTGGAGAAACAGATGTTCCTGCCAACTGGGACACTGATGATAAATTAACTCTAGAAGAATGGGAACAACTCTTTAGTGTATCTGATGATGATGAATCTGACTTTGAAGCATTTTAAATAAATATTGTTACCGGTAATTTTATGTCGGTATTGTGTTTACCTTGTCAATAAATGATTTTTATCATGGCCGCACGTGTTCAACAACGTTTGTTAATTACAATGCTTGGTCTGAGTCGAGGAAAAGTGAAACAAAATTTTATACCGATTTTTAATCGAAAATTAGGGGTGCGCATTATACACGTGTGCGCGTTATACTCAAATAAATACGGTAATTTGGGGGATATCTGTACTGTTCTGACATTCTTGGACCTCAAGAAATTAGATTGGCCGCCAGTACTTCAGGATTGATCAATATTGAGATCTATACCATAATTTGTGAACTCTATAACTTTCCTACGAACTAAAAAATACATCCTAATTTGGGTTATTTTCACCAAAGACATGTAGCAGAATACATCTCGGCCAAAATTTATGAAGAACAATTATTTATTTGCAAACTTTTATAACAGAAACAAAGAAAAATGTGTTTTTTTCAAAATTGTTGTTTTTTTTTTGTTCATTTAGCAAAAAATAAAAACCCCAGCGGTGATTAAATACCACCAAAAGAAAGCTCTAGTTGTGTAAAGAAAATGATAAAATTTTAGTTTGGGTACAATGTTGTATGAGCGCGCAATTGTCATTCAAGGTGTGAAAGCGCTGAAACCTGAAAACTGGCCTGGGCAGGAAGGTGTAAAAGTGCCCGTTATTGAATTGGTTAAAAAAAAAAAAACAAAGCCCAAAAAAAACCAAAAGTAACAACCGTTTATCTCATGTCCAGTGCAGAGCCTCGAACCTATGACCATGCACTCTTTAGACTGGCACGCTAACCACTGTGCTGCGGTTGTTACCTGGTATAGGCCCGGTCAAACTGACCCTTGTTTTCAAAAACTGCCAACTGTCACCTGCCCAATGTCAAGTAGCTATAGTGCACTTTGAATGACAATTGCGCGCTCATACAACACTGTACCCAAACTAAAATTTTATCATTTTTTTCACACAACTAGAGCTTTCTTTTGGTGGTATTTCATCACCACTGGGGTTTTTATTGTTTGCTAAATTAACAAAAAAAGACAGAAAATTTTGGAAAAAAAAAAAACACGTTTTCTTTGTTTCTGTTATAAAAGTTTGCAAATAAATAATTGTTTTTCATAAATTTAGGCCAAGATGTATTCTGCTACATGTCTTTTGGTGAAAATAACCCAAATTAGTATTTATTATTTAGTCTGTAGGAAAGTTATAGAGTTCACAAACTATGGGATATATCTGAAAATTGATCAATCCTGAAGTACTGAAAGCCAATCTCATTTTTTGAGGTCCAAGAATGTCAGGACAGTACAGATATCCCCCAAATGACCCCTTATTGCAAAGTAGACCGTCCGATGTATTTCATAACAGGCATGGCGAGTTTTATGAAATTGTAATTTTTTTGTCATAATTTTTCGGAAATGAAGAAATTAAAAAAATGATTTTCACTATTTTTTTTTTACATACTGTCACCAGTGCAGTACAGCGTCATCGTATAACTGGCATGGCGGTGATCAGGGACACTGACTGGTGATAGTACGAAAAAAAAATTGATAATTTTTTTTTATTATTTTTAATTTTTTATTACATTTTTTTCTTTTTTTTAAGATTATTTTTTCATATTTCACTATGACCAAAGTAGTATAATGTTACCATAGTAACATTGTGCTACTTTGGGGGAGTGATCAGTATTTTTTATTTTACACAATTTGCTTATAGCAAAGAATTACTTTGCTATAAGCAAGCATTTACCTGAATGAAATTGATTTATTCTGTTTTTTTGTTTTTTTTTGTGTGATTTGGCCACGGCTAATCACATGACACAGCTGGGCTGTGATTGGCCCAGCTTGTGCATGTGATCGCTGTGACCATTCACAGCTAGACACACTTGTATACAATGGATGGCATGAAAGGAAGCCATCCATTGTATACAACTGTCGTGACCTGCTGTGATTGGTCACAGCAGGTCACATGGTACTGGCAACGGGGACGGTACACAGATCTGTCATCGGCCGTGTCCGACGGATTAACATAACTCTTACATAACACTTCATACAGTACAATCAAATAATAACTGACAGTCATGATCCCAACCGGGTCCAAGGTCTTCGAAGGCACTGTTACTCACATCAATAACTCGGCTGTATCTACACCCAATGAAAAGGCCCCCAGCCACTACTACACCACCTCGGGGACAATACTACAGCTACGTAGTCCCAGATACAGCCAATGAACTCCAACCTTACCAACATGACCTTATAATTGGGAAGGAACACCCATACCTACGATGGGCCCAACCCATAATCCACCAAATGGTCACTCCAGCACCGCCTTCAAAGACCCAGCGACCCCTGCCGGCTGCCACGACAAAACAAAAAACGCCAAACACCCCAGAACACAAAATGACGATCAAGGAAAGAAAATAAAATCAAGGAACCCAAACAAAACCAAACAACATGACAAACACAAAGGACAAGACCAGTAACAAAAACAGGGCACTTATACCCCCTTCCTGCCCAGGCCAATTTCCAGCTTCCAGCGCTGTCACACTTTGAATGACAATTGCGTGGTCATGCAACACTGTACCCATATGAAATTTTTATCATTTTTTTTGTGACAGACAGAGATTTGTTTTGGTGGTATTTAATCACCTCTGGGTTTTTATTTTTTCTTAAACAAACAAAAAACCACTGAAAATTTAGAAAAAAAAAGTTTTTTCTTAGTTTTTGTTATAAAATTTTGTAAATAAGTGATTTTTCTCCTTCACTGATGTGCGCTAATGAAGCGGCAGTGATAGACACTTATAGGTGGCACTAATGGGCACTGATGAGGAGGCACTGGTAGGTGGCACTGATGGGCATTGACAGGCTTCACTGATGGGCACTGAAAGGCGGCACTGATAGGCGGCACTGATAGACGGCACTGACTGGCATTGATAGGTGGCACTGGCTGGCACTGATGGGTGACACTGAAAAGCAGCTCAGATGGGCACTGATATGTGGCATTGATGTGGCACTGGTGAGCAATGGCAGGTGACACGGATGAGCACTGATGGACACTGACAGGTGGTACTGCTGGGGCTACACTGATCATCAAGGCACACTGATCATCAGTGCCCTGATGATCAGTGTACATGTCCTCTCCGCGGAAAACCGATTACCAGCTCTCCTCTCCTCACGGGCTGTCAGCGTGACGGCTTGTGAGGAGAGAAATGCCGGTAACCGGCATTTCCCAGTTTACATGCGATCACCTGTGATTGGACACAGCTGATCACATGACCGAGCTGACATCTTCGGCTCTTTCTGTGAATCGGTGATCCGCTGTGTCCGAGGGACACAGTGCACCAGCGATCGCCGCGCTGCGCGCTCCCAGAGCCACGCATGCACGGTAAGAATGGGAGGACGTCATATGACGTCCTCTCAGAACGAGAGAACCACCTCGTGGAGAACCTATATGGTGGGCGGGAGACAGTTAAACAGTAAAAACAAAACTTTTGCAATGATTTATGTTTATCAGACCAAACAAGAGCAAACGAGAAGAATTCACCTTTAGGGTTGAGTGCTGATTCACATACTGTATATATATATATATGAAAATCCATCATTCTCGATGTACTAAATGGCCTATCTCATTTCTTGAGGCCCCAAAACACCAGGACAGTGCGAATACCCCCCAGATGACCGCCTTTTTGGAAAGCAAACAGTCCAAGGTATTTAGTAAGAGTTATTTGATGGTTTTATTTTTCGAAAATTAATAAATAAAAAAAAAAATCACTTTTTTTTTTATTTAAAAAGTAAAGTGTTAATAAGAAAACACCCTCACTGTGTAAGGGAAGATAAGGCTTGTCACCATGCTCCCAGAACAATGTACTGGGACCATGAAAGGCTTTCCAAATAGATAAAATGAGAGAAAATGAATGTTAACCATTTGCCGCCCGCCCTATGGCCGAATGGCGGCCGGCAAATGTCATCAGTGTTCCGGGTGGACGCCATATGGCGTCCTCCCGCACATGTGCAGATTGCGCTCCTGCAGAGCCACGCAGTGGCGCGATCTGTCACCGGCCGTGTACCTCGGACACGGCCGATGACAGAACTGAGTATCAACCCCGTTGCCGGTACCATGTGACCTGCTGTGACCAATCACAGCAGGTCACATGACAGTTGTATACAATGGATGGCTTCATTCATGCCATCCATTGTATACTAGTGTCTAGCTGTGAATGGTCACAGCTAATCACATGCACATGTCATGTGATTAGCTGTGGCCAAATCACAGCTAAGCACAAAAAAAAAAAAAAAACCCTGAATGAATCGATGTCATTATGGTAACATTGTACTACTCTGGTCATAGTGAAATATGAAAAAAAAATCTTAAAAAAAAAGAAGAAAAAAATGTAATAAAAAATAATAGAAAATATATATATATATATATATATTTTTTTTTTTCATTCTGTCACCAATCAGTGTCCCTGATCATCGCCATGCCAGTTATATGATGACGCTGTACAAAAAAAAATAGTGAAACTAATTTTTAAAATTTTTTCATTTTCCGAAATATTATGACAAAAAAAATACAACTTCAAAAAACTCGCCATGCCTCCTATGAAGTACGTCGGACTGTCTACTTTACAAAAAGGGGTAATTTGGGGGATATCTGTACTGTTCTGACATTCTTGGACCTCAAGAAATTAGATTGGCCGCCAGTACTTCAGGATTGATCAATATTCAGATCTATACCATAGTTTGTGAACTCTATAACTTTCCTACGAACTAAAAAATACATCCTAATTTGGGTTATTTCCACCAAAGACATGTAGCAGAATACATCTCGGCCAAAATTTATGAAGAACAATTATTTATTTGCAAACTTTTATAACAGAAACAAAGAAAAATATGTTTTTTTCAAAATTGTTGGTTTTTTTTTGTTCATTTAGCAAAAAATAAAAACCCCAGCGGTGATTAAATACCACCAAAAGAAAGCTCTAGTTGTGTAAAGAAAATGATAAAATTTTAGTTTGGGTACAATGTTGTATGAGCGCGCAATTGTCATTCAAGGTGTGAAAGCGCTGAAACCTGAAAACTGGCCTGGGCAGGAAGGTGTAAAAGTGCCCGTTATTGAATTGGTTAAAAAAAAAAAAAACAAAGCCCAAAAAAAACCAAAAGTAACAACCGTTTATCTCATGTCCAGTGCAGAGCCTCGAACCTATGACCATGCACTCTTTAGACTGGCACGCTAACCACTGTGCTGCGGTTGTTACCTGGTATAGGCCCGGTCAAACTGACCCTTGTTTTCAAAAACTGCCAACTGTCACCTGCCCAATGTCAAGTAGCTATAGTGCACTTTGAATGACAATTGCGCGCTCATACAACACTGTACCCAAACTAAAATTTTATCATTTTTTTCACACAACTAGAGCTTTCTTTTGGTGGTATTTCATCACCACTGGGGTTTTTATTGTTTGCTAAATTAACAAAAAAAGACAGAAAATTTTGGAAAAAAAAACAACACGTTTTCTTTGTTTCTGTTATAAAAGTTTGCAAATAAATAATTGTTTTTCATAAATTTAGGCCAAGATGTATTCTGCTACATGTCTTTGGTGAAAATAACCCAAATTAGTATTTATTATTTAGTCTGTAGGAAAGTTATAGAGTTCACAAACTATGGGATATATCTGAAAATTGATCAATCCTGAAGTACTGAAAGCCAATCTCATTTTTTGAGGTCCAAGAATGTCAGGACAGTACAGATATCCCCCAAATGACCCCTTATTGCAAAGTAGACCGTCCGATGTATTTCATAACAGGCATGGCGAGTTTTATGAAATTGTAATTTTTTTGTCATAATTTTTCGGAAATGAAGAAATTAAAAAAATGATTTTCACTATTTTTTTTTTTACATACTGTCACCAGTGCAGTACAGCGTCATCGTATAACTGGCATGGCGGTGATCAGGGACACTGACTGGTGACAGTACGAAAAAAAAATTGATAATTTTTTTTTATTATTTTTAATTTTTTATTACATTTTTTTCTTTTTTTTAAGATTATTTTTTCATATTTCACTATGACCAAAGTAGTATAATGTTACCATAGTAACATTGTGCTACTTTGGGGGAGTGATCAGTATTTTTTATTTTACACAATTTGCTTATAGCAAAGAATTACTTTGCTATAAGCAAGCATTTACCTGAATGAAATTGATTTATTCTGTTTTTTTGTTTTTTTTTGTGTGATTTGGCCACGGCTAATCACATGACACAGCTGGGCTGTGATTGGCCCAGCTTGTGCATGTGATCGCTGTGACCATTCACAGCTAGACACACTTGTATACAATGGATGGCATGAAAGGAAGCCATCCATTGTATACAACTGTCGTGACCTGCTGTGATTGGTCACAGCAGGTCACATGGTACTGGCAACGGGGACAGTACACAGATCTGTCATCGGCCGTGTCCGACGTACATGGCCAGTGACAGATCGTGCCGCAGCGCGGCCCTGTAGGCGTGTGCAATGCGCGCTCTGGAAAGGACGCCGTATGGCGTCCACCCGGAGGGATGAGCAACGGATTAACATAACTCTTACATAACACTTCATACAGTACAATCAAATAATAACTGACAGTCATGATCCCAACCGGGTCCAAGGTCTTCGAAGGCACTGTTACTCACATCAATAACTCGGCTGTATCTACACCCAATGAAAAGGCCCCCAGCCACTACTACACCACCTCGGGGACAATACTACAGCTACGTAGTCCCAGATACAGCCAATGAACTCCAACCTTACCAACATGACCTTATAATTGGGAAGGAACACCCATACCTACGATGGGCCCAACCCATAATCCACCAAATGGTCACTCCAGCACCGCCTTCAAAGACCCAGCGACCCCTGCCGGCTGCCACGACAAAACAAAAAACGCCAAACACCCCAGAACACAAAATGACGATCAAGGAAAGAAAATAAAATCAAGAAACCCAAACAAAACCAAACAACATGACAAACACAAAGGACAAGACCAGTAACAAAAACAGGGCACTTATACCCCCTTCCTGCCCAGGCCAATTTCCAGCTTCCAGCGCTGTCACACTTTGAATGACAATTGCGCGGTCATGCAACACTGTACCCATATGAAATTTTTATCATTTTTTTTGTGACAGACAGAGATTTGTTTTGGTGGTATTTAATCACCTCTGGGTTTTTATTTTTTCTTAAACAAACAAAAAAACCACTGAAAATTTAGAAAAAAAAAGTTTTTTCCTAGTTTTTGTTATAAAATTTTGTAAATAAGTGATTTTTCTCCTTCACTGATGTGCGCTAATGAAGCGGCAGTGATAGACACTTATAGGTGGCACTAATGGGCACTGATGAGGAGGCACTGGTAGGTGGCACTGATGGGCATTGACAGGCTTCACTGATGGGCACTGAAAGGCAGAAATGATAGGCGGCACTGATAGGCGGCACTGATAGACGGCACTGACTGGCATTGTTAGGTGGCACTGGCTGGCACTGATGGGTGACACTGAAAGGCAGCTCAGATGGGCACTGATATGTGGCATTGATGTGGCACTGGTGAGCAATGGCAGGTGACACGGATGAGCACTGATGGACACGGACAGGTGGTACTGCTGGGGCTACACTGATCATCAAGGCACACTGATCATCAGTGCCCTGATGATCAGTGTACATGTCCTCTCCGCGGAAAACCGATTACCAGCTCTCCTCTCCTCAGGGGCTGTCAGCGTGACGGCTCGTGAGGAGAGAAATGCCGGTAACCGGCATTTCCCAGTTTACATGCGATCACCTGTGATTGGACACAGCTGATCACATGACCGAGCTGACATCTTCGGCTCTTTCCGTGAATCGGTGATCCGCTGTGTCCGAGGGACACAGTGCACCAGCGATCGCCGCGCTGCGCGCTCCCAGAGCCACGCATGCACGGTAAGAATGGGAGGACGTCATATGACGTCCTCTCAGAACGAGAGAACCACCTCGTGGAGAACCTATATGGTGGGCGGGAGACGGTTAAACAGTAAAAACAAAACTTTTGCAATGATTTATGTTTATCAGACCAAACAAGAGCAAACGAGAAGAATTCACCTTTAGGGTTGAGTGCTGATTCACATACTGTATATATATATATATATATGAAAATCCATCATTCTCGATGTACTAGATGGCCTATCTCATTTCTTGAGGCCCCAAAACACCAGGACAGTGCGAATACCCCCCAGATGACCGCCTTTTTGGAAAGCAAACAGTCCAAGGTATTTAGTAAGAGTTATTTGATGGTTTTATTTTTCGAAAATTAATAAATAAAAAAAAAAATCACTTTTTTTTTTATTTAAAAAGTAAAGTGTTAATAAGAAAACACCCTCACTGTGTAAGGGAAGATAAGGCTTGTCACCATGCTCCCAGAACAATGTACTGGGACCATGAAAGGCTTTCCAAATAGATAAAATGAGAGAAAATGAATGTTAACCATTTGCCGCCCGCCCTATGGCCGAATGGCGGCCGGCAAATGTCATCAGTGTTCCGGGTGGACGCCATATGGCGTCCTCCCGCACATGTGCAGATTGCGCTCCTGCAGAGCCACGCAGTGGCGCGATCTGTCACCGGCCGTGTACCTCGGACACGGCCGATGACAGAACTGAGTATCAGCCCCGTTGCCGGTACCATGTGACCTGCTGTGACCAATCACAGCAGGTCACATGACAGTTGTATACAATGGATGGCTTCATTCATGCCATCCATTGTATACTAGTGTCTAGCTGTGAATGGTCACAGCTAATCACATGCACATGTCATGTGATTAGCTGTGGCCAAATCACAGCTAAGCACAAAAAAAAAAAAAAAAAACCCTGAATGAATCGATGTCATTATGGTAACATTGTACTACTCTGGTCATAGTGAAATATGAAAAAAAAATCTTAAAAAAAAAGAAGAAAAAAATGTAATAAAAAATAATAAAAAAAATATATATATATTTTTTTTTTTTTCCATTCTGTCACCAATCAGTGTCCCTGATCATCGCCATGCCAGTTATATGATGACGCTGTACAAAAAAAAATAGTGAAACTAATTTTTAAAATTTTTTCATTTTCCAAAATATTATGACAAAAAAAATACAACTTCAAAAAACTCGCCATGCCTCCTATGAAGTACGTCGGACTGTCTACTTTACAAAAAGGGGTAATTTGGGGGATATCTGTACTGTTCTGACATTCTTGGACCTCAAGAAATTAGATTGGCCGCCAGTACTTCAGGATTGATCAATATTCAGATCTATACCATAGTTTGTGAACTCTATAACTTTCCTACGAACTAAAAAATACATCCTAATTTGGGTTATTTTCACCAAAGACATGTAGCAGAATACATCTCAGCCAAAATTTATGAAGAACAATTATTTATTTGCAAACTTTTATAACAGAAACAAAGAAAAATGTGTTTTTTTCAAAATTGTTGGTTTTTTTTTGTTCATTTAGCAAAAAATAAAAACCCCAGCGGTGATTAAATACCACCAAAAGAAAGCTCTAGTTGTGTAAAGAAAATGATAAAATTTTAGTTTGGGTACAATGTTGTATGAGCGCGCAATTGTCATTCAAGGTGTGAAAGCGCTGAAACCTGAAAACTGGCCTGGGCAGGAAGGTGTAAAAGTGCCCGTTATTGAATTGGTTAAAAAAAAAAAAACAAAGCCCAAAAAAAACCAAAAGTAACAACCGTTTATCTCATGTCCAGTGCAGAGCCTCGAACCTATGACCATGCACTCTTTAGACTGGCACGCTAACCACTGTGCTGCGGTTGTTACCTGGTATAGGCCCGGTCAAACTCACCCTTGTTTTCAAAAACTGCCAACTGTCACCTGCCCAATGTCAAGTAGCTATAGTGCACTTTGAATGACAATTGCGCGCTCATACAACACTGTACCCAAACTAAAATTTTATCATTTTTTTCACACAACTAGAGCTTTCTTTTGGTGGTATTTCATCACCACTGGGGTTTTTATTGTTTGCTAAATTAACAAAAAAAGACAGAAAATTTTGGAAAAAAAAAAAACACGTTTTCTTTGTTTCTGTTATAAAAGTTTGCAAATAAATAATTGTTTTTCATAAATTTAGGCCAAGATGTATTCTGCTACATGTCTTTGGTGAAAATAACCCAAATTAGTATTTATTATTTAGTCTGTAGGAAAGTTATAGAGTTCACAAACTATGGGATATATCTGAAAATTGATCAATCCTGAAGTACTGAAAGCCAATCTCATTTTTTGAGGTCCAAGAATGTCAGGACAGTACAGATATCCCCCAAATGACCCCTTATTGCAAAGTAGACCGTCCGATGTATTTCATAACAGGCATGGCGAGTTTTATGAAATTGTAATTTTTTTGTCATAATTTTTCGGAAATGAAGAAATTAAAAAAATGATTTTCACTATTTTTTTTTTTACATACTGTCACCAGTGCAGTACAGCGTCATCGTATAACTGGCATGGTGGTGATCAGGGACACTGACTGGTGACAGTACGAAAAAAAAATTGATAATTTTTTTTTATTATTTTTAATTTTTTATTACATTTTTTTCTTTTTTTTAAGATTAGTTTTTCATATTTCACTATGACCAAAGTAGTATAATGTTACCATAGTAACATTGTGCTACTTTGGGGGAGTGATCAGTATTTTTTATTTTACACAATTTGCTTATAGCAAAGAATTACTTTGCTATAAGCAAGCATTTACCTGAATGAAATTGATTTATTCTGTTTTTTTGTTTTTTTTTTTGTGTGATTTGGCCACGGCTAATCACATGACACAGCTGGGCTGTGATTGGCCCAGCTTGTGCATGTGATCGCTGTGACCATTCACAGCTAGACACACTTGTATACAATGGATGGCATGAAAGGAAGCCATCCATTGTATACAACTGTCGTGACCTGCTGTGATTGGTCACAGCAGGTCACATGGTACTGGCAACGGGGACGGTACACAGATCTGTCATCGGCCGTGTCCGACGTACATGGCCAGTGACAGATCGTGCCGCAGCGCGGCCCTGTAGGCGTGTGCAATGCGCGCTCTGGAAAGGACGCCATATGGCGTCCACCCGGAGGGATGAGCAACGGATTAACATAACTCTTACATAACACTTCATACAGTACAATCAAATAATAACTGACAGTCATGATCCCAACCGGGTCCAAGGTCTTCGAAGGCACTGTTACTCACATCAATAACTCGGCTGTATCTACACCCAATGAAAAGGCCCCCAGCCACTACTACACCACCTCGGGGACAATACTACAGCTACGTAGTCCCAGATACAGCCAATGAACTCCAACCTTACCAACATGACCTTATAATTGGGAAGGAACACCCATACCTACGATGGGCCCAACCCATAATCCACCAAATGGTCACTCCAGCACCGCCTTCAAAGACCCAGCGACCCCTGCCGGCTGCCACGACAAAACAAAAAACGCCAAACACCCCAGAACACAAAATGACGATCAAGGAAAGAAAATAAAATCAAGGAACCCAAACAAAACCAAACAACATGACAAACACAAAGGACAAGACCAGTAACAAAAACAGGGCACTTATACCCCCTTCCTGCCCAGGCCAATTTCCAGCTTCCAGCGCTGTCACACTTTGAATGACAATTGCGCGGTCATGCAACACTGTACCCATATGAAATTTTTATCATTTTTTTTGTGACAGACAGAGATTTGTTTTGGTGGTATTTAATCACCTCTGGGTTTTTATTTTTTCTTAAACAAACAAAAAACCACTGAAAATTTAGAAAAAAAAAGTTTTTTCTTAGTTTTTGTTATAAAATTTTGTAAATAAGTGATTTTTCTCCTTCACTGATGTGCGCTAATGAAGCGGCAGTGATAGACACTTATAGGTGGCACTAATGGGCACTGATGAGGAGGCACTGGTAGGTGGCACTGATGGGCATTGACAGGCTTCACTGATGGGCACTGAAAGGCAGAAATGATAGGCGGCACTGATAGGCGGCACTGATAGACGGCACTGACTGGCATTGATAGGTGGCACTGGCTGGCACTGATGGGTGACACTGAAAGGCAGCTCAGATGGGCACTGATATGTGGCATTGATGTGGCACTGGTGAGCAATGGCAGGTGACACGGATGAGCACTGATGGACACTGACAGGTGGTACTGCTGGGGCTACACTGATCATCAAGGCACACTGATCATCAGTGCCCTGATGATCAGTGTACATGTCCTCTCCGCGGAAAACCGATTACCAGCTCTCCTCTCCTCACGGGCTGTCAGCGTGACGGCTCGTGAGGAGAGAAATGCCGGTAACAGGCATTTCCCAGTTTACATGCGATCACCTGTGATTGGACACAGCTGATCACATGACCGAGCTGACATCTTCGGCTCTTTCCGTGAATCGGTGATCCGCTGTGTCCGAGGGACACAGTGCACCAGCGATCGCCGCGCTGCGCGCTCCCAGAGCCACGCATGCACGGTAAGAATGGGAGGACGTCATATGACGTCCTCTCAGAACGAGAGAACCACCTCGTGGAGAACCTATATGGTGGGCGGGAGACGGTTAAACAGTAAAAACAAAACTTTTGCAATGATTTATGTTTATCAGACCAAACAAGAGCAAACGAGAAGAATTCACCTTTAGGGTTGAGTGCTGATTCACATACTGTATATATATATATATATATATGAAAATCCATCATTCTCGATGTACTAGATGGCCTATCTCATTTCTTGAGGCCCCAAAACACCAGGACAGTGCGAATACCCCCCAGATGACCGCCTTTTTGGAAAGCAAACAGTCCAAGGTATTTAGTAAGAGTTATTTGATGGTTTTATTTTTCGAAAATTAATAAATAAAAAAAAAATCACTTTTTTTTTTATTTAAAAAGTAAAGTGTTAATAAGAAAACACCCTCACTGTGTAAGGGAAGATAAGGCTTGTCACCATGCTCCCAGAACAATGTACTGGGACCATGAAAGGCTTTCCAAATAGATAAAATGAGAGAAAATGAATGTTAACCATTTGCCGCCCGCCCTATGGCCGAATGGCGGCCGGCAAATGTCATCAGTGTTCCGGGTGGACGCCATATGGCGTCCTCCCGCACATGTGCAGATTGCGCTCCTGCAGAGCCACGCAGTGGCGCGATCTGTCACCGGCCGTGTACCTCGGACACGGCCGATGACAGAACTGAGTATCAGCCCCGTTGCCGGTACCATGTGACCTGCTGTGACCAATCACAGCAGGTCACATGACAGTTGTATACAATGGATGGCTTCATTCATGCCATCCATTGTATACTAGTGTCTAGCTGTGAATGGTCACAGCTAATCACATGCACATGTCATGTGATTAGCTGTGGCCAAATCACAGGTAAGCACAAAAAAAAAAAAAAAAAACCCTGAATGAATCGATGTCATTATGGTAACATTGTACTACTCTGGTCATAGTGAAATATGAAAAAAAAATCTTAAAAAAAAAGAAGAAAAAAATGTAATAAAAAATAATAAAAAAAATATATATATATATATTTTTTTTTCCATTCTGTCACCAATCAGTGTCCCTGATCATCGCCATGCCAGTTATATGATGACGCTGTACAAAAAAAAATAGTGAAACTAATTTTTAAAATTTTTTCATTTTCCAAAATATTATGACAAAAAAAATACAACTTCAAAAAACTCGCCATGCCTCCTATGAAGTACGTCAGACTGTCTACTTTACAAAAAGGGGTAATTTGGGGGATATCTGTACTGTTCTGACATTCTTGGACCTCAAGAAATTAGATTGGCCGCCAGTACTTCAGGATTGATCAATATTCAGATCTATACCATAGTTTGTGAACTCTATAACTTTCCTACGAACTAAAAAATACATCCTAATTTGGGTTATTTTCACCAAAGACATGTAGCAGAATACATCTCGGCCAAAATTTATGAAGAACAATTATTTATTTGCAAACTTTTATAACAGAAACAAAGAAAAATGTGTTTTTTTCAAAATTGTTGGTTTTTTTTTTGTTCATTTAGCAAAAAATAAAAACCCCAGCGGTGATTAAATACCACCAAAAGAAAGCTCTAGTTGTGTAAAGAAAATGATAAAATTTTAGTTTGGGTACAATGTTGTATGAGCGCGCAATTGTCATTCAAGGTGTGAAAGCGCTGAAACCTGAAAACTGGCCTGGGCAGGAAGGTGTAAAAGTGCCCGTTATTGAATTGGTTAAAAAAATAAAAACAAAGCCCAAAAAAAACCAAAAGTAACAACCGTTTATCTCATGTCCAGTGCAGAGCCTCGAACCTATGACCATGCACTCTTTAGACTGGCACGCTAACCACTGTGCTGCGGTTGTTACCTGGTATAGGCCCGGTCAAACTGACCCTTGTTTTCAAAAACTGCCAACTGTCACCTGCCCAATGTCAAGTAGCTATAGTGCACTTTGAATGACAATTGCGCGCTCATACAACACTGTACCCAAACTAAAATTTTATCATTTTTTTCACACAACTAGAGCTTTCTTTTGGTGGTATTTCATCACCACTGGGGTTTTTATTGTTTGCTAAATTAACAAAAAAAGACAGAAAATTTTGGAAAAAAAAAAAACACGTTTTCTTTGTTTCTGTTATAAAAGTTTGCAAATAAATAATTGTTTTTCATAAATTTAGGCCAAGATGTATTCTGCTACATGTCTTTGGTGAAAATAACCCAAATTAGTATTTATTATTTAGTCTGTAGGAAAGTTATAGAGTTCACAAACTATGGGATATATCTGAAAATTGATCAATCCTGAAGTACTGAAAGCCAATCTCATTTTTTGAGGTCCAAGAATGTCAGGACAGTACAGATATCCCCCAAATGACCCCTTATTGCAAAGTAGACCGTCCGATGTATTTCATAACAGGCATGGCGAGTTTTATGAAATTGTAATTTTTTTGTCATAATTTTTCGGAAATGAAGAAATTAAAAAAATGATTTTCACTATTTTTTTTTTTACATACTGTCACCAGTGCAGTACAGCGTCATCGTATAACTGGCATGGCGGTGATCAGGGACACTGACTGGTGACAGTACGAAAAAAAAATTGATAATTTTTTTTTATTATTTTTAATTTTTTATTACATTTTTTTCTTTTTTTTAAGATTATTTTTTCATATTTCACTATGACCAAAGTAGTATAATGTTACCATAGTAACATTGTGCTACTTTGGGGGAGTGATCAGTATTTTTTATTTTACACAATTTGCTTATAGCAAAGAATTACTTTGCTATAAGCAAGCATTTACCTGAATGAAATTGATTTATTCTGTTTTTTTGTTTTTTTTTGCGTGATTTGGCCACGGCTAATCACATGACACAGCTGGGCTGTGATTGGCCCAGCTTGTGCATGTGATCGCTGTGACCATTCACAGCTAGACACACTTGTATACAATGGATGGCATGAAAGGAAGCCATCCATTGTATACAACTGTCGTGACCTGCTGTGATTGGTCACAGCAGGTCACATGGTACTGGCAACGGGGACGGTACACAGATCTGTCATCGGCCGTGTCCGACGTACATGGCCAGTGACAGATCGTGCCGCAGCGCGGCCCTGTAGGCGTGTGCAATGCGCGCTCTGGAAAGGACGCCGTATGGCGTCCACCCGGAGGGATGAGCAACGGATTAACATAACTCTTACATAACACTTCATACAGTACAATCAAATAATAACTGACAGTCATGATCCCAACCGGGTCCAAGGTCTTCGAAGGCACTGTTACTCACATCAATAACTCGGCTGTATCTACACCCAATGAAAAGGCCCCCAGCCACTACTACACCACCTCGGGGACAATACTACAGCTACGTAGTCCCAGATACAGCCAATGAACTCCAACCTTACCAACATGACCTTATAATTGGGAAGGAACACCCATACCTACGATGGGCCCAACCCATAATCCACCAAATGGTCACTCCAGCACCGCCTTCAAAGACCCAGCGACCCCTGCCGGCTGCCACAACAAAACAAAAAACGCCAAACACCCCAGAACACAAAATGACGATCAAGGAAAGAAAATAAAATCAAGGAACCCAAACAAAACCAAACAACATGACAAACACAAAGGACAAGACCAGTAACAAAAACAGGGCACTTATACCCCCTTCCTGCCCAGGCCAATTTCCAGCTTCCAGCGCTGTCACACTTTGAATGACAATTGCGCGGTCATGCAACACTGTACCCATATGAAATTTTTATCATTTTTTTTGTGACAGACAGAGATTTGTTTTGGTGGTATTTAATCACCTCTGGGTTTTTATTTTTTCTTAAACAAACAAAAAACCACTGAAAATTTAGAAAAAAAAAGTTTTTTCTTAGTTTTTGTTATAAAATTTTGTAAATAAGTGATTTTTCTCCTTCACTGATGTGCGCTAATGAAGCGGCAGTGATAGACACTTATAGGTGGCACTAATGGGCACTGATGAGGAGGCACTGGTAGGTGGCACTGATGGGCATTGACAGGCTTCACTGATGGGCACTGAAAGGCAGAAATGATAGGCGGCACTGATAGGCGGCACTGATAGACGGCACTGACTGGCATTGATAGGTGGCACTGGCTGGCACTGATGGGTGACACTGAAAGGCAGCTCAGATGGGCACTGATATGTGGCATTGATGTGGCACTGGTGAGCAATGGCAGGTGACACGGATGAGCACTGATGGACACTGACAGGTGGTACTGCTGGGGCTACACTGATCATCAAGGCACACTGATCATCAGTGCCCTGATGATCAGTGTACATGTCCTCTCCGCGGAAAACCGATTACCAGCTCTCCTCTCCTCACGGGCTGTCAGCGTGACGGCTCGTGAGGAGAGAAATGCCGGTAACCGGCATTTCCCAGTTTACATGCGATCACCTGTGATTGGACACAGCTGATCACATGACCGAGCTGACATCTTCGGCTCTTTCCGTGAATCGGTGATCCGCTGTGTCCGAGGGACACAGTGCACCAGCGATCGCCGCGCTGCGCGCTCCCAGAGCCACGCATGCACGGTAAGAATGGGAGGACGTCATATGACGTCCTCTCAGAACGAGAGAACCACCTCGTGGAGAACCTATATGGTGGGCGGGAGACAGTTAAACAGTAAAAACAAAACTTTTGCAATGATTTATGTTTATCAGACCAAACAAGAGCAAACGAGAAGAATTCACCTTTAGGGTTGAGTGCTGATTCACATACTGTGTATATATATATATATGAAAATCCATCATTCTCGATGTACTAGATGGCCTATCTCATTTCTTGAGGCCCCAAAACACCAGGACAGTGCGAATACCCCCCAGATGACCGCCTTTTTGGAAAGCAAACAGTCCAAGGTATTTAGTAAGAGTTATTTGATGGTTTTATTTTTCGAAATTAATAAATAAAAAAAAAAATCACTTTTTTTTTTATTTAAAAAGTAAAGTGTTAATAAGAAAACACCCTCACTGTGTAAGGGAAGATAAGGCTTGTCACCATGCTCCCAGAACAATGTACTGGGACCATGAAAGGCTTTCCAAATAGATAAAATGAGAGAAAATGAATGTTAACCATTTGCCGCCCGCCCTATGGCCGAATGGCGGCCGGCAAATGTCATCAGTGTTCCGGGTGGACGCCATATGGCGTCCTCCCGCACATGTGCAGATTGCGCTCCTGCAGAGCCACGCAGTGGCGCGATCTGTCACCGGCCGTGTACCTCGGACACGGCCGATGACAGAACTGAGTATCAGCCCCGTTGCCGGTACCATGTGACCTGCTGTGACCAATCACAGCAGGTCACATGACAGTTGTATACAATGGATGGCTTCATTCATGCCATCCATTGTATACTAGTGTCTAGCTGTGAATGGTCACAGCTAATCACATGCACATGTCATGTGATTAGCTGTGGCCAAATCACAGCTAAGCACAAAAATAAAAAAAAAAACCCTGAATGAATCGATGTCATTATGGTAACATTGTACTACTCTGGTCATAGTGAAATATGAAAAAAAAATCTTAAAAAAAAAGAAGAAAAAAATGTAATAAAAAATAATAAAAAAAAAATATATATATATATATATTTTTTTTTTTTCATTCTGTCACCAATCAGTGTCCCTGATCATCGCCATGCCAGTTATATGATGACGCTGTACAAAAAAAAATAGTGAAACTAATTTTTAAAATTTTTTCATTTTCCGAAATATTATGACAAAAAAAATACAACTTCAAAAAACTCGCCATGCCTCCTATGAAGTACGTCGGACTGTCTACTTTACAAAAAGGGGTAATTTGGGGGATATCTGTACTGTTCTGACATTCTTGGACCTCAAGAAATTAGATTGGCCGCCAGTACTTCAGGATTGATCAATATTCAGATCTATACCATAGTTTGTGAACTCTATAACTTTCCTACGAACTAAAAAATACATCCTAATTTGGGTTATTTTCACCAAAGACATGTAGCAGAATACATCTCGGCCAAAATTTATGAAGAACAATTATTTATTTGCAAACTTTTATAACAGAAACAAAGAAAAATGTGTTTTTTTCAAAATTGTTGTTTTTTTTTGTTCATTTAGCAAAAAATAAAAACCCCAGCGGTGATTAAATACCACCAAAAGAAAGCTCTAGTTGTGTAAAGAAAATGATAAAATTTTAGTTTGGGTACAATGTTGTATGAGCGCGCAATTGTCATTCAAGGTGTGAAAGCGCTGAAACCTGAAAACTGGCCTGGGCAGGAAGGTGTAAAAGTGCCCGTTATTGAATTGGTTAAAAAAAAAAAAACAAAGCCCAAAAAAAACCAAAAGTAACAACCGTTTATCTCATGTCCAGTGCAGAGCCTCGAACCTATGACCATGCACTCTTTAGACTGGCACGCTAACCACTGTACTGCGGTTGTTACCTGGTATAGGCCCGGTCAAACTGACCCTTGTTTTCAAAAACTGCCAACTGTCACCTGCCCAATGTCAAGTAGCTATAGTGCACTTTGAATGACAATTGCGCGCTCATACAACACTGTACCCAAACTAAAATTTTATCATTTTTTTCACACAACTAGAGCTTTCTTTTGGTGGTATTTCATCACCACTGGGGTTTTTATTGTTTGCTAAATTAACAAAAAAAGACAGAAAATTTTGGAAAAAAAAAAACACGTTTTCTTTGTTTCTGTTATAAAAGTTTGCAAATAAATAATTGTTTTTCATAAATTTAGGCCAAGATGTATTCTGCTACATGTCTTTGGTGAAAATAACCCAAATTAGTATTTATTATTTAGTCTGTAGGAAAGTTATAGAGTTCACAAACTATGGGATATATCTGAAAATTGATCAATCCTGAAGTACTGAAAGCCAATCTCATTTTTTGAGGTCCAAGAATGTCAGGACAGTACAGATATCCCCCAAATGACCCCTTATTGCAAAGCAGACCGTCCGATGTATTTCATAACAGGCATGGCGAGTTTTATGAAATTGTAATTTTTTTTGTCATAATTTTTCGGAAATGAAGAAATTAAAAAAATGATTTTCACTATTTTTTTTTTTACATACTATCACCAGTGCAGTACAGCGTCATCGTATAACTGGCATGGCGGTGATCAGGGACACTGACTGGTGACAGTACGAAAAAAAAATTGATAAATTTTTTTTATTATTTTTAATTTTTTATTACATTTTTTCTTTTTTTTAATATTATTTTTTCATATTTCACTATGACCAAAGTAGTATAATGTTACCATAGTAACATTGTGCTACTTTGGGGGAGTGATCAGTATTTTTTATTTTACACAATTTGCTTATAGCAAAGAATTACTTTGCTATAAGCAAGCATTTACCTGAATGAAATTGATTTATTCTGTTTTTTTGTTTTTTTTTTGTGTGATTTGGCCACCGCTAATCACATGACACAGCTGCTCTGTGATTGGCCCAGCTTGTGCATGTGATCGCTGTGACCATTCACAGCTAGACACACTTGTATACAATGGATAGCATGAAAGGAAGCCATCCATTGTATACAACTGTCGTGACCTGCTGTGATTGGTCACAGCAGGTCACATGGTACTGGCAACGGGGACGGTACACAGATCTGTCATCGGCCGTGTCCGACGTACATGGCCAGTGACAGATCGTGCCGCAGCGCGGCCCTGTAGGCGTGTGCAATGCGCGCTCTGGAAAGGACGCCATATGGCGTCCACCCGGAGGGATGAGCAACGGATTAACATAACTCTTACATAACACTTCATACAATACAATCAAATAATAACTGACAGTCATGATCCCAACCGGGTCCAAGGTCTTCGAAGGCACTGTTACTCACATCAATAACTCGGCTGTATCTACACCCAATGAAAAGGCCCCCAGCCACTACTACACCACCTCGGGGACAATACTACAGCTACGTAGTCCCAGATACAGCCAATGAACTCCAACCTTACCAACATGACCTTATAATTGGGAAGGAACACCCATACCTACGATGGGCCCAACCCATAATCCACCAAATGGTCACTCCAGCACCGCCTTCAAAGACCCAGCGACCCCTGCCGGCTGCCACGACAAAACAAAAAACGCCAAACACCCCAGAACACAAAATGACGATCAAGGAAAGAAAATAAAATCAAGGAACCCAAACAAAACCAAACAACATGACAAACACAAAGGACAAGACCAGTAACAAAAACAGGGCACTTATACCCCCTTCCTGCCCAGGCCAATTTCCAGCTTCCAGCGCTGTCACACTTTGAATGACAATTGCGCGGTCATGCAACACTGTACCCATATGAAATTTTTATCATTTTTTTTGTGACAGACAGAGATTTGTTTTGGTGGTATTTAATCACCTCTGGGTTTTTATTTTTTCTTAAACAAACAAAAAACCACTGAAAATTTAGAAAAAAAAAGTTTTTTCTTAGTTTTTGTTATAAAATTTTGTAAATAAGTGATTTTTCTCCTTCACTGATGTGCGCTAATGAAGCGGCAGTGATAGACACTTATAGGTGGCACTAATGGGCACTGATGAGGAGGCACTGGTAGGTGGCACTGATGGGCATTGACAGGCTTCACTGATGGGCACTGAAAGGCAGAAATGATAGGCGGCACTGATAGGCGGCACTGATAGACGGCACTGACTGGCATTGATAGGTGGCACTGGCTGGCACTGATGGGTGACACTGAAAGGCAGCTCAGATGGGCACTGATATGTGGCATTGATGTGGCACTGGTGAGCAATGGCAGGTGACACGGATGAGCACTGATGGACACTGACAGGTGGTACTGCTGGGGCTACACTGATCATCAAGGCACACTGATCATCAGTGCCCTGATGATCAGTGTACATGTCCTCTCCGCGGAAAACCGATTACCAGCTCTCCTCTCCTCACGGGCTGTCAGCGTGACGGCTCGTGAGGAGAGAAATGCCGGTAACCGGCATTTCCCAGTTTACATGCGATCACCTGTGATTGGACACAGCTGATCACATGACCGAGCTGACATCTTCGGCTCTTTCCGTGAATCGGTGATCCGCTGTGTCCGAGGGACACAGTGCACCAGCGATCGCCGCGCTGCGCGCTCCCAGAGCCACGCATGCACGGTAAGAATGGGAGGACGTCATATGACGTCCTCTCAGAACGAGAGAACCACCTCGTGGAGAACCTATATGGTGGGCGGGAGACAGTTAAACAGTAAAAACAAAACTTTTGCAATGATTTATGTTTATCAGACCAAACAAGAGCAAACGAGAAGAATTCACCTTTAGGGTTGAGTGCTGATTCACATACTGTGTATATATATATATATGAAAATCCATCATTCTCGATGTACTAGATGGCCTATCTCATTTCTTGAGGCCCCAAAACACCAGGACAGTGCGAATACCCCCCAGATGACCGCCTTTTTGGAAAGCAAACAGTCCAAGGTATTTAGTAAGAGTTATTTGATGGTTTTATTTTTCGAAATTAATAAATAAAAAAAAAAATCACTTTTTTTTTTATTTAAAAAGTAAAGTGTTAATAAGAAAACACCCTCACTGTGTAAGGGAAGATAAGGCTTGTCACCATGCTCCCAGAACAATGTACTGGGACCATGAAAGGCTTTCCAAATAGATAAAATGAGAGAAAATGAATGTTAACCATTTGCCGCCCGCCCTATGGCCGAATGGCGGCCGGCAAATGTCATCAGTGTTCCGGGTGGACGCCATATGGCGTCCTCCCGCACATGTGCAGATTGCGCTCCTGCAGAGCCACGCAGTGGCGCGATCTGTCACCGGCCGTGTACCTCGGACACGGCCGATGACAGAACTGAGTATCAGCCCCGTTGCCGGTACCATGTGACCTGCTGTGACCAATCACAGCAGGTCACATGACAGTTGTATACAATGGATGGCTTCATTCATGCCATCCATTGTATACTAGTGTCTAGCTGTGAATGGTCACAGCTAATCACATGCACATGTCATGTGATTAGCTGTGGCCAAATCACAGCTAAGCACAAAAATAAAAAAAAAAACCCTGAATGAATCGATGTCATTATGGTAACATTGTACTACTCTGGTCATAGTGAAATATGAAAAAAAAATCTTAAAAAAAAAGAAGAAAAAAATGTAATAAAAAATAATAAAAAAAAAATATATATATATATATATTTTTTTTTTTTCATTCTGTCACCAATCAGTGTCCCTGATCATCGCCATGCCAGTTATATGATGACGCTGTACAAAAAAAAATAGTGAAACTAATTTTTAAAATTTTTTCATTTTCCGAAATATTATGACAAAAAAAATACAACTTCAAAAAACTCGCCATGCCTCCTATGAAGTACGTCGGACTGTCTACTTTACAAAAAGGGGTAATTTGGGGGATATCTGTACTGTTCTGACATTCTTGGACCTCAAGAAATTAGATTGGCCGCCAGTACTTCAGGATTGATCAATATTCAGATCTATACCATAGTTTGTGAACTCTATAACTTTCCTACGAACTAAAAAATACATCCTAATTTGGGTTATTTTCACCAAAGACATGTAGCAGAATACATCTCGGCCAAAATTTATGAAGAACAATTATTTATTTGCAAACTTTTATAACAGAAACAAAGAAAAATGTGTTTTTTTCAAAATTGTTGTTTTTTTTTGTTCATTTAGCAAAAAATAAAAACCCCAGCGGTGATTAAATACCACCAAAAGAAAGCTCTAGTTGTGTAAAGAAAATGATAAAATTTTAGTTTGGGTACAATGTTGTATGAGCGCGCAATTGTCATTCAAGGTGTGAAAGCGCTGAAACCTGAAAACTGGCCTGGGCAGGAAGGTGTAAAAGTGCCCGTTATTGAATTGGTTAAAAAAAAAAAAACAAAGCCCAAAAAAAACCAAAAGTAACAACCGTTTATCTCATGTCCAGTGCAGAGCCTCGAACCTATGACCATGCACTCTTTAGACTGGCACGCTAACCACTGTGCTGCGGTTGTTACCTGGTATAGGCCCGGTCAAACTGACCCTTGTTTTCAAAAACTGCCAACTGTCACCTGCCCAATGTCAAGTAGCTATAGTGCACTTTGAATGACAATTGCGTGCTCATACAACACTGTACCCAAACTAAAATTTTATCATTTTTTTCACACAACTAGAGCTTTCTTTTGGTGGTATTTCATCACCACTGGGGTTTTTATTGTTTGCTAAATTAACAAAAAAAGACAGAAAATTTTGGAAAAAAAAAAAACACGTTTTCTTTGTTTCTGTTATAAAAGTTTGCAAATAAATAATTGTTTTTCATAAATTTAGGCCAAGATGTATTCTGCTACATGTCTTTGGTGAAAATAACCCAAATTAGTATTTATTATTTAGTCTGTAGGAAAGTTATAGAGTTCACAAACTATGGGATATATCTGAAAATTGATCAATCCTGAAGTACTGAAAGCCAATCTCATTTTTTGAGGTCCAAGAATGTCAGGACAGTACAGATATCCCCCAAATGACCCCTTATTGCAAAGTAGACCGTCCGATGTATTTCATAACAGGCATGGCGAGTTTTATGAAATTGTAATTTTTTTGTCATAATTTTTCGGAAATGAAGAAATTAAAAAAATGATTTTCACAATTTTCTTTTTTACATACTGTCACCAGTGCAGTACAGCGTCATCGTATAACTGGCATGGCGGTGATCAGGGACACTGACTGGTGACAGTACGAAAAAAAAATTGATAATTTTTTTTTATTATTTTTAATTTTTTATTACATTTTTTTCTTTTTTTTAAGATTATTTTTTCATATTTCACTATGACCAAAGTAGTATAATGTTACCATAGTAACATTGTGCTACTTTGGGGGAGTGATCAGTATTTTTTATTTTACACAATTTGCTTATAGCAAAGAATTACTTTGCTATAAGCAAGCATTTACCTGAATGAAATTGATTTATTCTGTTTTTTTGTTTTTTTTTGTGTGATTTGGCCACGGCTAATCACATGACACAGCTGGGCTGTGATTGGCCCAGCTTGTGCATGTGATCGCTGTGACCATTCACAGCTAGACACACTTGTATACAATGGATGGCATGAAAGGAAGCCATCCATTGTATACAACTGTCGTGACCTGCTGTGATTGGTCACAGCAGGTCACATGGTACTGGCAACGGGGACGGCACACAGATCTGTCATCGGCCGTGTCCGACGTACATGGCCAGTGACAGATCGTGCCGCAGCGCGGCCCTGTAGGCGTGTGCAATGCGCGCTCTGGAAAGGACGCCATATGGCGTCCACCCGGAGGGATGAGCAACGGATTAACATAACTCTTACATAACACTTCATACAGTACAATCAAATAATAACTGACAGTCATGATCCCAACCGGGTCCAAGGTCTTCGAAGGCACTGTTACTCACATCAATAACTCGGCTGTATCTACACCCAATGAAAAGGCCCCCAGCCACTACTACACCACCTCGGGGACAATACTACAGCTACGTAGTCCCAGATACAGCCAATGAACTCCAACCTTACCAACATGACCTTATAATTGGGAAGGAACACCCATACCTACGATGGGCCCAACCCATAATCCACCAAATGGTCACTCCAGCACCGCCTTCAAAGACCCAGCGACCCCTGCCGGCTGCCACGACAAAACAAAAAACGCCAAACACCCCAGAACACAAAATGACGATCAAGGAAAGAAAAGAAAATCAAGGAACCCAAACAAAACCAAACAACATGACAAACACAAAGGACAAGACCAGTAACAAAAACAGGGCACTTATACCCCCTTCCTGCCCAGGCCAATTTCCAGCTTCCAGCGCTGTCACACTTTGAATGACAATTGCGCGGTCATGCAACACTGTACCCATATGAAATTTTTATCATTTTTTTTGTGACAGACAGAGATTTGTTTTGGTGGTATTTAATCACCTCTGGGTTTTTATTTTTTCTTAAACAAACAAAAAACCACTGAAAATTTAGAAAAAAAAAGTTTTTTCTTAGTTTTTGTTATAAAATTTTGTAAATAAGTGATTTTTCTCCTTCACTGATGTGCGCTAATGAAGCGGCAGTGATAGACACTTATAGGTGGCACTAATGGGCACTGATGAGGAGGCACTGGTAGGTGGCACTGATGGGCATTGACAGGCTTCACTGATGGGCACTGAAAGGCAGAAATGATAGGCGGCACTGATAGGCGGCACTGATAGACGGCACTGACTGGCATTGATAGGTGGCACTGGCTGGCACTGATGGGTGACACTGAAAGGCAGCTTAGATGGGCACTGATATGTGGCATTGATGTGGCACTGGTGAGCAATGGCAGGTGACACGGATGAGCACTGATGGACACTGACAGGTGGTACTGCTGGGGCTACACTGATCATCAAGGCACACTGATCATCAGTGCCCTGATGATCAGTGTACATGTCCTCTCCGCGGAAAACCGATTACCAGCTCTCCTCTCCTCACGGGCTGTCAGCGTGATGGCTCGTGAAGAGAGAAATGCCGGTAACCGGCATTTCCCAGTTTACATGCGATCACCTGTGATTGGACACAGCTGATCACATGACCGAGCTGACATCTTCGGCTCTTTCCGTGAATCGGTGATCCGCTGTGTCCGAGGGACACAGTGCACCAGCGATCGCCGCGCTGCGCGCTCCCAGAGCCACGCATGCACGGTAAGAATGGGAGGACGTCATATGACGTCCTCTCAGAACGAGAGAACCACCTCGTGGAGAACCTATATGGTGGGCGGGAGACAGTTAAACAGTAAAAACAAAACTTTTGCAATGATTTATGTTTATCAGACCAAACAAGAGCAAACGAGAAGAATTCACCTTTAGGGTTGAGTGCTGATTCACATACTGTATATATATATATATGAAAATCCATCATTCTCGATGTACTAGATGGCCTATCTCATTTCTTGAGGCCCCAAAACACCAGGACAGTGCGAATACCCCCCAGATGACCGCCTTTTTGGAAAGCAAACAGTCCAAGGTATTTAGTAAGAGTTATTTGATGGTTTTATTTTTCGAAAATTAATAAATAAAAAAAAAAATCACTTTTTTTTTTATTTCAAAAGTAAAGTGTTAATAAGAAAACACCCTCACTGTGTAAGGGAAGATAAGGCTTGTCACCATGCTCCCAGAACAATGTACTGGGACCATGAAAGGCTTTCCAAATAGATAAAATGAGAGAAAATGAATGTTAACCATTTGCCGCCCGCCCTATGGCCGAATGGCGGCCGGCAAATGTCATCAGTGTTCCGGGTGGACGCCATATGGCGTCCTCCCGCACATGTGCAGATTGCGCTCCTGCAGAGCCACGCAGTGGCGCGATCTGTCACCGGCCGTGTACCTCGGACACGGCCGATGACAGAACTGAGTATCAGCCCCGTTGCCGGTACCATGTGACCTGCTGTGACCAATCACAGCAGGTCACATGACAGTTGTATACAATGGATGGCTTCATTCATGCCATCCATTGTATACTAGTGTCTAGCTGTGAATGGTCACAGCTAATCACATGCACATGTCATGTGATTAGCTGTGGCCAAATCACAGCTAAGCACAAAAAAAAAAAAAAAAACCCTGAATGAATCGATGTCATTATGGTAACATTGTACTACTCTGGTCATAGTGAAATATGAAAAAAAAATCTTAAAAAAAAAGAAGAAAAAAATGTAATAAAAAATAATAAAAAAAATATATATATATATATTTTTTTTTTTTCATTCTGTCACCAATCAGTGTCCCTGATCATCGCCATGCCAGTTATATGATGACGCTGTACAAAAAAAAAATAGTGAAACTAATTTTTAAAATTTTTTCATTTTCCGAAATATTATGACAAAAAAAATACAACTTCAAAAAACTCGCCATGCCTCCTATGAAGTACGTCGGACTGTCTACTTTACAAAAAGGGGTAATTTGGGGGATATCTGTACTGTTCTGACATTCTTGGACCTCAAGAAATTAGATTGGCCGCCAGTACTTCAGGATTGATCAATATTCAGATCTATACCATAGTTTGTGAACTCTATAACTTTCCTACGAACTAAAAAATACATCCTAATTTGGGTTATTTTCACCAAAGACATGTAGCAGAATACATCTCGGCCAAAATTTATGAAGAACAATTATTTATTTGCAAACTTTTATAACAGAAACAAAGAAAAATGTGTTTTTTTCAAAATTGTTGGTTTTTTTTTGTTCATTTAGCAAAAAATAAAAACCCCAGCGGTGATTAAATACCACCAAAAGAAAGCTCTAGTTGTGTAAAGAAAATGATAAAATTTTAGTTTGGGTACAATGTTGTATGAGCGCGCAATTGTCATTCAAGGTGTGAAAGCGCTGAAACCTGAAAACTGGCCTGGGCAGGAAGGTGTAAAAGTGCCCGTTATTGAATTGGTCAAAAAAATAAAAACAAAGCCCAAAAAAAACCAAAAGTAACAACCGTTTATCTCATGTCCAGTGCAGAGCCTCGAACCTATGACCATGCACTCTTTAGACTGGCACGCTAACCACTGTGCTGCGGTTGTTACCTGGTATAGGCCCGGTCAAACTGACCCTTGTTTTCAAAAACTGCCAACTGTCACCTGCCCAATGTCAAGTAGCTATAGTGCACTTTGAATGACAATTGCGCGCTCATACAACACTGTACCCAAACTAAAATTTTATCATTTTTTTCACACAACTAGAGCTTTCTTTTGGTGGTATTTCATCACCACTGGGGTTTTTATTGTTTGCTAAATTAACAAAAAAAGACAGAAAATTTTGGAAAAAAAAAAAACACGTTTTCTTTGTTTCTGTTATAAAAGTTTGCAAATAAATAATTGTTTTTCATAAATTTAGGCCAAGATGTATTCTGCTACATGTCTTTGGTGAAAATAACCCAAATTAGTATTTATTATTTAGTCTGTAGGAAAGTTATAGAGTTCACAAACTATGGGATATATCTGAAAATTGATCAATCCTGAAGTACTGAAAGCCAATCTTATTTTTTGAGGTCCAAGAATGTCAGGACAGTACAGATATCCCCCAAATGACCCCTTATTGCAAAGTAGACCGTCCGATGTATTTCATAACAGGCATGGCGAGTTTTATGAAATTGTAATTTTTTTTGTCGTAATTTTTCGGAAATGAAGAAATTAAAAAAATGATTTTCACTATTTTTTTTTTTACATACTGTCACCAGTGCAGTACAGCGTCATCGTATAACTGGCATGGCGGTGATCAGGGACACTGACTGGTGACAGTACGAAAAAAAAATTGATAATTTTTTTTTATTATTTTTAATTTTTTATTACATTTTTTTCTTTTTTTTAAGATTATTTTTTCATATTTCACTATGACCAAAGTAGTATAATGTTACCATAGTAACATTGTGCTACTTTGGGGGAGTGATCAGTATTTTTTATTTTACACAATTTGCTTATAGCAAAGAATTACTTTGCTATAAGCAAGCATTTACCTGAATGAAATTGATTTATTCTGTTTTTTTGTTTTTTTTTGTGTGATTTGGCCACGGCTAATCACATGACACAGCTGGGCTGTGATTGGCCCAGCTTGTGCATGTGATCGCTGTGACCATTCACAGCTAGACACACTTGTATACAATGGATGGCATGAAAGGAAGCCATCCATTGTATACAACTGTCGTGACCTGCTGTGATTGGTCACAGCAGGTCACATGGTACTGGCAACGGGGACGGTACACAGATCTGTCATCGGCCGTGTCCGACGTACATGGCCAGTGACAGATCGTGCCGCAGCGCAGCCCTGTAGGCGTGTGCAATGCGCGCTCTGGAAAGGACGCCATATGGCGTCCACCCGGAGGGATGAGCAACGGATTAACATAACTCTTACATAACACTTCATACAGTACAATCAAATAATAACTGACAGTCATGATCCCAACCGGGTCCAAGGTCTTCGAAGGCACTGTTACTCACATCAATAACTCGGCTGTATCTACACCCAATGAAAAGGCCCCCAGCCACTACTACACCACCTCGGGGACAATACTACAGCTACGTAGTCCCAGATACAGCCAATGAACTCCAACCTTACCAACATGACCTTATAATTGGGAAGGAACACCCATACCTACGATGGGCCCAACCCATAATCCACCAAATGGTCACTCCAGCACCGCCTTCAAAGACCCAGCGACCCCTGCCGGCTGCCACGACAAAACAAAAAACGCCAAACACCCCAGAACACAAAATGACGATCAAGGAAAGAAAAGAAAATCAAGGAACCCAAACAAAACCAAACAACATGACAAACACAAAGGACAAGACCAGTAACAAAAACAGGGCACTTATACCCCCTTCCTGCCCAGGCCAATTTCCAGCTTCCAGCGCTGTCACACTTTGAATGACAATTGCGCGGTCATGCAACACTGTACCCATATGAAATTTTTATCATTTTTTTTGTGACAGACAGAGATTTGTTTTGGTGGTATTTAATCACCTCTGGGTTTTTATTTTTTCTTAAACAAACAAAAAACCACTGAAAATTTAGAAAAAAAAAGTTTTTTCTTAGTTTTTGTTATAAAATTTTGTAAATAAGTGATTTTTCTCCTTCACTGATGTGCGCTAATGAAGCGGCAGTGATAGACACTTATAGGTGGCACTAATGGGCACTGATGAGGAGGCACTGGTAGGTGGCACTGATGGGCATTGACAGGCTTCACTGATGGGCACTGAAAGGCAGAAATGATAGGCGGCACTGATAGGCGGCACTGATAGACGGCACTGACTGGCATTGATAGGTGGCACTGGCTGGCACTGATGGGTGACACTGAAAGGCAGCTCAGATGGGCACTGATATGTGGCATTGATGTGGCACTGGTGTGCAATGGCAGGTGACACGGATGAGCACTGATGGACACTGACAGGTGGTACTGCTGGGGCTACACTGATCATCAAGGCACACTGATCATCAGTGCCCTGATGATCAGTGTACATGTCCTCTCCGCGGAAAACCGATTACCAGCTCTCCTCTCCTCACGGGCTGTCAGCGTGACGGCTCGTGAGGAGAGAAATGCCGGTAACCGGCATTTCCCAGTTTACATGCGATCACCTGTGATTGGACACAGATGATCACATGACCGAGCTGACATCTTTGGCTCTTTCCGTGAATCGGTGATCCGCTGTGTCCGAGGGACACAGTGCACCAGCGATCGCCGCGCTGCGTGCTCCCAGAGCCACGCATGCACGGTAAGAATGGGAGGACGTCATATGACGTCCTCTCAGAACGAGAGAACCACCTCGTGGAGAACCTATATGGTGGGCGGGAGACAGTTAAACAGTAAAAACAAAACTTTTGCAATGATTTATGTTTATCAGACCAAACAAGAGCAAACGAGAAGAATTCACCTTTAGGGTTGAGTGCTGATTCACATACTGTATATATATATATATGAAAATCCATCATTCTCGATGTACTAGATGGCCTATCTCATTTCTTGAGGCCCCAAAACACCAGGACAGTGCGAATACCCCCCAGATGACCGCCTTTTTGGAAAGCAAACAGTCCAAGGTATTTAGTAAGAGTTATTTGATGGTTTTATTTTTCGAAAATTAATAAATAAAAAAAAAAATCACTTTTTTTTTTATTTAAAAAGTAAAGTGTTAATAAGAAAACACCCTCACTGTGTAAGGGAAGATAAGGCTTGTCACCATGCTCCCAGAACAATGTACTGGGACCATGAAAGGCTTTCCAAATAGATAAAATGAGAGAAAATGAATGTTAACCATTTGCCGCCCGCCCTATGGCCGAATGGCGGCCGGCAAATGTCATCAGTGTTCCGGGTGGACGCCATATGGCGTCCTCCCGCACATGTGCAGATTGCGCTCCTGCAGAGCCACGCAGTGGCGCGATCTGTCACTGGCCGTGTACCTCGGACACGGCCGATGACAGAACTGAGTATCAGCCCCGTTGCCGGTACCATGTGACCTGCTGTGACCAATCACAGCAGGTCACATGACAGTTGTATACAATGGATGGCTTCATTCATGCCATCCATTGTATACTAGTGTCTAGCTGTGAATGGTCACAGCTAATCACATGCACATGTCATGTGATTAGCTGTGGCCAAATCACAGCTAAGCACAAAAAAAAAAAAAAAAACCCTGAATGAATCGATGTCATTATGGTAACATTGTACTACTCTGGTCATAGTGAAATATGAAAAAAAAATCTTAAAAAAAAAGAAGAAAAAAATGTAATAAAAAATAATAAAAAAAATATATATATATGTATATTTTTTTTTTCATTCTGTCACCAATCAGTGTCACTGATCATCGCCATGCCAGTTATATGATGACGCTGTACAAAAAAAAATAGTGAAACTAATTTTTAAAATTTTTTCATTTTCCGAAATATTATGACAAAAAAAATACAACTTCAAAAAACTCGCCATGCCTCCTATGAAGTACGTCGGACTGTCTACTTTACAAAAAGGGGTAATTTGGGGGATATCTGTACTGTTCTGACATTCTTGGACCTCAAGAAATTAGATTGGCCGCCAGTACTTCAGGATTGATCAATATTCAGATCTATACCATAGTTTGTGAACTCTATAACTTTCCTACGAACTAAAAAATACATCCTAATTTGGGTTATTTTCACCAAAGACATGTAGCAGAATACATCTCGGCCAAAATTTATGAAGAACAATTATTTATTTGCAAACTTTTATAACAGAAACAAAGAAAAATGTGTTTTTTTCAAAATTGTTGGGTTTTTTTTGTTCATTTAGCAAAAAATAAAAACCCCAGCGGTGATTAAATACCACCAAAAGAAAGCTCTAGTTGTGTAAAGAAAATGATAACATTTTAGTTTGGGTACAATGTTGTATGAGCGCGCAATTGTCATTCAAGGTGTGAAAGCGCTGAAACCTGAAAACTGGCCTGGGCAGGTAGGTGTAAAAGTGCCCGTTATTGAATTGGTTAAAAAAAAAAAAACAAAGCCCAAAAAAAACCAAAAGTAACAACCGTTTATCTCATGTCCAGTGCAGAGCCTCGAACCTATGACCATGCACTCTTTAGACTGGCACGCTAACCACTGTGCTGCGGTTGTTACCTGGTATAGGCCTGGTCAAACTGACCCTTGTTTTCAAAAACTGCCAACTGTCACCTGCCCAATGTCAAGTAGCTATAGTGCACTTTGAATGACAATTGCGCGCTCATACAACACTGTACCCAAACTAAAATTTTATCATTTTTTTCACACAACTAGAGCTTTCTTTTGGTGGTATTTCATCACCACTGGGGTTTTTATTGTTTGCTAAATTAACAAAAAAAGACAGAAAATTTTGGAAAAAAAAAAAAACACGTTTTCTTTGTTTCTGTTCTAAAAATTTGCAAATAAATAATTGTTTTTCATAAATTTAGGCCAAGATGTATTCTGCTACATGTCTTTGGTGAAAATAACCCAAATTAGTATTTATTATTTAGTCTGTAGGAAAGTTATAGAGTTCACAAACTATGGGATATATCTGAAAATTGATCAATCCTGAAGTACTGAAAGCCAATCTCATTTTTTGAGGTCCAAGAATGTCAGGACAGTACAGATATCCCCCAAATGACCCCTTATTGCAAAGTAGACCGTCCGATGTATTTCATAACAGGCATGGCGAGTTTTATGAAATTGTAATTTTTTTGTCATAATTTTTCGGAAATGAAGAAATTAAAAAAATGATTTTCACTATTTTTTTTTTTACATACTGTCACCAGTGCAGTACAGCGTCATCGTATAACTGGCATGGCGGTGATCAGGGACACTGACTGGTGACAGTACGAAAAAAAAATTGATAATTTTTTTTTATTATTTTTAATTTTTTATTACATTTTTTTCTTTTTTTTAAGATTATTTTTTCATATTTCACTATGACCAAAGTAGTATAATGTTACCATAGTAACATTGTGCTACTTTGGGGGAGTGATCAGTATTTTTTATTTTACACAATTTGCTTATAGCAAAGAATTACTTTGCTATAAGCAAGCATTTACCTGAATGAAATTGATTTATTCTGTTTTTTTGTTTTTTTTTGTGTGATTTGGCCACGGCTAATCACATGACACAGCTGGGCTGTGATTGGCCCAGCTTGTGCATGTGATCGCTGTGACCATTCACAGCTAGACACACTTGTATACAATGGATGGCATGAAAGGAAGCCATCCATTGTATACAACTGTCGTGACCTGCTGTGATTGGTCACAGCAGGTCACATGGTACTGGCAACGGGGACGGTACACAGATCTGTCATCGGCCGTGTCCGACGTACATGGCCAGTGACAGATCGTGCCGCAGCGCGGCCCTGTAGGCGTGTGCAATGCGCGCTCTGGAAAGGACGCCATATGGCGTCCACCCGGAGGGATGAGCAACGGATTAACATAACTCTTACATAACACTTCATACAGTACAATCAAATAATAACTGACAGTCATGATCCCAACCGGGTCCAAGGTCTTCGAAGGCACTGTTACTCACATCAATAACTCGGCTGTATCTACACCCAATGAAAAGGCCCCCAGCCACTACTACACCACCTCGGGGACAATACTACAGCTACGTAGTCCCAGATACAGCCAATGAACTCCAACCTTACCAACATGACCTTATAATTGGGAAGGAACACCCATACCTACGATGGGCCCAACCCATAATCCACCAAATGGTCACTCCAGCACCGCCTTCAAAGACCCAGCGACCCCTGCCGGCTGCCACGACAAAACAAAAAACGCCAAACACCCCAGAACACAAAATGACGATCAAGGAAAGAAAAGAAAATCAAGGAACCCAAACAAAACCAAACAACATGACAAACACAAAGGACAAGACCAGTAACAAAAACAGGGCACTTATACCCCCTTCCTGCCCAGGCCAATTTCCAGCTTCCAGCGCTGTCACACTTTGAATGACAATTGCGCGGTCATGCAACACTGTACCCATATGACATTTTTATCATTTTTTTTGTGACAGACAGAGATTTGTTTTGGTGGTATTTAATCACCTCTGGGTTTTTATTTTTTCTTAAACAAACAAAAAACCACTGAAAATTTAGAAAAAAAAAGTTTTTTCTTAGTTTTTGTTATAAAATTTTGTAAATAAGTGATTTTTCTCCTTCACTGATGTGCGCTAATGAAGCGGCAGTGATAGACACTTATAGGTGGCACTAATGGGCACTGATGAGGAGGCACTGGTAGGTGGCACTGATGGGCATTGACAGGCTTCACTGATGGGCACTGAAAGGCAGAAATGATAGGCGGCACTGATAGACGGCACTGACTGGCATTGATAGGTGGCACTGGCTGGCACTGATGGGTGACACTGAAAGGCAGCTCAGATGGGCACTGATATGTGGCATTGATGTGGCACTGGTGTGCAATGGCAGGTGACACGGATGAGCACTGATGGACACTGACAGGTGGTACTGCTGGGGCTACACTGATCATCAAGGCACACTGATCATCAGTGCCCTGATGATCAGTGTACATGTCCTCTCCGCGGAAAACCGATTACCAGCTCTCCTCTCCTCACGGGCTGTCAGCGTGACGGCTCGTGAGGAGAGAAATGCCGGTAACCGGCATTTCCCAGTTTACATGCGATCACCTGTGATTGGACACAGCTGATCACATGACCGAGCTGACATCTTCGGCTCTTTCCGTGAATCGGTGATCCGCTGTGTCCGAGGGACACAGTGCACCAGCGATCGCCGCGCTGCGCACTCCCAGAGCCACGCATGCACGGTAAGAATGGGAGGACGTCATATGACGTCCTCTCAGAACGAGAGAACCACCTCGTGGAGAACCTATATGGTGGGCGGGAGACGGTTAAACAGTAAAAACAAAACTTTTGCAATGATTTATGTTTATCAGACCAAACAAGAGCAAACGAGAAGAATTCACCTTTAGGGTTGAGTGCTGATTCACATACTGTATATATATATATATGAAAATCCATCATTCTCGATGTACTAGATGGCATATCTCATTTCTTGAGGCCCCAAAACACAGGGACAGTGCGAATACCCCCCAGATGACCGCCTTTTTGGAAAGCAAACAGTCCAAGGTATTTAGTAAGAGTTATTTGATGGTTTTATTTTTCGAAAATTAATAAATAAAAAAAAAAATCACTTTTTTTTTTATTTAAAAAGTAAAGTGTTAATAAGAAAACACCCTCACTGTGTAAGGGAAGATAAGGCTTGTCACCATGCTCCCAGAACAATGTACTGGGACCATGAAAGGCTTTCCAAATAGATAAAATGAGAGAAAATGAATGTTAACCATTTGCCGCCCGCCCTATGGCCGAATGGCGGCCGGCAAATGTCATCAGTGTTCCGGGTGGACGCCATATGGCGTCCTCCCGCACATGTGCAGATTGCGCTCCTGCAGAGCCACGCAGTGGCGCGATCTGTCACCGGCCGTGTACCTCGGACACGGCCGATGACAGAACTGAGTATCAGCCCCGTTGCCGGTACCATGTGACCTGCTGTGACCAATCACAGCAGGTCACATGACAGTTGTATACAATGGATGGCTTCATTCATGCCATCCATTGTATACTAGTGTCTAGCTGTGAATGGTCACAGCTAATCACATGCACATGTCATGTGATTAGCTGTGGCCAAATCACAGCTAAGCACAAAAAAAAAAAAACCCTGAATGAATCGATGTCATTATGGTAACATTGTACTACTCTGGTCATAGTGAAATATGAAAAAAAAATCTTAAAAAAAAAGAAGAAAAAAATGTAATAAAAAATAATAAAAAAAAAATATATATATATATATTTTTTTTTTTCATTCTGTCACCAATCAGTGTCCCTGATCATCGCCATGCCAGTTATATGATGACGCTGTACAAAAAAAAATAGTGAAACTAATTTTTAAAATTTTTTCATTTTCCGAAATATTATGACAAAAAAAATACAACTTCAAAAAACTCGCCATGCCTCCTATGAAGTACGTCGGACTGTCTACTTTACAAAAAGGGGTAATTTGGGGGATATCTGTACTGTTCTGACATTCTTGGACCTCAAGAAATTAGATTGGCCGCCAGTACTTCAGGATTGATCAATATTCAGATCTATACCATAGTTTGTGAACTCTATAACTTTCCTACGAACTAAAAAATACATCCTAATTTGGGTTATTTTCACCAAAGACATGTAGCAGAATACATCTCGGCCAAAATTTATGAAGAACAATTATTTATTTGCAAACTTTTATAACAGAAACAAAGAAAAATGTGTTTTTTTCAAAATTGTTGGTTTTTTTTTGTTCATTTAGCAAAAAATAAAAACCCCAGCGGTGATTAAATACCACCAAAAGAAAGCTCTAGTTGTGTAAAGAAAATGATAAAATTTTAGTTTGGGTACAATGTTGTATGAGCGCGCAATTGTCATTCAAGGTGTGAAAGCGCTGAAACCTGAAAACTGGCCTGGGCAGGAAGGTGTAAAAGTGCCCGTTATTGAATTGGTTAAAAAAAAAAAAAACAAAGCCCAAAAAAAACCAAAAGTAACAACCGTTTATCTCATGTCCAGTGCAGAGCCTCGAACCTATGACCATGCACTCTTTAGACTGGCACGCTAACCACTGTGCTGCGGTTGTTACCTGGTATAGGCCCGGTCAAACTGACCCTTGTTTTCAAAAACTGCCAACTGTCACCTGCCCAATGTCAAGTAGCTATAGTGCACTTTGAATGACAATTGCGCGCTCATACAACACTGTACCCAAACTAAAATTTTATCATTTTTTTCACACAACTAGAGCTTTCTTTTGGTGGTATTTCATCACCACTGGGGTTTTTATTGTTTGCTAAATTAACAAAAAAAGACAGAAAATTTTGGAAAAAAAAAAAACACGTTTTCTTTGTTTCTGTTATAAAAGTTTGCAAATAAATAATTGTTTTTCATAAATTTAGGCCAAGATGTATTCTGCTACATGTCTTTGGTGAAAATAACCCAAATTAGTATTTATTATTTAGTCTGTAGGAAAGTTATAGAGTTCACAAACTATGGGATATATCTGAAAATTGATCAATCCTGAAGTACTGAAAGCCAATCTCATTTTTTGAGGTCCAAGAATGTCAGGACAGTACAGATATCCCCCAAATGACCCCTTATTGCAAAGTAGACCGTCCGATGTATTTCATAACAGGCATGGCGAGTTTTATGAAATTGTAATTTTTTGGTCGTAATTTTTCGGAAATGAAGAAATAAAAAAAATGATTTTCACTATTTTTTTTTTTACATACTGTCACCAGTGCAGTACAGCGTCATCGTATAACTGGCATGGCGGTGATCAGGGACACTGACTGGTGACAGTACGAAAAAAAAATTGATAATTTTTTTTTATTATTTTTAATTTTTTATTACATTTTTTTCTTTTTTTTAAGATTATTTTTTCATATTTCACTATGACCAAAGTAGTATAATGTTACCATAGTAACATTGTGCTACTTTGGGGGAGTGATCAGTATTTTTTATTTTACACAATTTGCTTATAGCAAAGAATTACTTTGCTATAAGCAAGCATTTACCTGAATGAAATTGATTTATTCTGTTTTTTTGTTTTTTTTTGTGTGATTTGGCCACGGCTAATCACATGACACAGCTGGGCTGTGATTGGCCCAGCTTGTGCATGTGATCGCTGTGACCATTCACAGCTAGACACACTTGTATACAATGGATGGCATGAAAGGAAGCCATCCATTGTATACAACTGTCCTGACCTGCTGTGATTGGTCACAGCAGGTCACATGGTACTGGCAACGGGGACGGTACACAGATCTGTCATCGGCCGTGTCCGACGTACATGGCCAGTGACAGATCGTGCCGCAGCGCGGCCCTGTAGGCGTGTGCAATGCGCGCTCTGGAAAGGACGCCATATGGCGTCCACCCGGAGGGATGAGCAACGGATTAACATAACTCTTACATAACACTTCATACAGTACAATCAAATAATAACTGACAGTCATGATCCCAACCGGGTCCAAGGTCTTCGAAGGCACTGTTACTCACATCAATAACTCGGCTGTATCTACACCCAATGAAAAGGCCCCCAGCCACTACTACACCACCTCGGGGACAATACTACAGCTACGTAGTCCCAGATACAGCCAATGAACTCCAACCTTACCAACATGACCTTATAATTGGGAAGGAACACCCATACCTACGATGGGCCCAACCCATAATCCACCAAATGGTCACTCCAGCACCGCCTTCAAAGACCCAGCGACCCCTGCCGGCTGCCACAACAAAACAAAAAACGCCAAACACCCCAGAACACAAAATGACGATCAAGGAAAGAAAATAAAATCAAGGAACCCAAACAAAACCAAACAACATGACAAACACAAAGGACAAGACCAGTAACAAAAACAGGGCACTTATACCCCCTTCCTGCCCAGGCCAATTTCCAGCTTCCAGCGCTGTCACACTTTGAATGACAATTGCGCGGTCATGCAACACTGTACCCATATGAAATTTTTATCATTTTTTTTGTGACAGACAGAGATTTGTTTTGGTGGTATTTAATCACCTCTGGGTTTTTATTTTTTCTTAAACAAACAAAAAACCACTGAAAATTTAGAAAAAAAAAGTTTTTTCTTAGTTTTTGTTATAAAATTTTGTAAATAAGTGATTTTTCTCCTTCACTGATGTGCGCTAATGAAGCGGCAGTGATAGACACTTATAGGTGGCACTAATGGGCACTGATGAGGAGGCACTGGTAGGTGGCACTGATGGGCATTGACAGGCTTCACTGATGGGCACTGAAAGGCAGAAATGATAGGCGGCACTGATAGGCGGCACTGATAGACGGCACTGACTGGCATTGATAGGTGGCACTGGCTGGCACTGATGGGTGACACTGAAAGGCAGCTCAGATGGGCACTGATATGTGGCATTGATGTGGCACTGGTGAGCAATGGCAGGTGACACGGATGAGCACTGATGGACACGGACAGGTGGTACTGCTGGGGCTACACTGATCATCAAGGCACACAGATCATCAGTGCCCTGATGATCAGTGTACATGTCCTCTCCGCGGAAAACCGATTACCAGCTCTCCTCTCCTCACGGGCTGTCAGCGTGACGGCTCGTGAGGAGAGAAATGCCGGTAACCGGCATTTCCCAGTTTACATGCGATCACCTGTGATTGGACACAGCTGATCACATGACCGAGCTGACATCTTCGGCTCTTTCCGTGAATCGGTGATCCGCTGTGTCCGAGGGACACAGTGCACCAGCGATCGCCGCGCTGCGCGCTCCCAGAGCCACGCATGCACGGTAAGAATGGGAGGACGTCATATGACGTCCTCTCAGAACGAGAGAACCACCTCGTGGAGAACCTATATGGTGGGCGGGAGACAGTTAAACAGTAAAAACAAAACTTTTGCAATGATTTATGTTTATCAGACCAAACAAGAGCAAACGAGAAGAATTCACCTTTAGGGTTGAGTGCTGATTCACATACTGTATATATATATATATGAAAATCCATCATTCTCGATGTACTAGATGGCCTATCTCATTTCTTGAGGCCCCAAAACACCAGGACAGTGCGAATACCCCCCAGATGACCGCCTTTTTGGAAAGCAAACAGTCCAAGGTATTTAGTAAGAGTTATTTGATGGTTTTATTTTCGAAAATTAATAAATAAAAAAAAAAATCACTTTTTTTTTTATTTAAAAAGTAAAGTGTAAATAAGAAAACACCCTCACTGTGTAAGGGAAGATAAGGCTTGTCACCATGCTCCCAGAACAATGTACTGGGACCATGAAAGGCTTTCCAAATAGATAAAATGAGAGAAAATGAATGTTAACCATTTGCCGCCCGCCCTATGGCCGAATGGCGGCCGGCAAATGTCATCAGTGTTCCGGGTGGACGCCATATGGCGTCCTCCCGCACATGTGCAGATTGCGCTCCTGCAGAGCCACGCAGTGGCGCGATCTGTCACCGGCCGTGTACCTCGGACACGGCCGATGACAGAACTGAGTATCAGCCCCGTTGCCGGTACCATGTGACCTGCTGTGACCAATCACAGCAGGTCACATGACAGTTGTATACAATGGATGGCTTCATTCATGCCATCCATTGTATACTAGTGTCTAGCTGTGAATGGTCACAGCTAATCACATGCACATGTCATGTGATTAGCTGTGGCCAAATCACAGCTAAGCACAAAAATAAAAAAAAAAACCCTGAATGAATCGATGTCATTATGGTAACATTGTACTACTCTGGTCATAGTGAAATATGAAAAAAAAATCTTAAAAAAAAAGAAGAAAAAAATGTAATAAAAAATAATAAAAAAAAAAAATATATATATATATATTTTTTTTTTTTCATTCTGTCACCAATCAGTGTCCCTGATCATCGCCATGCCAGTTATATGATGACGCTGTACAAAAAAAAATAGTGAAACTAATTTTTAAAATTTTTTCATTTTCCGAAATATTATGACAAAAAAAATACAACTTCAAAAAACTCGCCATGCCTCCTATGAAGTACGTCGGACTGTCTACTTTACAAAAAGGGGTAATTTGGGGGATATCTGTACTGTTCTGACATTCTTGGACCTCAAGAAATTAGATTGGCCGCCAGTACTTCAGGATTGATCAATATTCAGATCTATACCATAGTTTGTGAACTCTATAACTTTCCTACGAACTAAAAAATACATCCTAATTTGGGTTATTTTCACCAAAGACATGTAGCAGAATACATCTCGGCCAAAATTTATGAAGAACAATTATTTATTTGCAAACTTTTATAACAGAAACAAAGAAAAATGTGTTTTTTTCAAAATTGTTGTTTTTTTTTGTTCATTTAGCAAAAAATAAAAACCCCAGCGGTGATTAAATACCACCAAAAGAAAGCTCTAGTTGTGTAAAGAAAATGATAAAATTTTAGTTTGGGTACAATGTTGTATGAGCGCGCAATTGTCATTCAAGGTGTGAAAGCGCTGAAACCTGAAAACTGGCCTGGGCAGGAAGGTGTAAAAGTGCCCGTTATTGAATTGGTTAAAAAAAAAAAAACAAAGCCCAAAAAAAACCAAAAGTAACAACCGTTTATCTCATGTCCAGTGCAGAGCCTCGAACCTATGACCATGCACTCTTTAGACTGGCACGCTAACCACTGTACTGCGGTTGTTACCTGGTATAGGCCCGGTCAAACTGACCCTTGTTTTCAAAAACTGCCAACTGTCACCTGCCCAATGTCAAGTAGCTATAGTGCACTTTGAATGACAATTGCGCGCTCATACAACACTGTACCCAAACTAAAATTTTATCATTTTTTTCACACAACTAGAGCTTTCTTTTGGTGGTATTTCATCACCACTGGGGTTTTTATTGTTTGCTAAATTAACAAAAAAAGACAGAAAATTTTGGAAAAAAAAAAAACACGTTTTCTTTGTTTCTGTTATAAAAGTTTGCAAATAAATAATTGTTTTTCATAAATTTAGGCCAAGATGTATTCTGCTACATGTCTTTGGTGAAAATAACCCAAATTAGTATTTATTATTTAGTCTGTAGGAAAGTTATAGAGTTCACAAACTATGGGATATATCTGAAAATTGATCAATCCTGAAGTACTGAAAGCCAATCTCATTTTTTGAGGTCCAAGAATGTCAGGACAGTACAGATATCCCCCAAATGACCCCTTATTGCAAAGCAGACCGTCCGATGTATTTCATAACAGGCATGGCGAGTTTTATGAAATTGTAATTTTTTTGTCATAATTTTTCAGAAATGAAGAAATTAAAAAAATGATTTTCACTATTTTTTTTTTTACATACTGTCACCAGTGCAGTACAGCGTCATCGTATAACTGGCATGGCGGTGATCAGGGACACTGACTGGTGACAGTACGAAAAAAAAATTGATAATTTTTTTTTATTATTTTTAATTTTTTATTACATTTTTTCTTTTTTTTAATATTATTTTTTCATATTTCACTATGACCAAAGTAGTATAATGTTACCATAGTAACATTGTGCTACTTTGGGGGAGTGATCAGTATTTTTTATTTTACACAATTTGCTTATAGCAAAGAATTACTTTGCTATAAGCAAGCATTTACCTGAATGAAATTGATTTATTCTGTTTTTTTGTTTTTTTTTTGTGTGATTTGGCCACCGCTAATCACATGACACAGCTGCTCTGTGATTGGCCCAGCTTGTGCATGTGCTCGCTGTGACCATTCACAGCTAGACACACTTGTATACAATGGATGGCATGAAAGGAAGCCATCCATTGTATACAACTGTCGTGACCTGCTGTGATTGGTCACAGCAGGTCACATGGTACTGGCAACGGGGACGGTACACAGATCTGTCATCGGCCGTGTCCGACGTACATGGCCAGTGACAGATCGTGCCGCAGCGCGGCCCTGTAGGCGTGTGCAATGCGCGCTCTGGAAAGGACGCCATATGGCGTCCACCCGGAGGGATGAGCAACGGATTAACATAACTCTTACATAACACTTCATACAGTACAATCAAATAATAACTGACAGTCATGATCCCAACCGGGTCCAAGGTCTTCGAAGGCACTGTTACTCACATCAATAACTCGGCTGTATCTACACCCAATGAAAAGGCCCCCAGCCACTACTACACCACCTCGGGGACAATACTACAGCTACGTAGTCCCAGATACAGCCAATGAACTCCAACCTTACCAACATGACCTTATAATTGGGAAGGAACACCCATACCTACGATGGGCCCAACCCATAATCCACCAAATGGTCACTCCAGCACCGCCTTCAAAGACCCAGCGACCCCTGCCGGCTGCCACAACAAAACAAAAAACGCCAAACACCCCAGAACACAAAATGACGATCAAGGAAAGAAAATAAAATCAAGGAACCCAAACAAAACCAAACAACATGACAAACACAAAGGACAAGACCAGTAACAAAAACAGGGCACTTATACCCCCTTCCTGCCCAGGCCAATTTCCAGCTTCCAGCGCTGTCACACTTTGAATGACAATTGCGCGGTCATGCAACACTGTACCCATATGAAATTTTTATCATTTTTTTTGTGACAGACAGAGATTTGTTTTGGTGGTATTTAATCACCTCTGGGTTTTTATTTTTTCTTAAACAAACAAAAAACCACTGAAAATTTAGAAAAAAAAAGTTTTTTCTTAGTTTTTGTTATAAAATTTTGTAAATAAGTGATTTTTCTCCTTCACTGATGTGCGCTAATGAAGCGGCAGTGATAGACACTTATAGGTGGCACTAATGGGCACTGATGAGGAGGCACTGGTAGGTGGCACTGATGGGCATTGACAGGCTTCACTGATGGGCACTGAAAGGCAGAAATGATAGGCGGCACTGATAGGCGGCACTGATAGACGGCACTGACTGGCATTGATAGGTGGCACTGGCTGGCACTGATGGGTGACACTGAAAGGCAGCTCAGATGGGCACTGATATGTGGCATTGATGTGGCACTGGTGAGCAATGGCAGGTGACACGGATGAGCACTGATGGACACTGACAGGTGGTACTGCTGGGGCTACACTGATCATCAAGGCACACTGATCATCAGTGCCCTGATGATCAGTGTACATGTCCTCTCCGCGGAAAACCGATTACCAGCTCTCCTCTCCTCACGGGCTGTCAGCGTGACGGCTCGTGAGGAGAGAAATGCCGGTAACCGGCATTTCCCAGTTTACATGCGATCACCTGTGATTGGACACAGCTGATAACATGACCGAGCTGACATCTTCGGCTCTTTCCGTGAATCGGTGATCCGCTGTGTCCGAGGGACACAGTGCACCAGCGATCGCCGCGCTGCGCGCTCCCAGAGCCACGCATGCACGGTAAGAATGGGAGGACGTCATATGACGTCCTCTCAGAACGAGAGAACCACCTCGTGGAGAACCTATATGGTGGGCGGGAGACAGTTAAACAGTAAAAACAAAACTTTTGCAATGATTTATGTTTATCAGACCAAACAAGAGCAAACGAGAAGAATTCACCTTTAGGGTTGAGTGCTGATTCACATACTGTGTATATATATATATATGAAAATCCATCATTCTCGATGTACTAGATGGCCTATCTCATTTCTTGAGGCCCCAAAACACCAGGACAGTGCGAATACCCCCCAGATGACCGCCTTTTTGGAAAGCAAACAGTCCAAGGTATTTAGTAAGAGTTATTTGATGGTTTTATTTTTCGAAATTAATAAATAAAAAAAAAAATCACTTTTTTTTTTATTTAAAAAGTAAAGTGTTAATAAGAAAACACCCTCACTGTGTAAGGGAAGATAAGGCTTGTCACCATGCTCCCAGAACAATGTACTGGGACCATGAAAGGCTTTCCAAATAGATAAAATGAGAGAAAATGAATGTTAACCATTTGCCGCCCGCCCTATGGCCGAATGGCGGCCGGCAAATGTCATCAGTGTTCCGGGTGGACGCCATATGGCGTCCTCCCGCACATGTGCAGATTGCGCTCCTGCAGAGCCACGCAGTGGCGCGATCTGTCACCGGCCGTGTACCTCGGACACGGCCGATGACAGAACTGAGTATCAGCCCCGTTGCCGGTACCATGTGACCTGCTGTGACCAATCACAGCAGGTCACATGACAGTTGTATACAATGGATGGCTTCATTCATGCCATCCATTGTATACTAGTGTCTAGCTGTGAATGGTCACAGCTAATCACATGCACATGTCATGTGATTAGCTGTGGCCAAATCACAGCTAAGCACAAAAATAAAAAAAAAAACCCTGAATGAATCGATGTCATTATGGTAACATTGTACTACTCTGGTCATAGTGAAATATGAAAAAAAAATCTTAAAAAAAAAGAAGAAAAAAATGTAATAAAAAATAATAAAAAAAAAATATATATATATATATATATTTTTTTTTTCATTCTGTCACCAATCAGTGTCCCTGATCATCGCCATGCCAGTTATATGATGACGCTGTACAAAAAAAAATAGTGAAACTAATTTTTAAAATTTTTTCATTTTCCGAAATATTATGACAAAAAAAATACAACTTCAAAAAACTCGCCATGCCTCCTATGAAGTACGTCGGACTGTCTACTTTACAAAAAGGGGTAATTTGGGGGATATCTGTACTGTTCTGACATTCTTGGACCTCAAGAAATTAGATTGGCCGCCAGTACTTCAGGATTGATCAATATTCAGATCTATACCATAGTTTGTGAACTCTATAACTTTCCTACGAACTAAAAAATACATCCTAATTTGGGTTATTTTCACCAAAGACATGTAGCAGAATACATCTCGGCCAAAATTTATGAAGAACAATTATTTATTTGCAAACTTTTATAACAGAAACAAAGAAAAATGTGTTTTTTTCAAAATTGTTGTTTTTTTTTGTTCATTTAGCAAAAAATAAAAACCCCAGCGGTGATTAAATACCACCAAAAGAAAGCTCTAGTTGTGTAAAGAAAATGATAAAATTTTAGTTTGGGTACAATGTTGTATGAGCGCGCAATTGTCATTCAAGGTGTGAAAGCGCTGAAACCTGAAAACTGGCCTGGGCAGGAAGGTGTAAAAGTGCCCGTTATTGAATTGGTTAAAAAAAAAAAAACAAAGCCCAAAAAAAACCAAAAGTAACAACCGTTTATCTCATGTCCAGTGCAGAGCCTCGAACCTATGACCATGCACTCTTTAGACTGGCACGCTAACCACTGTACTGCGGTTGTTACCTGGTATAGGCCCGGTCAAACTGACCCTTGTTTTCAAAAACTGCCAACTGTCACCTGCCCAATGTCAAGTAGCTATAGTGCACTTTGAATGACAATTGCGTGCTCATACAACACTGTACCCAAACTAAAATTTTATCATTTTTTTCACACAACTAGAGCTTTCTTTTGGTGGTATTTCATCACCACTGGGGTTTTTATTGTTTGCTAAATTAACAAAAAAAGACAGAAAATTTTGGAAAAAAAAAAAACACGTTTTCTTTGTTTCTGTTATAAAAGTTTGCAAATAAATAATTGTTTTTCATAAATTTAGGCCAAGATGTATTCTGCTACATGTCTTTGGTGAAAATAACCCAAATTAGTATTTATTATTTAGTCTGTAGGAAAGTTATAGAGTTCACAAACTATGGGATATATCTGAAAATTGATCAATCCTGAAGTACTGAAAGCCAATCTCATTTTTTGAGGTCCAAGAATGTCAGGACAGTACAGATATCCCCCAAATGACCCCTTATTGCAAAGTAGACCGTCCGATGTATTTCATAACAGGCATGGCGAGTTTTATGAAATTGTAATTTTTTTGTCATAATTTTTCGGAAATGAAGAAATTAAAAAAATGATTTTCACAATTTTCTTTTTTACATACTGTCACCAGTGCAGTACAGCGTCATCGTATAACTGGCATGGCGGTGATCAGGGACACTGACTGGTGACAGTACGAAAAAAAAATTGATAATTTTTTTTTATTATTTTTAATTTTTTATTACATTTTTTTCTTTTTTTTAAGATTATTTTTTCATATTTCACTATGACCAAAGTAGTATAATGTTACCATAGTAACATTGTGCTACTTTGGGGGAGTGATCAGTATTTTTTATTTTACACAATTTGCTTATAGCAAAGAATTACTTTGCTATAAGCAAGCATTTACCTGAATGAAATTGATTTATTCTGTTTTTTTGTTTTTTTTTGTGTGATTTGGCCACGGCTAATCACATGACACAGCTGGGCTGTGATTGGCCCAGCTTGTGCATGTGATCGCTGTGACCATTCACAGCTAGACACACTTGTATACAATGGATGGCATGAAAGGAAGCCATCCATTGTATACAACTGTCGTGACCTGCTGTGATTGGTCACAGCAGGTCACATGGTACTGGCAACGGGGACGGCACACAGATCTGTCATCGGCCGTGTCCGACGTACATGGCCAGTGACAGATCGTGCCGCAGCGCGGCCCTGTAGGCGTGTGCAATGCGCGCTCTGGAAAGGACGCCATATGGCGTCCACCCGGAGGGATGAGCAACGGATTAACATAACTCTTACATAACACTTCATACAGTACAATCAAATAATAACTGACAGTCATGATCCCAACCGGGTCCAAGGTCTTCGAAGGCACTGTTACTCACATCAATAACTCGGCTGTATCTACACCCAATGAAAAGGCCCCCAGCCACTACTACACCACCTCGGGGACAATACTACAGCTACGTAGTCCCAGATACAGCCAATGAACTCCAACCTTACCAACATGACCTTATAATTGGGAAGGAACACCCATACCTACGATGGGCCCAACCCATAATCCACCAAATGGTCACTCCAGCACCGCCTTCAAAGACCCAGCGACCCCTGCCGGCTGCCACGACAAAACAAAAAACGCCAAACACCCCAGAACACAAAATGACGATCAAGGAAAGAAAAGAAAATCAAGGAACCCAAACAAAACCAAACAACATGACAAACACAAAGGACAAGACCAGTAACAAAAACAGGGCACTTATACCCCCTTCCTGCCCAGGCCAATTTCCAGCTTCCAGCGCTGTCACACTTTGAATGACAATTGCGCGGTCATGCAACACTGTACCCATATGAAATTTTTATCATTTTTTTTGTGACAGACAGAGATTTGTTTTGGTGGTATTTAATCACCTCTGGGTTTTTATTTTTTCTTAAACAAACAAAAAACCACTGAAAATTTAGAAAAAAAAAGTTTTTTCTTAGTTTTTGTTATAAAATTTTGTAAATAAGTGATTTTTCTCCTTCACTGATGTGCGCTAATGAAGCGGCAGTGATAGACACTTATAGGTGGCACTAATGGGCACTGATGAGGAGGCACTGGTAGGTGGCACTGATGGGCATTGACAGGCTTCACTGATGGGCACTGAAAGGCAGAAATGATAGGCGGCACTGATAGGCGGCACTGATAGACGGCACTGACTGGCATTGATAGGTGGCACTGGCTGGCACTGATGGGTGACACTGAAAGGCAGCTTAGATGGGCACTGATATGTGGCATTGATGTGGCACTGGTGAGCAATGGCAGGTGACACGGATGAGCACTGATGGACACTGACAGGTGGTACTGCTGGGGCTACACTGATCATCAAGGCACACTGATCATCAGTGCCCTGATGATCAGTGTACATGTCCTCTCCGCGGAAAACCGATTACCAGCTCTCCTCTCCTCACGGGCTGTCAGCGTGATGGCTCGTGAAGAGAGAAATGCCGGTAACCGGCATTTCCCAGTTTACATGCGATCACCTGTGATTGGACACAGCTGATCACATGACCGAGCTGACATCTTCGGCTCTTTCCGTGAATCGGTGATCCGCTGTGTCCGAGGGACACAGTGCACCAGCGATCGCCGCGCTGCGCGCTCCCAGAGCCACGCATGCACGGTAAGAATGGGAGGACGTCATATGACGTCCTCTCAGAACGAGAGAACCACCTCGTGGAGAACCTATATGGTGGGCGGGAGACAGTTAAACAGTAAAAACAAAACTTTTGCAATGATTTATGTTTATCAGACCAAACAAGAGCAAACGAGAAGAATTCACCTTTAGGGTTGAGTGCTGATTCACATACTGTATATATATATATATGAAAATCCATCATTCTCGATGTACTAGATGGCCTATCTCATTTCTTGAGGCCCCAAAACACCAGGACAGTGCGAATACCCCCCAGATGACCGCCTTTTTGGAAAGCAAACAGTCCAAGGTATTTAGTAAGAGTTATTTGATGGTTTTATTTTTCGAAAATTAATAAATAAAAAAAAAAATCACTTTTTTTTTTATTTCAAAAGTAAAGTGTTAATAAGAAAACACCCTCACTGTGTAAGGGAAGATAAGGCTTGTCACCATGCTCCCAGAACAATGTACTGGGACCATGAAAGGCTTTCCAAATAGATAAAATGAGAGAAAATGAATGTTAACCATTTGCCGCCCGCCCTATGGCCGAATGGCGGCCGGCAAATGTCATCAGTGTTCCGGGTGGACGCCATATGGCGTCCTCCCGCACATGTGCAGATTGCGCTCCTGCAGAGCCACGCAGTGGCGCGATCTGTCACCGGCCGTGTACCTCGGACACGGCCGATGACAGAACTGAGTATCAGCCCCGTTGCCGGTACCATGTGACCTGCTGTGACCAATCACAGCAGGTCACATGACAGTTGTATACAATGGATGGCTTCATTCATGCCATCCATTGTATACTAGTGTCTAGCTGTGAATGGTCACAGCTAATCACATGCACATGTCATGTGATTAGCTGTGGCCAAATCACAGCTAAGCACAAAAAAAAAAAAAAAAACCCTGAATGAATCGATGTCATTATGGTAACATTGTACTACTCTGGTCATAGTGAAATATGAAAAAAAAATCTTAAAAAAAAAGAAGAAAAAAATGTAATAAAAAATAATAAAAAAAATATATATATATATATTTTTTTTTTTTCATTCTGTCACCAATCAGTGTCCCTGATCATCGCCATGCCAGTTATATGATGACGCTGTACAAAAAAAAAATAGTGAAACTAATTTTTAAAATTTTTTCATTTTCCGAAATATTATGACAAAAAAAATACAACTTCAAAAAACTCGCCATGCCTCCTATGAAGTACGTCGGACTGTCTACTTTACAAAAAGGGGTAATTTGGGGGATATCTGTACTGTTCTGACATTCTTGGACCTCAAGAAATTAGATTGGCCGCCAGTACTTCAGGATTGATCAATATTCAGATCTATACCATAGTTTGTGAACTCTATAACTTTCCTACGAACTAAAAAATACATCCTAATTTGGGTTATTTTCACCAAAGACATGTAGCAGAATACATCTCGGCCAAAATTTATGAAGAACAATTATTTATTTGCAAACTTTTATAACAGAAACAAAGAAAAATGTGTTTTTTTCAAAATTGTTGGTTTTTTTTTGTTCATTTAGCAAAAAATAAAAACCCCAGCGGTGATTAAATACCACCAAAAGAAAGCTCTAGTTGTGTAAAGAAAATGATAAAATTTTAGTTTGGGTACAATGTTGTATGAGCGCGCAATTGTCATTCAAGGTGTGAAAGAGCTGAAACCTGAAAACTGGCCTGGGCAGGAAGGTGTAAAAGTGCCCGTTATTGAATTGGTCAAAAAAATAAAAACAAAGCCCAAAAAAAACCAAAAGTAACAACCGTTTATCTCATGTCCAGTGCAGAGCCTCGAACCTATGACCATGCACTCTTTAGACTGGCACGCTAACCACTGTGCTGCGGTTGTTACCTGGTATAGGCCCGGTCAAACTGACCCTTGTTTTCAAAAACTGCCAACTGTCACCTGCCCAATGTCAAGTAGCTATAGTGCACTTTGAATGACAATTGCGCGCTCATACAACACTGTACCCAAACTAAAATTTTATCATTTTTTTCACACAACTAGAGCTTTCTTTTGGTGGTATTTCATCACCACTGGGGTTTTTATTGTTTGCTAAATTAACAAAAAAAGACAGAAAATTTTGGAAAAAAAAAAAACACGTTTTCTTTGTTTCTGTTATAAAAGTTTGCAAATAAATAATTGTTTTTCATAAATTTAGGCCAAGATGTATTCTGCTACATGTCTTTGGTGAAAATAACCCAAATTAGTATTTATTATTTAGTCTGTAGGAAAGTTATAGAGTTCACAAACTATGGGATATATCTGAAAATTGATCAATCCTGAAGTACTGAAAGCCAATCTTATTTTTTGAGGTCCAAGAATGTCAGGACAGTACAGATATCCCCCAAATGACCCCTTATTGCAAAGTAGACCGTCCGATGTATTTCATAACAGGCATGGCGAGTTTTATGAAATTGTAATTTTTTTTGTCGTAATTTTTCGGAAATGAAGAAATTAAAAAAATGATTTTCACTATTTTTTTTTTTACATACTGTCACCAGTGCAGTACAGCGTCATCGTATAACTGGCATGGCGGTGATCAGGGACACTGACTGGTGACAGTACGAAAAAAAAATTGATAATTTTTTTTTATTATTTTTAATTTTTTATTACATTTTTTTCTTTTTTTTAAGATTATTTTTTCATATTTCACTATGACCAAAGTAGTATAATGTTACCATAGTAACATTGTGCTACTTTGGGGGAGTGATCAGTATTTTTTATTTTACACAATTTGCTTATAGCAAAGAATTACTTTGCTATAAGCAAGCATTTACCTGAATGAAATTGATTTATTCTGTTTTTTTGTTTTTTTTTGTGTGATTTGGCCACGGCTAATCACATGACACAGCTGGGCTGTGATTGGCCCAGCTTGTGCATGTGATCGCTGTGACCATTCACAGCTAGACACACTTGTATACAATGGATGGCATGAAAGGAAGCCATCCATTGTATACAACTGTCGTGACCTGCTGTGATTGGTCACAGCAGGTCACATGGTACTGGCAACGGGGACGGTACACAGATCTGTCATCGGCCGTGTCCGACGTACATGGCCAGTGACAGATCGTGCCGCAGCGCAGCCCTGTAGGCGTGTGCAATGCGCGCTCTGGAAAGGACGCCATATGGCGTCCACCCGGAGGGATGAGCAACGGATTAACATAACTCTTACATAACACTTCATACAGTACAATCAAATAATAACTGACAGTCATGATCCCAACCGGGTCCAAGGTCTTCGAAGGCACTGTTACTCACATCAATAACTCGGCTGTATCTACACCCAATGAAAAGGCCCCCAGCCACTACTACACCACCTCGGGGACAATACTACAGCTACGTAGTCCCAGATACAGCCAATGAACTCCAACCTTACCAACATGACCTTATAATTGGGAAGGAACACCCATACCTACGATGGGCCCAACCCATAATCCACCAAATGGTCACTCCAGCACCGCCTTCAAAGACCCAGCGACCCCTGCCGGCTGCCACGACAAAACAAAAAACGCCAAACACCCCAGAACACAAAATGACGATCAAGGAAAGAAAAGAAAATCAAGGAACCCAAACAAAACCAAACAACATGACAAACACAAAGGACAAGACCAGTAACAAAAACAGGGCACTTATACCCCCTTCCTGCCCAGGCCAATTTCCAGCTTCCAGCGCTGTCACACTTTGAATGACAATTGCGCGGTCATGCAACACTGTACCCATATGAAATTTTTATCATTTTTTTTGTGACAGACAGAGATTTGTTTTGGTGGTATTTAATCACCTCTGGGTTTTTATTTTTTCTTAAACAAACAAAAAACCACTGAAAATTTAGAAAAAAAAAGTTTTTTCTTAGTTTTTGTTATAAAATTTTGTAAATAAGTGATTTTTCTCCTTCACTGATGTGCGCTAATGAAGCGGCAGTGATAGACACTTATAGGTGGCACTAATGGGCACTGATGAGGAGGCACTGGTAGGTGGCACTGATGGGCATTGACAGGCTTCACTGATGGGCACTGAAAGGCAGAAATGATAGGCGGCACTGATAGGCGGCACTGATAGACGGCACTGACTGGCATTGATAGGTGGCACTGGCTGGCACTGATGGGTGACACTGAAAGGCAGCTCAGATGGGCACTGATATGTGGCATTGATGTGGCACTGGTGTGCAATGGCAGGTGACACGGATGAGCACTGATGGACACTGACAGGTGGTACTGCTGGGGCTACACTGATCATCAAGGCACACTGATCATCAGTGCCCTGATGATCAGTGTACATGTCCTCTCCGCGGAAAACCGATTACCAGCTCTCCTCTCCTCACGGGCTGTCAGCGTGACGGCTCGTGAGGAGAGAAATGCCGGTAACCGGCATTTCCCAGTTTACATGCGATCACCTGTGATTGGACACAGCTGATCACATGACCGAGCTGACATCTTTGGCTCTTTCCGTGAATCGGTGATCCGCTGTGTCCGAGGGACACAGTGCACCAGCGATCGCCGCGCTGCGTGCTCCCAGAGCCACGCATGCACGGTAAGAATGGGAGGACGTCATATGACGTCCTCTCAGAACGAGAGAACCACCTCGTGGAGAACCTATATGGTGGGCGGGAGACAGTTAAACAGTAAAAACAAAACTTTTGCAATGATTTATGTTTATCAGACCAAACAAGAGCAAACGAGAAGAATTCACCTTTAGGGTTGAGTGCTGATTCACATACTGTATATATATATATATGAAAATCCATCATTCTCGATGTACTAGATGGCCTATCTCATTTCTTGAGGCCCCAAAACACCAGGACAGTGCGAATACCCCCCAGATGACCGCCTTTTTGGAAAGCAAACAGTCCAAGGTATTTAGTAAGAGTTATTTGATGGTTTTATTTTTCGAAAATTAATAAATAAAAAAAAAAATCACTTTTTTTTTTATTTAAAAAGTAAAGTGTTAATAAGAAAACACCCTCACTGTGTAAGGGAAGATAAGGCTTGTCACCATGCTCCCAGAACAATGTACTGGGACCATGAAAGGCTTTCCAAATAGATAAAATGAGAGAAAATGAATGTTAACCATTTGCCGCCCGCCCTATGGCCGAATGGCGGCCGGCAAATGTCATCAGTGTTCCGGGTGGACGCCATATGGCGTCCTCCCGCACATGTGCAGATTGCGCTCCTGCAGAGCCACGCAGTGGCGCGATCTGTCACCGGCCGTGTACCTCGGACACGGCCGATGACAGAACTGAGTATCAGCCCCGTTGCCGGTACCATGTGACCTGCTGTGACCAATCACAGCAGGTCACATGACAGTTGTATACAATGGATGGCTTCATTCATGCCATCCATTGTATACTAGTGTCTAGCTGTGAATGGTCACAGCTAATCACATGCACATGTCATGTGATTAGCTGTGGCCAAATCACAGCTAAGCACAAAAAAAAAAAAAAAAACCCTGAATGAATCGATGTCATTATGGTAACATTGTACTACTCTGGTCATAGTGAAATATGAAAAAAAAATCTTAAAAAAAAAGAAGAAAAAAATGTAATAAAAAATAATAAAAAAAATATATATATATGTATATTTTTTTTTTCATTCTGTCACCAATCAGTGTCACTGATCATCGCCATGCCAGTTATATGATGACGCTGTACAAAAAAAAATAGTGAAACTAATTTTTAAAATTTTTTCATTTTCCGAAATATTATGACAAAAAAAATACAACTTCAAAAAACTCGCCATGCCTCCTATGAAGTACGTCGGACTGTCTACTTTACAAAAAGGGGTAATTTGGGGGATATCTGTACTGTTCTGACATTCTTGGACCTCAAGAAATTAGATTGGCCGCCAGTACTTCAGGATTGATCAATATTCAGATCTATACCATAGTTTGTGAACTCTATAACTTTCCTACGAACTAAAAAATACATCCTAATTTGGGTTATTTTCACCAAAGACATGTAGCAGAATACATCTCGGCCAAAATTTATGAAGAACAATTATTTATTTGCAAACTTTTATAACAGAAACAAAGAAAAATGTGTTTTTTTCAAAATTGTTGGGTTTTTTTTGTTCATTTAGCAAAAAATAAAAACCCCAGCGGTGATTAAATACCACCAAAAGAAAGCTCTAGTTGTGTAAAGAAAATGATAACATTTTAGTTTGGGTACAATGTTGTATGAGCGCGCAATTGTCATTCAAGGTGTGAAAGCGCTGAAACCTGAAAACTGGCCTGGGCAGGTAGGTGTAAAAGTGCCCGTTATTGAATTGGTTAAAAAAAAAAAAACAAAGCCCAAAAAAAACCAAAAGTAACAACCGTTTATCTCATGTCCAGTGCAGAGCCTCGAACCTATGACCATGCACTCTTTAGACTGGCACGCTAACCACTGTGCTGCGGTTGTTACCTGGTATAGGCCTGGTCAAACTGACCCTTGTTTTCAAAAACTGCCAACTGTCACCTGCCCAATGTCAAGTAGCTATAGTGCACTTTGAATGACAATTGCGCGCTCATACAACACTGTACCCAAACTAAAATTTTATCATTTTTTTCACACAACTAGAGCTTTCTTTTGGTGGTATTTCATCACCACTGGGGTTTTTATTGTTTGCTAAATTAACAAAAAAAGACAGAAAATTTTGGAAAAAAAAAAAAACACGTTTTCTTTGTTTCTGTTCTAAAAATTTGCAAATAAATAATTGTTTTTCATAAATTTAGGCCAAGATGTATTCTGCTACATGTCTTTGGTGAAAATAACCCAAATTAGTATTTATTATTTAGTCTGTAGGAAAGTTATAGAGTTCACAAACTATGGGATATATCTGAAAATTGATCAATCCTGAAGTACTGAAAGCCAATCTCATTTTTTGAGGTCCAAGAATGTCAGGACAGTACAGATATCCCCCAAATGACCCCTTATTGCAAAGTAGACCGTCCGATGTATTTCATAACAGGCATGGCGAGTTTTATGAAATTGTAATTTTTTTGTCATAATTTTTCGGAAATGAAGAAATTAAAAAAATGATTTTCACTATTTTTTTTTTTACATACTGTCACCAGTGCAGTACAGCGTCATCGTATAACTGGCATGGCGGTGATCAGGGACACTGACTGGTGACAGTACGAAAAAAAAATTGATAATTTTTTTTTATTATTTTTAATTTTTTATTACATTTTTTTCTTTTTTTTAAGATTATTTTTTCATATTTCACTATGACCAAAGTAGTATAATGTTACCATAGTAACATTGTGCTACTTTGGGGGAGTGATCAGTATTTTTTATTTTACACAATTTGCTTATAGCAAAGAATTACTTTGCTATAAGCAAGCATTTACCTGAATGAAATTGATTTATTCTGTTTTTTTGTTTTTTTTTGTGTGATTTGGCCACGGCTAATCACATGACACAGCTGGGCTGTGATTGGCCCAGCTTGTGCATGTGATCGCTGTGACCATTCACAGCTAGACACACTTGTATACAATGGATGGCATGAAAGGAAGCCATCCATTGTATACAACTGTCGTGACCTGCTGTGATTGGTCACAGCAGGTCACATGGTACTGGCAACGGGGACGGTACACAGATCTGTCATCGGCCGTGTCCGACGTACATGGCCAGTGACAGATCGTGCCGCAGCGCGGCCCTGTAGGCGTGTGCAATGCGCGCTCTGGAAAGGACGCCATATGGCGTCCACCCGGAGGGATGAGCAACGGATTAACATAACTCTTACATAACACTTCATACAGTACAATCAAATAATAACTGACAGTCATGATCCCAACCGGGTCCAAGGTCTTCGAAGGCACTGTTACTCACATCAATAACTCGGCTGTATCTACACCCAATGAAAAGGCCCCCAGCCACTACTACACCACCTCGGGGACAATACTACAGCTACGTAGTCCCAGATACAGCCAATGAACTCCAACCTTACCAACATGACCTTATAATTGGGAAGGAACACCCATACCTACGATGGGCCCAACCCATAATCCACCAAATGGTCACTCCAGCACCGCCTTCAAAGACCCAGCGACCCCTGCCGGCTGCCACGACAAAACAAAAAACGCCAAACACCCCAGAACACAAAATGACGATCAAGGAAAGAAAATAAAATCAAGGAACCCAAACAAAACCAAACAACATGACAAACACAAAGGACAAGACCAGTAACAAAAACAGGGCACTTATACCCCCTTCCTGCCCAGGCCAATTTCCAGCTTCCAGCGCTGTCACACTTTGAATGACAATTGCGCGGTCATGCAACACTGTACCCATATGACATTTTTATCATTTTTTTTGTGACAGACAGAGATTTGTTTTGGTGGTATTTAATCACCTCTGGGTTTTTATTTTTTCTTAAACAAACAAAAAACCACTGAAAATTTAGAAAAAAAAAGTTTTTTCTTAGTTTTTGTTATAAAATTTTGTAAATAAGTGATTTTTCTCCTTCACTGATGTGCGCTAATGAAGCGGCAGTGATAGACACTTATAGGTGGCACTAATGGGCACTGATGAGGAGGCACTGGTAGGTGGCACTGATGGGCATTGACAGGCTTCACTGATGGGCACTGAAAGGCAGAAATGATAGGCGGCACTGATAGACGGCACTGACTGGCATTGATAGGTGGCACTGGCTGGCACTGATGGGTGACACTGAAAGGCAGCTCAGATGGGCACTGATATGTGGCATTGATGTGGCACTGGTGTGCAATGGCAGGTGACACGGATGAGCACTGATGGACACTGACAGGTGGTACTGCTGGGGCTACACTGATCATCAAGGCACACTGATCATCAGTGCCCTGATGATCAGTGTACATGTCCTCTCCGCGGAAAACCGATTACCAGCTCTCCTCTCCTCACGGGCTGTCAGCGTGACGGCTCGTGAGGAGAGAAATGCCGGTAACCGGCATTTCCCAGTTTACATGCGATCACCTGTGATTGGACACAGCTGATCACATGACCGAGCTGACATCTTCGGCTCTTTCCGTGAATCGGTGATCCGCTGTGTCCGAGGGACACAGTGCACCAGCGATCGCCGCGCTGCGCACTCCCAGAGCCACGCATGCACGGTAAGAATGGGAGGACGTCATATGACGTCCTCTCAGAACGAGAGAACCACCTCGTGGAGAACCTATATGGTGGGCGGGAGACGGTTAAACAGTAAAAACAAAACTTTTGCAATGATTTATGTTTATCAGACCAAACAAGAGCAAACGAGAAGAATTCACCTTTAGGGTTGAGTGCTGATTCACATACTGTATATATATATATATGAAAATCCATCATTCTCGATGTACTAGATGGCATATCTCATTTCTTGAGGCCCCAAAACACAGGGACAGTGCGAATACCCCCCAGATGACCGCCTTTTTGGAAAGCAAACAGTCCAAGGTATTTAGTAAGAGTTATTTGATGGTTTTATTTTTCGAAAATTAATAAATAAAAAAAAAAATCACTTTTTTTTTTATTTAAAAAGTAAAGTGTTAATAAGAAAACACCCTCACTGTGTAAGGGAAGATAAGGCTTGTCACCATGCTCCCAGAACAATGTACTGGGACCATGAAAGGCTTTCCAAATAGATAAAATGAGAGAAAATGAATGTTAACCATTTGCCGCCCGCCCTATGGCCGAATGGCGGCCGGCAAATGTCATCAGTGTTCCGGGTGGACGCCATATGGCGTCCTCCCGCACATGTGCAGATTGCGCTCCTGCAGAGCCACGCAGTGGCGCGATCTGTCACCGGCCGTGTACCTCGGACACGGCCGATGACAGAACTGAGTATCAGCCCCGTTGCCGGTACCATGTGACCTGCTGTGACCAATCACAGCAGGTCACATGACAGTTGTATACAATGGATGGCTTCATTCATGCCATCCATTGTATACTAGTGTCTAGCTGTGAATGGTCACAGCTAATCACATGCACATGTCATGTGATTAGCTGTGGCCAAATCACAGCTAAGCACAAAAAAAAAAAAACCCTGAATGAATCGATGTCATTATGGTAACATTGTACTACTCTGGTCATAGTGAAATATGAAAAAAAAATCTTAAAAAAAAAGAAGAAAAAAATGTAATAAAAAATAATAAAAAAAAAATATATATATATATATTTTTTTTTTTCATTCTGTCACCAATCAGTGTCCCTGATCATCGCCATGCCAGTTATATGATGACGCTGTACAAAAAAAAATAGTGAAACTAATTTTTAAAATTTTTTCATTTTCCGAAATATTATGACAAAAAAAATACAACTTCAAAAAACTCGCCATGCCTCCTATGAAGTACGTCGGACTGTCTACTTTACAAAAAGGGGTAATTTGGGGGATATCTGTACTGTTCTGACATTCTTGGACCTCAAGAAATTAGATTGGCCGCCAGTACTTCAGGATTGATCAATATTCAGATCTATACCATAGTTTGTGAACTCTATAACTTTCCTACGAACTAAAAAATACATCCTAATTTGGGTTATTGTCACCAAAGACATGTAGCAGAATACATCTCGGCCAAAATTTATGAAGAACAATTATTTATTTGCAAACTTTTATAACAGAAACAAAGAAAAATGTGTTTTTTTCAAAATTGTTGGTTTTTTTTTGTTCATTTAGCAAAAAATAAAAACCCCAGCGGTGATTAAATACCACCAAAAGAAAGCTCTAGTTGTGTAAAGAAAATGATAAAATTTTAGTTTGGGTACAATGTTGTATGAGCGCGCAATTGTCATTCAAGGTGTGAAAGCGCTGAAACCTGAAAACTGGCCTGGGCAGGAAGGTGTAAAAGTGCCCGTTATTGAATTGGTTAAAAAAAAAAAAAACAAAGCCCAAAAAAAACCAAAAGTAACAACCGTTTATCTCATGTCCAGTGCAGAGCCTCGAACCTATGACCATGCACTCTTTAGACTGGCACGCTAACCACTGTGCTGCGGTTGTTACCTGGTATAGGCCCGGTCAAACTGACCCTTGTTTTCAAAAACTGCCAACTGTCACCTGCCCAATGTCAAGTAGCTATAGTGCACTTTGAATGACAATTGCGCGCTCATACAACACTGTACCCAAACTAAAATTTTATCATTTTTTTCACACAACTAGAGCTTTCTTTTGGTGGTATTTCATCACCACTGGGGTTTTTATTGTTTGCTAAATTAACAAAAAAAGACAGAAAATTTTGGAAAAAAAAAAAACACGTTTTCTTTGTTTCTGTTATAAAAGTTTGCAAATAAATAATTGTTTTTCATAAATTTAGGCCAAGATGTATTCTGCTACATGTCTTTGGTGAAAATAACCCAAATTAGTATTTATTATTTAGTCTGTAGGAAAGTTATAGAGTTCACAAACTATGGGATATATCTGAAAATTGATCAATCCTGAAGTACTGAAAGCCAATCTCATTTTTTGAGGTCCAAGAATGTCAGGACAGTACAGATATCCCCCAAATGACCCCTTATTGCAAAGTAGACCGTCCGATGTATTTCATAACAGGCATGGCGAGTTTTATGAAATTGTAATTTTTTGGTCGTAATTTTTCGGAAATGAAGAAATAAAAAAAATGATTTTCACTATTTTTTTTTTTACATACTGTCACCAGTGCAGTACAGCGTCATCGTATAACTGGCATGGCGGTGATCAGGGACACTGACTGGTGACAGTACGAAAAAAAAATTGATAATTTTTTTTTATTATTTTTAATTTTTTATTACATTTTTTTCTTTTTTTTAAGATTATTTTTTCATATTTCACTATGACCAAAGTAGTATAATGTTACCATAGTAACATTGTGCTACTTTGGGGGAGTGATCAGTATTTTTTATTTTACACAATTTGCTTATAGCAAAGAATTACTTTGCTATAAGCAAGCATTTACCTGAATGAAATTGATTTATTCTGTTTTTTTGTTTTTTTTTGTGTGATTTGGCCACGGCTAATCACATGACACAGCTGGGCTGTGATTGGCCCAGCTTGTGCATGTGATCGCTGTGACCATTCACAGCTAGACACACTTGTATACAATGGATGGCATGAAAGGAAGCCATCCATTGTATACAACTGTCCTGACCTGCTGTGATTGGTCACAGCAGGTCACATGGTACTGGCAACGGGGACGGTACACAGATCTGTCATCGGCCGTGTCCGACGTACATGGCCAGTGACAGATCGTGCCGCAGCGCGGCCCTGTAGGCGTGTGCAATGCGCGCTCTGGAAAGGACGCCATATGGCGTCCACCCGGAGGGATGAGCAACGGATTAACATAACTCTTACATAACACTTCATACAGTACAATCAAATAATAACTGACAGTCATGATCCCAACCGGGTCCAAGGTCTTCGAAGGCACTGTTACTCACATCAATAACTCGGCTGTATCTACACCCAATGAAAAGGCCCCCAGCCACTACTACACCACCTCGGGGACAATACTACAGCTACGTAGTCCCAGATACAGCCAATGAACTCCAACCTTACCAACATGACCTTATAATTGGGAAGGAACACCCATACCTACGATGGGCCCAACCCATAATCCACCAAATGGTCACTCCAGCACCGCCTTCAAAGACCCAGCGACCCCTGCCGGCTGCCACGACAAAACAAAAAACGCCAAACACCCCAGAACACAAAATGACGATCAAGGAAAGAAAAGAAAATCAAGGAACCCAAACAAAACCAAACAACATGACAAACACAAAGGACAAGACCAGTAACAAAAACAGGGCACTTATACCCCCTTCCTGCCCAGGCCAATTTCCAGCTTCCAGCGCTGTCACACTTTGAATGACAATTGCGCGGTCATGCAACACTGTACCCATATGAAATTTTTATCATTTTTTTTGTGACAGACAGAGATTTGTTTTGGTGGTATTTAATCACCTCTGGGTTTTTATTTTTTCTTAAACAAACAAAAAACCACTGAAAATTTAGAAAAAAAAAGTTTTTTCTTAGTTTTTGTTATAAAATTTTGTAAATAAGTGATTTTTCTCCTTCACTGATGTGCGCTAATGAAGCGGCAGTGATAGACACTTATAGGTGGCACTAATGGGCACTGATGAGGAGGCACTGGTAGGTGGCACTGATGGGCATTGACAGGCTTCACTGATGGGCACTGAAAGGCAGAAATGATAGGCGGCACTGATAGGCGGCACTGATAGACGGCACTGACTGGCATTGATAGGTGGCACTGGCTGGCACTGATGGGTGACACTGAAAGGCAGCTCAGATGGGCACTGATATGTGGCATTGATGTGGCACTGGTGAGCAATGGCAGGTGACACGGATGAGCACTGATGGACACGGACAGGTGGTACTGCTGGGGCTACACTGATCATCAAGGCACACAGATCATCAGTGCCCTGATGATCAGTGTACATGTCCTCTCCGCGGAAAACCGATTACCAGCTCTCCTCTCCTCACGGGCTGTCAGCGTGACGGCTCGTGAGGAGAGAAATGCCGGTAACCGGCATTTCCCAGTTTACATGCGATCACCTGTGATTGGACACAGCTGATCACATGACCGAGCTGACATCTTCGGCTCTTTCCGTGAATCGGTGATCCGCTGTGTCCGAGGGACACAGTGCACCAGCGATCGCCGCGCTGCGCGCTCCCAGAGCCACGCATGCACGGTAAGAATGGGAGGACGTCATATGACGTCCTCTCAGAACGAGAGAACCACCTCGTGGAGAACCTATATGGTGGGCGGGAGACAGTTAAACAGTAAAAACAAAACTTTTGCAATGATTTATGTTTATCAGACCAAACAAGAGCAAACGAGAAGAATTCACCTTTAGGGTTGAGTGCTGATTCACATACTGTATATATATATATATGAAAATCCATCATTCTCGATGTACTAGATGGCCTATCTCATTTCTTGAGGCCCCAAAACACCAGGACAGTGCGAATACCCCCCAGATGACCGCCTTTTTGGAAAGCAAACAGTCCAAGGTATTTAGTAAGAGTTATTTGATGGTTTTATTTTCGAAAATTAATAAATAAAAAAAAAAATCACTTTTTTTTTTATTTAAAAAGTAAAGTGTTAATAAGAAAACACCCTCACTGTGTAAGGGAAGATAAGGCTTGTCACCATGCTCCCAGAACAATGTACTGGGACCATGAAAGGCTTTCCAAATAGATAAAATGAGAGAAAATGAATGTTAACCATTTGCCGCCCGCCCTATGGCCGAATGGCGGCCGGCAAATGTCATCAGTGTTCCGGGTGGACGCCATATGGCGTCCTCCCGCACATGTGCAGATTGCGCTCCTGCAGAGCCACGCAGTGGCGCGATCTGTCACCGGCCGTGTACCTCGGACACGGCCGATGACAGAACTGAGTATCAGCCCCGTTGCCGGTACCATGTGACCTGCTGTGACCAATCACAGCAGGTCACATGACAGTTGTATACAATGGATGGCTTCATTCATGCCATCCATTGTATACTAGTGTCTAGCTGTGAATGGTCACAGCTAATCACATGCACATGTCATGTGATTAGCTGCGGCCAAATCACAGCTAAGCACAAAAAAAAAAAAAAAACCCTGAATGAATCGATGTCATTATGGTAACATTGTACTACTCTGGTCATAGTGAAATATGAAAAAAAAATCTTAAAAAAAAAGAAGAAAAAAATGTAATAAAAAATAATAAAAAAAATATATATATATATATTTTTTTTTTTTCATTCTGTCACCAATCAGTGTCCCTGATCATCGCCATGCCAGTTATATGATGACGCTGTACAAAAAAAAATAGTGAAACTAATTTTTAAAATTTTTTCATTTTCCGAAATATTATGACAAAAAAAATACAACTTCAAAAAACTCGCCATGCCTCCTATGAAGTACGTCGGACTGTCTACTTTACAAAAAGGGGTAATTTGGGGGATATCTGTACTGTTCTGACATTCTTGGACCTCAAGAAATTAGATTGGCCGCCAGTACTTCAGGATTGATCAATATTCAGATCTATACCATAGTTTGTGAACTCTATAACTTTCCTACGAACTAAAAAATACATCCTAATTTGGGTTATTTTCACCAAAGACATGTAGCAGAATACATCTCGGCCAAAATTTATGAAGAACAATTATTTATTTGCAAACTTTTATAACAGAAACAAAGAAAAATGTGTTTTTTTCAAAATTGTTGGTTTTTTTTTGTTTATTTAGCAAAAAATAAAAACCCCAGCGGTGATTAAATACCACCAAAAGAAAGCTCTAGTTGTGTAAAGAAAATGATAAAATTTTAGTTTGGGTACAATGTTGTATGAGCGCGCAATTGTCATTCAAGGTGTGAAAGCGCTGAAACCTGAAAACTGGCCTGGGCAGGAAGGTGTAAAAGTGCCCGGTATTGAATTGGTTAAAAAAAAAAAAACAAAGCCCAAAAAAAACCAAAAGTAACAACCGTTTATCTCATGTCCAGTGCAGAGCCTCGAACCTATGACCATGCACTCTTTAGACTGGCACGCTAACCACTGTGCTGCGGTTGTTACCTGGTATAGGCCCGGTCAAACTGACCCTTGTTTTCAAAAACTGCCAACTGTCACCTGCCCAATGTCAAGTAGCTATAGTGCACTTTGAATGACAATTGCGCGCTCATACAACACTGTACCCAAACTAAAATTTTATCATTTTTTTCACACAACTAGAGCTTTCTTTGGGTGGTATTTCATCACCACTGGGGTTTTTATTGTTTGCTAAATTAACAAAAAAAGACAGAAAATTTTGGAAAAAAAAAAACCACGTTTTCTTTGTTTCTGTTATAAAAGTTTGCAAATAAATAATTGTTTTTCATAAATTTAGGCCAAGATGTATTCTGCTACATGTCTTTGGTGAAAATAACCCAAATTAGTATTTATTATTTAGTCTGTAGGAAAGTTATAGAGTTCACAAACTATGGGATATATCTGAAAATTGATCAATCCTGAAGTACTGAAAGCCAATCTCATTTTTTGAGGTCCAAGAATGTCAGGACAGTACAGATATCCCCCAAATGACCCCTTATTGCAAAGTAGACCGTCCGATGTATTTCATAACAGGCATGGCGAGTTTTATGAAATTGTAATTTTTTTGTCATAATTTTTCGGAAATGAAGAAATTAAAAAAATGATTTTCACTATTTTTTTTTTTACATACTGTCACCAGTGCAGTACAGCGTCATCGTATAACTGGCATGGCGGTGATCAGGGACACTGACTGGTGACAGTACGAAAAAAAAATTGATAATTTTTTTTTATTATTTTTAATTTTTTATTACATTTTTTTCTTTTTTTTAAGATTATTTTTTCATATTTCACTATGACCAAAGTAGTATAATGTTACCATAGTAACATTGTGCTACTTTGGGGGAGTGATCAGTATTTTTTATTTTACACAATTTGCTTATAGCAAAGAATTACTTTGCTATAAGCAAGCATTTACCTGAATGAAATTGATTTATTCTGTTTTTTTGTTTTTTTTTGTGTGATTTGGCCACGGCTAATCACATGACACAGCTGGGCTGTGATTGGCCCAGCTTGTGCATGTGATCGCTGTGACCATTCACAGCTAGACACACTTGTATACAATGGATGGCATGAAAGGAAGCCATCCATTGTATACAACTGTCGTGACCTGCTGTGATTGGTCACAGCAGGTCACATGGTACTGGCAACGGGGACGGTACACAGATCTGTCATCGGCCGTGTCCGACGTACATGGCCAGTGACAGATCGTGCCGCAGCGCGGCCCTGTAGGCGTGTGCAATGCGCGCTCTGGAAAGGACGCCATATGGCGTCCACCCGGAGGGATGAGCAACGGATTAACATAACTCTTACATAACACTTCATACAGTACAATCAAATAATAACTGACAGTCATGATCCCAACCGGGTCCAAGGTCTTCGAAGGCACTGTTACTCACATCAATAACTCGGCTGTATCTACACCCAATGAAAAGGCCCCCAGCCACTACTACACCACCTCGGGGACAATACTACAGCTACGTAGTCCCAGATACAGCCAATGAACTCCAACCTTACCAACATGACCTTATAATTGGGAAGGAACACCCATACCTACGATGGGCCCAACCCATAATCCACCAAATGGTCACTCCAGCACCGCCTTCAAAGACCCAGCGACCCCTGCCGGCTGCCACGACAAAACAAAAAACGCCAAACACCCCAGAACACAAAATGACGATCAAGGAAAGAAAATAAAATCAAGGAACCCAAACAAAACCAAACAACATGACAAACACAAAGGACAAGACCAGTAACAAAAACAGGGCACTTATACCCCCTTCCTGCCCAGGCCAATTTCCAGCTTCCAGCGCTGTCACACTTTGAATGACAATTGCGCGGTCATGCAACACTGTACCCATATGAAATTTTTATCATTTTTTTTGTGACAGACAGAGATTTGTTTTGGTGGTATTTAATCACCTCTGGGTTTTTATTTTTTCTTAAACAAACAAAAAACCACTGAAAATTTAGAAAAAAAAAGTTTTTTCTTAGTTTTTGTTATAAAATTTTGTAAATAAGTGATTTTTCTCCTTCACTGATGTGCGCTAATGAAGCGGCAGTGATAGACACTTATAGGTGGCACTAATGGGCACTGATGAGGAGGCACTGGTAGGTGGCACTGATGGGCATTGACAGGCTTCACTGATGGGCACTGAAAGGCAGAAATGATAGGCGGCACTGATAGGCGGCACTGATAGACGGCACTGACTGGCATTGATAGGTGGCACTGGCTGGCACTGATGGGTGACACTGAAAGGCAGCTCAGATGGGCACTGATATGTGGCATTGATGTGGCACTGGTGAGCAATGGCAGGTGACACGGATGAGCACTGATGGACACGGACAGGTGGTACTGCTGGGGCTACACTGATCATCAAGGCACACTGATCATCAGTGCCCTGATGATCAGTGTACATGTCCTCTCCGCGGAAAACCGATTACCAGCTCTCCTCTCCTCACGGGCTGTCAGCGTGACGGCTCGTGAGGAGAGAAATGCCGGTAACCGGCATTTCCCAGTTTACATGCGATCACCTGTGATTGGACACAGCTGATCACATGACCGAGCTGACATCTTCGGCTCTTTCCGTGAATCGGTGATCCGCTGTGTCCGAGGGACACAGTGCACCAGCGATCGCCGCGCTGCGCGCTCCCAGAGCCACGCATGCACGGTAAGAATGGGAGGACGTCATATGACGTCCTCTCAGAACGAGAGAACCACCTCGTGGAGAACCTATATGGTGGGCGGGAGACGGTTAAACAGTAAAAACAAAACTTTTGCAATGATTTATGTTTATCAGACCAAACAAGAGCAAACGAGAAGAATTCACCTTTAGGGTTGAGTGCTGATTCACATACTGTATATATATATATATGAAAATCCATCATTCTCGATGTACTAGATGGCCTATCTCATTTCTTGAGGCCCCAAAACACCAGGACAGTGCGAATACCCCCCAGATGACCGCCTTTTTGGAAAGCAAACAGTCCAAGGTATTTAGTAAGAGTTATTTGATGGTTTTATTTTTCGAAAATTAATAAATAAAAAAAAAAATCACTTTTTTTTTTATTTAAAAAGTAAAGTGTTAATAAGAAAACACCCTCACTGTGTAAGGGAAGATAAGGCTTGTCACCATGCTCCCAGAACAATGTACTGGGACCATGAAAGGCTTTCCAAATAGATAAAATGAGAGAAAATGAATGTTAACCATTTGCCGCCCGCCCTATGGCCGAATGGCGGCCGGCAAATGTCATCTGTGTTCCGGGTGGACGCCATATGGCGTCCTCCCGCACATGTGCAGATTGCGCTCCTGCAGAGCCACGCAGTGGCGCGATCTGTCACCGGCCGTGTACCTCGGACACGGCCGATGACAGAACTGAGTATCAGCCCCGTTGCCGGTACCATGTGACCTGCTGTGACCAATCACAGCAGGTCACATGACAGTTGTATACAATGGATGGCTTCATTCATGCCATCCATTGTATACTAGTGTCTAGCTGTGAATGGTCACAGCTAATCACATGCACATGTCATGTGATTAGCTGTGGCCAAATCACAGCTAAGCACAAAAAAAAAAAAAAAAAACCCTGAATGAATCGATGTCATTATGGTAACATTGTACTACTCTGGTCATAGTGAAATATGAAAAAAAAATCTTAAAAAAAAAGAAGAAAAAAATGTAATAAAAAGTAATAAAAAAAAAATATATATATATATATTTTTTTTTTCATTCTGTCACCAATCAGTGTCCCTGATCATCGCCATGCCAGTTATATGATGACGCTGTACAAAAAAAAATAGTGAAACTAATTTTTAAAATTTTTTCATTTTCCGAAATATTATGACAAAAAAAATACAACTTCAAAAAACTCGCCATGCCTCCTATGAAGTACGTCGGACTGTCTACTTTACAAAAAGGGGTAATTTGGGGGATATCTGTACTGTTCTGACATTCTTGGACCTCAAGAAATTAGATTGGCCGCCAGTACTTCAGGATTGATCAATATTCAGATCTATACCATAGTTTGTGAACTCTATAACTTTCCTACGAACTAAAAAATACATCCTAATTTGGGTTATTTTCACCAAAGACATGTAGCAGAATACATCTCGGCCAAAATTTATGAAGAACAATTATTTATTTGCAAACTTTTATAACAGAAACAAAGAAAAATGTGTTTTTTTCAAAATTGTTGGTTTTTTTTTGTTCATTTAGCAAAAAATAAAAACCCCAGCGGTGATTAAATACCACCAAAAGAAAGCTCTAGTTGTGTAAAGAAAATGATAAAATTTTAGTTTGGGTACAATGTTGTATGAGCGCGCAATTGTCATTCAAGGTGTGAAAGCGCTGAAACCTGAAAACTGGCCTGGGCAGGAAGGTGTAAAAGTGCCCGTTATTGAATTGGTTAAAAAAATAAAAACAAAGCCCAAAAAAAACCAAAAGTAACAACCGTTTATCTCATGTCCAGTGCAGAGCCTCGAACCTATGACAATGCACTCTTTAGACTGGCACGCTAACCACTGTGCTGCGGTTTTTACCTGGTATAGGCCCGGTCAAACTCACCCTTGTTTTCAAAAACTGCCAACTGTCACCTGCCCAATGTCAAGTAGCTATAGTGCACTTTGAATGACAATTGCGCGCTCATACAACACTGTACCCAAACTAAAATTTTATCATTTTTTTCACACAACTAGAGCTTTCTTTTGGTGGTATTTCATCACCACTGAGGTTTTTATTGTTTGCTAAATTAACAAAAAAAGACAGAAAATTTTGGAAAAAAAAAAAACACGTTTTCTTTGTTTCTGTTATAAAAGTTTGCAAATAAATAATTGTTTTTCATAAATTTAGGCCAAGATGTATTCTGCTACATGTCTTTGGTGAAAATAACCCAAATTAGTATTTATTATTTAGTCTGTAGGAAAGTTATAGAGTTCACAAACTATGGGATATATCTGAAAATTGATCAATCCTGAAGTACTGAAAGCCAATCTCATTTTTTGAGGTCCAAGAATGTCAGGACAGTACAGATATCCCCCAAATGACCCCTTATTGCAAAGTAGACCGTCCGATGTATTTCATAACAGGCATGGCGAGTTTTATGAAATTGTAATTTTTTTGTCATAATTTTTCGGAAATGAAGAAATTAAAAAAATGATTTTCACTATTTTTTTTTTACATACTGTCACCAGTGCAGTACAGCGTCATCGTATAACTGGCATGGCGGTGATCAGGGACACTGACTGGTGACAGTACGAAAAAAAAATTGATAATTTTTTTTTATTATTTTTAATTTTTTATTACATTTTTTTCTTTTTTTTAAGATTATTTTTTCATATTTCACTATGACCAAAGTAGTATAATGTTACCATAGTAACATTGTGCTACTTTGGGGGAGTGATCAGTATTTTTTATTTTACACAATTTGCTTATAGCAAAGAATTACTTTGCTATAAGCAAGCATTTACCTGAATGAAATTGATTTATTCTGTTTTTTTGTTTTTTTTTGTGTGATTTGGCCACGGCTAATCACATGACACAGCTGGGCTGTGATTGGCCCAGCTTGTGCATGTGATCGCTGTGACCATTCACAGCTAGACACACTTGTATACAATGGATGGCATGAAAGGAAGCCATCCATTGTATACAACTGTCGTGACCTGCTGTGATTGGTCACAGCAGGTCACATGGTACTGGCAACGGGGACGGTACACAGATCTGTCATCGGCCGTGTCCGACGTACATGGCCAGTGACAGATCGTGCCGCAGCACGGCCCTGTAGGTGTGTGCAATGCGCGCTCTGGAAAGGACGCCATATGGCGTCCACCCGGAGGGATGAGCAACGGATTAACATAACTCTTACATAACACTTCATACAGTACAATCAAATAATAACTGACAGTCATGATCCCAACCGGGTCCAAGGTCTTCGAAGGCACTGTTACTCACATCAATAACTCGGCTGTATCTACACCCAATGAAAAGGCCCCCAGCCACTACTACACCACCTCGGGGACAATACTACAGCTACGTAGTCCCAGATACAGCCAATGAACTCCAACCTTACCAACATGACCTTATAATTGGGAAGGAACACCCATACCTACGATGGGCCCAACCCATAATCCACCAAATGGTCACTCCAGCACCGCCTTCAAAGACCCAGCGACCCCTGCCGGCTGCCACGACAAAACAAAAAACGCCAAACACCCCAGAACACAAAATGACGATCAAGGAAAGAAAATAAAATCAAGGAACCCAAACAAAACCAAACAACATGACAAACACAAAGGACAAGACCAGTAACAAAAACAGGGCACTTATACCCCCTTCCTGCCCAGGCCAATTTCCAGCTTCCAGCGCTGTCACACTTTGAATGACAATTGCGCGGTCATGCAACACTGTACCCATATGAAATTTTTATCATTTTTTTTGTGACAGACAGAGATTTGTTTTGGTGGTATTTAATCACCTCTGGGTTTTTATTTTTTCTTAAACAAACAAAAAAACCACTGAAAATTTAGAAAAAAAAAGTTTTTTCTTAGTTTTTGTTATAAAATTTTGTAAATAAGTGATTTTTCTCCTTCACTGATGTGCGCTAATGAAGCGGCAGTGATAGACACTTATAGGTGGCACTAATGAGCACTGATGAGGAGGCACTGGTAGGTGGCACTGATGGGCATTGACAGGCTTCACTGATGGGCACTGAAAGGCAGAAATGATAGGAGGCACTGATAGGCGGCACTGATAGACGGCACTGACTGGCATTGTTAGGTGGCACTGGCTGGCACTGATGGGTGACACTGAAAGGCAGCTCAGATGGGCACTGATATGTGGCATTGATGTGGCACTGGTGAGCAATGGCAGGTGACATGGATGAGCACTGATGGACACGGACAGGTGGTACTGCTGGGGCTACACTGATCATCAAGGCACACTGATCATCAGTGCCCTGATGATCAGTGTACATGTCCTCTCCACGGAAAACCGATTACCAGCTCTCCTCTCCTCAGGGGCTGTCAGCGTGACGGCTCGTGAGGAGAGAAATGCCGGTAACCGGCATTTCCCAGTTTACATGCGATCACCTGTGATTGGACACAGCTGATCACATGACCGAGCTGACATCTTCGGCTCTTTCCGTGAATCGGTGATCCGCTGTGTCCGAGGGACACAGTGCACCAGCGATCGCCGCGCTGCGCGCTCCCAGAGCCACGCATGCACGGTAAGAATGGGAGGACGTCATATGACGTCCTCTCAGAACGAGAGAACCACCTCGTGGAGAACCTATATGGTGGGCGGGAGACGGTTAAACAGTAAAAACAAAACTTTTGCAATGATTTATGTTTATCAGACCAAACAAGAGCAAACGAGAAGAATTCACCTTTAGGGTTGAGTGCTGATTCACATACTGTATATATATATATATATGAAAATCCATCATTCTCGATGTACTAGATGGCCTATCTCATTTCTTGAGGCCCCAAAACACCAGGACAGTGCGAATACCCCCCAGATGACCGCCTTTTTGGAAAGCAAACAGTCCAAGGTATTTAGTAAGAGTTATTTGATGGTTTTATTTTTCGAAAATTAATAAATAAAAAAAAAAATCACTTTTTTTTTTATTTAAAAAGTAAAGTGTTAATAAGAAAACACCCTCACTGTGTAAGGGAAGATAAGGCTTGTCACCATGCTCCCAGAACAATGTACTGGGACCATGAAAGGCTTTCCAAATAGATAAAATGAGAGAAAATGAATGTTAACCATTTGCCGCCCGCCCTATGGCCGAATGGCGGCCGGCAAATGTCATCAGTGTTCCGGGTGGACGCCATATGGCGTCCTCCCGCACATGTGCAGATTGCGCTCCTGCAGAGCCACGCAGTGGCGCGATCTGTCACCGGCCGTGTACCTCGGACACGGCCGATGACAGAACTGAGTATCAGCCCCGTTGCCGGTACCATGTGACCTGCTGTGACCAATCACAGCAGGTCACATGACAGTTGTATACAATGGATGGCTTCATTCATGCCATCCATTGTATACTAGTGTCTAGCTGTGAATGGTCACAGCTAATCACATGCACATGTCATGTGATTAGCTGTGGCCAAATCACAGCTAAGCACAAAAAAAAAAAAAAAAAAAACCTTGAATGAATCGATGTCATTATGGTAACATTGTACTACTCTGGTCATAGTGAAATATGAAAAAAAAATCTTAAAAAAAAAGAAGAAAAAAATGTAATAAAAAATAATAAAAAAAATATATATATATATTTTTTTTTTCCATTCTGTCACCAATCAGTGTCCCTGATCATCGCCATGCCAGTTATATGATGACGCTGTACAAAAAAAAATAGTGAAACTAATTTTTAAAATTTTTTCATTTTCCGAAATATTATGACAAAAAAAATACAACTTCAAAAAACTCGCCATGCCTCCTATGAAGTACGTCGGACTGTCTACTTTACAAAAAGGGGTAATTTGGGGGATATCTGTACTGTTCTGACGTTCTTGGACCTCAAGAAATTAGATTGGCCGCCAGTACTTCAGGATTGATCAATATTCAGATCTATACCATAGTTTGTGAACTCTATAACTTTCCTACGAACTAAAAAATACATCCTAATTTGGGTTATTTTCACCAAAGACATGTAGCAGAATACATCTCGGCCAAAATTTATGAAGAACAATTATTTATTTGCAAACTTTTATAACAGAAACAAAGAAAAATGTGTTTTTTTCAAAATTGTTGGTTTTTTTTTGTTCATTTAGCAAAAAATAAAAACCCCAGCGGTGATTAAATACCACCAAAAGAAAGCTCTAGTTGTGTAAAGAAAATGATAAAATTTTAGTTTGGGTACAATGTTGTATGAGCGCGCAATTGTCATTCAAGGTGTGAAAGCGCTGAAACCTGAAAACTGGCCTGGGCAGGAAGGTGTAAAAGTGCCCGTTATTGAATTGGTTAAAAAAATAAAAACAAAGCCCAAAAAAAACCAAAAGTAACAACCGTTTATCTCATGTCCAGTGCAGAGCCTCGAACCTATGACCATGCACTCTTTAGACTGGCACGCTAACCACTGTGCTGCGGTTGTTACCTGGTGTAGGCCCGGTCAAACTGACCCTTGTTTTCAAAAACTGCCAACTGTCACCTGCCCAATGTCAAGTAGCTATAGTGCACTTTGAATGACAATTGCGCGCTCATACAACACTGTACCCAAACTAAAATTTTATCATTTTTTTCACACAACTAGGGCTTTCTTTTGGTGGTATTTCATCACCACTGGGGTTTTTATTGTTTGTTAAATTAACAAAAAAAGACAGAAAATTTTGGAAAAAAAAAAAACACGTTTTCTTTGTTTCTGTTATAAAAGTTTGCAAATAAATAATTGTTTTTCATAAATTTAGGCCAAGATGTATTCTGCTACATGTCTTTGGTGAAAATAACCCAAATTAGTATTTATTATTTAGTCTGTAGGAAAGTTATAGAGTTCACAAACTATGGGATATATCTGAAAATTGATCAATCCTGAAGTACTGAAAGCCAATCTCATTTTTTGAGGTCCAAGAATGTCAGGACAGTACAGATATCCCCCAAATGACCCCTTATTGCAAAGTAGACCGTCCGATGTATTTCATAACAGGCATGGCGAGTTTTATGAAATTGTAATTTTTTTGTCATAATTTTTCGGAAATGAAGAAATTAAAAAAATGATTTTCACTATTTTTTTTTTTACATACTGTCACCAGTGCAGTACAGCGTCATCGTATAACTGGCATGGCGGTGATCAGGGACACTGACTGGTGACAGTACGAAAAAAAAATTGATAATTTTATTTTATTATTTTTAATTTTTTATTACATTTTTTTCTTTTTTTTAAGATTATTTTTTCATATTTCACTATGACCAAAGTAGTATAATGTTACCATAGTAACATTGTGCTACTTTGGGGGAGTGATCAGTATTTTTTATTTTACACAATTTGCTTATAGCAAAGAATTACTTTGCTATAAGCAAGCATTTACCTGAATGAAATTGATTTATTCTGTTTTTTTGTTTTTTTTTGTGTGATTTGGCCACGGCTAATCACATGACACAGCTGGGCTGTGATTGGCCCAGCTTGTGCATGTGATCGCTGTGACCATTCACAGCTAGACACACTTGTATACAATGGATGGCATGAAAGGAAGCCATCCATTGTATACAACTGTCGTGACCTGCTGTGATTGGTCACAGCAGGTCACATGGTACTGGCAACGGGGACGGTACACAGATCTGTCATCGGCCGTGTCCGACGTACATGGCCAGTGACAGATCGTGCCGCAGCGCGGCCCTGTAGGTGTGTGCAATGCGCGCTCTGGAAAGGACGCCATATGGCGTCCACCCGGAGGGATGAGCAACGGATTAACATAACTCTTACATAACACTTCATACAGTACAATCAAATAATAACTGACAGTCATGATCCCAACCGGGTCCAAGGTCTTCGAAGGCACTGTTACTCACATCAATAACTCGGCTGTATCTACACCCAATGAAAAGGCCCCCAGCCACTACTACACCACCTCGGGGACAATACTACAGCTACGTAGTCCCAGATACAGCCAATGAACTCCAACCTTACCAACATGACCTTATAATTGGGAAGGAACACCCATACCTACGATGGGCCCAACCCATAATCCACCAAATGGTCACTCCAGCACCGCCTTCAAAGACCCAGCGACCCCTGCCGGCTGCCACGACAAAACAAAAAACGCCAAACACCCCAGAACACAAAATGACGATCAAGGAAAGAAAATAAAATCAAGGAACCCAAACAAAACCAAACAACATGACAAACACAAAGGACAAGACCAGTAACAAAAACAGGGCACTTATACCCCCTTCCTGCCCAGGCCAATTTCCAGCTTCCAGCGCTGTCACACTTTGAATGACAATTGCGCGGTCATGCAACACTGTACCCATATGAAATTTTTATCATTTTTTTTGTGACAGACAGAGATTTGTTTTGGTGGTATTTAATCACCTCTGGGTTTTTATTTTTTCTTAAACAAACAAAAAAACCACTGAAAATTTAGAAAAAAAAAGTTTTTTCTTAGTTTTTGTTATAAAATTTTGTAAATAAGTGATTTTTCTCCTTCACTGATGTGCGCTAATGAAGCGGCAGTGATAGACACTTATAGGTGGCACTAATGAGCACTGATGAGGAGGCACTGGTAGGTGGCACTGATGGGCATTGACAGGCTTCACTGATGGGCACTGAAAGGCAGAAATGATAGGAGGCACTGATAGGCGGCACTGATAGACGGCACTGACTGGCATTGTTAGGTGGCACTGGCTGGCACTGATGGGTGACACTGAAAGGCAGCTCAGATGGGCACTGATATGTGGCATTGATGTGGCACTGGTGAGCAATGGCAGGTGACATGGATGAGCACTGATGGACACGGACAGGTGGTACTGCTGGGGCTACACTGATCATCAAGGCACACTGATCATCAGTGCCCTGATGATCAGTGTACATGTCCTCTCCACGGAAAACCGATTACCAGCTCTCCTCTCCTCAGGGGCTGTCAGCGTGACGGCTCGTGAGGAGAGAAATGCCGGTAACCGGCATTTCCCAGTTTACATGCGATCACCTGTGATTGGACACAGCTGATCACATGACCGAGCTGACATCTTCGGCTCTTTCCGTGAATCGGTGATCCGCTGTGTCCGAGGGACACAGTGCACCAGCGATCGCCGCGCTGCGCGCTCCCAGAGCCACGCATGCACGGTAAGAATGGGAGGACGTCATATGACGTCCTCTCAGAACGAGAGAACCACCTCGTGGAGAACCTATATGGTGGGCGGGAGACGGTTAAACAGTAAAAACAAAACTTTTGCAATGATTTATGTTTATCAGACCAAACAAGAGCAAACGAGAAGAATTCACCTTTAGGGTTGAGTGCTGATTCACATACTGTATATATATATATATATGAAAATCCATCATTCTCGATGTACTAGATGGCCTATCTCATTTCTTGAGGCCCCAAAACACCAGGACAGTGCGAATACCCCCCAGATGACCGCCTTTTTGGAAAGCAAACAGTCCAAGGTATTTAGTAAGAGTTATTTGATGGTTTTATTTTTCGAAAATTAATAAATAAAAAAAAAAATCACTTTTTTTTTTATTTAAAAAGTAAAGTGTTAATAAGAAAACACCCTCACTGTGTAAGGGAAGATAAGGCTTGTCACCATGCTCCCAGAACAATGTACTGGGACCATGAAAGGCTTTCCAAATAGATAAAATGAGAGAAAATGAATGTTAACCATTTGCCGCCCGCCCTATGGCCGAATGGCGGCCGGCAAATGTCATCAGTGTTCCGGGTGGACGCCATATGGCGTCCTCCCGCACATGTGCAGATTGCGCTCCTGCAGAGCCACGCAGTGGCGCGATCTGTCACCGGCCGTGTACCTCGGACACGGCCGATGACAGAACTGAGTATCAGCCCCGTTGCCGGTACCATGTGACCTGCTGTGACCAATCACAGCAGGTCACATGACAGTTGTATACAATGGATGGCTTCATTCATGCCATCCATTGTATACTAGTGTCTAGCTGTGAATGGTCACAGCTAATCACATGCACATGTCATGTGATTAGCTGTGGCCAAATCACAGCTAAGCACAAAAAAAAAAAAAAAAAAAACCTTGAATGAATCGATGTCATTATGGTAACATTGTACTACTCTGGTCATAGTGAAATATGAAAAAAAAATCTTAAAAAAAAAGAAGAAAAAAATGTAATAAAAAATAATAAAAAAAATATATATATATATATTTTTTTTCCATTCTGTCACCAATCAGTGTCCCTGATCATCGCCATGCCAGTTATATGATGACGCTGTACAAAAAAAAATAGTGAAACTAATTTTTAAAATTTTTTCATTTTCCGAAATATTATGACAAAAAAAATACAACTTCAAAAAACTCGCCATGCCTCCTATGAAGTACGTCGGACTGTCTACTTTACAAAAAGGGGTAATTTGGGGGATATCTGTACTGTTCTGACGTTCTTGGACCTCAAGAAATTAGATTGGCCGCCAGTACTTCAGGATTGATCAATATTCAGATCTATACCATAGTTTGTGAACTCTATAACTTTCCTACGAACTAAAAAATACATCCTAATTTGGGTTATTTTCACCAAAGACATGTAGCAGAATACATCTCGGCCAAAATTTATGAAGAACAATTATTTATTTGCAAACTTTTATAACAGAAACAAAGAAAAATGTGTTTTTTTCAAAATTGTTGGTTTTTTTTTGTTCATTTAGCAAAAAATAAAAACCCCAGCGGTGATTAAATACCACCAAAAGAAAGCTCTAGTTGTGTAAAGAAAATGATAAAATTTTAGTTTGGGTACAATGTTGTATGAGCGCGCAATTGTCATTCAAGGTGTGAAAGCGCTGAAACCTGAAAACTGGCCTGGGCAGGAAGGTGTAAAAGTGCCCGTTATTGAATTGGTTAAAAAAATAAAAACAAAGCCCAAAAAAAACCAAAAGTAACAACCGTTTATCTCATGTCCAGTGCAGAGCCTCGAACCTATGACCATGCACTCTTTAGACTGGCACGCTAACCACTGTGCTGCGGTTGTTACCTGGTGTAGGCCCGGTCAAACTGACCCTTGTTTTCAAAAACTGCCAACTGTCACCTGCCCAATGTCAAGTAGCTATAGTGCACTTTGAATGACAATTGCGCGCTCATACAACACTGTACCCAAACTAAAATTTTATCATTTTTTTCACACAACTAGGGCTTTCTTTTGGTGGTATTTCATCACCACTGGGGTTTTTATTGTTTGTTAAATTAACAAAAAAAGACAGAAAATTTTGGAAAAAAAAAAAACACGTTTTCTTTGTTTCTGTTATAAAAGTTTGCAAATAAATAATTGTTTTTCATAAATTTAGGCCAAGATGTATTCTGCTACATGTCTTTGGTGAAAATAACCCAAATTAGTATTTATTATTTAGTCTGTAGGAAAGTTATAGAGTTCACAAACTATGGGATATATCTGAAAATTGATCAATCCTGAAGTACTGAAAGCCAATCTCATTTTTTGAGGTCCAAGAATGTCAGGACAGTACAGATATCCCCCAAATGACCCCTTATTGCAAAGTAGACCGTCCGATGTATTTCATAACAGGCATGGCGAGTTTTATGAAATTGTAATTTTTTTGTCATAATTTTTCGGAAATGAAGAAATTAAAAAAATGATTTTCACTATTTTTTTTTTTACATACTGTCACCAGTGCAGTACAGCGTCATCGTATAACTGGCATGGCGGTGATCAGGGACACTGACTGGTGACAGTACGAAAAAAAAATTGATAATTTTTTTTTATTATTTTTAATTTTTTATTACATTTTTTTCTTTTTTTTAAGATTATTTTTTCATATTTCACTATGACCAAAGTAGTATAATGTTACCATAGTAACATTGTGCTACTTTGGGGGAGTGATCAGTATTTTTTATTTTACACAATTTGCTTATAGCAAAGAATTACTTTGCTATAAGCAAGCATTTACCTGAATGAAATTGATTTATTCTGTTTTTTTGTTTTTTTTTGTGTGATTTGGCCACGGCTAATCACATGACACAGCTGGGCTGTGATTGGCCCAGCTTGTGCATGTGATCGCTGTGACCATTCACAGCTAGACACACTTGTATACAATGGATGGCATGAAAGGAAGCCATCCATTGTATACAACTGTCGTGACCTGCTGTGATTGGTCACAGCAGGTCACATGGTACTGGCAACGGGGACGGTACACAGATCTGTCATCGGCCGTGTCCGACGTACATGGCCAGTGACAGATCGTGCCGCAGCGCGGCCCTGTAGGCGTGTGCAATGCGCGCTCTGGAAAGGACGCCATATGGCGTCCACCCGGAGGGATGAGCAACGGATTAACATAACTCTTACATAACACTTCATACAGTACAATCAAATAATAACTGACAGTCATGATCCCAACCGGGTCCAAGGTCTTCGAAGGCACTGTTACTCACATCAATAACTCGGCTGTATCTACACCCAATGAAAAGGCCCCCAGCCACTACTACACCACCTCGGGGACAATACTACAGCTACGTAGTCCCAGATACAGCCAATGAACTCCAACCTTACCAACATGACCTTATAATTGGGAAGGAACACCCATACCTACGATGGGCCCAACCCATAATCCACCAAATGGTCACTCCAGCACCGCCTTCAAAGACCCAGCGACCCCTGCCGGCTGCCACGACAAAACAAAAAACGCCAAACACCCCAGAACACAAAATGACGATCAAGGAAAGAAAATAAAATCAAGGAACCCAAACAAAACCAAACAACATGACAAACACAAAGGACAAGACCAGTAACAAAAACAGGGCACTTATACCCCCTTCCTGCCCAGGCCAATTTCCAGCTTCCAGCGCTGTCACACTTTGAATGACAATTGCGCGGTCATGCAACACTGTACCCATATGAAATTTTTATCATTTTTTTTGTGACAGACAGAGATTTGTTTTGGTGGTATTTAATCACCTCTGGGTTTTTATTTTTTCTTAAACAAACAAAAAACCACTGAAAATTTAGAAAAAAAAAGTTTTTTCTTAGTTTTTGTTATAAAATTTTGTAAATAAGTGATTTTTCTCCTTCACTGATGTGCGCTAATGAAGCGGCAGTGATAGACACTTATAGGTGGCACTAATGGGCACTGATGAGGAGGCACTGGTAGGTGGCACTGATGGGCATTGACAGGCTTCACTGATGGGCACTGAAAGGCAGAAATGATAGGCGGCACTGATAGGCGGCACTGATAGACGGCACTGACTGGCATTGATAGGTGGCACTGGCTGGCACTGATGGGTGACACTGAAAGGCAGCTCAGATGGGCACTGATATGTGGCATTGATGTGGCACTGGTGAGCAATGGCAGGTGACATGGATGAGCACTGATGGACACGGACAGGTGGTACTGCTGGGGCTACACTGATCATCAAGGCACACTGATCATCAGTGCCCTGATGATCAGTGTACATGTCCTCTCCGCGGAAAACCGATTACCAGCTCTCCTCTCCTCAGGGGCTGTCAGCGTGACGGCTCGTGAGGAGAGAAATGCCGGTAACCGGCATTTCCCAGTTTACATGCGATCACCTGTGATTGGACACAGCTGATCACATGACCGAGCTGACATCTTCGGCTCTTTCCGTGAATCGGTGATCCGCTGTGTCCGAGGGACACAGTGCACCAGCGATCGCCGCGCTGCGCGCTCCCAGAGTCACGCATGCACGGTAAGAATGGGAGGACGTCATATGACGTCCTCTCAGAACGAGAGAACCACCTCGTGGAGAACCTATATGGTGGGCGGGAGACGGTTAAACAGTAAAAACAAAACTTTTGCAATGATTTATGTTTATCAGACCACACAAGAGCAAACGAGAAGAATTCACCTTTAGGGTTGAGTGCTGATTTACATACTGTATATATATATATATATATGAAAATCCATCATTCTCGATGTACTAGATGGCCTATCTCATTTCTTGAGGCCCCAAAACACCAGGACAGTGCGAATACCCCCCAGATGACCGCCTTTTTGGAAAGCAAACAGTCCAAGGTATTTAGTAAGAGTTATTTGATGGTTTTATTTTTCGAAAATTAATAAATAAAAAAAAAAATCACTTTTTTTTTTATTTAAAAAGTAAAGTGTTAATAAGAAAACACCCTCACTGTGTAAGGGAAGATAAGGCTTGTCACCATGCTCCCAGAACAATGTACTGGGACCATGAAAGGCTTTCCAAATAGATAAAATGAGAGAAAATGAATGTTAACCATTTGCCGCCCGCCCTATGGCCGAATGGCGGCCGGCAAATGTCATCAGTGTTCCGGGTGGACGCCATATGGCGTCCTCCCGCACATGTGCAGATTGCGCTCCTGCAGAGCCACGCAGTGGCGCGATCTGTCACCGGCCGTGTACCTCGGACACGGCCGATGACAGAACTGAGTATCAGCCCCGTTGCCGGTACCATGTGACCTGCTGTGACCAATCACAGCAGGTCACATGACAGTTGTATACAATGGATGGCTTCATTCATGCCATCCATTGTATACTAGTGTCTAGCTGTGAATGGTCACAGCTAATCACATGCACATGTCATGTGATTAGCTGTGGCCAAATCACAGCTAAGCACAAAAAAAAAAAAAAAAAAAACCTTGAATGAATCGATGTCATTATGGTAACATTGTACTACTCTGGTCATAGTGAAATATGAAAAAAAAATCTTAAAAAAAAAGAAGAAAAAAATGTAATAAAAAATAATAAAAAAAATATATATATATATATTTTTTTTCCATTCTGTCACCAATCAGTGTCCCTGATCATCGCCATGCCAGTTATATGATGACGCTGTACAAAAAAAAATAGTGAAACTAATTTTTAAAATTTTTTCATTTTCCGAAATATTATGACAAAAAAAATACAACTTCAAAAAACTCGCCATGCCTCCTATGAAGTACGTCGGACTGTCTACTTTACAAAAAGGGGTAATTTGGGGGATATCTGTACTGTTCTGACGTTCTTGGACCTCAAGAAATTAGATTGGCCGCCAGTACTTCAGGATTGATCAATATTCAGATCTATACCATAGTTTGTGAACTCTATAACTTTCCTACGAACTAAAAAATACATCCTAATTTGGGTTATTTTCACCAAAGACATGTAGCAGAATACATCTCGGCCAAAATTTATGAAGAACAATTATTTATTTGCAAACTTTTATAACAGAAACAAAGAAAAATGTGTTTTTTTCAAAATTGTTGGTTTTTTTTTGTTCATTTAGCAAAAAATAAAAACCCCAGCGGTGATTAAATACCACCAAAAGAAAGCTCTAGTTGTGTAAAGAAAATGATAAAATTTTAGTTTGGGTACAATGTTGTATGAGCGCGCAATTGTCATTCAAGGTGTGAAAGCGCTGAAACCTGAAAACTGGCCTGGGCAGGAAGGTGTAAAAGTGCCCGTTATTGAATTGGTTAAAAAAATAAAAACAAAGCCCAAAAAAAACCAAAAGTAACAACCGTTTATCTCATGTCCAGTGCAGAGCCTCGAACCTATGACCATGCACTCTTTAGACTGGCACGCTAACCACTGTGCTGCGGTTGTTACCTGGTGTAGGCCCGGTCAAACTGACCCTTGTTTTCAAAAACTGCCAACTGTCACCTGCCCAATGTCAAGTAGCTATAGTGCACTTTGAATGACAATTGCGCGCTCATACAACACTGTACCCAAACTAAAATTTTATCATTTTTTTCACACAACTAGGGCTTTCTTTTGGTGGTATTTCATCACCACTGGGGTTTTTATTGTTTGTTAAATTAACAAAAAAAGACAGAAAATTTTGGAAAAAAAAAAAACACGTTTTCTTTGTTTCTGTTATAAAAGTTTGCAAATAAATAATTGTTTTTCATAAATTTAGGCCAAGATGTATTCTGCTACATGTCTTTGGTGAAAATAACCCAAATTAGTATTTATTATTTAGTCTGTAGGAAAGTTATAGAGTTCACAAACTATGGGATATATCTGAAAATTGATCAATCCTGAAGTACTGAAAGCCAATCTCATTTTTTGAGGTCCAAGAATGTCAGGACAGTACAGATATCCCCCAAATGACCCCTTATTGCAAAGTAGACCGTCCGATGTATTTCATAACAGGCATGGCGAGTTTTATGAAATTGTAATTTTTTTGTCATAATTTTTCGGAAATGAAGAAATTAAAAAAATGATTTTCACTATTTTTTTTTTTACATACTGTCACCAGTGCAGTACAGCGTCATCGTATAACTGGCATGGCGGTGATCAGGGACACTGACTGGTGACAGTACGAAAAAAAAATTGATAATTTTTTTTTATTATTTTTAATTTTTTATTACATTTTTTTCTTTTTTTTAAGATTATTTTTTCATATTTCACTATGACCAAAGTAGTATAATGTTACCATAGTAACATTGTGCTACTTTGGGGGAGTGATCAGTATTTTTTATTTTACACAATTTGCTTATAGCAAAGAATTACTTTGCTATAAGCAAGCATTTACCTGAATGAAATTGATTTATTCTGTTTTTTTGTTTTTTTTTGTGTGATTTGGCCACGGCTAATCACATGACACAGCTGGGCTGTGATTGGCCCAGCTTGTGCATGTGATCGCTGTGACCATTCACAGCTAGACACACTTGTATACAATGGATGGCATGAAAGGAAGCCATCCATTGTATACAACTGTCGTGACCTGCTGTGATTGGTCACAGCAGGTCACATGGTACTGGCAACGGGGACGGTACACAGATCTGTCATCGGCCGTGTCCGACGTACATGGCCAGTGACAGATCGTGCCGCAGCGCGGCCCTGTAGGCGTGTGCAATGCGCGCTCTGGAAAGGACGCCATATGGCGTCCACCCGGAGGGATGAGCAACGGATTAACATAACTCTTACATAACACTTCATACAGTACAATCAAATAATAACTGACAGTCATGATCCCAACCGGGTCCAAGGTCTTCGAAGGCACTGTTACTCACATCAATAACTCGGCTGTATCTACACCCAATGAAAAGGCCCCCAGCCACTACTACACCACCTCGGGGACAATACTACAGCTACGTAGTCCCAGATACAGCCAATGAACTCCAACCTTACCAACATGACCTTATAATTGGGAAGGAACACCCATACCTACGATGGGCCCAACCCATAATCCACCAAATGGTCACTCCAGCACCGCCTTCAAAGACCCAGCGACCCCTGCCGGCTGCCACGACAAAACAAAAAACGCCAAACACCCCAGAACACAAAATGACGATCAAGGAAAGAAAATAAAATCAAGGAACCCAAACAAAACCAAACAACATGACAAACACAAAGGACAAGACCAGTAACAAAAACAGGGCACTTATACCCCCTTCCTGCCCAGGCCAATTTCCAGCTTCCAGCGCTGTCACACTTTGAATGACAATTGCGCGGTCATGCAACACTGTACCCATATGAAATTTTTATCATTTTTTTTGTGACAGACAGAGATTTGTTTTGGTGGTATTTAATCACCTCTGGGTTTTTATTTTTTCTTAAACAAACAAAAAACCACTGAAAATTTAGAAAAAAAAAGTTTTTTCTTAGTTTTTGTTATAAAATTTTGTAAATAAGTGATTTTTCTCCTTCACTGATGTGCGCTAATGAAGCGGCAGTGATAGACACTTATAGGTGGCACTAATGGGCACTGATGAGGAGGCACTGGTAGGTGGCACTGATGGGCATTGACAGGCTTCACTGATGGGCACTGAAAGGCAGAAATGATAGGCGGCACTGATAGGCGGCACTGATAGACGGCACTGACTGGCATTGATAGGTGGCACTGGCTGGCACTGATGGGTGACACTGAAAGGCAGCTCAGATGGGCACTGATATGTGGCATTGATGTGGCACTGGTGAGCAATGGCAGGTGACATGGATGAGCACTGATGGACACGGACAGGTGGTACTGCTGGGGCTACACTGATCATCAAGGCACACTGATCATCAGTGCCCTGATGATCAGTGTACATGTCCTCTCCGCGGAAAACCGATTACCAGCTCTCCTCTCCTCAGGGGCTGTCAGCGTGACGGCTCGTGAGGAGAGAAATGCCGGTAACCGGCATTTCCCAGTTTACATGCGATCACCTGTGATTGGACACAGCTGATCACATGACCGAGCTGACATCTTCGGCTCTTTCCGTGAATCGGTGATCCGCTGTGTCCGAGGGACACAGTGCACCAGCGATCGCCGCGCTGCGCGCTCCCAGAGTCACGCATGCACGGTAAGAATGGGAGGACGTCATATTACGTCCTCTCAGAACGAGAGAACCACCTCGTGGAGAACCTATATGGTGGGCGGGAGACGGTTAAACAGTAAAAACAAAACTTTTGCAATGATTTATGTTTATCAGACCACACAAGAGCAAACGAGAAGAATTCACCTTTAGGGTTGAGTGCTGATTTACATACTGTATATATATATATATATATGAAAATCCATCATTCTCGATGTACTAGATGGCCTATCTCATTTCTTGAGGCCCCAAAACACCAGGACAGTGCGAATACCCCCCAGATGACCGCCTTTTTGGAAAGCAAACAGTCCAAGGTATTTAGTAAGAGTTATTTGATGGTTTTATTTTTCGAAAATTAATAAATAAAAAAAAAAATCACTTTTTTTTTTATTTAAAAAGTAAAGTGTTAATAAGAAAACACCCTCACTGTGTAAGGGAAGATAAGGCTTGTCACCATGCTCCCAGAACAATGTACTGGGACCATGAAAGGCTTTCCAAATAGATAAAATGAGAGAAAATGAATGTTAACCATTTGCCGCCCGCCCTATGGCCGAATGGCGGCCGGCAAATGTCATCAGTGTTCCGGGTGGACGCCATATGGCGTCCTCCCGCACATGTGCAGATTGCGCTCCTGCAGAGCCACGCAGTGGCGCGATCTGTCACCGGCCGTGTACCTCGGACACGGCCGATGACAGAACTGAGTATCAGCCCCGTTGCCGGTACCATGTGACCTGCTGTGACCAATCACAGCAGGTCACATGACAGTTGTATACAATGGATGGCTTCATTCATGCCATCCATTGTATACTAGTGTCTAGCTGTGAATGGTCACAGCTAATCACATGCACATGTCATGTGATTAGCTGTGGCCAAATCACAGCTAAGCACAAAAAAAAAAAAAAAAAACCCTGAATGAATCGATGTCATTATGGTAACATTGTACTACTCTGGTCATAGTGAAATATGAAAAAAAAATCTTAAAAAAAAAGAAGAAAAAAATGTAATAAAAAATAATAAAAAAAATATATATATATATATTTTTTTTTTCATTCTGTCACCAATCAGTGTCCCTGATCATCGCCATGCCAGTTATATGATGACGCTGTACAAAAAAAAATAGTGAAACTAATTTTTAAAATTTTTTCATTTTCCGAAATATTATGACAAAAAAAATACAACTTCAAAAAACTCGCCATGTCTCCTATGAAGTACGTCGGACTGTCTACTTTACAAAAAGGGGTAATTTGGGGGATATCTGTACTGTTCTGACATTCTTGGACCTCAAGAAATTAGATTGGCCGCCAGTACTTCAGGATTGATCAATATTCAGATCTATACCATAGTTTGTGAACTCTATAACTTTCCTACGAACTAAAAAATACATCCTAATTTGGGTTATTTTCACCAAAGACATGTAGCAGAATACATCTCGGCCAAAATTTATGAAGAACAATTATTTATTTGCAAACTTTTATAACAGAAACAAAGAAAAATGTGTTTTTTTCAAAATTGTTGGTTTTTTTTTTGTTCATTTAGCAAAAAATAAAAACCCCAGCGGTGATTAAATACCACCAAAAGAAAGCTCTAGTTGTGTAAAGAAAATGATAAAATTTTAATTTGGGTACAATGTTGTATGAGCGCGCAATTGTCATTCAAGGTGTGAAAGCGCTGAAACCTGAAAACTGGCCTGGGCAGGAAGGTGTAAAAGTGCCCGTTATTGAATTGGTTAAAAAAATAAAAACAAAGCCCAAAAAAAACCAAAAGTAACAACCGTTTATCTCATGTCCAGTGCAGAGCCTCGAACCTATGACCATGCACTCTTTAGACTGGCACGCTAACCACTGTGCTGCGGTTGTTACCTGGTATAGGCCCGGTCAAACTGACCCTTGTTTTCAAAAACTGCCAACTGTCACCTGCCCAATGTCAAGTAGCTATAGTGCACTTTGAATGACAATTGCGCGCTCATACAACACTGTACCCAAACTAAAATTTTATCATTTTTTTCACACAACTAGAGCTTTCTTTTGGTGGTATTTCATCACCACTGGGGTTTTTATTGTTTGCTAAATTAACAAAAAAAGACAGAAAATTTTGGAAAAAAAAAAAACACGTTTTCTTTGTTTCTGTTATAAAAGTTTGCAAATAAATAATTGTTTTTCATAAATTTAGGCCAAGATGTATTCTGCTACATGTCTTTGGTGAAAATAACCCAAATTAGTATTTATTATTTAGTCTGTAGGAAAGTTATAGAGTTCACAAACTATGGGATATATCTGAAAATTGATCAATCCTGAAGTACTGAAAGCCAATCTCATTTTTTGAGGTCCAAGAATGTCAGGACAGTACAGATATCCCCCAAATGACCCCTTATTGCAAAGTAGACCGTCCGATGTATTTCATAACAGGCATGGCGAGTTTTATGAAATTGTAATTTTTTTGTCATAATTTTTCGGAAATGAAGAAATTAAAAAAATGATTTTCACTATTTTTTTTTTTACATACTGTCACCAGTGCAGTACAGCGTCATCGTATAACTGGCATGGCGGTGATCAGGGACACTGACTGGTGACAGTACGAAAAAAAAATTGATAATTTTATTTTATTATTTTTAATTTTTTATTACATTTTTTTCTTTTTTTTAAGATTATTTTTTCATATTTCACTATGACCAAAGTAGTATAATGTTACCATAGTAACATTGTGCTACTTTGGGGGAGTGATCAGTATTTTTTATTTTACACAATTTGCTTATAGCAAAGAATTACTTTGCTATAAGCAAGCATTTACCTGAATGAAATTGATTTATTCTGTTTTTTTGTTTTTTTTTGTGTGATTTGGCCACGGCTAATCACATGACACAGCTGGGCTGTGATTGGCCCAGCTTGTGCATGTGATCGCTGTGACCATTCACAGCTAGACACACTTGTATACAATGGATGGCATGAAAGGAAGCCATCCATTGTATACAACTGTCGTGACCTGCTGTGATTGGTCACAGCAGGTCACATGGTACTGGCAACGGGGACGGTACACAGATCTGTCATCGGCCGTGTCCGACGTACATGGCCAGTGACAGATCGTGCCGCAGCGCGGCCCTGTAGGCGTGTGCAATGCGCGCTCTGGAAAGGACGCCATATGGCGTCCACCCGGAGGGATGAGCAACGGATTAACATAACTCTTACATAACACTTCATACAGTACAATCAAATAATAACTGACAGTCATGATCCCAACCGGGTCCAAGGTCTTCGAAGGCACTGTTACTCACATCAATAACTCGGCTGTATCTACACCCAATGAAAAGGCCCCCAGCCACTACTACACCACCTCGGGGACAATACTACAGCTACGTAGTCCCAGATACAGCCAATGAACTCCAACCTTACCAACATGACCTTATAATTGGGAAGGAACACCCATACCTACGATGGGCCCAACCCATAATCCACCAAATGGTCACTCCAGCACCGCCTTCAAAGACCCAGCGACCCCTGCCGGCTGCCACGACAAAACAAAAAACGCCAAACACCCCAGAACACAAAATGACGATCAAGGAAAGAAAATAAAATCAAGGAACCCAAACAAAACCAAACAACATGACAAACACAAAGGACAAGACCAGTAACAAAAACAGGGCACTTATACCCCCTTCCTGCCCAGGCCAATTTCCAGCTTCCAGCGCTGTCACACTTTGAATGACAATTGCACGGTCATGCAACACTGTACCCATATGAAATTTTTATCATTTTTTTTGTGACAGACAGAGATTTGTTTTGGTGGTATTTAATCACCTCTGGGTTTTTATTTTTTCTTAAACAAACAAAAAACCACTGAAAATTTAGAAAAAAAAAGTTTTTTCTTAGTTTTTGTTATAAAATTTTGTAAATAAGTGATTTTTCTCCTTCACTGATGTGCGCTAATGAAGCGGCAGTGATAGACACTTATAGGTGGCACTAATGGGCACTGATGAGGAGGCACTGGTAGGTGGCACTGATGGGCATTGACAGGCTTCACTGATGGGCACTGAAAGGCAGAAATGATAGGCGGCACTGATAGGCGGCATTGATAGACGGCACTGACTGGCATTGATAGGTGGCACTGGCTGGCACTGATGGGTGACACTGAAAGGCAGCTCAGATGGGCACTGATATGTGGCATTGATGTGGCACTGGTGAGCAATGGCAGGTGACACGGATGAGCACTGATGGACACGGACAGGTGGTACTGCTGGGGCTACACTGATCATCAAGGCACACTGATCATCAGTGCCCTGATGATCAGTGTACATGTCCTCTCCGCGGAAAACCGATTACCAGCTCTCCTCTCCTCAGGGGCTGTCAGCGTGACGGCTCGTGAGGAGAGAAATGCCGGTAACCGGCATTTCCCAGTTTACATGCGATCACCTGTGATTGGACACAGCTGATCACATGACCGAGCTGACATCTTCGGCTCTTTCCGTGAATCGGTGATCCGCTGTGTCCGAGGGACACAGTGCACCAGCGATCGCCGCGCTGCGCGCTCCCAGAGCCACGCATGCACGGTAAGAATGGGAGGACGTCATATGACGTCCTCTCAGAACGAGAGAACCACCTCGTGGAGAACCTATATGGTGGGCGGGAGACGGTTAAACAGTAAAAACAAAACTTTTGCAATGATTTATGTTTATCAGACCAAACAAGAGCAAACGAGAAGAATTCACCTTTAGGGTTGAGTGCTGATTCACATACTGTATATATATATATATATATATATATGAAAATCCATCATTCTCGATGTACTAGATGGCCTATCTCATTTCTTGAGGCCCCAAAACACCAGGACAGTGCGAATACCCCCCAGATGACCGCCTTTTTGGAAAGCAAACAGTCCAAGGTATTTAGTAAGAGTTATTTGATGGTTTTATTTTTCGAAAATTAATAAATAAAAAAAAAAATCACTTTTTTTTTTATTTAAAAAGTAAAGTGTTAATAAGAAAACACCCTCACTGTGTAAGGGAAGATAAGGCTTGTCACCATGCTCCCAGAACAATGTACTGGGACCATGAAAGGCTTTCCAAATAGATAAAATGAGAGAAAATGAATGTTAACCATTTGCCGCCCGCCCTATGGCCGAATGGCGGCCGGCAAATGTCATCAGTGTTCCGGGTGGACGCCATATGGCGTCCTCCCGCACATGTGCAGATTGCGCTCCTGCAGAGCCACGCAGTGGCGCGATCTGTCACCGGCCGTGTACCTCGGACACGGCCGATGACAGAACTGAGTATCAGCCCCGTTGCCGGTACCATGTGACCTGCTGTGACCAATCACAGCAGGTCACATGACAGTTGTATACAATGGATGGCTTCATTCATGCCATCCATTGTATACTAGTGTCTAGCTGTGAATGGTCACAGCTAATCACATGCACATGTCATGTGATTAGCTGTGGCCAAATCACAGCTAAGCACAAAAAAAAAAAAAAAAACCCTGAATGAATCGATGTCATTATGGTAACATTGTACTACTCTGGTCATAGTGAAATATGAAAAAAAAATCTTAAAAAAAAAGAAGAAAAAAATGTAATAAAAAATAATAAAAAAAATATATATATATATATATTTTTTTTTTTTTCATTCTGTCACCAATCAGTGTCCCTGATCATCGCCATGCCAGTTATATGATGACGCTGTACAAAAAAAAATAGTGAAACTAATTTTTAAAATTTTTTCATTTTCCGAAATATTATGACAAAAAAAATACAACTTCAAAAAACTCGCCATGCCTCCTATGAAGTACGTCGGACTGTCTACTTTACAAAAAGGGGTAATTTGGGGGATATCTGTACTGTTCTGACATTCTTGGACCTCAAGAAATTAGATTGGCCGCCAGTACTTCAGGATTGATCAATATTCAGATCTATACCATAGTTTGTGAACTCTATAACTTTCCTACGAACTAAAAAATACATCCTAATTTGGGTTATTTTCACCAAAGACATGTAGCAGAATACATCTCGGCCAAAATTTATGAAGAACAATTATTTATTTGCAAACTTTTATAACAGAAACAAAGAAAAATGTGTTTTTTTCAAAATTGTTGGTTTTTTTTTGTTCATTTAGCAAAAAATAAAAACCCCAGCGGTGATTAAATACCACCAAAAGAAAGCTCTAGTTGTGTAAAGAAAATGATAAAATTTTAGTTTGGGTACAATGTTGTATGAGCGCGCAATTGTCATTCAAGGTGTGAAAGAGCTGAAACCTGAAAACTGGCCTGGGCAGGAAGGTGTAAAAGTGCCCGTTATTGAATTGGTTAAAAAAAAAAAAACAAAGCCCAAAAAAAACCAAAAGTAACAACCGTTTATCTCATGTCCAGTGCAGAGCCTCGAACCTATGACCATGCACTCTTTAGACTGGCACGCTAACCACTGTGCTGCGGTTGTTACCTGGTATAGGCCCGGTCAAACTCACCCTTGTTTTCAAAAACTGCCAACTGTCACCTGCCCAATGTCAAGTAGCTATAGTGCACTTTGAATGACAATTGCGCGCTCATACAACACTGTACCCAAACTAAAATTTTATCATTTTTTTCACACAACTAGAGCTTTCTTTTGGTGGTATTTCATCACCACTGGGGTTTTTATTGTTTGCTAAATTAACAAAAAAAGACAGAAAATTTTGGAAAAAAAAAAAACACGTTTTCTTTGTTTCTGTTATAAAAGTTTGCAAATAAATAATTGTTTTTCATAAATTTAGGCCAAGATGTATTCTGCTACATGTCTTTGGTGAAAATAACCCAAATTAGTATTTATTATTTAGTCTGTAGGAAAGTTATAGAGTTCACAAACTATGGGATATATCTGAAAATTGATCAATCCTGAAGTACTGAAAGCCAATCTCATTTTTTGAGGTCCAAGAATGTCAGGACAGTACAGATATCCCCCAAATGACCCCTTATTGCAAAGTAGACCGTCCGATGTATTTCATAACAGGCATGGCGAGTTTTATGAAATTGTAATTTTTTTGTCATAATTTTTCGGAAATGAAGAAATTAAAAAAATGATTTTCACTATTTTTTTTTTTACATACTGTCACCAGTGCAGTACAGCGTCATCGTATAACTGGCATGGCGGTGATCAGGGACACTGACTGGTGACAGTACGAAAAAAAAATTGATAATTTTTTTTTATTATTTTTAATTTTTTATTACATTTTTTTTTTTTTTAAGATTATTTTTTCATATTTCACTATGACCAAAGTAGTATAATGTTACCATAGTAACATTGTGCTACTTTGGGGGAGTGATCAGTATTTTTTATTTTACACAATTTGCTTATAGCAAAGAATTACTTTGCTATAAGCAAGCATTTACCTGAATGAAATTGATTTATTCTGTTTTTTTGTTTTTTTTTGTGTGATTTGGCCACGGCTAATCACATGACACAGCTGGGCTGTGATTGGCCCAGCTTGTGCATGTGATCGCTGTGACCATTCACAGCTAGACACACTTGTATACAATGGATGGCATGAAAGGAAGCCATCCATTGTATACAACTGTCGTGACCTGCTGTGATTGGTCACAGCAGGTCACATGGTACTGGCAACGGGGACGGTACACAGATCTGTCATCGGCCGTGTCCGACGTACATGGCCAGTGACAGATCGTGCCGCAGCGCGGCCCTGTAGGCGTGTGCAATGCGCGCTCTGGAAAGGACGCCATATGGCGTCCACCCGGAGGGATGAGCAACGGATTAACATAACTCTTACATAACACTTCATACAGTACAATCAAATAATAACTGACAGTCATGATCCCAACCGGGTCCAAGGTCTTCGAAGGCACTGTTACTCACATCAATAACTCGGCTGTATCTACACCCAATGAAAAGGCCCCCAGCCACTACTACACCACCTCGGGGACAATACTACAGCTACGTAGTCCCAGATACAGCCAATGAACTCCAACCTTACCAACATGACCTTATAATTGGGAAGGAACACCCATACCTACGATGGGCCCAACCCATAATCCACCAAATGGTCACTCCAGCACCGCCTTCAAAGACCCAGCGACCCCTGCCGGCTGCCACGACAAAACAAAAAACGCCAAACACCCCAGAACACAAAATGACGATCAAGGAAAGAAAATAAAATCAAGGAACCCAAACAAAACCAAACAACATGACAAACACAAAGGACAAGACCAGTAACAAAAACAGGGCACTTATACCCCCTTCCTGCCCAGGCCAATTTCCAGCTTCCAGCGCTGTCACACTTTGAATGACAATTGCACGGTCATGCAACACTGTACCCATATGAAATTTTTATCATTTTTTTTGTGACAGACAGAGATTTGTTTTGGTGGTATTTAATCACCTCTGGGTTTTTATTTTTTCTTAAACAAACAAAAAACCACTGAAAATTTAGAAAAAAAAAGTTTTTTCTTAGTTTTTGTTATAAAATTTTGTAAATAAGTGATTTTTCTCCTTCACTGATGTGCGCTAATGAAGCGGCAGTGATAGACACTTATAGGTGGCACTAATGGGCACTGATGAGGAGGCACTGGTAGGTGGCACTGATGGGCATTGACAGGCTTCACTGATGGGCACTGAAAGGCAGAAATGATAGGCGGCACTGATAGGCGGCATTGATAGACGGCACTGACTGGCATTGATAGGTGGCACTGGCTGGCACTGATGGGTGACACTGAAAGGCAGCTCAGATGGGCACTGATATGTGGCATTGATGTGGCACTGGTGAGCAATGGCAGGTGACACGGATGAGCACTGATGGACACGGACAGGTGGTACTGCTGGGGCTACACTGATCATCAAGGCACACTGATCATCAGTGCCCTGATGATCAGTGTACATGTCCTCTCCGCGGAAAACCGATTACCAGCTCTCCTCTCCTCAGGGGCTGTCAGCGTGACGGCTCGTGAGGAGAGAAATGCCGGTAACCGGCATTTCCCAGTTTACATGCGATCACCTGTGATTGGACACAGCTGATCACATGACCGAGCTGACATCTTCGGCTCTTTCCGTGAATCGGTGATCCGCTGTGTCCGAGGGACACAGTGCACCAGCGATCGCCGCGCTGCGCGCTCCCAGAGCCACGCATGCACGGTAAGAATGGGAGGACGTCATATGACGTCCTCTCAGAACGAGAGAACCACCTCGTGGAGAACCTATATGGTGGGCGGGAGACGGTTAAACAGTAAAAACAAAACTTTTGCAATGATTTATGTTTATCAGACCAAACAAGAGCAAACGAGAAGAATTCACCTTTAGGGTTGAGTGCTGATTCACATACTGTATATATATATATATATATATATATGAAAATCCATCATTCTCGATGTACTAGATGGCCTATCTCATTTCTTGAGGCCCCAAAACACCAGGACAGTGCGAATACCCCCCAGATGACCGCCTTTTTGGAAAGCAAACAGTCCAAGGTATTTAGTAAGAGTTATTTGATGGTTTTATTTTTCGAAAATTAATAAATAAAAAAAAAAATCACTTTTTTTTTTATTTAAAAAGTAAAGTGTTAATAAGAAAACACCCTCACTGTGTAAGGGAAGATAAGGCTTGTCACCATGCTCCCAGAACAATGTACTGGGACCATGAAAGGCTTTCCAAATAGATAAAATGAGAGAAAATGAATGTTAACCATTTGCCGCCCGCCCTATGGCCGAATGGCGGCCGGCAAATGTCATCAGTGTTCCGGGTGGACGCCATATGGCGTCCTCCCGCACATGTGCAGATTGCGCTCCTGCAGAGCCACGCAGTGGCGCGATCTGTCACCGGCCGTGTACCTCGGACACGGCCGATGACAGAACTGAGTATCAGCCCCGTTGCCGGTACCATGTGACCTGCTGTGACCAATCACAGCAGGTCACATGACAGTTGTATACAATGGATGGCTTCATTCATGCCATCCATTGTATACTAGTGTCTAGCTGTGAATGGTCACAGCTAATCACATGCACATGTCATGTGATTAGCTGTGGCCAAATCACAGCTAAGCACAAAAAAAAAAAAAAAAAACCCTGAATGAATCGATGTCATTATGGTAACATTGTACTACTCTGGTCATAGTGAAATATGAAAAAAAAATCTTAAAAAAAAAGAAGAAAAAAATGTAATAAAAAATAATAAAAAAAATATATATATATATATATTTTTTTTTTTTTCATTCTGTCACCAATCAGTGTCCCTGATCATCGCCATGCCAGTTATATGATGACGCTGTACAAAAAAAAATAGTGAAACTAATTTTTAAAATTTTTTCATTTTCCGAAATATTATGACAAAAAAAATACAACTTCAAAAAACTCGCCATGCCTCCTATGAAGTACGTCGGACTGTCTACTTTACAAAAAGGGGTAATTTGGGGGATATCTGTACTGTTCTGACATTCTTGGACCTCAAGAAATTAGATTGGCCGCCAGTACTTCAGGATTGATCAATATTCAGATCTATACCATAGTTTGTGAACTCTATAACTTTCCTACGAACTAAAAAATACATCCTAATTTGGGTTATTTTCACCAAAGACATGTAGCAGAATACATCTCGGCCAAAATTTATGAAGAACAATTATTTATTTGCAAACTTTTATAACAGAAACAAAGAAAAATGTGTTTTTTTCAAAATTGTTGGTTTTTTTTTGTTCATTTAGCAAAAAATAAAAACCCCAGCGGTGATTAAATACCACCAAAAGAAAGCTCTAGTTGTGTAAAGAAAATGATAAAATTTTAGTTTGGGTACAATGTTGTATGAGCGCGCAATTGTCATTCAAGGTGTGAAAGAGCTGAAACCTGAAAACTGGCCTGGGCAGGAAGGTGTAAAAGTGCCCGTTATTGAATTGGTTAAAAAAAAAAAAACAAAGCCCAAAAAAAACCAAAAGTAACAACCGTTTATCTCATGTCCAGTGCAGAGCCTCGAACCTATGACCATGCACTCTTTAGACTGGCACGCTAACCACTGTGCTGCGGTTGTTACCTGGTATAGGCCCGGTCAAACTCACCCTTGTTTTCAAAAACTGCCAACTGTCACCTGCCCAATGTCAAGTAGCTATAGTGCACTTTGAATGACAATTGCGCGCTCATACAACACTGTACCCAAACTAAAATTTTATCATTTTTTTCACACAACTAGAGCTTTCTTTTGGTGGTATTTCATCACCACTGGGGTTTTTATTGTTTGCTAAATTAACAAAAAAAGACAGAAAATTTTGGAAAAAAAAAAAACACGTTTTCTTTGTTTCTGTTATAAAAGTTTGCAAATAAATAATTGTTTTTCATAAATTTAGGCCAAGATGTATTCTGCTACATGTCTTTGGTGAAAATAACCCAAATTAGTATTTATTATTTAGTCTGTAGGAAAGTTATAGAGTTCACAAACTATGGGATATATCTGAAAATTGATCAATCCTGAAGTACTGAAAGCCAATCTCATTTTTTGAGGTCCAAGAATGTCAGGACAGTACAGATATCCCCCAAATGACCCCTTATTGCAAAGTAGACCGTCCGATGTATTTCATAACAGGCATGGCGAGTTTTATGAAATTGTAATTTTTTTGTCATAATTTTTCGGAAATGAAGAAATTAAAAAAATGATTTTCACTATTTTTTTTTTTACATACTGTCACCAGTGCAGTACAGCGTCATCGTATAACTGGCATGGCGGTGATCAGGGACACTGACTGGTGACAGTACGAAAAAAAAATTGATAATTTTTTTTTATTATTTTTAATTTTTTATTACATTTTTTTTTTTTTTAAGATTATTTTTTCATATTTCACTATGACCAAAGTAGTATAATGTTACCATAGTAACATTGTGCTACTTTGGGGGAGTGATCAGTATTTTTTATTTTACACAATTTGCTTATAGCAAAGAATTACTTTGCTATAAGCAAGCATTTACCTGAATGAAATTGATTTATTCTGTTTTTTTGTTTTTTTTTGTGTGATTTGGCCACGGCTAATCACATGACACAGCTGGGCTGTGATTGGCCCAGCTTGTGCATGTGATCGCTGTGACCATTCACAGCTAGACACACTTGTATACAATGGATGGCATGAAAGGAAGCCATCCATTGTATACAACTGTCGTGACCTGCTGTGATTGGTCACAGCAGGTCACATGGTACTGGCAACGGGGACGGTACACAGATCTGTCATCGGCCGTGTCCGACGTACATGGCCAGTGACAGATCGTGCCGCAGCGCGGCCCTGTAGGCGTGTGCAATGCGCGCTCTGGAAAGGACGCCATATGGCGTCCACCCGGAGGGATGAGCAACGGATTAACATAACTCTTACATAACACTTCATACAGTACAATCAAATAATAACTGACAGTCATGATCCCAACCGGGTCCAAGGTCTTCGAAGGCACTGTTACTCACATCAATAACTCGGCTGTATCTACACCCAATGAAAAGGCCCCCAGCCACTACTACACCACCTCGGGGACAATACTACAGCTACGTAGTCCCAGATACAGCCAATGAACTCCAACCTTACCAACATGACCTTATAATTGGGAAGGAACACCCATACCTACGATGGGCCCAATCCATAATCCACCAAATGGTCACTCCAGCACCGCCTTCAAAGACCCAGCGACCCCTGCCGGCTGCCACGACAAAACAAAAAACGCCAAACACCCCAGAACACAAAATGACGATCAAGGAAAGAAAATAAAATCAAGGAACCCAAACAAAACCAAACAACATGACAAACACAAAGGACAAGACCAGTAACAAAAACAGGGCACTTATACCCCCTTCCTGCCCAGGCCAATTTCCAGCTTCCAGCGCTGTCACACTTTGAATGACAATTGCGCGGTCATGCAACACTGTACCCATATGAAATTTTTATCATTTTTTTTGTGACAGACAGAGATTTGTTTTGGTGGTATTTAATCACCTCTGGGTTTTTATTTTTTCTTAAACAAACAAAAAACCACTGAAAATTTAGAAAAAAAAAGTTTTTTCTTAGTTTTTGTTATAAAATTTTGTAAATAAGTGATTTTTCTCCTTCACTGATGTGCGCTAATGAAGCGGCAGTGATAGACACTTATAGGTGGCACTAATGGGCACTGATGAGGAGGCACTGGTAGGTGGCACTGATGGGCATTGACAGGCTTCACTGATGGGCACTGAAAGGCAGAAATGATAGGCGGCACTGATAGGCGGCACTGATAGACGGCACTGACTGGCATTGATAGGTGGCACTGGCTGGCACTGATGGGTGACACTGAAAGGCAGCTCAGATGGGCACTGATATGTGGCATTGATGTGGCACTGGTGAGCAATGGCAGGTGACACGGATGAGCACTGATGGACACTGACAGGTGGTACTGCTGGGGCTACACTGATCATCAAGGCACACTGATCATCAGTGCCCTGATGATCAGTGTACATGTCCTCTCCGCGGAAAACCGATTACCAGCTCTCCTCTCCTCACGGGCTGTCAGCGTGACGGCTCGTGAGGAGAGAAATGCCGGTAACCGGCATTTCCCAGTTTACATGCGATCACCTGTGATTGGACACAGCTGATCACATGACCGAGCTGACATCTTCGGCTCTTTCCGTGAATCGGTGATCCGCTGTGTCCGAGGGACACAGTGCACCAGCGATCGCCGCGCTGCGCGCTCCCAGAGCCACGCATGCACGGTAAGAATGGGAGGACGTCATATGACGTCCTCTCAGAACGAGAGAACCACCTCGTGGAGAACCTATATGGTGGGCGGGAGACAGTTAAACAGTAAAAACAAAACTTTTGCAATGATTTATGTTTATCAGACCAAACAAGAGCAAACGAGAAGAATTCACCTTTAGGGTTGAGTGCTGATTCACATACTGTATATATATATATATGAAAATCCATCATTCTCGATGTACTAGATGGCCTATCTCATTTCTTGAGGCCCCAAAACACCAGGACAGTGCGAATACCCCCCAGATGACCGCCTTTTTGGAAAGCAAACAGTCCAAGGTATTTAGTAAGAGTTATTTGATGGTTTTATTTTTTGAAAATTAATAAATAAAAAAAAAAATCACTTTTTTTTTTATTTAAAAAGTAAAGTGTTAATAAGAAAACACCCTCACTGTGTAAGGGAAGATAAGGCTTGTCACCATGCTCCCAGAACAATGTACTGGGACCATGAAAGGCTTTCCAAATAGATAAAATGAGAGAAAATGAATGTTAACCATTTGCCGCCCGCCCTATGGCCGAATGGCGGCCGGCAAATGTCATCAGTGTTCCGGGTGGACGCCATATGGCGTCCTCCCGCACATGTGCAGATTGCGCTCCTGCAGAGCCACGCAGTGGCGCGATCTGTCACCGGCCGTGTACCTCGGACACGGCCGATGACAGAACTGAGTATCAGCCCCGTTGCCGGTACCATGTGACCTGCTGTGACCAATCACAGCAGGTCACATGACAGTTGTATACAATGGATGGCTTCATTCATGCCATCCATTGTATACTAGTGTCTAGCTGTGAATGGTCACAGCTAATCACATGCACATGTCATGTGATTAGCTGTGGCCAAATCACAGCTAAGCACAAAAAAAAAAAAAAAAAACCCTGAATGAATCGATGTCATTATGGTAACATTGTACTACTCTGGTCATAGTGAAATATGAAAAAAAAAGAAGAAAAAAAAAGAAGAAAAAAATGTAATAAAAAATAATAAAAAAAATATATATATATATTTTTTTTTTTTTCATTCTGTCACCAATCAGTGTCCCTGATCATCGCCATGCCAGTTATATGATGACGCTGTACAAAAAAAAATAGTGAAACTAATTTTTAAAATTTTTTCATTTTCCGAAATATTATGACAAAAAAATACAACTTCAAAAAACTCGCCATGCCTCCTATGAAGTACGTCGGACTGTCTACTTTACAAAAAGGGGTAATTTGGGGGATATCTGTACTGTTCTGACATTCTTGGACCTCAAGAAATTAGATTGGCCGCCAGTACTTCAGGATTGATCAATATTCAGATCTATACCATAGTTTGTGAACTCTATAACTTTCCTACGAACTAAAAAATACATCCTAATTTGGGTTATTTTCACCAAAGACATGTAGCAGAATACATCTCGGCCAAAATTTATGAAGAACAATTATTTATTTGCAAACTTTTATAACAGAAAGAAAGAAAAATGTGTTTTTTTCAAAATTGTTGGTTTTTTTTTGTTCATTTAGCAAAAAATAAAAACCCCAGCGGTGATTAAACACCACCAAAAGAAAGCTCTAGTTGTGTAAAGAAAATGATAAAATTTTAGTTTGGGTACAATGTTGTATGAGCGCGCAATTGTCATTCAAGGTGTGAAAGCGCTGAAACCTGAAAACTGGCCTGGGCAGGAAGGTGTAAAAGTGCCCGTTATTGAATTGGTTAAAAAAAAAAAAACAAAGCCCAAAAAAACCCAAAAGTAACAACCGTTTATGTCATGTCCAGTGCAGAGCCTCGAACCTATGACCATGCACTCTTTAGACTGGCACGCTAACCACTGTGCTGCGGTTGTTACCTGGTATAGGCCCGGTCAAACTGACCCTTGTTTTCAAAAACTGCCAACTGTCACCTGCCCAATGTCAAGTAGCTATAGTGCACTTTGAATGACAATTGCGCGCTCATACAACACTGTACCCAAACTAAAATTTTATCATTTTTTTCACACAACTAGAGCTTTCTTTTGGTGGTATTTCATCACCACTGGGGTTTTTATTGTTTGCTAAATTAACAAAAAAAGACAGAAAATTTTGGAAAAAAAAAAAACACGTTTTCTTTGTTTCTGTTATAAAAGTTTGCAAATAAATAATTGTTTTTCATAAATTTAGGCCAAGATGTATTCTGCTACATGTCTTTGGTGAAAATAACCCAAATTAGTATTTATTATTTAGTCTGTAGGAAAGTTATAGAGTTCACAAACTATGGGATATATCTGAAAATTGATCAATCCTGAAGTACTGAAAGCCAATCTCATTTTTTGAGGTCCAAGAATGTCAGGACAGTACAGATATCCCCCAAATGACCCCTTATTGCAAAGTAGACCGTCCGATGTATTTCATAACAGGCATGGCGAGTTTTATGAAATTGTAATTTTTTTGTCATAATTTTTCGGAAATGAAGAAATTAAAAAAATGATTTTCACTATTTTTTTTTTTACATACTGTCACCAGTGCAGTACAGCGTCATCGTATAACTGGCATGGCGGTGATCAGGGACACTGACTGGTGACAGTACGAAAAAAAAATTGATAATTTTTTTTTATTATTTTTAATTTTTTATTACATTTTTTTCTTTTTTTTAAGATTATTTTTTCATATTTCACTATGACCAAAGTAGTATAATGTTACCATAGTAACATTGTGCTACTTTGGGGGAGTGATCAGTATTTTTTATTTTACACAATTTGCTTATAGCAAAGAATTACTTTGCTATAAGCAAGCATTTACCTGAATGAAATTGATTTATTCTGTTTTTTTGTTTTTTTTTGTGTGATTTGGCCACGGCTAATCACATGACACAGCTGGGCTGTGATTGGCCCAGCTTGTGCATGTGATCGCTGTGACCATTCACAGCTAGACACACTTGTATACAATGGATGGCATGAAAGGAAGCCATCCATTGTATACAACTGTCGTGACCTGCTGTGATTGGTCACAGCAGGTCACATGGTACTGGCAACGGGGACGGTACACAGATCTGTCATCGGCCGTGTCCGACGTACATGGCCAGTGACAGATCGTGCCGCAGCGCGGCCCTGTAGGCGTGTGCAATGCGCGCTCTGGAAAGGACGCCATATGGCGTCCACCCGGAGGGATGAGCAACGGATTAACATACAGTTGTGTCCAAAATTATTCAACCCCCACTGAAATTGAGTGTTTTGGCCAGTTTGACATTGCTTTTGATCATTCAGTCATCTTGCTTACATTTACATTAAAGAGGCACTTGTAGGTCAGACAAATATAACATAACAGTTATAATGAAATAACCACAAATGTCTTTTCTGTGCTCACAGCATTATCAGTTTTATTCAACCCCCAAGTGACATTCAATCTTAGTACTTAGTACAGCATCCTTTTACAGTTATAACAGCTTTTAAACGTGAAGCATAGCTTGACACAAGTGTCTTGCAGCGATCTACGGGTATCTTCGCCCATTCTTCATGGGCAAAGGCCTCCAGTTCAGTCACATTCTTAGGCTTGCGCACTGCAACTGCTTTCTTTAAGTCCCACCAGAGGTTCTCAATCGGATTTAAGTCTGGTGACTGCGATGGCCACTCCAAAATGTTCCAGCCTTTCCTCTGCAACCATGCTCTAGTGGACTTGGAGGTATGCTTGGGATCATTGTCCTGTTGAAAGGTCCAACGTCTCCCAAGCCTCAGGTGTGTGACGGACTGCATCACGTTTCCATCCAATATCTCCTGGTACTGAAGAGAATTCATGGTACCTTGCACACGCTGAAGCTTCCCTGTACCTGCAGAAGCAAAACAGCCCCAAAGCATGATTGACCCTCCACCATGCTTCACAGTAGGCAAGGTGTTCTTTTCATCATAGGCCTTGTTCTTCCTCCTCCAAACATAGCGTTGATCCATGGGCCCAAACAGTTCTAATTTTGTTTCATCAGTCCACAGAACACTATCCCACAACTTTTGTGGTTTGTCCACATGGCTTTTGGCATACTGCAGTCGACTCTTCTTATTCTTTGGAGACAGCAAGGGGGTACGCCTGGGAGTTCTGGCACGGAGGCCTTCATTACGCAGTGTGCGTCTTATTGTCTGGGCTGAAACTTCTGTACCCACATCTGACAAATCTTTTCTCAGTTCCTCAGCAGTCACACGGGGACTTCTCTCCACTCTACGCTTCAGGTAGCGCACAGCAGTCGAAGTCAGCATCTTCTTTCTGCCACGACCAGGTAGCGTTTCAACAGTGCCCTTTGCCTTGAATTTGCGAATGATGCTTCCTAAGGTGTCTCTTGGTATGTTTAACATCTTTGCAATCTTCTTATAGCCATTGCCCTTCCTGTGAAGAGAAATCACCTCTTCTCTTGTCTTCCTGGACCATTCTCTTGCCTTCACCATGTTTGTAACCACACCAGTAAATGTCTAGAAGGAGCTGAGTATCACAGTCATTTTAAAGCTGCCTAATTGGTGCTTATTATGCTTGATTGCTGCTCGGTGACATCCACAGGTGTTTTCAATACCTGATGGAAAGCACCTGTATGAACCTCTGTTCTTCAGAGTGGTAGTCTTTAAGGGGTTGAATAATTGTGGCAATGAAGAAACCACATAAGAACCATTTACTACTGTATTACATAAACAATTGATGTCATTTTAGTTGCATTTGGGTAGTTACAACGTCCTTGTAGGATTTGATTCTGAATACAATTCCAAATGTACACTATAGTCCCTAAACCCCTTTACAGCATTGGGGGTTGAATAATTTTGGACACAACTGTAACTCTTACATAACACTTCATACAGTACAATCAAATAATAACTGACAGTCATGATCCCAACCGGGTCCAAGGTCTTCGAAGGCACTGTTACTCACATCAATAACTCGGCTGTATCTACACCCAATGAAAAGGCCCCCAGCCACTACTACACCACCTCGGGGACAATACTACAGCTACGTAGTCCCAGATACAGCCAATGAACTCCAACCTTACCAACATGACCTTATAATTGGGAAGGAACACCCATACCTACGATGGGCCCAACCCATAATCCACCAAATGGTCACTCCAGCACCGCCTTCAAAGACCCAGCGACCCCTGCCGGCTGCCACGACAAAACAAAAAACGCCAAACACCCCAGAACACAAAATGACGATCAAGGAAAGAAAATAAAATCAAGGAACCCAAACAAAACCAAACAACATGACAAACACAAAGGACAAGACCAGTAACAAAAACAGGGCACTTATACCCCCTTCCTGCCCAGGCCAATTTCCAGCTTCCAGCGCTGTCACACTTTGAATGACAATTGCGCGGTCATGCAACACTGTACCCATATGAAATTTTTATCATTTTTTTTGTGACAGACAGAGATTTGTTTTGGTGGTATTTAATCACCTCTGGGTTTTTATTTTTTCTTAAACAAACAAAAAACCACTGAAAATTTAGAAAAAAAAAGTTTTTTCTTAGTTTTTGTTATAAAATTTTGTAAATAAGTGATTTTTCTCCTTCACTGATGTGCGCTAATGAAGCGGCAGTGATAGACACTTATAGGTGGCACTAATGGGCACTGATGAGGAGGCACTGGTAGGTGGCACTGATGGGCATTGACAGGCTTCACTGATGGGCACTGAAAGGCAGAAATGATAGGCGGCACTGATAGGCGGCACTGATAGACGGCACTGACTGGCATTGATAGGTGGCACTGGCTGGCACTGATGGGTGACACTGAAAGGCAGCTCAGATGGGCACTGATATGTGGCATTGATGTGGCACTGGTGAGCAATGGCAGGTGACACGGATGAGCACTGATGGACACTGACAGGTGGTACTGCTGGGGCTACACTGATCATCAAGGCACACTGATCATCAGTGCCCTGATGATCAGTGTACATGTCCTCTCCGCGGAAAACCGATTACCAGCTCTCCTCTCCTCACGGGCTGTCAGCGTGACGGCTCGTGAGGAGAGAAATGCCGGTAACCGGCATTTCCCAGTTTACATGCGATCACCTGTGATTGGACACAGCTGATCACATGACCGAGCTGACATCTTCGGCTCTTTCTGTGAATCGGTGATCCGCTGTGTCCGAGGGACACAGTGCACCAGCGATCGCCGCGCTGCGCGCTCCCAGAGCCACGCATGCACGGTAAGAATGGGAAGACGTCATATGACGTCCTCTCAGAACGAGAGAACCACCTCGTGGAGAACCTATATGGTGGGCGGGAGACAGTTAAACAGTAAAAACAAAACTTTTGCAATGATTTATGTTTATCAGACCAAACAAGAGCAAACGAGAAGAATTCACCTTTAGGGTTGAGTGCTGATTCACATACTGTATATATATATATATGAAAATCCATCATTCTCGATGTACTAGATGGCCTATCTCATTTCTTGAGGCCCCAAAACACCAGGACAGTGCGAATACCCCCCAGATGACCGCCTTTTTGGAAAGCAAACAGTCCAAGGTATTTAGTAAGAGTTATTTGATGGTTTTATTTTTCGAAAATTAATAAATAAAAAAAAAAATCACTTTTTTTTTTATTTAAAAAGTAAAGTGTTAATAAGAAAACACCCTCACTGTGTAAGGGAAGATAAGGCTTGTCACCATGCTCCCAGAACAATGTACTGGGACCATGAAAGGCTTTCCAAATAGATAAAATGAGAGAAAATGAATGTTAACCATTTGCCGCCCGCCCTATGGCCGAATGGCGGCCGGCAAATGTCATCAGTGTTCCGGGTGGACGCCATATGGCGTCCTCCCGCACATGTGCAGATTGCGCTCCTGCAGAGCCACGCAGTGGCGCGATCTGTCACCGGCCGTGTACCTCGGACACGGCCGATGACAGAACTGAGTATCAGCCCCGTTGCCGGTACCATGTGACCTGCTGTGACCAATCACAGCAGGTCACATGACAGTTGTATACAATGGATGGCTTCATTCATGCCATCCATTGTATACTAGTGTCTAGCTGTGAATGGTCACAGCTAATCACATGCACATGTCATGTGATTAGCTGTGGCCAAATCACAGCTAAGCACAAAAAAAAAAAAAAAAAACCCTGAATGAATCGATGTCATTATGGTAACATTGTACTACTCTGGTCATAGTGAAATATGAAAAAAAAAGAAGAAAAAAAAAGAAGAAAAAAATGTAATAAAAAATAATAAAAAAAATATATATATATATATTTTTTTTTTTCATTCTGTCACCAATCAGTGTCCCTGATCATCGCCATGCCAGTTATATGATGACGCTGTACAAAAAAAAATAGTGAAACTAATTTTTAAAATTTTTTCATTTTCCGAAATATTATGACAAAAAAATACAACTTCAAAAAACTCGCCATGCCTCCTATGAAGTACGTCGGACTGTCTACTTTACAAAAAGGGGTAATTTGGGGGATATCTGTACTGTTCTGACATTCTTGGACCTCAAGAAATTAGATTGGCCGCCAGTACTTCAGGATTGATCAATATTCAGATCTATACCATAGTTTGTGAACTCTATAACTTTCCTACGAACTAAAAAATACATCCTAATTTGGGTTATTTTCACCAAAGACATGTAGCAGAATACATCTCGGCCAAAATTTATGAAGAACAATTATTTATTTGCAAACTTTTATAACAGAAACAAAGAAAAATGTGTTTTTTTCAAAATTGTTGGTTTTTTTTTGTTCATTTAGCAAAAAATAAAAACCCCAGCGGTGATTAAATACCACCAAAAGAAAGCTCTAGTTGTGTAAAGAAAATGATAAAATTTTAGTTTGGGTACAATGTTGTATGAGCGCGCAATTGTCATTCAAGGTGTGAAAGCGCTGAAACCTGAAAACTGGCCTGGGCAGGAAGGTGTAAAAGTGCCCGTTATTGAATTGGTTAAAAAAATAAAAACAAAGCCCAAAAAAAACCAAAAGTAACAACCGTTTATCTCATGTCCAGTGCAGAGCCTCGAACCTATGACCATGCACTCTTTAGACTGGCACGCTAACCACTGTGCTGCGGTTGTTACCTGGTATAGGCCCGGTCAAACTGACCCTTGTTTTCAAAAACTGCCAACTGTCACCTGCCCAATGTCAAGTAGCTATAGTGCACTTTGAATGACAATTGCGCGCTCATACAACACTGTACCCAAACTAAAATTTTATCATTTTTTTCACACAACTAGAGCTTTCTTTTGGTGGTATTTCATCACCACTGGGGTTTTTATTGTTTGCTAAATTAACAAAAAAAGACAGAAAATTTTGGAGAAAAAAAAAACACGTTTTCTTTGTTTCTGTTATAAAAGTTTGCAAATAAATAATTGTTTTTCATAAATTTAGGCCAAGATGTATTCTGCTACATGTCTTTGGTGAAAATAACCCAAATTAGTATTTATTATTTAGTCTGTAGGAAAGTTATAGAGTTCACAAACTATGGGATATATCTGAAAATTGATCAATCCTGAAGTACTGAAAGCCAATCTCATTTTTTGAGGTCCAAGAATGTCAGGACAGTACAGATATCCCCCAAATGACCCCTTATTGCAAAGTAGACCGTCCGATGTATTTCATAACAGGCATGGCGAGTTTTATGAAATTGTAATTTTTTTGTCATAATTTTTCGGAAATGAAGAAATTAAAAAAATGATTTTCACTATTTTTTTTTTTACATACTGTCACCAGTGCAGTACAGCGTCATCGTATAACTGGCATGGCGGTGATCAGGGACACTGACTGGTGACAGTACGAAAAAAAAATTGATAATTTTTTTTTATTATTTTTAATTTTTTATTACATTTTTTTCTTTTTTTTAAGATTATTTTTTCATATTTCACTATGACCAAAGTAGTATAATGTTACCATAGTAACATTGTGCTACTTTGGGGGAGTGATCAGTATTTTTTATTTTACACAATTTGCTTATAGCAAAGAATTACTTTGCTATAAGCAAGCATTTACCTGAATGAAATTGATTTATTCTGTTTTTTTGTTTTTTTTTGTGTGATTTGGCCACGGCTAATCACATGACACAGCTGGGCTGTGATTGGCCCAGCTTGTGCATGTGATCGCTGTGACCATTCACAGCTAGACACACTTGTATACAATGGATGGCATGAAAGGAAGCCATCCATTGTATACAACTGTCGTGACCTGCTGTGATTGGTCACAGCAGGTCACATGGTACTGGCAACGGGGACGGTACACAGATCTGTCATCGGCCGTGTCCGACGTACATGGCCAGTGACAGATCGTGCCGCAGCGCGGCCCTGTAGGCGTGTGCAATGCGCGCTCTGGAAAGGACGCCATATGGCGTCCACCCGGAGGGATGAGCAACGGATTAACATAACTCTTACATAACACTTCATACAGTACAATCAAATAATAACTGACAGTCATGATCCCAACCGGGTCCAAGGTCTTCGAAGGCACTGTTACTCACATCAATAACTCGGCTGTATCTACACCCAATGAAAAGGCCCCCAGCCACTACTACACCACCTCGGGGACAATACTACAGCTACGTAGTCCCAGATACAGCCAATGAACTCCAACCTTACCAACATGACCTTATAATTGGGAAGGAACACCCATACCTACGATGGGCCCAACCCATAATCCACCAAATGGTCACTCCAGCACCGCCTTCAAAGACCCAGCGACCCCTGCCGGCTGCCACGACAAAACAAAAAACGCCAAACACCCCAGAACACAAAATGACGATCAAGGAAAGAAAATAAAATCAAGGAACCCAAACAAAACCAAACAACATGACAAACACAAAGGACAAGACCAGTAACAAAAACAGGGCACTTATACCCCCTTCCTGCCCAGGCCAATTTCCAGCTTCCAGCGCTGTCACACTTTGAATGACAATTGCGCGGTCATGCAACACTGTACCCATATGAAATTTTTATCATTTTTTTTGTGACAGACAGAGATTTGTTTTGGTGGTATTTAATCACCTCTGGGTTTTTATTTTTTCTTAAACAAACAAAAAACCACTGAAAATTTCGAAAAAAAAAGTTTTTTCTTAGTTTTTGTTATAAAATTTTGTAAATAAGTGATTTTTCTCCTTCACTGATGTGCGCTAATGAAGCGGCAGTGATAGACACTTATAGGTGGCACTAATGGGCACTGATGAGGAGGCACTGGTAGGTGACACTGATGGGCATTGACAGGCTTCACTGATGGGCACTGAAAGGCAGAAATGATAGGCGGCACTGATAGGCGGCACTGATAGACGGCACTGACTGGCATTGATAGGTGGCACTGGCTGGCACTGATGGGTGACACTGAAAGGCAGCTCAGATGGGCACTGATATGTGGCATTGATGTGGCACTGGTGAGCAATGGCAGGTGACACGGATGAGCACTGATGGACACTGACAGGTGGTACTGCTGGGGCTACACTGATCATCAAGGCACACTGATCATCAGTGCCCTGATGATCAGTGTACATGTCCTCTCCGCGGAAAACCGATTACCAGCTCTCCTCTCCTCACGGGCTGTCAGCGTGACGGCTCGTGAGGAGAGAAATGCCGGTAGCCGGCATTTCCCAGTTTACATGCGATCACCTGTGATTGGACACAGCTGATCACATGACCGAGCTGACATCTTCGGCTCTTTCCGTGAATCGGTGATCCGCTGTGTCCGAGGAACACAGTGCACCAGCGATCGCCGCGCTGCGCGCTCCCAGAGCCACGCATGCACGGTAAGAATGGGAAGACGTCATATGACGTCCTCTCAGAACGAGAGAACCACCTCGTGGAGAACCTATATGGTGGGCGGGAGACGGTTAAACAGTAAAAACAAAACTTTTGCAATGATTTATGTTTATCAGACCAAACAAGAGCAAACGAGAAGAATTCACCTTTAGGGTTGAGTGCTGATTCACATACTGTATATATATATGAAAATCCATCATTCTCGATGTACTTGATGGCCTATCTCATTTCTTGAGGCCCCAAAACACCAGGACAGTGCGAATACCCCCCAGATGACCGCCTTTTTGGAAAGCAAACAGTCCAAGGTATTTAGTAAGAGTTATTTGATGGTTTTATTTTTCGAAAATTAATAAATAAAAAAAAAAATCACTTTTTTTTTTATTTAAAAAGTAAAGTGTTAATAAGAAAACACCCTCACTGTGTAAGGGAAGATAAGGCTTGTCACCATGCTCCCAGAACAATGTACTGGGACCATGAAAGGCTTTCCAAATAGATAAAATGAGAGAAAATGAATGTTAACCATTTGCCGCCCGCCCTATGGCCGAATGGCGGCCGGCAAATGTCATCAGTGTTCCGGGTGGACGCCATATGGCGTCCTCCCGCACATGTGCAGATTGCGCTCCTGCAGAGCCACGCAGTGGCGCGATCTGTCACCGGCCGTGTACCTCGGACACGGCCGATGACAGAACTGAGTATCAGCCCCGTTGCCGGTACCATGTGACCTGCTGTGACCAATCACAGCAGGTCACATGACAGTTGTATACAATGGATGGCTTCATTCATGCCATCCATTGTATACTAGTGTCTAGCTGTGAATGGTCACAGCTAATCACATGCACATGTCATGTGATTAGCTGTGGCCAAATCACAGCTAAGCACAAAAAAAAAAAAAACCCCTGAATGAATCGATGTCATTATGGTAACATTCTACATCTCGGCCAAAATTTATGAAGAACAATTATTTATTTGCAAACTTTTATAACAGAAACAAAGAAAAATGTGTTTTTTTCAAAATTGTTGGGTTTTTTTTGTTCATTTAGCAAAAAATAAAAACCCCAGCGGTGATTAAATACCACCAAAAGAAAGCTCTAGTTGTGTAAAGAAAATGATAAAATTTTAGTTTGGGTACAATGTTGTATGAGCGCGCAATTGTCATTCAAGGTGTGAAAGCGCTGAAACCTGAAAACTGGCCTGGGCAGGAAGGTGTAAAAGTGCCCGTTATTGAATTGGTTAAAAAAAAAAAAACAAAGCCCAAAAAAAACCAAAAGTAACAACCGTTTATCTCATGTCCAGTGCAGAGCCTCGAACCTATGACCATGCACTCTTTAGACTGGCACGCTAACCACTGTGCTGCGGTTGTTACCTGGTATAGGCCCGGTCAAACTGACCCTTGTTTTCAAAAACTGCCAACTGTCACCTGCCCAATGTCAAGTAGCTATAGTGCACTTTGAATGACAATTGCGCGCTCATACAACACTGTACCCAAACTAAAATTTTATCATTTTTTTCACACAACTAGAGCTTTCTTTTGGTGGTATTTCATCACCACTGGGGTTTTTATTGTTTGCTAAATTAACAAAAAAAGACAGAAAATTTTGGAAAAAAAAAACACGTTTTCTTTGTTTCTGTTATAAAAGTTTGCAAATAAATAATTGTTTTTCATAAATTTAGGCCAAGATGTATTCTGCTACATGTCTTTGGTGAAAATAACCCAAATTAGTATTTATTATTTAGTCTGTAGGAAAGTTATAGAGTTCACAAACTATGGGATATATCTGAAAATTGATCAATCCTGAAGTACTGAAAGCCAATCTCATTTTTTGAGGTCCAAGAATGTCAGGACAGTACAGATATCCCCCAAATGACCCCTTATTGCAAAGTAGACCGTCCGATGTATTTCATAACAGGCATGGCGAGTTTTATGAAATTGTAATTTTTTTGTCATAATTTTTCGGAAATGAAGAAATTAAAAAAATGATTTTCACTATTTTTTTTTTTACATACTGTCACCAGTGCAGTACAGCGTCATCGTATAACTGGCATGGCGGTGATCAGGGACACTGACTGGTGACAGTACGAAAAAAAAATTGATAATTTTTTTTTATTATTTTTAATTTTTTATTACATTTTTTTCTTTTTTTTAAGATTATTTTTTCATATTTCACTATGACCAAAGTAGTATAATGTTACCATAGTAACATTGTGCTACTTTGGGGGAGTGATCAGTATTTTTTATTTTACACAATTTGCTTATAGCAAAGAATTACTTTGCTATAAGCAAGCATTTACCTGAATGAAATTGATTTATTCTGTTTTTTTGTTTTTTTTTGTGTGATTTGGCCACGGCTAATCACATGACACAGCTGGGCTGTGATTGGCCCAGCTTGTGCATGTGATCGCTGTGACCATTCACAGCTAGACACACTTGTATACAATGGATGGCATGAAAGGAAGCCATCCATTGTATACAACTGTCGTGACCTGCTGTGATTGGTCACAGCAGGTCACATGGTACTGGCAACGGGGACGGTACACAGATCTGTCATCGGCCGTGTCCGACGTACATGGCCAGTGACAGATCGTGCCGCAGCGCGGCCCTGTAGGCGTGTGCAATGCGCGCTCTGGAAAGGACGCCATATGGCGTCCACCCGGAGGGATGAGCAACGGATTAACATAACTCTTACATAACACTTCATACAGTACAATCAAATAATAACTGACAGTCATGATCCCAACCGGGTCCAAGGTCTTCGAAGGCACTGTTACTCACATCAATAACTCGGCTGTATCTACACCCAATGAAAAGGCCCCCAGCCACTACTACACCACCTCGGGGACAATACTACAGCTACGTAGTCCCAGATACAGCCAATGAACTCCAACCTTACCAACATGACCTTATAATTGGGAAGGAACACCCATACCTACGATGGGCCCAATCCATAATCCACCAAATGGTCACTCCAGCACCGCCTTCAAAGACCCAGCGACCCCTGCCGGCTGCCACGACAAAACAAAAAACGCCAAACACCCCAGAACACAAAATGACGATCAAGGAAAGAAAATAAAATCAAGGAACCCAAACAAAACCAAACAACATGACAAACACAAAGGACAAGACCAGTAACAAAAACAGGGCACTTATACCCCCTTCCTGCCCAGGCCAATTTCCAGCTTCCAGCGCTGTCACACTTTGAATGACAATTGCGCGGTCATGCAACACTGTACCCATATGAAATTTTTATCATTTTTTTTGTGACAGACAGAGATTTGTTTTGGTGGTATTTAATCACCTCTGGGTTTTTATTTTTTCTTAAACAAACAAAAAACCACTGAAAATTTAGAAAAAAAAAGTTTTTTCTTAGTTTTTGTTATAAAATTTTGTAAATAAGTGATTTTTCTCCTTCACTGATGTGCGCTAATGAAGCGGCAGTGATAGACACTTATAGGTGGCACTAATGGGCACTGATGAGGAGGCACTGGTAGGTGGCACTGATGGGCATTGACAGGCTTCACTGATGGGCACTGAAAGGCAGAAATGATAGGCGGCACTGATAGGCGGCACTGATAGACGGCACTGACTGGCATTGATAGGTGGCACTGGCTGGCACTGATGGGTGACACTGAAAGGCAGCTCAGATGGGCACTGATATGTGGCATTGATGTGGCACTGGTGAGCAATGGCAGGTGACACGGATGAGCACTGATGGACACTGACAGGTGGTACTGCTGGGGCTACACTGATCATCAAGGCACACTGATCATCAGTGCCCTGATGATCAGTGTACATGTCCTCTCCGCGGAAAACCGATTACCAGCTCTCCTCTCCTCACGGGCTGTCAGCGTGACGGCTCGTGAGGAGAGAAATGCCGGTAACCGGCATTTCCCAGTTTACATGCGATCACCTGTGATTGGACACAGCTGATCACATGACCGAGCTGACATCTTCGGCTCTTTCTGTGAATCGGTGATCCGCTGTGTCCGAGGGACACAGTGCACCAGCGATCGCCGCGCTGCGCGCTCCCAGAGCCACGCATGCACGGTAAGAATGGGAAGACGTCATATGACGTCCTCTCAGAACGAGAGAACCACCTCGTGGAGAACCTATATGGTGGGCGGGAGACGGTTAAACAGTAAAAACAAAACTTTTGCAATGATTTATGTTTATCAGACCAAACAAGAGCAAACGAGAAGAATTCACCTTTAGGGTTGAGTGCTGATTCACATACTGTATATATATATATATGAAAATCCATCATTCTCGATGTACTAGATGGCCTATCTCATTTCTTGAGGCCCCAAAACACCAGGACAGTGCGAATACCCCCCAGATGACCGCCTTTTTGGAAAGCAAACAGTCCAAGGTATTTAGTAAGAGTTATTTGATGGTTTTATTTTTCGAAAATTAATAAATAAAAAAAAAAATCACTTTTTTTTTTATTTAAAAAGTAAAGTGTTAATAAGAAAACACCCTCACTGTGTAAGGGAAGATAAGGCTTGTCACCATGCTCCCAGAACAATGTACTGGGACCATGAAAGGCTTTCCAAATAGATAAAATGAGAGAAAATGAATGTTAACCATTTGCCGCCCGCCCTATGGCCGAATGGCGGCCAGCAAATGTCATCAGTGTTCCGGGTGGACGCCATATGGCGTCCTCCCGCACATGTGCAGATTGCGCTCCTGCAGAGCCACGCAGTGGCGCGATCTGTCACCGGCCGTGTACCTCGGACACGGCCGATGACAGAACTGAGTATCAGCCCCGTTGCCGGTACCATGTGACCTGCTGTGACCAATCACAGCAGGTCACATGACAGTTGTATACAATGGATGGCTTCATTCATGCCATCCATTGTATACTAGTGTCTAGCTGTGAATGGTCACAGCTAATCACATGCACATGTCATGTGATTAGCTGTGGCCAAATCACAGCTAAGCACAAAAAAAAAAAAAAAAAACCCTGAATGAATCGATGTCATTATGGTAACATTGTACTACTCTGGTCATAGTGAAATATGAAAAAAAAAGAAGAAAAAAAAAGAAGAAAAAAATGTAATAAAAAATAATAAAAAAAATATATATATATATATTTTTTTTTTTCATTCTGTCACCAATCAGTGTCCCTGATCATCGCCATGCCAGTTATATGATGACGCTGTACAAAAAAAAATAGTGAAACTAATTTTTAAAATTTTTTCATTTTCCGAAATATTATGACAAAAAAATACAACTTCAAAAAACTCGCCATGCCTCCTATGAAGTACGTCGGACTGTCTACTTTACAAAAAGGGGTAATTTGGGGGATATCTGTACTGTTCTGACATTCTTGGACCTCAAGAAATTAGATTGGCCGCCAGTACTTCAGGATTGATCAATATTCAGATCTATACCATAGTTTGTGAACTCTATAACTTTCCTACGAACTAAAAAATACATCCTAATTTGGGTTATTTTCACCAAAGACATGTAGCAGAATACATCTCGGCCAAAATTTATGAAGAACAATTATTTATTTGCAAACTTTTATAACAGAAACAAAGAAAAATGTGTTTTTTTCAAAATTGTTGGTTTTTTTTTGTTCATTTAGCAAAAAATAAAAACCCCAGCGGTGATTAAATACCACCAAAAGAAAGCTCTAGTTGTGTAAAGAAAATGATAAAATTTTAGTTTGGGTACAATGTTGTATGAGCGCGCAATTGTCATTCAAGGTGTGAAAGCGCTGAAACCTGAAAACTGGCCTGGGCAGGAAGGTGTAAAAGTGCCCGTTATTGAATTGGTTAAAAAAAAAAAAACAAAGCCCAAAAAAAACCAAAAGTAACAACCGTTTATCTCATGTCCAGTGCAGAGCCTCGAACCTATGACCATGCACTCTTTAGACTGGCACGCTAACCACTGTGCTGCGGTTGTTACCTGGTATAGGCCCGGTCAAACTGACCCTTGTTTTCAAAAACTGCCAACTGTCACCTGCCCAATGTCAAGTAGCTATAGTGCACTTTGAATGACAATTGCGCGCTCATACAACACTGTACCCAAACTAAAATTTTATCATTTTTTTCACACAACTAGAGCTTTCTTTTGGTGGTATTTCATCACCACTGGGGTTTTTATTGTTTGCTAAATTAACAAAAAAAGACAGAAAATTTTGGAGAAAAAAAAAACACGTTTTCTTTGTTTCTGTTATAAAAGTTTGCAAATAAATAATTGTTTTTCATAAATTTAGGCCAAGATGTATTCTGCTACATGTCTTTGGTGAAAATAACCCAAATTAGTATTTATTATTTAGTCTGTAGGAAAGTTATAGAGTTCACAAACTATGGGATATATCTGAAAATTGATCAATCCTGAAGTACTGAAAGCCAATCTCATTTTTTGAGGTCCAAGAATGTCAGGACAGTACAGATATCCCCCAAATGACCCCTTATTGCAAAGTAGACCGTCCGATGTATTTCATAACAGGCATGGCGAGTTTTATGAAATTGTAATTTTTTTGTCATAATTTTTCGGAAATGAAGAAATTAAAAAAATGATTTTCACTATTTTTTTTTTTACATACTGTCACCAGTGCAGTACAGCGTCATCGTATAACTGGCATGGCGGTGATCAGGGACACTGACTGGTGACAGTACGAAAAAAAAATTGATAATTTTTTTTTATTATTTTTAATTTTTTATTACATTTTTTTCTTTTTTTTAAGATTATTTTTTCATATTTCACTATGACCAAAGTAGTATAATGTTACCATAGTAACATTGTGCTACTTTGGGGGAGTGATCAGTATTTTTTATTTTACACAATTTGCTTATAGCAAAGAATTACTTTGCTATAAGCAAGCATTTACCTGAATGAAATTGATTTATTCTGTTTTTTTGTTTTTTTTTGTGTGATTTGGCCACGGCTAATCACATGACACAGCTGGGCTGTGATTGGCCCAGCTTGTGCATGTGATCGCTGTGACCATTCACAGCTAGACACACTTGTATACAATGGATGGCATGAAAGGAAGCCATCCATTGTATACAACTGTCGTGACCTGCTGTGATTGGTCACAGCAGGTCACATGGTACTGGCAACGGGGACGGTACACAGATCTGTCATCGGCCGTGTCCGACGTACATGGCCAGTGACAGATCGTGCCGCAGCGCGGCCCTGTAGGCGTGTGCAATGCGCGCTCTGGAAAGGACGCCATATGGCGTCCACCCGGAGGGATGAGCAACGGATTAACATAACTCTTACATAACACTTCATACAGTACAATCAAATAATAACTGACAGTCATGATCCCAACCGGGTCCAAGGTCTTCGAAGGCACTGTTACTCACATCAATAACTCGGCTGTATCTACACCCAATGAAAAGGCCCCCAGCCACTACTACACCACCTCGGGGACAATACTACAGCTACGTAGTCCCAGATACAGCCAATGAACTCCAACCTTACCAACATGACCTTATAATTGGGAAGGAACACCCATACCTACGATGGGCCCAATCCATAATCCACCAAATGGTCACTCCAGCACCGCCTTCAAAGACCCAGCGACCCCTGCCGGCTGCCACGACAAAACAAAAAACGCCAAACACCCCAGAACACAAAATGACGATCAAGGAAAGAAAATAAAATCAAGGAACCCAAACAAAACCAAACAACATGACAAACACAAAGGACAAGACCAGTAACAAAAACAGGGCACTTATACCCCCTTCCTGCCCAGGCCAATTTCCAGCTTCCAGCGCTGTCACACTTTGAATGACAATTGCGCGGTCATGCAACACTGTACCCATATGAAATTTTTATCATTTTTTTTGTGACAGACAGAGATTTGTTTTGGTGGTATTTAATCACCTCTGGGTTTTTATTTTTTCTTAAACAAACAAAAAAACACTGAAAATTTAGAAAAAAAAAGTTTTTTCTTAGTTTTTGTTATAAAATTTTGTAAATAAGTGATTTTTCTCCTTCACTGATGTGCGCTAATGAAGCGGCAGTGATAGACACTTATAGGTGGCACTAATGGGCACTGATGAGGAGGCACTGGTAGGTGGCACTGATGGGCATTGACAGGCTTCACTGATGGGCACTGAAAGGCAGAAATGATAGGCGGCACTGATAGGCGGCACTGATAGACGGCACTGACTGGCATTGATAGGTGGCACTGGCTGGCACTGATGGGTGACACTGAAAGGCAGCTCAGATGGGCACTGATATGTGGCATTGATGTGGCACTGGTGAGCAATGGCAGGTGACACGGATGAGCACTGATGGACACTGACAGGTGGTACTGCTGGGGCTACACTGATCATCAAGGCACACTGATCATCAGTGCCCTGATGATCAGTGTACATGTCCTCTCCGCGGAAAACCGATTACCAGCTCTCCTCTCCTCACGGGCTGTCAGCGTGACGGCTCGTGAGGAGAGAAATGCCGGTAACCGGCATTTCCCAGTTTACATGCGATCACCTGTGATTGGACACAGCTGATCACATGACCGAGCTGACATCTTCGGCTCTTTCCGTGAATCGGTGATCCGCTGTGTCCGAGGGACACAGTGCACCAGCGATCGCCGCGCTGCGCGCTCCCAGAGCCACGCATGCACGGTAAGAATGGGAGGACGTCATATGACGTCCTCTCAGAACGAGAGAACCACCTCGTGGAGAACCTATATGGTGGGCGGGAGACAGTTAAACAGTAAAAACAAAACTTTTGCAATGATTTATGTTTATCAGACCAAACAAGAGCAAACGAGAAGAATTCACCTTTAGGGTTGAGTGCTGATTCACATACTGTATATATATATATATGAAAATCCATCATTCTCGATGTACTAGATGGCCTATCTCATTTCTTGAGGCCCCAAAACACCAGGACAGTGCGAATACCCCCCAGATGACCGCCTTTTTGGAAAGCAAACAGTCCAAGGTATTTAGTAAGAGTTATTTGATGGTTTTATTTTTCGAAAATTAATAAATAAAAAAAAAAATCACTTTTTTTTTTATTTAAAAAGTAAAGTGTTAATAAGAAAACACCCTCACTGTGTAAGGGAAGATAAGGCTTGTCACCATGCTCCCAGAACAATGTACTGGGACCATGAAAGGCTTTCCAAATAGATAAAATGAGAGAAAATGAATGTTAACCATTTGCCGCCCGCCCTATGGCCGAATGGCGGCCGGCAAATGTCATCAGTGTTCCGGGTGGACGCCATATGGCGTCCTCCCGCACATGTGCAGATTGCGCTCCTGCAGAGCCACGCAGTGGCGCGATCTGTCACCGGCCGTGTACCTCGGACACGGCCGATGACAGAACTGAGTATCAGCCCCGTTGCCGGTACCATGTGACCTGCTGTGACCAATCACAGCAGGTCACATGACAGTTGTATACAATGGATGGCTTCATTCATGCCATCCATTGTATACTAGTGTCTAGCTGTGAATGGTCACAGCTAATCACATGCACATGTCATGTGATTAGCTGTGGCCAAATCACAGCTAAGCACAAAAAAAAAAAAAAAAAACCCTGAATGAATCGATGTCATTATGGTAACATTGTACTACTCTGGTCATAGTGAAATATGAAAAAAAAAGAAGAAAAAAAAAGAAGAAAAAAATGTAATAAAAAATAATAAAAAAAATATATATATATATATTTTTTTTTTTCATTCTGTCACCAATCAGTGTCCCTGATCATCGCCATGCCAGTTATATGATGACGCTGTACAAAAAAAAATAGTGAAACTAATTTTTAAAATTTTTTCATTTTCCGAAATATTATGACAAAAAAATACAACTTCAAAAAACTCGCCATGCCTCCTATGAAGTACGTCGGACTGTCTACTTTACAAAAAGGGGTAATTTGGGGGATATCTGTACTGTTCTGACATTCTTGGACCTCAGGAAATTAGATTGGCCGCCAGTACTTCAGGATTGATCAATATTCAGATCTATACCATAGTTTGTGAACTCTATAACTTTCCTACGAACTAAAAAATACATCCTAATTTGGGTTATTTTCACCAAAGACATGTAGCAGAATACATCTCGGCCAAAATTTATGAAGAACAATTATTTATTTGCAAACTTTTATAACAGAAACAAAGAAAAATGTGTTTTTTTCAAAATTGTTGGTTTTTTTTTGTTCATTTAGCAAAAAATAAAAACCCCAGCGGTGATTAAACACCACCAAAAGAAAGCTCTAGTTGTGTAAAGAAAATGATAAAATTTTAGTTTGGGTACAATGTTGTATGAGCGCGCAATTGTCATTCAAGGTGTGAAAGCGCTGAAACCTGAAAACTGGCCTGGGCAGGAAGGTGTAAAAGTGCCCGTTATTGAATTGGTTAAAAAAAAAAAAACAAAGCCCAAAAAAACCCAAAAGTAACAACCGTTTATGTCATGTCCAGTGCAGAGCCTCGAACCTATGACCATGCACTCTTTAGACTGGCACGCTAACCACTGTGCTGCGGTTGTTACCTGGTATAGGCCCGGTCAAACTGACCCTTGTTTTCAAAAACTGCCAACTGTCACCTGCCCAATGTCAAGTAGCTATAGTGCACTTTGAATGACAATTGCGCGCTCATACAACACTGTACCCAAACTAAAATTTTATCATTTTTTTCACACAACTAGAGCTTTCTTTTGGTGGTATTTCATCACCACTGGGGTTTTTATTGTTTGCTAAATTAACAAAAAAAGACAGAAAATTTTGGAAAAAAAAAAAACACGTTTTCTTTGTTTCTGTTATAAAAGTTTGCAAATAAATAATTGTTTTTCATAAATTTAGGCCAAGATGTATTCTGCTACATGTCTTTGGTGAAAATAACCCAAATTAGTATTTATTATTTAGTCTGTAGGAAAGTTATAGAGTTCACAAACTATGGGATATATCTGAAAATTGATCAATCCTGAAGTACTGAAAGCCAATCTCATTTTTTGAGGTCCAAGAATGTCAGGACAGTACAGATATCCCCCAAATGACCCCTTATTGCAAAGTAGACCGTCCGATGTATTTCATAACAGGCATGGCGAGTTTTATGAAATTGTAATTTTTTTGTCATAATTTTTCGGAAATGAAGAAATTAAAAAAATGATTTTCACTATTTTTTTTTTTACATACTGTCACCAGTGCAGTACAGCGTCATCGTATAACTGGCATGGCGGTGATCAGGGACACTGACTGGTGACAGTACGAAAAAAAAATTGATAATTTTTTTTTATTATTTTTAATTTTTTATTACATTTTTTTCTTTTTTTTAAGATTATTTTTTCATATTTCACTATGACCAAAGTAGTATAATGTTACCATAGTAACATTGTGCTACTTTGGGGGAGTGATCAGTATTTTTTATTTTACACAATTTGCTTATAGCAAAGAATTACTTTGCTATAAGCAAGCATTTACCTGAATGAAATTGATTTATTCTGTTTTTTTGTTTTTTTTTGTGTGATTTGGCCACGGCTAATCACATGACACAGCTGGGCTGTGATTGGCCCAGCTTGTGCATGTGATCGCTGTGACCATTCACAGCTAGACACACTTGTATACAATGGATGGCATGAAAGGAAGCCATCCATTGTATACAACTGTCGTGACCTGCTGTGATTGGTCACAGCAGGTCACATGGTACTGGCAACGGGGACGGTACACAGATCTGTCATCGGCCGTGTCCGACGTACATGGCCAGTGACAGATCGTGCCGCAGCGCGGCCCTGTAGGCGTGTGCAATGCGCGCTCTGGAAAGGACGCCATATGGCGTCCACCCGGAGGGATGAGCAACGGATTAACATAACTCTTACATAACACTTCATACAGTACAATCAAATAATAACTGACAGTCATGATCCCAACCGGGTCCAAGGTCTTCGAAGGCACTGTTACTCACATCAATAACTCGGCTGTATCTACACCCAATGAAAAGGCCCCCAGCCACTACTACACCACCTCGGGGACAATACTACAGCTACGTAGTCCCAGATACAGCCAATGAACTCCAACCTTACCAACATGACCTTATAATTGGGAAGGAACACCCATACCTACGATGGGCCCAACCCATAATCCACCAAATGGTCACTCCAGCACCGCCTTCAAAGACCCAGCGACCCCTGCCGGCTGCCACGACAAAACAAAAAACGCCAAACACCCCAGAACACAAAATGACGATCAAGGAAAGAAAATAAAATCAAGGAACCCAAACAAAACCAAACAACATGACAAACACAAAGGACAAGACCAGTAACAAAAACAGGGCACTTATACCCCCTTCCTGCCCAGGCCAATTTCCAGCTTCCAGCGCTGTCACACTTTGAATGACAATTGCGCGGTCATGCAACACTGTACCCATATGAAATTTTTATCATTTTTTTTGTGACAGACAGAGATTTGTTTTGGTGGTATTTAATCACCTCTGGGTTTTTATTTTTTCTTAAACAAACAAAAAACCACTGAAAATTTAGAAAAAAAAAGTTTTTTCTTAGTTTTTGTTATAAAATTTTGTAAATAAGTGATTTTTCTCCTTCACTGATGTGCGCTAATGAAGCGGCAGTGATAGACACTTATAGGTGGCACTAATGGGCACTGATGAGGAGGCACTGGTAGGTGGCACTGATGGGCATTGACAGGCTTCACTGATGGGCACTGAAAGGCAGAAATGATAGGCGGCACTGATAGGCGGCACTGATAGACGGCACTGACTGGCATTGATAGGTGGCACTGGCTGGCACTGATGGGTGACACTGAAAGGCAGCTCAGATGGGCACTGATATGTGGCATTGATGTGGCACTGGTGAGCAATGGCAGGTGACACGGATGAGCACTGATGGACACTGACAGGTGGTACTGCTGGGGCTACACTGATCATCAAGGCACACTGATCATCAGTGCCCTGATGATCAGTGTACATGTCCTCTCCGCGGAAAACCGATTACCAGCTCTCCTCTCCTCACGGGCTGTCAGCGTGACGGCTCGTGAGGAGAGAAATGCCGGTAACCGGCATTTCCCAGTTTACATGCGATCACCTGTGATTGGACACAGCTGATCACATGACCGAGCTGACATCTTCGGCTCTTTCCGTGAATCGGTGATCCGCTGTGTCCGAGGGACACAGTGCACCAGCGATCGCCGCGCTGCGCGCTCCCAGAGCCACGCATGCGCGGTAAGAATGGGAGGACGTCATATGACGTCCTCTCAGAACGAGAGAACCACCTCGTGGAGAACCTATATGGTGGGCGGGAGACGGTTAAACAGTAAAAACAAAACTTTTGCAATGATTTATGTTTATCAGACCAAACAAGAGCAAACGAGAAGAATTCACCTTTAGGGTTGAGTGCTGATTCACATACTGTATATATATATATATATATATGAAAATCCATCATTCTCGATGTACTAGATGGCCTATCTCATTTCTTGAGGCCCCAAAACACCAGGACAGTGCGAATACCCCCCAGATGACCGCCTTTTTGGAAAGCAAACAGTCCAAGGTATTTAGTAAGAGTTATTTGATGGTTTTATTTTTCGAAAATTAATAAATAAAAAAAAAAATCACTTTTTTTTTTATTTAAAAAGTAAAGTGTTAATAAGAAAACACCCTCACTGTGTAAGGGAAGATAAGGCTTGTCACCATGCTCCCAGAACAATGTACTGGGACCATGAAAGGCTTTCCAAATAGATAAAATGAGAGAAAATGAATGTTAACCATTTGCCGCCCGCCCTATGGCCGAATGGCGGCCGGCAAATGTCATCAGTGTTCCGGGTGGACGCCATATGGCGTCCTCCCGCACATGTGCAGATTGCGCTCCTGCAGAGCCACGCAGTGGCGCGATCTGTCACCGGCCGTGTACCTCGGACACGGCCGATGACAGAACTGAGTATCAGCCCCGTTGCCGGTACCATGTGACCTGCTGTGACCAATCACAGCAGGTCACATGACAGTTGTATACAATGGATGGCTTCATTCATGCCATCCATTGTATACTAGTGTCTAGCTGTGAATGGTCACAGCTAATCACATGCACATGTCATGTGATTAGCTGTGGCCAAATCACAGCTAAGCACAAAAAAAAAAAAAAAAAAACCCTGAATGAATCGATGTCATTATGGTAACATTGTACTACTCTGGTCATAGTGAAATATGAAAAAAAAATCTTAAAAAAAAAGAAGAAAAAAATGTAATAAAAAATAATAAAAAAAATATATATATATATATTTTTTTTTCCATTCTGTCACCAATCAGTGTCCCTGATCATCGCCATGCCAGTTATATGATGACGCTGTACAAAAAAAAATAGTGAAACTAATTTTTAAAATTTTTTCATTTTCCGAAATATTATGACAAAAAAAATACAACTTCAAAAAACTCGCCATGCCTCCTATGAAGTACGTCGGACTGTCTACTTTACAAAAAGGGGTAATTTGGGGGATATCTGTACTGTTCTGACATTCTTGGACCTCAAGAAATTAGATTGGCCGCCAGTACTTCAGGATTGATCAATATTCAGATCTATACCATAGTTTGTGAACTCTATAACTTTCCTACGAACTAAAAAATACATCCTAATTTGGGTTATTGTCACCAAAGACATGTAGCAGAATACATCTCGGCCAAAATTTATGAAGAACAATTATTTATTTGCAAACTTTTATAACAGAAACAAAGAAAAATGTGTTTTTTTCAAAATTGTTGGGTTTTTTTTGTTCATTTAGCAAAAAATAAAAACCCCAGCGGTGATTAAATACCACCAAAAGAAAGCTCTAGTTGTGTAAAGAAAATGATAAAATTTTAGTTTGGGTACAATGTTGTATGAGCGCGCAATTGTCATTCAAGGTGTGAAAGCGCTGAAACCTGAAAACTGGCCTGGGCAGGAAGGTGTAAAAGTGCCCGTTATTGAATTGGTTAAAAAAAAAAAAAACAAAGCCCAAAAAAAACCAAAAGTAACAACCGTTTATCTCATGTCCAGTGCAGAGCCTCGAACCTATGACCATGCACTCTTTAGACTGGCACGCTAACCACTGTGCTGCGGTTGTTACCTGGTATAGGCCCGGTCAAACTGACCCTTGTTTTCAAAAACTGCCAACTGTCACCTGCCCAATGTCAAGTAGCTATAGTGCACTTTGAATGACAATTGCGCGCTCATACAACACTGTACCCAAACTAAAATTTTATCATTTTTTTCACACAACTAGAGCTTTCTTTTGGTGGTATTTCATCACCACTGGGGTTTTTATTGTTTGCTAAATTAACAAAAAAAGACAGAAAATTTTGGAAAAAAAAAAAACACGTTTTCTTTGTTTCTGTTATAAAAGTTTGCAAATAAATAATTGTTTTTCATAAATTTAGGCCAAGATGTATTCTGCTACATGTCTTTGGTGAAAATAACCCAAATTAGTATTTATTATTTAGTCTGTAGGAAAGTTATAGAGTTCACAAACTATGGGATATATCTGAAAATTGATCAATCCTGAAGTACTGAAAGCCAATCTCATTTTTTGAGGTCCAAGAATGTCAGGACAGTACAGATATCCCCCAAATGACCCCTTATTGCAAAGTAGACCGTCCGATGTATTTCATAACAGGCATGGCGAGTTTTATGAAATTGTAATTTTTTTGTCATAATTTTTCGGAAATGAAGAAATTAAAAAAATGATTTTCACTATTTTTTTTTTTACATACTGTCACCAGTGCAGTACAGCGTCATCGTATAACTGGCATGGCGGTGATCAGGGACACTGACTGGTGACAGTACGAAAAAAAAATTGATAATTTTTTTTTATTATTTTTAATTTTTTATTACATTTTTTTCTTTTTTTTAAGATTATTTTTTCATATTTCACTATGACCAAAGTAGTATAATGTTACCATAGTAACATTGTGCTACTTTGGGGGAGTGATCAGTATTTTTTATTTTACACAATTTGCTTATAGCAAAGAATTACTTTGCTATAAGCAAGCATTTACCTGAATGAAATTGATTTATTCTGTTTTTTTGTTTTTTTTTGTGTGATTTGGCCACGGCTAATCACATGACACAGCTGGGCTGTGATTGGCCCAGCTTGTGCATGTGATCGCTGTGACCATTCACAGCTAGACACACTTGTATACAATGGATGGCATGAAAGGAAGCCATCCATTGTATACAACTGTCGTGACCTGCTGTGATTGGTCACAGCAGGTCACATGGTACTGGCAACGGGGACGGTACACAGATCTGTCATCGGCCGTGTCCGACGTACATGGCCAGTGACAGATCGTGCCGCAGCGCGGCCCTGTAGGCGTGTGCAATGCGCGCTCTGGAAAGGACGCCATATGGCGTCCACCCGGAGGGATGAGCAACGGATTAACATAACTCTTACATAACACTTCATACAGTACAATCAAATAATAACTGACAGTCATGATCCCAACCGGGTCCAAGGTCTTCGAAGGCACTGTTACTCACATCAATAACTCGGCTGTATCTACACCCAATGAAAAGGCCCCCAGCCACTACTACACCACCTCGGGGACAATACTACAGCTACGTAGTCCCAGATACAGCCAATGAACTCCAACCTTACCAACATGACCTTATAATTGGGAAGGAACACCCATACCTACGATGGGCCCAACCCATAATCCACCAAATGGTCACTCCAGCACCGCCTTCAAAGACCCAGCGACCCCTGCCGGCTGCCACGACAAAACAAAAAACGCCAAACACCCCAGAACACAAAATGACGATCAAGGAAAGAAAATAAAATCAAGGAACCCAAACAAAACCAAACAACATGACAAACACAAAGGACAAGACCAGTAACAAAAACAGGGCACTTATACCCCCTTCCTGCCCAGGCCAATTTCCAGCTTCCAGCGCTGTCACACTTTGAATGACAATTGCGCGGTCATGCAACACTGTACCCATATGAAATTTTTATCATTTTTTTTGTGACAGACAGAGATTTGTTTTGGTGGTATTTAATCACCTCTGGGTTTTTATTTTTTCTTAAACAAACAAAAAACCACTGAAAATTTAGAAAAAAAAAGTTTTTTCTTAGTTTTTGTTATAAAATTTTGTAAATAAGTGATTTTTCTCCTTCACTGATGTGCGCTAATGAAGCGGCAGTGATAGACACTTATAGGTGGCACTAATGGGCACTGATGAGGAGGCACTGGTAGGTGGCACTGATGGGCATTGACAGGCTTCACTGATGGGCACTGAAAGGCAGAAATGATAGGCGGCACTGATAGGCGGCACTGATAGACGGCACTGACTGGCATTGATAGGTGGCACTGGCTGGCACTGATGGGTGACACTGAAAGGCAGCTCAGATGGGCACTGATATGTGGCATTGATGTGGCACTGGTGAGCAATGGCAGGTGACACGGATGAGCACTGATGGACACTGACAGGTGGTACTGCTGGGGCTACACTGATCATCAAGGCACACTGATCATCAGTGCCCTGATGATCAGTGTACATGTCCTCTCCGCGGAAAACCGATTACCAGCTCTCCTCTCCTCACGGGCTGTCAGCGTGACGGCTCGTGAGGAGAGAAATGCCGGTAACCGGCATTTCCCAGTTTACATGCGATCACCTGTGATTGGACACAGCTGATCACATGACCGAGCTGACATCTTCGGCTCTTTCCGTGAATCGGTGATCCGCTGTGTCCGAGGGACACAGTGCACCAGCGATCGCCGCGCTGCGCGCTCCCAGAGCCACGCATGCACGGTAAGAATGGGAGGACGTCATATGACGTCCTCTCAGAACGAGAGAACCACCTCGTGGAGAACCTATATGGTGGGCGGGAGACGGTTAAACAGTAAAAACAAAACTTTTGCAATGATTTATGTTTATCAGACCAAACAAGAGCAAACGAGAAGAATTCACCTTTAGGGTTGAGTGCTGATTCACATACTGTATATATATATATATATATATGAAAATCCATCATTCTCGATGTACTAGATGGCCTATCTCATTTCTTGAGGCCCCAAAACACCAGGACAGTGCGAATACCCCCCAGATGACCGCCTTTTTGGAAAGCAAACAGTCCAAGGTATTTAGTAAGAGTTATTTGATGGTTTTATTTTTCGAAAATTAATAAATAAAAAAAAAAATCACTTTTTTTTTTATTTAAAAAGTAAAGTGTTAATAAGAAAACACCCTCACTGTGTAAGGGAAGATAAGGCTTGTCACCATGCTCCCAGAACAATGTACTGGGACCATGAAAGGCTTTCCAAATAGATAAAATGAGAGAAAATGAATGTTAACCATTTGCCGCCCGCCCTATGGCCGAATGGCGGCCGGCAAATGTCATCAGTGTTCCGGGTGGACGCCATATGGCGTCCTCCCGCACATGTGCAGATTGCGCTCCTGCAGAGCCACGCAGTGGCGCGATCTGTCACCGGCCGTGTACCTCGGACACGGCCGATGACAGAACTGAGTATCAGCCCCGTTGCCGGTACCATGTGACCTGCTGTGACCAATCACAGCAGGTCACATGACAGTTGTATACAATGGATGGCTTCATTCATGCCATCCATTGTATACTAGTGTCTAGCTGTGAATGGTCACAGCTAATCACATGCACATGTCATGTGATTAGCTGTGGCCAAATCACAGCTAAGCACAAAAAAAAAAAAAAAAAAAACCCTGAATGAATCGATGTCATTATGGTAACATTGTACTACTCTGGTCATAGTGAAATATGAAAAAAAAATCTTAAAAAAAAAGAAGAAAAAAATGTAATAAAAAATAATAAAAAAAATATATATATATATTTTTTTTTTTCCATTCTGTCACCAATCAGTGTCCCTGATCATCGCCATGCCAGTTATATGATGACGCTGTACAAAAAAAAATAGTGAAACTAATTTTTAAAATTTTTTCATTTTCCGAAATATTATGACAAAAAAAATACAACTTCAAAAAACTCGCCATGCCTCCTATGAAGTACGTCGGACTGTCTACTTTACAAAAAGGGGTAATTTGGGGGATATCTGTACTGTTCTGACATTCTTGGACCTCAAGAAATTAGATTGGCCGCCAGTACTTCAGGATTGATCAATATTCAGATCTATACCATAGTTTGTGAACTCTATAACTTTCCTACGAACTAAAAAATACATCCTAATTTGGGTTATTGTCACCAAAGACATGTAGCAGAATACATCTCGGCCAAAATTTATGAAGAACAATTATTTATTTGCAAACTTTTATAACAGAAACAAAGAAAAATGTGTTTTTTTCAAAATTGTTGGGTTTTTTTTGTTCATTTAGCAAAAAATAAAAAACCCCAGCGGTGATTAAATACCACCAAAAGAAAGCTCTAGTTGTGTAAAGAAAATGATAAAATTTTAGTTTGGGTACAATGTTGTATGAGCGCGCAATTGTCATTCAAGGTGTGAAAGCGCTGAAACCTGAAAACTGGCCTGGGCAGGAAGGTGTAAAAGTGCCCGTTATTGAATTGGTTAAAAAAAAAAAAAACAAAGCCCAAAAAAACCCAAAAGTAACAACCGTTTATCTCATGTCCAGTGCAGAGCCTCGAACCTATGACCATGCACTCTTTAGACTGGCACGCTAACCACTGTGCTGCGGTTGTTACCTGGTATAGGCCCGGTCAAACTGACCCTTGTTTTCAAAAACTGCCAACTGTCACCTGCCCAATGTCAAGTAGCTCTAGTGCACTTTGAATGACAATTGCGCGCTCATACAACACTGTACCCAAACTAAAATTTTATCATTTTTTTCACACAACTAGAGCTTTCTTTTGGTGGTATTTCATCACCACTGGGGTTTTTATTGTTTGCTAAATTAACAAAAAAAGACAGAAAATTTTGGAAAAAAAAAAAACACGTTTTCTTTGTTTCTGTTATAAAAGTTTGCAAATAAATAATTGTTTTTCATAAATTTAGGCCAAGATGTATTCTGCTACATGTCTTTGGTGAAAATAACCCAAATTAGTATTTATTATTTAGTCTGTAGGAAAGTTATAGAGTTCACAAACTATGGGATATATCTGAAAATTGATCAATCCTGAAGTACTGAAAGCCAATCTCATTTTTTGAGGTCCAAGAATGTCAGGACAGTACAGATATCCCCCAAATGACCCCTTATTGCAAAGTAGACCGTCCGATGTATTTCATAACAGGCATGGCGAGTTTTATGAAATTGTAATTTTTTTGTCATAATTTTTCGGAAATGAAGAAATTAAAAAAATGATTTTCACTATTTTTTTTTTTACATACTGTCACCAGTGCAGTACAGCGTCATCGTATAACTGGCATGGCGGTGATCAGGGACACTGACTGGTGACAGTACGAAAAAAAAATTGATAATTTTTTTTTATTATTTTTAATTTTTTATTACATTTTTTTCTTTTTTTTAAGATTATTTTTTCATATTTCACTATGACCAAAGTAGTATAATGTTACCATAGTAACATTGTGCTACTTTGGGGGAGTGATCAGTATTTTTTATTTTACACAATTTGCTTATAGCAAAGAATTACTTTGCTATAAGCAAGCATTTACCTGAATGAAATTGATTTATTCTGTTTTTTTGTTTTTTTTTGTGTGATTTGGCCACGGCTAATCACATGACACAGCTGGGCTGTGATTGGCCCAGCTTGTGCATGTGATCGCTGTGACCATTCACAGCTAGACACACTTGTATACAATGGATGGCATGAAAGGAAGCCATCCATTGTATACAACTGTCGTGACCTGCTGTGATTGGTCACAGCAGGTCACATGGTACTGGCAACGGGGACGGTACACAGATCTGTCATCGGCCGTGTCCGACGTACATGGCCAGTGACAGATCGTGCCGCAGCGCGGCCCTGTAGGCGTGTGCAATGCGCGCTCTGGAAAGGACGCCATATGGCGTCCACCCGGAGGGATGAGCAACGGATTAACATAACTCTTACATAACACTTCATACAGTACAATCAAATAATAACTGACAGTCATGATCCCAACCGGGTCCAAGGTCTTCGAAGGCACTGTTACTCACATCAATAACTCGGCTGTATCTACACCCAATGAAAAGGCCCCCAGCCACTACTACACCACCTCGGGGACAATACTACAGCTACGTAGTCCCAGATACAGCCAATGAACTCCAACCTTACCAACATGACCTTATAATTGGGAAGGAACACCCATACCTACGATGGGCCCAACCCATAATCCACCAAATGGTCACTCCAGCACCGCCTTCAAAGACCCAGCGACCCCTGCCGGCTGCCACGACAAAACAAAAAACGCCAAACACCCCAGAACACAAAATGACGATCAAGGAAAGAAAATAAAATCAAGGAACCCAAACAAAACCAAACAACATGACAAACACAAAGGACAAGACCAGTAACAAAAACAGGGCACTTATACCCCCTTCCTGCCCAGGCCAATTTCCAGCTTCCAGCGCTGTCACACTTTGAATGACAATTGCGCGGTCATGCAACACTGTACCCATATGAAATTTTTATCATTTTTTTTGTGACAGACAGAGATTTGTTTTGGTGGTATTTAATCACCTCTGGGTTTTTATTTTTTCTTAAACAAACAAAAAACCACTGAAAATTTAGAAAAAAAAAGTTTTTTCTTAGTTTTTGTTATAAAATTTTGTAAATAAGTGATTTTTCTCCTTCACTGATGTGCGCTAATGAAGCGGCAGTGATAGACACTTATAGGTGGCACTAATGGGCACTGATGAGGAGGCACTGGTAGGTGGCACTGATGGGCATTGACAGGCTTCACTGATGGGCACTGAAAGGCAGAAATGATAGGCGGCACTGATAGGCGGCACTGATAGACGGCACTGACTGGCATTGATAGGTGGCACTGGCTGGCACTGATGGGTGACACTGAAAGGCAGCTCAGATGGGCACTGATATGTGGCATTGATGTGGCACTGGTGAGCAATGGCAGGTGACACGGATGAGCACTGATGGACACTGACAGGTGGTACTGCTGGGGCTACACTGATCATCAAGGCACACTGATCATCAGTGCCCTGATGATCAGTGTACATGTCCTCTCCGCGGAAAACCGATTACCAGCTCTCCTCTCCTCACGGGCTGTCAGCGTGACGGCTCGTGAGGAGAGAAATGCCGGTAACCGGCATTTCCCAGTTTACATGCGATCACCTGTGATTGGACACAGCTGATCACATGACCGAGCTGACATCTTCGGCTCTTTCCGTGAATCGGTGATCCGCTGTGTCCGAGGGACACAGTGCACCAGCGATCGCCGCGCTGCGCGCTCCCAGAGCCACGCATGCACGGTAAGAATGGGAGGACGTCATATGACGTCTTCTCAGAACGAGAGAACCACCTCGTGGAGAACCTATATGGTGGGCGGGAGACGGTTAAACAGTAAAAACAAAACTTTTGCAATGATTTATGTTTATCAGACCAAACAAGAGCAAACGAGAAGAATTCACCTTTAGGGTTGAGTGCTGATTCACATACTGTATATATATATATATATATATATGAAAATCCATCATTCTCGATGTACTAGATGGCCTATCTCATTTCTTGAGGCCCCAAAACACCAGGACAGTGCGAATACCCCCCAGATGACCGCCTTTTTGGAAAGCAAACAGTCCAAGGTATTTAGTAAGAGTTATTTGATGGTTTTATTTTTCGAAAATTAATAAATAAAAAAAAAAATCACTTTTTTTTTTATTTAAAAAGTAAAGTGTTAATAAGAAAACACCCTCACTGTGTAAGGGAAGATAAGGCTTGTCACCATGCTCCCAGAACAATGTACTGGGACCATGAAAGGCTTTCCAAATAGATAAAATGAGAGAAAATGAATGTTAACCATTTGCCGCCCGCCCTATGGCCGAATGGCGGCCGGCAAATGTCATCAGTGTTCCGGGTGGACGCCATATGGCGTCCTCCCGCACATGTGCAGATTGCGCTCCTGCAGAGCCACGCAGTGGCGCGATCTGTCACCGGCCGTGTACCTCGGACACGGCCGATGACAGAACTGAGTATCAGCCCCGTTGCCGGTACCATGTGACCTGCTGTGACCAATCACAGCAGGTCACATGACAGTTGTATACAATGGATGGCTTCATTCATGCCATCCATTGTATACTAGTGTCTAGCTGTGAATGGTCACAGCTAATCACATGCACATGTCATGTGATTAGCTGTGGCCAAATCACAGCTAAGCACAAAAAAAAAAAAAAAAAAACCCTGAATGAATCGATGTCATTATGGTAACATTGTACTACTCTGGTCATAGTGAAATATGAAAAAAAAATCTTAAAAAAAAAGAAGAAAAAAATGTAATAAAAAATAATAAAAAAAATATATATATATATTTTTTTTTTTCCATTCTGTCACCAATCAGTGTCCCTGATCATCGCCATGCCAGTTATATGATGACGCTGTACAAAAAAAAATAGTGAAACTAATTTTTAAAATTTTTTCATTTTCCGAAATATTATGACAAAAAAAATACAACTTCAAAAAACTCGCCATGCCTCCTATGAAGTACGTCGGACTGTCTACTTTACAAAAAGGGGTAATTTGGGGGATATCTGTACTGTTCTGACATTCTTGGACCTCAAGAAATTAGATTGGCCGCCAGTACTTCAGGATTGATCAATATTCAGATCTATACCATAGTTTGTGAACTCTATAACTTTCCTACGAACTAAAAAATACATCCTAATTTGGGTTATTGTCACCAAAGACATGTAGCAGAATACATCTCGGCCAAAATTTATGAAGAACAATTATTTATTTGCAAACTTTTATAACAGAAACAAAGAAAAATGTGTTTTTTTCAAAATTGTTGGGTTTTTTTTGTTCATTTAGCAAAAAATAAAAAACCCCAGCGGTGATTAAATACCACCAAAAGAAAGCTCTAGTTGTGTAAAGAAAATGATAAAATTTTAGTTTGGGTACAATGTTGTATGAGCGCGCAATTGTCATTCAAGGTGTGAAAGCGCTGAAACCTGAAAACTGGCCTGGGCAGGAAGGTGTAAAAGTGCCCGTTATTGAATTGGTTAAAAAAAAAAAAAACAAAGCCCAAAAAAACCCAAAAGTAACAACCGTTTATCTCATGTCCAGTGCAGAGCCTCGAACCTATGACCATGCACTCTTTAGACTGGCACGCTAACCACTGTGCTGCGGTTGTTACCTGGTATAGGCCCGGTCAAACTGACCCTTGTTTTCAAAAACTGCCAACTGTCACCTGCCCAATGTCAAGTAGCTCTAGTGCACTTTGAATGACAATTGCGCGCTCATACAACACTGTACCCAAACTAAAATTTTATCATTTTTTTCACACAACTAGAGCTTTCTTTTGGTGGTATTTCATCACCACTGGGGTTTTTATTGTTTGCTAAATTAACAAAAAAAGACAGAAAATTTTGGAAAAAAAAAAAACACGTTTTCTTTGTTTCTGTTATAAAAGTTTGCAAATAAATAATTGTTTTTCATAAATTTAGGCCAAGATGTATTCTGCTACATGTCTTTGGTGAAAATAACCCAAATTAGTATTTATTATTTAGTCTGTAGGAAAGTTATAGAGTTCACAAACTATGGGATATATCTGAAAATTGATCAATCCTGAAGTACTGAAAGCCAATCTCATTTTTTGAGGTCCAAGAATGTCAGGACAGTACAGATATCCCCCAAATGACCCCTTATTGCAAAGTAGACCGTCCGATGTATTTCATAACAGGCATGGCGAGTTTTATGAAATTGTAATTTTTTTGTCATAATTTTTCGGAAATGAAGAAATTAAAAAAATGATTTTCACTATTTTTTTTTTTACATACTGTCACCAGTGCAGTACAGCGTCATCGTATAACTGGCATGGCGGTGATCAGGGACACTGACTGGTGACAGTACGAAAAAAAAATTGATAATTTTTTTTTATTATTTTTAATTTTTTATTACATTTTTTTCTTTTTTTTAAGATTATTTTTTCATATTTCACTATGACCAAAGTAGTATAATGTTACCATAGTAACATTGTGCTACTTTGGGGGAGTGATCAGTATTTTTTATTTTACACAATTTGCTTATAGCAAAGAATTACTTTGCTATAAGCAAGCATTTACCTGAATGAAATTGATTTATTCTGTTTTTTTGTTTTTTTTTGTGTGATTTGGCCACGGCTAATCACATGACACAGCTGGGCTGTGATTGGCCCAGCTTGTGCATGTGATCGCTGTGACCATTCACAGCTAGACACACTTGTATACAATGGATGGCATGAAAGGAAGCCATCCATTGTATACAACTGTCGTGACCTGCTGTGATTGGTCACAGCAGGTCACATGGTACTGGCAACGGGGACGGTACACAGATCTGTCATCGGCCGTGTCCGACGTACATGGCCAGTGACAGATCGTGCCGCAGCGCGGCCCTGTAGGCGTGTGCAATGCGCGCTCTGGAAAGGACGCCATATGGCGTCCACCCGGAGGGATGAGCAACGGATTAACATAACTCTTACATAACACTTCATACAGTACAATCAAATAATAACTGACAGTCATGATCCCAACCGGGTCCAAGGTCTTCGAAGGCACTGTTACTCACATCAATAACTCGGCTGTATCTACACCCAATGAAAAGGCCCCCAGCCACTACTACACCACCTCGGGGACAATACTACAGCTACGTAGTCCCAGATACAGCCAATGAACTCCAACCTTACCAACATGACCTTATAATTGGGAAGGAACACCCATACCTACGATGGGCCCAACCCATAATCCACCAAATGGTCACTCCAGCACCGCCTTCAAAGACCCAGCGACCCCTGCCGGCTGCCACGACAAAACAAAAAACGCCAAACACCCCAGAACACAAAATGACGATCAAGGAAAGAAAATAAAATCAAGGAACCCAAACAAAACCAAACAACATGACAAACACAAAGGACAAGACCAGTAACAAAAACAGGGCACTTATACCCCCTTCCTGCCCAGGCCAATTTCCAGCTTCCAGCGCTGTCACACTTTGAATGACAATTGCGCGGTCATGCAACACTGTACCCATATGAAATTTTTATCATTTTTTTTGTGACAGACAGAGATTTGTTTTGGTGGTATTTAATCACCTCTGGGTTTCTATTTTTTCTTAAACAAACAAAAAACCACTGAAAATTTAGAAAAAAAAAGTTTTTTCTTAGTTTTTGTTATAAAATTTTGTAAATAAGTGATTTTTCTCCTTCACTGATGTGCGCTAATGAAGCGGCAGTGATAGACACTTATAGGTGGCACTAATGGGCACTGATGAGGAGGCACTGGTAGGTGGCACTGATGGGCATTGACAGGCTTCACTGATGGGCACTGAAAGGCAGAAATGATAGGCGGCACTGATAGGCGGCACTGATAGACGGCACTGACTGGCATTGATAGGTGGCACTGGCTGGCACTGATGGGTGACACTGAAAGGCAGCTCAGATGGGCACTGATATGTGGCATTGATGTGGCACTGGTGAGCAATGGCAGGTGACACGGATGAGCACTGATGGACACTGACAGGTGGTACTGCTGGGGCTACACTGATCATCAAGGCACACTGATCATCAGTGCCCTGATGATCAGTGTACATGTCCTCTCCGCGGAAAACCGATTACCAGCTCTCCTCTCCTCACGGGCTGTCAGCGTGACGGCTCGTGAGGAGAGAAATGCCGGTAACCGGCATTTCCCAGTTTACATGCGATCACCTGTGATTGGACACAGCTGATCACATGACCGAGCTGACATCTTCGGCTCTTTCCGTGAATCGGTGATCCGCTGTGTCCGAGGGACACAGTGCACCAGCGATCGCCGCGCTGCGCGCTCCCAGAGCCACGCATGCACGGTAAGAATGGGAGGACGTCATATGACGTCCTCTCAGAACGAGAGAACCACCTCGTGGAGAACCTATATGGTGGGCGGGAGACGGTTAAACAGTAAAAACAAAACTTTTGCAATGATTTATGTTTATCAGACCAAACAAGAGCAAACGAGAAGAATTCACCTTTAGGGTTGAGTGCTGATTCACATACTGTATATATATATATATATATATGAAAATCCATCATTCTCGATGTACTAGATGGCCTATCTCATTTCTTGAGGCCCCAAAACACCAGGACAGTGCGAATACCCCCCAGATGACCGCCTTTTTGGAAAGCAAACAGTCCAAGGTATTTAGTAAGAGTTATTTGATGGTTTTATTTTTCGAAAATTAATAAATAAAAAAAAAAATCACTTTTTTTTTTATTTAAAAAGTAAAGTGTTAATAAGAAAACACCCTCACTGTGTAAGGGAAGATAAGGCTTGTCACCATGCTCCCAGAACAATGTACTGGGACCATGAAAGGCTTTCCAAATAGATAAAATGAGAGAAAATGAATGTTAACCATTTGCCGCCCGCCCTATGGCCGAATGGCGGCCGGCAAATGTCATCAGTGTTCCGGGTGGACGCCATATGGCGTCCTCCCGCACATGTGCAGATTGCGCTCCTGCAGAGCCACGCAGTGGCGCGATCTGTCACCGGCCGTGTACCTCGGACACGGCCGATGACAGAACTGAGTATCAGCCCCGTTGCCGGTACCATGTGACCTGCTGTGACCAATCACAGCAGGTCACATGACAGTTGTATACAATGGATGGCTTCATTCATGCCATCCATTGTATACTAGTGTCTAGCTGTGAATGGTCACAGCTAATCACATGCACATGTCATGTGATTAGCTGTGGCCAAATCACAGCTAAGCACAAAAAAAAAAAAAAAAAAACCCTGAATGAATCGATGTCATTATGGTAACATTGTACTACTCTGGTCATAGTGAAATATGAAAAAAAAATCTTAAAAAAAAAGAAGAAAAAAATGTAATAAAAAATAATAAAAAAAATATATATATATATTTTTTTTTTTCCATTCTGTCACCAATCAGTGTCCCTGATCATCGCCATGCCAGTTATATGATGACGCTGTACAAAAAAAAATAGTGAAACTAATTTTTAAAATTTTTTCATTTTCCGAAATATTATGACAAAAAAAATACAACTTCAAAAAACTCGCCATGCCTCCTATGAAGTACGTCGGACTGTCTACTTTACAAAAAGGGGTAATTTGGGGGATATCTGTACTGTTCTGACATTCTTGGACCTCAAGAAATTAGATTGGCCGCCAGTACTTCAGGATTGATCAATATTCAGATCTATACCATAGTTTGTGAACTCTATAACTTTCCTACGAACTAAAAAATACATCCTAATTTGGGTTATTGTCACCAAAGACATGTAGCAGAATACATCTCGGCCAAAATTTATGAAGAACAATTATTTATTTGCAAACTTTTATAACAGAAACAAAGAAAAATGTGTTTTTTTCAAAATTGTTGGGTTTTTTTTGTTCATTTAGCAAAAAATAAAAAACCCCAGCGGTGATTAAATACCACCAAAAGAAAGCTCTAGTTGTGTAAAGAAAATGATAAAATTTTAGTTTGGGTACAATGTTGTATGAGCGCGCAATTGTCATTCAAGGTGTGAAAGCGCTGAAACCTGAAAACTGGCCTGGGCAGGAAGGTGTAAAAGTGCCCGTTATTGAATTGGTTTAAAAAAAAAAAAAACAAAGCCCAAAAAAACCCAAAAGTAACAACCGTTTATCTCATGTCCAGTGCAGAGCCTCGAACCTATGACCATGCACTCTTTAGACTGGCACGCTAACCACTGTGCTGCGGTTGTTACCTGGTATAGGCCCGGTCAAACTGACCCTTGTTTTCAAAAACTGCCAACTGTCACCTGCCCAATGTCAAGTAGCTCTAGTGCACTTTGAATGACAATTGCGCGCTCATACAACACTGTACCCAAACTAAAATTTTATCATTTTTTTCACACAACTAGAGCTTTCTTTTGGTGGTATTTCATCACCACTGGGGTTTTTATTGTTTGCTAAATTAACAAAAAAAGACAGAAAATTTTGGAAAAAAAAAAAACACGTTTTCTTTGTTTCTGTTATAAAAGTTTGCAAATAAATAATTGTTTTTCATAAATTTAGGCCAAGATGTATTCTGCTACATGTCTTTGGTGAAAATAACCCAAATTAGTATTTATTATTTAGTCTGTAGGAAAGTTATAGAGTTCACAAACTATGGGATATATCTGAAAATTGATCAATCCTGAAGTACTGAAAGCCAATCTCATTTTTTGAGGTCCAAGAATGTCAGGACAGTACAGATATCCCCCAAATGACCCCTTATTGCAAAGTAGACCGTCCGATGTATTTCATAACAGGCATGGCGAGTTTTATGAAATTGTAATTTTTTTGTCATAATTTTTCGGAAATGAAGAAATTAAAAAAATGATTTTCACTATTTTTTTTTTTACATACTGTCACCAGTGCAGTACAGCGTCATCGTATAACTGGCATGGCGGTGATCAGGGACACTGACTGGTGACAGTACGAAAAAAAAATTGATAATTTTTTTTTATTATTTTTAATTTTTTATTACATTTTTTTCTTTTTTTTAAGATTATTTTTTCATATTTCACTATGACCAAAGTAGTATAATGTTACCATAGTAACATTGTGCTACTTTGGGGGAGTGATCAGTATTTTTTATTTTACACAATTTGCTTATAGCAAAGAATTACTTTGCTATAAGCAAGCATTTACCTGAATGAAATTGATTTATTCTGTTTTTTTGTTTTTTTTTGTGTGATTTGGCCACGGCTAATCACATGACACAGCTGGGCTGTGATTGGCCCAGCTTGTGCATGTGATCGCTGTGACCATTCACAGCTAGACACACTTGTATACAATGGATGGCATGAAAGGAAGCCATCCATTGTATACAACTGTCGTGACCTGCTGTGATTGGTCACAGCAGGTCACATGGTACTGGCAACGGGGACGGTACACAGATCTGTCATCGGCCGTGTCCGACGTACATGGCCAGTGACAGATCGTGCCGCAGCGCGGCCCTGTAGGCGTGTGCAATGCGCGCTCTGGAAAGGACGCCATATGGCGTCCACCCGGAGGGATGAGCAACGGATTAACATAACTCTTACATAACACTTCATACAGTACAATCAAATAATAACTGACAGTCATGATCCCAACCGGGTCCAAGGTCTTCGAAGGCACTGTTACTCACATCAATAACTCGGCTGTATCTACACCCAATGAAAAGGCCCCCAGCCACTACTACACCACCTCGGGGACAATACTACAGCTACGTAGTCCCAGATACAGCCAATGAACTCCAACCTTACCAACATGACCTTATAATTGGGAAGGAACACCCATACCTACGATGGGCCCAACCCATAATCCACCAAATGGTCACTCCAGCACCGCCTTCAAAGACCCAGCGACCCCTGCCGGCTGCCACGACAAAACAAAAAACGCCAAACACCCCAGAACACAAAATGACGATCAAGGAAAGAAAATAAAATCAAGGAACCCAAACAAAACCAAACAACATGACAAACACAAAGGACAAGACCAGTAACAAAAACAGGGCACTTATACCCCCTTCCTGCCCAGGCCAATTTCCAGCTTCCAGCGCTGTCACACTTTGAATGACAATTGCGCGGTCATGCAACACTGTACCCATATGAAATTTTTATCATTTTTTTTGTGACAGACAGAGATTTGTTTTGGTGGTATTTAATCACCTCTGGGTTTTTATTTTTTCTTAAACAAACAAAAAACCACTGAAAATTTAGAAAAAAAAAGTTTTTTCTTAGTTTTTGTTATAAAATTTTGTAAATAAGTGATTTTTCTCCTTCACTGATGTGCGCTAATGAAGCGGCAGTGATAGACACTTATAGGTGGCACTAATGGGCACTGATGAGGAGGCACTGGTAGGTGGCACTGATGGGCATTGACAGGCTTCACTGATGGGCACTGAAAGGCAGAAATGATAGGCGGCACTGATAGGCGGCACTGATAGACGGCACTGACTGGCATTGATAGGTGGCACTGGCTGGCACTGATGGGTGACACTGAAAGGCAGCTCAGATGGGCACTGATATGTGGCATTGATGTGGCACTGGTGAGCAATGGCAGGTGACACGGATGAGCACTGATGGACACTGACAGGTGGTACTGCTGGGGCTACACTGATCATCAAGGCACACTGATCATCAGTGCCCTGATGATCAGTGTACATGTCCTCTCCGCGGAAAACCGATTACCAGCTCTCCTCTCCTCACGGGCTGTCAGCGTGACGGCTCGTGAGGAGAGAAATGCCGGTAACCGGCATTTCCCAGTTTACATGCGATCACCTGTGATTGGACACAGCTGATCACATGACCGAGCTGACATCTTCGGCTCTTTCCGTGAATCGGTGATCCGCTGTGTCCGAGGGACACAGTGCACCAGCGATCGCCGCGCTGCGCGCTCCCAGAGCCACGCATGCACGGTAAGAATGGGAGGACGTCATATGACGTCCTCTCAGAACGAGAGAACCACCTCGTGGAGAACCTATATGGTGGGCGGGAGACGGTTAAACAGTAAAAACAAAACTTTTGCAATGATTTATGTTTATCAGACCAAACAAGAGCAAACGAGAAGAATTCACCTTTAGGGTTGAGTGCTGATTCACATACTGTATATATATATATATATATATGAAAATCCATCATTCTCGATGTACTAGATGGCCTATCTCATTTCTTGAGGCCCCAAAACACCAGGACAGTGCGAATACCCCCCAGATGACCGCCTTTTTGGAAAGCAAACAGTCCAAGGTATTTAGTAAGAGTTATTTGATGGTTTTATTTTTCGAAAATTAATAAATAAAAAAAAAAATCACTTTTTTTTTTATTTAAAAAGTAAAGTGTTAATAAGAAAACACCCTCACTGTGTAAGGGAAGATAAGGCTTGTCACCATGCTCCCAGAACAATGTACTGGGACCATGAAAGGCTTTCCAAATAGATAAAATGAGAGAAAATGAATGTTAACCATTTGCCGCCCGCCCTATGGCCGAATGGCGGCCGGCAAATGTCATCAGTGTTCCGGGTGGACGCCATATGGCGTCCTCCCGCACATGTGCAGATTGCGCTCCTGCAGAGCCACGCAGTGGCGCGATCTGTCACCGGCCGTGTACCTCGGACACGGCCGATGACAGAACTGAGTATCAGCCCCGTTGCCGGTACCATGTGACCTGCTGTGACCAATCACAGCAGGTCACATGACAGTTGTATACAATGGATGGCTTCATTCATGCCATCCATTGTATACTAGTGTCTAGCTGTGAATGGTCACAGCTAATCACATGCACATGTCATGTGATTAGCTGTGGCCAAATCACAGCTAAGCACAAAAAAAAAAAAAAAAAAACCCTGAATGAATCGATGTCATTATGGTAACATTGTACTACTCTGGTCATAGTGAAATATGAAAAAAAAATCTTAAAAAAAAAGAAGAAAAAAATGTAATAAAAAATAATAAAAAAAATATATATATATATTTTTTTTTTTCCATTCTGTCACCAATCAGTGTCCCTGATCATCGCCATGCCAGTTATATGATGACGCTGTACAAAAAAAAATAGTGAAACTAATTTTTAAAATTTTTTCATTTTCCGAAATATTATGACAAAAAAAATACAACTTCAAAAAACTCGCCATGCCTCCTATGAAGTACGTCGGACTGTCTACTTTACAAAAAGGGGTAATTTGGGGGATATCTGTACTGTTCTGACATTCTTGGACCTCAAGAAATTAGATTGGCCGCCAGTACTTCAGGATTGATCAATATTCAGATCTATACCATAGTTTGTGAACTCTATAACTTTCCTACGAACTAAAAAATACATCCTAATTTGGGTTATTGTCACCAAAGACATGTAGCAGAATACATCTCGGCCAAAATTTATGAAGAACAATTATTTATTTGCAAACTTTTATAACAGAAACAAAGAAAAATGTGTTTTTTTCAAAATTGTTGGGTTTTTTTTGTTCATTTAGCAAAAAATAAAAAACCCCAGCGGTGATTAAATACCACCAAAAGAAAGCTCTAGTTGTGTAAAGAAAATGATAAAATTTTAGTTTGGGTACAATGTTGTATGAGCGCGCAATTGTCATTCAAGGTGTGAAAGCGCTGAAACCTGAAAACTGGCCTGGGCAGGAAGGTGTAAAAGTGCCCGTTATTGAATTGGTTAAAAAAAAAAAAACAAAGCCCAAAAAAAACCAAAAGTAACAACCGTTTATCTCATGTCCAGTGCAGAGCCTCGAACCTATGACCATGCACTCTTTAGACTGGCACGCTAACCACTGTGCTGCGGTTGTTACCTGGTATAGGCCCGGTCAAACTGACCATTGTTTTCAAAAACTGCCATCTGTCACCTGCCCAATGTCAAGTAGCTATAGTGCACTTTGAATGACAATTGCGCGCTCATACAACACTGTACCCAAACTAAAATTTTATCATTTTTTTCACACAACTAGAGCTTTCTTTTGGTGGTATTTCATCACCACTGGGGTTTTTATTGTTTGCTAAATTAACAAAAAAAGACAGAAAATTTTGGAAAAAAAAAAACACGTTTTCTTTGTTTCTGTTATAAAAGTTTGCAAATAAATAATTGTTTTTCATAAATTTAGGCCAAGATGTATTCTGCTACATGTCTTTGGTGAAAATAACCCAAATTAGTATTTATTATTTAGTCTGTAGGAAAGTTATAGAGTTCACAAACTATGGGATATATCTGAAAATTGATCAATCCTGAAGTACTGAAAGCCAATCTCATTTTTTGAGGTCCAAGAATGTCAGGACAGTACAGATATCCCCCAAATGACCCCTTATTGCAAAGTAGACCGTCCGATGTATTTCATAACAGGCATGGCGAGTTTTATGAAATTGTAATTTTTTTGTCATAAATTTTCGGAAATGAAGAAATTAAAAAAATGATTTTCACAATTTTTTTTTTTACATACTGTCACCAGTGCAGTACAGCGTCATCGTATAACTGGCATGGCGGTGATCAGGGACACTGACTGGTGACAGTACGAAAAAAAAATTGATAATTTTTTTTTATTATTTTTAATTTTTTATTACATTTTTTTCTTTTTTTTAAGATTATTTTTTCATATTTCACTATGACCAAAGTAGTATAATGTTACCATAGTAACATTGTGCTACTTTGGGGGAGTGATCAGTATTTTTTATTTTACACAATTTGCTTATAGCAAAGAATTACTTTGCTATAAGCAAGCATTTACATGAATGAAATTGATTTATTCTGTTTTTTTGTTTTTTTTTGTGTGATTTGGCCACGGCTAATCACATGACACAGCTGGGCTGTGATTGGCCCAGCTTGTGCATGTGATCGCTGTGACCATTCACAGCTAGACACACTTGTATACAATGGATGGCATGAAAGGAAGCCATCCATTGTATACAACTGTCGTGACCTGCTGTGATTGGTCACAGCAGGTCACATGGTACTGGCAACGGGGACGGTACACAGATCTGTCATCGGCCGTGGTCCGACGTACATGGCCAGTGACAGATCGTGCCGCAGCGCGGCCCTGTAGGCGTGTGCAATGCGCGCTCTGGAAAGGACGCCATATGGCGTCCACCCGGAGGGATGAGCAACGGATTAACATAACTCTTACATAACACTTCATACAGTACAATCAAATAATAACTGACAGTCATGATCCCAACCGGGTCCAAGGTCTTCGAAGGCACTGTTACTCACATCAATAACTCGGCTGTATCTACACCCAATGAAAAGGCCCCCAGCCACTACTACACCACCTCGGGGACAATACTACAGCTACGTAGTCCCAGATACAGCCAATGAACTCCAACCTTACCAACATAACCTTATAATTGGGAAGGAACACCCATACCTACGATGGGCCCAACCCATAATCCACCAAATGGTCACTCCAGCACCGCCTTCAAAGACCCAGCGACCCCTGCCGGCTGCCACGACAATACAAAAAACGCCAAACACCCCAGAACACAAAATGACGATCAAGGAAAGAAAATAAAATCAAGGAACCCAAACAAAACCAAACAACATGACAAACACAAAGGACAAGACCAGTAACAAAAACAGGGAACTTATACCCCCTTCCTGCCCAGGCCAATTTCCAGCTTCCAGCGCTGTCACACTTTGAATGACAATTGCGCGGTCATGCAACACTGTACCCATATGAAATTTTTATCATTTTTTTTGTGACAGACAGAGATTTGTTTTGGTGGTATTTAATCACCTCTGGGTTTTTATTTTTTCTTAAACAAACAAAAAACCACTGAAAATTTAGAAAAAAAAAGTTTTTTCTTAGTTTTTGTTATAAAATTTTGTAAATAAGTGATTTTTCTCCTTCACTGATGTGCGCTAATGAAGCGGCAGTGATAGACACTTATAGGTGGCACTAATGGGCACTGATGAGGAGGCACTGGTAGGTGGCACTGATGGGCATTGACAGGCTTCACTGATGGGCACTGAAAGGCAGAAATGATAGGCGGCACTGATAGGCGGCACTGATAGATGGCACTGACTGGCATTGATAGGTGGCACTGGCTGGCACTGATGGGTGACACTGAAAGGCAGCTCAGATGGGCACTGATATGTGGCATTGATGTGGCACTGGTGAGCAATGGCAGGTGACACGGATGAGCACTGATGGACACTGACAGGTGGTACTGCTGGGGCTACACTGATCATCAAGGCACACTGATCATCAGTGCCCTGATGATCAGTGTACATGTCCTCTCCGCGGAAAACCGATTACCAGCTCTCCTCTCCTCACGGGCTGTCAGCGTGACGGCTCGTGAGGAGAGAAATGCCGGTAACCGGCATTTCCCAGTTTACATGCGATCACCTGTGATTGGACACAGCTGATCACATGACCGAGCTGACATCTTCGGCTCTTTCCGTGAATCGGTGATCCGCTGTGTCCGAGGGACACAGTGCACCAGCGATCGCCGCGCTGCGCGCTCCCAGAGCCACGCATGCACGGTAAGAATGGGAGGACGTCATATGACGTCCTGTCAGAACGAGAGAACCACCTCGTGGAGAACCTATATGGTGGGCGGGAGACGGTTAAACAGTAAAAACAAAACTTTTGCAATGATTTATGTTTATCAGACCAAACAAGAGCAAACGAGAAGAATTCACCTTTAGGGTTGAGTGCTGATTCACATACTGTATATATATATATATATGAAAATCCATCATTCTCGATGTACTAGATGGCCTATCTCATTTCTTGAGGCCCCAAAACACCAGGACAGTGCGAATACCCCCCAGATGACCGCCTTTTTGGAAAGCAAACAGTCCAAGGTATTTAGTAAGACTTATTTGATGGTTTTATTTTTCGAAAATTAATAAATAAAAAAAAAAATCACTTTTTTTTTTATTTAAAAAGTAAAGTGTTAATAAGAAAACACCCTCACTGTGTAAGGGAAGATAAGGCTTGTCACCATGCTCCCAGAACAATGTACTGGGACCATGAAAGGCTTTCCAAATAGATAAAATGAGAGAAAATGAATGTTAACCATTTGCCGCCCGCCCTATGGCCGAATGGCGGCCGGCAAATGTCATCAGTGTTCCGGGTGGACGCCATATGGCGTCCTCCCGCACATGTGCAGATTGCGCTCCTGCAGAGCCACGCAGTGGCGCGATCTGTCACCGGCCGTGTACCTCGGACACGGCCGATGACAGAACTGAGTATCAGCCCCGTTGCCGGTACCATGTGACCTGCTGTGACCAATCACAGCAGGTCACATGACAGTTGTATACAATGGATGGCTTCATTCATGCCATCCATTGTATACTAGTGTCTAGCTGTGAATGGTCACAGCTAATCACATGCACATGTCATGTGATTAGCTGTGGCCAAATCACAGCTAAGCACAAAAAAAAAAAAAAAAACCCTGAATGAATCGATGTCATTATGGTAACATTGTACTACTCTGGTCATAGTGAAATATGAAAAAAAAATCATAAAAAAAAAGAAGAAAAAAATGTAATAAAAAATAATTAAAAAAAAAAATATATATATATATATTTTTTTTTTTTTCATTCTGTCACCAATCAGTGTCCCTGATCATCGCCATGCCAGTTATATGATGACGCTGTACAAAAAAAAATAGTGAAACTAATTTTTAAAATTTTTTCATTTTCCGAAATATTATGACAAAAAAAATACAACTTCAAAAAACTCGCCATGCCTCCTATGAAGTACGTCGGACTGTCTACTTTACAAAAAGGGGTAATTTGGGGGATATCTGTACTGTTCTGACATTCTTGGACCTCAAGAAATTAGATTGGCCGCCAGTACTTCAGGATTGATCAATATTCAGATCTATACCATAGTTTGTGAACTCTATAACTTTCCTATGAACTAAAAAATACATCCTAATTTGGGTTATTTTCACCAAAGACATGTAGCAAAATACATCTCGGCAAAAATTTATGAAGAACAATTATTTATTTGCAAACTTTTATAACAGAAACAAAGAAAAATGTGTTTTTTTCAAAATTGTTGGTTTTTTTTTTGTTCATTTAGCAAAAAATAAAAACCCCAGCGGTGATTAAATACCACCAAAAGAAAGCTCTAGTTGTGTAAAGAAAATGATAAAATTTTAGTTTGGGTACAATGTTGTATGAGCGCGCAATTGTCATTCAAGGTGTGAAAGCGCTGAAACCTGAAAACTGGCCTGGGCAGGAAGGTGTAAAAGTGCCCGTTATTGAATTGGTTAAAAAAAAAAAAACAAAGCCCAAAAAAAACCAAAAGTAACAACCGTTTATCTCATGTCCAGTGCAGAGCCTCGAACCTATGACCATGCACTCTTTAGACTGGCACGCTAACCACTGTGCTGCGGTTGTTACCTGGTATAGGCCCGGTCAAACTGACCATTGTTTTCAAAAACTGCCATCTGTCACCTGCCCAATGTCAAGTAGCTATAGTGCACTTTGAATGACAATTGCGCGCTCATACAACACTGTACCCAAACTAAAATTTTATCATTTTTTTCACACAACTAGAGCTTTCTTTTGGTGGTATTTCATCACCACTGGGGTTTTTATTGTTTGCTAAATTAACAAAAAAAGACAGAAAATTTTGGAAAAAAAAAAACACGTTTTCTTTGTTTCTGTTATAAAAGTTTGCAAATAAATAATTGTTTTTCATAAATTTAGGCCAAGATGTATTCTGCTACATGTCTTTGGTGAAAATAACCCAAATTAGTATTTATTATTTAGTCTGTAGGAAAGTTATAGAGTTCACAAACTATGGGATATATCTGAAAATTGATCAATCCTGAAGTACTGAAAGCCAATCTCATTTTTTGAGGTCCAAGAATGTCAGGACAGTACAGATATCCCCCAAATGACCCCTTATTGCAAAGTAGACCGTCCGATGTATTTCATAACAGGCATGGCGAGTTTTATGAAATTGTAATTTTTTTGTCATAAATTTTCGGAAATGAAGAAATTAAAAAAATGATTTTCACAATTTTTTTTTTTACATACTGTCACCAGTGCAGTACAGCGTCATCGTATAACTGGCATGGCGGTGATCAGGGACACTGACTGGTGACAGTACGAAAAAAAAATTGATAATTTTTTTTTATTATTTTTAATTTTTTATTACATTTTTTTCTTTTTTTTAAGATTATTTTTTCATATTTCACTATGACCAAAGTAGTATAATGTTACCATAGTAACATTGTGCTACTTTGGGGGAGTGATCAGTATTTTTTATTTTACACAATTTGCTTATAGCAAAGAATTACTTTGCTATAAGCAAGCATTTACATGAATGAAATTGATTTATTCTGTTTTTTTGTTTTTTTTTGTGTGATTTGGCCACGGCTAATCACATGACACAGCTGGGCTGTGATTGGCCCAGCTTGTGCATGTGATCGCTGTGACCATTCACAGCTAGACACACTTGTATACAATGGATGGCATGAAAGGAAGCCATCCATTGTATACAACTGTCGTGACCTGCTGTGATTGGTCACAGCAGGTCACATGGTACTGGCAACGGGGACGGTACACAGATCTGTCATCGGCCGTGGTCCGACGTACATGGCCAGTGACAGATCGTGCCGCAGCGCGGCCCTGTAGGCGTGTGCAATGCGCGCTCTGGAAAGGACGCCATATGGCGTCCACCCGGAGGGATGAGCAACGGATTAACATAACTCTTACATAACACTTCATACAGTACAATCAAATAATAACTGACAGTCATGATCCCAACCGGGTCCAAGGTCTTCGAAGGCACTGTTACTCACATCAATAACTCGGCTGTATCTACACCCAATGAAAAGGCCCCCAGCCACTACTACACCACCTCGGGGACAATACTACAGCTACGTAGTCCCAGATACAGCCAATGAACTCCAACCTTACCAACATAACCTTATAATTGGGAAGGAACACCCATACCTACGATGGGCCCAACCCATAATCCACCAAATGGTCACTCCAGCACCGCCTTCAAAGACCCAGCGACCCCTGCCGGCTGCCACGACAATACAAAAAACGCCAAACACCCCAGAACACAAAATGACGATCAAGGAAAGAAAATAAAATCAAGGAACCCAAACAAAACCAAACAACATGACAAACACAAAGGACAAGACCAGTAACAAAAACAGGGCACTTATACCCCCTTCCTGCCCAGGCCAATTTCCAGCTTCCAGCGCTGTCACACTTTGAATGACAATTGCGCGGTCATGCAACACTGTACCCATATGAAATTTTTATCATTTTTTTTGTGACAGACAGAGATTTGTTTTGGTGGTATTTAATCACCTCTGGGTTTTTATTTTTTCTTAAACAAACAAAAAACCACTGAAAATTTAGAAAAAAAAAGTTTTTTCTTAGTTTTTGTTATAAAATTTTGTAAATAAGTGATTTTTCTCCTTCACTGATGTGCGCTAATGAAGCGGCAGTGATAGACACTTATAGGTGGCACTAATGGGCACTGATGAGGAGGCACTGGTAGGTGGCACTGATGGGCATTGACAGGCTTCACTGATGGGCACTGAAAGGCAGAAATGATAGGCGGCACTGATAGGCGGCACTGATAGATGGCACTGACTGGCATTGATAGGTGGCACTGGCTGGCACTGATGGGTGACACTGAAAGGCAGCTCAGATGGGCACTGATATGTGGCATTGATGTGGCACTGGTGAGCAATGGCAGGTGACACGGATGAGCACTGATGGACACTGACAGGTGGTACTGCTGGGGCTACACTGATCATCAAGGCACACTGATCATCAGTGCCCTGATGATCAGTGTACATGTCCTCTCCGCGGAAAACCGATTACCAGCTCTCCTCTCCTCACGGGCTGTCAGCGTGACGGCTCGTGAGGAGAGAAATGCCGGTAACCGGCATTTCCCAGTTTACATGCGATCACCTGTGATTGGACACAGCTGATCACATGACCGAGCTGACATCTTCGGCTCTTTCCGTGAATCGGTGATCCGCTGTGTCCGAGGGACACAGTGCACCAGCGATCGCCGCGCTGCGCGCTCCCAGAGCCACGCATGCACGGTAAGAATGGGAGGACGTCATATGACGTCCTCTCAGAACGAGAGAACCACCTCGTGGAGAACCTATATGGTGGGCGGGAGACAGTTAAACAGTAAAAACAAAACTTTTGCAATGATTTATGTTTATCAGACCAAACAAGAGCAAACGAGAAGAATTCACCTTTAGGGTTGAGTGCTGATTCACATACTGTATATATATATATATATATGAAAATCCATCATTCTCGATGTACTAGATGGCCTATCTCATTTCTTGAGGCCCCAAAACACCAGGACAGTGCGAATACCCCCCAGATGACCGCCTTTTTGGAAAGCAAACAGTCCAAGGTATTTAGTAAGAGTTATTTGATGGTTTTATTTTTCGAAAATTAATAAATAAAAAAAAAAATCACTTTTTTTTTTATTTAAAAAGTAAAGTGTTAATAAGAAAACACCCTCACTGTGTAAGGGAAGATAAGGCTTGTCACCATGCTCCCAGAACAATGTACTGGGACCATGAAAGGCTTTCCAAATAGATAAAATGAGAGAAAATGAATGTTAACCATTTGCCGCCCGCCCTATGGCCGAATGGCGGCCGGCAAATGTCATCAGTGTTCCGGGTGGACGCCATATGGCGTCCTCCCGCACATGTGCAGATTGCGCTCCTGCAGAGCCACGCAGTGGCGCGATCTGTCACCGGCCATGTACCTCGGACACGGCCGATGACAGAACTGAGTATCAGCCCCGTTGCCGGTACCATGTGACCTGCTGTGACCAATCACAGCAGGTCACATGACAGTTGTATACAATGGATGGCTTCATTCATGCCATCCATTGTATACTAGTGTCTAGCTGTGAATGGTCACAGCTAATCACATGCACATGTCATGTGATTAGCTGTGGCCAAATCACAGCTAAGCACAAAAAAAAAAACAAAAACCCTGAATGAATCGATGTCATTATGGTAACATTGTACTACTCTGGTCATAGTGAAATATGAAAAAAAAATCATAAAAAAAAAGAAGAAAAAAATGTAATAAAAAATAATAAAAAAAAAATATATATATATTTTTTTTTTTTTTTCATTCTGTCACCAATCAGTGTCCCTGATCATCGCCATGCCAGTTATATGATGACGCTGTACAAAAAAAAATAGTGAAACTAATTTTTAAAATTTTTTCATTTTCCGAAATATTATGACAAAAAAAATACAACTTCAAAAAACTCGCCATGCCTCCTATGAAGTACGTCGGACTGTCTACTTTACAAAAAGGGGTAATTTGGGGGATATCTGTACTGTTCTGACATTCTTGGACCTCAAGAAATTAGATTGGCCGCCAGTACTTCAGGATTGATCAATATTCAGATCTATACCATAGTTTGTGAACTCTATAACTTTCCTACGAACTAAAAAATACATCCTAATTTGGGTTATTTTCACCAAAGACATGTAGCAGAATACATCTCGGCCAAAATTTATGAAGAACAATTATTTATTTGCAAACTTTTATAACAGAAACAAAGAAAAATGTGTTTTTTTCAAAATTGTTGGGTTTTTTTTGTTCATTTAGCAAAAAATAAAAACCCCAGCGGTGATTAAATACCACCAAAAGAAAGCTCTAGTTGTGTAAAGAAAATGATAAAATTTTAGTTTGGGTACAATGTTGTATGAGCGCGCAATTGTCATTCAAGGTGTGAAAGCGCTGAAACCTGAAAACTGGCCTGGGCAGGAAGGTGTAAAAGTGCCCGTTATTGAATTGGTTAAAAAAAAAAAAAACAAAGCCCAAAAAAACCCAAAAGTAACAACCGTTTATCTCATGTCCAGTGCAGAGCCTCGAACCTATGACCATGCACTCTTTAGACTGGCACGCTAACCACTGTGCTGCGGTTGTTACCTGGTATAGGCCCGGTCAAACTGACCCTTGTTTTCAAAAACTGCCAACTGTCACCTGCCCAATGTCAAGTAGCTATAGTGCACTTTGAATGACAATTGCGCGCTCATACAACACTGTACCCAAACTAAAATTTTATCATTTTTTTCACACAACTAGAGCTTTCTTTTGGTGGTATTTCATCACCACTGGGGTTTTTATTGTTTGCTAAATTAACAAAAAAAGACAGAAAATTTTGGAAAAAAAAAAAACACGTTTTCTTTGTTTCTGTTATAAAAGTTTGCAAATAAATAATTGTTTTTCATAAATTTAGGCCAAGATGTATTCTGCTACATGTCTTTGGTGAAAATAACCCAAATTAGTATTTATTATTTAGTCTGTAGGAAAGTTATAGAGTTCACAAACTATGGGATATATCTGAAAATTGATCAATCCTGAAGTACTGAAAGCCAATCTCATTTTTTGAGGTCCAAGAATGTCAGGACAGTACAGATATCCCCCAAATGACCCCTTATTGCAAAGTAGACCGTCCGATGTATTTCATAACAGGCATGGCGAGTTTTATGAAATTGTAATTTTTTTGTCATAATTTTTTGGAAATGAAGAAATTAAAAAAATGATTTTCACTATTTTTTTTTTTACATACTGTCACCAGTGCAGTACAGCGTCATCGTATAACTGGCGTGGCAGTGATCAGGGACACTGACTGGTGACAGTACGAAAAAAAAATTGATAATTTTTTTTTATTATTTTTAATTTTTTATTACATTTTTTTCTTTTTTTTAAGATTATTTTTTCATATTTCACTATGACCAAAGTAGTATAATGTTACCATAGTAACATTGTGCTACTTTGGGGGAGTGATCAGTATTTTTTATTTTACACAATTTGCTTATAGCAAAGAATTACTTTGCTATAAGCAAGCATTTACCTGAATGAAATTGATTTATTCTGTTTTTTTGTTTTTTTTTGTGTGATTTGGCCACGGCTAATCACATGACACAGCTGGGCTGTGATTGGCCCAGCTTGTGCATGTGATCGCTGTGACCATTCACAGCTAGACACACTTGTATACAATGGATGGCATGAAAGGAAGCCATCCATTGTATACAACTGTCGTGACCTGCTGTGATTGGTCACAGCAGGTCACATGGTACTGGCAACGGGGACGGTACACAGATCTGTCATCGGCCGTGTCCGACGTACATGGCCAGTGACAGATCGTGCCGCAGCGCGGCCCTGTAGGCGTGTGCAATGCGCGCTCTGGAAAGGACGCCATATGGCGTCCACCCGGAGGGATGAGCAACGGATTAACATAACTCTTACATAACACTTCATACAGTACAATCAAATAATAACTGACAGTCATGATCCCAACCGGGTCCAAGGTCTTCGAAGGCACTGTTCTGTCCTCCTTATGTGTGAAGGTACATAGCTTGACAGACAGCTAAACCTTTCTCGGCAATGAGTTGACAAAGAAGCAACGTCCAACTTTGTCTTTATTGCAAAGATATAAGAGGTGAAACTGAGGAACAGAAAATAAGGTGCTTAGTAACACTGTCTGCCATGTGACAAAGCATATTATACATTACAGTAAGGCAATGCACATATAAACACATGTAAGACATGTAGGTTACATAAAACACAGATGCATAAGATATAGACATGTGTGTAGACGTACCGACGATGCTATTGTGAACCTGAATGTGAGGGCTGGATCCTACCAGCATACCACAGGAATGGAGTCTGTGATGAGGAAATGGCTGCTATGAGCATGGCTGATGATGTAATCAGAGTTCATAGGCTACAAGCTATGGAAGCTGAAATGGGTCAAACTTCTACTGTGAAAAGATGCAGTGTATACAAACAGCCACTAGATGGAGCAGTTACACAATGAACAGAGAATTACAAACTGATAAAACATACTAATAATGCCTAATTAACAAAGAACAAATTGCTAAAGGCATGACACTCCCCGTCTGGTATCTAAAGGATACCACATTAAATCACCCCTGGAGAGAGCAACAAAACCAGTTCAGTAACGGGTCTGAGGAAGAGTTTGGGCTCCTGTTGTCTGCAGACCTTGACCTCCACTTTTCTGACTTTCCCATCTTCACTTGGGAACACCTTGGTTATCAGTCCCAAAGGCCAGTCATTTCTTCTTGACTGAGAGTCTTTGACAAGAACAACATTACCAACCTCCATATTGGGTTTGCTGGTTTGCCATTTATTCCGGACTTGTAGAGTAGAGATGTATTGTTTTCTCCATTTATCCCAGAAGGTATCTGCTAGAGTCTGCACTCGTCTCCACTGACACTTGTACAAGTCTTTAGCACTAAATTCTCCAGGAGGAGCCGATGCTGTACCGACTTTTTGGGTGAGAAGAGTGGAAGGGGTGAGCAAGAAGGGATCTTCTGGATCACTGGATATTGAAGTCAAAGGTCTGGCGTTCATGATCGCCACTACTTCGGCCATGAAGGTTGAGAGGGTTTCATGGGTGAGCCTCGAAGTTCCCAGCTGTAGAAAAACAGAATCAAGGATCCGGCGAGCTATGCCAATCATACGCTCCCAAGAGCCTCCCATGTGAGACGCATGTGGGGGGTTGAATGTCCATTTACAGTCTTGGGCGGCAAGATATCTCTCTACATGGTCACTGTCAATGTTTGAGGGGATATGCAGTTCTTTGCAGGCCCCAACGAAGTTGGTACCTCTATCAGAGCGGATTAGTTTAACTGGGCCTCTGATGGAGATGAAACGTCTGAGAGCATTTATAAAGCTGGATGTGTCTAAAGACTCGATAACTTCTATATGCACAGCCCTGATACTCATGCATGTAAATATGACTGCCCAGCATTTGCTGTTTGCCTGGCCTCCTCTAGTGTGCCGTGTGGTGACAGACCAAGGACCAAACACGTCAAGACCAACATTAGTAAAGGGAGGTTCTATACTGAGTCGGTCCGCAGGGAGGTTAGCCATCTTCTGTGACTGAAACATACTACGTAGTTTTTTGCAAGTGACACATTTGAAAATAAGACAACTCACAAGTCTTTTCGCTCCCACTACCCAAAATCCAGCTGTACGTAAAGCTCCTTCAGTGAACAAACGTCCCTGATGTTTAGTCTTCTCATGGTAGTGTTGCACAAGTAAAGATGCAATGTGATTGCTTGGAATTATTATGGGATTACATTCTTTACTCTCGAACTTTGCATTTGAAATACGTCCCCCAACTCTCAACAGTCCATTAGCATCTATGAAGGGGTCAAGCCTCTTGAGGGAACTGTCTTTAGGAACACTCTTTTGATTTTGGATGAGTTCAAATTCTTGAGTATAAACCTCTTGTTGGATACAACGGATGATAACGTCTCTGGCCTGTGTGAGCTCATCCACTGTATGGGCCTTGTGACAGTAATGCCAACCTTTGCAGTGATCTGATCCTGTAGGTGTGGCTCTAAAGGATCTGGCTATGTGGATCAAGCCGGCTATAGCTCTGTTCAGTGATTTCCACGTAGAAAACTTGTTGAATCGTTTGGATCCAAGCTCTTTGTGAGAAACTCTTGTGGTGAGTACAGAAATATGAGGACGAATCTCTGCATCAGCATTTGGTTCTAATAGCTGAAATGAGTATTTCTCCAGGGTGTCAAGTACAGGTTTGTAGAGGAATGGTGGCCCTGTGAACCACGTAGTATCTTTAAGGTGAGCTGCTGGAACAGCTCTTGTAGCATGGTCTGCTGGGTTGAGGTCAGTTGGTACATAGCCCCACTGGGTAGGCTGTGTTGACCTCCTAATTCTTTGAACTCTGTTATGAACATAGACATAGAATCTCCTAGTCTCATTGTAAATGTAGCCCAATACTACTTTGCTGTCTGTATGAAACATTGTACTGACAAGTTTTATATCTATTTCTGACACAATGAGATCTGCCAGCTCTACTGCCAGAACAGCGGCACAAAGTTCCAGTCTTGGTATGGTAATCTCAGGGCTTGGTGCCAGTTTTGCCTTGCCCATTACAAAGCCAATTTGGACTTGACCTTTAATGTTTATAGTTTTAAGGTAAGCGACTGCAGCGATTGCTTTTACCGAAGCATCACAAAATATGCACAGCTGCCTAGACTGAACTTCTGCAGGGGAGAAGTGGGCATATGGCCTATAGATATGTAAGTTAGATAATGCCTGTAGAGAGTTTCTCCATGCTATCCATAGTGCTTCTTTCTCTGAGGGAAGTGGCGAATCCCAATCACACGTATCTGTGGTTAACTCTCTGAGCAGAGTCTTACCTTGGATGATCACAGGAGCTGCAAATCCAAGTGGATCATATAGACTGTTAATGGTAGATAACACTCCACGTCGTGTGAAAGGCTTTTGCTCTTGGTCGACCTGAAAGGTAAAGGTGTCAGATTTGAGGTCCCAGCTGAGCCCTAGGCTGCGCTGCATGGGTATCGGGTCTGTCGCTAAGTCTAGATCTTTCAAATCACTGGCATGATCTTGAGTAGAGAAGGCTTCCATAACAACTTTGCTGTTTGAAGCTATCTTATGAAGTCTGAGGTTTGAACAGGAAAGCATACTCTGGGTCCTTTTGAGTAGACTGATTGCAGCCTCTGGTGAGGGAAGCGACTTTAAGCCATCATCTACATAGAAGTCTCTTTCAACAAACTTCTTAACGTCTTTCCCATAGTCTTTTTCACCTTCTTCAGCAGAGAGTCTGAGTCCATAAATAGCGACAGCTGGAGATGGGCTGTTGCCAAAAACATGCACCTTCATGCGATATTCTATGATGTCTTGAGTAGAGTCATTGTCCTTGAACCAAAGAAATCTCAAGAAGTTCCTGTGCTCTTCTTTTACTAGGAAACAATAGAACATTTGTTGTATGTCGGCAACTATAGCGATGGGTTCTTTACGGAATCTGATGAGGACACCGAGAAGTGTGTTATTGAGGTCTGGTCCTGTCAAAAGGACATCATTGAGAGAGACTCCCTCATACTGTGAACTGGAGTCAAATACCACTCGGATTCGTCCTGGCTTCTTAGGGTGGTAAACGCCGAAGATTGGTAGATACCAGCATTCTTCTTTTTCTTTTAGGGGTGGAGCTACTTCTGCATGATTGTTCTCAAACATCTTTTTCATGAATAAGAAGAAATGTTCCATCATCTCTGGTCTTTTCTGAAAGTTGCGTCTAAGTGAACAGAAGCGTTTTAAGGCCTGATACCTGTTGTTGGGAAGATGACGTCTCTGTGTTTTGAAAGGTAGTGGTGCAACCCAGGTGTTTGTTTTATCCTTGAAGAATCCTTGTTCCATTATGCCCAAGAAGGCCTCATCTTCAATAGAGGGAGCTATCTTGTGGTCTTCCTTTGTCCTCTGGAACACCGTGCACCCCAAGTGATCTTGGTCTTCACTGCAAGAGTGGTTCTCGGTTTCTGTAAAGTCAGGATATAGCACACTTGCCGGCTTCTCTCTTAGAAGGAATCTGTTAGGACAAGGCTGAAAGAGGGATGGACGTCCATTCTCCAAGGTATTTGTGTAAAGAGAATTCACTGTGGTTGGCTTGTGAACATTTCCTAGGCAAACATCACCTATGATGACCCACCCCAGGTCAAGCTTCTGAGCATATGGAGAACTATGAGGACCATTTATTATTATTATTATTACTACGAGTTTATATAGCGCCAAAGGGTTTGCTCAGCGCTGTACAATAGGGGGGGACAATACATGGCACAGTACAACAAAGACAGACAGCGTACGAGGGGTAAGAGGGCCCTACTCTTACGAGCTTACAATCTAGGAGGGAGGGGGTAAAGGTACAGTAGGAAGTGGCTGGGGGGGATGAAGTGGTAGGAGGAATGAGGGAGGATGGCCGTTAGGTGAGGGTGGGGTAGGCTTCCCTGAAGAGATGGGTTTTGAGGGAGCGCCTGAATGTGAATAGAGAAGGCGACAGTCTGATGGATTGGGGCAGTGAGTTCCAGAGGATGGGGGAGGACCTGGAGAAGTCCTGCAGTCGTGCATGGGAGGAGGAGACCAGGGAGCAGGATAGAAGGAGGTCCTGTGAGGAGCGAAGGGTACGGGTAGGGTGGTACCTGGTGATCAGATTGGTGAGGTAGTCAGGGGCAGTGTTGTGAACGGCTTTGTAGGTCAGGGTAAGGAGTTTAAATTTGATGCGTTGGGCAATCGGGAGCCAGTGGAGGGAGAGGCAGAGGGGGGTGGCAGAGGTGGAGCGGGTGGTAAGGTGGATGAGTCTGGCAGCTGAGTTCAGGATGGTCTGGAGCGGGGAGAGCCTGCACTTGGGTAGGCCAGTGAGGAGGGAGTTGCAGTAGTCAAGGCGTGAGATGATGAGGGAGTGTACTAGAAGTTTGGTGGTGTCTGGGGTGAGGAAGGAGCGGATCTTGGCAATGTTGCGAAGATGGAGCCTGCATGTGTTTGTGAGTGATTTGACATGCGGTTGGAGGGAGAGGTTCGCGTCAAGAATGACGCCAAGGACTTTGGCTTGCGGGGCGGAAGTGATAGTGGAGTTGTTGGTGATGATGGATAGGATGGGGGGGGGGGGTGTGGGCAGGGGGAAAGACGAGAAGCTCGGTTTTGGAGAGGTTAATCTTGAGGAAATGTAGCGACATCCAGTCTGAGATGTCATTTAGGAGGTGAGTGATGCGGGCGGAGATAGTGGGGGTGAGGTGAGGGGTGGAGAGGTAGATTTGGGTGTCGTCAGCATAGAGGTGATAGTTGAAGCCGTGAGATTGTATGAGTTTGCCCAGGGAGGAGGTGTAGATGGAGAAGAGAAGGGGTCCAAGGACAGAGCCTTGGGGGACCCCAACAGAGAGGGGGAGGGAGGGGGAGGTGGCACCATTGTAGGTGACACTGAAGGAGCGTCGGGATAGGTAGGATGAGAACCAAGAGAGAGCAGCATCTCCGATGCCAAGGGAGAGTAGTTTATTAAGAAGGAGGGGGTGGTCAACTGTGTCGAAGGCCACAGAGAGGTCCAGGAGAAGGAGGACAGAGTAGTCGCCCTTGGCTTTGGCGTTGAGTAGGTCGTTAGTGATTTTGAGGAGGGCGGTTTCAGTGGAGTGTAGGGGACGGAAGCCGGACTGTAGAGGGTCAAGGAGGTTATTGTCAGTAAGGTGGGAGCTTAGGCGATCGTAGACTAAGCGTTCAAGGAGCTTGGAGGTGAGTGGCAGCAGGGAGATGGGTCTGAGGTTGTTGGGGTCTGCGGGATCCAGGGAGGGCTTTTTGAGGATGGGGGTGATATGCGCGTGCTTTAGGGGGGAGGGGAATACGCCAGTAGAGAGGGAGAGATTGAGGATGTGGGTGAGGGAGCGGATGAGGGAAGAGGGGGGTGACCAGAGGAGTTGAGAGGGGATAGGGTCCAGGGGGCAGGTAGTGAGGCGGGCTTTTGAGAGGACTTTGGCGACTTCCTCAGTAGTGACAGGGCTGAGGGAGTGCAGTGCGGGGGGGGTTATGGTGGGCGGGGCATTGGGAGAGGAGGGGGGCAGTGCGGTTGTGAGGGCAGAGGAGGGGGGAGATGAAGGGGTGACGGGGGCGAGGAGGCTAGGTGGGGAGGTAGATTGCAAGTTGACGATGTCCTTACGGATAGCGTCAATCTTGTTGTGGAAATGGGTGGCAATTTCGTGGGCGGTGAGAGAGGTACTGAGTGGAGGAGGGGGGGGGAGAGCAGGGAGTTGAAGGTGGAGAAGAGTCGGCGGGGGCAGGAGGAGAGGGTGTTTATTAGGTTAACAAAGTAGGCCTGCTTGGCGGCGTGGAGGGAGGAGGTGTAGATAAGAAATGCAGATTTGTAGAGGGAGAAAGTATGAGGGGACCTGGTTTTGCGCCACAGTCTCTCCAGTGCGCGACTGCGACGTTTGAGGCGTTTAGTGCTGTCGGTCTGCCAGGGTTGAAGCGGTCTGGGTTTGATGATGCGTGTGGTAAGGGGTGCCAGAGAGTCTAGGGCAGCTGACAGTGAGTCATTGTACAAGGTGGTGGCTATGTCAGGACATGACAGTGAGAGGATGCTGTCGTGTAGGCAGTCGGCGGCAGAGTGGAGGGGGGCCGGGTTCAGGTTGCGGAGGTTGCGGCTGGTGATGGTTTGGCGTTTTTGAGGGGGGGAGTTGGGGGAAGGGGAGATGGAGAAGGTGATGAGGTGGTGGTCGGAGAGAGGGAAGGGGGTGTTCGCGAACTGGTTGAGGGTACAGAGGTGGGAAAAGACGAGGTCCAGGGTGTTCCCTCCGAGGTGGGTGGAGGATTGAGTGTGCTGTGTGAGCGCGAAAGAGGAGGTTAGGTGGAGGAATTGGGAAGTAGCCGGGGTGTTGTCGTTGATGGGGATGTTGAAGTCCCCGAGGATGATGGTGGGGAGCTCAGAGGAGAGGAAGAAGGGAAGCCAGGCGGCGAAGTCATCCAGGAAGCGGGCTATGGGTCCGGGAGGCCTGTAGATCACTGCGATCCTTAGGGGGGTGGGTGAGAAGAGTCGGATGCAGTGTGCCTCAAAGGAGGGGAAGGAAAGAGAGGGTGGGTTAGGGAGGACCTGGAAGGTGCTAAGCGGTGACAGGAGCAAGCCGACACCACCACCTCTGCGATCGCTCAGTCTTGGTGAATGGGTCCAGATGAGACCTCCATGAGTGAGTGCCGCAGGGGAGGTGGAGTCGGTGGCCTGTACCCAAGTTTCGGTGATTGCTAGGAGGTTGAGGGAGCGAGAGATGAAGAGGTCATGGATGGCGGTAAGCTTATTGCAAACCGAACGAGCATTCAGGAGTGCAACCGAGAGAGGGGGGATAGATATGGGGAGGAGGGGTACATGTATGAGGTTGAGGGGGTCACGTCGGCTGGCGTGAGCAGGGGGGGCTCTAGGGGGGGTGTGAGGTGGTGAGGGGCCAGGGTTTGGGGAGATGTCCCCAGCTGATATGAGAAGGAGGAGGGTGAGGAAGGTGGCGTGGGAACGGGAGGTGTAGGAGCGCTTGGGTCTGAAAGTGGTGGCAAGTGGGTCAGCGGGGAAGTGGAGTAGCAGGAGGAGGTGGTGGGTGCCGTAGTGGGGAGAGGGGAGAAGTGAGGGGGCGATATAGAGCTGCTTAGCGGGGGTGGGTGGGTAGAGGAAGGCGGTTTTAGGGATGGAGGAGAGGAGGACAAGGAGGAGGAGCGCGGGCGGCATGTTGGGGTGAGCGGGGTGCAGGAAGGGTCAGGGTGGGTGAGGGGGTGCTGGTCAGGGATGGCGAAGCAGTGTCCGAAACGCAGTGGGAGGTGGCTGGTAGTCCCAGGTGGGGTGGAGGGCAGGGGATCCCTGGTGGGATGGTGGCCGTGCTATCCCTGGTGGGTTAGTAGCGATCCCTGGAGGGATAGTGGTTAGGGGTCCCTGGTGGTTAGGGTTTCTGGTGGGTGGTGGGATCCCTGGTGGCTGGCGGTGGGATGGTGGTTGGGCTCCCTGATGGGTAGTGGGTGCCCCTGGTGGAGTACCTGATGTCCTGGAGCGTCGGGGTGGAGGTGGATCCCTCCTATGTTAGGAGGACCGTTGGTGCTGGTGGTGGTAGCTTCCCCGGAGGAGCGTCCCGCTGCGATTCCAGCCACGGCCGGCAGGAAACACCGCGGCTTCGGGTACCGTGGTAGGCCTCAAGCCGCTTCGGACCGCCGGAGCTCCGCTGGAGGGACGGAGTGTCTGTGTCCCCTTCAGGGTGTTGGTGGGGACATCGGCAGCAGGCTCAGGGGCCCGGATGGCAGTGGATCGGGCGCGGGGGCGCCGGAGCTGACGAGCACGTGGCTGCTCCGGGCGAGCTGGTACCCGGTGGTCGGGATGGACCCAGGGCCAGTGAGGGGGGCCCTGGGGAGGCTGGCTGATCGGCGGGGACCGGGGAACAGAGCAGCGGCGGCCTGGGCTGATGCCCGGCGATCCGGGTCGGCCGCGCCAAAAATCGAGGCCGCGGCTTCGGGTGCTGGGTAGGCCGCAAGTCCCGGAGGTCCGGGGAAAAGGTGCAGTGGCCTTACCTGGCTGATGAGCAGGGACCGAAGGATCGTGGGGCCCCCGTTAGGGTCCGCTGCTGCCCTGATGGCAGCGGATTGGGGCCAGGGGAGCAGGAGCTCGCCGACGCACGTACTTCTCGCCGGACGTCCGGATGTATATGTTGTATATATATATATATATATATATATATGATGTATATATATATATGATATATATATATATATATATATATATGATGTATACCATTTATTTGTTTTCTTACCTTGTGGACTCTTATGATATCTCTCCCAAGGAGAAGTACTATTTGGGCCTTTGGGTCGAGTGCAGGTATGAGATGCGCTATGGTCTTTAAATGTTCATGATGTAATGCTGCCTCAGGTGTAGGAATCTCTTCTCTATTGTTTGGGATCTGATTGCATTCAATCAAGGTAGGTAGTTGCAGGGATGCTTCACTATTTATGGATTCAACTTGGAAACCAGTAGCTCTTCTGCCTTTTTCTTCACTCACACCAGTGCAAGTTTTAAGTGAATATGAAGAGCAGTGTCCTTTAATACTGAAGATATCAAAGAAGGCTGAGTTTGCAAGAGATCTATTGCTTTGGTCATCAAGGATGGCATACAACCTTACCGCTTTCTCTTTATGACCGATGGGGTAAACTGTAACAAGACAAATCTTGGAGCAAGATTTGTTACTAAGACCTTCTCCACAGACTTGGGTGCACTGGGGTGTGACTTCAGGAGGTACTGTGTCTCCCTCCTCCCCGCCGTGCTCTACAGCCTGGTCTGGGGGTGTGAGAGTCCATGGGGCTGGCCCAGGGTGTAAAGCTGTATTGTGCGCTTCACTGTTGCATTCCGAGCATTTGATGTTCGCTGTGCAGTCCTTTGCAAGATGAGAGGTTGAGGCACAACACCTGTAGCAAATGTGGTTTTCCTTGAGGAAAGTTCTGCGATCCCTGAGAAGTTTTCCTCTAAATCCTCTGCATTTCAACAATGAGTGTGGTTTCTTATGTAGAGGACATTCTCTGCATGGGTCCTTTGTGGAGATCGTCTCAGACTCTGTAGTACTGTAGGTTTTGTTTGAGGAGTCTTTAAGAGACACACTGGTTTTGTGTACTGCAACCGGTGTACCTTTCATGTTACGAAGTGAGATAGGTTTACCTGATTTGGGGTAAGCGGTGTCAAACATCGAGAAGTTAAAGCTGGGATCATTCCTAGTTTTTGCTTGTTGGTGCACGAAGTCCATAAAGAAAGAGAATGGAGGGAACGAGACATCGTACTGTTGCTTGTACCTGGAGCCTTGAGCAATCCACTTCTCTTGCAGGTTGTACGGTAATTTTTGTACTATGGGGTTTACACCACGTGCAGTATCTAAGAATGCCAGACCTTGTAAGTCTCCTTCAGTTTTGGCAACTTGTAGCTCTGTTAACAGATCACTCAGTTCTCTTAGCTTCTGGGAATCTTTGTTTTGGATCTTAGGGAAATCCTCAATTCTTTTGAAAAGTGCGTTCTCTATCACTTCTGGTGAGCCGTAACACTCCTCAAGTCTCTCCCATATCATGTTTAACCCTCTGATTGGGTAGTTAATATTAATGTCTCTAATCCGCCTTGCATGCTCTGTCGACTCATTTCCTAGCCACTTGACAAGAAGATCTATTTCTTCACATGCAGACAGATCCAGATCTCTGATATTATTCCTGAATGATGATCGCCATGACCTATAGCTTTCAGGTCTGTCATTAAACTTGGAGAGTCCCTTGGTTATTAACTCACGTCGGGCAAAGAATTTTAGAAAATCTGACATACCTGTATCTCTGTTTGACAGATTGTTGCTGTAATAGGCACCATCTACTTGTTCTTCCTTAAAGGGTTTGACCATACTGCGATCATTTGTGGGTTTGAATGCAGGTTGCATTGAGGGTTGATGTTCTATGGAACCGTCGACTTGTTCCATGCAGGGTCTTTGGTTAACTGAGGTCGCTTGTTGTATGACTGGAGTCTGTTGGAGCTCCTTAGCAGGGGTTGATGTCGCTCTTGGACCTGGATTTAGGCCGTCTTCTGACTTAGCATGTTGCAGTACGTAATCTGAAGTGCGTTGCAAGTTATTGTGAAGACTGGGTTCGGGCCTACTTATGTAGCTGAGTCTATCGCTTGTGAAGTTTGCTGCTTCCTCTAAAGCCTCTGCTTCTGCTACAGCAGCTGCAGCTTCTTTTTCCACAGTTAGCTTTTCTAGAGCTGCTTCCGTGCATGCTTTCTCTATTTTTAATTGTCTTTCTTGTTCGGCAAATGTCGCGCGGGTTTTGGCGGCTTCGGCATTCGCGCGGGCAATGGCGACGGTGGAGCTGCTCAAAGATCTCCCTGAGCCTCTGGAGTTAACTGAGATGCGAGACCTTGTCTCGAACTGTCCGGATTCCCTTGCTGACATGATGATGCTGTGAACGGGTTAGCACACTTGCAACCGCTGCGGGTGGCGATGCTGCGTAGTTCCTCTTATCCAGCTTGTGAGAAGCCACCGTTTCGCTGCAGTCAGGACTTCAGGAGTCGCAGTCCTCGTATCCAGCTTGTAAGAAGCCGTCGTTTCACTGCAGTCAGGACTTCAGGAGTCGCAGTCCTCGTATCCAGCTTGTAAGAAGCCGTCGTTTCACTGCAGTCAGGACTTCAGGAGTCGCAGTCCTCGTATCCAGCTTGTAAGAAGCCGTCGTTTCACTGTTCTGTCCTCCTTATGTGTGAAGGTACATAGCTTGACAGACAGCTAAACCTTTCTCGGCAATGAGTTGACAAAGAAGCAACGTCCAACTTTGTCTTTATTGCAAAGATATAAGAGGTGAAACTGAGGAACAGAAAATAAGGCGCTTAGTAACACTGTCTGCCATGTGACAAAGCATATTATACATTACAGTAAGGCAATGCACATATAAACACATGTAAGACATGTAGGTTACATAAAACACAGATGCATAAGATATAGACATGTGTGTAGACGTACCGACGATGCTATTGTGAACCTGAATGTGAGGGCTGGATCCTACCAGCATACCACAGGAATGGAGTCTGTGATGAGGAAATGGCTGCTATGAGCATGGCTGATGATGTAATCAGAGTTCATAGGCTACAAGCTATGGAAGCTGAAATGGGTCAAACTTCTACTGTGAAAAGATGCAGTGTATACAAACAGCCACTAGATGGAGCAGTTACACAATGAACAGAGAATTACAAACTGATAAAACATACTAATAATGCCTAATTAACAAAGAACAAATTGCTAAAGGCATGACAGGCACTGTTACTCACATCAATAACTCGGCTGTATCTACACCCAATGAAAAGGCCCCCAGCCACTACTACACCACCTCGGGGACAATACTACAGCTACGTAGTCCCAGATACAGCCAATGAACTCCAACCTTACCAACATGACCTTATAATTGGGAAGGAACACCCATACCTACGATGGGCCCAACCCATAATCCACCAAATGGTCACTCCAGCACCGCCTTCAAAGACCCAGCGACCCCTGCCGGCTGCCACGACAAAACAAAAAACGCCAAACACCCCAGAACACAAAATGACGATCAAGGAAAGAAAATAAAATCAAGGAACCCAAACAAAACCAAACAACATGACAAACACAAAGGACAAGACCAGTAACAAAAACAGGGCACTTATACCCCCTTCCTGCCCAGGCCAATTTCCAGCTTCCAGCGCTGTCACACTTTGAATGACAATTGCGCGGTCATGCAACACTGTACCCATATGAAATTTTTATCATTTTTTTTGTGACAGACAGAGATTTGTTTTGGTGGTATTTAATCACCTCTGGGTTTTTATTTTTTCTTAAACAAACAAAAAAACCACTGAAAATTTAGAAAAAAAAAGTTTTTTCTTAGTTTTTGTTATAAAATTTTGTAAATAAGTGATTTTTCTCCTTCACTGATGTGCGCTAATGAAGCGGCAGTGATAGACACTTATAGGTGGCACTAATGGGCACTGATGAGGAGGCACTGGTAGGTGGCACTGATGGGCATTGACAGGCTTCACTGATGGGCACTGAAAGGCAGAAATGATAGGCGGCACTGATAGGCGGCACTGATAGACGGCACTGACTGGCATTGTTAGGTGGCACTGGCTGGCACTGATGGGTGACACTGAAAGGCAGCTCAGATGGGCACTGATATGTGGCATTGATGTGGCACTGGTGAGCAATGGCAGGTGACACGGATGAGCACTGATGGACACGGACAGGTGGTACTGCTGGGGCTACACTGATCATCAAGGCACACTGATCATCAGTGCCCCGATGATCAGTGTACATGTCCTCTCCGCGGAAAACCGATTACCAGCTCTCCTCTCCTCAGGGGCTGTCAGCGTGACGGCTCGTGAGGAGAGAAATGCCGGTAACCGGCATTTCCCAGTTTACATGCGATCACCTGTGATTGGACACAGCTGATCACATGACCGAGCTGACATCTTCGGCTCTTTCCGTGAATCGGTGATCCGCTGTGTCCGAGGGACACAGTGCACCAGCGATCGCCGCGCTGCGCGCTCCCAGAGCCACGCATGCACGGTAAGAATGGGAGGACGTCATATGACGTCCTCTCAGAACGAGAGAACCACCTCGTGGAGAACCTATATGGTGGGCGGGAGACGGTTAAACAGTAAAAACAAAACTTTTGCAATGATTTATGTTTATCAGACCAAACAAGAGCAAACGAGAAGAATTCACCTTTAGGGTTGAGTGCTGATTCACATACTGTATATATATATATATATATGAAAATCCATCATTCTCGATGTACTAGATGGCCTATCTCATTTCTTGAGGCCCCAAAACACCAGGACAGTGCGAATACCCCCCAGATGACCGCCTTTTTGGAAAGCAAACAGTCCAAGGTATTTAGTAAGAGTTATTTGATGGTTTTATTTTTCGAAAATTAATAAATAAAAAAAAAAATCACTTTTTTTTTTATTTAAAAAGTAAAGTGTTAATAAGAAAACACCCTCACTGTGTAAGGGAAGATAAGGCTTGTCACCATGCTCCCAGAACAATGTACTGGGACCATGAAAGGCTTTCCAAATAGATAAAATGAGAGAAAATGAATGTTAACCATTTGCCGCCCGCCCTATGGCCGAATGGCGGCCGGCAAATGTCATCAGTGTTCCGGGTGGACGCCATATGGCGTCCTCCCGCACATGTGCAGATTGCGCTCCTGCAGAGCCACGCAGTGGCGCGATCTGTCACCGGCCGTGTACCTCGGACACGGCCGATGACAGAACTGAGTATCAGCCCCGTTGCCGGTACCATGTGACCTGCTGTGACCAATCACAGCAGGTCACATGACAGTTGTATACAATGGATGGCTTCATTCATGCCATCCATTGTATACTAGTGTCTAGCTGTGAATGGTCACAGCTAATCACATGCACATGTCATGTGATTAGCTGTGGCCAAATCACAGCTAAGCACAAAAAAAAAAAAAAAAAACCCTGAATGAATCGATGTCATTATGGTAACATTGTACTACTCTGGTCATAGTGAAATATGAAAAAAAAATCTTAAAAAAAAAGAAGAAAAAAATGTAATAAAAAATAATAAAAAAAATATATACATATTTTTTTTTTTCCATTCTGTCACCAATCAGTGTCCCTGATCATCGCCATGCCAGTTATATGATGACGCTGTACAAAAAAAAATAGTGAAACTAATTTTTAAAATTTTTTCATTTTCCGAAATATTATGACAAAAAAAATACAACTTCAAAAAACTCGCCATGCCTCCTATGAAGTACGTCGGACTGTCTACTTTACAAAAAGGGGTAATTTGGGGGATATCTGTACTGTTCTGACATTCTTGGACCTCAAGAAATTAGATTGGCCGCCAGTACTTCAGGATTGATCAATATTCAGATCTATACCATAGTTTGTGAACTCTATAACTTTCCTACGAACTAAAAAATACATCCTAATTTGGGTTATTTTCACCAAAGACATGTAGCAGAATACATCTCGGCCAAAATTTATGAAGAACAATTATTTATTTGCAAACTTTTATAACAGAAACAAAGAAAAATGTGTTTTTTTCAAAATTGTTGGGTTTTTTTTGTTCATTTAGCAAAAAATAAAAACCCCAGCGGTGATTAAATACCACCAAAAGAAAGCTCTAGTTGTGTAAAGAAAATGATAAAATTTTAGTTTGGGTACAATGTTGTATGAGCGCGCAATTGTCATTCAAGGTGTGAAAGCGCTGAAACCTGAAAACTGGCCTGGGCAGGAAGGTGTAAAAGTGCCCGTTATTGAATTGGTTAAAAAAAAAAAAACAAAGCCCAAAAAAAACCAAAAGTAACAACCGTTTATCTCATGTCCAGTGCAGAGCCTCGAACCTATGACCATGCACTCTTTAGACTGGCACGCTAACCACTGTGCTGCGGTTGTTACCTGGTATAGGCCCGGTCAAACTGACCCTTGTTTTCAAAAACTGCCAACTGTCACCTGCCCAATGTCAAGTAGCTATAGTGCACTTTGAATGACAATTGCGCGCTCATACAACACTGTACCCAAACTAAAATTTTATCATTTTTTTCACACAACTAGAGCTTTCTTTTGGTGGTATTTCATCACCACTGGGGTTTTTATTGTTTGCTAAATTAACAAAAAAAGACAGAAAATTTTGGAAAAAAAAAAAACACGTTTTCTTTGTTTCTGTTATAAAAGTTTGCAAATAAATAATTGTTTTTCATAAATTTAGGCCAAGATGTATTCTGCTACATGTCTTTGGTGAAAATAACCCAAATTAGTATTTATTATTTAGTCTGTAGGAAAGTTATAGAGTTCACAAACTATGGGATATATCTGAAAATTGATCAATCCTGAAGTACTGAAAGCCAATCTCATTTTTTGAGGTCCAAGAATGTCAGGACAGTACAGATATCCCCCAAATGACCCCTTATTGCAAAGTAGACCGTCCGATGTATTTCATAACAGGCATGGCGAGTTTTATGAAATTGTAATTTTTTTGTCATAATTTTTCGGAAATGAAGAAATTAAAAAAATGATTTTCACTATTTTTTTTTTTACATACTGTCACCAGTGCAGTACAGCGTCATCGTATAACTGGCATGGCGGTGATCAGGGACACTGGCTGGTGACAGTACGAAAAAAAAATTGATAATTTTTTTTTATTATTTTTAATTTTTTATTACATTTTTTTCTTTTTTTTAAGATTATTTTTTCATATTTCACTATGACCAAAGTAGTATAATGTTACCATAGTAACATTGTGCTACTTTGGGGGAGTGATCAGTATTTTTTATTTTACACAATTTGCTTATAGCAAAGAATTACTTTGCTATAAGCAAGCATTTACCTGAATGAAATTGATTTATTCTGTTTTTTTGTTTTTTTTTTGTGTGATTTGGCCACGGCTAATCACATGACACAGCTGGGCTGTGATTGGCCCAGCTTGTGCATGTGATCGCTGTGACCATTCACAGCTAGACACACTTGTATACAATGGATGGCATGAAAGGAAGCCATCCATTGTATACAACTGTCGTGACCTGCTGTGATTGGTCACAGCAGGTCACATGGTACTGGCAACGGGGACGGTACACAGATCTGTCATCGGCCGTGTCCGACGTACATGGCCAGTGACAGATCGTGCCGCAGCGCGGCCCTGTAGGCGTGTGCAATGCGCGCTCTGGAAAGGACGCCATATGGCGTCCACCCGGAGGGATGAGCAACGGATTAACATAACTCTTACATAACACTTCATACAGTACAATCAAATAATAACTGACAGTCATGATCCCAACCGGGTCCAAGGTCTTCGAAGGCACTGTTACTCACATCAATAACTCGGCTGTATCTACACCCAATGAAAAGGCCCCCAGCCACTACTACACCACCTCGGGGACAATACTACAGCTACGTAGTCCCAGATACAGCCAATGAACTCCAACCTTACCAACATGACCTTATAATTGGGAAGGAACACCCATACCTACGATGGGCCCAACCCATAATCCACCAAATGGTCACTCCAGCACCGCCTTCAAAGACCCAGCGACCCCTGCCGGCTGCCACGACAAAACAAAAAACGCCAAACACCCCAGAACACAAAATGACGATCAAGGAAAGAAAATAAAATCAAGGAACCCAAACAAAATCAAACAACATGACAAACACAAAGGACAAGACCAGTAACAAAAACAGGGCACTTATACCCCCTTCCTGCCCAGGCCAATTTCCAGCTTCCAGCGCTGTCACACTTTGAATGACAATTGCGCGGTCATGCAACACTGTACCCATATGAAATTTTTATCATTTTTTTTGTGACAGACAGAGATTTGTTTTGGTGGTATTTAATCACCTCTGGGTTTCTATTTTTTCTTAAACAAACAAAAAACCATTGAAAATTTAGAAAAAAAAAGTTTTTTCTTAGTTTTTGTTATAAAATTTTGTAAATAAGTGATTTTTCTCCTTCACTGATGTGCGCTAATGAAGCGGCAGTGATAGACACTTATAGGTGGCACTAATGGGCACTGATGAGGAGGCACTGGTAGGTGGCACTGATGGGCATTGACAGGCTTCACTGATGGGCACTGAAAGGCAGAAATGATAGGCGGCACTGATAGGCGGCACTGATAGACGGCACTGACTGGCATTGATAGGTGGCACTGGCTGGCACTGATGGGTGACACTGAAAGGCAGCTCAGATGGGCACTGATATGTGGCATTGATGTGGCACTGGTGAGCAATGGCAGGTGACACGGATGAGCACTGATGGACACTGACAGGTGGTACTGCTGGGGCTACACTGATCATCAAGGCACACTGATCATCAGTGCCCTGATGATCAGTGTACATGTCCTCTCCGCGGAAAACCGATTACCAGCTCTCCTCTCCTCACGGGCTGTCAGCGTGACGGCTCGTGAGGAGAGAAATGCCGGTAACCGGCATTTCCCAGTTTACATGCGATCACCTGTGATTGGACACAGCTGATCACATGACCGAGCTGACATCTTCGGTTCTTTCCGTGAATCGGTGATCCGCTGTGTCCGAGGGACACAGTGCACCAGCGATCGCCGCGCTGCGCGCTCCCAGAGCCACGCATGCACGGTAAGAATGGGAGGACGTCATATGACGTCCTCTCAGAACGAGAGAACCACCTCGTGGAGAACCTATATGGTGGGCGGGAGACGGTTAAACAGTAAAAACAAAACTTTTGCAATGATTTATGTTTATCAGACCAAACAAGAGCAAACGAGAAGAATTCACCTTTAGGGTTGAGTGCTGATTCACATACTGTATATATATATATATATATGAAAATCCATCATTCTCGATGTACTAGATGGCCTATCTCATTTCTTGAGGCCCCAAAACACCAGGACAGTGCGAATACCCCCCAGATGACCGCCTTTTTGGAAAGCAAACAGTCCAAGGTATTTAGTAAGAGTTATTTGATGGTTTTATTTTTCGAAAATTAATAAATAAAAAAAAAAATCACTTTTTTTTTTATTTAAAAAGTAAAGTGTTAATAAGAAAACACCCTCACTGTGTAAGGGAAGATAAGGCTTGTCACCATGCTCCCAGAACAATGTACTGGGACCATGAAAGGCTTTCCAAATAGATAAAATGAGAGAAAATGAATGTTAACCATTTGCCGCCCGCCCTATGGCCGAATGGCGGCCGGCAAATGTCATCAGTGTTCCGGGTGGACGCCATATGGCGTCCTCCCGCACATGTGCAGATTGCGCTCCTGCAGAGCCACGCAGTGGCGCGATCTGTCACCGGCCGTGTACCTCGGACACGGCCGATGACAGAACTGAGTATCAGCCCCGTTGCCGGTACCATGTGACCTGCTGTGACCAATCACAGCAGGTCACATGACAGTTGTATACAATGGATGGCTTCATTCATGCCATCCATTGTATACTAGTGTCTAGCTGTGAATGGTCACAGCTAATCACATGCACATGTCATGTGATTAGCTGTGGCCAAATCACAGCTAAGCACAAAAAAAAAAAAAAAAAACCCTGAATGAATCGATGTCATTATGGTAACATTGTACTACTCTGGTCATAGTGAAATATGAAAAAAAAATCTTAAAAATAAAGAAGAAAAAAATGTAATAAAAAATAATAAAAAATATATATATATATATTTTTTTTTTCATTCTGTCACCAATCAGTGTCCCTGATCATCGCCATGCCAGTTATATGATGATGCTGTACAAAAAAAAATAGTGAAACTAATTTTTAAAATTTTTTCATTTTCCGAAATATTATGACAAAAAAAATACAACTTCAAAAAACTCGCCATGCCTCCTATGAAGTACGTCGGACTGTCTACTTTACAAAAAGGGGTAATTTGGGGGATATCTGTACTGTTCTGACATTCTTGGACCTCAAGAAATTAGATTGGCCGCCAGTACTTCAGGATTGATCAATATTCAGATCTATACCATAGTTTGTGAACTCTATAACTTTCCTACGAACTAAAAAATACATCCTAATTTGGGTTATTTTCACCAAAGACATGTAGCAGAATACATCTCGGCCAAAATTTATGAAGAACAATTATTTATTTGCAAACTTTTATAACAGAAACAAAGAAAAATGTGTTTTTTTCAAAATTGTTGGTTATTTTTTTGTTCATTTAGCAAAAAATAAAAACCCCAGCGGTGATTAAATACCACCAAAAGAAAGCTCTAGTTGTGTAAAGAAAATGATAAAATTTTAGTTTGGGTACAATGTTGTATGAGCGCGCAATTGTCATTCAAGGTGTGAAAGCGCTGAAACCTGAAAACTGGCCTGGGCAGGAAGGTGTAAAAGTGCCCGTTATTGAATTGGTTAAAAAAATAAAAACAAAGCCCAAAAAAAACCAAAAGTAACAACCGTTTATCTCATGTCCAGTGCAGAGCCTCGAACCTATGACCATGCACTCTTTAGACTGGCACGCTAACCACTGTGCTGCGGTTGTTACCTGGTATAGGCCCGGTCAAACTGACCCTTGTTTTCAAAAACTGCCAACTGTCACCTGCCCAATGTCAAGTAGCTATAGTGCACTTTGAATGACAATTGCGCGCTCATACAACACTGTACCCAAACTAAAATTTTATCATTTTTTTCACACAACTAGAGCTTTCTTTTGGTGGTATTTCATCACCACTGGGGTTTTTATTGTTTGCTAAATTAACAAAAAAAGACAGAAAATTTTGGAAAAAAAAAAAACACGTTTTCTTTGTTTCTGTTATAAAAGTTTGCAAATAAATAATTGTTTTTCATAAATTTAGGCCAAGATGTATTCTGCTACATGTCTTTGGTGAAAATAACCCAAATTAGTATTTATTATTTAGTCTGTAGGAAAGTTATAGAGTTCACAAACTATGGGATATATCTGAAAATTGATCAATCCTGAAGTACTGAAAGCCAATCTCATTTTTTGAGGTCCAAGAATGTCAGGACAGTACAGATATCCCCCAAATGACCCCTTATTGCAAAGTAGACCGTCCGATGTATTTCATAACAGGCATGGCGAGTTTTATGAAATTGTAATTTTTTTGTCATAATTTTTCGGAAATGAAGAAATTAAAAAAATGATTTTCACTATTTTTTTTTTTACATACTGTCACCAGTGCAGTACAGCGTCATCGTATAACTGGCATGGCGGTGATCAGGGACACTGACTGGTGACAGTACGAAAAAAAAATTGATAATTTTATTTTATTATTTTTAATTTTTTATTACATTTTTTTCTTTTTTTTAAGATTATTTTTTCATATTTCACTATGACCAAAGTAGTATAATGTTACCATAGTAACATTGTGCTACTTTGGGGGAGTGATCAGTATTTTTTATTTTACACAATTTGCTTATAGCAAAGAATTACTTTGCTATAAGCAAGCATTTACCTGAATGAAATTGATTTATTCTGTTTTTTTGTTTTTTTTTGTGTGATTTGGCCACGGCTAATCACATGACACAGCTGGGCTGTGATTGGCCCAGCTTGTGCATGTGATCGCTGTGACCATTCACAGCTAGACACACTTGTATACAATGGATGGCATGAAAGGAAGCCATCCATTGTATACAACTGTCGTGACCTGCTGTGATTGGTCACAGCAGGTCACATGGTACTGGCAACGGGGACGGTACACAGATCTGTCATCGGCCGTGTCCGACGTACATGGCCAGTGACAGATCGTGCCGCAGCGCGGCCCTGTAGGCGTGTGCAATGCGCGCTCTGGAAAGGACGCCATATGGCGTCCACCCGGAGGGATGAGCAACGGATTAACATAACTCTTACATAACACTTCATACAGTACAATCAAATAATAACTGACAGTCATGATCCCAACCGGGTCCAAGGTCTTCGAAGGCACTGTTACTCACATCAATAACTCGGCTGTATCTACACCCAATGAAAAGGCCCCCAGCCACTACTACACCACCTCGGGGACAATACTACAGCTACGTAGTCCCAGATACAGCCAATGAACTCCAACCTTACCAACATGACCTTATAATTGGGAAGGAACACCCATACCTACGATGGGCCCAACCCATAATCCACCAAATGGTCACTCCAGCACCGCCTTCAAAGACCCAGCGACCCCTGCCGGCTGCCACGACAAAACAAAAAACGCCAAACACCCCAGAACACAAAATGACGATCAAGGAAAGAAAATAAAATCAAGGAACCCAAACAAAACCAAACAACATGACAAACACAAAGGACAAGACCAGTAACAAAAACAGGGCACTTATACCCCCTTCCTGCCCAGGCCAATTTCCAGCTTCCAGCGCTGTCACACTTTGAATGACAATTGCGCGGTCATGCAACACTGTACCCATATGAAATTTTTATCATTTTTTTTGTGACAGACAGAGATTTGTTTTGGTGGTATTTAATCACCTCTGGGTTTCTATTTTTTCTTAAACAAACAAAAAACCACTGAAAATTTAGAAAAAAAAAGTTTTTTCTTAGTTTTTGTTATAAAATTTTGTAAATAAGTGATTTTTCTTTTTCACTGATGTGCGCTAATGAAGCGGCAGTGATAGACACTTATAGGTGGCACTAATGGGCACTGATGAGGAGGCACTGGTAGGTGGCACTGATGGGCATTGACAGGCTTCACTGATGGGCACTGAAAGGCAGAAATGATAGGCGGCACTGATAGGCGGCACTGATAGACGGCACTGACTGGCATTGATAGGTGGCACTGGCTGGCACTGATGGGTGACACTGAAAGGCAGCTCAGATGGGCACTGATATGTGGCATTGATGTGGCACTGGTGAGCAATGGCAGGTGACACGGATGAGCACTGATGGACACTGACAGGTGGTACTGCTGGGGCTACACTGATCATCAAGGCACACTGATCATCAGTGCCCTGATGATCAGTGTACATGTCCTCTCCGCGGAAAACCGATTACCAGCTCTCCTCTCCTCACGGGCTGTCAGCGTGACGGCTCGTGAGGAGAGAAATGCCGGTAACCGGCATTTCCCAGTTTACATGCGATCACCTGTGATTGGACACAGCTGATCACATGACCGAGCTGACATCTTCGGTTCTTTCCGTGAATCGGTGATCCGCTGTGTCCGAGGGACACAGTGCACCAGCGATCGCCGCGCTGCGCGCTCCCAGAGCCACGCATGCACGGTAAGAATGGGAGGACGTCATATGACGTCCTCTCAGAACGAGAGAACCACCTCGTGGAGAACCTATATGGTGGGCGGGAGACGGTTAAACAGTAAAAACAAAACTTTTGCAATGATTTATGTTTATCAGACCAAACAAGAGCAAACGAGAAGAATTCACCTTTAGGGTTGAGTGCTGATTCACATACTGTATATATATATATATATATGAAAATCCATCATTCTCGATGTACTAGATGGCCTATCTCATTTCTTGAGGCCCCAAAACACCAGGACAGTGCGAATACCCCCCAGATGACCGCCTTTTTGGAAAGCAAACAGTCCAAGGTATTTAGTAAGAGTTATTTGATGGTTTTATTTTTCGAAAATTAATAAATAAAAAAAAAAATCACTTTTTTTTTTATTTAAAAAGTAAAGTGTTAATAAGAAAACACCCTCACTGTGTAAGGGAAGATAAGGCTTGTCACCATGCTCCCAGAACAATGTACTGGGACCATGAAAGGCTTTCCAAATAGATAAAATGAGAGAAAATGAATGTTAACCATTTGCCGCCCGCCCTATGGCCGAATGGCGGCCGGCAAATGTCATCAGTGTTCCGGGTGGACGCCATATGGCGTCCTCCCGCACATGTGCAGATTGCGCTCCTGCAGAGCCACGCAGTGGCGCGATCTGTCACCGGCCGTGTACCTCGGACACGGCCGATGACAGAACTGAGTATCAGCCCCGTTGCCGGTACCATGTGACCTGCTGTGACCAATCACAGCAGGTCACATGACAGTTGTATACAATGGATGGCTTCATTCATGCCATCCATTGTATACTAGTGTCTAGCTGTGAATGGTCACAGCTAATCACATGCACATGTCATGTGATTAGCTGTGGCCAAATCACAGCTAAGCACAAAAAAAAAAAAAAAAAACCCTGAATGAATCGATGTCATTATGGTAACATTGTACTACTCTGGTCATAGTGAAATATGAAAAAAAAATCTTAAAAATAAAGAAGAAAAAAATGTAATAAAAAATAATAAAAAATATATATATATATATATTTTTTTTCATTCTGTCACCAATCAGTGTCCCTGATCATCGCCATGCCAGTTATATGATGATGCTGTACAAAAAAAAATAGTGAAACTAATTTTTAAAATTTTTTCATTTTCCGAAATATTATGACAAAAAAAATACAACTTCAAAAAACTCGCCATGCCTCCTATGAAGTACGTCGGACTGTCTACTTTACAAAAAGGGGTAATTTGGGGGATATCTGTACTGTTCTGACATTCTTGGACCTCAAGAAATTAGATTGGCCGCCAGTACTTCAGGATTGATCAATATTCAGATCTATACCATAGTTTGTGAACTCTATAACTTTCCTACGAACTAAAAAATACATCCTAATTTGGGTTATTTTCACCAAAGACATGTAGCAGAATACATCTCGGCCAAAATTTATGAAGAACAATTATTTATTTGCAAACTTTTATAACAGAAACAAAGAAAAATGTGTTTTTTTCAAAATTGTTGGTTATTTTTTTGTTCATTTAGCAAAAAATAAAAACCCCAGCGGTGATTAAATACCACCAAAAGAAAGCTCTAGTTGTGTAAAGAAAATGATAAAATTTTAGTTTGGGTACAATGTTGTATGAGCGCGCAATTGTCATTCAAGGTGTGAAAGCGCTGAAACCTGAAAACTGGCCTGGGCAGGAAGGTGTAAAAGTGCCCGTTATTGAATTGGTTAAAAAAATAAAAACAAAGCCCAAAAAAAACCAAAAGTAACAACCGTTTATCTCATGTCCAGTGCAGAGCCTCGAACCTATGACCATGCACTCTTTAGACTGGCACGCTAACCACTGTGCTGCGGTTGTTACCTGGTATAGGCCCGGTCAAACTGACCCTTGTTTTCAAAAACTGCCAACTGTCACCTGCCCAATGTCAAGTAGCTATAGTGCACTTTGAATGACAATTGCGCGCTCATACAACACTGTACCCAAACTAAAATTTTATCATTTTTTTCACACAACTAGAGCTTTCTTTTGGTGGTATTTCATCACCACTGGGGTTTTTATTGTTTGCTAAATTAACAAAAAAAGACAGAAAATTTTGGAAAAAAAAAAACACGTTTTCTTTGTTTCTGTTATAAAAGTTTGCAAATAAATAATTGTTTTTCATAGATTTAGGCCAAGATGTATTCTGCTACATGTCTTTGGTGAAAATAACCCAAATTAGTATTTATTATTTAGTCTGTAGGAAAGTTATAGAGTTCACAAACTATGGGATATATCTGAAAATTGATCAATCCTGAAGTACTGAAAGCCAATCTCATTTTTTGAGGTCCAAGAATGTCAGGACAGTACAGATATCCCCCAAATGACCCCTTATTGCAAAGTAGACCGTCCGATGTATTTCATAACAGGCATGGCGAGTTTTATGAAATTGTAATTTTTTTGTCATAATTTTTCGGAAATGAAGAAATTAAAAAAATGATTTTCACTATTTTTTTTTTTACATACTGTCACCAGTGCAGTACAGCGTCATCGTATAACTGGCATGGCGGTGATCAGGGACACTGACTGGTGACAGTACGAAAAAAAAATTGATAATTTTTTTTTATTATTTTTAATTTTTTATTACATTTTTTTCTTTTTTTTAAGATTATTTTTTCATATTTCACTATGACCAAAGTAGTATAATGTTACCATAGTAACATTGTGCTACTTTGGGGGAGTGATCAGTATTTTTTATTTTACACAATTTGCTTATAGCAAAGAATTACTTTGCTATAAGCAAGCATTTACCTGAATGAAATTGATTTATTCTGTTTTTTTGTTTTTTTTTGTGTGATTTGGCCACGGCTAATCACATGACACAGCTGGGCTGTGATTGGCCCAGCTTGTGCATGTGATCGCTGTGACCATTCACAGCTAGACACACTTGTATACAATGGATGGCATGAAAGGAAGCCATCCATTGTATACAACTGTCGTGACCTGCTGTGATTGGTCACAGCAGGTCACATGGTACTGGCAACGGGGACGGTACACAGATCTGTCATCGGCCGTGTCCGACGTACATGGCCAGTGACAGATCGTGCCGCAGCGCGGCCCTGTAGGCGTGTGCAATGCGCGCTCTGGAAAGGACGCCATATGGCGTCCACCCGGAGGGATGAGCAACGGATTAACATAACTCTTACATAACACTTCATACAGTACAATCAAATAATAACTGACAGTCATGATCCCAACCGGGTCCAAGGTCTTCGAAGGCACTGTTACTCACATCAATAACTCGGCTGTATCTACACCCAATGAAAAGGCCCCCAGCCACTACTACACCACCTCGGGGACAATACTACAGCTACGTAGTCCCAGATACAGCCAATGAACTCCAACCTTACCAACATGACCTTATAATTGGGAAGGAACACCCATACCTACGATGGGCCCAACCCATAATCCACCAAATGGTCACTCCAGCACCGCCTTCAAAGACCCAGCGACCCCTGCCGGCTGCCACGACAAAACAAAAAACGCCAAACACCCCAGAACACAAAATGACGATCAAGGAAAGAAAATAAAATCAAGGAACCCAAACAAAACCAAACAACATGACAAACACAAAGGACAAGACCAGTAACAAAAACAGGGCACTTATACCCCCTTCCTGCCCAGGCCAATTTCCAGCTTCCAGCGCTGTCACACTTTGAATGACAATTGCGCGGTCATGCAACACTGTACCCATATGAAATTTTTATCATTTTTTTTGTGACAGACAGAGATTTGTTTTGGTGGTATTTAATCACCTCTGGGTTTCTATTTTTTCTTAAACAAACAAAAAACCACTGAAAATTTAGAAAAAAAAAGTTTTTTCTTAGTTTTTGTTATAAAATTTTGTAAATAAGTGATTTTTCTCCTTCACTGATGTGCGCTAATGAAGCGGCAGTGATAGACACTTATAGGTGGCACTAATGGGCACTGATGAGGAGGCACTGGTAGGTGGCACTGATGGGCATTGACAGGCTTCACTGATGGGCACTGAAAGGCAGAAATGATAGGCGGCACTGATAGGCGGCACTGATAGACGGCACTGACTGGCATTGATAGGTGGCACTGGCTGGCACTGATGGGTGACACTGAAAGGCAGCTCAGATGGGCACTGATATGTGGCATTGATGTGGCACTGGTGAGCAATGGCAGGTGACACGGATGAGCACTGATGGACACTGACAGGTGGTACTGCTGGGGCTACACTGATCATCAAGGCACACTGATCATCAGTGCCCTGATGATCAGTGTACATGTCCTCTCCGCGGAAAACCGATTACCAGCTCTCCTCTCCTCACGGGCTGTCAGCGTGACGGCTCGTGAGGAGAGAAATGCCGGTAACCGGCATTTCCCAGTTTACATGCGATCACCTGTGATTGGACACAGCTGATCACATGACCGAGCTGACATCTTCGGCTCTTTCCGTGAATCGGTGATCCGCTGTGTCCGAGGGACACAGTGCACCAGCGATCGCCGCGCTGCGCGCTCCCAGAGCCACGCATGCACGGTAAGAATGGGAGGACGTCATATGACGTCCTCTCAGAACGAGAGAACCACCTCGTGGAGAACCTATATGGTGGGCGGGAGACAGTTAAACAGTAAAAACAAAACTTTTGCAATGATTTATGTTTATCAGACCAAACAAGAGCAAACGAGAAGAATTCACCTTTAGGGTTGAGTGCTGATTCACATACTGTATATATATATATATATGAAAATCCATCATTCTCGATGTACTAGATGGCCTATCTCATTTCTTGAGGCCCCAAAACACCAGGACAGTGCGAATACCCCCCAGATGACCGCCTTTTTGGAAAGCAAACAGTCCAAGGTATTTAGTAAGAGTTATTTGATGGTTTTATTTTTCGAAAATTAATAAATAAAAAAAAAAATCACTTTTTTTTTATTTAAAAAGTAAAGTGTTAATAAGAAAACACCCTCACTGTGTAAGGGAAGATAAGGCTTGTCACCATGCTCCCAGAACAATGTACTGGGACCATGAAAGGCTTTCCAAATAGATAAAATGAGAGAAAATGAATGTTAACCATTTGCCGCCCGCCCTATGGCCGAATGGCGGCCGGCAAATGTCATCAGTGTTCCGGGTGGACGCCATATGGCGTCCTCCCGCACATGTGCAGATTGCGCTCCTGCAGAGCCACGCAGTGGCGCGATCTGTCACCGGCCGTGTACCTCGGACACGGCCGATGACAGAACTGAGTATCAGCCCCGTTGCCGGTACCATGTGACCTGCTGTGACCAATCACAGCAGGTCACATGACAGTTGTATACAATGGATGGCTTCATTCATGCCATCCATTGTATACTAGTGTCTAGCTGTGAATGGTCACAGCTAATCACATGCACATGTCATGTGATTAGCTGTGGCCAAATCACAGCTAAGCACAAAAAAAAAAAAAAAAACCCTGAATGAATCGATGTCATTATGGTAACATTGTACTACTCTGGTCATAGTGAAATATGAAAAAAAAATCTTAAAAAAAAAGAAGAAAAAAATGTAATAAAAAATAATAAAAAATATATATATATATATATATTTTTTTTTTTCATTCTGTCACCAATCAGTGTCCCTGATCATCGCCATGCCAGTTATATGATGACGCTGTACAAAAAAAAATAGTGAAACTAATTTTTAAAATTTTTTCATTTTCCGAAATATTATGACAAAAAAAATACAACTTCAAAAAACTCGCCATGCCTCCTATGAAGTACGTCGGACTGTCTACTTTACAAAAAAGGGTAATTTGGGGGATATCTGTACTGTTCTGACATTCTTGGACCTCAAGAAATTAGATTGGCCGCCAGTACTTCAGGATTGATCAATATTCAGATCTATACCATAGTTTGTGAACTCTATAACTTTCCTACGAACTAAAAAATACATCCTAATTTGGGTTATTTTCACCAAAGACATGTAGCAGAATACATCTCGGCCAAAATTTATGAAGAACAATTATTTATTTGCAAACTTTTATAACAGAAACAAAGAAAAATGTGTTTTTTTCAAAATTGTTGGTTTTTTTTTTGTTCATTTAGCAAAAAATAAAAACCCCAGCGGTGATTAAATACCACCAAAAGAAAGCTCTAGTTGTGTAAAGAAAATGATAAAATTTTAGTTTGGGTACAATGTTGTATGAGCGCGCAATTGTCATTCAAGGTGTGAAAGCGCTGAAACCTGAAAACTGGCCTGGGCAGGAAGGTGTAAAAGTGCCCGTTATTGAATTGGTTAAAAAAAAAAAAACAAAGCCCAAAAAAAACCAAAAGTAACAACCGTTTATCTCATGTCCAGTGCAGAGCCTCGAACCTATGACCATGCACTCTTTAGACTGGCACGCTAACCACTGTGCTGCGGTTGTTACCTGGTATAGGCCCGGTCAAACTGACCCTTGTTTTCAAAAACTGCCAACTGTCACCTGCCCAATGTCAAGTAGCTATAGTGCACTTTGAATGACAATTGCGCGCTCATACAACACTGTACCCAAACTAAAATTTTATCATTTTTTTCACACAACTAGAGCTTTCTTTTGGTGGTATTTCATCACCACTGGGGTTTTTATTGTTTGCTAAATTAACAAAAAAAGACAGAAAATTTTGGAAAAAAAAAAAACACGTTTTCTTTGTTTCTGTTATAAAAGTTTGCAAATAAATAATTGTTTTTCATAAATTTAGGCCAAGATGTATTCTGCTACATGTCTTTGGTGAAAATAACCCAAATTAGTATTTATTATTTAGTCTGTAGGAAAGTTATAGAGTTCACAAACTATGGGATATATCTGAAAATTGATCAATCCTGAAGTACTGAAAGCCAATCTCATTTTTTGAGGTCCAAGAATGTCAGGACAGTACAGATATCCCCCAAATGACCCCTTATTGCAAAGTAGACCGTCCGATGTATTTCATAACAGGCATGGCGAGTTTTATGAAATTGTAATTTTTTTGTCATAATTTTTCGGAAATGAAGAAATTAAAAAAATGATTTTCACTATTTTTTTTTTTACATACTGTCACCAGTGCAGTACAGCGTCATCGTATAACTGGCATGGCGGTGATCAGGGACACTGACTGGTGACAGTACGAAAAAAAAATTGATAATTTTATTTTATTATTTTTAATTTTTTATTACATTTTTTTCTTTTTTTTAAGATTATTTTTTCATATTTCACTATGACCAAAGTAGTATAATGTTACCATAGTAACATTGTGCTACTTTGGGGGAGTGATCAGTATTTTTTATTTTACACAATTTGCTTATAGCAAAGAATTACTTTGCTATAAGCAAGCATTTACCTGAATGAAATTGATTTATTCTGTTTTTTTGTTTTTTTTTGTGTGATTTGGCCACGGCTAATCACATGACACAGCTGGGCTGTGATTGGCCCAGCTTGTGCATGTGATCGCTGTGACCATTCACAGCTAGACACACTTGTATACAATGGATGGCATGAAAGGAAGCCATCCATTGTATACAACTGTCGTGACCTGCTGTGATTGGTCACAGCAGGTCACATGGTACTGGCAACGGGGACGGTACACAGATCTGTCATCGGCCGTGTCCGACGTACATGGCCAGTGACAGATCGTGCCGCAGCGTGGCCCTGTAGGCGTGTGCAATGCGCGCTCTGGAAAGGACGCCATATGGCGTCCACCCGGAGGGATGAGCAACGGATTAACATAACTCTTACATAACACTTCATACAGTACAATCAAATAATAACTGACAGTCATGATCCCAACCGGGTCCAAGGTCTTCGAAGGCACTGTTACTCACATCAATAACTCGGCTGTATCTACACCCAATGAAAAGGCCCCCAGCCACTACTACACCACCTCGGGGACAATACTACAGCTACGTAGTCCCAGATACAGCCAATGAACTCCAACCTTACCAACATGACCTTATAATTGGGAAGGAACACCCATACCTACGATGGGCCCAACCCATAATCCACCAAATGGTCACTCCAGCACCGCCTTCAAAGACCCAGCGACCCCTGCCGGCTGCCACGACAAAACAAAAAACGCCAAACACCCCAGAACACAAAATGACGATCAAGGAAAGAAAATAAAATCAAGGAACCCAAACAAAACCAAACAACATGACAAACACAAAGGACAAGACCAGTAACAAAAACAGGGCACTTATACCCCCTTCCTGCCCAGGCCAATTTCCAGCTTCCAGCGCTGTCACACTTTGAATGACAATTGCGCGGTCATGCAACACTGTACCCATATGAAATTTTTATCATTTTTTTTGTGACAGACAGAGATTTGTTTTGGTGGTATTTAATCACCTCTGGGTTTCTATTTTTTCTTAAACAAACAAAAAACCACTGAAAATTTAGAAAAAAAAAGTTTTTTCTTAGTTTTTGTTATAAAATTTTGTAAATAAGTGATTTTTCTCCTTCACTGATGTGCGCTAATGAAGCGGCAGTGATAGACACTTATAGGTGGCACTAATGGGCACTGATGAGGAGGCACTGATGGGCATTGACAGGCTTCACTGATGGGCACTGAAAGGCAGAAATGATAGGCGGCACTGATAGGCGGCACTGATAGACGGCACTGACTGGCATTGATAGGTGGCACTGGCTGGCACTGATGGGTGACACTGAAAGGCAGCTCAGATGGGCACTGATATGTGGCATTGATGTGGCACTGGTGAGCAATGGCAGGTGACACGGATGAGCACTGATGGACACTGACAGGTGGTACTGCTGGGGCTACACTGATCATCAAGGCACACTGATCATCAGTGCCCTGATGATCAGTGTACATGTCCTCTCCGCGGAAAACCGATTACCAGCTCTCCTCTCCTCACGGGCTGTCAGCGTGACGGCTCGTGAGGAGAGAAATGCCGGTAACCGGCATTTCCCAGTTTACATGCGATCACCTGTGATTGGACACAGCTGATCACATGACCGAGCTGACATCTTCGGCTCTTTCCGTGAATCGGTGATCCGCTGTGTCCGAGGGACACAGTGCACCAGCGATCGCCGCGCTGCGCGCTCCCAGAGCCACGCATGCACGGTAAGAATGGGAGGACGTCATATGACGTCCTCTCAGAACGAGAGAACCACCTCGTGGAGAACCTATATGGTGGGCGGGAGACGGTTAAACAGTAAAAACAAAACTTTTGCAATGATTTATGTTTATCAGACCAAACAAGAGCAAACGAGAAGAATTCACCTTTAGGGTTGAGTGCTGATTCACATACTGTATATATATATATATATATGAAAATCCATCATTCTCGATGTACTAGATGGCCTATCTCATTTCTTGAGGCCCCAAAACACCAGGACAGTGCGAATACCCCCCAGATGACCGCCTTTTTGGAAAGCAAACAGTCCAAGGTATTTAGTAAGAGTTATTTGATGGTTTTATTTTTCGAAAATTAATAAATAAAAAAAATAATCACTTTTTTTTTTATTTAAAAAGTAAAGTGTTAATAAGAAAACACCCTCACTGTGTAAGGGAAGATAAGGCTTGTCACCATGCTCCCAGAACAATGTACTGGGACCATGAAAGGCTTTCCAAATAGATAAAATGAGAGAAAATGAATGTTAACCATTTGCCGCCCGCCCTATGGCCGAATGGCGGCCGGCAAATGTCATCAGTGTTCCGGGTGGACGCCATATGGCGTCCTCCCGCACATGTGCAGATTGCGCTCCTGCAGAGCCACGCAGTGGCGCGATCTGTCACCGGCCGTGTACCTCGGACACGGCCGATGACAGAACTGAGTATCAGCCCCGTTGCCGGTACCATGTGACCTGCTGTGACCAATCACAGCAGGTCACATGACAGTTGTATACAATGGATGGCTTCATTCATGCCATCCATTGTATACTAGTGTCTAGCTGTGAATGGTCACAGCTAATCACATGCACATGTCACGTGATTAGCTGTGGCCAAATCACAGCTAAGCACAAAAAAAAAAAAAAAAAACCCTGAATGAATCGATGTCATTATGGTAACATTGTACTACTCTGGTCATAGTGAAATATGAAAAAAAAATCTTAAAAAAAAAGAAGAAAAAAATGTAATAAAAAATAATAAAAAAAATATATATATATATATTTTTTTTTCCATTCTGTCACCAATCAGTGTCCCTGATCATCGCCATGCCAGTTATATGATGACGCTGTACAAAAAAAAATAGTGAAACTAATTTTTAAAATTTTTTCATTTTCCGAAATATTATGACAAAAAAAATACAACTTCAAAAAACTCGCCATGCCTCCTATGAAGTACGTCGGACTGTCTACTTTACAAAAAGGGGTAATTTGGGGGATATCTGTACTGTTCTGACATTCTTGGACCTCAAGAAATTAGATTGGCCGCCAGTACTTCAGGATTGATCAATATTCAGATCTATACCATAGTTTGTGAACTCTATAACTTTCCTACGAACTAAAAAATACATCCTAATTTGGGTTATTTTCACCAAAGACATGTAGCAGAATACATCTCGGCCAAAATTTATGAAGAACAATTATTTATTTGCAAACTTTTATAACAGAAACAAAGAAAAATGTGTTTTTTTCAAAATTGTTGGTTTTTTTTTTGTTCATTTAGCAAAAAATAAAAACCCCGGGGGTGATTAAATACCACCAAAAGAAAGCTCTAGTTGTGTAAAGAAAATGATAAAATTTTAGTTTGGGTACAATGTTGTATGAGCGCGCAATTGTCATTCAAGGTGTGAAAGCGCTGAAACCTGAAAACTGGCCTGGGCAGGAAGGTGTAAAAGTGCCCGTTATTGAATTGGTTAAAAAAAAAAAAACAAAGCCCAAAAAAAACCAAAAGTAACAACCGTTTATCTCATGTCCAGTGCAGAGCCTCGAACCTATGACCATGCACTCTTTAGACTGGCACGCTAACCACTGTGCTGCGGTTGTTACCTGGTATAGGCCCGGTCAAACTCACCCTTGTTTTCAAAAACTGCCAACTGTCACCTGCCCAATGTCAAGTAGCTATAGTGCACTTTGAATGACAATTGCGCGCTCATACAACACTGTACCCAAACTAAAATTTTATCATTTTTTTCACACAACTAGAGCTTTCTTTTGGTGGTATTTCATCACCACTGGGGTTTTTATTGTTTGCTAAATTAACAAAAAAAGACAGAAAATTTTGGAAAAAAAAAAAACACGTTTTCTTTGTTTCTGTTATAAAAGTTTGCAAATAAATAATTGTTTTTCATAAATTTAGGCCAAGATGTATTCTGCTACATGTCTTTGGTGAAAATAACCCAAATTAGTATTTATTATTTAGTCTGTAGGAAAGTTATAGAGTTCACAAACTATGGGATATATCTGAAAATTGATCAATCCTGAAGTACTGAAAGCCAATCTCATTTTTTGAGGTCCAAGAATGTCAGGACAGTACAGATATCCCCCAAATGACCCCTTATTGCAAAGTAGACCGTCCGATGTATTTCATAACAGGCATGGCGAGTTTTATGAAATTGTAATTTTTTTGTCATAATTTTTCGGAAATGAAGAAATTAAAAAAATGATTTTCACTATTTTTTTTTTTACATACTGTCACCAGTGCAGTACAGCGTCATCGTATAACTGGCATGGCGGTGATCAGGGACACTGACTGGTGACAGTACGAAAAAAAAATTGATAATTTTTTTTTATTATTTTTAATTTTTTATGACATTTTTTTCTTTTTTTTAAGATTATTTTTTCATATTTCACTATGACCAAAGTAGTATAATGTTACCATAGTAACATTGTGCTACTTTGGGGGAGTGATCAGTATTTTTTATTTTACACAATTTGCTTATAGCAAAGAATTACTTTGCTATAAGCAAGCATTTACCTGAATGAAATTGATTTATTCTGTTTTTTTGTTTTTTTTTGTGTGATTTGGCCACGGCTAATCACATGACACAGCTGGGCTGTGATTGGCCCAGCTTGTGCATGTGATCGCTGTGACCATTCACATCTAGACACACTTGTATACAATGGATGGCATGAAAGGAAGCCATCCATTGTATACAACTGTCGTGACCTGCTGTGATTGGTCACAGCAGGTCACATGGTACTGGCAACGGGGACGGTACACAGATCTGTCATCGGCCGTGTCCGACGTACATGGCCAGTGACAGATCGTGCCGCAGCGCGGCCCTGTAGGCGTGTGCAATGCGCGCTCTGGAAAGGACGCCATATGGCGTCCACCCGGAGGGATGAGCAACGGATTAACATAACTCTTACATAACACTTCATACAGTACAATCAAATAATAACTGACAGTCATGATCCCAACCGGGTCCAAGGTCTTCGAAGGCACTGTTACTCACATCAATAACTCGGCTGTATCTACACCCAATGAAAAGGCCCCCAGCCACTACTACACCACCTCGGGGACAATACTACAGCTACGTAGTCCCAGATACAGCCAATGAACTCCAACCTTACCAACATGACCTTATAATTGGGAAGGAACACCCATACCTACGATGGGCCCAACCCATAATCCACCAAATGGTCACTCCAGCACCGCCTTCAAAGACCCAGCGACCCCTGCCGGCTGCCACGACAAAACAAAAAACGCCAAACACCCCAGAACACAAAATGACGATCAAGGAAAGAAAATAAAATCAAGGAACCCAAACAAAACCAAACAACATGACAAACACAAAGGACAAGACCAGTAACAAAAACAGGGCACTTATACCCCCTTCCTGCCCAGGCCAATTTCCAGCTTCCAGCGCTGTCACACTTTGAATGACAATTGCGCGGTCATGCAACACTGTACCCATATGAAATTTTTATCATTTTTTTTGTGACAGACAGAGATTTGTTTTGGTGGTATTTAATCACCTCTGGGTTTCTATTTTTTCTTAAACAAACAAAAAACCACTGAAAATTTAGAAAAAAAAAGTTTTTTCTTAGTTTTTGTTATAAAATTTTGTAAATAAGTGATTTTTCTCCTTCACTGATGTGCGCTAATGAAGCGGCAGTGATAGACACTTATAGGTGGCACTAATGGGCACTGATGAGGAGGCACTGATGGGCATTGACAGGCTTCACTGATGGGCACTGAAAGGCAGAAATGATAGGCGGCACTGATAGGCGGCACTGATAGACGGCACTGACTGGCATTGATAGGTGGCACTGGCTGGCACTGATGGGTGACACTGAAAGGCAGCTCAGATGGGCACTGATATGTGGCATTGATGTGGCACTGGTGAGCAATGGCAGGTGACACGGATGAGCACTGATGGACACTGACAGGTGGTACTGCTGGGGCTACACTGATCATCAAGGCACACTGATCATCAGTGCCCTGATGATCAGTGTACATGTCCTCTCCGCGGAAAACCGATTACCAGCTCTCCTCTCCTCACGGGCTGTCAGCGTGACGGCTCGTGAGGAGAGAAATGCCGGTAACCGGCATTTCCCAGTTTACATGCGATCACCTGTGATTGGACACAGCTGATCACATGACCGAGCTGACATCTTCGGCTCTTTCCGTGAATCGGTGATCCGCTGTGTCCGAGGGACACAGTGCACCAGCGATCGCCGCGCTGCGCGCTCCCAGAGCCACGCATGCACGGTAAGAATGGGAGGACGTCATATGACGTCCTCTCAGAACGAGAGAACCACCTCGTGGAGAACCTATATGGTGGGCGGGAGACGGTTAAACAGTAAAAACAAAACTTTTGCAATGATTTATGTTTATCAGACCAAACAAGAGCAAACGAGAAGAATTCACCTTTAGGGTTGAGTGCTGATTCACATACTGTATATATATATATATATATGAAAATCCATCATTCTCGATGTACTAGATGGCCTATCTCATTTCTTGAGGCCCCAAAACACCAGGACAGTGCGAATACCCCCCAGATGACCGCCTTTTTGGAAAGCAAACAGTCCAAGGTATTTAGTAAGAGTTATTTGATGGTTTTATTTTTCGAAAATTAATAAATAAAAAAAATAATCACTTTTTTTTTTATTTAAAAAGTAAAGTGTTAATAAGAAAACACCCTCACTGTGTAAGGGAAGATAAGGCTTGTCACCATGCTCCCAGAACAATGTACTGGGACCATGAAAGGCTTTCCAAATAGATAAAATGAGAGAAAATGAATGTTAACCATTTGCCGCCCGCCCTATGGCCGAATGGCGGCCGGCAAATGTCATCAGTGTTCCGGGTGGACGCCATATGGCGTCCTCCCGCACATGTGCAGATTGCGCTCCTGCAGAGCCACGCAGTGGCGCGATCTGTCACCGGCCGTGTACCTCGGACACGGCCGATGACAGAACTGAGTATCAGCCCCGTTGCCGGTACCATGTGACCTGCTGTGACCAATCACAGCAGGTCACATGACAGTTGTATACAATGGATGGCTTCATTCATGCCATCCATTGTATACTAGTGTCTAGCTGTGAATGGTCACAGCTAATCACATGCACATGTCACGTGATTAGCTGTGGCCAAATCACAGCTAAGCACAAAAAAAAAAAAAAAAAACCCTGAATGAATCGATGTCATTATGGTAACATTGTACTACTCTGGTCATAGTGAAATATGAAAAAAAAATCTTAAAAAAAAAGAAGAAAAAAATGTAATAAAAAATAATAAAAAAAATATATATATATATATTTTTTTTTCCATTCTGTCACCAATCAGTGTCCCTGATCATCGCCATGCCAGTTATATGATGACGCTGTACAAAAAAAAATAGTGAAACTAATTTTTAAAATTTTTTCATTTTCCGAAATATTATGACAAAAAAAATACAACTTCAAAAAACTCGCCATGCCTCCTATGAAGTACGTCGGACTGTCTACTTTACAAAAAGGGGTAATTTGGGGGATATCTGTACTGTTCTGACATTCTTGGACCTCAAGAAATTAGATTGGCCGCCAGTACTTCAGGATTGATCAATATTCAGATCTATACCATAGTTTGTGAACTCTATAACTTTCCTACGAACTAAAAAATACATCCTAATTTGGGTTATTTTCACCAAAGACATGTAGCAGAATACATCTCGGCCAAAATTTATGAAGAACAATTATTTATTTGCAAACTTTTATAACAGAAACAAAGAAAAATGTGTTTTTTTCAAAATTGTTGGTTTTTTTTTTGTTCATTTAGCAAAAAATAAAAACCCCGGGGGTGATTAAATACCACCAAAAGAAAGCTCTAGTTGTGTAAAGAAAATGATAAAATTTTAGTTTGGGTACAATGTTGTATGAGCGCGCAATTGTCATTCAAGGTGTGAAAGCGCTGAAACCTGAAAACTGGCCTGGGCAGGAAGGTGTAAAAGTGCCCGTTATTGAATTGGTTAAAAAAAAAAAAACAAAGCCCAAAAAAAACCAAAAGTAACAACCGTTTATCTCATGTCCAGTGCAGAGCCTCGAACCTATGACCATGCACTCTTTAGACTGGCACGCTAACCACTGTGCTGCGGTTGTTACCTGGTATAGGCCCGGTCAAACTCACCCTTGTTTTCAAAAACTGCCAACTGTCACCTGCCCAATGTCAAGTAGCTATAGTGCACTTTGAATGACAATTGCGCGCTCATACAACACTGTACCCAAACTAAAATTTTATCATTTTTTTCACACAACTAGAGCTTTCTTTTGGTGGTATTTCATCACCACTGGGGTTTTTATTGTTTGCTAAATTAACAAAAAAAGACAGAAAATTTTGGAAAAAAAAAAAACACGTTTTCTTTGTTTCTGTTATAAAAGTTTGCAAATAAATAATTGTTTTTCATAAATTTAGGCCAAGATGTATTCTGCTACATGTCTTTGGTGAAAATAACCCAAATTAGTATTTATTATTTAGTCTGTAGGAAAGTTATAGAGTTCACAAACTATGGGATATATCTGAAAATTGATCAATCCTGAAGTACTGAAAGCCAATCTCATTTTTTGAGGTCCAAGAATGTCAGGACAGTACAGATATCCCCCAAATGACCCCTTATTGCAAAGTAGACCGTCCGATGTATTTCATAACAGGCATGGCGAGTTTTATGAAATTGTAATTTTTTTGTCATAATTTTTCGGAAATGAAGAAATTAAAAAAATGATTTTCACTATTTTTTTTTTTACATACTGTCACCAGTGCAGTACAGCGTCATCGTATAACTGGCATGGCGGTGATCAGGGACACTGACTGGTGACAGTACGAAAAAAAAATTGATAATTTTTTTTTATTATTTTTAATTTTTTATGACATTTTTTTCTTTTTTTTAAGATTATTTTTTCATATTTCACTATGACCAAAGTAGTATAATGTTACCATAGTAACATTGTGCTACTTTGGGGGAGTGATCAGTATTTTTTATTTTACACAATTTGCTTATAGCAAAGAATTACTTTGCTATAAGCAAGCATTTACCTGAATGAAATTGATTTATTCTGTTTTTTTGTTTTTTTTTGTGTGATTTGGCCACGGCTAATCACATGACACAGCTGGGCTGTGATTGGCCCAGCTTGTGCATGTGATCGCTGTGACCATTCACATCTAGACACACTTGTATACAATGGATGGCATGAAAGGAAGCCATCCATTGTATACAACTGTCGTGACCTGCTGTGATTGGTCACAGCAGGTCACATGGTACTGGCAACGGGGACGGTACACAGATCTGTCATCGGCCGTGTCCGACGTACATGGCCAGTGACAGATCGTGCCGCAGCGCGGCCCTGTAGGCGTGTGCAATGCGCGCTCTGGAAAGGACGCCATATGGCGTCCACCCGGAGGGATGAGCAACGGATTAACATAACTCTTACATAACACTTCATACAGTACAATCAAATAATAACTGACAGTCATGATCCCAACCGGGTCCAAGGTCTTCGAAGGCACTGTTACTCACATCAATAACTCGGCTGTATCTACACCCAATGAAAAGGCCCCCAGCCACTACTACACCACCTCGGGGACAATACTACAGCTACGTAGTCCCAGATACAGCCAATGAACTCCAACCTTACCAACATGACCTTATAATTGGGAAGGAACACCCATACCTACGATGGGCCCAACCCATAATCCACCAAATGGTCACTCCAGCACCGCCTTCAAAGACCCAGCGACCCCTGCCGGCTGCCACGACAAAACAAAAAACGCCAAACACCCCAGAACACAAAATGACGATCAAGGAAAGAAAATAAAATCAAGGAACCCAAACAAAACCAAACAACATGACAAACACAAAGGACAAGACCAGTAACAAAAACAGGGCACTTATACCCCCTTCCTGCCCAGGCCAATTTCCAGCTTCCAGCGCTGTCACACTTTGAATGACAATTGCGCGGTCATGCAACACTGTACCCATATGAAATTTTTATCATTTTTTTTGTGACAGACAGAGATTTGTTTTGGTGGTATTTAATCACCTCTGGGTTTTTATTTTTTCTTAAACAAACAAAAAACCACTGAAAATTTAGAAAAAAAAAGTTTTTTCTTAGTTTTTGTTATAAAATTTTGTAAATAAGTGATTTTTCTCCTTCACTGATGTGCGCTAATGAAGCGGCAGTGATAGACACTTATAGGTGGCACTAATGGGCACTGATGAGGAGGCACTGGTAGGTGGCACTGATGGGCATTGACAGGCTTCACTGATGGGCACTGAAAGGCAGAAATGATAGGCGGCACTGATAGGCGGCACTGATAGACGGCACTGACTGGCATTGATAGGTGGCACTGGCTGGCACTGATGGGTGACACTGAAAGGCAGCTCAGATGGGCACTGATATGTGGCATTGATGTGGCACTGGTGAGCAATGGCAGGTGACACGGATGAGCACTGATGGACACTGACAGGTGGTACTGCTGGGGCTACACTGATCATCAAGGCACACTGATCATCAGTGCCCTGATGATCAGTGTACATGTCCTCTCCGCGGAAAACCGATTACCAGCTCTCCTCTCCTCACGGGCTGTCAGCGTGACGGCTCGTGAGGAGAGAAATGCCGGTAACCGGCATTTCCCAGTTTACATGCGATCACCTGTGATTGGACACAGCTGATCACATGACCGAGCTGACATCTTCGGCTCTTTCCGTGAATCGGTGATCCGCTGTGTCCGAGGGACACAGTGCACCAGCGATCGCCGCGCTGCGCGCTCCCAGAGCCACGCATGCACGGTAAGAATGGGAGGACGTCATATGACGTCCTCTCAGAACGAGAGAACCACCTCGTGGAGAACCTATATGGTGGGCGGGAGACGGTTAAACAGTAAAAACAAAACTTTTGCAATGATTTATGTTTATCAGACCAAACAAGAGCAAACGAGAAGAATTCACCTTTAGGGTTGAGTGCTGATTCACATACTGTATATATATATATATATATATATGAAAATCCATCATTCTCGATGTACTAGATGGCCTATCTCATTTCTTGAGGCCCCAAAACACCAGGACAGTGCGAATACCCCCCAGATGACCGCCTTTTTGGAAAGCAAACAGTCCAAGGTATTTAGTAAGAGTTATTTGATGGTTTTATTTTTCGAAAATTAATAAATAAAAAAAAAAATCACTTTTTTTTTTATTTAAAAAGTAAAGTGTTAATAAGAAAACACCCTCACTGTGTAAGGGAAGATAAGGCTTGTCACCATGCTCCCAGAACAATGTACTGGGACCATGAAAGGCTTTCCAAATAGATAAAATGAGAGAAAATGAATGTTAACCATTTGCCGCCCGCCCTATGGCCGAATGGCGGCCGGCAAATGTCATCAGTGTTCCGGGTGGACGCCATATGGCGTCCTCCCGCACATGTGCAGATTGCGCTCCTGCAGAGCCACGCAGTGGCGCGATCTGTCACCGGCCGTGTACCTCGGACACGGCCGATGACAGAACTGAGTATCAGCCCCGTTGCCGGTACCATGTGACCTGCTGTGACCAATCACAGCAGGTCACATGACAGTTGTATACAATGGATGGCTTCATTCATGCCATCCATTGTATACTAGTGTCTAGCTGTGAATGGTCACAGCTAATCACATGCACATGTCATGTGATTAGCTGTGGCCAAATCACAGCTAAGCACAAAAAAAAAAAAAAAAAACCCTGAATGAATCGATGTCATTATGGTAACATTGTACTACTCTGGTCATAGTGAAATATGAAAAAAAAATCTTAAAAAAAAAGAAGAAAAAAATGTAATAAAAAATAATAAAAAAAAAAAATATATATATATATATATTTTTTTCATTCTGTCACCAATCAGTGTCCCTGATCATCGCCATGCCAGTTATATGATGACGCTGTACAAAAAAAAATAGTGAAACTAATTTTTAAAATTTTTTCATTTTCCGAAATATTATGACAAAAAAAATACAACTTCAAAAAACTCGCCATGCCTCCTATGAAGTACGTCGGACTGTCTACTTTACAAAAAGGGGTAATTTGGGGGATATCTGTACTGTTCTGACATTCTTGGACCTCAAGAAATTAGATTGGCCGCCAGTACTTCAGGATTGATCAATATTCAGATCTATACCATAGTTTGTGAACTCTATAACTTTCCTACGAACTAAAAAATACATCCTAATTTGGGTTATTTTCACCAAAGACATGTAGCAGAATACATCTCGGCCAAAATTTATGAAGAACAATTATTTATTTGCAAACTTTTATAACAGAAACAAAGAAAAATGTGTTTTTTTCAAAATTGTTGGTTTTTTTTTTTGTTCATTTAGCAAAAAATAAAAACCCCGGGGGTGATTAAATACCACCAAAAGAAAGCTCTAGTTGTGTAAAGAAAATGATAAAATTTTAGTTTGGGTACAATGTTGTATGAGCGCGCAATTGTCATTCAAGGTGTGAAAGCGCTGAAACCTGAAAACTGGCCTGGGCAGGAAGGTGTAAAAGTGCCCGTTATTGAATTGGTTAAAAAAATAAAAACAAAGCCCAAAAAAAACCAAAAGTAACAACCGTTTATCTCATGTCCAGTGCAGAGCCTCGAACCTATGACCATGCACTCTTTAGACTGGCACGCTAACCACTGTGCTGCGGTTGTTACCTGGTATAGGCCCGGTCAAACTGACCCTTGTTTTCAAAAACTGCCAACTGTCACCTGCCCAATGTCAAGTAGCTATAGTGCACTTTGAATGACAATTGCGCGCTCATACAACACTGTACCCAAACTAAAATTTTATCATTTTTTTCACACAACTAGAGCTTTCTTTTGGTGGTATTTCATCACCACTGGGGTTTTTATTGTTTGCTAAATTAACAAAAAAAGACAGAAAATTTTGGAAAAAAAAAAAACACGTTTTCTTTGTTTCTGTTATAAAAGTTTGCAAATAAATAATTGTTTTTCATAAATTTAGGCCAAGATGTATTCTGCTACATGTCTTTGGTGAAAATAACCCAAATTAGTATTTATTATTTAGTCTGTAGGAAAGTTATAGAGTTCACAAACTATGGGATATATCTGAAAATTGATCAATCCTGAAGTACTGAAAGCCAATCTCATTTTTTGAGGTCCAAGAATGTCAGGACAGTACAGATATCCCCCAAATGACCCCTTATTGCAAAGTAGACCGTCCGATGTATTTCATAACAGGCATGGCGAGTTTTATGAAATTGTAATTTTTTTGTCATAATTTTTCGGAAATGAAGAAATTAAAAAAATGATTTTCACTATTTTTTTTTTACATACTGTCACCAGTGCAGTACAGCGTCATCGTATAACTGGCATGGCGGTGATCAGGGACACTGACTGGTGACAGTACGAAAAAAAAATTGATAATTTTTTTTTATTATTTTTAATTTTTTATTACATTTTTTTCTTTTTTTTAAGATTATTTTTTCATATTTCACTATGACCAAAGTAGTATAATGTTACCATAGTAACATTGTGCTACTTTGGGGGAGTGATCAGTATTTTTTATTTTACACAATTTGCTTATAGCAAAGAATTACTTTGCTATAAGCAAGCATTTACCTGAATGAAATTGATTTATTCTGTTTTTTTGTTTTTTTTTGTGTGATTTGGCCACGGCTAATCACATGACACAGCTGGGCTGTGATTGGCCCAGCTTGTGCATGTGATCGCTGTGACCATTCACAGCTAGACACACTTGTATACAATGGATGGCATGAAAGGAAGCCATCCATTGTATACAACTGTCGTGACCTGCTGTGATTGGTCACAGCAGGTCACATGGTACTGGCAACGGGGACGGTACACAGATCTGTCATCGGCCGTGTCCGACGTACATGGCCAGTGACAGATCGTGCCGCAGCGCGGCCCTGTAGGCGTGTGCAATGCGCGCTCTGGAAAGGACGCCATATGGCGTCCACCCGGAGGGATGAGCAACGGATTAACATAACTCTTACATAACACTTCATACAGTACAATCAAATAATAACTGACAGTCATGATCCCAACTGGTTCCAAGGACTTCGAAGGCACTGTTACTCACATCAATAACTCGGCTGTATCTACACCCAATGAAAAGGCCCCCAGCCACTACTACACCACCTCGGGGACAATACTACAGCTACGTAGTCCCAGATACAGCCAATGAACTCCAACCTTACCAACATGACCTTATAATTGGGAAGGAACACCCATACCTACGATGGGCCCAACCCATAATCCACCAAATGGTCACTCCAGCACCGCCTTCAAAGACCCAGCGACCCCTGCCGGCTGCCACGACAAAACAAAAAACGCCAAACACCCCAGAACACAAAATGACGATCAAGGAAAGAAAATAAAATCAAGGAACCCAAACAAAACCAAACAACATGACAAACACAAAGGACAAGACCAGTAACAAAAACAGGGCACTTATACCCCCTTCCTGCCCAGGCCAATTTCCAGCTTCCAGCGCTGTCACACTTTGAATGACAATTGCGCGGTCATGCAACACTGTACCCATATGAAATTTTTATCATTTTTTTTGTGACAGACAGAGATTTGTTTTGGTGGTATTTAATCACCTCTGGGTTTCTATTTTTTCTTAAACAAACAAAAAACCACTGAAAATTTAGAAAAAAAAAGTTTTTTCTTAGTTTTTGTTATAAAATTTTGTAAATAAGTGATTTTTCTCCTTCACTGATGTGCGCTAATGAAGCGGCAGTGATAGACACTTATAGGTGGCACTAATGGGCACTGATGAGGAGGCACTGGTAGGTGGCACTGATGGGCATTGACAGGCTTCACTGATGGGCACTGAAAGGCAGAAATGATAGGCGGCACTGATAGGCGGCACTGATAGACGGCACTGACTGGCATTGATAGGTGGCACTGGCTGGCACTGATGGGTGACACTGAAAGGCAGCTCAGATGGGCACTGATATGTGGCATTGATGTGGCACTGGTGAGCAATGGCAGGTGACACGGATGAGCACTGATGGACACTGACAGGTGGTACTGCTGGGGCTACACTGATCATCAAGGCACACTGATCATCAGTGCCCTGATGATCAGTGTACATGTCCTCTCCGCGGAAAACCGATTACCAGCTCTCCTCTCCTCACGGGCTGTCAGCGTGACGGCTCGTGAGGAGAGAAATGCCGGTAACCGGCATTTCCCAGTTTACATGCGATCACCTGTGATTGGACACAGCTGATCACATGACCGAGCTGACATCTTCGGCTCTTTCCGTGAATCGGTGATCCGCTGTGTCCGAGGGACACAGTGCACCAGCGATCGCCGCGCTGCGCGCTCCCAGAGCCACGCATGCACGGTAAGAATGGGAGGACGTCATATGACGTCCTCTCAGAACGAGAGAACCACCTCGTGGAGAACCTATATGGTGGGCGGGAGACGGTTAAACAGTAAAAACAAAACTTTTGCAATGATTTATGTTTATCAGACCAAACAAGAGCAAACGAGAAGAATTCACCTTTAGAGTTGAGTGCTGATTCACATACTGTATATATATATATATATATATGAAAATCCATCATTCTCGATGTACTAGATGGCCTATCTCATTTCTTGAGGCCCCAAAACACCAGGACAGTGCGAAGACCCCCCAGATGACCGCCTTTTTGGAAAGCAAACAGTCCAAGGTATTTAGTAAGAGTTATTTGATGGTTTTATTTTTCGAAAATTAATAAATAAAAAAAAAAATCACTTTTTTTTTTATTTAAAAAGTAAAGTGTTAATAAGAAAACACCCTCACTGTGTAAGGGAAGATAAGGCTTGTCACCATGCTCCCAGAACAATGTACTGGGACCATGAAAGGCTTTCCAAATAGATAAAATGAGAGAAAATGAATGTTAACCATTTGCCGCCCGCCCTATGGCCGAATGGCGGCCGGCAAATGTCATCAGTGTTCCGGGTGGACGCCATATGGCGTCCTCCCGCACATGTGCAGATTGCGCTCCTGCAGAGCCACGCAGTGGCGCGATCTGTCACCGGCCGTGTACCTCGGACACGGCCGATGACAGAACTGAGTATCAGCCCCGTTGCCGGTACCATGTGACCTGCTGTGACCAATCACAGCAGGTCACATGACAGTTGTATACAATGGATGGCTTCATTCATGCCATCCATTGTATACTAGTGTCTAGCTGTGAATGGTCACAGCTAATCACATGCACATGTCATGTGATTAGCTGTGGCCAAATCACAGCTAAGCACAAAAAAAAAAAAAAAAAAAAAAAAACCCTGAATGAATCGATGTCATTATGGTAACATTGTACTACTCTGGTCATAGTGAAATATGAAAAAAAAATCTTAAAAAAAAAGAAGAAAAAAATGTAATAAAAAATAATAAAAAAAAAATATATATATATATTTTTTTTTTTTTTTTCATTCTGTCACCAATCAGTGTCCCTGATCATCGCCATGCCAGTTATATGATGACGCTGTACAAAAAAAAATAGTGAAACTAATTTTTAAAATTTTTTCATTTTCCGAAATATTATGACAAAAAAAATACAACTTCAAAAAACTCGCCATGCCTCCTATGAAGTACGTCGGACTGTCTACTTTACATAAAGGGGTAATTTGGGGGATATCTGTACTGTTCTGACATTCTTGGACCTCAAGAAATTAGATTGGCCGCCAGTACTTCAGGATTGATCAATATTCAGATCTATACCATAGTTTGTGAACTCTATAACTTTCCTACGAACTAAAAAATACATCCTAATTTGGGTTATTTTCACCAAAGACATGTAGCAGAATACATCTCGGCCAAAATTTATGAAGAACAATTATTTATTTGCAAACTTTTATAACAGAAACAAAGAAAAATGTGTTTTTTTCAAAATTGTTGGGTTTTTTTTGTTCATTTAGCAAAAAATAAAAACCCCAGCGGTGATTAAATACCACCAAAAGAAAGCTCTAGTTGTGTAAAGAAAATGATAAAATTTTAGTTTGGGTACAATGTTGTATGAGCGCGCAATTGTCATTCAAGGTGTGAAAGAGCTGAAACCTGAAAACTGGCCTGGGCAGGAAGGTGTAAAAGTGCCCGTTATTGAATTGGTTAAAAAAAAAAAAACAAAGCCCAAAAAAAACCAAAAGTAACAACCGTTTATCTCATGTCCAGTGCAGAGCCTCGAACCTATGACCATGCACTCTTTAGACTGGCACGCTAACCACTGTGCTGCGGTTGTTACCTGGTATAGGCCCGGTCAAACTGACCCTTGTTTTCAAAAACTGCCAACTGTCACCTGCCCAATGTCAAGTAGCTATAGTGCACTTTGAATGACAATTGCGCGCTCATACAACACTGTACCCAAACTAAAATTTTATCATTTTTTTCACACAACTAGAGCTTTCTTTTGGTGGTATTTCATCACCACTGGGGTTTTTATTGTTTGCTAAATTAACAAAAAAAGACAGAAAATTTTGGAAAAAAAAAAAACACGTTTTCTTTGTTTCTGTTATAAAAGTTTGCAAATAAATAATTGTTTTTCATAAATTTAGGCCAAGATGTATTCTGCTACATGTCTTTGGTGAAAATAACCCAAATTAGTATTTATTATTTAGTCTGTAGGAAAGTTATAGAGTTCACAAACTATGGGATATATCTGAAAATTGATCAATCCTGAAGTACTGAAAGCCAATCTCATTTTTTGAGGTCCAAGAATGTCAGGACAGTACAGATATCCCCCAAATGACCCCTTATTGCAAAGTAGACCGTCCGATGTATTTCATAACAGGCATGGCGAGTTTTATGAAATTGTAATTTTTTTGTCATAATTTTTCGGAAATGAAGAAATTAAAAAAATGATTTTCACTATTTTTTTTTTTACATACTGTCACCAGTGCAGTACAGCGTCATCGTATAACTGGCATGGCGGTGATCAGGGACACTGACTGGTGACAGTACGAAAAAAAAATTGATAATTTTTTTTTATTATTTTTAATTTTTTATTACATTTTTTTCTTTTTTTTAAGATTATTTTTTCATATTTCACTATGACCAAAGTAGTATAATGTTACCATAGTAACATTGTGCTACTTTGGGGGAGTGATCAGTATTTTTTATTTTACACAATTTGCTTATAGCAAAGAATTACTTTGCTATAAGCAAGCATTTACCTGAATGAAATTGATTTATTCTGTTTTTTTGTTTTTTTTTGTGTGATTTGGCCACGGCTAATCACATGACACAGCTGGGCTGTGATTGGCCCAGCTTGTGCATGTGATCGCTGTGACCATTCACAGCTAGACACACTTGTATACAATGGATGGCATGAAAGGAAGCCATCCATTGTATACAACTGTCGTGACCTGCTGTGATTGGTCACAGCAGGTCACATGGTACTGGCAACGGGGACGGTACACAGATCTGTCATCGGCCGTGTCCGACGTACATGGCCAGTGACAGATCGTGCCGCAGCGCGGCCCTGTAGGCGTGTGCAATGCGCGCTCTGGAAAGGACGCCATATGGCGTCCACCCGGAGGGATGAGCAACGGATTAACATAACTCTTACATAACACTTCATACAGTACAATCAAATAATAACTGACAGTCATGATCCCAACCGGGTCCAAGGTCTTCGAAGGCACTGTTACTCACATCAATAACTCGGCTGTATCTACACCCAATGAAAAGGCCCCCAGCCACTACTACACCACCTCGGGGACAATACTACAGCTACGTAGTCCCAGATACAGCCAATGAACTCCAACCTTACCAACATGACCTTATAATTGGGAAGGAACACCCATACCTACGATGGGCCCAACCCATAATCCACCAAATGGTCACTCCAGCACCGCCTTCAAAGACCCAGCGACCCCTGCCGGCTGCCACGACAAAACAAAAAACGCCAAACACCCCAGAACACAAAATGACGATCAAGGAAAGAAAATAAAATCAAGGAACCCAAACAAAACCAAACAACATGACAAACACAAAGGACAAGACCAGTAACAAAAACAGGGCACTTATACCCCCTTCCTGCCCAGGCCAATTTCCAGCTTCCAGCGCTGTCACACTTTGAATGACAATTGCGCGGTCATGCAACACTGTACCCATATGAAATTTTTATCATTTTTTTTGTGACAGACAGAGATTTGTTTTGGTGGTATTTAATCACCTCTGGGTTTTTATTTTTTCTTAAACAAACAAAAAACCACTGAAAATTTAGAAAAAAAAAGTTTTTTCTTAGTTTTTGTTATAAAATTTTGTAAATAAGTGATTTTTCTCCTTCACTGATGTGCGCTAATGAAGCGGCAGTGATAGACACTTATAGGTGGCACTAATGGGCACTGATGAGGAGGCACTGGTAGGTGGCACTGATGGGCATTGACAGGCTTCACTGATGGGCACTGAAAGGCAGAAATGATAGGCGGCACTGATAGGCGGCACTGATAGACGGCACTGACTGGCATTGATAGGTGGCACTGGCTGGCACTGATGGGTGACACTGAAAGGCAGCTCAGATGGGCACTGATATGTGGCATTGATGTGGCACTGGTGAGCAATGGCAGGTGACACGGATGAGCACTGATGGACACTGACAGGTGGTACTGCTGGGGCTACACTGATCATCAAGGCACACTGATCATCAGTGCCCTGATGATCAGTGTACATGTCCTCTCCGCGGAAAACCGATTACCAGCTCTCCTCTCCTCACGGGCTGTCAGCGTGACGGCTCGTGAGGAGAGAAATGCCGGTAACCGGCATTTCCCAGTTTACATGCGATCACCTGTGATTGGACACAGCTGATCACATGACCGAGCTGACATCTTCGGCTCTTTCCGTGAATCGGTGATCCGCTGTGTCCGAGGGACACAGTGCACCAGCGATCGCCGCGCTGCGCGCTCGCAGAGCCACGCATGCACGGTAAGAATGGGAGGACGTCATATGACGTCCTCTCAGAACGAGAGAACCACCTCGTGGAGAACCTATATGGTGGGCAGGAGACGGTTAAACAGTAAAAACAAAACTTTTGCAATGATTTATGTTTATCAGACCAAACAAGAGCAAACGAGAAGAATTCACCTTTAGGGTTGAGTGCTGATTCACATACTGTATATATATATATATATATGAAAATCCATCATTCTCGATGTACTAGATGGCCTATCTCATTTCTTGAGGCCCCAAAACACCAGGACAGTGCGAATACCCCCCAGATGACCGCCTTTTTGGAAAGCAAACAGTCCAAGGTATTTAGTAAGAGTTATTTGATGGTTTTATTTTTCGAAAATTAATAAATAAAAAAAAAATCACTTTTTTTTTTATTTAAAAAGTAAAGTGTTAATAAGAAAACACCCTCACTGTGTAAGGGAAGATAAGGCTTGTCACCATGCTCCCAGAACAATGTACTGGGACCATGAAAGGCTTTCCAAATAGATAAAATGAGAGAAAATGAATGTTAACCATTTGCCGCCCGCCCTATGGCCGAATGGCGGCCGGCAAATGTCATCAGTGTTCCGGGTGGACGCCATATGGCGTCCTCCCGCACATGTGCAGATTGCGCTCCTGCAGAGCCACGCAGTGGCGCGATCTGTCACCGGCCGTGTACCTCGGACACGGCCGATGACAGAACTGAGTATCAGCCCCGTTGCCGGTACCATGTGACCTGCTGTGACCAATCACAGCAGGTCACATGACAGTTGTATACAATGGATGGCTTCATTCATGCCATCCATTGTATACTAGTGTCTAGCTGTGAATGGTCACAGCTAATCACATGCACATGTCATGTGATTAGCTGTGGCCAAATCACAGCTAAGCACAAAAAAAAAAAAAAAAACCCTGAATGAATCGATGTCATTATGGTAACATTGTACTACTCTGGTCATAGTGAAATATGAAAAAAAATCTTAAAAAAAAAGAAGAAAAAAATGTAATAAAAAATAATAAAAAAAATATATATATATATATTTTTTTTTTTTTTCATTCTGTCACCAATCAGTGTCCCTGATCATCGCCATGCCAGTTATATGATGACGCTGTACAAAAAAAAATAGTGAAACTAATTTTTAAAATTTTTTCATTTTCCGAAATATTATGACAAAAAAAATACAACTTCAAAAAACTCGCCATGCCTCCTATGAAGTACGTCGGACTGTCTACTTTACAAAAAGGGGTAATTTGGGGGATATCTGTACTGTTCTGACATTCTTGGACCTCAAGAAATTAGATTGGCCGCCAGTACTTCAGGATTGATCAATATTCAGATCTATACCATAGTTTGTGAACTCTATAACTTTCCTACGAACTAAAAAATACATCCTAATTTGGGTTATTTTCACCAAAGACATGTAGCAGAATACATCTCGGCCAAAATTTATGAAGAACAATTATTTATTTGCAAACTTTTATAACAGAAACAAAGAAAAATGTGTTTTTTTCAAAATTGTTGGTTTTTTTTTTGTTCATTTAGCAAAAAATAAAAACCCCAGCGGTGATTAAATACCACCAAAAGAAAGCTCTAGTTGTGTAAAGAAAATGATAAAATTTTAGTTTGGGTACAATGTTGTATGAGCGCGCAATTGTCATTCAAGGTGTGAAAGCGCTGAAACCTGAAAACTGGCCTGGGCAGGAAGGTGTAAAAGTGCCCGTTATTGAATTGGTTAAAAAAATAAAAACAAAGCCCAAAAAAAACCAAAAGTAACAACCGTTTATCTCATGTCCAGTGCAGAGCCTCGAACCTATGACCATGCACTCTTTAGACTGGCACGCTAACCACTGTGCTGCGGTTGTTACCTGGTATAGGCCCGGTCAAACTGACCCTTGTTTTCAAAAACTGCCAACTGTCACCTGCCCAATGTCAAGTAGCTATAGTGCACTTTGAATGACAATTGCGCGCTCATACAACACTGTACCCAAACTAAAATTTTATCATTTTTTTCACACAACTAGAGCTTTCTTTTGGTGGTATTTCATCACCACTGGGGTTTTTATTGTTTGCTAAATTAACAAAAAAAGACAGAAAATTTTGGAAAAAAAAAAAACACGTTTTCTTTGTTTCTGTTATAAAAGTTTGCAAATAAATAATTGTTTTTCATAGATTTAGGCCAAGATGTATTCTGCTACATGTCTTTGGTGAAAATAACCCAAATTAGTATTTATTATTTAGTCTGTAGGAAAGTTATAGAGTTCACAAACTATGGGATATATCTGAAAATTGATCAATCCTGAAGTACTGAAAGCCAATCTCATTTTTTGAGGTCCAAGAATGTCAGGACAGTACAGATATCCCCCAAATGACCCCTTATTGCAAAGTAGACCGTCCGATGTATTTCATAACAGGCATGGCGAGTTTTATGAAATTGTAATTTTTTTGTCATAATTTTTCGGAAATGAAGAAATTAAAAAAATGATTTTCACTATTTTTTTTTTTACATACTGTCACCAGTGCAGTACAGCGTCATCGTATAACTGGCATGGCGGTGATCAGGGACACTGACTGGTGACAGTACGAAAAAAAAATTGATAATTTTTTTTTATTATTTTTAATTTTTTATTACATTTTTTTCTTTTTTTTAAGATTATTTTTTCATATTTCACTATGACCAAAGTAGTATAATGTTACCATAGTAACATTGTGCTACTTTGGGGGAGTGATCAGTATTTTTTATTTTACACAATTTGCTTATAGCAAAGAATTACTTTGCTATAAGCAAGCATTTACCTGAATGAAATTGATTTATTCTGTTTTTTTGTTTTTTTTTGTGTGATTTGGCCACGGCTAATCACATGACACAGCTGGGCTGTGATTGGCCCAGCTTGTGCATGTGATCGCTGTGACCATTCACAGCTAGACACACTTGTATACAATGGATGGCATGAAAGGAAGCCATCCATTGTATACAACTGTCGTGACCTGCTGTGATTGGTCACAGCAGGTCACATGGTACTGGCAACGGGGACGGTACACAGATCTGTCATCGGCCGTGTCCGACGTACATGGCCAGTGACAGATCGTGCCGCAGCGCGGCCCTGTAGGCGTGTGCAATGCGCGCTCTGGAAAGGACGCCATATGGCGTCCACCCGGAGGGATGAGCAACGGATTAACATAACTCTTACATAACACTTCATACAGTACAATCAAATAATAACTGACAGTCATGATCCCAACCGGGTCCAAGGTCTTCGAAGGCACTGTTACTCACATCAATAACTCGGCTGTATCTACACCCAATGAAAAGGCCCCCAGCCACTACTACACCACCTCGGGGACAATACTACAGCTACGTAGTCCCAGATACAGCCAATGAACTCCAACCTTACCAACATGACCTTATAATTGGGAAGGAACACCCATACCTACGATGGGCCCAACCCATAATCCACCAAATGGTCACTCCAGCACCGCCTTCAAAGACCCAGCGACCCCTGCCGGCTGCCACGACAAAACAAAAAACGCCAAACACCCCAGAACACAAAATGACGATCAAGGAAAGAAAATAAAATCAAGGAACCCAAACAAAACCAAACAACATGACAAACACAAAGGACAAGACCAGTAACAAAAACAGGGCACTTATACCCCCTTCCTGCCCAGGCCAATTTCCAGCTTCCAGCGCTGTCACACTTTGAATGACAATTGCGCGGTCATGCAACACTGTACCCATATGAAATTTTTATCATTTTTTTTGTGACAGACAGAGATTTGTTTTGGTGGTATTTAATCACCTCTGGGTTTCTATTTTTTCTTAAACAAACAAAAAACCACTGAAAATTTAGAAAAAAAAAGTTTTTTCTTAGTTTTTGTTATAAAATTTTGTAAATAAGTGATTTTTCTCCTTCACTGATGTGCGCTAATGAAGCGGCAGTGATAGACACTTATAGGTGGCACTAATGGGCACTGATGAGGAGGCACTGGTAGGTGGCACTGATGGGCATTGACAGGCTTCACTGATGGGCACTGAAAGGCAGAAATGATAGGCGGCACTGATAGGCGGCACTGATAGACGGCACTGACTGGCATTGATAGGTGGCACTGGCTGGCACTGATGGGTGACACTGAAAGGCAGCTCAGATGGGCACTGATATGTGGCATTGATGTGGCACTGGTGAGCAATGGCAGGTGACACGGATGAGCACTGATGGACACTGACAGGTGGTACTGCTGGGGCTACACTGATCATCAAGGCACACTGATCATCAGTGCCCTGATGATCAGTGTACATGTCCTCTCCGCGGAAAACCGATTACCAGCTCTCCTCTCCTCACGGGCTGTCAGCGTGACGGCTCGTGAGGAGAGAAATGCCGGTAACCGGCATTTCCCAGTTTACATGCGATCACATGACCGAGCTGACATCTTCGGCTCTTTCCGTGAATCGGTGATCCGCTGTGTCCGAGGGACACAGTGCACCAGCGATCGCCGCGCTGCGCGCTCCCAGAGCCACGCATGCACGGTAAGAATGGGAGGACGTCATATGACGTCCTCTCAGAACGAGAGAACCACCTCGTGGAGAACCTATATGGTGGGCGGGAGACGGTTAAACAGTAAAAACAAAACTTTTGCAATGATTTATGTTTATCAGACCAAACAAGAGCAAACGAGAAGAATTCACCTTTAGGGTTGAGTGCTGATTCACATACTGTATATATATATATATATGAAAATCCATCATTCTCGATGTACTAGATGGCCTATCTCATTTCTTGAGGCCCCAAAACACCAGGACAGTGCGAATACCCCCCAGATGACCGCCTTTTTGGAAAGCAAACAGTCCAAGGTATTTAGTAAGAGTTATTTGATGGTTTTATTTTTCGAAAATTAATAAATAAAAAAAAAAATCACTTTTTTTTTTATTTAAAAAGTAAAGTGTTAATAAGAAAACACCCTCACTGTGTAAGGGAAGATAAGGTTTGTCACCATGCTCCCAGAACAATGTACTGGGACCATGAAAGGCTTTCCAAATAGATAAAATGAGAGAAAATGAATGTTAACCATTTGCCGCCCGCCCTATGGCCGAATGGCGGCCGGCAAATGTCATCAGTGTTCCGGGTGGACGCCATATGGCGTCCTCCCGCACATGTGCAGATTGCGCTCCTGCAGAGCCACGCAGTGGCGCGATCTGTCACCGGCCGTGTACCTCGGACACGGCCGATGACAGAACTGAGTATCAGCCCCGTTGCCGGTACCATGTGACCTGCTGTGACCAATCACAGCAGGTCACATGACAGTTGTATACAATGGATGGCTTCATTCATGCCATCCATTGTATACTAGTGTCTAGCTGTGAATGGTCACAGCTAATCACATGCACATGTCATGTGATTAGCTGTGGCCAAATCACAGCTAAGCACAAAAAAAAAAAAAAAAACCCCTGAATGAATCGATGTCATTATGGTAACATTGTACTACTCTGGTCATAGTGAAATATGAAAAAAAATCTTAAAAAAAAGAAGAAAAAAATGTAATAAAAAATAATAAAAAAAATATATATATATATTTTTTTTTTTTTTTCATTCTGTCACCAATCAGTGTCCCTGATCATCGCCATGCCAGTTATATGATGACGCTGTACAAAAAAAAATAGTGAAACTAATTTTTACAATTTTTTCATTTTCCGAAATATTATGACAAAAAAATACAACTTCAAAAAACTCGCCATGCCTCCTATGAAGTACGTCGGACTGTCTACTTTACAAAAAGGGGTAATTTGGGGGATATCTGTACTGTTCTGACATTCTTGGACCTCAAGAAATTAGATTGGCCGCCAGTACTTCAGGATTGATCAATATTCAGATCTATACCATAGTTTGTGAACTCTATAACTTTCCTACGAACTAAAAAATACATCCTAATTTGGGTTATTTTCACCAAAGACATGTAGCAGAATACATCTCGGCCAAAATTTATGAAGAACAATTATTTATTTGCAAACTTTTATAACAGAAACAAAGAAAAATGTGTTTTTTTCAAAATTGTTGGTTTTTTTTTTGTTCATTTAGCAAAAAATAAAAACCCCAGCGGTGATTAAATACCACCAAAAGAAAGCTCTAGTTGTGTAAAGAAAATGATAAAATTTTAGTTTGGGTACAATGTTGTATGAGCGCGCAATTGTCATTCAAGGTGTGAAAGCGCTGAAACCTGAAAACTGGCCTGGGCAGGAAGGTGTAAAAGTGCCCGTTATTGAATTGGTTAAAAAAATAAAAACAAAGCCCAAAAAAAACCAAAAGTAACAACCGTTTATCTCATGTCCAGTGCAGAGCCTCGAACCTATGACCATGCACTCTTTAGACTGGCACGCTAACCACTGTGCTGCGGTTGTTACCTGGTATAGGCCCGGTCAAACTGACCCTTGTTTTCAAAAACTGCCAACTGTCACCTGCCCAATGTCAAGTAGCTATAGTGCACTTTGAATGACAATTGCGCGCTCATACAACACTGTACCCAAACTAAAATTTTATCATTTTTTTCACACAACTAGAGCTTTCTTTTGGTGGTATTTCATCACCACTGGGGTTTTTATTGTTTGCTAAATTAACAAAAAAAGACAGAAAATTTTGGAAAAAAAAAAAACACGTTTTCTTTGTTTCTGTTATAAAAGTTTGCAAATAAATAATTGTTTTTCATAGATTTAGGCCAAGATGTATTCTGCTACATGTCTTTGGTGAAAATAACCCAAATTAGTATTTATTATTTAGTCTGTAGGAAAGTTATAGAGTTCACAAACTATGGGATATATCTGAAAATTGATCAATCCTGAAGTACTGAAAGCCAATCTCATTTTTTGAGGTCCAAGAATGTCAGGACAGTACAGATATCCCCCAAATGACCCCTTATTGCAAAGTAGACCGTCCGATGTATTTCATAACAGGCATGGCGAGTTTTATGAAATTGTAATTTTTTTGTCATAATTTTTCGGAAATGAAGAAATTAAAAAAATGATTTTCACTATTTTTTTTTTTACATACTGTCACCAGTGCAGTACAGCGTCATCGTATAACTGGCATGGCGGTGATCAGGGACACTGACTGGTGACAGTACGAAAAAAAAATTGATAATTTTTTTTTATTATTTTTAATTTTTTATTACATTTTTTTCTTTTTTTTAAGATTATTTTTTCATATTTCACTATGACCAAAGTAGTATAATGTTACCATAGTAACATTGTGCTACTTTGGGGGAGTGATCAGTATTTTTTATTTTACACAATTTGCTTATAGCAAAGAATTACTTTGCTATAAGCAAGCATTTACCTGAATGAAATTGATTTATTCTGTTTTTTTGTTTTTTTTTGTGTGATTTGGCCACGGCTAATCACATGACACAGCTGGGCTGTGATTGGCCCAGCTTGTGCATGTGATCGCTGTGACCATTCACAGCTAGACACACTTGTATACAATGGATGGCATGAAAGGAAGCCATCCATTGTATACAACTGTCGTGACCTGCTGTGATTGGTCACAGCAGGTCACATGGTACTGGCAACGGGGACGGTACACAGATCTGTCATCGGCCGTGTCCGACGTACATGGCCAGTGACAGATCGTGCCGCAGCGCGGCCCTGTAGGCGTGTGCAATGCGCGCTCTGGAAAGGACGCCATATGGCGTCCACCCGGAGGGATGAGCAACGGATTAACATAACTCTTACATAACACTTCATACAGTACAATCAAATAATAACTGACAGTCATGATCCCAACCGGGTCCAAGGTCTTCGAAGGCACTGTTACTCACATCAATAACTCGGCTGTATCTACACCCAATGAAAAGGCCCCCAGCCACTACTACACCACCTCGGGGACAATACTACAGCTACGTAGTCCCAGATACAGCCAATGAACTCCAACCTTACCAACATGACCTTATAATTGGGAAGGAACACCCATACCTACGATGGGCCCAACCCATAATCCACCAAATGGTCACTCCAGCACCGCCTTCAAAGACCCAGCGACCCCTGCCGGCTGCCACGACAAAACAAAAAACGCCAAACACCCCAGAACACAAAATGACGATCAAGGAAAGAAAATAAAATCAAGGAACCCAAACAAAACCAAACAACATGACAAACACAAAGGACAAGACCAGTAACAAAAACAGGGCACTTATACCCCCTTCCTGCCCAGGCCAATTTCCAGCTTCCAGCGCTGTCACACTTTGAATGACAATTGCGCGGTCATGCAACACTGTACCCATATGAAATTTTTATCATTTTTTTTGTGACAGACAGAGATTTGTTTTGGTGGTATTTAATCACCTCTGGGTTTCTATTTTTTCTTAAACAAACAAAAAACCACTGAAAATTTAGAAAAAAAAAGTTTTTTCTTAGTTTTTGTTATAAAATTTTGTAAATAAGTGATTTTTCTCCTTCACTGATGTGCGCTAATGAAGCGGCAGTGATAGACACTTATAGGTGGCACTAATGGGCACTGATGAGGAGGCACTGGTAGGTGGCACTGATGGGCATTGACAGGCTTCACTGATGGGCACTGAAAGGCAGAAATGATAGGCGGCACTGATAGGCGGCACTGATAGACGGCACTGACTGGCATTGATAGGTGGCACTGGCTGGCACTGATGGGTGACACTGAAAGGCAGCTCAGATGGGCACTGATATGTGGCATTGATGTGGCACTGGTGAGCAATGGCAGGTGACACGGATGAGCACTGATGGACACTGACAGGTGGTACTGCTGGGGCTACACTGATCATCAAGGCACACTGATCATCAGTGCCCTGATGATCAGTGTACATGTCCTCTCCGCGGAAAACCGATTACCAGCTCTCCTCTCCTCACGGGCTGTCAGCGTGACGGCTCGTGAGGAGAGAAATGCCGGTAACCGGCATTTCCCAGTTTACATGCGATCACATGACCGAGCTGACATCTTCGGCTCTTTCCGTGAATCGGTGATCCGCTGTGTCCGAGGGACACAGTGCACCAGCGATCGCCGCGCTGCGCGCTCCCAGAGCCACGCATGCACGGTAAGAATGGGAGGACGTCATATGACGTCCTCTCAGAACGAGAGAACCACCTCGTGGAGAACCTATATGGTGGGCGGGAGACGGTTAAACAGTAAAAACAAAACTTTTGCAATGATTTATGTTTATCAGACCAAACAAGAGCAAACGAGAAGAATTCACCTTTAGGGTTGAGTGCTGATTCACATACTGTATATATATATATATATGAAAATCCATCATTCTCGATGTACTAGATGGCCTATCTCATTTCTTGAGGCCCCAAAACACCAGGACAGTGCGAATACCCCCCAGATGACCGCCTTTTTGGAAAGCAAACAGTCCAAGGTATTTAGTAAGAGTTATTTGATGGTTTTATTTTTCGAAAATTAATAAATAAAAAAAAAAATCACTTTTTTTTTTATTTAAAAAGTAAAGTGTTAATAAGAAAACACCCTCACTGTGTAAGGGAAGATAAGGCTTGTCACCATGCTCCCAGAACAATGTACTGGGACCATGAAAGGCTTTCCAAATAGATAAAATGAGAGAAAATGAATGTTAACCATTTGCCGCCCGCCCTATGGCCGAATGGCGGCCGGCAAATGTCATCAGTGTTCCGGGTGGACGCCATATGGCGTCCTCCCGCACATGTGCAGATTGCGCTCCTGCAGAGCCACGCAGTGGCGCGATCTGTCACCGGCCGTGTACCTCGGACACGGCCGATGACAGAACTGAGTATCAGCCCCGTTGCCGGTACCATGTGACCTGCTGTGACCAATCACAGCAGGTCACATGACAGTTGTATACAATGGATGGCTTCATTCATGCCATCCATTGTATACTAGTGTCTAGCTGTGAATGGTCACAGCTAATCACATGCACATGTCATGTGATTAGCTGTGGCCAAATCACAGCTAAGCACAAAAAAAAAAAAAAAACCCCTGAATGAATCGATGTCATTATGGTAACATTGTACTACTCTGGTCATAGTGAAATATGAAAAAAAATCTTAAAAAAAAAGAAGAAAAAAATGTAATAAAAAATAATAAAAAAAATATATATATATATTTTTTTTTTTTTTTCATTCTGTCACCAATCAGTGTCCCTGATCATCGCCATGCCAGTTATATGATGACGCTGTACAAAAAAAAATAGTGAAACTAATTTTTACAATTTTTTCATTTTCCGAAATATTATGACAAAAAAATACAACTTCAAAAAACTCGCCATGCCTCCTATGAAGTACGTCGGACTGTCTACTTTACAAAAAGGGGTCATTTGGGGGATATCTGTACTGTTCTGACATTCTTGGACCTCAAGAAATTAGATTGGCCGCCAGTACTTCAGGATTGATCAATATTCAGATCTATACCATAGTTTGTGAACTCTATAACTTTCCTACGAACTAAAAAATACATCCTAATTTGGGTTATTTTCACCAAAGACATGTAGCAGAATACATCTCGGCCAAAATTTATGAAGAACAATTATTTATTTGCAAACTTTTATAACAGAAACAAAGAAAAATGTGTTTTTTTCAAAATTGTTGGTTTTTTTTTTGTTCATTTAGCAAAAAATAAAAACCCCAGCGGTGATTAAATACCACCAAAAGAAAGCTCTAGTTGTGTAAAGAAAATGATAAAATTTTAGTTTGGGTACAATGTTGTATGAGCGCGCAATTGTCATTCAAGGTGTGAAAGCGCTGAAACCTGAAAACTGGCCTGGGCAGGAAGGTGTAAAAGTGCCCGTTATTGAATTGGTTAAAAAAAAAAAAACAAAGCCCAAAAAAAACCAAAAGTAACAACCGTTTATCTCATGTCCAGTGCAGAGCCTCGAACCTATGACCATGCACTCTTTAGACTGGCACGCTAACCACTGTGCTGCGGTTGTTACCTGGTATAGGCCCGGTCAAACTGACCCTTGTTTTCAAAAACTGCCAACTGTCACCTGCCCAATGTCAAGTAGCTATAGTGCACTTTGAATGACAATTGCGCGCTCATACAACACTGTACCCAAACTAAAATTTTATCATTTTTTTCACACAACTAGAGCTTTCTTTTGGTGGTATTTCATCACCACTGGGGTTTTTATTGTTTGCTAAATTAACAAAAAAAGACAGAAAATTTTGGAAAAAAAAAAAACACGTTTTCTTTGTTTCTGTTATAAAAGTTTGCAAATAAATAATTGTTTTTCATAAATTTAGGCCAAGATGTATTCTGCTACATGTCTTTGGTGAAAAAAACCCAAATTAGTATTTATTATTTAGTCTGTAGGAAAGTTATAGAGTTCACAAACTATGGGATATATCTGAAAATTGATCAATCCTGAAGTACTGAAAGCCAATCTCATTTTTTGAGGTCCAAGAATGTCAGGACAGTACAGATATCCCCCAAATGACCCCTTATTGCAAAGTAGACCGTCCGATGTATTTCATAACAGGCATGGCGAGTTTTATGAAATTGTAATTTTTTTGTCATAATTTTTCGGAAATGAAGAAATTAAAAAAATGATTTTCACTATTTTTTTTTTTACATACTGTCACCAGTGCAGTACAGCGTCATCGTATAACTGGCATGGCGGTGATCAAGGACACTGACTGGTGACAGTACGAAAAAAAAATTGATAATTTTTTTTTATTATTTTTAATTTTTTATTACATTTTTTTCTTTTTTTTAAGATTATTTTTTCATATTTCACTATGACCAAAGTAGTATAATGTTACCATAGTAACATTGTGCTACTTTGGGGGAGTGATCAGTATTTTTTATTTTACACAATTTGCTTATAGCAAAGAATTACTTTGCTATAAGCAAGCATTTACCTGAATGAAATTGATTTATTCTGTTTTTTTGTTTTTTTTTGTGTGATTTGGCCACGGCTAATCACATGACACAGCTGGGCTGTGATTGGCCCAGCTTGTGCATGTGATCGCTGTGACCATTCACAGCTAGACACACTTGTATACAATGGATGGCATGAAAGGAAGCCATCCATTGTATACAACTGTCGTGACCTGCTGTGATTGGTCACAGCAGGTCACATGGTACTGGCAACGGGGACGGTACACAGATCTGTCATCGGCCGTGTCCGACGTACATGGCCAGTGACAGATCGTGCCGCAGCGCGGCCCTGTAGGCGTGTGCAATGCGCGCTCTGGAAAGGACGCCATATGGCGTCCACCCGGAGGGATGAGCAACGGATTAACATAACTCTTACATAACACTTCATACAGTACAATCAAATAATAACTGACAGTCATGATCCCAACCGGGTCCAAGGTCTTCGAAGGCACTGTTACTCACATCAATAACTCGGCTGTATCTACACCCAATGAAAAGGCCCCCAGCCACTACTACACCACCTCGGGGACAATACTACAGCTACGTAGTCCCAGATACAGCCAATGAACTCCAACCTTACCAACATGACCTTATAATTGGGAAGGAACACCCATACCTACGATGGGCCCAACCCATAATCCACCAAATGGTCACTCCAGCACCGCCTTCAAAGACCCAGCGACCCCTGCCGGCTGCCACGACAAAACAAAAAACGCCAAACACCCCAGAACACAAAATGACGATCAAGGAAAGAAAATAAAATCAAGGAACCCAAACAAAATCAAACAACATGACAAACACAAAGGACAAGACCAGTAACAAAAACAGGGCACTTATACCCCCTTCCTGCCCAGGCCAATTTCCAGCTTCCAGCGCTGTCACACTTTGAATGACAATTGCGCGGTCATGCAACACTGTACCCATATGAAATTTTTATCATTTTTTTTGTGACAGACAGAGATTTGTTTTGGTGGTATTTAATCACCTCTGGGTTTCTATTTTTTCTTAAACAAACAAAAAACCATTGAAAATTTAGAAAAAAAAAGTTTTTTCTTAGTTTTTGTTATAAAATTTTGTAAATAAGTGATTTTTCTCCTTCACTGATGTGCGCTAATGAAGCGGCAGTGATAGACACTTATAGGTGGCACTAATGGGCACTGATGAGGAGGCACTGGTAGGTGGCACTGATGGGCATTGACAGGCTTCACTGATGGGCACTGAAAGGCAGAAATGATAGGCGGCACTGATAGGCGGCACTGATAGACGGCACTGACTGGCATTGATAGGTGGCACTGGCTGGCACTGATGGGTGACACTGAAAGGCAGCTCAGATGGGCACTGATATGTGGCATTGATGTGGCACTGGTGAGCAATGGCAGGTGACACGGATGAGCACTGATGGACACTGACAGGTGGTACTGCTGGGGCTACACTGATCATCAAGGCACACTGATCATCAGTGCCCTGATGATCAGTGTGCATGTCCTCTCCGCGGAAAACCGATTACCAGCTCTCCTCTCCTCACGGGCTGTCAGCGTGACGGCTCGTGAGGAGAGAAATGCCGGTAACCGGCATTTCCCAGTTTACATGCGATCACCTGTGATTGGACACAGCTGATCACATGACCGAGCTGACATCTTCGGCTCTTTCCGTGAATCGGTGATCCGCTGTGTCCGAGGGACACAGTGCACCAGCGATCGCCGCGCTGCGCGCTCCCAGAGCCACGCATGCACGGTAAGAATGGGAGGACGTCATATGACGTCCTCTCAGAACGAGAGAACCACCTCGTGGAGAACCTATATGGTGGGCGGGAGACGGTTAAACAGTAAAAACAAAACTTTTGCAATGATTTATGTTTATCAGACCAAACAAGAGCAAACGAGAAGAATTCACCTTTAGGGTTGAGTGCTGATTCACATACTGTATATATATATATATATATATGAAAATCCATCATTCTCGATGTACTAGATGGCCTATCTCATTTCTTGAGGCCCCAAAACACCAGGACAGTGCGAATACCCCCCAGATGACCGCCTTTTTGGAAAGCAAACAGTCCAAGGTATTTAGTAAGAGTTATTTGATGGTTTTATTTTTCGAAAATTAATAAATAAAAAAAAAAATCACTTTTTTTTTTATTTAAAAAGTAAAGTGTTAATAAGAAAACACCCTCACTGTGTAAGGGAAGATAAGGCTTGTCACCATGCTCCCAGAACAATGTACTGGGACCATGAAAGGCTTTCCAAATAGATAAAATGAGAGAAAATGAATGTTAACCATTTGCCGCCCGCCCTATGGCCGAATGGCGGCCGGCAAATGTCATCAGTGTTCCGGGTGGACGCCATATGGCGTCCTCCCGCACATGTGCAGATTGCGCTCCTGCAGAGCCACGCAGTGGCGCGATCTGTCACCGGCCGTGTACCTCGGACACGGCCGATGACAGAACTGAGTATCAGCCCCGTTGCCGGTACCATGTGACCTGCTGTGACCAATCACAGCAGGTCACATGACAGTTGTATACAATGGATGGCTTCATTCATGCCATCCATTGTATACTAGTGTCTAGCTGTGAATGGTCACAGCTAATCACATGCACATGTCATGTGATTAGCTGTGGCCAAATCACAGCTAAGCACAAAAAAAAAAAAAAAAAAAACCCCTGAATGAATCGATGTCATTATGGTAACATTGTACTACTCTGGTCATAGTGAAATATGAAAAAAAATCTTAAAAAAAAAGAAGAAAAAAATGTAATAAAAAATAATAAAAAAAATATATATATATATATATTTTTTTTTTTCATTCTGTCACCAATCAGTGTCCCTGATCATCGCCATGCCAGTTATATGATGACGCTGTACAAAAAAAAATAGTGAAACTAATTTTTAAAATTTTTTCATTTTCCGAAATATTATGACAAAAAAAATACAACTTCAAAAAACTCGCCATGCCTCCTATGAAGTACGTCGGACTGTCTACTTTACAAAAAGGGGTAATTTGGGGGATATCTGTACTGTTCTGACATTCTTGGACCTCAAGAAATTAGATTGGCCGCCAGTACTTCAGGATTGATCAATATTCAGATCTATACCATAGTTTGTGAACTCTATAACTTTCCTACGAACTAAAAAATACATCCTAATTTGGGTTATTTTCACCAAAGACATGTAGCAGAATACATCTCGGCCAAAATTTATGAAGAACAATTATTTATTTGATTAAATACCACCAAAAGAAAGCTCTAGTTGTGTAAAGAAAATGATAAAATTTTAGTTTGGGTACAATGTTGTATGAGCGCGCAATTGTCATTCAAGGTGTGAAAGAGCTGAAACCTGAAAACTGGCCTGGGCAGGAAGGTGTAAAAGTGCCCGTTATTGAATTGGTTAAAAAAAAAAAAACAAAGCCCAAAAAAAACCAAAAGTAACAACCGTTTATCTCATGTCCAGTGCAGAGCCTCGAACCTATGACCATGCACTCTTTAGACTGGCACGCTAACCACTGTGCTGCGGTTGTTACCTGGTATAGGCCCGGTCAAACTGACCCTTGTTTTCAAAAACTGCCAACTGTCACCTGCCCAATGTCAAGTAGCTATAGTGCACTTTGAATGACAATTGCGCGCTCATACAACACTGTACCCAAACTAAAATTTTATCATTTTTTTCACACAACTAGAGCTTTCTTTTGGTGGTATTTCATCACCACTGGGGTTTTTATTGTTTGCAAAATTAACAAAAAAAGACAGAAAATTTTGGAAAAAAAAAAAAACACGTTTTCTTTGTTTCTGTTATAAAAGTTTGCAAATAAATAATTGTTTTTCATAGATTTAGGCCAAGATGTATTCTGCTACATGTCTTTGGTGAAAATAACCCAAATTAGTATTTATTATTTAGTCTGTAGGAAAGTTATAGAGTTCACAAACTATGGGATATATCTGAAAATTGATCAATCCTGAAGTACTGAAAGCCAATCTCATTTTTTGAGGTCCAAGAATGTCAGGACAGTACAGATATCCCCCAAATGACCCCTTATTGCAAAGTAGACCGTCCGATGTATTTCATAACAGGCATGGCGAGTTTTATGAAATTGTAATTTTTTTGTCATAATTTTTCGGAAATGAAGAAATTAAAAAAATGATTTTCACTATTTTTTTTTTTACATACTGTCACCAGTGCAGTACAGCGTCATCGTATAACTGGCATGGCGGTGATCAGGGACACTGACTGGTGACAGTACGAAAAAAAAATTGATAATTTTTTTTTATTATTTTTAATTTTTTATTACATTTTTATCTTTTTTTTAAGATTATTTTTTCATATTTCACTATGACCAAAGTAGTATAATGTTACCATAGTAACATTGTGCTACTTTGGGGGAGTGATCAGTATTTTTTATTTTACACAATTTGCTTATAGCAAAGAATTACTTTGCTATAAGCAAGCATTTACCTGAATGAAATTGATTTATTCTGTTTTTTTGTTTTTTTTTGTGTGATTTGGCCACGGCTAATCACATGACACAGCTGGGCTGTGATTGGCCCAGCTTGTGCATGTGATCGCTGTGACCATTCACAGCTAGACACACTTGTATACAATGGATGGCATGAAAGGAAGCCATCCATTGTATACAACTGTCGTGACCTGCTGTGATTGGTCACAGCAGGTCACATGGTACTGGCAACGGGGACGGTACACAGATCTGTCATCGGCCGTGTCCGACGTACATGGCCAGTGACAGATCGTGCCGCAGCGCGGCCCTGTAGGCGTGTGCAATGCGCGCTCTGGAAAGGACGCCATATGGCGTCCACCCGGAGGGATGAGCAACGGATTAACATAACTCTTACATAACACTTCATACAGTACAATCAAATAATAACTGACAGTCATGATCCCAACCGGGTCCAAGGTCTTCGAAGGCACTGTTACTCACATCAATAACTCGGCTGTATCTACACCCAATGAAAAGGCCCCCAGCCACTACTACACCACCTCGGGGACAATACTACAGCTACGTAGTCCCAGATACAGCCAATGAACTCCAACCTTACCAACATGACCTTATAATTGGGAAGGAACACCCATACCTACGATGGGCCCAACCCATAATCCACCAAATGGTCACTCCAGCACCGCCTTCAAAGACCCAGCGACCCCTGCCGGCTGCCACGACAAAACAAAAAACGCCAAACACCCCAGAACACAAAATGACGATCAAGGAAAGAAAATAAAATCAAGGAACCCAAACAAAACCAAACAACATGACAAACACAAAGGACAAGACCAGTAACAAAAACAGGGCACTTATACCCCCTTCCTGCCCAGGCCAATTTCCAGCTTCCAGCGCTGTCACACTTTGAATGACAATTGCGCGGTCATGCAACACTGTACCCATATGACATTTTTATCATTTTTTTTGTGACAGACAGAGATTTGTTTTGGTGGTATTTAATCACCTCTGGGTTTTTATTTTTTCTTAAACAAACAAAAAACCACTGAAAATTTAGAAAAAAAAAGTTTTTTCTTAGTTTTTGTTATAAAATTTTGTAAATAAGTGATTTTTCTCCTTCACTGATGTGCGCTAATGAAGCGGCAGTGATAGACACTTATAGGTGGCACTAATGGGCACTGATGAGGAGGCACTGGTAGGTGGCACTGATGGGCATTGACAGGCTTCACTGATGGGCACTGAAAGGCAGAAATGATAGGCGGCACTGATAGGCGGCACTGATAGACGGCACTGACTGGCATTGATAGGTGGCACTGGCTGGCACTGATGGGTGACACTGAAAGGCAGCTCAGATGGGCACTGATATGTGGCATTGATGTGGCACTGGTGAGCAATGGCAGGTGACACGGATGAGCACTGATGGACACTGACAGGTGGTACTGCTGGGGCTACACTGATCATCAAGGCACACTGATCATCAGTGCCCTGATGATCAGTGTACATGTCCTCTCCGCGGAAAACCAATTACCAGCTCTCCTCTCCTCACGGGCTGTCAGCGTGACGGCTCGTGAGGAGAGAAATGCCGGTAACCGGCATTTCCCAGTTTACATGCGATCACCTGTGATTGGACACAGCTGATCACATGACCGAGCTGACATCTTCGGCTCTTTCCGTGAATCGGTGATCCGCTGTGTCCGAGGGACACAGTGCACCAGCGATCGCCGCGCTGCGCGCTCCCAGAGCCACGCATGCACGGTAAGAATGGGAGGACGTCATATGACGTCCTCTCAGAACGAGAGAACCACCTCGTGGAGAACCTATATGGTGGGCGGGAGACGGTTAAACAGTAAAAACAAAACTTTTGCAATGATTTATGTTTATCAGACCAAACAAGAGCAAACGAGAAGAATTCACCTTTAGGGTTGAGTGCTGATTCACATACTGTATATATATATATATGAAAATCCATCATTTTCGATGTACTAGATGGCCTATCTCATTTCTTGAGGCCCCAAAACACCAGGACAGTGCGAATACCCCCCAGATGACCGCCTTTTTGGAAAGCAAACAGTCCAAGGTATTTAGTAAGAGTTATTTGATGGTTTTATTTTTCGAAAATTAATAAATAAAAAAAATAATCACTTTTTTTTTTATTTAAAAAGTAAAGTGTTAATAAGAAAACACCCTCACTGTGTAAGGGAAGATAAGGCTTGTCACCATGCTCCCAGAACAATGTACTGGGACCATGAAAGGCTTTCCAAATAGATAAAATGAGAGAAAATGAATGTTAACCATTTGCCGCCCGCCCTATGGCCGAATGGCGGCCGGCAAATGTCATCAGTGTTCCGGGTGGACGCCATATGGCGTCCTCCCGCACATGTGCAGATTGCGCTCCTGCAGAGCCACGCAGTGGCGCGATCTGTCACCGGCCGTGTACCTCGGACACGGCCGATGACAGAACTGAGTATCAGCCCCGTTGCCGGTACCATGTGACCTGCTGTGACCAATCACAGCAGGTCACATGACAGTTGTATACAATGGATGGCTTCATTCATGCCATCCATTGTATACTAGTGTCTAGCTGTGAATGGTCACAGCTAATCACATGCACATGTCATGTGATTAGCTGTGGCCAAATCACAGCTAAGCACAAAAAAAAAAAAAAAAAAACCCTGAATGAATCGATGTCATTATGGTAACATTGTACTACTCTGGTCATAGTGAAATATGAAAAAAAAATCTTAAAAATAAAGAAGAAAAAAATGTAATAAAAAATAATAAAAAATATATATATATATATTTTTTTTTTCATTCTGTCACCAATCAGTGTCCCTGATCATCGCCATGCCAGTTATATGATGATGCTGTACAAAAAAAAATAGTGAAACTAATTTTTAAAATTTTTTCATTTTCCGAAATATTATGACAAAAAAAATACAACTTCAAAAAACTCGCCATGCCTCCTATGAAGTACGTCGGACTGTCTACTTTACAAAAAGGGGTAATTTGGGGGATATCTGTACTGTTCTGACATTCTTGGACCTCAAGAAATTAGATTGGCCGCCAGTACTTCAGGATTGATCAATATTCAGATCTATACCATAGTTTGTGAACTCTATAACTTTCCTACGAACTAAAAAATACATCCTAATTTGGGTTATTTTCACCAAAGACATGTAGCAGAATACATCTCGGCCAAAATTTATGAAGAACAATTATTTATTTGCAAACTTTTATAACAGAAACAAAGAAAAATGTGTTTTTTTCAAAATTGTTGGTTATTTTTTTGTTCATTTAGCAAAAAATAAAAACCCCAGCGGTGATTAAATACCACCAAAAGAAAGCTCTAGTTGTGTAAAGAAAATGATAAAATTTTAGTTTGGGTACAATGTTGTATGAGCGCGCAATTGTCATTCAAGGTGTGAAAGCGCTGAAACCTGAAAACTGGCCTGGGCAGGAAGGTGTAAAAGTGCCCGTTATTGAATTGGTTAAAAAAATAAAAACAAAGCCCAAAAAAAACCAAAAGTAACAACCGTTTATCTCATGTCCAGTGCAGAGCCTCGAACCTATGACCATGCACTCTTTAGACTGGCACGCTAACCACTGTGCTGCGGTTGTTACCTGGTATAGGCCCGGTCAAACTGACCCTTGTTTTCAAAAACTGACAACTGTCACCTGCCCAATGTCAAGTAGCTATAGTGCACTTTGAATGACAATTGCGCGCTCATACAACACTGTACCCAAACTAAAATTTTATCATTTTTTTCACACAACTAGAGCTTTCTTTTGGTGGTATTTCATCACCACTGGGGTTTTTATTGTTTGCTAAATTAACAAAAAAAGACAGAAAATTTTGGAAAAAAAAAAACACGTTTTCTTTGTTTCTGTTATAAAAGTTTGCAAATAAATAATTGTTTTTCATAGATTTAGGCCAAGATGTATTCTGCTACATGTCTTTGGTGAAAATAACCCAAATTAGTATTTATTATTTAGTCTGTAGGAAAGTTATAGAGTTCACAAACTATGGGATATATCTGAAAATTGATCAATCCTGAAGTACTGAAAGCCAATCTCATTTTTTGAGGTCCAAGAATGTCAGGACAGTACAGATATCCCCCAAATGACCCCTTATTGCAAAGTAGACCGTCCGATGTATTTCATAACAGGCATGGCGAGTTTTATGAAATTGTAATTTTTTTGTCATAATTTTTCGGAAATGAAGAAATTAAAAAAATGATTTTCACTATTTTTTTTTTTACATACTGTCACCAGTGCAGTACAGCGTCATCGTATAACTGGCATGGCGGTGATCAGGGACACTGACTGGTGACAGTACGAAAAAAAAATTGATAATTTTTTTTTATTATTTTTAATTTTTTATTACATTTTTTTCTTTTTTTTAAGATTATTTTTTCATATTTCACTATGACCAAAGTAGTATAATGTTACCATAGTAACATTGTGCTACTTTGGGGGAGTGATCAGTATTTTTTATTTTACACAATTTGCTTATAGCAAAGAATTACTTTGCTATAAGCAAGCATTTACCTGAATGAAATTGATTTATTCTGTTTTTTTGTTTTTTTTTGTGTGATTTGGCCACGGCTAATCACATGACACAGCTGGGCTGTGATTGGCCCAGCTTGTGCATGTGATCGCTGTGACCATTCACAGCTAGACACACTTGTATACAATGGATGGCATGAAAGGAAGCCATCCATTGTATACAACTGTCGTGACCTGCTGTGATTGGTCACAGCAGGTCACATGGTACTGGCAACGGGGACGGTACACAGATCTGTCATCGGCCGTGTCCGACGTACATGGCCAGTGACAGATCGTGCCGCAGCGCGGCCCTGTAGGCGTGTGCAATGCGCGCTCTGGAAAGGACGCCATATGGCGTCCACCCGGAGGGATGAGCAACGGATTAACATAACTCTTACATAACACTTCATACAGTACAATCAAATAATAACTGACAGTCATGATCCCAACCGGGTCCAAGGTCTTCGAAGGCACTGTTACTCACATCAATAACTCGGCTGTATCTACACCCAATGAAAAGGCCCCCAGCCACTACTACACCACCTCGGGGACAATACTACAGCTACATAGTCCCAGATACAGCCAATGAACTCCAACCTTACCAACATGACCTTATAATTGGGAAGGAACACCCATACCTACGATGGGCCCAACCCATAATCCACCAAATGGTCACTCCAGCACCGCCTTCAAAGACCCAGCGACCCCTGCCGGCTGCCACGACAAAACAAAAAACGCCAAACACCCCAGAACACAAAATGACGATCAAGGAAAGAAAAGAAAATCAAGGAACCCAAACAAAACCAAACAACATGACAAACACAAAGGACAAGACCAGTAACAAAAACAGGGCACTTATACCCCCTTCCTGCCCAGGCCAATTTCCAGCTTCCAGCGCTGTCACACTTTGAATGACAATTGCGCGGTCATGCAACACTGTACCCATATGAAATTTTTATCATTTTTTTTGTGACAGACAGAGATTTGTTTTGGTGGTATTTAATCACCTCTGGGTTTCTATTTTTTCTTAAACAAACAAAAAACCACTGAAAATTTAGAAAAAAAAAGTTTTTTCTTAGTTTTTGTTATAAAATTTTGTAAATAAGTGATTTTTCTCCTTCACTGATGTGCGCTAATGAAGCGGCAGTGATAGACACTTATAGGTGGCACTAATGGGCACTGATGAGGAGGCACTGGTAGGTGGCACTGATGGGCATTGACAGGCTTCACTGATGGGCACTGAAAGGCAGAAATGATAGGCGGCACTGATAGGCGGCACTGATAGACGGCACTGACTGGCATTGATAGGTGGCACTGGCTGGCACTGATGGGTGACACTGAAAGGCAGCTCAGATGGGCACTGATATGTGGCATTGATGTGGCACTGGTGAGCAATGGCAGGTGACACGGATGAGCACTGATGGACACTGACAGGTGGTACTGCTGGGGCTACACTGATCATCAAGGCACACTGATCATCAGTGCCCTGATGATCAGTGTACATGTCCTCTCCGCGGAAAACCGATTACCAGCTCTCCTCTCCTCACGGGCTGTCAGCGTGACGGCTCGTGAGGAGAGAAATGCCGGTAACCGGCATTTCCCAGTTTACATGCGATCACCTGTGATTGGACACAGCTGATCACATGACCGAGCTGACATCTTCGGCTCTTTCCGTGAATCGGTGATCCGCTGTGTCCGAGGGACACAGTGCACCAGCGATCGCCGCGCTGCGCGCTCCCAGAGCCACGCATGCACGGTAAGAATGGGAGGACGTCATATGACGTCCTCTCAGAACGAGAGAACCACCTCGTGGAGAACCTATATGGTGGGCGGGAGACAGTTAAACAGTAAAAACAAAACTTTTGCAATGATTTATGTTTATCAGACCAAACAAGAGCAAACGAGAAGAATTCACCTTTAGGGTTGAGTGCTGATTCACATACTGTATATATATATATATATGAAAATCCATCATTCTCGATGTACTAGATGGCCTATCTCATTTCTTGAGGCCCCAAAACACCAGGACAGTGCGAATACCCCCCAGATGACCGCCTTTTTGGAAAGCAAACAGTCCAAGGTATTTAGTAAGAGTTATTTGATGGTTTTATTTTTCGAAAATTAATAAATAAAAAAAAAAATCACTTTTTTTTTATTTAAAAAGTAAAGTGTTAATAAGAAAACACCCTCACTGTGTAAGGGAAGATAAGGCTTGTCACCATGCTCCCAGAACAATGTACTGGGACCATGAAAGGCTTTCCAAATAGATAAAATGAGAGAAAATGAATGTTAACCATTTGCCGCCCGCCCTATGGCCGAATGGCGGCCGGCAAATGTCATCAGTGTTCCGGGTGGACGCCATATGGCGTCCTCCCGCACATGTGCAGATTGCGCTCCTGCAGAGCCACGCAGTGGCGCGATCTGTCACCGGCCGTGTACCTTGGACACGGCCGATGACAGAACTGAGTATCAGCCCCGTTGCCGGTACCATGTGACCTGCTGTGACCAATCACAGCAGGTCACATGACAGTTGTATACAATGGATGGCTTCATTCATGCCATCCATTGTATACTAGTGTCTAGCTGTGAATGGTCACAGCTAATCACATGCACATGTCATGTGATTAGCTGTGGCCAAATCACAGCTAAGCACAAAAAAAAAAAAAAAAACCCTGAATGAATCGATGTCATTATGGTAACATTGTACTACTCTGGTCATAGTGAAATATGAAAAAAAAATCTTAAAAAAAAAGAAGAAAAAAATGTAATAAAAAATAATAAAAAATATATATATATATATATTTTTTTTTTTTTCATTCTGTCACCAATCAGTGTCCCTGATCATCGCCATGCCAGTTATATGATGATGCTGTACAAAAAAAAATAGTGAAACTAATTTTTAAAATTTTTTCATTTTCCGAAATATTATGACAAAAAAAATACAACTTCAAAAAACTCGCCATGCCTCCTATGAAGTACGTCGGACTGTCTACTTTACAAAAAGGGGTAATTTGGGGGATATCTGTACTGTTCTGACATTCTTGGACCTCAAGAAATTAGATTGGCCGCCAGTACTTCAGGATTGATCAATATTCAGATCTATACCATAGTTTGTGAACTCTATAACTTTCCTACGAACTAAAAAATACATCCTAATTTGGGTTATTTTCACCAAAGACATGTAGCAGAATACATCTCGGCCAAAATTTATGAAGAACAATTATTTATTTGCAAACTTTTATAACAGAAACAAAGAAAAATGTGTTTTTTTCAAAATTGTTGGGTTTTTTTTTGTTCATTTAGCAAAAAATAAAAACCCCAGCGGTGATTAAATACCACCAAAAGAAAGCTCTAGTTGTGTAAAGAAAATGATAAAATTTTAGTTTGGGTACAATGTTGTATGAGCGCGCAATTGTCATTCAAGGTGTGAAAGCGCTGAAACCTGAAAACTGGCCTGGGCAGGAAGGTGTAAAAGTGCCCGTTATTGAATTGGTTAAAAAAAAAAAAACAAAGCCCAAAAAAAACCAAAAGTAACAACCGTTTATCTCATGTCCAGTGCAGAGCCTCGAACCTATGACCATGCACTCTTTAGACTGGCACGCTAACCACTGTGCTGCGGTTGTTACCTGGTATAGGCCCGGTCAAACTGACCCTTGTTTTCAAAAACTGCCAACTGTCACCTGCCCAATGTCAAGTAGCTATAGTGCACTTTGAATGACAATTGCGCGCTCATACAACACTGTACCCAAACTAAAATGTTATCATTTTTTTCACACAACTAGAGCTTTCTTTTGGTGGTATTTCATCACCACTGGGGTTTTTATTGTTTGCTAAATTAACAAAAAAAGACAGAAAATTTTGGAAAAAAAAAAAACACGTTTTCTTTGTTTCTGTTATAAAAGTTTGCAAATAAATAATTGTTTTTCATAAATTTGGGCCAAGATGTATTCTGCTACATGTCTTTGGTGAAAATAACCCAAATTAGTATTTATTATTTAGTCTGTAGGAAAGTTATAGAGTTCACAAACTATGGGATATATCTGAAAATTGATCAATCCTGAAGTACTGAAAGCCAATCTCATTTTTTGAGGTCCAAGAATGTCAGGACAGTACAGATATCCCCCAAATGACCCCTTATTGCAAAGTAGACCGTCCGATGTATTTCATAACAGGCATGGCGAGTTTTATGAAATTGTAATTTTTTTGTCATAATTTTTCGGAAATGAAGAAATTAAAAAAATGATTTTCACTATTTTTTTTTTTACATACTGTCACCAGTGCAGTACAGCGTCATCGTATAACTGGCATGGCGGTGATCAGGGACACTGACTGGTGACAGTACGAAAAAAAAATTGATAATTTTATTTTATTATTTTTAATTTTTTATTACATTTTTTTCTTTTTTTTAAGATTATTTTTTCATATTTCACTATGACCAAAGTAGTATAATGTTACCATAGTAACATTGTGCTACTTTGGGGGAGTGATCAGTATTTTTTATTTTACACAATTTGCTTATAGCAAAGAATTACTTTGCTATAAGCAAGCATTTACCTGAATGAAATTGATTTATTCTGTTTTTTTGTTTTTTTTTGTGTGATTTGGCCACGGCTAATCACATGACACAGCTGGGCTGTGATTGGCCCAGCTTGTGCATGTGATCGCTGTGACCATTCACAGCTAGACACACTTGTATACAATGGATGGCATGAAAGGAAGCCATCCATTGTATACAACTGTCGTGACCTGCTGTGATTGGTCACAGCAGGTCACATGGTACTGGCAACGGGGACGGTACACAGATCTGTCATCGGCCGTGTCCGACGTACATGGCCAGTGACAGATCGTGCCGCAGCGCGGCCCTGTAGGCGTGTGCAATGCGCGCTCTGGAAAGGACGCCATATGGCGTCCACCCGGAGGGATGAGCAACGGATTAACATAACTCTTACATAACACTTCATACAGTACAATCAAATAATAACTGACAGTCATGATCCCAACCGGGTCCAAGGTCTTCGAAGGCACTGTTACTCACATCAATAACTCGGCTGTATCTACACCCAATGAAAAGGCCCCCAGCCACTACTACACCACCTCGGGGACAATACTACAGCTACGTAGTCCCAGATACAGCCAATGAACTCCAACCTTACCAACATGACCTTATAATTGGGAAGGAACACCCATACCTACGATGGGCCCAACCCATAATCCACCAAATGGTCACTCCAGCACCGCCTTCAAAGACCCAGCGACCCCTGCCGGCTGCCACGACAAAACAAAAAACGCCAAACACCCCAGAACACAAAATGACGATCAAGGAAAGAAAATAAAATCAAGGAACCCAAACAAAATCAAACAACATGACAAACACAAAGGACAAGACCAGTAACAAAAACAGGGCACTTATACCCCCTTCCTGCCCAGGCCAATTTCCAGCTTCCAGCGCTGTCACACTTTGAATGACAATTGCGCGGTCATGCAACACTGTACCCATATGAAATTTTTATCATTTTTTTTGTGACAGACAGAGATTTGTTTTGGTGGTATTTAATCACCTCTGGGTTTTTATTTTTTCTTAAACAAACAAAAAACCACTGAAAATTTAGAAAAAAAAAGTTTTTTCTTAGTTTTTGTTATAAAATTTTGTAAATAAGTGATTTTTCTCCTTCACTGATGTGCGCTAATGAAGCGGCAGTGATAGACACTTATAGGTGGCACTAATGGGCACTGATGAGGAGGCACTGGTAGGTGGCACTGATGGGCATTGACAGGCTTCACTGATGGGCACTGAAAGGCAGAAATGATAGGCGGCACTGATAGGCGGCACTGATAGACGGCACTGACTGGCATTGATAGGTGGCACTGGCTGGCACTGATGGGTGACACTGAAAGGCAGCTCAGATGGGCACTGATATGTGGCATTGATGTGGCACTGGTGAGCAATGGCAGGTGACACGGATGAGCACTGATGGACACTGACAGGTGGTACTGCTGGGGCTACACTGATCATCAAGGCACACTGATCATCAGTGCCCTGATGATCAGTGTACATGTCCTCTCCGCGGAAAACCGATTACCAGCTCTCCTCTCCTCACGGGCTGTCAGCGTGACGGCTCGTGAGGAGAGAAATGCCGGTAACCGGCATTTCCCAGTTTACATGCGATCACCTGTGATTGGACACAGCTGATCACATGACCGAGCTGACATCTTCGGCTCTTTCCGTGAATCGGTGATCCGCTGTGTCCGAGGGACACAGTGCACCAGCGATCGCCGCGCTGCGCGCTCCCAGAGCCACGCATGCACGGTAAGAATGGGAGGACGTCATATGACGTCCTCTCAGAACGAGAGAACCACCTCGTGGAGAACCTATATGGTGGGCGGGAGACGGTTAAACAGTAAAAACAAAACTTTTGCAATGATTTATGTTTATCAGACCAAACAAGAGCAAACGAGAAGAATTCACCTTTAGGGTTGAGTGCTGATTCACATACTGTATATATATATATATATGAAAATCCATCATTCTCGATGTACTAGATGGCCTATCTCATTTCTTGAGGCCCCAAAACACCAGGACAGTGCGAATACCCCCCAGATGACCGCCTTTTTGGAAAGCAAACAGTCCAAGGTATTTAGTAAGAGTTATTTGATGGTTTTATTTTTCGAAAATTAATAAATAAAAAAAAAAATCACTTTTTTTTTTATTTAAAAAGTAAAGTGTTAATAAGAAAACACCCTCACTGTGTAAGGGAAGATAAGGCTTGTCACCATGCTCCCAGAACAATGTACTGGGACCATGAAAGGCTTTCCAAATAGATAAAATGAGAGAAAATGAATGTTAACCATTTGCCGCCCGCCCTATGGCCGAATGGCGGCCGGCAAATGTCATCAGTGTTCCGGGTGGACGCCATATGGCGTCCTCCCGCACATGTGCAGATTGCGCTCCTGCAGAGCCACGCAGTGGCGCGATCTGTCACCGGCCGTGTACCTCGGACACGGCCGATGACAGAACTGAGTATCAGCCCCGTTGCCGGTACCATGTGACCTGCTGTGACCAATCACAGCAGGTCACATGACAGTTGTATACAATGGATGGCTTCATTCATGCCATCCATTGTATACTAGTGTCTAGCTGTGAATGGTCACAGCTAATCACATGCACATGTCATGTGATTAGCTGTGGCCAAATCACAGCTAAGCACAAAAAAAAAAAAAAAAACCCTGAATGAATCGATGTCATTATGGTAACATTGTACTACTCTGGTCATAGTGAAATATGAAAAAAAAATCTTAAAAAAAAAGAAGAAAAAAATGTAATAAAAAATAATAAAAAATATATATATATATATATATTTTTTTTTTTCATTCTGTCACCAATCAGTGTCCCTGATCATCGCCATGCCAGTTATATGATGACGCTGTACAAAAAAAAATAGTGAAACTAATTTTTAAAATTTTTTCATTTTCCGAAATATTATGACAAAAAAAATACAACTTCAAAAAACTCGCCATGCCTCCTATGAAGTACGTCGGACTGTCTACTTTACAAAAAAGGGTAATTTGGGGGATATCTGTACTGTTCTGACATTCTTGGACCTCAAGAAATTAGATTGGCCGCCAGTACTTCAGGATTGATCAATATTCAGATCTATACCATAGTTTGTGAACTCTATAACTTTCCTACGAACTAAAAAATACATCCTAATTTGGGTTATTTTCACCAAAGACATGTAGCAGAATACATCTCGGCCAAAATTTATGAAGAACAATTATTTATTTGCAAACTTTTATAACAGAAACAAAGAAAAATGTGTTTTTTTCAAAATTGTTGGTTTTTTTTTTGTTCATTTAGCAAAAAATAAAAACCCCAGCGGTGATTAAATACCACCAAAAGAAAGCTCTAGTTGTGTAAAGAAAATGATAAAATTTTAGTTTGGGTACAATGTTGTATGAGCGCGCAATTGTCATTCAAGGTGTGAAAGCGCTGAAACCTGAAAACTGGCCTGGGCAGGAAGGTGTAAAAGTGCCCGTTATTGAATTGGTTAAAAAAATAAAAACAAAGCCCAAAAAAAACCAAAAGTAACAACCGTTTATCTCATGTTAAGTGCAGAGCCTCGAACCTATGACCATGCACTCTTTAGACTGGCACGCTAACCACTGTGCTGCGGTTGTTACCTGGTATAGGCCCGGTCAAACTGACCCTTGTTTTCAAAAACTGCCAACTGTCACCTGCCCAATGTCAAGTAGCTATAGTGCACTTTGAATGACAATTGCGCGCTCATACAACACTGTACCCAAACTAAAATTTTATCATTTTTTTCACACAACTAGAGCTTTCTTTTGGTGGTATTTCATCACCACTGGGGTTTTTATTGTTTGCTAAATTAACAAAAAAAGACAGAAAATTTTGGAAAAAAAAAAAACACGTTTTCTTTGTTTCTGTTATAAAAGTTTGCAAATAAATAATTGTTTTTCATAAATTTAGGCCAAGATGTATTCTGCTACATGTCTTTGGTGAAAATAACCCAAATTAGTATTTATTATTTAGTCTGTAGGAAAGTTATAGAGTTCACAAACTATGGGATATATCTGAAAATTGATCAATCCTGAAGTACTGAAAGCCAATCTCATTTTTTGAGGTCCAAGAATGTCAGGACAGTACAGATATCCCCCAAATGACCCCTTATTGCAAAGTAGACCGTCCGATGTATTTCATAACAGGCATGGCGAGTTTTATGAAATTGTAATTTTTTTGTCATAATTTTTCGGAAATGAAGAAATTAAAAAAATGATTTTCACTATTTTTTTTTTTACATACTGTCACCAGTGCAGTACAGCGTCATCGTATAACTGGCATGGCGGTGATCAGGGACACTGACTGGTGACAGTACGAAAAAAAAATTGATAATTTTATTTTATTATTTTTAATTTTTTATTACATTTTTTTCTTTTTTTTAAGATTATTTTTTCATATTTCACTATGACCAAAGTAGTATAATGTTACCATAGTAACATTGTGCTACTTTGGGGGAGTGATCAGTATTTTTTATTTTACACAATTTGCTTATAGCAAAGAATTACTTTGCTATAAGCAAGCATTTACCTGAATGAAATTGATTTATTCTGTTTTTTTGTTTTTTTTTGTGTGATTTGGCCACGGCTAATCACATGACACAGCTGGGCTGTGATTGGCCCAGCTTGTGCATGTGATCGCTGTGACCATTCACAGCTAGACACACTTGTATACAATGGATGGCATGAAAGGAAGCCATCCATTGTATACAACTGTCGTGACCTGCTGTGATTGGTCACAGCAGGTCACATGGTACTGGCAACGGGGACGGTACACAGATCTGTCATCGGCCGTGTCCGACGTACATGGCCAGTGACAGATCGTGCCGCAGCGCGGCCCTGTAGGCGTGTGCAATGCGCGCTCTGGAAAGGACGCCATATGGCGTCCACCCGGAGGGATGAGCAACGGATTAACATAACTCTTACATAACACTTCATACAGTACAATCAAATAATAACTGACAGTCATGATCCCAACCGGGTCCAAGGTCTTCGAAGGCACTGTTACTCACATCAATAACTCGGCTGTATCTACACCCAATGAAAAGGCCCCCAGCCACTACTACACCACCTCGGGGACAATACTACAGCTACGTAGTCCCAGATACAGCCAATGAACTCCAACCTTACCAACATGACCTTATAATTGGGAAGGAACACCCATACCTACGATGGGCCCAACCCATAATCCACCAAATGGTCACTCCAGCACCGCCTTCAAAGACCCAGCGACCCCTGCCGGCTGCCACGACAAAACAAAAAACGCCAAACACCCCAGAACACAAAATGACGATCAAGGAAAGAAAATAAAATCAAGGAACCCAAACAAAACCAAACAACATGACAAACACAAAGGACAAGACCAGTAACAAAAACAGGGCACTTATACCCCCTTCCTGCCCAGGCCAATTTCCAGCTTCCAGCGCTGTCACACTTTGAATGACAATTGCGCGGTCATGCAACACTGTACCCATATGAAATTTTTATCATTTTTTTTGTGACAGACAGAGATTTGTTTTGGTGGTATTTAATCACCTCTGGGTTTTTATTTTTTCTTAAACAAACAAAAAACCACTGAAAATTTAGAAAAAAAAAGTTTTTTCTTAGTTTTTGTTATAAAATTTTGTAAATAAGTGATTTTTCTCCTTCACTGATGTGCGCTAATGAAGCGGCAGTGATAGACACTTATAGGTGGCACTAATGGGCACTGATGAGGAGGCACTGGTAGGTGGCACTGATGGGCATTGACAGGCTTCACTGATGGGCACTGAAAGGCAGAAATGATAGGCGGCACTGATAGGCGGCACTGATAGACGGCACTGACTGGCATTGATAGGTGGCACTGGCTGGCACTGATGGGTGACACTGAAAGGCAGCTCAGATGGGCACTGATATGTGGCATTGATGTGGCACTGGTGAGCAATGGCAGGTGACACGGATGAGCACTGATGGACACGGACAGGTGGTACTGCTGGGGCTACACTGATCATCAAGGCACACTGATCATCAGTGCCCTGATGATCAGTGTACATGTCCTCTCCGCGGAAAACCGATTACCAGCTCTCCTCTCCTCAGGGGCTGTCAGCGTGACGGCTCGTGAGGAGAGAAATGCCGGTAACCGGCATTTCCCAGTTTACATGCGATCACCTGTGATTGGACACAGCTGATCACATGACCGAGCTGACATCTTCGGCTCTTTCCGTGAATCGGTGATCCGCTGTGTCCGAGGGACACAGTGCACCAGCGATCGCCGCGCTGCGCGCTCCCAGAGCCACGCATGCACGGTAAGAATGGGAGGACGTCATATGACGTCCTCTCAGAACGAGAGAACCACCTCGTGGAGAACCTATATGGTGGGCGGGAGACGGTTAAACAGTAAAAACAAAACTTTTGCAATGATTTATGTTTATCAGACCAAACAAGAGCAAACGAGAAGAATTCACCTTTAGGGTTGAGTGCTGATTCACATACTGTATATATATATATATATATGAAAATCCATCATTCTCGATGTACTAGATGGCCTATCTCATTTCTTGAGGCCCCAAAACACCAGGACAGTGCGAATACCCCCCAGATGACCGCCTTTTTGGAAAGCAAACAGTCCAAGGTATTTAGTAAGAGTTATTTGATGGTTTTATTTTTCGAAAATTAATAAATAAAAAAAAAAATCACTTTTTTTTTTATTTAAAAAGTAAAGTGTTAATAAGAAAACACCCTCACTGTGTAAGGGAAGATAAGGCTTGTCACCATGCTCCCAGAACAATGTACTGGGACCGTGAAAGGCTTTCCAAATAGATAAAATGAGAGAAAATGAATGTTAACCATTTGCCGCCCGCCCTATGGCCGAATGGCGGCCGGCAAATGTCATCAGTGTTCCGGGTGGACGCCATATGGCGTCCTCCCGCACATGTGCAGATTGCGCTCCTGCAGAGCCACGCAGTGGCGCGATCTGTCACCGGCCGTGTACCTCGGACACGGCCGATGACAGAACTGAGTATCAGCCCCGTTGCCGGTACCATGTGACCTGCTGTGACCAATCACAGCAGGTCACATGACAGTTGTATACAATGGATGGCTTCATTCATGCCATCCATTGTATACTAGTGTCTAGCTGTGAATGGTCACAGCTAATCACATGCACATGTCATGTGATTAGCTGTGGCCAAATCACAGCTAAGCACAAAAAAAAAAAAAAAAAACCCTGAATGAATCGATGTCATTATGGTAACATTGTACTACTCTGGTCATAGTGAAATATGAAAAAAAAATCTTAAAAAAAAAGAAGAAAAAAATGTAATAAAAAATAATAAAAAAAAAATATATATATATATATTTTTTTTTTTTTCATTCTGTCACCAATCAGTGTCCCTGATCATCGCCATGCCAGTTATATGATGACGCTGTACAAAAAAAAATAGTGAAACTAATTTTTAAAATTTTTTCATTTTCCGAAATATTATGACAAAAAAAATACAACTTCAAAAAACTCGCCATGCCTCCTATGAAGTACGTCGGACTGTCTACTTTACAAAAAGGGGTAATTTGGGGGATATCTGTACTGTTCTGACATTCTTGGACCTCAAGAAATTAGATTGGCCGCCAGTACTTCAGGATTGATCAATATTCAGATCTATACCATAGTTTGTGAACTCTATAACTTTCCTACGAACTAAAAAATACATCCTAATTTGGGTTATTTTCACCAAAGAAATGTAGCAGAATACATCTCGGCCAAAATTTATGAAGAACAATTATTTATTTGCAAACTTTTATAACAGAAACAAAGAAAAATGTGTTTTTTTCAAAATTGTTGTTTTTTTTTTGTTCATTTAGCAAAAAATAAAAACCCCAGCGGTGATTAAATACCACCAAAAGAAAGCTCTAGTTGTGTAAAGAAAATGATAAAATTTTAGTTTGGGTACAATGTTGTATGAGCGCGCAATTGTCATTCAAGGTGTGAAAGAGCTGAAACCTGAAAACTGGCCTGGGCAGGAAGGTGTAAAAGTGCCCGTTATTGAATTGGTTAAAAAAAAAAAAACAAAGCCCAAAAAAAACCAAAAGTAACAACCGTTTATCTCATGTCCAGTGCAGAGCCTCGAACCTATGACCATGCACTCTTTAGACTGGCACGCTAACCACTATGCTGCGGTTGTTACCTGGTATAGGCCCGGTCAAACTCACCCTTGTTTTCAAAAACTGCCAACTGTCACCTGCCCAATGTCAAGTAGCTATAGTGCACTTTGAATGACAATTGCGCGCTCATACAACATTGTACCCAAACTAAAATTTTATCATTTTTTTCACACAACTAGACCTTTCTTTTGGTGGTATTTCATCACCACTGGGGTTTTTATTGTTTGCTAAATTAACAAAAAAAGACAGAAAATTTTGGAAAAAAAAAAAACACGTTTTCTTTGTTTCTGTTATAAAAGTTTGCAAATAAATAATTGTTTTTCATAAATTTAGGCCAAGATGTATTCTGCTACATGTCTTTGGTGAAAATAACCCAAATTAGTATTTATTATTTAGTCTGTAGGAAAGTTATAGAGTTCACAAACTATGGGATATATCTGAAAATTGATCAATCCTGAAGTACTGAAAGCCAATCTCATTTTTTGAGGTCCAAGAATGTCAGGACAGTACAGATATCCCCCAAATGACCCCTTATTGCAAAGTAGACCGTCCGATGTATTTCATAACAGGCATGGCGAGTTTTATGAAATTGTAATTTTTTTGTCATAATTTTTCGGAAATGAAGAAATTAAAAAAATGATTTTCACTATTTTTTTTTTTACATACTGTCACCAGTGCAGTACAGCGTCATCGTATAACTGGCATGGCGGTGATCAGGGACACTGACTGGTGACAGTACGAAAAAAAAATTGATAATTTTTTTTTATTATTTTTAATTTTTTATGAAATTTTTTTCTTTTTTTTAAGATTATTTTTTCATATTTCACTATGACCAAAGTAGTATAATGTTACCATAGTAACATTGTGCTACTTTGGGGGAGTGATCAGTATTTTTATTTTACACAATTTGCTTATAGCAAAGAATTACTTTGCTATAAGCAAGCATTTACCTGAATGAAATTGATTTATTCTGTTTTTTTGTTTTTTTTTGTGTGATTTGGCCACGGCTAATCACATGACACAGCTGGGCTGTGATTGGCCCAGCTTGTGCATGTGATCGCTGTGACCATTCACAGCTAGACACACTTGTATACAATGGATGGCATGAAAGGAAGCCATCCATTGTATACAACTGTCGTGACCTGCTGTGATTGGTCACAGCAGGTCACATGGTACTGGCAACGGGGACGGTACACAGATCTGTCATCGGCCGTGTCCGACGTACATGGCCAGTGACAGATCGTGCCGCAGCGCGGCCCTGTAGGCGTGTGCAATGCGCGCTCTGGAAAGGACGCCATATGGCGTCCACCCGGAGGGATGAGCAACGGATTAACATAACTCTTACATAACACTTCATACAGTACAATCAAATAATAACTGACAGTCATGATCCCAACCGGGTCCAAGGTCTTCGAAGGCACTGTTACTCACATCAATAACTCGGCTGTATCTACACCCAATGAAAAGGCCCCCAGCCACTACTACACCACCTCGGGGACAATACTACAGCTACGTAGTCCCAGATACAGCCAATGAACTCCAACCTTACCAACATGACCTTATAATTGGGAAGGAACACCCATACCTACGATGGGCCCAACCCATAATCCACCAAATGGTCACTCCAGCACCGCCTTCAAAGACCCAGCGACCCCTGCCGGCTGCCACGACAAAACAAAAAACGCCAAACACCCCAGAACACAAAATGACGATCAAGGAAAGAAAATAAAATCAAGGAACCCAAACAAAACCAAACAACATGACAAACACAAAGGACAAGACCAGTAACAAAAACAGGGCACTTATACCCCCTTCCTGCCCAGGCCAATTTCCAGCTTCCAGTGCTGTCACACTTTGAATGACAATTGCGCGGTCATGCAACACTGTACCCATATGAAATTTTTATCATTTTTTTTGTGACAGACAGAGATTTGTTTTGGTGGTATTTAATCACCTCTGGGTTTCTATTTTTTCTTAAACAAACAAAAAACCACTGAAAATTTAGAAAAAAAAAGTTTTTTCTTAGTTTTTGTTATAAAATTTTGTAAATAAGTGATTTTTCTCCTTCACTGATGTGCGCTAATGAAGCGGCAGTGATAGACACTTATAGGTGGCACTAATGGGCACTGATGAGGAGGCACTGGTAGGTGGCACTGATGGGCATTGACAGGCTTCACTGATGGGCACTGAAAGGCAGAAATGATAGGCGGTACTGATAGGCGGCACTGATAGACGGCACTGACTGGCATTGATAGGTGGCACTGGCTGGCACTGATGGGTGACACTGAAAGGCAGCTCAGATGGGCACTGATATGTGGCATTGATGTGGCACTGGTGAGCAATGGCAGGTGACACGGATGAGCACTGATGGACACTGACAGGTGGTACTGCTGGGGCTACACTGATCATCAAGGCACACTGATCATCAGTGCCCTGATGATCAGTGTACATGTCCTCTCCGCGGAAAACCGATTACCAGCTCTCCTCTCCTCACGGGCTGTCAGCGTGACGGCTCGTGAGGAGAGAAATGCCGGTAACCGGCATTTCCCAGTTTACATGCGATCACCTGTGATTGGACACAGCTGATCACATGACCGAGCTGACATCTTCGGCTCTTTCCGTGAATCGGTGATCCGCTGTGTCCGAGGGACACAGTGCACCAGCGATCGCCGCGCTGCGCGCTCCCAGAGCCACGCATGCACGGTAAGAATGGGAGGACGTCATATGACGTCCTCTCAGAACGAGAGAACCACCTCGTGGAGAACCTATATGGTGGGCGGGAGACGGTTAAACAGTAAAAACAAAACGTTTGCAATGATTTATGTTTATCAGACCAAACAAGAGCAAACGAGAAGAATTCACCTTTAGGGTTGAGTGCTGATTCACATACTGTATATATATATATATATATGAAAATCCATCATTCTCGATGTACTAGATGGCCTATCTCATTTCTTGAGGCCCCAAAACACCAGGACAGTGCGAATACCCCCCAGATGACCGCCTTTTTGGAAAGCAAACAGTCCAAGGTATTTAGTAAGAGTTATTTGATGGTTTTATTTTTCGAAAATTAATAAATAAAAAAAAAAATCACTTTTTTTTTTATTTAAAAAGTAAAGTGTTAATAAGAAAACACCCTCACTGTGTAAGGGAAGATAAGGCTTGTCACCATGCTCCCAGAACAATGTACTGGGACCATGAAAGGCTTTCCAAATAGATAAAATGAGAGAAAATGAATGTTAACCATTTGCCGCCCGCCCTATGGCCGAATGGCGGCCGGCAAATGTCATCAGTGTTCCGGGTGGACGCCATATGGCGTCCTCCCGCACATGTGCAGATTGCGCTCCTGCAGAGCCACGCAGTGGCGCGATCTGTCACCGGCCGTGTACCTCGGACACGGCCGATGACAGAACTGAGTATCAGCCCCGTTGCCGGTACCATGTGACCTGCTGTGACCAATCACAGCAGGTCACATGACAGTTGTATACAATGGATGGCTTCATTCATGCCATCCATTGTATACTAGTGTCTAGCTGTGAATGGTCACAGCTAATCACATGCACATGTCATGTGATTAGCTGTGGCCAAATCACAGCTAAGCACAAAAAAAAAAAAAAAAAACCCTGAATGAATCGATGTCATTATGGTAACATTGTACTACTCTGGTCATAGTGAAATATGAAAAAAAAATCTTAAAAAAAAAGAAGAAAAAAATGTAATAAAAAATAATAAAAAAAAAATATATATATATATATTTTTTTTTTTTTCATTCTGTCACCAATCAGTGTCCCTGATCATCGCCATGCCAGTTATATGATGACGCTGTACAAAAAAAAATAGTGAAACTAATTTTTAAAATTTTTTCATTTTCCGAAATATTATGACAAAAAAAATACAACTTCAAAAAACTCGCCATGCCTCCTATGAAGTACGTCGGACTGTCTACTTTACAAAAAGGGGTAATTTGGGGGATATCTGTACTGTTCTGACATTCTTGGACCTCAAGAAATTAGATTGGCCGCCAGTACTTCAGGATTGATCAATATTCAGATCTATACCATAGTTTGTGAACTCTATAACTTTCCTACGAACTAAAAAATACATCCTAATTTGGGTTATTTTCACCAAAGACATGTAGCAGAATACATCTCGGCCAAAATTTATGAAGAACAATTATTTATTTGCAAACTTTTATAACAGAAACAAAGAAAAATGTGTTTTTTTCAAAATTGTTGGTTTTTTTTTGTTCATTTAGCAAAAAATAAAAACCCCAGCGGTGATTAAATACCACCAAAAGAAAGCTCTAGTTGTGTAAAGAAAATGATAAAATTTTAGTTTGGGTACAATGTTGTATGAGCGCGCAATTGTCATTCAAGGTGTGAAAGCGCTGAAACCTGAAAACTGGCCTGGGCAGGAAGGTGTAAAAGTGCCCGGTATTGAATTGGTTAAAAAAAAAAAAACAAAGCCCAAAAAAAACCAAAAGTAACAACCGTTTATCTCATGTCCAGTGCAGAGCCTCGAACCTATGACCATGCACTCTTTAGACTGGCACGCTAACCACTGTGCTGCGGTTGTTACCTGGTATAGGCCCGGTCAAACTGACCCTTGTTTTCAAAAACTGCCAACTGTCACCTGCCCAATGTCAAGTAGCTATAGTGCACTTTGAATGACAATTGCGCGCTCATACAACACTGTACCCAAACTAAAATTTTATCATTTTTTTCACACAACTAGAGCTTTCTTTGGGTGGTATTTCATCACCACTGGGGTTTTTATTGTTTGCTAAATTAACAAAAAAAGACAGAAAATTTTGGAAAAAAAAAAACCACGTTTTCTTTGTTTCTGTTATAAAAGTTTGCAAATAAATAATTGTTTTTCATAAATTTAGGCCAAGATGTATTCTGCTACATGTCTTTGGTGAAAATAACCCAAATTAGTATTTATTATTTAGTCTGTAGGAAAGTTATAGAGTTCACAAACTATGGGATATATCTGAAAATTGATCAATCCTGAAGTACTGAAAGCCAATCTCATTTTTTGAGGTCCAAGAATGTCAGGACAGTACAGATATCCCCCAAATGACCCCTTATTGCAAAGTAGACCGTCCGATGTATTTCATAACAGGCATGGCGAGTTTTATGAAATTGTAATTTTTTTGTCATAATTTTTCGGAAATGAAGAAATTAAAAAAATGATTTTCACTATTTTTTTTTTTACATACTGTCACCAGTGCAGTACAGCGTCATCGTATAACTGGCATGGCGGTGATCAGGGACACTGACTGGTGACAGTACGAAAAAAAAATTGATAATTTTTTTTTATTATTTTTAATTTTTTATTACATTTTTTTCTTTTTTTTTAAGATTATTTTTTCATATTTCACTATGACCAAAGTAGTATAATGTTACCATAGTAACATTGTGCTACTTTGGGGGAGTGATCAGTATTTTTTATTTTACACAATTTGCTTATAGCAAAGAATTACTTTGCTATAAGCAAGCATTTACCTGAATGAAATTGATTTATTCTGTTTTTTTGTTTTTTTTTGTGTGATTTGGCCACGGCTAATCACATGACACAGCTGGGCTGTGATTGGCCCAGCTTGTGCATGTGATCGCTGTGACCATTCACAGCTAGACACACTTGTATACAATGGATGGCATGAAAGGAAGCCATCCATTGTATACAACTGTCGTGACCTGCTGTGATTGGTCACAGCAGGTCACATGGTACTGGCAACGGGGACGGTACACAGATCTGTCATCGGCCGTGTCCGACGTACATGGCCAGTGACAGATCGTGCCGCAGCGCGGCCCTGTAGGCGTGTGCAATGCGCGCTCTGGAAAGGACGCCATATGGCGTCCACCCGGAGGGATGAGCAACGGATTAACATAACTCTTACATAACACTTCATACAGTACAATCAAATAATAACTGACAGTCATGATCCCAACCGGGTCCAAGGTCTTCGAAGGCACTGTTACTCACATCAATAACTCGGCTGTATCTACACCCAATGAAAAGGCCCCCAGCCACTACTACACCACCTCGGGGACAATACTACAGCTACGTAGTCCCAGATACAGCCAATGAACTCCAACCTTACCAACATGACCTTATAATTGGGAAGGAACACCCATACCTACGATGGGCCCAACCCATAATCCACCAAATGGTCACTCCAGCACCGCCTTCAAAGACCCAGCGACCCCTGCCGGCTGCCACGACAAAACAAAAAACGCCAAACACCCCAGAACACAAAATGACGATCAAGGAAAGAAAATAAAATCAAGGAACCCAAACAAAATCAAACAACATGACAAACACAAAGGACAAGACCAGTAACAAAAACAGGGCACTTATACCCCCTTCCTGCCCAGGCCAATTTCCAGCTTCCAGCGCTGTCACACTTTGAATGACAATTGCGCGGTCATGCAACACTGTACCCATATGAAATTTTTATCATTTTTTTTGTGACAGACAGAGATTTGTTTTGGTGGTATTTAATCACCTCTGGGTTTTTATTTTTTCTTAAACAAACAAAAAACCACTGAAAATTTAGAAAAAAAAAGTTTTTTCTTAGTTTTTGTTATAAAATTTTGTAAATAAGTGATTTTTCTCCTTCACTGATGTGCGCTAATGAAGCGGCAGTGATAGACACTTATAGGTGGCACTAATGGGCACTGATGAGGAGGCACTGATGGGCATTGACAGGCTTCACTGATGGGCACTGAAAGGCAGAAATGATAGGCGGCACTGATAGGCGGCACTGATAGACGGCACTGACTGGCATTGATAGGTGGCACTGGCTGGCACTGATGGGTGACACTGAAAGGCAGCTCAGATGGGCACTGATATGTGGCATTGATGTGGCACTGGTGAGCAATGGCAGGTGACACGGATGAGCACTGATGGACACTGACAGGTGGTACTGCTGGGGCTACACTGATCATCAAGGCACACTGATCATCAGTGCCCTGATGATCAGTGTACATGTCCTCTCCGCGGAAAACCGATTACCAGCTCTCCTCTCCTCACGGGCTGTCAGCGTGACGGCTCGTGAGGAGAGAAATGCCGGTAACCGGCATTTCCCAGTTTACATGCGATCACCTGTGATTGGACACAGCTGATCACATGACCGAGCTGACATCTTCGGCTCTTTCCGTGAATCGGTGATCCGCTGTGTCCGAGGGACACAGTGCACCAGCGATCGCCGCGCTGCGCGCTCCCAGAGCCACGCATGCACGGTAAGAATGGGAGGACGTCATATGACGTCCTCTCAGAACGAGAGAACCACCTCGTGGAGAACCTATATGGTGGGCGGGAGACAGTTAAACAGTAAAAACAAAACTTTTGCAATGATTTATGTTTATCAGACCAAACAAGAGCAAACGAGAAGAATTCACCTTTAGGGTTGAGTGCTGATTCACATACTGTATATATATACATATATATGAAAATCCATCATTCTCGATGTACTAGATGGCCTATCTCATTTCTTGAGGCCCCAAAACACCAGGACAGTGCGAATACCCCCCAGATGACCGCCTTTTTGGAAAGCAAACAGTCCAAGGTATTTAGTAAGAGTTATTTGATGGTTTTATTTTTCGAAAATTAATAAATAAAAAAAAAAATCACTTTTTTTTTTATTTAAAAAGTAAAGTGTTAATAAGAAAACACCCTCACTGTGTAAGGGAAGATAAGGCTTGTCACCATGCTCCCAGAACAATGTACTGGGACCATGAAAGGCTTTCCAAATAGATAAAATGAGAGAAAATGAATGTTAACCATTTGCCGCCCGCCCTATGGCCGAATGGCGGCCGGCAAATGTCATCAGTGTTCCGGGTGGACGCCATATGGCGTCCTCCCGCACATGTGCAGATTGCGCTCCTGCAGAGCCACGCAGTGGCGCGATCTGTCACCGGCCGTGTACCTCGGACACGGCCGATGACAGAACTGAGTATCAGCCCCGTTGCCGGTACCATGTGACCTGCTGTGACCAATCACAGCAGGTCACATGACAGTTGTATACAATGGATGGCTTCATTCATGCCATCCATTGTATACTAGTGTCTAGCTGTGAATGGTCACAGCTAATCACATGCACATGTCATGTGATTAGCTGTGGCCAAATCACAGCTAAGCACAAAAAAAAAAAAAAAAAACCCTGAATGAATCGATGTCATTATGGTAACATTGTACTACTCTGGTCATAGTGAAATATGAAAAAAAAATCTTAAAAAAAAAGAAGAAAAAAATGTAATAAAAAATAATAAAAAAAATATATATATATATATTTTTTTTTCCATTCTGTCACCAATCAGTGTCCCTGATCATCGCCATGCCAGTTATATGATGACGCTGTACAAAAAAAAATAGTGAAACTAATTTTTAAAATTTTTTCATTTTCCGAAATATTATGACAAAAAAAATACAACTTCAAAAAACTCGCCATGCCTCCTATGAAGTACGTCGGACTGTCTACTTTACAAAAAGGGGTAATTTGGGGGATATCTGTACTGTTCTGACATTCTTGGACCTCAAGAAATTAGATTGGCCGCCAGTACTTCAGGATTGATCAATATTCAGATCTATACCATAGTTTGTGAACTCTATAACTTTCCTACGAACTAAAAAATACATCCTAATTTGGGTTATTTTCACCAAAGACATGTAGCAGAATACATCTCGGCCAAAATTTATGAAGAACAATTATTTATTTGCAAACTTTTATAACAGAAACAAAGAAAAATGTGTTTTTTTCAAAATTGTTGGTTTTTTTTTTGTTCATTTAGCAAAAAATAAAAACCCCGGGGGTGATTAAATACCACCAAAAGAAAGCTCTAGTTGTGTAAAGAAAATGATAAAATTTTAGTTTGGGTACAATGTTGTATGAGCGCGCAATTGTCATTCAAGGTGTGAAAGCGCTGAAACCTGAAAACTGGCCTGGGCAGGAAGGTGTAAAAGTGCCCGTTATTGAATTGGTTAAAAAAAAAAAAACAAAGCCCAAAAAAAACCAAAAGTAACAACCGTTTATCTCATGTCCAGTGCAGAGCCTCGAACCTATGACCATGCACTCTTTAGACTGGCACGCTAACCACTGTGCTGCGGTTGTTACCTGGTATAGGCCCGGTCAAACTGACCCTTGTTTTCAAAAACTGCCAACTGTCACCTGCCCAATGTCAAGTAGCTATAGTGCACTTTGAATGACAATTGCGCGCTCATACAACACTGTACCCAAACTAAAATTTTATCATTTTTTTCACACAACTAGAGCTTTCTTTTGGTGGTATTTCATCACCACTGGGGTTTTTATTGTTTGCTAAATTAACAAAAAAAGACAGAAAATTTTGGAAAAAAAAAAAACACGTTTTCTTTGTTTCTGTTATAAAAGTTTGCAAATAAATAATTGTTTTTCATAAATTTAGGCCAAGATGTATTCTGCTACATGTCTTTGGTGAAAATAACCCAAATTAGTATTTATTATTTAGTCTGTAGGAAAGTTATAGAGTTCACAAACTATGGGATATATCTGAAAATTGATCAATCCTGAAGTACTGAAAGCCAATCTCATTTTTTGAGGTCCAAGAATGTCAGGACAGTACAGATATCCCCCAAATGACCCCTTATTGCAAAGTAGACCGTCCGATGTATTTCATAACAGGCATGGCGAGTTTTATGAAATTGTAATTTTTTTGTCATAATTTTTCGGAAATGAAGAAATTAAAAAAATGATTTTCACTATTTTTTTTTTTACATACTGTCACCAGTGCAGTACAGCGTCATCGTATAACTGGCATGGCGGTGATCAGGGACACTGACTGGTGACAGTACGAAAAAAAAATTGATAATTTTTTTTTATTATTTTTAATTTTTTATTACATTTTTTTCTTTTTTTTAAGATTATTTTTTCATATTTCACTATGACCAAAGTAGTATAATGTTACCATAGTAACATTGTGCTACTTTGGGGGAGTGATCAGTATTTTTTATTTTACACAATTTGCTTATAGCAAAGAATTACTTTGCTATAAGCAAGCATTTACCTGAATGAAATTGATTTATTCTGTTTTTTTGTTTTTTTTTGTGTGATTTGGCCACGGCTAATCACATGACACAGCTGGGCTGTGATTGGCCCAGCTTGTGCATGTGATCGCTGTGACCATTCACAGCTAGACACACTTGTATACAATGGATGGCATGAAAGGAAGCCATCCATTGTATACAACTGTCGTGACCTGCTGTGATTGGTCACAGCAGGTCACATGGTACTGGCAACGGGGACGGTACACAGATCTGTCATCGGCCGTGTCCGACGTACATGGCCAGTGACAGATCGTGCCGCAGCGCGGCCCTGTAGGCGTGTGCAATGCGCGCTCTGGAAAGGACGCCATATGGCGTCCACCCGGAGGGATGAGCAACGGATTAACATAACTCTTACATAACACTTCATACAGTACAATCAAATAATAACTGACAGTCATGATCCCAACCGGGTCCAAGGTCTTCGAAGGCACTGTTACTCACATCAATAACTCGGCTGTATCTACACCCAATGAAAAGGCCCCCAGCCACTACTACACCACCTCGGGGACAATACTACAGCTACGTAGTCCCAGATACAGCCAATGAACTCCAACCTTACCAACATGACCTTATAATTGGGAAGGAACACCCATACCTACGATGGGCCCAACCCATAATCCACCAAATGGTCACTCCAGCACCGCCTTCAAAGACCCAGCGACCCCTGCCGGCTGCCACGACAAAACAAAAAACGCCAAACACCCCAGAACACAAAATGACGATCAAGGAAAGAAAATAAAATCAAGGAACCCAAACAAAACCAAACAACATGACAAACACAAAGGACAAGACCAGTAACAAAAACAGGGCACTTATACCCCCTTCCTGCCCAGGCCAATTTCCAGCTTCCAGCGCTGTCACACTTTGAATGACAATTGCGCGGTCATGCAACACTGTACCCATATGAAATTTTTATCATTTTTTTTGTGACAGACAGAGATTTGTTTTGGTGGTATTTAATCACCTCTGGGTTTCTATTTTTTCTTAAACAAACAAAAAACCACTGAAAATTTAGAAAAAAAAAGTTTTTTCTTAGTTTTTGTTATAAAATTTTGTAAATAAGTGATTTTTCTCCTTCACTGATGTGCGCTAATGAAGCGGCAGTGATAGACACTTATAGGTGGCACTAATGGGCACTGATGAGGAGGCACTGGTAGGTGGCACTGATGGGCATTGACAGGCTTCACTGATGGGCACTGAAAGGCAGAAATGATAGGCGGCACTGATAGGCGGCACTGATAGACGGCACTGACTGGCATTGATAGGTGGCACTGGCTGGCACTGATGGGTGACACTGAAAGGCAGCTCAGATGGGCACTGATATGTGGCATTGATGTGGCACTGGTGAGCAATGGCAGGTGACACGGATGAGCACTGATGGACACTGACAGGTGGTACTGCTGGGGCTACACTGATCATCAAGGCACACTGATCATCAGTGCCCTGATGATCAGTGTACATGTCCTCTCCGCGGAAAACCGATTACCAGCTCTCCTCTCCTCACGGGCTGTCAGCGTGACGGCTCGTGAGGAGAGAAATGCCGGTAACCGGCATTTCCCAGTTTACATGCGATCACCTGTGATTGGACACAGCTGATCACATGACCGAGCTGACATCTTCGGCTCTTTCCGTGAATCGGTGATCCGCTGTGTCCGAGGGACACAGTGCACCAGCGATCGCCGCGCTGCGCGCTCCCAGAGCCACGCATGCACGGTAAGAATGGGAGGACGTCATATGACGTCCTCTCAGAACGAGAGAACCACCTCGTGGAGAACCTATATGGTGGGCGGGAGACAGTTAAACAGTAAAAACAAAACTTTTGCAATGATTTATGTTTATCAGACCAAACAAGAGCAAACGAGAAGAATTCACCTTTAGGGTTGAGTGCTGATTCACATACTGTATATATATATATATATGAAAATCCATCATTCTCGATGTACTAGATGGCCTATCTCATTTCTTGAGGCCCCAAAACACCAGGACAGTGCGAATACCCCCCAGATGACCGCCTTTTTGGAAAGCAAACAGTCCAAGGTATTTAGTAAGAGTTATTTGATGGTTTTATTTTTCGAAAATTAATAAATAAAAAAAAAAATCACTTTTTTTTTATTTAAAAAGTAAAGTGTTAATAAGAAAACACCCTCACTGTGTAAGGGAAGATAAGGCTTGTCACCATGCTCCCAGAACAATGTACTGGGACCATGAAAGGCTTTCCAAATAGATAAAATGAGAGAAAATGAATGTTAACCATTTGCCGCCCGCCCTATGGCCGAATGGCGGCCGGCAAATGTCATCAGTGTTCCGGGTGGACGCCATATGGCGTCCTCCCGCACATGTGCAGATTGCGCTCCTGCAGAGCCACGCAGTGGCGCGATCTGTCACCGGCCGTGTACCTTGGACACGGCCGATGACAGAACTGAGTATCAGCCCCGTTGCCGGTACCATGTGACCTGCTGTGACCAATCACAGCAGGTCACATGACAGTTGTATACAATGGATGGCTTCATTCATGCCATCCATTGTATACTAGTGTCTAGCTGTGAATGGTCACAGCTAATCACATGCACATGTCATGTGATTAGCTGTGGCCAAATCACAGCTAAGCACAAAAAAAAAAAAAAAAACCCTGAATGAATCGATGTCATTATGGTAACATTGTACTACTCTGGTCATAGTGAAATATGAAAAAAAAATCTTAAAAAAAAAGAAGAAAAAAATGTAATAAAAAATAATAAAAAATATATATATATATATATATTTTTTTTTTTCATTCTGTCACCAATCAGTGTCCCTGATCATCGCCATGCCAGTTATATGATGATGCTGTACAAAAAAAAATAGTGAAACTAATTTTTAAAATTTTTTCATTTTCCGAAATATTATGACAAAAAAAATACAACTTCAAAAAACTCGCCATGCCTCCTATGAAGTACGTCGGACTGTCTACTTTACAAAAAGGGGTAATTTGGGGGATATCTGTACTGTTCTGACATTCTTGGACCTCAAGAAATTAGATTGGCCGCCAGTACTTCAGGATTGATCAATATTCAGATCTATACCATAGTTTGTGAACTCTATAACTTTCCTACGAACTAAAAAATACATCCTAATTTGGGTTATTTTCACCAAAGACATGTAGCAGAATACATCTCGGCCAAAATTTATGAAGAACAATTATTTATTTGCAAACTTTTATAACAGAAACAAAGAAAAATGTGTTTTTTTCAAAATTGTTGGGTTTTTTTTTGTTCATTTAGCAAAAAATAAAAACCCCAGCGGTGATTAAATACCACCAAAAGAAAGCTCTAGTTGTGTAAAGAAAATGATAAAATTTTAGTTTGGGTACAATGTTGTATGAGCGCGCAATTGTCATTCAAGGTGTGAAAGCGCTGAAACCTGAAAACTGGCCTGGGCAGGAAGGTGTAAAAGTGCCCGTTATTGAATTGGTTAAAAAAAAAAAAACAAAGCCCAAAAAAAACCAAAAGTAACAACCGTTTATCTCATGTCCAGTGCAGAGCCTCGAACCTATGACCATGCACTCTTTAGACTGGCACGCTAACCACTGTGCTGCGGTTGTTACCTGGTATAGGCCCGGTCAAACTGACCCTTGTTTTCAAAAACTGCCAACTGTCACCTGCCCAATGTCAAGTAGCTATAGTGCACTTTGAATGACAATTGCGCGCTCATACAACACTGTACCCAAACTAAAATGTTATCATTTTTTTCACACAACTAGAGCTTTCTTTTGGTGGTATTTCATCACCACTGGGGTTTTTATTGTTTGCTAAATTAACAAAAAAAGACAGAAAATTTTGGAAAAAAAAAAAACACGTTTTCTTTGTTTCTGTTATAAAAGTTTGCAAATAAATAATTGTTTTTCATAAATTTGGGCCAAGATGTATTCTGCTACATGTCTTTGGTGAAAATAACCCAAATTAGTATTTATTATTTAGTCTGTAGGAAAGTTATAGAGTTCACAAACTATGGGATATATCTGAAAATTGATCAATCCTGAAGTACTGAAAGCCAATCTCATTTTTTGAGGTCCAAGAATGTCAGGACAGTACAGATATCCCCCAAATGACCCCTTATTGCAAAGTAGACCGTCCGATGTATTTCATAACAGGCATGGCAAGTTTTATGAAATTGTAATTTTTTTGTCATAATTTTTCGGAAATGAAGAAATTAAAAAAATGATTTTCACTATTTTTTTTTTTACATACTGTCACCAGTGCAGTACAGCGTCATCGTATAACTGGCATGGCGGTGATCAGGGACACTGACTGGTGACAGTACGAAAAAAAAATTGATAATTTTATTTTATTATTTTTAATTTTTTATTACATTTTTTTCTTTTTTTTAAGATTATTTTTTCATATTTCACTATGACCAAAGTAGTATAATGTTACCATAGTAACATTGTGCTACTTTGGGGGAGTGATCAGTATTTTTTATTTTACACAATTTGCTTATAGCAAAGAATTACTTTGCTATAAGCAAGCATTTACCTGAATGAAATTGATTTATTCTGTTTTTTTGTTTTTTTTTGTGTGATTTGGCCACGGCTAATCACATGACACAGCTGGGCTGTGATTGGCCCAGCTTGTGCATGTGATCGCTGTGACCATTCACAGCTAGACACACTTGTATACAATGGATGGCATGAAAGGAAGCCATCCATTGTATACAACTGTCGTGACCTGCTGTGATTGGTCACAGCAGGTCACATGGTACTGGCAACGGGGACGGTACACAGATCTGTCATCGGCCGTGTCCGACGTACATGGCCAGTGACAGATCGTGCCGCAGCGCGGCCCTGTAGGCGTGTGCAATGCGCGCTCTGGAAAGGACGCCATATGGCGTCCACCCGGAGGGATGAGCAACGGATTAACATAACTCTTACATAACACTTCATACAGTACAATCAAATAATAACTGACAGTCATGATCCCAACCGGGTCCAAGGTCTTCGAAGGCACTGTTACTCACATCAATAACTCGGCTGTATCTACACCCAATGAAAAGGCCCCCAGCCACTACTACACCACCTCGGGGACAATACTACAGCTACGTAGTCCCAGATACAGCCAATGAACTCCAACCTTACCAACATGACCTTATAATTGGGAAGGAACACCCATACCTACGATAGGCCCAACCCATAATCCACCAAATGGTCACTCCAGCACCGCCTTCAAAGACCCAGCGACCCCTGCCGGCTGCCACGACAAAACAAAAAACGCCAAACACCCCAGAACACAAAATGACGATCAAGGAAAGAAAATAAAATCAAGGAACCCAAACAAAACCAAACAACATGACAAACACAAAGGACAAGACCAGTAACAAAAACAGGGCACTTATACCCCCTTCCTGCCCAGGCCAATTTCCAGCTTCCAGCGCTGTCACACTTTGAATGACAATTGCGTGGTCATGCAACACTGTACCCATATGAAATTTTTATCATTTTTTTTGTGACAGACAGAGATTTGTTTTGGTGGTATTTAATCACCTCTGGGTTTTTATTTTTTCTTAAACAAACAAAAAACCACTGAAAATTTAGAAAAAAAAAGTTTTTTCTTAGTTTTTGTTATAAAATTTTGTAAATAAGTGATTTTTCTCCTTCACTGATGTGCGCTAATGAAGCGGCAGTGATAGACACTTATAGGTGGCACTAATGGGCACTGATGAGGAGGCACTGATGGGCATTGACAGGCTTCACTGATGGGCACTGAAAGGCAGAAATGATAGGCGGCACTGATAGGCGGCACTGATAGACGGCACTGACTGGCATTGATAGGTGGCACTGGCTGGCACTGATGGGTGACACTGAAAGGCAGCTCAGATGGGCACTGATATGTGGCATTGATGTGGCACTGGTGAGCAATGGCAGGTGACACGGATGAGCACTGATGGACACTGACAGGTGGTACTGCTGGGGCTACACTGATCATCAAGGCACACTGATCATCAGTGCCCTGATGATCAGTGTACATGTCCTCTCCGCGGAAAACCGATTACCAGCTCTCCTCTCCTCACGGGCTGTCAGCGTGACGGCTCGTGAGGAGAGAAATGCCGGTAACCGGCATTTCCCAGTTTACATGCGATCACCTGTGATTGGACACAGCTGATCACATGACCGAGCTGACATCTTCGGCTCTTTCCGTGAATCGGTGATCCGCTGTGTCCGAGGGACACAGTGCACCAGCGATCGCCGCGCTGCGCGCTCCCAGAGCCACGCATGCACGGTAAGAATGGGAGGACGTCATATGACGTCCTCTCAGAACGAGAGAACCACCTCGTGGAGAACCTATATGGTGGGCGGGAGACGGTTAAACAGTAAAAACAAAACTTTTGCAATGATTTATGTTTATCAGACCAAACAAGAGCAAACGAGAAGAATTCACCTTTAGGGTTGAGTGCTGATTCACATACTGTATATATATATATATATATGAAAATCCATCATTCTCGATGTACTAGATGGCCTATCTCATTTCTTGAGGCCCCAAAACACCAGGACAGTGCGAATACCCCCCAGATGACCGCCTTTTTGGAAAGCAAACAGTCCAAGGTATTTAGTAAGAGTTATTTGATGGTTTTATTTTTCGAAAATTAATAAATAAAAAAAATAATCACTTTTTTTTTTATTTAAAAAGTAAAGTGTTAATAAGAAAACACCCTCACTGTGTAAGGGAAGATAAGGCTTGTCACCATGCTCCCAGAACAATGTACTGGGACCATGAAAGGCTTTCCAAATAGATAAAATGAGAGAAAATGAATGTTAACCATTTGCCGCCCGCCCTATGGCCGAATGGCGGCCGGCAAATGTCATCAGTGTTCCGGGTGGACGCCATATGGCGTCCTCCCGCACATGTGCAGATTGCGCTCCTGCAGAGCCACGCAGTGGCGCGATCTGTCACCGGCCGTGTACCTCGGACACGGCCGATGACAGAACTGAGTATCAGCCCCGTTGCCGGTACCATGTGACCTGCTGTGACCAATCACAGCAGGTCACATGACAGTTGTATACAATGGATGGCTTCATTCATGCCATCCATTGTATACTAGTGTCTAGCTGTGAATGGTCACAGCTAATCACATGCACATGTCATGTGATTAGCTGTGGCCAAATCACAGCTAAGCACAAAAAAAAAAAAAAAAAACCCTGAATGAATCGATGTCATTATGGTAACATTGTACTACTCTGGTCATAGTGAAATATGAAAAAAAAATCTTAAAAAAAAAGAAGAAAAAAATGTAATAAAAAATAATAAAAAAAATATATATATATATATTTTTTTTTCCATTCTGTCACCAATCAGTGTCCCTGATCATCGCCATGCCAGTTATATGATGACGCTGTACAAAAAAAAATAGTGAAACTAATTTTTAAAATTTTTTCATTTTCCGAAATATTATGACAAAAAAAATACAACTTCAAAAAACTCGCCATGCCTCCTATGAAGTACGTCGGACTGTCTACTTTACAAAAAGGGGTAATTTGGGGGATATCTGTACTGTTCTGACATTCTTGGACCTCAAGAAATTAGATTGGCCGCCAGTACTTCAGGATTGATCAATATTCAGATCTATACCATAGTTTGTGAACTCTATAACTTTCCTACGAACTAAAAAATACATCCTAATTTGGGTTATTTTCACCAAAGAAATGTAGCAGAATACATCTCGGCCAAAATTTATGAAGAACAATTATTTATTTGCAAACTTTTATAACAGAAACAAAGAAAAATGTGTTTTTTTCAAAATTGTTGTTTTTTTTTTGTTCATTTAGCAAAAAATAAAAACCCCAGCGGTGATTAAATACCACCAAAAGAAAGCTCTAGTTGTGTAAAGAAAATGATAAAATTTTAGTTTGGGTACAATGTTGTATGAGCGCGCAATTGTCATTCAAGGTGTGAAAGAGCTGAAACCTGAAAACTGGCCTGGGCAGGAAGGTGTAAAAGTGCCCGTTATTGAATTGGTTAAAAAAAAAAAAACAAAGCCCAAAAAAAACCAAAAGTAACAACCGTTTATCTCATGTCCAGTGCAGAGCCTCGAACCTATGACCATGCACTCTTTAGACTGGCACGCTAACCACTATGCTGCGGTTGTTACCTGGTATAGGCCCGGTCAAACTCACCCTTGTTTTCAAAAACTGCCAACTGTCACCTGCCCAATGTCAAGTAGCTATAGTGCACTTTGAATGACAATTGCGCGCTCATACAACATTGTACCCAAACTAAAATTTTATCATTTTTTTCACACAACTAGACCTTTCTTTTGGTGGTATTTCATCACCACTGGGGTTTTTATTGTTTGCTAAATTAACAAAAAAAGACAGAAAATTTTGGAAAAAAAAAAAACACGTTTTCTTTGTTTCTGTTATAAAAGTTTGCAAATAAATAATTGTTTTTCATAAATTTAGGCCAAGATGTATTCTGCTACATGTCTTTGGTGAAAATAACCCAAATTAGTATTTATTATTTAGTCTGTAGGAAAGTTATAGAGTTCACAAACTATGGGATATATCTGAAAATTGATCAATCCTGAAGTACTGAAAGCCAATCTCATTTTTTGAGGTCCAAGAATGTCAGGACAGTACAGATATCCCCCAAATGACCCCTTATTGCAAAGTAGACCGTCCGATGTATTTCATAACAGGCATGGCGAGTTTTATGAAATTGTAATTTTTTTGTCATAATTTTTCGGAAATGAAGAAATTAAAAAAATGATTTTCACTATTTTTTTTTTTTACATACTGTCACCAGTGCAGTACAGCGTCATCGTATAACTGGCATGGCGGTGATCAGGGACACTGACTGGTGACAGTACGAAAAAAAAATTGATAATTTTTTTTTTTTATTTTTAATTTTTTATTACATTTTTTTCTTTTTTTTAAGATTATTTTTTCATATTTCACTATGACCAAAGTAGTATAATGTTACCATAGTAACATTGTGCTACTTTGGGGGAGTGATCAGTATTTTTATTTTACACAATTTGCTTATAGCAAAGAATTACTTTGCTATAAGCAAGCATTTACCTGAATGAAATTGATTTATTCTGTTTTTTTGTTTTTTTTTGTGTGATTTGGCCACGGCTAATCACATGACACAGCTGGGCTGTGATTGGCCCAGCTTGTGCATGTGATCGCTGTGACCATTCACAGCTAGACACACTTGTATACAATGGATGGCATGAAAGGAAGCCATCCATTGTATACAACTGTCGTGACCTGCTGTGATTGGTCACAGCAGGTCACATGGTACTGGCAACGGGGACGGTACACAGATCTGTCATCGGCCGTGTCCGACGTACATGGCCAGTGACAGATCGTGCCGCAGCGCGGCCCTGTAGGCGTGTGCAATGCGCGCTCTGGAAAGGACGCCATATGGCGTCCACCCGGAGGGATGAGCAACGGATTAACATAACTCTTACATAACACTTCATACAGTACAATCAAATAATAACTGACAGTCATGATCCCAACCGGGTCCAAGGTCTTCGAAGGCACTGTTACTCACATCAATAACTCGGCTGTATCTACACCCAATGAAAAGGCCCCCAGCCACTACTACACCACCTCGGGGACAATACTACAGCTACGTAGTCCCAGATACAGCCAATGAACTCCAACCTTACCAACATGACCTTATAATTGGGAAGGAACACCCATACCTACGATGGGCCCAACCCATAATCCACCAAATGGTCACTCCAGCACCGCCTTCAAAGACCCAGCGACCCCTGCCGGCTGCCACGACAAAACAAAAAACGCCAAACACCCCAGAACACAAAATGACGATCAAGGAAAGAAAATAAAATCAAGGAACCCAAACAAAACCAAACAACATGACAAACACAAAGGACAAGACCAGTAACAAAAACAGGGCACTTATACCCCCTTCCTGCCCAGGCCAATTTCCAGCTTCCAGCGCTGTCACACTTTGAATGACAATTGCGCGGTCATGCAACACTGTACCCATATGAAATTTTTATCATTTTTTTTGTGACAGACAGAGATTTGTTTTGGTGGTATTTAATCACCTCTGGGTTTCTATTTTTTCTTAAACAAACAAAAAACCACTGAAAATTTAGAAAAAAAAAGTTTTTTCTTAGTTTTTGTTATAAAATTTTGTAAATAAGTGATTTTTCTCCTTCACTGATGTGCGCTAATGAAGCGGCAGTGATAGACACTTATAGGTGGCACTAATGGGCACTGATGAGGAGGCACTGGTAGGTGGCACTGATGGGCATTGACAGGCTTCACTGATGGGCACTGAAAGGCAGAAATGATAGGCGGTACTGATAGGCGGCACTGATAGACGGCACTGACTGGCATTGATAGGTGGCACTGGCTGGCACTGATGGGTGACACTGAAAGGCAGCTCAGATGGGCACTGATATGTGGCATTGATGTGGCACTGGTGAGCAATGGCAGGTGACACGGATGAGCACTGATGGACACTGACAGGTGGTACTGCTGGGGCTACACTGATCATCAAGGCACACTGATCATCAGTGCCCTGATGATCAGTGTACATGTCCTCTCCGCGGAAAACCGATTACCAGCTCTCCTCTCCTCACGGGCTGTCAGCGTGACGGCTCGTGAGGAGAGAAATGCCGGTAACCGGCATTTCCCAGTTTACATGCGATCACCTGTGATTGGACACAGCTGATCACATGACCGAGCTGACATCTTCGGCTCTTTCCGTGAATCGGTGATCCGCTGTGTCCGAGGGACACAGTGCACCAGCGATCGCCGCGCTGCGCGCTCCCAGAGCCACGCATGCACGGTAAGAATGGGAGGACGTCATATGACGTCCTCTCAGAACGAGAGAACCACCTCGTGGAGAACCTATATGGTGGGCGGGAGACGGTTAAACAGTAAAAACAAAACTTTTGCAATGATTTATGTTTATCAGACCAAACAAGAGCAAACGAGAAGAATTCACCTTTAGGGTTGAGTGCTGATTCACATACTGTATATATATATATATATATGAAAATCCATCATTCTCGATGTACTAGATGGCCTATATCATTTCTTGAGGCCCCAAAACACCAGGACAGTGCGAATACCCCCCAGATGACCGCCTTTTTGGAAAGCAAACAGTCCAAGGTATTTAGTAAGAGTTATTTGATGGTTTTATTTTTCGAAAATTAATAAATAAAAAAAATAATCACTTTTTTTTTTATTTAAAAAGTAAAGTGTTAATAAGAAAACACCCTCACTGTGTAAGGGAAGATAAGGCTTGTCACCATGCTCCCAGAACAATGTACTGGGACCATGAAAGGCTTTCCAAATAGATAAAATGAGAGAAAATGAATGTTAACCATTTGCCGCCCGCCCTATGGCCGAATGGCGGCCGGCAAATGTCATCAGTGTTCCGGGTGGACGCCATATGGCGTCCTCCCGCACATGTGCAGATTGCGCTCCTGCAGAGCCACGCAGTGGCGCGATCTGTCACCGGCCGTGTACCTCGGACACGGCCGATGACAGAACTGAGTATCAGCCCCGTTGCCGGTACCATGTGACCTGCTGTGACCAATCACAGCAGGTCACATGACAGTTGTATACAATGGATGGCTTCATTCATGCCATCCATTGTATACTAGTGTCTAGCTGTGAATGGTCACAGCTAATCACATGCACATGTCATGTGATTAGCTGTGGCCAAATCACAGCTAAGCACAAAAAAAAAAAAAAAAAACCCTGAATGAATCGATGTCATTATGGTAACATTGTACTACTCTGGTCATAGTGAAATATGAAAAAAAAATCTTAAAAAAAAAGAAGAAAAAAATGTAATAAAAAATAATAAAAAAAAAATATATATATATACATTTTTTTTTTTTTCATTCTGTCACCAATCAGTGTCCCTGATCATCGCCATGCCAGTTATATGATGACGCTGTACAAAAAAAAATAGTGAAACTAATTTTTAAAATTTTTTCATTTTCCGAAATATTATGACAAAAAAAATACAACTTCAAAAAACTCGCCATGCCTCCTATGAAGTACGTCGGACTGTCTACTTTACAAAAAGGGGTAATTTGGGGGATATCTGTACTGTTCTGACATTCTTGGACCTCAAGAAATTAGATTGGCCGCCAGTACTTCAGGATTGATCAATATTCAGATCTATACCATAGTTTGTGAACTCTATAACTTTCCTACGAACTAAAAAATACATCCTAATTTGGGTTATTTTCACCAAAGACATGTAGCAGAATACATCTCGGCCAAAATTTATGAAGAACAATTATTTATTTGCAAACTTTTATAACAGAAACAAAGAAAAATGTGTTTTTTTCAAAATTGTTGGTTTTTTTTTGTTCATTTAGCAAAAAATAAAAACCCCAGCGGTGATTAAATACCACCAAAAGAAAGCTCTAGTTGTGTAAAGAAAATGATAAAATTTTAGTTTGGGTACAATGTTGTATGAGCGCGCAATTGTCATTCAAGGTGTGAAAGCGCTGAAACCTGAAAACTGGCCTGGGCAGGAAGGTGTAAAAGTGCCCGGTATTGAATTGGTTAAAAAAAAAAAAACAAAGCCCAAAAAAAACCAAAAGTAACAACCGTTTATCTCATGTCCAGTGCAGAGCCTCGAACCTATGACCATGCACTCTTTAGACTGGCACGCTAACCACTGTGCTGCGGTTGTTACCTGGTATAGGCCCGGTCAAACTGACCCTTGTTTTCAAAAACTGCCAACTGTCACCTGCCCAATGTCAAGTAGCTATAGTGCACTTTGAATGACAATTGCGCGCTCATACAACACTGTACCCAAACTAAAATTTTATCATTTTTTTCACACAACTAGAGCTTTCTTTGGGTGATATTTCATCACCACTGGGGTTTTTATTGTTTGCTAAATTAACAAAAAAAGACAGAAAATTTTGGAAAAAAAAAAACCACGTTTTCTTTGTTTCTGTTATAAAAGTTTGCAAATAAATAATTGTTTTTCATAAATTTAGGCCAAGATGTATTCTGCTACATGTCTTTGGTGAAAATAACCCAAATTAGTATTTATTATTTAGTCTGTAGGAAAGTTATAGAGTTCACAAACTATGGGATATATCTGAAAATTGATCAATCCTGAAGTACTGAAAGCCAATCTCATTTTTTGAGGTCCAAGAATGTCAGGACAGTACAGATATCCCCCAAATGACCCCTTATTGCAAAGTAGACCGTCCGATGTATTTCATAACAGGCATGGCGAGTTTTATGAAATTGTAATTTTTTTGTCATAATTTTTCGGAAATGAAGAAATTAAAAAAATGATTTTCACTATTTTTTTTTTTACATACTGTCACCAGTGCAGTACAGCGTCATCGTATAACTGGCATGGCGGTGATCAGGGACACTGACTGGTGACAGTACGAAAAAAAAATTGATAATTTTTTTTTATTATTTTTAATTTTTTATTACATTTTTTTCTTTTTTTTTAAGATTATTTTTTCATATTTCACTATGACCAAAGTAGTATAATGTTACCATAGTAACATTGTGCTACTTTGGGGGAGTGATCAGTATTTTTTATTTTACACAATTTGCTTATAGCAAAGAATTACTTTGCTATAAGCAAGCATTTACCTGAATGAAATTGATTTATTCTGTTTTTTTGTTTTTTTTTGTGTGATTTGGCCACGGCTAATCACATGACACAGCTGGGCTGTGATTGGCCCAGCTTGTGCATGTGATCGCTGTGACCATTCACAGCTAGACACACTTGTATACAATGGATGGCATGAAAGGAAGCCATCCATTGTATACAACTGTCGTGACCTGCTGTGATTGGTCACAGCAGGTCACATGGTACTGGCAACGGGGACGGTACACAGATCTGTCATCGGCCGTGTCCGACGTACATGGCCAGTGACAGATCGTGCCGCAGCGCGGCCCTGTAGGCGTGTGCAATGCGCGCTCTGGAAAGGACGCCATATGGCGTCCACCCGGAGGGATGAGCAACGGATTAACATAACTCTTACATAACACTTCATACAGTACAATCAAATAATAACTGACAGTCATGATCCCAACCGGGTCCAAGGTCTTCGAAGGCACTGTTACTCACATCAATAACTCGGCTGTATCTACACCCAATGAAAAGGCCCCCAGCCACTACTACACCACCTCGGGGACAATACTACAGCTACGTAGTCCCAGATACAGCCAATGAACTCCAACCTTACCAACATGACCTTATAATTGGGAAGGAACACCCATACCTACGATGGGCCCAACCCATAATCCACCAAATGGTCACTCCAGCACCGCCTTCAAAGACCCAGCGACCCCTGCCGGCTGCCACGACAAAACAAAAAACGCCAAACACCCCAGAACACAAAATGACGATCAAGGAAAGAAAATAAAATCAAGGAACCCAAACAAAACCAAACAACATGACAAACACAAAGGACAAGACCAGTAACAAAAACAGGGCACTTATACCCCCTTCCTGCCCAGGCCAATTTCCAGCTTCCAGCGCTGTCACACTTTGAATGACAATTGCGCGGTCATGCAACACTGTACCCATATGAAATTTTTATCATTTTTTTTGTGACAGACAGAGATTTGTTTTGGTGGTATTTAATCACCTCTGGGTTTTTATTTTTTCTTAAACAAACAAAAAACCACTGAAAATTTAGAAAAAAAAAGTTTTTTCTTAGTTTTTGTTATAAAATTTTGTAAATAAGTGATTTTTCTCCTTCACTGATGTGCGCTAATGAAGCGGCAGTGATAGACACTTATAGGTGGCACTAATGGGCACTGATGAGGAGGCACTGATGGGCATTGACAGGCTTCACTGATGGGCACTGAAAGGCAGAAATGATAGGCGGCACTGATAGGCGGCACTGATAGACGGCACTGACTGGCATTGATAGGTGGCACTGGCTGGCACTGATGGGTGACACTGAAAGGCAGCTCAGATGGGCACTGATATGTGGCATTGATGTGGCACTGGTGAGCAATGGCAGGTGACACGGATGAGCACTGATGGACACTGACAGGTGGTACTGCTGGGGCTACACTGATCATCAAGGCACACTGATCATCAGTGCCCTGATGATCAGTGTACATGTCCTCTCCGCGGAAAACCGATTACCAGCTCTCCTCTCCTCACGGGCTGTCAGCGTGACGGCTCGTGAGGAGAGAAATGCCGGTAACCGGCATTTCCCAGTTTACATGCGATCACCTGTGATTGGACACAGCTGATCACATGACCGAGCTGACATCTTCGGCTCTTTCCGTGAATCGGTGATCCGCTGTGTCCGAGGGACACAGTGCACCAGCGATCGCCGCGCTGCGCGCTCCCAGAGCCACGCATGCACGGTAAGAATGGGAGGACGTCATATGACGTCCTCTCAGAACGAGAGAACCACCTCGTGGAGAACCTATATGGTGGGCGGGAGACGGTTAAACAGTAAAAACAAAACTTTTGCAATGATTTATGTTTATCAGACCAAACAAGAGCAAACGAGAAGAATTCACCTTTAGGGTTGAGTGCTGATTCACATACTGTATATATATATATATATATGAAAATCCATCATTCTCGATGTACTAGATGGCCTATATCATTTCTTGAGGCCCCAAAACACCAGGACAGTGCGAATACCCCCCAGATGACCGCCTTTTTGGAAAGCAAACAGTCCAAGGTATTTAGTAAGAGTTATTTGATGGTTTTATTTTTCGAAAATTAATAAATAAAAAAAATAATCACTTTTTTTTTTATTTAAAAAGTAAAGTGTTAATAAGAAAACACCCTCACTGTGTAAGGGAAGATAAGGCTTGTCACCATGCTCCCAGAACAATGTACTGGGACCATGAAAGGCTTTCCAAATAGATAAAATGAGAGAAAATGAATGTTAACCATTTGCCGCCCGCCCTATGGCCGAATGGCGGCCGGCAAATGTCATCAGTGTTCCGGGTGGACGCCATATGGCGTCCTCCCGCACATGTGCAGATTGCGCTCCTGCAGAGCCACGCAGTGGCGCGATCTGTCACCGGCCGTGTACCTCGGACACGGCCGATGACAGAACTGAGTATCAGCCCCGTTGCCGGTACCATGTGACCTGCTGTGACCAATCACAGCAGGTCACATGACAGTTGTATACAATGGATGGCTTCATTCATGCCATCCATTGTATACTAGTGTCTAGCTGTGAATGGTCACAGCTAATCACATGCACATGTCATGTGATTAGCTGTGGCCAAATCACAGCTAAGCACAAAAAAAAAAAAAAAAAACCCTGAATGAATCGATGTCATTATGGTAACATTGTACTACTCTGGTCATAGTGAAATATGAAAAAAAAATCTTAAAAAAAAAGAAGAAAAAAATGTAATAAAAAATAATAAAAAAAATATATATATATATATTTTTTTTTCCATTCTGTCACCAATCAGTGTCCCTGATCATCGCCATGCCAGTTATATGATGACGCTGTACAAAAAAAAATAGTGAAACTAATTTTTAAAATTTTTTCATTTTCCGAAATATTATGACAAAAAAAATACAACTTCAAAAAACTCGCCATGCCTCCTATGAAGTACGTCGGACTGTCTACTTTACAAAAAGGGGTAATTTGGGGGATATCTGTACTGTTCTGACATTCTTGGACCTCAAGAAATTAGATTGGCCGCCAGTACTTCAGGATTGATCAATATTCAGATCTATACCATAGTTTGTGAACTCTATAACTTTCCTACGAACTAAAAAATACATCCTAATTTGGGTTATTTTCACCAAAGACATGTAGCAGAATACATCTCGGCCAAAATTTATGAAGAACAATTATTTATTTGCAAACTTTTATAACAGAAACAAAGAAAAATGTGTTTTTTTCAAAATTGTTGGTTTTTTTTTTGTTCATTTAGCAAAAAATAAAAACCCCGGGGGTGATTAAATACCACCAAAAGAAAGCTCTAGTTGTGTAAAGAAAATGATAAAATTTTAGTTTGGGTACAATGTTGTATGAGCGCGCAATTGTCATTCAAGGTGTGAAAGCGCTGAAACCTGAAAACTGGCCTGGGCAGGAAGGTGTAAAAGTGCCCGTTATTGAATTGGTTAAAAAAAAAAAAACAAAGCCCAAAAAAAACCAAAAGTAACAACCGTTTATCTCATGTCCAGTGCAGAGCCTCGAACCTATGACCATGCACTCTTTAGACTGGCACGCTAACCACTGTGCTGCGGTTGTTACCTGGTATAGGCCCGGTCAAACTGACCCTTGTTTTCAAAAACTGCCAACTGTCACCTGCCCAATGTCAAGTAGCTATAGTGCACTTTGAATGACAATTGCGCGCTCATACAACACTGTACCCAAACTAAAATTTTATCATTTTTTTCACACAACTAGAGCTTTCTTTTGGTGGTATTTCATCACCACTGGGGTTTTTATTGTTTGCTAAATTAACAAAAAAAGACAGAAAATTTTGGAAAAAAAAAAAACACGTTTTCTTTGTTTCTGTTATAAAAGTTTGCAAATAAATAATTGTTTTTCATAAATTTAGGCCAAGATGTATTCTGCTACATGTCTTTGGTGAAAATAACCCAAATTAGTATTTATTATTTAGTCTGTAGGAAAGTTATAGAGTTCACAAACTATGGGATATATCTGAAAATTGATCAATCCTGAAGTACTGAAAGCCAATCTCATTTTTTGAGGTCCAAGAATGTCAGGACAGTACAGATATCCCCCAAATGACCCCTTATTGCAAAGTAGACCGTCCGATGTATTTCATAACAGGCATGGCGAGTTTTATGAAATTGTAATTTTTTTGTCATAATTTTTCGGAAATGAAGAAATTAAAAAAATGATTTTCACTATTTTTTTTTTTACATACTGTCACCAGTGCAGTACAGCGTCATCGTATAACTGGCATGGCGGTGATCAGGGACACTGACTGGTGACAGTACGAAAAAAAAATTGATAATTTTTTTTTATTATTTTTAATTTTTTATGACATTTTTTTCTTTTTTTTAAGATTATTTTTTCATATTTCACTATGACCAAAGTAGTATAATGTTACCATAGTAACATTGTGCTACTTTGGGGGAGTGATCAGTATTTTTTATTTTACACAATTTGCTTATAGCAAAGAATTACTTTGCTATAAGCAAGCATTTACCTGAATGAAATTGATTTATTCTGTTTTTTTGTTTTTTTTTGTGTGATTTGGCCACGGCTAATCACATGACACAGCTGGGCTGTGATTGGCCCAGCTTGTGCATGTGATCGCTGTGACCATTCACATCTAGACACACTTGTATACAATGGATGGCATGAAAGGAAGCCATCCATTGTATACAACTGTCGTGACCTGCTGTGATTGGTCACAGCAGGTCACATGGTACTGGCAACGGGGACGGTACACAGATCTGTCATCGGCCGTGTCCGACGTACATGGCCAGTGACAGATCGTGCCGCAGCGCGGCCCTGTAGGCGTGTGCAATGCGCGCTCTGGAAAGGACGCCATATGGCGTCCACCCGGAGGGATGAGCAACGGATTAACATAACTCTTACATAACACTTCATACAGTACAATCAAATAATAACTGACAGTCATGATCCCAACCGGGTCCAAGGTCTTCGAAGGCACTGTTACTCACATCAATAACTCGGCTGTATCTACACCCAATGAAAAGGCCCCCAGCCACTACTACACCACCTCGGGGACAATACTACAGCTACGTAGTCCCAGATACAGCCAATGAACTCCAACCTTACCAACATGACCTTATAATTGGGAAGGAACACCCATACCTACGATGGGCCCAACCCATAATCCACCAAATGGTCACTCCAGCACCGCCTTCAAAGACCCAGCGACCCCTGCCGGCTGCCACGACAAAACAAAAAACGCCAAACACCCCAGAACACAAAATGACGATCAAGGAAAGAAAATAAAATCAAGGAACCCAAACAAAACCAAACAACATGACAAACACAAAGGACAAGACCAGTAACAAAAACAGGGCACTTATACCCCCTTCCTGCCCAGGCCAATTTCCAGCTTCCAGCGCTGTCACACTTTGAATGACAATTGCGCGGTCATGCAACACTGTACCCATATGAAATTTTTATCATTTTTTTTGTGACAGACAGAGATTTGTTTTGGTGGTATTTAATCACCTCTGGGTTTTTATTTTTTCTTAAACAAACAAAAAACCACTGAAAATTTAGAAAAAAAAAGTTTTTTCTTAGTTTTTGTTATAAAATTTTGTAAATAAGTGATTTTTCTCCTTCACTGATGTGCGCTAATGAAGCGGCAGTGATAGACACTTATAGGTGGCACTAATGGGCACTGATGAGGAGGCACTGGTAGGTGGCACTGATGGGCATTGACAGGCTTCACTGATGGGCACTGAAAGGCAGAAATGATAGGCGGCACTGATAGGCGGCACTGATAGACGGCACTGACTGGCATTGATAGGTGGCACTGGCTGGCACTGATGGGTGACACTGAAAGGCAGCTCAGATGGGCACTGATATGTGGCATTGATGTGGCACTGGTGAGCAATGGCAGGTGACACGGATGAGCACTGATGGACACTGACAGGTGGTACTGCTGGGGCTACACTGATCATCAAGGCACACTGATCATCAGTGCCCTGATGATCAGTGTACATGTCCTCTCCGCGGAAAACCGATTACCAGCTCTCCTCTCCTCACGGGCTGTCAGCGTGACGGCTCGTGAGGAGAGAAATGCCGGTAACCGGCATTTCCCAGTTTACATGCGATCACCTGTGATTGGACACAGCTGATCACATGACCGAGCTGACATCTTCGGCTCTTTCCGTGAATCGGTGATCCGCTGTGTCCGAGGGACACAGTGCACCAGCGATCGCCGCGCTGCGCGCTCCCAGAGCCACGCATGCACGGTAAGAATGGGAGGACGTCATATGACGTCCTCTCAGAACGAGAGAACCACCTCGTGGAGAACCTATATGGTGGGCGGGAGACGGTTAAACAGTAAAAACAAAACTTTTGCAATGATTTATGTTTATCAGACCAAACAAGAGCAAACGAGAAGAATTCACCTTTAGGGTTGAGTGCTGATTCACATACTGTATATATATATATATATATATGAAAATCCATCATTCTCGATGTACTAGATGGCCTATCTCATTTCTTGAGGCCCCAAAACACCAGGACAGTGCGAATACCCCCCAGATGACCGCCTTTTTGGAAAGCAAACAGTCCAAGGTATTTAGTAAGAGTTATTTGATGGTTTTATTTTTCGAAAATTAATAAATAAAAAAAATAATCACTTTTTTTTTTATTTAAAAAGTAAAGTGTTAATAAGAAAACACCCTCACTGTGTAAGGGAAGATAAGGCTTGTCACCATGCTCCCAGAACAATGTACTGGGACCATGAAAGGCTTTCCAAATAGATAAAATGAGAGAAAATGAATGTTAACCATTTGCCGCCCGCCCTATGGCCGAATGGCGGCCGGCAAATGTCATCAGTGTTCCGGGTGGACGCCATATGGCGTCCTCCCGCACATGTGCAGATTGCGCTCCTGCAGAGCCACGCAGTGGCGCGATCTGTCACCGGCCGTGTACCTCGGACACGGCCGATGACAGAACTGAGTATCAGCCCCGTTGCCGGTACCATGTGACCTGCTGTGACCAATCACAGCAGGTCACATGACAGTTGTATACAATGGATGGCTTCATTCATGCCATCCATTGTATACTAGTGTCTAGCTGTGAATGGTCACAGCTAATCACATGCACATGTCATGTGATTAGCTGTGGCCAAATCACAGCTAAGCACAAAAAAAAAAAAAAAAAACCCTGAATGAATCGATGTCATTATGGTAACATTGTACTACTCTGGTCATAGTGAAATATGAAAAAAAAATCTTAAAAAAAAAGAAGAAAAAAATGTAATAAAAAATAATAAAAAAAAAATATATATATATACATTTTTTTTTTTTTCATTCTGTCACCAATCAGTGTCCCTGATCATCGCCATGCCAGTTATATGATGACGCTGTACAAAAAAAAATAGTGAAACTAATTTTTAAAATTTTTTCATTTTCCGAAATATTATGACAAAAAAAATACAACTTCAAAAAACTCGCCATGCCTCCTATGAAGTACGTCGGACTGTCTACTTTACAAAAAGGGGTAATTTGGGGGATATCTGTACTGTTCTGACATTCTTGGACCTCAAGAAATTAGATTGGCCGCCAGTACTTCAGGATTGATCAATATTCAGATCTATACCATAGTTTGTGAACTCTATAACTTTCCTACGAACTAAAAAATACATCCTAATTTGGGTTATTTTCACCAAAGACATGTAGCAGAATACATCTCGGCCAAAATTTATGAAGAACAATTATTTATTTGCAAACTTTTATAACAGAAACAAAGAAAAATGTGTTTTTTTCAAAATTGTTGGTTTTTTTTTGTTCATTTAGCAAAAAATAAAAACCCCAGCGGTGATTAAATACCACCAAAAGAAAGCTCTAGTTGTGTAAAGAAAATGATAAAATTTTAGTTTGGGTACAATGTTGTATGAGCGCGCAATTGTCATTCAAGGTGTGAAAGCGCTGAAACCTGAAAACTGGCCTGGGCAGGAAGGTGTAAAAGTGCCCGGTATTGAATTGGTTAAAAAAAAAAAAACAAAGCCCAAAAAAAACCAAAAGTAACAACCGTTTATCTCATGTCCAGTGCAGAGCCTCGAACCTATGACCATGCACTCTTTAGACTGGCACGCTAACCACTGTGCTGCGGTTGTTACCTGGTATAGGCCCGGTCAAACTGACCCTTGTTTTCAAAAACTGCCAACTGTCACCTGCCCAATGTCAAGTAGCTATAGTGCACTTTGAATGACAATTGCGCGCTCATACAACACTGTACCCAAACTAAAATTTTATCATTTTTTTCACACAACTAGAGCTTTCTTTGGGTGGTATTTCATCACCACTGGGGTTTTTATTGTTTGCTAAATTAACAAAAAAAGACAGAAAATTTTGGAAAAAAAAAAACCACGTTTTCTTTGTTTCTGTTATAAAAGTTTGCAAATAAATAATTGTTTTTCATAAATTTAGGCCAAGATGTATTCTGCTACATGTCTTTGGTGAAAATAACCCAAATTAGTATTTATTATTTAGTCTGTAGGAAAGTTATAGAGTTCACAAACTATGGGATATATCTGAAAATTGATCAATCCTGAAGTACTGAAAGCCAATCTCATTTTTTGAGGTCCAAGAATGTCAGGACAGTACAGATATCCCCCAAATGACCCCTTATTGCAAAGTAGACCGTCCGATGTATTTCATAACAGGCATGGCGAGTTTTATGAAATTGTAATTTTTTTGTCATAATTTTTCGGAAATGAAGAAATTAAAAAAATGATTTTCACTATTTTTTTTTTTACATACTGTCACCAGTGCAGTACAGCGTCATCGTATAACTGGCATGGCGGTGATCAGGGACACTGACTGGTGACAGTACGAAAAAAAAATTGATAATTTTTTTTTATTATTTTTAATTTTTTATGACATTTTTTTCTTTTTTTTTAAGATTATTTTTTCATATTTCACTATGACCAAAGTAGTATAATGTTACCATAGTAACATTGTGCTACTTTGGGGGAGTGATCAGTATTTTTTATTTTACACAATTTGCTTATAGCAAAGAATTACTTTGCTATAAGCAAGCATTTACCTGAATGAAATTGATTTATTCTGTTTTTTTGTTTTTTTTTGTGTGATTTGGCCACGGCTAATCACATGACACAGCTGGGCTGTGATTGGCCCAGCTTGTGCATGTGATCGCTGTGACCATTCACAGCTAGACACACTTGTATACAATGGATGGCATGAAAGGAAGCCATCCATTGTATACAACTGTCGTGACCTGCTGTGATTGGTCACAGCAGGTCACATGGTACTGGCAACGGGGACGGTACACAGATCTGTCATCGGCCGTGTCCGACGTACATGGCCAGTGACAGATCGTGCCGCAGCGCGGCCCTGTAGGCGTGTGCAATGCGCGCTCTGGAAAGGACGCCATATGGCGTCCACCCGGAGGGATGAGCAACGGATTAACATAACTCTTACATAACACTTCATACAGTACAATCAAATAATAACTGACAGTCATGATCCCAACCGGGTCCAAGGTCTTCGAAGGCACTGTTACTCACATCAATAACTCGGCTGTATCTACACCCAATGAAAAGGCCCCCAGCCACTACTACACCACCTCGGGGACAATACTACAGCTACGTAGTCCCAGATACAGCCAATGAACTCCAACCTTACCAACATGACCTTATAATTGGGAAGGAACACCCATACCTACGATGGGCCCAACCCATAATCCACCAAATGGTCACTCCAGCACCGCCTTCAAAGACCCAGCGACCCCTGCCGGCTGCCACGACAAAACAAAAAACGCCAAACACCCCAGAACACAAAATGACGATCAAGGAAAGAAAATAAAATCAAGGAACCCAAACAAAACCAAACAACATGACAAACACAAAGGACAAGACCAGTAACAAAAACAGGGCACTTATACCCCCTTCCTGCCCAGGCCAATTTCCAGCTTCCAGCGCTGTCACACTTTGAATGACAATTGCGCGGTCATGCAACACTGTACCCATATGAAATTTTTATCATTTTTTTTGTGACAGACAGAGATTTGTTTTGGTGGTATTTAATCACCTCTGGGTTTTTATTTTTTCTTAAACAAACAAAAAACCACTGAAAATTTAGAAAAAAAAAGTTTTTTCTTAGTTTTTGTTATAAAATTTTGTAAATAAGTGATTTTTCTCCTTCACTGATGTGCGCTAATGAAGCGGCAGTGATAGACACTTATAGGTGGCACTAATGGGCACTGATGAGGAGGCACTGATGGGCATTGACAGGCTTCACTGATGGGCACTGAAAGGCAGAAATGATAGGCGGCACTGATAGGCGGCACTGATAGACGGCACTGACTGGCATTGATAGGTGGCACTGGCTGGCACTGATGGGTGACACTGAAAGGCAGCTCAGATGGGCACTGATATGTGGCATTGATGTGGCACTGGTGAGCAATGGCAGGTGACACGGATGAGCACTGATGGACACTGACAGGTGGTACTGCTGGGGCTACACTGATCATCAAGGCACACTGATCATCAGTGCCCTGATGATCAGTGTACATGTCCTCTCCGCGGAAAACCGATTACCAGCTCTCCTCTCCTCACGGGCTGTCAGCGTGACGGCTCGTGAGGAGAGAAATGCCGGTAACCGGCATTTCCCAGTTTACATGCGATCACCTGTGATTGGACACAGCTGATCACATGACCGAGCTGACATCTTCGGCTCTTTCCGTGAATCGGTGATCCGCTGTGTCCGAGGGACACAGTGCACCAGCGATCGCCGCGCTGCGCGCTCCCAGAGCCACGCATGCACGGTAAGAATGGGAGGACGTCATATGACGTCCTCTCAGAACGAGAGAACCACCTCGTGGAGAACCTATATGGTGGGCGGGAGACGGTTAAACAGTAAAAACAAAACTTTTGCAATGATTTATGTTTATCAGACCAAACAAGAGCAAACGAGAAGAATTCACCTTTAGGGTTGAGTGCTGATTCACATACTGTATATATATATATATATATGAAAATCCATCATTCTCGATGTACTAGATGGCCTATATCATTTCTTGAGGCCCCAAAACACCAGGACAGTGCGAATACCCCCCAGATGACCGCCTTTTTGGAAAGCAAACAGTCCAAGGTATTTAGTAAGAGTTATTTGATGGTTTTATTTTTCGAAAATTAATAAATAAAAAAAATAATCACTTTTTTTTTTATTTAAAAAGTAAAGTGTTAATAAGAAAACACCCTCACTGTGTAAGGGAAGATAAGGCTTGTCACCATGCTCCCAGAACAATGTACTGGGACCATGAAAGGCTTTCCAAATAGATAAAATGAGAGAAAATGAATGTTAACCATTTGCCGCCCGCCCTATGGCCGAATGGCGGCCGGCAAATGTCATCAGTGTTCCGGGTGGACGCCATATGGCGTCCTCCCGCACATGTGCAGATTGCGCTCCTGCAGAGCCACGCAGTGGCGCGATCTGTCACCGGCCGTGTACCTCGGACACGGCCGATGACAGAACTGAGTATCAGCCCCGTTGCCGGTACCATGTGACCTGCTGTGACCAATCACAGCAGGTCACATGACAGTTGTATACAATGGATGGCTTCATTCATGCCATCCATTGTATACTAGTGTCTAGCTGTGAATGGTCACAGCTAATCACATGCACATGTCATGTGATTAGCTGTGGCCAAATCACAGCTAAGCACAAAAAAAAAAAAAAAAAACCCTGAATGAATCGATGTCATTATGGTAACATTGTACTACTCTGGTCATAGTGAAATATGAAAAAAAAATCTTAAAAAAAAAGAAGAAAAAAATGTAATAAAAAATAATAAAAAAAATATATATATATATATTTTTTTTTCCATTCTGTCACCAATCAGTGTCCCTGATCATCGCCATGCCAGTTATATGATGACGCTGTACAAAAAAAAATAGTGAAACTAATTTTTAAAATTTTTTCATTTTCCGAAATATTATGACAAAAAAAATACAACTTCAAAAAACTCGCCATGCCTCCTATGAAGTACGTCGGACTGTCTACTTTACAAAAAGGGGTAATTTGGGGGATATCTGTACTGTTCTGACATTCTTGGACCTCAAGAAATTAGATTGGCCGCCAGTACTTCAGGATTGATCAATATTCAGATCTATACCATAGTTTGTGAACTCTATAACTTTCCTATGAACTAAAAAATACATCCTAATTTGGGTTATTTTCACCAAAGACATGTAGCAGAATACATCTCGGCCAAAATTTATGAAGAACAATTATTTATTTGCAAACTTTTATAACAGAAACAAAGAAAAATGTGTTTTTTTCAAAATTGTTGGTTTTTTTTTTGTTCATTTAGCAAAAAATAAAAACCCCGGGGGTGATTAAATACCACCAAAAGAAAGCTCTAGTTGTGTAAAGAAAATGATAAAATTTTAGTTTGGGTACAATGTTGTATGAGCGCGCAATTGTCATTCAAGGTGTGAAAGCGCTGAAACCTGAAAACTGGCCTGGGCAGGAAGGTGTAAAAGTGCCCGTTATTGAATTGGTTAAAAAAAAAAAAACAAAGCCCAAAAAAAACCAAAAGTAACAACCGTTTATCTCATGTCCAGTGCAGAGCCTCGAACCTATGACCATGCACTCTTTAGACTGGCACGCTAACCACTGTGCTGCGGTTGTTACCTGGTATAGGCCCGGTCAAACTGACCCTTGTTTTCAAAAACTGCCAACTGTCACCTGCCCAATGTCAAGTAGCTATAGTGCACTTTGAATGACAATTGCGCGCTCATACAACACTGTACCCAAACTAAAATTTTATCATTTTTTTCACACAACTAGAGCTTTCTTTTGGTGGTATTTCATCACCACTGGGGTTTTTATTGTTTGCTAAATTAACAAAAAAAGACAGAAAATTTTGGAAAAAAAAAAAACACGTTTTCTTTGTTTCTGTTATAAAAGTTTGCAAATAAATAATTGTTTTTCATAAATTTAGGCCAAGATGTATTCTGCTACATGTCTTTGGTGAAAATAACCCAAATTAGTATTTATTATTTAGTCTGTAGGAAAGTTATAGAGTTCACAAACTATGGGATATATCTGAAAATTGATCAATCCTGAAGTACTGAAAGCCAATCTCATTTTTTGAGGTCCAAGAATGTCAGGACAGTACAGATATCCCCCAAATGACCCCTTATTGCAAAGTAGACCGTCCGATGTATTTCATAACAGGCATGGCGAGTTTTATGAAATTGTAATTTTTTTGTCATAATTTTTCGGAAATGAAGAAATTAAAAAAATGATTTTCACTATTTTTTTTTTTACATACTGTCACCAGTGCAGTACAGCGTCATCGTATAACTGGCATGGCGGTGATCAGGGACACTGACTGGTGACAGTACGAAAAAAAAATTGATAATTTTTTTTTATTATTTTTAATTTTTTATGACATTTTTTTCTTTTTTTTAAGATTATTTTTTCATATTTCACTATGACCAAAGTAGTATAATGTTACCATAGTAACATTGTGCTACTTTGGGGGAGTGATCAGTATTTTTTATTTTACACAATTTGCTTATAGCAAAGAATTACTTTGCTATAAGCAAGCATTTACCTGAATGAAATTGATTTATTCTGTTTTTTTGTTTTTTTTTGTGTGATTTGGCCACGGCTAATCACATGACACAGCTGGGCTGTGATTGGCCCAGCTTGTGCATGTGATCGCTGTGACCATTCACATCTAGACACACTTGTATACAATGGATGGCATGAAAGGAAGCCATCCATTGTATACAACTGTCGTGACCTGCTGTGATTGGTCACAGCAGGTCACATGGTACTGGCAACGGGGACGGTACACAGATCTGTCATCGGCCGTGTCCGACGTACATGGCCAGTGACAGATCGTGCCGCAGCGCGGCCCTGTAGGCGTGTGCAATGCGCGCTCTGGAAAGGACGCCATATGGCGTCCACCCGGAGGGATGAGCAACGGATTAACATAACTCTTACATAACACTTCATACAGTACAATCAAATAATAACTGACAGTCATGATCCCAACCGGGTCCAAGGTCTTCGAAGGCACTGTTACTCACATCAATAACTCGGCTGTATCTACACCCAATGAAAAGGCCCCCAGCCACTACTACACCACCTCGGGGACAATACTACAGCTACGTAGTCCCAGATACAGCCAATGAACTCCAACCTTACCAACATGACCTTATAATTGGGAAGGAACACCCATACCTACGATGGGCCCAACCCATAATCCACCAAATGGTCACTCCAGCACCGCCTTCAAAGACCCAGCGACCCCTGCCGGCTGCCACGACAAAACAAAAAACGCCAAACACCCCAGAACACAAAATGACGATCAAGGAAAGAAAATAAAATCAAGGAACCCAAACAAAACCAAACAACATGACAAACACAAAGGACAAGACCAGTAACAAAAACAGGGCACTTATACCCCCTTCCTGCCCAGGCCAATTTCCAGCTTCCAGCGCTGTCACACTTTGAATGACAATTGCGCGGTCATGCAACACTGTACCCATATGAAATTTTTATCATTTTTTTTGTGACAGACAGAGATTTGTTTTGGTGGTATTTAATCACCTCTGGGTTTTTATTTTTTCTTAAACAAACAAAAAACCACTGAAAATTTAGAAAAAAAAAGTTTTTTCTTAGTTTTTGTTATAAAATTTTGTAAATAAGTGATTTTTCTCCTTCACTGATGTGCGCTAATGAAGCGGCAGTGATAGACACTTATAGGTGGCACTAATGGGCACTGATGAGGAGGCACTGGTAGGTGGCACTGATGGGCATTGACAGGCTTCACTGATGGGCACTGAAAGGCAGAAATGATAGGCGGCACTGATAGGCGGCACTGATAGACGGCACTGACTGGCATTGATAGGTGGCACTGGCTGGCACTGATGGGTGACACTGAAAGGCAGCTCAGATGGGCACTGATATGTGGCATTGATGTGGCACTGGTGAGCAATGGCAGGTGACACGGATGAGCACTGATGGACACTGACAGGTGGTACTGCTGGGGCTACACTGATCATCAAGGCACACTGATCATCAGTGCCCTCATGATCAGTGTACATGTCCTCTCCGCGGAAAACCGATTACCAGCTCTCCTCTCCTCACGGGCTGTCAGCGTGACGGCTCGTGAGGAGAGAAATGCCGGTAACCGGCATTTCCCAGTTTACATGCGATCACCTGTGATTGGACACAGCTGATCACATGACCGAGCTGACATCTTCGGCTCTTTCCGTGAATCGGTGATCCGCTGTGTCCGAGGGACACAGTGCACCAGCGATCGCCGCGCTGCGCGCTCCCAGAGCCACGCATGCACGGTAAGAATGGGAGGACGTCATATGACGTCCTCTCAGAACGAGAGAACCACCTCGTGGAGAACCTATATGGTGGGCGGGAGACGGTTAAACAGTAAAAACAAAACTTTTGCAATGATTTATGTTTATCAGACCAAACAAGAGCAAACGAGAAGAATTCACCTTTAGGGTTGAGTGCTGATTCACATACTGTATATATATATATATATATATGAAAATCCATCATTCTCGATGTACTAGATGGCCTATCTCATTTCTTGAGGCCCCAAAACACCAGGACAGTGCGAATACCCCCCAGATGACCGCCTTTTTGGAAAGCAAACAGTCCAAGGTATTTAGTAAGAGTTATTTGATGGTTTTATTTTTCGAAAATTAATAAATAAAAAAAATAATCACTTTTTTTTTTATTTAAAAAGTAAAGTGTTAATAAGAAAACACCCTCACTGTGTAAGGGAAGATAAGGCTTGTCACCATGCTCCCAGAACAATGTACTGGGACCATGAAAGGCTTTCCAAATAGATAAAATGAGAGAAAATGAATGTTAACCATTTGCCGCCCGCCCTATGGCCGAATGGCGGCCGGCAAATGTCATCAGTGTTCCGGGTGGACGCCATATGGCGTCCTCCCGCACATGTGCAGATTGCGCTCCTGCAGAGCCACGCAGTGGCGCGATCTGTCACCGGCCGTGTACCTCGGACACGGCCGATGACAGAACTGAGTATCAGCCCCGTTGCCGGTACCATGTGACCTGCTGTGACCAATCACAGCAGGTCACATGACAGTTGTATACAATGGATGGCTTCATTCATGCCATCCATTGTATACTAGTGTCTAGCTGTGAATGGTCACAGCTAATCACATGCACATGTCATGTGATTAGCTGTGGCCAAATCACAGCTAAGCACAAAAAAAAAAAAAAAAAAACCCTGAATGAATCGATGTCATTATGGTAACATTGTACTACTCTGGTCATAGTGAAATATGAAAAAAAAATCTTAAAAAAAAAGAAGAAAAAAATGTAATAAAAAATAATAAAAAAAAAATATATATATATTTTTTTTTTTCCATTCTGTCACCAATCAGTGTCCCTGATCATCGCCATGCCAGTTATATGATGACGCTGTACAAAAAAAAATAGTGAAACTAATTTTTAAAATTTTTTCATTTTCCGAAATATTATGACAAAAAAAATACAACTTCAAAAAACTCGCCATGCCTCCTATGAAGTACGTCGGACTGTCTACTTTACAAAAAGGGGTAATTTGGGGGATATCTGTACTGTTCTGACATTCTTGGACCTCAAGAAATTAGATTGGCCGCCAGTACTTCAGGATTGATCAATATTCAGATCTATACCATAGTTTGTGAACTCTATAACTTTCCTACGAACTAAAAAATACATCCTAATTTGGGTTATTTTCACCAAAGACATGTAGCAGAATACATCTCGGCCAAAATTTATGAAGAACAATTATTTATTTGCAAACTTTTATAACAGAAACAAAGAAAAATGTGTTTTTTTCAAAATTGTTGGTTTTTTTTTTGTTCATTTAGCAAAAAATAAAAACCCCAGCGGTGATTAAATACCACCAAAAGAAAGCTCTAGTTGTGTAAAGAAAATGATAAAATTTTAGTTTGGGTACAATGTTGTATGAGCGCGCAATTGTCATTCAAGGTGTGAAAGCGCTGAAACCTGAAAACTGGCCTGGGCAGGAAGGTGTAAAAGTGCCCGTTATTGAATTGGTTAAAAAAAAAAAAAACAAAGCCCAAAAAAACCCAAAAGTAACAACCGTTTATCTCATGTCCAGTGCAGAGCCTCGAACCTATGACCATGCACTCTTTAGACTGGCACGCTAACCACTGTGCTGCGGTTGTTACCTGGTATAGGCCCGGTCAAACTGACCCTTGTTTTCAAAAACTGCCAACTGTCACCTGCCCAATGTCAAGTAGCTATAGTGCACTTTGAATGACAATTGCGCGCTCATACAACACTGTACCCAAACTAAAATTTTATCATTTTTTTCACACAACTAGAGCTTTCTTTTGGTGGTATTTCATCACCACTGGGGTTTTTATTGTTTGCTAAATTAACAAAAAAAGACAGAAAATTTTGGAAAAAAAAAAAACACGTTTTCTTTGTTTCTGTTATAAAAGTTTGCAAATAAATAATTGTTTTTCATAAATTTAGGCCAAGATGTATTCTGCTACATGTCTTTGGTGAAAATAACCCAAATTAGTATTTATTATTTAGTCTGTAGGAAAGTTATAGAGTTCACAAACTATGGGATATATCTGAAAATTGATCAATCCTGAAGTACTGAAAGCCAATCTCATTTTTTGAGGTCCAAGAATGTCAGGACAGTACAGATATCCCCCAAATGACCCCTTATTGCAAAGTAGACCGTCCGATGTATTTCATAACAGGCATGGCGAGTTTTATGAAATTGTAATTTTTTTGTCATAATTTTTCGGAAATGAAGAAATTAAAAAAATGATTTTCACTATTTTTTTTTTACATACTGTCACCAGTGCAGTACAGCGTCATCGTATAACTGGCATGGCGGTGATCAGGGACACTGACTGGTGACAGTACGAAAAAAAAATTGATAATTTTTTTTTATTATTTTTAATTTTTTATTACATTTTTTTCTTTTTTTTAAGATTATTTTTTCATATTTCACTATGACCAAAGTAGTATAATGTTACCATAGTAACATTGTGCTACTTTGGGGGAGTGATCAGTATTTTTTATTTTACACAATTTGCTTATAGCAAAGAATTACTTTGCTATAAGCAAGCATTTACCTGAATGAAATTGATTTATTCTGTTTTTTTGTTTTTTTTTGTGTGATTTGGCCACGGCTAATCACATGACACAGCTGGGCTGTGATTGGCCCAGCTTGTGCATGTGATCGCTGTGACCATTCACATCTAGACACACTTGTATACAATGGATGGCATGAAAGGAAGCCATCCATTGTATACAACTGTCGTGACCTGCTGTGATTGGTCACAGCAGGTCACATGGTACTGGCAACGGGGACGGTACACAGATCTGTCATCGGCCGTGTCCGACGTACATGGCCAGTGACAGATCTTGCCGCAGCGCGGCCCTGTAGGCGTGTGCAATGCGCGCTCTGGAAAGGACGCCATATGGCGTCCACCCGGAGGGATGAGCAACGGATTAACATAACTCTTACATAACACTTCATACAGTACAATCAAATAATAACTGACAGTCATGATCCCAACCGGGTCCAAGGTCTTCGAAGGCACTGTTACTCACATCAATAACTCGGCTGTATCTACTCCCAATGAAAAGGCCCCCAGCCACTACTACACCACCTCGGGGACAATACTACAGCTACGTAGTCCCAGATACAGCCAATGAACTCCAACCTTACCAACATGACCTTATAATTGGGAAGGAACACCCATACCTACGATGGGCCCAACCCATAATCCACCAAATGGTCACTCCAGCACCGCCTTCAAAGACCCAGCGACCCCTGCCGGCTGCCACGACAAAACAAAAAACGCCAAACACCCCAGAACACAAAATGACGATCAAGGAAAGAAAATAAAATCAAGGAACCCAAACAAAACCAAACAACATGACAAACACAAAGGACAAGACCAGTAACAAAAACAGGGCACTTATACCCCCTTCCTGCCCAGGCCAATTTCCAGCTTCCAGCGCTGTCACACTTTGAATGACAATTGCGCGGTCATGCAACACTGTACCCATATGAAATTTTTATCATTTTTTTTGTGACAGACAGAGATTTGTTTTGGTGGTATTTAATCACCTCTGGGTTTTTATTTTTTCTTAAACAAACAAAAAACCACTGAAAATTTAGAAAAAAAAAGTTTTTTCTTAGTTTTTGTTATAAAATTTTGTAAATAAGTGATTTTTCTCCTTCACTGATGTGCGCTAATGAAGCGGCAGTGATAGACACTTATAGGTGGCACTAATGGGCACTGATGAGGAGGCACTGGTAGGTGGCACTGATGGGCATTGACAGGCTTCACTGATGGGCACTGAAAGGCAGAAATGATAGGCGGCACTGATAGGCGGCACTGATAGACGGCACTGACTGGCATTGATAGGTGGCACTGGCTGGCACTGATGGGTGACACTGAAAGGCAGCTCAGATGGGCACTGATATGTGGCATTGATGTGGCACTGGTGAGCAATGGCAGGTGACACGGATGAGCACTGATGGACACTGACAGGTGGTACTGCTGGGGCTACACTGATCATCAAGGCACACTGATCATCAGTGCCCTGATGATCAGTGTACATGTCCTCTCCGCGGAAAACCGATTACCAGCTCTCCTCTCCTCACGGGCTGTCAGCGTGACGGCTCGTGAGGAGAGAAATGCCGGTAACCGGCATTTCCCAGTTTACATGCGATCACCTGTGATTGGACACAGCTGATCACATGACCGAGCTGACATCTTCGGCTCTTTCCGTGAATCGGTGATCCGCTGTGTCCGAGGGACACAGTGCACCAGCGATCGCCGCGCTGCGCGCTCCCAGAGCCACGCATGCACGGTAAGAATGGGAGGACGTCATATGACGTCCTCTCAGAACGAGAGAACCACCTCGTGGAGAACCTATATGGTGGGCGGGAGACGGTTAAACAGTAAAAACAAAACTTTTGCAATGATTTATGTTTATCAGACCAAACAAGAGCAAACGAGAAGAATTCACCTTTAGGGTTGAGTGCTGATTCACATACTGTATATATATATATATATATGAAAATCCATCATTCTCGATGTACTAGATGGCCTATCTCATTTCTTGAGGCCCCAAAACACCAGGACAGTGCGAATACCCCCCAGATGACCGCCTTTTTGGAAAGCAAACAGTCCAAGGTATTTAGTAAGAGTTATTTGATGGTTTTATTTTTCGAAAATTAATAAATAAAAAAAATAATCACTTTTTTTTTTATTTAAAAAGTAAAGTGTTAATAAGAAAACACCCTCACTGTGTAAGGGAAGATAAGGCTTGTCACCATGCTCCCAGAACAATGTACTGGGACCATGAAAGGCTTTCCAAATAGATAAAATGAGAGAAAATGAATGTTAACCATTTGCCGCCCGCCCTATGGCCGAATGGCGGCCGGCAAATGTCATCAGTGTTCCGGGTGGACGCCATATGGCGTCCTCCCGCACATGTGCAGATTGCTCTCCTGCAGAGCCACGCAGTGGCGCGATCTGTCACCGGCCGTGTACCTCGGACACGGCCGATGACAGAACTGAGTATCAGCCCCGTTGCCGGTACCATGTGACCTGCTGTGACCAATCACAGCAGGTCACATGACAGTTGTATACAATGGATGGCTTCATTCATGCCATCCATTGTATACTAGTGTCTAGCTGTGAATGGTCACAGCTAATCACATGCACATGTCATGTGATTAGCTGTGGCCAAATCACAGCTAAGCACAAAAAAAAAAAAAAAAAACCCTGAATGAATCGATGTCATTATGGTAACATTGTACTACTCTGGTCATAGTGAAATATGAAAAAAAAATCTTAAAAAAAAAGAAGAAAAAAATGTAATAAAAAATAATAAAAAAAATATATATATATATATTTTTTTTTCCATTCTGTCACCAATCAGTGTCCCTGATCATCGCCATGCCAGTTATATGATGACGCTGTACAAAAAAAAATAGTGAAACTAATTTTTAAAATTTTTTCATTTTCCGAAATATTATGACAAAAAAAATACAACTTCAAAAAACTCGCCATGCCTCCTATGAAGTACGTCGGACTGTCTACTTTACAAAAAGGGGTAATTTGGGGGATATCTGTACTGTTCTGACATTCTTGGACCTCAAGAAATTAGATTGGCCGCCAGTACTTCAGGATTGATCAATATTCAGATCTATACCATAGTTTGTGAACTCTATAACTTTCCTACGAACTAAAAAATACATCCTAATTTGGGTTATTGTCACCAAAGACATGTAGCAGAATACATCTCGGCCAAAATTTATGAAGAACAATTATTTATTTGCAAACTTTTATAACAGAAACAAAGAAAAATGTGTTTTTTTCAAAATTGTTGGGTTTTTTTTGTTCATTTAGCAAAAAATAAAAACCCCAGCGGTGATTAAATACCACCAAAAGAAAGCTCTAGTTGTGTAAAGAAAATGATAAAATTTTAGTTTGGGTACAATGTTGTATGAGCGCGCAATTGTCATTCAAGGTGTGAAAGCGCTGAAACCTGAAAACTGGCCTGGGCAGGAAGGTGTAAAAGTGCCCGTTATTGAATTGGTTAAAAAAAAAAAAAACAAAGCCCAAAAAAACCCAAAAGTAACAACCGTTTATCTCATGTCCAGTGCAGAGCCTCGAACCTATGACCATGCACTCTTTAGACTGGCACGCTAACCACTGTGCTGCGGTTGTTACCTGGTATAGGCCCGGTCAAACTGACCCTTGTTTTCAAAAACTGCCAACTGTCACCTGCCCAATGTCAAGTAGCTCTAGTGCACTTTGAATGACAATTGCGCGCTCATACAACACTGTACCCAAACTAAAATTTTATCATTTTTTTCACACAACTAGAGCTTTCTTTTGGTGGTATTTCATCACCACTGGGGTTTTTATTGTTTGCTAAATTAACAAAAAAAGACAGAAAATTTTGGAAAAAAAAAAAACACGTTTTCTTTGTTTCTGTTATAAAAGTTTGCAAATAAATAATTGTTTTTCATAAATTTAGGCCAAGATGTATTCTGCTACATGTCTTTGGTGAAAATAACCCAAATTAGTATTTATTATTTAGTCTGTAGGAAAGTTATAGAGTTCACAAACTATGGGATATATCTGAAAATTGATCAATCCTGAAGTACTGAAAGCCAATCTCATTTTTTGAGGTCCAAGAATGTCAGGACAGTACAGATATCCCCCAAATGACCCCTTATTGCAAAGTAGACCGTCCGATGTATTTCATAACAGGCATGGCGAGTTTTATGAAATTGTAATTTTTTTGTCATAATTTTTCGGAAATGAAGAAATTAAAAAAATGATTTTCACTATTTTTTTTTTTACATACTGTCACCAGTGCAGTACAGCGTCATCGTATAACTGGCATGGCGGTGATCAGGGACACTGACTGGTGACAGTACGAAAATAAAATTGATAATTTTTTTTTATTATTTTTAATTTTTTATTACATTTTTTTCTTTTTTTTAAGATTATTTTTTCATATTTCACTATGACCAAAGTAGTATAATGTTACCATAGTAACATTGTGCTACTTTGGGGGAGTGATCAGTATTTTTTATTTTACACAATTTGCTTATAGCAAAGAATTACTTTGCTATAAGCAAGCATTTACCTGAATGAAATTGATTTATTCTGTTTTTTTGTTTTTTTTTGTGTGATTTGGCCACGGCTAATCACATGACACAGCTGGGCTGTGATTGGCCCAGCTTGTGCATGTGATCGCTGTGACCATTCACAGCTAGACACACTTGTATACAATGGATGGCATGAAAGGAAGCCATCCATTGTATACAACTGTCGTGACCTGCTGTGATTGGTCACAGCAGGTCACATGGTACTGGCAACGGGGACGGTACACAGATCTGTCATCGGCCGTGTCCGACGTACATGGCCAGTGACAGATCGTGCCGCAGCGCGGCCCTGTAGGCGTGTGCAATGCGCGCTCTGGAAAGGACGCCATATGGCGTCCACCCGGAGGGATGAGCAACGGATTAACATAACTCTTACATAACACTTCATACAGTACAATCAAATAATAACTGACAGTCATGATCCCAACCGGGTCCAAGGTCTTCGAAGGCACTGTTACTCACATCAATAACTCGGCTGTATCTACACCCAATGAAAAGGCCCCCAGCCACTACTACACCACCTCGGGGACAATACTACAGCTACGTAGTCCCAGATACAGCCAATGAACTCCAACCTTACCAACATGACCTTATAATTGGGAAGGAACACCCATACCTACGATGGGCCCAACCCATAATCCACCAAATGGTCACTCCAGCACCGCCTTCAAAGACCCAGCGACCCCTGCCGGCTGCCACGACAAAACAAAAAACGCCAAACACCCCAGAACACAAAATGACGATCAAGGAAAGAAAATAAAATCAAGGAACCCAAACAAAACCAAACAACATGACAAACACAAAGGACAAGACCAGTAACAAAAACAGGGCACTTATACCCCCTTCCTGCCCAGGCCAATTTCCAGCTTCCAGCGCTGTCACACTTTGAATGACAATTGCGCGGTCATGCAACACTGTACCCATATGAAATTTTTATCATTTTTTTTGTGACAGACAGAGATTTGTTTTGGTGGTATTTAATCACCTCTGGGTTTTTATTTTTTCTTAAACAAACAAAAAACCACTGAAAATTTAGAAAAAAAAAGTTTTTTCTTAGTTTTTGTTATAAAATTTTGTAAATAAGTGATTTTTCTCCTTCACTGATGTGCGCTAATGAAGCGGCAGTGATAGACACTTATAGGTGGCACTAATGGGCACTGATGAGGAGGCACTGGTAGGTGGCACTGATGGGCATTGACAGGCTTCACTGATGGGCACTGAAAGGCAGAAATGATAGGCGGCACTGATAGGCGGCACTGATAGACGGCACTGACTGGCATTGATAGGTGGCACTGGCTGGCACTGATGGGTGACACTGAAAGGCAGCTCAGATGGGCACTGATATGTGGCATTGATGTGGCACTGGTGAGCAATGGCAGGTGACACGGATGAGCACTGATGGACACTGACAGGTGGTACTGCTGGGGCTACACTGATCATCAAGGCACACTGATCATCAGTGCTCTGATGATCAGTGTACATGTCCTCTCCGCGGAAAACCGATTACCAGCTCTCCTCTCCTCACGGGCTGTCAGCGTGACGGCTCGTGAGGAGAGAAATGCCGGTAACCGGCATTTCCCAGTTTACATGCGATCACCTGTGATTGGACACAGCTGATCACATGACCGAGCTGACATCTTCGGCTCTTTCCGTGAATCGGTGATCCGCTGTGTCCGAGGGACACAGTGCACCAGCGATCGCCGCGCTGCGCGCTCCCAGAGCCACGCATGCACGGTAAGAATGGGAGGACGTCATATGACGTCCTCTCAGAACGAGAGAACCACCTCGTGGAGAACCTATATGGTGGGCGGGAGACGGTTAAACAGTAAAAACAAAACTTTTGCAATGATTTATGTTTATCAGACCAAACAAGAGCAAACGAGAAGAATTCACCTTTAGGGTTGAGTGCTGATTCACATACTGTATATATATATATATATATATATGAAAATCCATCATTCTCGATGTACTAGATGGCCTATCTCATTTCTTGAGGCCCCAAAACACCAGGACAGTGCGAATACCCCCCAGATGACCGCCTTTTTGGAAAGCAAACAGTCCAAGGTATTTAGTAAGAGTTATTTGATGGTTTTATTTTTCGAAAATTAATAAATAAAAAAAAAAATCACTTTTTTTTTTATTTAAAAAGTAAAGTGTTAATAAGAAAACACCCTCACTGTGTAAGGGAAGATAAGGCTTGTCACCATGCTCCCAGAACAATGTACTGGGACCATGAAAGGCTTTCCAAATAGATAAAATGAGAGAAAATGAATGTTAACCATTTGCCGCCCGCCCTATGGCCGAATGGCGGCCGGCAAATGTCATCAGTGTTCCGGGTGGACGCCATATGGCGTCCTCCCGCACATGTGCAGATTGCGCTCCTGCAGAGCCACGCAGTGGCGCGATCTGTCACCGGCCGTGTACCTCGGACACGGCCGATGACAGAACTGAGTATCAGCCCCGTTGCCGGTACCATGTGACCTGCTGTGACCAATCACAGCAGGTCACATGACAGTTGTATACAATGGATGGCTTCATTCATGCCATCCATTGTATACTAGTGTCTAGCTGTGAATGGTCACAGCTAATCACATGCACATGTCATGTGATTAGCTGTGGCCAAATCACAGCTAAGCACAAAAAAAAAAAAAAAAAACCCTGAATGAATCGATGTCATTATGGTAACATTGTACTACTCTGGTCATAGTGAAATATGAAAAAAAAATCTTAAAAAAAAAGAAGAAAAAAATGTAATAAAAAATAATAAAAAAAATATATATATATATTTTTTTTTTCCATTCTGTCACCAATCAGTGTCCCTGATCATCGCCATGCCAGTTATATGATGACGCTGTACAAAAAAAAATAGTGAAACTAATTTTTAAAATTTTTTCATTTTCCGAAATATTATGACAAAAAAAATACAACTTCAAAAAACTCGCCATGCCTCCTATGAAGTACGTCGGACTGTCTACTTTACAAAAAGGGGTAATTTGGGGGATATCTGTACTGTTCTGACATTCTTGGACCTCAAGAAATTAGATTGGCCGCCAGTACTTCAGGATTGATCAATATTCAGATCTATACCATAGTTTGTGAACTCTATAACTTTCCTACGAACTAAAAAATACATCCTAATTTGGGTTATTGTCACCAAAGACATGTAGCAGAATACATCTCGGCCAAAATTTATGAAGAACAATTATTTATTTGCAAACTTTTATAACAGAAACAAAGAAAAATGTGTTTTTTTCAAAATTGTTGGGTTTTTTTTGTTCATTTAGCAAAAAATAAAAACCCCAGCGGTGATTAAATACCACCAAAAGAAAGCTCTAGTTGTGTAAAGAAAATGATAAAATTTTAGTTTGGGTACAATGTTGTATGAGCGCGCAATTGTCATTCAAGGTGTGAAAGCGCTGAAACCTGAAAACTGGCCTGGGCAGGAAGGTGTAAAAGTGCCCGTTATTGAATTGGTTTAAAAAAAAAAAAAACAAAGCCCAAAAAAACCCAAAAGTAACAACCGTTTATCTCATGTCCAGTGCAGAGCCTCGAACCTATGACCATGCACTCTTTAGACTGGCACGCTAACCACTGTGCTGCGGTTGTTACCTGGTATAGGCCCGGTCAAACTGACCCTTGTTTTCAAAAACTGCCAACTGTCACCTGCCCAATGTCAAGTAGCTCTAGTGCACTTTGAATGACAATTGCGCGCTCATACAACACTGTACCCAAACTAAAATTTTATCATTTTTTTCACACAACTAGAGCTTTCTTTTGGTGGTATTTCATCACCACTGGGGTTTTTATTGTTTGCTAAATTAACAAAAAAAGACAGAAAATTTTGGAAAAAAAAAAAACACGTTTTCTTTGTTTCTGTTATAAAAGTTTGCAAATAAATAATTGTTTTTCATAAATTTAGGCCAAGATGTATTCTGCTACATGTCTTTGGTGAAAATAACCCAAATTAGTATTTATTATTTAGTCTGTAGGAAAGTTATAGAGTTCACAAACTATGGGATATATCTGAAAATTGATCAATCCTGAAGTACTGAAAGCCAATCTCATTTTTTGAGGTCCAAGAATGTCAGGACAGTACAGATATCCCCCAAATGACCCCTTATTGCAAAGTAGACCGTCCGATGTATTTCATAACAGGCATGGCGAGTTTTATGAAATTGTAATTTTTTTGTCATAATTTTTCGGAAATGAAGAAATTAAAAAAATGATTTTCACTATTTTTTTTTTTACATACTGTCACCAGTGCAGTACAGCGTCATCGTATAACTGGCATGGCGGTGATCAGGGACACTGACTGGTGACAGTACGAAAAAAAAATTGATAATTTTTTTTTATTATTTTTAATTTTTTATGAAATTTTTTTCTTTTTTTTAAGATTATTTTTTCATATTTCACTATGACCAAAGTAGTATAATGTTACCATAGTAACATTGTGCTACTTTGGGGGAGTGATCAGTATTTTTTATTTTACACAATTTGCTTATAGCAAAGAATTACTTTGCTATAAGCAAGCATTTACCTGAATGAAATTGATTTATTCTGTTTTTTTGTTTTTTTTTGTGTGATTTGGCCACGGCTAATCACATGACACAGCTGGGCTGTGATTGGCCCAGCTTGTGCATGTGATCGCTGTGACCATTCACAGCTAGACACACTTGTATACAATGGATGGCATGAAAGGAAGCCATCCATTGTATACAACTGTCGTGACCTGCTGTGATTGGTCACAGCAGGTCACATGGTACTGGCAACGGGGACGGTACACAGATCTGTCATCGGCCGTGTCCGACGTACATGGCCAGTGACAGATCGTGCCGCAGCGCGGCCCTGTAGGCGTGTGCAATGCGCGCTCTGGAAAGGACGCCATATGGCGTCCACCCGGAGGGATGAGCAACGGATTAACATAACTCTTACATAACACTTCATACAGTACAATCAAATAATAACTGACAGTCATGATCCCAACCGGGTCCAAGGTCTTCGAAGGCACTGTTACTCACATCAATAACTCGGCTGTATCTACACCCAATGAAAAGGCCCCCAGCCACTACTACACCACCTCGGGGACAATACTACAGCTACGTAGTCCCAGATACAGCCAATGAACTCCAACCTTACCAACATGACCTTATAATTGGGAAGGAACACCCATACCTACGATGGGCCCAACCCATAATCCACCAAATGGTCACTCCAGCACCGCCTTCAAAGACCCAGCGACCCCTGCCGGCTGCCACGACAAAACAAAAAACGCCAAACACCCCAGAACACAAAATGACGATCAAGGAAAGAAAATAAAATCAAGGAACCCAAACAAAACCAAACAACATGACAAACACAAAGGACAAGACCAGTAACAAAAACAGGGCACTTATACCCCCTTCCTGCCCAGGCCAATTTCCAGCTTCCAGCGCTGTCACACTTTGAATGACAATTGCGCGGTCATGCAACACTGTACCCATATGAAATTTTTATCATTTTTTTTGTGACAGACAGAGATTTGTTTTGATGGTATTTAATCACCTCTGGGTTTTTATTTTTTCTTAAACAAACAAAAAACCACTGAAAATTTAGAAAAAAAAAGTTTTTTCTTAGTTTTTGTTATAAAATTTTGTAAATAAGTGATTTTTCTCCTTCACTGATGTGCGCTAATGAAGCGGCAGTGATAGACACTTATAGGTGGCACTAATGGGCACTGATGAGGAGGCACTGGTAGGTGGCACTGATGGGCATTGACAGGCTTCACTGATGGGCACTGAAAGGCAGAAATGATAGGCGGCACTGATAGGCGGCACTGATAGACGGCACTGACTGGCATTGATAGGTGGCACTGGCTGGCACTGATGGGTGACACTGAAAGGCAGCTCAGATGGGCACTGATATGTGGCATTGATGTGGCACTGGTGAGCAATGGCAGGTGACACGGATGAGCACTGATGGACACTGACAGGTGGTACTGCTGGGGCTACACTGATCATCAAGGCACACTGATCATCAGTGCTCTGATGATCAGTGTACATGTCCTCTCCGCGGAAAACCGATTACCAGCTCTCCTCTCCTCACGGGCTGTCAGCGTGACGGCTCGTGAGGAGAGAAATGCCGGTAACCGGCATTTCCCAGTTTACATGCGATCACCTGTGATTGGACACAGCTGATCACATGACCGAGCTGACATCTTCGGCTCTTTCCGTGAATCGGTGATCCGCTGTGTCCGAGGGACACAGTGCACCAGCGATCGCCGCGCTGCGCGCTCCCAGAGCCACGCATGCACGGTAAGAATGGGAGGACGTCATATGACGTCCTCTCAGAACGAGAGAACCACCTCGTGGAGAACCTATATGGTGGGTGGGAGACAGTTAAACAGTAAAAACAAAACTTTTGCAATGATTTATGTTTATCAGACCAAACAAGAGCAAACGAGAAGAATTCACCTTTAGGGTTGAGTGCTGATTCACATACTGTATATATATATATATATGAAAATCCATCATTCTCGATGTACTAGATGGCCTATCTCATTTCTTGAGGCCCCAAAACACCAGGACAGTGCGAATACCCCCCAGATGACCGCCTTTTTGGAAAGCAAACAGTCCAAGGTATTTAGTAAGAGTTATTTGATGGTTTTATTTTTCGAAAATTAATAAATAAAAAAAAAAATCACTTTTTTTTTTATTTAAAAAGTAAAGTGTTAATAAGAAAACACCCTCACTGTGTAAGGGAAGATAAGGCTTGTCACCATGCTCCCAGAACAATGTACTGGGACCATGAAAGGCTTTCCAAATAGATAAAATGAGAGAAAATGAATGTTAACCATTTGCCGCCCGCCCTATGGCCGAATGGCGGCCGGCAAATGTCATCAGTGTTCCGGGTGGACGCCATATGGCGTCCTCCCGCACATGTGCAGATTGCGCTCCTGCAGAGCCACGCAGTGGTGCGATCTGTCACCGGCCGTGTACCTCGGACACGGCCGATGACAGAACTGAGTATCAGCCCCGTTGCCGGTACCATGTGACCTGCTGTGACCAATCACAGCAGGTCACATGACAGTTGTATACAATGGATGGCTTCATTCATGCCATCCATTGTATACTAGTGTCTAGCTGTGAATGGTCACAGCTAATCACATGCACATGTCATGTGATTAGCTGTGGCCAAATCACAGCTAAGCACAAAAAAAAAAAAAAAAACCCTGAATGAATCGATGTCATTATGGTAACATTGTACTACTCTGGTCATAGTGAAATATGAAAAAAAAATCTTAAAAAAAAAGAAGAAAAAAATGTAATAAAAAATAATAAAAAAAAAATATATATATATATATATTTTTTTTTCATTCTGTCACCAATCAGTGTCCCTGATCATCGCCATGCCAGTTATATGATGACGCTGTACAAAAAAAAATAGTGAAACTAATTTTTAAAATTTTTTCATTTTCCGAAATATTATGACAAAAAAAATACAACTTCAAAAAACTCGCCATGCCTCCTATGAAGTACGTCGGACTGTCTACTTTACATAAAGGGGTAATTTGGGGGATATCTGTACTGTTCTGACATTCTTGGACCTCAAGAAATTAGATTGGCCGCCAGTACTTCAGGATTGATCAATATTCAGATCTATACCATAGTTTGTGAACTCTATAACTTTCCTACGAACTAAAAAATACATCCTAATTTGGGTTATTTTCACCAAAGACATGTAGCAGAATACATCTCGGCCAAAATTTATGAAGAACAATTATTTATTTGCAAACTTTTATAACAGAAACAAAGAAAAATGTGTTTTTTTCAAAATTGTTGGTTTTTTTTTTGTTCATTTAGCAAAAAATAAAAACCCCAGCGGTGATTAAATACCACCAAAAGAAAGCTCTAGTTGTGTAAAGAAAATGATAAAATTTTAGTTTGGGTACAATGTTGTATGAGCGCGCAATTGTCATTCAAGGTGTGAAAGCGCTGAAACCTGAAAACTGGCCTGGGCAGGAAGGTGTAAAAGTGCCCGTTATTGAATTGGTTAAAAAAAAAAAAACAAAGCCCAAAAAAAACCAAAAGTAACAACCGTTTATCTCATGTCCAGTGCAGAGCCTCGAACCTATGACCATGCACTCTTTAGACTGGCACGCTAACCACTGTGCTGCGGTTGTTACCTGGTATAGGCCCGGTCAAACTCACCCTTGTTTTCAAAAACTGCCAACTGTCACCTGCCCAATGTCAAGTAGCTATAGTGCACTTTGAATGACAATTGCGCGCTCATACAACACTGTACCCAAACTAAAATTTTATCATTTTTTTCACACAACTAGAGCTTTCTTTTGGTGGTATTTCATCACCACTGGGGTTTTTATTGTTTGCTAAATTAACAAAAAAAGACAGAAAATTTTGGAAAAAAAAAAACCACGTTTTCTTTGTTTCTGTTATAAAAGTTTGCAAATAAATAATTGTTTTTCATAAATTTAGGCCAAGATGTATTCTGCTACATGTCTTTGGTGAAAATAACCCAAATTAGTATTTATTATTTAGTCTGTAGGAAAGTTATAGAGTTCACAAACTATGGGATATATCTGAAAATTGATCAATCCTGAAGTACTGAAAGCCAATCTCATTTTTTGAGGTCCAAGAATGTCAGGACAGTACAGATATCCCCCAAATGACCCCTTATTGCAAAGTAGACCGTCCGATGTATTTCATAACAGGCATGGCGAGTTTTATGAAATTGTAATTTTTTTGTCATAATTTTTCGGAAATGAAGAAATTAAAAAAATGATTTTCACTATTTTTTTTTTTACATACTGTCACCAGTGCAGTACAGCGTCATCGTATAACTGGCATGGCGGTGATCAGGGACACTGACTGGTGACAGTACGAAAAAAAAATTGATAATTTTTTTTTATTATTTTTAATTTTTTATTACATTTTTTTCTTTTTTTTTAAGATTATTTTTTCATATTTCACTATGACCAAAGTAGTATAATGTTACCATAGTAACATTGTGCTACTTTGGGGGAGTGATCAGTATTTTTTATTTTACACAATTTGCTTATAGCAAAGAATTACTTTGCTATAAGCAAGCATTTACCTGAATGAAATTGATTTATTCTGTTTTTTTGTTTTTTTTTGTGTGATTTGGCCACGGCTAATCACATGACACAGCTGGGCTGTGATTGGCCCAGCTTGTGCATGTGATCGCTGTGACCATTCACAGCTAGACACACTTGTATACAATGGATGGCATGAAAGGAAGCCATCCATTGTATACAACTGTCGTGACCTGCTGTGATTGGTCACAGCAGGTCACATGGTACTGGCAACGGGGACGGTACACAGATCTGTCATCGGCCGTGTCCGACGTACATGGCCAGTGACAGATCGTGCCGCAGCGCGGCCCTGTAGGCGTGTGCAATGCGCGCTCTGGAAAGGACGCCATATGGCGTCCACCCGGAGGGATGAGCAACGGATTAACATAACTCTTACATAACACTTCATACAGTACAATCAAATAATAACTGACAGTCATGATCCCAACCGGGTCCAAGGTCTTCGAAGGCACTGTTACTCACATCAATAACTCGGCTGTATCTACACCCAATGAAAAGGCCCCCAGCCACTACTACACCACCTCGGGGACAATACTACAGCTACGTAGTCCCAGATACAGCCAATGAACTCCAACCTTACCAACATGACCTTATAATTGGGAAGGAACACCCATACCTACGATGGGCCCAACCCATAATCCACCAAATGGTCACTCCAGCACCGCCTTCAAAGACCCAGCGACCCCTGCCGGCTGCCACGACAAAACAAAAAACGCCAAACACCCCAGAACACAAAATGACGATCAAGGAAAGAAAATAAAATCAAGGAACCCAAACAAAACCAAACAACATGACAAACACAAAGGACAAGACCAGTAACAAAAACAGGGCACTTATACCCCCTTCCTGCCCAGGCCAATTTCCAGCTTCCAGCGCTGTCACACTTTGAATGACAATTGCGCGGTCATGCAACACTGTACCCATATGAAATTTTTATCATTTTTTTTGTGACAGACAGAGATTTGTTTTGGTGGTATTTAATCACCTCTGGGTTTTTATTTTTTCTTAAACAAACAAAAAACCACTGAAAATTTAGAAAAAAAAAGTTTTTTCTTAGTTTTTGTTATAAAATTTTGTAAATAAGTGATTTTTCTCCTTCACTGATGTGCGCTAATGAAGCGGCAGTGATAGACACTTATAGGTGGCACTAATGGGCACTGATGAGGAGGCACTGGTAGGTGGCACTGATGGGCATTGACAGGCTTCACTGATGGGCACTGAAAGGCAGAAATGATAGGCGGCACTGATAGGCGGCACTGATAGACGGCACTGACTGGCATTGATAGGTGGCACTGGCTGGCACTGATGGGTGACACTGAAAGGCAGCTCAGATGGGCACTGATATGTGGCATTGATGTGGCACTGGTGAGCAATGGCAGGTGACACGGATGAGCACTGATGGACACTGACAGGTGGTACTGCTGGGGCTACACTGATCATCAAGGCACACTGATCATCAGTGCTCTGATGATCAGTGTACATGTCCTCTCCGCGGAAAACCGATTACCAGCTCTCCTCTCCTCACGGGCTGTCAGCGTGACGGCTCGTGAGGAGAGAAATGCCGGTAACCGGCATTTCCCAGTTTACATGCGATCACCTGTGATTGGACACAGCTGATCACATGACCGAGCTGACATCTTCGGCTCTTTCCGTGAATCGGTGATCCGCTGTGTCCGAGGGACACAGTGCACCAGCGATCGCCGCGCTGCGCGCTCCCAGAGCCACGCATGCACGGTAAGAATGGGAGGACGTCATATGACGTCCTCTCAGAACGAGAGAACCACCTCGTGGAGAACCTATATGGTGGGTGGGAGACAGTTAAACAGTAAAAACAAAACTTTTGCAATGATTTATGTTTATCAGACCAAACAAGAGCAAACGAGAAGAATTCACCTTTAGGGTTGAGTGCTGATTCACATACTGTATATATATATATATGAAAATCCATCATTCTCGATGTACTAGATGGCCTATCTCATTTCTTGAGGCCCCAAAACACCAGGACAGTGCGAATACCCCCCAGATGACCGCCTTTTTGGAAAGCAAACAGTCCAAGGTATTTAGTAAGAGTTATTTGATGGTTTTATTTTTCGAAAATTAATAAATAAAAAAAAAAATCACTTTTTTTTTTATTTAAAAAGTAAAGTGTTAATAAGAAAACACCCTCACTGTGTAAGGGAAGATAAGGCTTGTCACCATGCTCCCAGAACAATGTACTGGGACCATGAAAGGCTTTCCAAATAGATAAAATGAGAGAAAATGAATGTTAACCATTTGCCGCCCGCCCTATGGCCGAATGGCGGCCGGCAAATGTCATCAGTGTTCCGGGTGGACGCCATATGGCGTCCTCCCGCACATGTGCAGATTGCGCTCCTGCAGAGCCACGCAGTGGTGCGATCTGTCACCGGCCGTGTACCTCGGACACGGCCGATGACAGAACTGAGTATCAGCCCCGTTGCCGGTACCATGTGACCTGCTGTGACCAATCACAGCAGGTCACATGACAGTTGTATACAATGGATGGCTTCATTCATGCCATCCATTGTATACTAGTGTCTAGCTGTGAATGGTCACAGCTAATCACATGCACATGTCATGTGATTAGCTGTGGCCAAATCACAGCTAAGCACAAAAAAAAAAAAAAAAACCCTGAATGAATCGATGTCATTATGGTAACATTGTACTACTCTGGTCATAGTGAAATATGAAAAAAAAATCTTAAAAAAAAAGAAGAAAAAAATGTAATAAAAAATAATAAAAAAAATATATATATATATATATATTTTTTTTTCATTCTGTCACCAATCAGTGTCCCTGATCATCGCCATGCCAGTTATATGATGACGCTGTACAAAAAAAAATAGTGAAACTAATTTTTAAAATTTTTTCATTTTCCGAAATATTATGACAAAAAAAATACAACTTCAAAAAACTCGCCATGCCTCCTATGAAGTACGTCGGACTGTCTACTTTACATAAAGGGGTAATTTGGGGGATATCTGTACTGTTCTGACATTCTTGGACCTCAAGAAATTAGATTGGCCGCCAGTACTTCAGGATTGATCAATATTCAGATCTATACCATAGTTTGTGAACTCTATAACTTTCCTACGAACTAAAAAATACATCCTAATTTGGGTTATTTTCACCAAAGACATGTAGCAGAATACATCTCGGCCAAAATTTATGAAGAACAATTATTTATTTGCAAACTTTTATAACAGAAACAAAGAAAAATGTGTTTTTTTCAAAATTGTTGGTTTTTTTTTTGTTCATTTAGCAAAAAATAAAAACCCCAGCGGTGATTAAATACCACCAAAAGAAAGCTCTAGTTGTGTAAAGAAAATGATAAAATTTTAGTTTGGGTACAATGTTGTATGAGCGCGCAATTGTCATTCAAGGTGTGAAAGCGCTGAAACCTGAAAACTGGCCTGGGCAGGAAGGTGTAAAAGTGCCCGTTATTGAATTGGTTAAAAAAAAAAAAACAAAGCCCAAAAAAAACCAAAAGTAACAACCGTTTATCTCATGTCCAGTGCAGAGCCTCGAACCTATGACCATGCACTCTTTAGACTGGCACGCTAACCACTGTGCTGCGGTTGTTACCTGGTATAGGCCCGGTCAAACTCACCCTTGTTTTCAAAAACTGCCAACTGTCACCTGCCCAATGTCAAGTAGCTATAGTGCACTTTGAATGACAATTGCGCGCTCATACAACACTGTACCCAAACTAAAATTTTATCATTTTTTTCACACAACTAGAGCTTTCTTTTGGTGGTATTTCATCACCACTGGGGTTTTTATTGTTTGCTAAATTAACAAAAAAAGACAGAAAATTTTGGAAAAAAAAAAACCACGTTTTCTTTGTTTCTGTTATAAAAGTTTGCAAATAAATAATTGTTTTTCATAAATTTAGGCCAAGATGTATTCTGCTACATGTCTTTGGTGAAAATAACCCAAATTAGTATTTATTATTTAGTCTGTAGGAAAGTTATAGAGTTCACAAACTATGGGATATATCTGAAAATTGATCAATCCTGAAGTACTGAAAGCCAATCTCATTTTTTGAGGTCCAAGAATGTCAGGACAGTACAGATATCCCCCAAATGACCCCTTATTGCAAAGTAGACCGTCCGATGTATTTCATAACAGGCATGGCGAGTTTTATGAAATTGTAATTTTTTTGTCATAATTTTTCGGAAATGAAGAAATTAAAAAAATGATTTTCACTATTTTTTTTTTTACATACTGTCACCAGTGCAGTACAGCGTCATCGTATAACTGGCATGGCGGTGATCAGGGACACTGACTGGTGACAGTACGAAAAAAAAATTGATAATTTTTTTTTATTATTTTTAATTTTTTATTACATTTTTTTCTTTTTTTTTAAGATTATTTTTTCATATTTCACTATGACCAAAGTAGTATAATGTTACCATAGTAACATTGTGCTACTTTGGGGGAGTGATCAGTATTTTTTATTTTACACAATTTGCTTATAGCAAAGAATTACTTTGCTATAAGCAAGCATTTACCTGAATGAAATTGATTTATTCTGTTTTTTTGTTTTTTTTTGTGTGATTTGGCCACGGCTAATCACATGACACAGCTGGGCTGTGATTGGCCCAGCTTGTGCATGTGATCGCTGTGACCATTCACAGCTAGACACACTTGTATACAATGGATGGCATGAAAGGAAGCCATCCATTGTATACAACTGTCGTGACCTGCTGTGATTGGTCACAGCAGGTCACATGGTACTGGCAACGGGGACGGTACACAGATCTGTCATCGGCCGTGTCCGACGTACATGGCCAGTGACAGATCGTGCCGCAGCGCGGCCCTGTAGGCGTGTGCAATGCGCGCTCTGGAAAGGACGCCATATGGCGTCCACCCGGAGGGATGAGCAACGGATTAACATAACTCTTACATAACACTTCATACAGTACAATCAAATAATAACTGACAGTCATGATCCCAACCGGGTCCAAGGTCTTCGAAGGCACTGTTACTCACATCAATAACTCGGCTGTATCTACACCCAATGAAAAGGCCCCCAGCCACTACTACACCACCTCGGGGACAATACTACAGCTACGTAGTCCCAGATACAGCCAATGAACTCCAACCTTACCAACATGACCTTATAATTGGGAAGGAACACCCATACCTACGATGGGCCCAACCCATAATCCACCAAATGGTCACTCCAGCACCGCCTTCAAAGACCCAGCGACCCCTGCCGGCTGCCACGACAAAACAAAAAACGCCAAACACCCCAGAACACAAAATGACGATCAAGGAAAGAAAATAAAATCAAGGAACCCAAACAAAACCAAACAACATGACAAACACAAAGGACAAGACCAGTAACAAAAACAGGGCACTTATACCCCCTTCCTGCCCAGGCCAATTTCCAGCTTCCAGCGCTGTCACACTTTGAATGACAATTGCGCGGTCATGCAACACTGTACCCATATGAAATTTTTATCATTTTTTTTGTGACAGACAGAGATTTGTTTTGGTGGTATTTAATCACCTCTGGGTTTTTATTTTTTCTTAAACAAACAAAAAACCACTGAAAATTTAGAAAAAAAAAGTTTTTTCTTAGTTTTTGTTATAAAATTTTGTAAATAAGTGATTTTTCTCCTTCACTGATGTGCGCTAATGAAGCGGCAGTGATAGACACTTATAGGTGGCACTAATGGGCACTGATGAGGAGGCACTGGTAGGTGGCACTGATGGGCATTGACAGGCTTCACTGATGGGCACTGAAAGGCAGAAATGATAGGCGGCACTGATAGGCGGCACTGATAGACGGCACTGACTGGCATTGATAGGTGGCACTGGCTGGCACTGATGGGTGACACTGAAAGGCAGCTCAGATGGGCACTGATATGTGGCATTGATGTGGCACTGGTGAGCAATGGCAGGTGACACGGATGAGCACTGATGGACACTGACAGGTGGTACTGCTGGGGCTACACTGATCATCAAGGCACACTGATCATCAGTGCCCTGATAATCAGTGTACATGTCCTCTCCGCGGAAAACCGATTACCAGCTCTCCTCTCCTCACGGGCTGTCAGCGTGACGGCTCGTGAGGAGAGAAATGCCGGTAACCGGCATTTCCCAGTTTACATGCGATCACCTGTGATTGGACACAGCTGATCACATGACCGAGCTGACATCTTCGGCTCTTTCCGTGAATCGGTGATCCGCTGTGTCCGAGGGACACAGTGCACCAGCGATCGCCGCGCTGCGCGCTCCCAGAGCCACGCATGCACGGTAAGAATGGGAGGACGTCATATGACGTCCTCTCAGAACGAGAGAACCACCTCGTGGAGAACCTATATGGTGGGCGGGAGACGGTTAAACAGTAAAAACAAAACTTTTGCAATGATTTATGTTTATCAGACCAAACAAGAGCAAACGAGAAGAATTCACCTTTAGGGTTGAGTGCTGATTCACATACTGTATATATATATATATATATATATGAAAATCCATCATTCTCGATGTACTAGATGGCCTATCTCATTTCTTGAGGCCCCAAAACACCAGGACAGTGCGAATACCCCCCAGATGACCGCCTTTTTGGAAAGCAAACAGTCCAAGGTATTTAGTAAGAGTTATTTGATGGTTTTATTTTTCGAAAATTAATAAATAAAAAAAATAATCACTTTTTTTTTTATTTAAAAAGTAAAGTGTTAATAAGAAAACACCCTCACTGTGTAAGGGAAGATAAGGCTTGTCACCATGCTCCCAGAACAATGTACTGGGACCATGAAAGGCTTTCCAAATAGATAAAATGAGAGAAAATGAATGTTAACCATTTGCCGCCCGCCCTATGGCCGAATGGCGGCCGGCAAATGTCATCAGTGTTCCGGGTGGACGCCATATGGCGTCCTCCCGCACATGTGCAGATTGCGCTCCTGCAGAGCCACGCAGTGGCGCGATCTGTCACCGGCCGTGTACCTCGGACACGGCCGATGACAGAACTGAGTATCAGCCCCGTTGCCGGTACCATGTGACCTGCTGTGACCAATCACAGCAGGTCACATGACAGTTGTATACAATGGATGGCTTCATTCATGCCATCCATTGTATACTAGTGTCTAGCTGTGAATGGTCACAGCTAATCACATGCACATGTCATGTGATTAGCTGTGGCCAAATCACAGCTAAGCACAAAAAAAAAAAAAAAAAACCCTGAATGAATCGATGTCATTATGGTAACATTGTACTACTCTGGTCATAGTGAAATATGAAAAAAAAATCTTAAAAAAAAAGAAGAAAAAAATGTAATAAAAAATAATAAAAAAAAAATATATATATATATTTTTTTTTCCATTCTGTCACCAATCAGTGTCCCTGATCATCGCCATGCCAGTTATATGATGACGCTGTACAAAAAAAAATAGTGAAACTAATTTTTAAAATTTTTTCATTTTCCGAAATATTATGACAAAAAAAATACAACTTCAAAAAACTCGCCATGCCTCCTATGAAGTACGTCGGACTGTCTACTTTACAAAAAGGGGTAATTTGGGGGATATCTGTACTGTTCTGACATTCTTGGACCTCAAGAAATTAGATTGGCCGCCAGTACTTCAGGATTGATCAATATTCAGATCTATACCATAGTTTGTGAACTCTATAACTTTCCTACGAACTAAAAAATACATCCTAATTTGGGTTATTTTCACCAAAGACATGTAGCAGAATACATCTCGGCCAAAATTTATGAAGAACAATTATTTATTTGCAAACTTTTATAACAGAAACAAAGAAAAATGTGTTTTTTTCAAAATTGTTGGTTTTTTTTTTGTTCATTTAGCAAAAAATAAAAACCCCAGCGGTGATTAAATACCACCAAAAGAAAGCTCTAGTTGTGTAAAGAAAATGATAAAATTTTAGTTTGGGTACAATGTTGTATGAGCGCGCAATTGTCATTCAAGGTGTGAAAGCGCTGAAACCTGAAAACTGGCCTGGGCAGGAAGGTGTAAAAGTGCCCGTTATTGAATTGGTTAAAAAAAAAAAAAACAAAGCCCAAAAAAACCCAAAAGTAACAACCGTTTATCTCATGTCCAGTGCAGAGCCTCGAACCTATGACCATGCACTCTTTAGACTGGCACGCTAACCACTGTGCTGCGGTTGTTACCTGGTATAGGCCCGGTCAAACTGACCCTTGTTTTCAAAAACTGCCAACTGTCACCTGCCCAATGTCAAGTAGCTCTAGTGCACTTTGAATGACAATTGCGCGCTCATACAACACTGTACCAAAACTAAAATTTTATCATTTTTTTCACACAACTAGAGCTTTCTTTTGGTGGTATTTCATCACCACTGGGGTTTTTATTGTTTGCTAAATTAACAAAAAAAGACAGAAAATTTTGGAAAAAAAAAAAACACGTTTTCTTTGTTTCTGTTATAAAAGTTTGCAAATAAATAATTGTTTTTCATAAATTTAGGCCAAGATGTATTCTGCTACATGTCTTTGGTGAAAATAACCCAAATTAGTATTTATTATTTAGTCTGTAGGAAAGTTATAGAGTTCACAAACTATGGGATATATCTGAAAATTGATCAATCCTGAAGTACTGAAAGCCAATCTCATTTTTTGAGGTCCAAGAATGTCAGGACAGTACAGATATCCCCCAAATGACCCCTTATTGCAAAGTAGACCGTCCGATGTATTTCATAACAGGCATGGCGAGTTTTATGAAATTGTAATTTTTTTGTCATAATTTTTCGGAAATGAAGAAATTAAAAAAATGATTTTCACTATTTTTTTTTTTACATACTGTCACCAGTGCAGTACAGCGTCATCGTATAACTGGCATGGCGGTGATCAGGGACACTGACTGGTGACAGTACGAAAAAAAAATTGATAATTTTTTTTTATTATTTTTAATTTTTTATTACATTTTTTTCTTTTTTTTAAGATTATTTTTTCATATTTCACTATGACCAAAGTAGTATAATGTTACCATAGTAACATTGTGCTACTTTGGGGGAGTGATCAGTATTTTTTATTTTACACAATTTGCTTATAGCAAAGAATTACTTTGCTATAAGCAAGCATTTACCTGAATGAAATTGATTTATTCTGTTTTTTTGTTTTTTTTTGTGTGATTTGGCCACGGCTAATCACATGACACAGCTGGGCTGTGATTGGCCCAGCTTGTGCATGTGATCGCTGTGACCATTCACAGCTAGACACACTTGTATACAATGGATGGCATGAAAGGAAGCCATCCATTGTATACAACTGTCGTGACCTGCTGTGATTGGTCACAGCAGGTCACATGGTACTGGCAACGGGGACGGTACACAGATCTGTCATCGGCCGTGTCCGACGTACATGGCCAGTGACAGATCGTGCCGCAGCGCGGCCCTGTAGGCGTGTGCAATGCGCGCTCTGGAAAGGACGCCATATGGCGTCCACCCGGAGGGATGAGCAACGGATTAACATAACTCTTACATAACACTTCATACAGTACAATCAAATAATAACTGACAGTCATGATCCCAACCGGGTCCAAGGTCTTCGAAGGCACTGTTACTCACATCAATAACTCGGCTGTATCTACACCCAATGAAAAGGCCCCCAGCCACTACTACACCACCTCGGGGACAATACTACAGCTACGTAGTCCCAGATACAGCCAATGAACTCCAACCTTACCAACATGACCTTATAATTGGGAAGGAACACCCATACCTACGATGGGCCCAACCCATAATCCACCAAATGGTCACTCCAGCACCGCCTTCAAAGACCCAGCGACCCCTGCCGGCTGCCACGACAAAACAAAAAACGCCAAACACCCCAGAACACAAAATGACGATCAAGGAAAGAAAATAAAATCAAGGAACCCAAACAAAACCAAACAACATGACAAACACAAAGGACAAGACCAGTAACAAAAACAGGGCACTTATACCCCCTTCCTGCCCAGGCCAATTTCCAGCTTCCAGCGCTGTCACACTTTGAATGACAATTGCGTGGTCATGCAACACTGTACCCATATGAAATTTTTATCATTTTTTTTGTGACAGACAGAGATTTGTTTTGATGGTATTTAATCACCTCTGGGTTTTTATTTTTTCTTAAACAAACAAAAAACCACTGAAAATTTAGAAAAAAAAAGTTTTTTCTTAGTTTTTGTTATAAAATTTTGTAAATAAGTGATTTTTCTCCTTCACTGATGTGCGCTAATGAAGCGGCAGTGATAGACACTTATAGGTGGCACTAATGGGCACTGATGAGGAGGCACTGGTAGGTGGCACTGATGGGCATTGACAGGCTTCACTGATGGGCACTGAAAGGCAGAAATGATAGGCGGCACTGATAGGCGGCACTGATAGACGGCACTGACTGGCATTGATAGGTGGCACTGGCTGGCACTGATGGGTGACACTGAAAGGCAGCTCAGATGGGCACTGATATGTGGCATTGATGTGGCACTGGTGAGCAATGGCAGGTGACACGGATGAGCACTGATGGACACTGACAGGTGGTACTGCTGGGGCTACACTGATCATCAAGGCACACTGATCATCAGTGCTCTGATGATCAGTGTACATGTCCTCTCCGCGGAAAACCGATTACCAGCTCTCCTCTCCTCACGGGCTGTCAGCGTGACGGCTCGTGAGGAGAGAAATGCCGGTAACCGGCATTTCCCAGTTTACATGCGATCACCTGTGATTGGACACAGCTGATCACATGACCGAGCTGACATCTTCGGCTCTTTCCGTGAATCGGTGATCCGCTGTGTCCGAGGGACACAGTGCACCAGCGATCGCCGCGCTGCGCGCTCCCAGAGCCACGCATGCACGGTAAGAATGGGAGGACGTCATATGACGTCCTCTCAGAACGAGAGAACCACCTCGTGGAGAACCTATATGGTGGGTGGGAGACAGTTAAACAGTAAAAACAAAACTTTTGCAATGATTTATGTTTATCAGACCAAACAAGAGCAAACGAGAAGAATTCACCTTTAGGGTTGAGTGCTGATTCACATACTGTATATATATATATATGAAAATCCATCATTCTCGATGTACTAGATGGCCTATCTCATTTCTTGAGGCCCCAAAACACCAGGACAGTGCGAATACCCCCCAGATGACCGCCTTTTTGGAAAGCAAACAGTCCAAGGTATTTAGTAAGAGTTATTTGATGGTTTTATTTTTCGAAAATTAATAAATAAAAAAAAAAATCACTTTTTTTTTTATTTAAAAAGTAAAGTGTTAATAAGAAAACACCCTCACTGTGTAAGGGAAGATAAGGCTTGTCACCATGCTCCCAGAACAATGTACTGGGACCATGAAAGGCTTTCCAAATAGATAAAATGAGAGAAAATGAATGTTAACCATTTGCCGCCCGCCCTATGGCCGAATGGCGGCCGGCAAATGTCATCAGTGTTCCGGGTGGACGCCATATGGCGTCCTCCCGCACATGTGCAGATTGCGCTCCTGCAGAGCCACGCAGTGGCGCGATCTGTCACCGGCCGTGTACCTCGGACACGGCCGATGACAGAACTGAGTATCAGCCCCGTTGCCGGTACCATGTGACCTGCTCTGACCAATCACAGCAGGTCACATGACAGTTGCATACAATGGATGGCTTCATTCATGCCATCCATTGTATACTAGTGTCTAGCTGTGAATGGTCACAGCTAATCACATGCACATGTCATGTGATTAGCTGTGGCCAAATCACAGCTAAGCACAAAAAAAAAAAAAAAAACCCTGAATGAATTGATGTCATTATGGTAACATTGTACTACTCTGGTCATAGTGAAATATGAAAAAAAAATCATAAAAAAAAAGAAGAAAAAAATGTAATAAAAAATAATAAAAAAAAAATATATATATATATATATATATATTTTTTTTTTCATTCTGTCACCAATCAGTGTCCCTGATCATCGCCATGCCAGTTATATGATGACGCTGTACAAAAAAAAATAGTGAAACTAATTTTTAAAATTTTTTCATTTTCCGAAATATTATGACAAAAAAAATACAACTTCAAAAAACTCGCCATGCCTCCTATGAAGTACGTCGGACTGTCTACTTTACAAAAAGGGGTAATTTGGGGGATATCTGTACTGTTCTGACATTCTTGGACCTCAAGAAATTAGATTGGCCGCCAGTACTTCAGGATTGATCAATATTCAGATCTATACCATAGTTTGTGAACTCTATAACTTTCCTACGAACTAAAAAATACATCCTAATTTGGGTTATTTTCACCAAAGACATGTAGCAGAATACATCTCGGCCAAAATTTATGAAGAACAATTATTTATTTGCAAACTTTTATAACAGAAACAAAGAAAAATGTGTTTTTTTCAAAATTGTTGGGTTTTTTTTTGTTCATTTAGCAAAAAATAAAAACCCCAGCGGTGATTAAATACCACCAAAAGAAAGCTCTAGTTGTGTAAAGAAAATGATAAAATTTTAGTTTGGGTACAATGTTGTATGAGCGCGCAATTGTCATTCAAGGTGTGAAAGCGCTGAAACCTGAAAACTGGCCTGGGCAGGAAGGTGTAAAAGTGCCCGTTATTGAATTGGTTAAAAAAAAAAAAACAAAGCCCAAAAAAAACCAAAAGTAACAACCGTTTATCTCATGTCCAGTGCAGAGCCTCGAACCTATGACCATGCACTCTTTAGACTGGCACGCTAACCACTGTGCTGCGGTTGTTACCTGGTATAGGCCCGGTCAAACTGACCCTTGTTTTCAAAAACTGCCATCTGTCACCTGCCCAATGTCAAGTAGCTATAGTGCACTTTGAATGACAATTGCGCGCTCATACAACACTGTACCCAAACTAAAATTTTATCATTTTTTTCACACAACTAGAGCTTTCTTTTGGTGGTATTTCATCACCACTGGGGTTTTTATTGTTTGCTAAATTAACAAAAAAAGACAGAAAATTTTGGAAAAAAAAAAACACGTTTTCTTTGTTTCTGTTATAAAAGTTTGCAAATAAATAATTGTTTTTCATAAATTTAGGCCAAGATGTATTCTGCTACATGTCTTTGGTGAAAATAACCCAAATTAGTATTTATTATTTAGTCTGTAGGAAAGTTATAGAGTTCACAAACTATGGGATATATCTGAAAATTGATCAATCCTGAAGTACTGAAAGCCAATCTCATTTTTTGAGGTCCAAGAATGTCAGGACAGTACAGATATCCCCCAAATGACCCCTTATTGCAAAGTAGACCGTCCGATGTATTTCATAACAGGCATGGCGAGTTTTATGAAATTGTAATTTTTTTGTCATAATTTTTCGGAAATGAAGAAATTAAAAAAATGATTTTCACAATTTTTTTTTTTACATACTGTCACCAGTGCAGTACAGCGTCATCGTATAACTGGCATGGCGGTGATCAGGGACACTGACTGGTGACAGTACGAAAAAAAAATTGATAATTTTTTTTTATTATTTTTAATTTTTTATTACATTTTTTTCTTTTTTTTAAGATTATTTTTTCATATTTCACTATGACCAAAGTAGTATAATGTTACCATAGTAACATTGTGCTACTTTGGGGGAGTGATCAGTATTTTTTATTTTACACAATTTGCTTATAGCAAAGAATTACTTTGCTATAAGCAAGCATTTACCTGAATGAAATTGATTTATTCTGTTTTTTTGTTTTTTTTTGTGTGATTTGGCCACGGCTAATCACATGACACAGCTGGGCTGTGATTGGCCCAGCTTGTGCATGTGATCGCTGTGACCATTCACAGCTAGACACACTTGTATACAATGGATGGCATGAAAGGAAGCCATCCATTGTATACAACTGTCGTGACCTGCTGTGATTGGTCACAGCAGGTCACATGGTACTGGCAACGGGGACGGTACACAGATCTGTCATCGGCCGTGGTCCGACGTACATGGCCAGTGACAGATCGTGCCGCAGCGCGGCCCTGTAGGCGTGTGCAATGCGCGCTCTGGAAAGGACGCCATATGGCGTCCACCCGGAGGGATGAGCAACGGATTAACATAACTCTTACATAACACTTCATACAGTACAATCAAATAATAACTGACAGTCATGATCCCAACCGGGTCCAAGGTCTTCGAAGGCACTGTTACTCACATCAATAACTCGACTGTATCTACACCCAATGAAAAGGCCCCCAGCCACTACTACACCACCTCGGGGACAATACTACAGCTACGTAGTCCCAGATACAGCCAATGAACTCCAACCTTACCAACATGACCTTATAATTGGGAAGGAACACCCATACCTACGATGGGCCCAACCCATAATCCACCAAATGGTCACTCCAGCACCGCCTTCAAAGACCCAGCGACCCCTGCCGGCTGCCACGACAATACAAAAAACGCCAAACACCCCAGAACACAAAATGACGATCAAGGAAAGAAAATAAAATCAAGGAACCCAAACAAAACCAAACAACATGACAAACACAAAGGACAAGACCAGTAACAAAAACAGGGCACTTATACCCCCTTCCTGCCCAGGCCAATTTCCAGCTTCCAGCGCTGTCACACTTTGAATGACAATTGCGCGGTCATGCAACACTGTACCCATATGAAATTTTTATCATTTTTTTTATGACAGACAGAGATTTGTTTTGGTGGTATTTAATCACCTCTGGGTTTTTATTTTTTCTTAAACAAACAAAAAACCACTGAAAATTTAGAAAAAAAAAGTTTTTTCTTAGTTTTTGTTATAAAATTTTGTAAATAAGTGATTTTTCTCCTTCACTGATGTGCGCTAATGAAGCGGCAGTGATAGACACTTATAGGTGGCACTAATGGGCACTGATGAGGAGGCACTGGTAGGTGGCACTGATGGGCATTGACAGGCTTCACTGATGGGCACTGAAAGGCAGAAATGATAGGCGGCACTGATAGGCGGCACTGATAGATGGCACTGACTGGCATTGATAGGTGGCACTGGCTGGCACTGATGGGTGACACTGAAAGGCAGCTCAGATGGGCACTGATATGTGGCATTGATGTGGCACTGGTGAGCAATGGCAGGTGACACGGATGAGCACTGATGGACACTGACAGGTGGTACTGCTGGGGCTACACTGATCATCAAGGCACACTGATCATCAGTGCCCTGATGATCAGTGTACATGTCCTCTCCGCGGAAAACCGATTACCAGCTCTCCTCTCCTCACGGGCTGTCAGCGTGACGGCTCGTGAGGAGAGAAATGCCGGTAACCGGCATTTCCCAGTTTACATGCGATCACCTGTGATTGGACACAGCTGATCACATGACCGAGCTGACATCTTCGGCTCTTTCCGTGAATCGGTGATCCGCTGTGTCCGAGGGACACAGTGCACCAGCGATCGCCGCGCTGCGCGCTCCCAGAGCCACGCATGCACGGTAAGAATGGGAGGACGTCATATGACGTCCTCTCAGAACGAGAGAACCACCTCGTGGAGAACCTATATGGTGGGCGGGAGACAGTTAAACAGTAAAAACAAAACTTTTGCAATGATTTATGTTTATCAGACCAAACAAGAGCAAACGAGAAGAATTCACCTTTAGGGTTGAGTGCTGATTCACATACTGTATATATATATATATATATATGAAAATCCATCATTCTCGATGTACTAGATGGCCTATCTCATTTCTTGAGGCCCCAAAACACCAGGACAGTGCGAATACCCCCCAGATGACCGCCTTTTTGGAAAGCAAACAGTCCAAGGTATTTAGTAAGAGTTATTTGATGGTTTTATTTTTCGAAAATTAATAAATAAAAAAAAAAATCACTTTTTTTTTTATTTAAAAAGTAAAGTGTTAATAAGAAAACACCCTCACTGTGTAAGGGAAGATAAGGCTTGTCACCATGCTCCCAGAACAATGTACTGGGACCATGAAAGGCTTTCCAAATAGATAAAATGAGAGAAAATGAATGTTAACCATTTGCCGCCCGCCCTATGGCCGAATGGCGGCCGGCAAATGTCATCAGTGTTCCGGGTGGACGCCATATGGCGTCCTCCCGCACATGTGCAGATTGCGCTCCTGCAGAGCCACGCAGTGGCGCGATCTGTCACCGGCCGTGTACCTCGGACACGGCCGATGACAGAACTGAGTATCAGCCCCGTTGCCGGTACCATGTGACCTGCTGTGACCAATCACAGCAGGTCACATGACAGTTGTATACAATGGAATCGATGTCATTATGGTAACATTGTACTACTCTGGTCATAGTGAAATATGAAAAAAAAATCTTAAAAAAAAAGAAGAAAAAAATGTAATAAAAAATAATAAAAAAAATATATATATATATATTTTTTTTTTTTTCATTCTGTCACCAATCAGTGTCCCTGATCATCGCCATGCCAGTTATATGATGACGCTGTACAAAAAAAAATAGTGAAACTAATTTTTAAAATTTTTTCATTTTCCGAAATATTATGACAAAAAAAATACAACTTCAAAAAACTCGCCATGCCTCCTATGAAGTACGTCGGACTGTCTACTTTACAAAAAGGGGTAATTTGGGGGATATCTGTACTGTTCTGACATTCTTGGACCTCAAGAAATTAGATTGGCCGCCAGTACTTCAGGATTGATCAATATTCAGATCTATACCATAGTTTGTGAACTCTATAACTTTCCTACGAACTAAAAAATACATCCTAATTTGGGTTATTTTCACCAAAGACATGTAGCAGAATACATCTCGGCCAAAATTTATGAAGAACAATTATTTATTTGCAAACTTTTATAACAGAAACAAAGAAAAATGTGTTTTTTTCAAAATTGTTGGGTTTTTTTTGTTCATTTAGCAAAAAATAAAAACCCCAGCGGTGATTAAATACCACCAAAAGAAAGCTCTAGTTGTGTAAAGAAAATGATAAAATTTTAGTTTGGGTACAATGTTGTATGAGCGCGCAATTGTCATTCAAGGTGTGAAAGCGCTGAAATCTGAAAACTGGCCTGGGCAGGAAGGTGTAAAAGTGCCCGTTATTGAATTGGTTAAAAAAAAAAAAAACAAAGCCCAAAAAAACCCAAAAGTAACAACCGTTTATCTCATGTCCAGTGCAGAGCCTCGAACCTATGACCATGCACTCTTTAGACTGGCACGCTAACCACTGTGCTGCGGTTGTTACCTGGTATAGGCCCGGTCAAACTGACCCTTGTTTTCAAAAACTGCCAACTGTCACCTGCCCAATGTCAAGTAGCTATAGTGCACTTTGAATGACAATTGCGCGCTCATACAACACTGTACCCAAACTAAAATTTTATCATTTTTTTCACACAACTAGAGCTTTCTTTTGGTGGTATTTCATCACCACTGGGGTTTTTATTGTTTGCTAAATTAACAAAAAAAGACAGAAAATTTTGGAAAAAAAAAAAACACGTTTTCTTTGTTTCTGTTATAAAAGTTTGCAAATAAATAATTGTTTTTCATAAATTTAGGCCAAGATGTATTCTGCTACATGTCTTTGGTGAAAATAACCCAAATTAGTATTTATTATTTAGTCTGTAGGAAAGTTATAGAGTTCACAAACTATGGGATATATCTGAAAATTGATCAATCCTGAAGTACTGAAAGCCAATCTCATTTTTTGAGGTCCAAGAATGTCAGGACAGTACAGATATCCCCCAAATGACCCCTTATTGCAAAGTAGACCGTCCGATGTATTTCATAACAGGCATGGCGAGTTTTATGAAATTGTAATTTTTTTGTCATAATTTTTTGGAAATGAAGAAATTAAAAAAATGATTTTCACTATTTTTTTTTTTACATACTGTCACCAGTGCAGTACAGCGTCATCGTATAACTGGCATGGCGGTGATCAGGGACACTGACTGGTGACAGTACGAAAAAAAAATTGATAATTTTTTTTTATTATTTTTAATTTTTTATTACATTTTTTTCTTTTTTTTAAGATTATTTTTTCATATTTCACTATGACCAAAGTAGTATAATGTTACCATAGTAACATTGTGCTACTTTGGGGGAGTGATCAGTATTTTTTATTTTACACAATTTGCTTATAGCAAAGAATTACTTTGCTATAAGCAAGCATTTACCTGAATGAAATTGATTTATTCTGTTTTTTTGTTTTTTTTTGTGTGATTTGGCCACGGCTAATCACATGACACAGCTGGGCTGTGATTGGCCCAGCTTGTGCATGTGATCGCTGTGACCATTCACAGCTAGACACACTTGTATACAATGGATGGCATGAAAGGAAGCCATCCATTGTATACAACTGTCGTGACCTGCTGTGATTGGTCACAGCAGGTCACATGGTACTGGCAACGGGGACGGTACACAGATCTGTCATCGGCCGTGTCCGACGTACATGGCCAGTGACAGATCGTGCCGCAGCGCGGCCCTGTAGGCGTGTGCAATGCGCGCTCTGGAAAGGACGCCATATGGCGTCCACCCGGAGGGATGAGCAACGGATTAACATAACTCTTACATAACACTTCATACAGTACAATCAAATAATAACTGACAGTCATGATCCCAACCGGGTCCAAGGTCTTCGAAGGCACTGTTCTGTCCTCCTTATGTGTGAAGGTACATAGCTTGACAGACAGCTAAACCTTTCTCGGCAATGAGTTGACAAAGAAGCAACGTCCAACTTTGTCTTTATTGCAAAGATATAAGAGGTGAAACTGAGGAACAGAAAATAAGGCGCTTAGTAACACTGTCTGCCATGTGACAAAGCATATTATACATTACAGTAAGGCAATGCACATATAAACACATGTAAGACATGTAGGTTACATAAAACACAGATGCATAAGATATAGACATGTGTGTAGACGTACCGACGATGCTATTGTGAACCTGAATGTGAGGGCTGGATCCTACCAGCATACCACAGGAATGGAGTCTGTGATGAGGAAATGGCTGCTATGAGCATGGCTGATGATGTAATCAGAGTTCATAGGCTACAAGCTATGGAAGCTGAAATGGGTCAAACTTCTACTGTGAAAAGATGCAGTGTATACAAACAGCCACTAGATGGAGCAGTTACACAATGAACAGAGAATTACAAACTGATAAAACATACTAATAATGCCTAATTAACAAAGAACAAATTGCTAAAGGCATGACACTCCCCGTCTGGTATCTAAAGGATACCACATTAAATCACCCCTGGAGAGAGCAACAAAACCAGTTCAGTAACGGGTCTGAGGAAGAGTTTGGGCTCCTGTTGTCTGCAGACCTTGACCTCCACTTTTCTGACTTTCCCATCTTCACTTGGGAACACCTTGGTTATCAGTCCCAAAGGCCAGTCATTTCTTCTTGACTGAGAGTCTTTGACAAGAACAACATTACCAACCTCCATATTGGGTTTGCTGGTTTGCCATTTATTCCGGACTTGTAGAGTAGAGATGTATTGTTTTCTCCATTTATCCCAGAAGGTATCTGCTAGAGTCTGCACTCGTCTCCACTGACACTTGTACAAGTCTTTAGCACTAAATTCTCCAGGAGGAGCCGATGCTGTACCGACTTTTTGGGTGAGAAGAGTGGAAGGGGTGAGCAAGAAGGGATCTTCTGGATCACTGGATATTGAAGTCAAAGGTCTGGCGTTCATGATCGCCACTACTTCGGCCATGAAGGTTGAGAGGGTTTCATGGGTGAGCCTCGAAGTTCCCAGCTGTAGAAAAACAGAATCAAGGATCCGGCGAGCTATGCCAATCATACGCTCCCAAGAGCCTCCTATGTGAGACGCATGTGGGGGGTTGAATGTCCATTTACAGTCTTGGGCGGCAAGATATCTCTCTACATGGTCACTGTCAATGTTTGAGGGGATATGCAGTTCTTTGCAGGCCCCAACGAAGTTGGTACCTCTATCAGAGCGGATTAGTTTAACTGGGCCTCTGATGGAGATGAAACGTCTGAGAGCATTTATAAAGCTGGATGTGTCTAAAGACTCGATAACTTCTATATGCACAGCCCTGATACTCATGCATGTAAATATGACTGCCCAGCATTTGCTGTTTGCCTGGCCTCCTCTAGTGTGCCGTGTGGTGACAGACCAAGGACCAAACACGTCAAGACCAACATTAGTAAAGGGAGGTTCTATACTGAGTCGGTCCGCAGGGAGGTTAGCCATCTTCTGTGACTGAAACATACCACGTAGTTTTTTGCAAGTGACACATTTGAAAATAAGACAACTCACAAGTCTTTTCGCTCCCACTACCCAAAATCCAGCTGTACGTAAAGCTCCTTCAGTGAACAAACGTCCCTGATGTTTAGTCTTCTCATGGTAGTGTTGCACAAGTAAAGATGCAATGTGATTGCTTGGAATTATTATGGGATTACATTCTTTACTCTCGAACTTTGCATTTGAAATACGTCCCCCAACTCTCAACAGTCCATTAGCATCTATGAAGGGGTCAAGCCTCTTGAGGGAACTGTCTTTAGGAACACTCTTTTGATTTTGGATGAGTTCAAATTCTTGAGTATAAACCTCTTGTTGGATACAACGGATGATAACGTCTCTGGCCTGTGTGAGCTCATCCACTGTATGGGCCTTGTGACAGTAATGCCAACCTTTGCAGTGATCTGATCCTGTAGGTGTGGCTCTAAAGGATCTGGCTATGTGGATCAAGCCGGCTATAGCTCTGTTCAGTGATTTCCACGTAGAAAACTTGTTGAATCGTTTGGATCCAAGCTCTTTGTGAGAAACTCTTGTGGTGAGTACAGAAATATGAGGACGAATCTCTGCATCAGCATTTGGTTCTAATAGCTGAAATGAGTATTTCTCCAGGGTGTCAAGTACAGGTTTGTAGAGGAATGGTGGCCCTGTGAACCACGTAGTATCTTTAAGGTGAGCTGCTGGAACAGCTCTTGTAGCATGGTCTGCTGGGTTGAGGTCAGTTGGTACATAGCACCACTGGGTAGGCTGTGTTGACCTCCTAATTCTTTGAACTCTGTTATGAACATAGACATAGAATCTCCTAGTCTCATTGTAAATGTAGCCCAATACTACTTTGCTGTCTGTATGAAACATTGTACTGACAAGTTTTATATCTATTTCTGACACAATGAGATCTGCCAGCTCTACTGCCAGAACAGCGGCACAAAGTTCCAGTCTTGGTATGGTAATCTCAGGGCTTGGTGCCAGTTTTGCCTTGCCCATTACAAAGCCAATTTGGACTTGACCTTTAATGTTTATAGTTTTAAGGTAAGCGACTGCAGCGATTGCTTTTACCGAAGCATCACAAAATATGCACAGCTGCCTAGACTGAACTTCTGCAGGGGAGAAGTGGGCATATGGCCTATAGATATGTAAGTTAGATAATGCCTGTAGAGAGTTTCTCCATGCTATCCATAGTGCTTCTTTCTCTGAGGGAAGTGGCGAATCCCAATCACACGTATCTGTGGTTAACTCTCTGAGCAGAGTCTTACCTTGGATGATCACAGGAGCTGCAAATCCAAGTGGATCATATAGACTGTTAATGGTAGATAACACTCCACGTCGTGTGAAAGGCTTTTGCTCTTGGTCGACCTGAAAGGTAAAGGTGTCAGATTTGAGGTCCCAGCTGAGCCCTAGGCTGCGCTGCATGGGTATCGGGTCTGTCGCTAAGTCTAGATCTTTCAAATCACTGGCATGATCTTGAGTAGAGAAGGCTTCCATAACAACTTTGCTGTTTGAAGCTATCTTATGAAGTCTGAGGTTTGAACAGGAAAGCATACTCTGGGTCCTTTTGAGTAGACTGATTGCAGCCTCTGGTGAGGGAAGCGACTTTAAGCCATCATCTACATAGAAGTCTCTTTCAACAAACTTCTTAACGTCTTTCCCATAGTCTTTTTCACCTTCTTCAGCAGAGAGTCTGAGTCCATAAATAGCGACAGCTGGAGATGGGCTGTTGCCAAAAACATGCACCTTCATGCGATATTCTATGATGTCTTGAGTAGAGTCATTGTCCTTGAACCAAAGAAATCTCAAGAAGTTCCTGTGCTCTTCTTTTACTAGGAAACAATAGAACATTTGTTGTATGTCGGCAACTATAGCGATGGGTTCTTTACGGAATCTGATGAGGACACCGAGAAGTGTGTTATTGAGGTCTGGTCCTGTCAAAAGGACATCATTGAGAGAGACTCCCTCATACTGTGAACTGGAGTCAAATACCACTCGGATTCGTCCTGGCTTCTTAGGGTGGTAAACGCCGAAGATTGGTAGATACCAGCATTCTTCTTTTTCTTTTAGGGGTGGAGCTACTTCTGCATGATTGTTCTCAAACATCTTTTTCATGAATAAGAAGAAATGTTCCATCATCTCTGGTCTTTTCTGAAAGTTGCGTCTAAGTGAACAGAAGCGTTTTAAGGCCTGATACCTGTTGTTGGGAAGATGACGTCTCTGTGTTTTGAAAGGTAGTGGTGCAACCCAGGTGTTTGTTTTATCCTTGAAGAATCCTTGTTCCATTATGCCCAAGAAGGCCTCATCTTCAATAGAGGGAGCTATCTTGTGGTCTTCCTTTGTCCTCTGGAACACCGTGCACCCCAAGTGATCTTGGTCTTCACTGCAAGAGTGGTTCTCGGTTTCTGTAAAGTCAGGATATAGCACACTTGCCGGCTTCTCTCTTAGAAGGAATCTGTTAGGACAAGGCTGAAAGAGGGATGGACGTCCATTCTCCAAGGTATTTGTGTAAAGAGAATTCACTGTGGTTGGCTTGTGAACATTTCCTAGGCAAACATCACCTATGATGACCCACCCCAGGTCAAGCTTCTGAGCATATGGAGAACTATGAGGACCATTTATTATTATTATTATTACTACGAGTTTATATAGCGCCAAAGGGTTTGCTCAGCGCTGTACAATAGGGGGGGACAATACATGGCACAGTACAACAAAGACAGACAGCGTACGAGGGGTAAGAGGGCCCTACTCTTACGAGCTTACAATCTAGGAGGGAGGGGGTAAAGGTACAGTAGGAAGTGGCTGGGGGGGATGAAGTGGTAGGAGGAATGAGGGAGGATGGCCGTTAGGTGAGGGTGGGGTAGGCTTCCCTGAAGAGATGGGTTTTGAGGGAGCGCCTGAATGTGAATAGAGAAGGCGACAGTCTGATGGATTGGGGCAGTGAGTTCCAGAGGATGGGGGAGGACCTGGAGAAGTCCTGCAGTCGTGCATGGGAGGAGGAGACCAGGGAGCAGGATAGAAGGAGGTCCTGTGAGGAGCGAAGGGTACGGGTAGGGTGGTACCTGGTGATCAGATTGGTGAGGTAGTCAGGGGCAGTGTTGTGAACGGCTTTGTAGGTCAGGGTAAGGAGTTTAAATTTGATGCGTTGGGCAATCGGGAGCCAGTGGAGGGAGAGGCAGAGGGGGGTGGCAGAGGTGGAGCGGGTGGTAAGGTGGATGAGTCTGGCAGCTGAGTTCAGGATGGTCTGGAGCGGGGAGAGCCTGCACTTGGGTAGGCCAGTGAGGAGGGAGTTGCAGTAGTCAAGGCGTGAGATGATGAGGGAGTGTACTAGAAGTTTGGTGGTGTCTGGGGTGAGGAAGGAGCGGATCTTGGCAATGTTGCGAAGATGGAGCCTGCATGTGTTTGTGAGTGATTTGACATGCGGTTGGAGGGAGAGGTTCGCGTCAAGAATGACGCCAAGGACTTTGGCTTGCGGGGCGGAAGTGATAGTGGAGTTGTTGGTGATGATGGATAGGATGGGGGGGGGGGGTGTGGGCAGGGGGAAAGACGAGAAGCTCGGTTTTGGAGAGGTTAATCTTGAGGAAATGTAGCGACATCCAGTCTGAGATGTCATTTAGGAGGTGAGTGATGCGGGCGGAGATAGTGGGGGTGAGGTGAGGGGTGGAGAGGTAGATTTGGGTGTCGTCAGCATAGAGGTGATAGTTGAAGCCGTGAGATTGTATGAGTTTGCCCAGGGAGGAGGTGTAGATGGAGAAGAGAAGGGGTCCAAGGACAGAGCCTTGGGGGACCCCAACAGAGAGGGGGAGGGAGGGGGAGGTGGCACCATTGTAGGTGACACTGAAGGAGCGTCGGGATAGGTAGGATGAGAACCAAGAGAGAGCAGCATCTCCGATGCCAAGGGAGAGTAGTTTATTAAGAAGGAGGGGGTGGTCAACTGTGTCGAAGGCCGCAGAGAGGTCCAGGAGAAGGAGGACAGAGTAGTCGCCCTTGGCTTTGGCGTTGAGTAGGTCGTTAGTGATTTTGAGGAGGGCGGTTTCAGTGGAGTGTAGGGGACGGAAGCCGGACTGTAGAGGGTCAAGGAGGTTATTGTCAGTAAGGTGGGAGCTTAGGCGATCGTAGACTAAGCGTTCAAGGAGCTTGGAGGTGAGTGGCAGCAGGGAGATGGGTCTGAGGTTGTTGGGGTCTGCGGGATCCAGGGAGGGCTTTTTGAGGATGGGGGTGATATGCGCGTGCTTTAGGGGGGAGGGGAATACGCCAGTAGAGAGGGAGAGATTGAGGATGTGGGTGAGGGAGCGGATGAGGGAAGAGGGGGGTGACCGGAGGAGTTGAGAGGGGATAGGGTCCAGGGGGCAGGTAGTGAGGCGGGCTTTTGAGAGGACTTTGGCGACTTCCTCAGTAGTGACAGGGCTGAGGGAGTGCAGTGCGGGGGGGGTTATGGTGGGCGGGGCATTGGGAGAGGAGGGGGGCAGTGCGGTTGTGAGGGCAGAGGAGGGGGGAGATGAAGGGGTGACGGGGGCGAGGAGGCTAGGTGGGGAGGTAGATTGCAAGTTGACGATGTCCTTACGGATAGCGTCAATCTTGTTGTGGAAATGGGTGGCAATTTCGTGGGCGGTGAGAGAGGTACTGAGTGGAGGAGGGGGGGGGGAGAGCAGGGAGTTGAAGGTGGAGAAGAGTCGGCGGGGGCAGGAGGAGAGGGTGTTTATTAGGTTAACAAAGTAGGCCTGCTTGGCGGCGTGGAGGGAGGAGGTGTAGATAAGAAATGCAGATTTGTAGAGGGAGAAAGTATGAGGGGACCTGGTTTTGCGCCACAGTCTCTCCAGTGCGCGACTGCGACGTTTGAGGCGTTTAGTGCTGTCGGTCTGCCAGGGTTGAAGCGGTCTGGGTTTGATGATGCGTGTGGTAAGGGGTGCCAGAGAGTCTAGGGCAGCTGACAGTGAGTCATTGTACAAGGTGGTGGCTATGTCAGGACATGACAGTGAGAGGATGCTGTCGTGTAGGCAGTCGGCGGCAGAGTGGAGGGGGGCCGGGTTCAGGTTGCGGAGGTTGCGGCTGGTGATGGTTTGGCGTTTTTGAGGGGGGGAGTTGGGGGAAGGGGAGATGGAGAAGGTGATGAGGTGGTGGTCGGAGAGAGGGAAGGGGGTGTTCGCGAACTGGTTGAGGGTACAGAGGTGGGAAAAGACGAGGTCCAGGGTGTTCCCTCCGAGGTGGGTGGAGGATTGAGTGTGCTGTGTGAGCGCGAAAGAGGAGGTTAGGTGGAGGAATTGGGAAGTAGCCGGGGTGTTGTCGTTGATGGGGATGTTGAAGTCCCCGAGGATGATGGTGGGGAGCTCAGAGGAGAGGAAGAAGGGAAGCCAGGCGGCGAAGTCATCCAGGAAGCGGGCTATGGGTCCGGGAGGCCTGTAGATCACTGCGATCCTTAGGGGGGTGGGTGAGAAGAGTCGGATGCAGTGCGCCTCAAAGGAGGGGAAGGAAAGAGAGGGTGGGTTAGGGAGGACCTGGAAGGTGCTAAGCGGTGACAGGAGCAAGCCGACACCACCACCTCTGCGATCGCTCAGTCTTGGTGAATGGGTCCAGATGAGACCTCCATGAGTGAGTGCCGCAGGGGAGGTGGAGTCGGTGGCCTGTACCCAAGTTTCGGTGATTGCTAGGAGGTTGAGGGAGCGAGAGATGAAGAGGTCATGGATGGCGGTAAGCTTATTGCAAACCGAACGAGCATTCAGGAGTGCAACCGAGAGAGGGGGGATAGATATGGGGAGGAGGGGTACATGTATGAGGTTGAGGGGGTCGCGTCGGCTGGCGTGAGCAGGGGGGGCTCTAGGGGGGGTGTGAGGTGGTGAGGGGCCAGGGTTTGGGGAGATGTCCCCAGCTGATATGAGAAGGAGGAGGGTGAGGAAGGTGGCGTGGGAACGGGAGGTGTAGGAGCGCTTGGGTCTGAAAGTGGTGGCAAGTGGGTCAGCGGGGAAGTGGAGTAGCAGGAGGAGGTGGTGGGTGCCGTAGTGGGGAGAGGGGAGAAGTGAGGGGGCGATATAGAGCTGCTTAGCGGGGGTGGGTGGGTAGAGGAAGGCGGTTTTAGGGATGGAGGAGAGGAGGACAAGGAGGAGGAGCGCGGGCGGCATGTTGGGGTGAGCGGGGTGCAGGAAGGGTCAGGGTGGGTGAGGGGGTGCTGGTCAGGGATGGCGAAGCAGTGTCCGAAACGCAGTGGGAGGTGGCTGGTAGTCCCAGGTGGGGTGGAGGGCAGGGGATCCCTGGTGGGATGGTGGCCGTGCTATCCCTGGTGGGTTAGTAGCGATCCCTGGAGGGATAGTGGTTAGGGGTCCCTGGTGGTTAGGGTTTCTGGTGGGTGGTGGGATCCCTGGTGGCTGGCGGTGGGATGGTGGTTGGGCTCCCTGATGGGTAGTGGGTGCCCCTGGTGGAGTACCTGATGTCCTGGAGCGTCGGGGTGGAGGTGGATCCCTCCTATGTTAGGAGGACCGTTGGTGCTGGTGGTGGTAGCTTCCCCGGAGGAGCGTCCCGCTGCGATTCCAGCCACGGCCGGCAGGAAACACCGCGGCTTCGGGTGCCGTGGTAGGCCTCAAGCCGCTTCGGACCGCCGGAGCTCCGCTGGAGGGACGGAGTGTCTGTGTCCCCTTCAGGGTGTTGGTGGGGACATCGGCAGCAGGCTCAGGGGCCCGGATGGCAGCGGATCGGGCGCGGGGGCGCCGGAGCTGACGAGCATGTGGCTGCTCCGGGCGAGCTGGTACCCGGTGGTCGGGATGGACCCAGGGCCAGTGAGGGGGGCCCTGGGGAGGCTGGCTGATCGGCGGGGACCGGGGAACAGAGCAGCGGCGGCCTGGGCTGATGCCCGGCGATCCGGGTCGGCCGCGCCAAAAATCGAGGCCGCGGCTTCGGGTGCTGGGTAGGCCGCAAGTCCCGGAGGTCCGGGGAAAAGGTGCAGTGGCCTTACCTGGCTGATGAGCAGGGACCGAAGGATCGTGGGGCCCCCGTTAGGGTCCGCTGCTGCCCTGATGGCAGCGGATTGGGGCCAGGGGAGCAGGAGCTCGCCGACGCACGTACTTCTCGCCGGACGTCCGGATGTATATGTTGTATATTTATATATATATATATATATATGATGTATATATATATATGATATATATATATATATATATATATATATATATATGATGTATACCATTTATTTGTTTTCTTACCTTGTGGACTCTTATGATATCTCTCCCAAGGAGAAGTACTATTTGGGCCTTTGGGTCGAGTGCAGGTATGAGATGCGCTATGGTCTTTAAATGTTCATGATGTAATGCTGCCTCAGGTGTAGGAATCTCTTCTCTATTGTTTGGGATCTGATTGCATTCAATCAAGGTAGGTAGTTGCAGGGATGCTTCACTATTTATGGATTCGACTTGGAAACCAGTAGCTCTTCTGCCTTTTTCTTCACTCACACCAGTGCAAGTTTTAAGTGAATATGAAGAGCAGTGTCCTTTAATACTGAAGATATCAAAGAAGGCTGAGTTTGCAAGAGATCTATTGCTTTGGTCATCAAGGATGGCATACAACCTTACCGCTTTCTCTTTATGACCGATGGGGTAAACTGTAACAAGACAAATCTTGGAGCAAGATTTGTTACTAAGACCTTCTCCACAGACTTGGGTGCACTGGGGTGTGACTTCAGGAGGTACTGTGTCTCCCTCCTCCCCGCCGTGCTCTACAGCCTGGTCTGGGGGTGTGAGAGTCCATGGGGCTGGCCCAGGGTGTAAAGCTGTATTGTGCGCTTCACTGTTGCATTCCGAGCATTTGATGTTCGCTGTGCAGTCCTTTGCAAGATGAGAGGTTGAGGCACAACACCTGTAGCAAATGTGGTTTTCCTTGAGGAAAGTTCTGCGATCCCTGAGAAGTTTTCCTCTAAATCCTCTGCATTTCAACAATGAGTGTGGTTTCTTATGTAGAGGACATTCTCTGCATGGGTCCTTTGTGGAGATCGTCTCAGACTCTGTAGTACTGTAGGTTTTGTTTGAGGAGTCTTTAAGAGACACACTGGTTTTGTGTACTGCAACCGGTGTACCTTTCATGTTACGAAGTGAGATAGGTTTACCTGATTTGGGGTAAGCGGTGTCAAACATCGAGAAGTTAAAGCTGGGATCATTCCTAGTTTTTGCTTGTTGGTGCACGAAGTCCATAAAGAAAGAGAATGGAGGGAACGAGACATCGTACTGTTGCTTGTACCTGGAGCCTTGAGCAATCCACTTCTCTTGCAGGTTGTACGGTAATTTTTGTACTATGGGGTTTACACCACGTGCAGTATCTAAGAATGCCAGACCTTGTAAGTCTCCTTCAGTTTTGGCAACTTGTAGCTCTGTTAACAGATCACTCAGTTCTCTTAGCTTCTGGGAATCTTTGTTTTGGATCTTAGGGAAATCCTCAATTCTTTTGAAAAGTGCGTTCTCTATCACTTCTGGTGAGCCGTAACACTCCTCAAGTCTCTCCCATATCATGTTTAACCCTCTGATTGGGTAGTTAATATTAATGTCTCTAATCCGCCTTGCATGCTCTGTCGACTCATTTCCTAGCCACTTGACAAGAAGATCTATTTCTTCACATGCAGACAGATCCAGATCTCTGATATTATTCCTGAATGATGATCGCCATGACCTATAGCTTTCAGGTCTGTCATTAAACTTGGAGAGTCCCTTGGTTATTAACTCACGTCGGGCAAAGAATTTTAGAAAATCTGACATACCTGTATCTCTGTTTGACAGATTGTTGCTGTAATAGGCACCATCTACTTGTTCTTCCTTAAAGGGTTTGACCATACTGCGATCATTTGTGGGTTTGAATGCAGGTTGCATTGAGGGTTGATGTTCTATGGAACCGTCGACTTGTTCCATGCAGGGTCTTTGGTTAACTGAGGTCGCTTGTTGTATGACTGGAGTCTGTTGGAGCTCCTTAGCAGGGGTTGATGTCGCTCTTGGACCTGGATTTAGGCCGTCTTCTGACTTAGCATGTTGCAGTACGTAATCTGAAGTGCGTTGCGAGTTATTGTGAAGACTGGGTTCGGGCCTACTTATGTAGCTGAGTCTATCGCTTGTGAAGTTTGCTGCTTCCTCTAAAGCCTCTGCTTCTGCTACAGCAGCTGCAGCTTCTTTTTCCACAGTTAGCTTTTCTAGAGCTGCTTCCGTGCATGCTTTCTCTATTTTTAATTGTCTTTCTTGTTCGGCAAATGTCGCGCGGGTTTTGGCGGCTTCGGCATTCGCGCGGGCAATGGCGACGGTGGAGCTGCTCAAAGATCTCCCTGAGCCTCTGGAGTTAACTGAGATGCGAGACCTTGTCTCGAACTGTCCGGATTCCCTTGCTGACATGATGATGCTGTGAACGGGTTAGCACACTTGCAACCGCTGCGGGTGGCGATGCTGCGTAGTTCCTCTTATCCAGCTTGTGAGAAGCCACCGTTTCGCTGCAGTCAGGACTTCAGGAGTCGCAGTCCTCGTATCCAGCTTGTAAGAAGCCGTCGTTTCACTGCAGTCAGGACTTCAGGAGTCGCAGTCCTCGTATCCAGCTTGTAAGAAGCCGTCGTTTCACTGTTCTGTCCTCCTTATGTGTGAAGGTACATAGCTTGACAGACAGCTAAACCTTTCTCGGCAATGAGTTGACAAAGAAGCAACGTCCAACTTTGTCTTTATTGCAAAGATATAAGAGGTGAAACTGAGGAACAGAAAATAAGGCGCTTAGTAACACTGTCTGCCATGTGACAAAGCATATTATACATTACAGTAAGGCAATGCACATATAAACACATGTAAGACATGTAGGTTACATAAAACACAGATGCATAAGATATAGACATGTGTGTAGACGTACCGACGATGCTATTGTGAACCTGAATGTGAGGGCTGGATCCTACCAGCATACCACAGGAATGGAGTCTGTGATGAGGAAATGGCTGCTATGAGCATGGCTGATGATGTAATCAGAGTTCATAGGCTACAAGCTATGGAAGCTGAAATGGGTCAAACTTCTACTGTGAAAAGATGCAGTGTATACAAACAGCCACTAGATGGAGCAGTTACACAATGAACAGAGAATTACAAACTGATAAAACATACTAATAATGCCTAATTAACAAAGAACAAATTGCTAAAGGCATGACAGGCACTGTTACTCACATCAATAACTCGGCTGTATCTACACCCAATGAAAAGGCCCCCAGCCACTACTACACCACCTCGGGGACAATACTACAGCTACGTAGTCCCAGATACAGCCAATGAACTCCAACCTTACCAACATGACCTTATAATTGGGAAGGAACACCCATACCTACGATGGGCCCAACCCATAATCCACCAAATGGTCACTCCAGCACCGCCTTCAAAGACCCAGCGACCCCTGCCGGCTGCCACGACAAAACAAAAAACGCCAAACACCCCAGAACACAAAATGACGATCAAGGAAAGAAAATAAAATCAAGGAACCCAAACAAAACCAAACAACATGACAAACACAAAGGACAAGACCAGTAACAAAAACAGGGCACTTATACCCCCTTCCTGCCCAGGCCAATTTCCAGCTTCCAGCGCTGTCACACTTTGAATGACAATTGCGCGGTCATGCAACACTGTACCCATATGAAATTTTTATCATTTTTTTTGTGACAGACAGAGATTTGTTTTGGTGGTATTTAATCACCTCTGGGTTTTTATTTTTTCTTAAACAAACAAAAAAACCACTGAAAATTTAGAAAAAAAAAGTTTTTTCTTAGTTTTTGTTATAAAATTTTGTAAATAAGTGATTTTTCTCCTTCACTGATGTGCGCTAATGAAGCGGCAGTGATAGACACTTATAGGTGGCACTAATGGGCACTGATGAGGAGGCACTGGTAGGTGGCACTGATGGGCATTGACAGGCTTCACTGATGGGCACTGAAAGGCAGAAATGATAGGCGGCACTGATAGGCGGCACTGATAGACGGCACTGACTGGCATTGTTAGGTGGCACTGGCTGGCACTGATGGGTGACACTGAAAGGCAGCTCAGATGGGCACTGATATGTGGCATTGATGTGGCACTGGTGAGCAATGGCAGGTGACACGGATGAGCACTGATGGACACGGACAGGTGGTACTGCTGGGGCTACACTGATCATCAAGGCACACTGATCATCAGTGCCCTGATGATCAGTGTACATGTCCTCTCCGCGGAAAACCGATTACCAGCTCTCCTCTCCTCAGGGGCTGTCAGCGTGACGGCTCGTGAGGAGAGAAATGCCGGTAACCGGCATTTCCCAGTTTACATGCGATCACCTGTGATTGGACACAGCTGATCACATGACCGAGCTGACATCTTCGGCTCTTTCCGTGAATCGGTGATCCGCTGTGTCCGAGGGACACAGTGCACCAGCGATCGCCGCGCTGCGCGCTCCCAGAGCCACGCATGCACGGTAAGAATGGGAGGACGTCATATGACGTCCTCTCAGAACGAGAGAACCACCTCGTGGAGAACCTATATGGTGGGCGGGAGACGGTTAAACAGTAAAAACAAAACTTTTGCAATGATTTATGTTTATCAGACCAAACAAGAGCAAACGAGAAGAATTCACCTTTAGGGTTGAGTGCTGATTCACATACTGTATATATATATATATATATGAAAATCCATCATTCTCGATGTACTAGATGGCCTATCTCATTTCTTGAGGCCCCAAAACACCAGGACAGTGCGAATACCCCCCAGATGACCGCCTTTTTGGAAAGCAAACAGTCCAAGGTATTTAGTAAGAGTTATTTGATGGTTTTATTTTTCGAAAATTAATAAATAAAAAAAATAATCACTTTTTTTTTTATTTAAAAAGTAAAGTGTTAATAAGAAAACACCCTCACTGTGTAAGGGAAGATAAGGCTTGTCACCATGCTCCCAGAACAATGTACTGGGACCATGAAAGGCTTTCCAAATAGATAAAATGAGAGAAAATGAATGTTAACCATTTGCCGCCCGTCCTATGGCCGAATGGCGGCCGGCAAATGTCATCAGTGTTCCGGGTGGACGCCATATGGCGTCCTCCCGCACATGTGCAGATTGCGCTCCTGCAGAGCCACGCAGTGGCGCGATCTGTCACCGGCCGTGTACCTCGGACACGGCCGATGACAGAACTGAGTATCAGCCCCGTTGCCGGTACCATGTGACCTGCTGTGACCAATCACAGCAGGTCACATGACAGTTGTATACAATGGATGGCTTCATTCATGCCATCCATTGTATACTAGTGTCTAGCTGTGAATGGTCACAGCTAATCACATGCACATGTCATGTGATTAGCTGTGGCCAAATCACAGCTAAGCACAAAAATAAAAAAAAAAACCCTGAATGAATCGATGTCATTATGGTAACATTGTACTACTCTGGTCATAGTGAAATATGAAAAAAAAATCTTAAAAAAAAAGAAGAAAAAAATGTAATAAAAAATAATAAAAAAAATATATATATATATATATATTTTTTTTTTTTCATTCTGTCACCAATCAGTGTCCCTGATCATCGCCATGCCAGTTATATGATGACGCTGTACAAAAAAAAATAGTGAAACTAATTTTTAAAATTTTTTCATTTTCCGAAATATTATGACAAAAAAAATACAACTTCAAAAAACTCGCCATGCCTCCTATGAAGTACGTCGGACTGTCTACTTTACAAAAAGGGGTAATTTGGGGGATATCTGTACTGTTCTGACATTCTTGGACCTCAAGAAATTAGATTGGCCGCCAGTACTTCAGGATTGATCAATATTCAGATCTATACCATAGTTTGTGAACTCTATAACTTTCCTACGAACTAAAAAATACATCCTAATTTGGGTTATTTTCACCAAAGACATGTAGCAGAATACATCTCGGCCAAAATTTATGAAGAACAATTATTTATTTGCAAACTTTTATAACAGAAACAAAGAAAAATGTGTTTTTTTCAAAATTGTTGGGTTTTTTTTGTTCATTTAGCAAAAAATAAAAACCCCAGCGGTGATTAAATACCACCAAAAGAAAGCTCTAGTTGTGTAAAGAAAATGATAAAATTTTAGTTTGGGTACAATGTTGTATGAGCGCGCAATTGTCATTCAAGGTGTGAAAGCGCTGAAACCTGAAAACTGGCCTGGGCAGGAAGGTGTAAAAGTGCCCGTTATTGAATTGGTTAAAAAAAAAAAAACAAAGCCCAAAAAAAACCAAAAGTAACAACCGTTTATCTCATGTCCAGTGCAGAGCCTCGAACCTATGACCATGCACTCTTTAGACTGGCACGCTAACCACTGTGCTGCGGTTGTTACCTGGTATAGGCCCGGTCAAACTGACCCTTGTTTTCAAAAACTGCCAACTGTCACCTGCCCAATGTCAAGTAGCTATAGTGCACTTTGAATGACAATTGCGCGCTCATACAACACTGTACCCAAACTAAAATTTTATCATTTTTTTCACACAACTAGAGCTTTCTTTTGGTGGTATTTCATCACCACTGGGGTTTTTATTGTTTGCTAAATTAACAAAAAAAGACAGAAAATTTTGGAAAAAAAAAAAACACGTTTTCTTTGTTTCTGTTATAAAAGTTTGCAAATAAATAATTGTTTTTCATAAATTTAGGCCAAGATGTATTCTGCTACATGTCTTTGGTGAAAATAACCCAAATTAGTATTTATTATTTAGTCTGTAGGAAAGTTATAGAGTTCACAAACTATGGGATATATCTGAAAATTGATCAATCCTGAAGTACTGAAAGCCAATCTCATTTTTTGAGGTCCAAGAATGTCAGGACAGTACAGATATCCCCCAAATGACCCCTTATTGCAAAGTAGACCGTCCGATGTATTTCATAACAGGCATGGCGAGTTTTATGAAATTGTAATTTTTTTGTCATAATTTTTCGGAAATGAAGAAATTAAAAAAATGATTTTCACTATTTTTTTTTTTACATACTGTCACCAGTGCAGTACAGCGTCATCGTATAACTGGCATGGCGGTGATCAGGGACACTGACTGGTGACAGTACGAAAAAAAAATTGATAATTTTTTTTTATTATTTTTAATTTTTTATTACATTTTTTTCTTTTTTTTAAGATTATTTTTTCATATTTCACTATGACCAAAGTAGTATAATGTTACCATAGTAACATTGTGCTACTTTGGGGGAGTGATCAGTATTTTTTATTTTACACAATTTGCTTATAGCAAAGAATTACTTTGCTATAAGCAAGCATTTACCTGAATGAAATTGATTTATTCTGTTTTTTTGTTTTTTTTTGTGTGATTTGGCCACGGCTAATCACATGACACAGCTGGGCTGTGATTGGCCCAGCTTGTGCATGTGATCGCTGTGACCATTCACAGCTAGACACACTTGTATACAATGGATGGCATGAAAGGAAGCCATCCATTGTATACAACTGTCGTGACCTGCTGTGATTGGTCACAGCAGGTCACATGGTACTGGCAACGGGGACGGTACACAGATCTGTCATCGGCCGTGTCCGACGTACATGGCCAGTGACAGATCGTGCCGCAGCGCGGCCCTGTAGGCGTGTGCAATGCGCGCTCTGGAAAGGACGCCATATGGCGTCCACCCGGAGGGATGAGCAACGGATTAACATAACTCTTACATAACACTTCATACAGTACAATCAAATAATAACTGACAGTCATGATCCCAACCGGGTCCAAGGTCTTCGAAGGCACTGTTACTCACATCAATAATTCGGCTGTATCTACACCCAATGAAAAGGCCCCCAGCCACTACTACACCACCTCGGGGACAATACTACAGCTACGTAGTCCCAGATACAGCCAATGAACTCCAACCTTACCAACATGACCTTATAATTGGGAAGGAACACCCATACCTACGATGGGCCCAACCCATAATCCACCAAATGGTCACTCCAGCACCGCCTTCAAAGACCCAGCGACCCCTGCCGGCTGCCACGACAAAACAAAAAACGCCAAACACCCCAGAACACAAAATGACGATCAAGGAAAGAAAATAAAATCAAGGAACCCAAACAAAACCAAACAACATGACAAACACAAAGGACAAGACCAGTAACAAAAACAGGGCACTTATACCCCCTTCCTGCCCAGGCCAATTTCCAGCTTCCAGCGCTGTCACACTTTGAATGACAATTGCGTGGTCATGCAACACTGTACCCATATGAAATTTTTATCATTTTTTTTGTGACAGACAGAGATTTGTTTTGGTGGTATTTAATCACCTCTGGGTTTTTATTTTTTCTTAAACAAACAGAAAACCACTGAAAATTTAGAAAAAAAAATTTTTTTCTTAGTTTTTGTTATAAAAATTTGTAAATAAGTGATTTTTCTCCTTCACTGATGTGCGCTAATGAAGCGGCAGTGATAGACACTTATAGGTGGCACTAATGGGCACTGATGAGGAGGCACTGGTAGGTGGCACTGATGGGCATTGACAGGCTTCACTGATGGGCACTGAAAGGCAGAAATGATAGGCGGCACTGATAGGCGGCACTGATAGACGGCACTGACTGGCATTGATAGGTGGCACTGGCTGGCACTGATGGGTGACACTGAAAGGCAGCTCAGATGGGCACTGATATGTGGCATTGATGTGGCACTGGTGAGCAATGGCAGGTGACACGGATGAGCACTGATGGACACTGACAGGTGGTACTGCTGGGGCTACACTGATCATCAAGGCACACTGATCATCAGTGCCCTGATGATCAGTGTACATGTCCTCTCCGCGGAAAACCGATTACCGGCTCTCCTCTCCTCACGGGCTGTCAGCGTGACGGCTCGTGAGGAGAGAAATGCCGGTAACCGGCATTTCCCAGTTTACATGCGATCACCTGTGATTGGACACAGCTGATCACATGACCGAGCTGACATCTTCGGCTCTTTCCGTGAATCGGTGATCCGCTGTGTCCGAGGGACACAGTGCACCAGCGATCGCCGCGCTGCGCGCTCCCAGAGCCACGCATGCACGGTAAGAATGGGAGGACGTCATATGACGTCCTCTCAGAACGAGAGAACCACCTCGTGGAGAACCTATATGGTGGGCGGGAGACGGTTAAACAGTAAAAACAAAACTTTTGCAATGATTTATGTTTATCAGACCAAACAAGAGCAAACGAGAAGAATTCACCTTTAGGGTTGAGTGCTGATTCACATACTGTATATATATATATATGAAAATCCATCATTCTCGATGTACTAGATGGCCTATCTCATTTCTTGAGGCCCCAAAACACCAGGACAGTGCGAATACCCCCCAGATGACCGCCTTTTTGGAAAGCAAACAGTCCAAGGTATTTAGTAAGAGTTATTTGATGGTTTTATTTTTCGAAAATTAATAAATAAAAAAAAAAATCACTTTTTTTTTTATTTAAAAAGTAAAGTGTTAATAAGAAAACACCCTCACTGTGTAAGGGAAGATAAGGCTTGTCACCATGCTCCCAGAACAATGTACTGGGACCATGAAAGGCTTTCCAAATAGATAAAATGAGAGAAAATGAATGTTAACCATTTGCCGCCCGCCCTATGGCCGAATGGCGGCCGGCAAATGTCATCAGTGTTCCGGGTGGACGCCATATGGCGTCCTCCCGCACATGTGCAGATTGCGCTCCTGCAGAGCCACGCAGTGGCGCGATCTGTCACCGGCCGTGTACCTCGGACACGGCCGATGACAGAACTGAGTATCAGCCCCGTTGCCGGTACCATGTGACCTGCTGTGACCAATCACAGCAGGTCACATGACAGTTGTATACAATGGATGGCTTCATTCATGCCATCCATTGTATACTAGTGTCTAGCTGTGAATGGTCACAGCTAATCACATGCACATGTCATGTGATTAGCTGTGGCCAAATCACAGCTAAGCACAAAAATAAAAAAAAAAACCCTGAATGAATCGATGTCATTATGGTAACATTGTACTACTCTGGTCATAGTGAAATATGAAAAAAAAATCTTAAAAAAAAAGAAGAAAAAAATGTAATAAAAAATAATAAAAAAAAATATATATATATATATTTTTTTTTTTTTCATTCTGTCACCAATCAGTGTCCCTGATCATCGCCATGCCAGTTATATGATGACGCTGTACAAAAAAAAATAGTGAAACTAATTTTTAAAATTTTTTCATTTTCCGAAATATTATGACAAAAAAAATACAACTTCAAAAAACTCGCCATGCCTCCTATGAAGTACGTCGGACTGTCTACTTTACAAAAAGGGGTAATTTGGGGGATATCTGTACTGTTCTGACATTCTTGGACCTCAAGAAATTAGATTGGCCGCCAGTACTTCAGGATTGATCAATATTCAGATCTATACCATAGTTTGTGAACTCTATAACTTTCCTACGAACTAAAAAATACATCCTAATTTGGGTTATTTTCACCAAAGACATGTAGCAGAATACATCTCGGCCAAAATTTATGAAGAACAATTATTTATTTGCAAACTTTTATAACAGAAACAAAGAAAAATGTGTTTTTTTCAAAATTGTTGGGTTTTTTTTGTTCATTTAGCAAAAAATAAAAACCCCAGCGGTGATTAAATACCACCAAAAGAAAGCTCTAGTTGTGTAAAGAAAATGATAAAATTTTAGTTTGGGTACAATGTTGTATGAGCGCGCAATTGTCATTCAAGGTGTGAAAGCGCTGAAACCTGAAAACTGGCCTGGGCAGGAAGGTGTAAAAGTGCCCGTTATTGAATTGGTTAAAAAAAAAAAAACAAAGCCCAAAAAAAACCAAAAGTAACAACCGTTTATCTCATGTCCAGTGCAGAGCCTCGAACCTATGACCATGCACTCTTTAGACTGGCACGCTAACCACTGTGCTGCGGTTGTTACCTGGTATAGGCCCGGTCAAACTGACCCTTGTTTTCAAAAACTGCCAACTGTCACCTGCCCAATGTCAAGTAGCTATAGTGCACTTTGAATGACAATTGCGCGCTCATACAACACTGTACCCAAACTAAAATTTTATCATTTTTTTCACACAACTAGAGCTTTCTTTTGGTGGTATTTCATCACCACTGGGGTTTTTATTGTTTGCTAAATTAACAAAAAAAGACAGAAAATTTTGGAAAAAAAAAAAACACGTTTTCTTTGTTTCTGTTATAAAAGTTTGCAAATAAATAATTGTTTTTCATAAATTTAGGCCAAGATGTATTCTGCTACATGTCTTTGGTGAAAATAACCCAAATTAGTATTTATTATTTAGTCTGTAGGAAAGTTATAGAGTTCACAAACTATGGGATATATCTGAAAATTGATCAATCCTGAAGTACTGAAAGCCAATCTCATTTTTTGAGGTCCAAGAATGTCAGGACAGTACAGATATCCCCCAAATGACCCCTTATTGCAAAGTAGACCGTCCGATGTATTTCATAACAGGCATGGCGAGTTTTATGAAATTGTAATTTTTTTGTCATAATTTTTCGGAAATGAAGAAATTAAAAAAATGATTTTCACTATTTTTTTTTTTACATACTGTCACCAGTGCAGTACAGCGTCATCGTATAACTGGCATGGCGGTGATCAGGGACACTGACTGGTGACAGTACGAAAAAAAAATTGATAATTTTTTTTTATTATTTTTAATTTTTTATGAAATTTTTTTCTTTTTTTTAAGATTATTTTTTCATATTTCACTATGACCAAAGTAGTATAATGTTACCATAGTAACATTGTGCTACTTTGGGGGAGTGATCAGTATTTTTTATTTTACACAATTTGCTTATAGCAAAGAATTACTTTGCTATAAGCAAGCATTTACCTGAATGAAATTGATTTATTCTGTTTTTTTGTTTTTTTTTGTGTGATTTGGCCACGGCTAATCACATGACACAGCTGGGCTGTGATTGGCCCAGCTTGTGCATGTGATTGCTGTGACCATTCACAGCTAGACACACTTGTATACAATGGATGGCATGAAAGGAAGCCATCCATTGTATACAACTGTCGTGACCTGCTGTGATTGGTCACAGCAGGTCACATGGTACTGGCAACGGGGACGGTACACAGATCTGTCATCGGCCGTGTCCGACGTACATGGCCAGTGACAGATCGTGCCGCAGCGCGGCCCTGTAGGCGTGTGCAATGCGCGCTCTGGAAAGGACGCCATATGGCGTCCACCCGGAGGGATGAGCAACGGATTAACATAACTCTTACATAACACTTCATACAGTACAATCAAATAATAACTGACAGTCATGATCCCAACCGGGTCCAAGGTCTTCGAAGGCACTGTTCTGTCCTCCTTATGTGTGAAGGTACATAGCTTGACAGACAGCTAAACCTTTCTCGGCAATGAGTTGACAAAGAAGCAACGTCCAACTTTGTCTTTATTGCAAAGATATAAGAGGTGAAACTGAGGAACAGAAAATAAGGCGCTTAGTAACACTGTCTGCCATGTGACAAAGCATATTATACATTACAGTAAGGCAATGCACATATAAACACATGTAAGACATGTAGGTTACATAAAACACAGATGCATAAGATATAGACATGTGTGTAGACGTACCGACGATGCTATTGTGAACCTGAATGTGAGGGCTGGATCCTACCAGCATACCACAGGAATGGAGTCTGTGATGAGGAAATGGCTGCTATGAGCATGGCTGATGATGTAATCAGAGTTCATAGGCTACAAGCTATGGAAGCTGAAATGGGTCAAACTTCTACTGCGAAAAGATGCAGTGTATACAAACAGCCACTAGATGGAGCAGTTACACAATGAACAGAGAATTACAAACTGATAAAACATACTAATAATGCCTAATTAACAAAGAACAAATTGCTAAAGGCATGACACTCCCCGTCTGGTATCTAAAGGATACCACATTAAATCACCCCTGGAGAGAGCAACAAAACCAGTTCAGTAATGGGTCTGAGGAAGAGTTTGGGCTCCTGTTGTCTGCAGACCTTGACCTCCACTTTTCTGACTTTCCCATCTTCACTTGGGAACACCTTGGTTATCAGTCCCAAAGGCCAGTCATTTCTTCTTGACTGAGAGTCTTTGACAAGAACAACATTACCAACCTCCATATTGGGTTTGCTGGTTTGCCATTTATTCCGGACTTGTAGAGTAGAGATGTATTGTTTTCTCCATTTATCCCAGAAGGTATCTGCTAGAGTCTGCACTCGTCTCCACTGACACTTGTACAAGTCTTTAGCACTAAATTCTCCAGGAGGAGCCGATGCTGTACCGACTTTTTGGGTGAGAAGAGTGGAAGGGGTGAGCAAGAAGGGATCTTCTGGATCACTGGATATTGAAGTCAAAGGTCTGGCGTTCATGATCGCCACTACTTCGGCCATGAAGGTTGAGAGGGTTTCATGGGTGAGCCTCGAAGTTCCCAGCTGTAGAAAAACAGAATCAAGGATCCGGCGAGCTATGCCAATCATACGCTCCCAAGAGCCTCCCATGTGAGACGCATGTGGGGGGTTGAATGTCCATTTACAGTCTTGGGCGGCAAGATATCTCTCTACATGGTCACTGTCAATGTTTGAGGGGATATGCAGTTCTTTGCAGGCCCCAACGAAGTTGGTACCTCCATCAGAGCGGATTAGTTTAACTGGGCCTCTGATGGAGATGAAACGTCTGAGAGCATTTATAAAGCTGGATGTGTCTAAAGACTCGATAACTTCTATATGCACAGCCCTGATACTCATGCATGTAAATATGACTGCCCAGCGTTTGCTGTTTGCCTGGCCTCCTCTAGTGTGCCGTGTGGTGACAGACCAAGGACCAAACACGTCAAGACCAACATTAGTAAAGGGAGGTTCTATACTGAGTCGGTCCGCAGGGAGGTTAGCCATCTTCTGTGACTGAAACATACCACGTAGTTTTTTGCAAGTGACACATTTGAAAATAAGACAACTCACAAGTCTTTTCGCTCCCACTACCCAAAATCCAGCTGTACGTAAAGCTCCTTCAGTGAACAAACGTCCCTGATGTTTAGTCTTCTCATGGTAGTGTTGCACAAGTAAAGATGCAATGTGATTGCTTGGAATTATTATGGGATTACATTCTTTACTCTCGAACTTTGCATTTGAAATACGTCCCCCAACTCTCAACAGTCCATTAGCATCTATGAAGGGGTCAAGCCTCTTGAGGGAACTGTCTTTAGGAACACTCTTTTGATTTTGGATGAGTTCAAATTCTTGAGTATAAACCTCTTGTTGGATACAACGGATGATAACGTCTCTGGCCTGTGTGAGCTCATCCACTGTATGGGCCTTGTGACAGTAATGCCAACCTTTGCAGTGATCTGATCCTGTAGGTGTGGCTCTAAAGGATCTGGCTATGTGGATCAAGCCGGCTATAGCTCTGTTCAGTGATTTCCACGTAGAAAACTTGTTGAATCGTTTGGATCCAAGCTCTTTGTGAGAAACTCTTGTGGTGAGTACAGAAATATGAGGACGAATCTCTGCATCAGCATTTGGTTCTAATAGCTGAAATGAGTATTTCTCCAGGGTGTCAAGTACAGGTTTGTAGAGGAATGGTGGCCCTGTGAACCACGTAGTATCTTTAAGGTGAGCTGCTGGAACAGCTCTTGTAGCATGGTCTGCTGGGTTGAGGTCAGTTGGTACATAGCACCACTGGGTAGGCTGTGTTGACCTCCTAATTCTTTGAACTCTGTTATGAACATAGACATAGAATCTCCTAGTCTCATTGTAAATGTAGCCCAATACTACTTTGCTGTCTGTATGAAACATTGTACTGACAAGTTTTATATCTATTTCTGACACAATGAGATCTGCCAGCTCTACTGCCAGAACAGCGGCACAAAGTTCCAGTCTTGGTATGGTAATCTCAGGGCTTGGTGCCAGTTTTGCCTTGCCCATTACAAAGCCAATTTGGACTTGACCTTTAATGTTTATAGTTTTAAGGTAAGCGACTGCAGCGATTGCTTTTACCGAAGCATCACAAAATATGCACAGCTGCCTAGACTGAACTTCTGCAGGGGAGAAGTGGGCATATGGCCTATAGATATGTAAGTTAGATAATGCCTGTAGAGAGTTTCTCCATGCTATCCATAGTGCTTCTTTCTCTGAGGGAAGTGGCGAATCCCAATCACACGTATCTGTGGTTAACTCTCTGAGCAGAGTCTTACCTTGGATGATCACAGGAGCTGCAAATCCAAGTGGATCATATAGACTGTTAATGGTAGATAACACTCCACGTCGTGTGAAAGGCTTTTGCTCTTGGTCGACCTGAAAGGTAAAGGTGTCAGATTTGAGGTCCCAGCTGAGCCCTAGGCTGCGCTGCATGGGTATCGGGTCTGTCGCTAAGTCTAGATCTTTCAAATCACTGGCATGATCTTGAGTAGAGAAGGCTTCCATAACAACTTTGCTGTTTGAAGCTATCTTATGAAGTCTGAGGTTTGAACAGGAAAGCATACTCTGGGTCCTTTTGAGTAGACTGATTGCAGCCTCTGGTGAGGGAAGCGACTTTAAGCCATCATCTACATAGAAGTCTCTTTCAACAAACTTCTTAACGTCTTTCCCATAGTCTTTTTCACCTTCTTCAGCAGAGAGTCTGAGTCCATAAATAGCGACAGCTGGAGATGGGCTGTTGCCAAAAACATGCACCTTCATGCGATATTCTATGATGTCTTGAGTAGAGTCATTGTCCTTGAACCAAAGAAATCTCAAGAAGTTCCTGTGCTCTTCTTTTACTAGGAAACAATAGAACATTTGTTGTATGTCGGCAACTATAGCGATGGGTTCTTTACGGAATCTGATGAGGACACCGAGAAGTGTGTTATTGAGGTCTGGTCCTGTCAAAAGGACATCATTGAGAGAGACTCCCTCATACTGTGAACTGGAGTCAAATACCACTCGGATTCGTCCTGGCTTCTTAGGGTGGTAAACGCCGAAGATTGGTAGATACCAGCATTCTTCTTTTTCTTTTAGGGGTGGAGCTACTTCTGCATGATTGTTCTCAAACATCTTTTTCATGAATAAGAAGAAATGTTCCATCATCTCTGGTCTTTTCTGAAAGTTGCGTCTAAGTGAACAGAAGCGTTTTAAGGCCTGATACCTGTTGTTGGGAAGATGACGTCTCTGTGTTTTGAAAGGTAGTGGTGCAACCCAGGTGTTTGTTTTATCCTTGAAGAATCCTTGTTCCATTATGCCCAAGAAGGCCTCATCTTCAATAGAGGGAGCTATCTTGTGGTCTTCCTTTGTCCTCTGGAACACCGTGCACCCCAAGTGATCTTGGTCTTCACTGCAAGAGTGGTTCTCGGTTTCTGTAAAGTCAGGATATAGCACACTTGCCGGCTTCTCTCTTAGAAGGAATCTGTTAGGACAAGGCTGAAAGAGGGATGGACGTCCATTCTCCAAGGTATTTGTGTAAAGAGAATTCACTGTGGTTGGCTTGTGAACATTTCCTAGGCAAACATCACCTATGATGACCCACCCCAGGTCAAGCTTCTGAGCATATGGAGAACTATGAGGACCATTTATTTGTTTTCTTACCTTGTGGACTCTTATGATATCTCTCCCAAGGAGAAGTACTATTTGGGCCTTTGGGTCGAGTGCAGGTATGAGATGCGCTATGGTCTTTAAATGTTCATGATGTAATGCTGCCTCAGGTGTAGGAATCTCTTCTCTATTGTTTGGGATCTGATTGCATTCAATCAAGGTAGGTAGTTGCAGGGATGCTTCACTATTTATGGATTCGACTTGGAAACCAGTAGCTCTTCTGCCTTTTTCTTCACTCACACCAGTGCAAGTTTTAAGTGAATATGAAGAGCAGTGTCCTTTAATACTGAAGATATCAAAGAAGGCTGAGTTTGCAAGAGATCTATTGCTTTGGTCATCAAGGATGGCATACAACCTTACCGCTTTCTCTTTATGACCGATGGGGTAAACTGTAACAAGACAAATCTTGGAGCAAGATTTGTTACTAAGACCTTCTCCACAGACTTGGGTGCACTGGGGTGTCACTTCAGGAGGTACTGTGTCTCCCTCCTCCCCGCCGTGCTCTACAGCCTGGTCTGGGGGTGTGAGAGTCCATGGGGCTGGCCCAGGGTGTAAAGCTGTATTGTGCGCTTCACTGTTGCATTCCGAGCATTTGATGTTCGCTGTGCAGTCCTTTGCAAGATGAGAGGTTGAGGCACAACACCTGTAGCAAATGTGGTTTTCCTTGAGGAAAGTTCTGCGATCCCTGAGAAGTTTTCCTCTAAATCCTCTGCATTTCAACAATGAGTGTGGTTTCTTATGTAGAGGACATTCTCTGCATGGGTCCTTTGTGGAGATCGTCTCAGACTCTGTAGTACTGTAGGTTTTGTTTGAGGAGTCTTTAAGAGACACACTGGTTTTGTGTACTGCAACCGGTGTACCTTTCATGTTACGAAGTGAGATAGGTTTACCTGATTTGGGGTAAGCGGTGTCAAACATCGAGAAGTTAAAGCTGGGATCATTCCTAGTTTTTGCTTGTTGGTGCACGAAGTCCATAAAGAAAGAGAATGGAGGGAACGAGACATCGTACTGTTGCTTGTACCTGGAGCCTTGAGCAATCCACTTCTCTTGCAGGTTGTACGGTAATTTTTGTACTATGGGGTTTACACCACGTGCAGTATCTAAGAATGCCAGACCTTGTAAGTCTCCTTCAGTTTTGGCAACTTGTAGCTCTGTTAACAGATCACTCAGTTCTCTTAGCTTCTGGGAATCTTTGTTTTGGATCTTAGGGAAATCCTCAATTCTTTTGAAAAGTGCGTTCTCTATCACTTCTGGTGAGCCGTAACACTCCTCAAGTCTCTCCCATATCATGTTTAACCCTCTGATTGGGTAGTTAATATTAATGTCTCTAATCCGCCTTGCATGCTCTGTCGACTCATTTCCTAGCCACTTGACAAGAAGATCTATTTCTTCACATGCAGACAGATCCAGATCTCTGATATTATTCCTGAATGATGATCGCCATGACCTATAGCTTTCAGGTCTGTCATTAAACTTGGAGAGTCCCTTGGTTATTAACTCACGTCGGGCAAAGAATTTTAGAAAATCTGACATACCTGTATCTCTGTTTGACAGATTGTTGCTGTAATAGGCACCATCTACTTGTTCTTCCTTAAAGGGTTTGACCATACTGCGATCATTTGTGGGTTTGAATGCAGGTTGCATTGAGGGTTGATGTTCTATGGAACCGTCGACTTGTTCCATGCAGGGTCTTTGGTTAACTGAGGTCGCTTGTTGTATGACTGGAGTCTGTTGGAGCTCCTTAGCAGGGGTTGATGTCGCTCTTGGACCTGGATTTAGGCCGTCTTCTGACTTAGCATGTTGCAGTACGTAATCTGAAGTGCGTTGCAAGTTATTGTGAAGACTGGGTTCGGGCCTACTTATGTAGCTGAGTCTATCGCTTGTGAAGTTTGCTGCTTCCTCTAAAGCCTCTGCTTCTGCTACAGCAGCTGCAGCTTCTTTTTCCACAGTTAGCTTTTCTAGAGCTGCTTCCGTGCATGCTTTCTCTATTTTTAATTGTCTTTCTTGTTCGGCAAATGTCGCGCGGGTTTTGGCGGCTTCGGCCTTCGCGCGGGCAATGGCGACGGTGGAGCTGCTCAAAGATCTCCCTGAGCCTCTGGAGTTAACTGAGATGCGAGACCTTGTCTCGAACTGTCCGGATTCCCTTGCTGACATGATGATGCTGTGAACGGGTTAGCACACTTGCAACCGCTGCGGGTGGCGATGCTGCGTAGTTCCTCTTATCCAGCTTGTGAGAAGCCACCGTTTCGCTGCAGTCAGGACTTCAGGAGTCGCAGTCCTCGTATCCAGCTTGTAAGAAGCCGTCGTTTCACTGCAGTCAGGACTTCAGGAGTCGCAGTCCTCGTATCCAGCTTGTAAGAAGCCGTCGTTTCACTGCAGTCAGGACTTCAGGAGTCGCAGTCCTCGTATCCAGCTTGTAAGAAGCCGTCGTTTCACTGTTCTGTCCTCCTTATGTGTGAAGGTACATAGCTTGACAGACAGCTAAACCTTTCTCGGCAATGAGTTGACAAAGAAGCAACGTCCAACTTTGTCTTTATTGCAAAGATATAAGAGGTGAAACTGAGGAACAGAAAATAAGGCGCTTAGTAACACTGTCTGCCATGTGACAAAGCATATTATACATTACAGTAAGGCAATGCACATATAAACACATGTAAGACATGTAGGTTACATAAAACACAGATGCATAAGATATAGACATGTGTGTAGACGTACCGACGATGCTATTGTGAACCAGAATGTGAGGGCTGGATCCTACCAGCATACCACAGGAATGGAGTCTGTGATGAGGAAATGGCTGCTATGAGCATGGCTGATGATGTAATCAGAGTTCATAGGCTACAAGCTATGGAAGCTGAAATGGGTCAAACTTCTACTGTGAAAAGATGCAGTGTATACAAACAGCCACTAGATGGAGCAGTTACACAATGAACAGAGAATTACAAACTGATAAAACATACTAATAATGCCTAATTAACAAAGAACAAATTGCTAAAGGCATGACAGGCACTGTTACTCACATCAATAACTCGGCTGTATCTACACCCAATGAAAAGGCCCCCAGCCACTACTACACCACCTCGGGGACAATACTACAGCTACGTAGTCCCAGATACAGCCAATGAACTCCAACCTTACCAACATGACCTTATAATTGGGAAGGAACACCCATACCTACGATGGGCCCAACCCATAATCCACCAAATGGTCACTCCAGCACCGCCTTCAAAGACCCAGCGACCCCTGCCGGCTGCCACGACAAAACAAAAAACGCCAAACACCCCAGAACACAAAATGACGATCAAGGAAAGAAAATAAAATCAAGGAACCCAAACAAAACCAAACAACATGACAAACACAAAGGACAAGACCAGTAACAAAAACAGGGCACTTATACCCCCTTCCTGCCCAGGCCAATTTCCAGCTTCCAGCGCTGTCACACTTTGAATGACAATTGCGCGGTCATGCAACACTGTACCCATATGAAATTTTTATCATTTTTTTTGTGACAGACAGAGATTTGTTTTGGTGGTATTTAATCACCTCTGGGTTTTTATTTTTTCTTAAACAAACAAAAAACCACTGAAAATTTAGAAAAAAAAAGTTTTTTCTTAGTTTTTGTTATAAAATTTTGTAAATAAGTGATTTTTCTCCTTAACTGATGTGCGCTAATGAAGCGGCAGTGATAGACACTTATAGGTGGCACTAATGGGCACTGATGAGGAGGCACTGGTAGGTGGCACTGATGGGCATTGACAGGCTTCACTGATGGGCACTGAAAGGCGGCACTGATAGGCGGCACTGATAGACGGCACTGACTGGCATTGATAGGTGGCACTGGCTGGCACTGATGGGTGACACTGAAAGGCAGCTCAGATGGGCACTGATATGTGGCATTGATGTGGCACTGGTGAGCAATGGCAGGTGACACGGATGAGCACTGATGGACACTGACAGGTGGTACTGCTGGGGCTACACTGATCATCAAGGCACACTGATCATCAGTGCCCTGATGATCAGTGTACATGTCCTCTCCGCGGAAAACCGATTACCAGCTCTCCTCTCCTCACGGGCTGTCAGCGTGACGGCTCGTGAGGAGAGAAATGCCGGTAACCGGCATTTCCCAGTTTACATGCGATCACCTGTGATTGGACACAGCTGATCACATGACCGAGCTGACATCTTCGGCTCTTTCCGTGAATCGGTGATCCGCTGTGTCCGAGGGACACAGTGCACCAGCGATCGCCACGCTGCGCGCTCCCAGAGCCACGCATGCACGGTAAGAATGGGAGGACGTCATATGACGTCCTCTCAGAACGAGAGAACCACCTCGTGGAGAACCTATATGGTGGGCGGGAGACGGTTAAACAGTAAAAACAAAACTTTTGCAATGATTTATGTTTATCAGACCAAACAAGAGCAAACGAGAAGAATTCACCTTTAGGGTTGAGTGCTGATTCACATACTGTATATATATATATATATGAAAATCCATCATTCTCGATGTACTAGATGGCCTATCTCATTTCTTGAGGCCCCAAAACACCAGGACAGTGCGAATACCCCCCAGATGACCGCCTTTTTGGAAAGCAAACAGTCCAAGGTATTTAGTAAGAGTTATTTGATGGTTTTATTTTTCGAAAATTAATAAATAAAAAAAAAATCACTTTTTTTTTTATTTAAAAAGTAAAGTGTTAATAAGAAAACACCCTCACTGTGTAAGGGAAGATAAGGCTTGTCACCATGCTCCCAGAACAATGTACTGGGACCATGAAAGGCTTTCCAAATAGATAAAATGAGAGAAAATGAATGTTAACCATTTGCCGCCCGCCCTATGGCCGAATGGCGGCCGGCAAATGTCATCAGTGTTCCGGGTGGACGCCATATGGCGTCCTCCCGCACATGTGCAGATTGCGCTCCTGCAGAGCCACGCAGTGGCGCGATCTGTCACCGGCCGTGTACCTCGGACACGGCCGATGACAGAACTGAGTATCAGCCCTGTTGCCGGTACCATGTGACCTGCTGTGACCAATCACAGCAGGTCACATGACAGTTGTATACAATGGATGGCTTTATTCATGCCATCCATTGTATACTAGTGTCTAGCTGTGAATGGTCACAGCTAATCACATGCACATGTCATGTGATTAGCTGTGGCCAAATCACAGCTAAGCACAAAAAAAAAAAAAAAAACCCTGAATGAATCGATGTCATTATGGTAACATTGTACTACTCTGGTCATAGTGAAATATGAAAAAAAAATCTTAAAAAAAAAGAAGAAAAAAATGTAATAAAAAATAATAAAAAAAAAATATATATATATATATTTTTTTTTTTTCATTCTGTCACCAATCAGTGTCCCTGATCATCGACATGCCAGTTATATGATGACGCTGTACAAAAAAAAATAGTGAAACTAATTTTTAAAATTTTTTCATTTTCCGAAATATTATGACAAAAAAAATACAACTTCAAAAAACTCGCCATGCCTCCTATGAAGTACGTCGGACTGTCTACTTTACAAAAAGGGGTAATTTGGGGGATATCTGTACTGTTCTGACATTCTTGGACCTCAAGAAATTAGATTGGCCGCCAGTACTTCAGGATTGATCAATATTCAGATCTATACCATAGTTTGTGAACTCTATAACTTTCCTACGAACTAAAAAATACATCCTAATTTGGGTTATTTTCACCAAAGACATGTAGCAGAATACATCTCGGCCAAAATTTATGAAGAACAATTATTTATTTGCAAACTTTTATAACAGAAACAAAGAAAAATGTGTTTTTTTCAAAATTGTTGGTTTTTTTTTTGTTCATTTAGCAAAAAATAAAAACCCCGGGGGTGATTAAATACCACCAAAAGAAAGCTCTAGTTGTGTAAAGAAAATGATAAAATTTTAGTTTGGGTACAATGTTGTATGAGCGCGCAATTGTCATTCAAGGTGTGAAAGCGCTGAAACCTGAAAACTGGCCTGGGCAGGAAGGTGTAAAAGTGCCCGTTATTGAATTGGTTAAAAAAATAAAAACAAAGCCCAAAAAAAACCAAAAGTAACAACCGTTTATCTCATGTCCAGTGCAGAGCCTCGAACCTATGACCATGCACTCTTTAGACTGGCACGCTAACCACTGTGCTGCGGTTGTTACCTGGTATAGGCCCGGTCAAACTGACCCTTGTTTTCAAAAACTGCCAACTGTCACCTGCCCAATGTCAAGTAGCTATAGTGCACTTTGAATGACAATTGCGCGCTCATACAACACTGTACCCAAACTAAAATTTTATCATTTTTTTCACACAACTAGAGCTTTCTTTTGGTGGTATTTCATCACCACTGGGGTTTTTATTGTTTGCTAAATTAACAAAAAAAGACAGAAAATTTTGGAAAAAAAAAAAACACGTTTTCTTTGTTTCTGTTATAAAAGTTTGCAAATAAATAATTGTTTTTCATAAATTTAGGCCAAGATGTATTCTGCTACATGTCTTTGGTGAAAATAACCCAAATTAGTATTTATTATTTAGTCTGTAGGAAAGTTATAGAGTTCACAAACTATGGGATATATCTGAAAATTGATCAATCCTGAAGTACTGAAAGCCAATCTCATTTTTTGAGGTCCAAGAATGTCAGGACAGTACAGATATCCCCCAAATGACCCCTTATTGCAAAGTAGACCGTCCGATGTATTTCATAACAGGCATGGCGAGTTTTATGAAATTGTAATTTTTTTGTCATAATTTTTCGGAAATGAAGAAATTAAAAAAATGATTTTCACTATTTTTTTTTTACATACTGTCACCAGTGCAGTACAGCGTCATCGTATAACTGGCATGGCGGTGATCAGGGACACTGACTGGTGACAGTACGAAAAAAAAATTGATAATTTTTTTTTATTATTTTTAATTTTTTATTACATTTTTTTCTTTTTTTTAAGATTATTTTTTCATATTTCACTATGACCAAAGTAGTATAATGTTACCATAGTAACATTGTGCTACTTTGGGGGAGTGATCAGTATTTTTTATTTTACACAATTTGCTTATAGCAAAGAATTACTTTGCTATAAGCAAGCATTTACCTGAATGAAATTGATTTATTCTGTTTTTTTGTTTTTTTTTTGTGTGATTTGGCCACGGCTAATCACATGACACAGCTGGGCTGTGATTGGCCCAGCTTGTGCATGTGATCGCTGTGACCATTCACAGCTAGACACACTTGTATACAATGGATGGCATGAAAGGAAGCCATCCATTGTATACAACTGTCGTGACCTGCTGTGATTGGTCACAGCAGGTCACATGGTACTGGCAACGGGGACGGTACACAGATCTGTCATCGGCCGTGTCCGACGTACATGGCCAGTGACAGATCGTGCCGCAGCGCGGCCCTGTAGGCGTGTGCAATGCGCGCTCTGGAAAGGACGCCATATGGCGTCCACCCGGAGGGATGAGCAACGGATTAACATAACTCTTACATAACACTTCATACAGTACAATCAAATAATAACTGACAGTCATGATCCCAACCGGGTCCAAGGTCTTCGAAGGCACTGTTACTCACATCAATAACTCGGCTGTATCTACACCCAATGAAAAGGCCCCCAGCCACTACTACACCACCTCGGGGACAATACTACAGCTACGTAGTCCCAGATACAGCCAATGAACTCCAACCTTACCAACATGACCTTATAATTGGGAAGGAACACCCATACCTACGATGGGCCCAACCCATAATCCACCAAATGGTCACTCCAGCTACGCCTTCAAAGACCCAGCGACCCCTGCCGGCTGCCACGACAAAACAAAAAACGCCAAACACCCCAGAACACAAAATGACGATCAAGGAAAGAAAATAAAATCAAGGAACCCAAACAAAACCAAACAACATGACAAACACAAAGGACAAGACCAGTAACAAAAACAGGGCACTTATACCCCCTTCCTGCCCAGGCCAATTTCCAGCTTCCAGCGCTGTCACACTTTGAATGACAATTGCGCGGTCATGCAACACTGTACCCATATGAAATTTTTATCATTTTTTTTGTGACAGACAGAGATTTGTTTTGGTGGTATTTAATCACCTCTGGGTTTTTATTTTTTCTTAAACAAACAAAAAACCACTGAAAATTTAGAAAAAAAAAGTTTTTTCTTAGTTTTTGTTATAAAATTTTGTAAATAAGTGATTTTTCTCCTTCACTGATGTGCGCTAATGAAGCGGCAGTGATAGACACTTATAGGTGGCACTAATGGGCACTGATGAGGAGGCACTGGTAGGTGGCACTGATGGGCATTGACAGGCTTCACTGATGGGCACTGAAAGGCAGAAATGATAGGCGGCACTGATAGGCGGCACTGATAGACGGCACTGACTGGCATTGATAGGTGGCACTGGCTGGCACTGATGGGTGACACTGAAAGGCAGCTCAGATGGGCACTGATATGTGGCATTGATGTGGCACTGGTGAGCAATGGCAGGTGACACGGATGAGCACTGATGGACACGGACAGGTGGTACTGCTGGGGCTACACTGATCATCAAGGCACACTGATCATCAGTGCCCTGATGATCAGTGTACATGTCCTCTCCGCGGAAAACCGATTACCAGCTCTCCTCTCCTCAGGGGCTGTCAGCGTGACGGCTCGTGAGGAGAGAAATGCCGGTAACCGGCATTTCCCAGTTTACATGCGATCACCTGTGATTGGACACAGCTGATCACATGACCGAGCTGACATCTTCGGCTCTTTCCGTGAATCGGTGATCCGCTGTGTCCGAGGGACACAGTGCACCAGCGATCGCCGCGCTGCGCGCTCCCAGAGCCACGCATGCACGGTAAGAATGGGAGGACGTCATATGACGTCCTCTCAGAACGAGAGAACCACCTCGTGGAGAACCTATATGGTGGGCGGGAGACGGTTAAACAGTAAAAACAAAACTTTTGCAATGATTTATGTTTATCAGACCAAACAAGAGCAAACGAGAAGAATTCACCTTTAGGGTTGAGTGCTGATTCACATACTGTATATATATATATATATATATATGAAAATCCATCATTCTCGATGTACTAGATGGCCTATCTCATTTCTTGAGGCCCCAAAACACCAGGACAGTGCGAATACCCCCCAGATGACCGCCTTTTTGGAAAGCAAACAGTCCAAGGTATTTAGTAAGAGTTATTTGATGGTTTTATTTTTCGAAAATTAATAAATAAAAAAAAAATCACTTTTTTTTTTATTTAAAAAGTAAAGTGTTAATAAGAAAACACCCTCACTGTGTAAGGGAAGATAAGGCTTGTCACCATGCTCCCAGAACAATGTACTGGGACCATGAAAGGCTTTCCAAATAGATAAAATGAGAGAAAATGAATGTTAACCATTTGCCGCCCGCCCTATGGCCGAATGGCGGCCGGCAAATGTCATCAGTGTTCCGGGTGGACGCCATATGGCGTCCTCCCGCACATGTGCAGATTGCGCTCCTGCAGAGCCACGCAGTGGCGCGATCTGTCACCGGCCGTGTACCTCGGACACGGCCGATGACAGAACTGAGTATCAGCCCCGTTGCCGGTACCATGTGACCTGCTGTGACCAATCACAGCAGGTCACATGACAGTTGTATACAATGGATGGCTTCATTCATGCCATCCATTGTATACTAGTGTCTAGCTGTGAATGGTCACAGCTAATCACATGCACATGTCATGTGATTAGCTGTGGCCAAATCACAGCTAAGCACAAAAAAAAAAAAAAAAAACCCTGAATGAATCGATGTCATTATGGTAACATTGTACTACTCTGGTCATAGTGAAATATGAAAAAAAAATCTTAAAAAAAAAGAAGAAAAAAATGTAATAAAAAATAATAAAAAAAATATATATATATATATTTTTTTTTTCATTCTGTCACCAATCAGTGTCCCTGATCATCGCCATGCCAGTTATATGATGACGCTGTACAAAAAAAAATAGTGAAACTAATTTTTAAAATTTTTTCATTTTCCGAAATATTATGACAAAAAAAATACAACTTCAAAAAACTCGCCATGCCTCCTATGAAGTACGTCGGACTGTCTATTTTACAAAAAGGGGTAATTTGGGGGATATCTGTACTGTTCTGACATTCTTGGACCTCAAGAAATTAGATTGGCCGCCAGTACTTCAGGATTGATCAATATTCAGATCTATACCATAGTTTGTGAACTCTATAACTTTCCTACGAACTAAAAAATACATCCTAATTTGGGTTATTTTCACCAAAGACATGTAGCAGAATACATCTCGGCCAAAATTTATGAAGAACAATTATTTATTTGCAAACTTTTATAACAGAAACAAAGAAAAATGTGTTTTTTTCAAAATTGTTGGTTTTTTTTTTGTTCATTTAGCAAAAAATAAAAACCCCGGGGGTGATTAAATACCACCAAAAGAAAGCTCTAGTTGTGTAAAGAAAATGATAAAATTTTAGTTTGGGTACAATGTTGTATGAGCGCGCAATTGTCATTCAAGGTGTGAAAGCGCTGAAACCTGAAAACTGGCCTGGGCAGGAAGGTGTAAAAGTGCCCGTTATTGAATTGGTTAAAAAATAAAAACAAAGCCCAAAAAAACCCAAAAGTAACAACCGTTTATCTCATGTCCAGTGCAGAGCCTCGAACCTATGACCATGCACTCTTTAGACTGGCACGCTAACCACTGTGCTGCGGTTGTTACCTGGTATAGGCCCGGTCAAACTGACCCTTGTTTTCAAAAACTGCCAACTGTCACCTGCCCAATGTCAAGTAGCTATAGTGCACTTTGAATGACAATTGCGCGCTCATACAACACTGTACCCAAACTAAAATTTTATCATTTTTTTCACAGAACTAGAGCTTTCTTTTGGTGGTATTTCATCACCACTGGGGTTTTTATTGTTTGCTAAATTAACAAAAAAAGACAGAAAATTTTGGAAAAAAAAAAAACACGTTTTCTTTGTTTCTGTTATAAAAGTTTGCAAATAAATAATTGTTTTTCATAAATTTAGGCCAAGATGTATTCTGCTACATGTCTTTGGTGAAAATAACCCAAATTAGTATTTATTATTTAGTCTGTAGGAAAGTTATAGAGTTCACAAACTATGGGATATATCTGAAAATTGATCAATCCTGAAGTACTGAAAGCCAATCTCATTTTTTGAGGTCCAAGAATGTCAGGACAGTACAGATATCCCCCAAATGACCCCTTATTGCAAAGTAGACCGTCCGATGTATTTCATAACAGGCATGGCGAGTTTTATGAAATTGTAATTTTTTTGTCATAATTTTTCGGAAATGAAGAAATTAAAAAAATGATTTTCACTATTTTTTTTTTTACATACTGTCACCAGTGCAGTACAGCGTCATCGTATAACTGGCATGGCGGTGATCAGGGACACTGACTGGTGACAGTACGAAAAAAAAATTGATAATTTTTTTTTATTATTTTTAATTTTTTATTACATTTTTTTCTTTTTTTTAAGATTATTTTTTCATATTTCACTATGACCAAAGTAGTATAATGTTACCATAGTAACATTGTGCTACTTTGGGGGAGTGATCAGTATTTTTTATTTTACACAATTTGCTTATAGCAAAGAATTACTTTGCTATAAGCAAGCATTTACCTGAATGAAATTGATTTATTCTGTTTTTTTGTTTTTTTTTGTGTGATTTGGCCACGGCTAATCACATGACACAGCTGGGCTGTGATTGGCCCAGCTTGTGCATGTGATCGCTGTGACCATTCACAGCTAGACACACTTGTATACAATGGATGGCATGAAAGGAAGCCATCCATTGTATACAACTGTCGTGACCTGCTGTGATTGGTCACAGCAGGTCACATGGTACTGGCAACGGGGACGGTACACAGATCTGTCATCGGCCGTGTCCGACGTACATGGCCAGTGACAGATCGTGCCGCAGCGCGGCCCTGTAGGCGTGTGCAATGCGCGCTCTGGAAAGGACGCCATATGGCGTCCACCCGGAGGGATGAGCAACGGATTAACATAACTCTTACATAACACTTCATACAGTACAATCAAATAATAACTGACAGTCATGATCCCAACCGGGTCCAAGGTCTTCGAAGGCACTGTTACTCACATCAATAACTCGGCTGTATCTACACCCAATGAAAAGGCCCCCAGCCACTACTACACCACCTCGGGGACAATACTACAGCTACGTAGTCCCAGATACAGCCAATGAACTCCAACCTTACCAACATGACCTTATAATTGGGAAGGAACACCCATACCTACGATGGGCCCAACCCATAATCCACCAAATGGTCACTCCAGCACCGCCTTCAAAGACCCAGCGACCCCTGCCGGCTGCCACGACAAAACAAAAAACGCCAAACACCCCAGAACACAAAATGACGATCAAGGAAAGAAAAGAAAATCAAGGAACCCAAACAAAACCAAACAACATGACAAACACAAAGGACAAGACCAGTAACAAAAACAGGGCACTTATACCCCCTTCCTGCCCAGGCCAATTTCCAGCTTCCAGCGCTGTCACACTTTGAATGACAATTGCGCGGTCATGCAACACTGTACCCATATGAAATTTTTATCATTTTTTTTGTGACAGACAGAGATTTGTTTTGGTGGTATTTAATCACCTCTGGGTTTCTATTTTTTCTTAAACAAACAAAAAACCACTGAAAATTTAGAAAAAAAAAGTTTTTTCTTAGTTTTTGTTATAAAATTTTGTAAATAAGTGATTTTTCTCCTTCACTGATGTGCGCTAATGAAGCGGCAGTGATAGACACTTATAGGTGGCACTAATGGGCACTGATGAGGAGGCACTGGTAGGTGGCACTGATGGGCATTGACAGGCTTCACTGATGGGCACTGAAAGGCAGAAATGATAGGCGGCACTGATAGGCGGCACTGATAGACGGCACTGACTGGCATTGATAGGTGGCACTGGCTGGCACTGATGGGTGACACTGAAAGGCAGCTCAGATGGGCACTGATATGTGGCATTGATGTGGCACTGGTGAGCAATGGCAGGTGACACGGATGAGCACTGATGGACACTGACAGGTGGTACTGCTGGGGCTACACTGATCATCAAGGCACACTGATCATCAGTGCCCTGATGATCAGTGTACATGTCCTCTCCGCGGAAAACCGATTACCAGCTCTCCTCTCCTCACGGGCTGTCAGCGTGACGGCTCGTGAGGAGAGAAATGCCGGTAACCGGCATTTCCCAGTTTACATGCGATCACCTGTGATTGGACACAGCTGATCACATGACCGAGCTGACATCTTCGGCTCTTTCCGTGAATCGGTGATCCGCTGTGTCCGAGGGACACAGTGCACCAGCGATCGCCGCGCTGCGCGCTCCCAGAGCCACGCATGCACGGTAAGAATGGGAGGACGTCATATGACGTCCTCTCAGAACGAGAGAACCACCTCGTGGAGAACCTATATGGTGGGCGGGAGACGGTTAAACAGTAAAAACAAAACTTTTGCAATGATTTATGTTTATCAGACCAAACAAGAGCAAACGAGAAGAATTCACCTTTAGAGTTGAGTGCTGATTCACATACTGTATATATATATATATGAAAATCCATCATTCTCGATGTACTAGATGGCCTATCTCATTTCATGAGGCCCCAAAACACCAGGACAGTGCGAATACCCCCCAGATGACCGCCTTTTTGGAAAGCAAACAGTCCAAGGTATTTACTAAGAGTTATTTGATGGTTTTATTTTTCGAAAATTAATAAATAAAAAAAAAAATCACTTTTTTTTTTATTTAAAAAGTAAAGTGTTAATAAGAAAACACCCTCACTGTGTAAGGGAAGATAAGGCTTGTCACCATGCTCCCAGAACAATGTACTGGGACCATGAAAGGCTTTCCAAATAGATAAAATGAGAGAAAATGAATGTTAACCATTTGCCGCCCGCCCTATGGCCGAATGGCGGCCGGCAAATGTCATCAGTGTTCCGGGTGGACGCCATATGGCGTCCTCCCGCACATGTGCAGATTGCGCTACTGCAGAGCCACGCAGTGGCGCGATCTGTCACCGGCCGTGTACCTCGGACACGGCCGATGACAGAACTGAGTATCAGCCCCGTTGCCGGTACCATGTGACCTGATGTGACCAATCACAGCAGGTCACATGACAGTTGTATACAATGGATGGCTTCATTCATGCCATCCATTGTATACTAGTGTCTAGCTGTGAATGGTCACAGCTAATCACATGCACATGTCATGTGATTAGCTGTGGCCAAATCACAGCTAAGCACAAAAAAAAAAAAAAAAACCCTGAATGAATCGATGTCATTATGGTAACATTGTACTACTCTGGTCATAGTGAAATATGAAAAAAAATCTTAAAAAAAAAGAAGAAAAAAATGTAATAAAAAATAATAAAAAAAATATATATATATATTTTTTTTTTTTTTTCATTCTGTCACCAATCAGTGTCCCTGATCATCGCCATGCCAGTTATATGATGACGCTGTACAAAAAAAAATAGTGAAACTAATTTTTAAAATTTTTTCATTTTCCGAAATATTATGACAAAAAAAATACAACTTCAAAAAACTCGCCATGCCTCCTATGAAGTACGTCGGACTGTCTACTTTACAAAAAGGGGTAATTTGGGGGATATCTGTACTGTTCTGACATTCTTGGACCTCAAGAAATTAGATTGGCCGCCAGTACTTCAGGATTGATCAATATTCAGATCTATACCATAGTTTGTGAACTCTATAACTTTCCTACGAACTAAAAAATACATCCTAATTTGGGTTATTTTCACCAAAGACATGTAGCAGAATACATCTCGGCCAAAATTTATGAAGAACAATTATTTATTTGCAAACTTTTATAACAGAAACAAAGAAAAATGTGTTTTTTTCAAAATTGTTGTTTTTTTTTTTGTTCATTTAGCAAAAAATAAAAACCCCAGCGGTGATTAAATACCACCAAAAGAAAGCTCTAGTTGTGTAAAGAAAATGATAAAATTTTAGTTTGGGTACAATGTTGTATGAGCGCGCAATTGTCATTCAAGGTGTGAAAGCGCTGAAACCTGAAAACTGGCCTGGGCAGGAAGGTGTAAAAGTGCCCGTTATTGAATTGGTTAAAAAAATAAAAACAAAGCCCAAAAAAAACCAAAAGTAACAACCGTTTATCTCATGTCCAGTGCAGAGCCTCGAACCTATGACCATGCACTCTTTAGACTGGCACGCTAACCACTGTGCTGCGGTTGTTACCTGGTATAGGCCCGGTCAAACTGACCCTTGTTTTCAAAAACTGCCAACTGTCACCTGCCCAATGTCAAGTAGCTATAGTGCACTTTGAATGACAATTGCGCGCTCATACAACACTGTACCCAAACTAAAATTTTATCATTTTTTTCACACAACTAGAGCTTTCTTTTGGTGGTATTTCATCACCACTGGGGTTTTTATTGTTTGCTAAATTAACAAAAAAAGACAGAAAATTTTGGAAAAAAAAAAAACACGTTTTCTTTGTTTCTGTTATAAAAGTTTGCAAATAAATAATTGTTTTTCATAAATTTAGGCCAAGATGTATTCTGCTACATGTCTTTGGTGAAAATAACCCAAATTAGTATTTATTATTTAGTCTGTAGGAAAGTTATAGAGTTCACAAACTATGGGATATATCTGAAAATTGATCAATCCTGAAGTACTGAAAGCCAATCTCATTTTTTGAGGTCCAAGAATGTCAGGACAGTACAGATATCCCCCAAATGACCCCTTATTGCAAAGTAGACCGTCCGATGTATTTCATAACAGGCATGGCGAGTTTTATGAAATTGTAATTTTTTTGTCATAATTTTTCGGAAATGAAGAAATTAAAAAAATGATTTTCACTATTTTTTTTTTTACATACTGTCACCAGTGCAGTACAGCGTCATCGTATAACTGGCATGGCGGTGATCAGGGACACTGACTGGTGACAGTACGAAAAAAAAATTGATAATTTTTTTTTATTATTTTTAATTTTTTATTACATTTTTTTCTTTTTTTTAAGATTATTTTTTCATATTTCACTATGACCAAAGTAGTATAATGTTACCATAGTAACATTGTGCTACTTTGGGGGAGTGATCAGTATTTTTTATTTTACACAATTTGCTTATAGCAAAGAATTACTTTGCTATAAGCAAGCATTTACCTGAATGAAATTGATTTATTCTGTTTTTTTGTTTTTTTTTGTGTGATTTGGCCACGGCTAATCACATGACACAGCTGGGCTGTGATTGGCCCAGCTTGTGCATGTGATCGCTGTGACCATTCACAGCTAGACACACTTGTATACAATGGATGGCATGAAAGGAAGCCATCCATTGTATACAACTGTCGTGACCTGCTGTGATTGGTCACAGCAGGTCACATGGTACTGGCAACGGGGACGGTACACAGATCTGTCATCGGCCGTGTCCGACGTACATGGCCAGTGACAGATCGTGCCGCAGCGCGGCCCTGTAGGCGTGTGCAATGCGCGCTCTGGAAAGGACGCCATATGGCGTCCACCCGGAGGGATGAGCAACGGATTAACATAACTCTTACATAACACTTCATACAGTACAATCAAATAATAACTGACAGTCATGATCCCAACCGGGTCCAAGGTCTTCGAAGGCACTGTTACTCACATCAATAACTCGGCTGTATCTACACCCAATGAAAAGGCCCCCAGCCACTACTACACCACCTCGGGGACAATACTACAGCTACGTAGTCCCAGATACAGCCAATGAACTCCAACCTTACCAACATGACCTTATAATTGGGAAGGAACACCCATACCTACGATGGGCCCAACCCATAATCCACCAAATGGTCACTCCAGCACCGCCTTCAAAGACCCAGCGACCCCTGCCGGCTGCCACGACAAAACAAAAAACGCCAAACACCCCAGAACACAAAATGACGATCAAGGAAAGAAAAGAAAATCAAGGAACCCAAACAAAACCAAACAACATGACAAACACAAAGGACAAGACCAGTAACAAAAACAGGGCACTTATACCCCCTTCCTGCCCAGGCCAATTTCCAGCTTCCAGCGCTGTCACACTTTGAATGACAATTGCGCGGTCATGCAACACTGTACCCATATGAAATTTTTATCATTTTTTTTGTGACAGACAGAGATTTGTTTTGGTGGTATTTAATCACCTCTGGGTTTTTATTTTTTCTTAAACAAACAAAAAACCACTGAAAATTTAGAAAAAAAAAGTTTTTTCTTAGTTTTTGTTATAAAATTTTGTAAATAAGTGATTTTTCTCCTTCACTGATGTGCGCTAATGAAGCGGCAGTGATAGACACTTATAGGTGGCACTAATGGGCACTGATGAGGAGGCACTGGTAGGTGGCACTGATGGGCATTGACAGGCTTCACTGATGGGCACTGAAAGGCAGAAATGATAGGCGGCACTGATAGGCGGCACTGATAGACGGCACTGACTGGCATTGATAGGTGGCACTGGCTGGCACTGATGGGTGACACTGAAAGGCAGCTCAGATGGGCACTGATATGTGGCATTGATGTGGCACTGGTGAGCAATGGCAGGTGACACGGATGAGCACTGATGGACACCGACAGGTGGTACTGCTGGGGCTACACTGATCATCAAGGCACACTGATCATCAGTGCCCTGATGATCAGTGTACATGTCCTCTCCGCGGAAAACCGATTACCAGCTCTCCTCTCCTCACGGGCTGTCAGCGTGACGGCTCGTGAGGAGAGAAATGCCGGTAACCGGCATTTCCCAGTTTACATGCGATCACCTGTGATTGGACACAGCTGATCACATGACCGAGCTGACATCTTCGGCTCTTTCCGTGAATCGGTGATCCGCTGTGTCCGAGGGACACAGTGCACCAGCGATCGCCGCGCTGCGCGCTCCCAGAGCCACGCATGCACGGTAAGAATGGGAGGACGTCATATGACGTCCTCTCAGAACGAGAGAACCACCTCGTGGAGAACCTATATGGTGGGCGGGAGACGGTTAAACAGTAAAAACAAAACTTTTGCAATGATTTATGTTTATCAGACCAAACAAGAGCAAACGAGAAGAATTCACCTTTAGGGTTGAGTGCTGATTCACATACTGTATATATATATATATATGAAAATCCATCATTCTCGATGTACTAGATGGCCTATCTCATTTCTTGAGGCCCCAAAACACCAGGACAGTGCGAAGACCCCCCAGATGACCGCCTTTTTGGAAAGCAAACAGTCCAAGGTATTTAGTAAGAGTTATTTGATGGTTTTATTTTTCGAAAATTAATAAATAAAAAAAAAAATCACTTTTTTTTTTATTTAAAAAGTAAAGTGTTAATAAGAAAACACCCTCACTGTGTAAGGGAAGATAAGGCTTGTCACCATGCTCCCAGAACAATGTACTGGGACCATGAAAGGCTTTCCAAATAGATAAAATGAGAGAAAATGAATGTTAACCATTTGCCGCCCGCCCTATGGCCGAATGGCGGCCGGCAAATGTCATCAGTGTTCCGGGTGGACGCCATATGGCGTCCTCCCGCACATGTGCAGATTGCGCTCCTGCAGAGCCACGCAGTGGCGCGATCTGTCACCGGCCGTGTACCTCGGACACGGCCGATGACAGAACTGAGTATCAGCCCCGTTGCCGGTACCATGTGACCTGCTGTGACCAATCACAGCAGGTCACATGACAGTTGTATACAATGGATGGCTTCATTCATGCCATCCATTGTATACTAGTGTCTAGCTGTGAATGGTCACAGCTAATCACATGCACATGTCATGTGATTAGCTGTGGCCAAATCACAGCTAAGCACAAAAAAAAAAAAAAAAAACCCTGAATGAATCGATGTCATTATGGTAACATTGTACTACTCTGGTCATAGTGAAATATGAAAAAAAAATCTTAAAAAAAAAGAAGAAAAAAATGTAATAAAAAATAATAAAAAAAATATATATATATATATTTTTTTTTTCCATTCTGTCACCAATCAGTGTCCCTGATCATCGCCATGCCAGTTATATGATGACGCTGTACAAAAAAAAATAGTGAAACTAATTTTTAAAATTTTTTCATTTTCCGAAATATTATGACAAAAAAAATACAACTTCAAAAAACTCGCCATGCCTCCTATGAAGTACGTCGGACTGTCTACTTTACAAAAAGGGGTAATTTGGGGGATATCTGTACTGTTCTGACATTCTTGGACCTCAAGAAATTAGATTGGCCGCCAGTACTTCAGGATTGATCAATATTCAGATCTATACCATAGTTTGTGAACTCTATAACTTTCCTACGAACTAAAAAATACATCCTAATTTGGGTTATTTTCACCAAAGACATGTAGCAGAATACATCTCGGCCAAAATTTATGAAGAACAATTATTTATTTGCAAACTTTTATAACAGAAACAAAGAAAAATGTGTTTTTTTCAAAATTGTTGTTTTTTTTTTTGTTCATTTAGCAAAAAATAAAAACCCCAGCGGTGATTAAATACCACCAAAAGAAAGCTCTAGTTGTGTAAAGAAAATGATAAAATTTTAGTTTGGGTACAATGTTGTATGAGCGCGCAATTGTCATTCAAGGTGTGAAAGCGCTGAAACCTGAAAACTGGCCTGGGCAGGAAGGTGTAAAAGTGCCCGTTATTGAATTGGTTAAAAAAATAAAAACAAAGCCCAAAAAAAACCAAAAGTAACAACCGTTTATCTCATGTCCAGTGCAGAGCCTCGAACCTATGACCATGCACTCTTTAGACTGGCACGCTAACCACTGTGCTGCGGTTGTTACCTGGTATAGGCCCGGTCAAACTGACCCTTGTTTTCAAAAACTGCCAACTGTCACCTGCCCAATGTCAAGTAGCTATAGTGCACATTGAATGACAATTGCGCGCTCATACAACACTGTACCCAAACTAAAATTTTATCATTTTTTTCACACAACTAGAGCTTTCTTTTGGTGGTATTTCATCACCACTGGGGTTTTTATTGTTTGCTAAATTAACAAAAAAAGACAGAAAATTTTGGAAAAAAAAAAAACACGTTTTCTTTGTTTCTGTTATAAAAGTTTGCAAATAAATAATTGTTTTTCATAGATTTAGGCCAAGATGTATTCTGCTACATGTCTTTGGTGAAAATAACCCAAATTAGTATTTATTATTTAGTCTGTAGGAAAGTTATAGAGTTCACAAACTATGGGATATATCTGAAAATTGATCAATCCTGAAGTACTGAAAGCCAATCTCATTTTTTGAGGTCCAAGAATGTCAGGACAGTACAGATATCCCCCAAATGACCCCTTATTGCAAAGTAGACCGTCCGATGTATTTCATAACAGGCATGGCGAGTTTTATGAAATTGTAATTTTTTTGTCATAATTTTTCGGAAATGAAGAAATTAAAAAAATGATTTTCACTATTTTTTTTTTTACATACTGTCACCAGTGCAGTACAGCGTCATCGTATAACTGGCATGGCGGTGATCAGGGACACTGACTGGTGACAGTACGAAAAAAAAATTGATAATTTTTTTTTATTATTTTTAATTTTTTATTACATTTTTTTCTTTTTTTTAAGATTATTTTTTCATATTTCACTATGACCAAAGTAGTATAATGTTACCATAGTAACATTGTGCTACTTTGGGGGAGTGATCAGTATTTTTTATTTTACACAATTTGCTTATAGCAAAGAATTACTTTGCTATAAGCAAGCATTTACCTGAATGAAATTGATTTATTCTGTTTTTTTGTTTTTTTTTGTGTGATTTGGCCACGGCTAATCACATGACACAGCTGGGCTGTGATTGGCCCAGCTTGTGCATGTGATCGCTGTGACCATTCACAGCTAGACACACTTGTATACAATGGATGGCATGAAAGGAAGCCATCCATTGTATACAACTGTCGTGACCTGCTGTGATTGGTCACAGCAGGTCACATGGTACTGGCAACGGGGACGGTACACAGATCTGTCATCGGCCGTGTCCGACGTACATGGCCAGTGACAGATCGTGCCGCAGCGCGGCCCTGTAGGCGTGTGCAATGCGCGCTCTGGAAAGGACGCCATATGGCGTCCACCCAGAGGGATGAGCAACGGATTAACATAACTCTTACATAACACTTCATACAGTACAATCAAATAATAACTGACAGTCATGATCCCAACCGGGTCCAAGGTCTTCGAAGGCACTGTTACTCACATCAATAACTCGGCTGTATCTACACCCAATGAAAAGGCCCCCAGCCACTACTACACCACCTCGGGGACAATACTACAGCTACGTAGTCCCAGATACAGCCAATGAACTCCAACCTTACCAACATGACCTTATAATTGGGAAGGAACACCCATACCTACGATGGGCCCAACCCATAATCCACCAAATGGTCACTCCAGCACCGCCTTCAAAGACCCAGCGACCCCTGCCGGCTGCCACGACAAAACAAAAAACGCCAAACACCCCAGAACACAAAATGACGATCAAGGAAAGAAAATAAAATCAAGGAACCCAAACAAAACCAAACAACATGACAAACACAAAGGACAAGACCAGTAACAAAAACAGGGCACTTATACCCCCTTCCTGCCCAGGCCAATTTCCAGCTTCCAGCGCTGTCACACTTTGAATGACAATTGCGCGGTCATGCAACACTGTACCCATATGAAATTTTTATCATTTTTTTTGTGACAGACAGAGATTTGTTTTGGTGGTATTTAATCACCTCTGGGTTTTTATTTTTTCTTAAACAAACAAAAAACCACTGAAAATTTAGAAAAAAAAAGTTTTTTCTTAGTTTTTGTTATAAAATTTTGTAAATAAGTGATTTTTCTCCTTCACTGATGTGCGCTAATGAAGCGGCAGTGATAGACACTTATAGGTGGCACTAATGGGCACTGATGAGGAGGCACTGGTAGGTGGCACTGATGGGCATTGACAGGCTTCACTGATGGGCACTGAAAGGCAGAAATGATAGGCGGCACTGATAGGCGGCACTGATAGACGGCACTGACTGGCATTGATAGGTGGCACTGAAAGGCAGCTCAGATGGGCACTGATATGTGGCATTGATGTGGCACTGGTGAGCAATGGCAGGTGACACGGATGAGCACTGATGGACACTGACAGGTGGTACTGCTGGGGCTACACTGATCATCAAGGCACACTGATCATCAGTGCCCTGATGATCAGTGTACATGTCCTCTCCGCGGAAAACCGATTACCAGCTCTCCTCTCCTCACGGGCTGTCAGCGTGACGGCTCGTGAGGAGAGAAATGCCGGTAACCGGCATTTCCCAGTTTACATGCGATCACCTGTGATTGGACACAGCTGATCACATGACCGAGCTGACATCTTCGGCTCTTTCCGTGAATCGGTGATCCGCTGTGTCCGAGGGACACAGTGCACCAGCGATCGCCGCGCTGCGCGCTCCCAGAGCCACGCATGCACGGTAAGAATGGGAGGACGTCATATGACGTCCTCTCAGAACGAGAGAACCACCTCGTGGAGAACCTATATGGTGGGCGGGAGACAGTTAAACAGTAAAAACAAAACTTTTGCAATGATTTATGTTTATCAGACCAAACAAGAGCAAACGAGAAAAATTCACCTTTAGGGTTGAGTGCTGATTCACATACTGTATATATATATATATATATGAAAATCCATCATTCTCGATGTACTAGATGGCCTATCTCATTTCTTGAGGCCCCAAAACACCAGAACAGTGCGAATGCCCCCCAGATGACCGCCTTTTTGGAAAGCAAACAGTCCAAGGTATTTAGTAAGAGTTATTTGATGGTTTTATTTTTTGGAAATTAATAAATAAAAAAAAAAAATCACTTTTTTTTTTATTTAAAAAGTAAAGTGTTAATAAGAAAACACCCTCACTGTGTAAGGGAAGATAAGGCTTGTCACCATGCTCCCAGAACAATGTACTGGGACCATGAAAGGCTTTCCAAATAGATAAAATGAGAGAAAATGAATGTTAACCATTTGCCGCCCGCCCTATGGCCGAATGGCGGCCGGCAAATGTCATCAGTGTTCCGGGTGGACGCCATATGGCGTCCTCCCGCACATGTGCAGATTGCGCTCCTGCAGAGCCACGCAGTGGCGCGATCTGTCACCGGCCGTGTACCTCGGACACGGCCGATGACAGAACTGAGTATCAGCCCCGTTGCCGGTACCATGTGACCTGCTGTGACCAATCACAGCAGGTCACATGACAGTTGTATACAATGGATGGCTTCATTCATGCCATCCATTGTATACTAGTGTCTAGCTGTGAATGGTCACAGCTAATCACATGCACATGTCATGTGATTAGCTGTGGCCAAATCACAGCTAAGCACAAAAAAAAAAAAAAAAAACCCTGAATGAATCGATGTCATTATGGTAACATTGTACTACTCTGGTCATAGTGAAATATGAAAAAAAAATCTTAAAAATAAAGAAGAAAAAAATGTAATAAAAAATAATAAAAAATATATATATATATATATTTTTTTCATTCTGTCACCAATCAGTGTCCCTGATCATCGCCATGCCAGTTATATGATGACGCTGTACAAAAAAAAATAGTGAAACTAATTTTTAAAATTTTTTCATTTTCCCAAATATTATGACAAAAAAAATACAACTTCAAAAAACTCGCCATGCCTCCTATGAAGTACGTCGGACTGTCTACTTTACAAAAAGGGGTAATTTGGGGGATATCTGTACTGTTCTGACATTCTTGGACCTCAAGAAATTAGATTGGCCGCCAGTACTTCAGGATTGATCAATATTCAGATCTATACCATAGTTTGTGAACTCTATAACTTTCCTACGAACTAAAAAATACATCCTAATTTGGGTTATTTTCACCAAAGACATGTAGCAGAATACATCTCGGCCAAAATTTATGAAGAACAATTATTTATTTGCAAACTTTTATAACAGAAACAAAGAAAAATGTGTTTTTTTCAAAATTGTTGGTTTTTTTTTTGTTCATTTAGCAAAAAATAAAAACCCCAGCGGTGATTAAATACCACCAAAAGAAAGCTCTAGTTGTGTAAAGAAAATGATAAAATTTTAGTTTGGGTACAATGTTGTATGAGCGCGCAATTGTCATTCAAGGTGTGAAAGCGCTGAAACCTGAAAACTGGCCTGGGCAGGAAGGTGTAAAAGTGCCCGTTATTGAATTGGTTAAAAAAAAAAAAACAAAGCCCAAAAAAAACCAAAAGTAACAACCGTTTATCTCATGTCCAGTGCAGAGCCTCGAACCTATGACCATGCACTCTTTAGACTGGCACGCTAACCACTGTGCTGCGGTTGTTACCTGGTATAGGCCCGGTCAAACTGACCCTTGTTTTCAAAAACTGCCAACTGTCACCTGCCCAATGTCAAGTAGCTATAGTGCACTTTGAATGACAATTGCGCGCTCATACAACACTGTACCCAAACTAAAATTTTATCATTTTTTTCACACAACTAGAGCTTTCTTTTGGTGGTATTTCATCACCACTGGGGTTTTTATTGTTTGCTAAATTAACAAAAAAAGACAGAAAATTTTGGAAAAAAAAAAAACACGTTTTCTTTGTTTCTGTTATAAAAGTTTGCAAATAAATAATTGTTTTTCATAAATTTAGGCCAAGATGTATTCTGCTACATGTCTTTGGTGAAAATAACCCAAATTAGTATTTATTATTTAGTCTGTAGGAAAGTTATAGAGTTCACAAACTATGGGATATATCTGAAAATTGATCAATCCTGAAGTACTGAAAGCCAATCTCATTTTTTGAGGTCCAAGAATGTCAGGACAGTACAGATATCCCCCAAATGACCCCTTATTGCAAAGTAGACCGTCTGATGTATTTCATAACAGGCATGGCGAGTTTTATGAAATTGTAATTTTTTTGTCATAATTTTTCGGAAATGAAGAAATTAAAAAAATGATTTTCACTATTTTTTTTTTTACATACTGTCACCAGTGCAGTACAGCGTCATCGTATAACTGGCATGGCGGTGATCAGGGACACTGACTGGTGACAGTACGAAAAAAAAATTGATAATTTTTTTTTATTATTTTTAATTTTTTATTACATTTTTTTCTTTATTTTAAGATTATTTTTTCATATTTCACTATGACCAAAGTAGTATAATGTTACCATAGTAACATTGTGCTACTTTGGGGGAGTGATCAGTATTTTTTATTTTACACAATTTGCTTATAGCAAAGAATTACTTTGCTATAAGCAAGCATTTACCTGAATGAAATTGATTTATTCTGTTTTTTTGTTTTTTTTTGTGTGATTTGGCCACGGCTAATCACATGACACAGCTGGGCTGTGATTGGCCCAGCTTGTGCATGTGATCGCTGTGACCATTCACAGCTAGACACACTTGTATACAATGGATGGCATGAAAGGAAGCCATCCATTGTATACAACTGTTGTGACCTGCTGTGATTGGTCACAGCAGGTCACATGGTACTGGCAACGGGGACGGTACACAGATCTGTCATCGGCCGTGTCCGACGTACATGGCCAGTGACAGATCGTGCCGCAGCGCGGCCCTGTAGGCGTGTGCAATGCGCGCTCTGGAAAGGACGCCATATGGCGTCCACCCGGAGGGATGAGCAACGGATTAACATAACTCTTACATAACACTTCATACAGTACAATCAAATAATAACTGACAGTCATGATCCCAACCGGGTCCAAGGTCTTCGAAGGCACTGTTACTCACATCAATAACTCGGCTGTATCTACACCCAATGAAAAGGCCCCCAGCCACTACTACACCACCTCGGGGACAATACTACAGCTACGTAGTCCCAGATAAAGCCAATGAACTCCAACCTTACCAACATGACCTTATAATTGGGAAGGAACACCCATACCTACGATGGGCCCAACCCATAATCCACCAAATGGTCACTCCAGCACCGCCTTCAAAGACCCAGCGACCCCTGCCGGCTGCCACGACAAAACAAAAAACGCCAAACACCCCAGAACACAAAATGACGATCAAGGAAAGAAAATAAAATCAAGGAACCCAAACAAAACCAAACAACATGACAAACACAAAGGACAAGACCAGTAACAAAAACAGGGCACTTATACCCCCTTCCTGCCCAGGCCAATTTCCAGCTTCCAGCGCTGTCACACTTTGAATGACAATTGCGCGGTCATGCAACACTGTACCCATATGAAATTTTTATCATTTTTTTTGTGACAGACAGAGATTTGTTTTGGTGGTATTTAATCACCTCTGGGTTTCTATTTTTTCTTAAACAAACAAAAAACCACTGAAAATTTAGAAAAAAAAAGTTTTTTCTTAGTTTTTGTTATAAAATTTTGTAAATAAGTGATTTTTCTCCTTCACTGATGTGCGCTAATGAAGCGGCAGTGATAGACACTTATAGGTGGCACTAATGGGCACTGATGAGGAGGCACTGGTAGGTGGCACTGATGGGCATTGACAGGCTTCACTGATGGGCACTGAAAGGCAGAAATGATAGGCGGCACTGATAGGCGGCACTGATAGACGGCACTGACTGGCATTGATAGGTGGCACTGGCTGGCACTGATGGGTGACACTGAAAGGCAGCTCAGATGGGCACTGATATGTGGCATTGATGTGGCACTGGTGAGCAATGGCAGGTGACACGGATGAGCACTGATGGACACTGACAGGTGGTACTGCTGGGGCTACACTGATCATCAAGGCACACTGATCATCAGTGCCCTGATGATCAGTGTACATGTCCTCTCCGCGGAAAACCGATTACCAGCTCTCCTCTCCTCACGGGCTGTCAGCGTGACGGCTCGTGAGGAGAGAAATGCCGGTAACCGGCATTTCCCAGTTTACATGCGATCACCTGTGATTGGACACAGCTGATCACATGACCGAGCTGACATCTTCGGCTCTTTCCGTGAATCGGTGATCCGCTGTGTCCGAGGGACACAGTGCACCAGCGATCGCCGCGCTGCGCGCTCCCAGAGCCACGCATGCACGGTAAGAATGGGAGGACGTCATATGACGTCCTCTCAGAACGAGAGAACCACCTCGTGGAGAACCTATATGGTGGGCGGGAGACAGTTAAACAGTAAAAACAAAACTTTTGCAATGATTTATGTTTATCAGACCAAACAAGAGCAAACGAGAAGAATTCACCTTTAGGGTTGAGTGCTGATTCACATACTGTATATATATATATATATGAAAATCCATCATTCTCGATGTACTAGATGGCCTATCTCATTTCTTGAGGCCCCAAAACACCAGGACAGTGCGAATACCCCCCAGATGACCGCCTTTTTGGAAAGCAAACAGTCCAAGGTATTTAGTAAGAGTTATTTGATGGTTTTATTTTTCGAAAATTAATAAATAAAAAAAAAAATCACTTTTTTTTTTATTTAAAAAGTAAAGTGTTAATAAGAAAACACCCTCACTGTGTAAGGGAAGATAAGGCTTGTCACCATGCTCCCAGAACAATGTACTGGGACCATGAAAGGCTTTCCAAATAGATAAAATGAGAGAAAATGAATGTTAACCATTTGCCGCCCGCCCTATGGCCGAATGGCGGCCGGCAAATGTCATCAGTGTTCCGGGTGGACGCCATATGGCGTCCTCCCGCACATGTGCAGATTGCGCTCCTGCAGAGCCACACAGTGGCGCGATCTGTCACCGGCCGTGTACCTCGGACACGGCCGATGACAGAACTGAGTATCAGCCCCGTTGCCGGTACCATGTGACCTGCTGTGACCAATCACAGCAGGTCACATGACAGTTGTATACAATGGATGGCTTCATTCATGCCATCCATTGTATACTAGTGTCTAGCTGTGAATGGTCACAGCTAATCACATGCACATGTCATGTGATTAGCTGTGGCCAAATCACAGCTAAGCACAAAAAAAAAAAAAAAAAACCCTGAATGAATCGATGTCATTATGGTAACATTGTACTACTCTGGTCATAGTGAAATATGAAAAAAAAATCTTAAAAAAAAAGAAGAAAAAAATGTAATAAAAAATAATAAAAAATATATATATATATATTTTTTTTTTTCATTCTGTCACCAATCAGTGTCCCTGATCATCGCCATGCCAGTTATATGATGATGCTGTACAAAAAAAAATAGTGAAACTAATTTTTAAAATTTTTTCATTTTCCGAAATATTATGACAAAAAAAATACAACTTCAAAAAACTCGCCATGCCTCCTATGAAGTACGTCGGACTGTCTACTTTACAAAAAGGGGTAATTTGGGGGATATCTGTACTGTTCTGACATTCTTGGACCTCAAGAAATTAGATTGGCCGCCAGTACTTCAGGATTGATCAATATTCAGATCTATACCATAGTTTGTGAACTCTATAACTTTCCTACGAACTAAAAAATACATCCTAATTTGGGTTATTTTCACCAAAGACATGTAGCAGAATACATCTCGGCCAAAATTTATGAAGAACAATTATTTATTTGCAAACTTTTATAACAGAAACAAAGAAAAATGTGTTTTTTTCAAAATTGTTGGTTTTTTTTTTGTTCATTTAGCAAAAAATAAAAACCCCAGCGGTGATTAAATACCACCAAAAGAAAGCTCTAGTTGTGTAAAGAAAATGATAAAATTTTAGTTTGGGTACAATGTTGTATGAGCGCGCAATTGTCATTCAAGGTGTGAAAGCGCTGAAACCTGAAAACTGGCCTGGGCAGGAAGGTGTAAAAGTGCCCGTTATTGAATTGGTTAAAAAAAAAAAAACAAAGCCCAAAAAAAACCAAAAGTAACAACCGTTTATCTCATGTCCAGTGCAGAGCCTCGAACCTATGACCATGCACTCTTTAGACTGGCACGCTAACCACTGTGCTGCGGTTGTTACCTGGTATAGGCCCGGTCAAACTGACCCTTGTTTTCAAAAACTGCCAACTGTCACCTGCCCAATGTCAAGTAGCTATAGTGCACTTTGAATGACAATTGCGCGCTCATACAACACTGTACCCAAACTAAACTTTTATCATTTATTTCACACAACTAGAGCTTTCTTTTGGTGGTATTTCATCACCACTGGGGTTTTTATTGTTTGCTAAATTAACAAAAAAAGACAGAAAATTTTGGAAAAAAAAAAAACACGTTTTCTTTGTTTCTGTTATAAAAGTTTGCAAATAAATAATTGTTTTTCATAAATTTAGGCCAAGATGTATTCTGCTACATGTCTTTGGTGAAAATAACCCAAATTAGTATTTATTATTTAGTCTGTAGGAAAGTTATAGAGTTCACAAACTATGGGATATATCTGAAAATTGATCAATCCTGAAGTACTGAAAGCCAATCTCATTTTTTGAGGTCCAAGAATGTCAGGACAGTACAGATATCCCCCAAATGACCCCTTATTGCAAAGTAGACCGTCCGATGTATTTCATAACAGGCATGGCGAGTTTTATGAAATTGTAATTTTTTTGTCATAATTTTTCGGAAATGAAGAAATTAAAAAAATGATTTTCACTATTTTTTTTTTTACATACTGTCACCAGTGCAGTACAGCGTCATCGTATAACTGGCATGGCGGTGATCAGGGACACTGACTGGTGACAGTACGAAAAAAAAATTGATAATTTTTTTTTATTATTTTTAATTTTTTATTACATTTTTTTCTTTTTTTTAAGATTATTTTTTCATATTTCACTATGACCAAAGTAGTATAATGTTACCATAGTAACATTGTGCTACTTTGGGGGAGTGATCAGTATTTTTTATTTTACACAATTTGCTTATAGCAAAGAATTACTTTGCTATAAGCAAGCATTTACCTGAATGAAATTGATTTATTCTGTTTTTTTGTTTTTTTTTGTGTGATTTGGCCACGGCTAATCACATGACACAGCTGGGCTGTGATTGGCCCAGCTTGTGCATGTGATCGCTGTGACCATTCACAGCTAGACACACTTGTATACAATGGATGGCATGAAAGGAAGCCATCCATTGTATACAACTGTCGTGACCTGCTGTGATTGGTCACAGCAGGTCACATGGTACTGGCAACGGGGACGGTACACAGATCTGTCATCGGCCGTGTCCGACGTACATGGCCAGTGACAGATCGTGCCGCAGCGCGGCCCTGTAGGCGTGTGCAATGCGCGCTCTGGAAAGGACGCCATATGGCGTCCACCCGGAGGGATGAGCAACGGATTAACATAACTCTTACATAACACTTCATACAGTACAATCAAATAATAACTGACAGTCATGATCCCAACCGGGTCCAAGGTCTTCGAAGGCACTGTTACTCACATCAATAACTCGGCTGTATCTACACCCAATGAAAAGGCCCCCAGCCACTACTACACCACCTCGGGGACAATACTACAGCTACGTAGTCCCAGATACAGCCAATGAACTCCAACCTTACCAACATGACCTTATAATTGGGAAGGAACACCCATACCTACGATGGGCCCAACCCATAATCCACCAAATGGTCACTCCAGCACCGCCTTCAAAGACCCAGCGACCCCTGCCGGCTGCCACGACAAAACAAAAAACGCCAAACACCCCAGAACACAAAATGACGATCAAGGAAAGAAAATAAAATCAAGGAACCCAAACAAAACCAAACAACATGACAAACACAAAGGACAAGACCAGTAACAAAAACAGGGCACTTATACCCCCTTCCTGCCCAGGCCAATTTCCAGCTTCCAGCGCTGTCACACTTTGAATGACAATTGCGCGGTCATGCAACACTGTACCCATATGAAATTTTTATCATTTTTTTTGTGACAGACAGAGATTTGATTTGGTGGTATTTAATCACCTCTGGGTTTTTATTTTTTCTTAAACAAACAAAAAACCACTGAAAATTTAGAAAAAAAAAGTTTTTTCTTAGTTTTTGTTATAAAATTTTGTAAATAAGTGATTTTTCTCCTTCACTGATGTGCGCTAATGAAGCGGCAGTGATAGACACTTATAGGTGGCACTAATGGGCACTGATGAGGAGGCACTGGTAGGTGGCACTGATGGGCATTGACAGGCTTCACTGATGGGCACTGAAAGGCGGCACTGATAGGCGGCACTGATAGACGGCACTGACTGGCATTGATAGGTGGCACTGGCTGGCACTGATGGGTGACACTGAAAGGCAGCTCAGATGGGCACTGATATGTGGCATTGATGTGGCACTGGTGAGCAATGGCAGGTGACACGGATGAGCACTGATGGACACTGACAGGTGGTACTGCTGGGGCTACACTGATCATCAAGGCACACTGATCATCAGTGCCCTGATGATCAGTGTACATGTCCTCTCCGCGGAAAACCGATTACCAGCTCTCCTCTCCTCACGGGCTGTCAGCGTGACGGCTCGTGAGGAGAGAAATGCCGGTAACCGGCATTTCCCAGTTTACATGCGATCACCTGTGATTGGACACAGCTGATCACATGACCGAGCTGACATCTTCGGCTCTTTCCGTGAATCGGTGATCCGCTGTGTCCGAGGGACACAGTGCACCAGCGATCGCCGCGCTGCGCGCTCCCAGAGCCACGCATGCACGGTAAGAATGGGAGGACGTCATATGACGTCCTCTCAGAACGAGAGAACCACCTCGTGGAGAACCTATATGGTGGGCGGGAGACGGTTAAACAGTAAAAACAAAACTTTTGCAATGATTTATGTTTATCAGACCAAACAAGAGCAAACGAGAAGAATTCACCTTTAGGGTTGAGTGCTGATTCACATACTGTATATATATATATATGAAAATCCATCATTCTCGATGTACTAGATGGCCTATCTCATTTCTTGAGGCCCCAAAACACCAGGACAGTGCGAATACCCCCCAGATGACCGCCTTTTTGGAAAGCAAACAGTCCAAGGTATTTAGTAAGAGTTATTTGATGGTTTTATTTTTCGAAAATTAATAAATAAAAAAAAAAATCACTTTTTTTTTTATTTAAAAGTAAAGTGTTAATAAGAAAACACCCTCACTGTGTAAGGGAAGATAAGGCTTGTCACCATGCTCCCAGAACAATGTACTGGGACCATGAAAGGCTTTCCAAATAGATAAAATGAGAGAAAATGAATGTTAACCATTTGCCGCCCGCCCTATGGCCGAATGGCGGCCGGCAAATGTCATCAGTGTTCCGGGTGGACGCCATATGGCGTCCTCCCGCACATGTGCAGATTGCGCTCCTGCAGAGCCACGCAGTGGCGCGATCTGTCACCGGCCGTGTACCTCGGACACGGCCGATGACAGAACTGAGTATCAGCCCCGTTGCCGGTACCATGTGACCTGCTGTGACCAATCACAGCAGGTCACATGACAGTTGTATACAATGGATGGCTTCATTCATGCCATCCATTGTATACTAGTGTCTAGCTGTGAATGGTCACAGCTAATCACATGCACATGTCATGTGATTAGCTGTGGCCAAATCACAGCTAAGCACAAAAAAAAAAAAAAAAAAACCCTGAATGAATCGATGTCATTATGGTAACATTGTACTACTCTGGTCATAGTGAAATATGAAAAAAAAATCTTAAAAAAAAAGAAGAAAAAAATGTAATAAAAAATAATAAAAAAAATATATATATATATATTTTTTTTTCCATTCTGTCACCAATCAGTGTCCCTGATCATCGCCATGCCAGTTATATGATGACGCTGTACAAAAAAAAGTAGTGAAACTAATTTTTAAAATTTTTTCATTTTCCGAAATATTATGACAAAAAAAATACAACTTCAAAAAACTCGCCATGCCTCCTATGAAGTACGTCGGACTGTCTACTTTACAAAAAGGGGTAATTTGGGGGATATCTGTACTGTTCTGACATTCTTGGACCTCAAGAAATTAGATTGGCCGCCAGTACTTCAGGATTGATCAATATTCAGATCTATACCATAGTTTGTGAACTCTATAACTTTCCTACGAACTAAAAAATACATCCTAATTTGGGTTATTTTCACCAAAGACATGTAGCAGAATACATCTCGGCCAAAATTTATGAAGAACAATTATTTATTTGCAAACTTTTATAACAGAAACAAAGAAAAATGTGTTTTTTTCAAAATTGTTGGTTTTTTTTTTGTTCATTTAGCAAAAAATAAAAACCCCAGCGGTGATTAAATACCACCAAAAGAAAGCTCTAGTTGTGTAAAGAAAATGATAAAATTTTAGTTTGGGTACAATGTTGTATGAGCGCGCAATTGTCATTCAAGGTGTGAAAGCGCTGAAACCTGAAAACTGGCCTGGGCAGGAAGGTGTAAAAGTGCCCGTTATTGAATTGGTTAAAAAAATAAAAACAAAGCCCAAAAAAAACCAAAAGTAACAACCGTTTATCTCATGTCCAGTGCAGAGCCTCGAACCTATGACCATGCACTCTTTAGACTGGCACGCTAACCACTGTGCTGCGGTTGTTACCTGGTATAGGCCCGGTCAAACTGACCCTTGTTTTCAAAAACTGCCAACTGTCACCTGCCCAATGTCAAGTAGCTATAGTGCACTTTGAATGACAATTGCGCGCTCATACAACACTGTACCCAAACTAAAATTTTATCATTTTTTTCACACAACTAGAGCTTTCTTTTGGTGGTATTTCATCACCACTGGGGTTTTTATTGTTTGCTAAATTAACAAAAAAAGACAGAAAATTTTGGAAAAAAAAAAAACACGTTTTCTTTGTTTCTGTTATAAAAGTTTGCAAATAAATAATTGTTTTTCATAAATTTAGGCCAAGATGTATTCTGCTACATGTCTTTGGTGAAAATAACCCAAATTAGTATTTATTATTTAGTCTGTAGGAAAGTTATAGAGTTCACAAACTATGGGATATATCTGAAAATTGATCAATCCTGAAGTACTGAAAGCCAATCTCATTTTTTGAGGTCCAAGAATGTCAGGACAGTACAGATATCCCCCAAATGACCCCTTATTGCAAAGTAGACCGTCCGATGTATTTCATAACAGGCATGGCGAGTTTTATGAAATTGTAATTTTTTTGTCATAATTTTTCGGAAATGAAGAAATTAAAAAAATGATTTTCACTATTTTTTTTTTTACATACTGTCACCAGTGCAGTACAGCGTCATCGTATAACTGGCATGGCGGTGATCAGGGACACTGACTGGTGACAGTACGAAAAAAAAATTGATAATTTTTTTTTATTATTTTTAATTTTTTATTACATTTTTTTCTTTTTTTTAAGATTATTTTTTCATATTTCACTATGACCAAAGTAGTATAATGTTACCATAGTAACATTGTGCTACTTTGGGGGAGTGATCAGTATTTTTTATTTTACACAATTTGCTTATAGCAAAGAATTACTTTGCTATAAGCAAGCATTTACCTGAATGAAATTGATTTATTCTGTTTTTTTGTTTTTTTTTGTGTGATTTGGCCACGGCTAATCACATGACACAGCTGGGCTGTGATTGGCCCAGCTTGTGCATGTGATCGCTGTGACCATTCACAGCTAGACACACTTGTATACAATGGATGGCATGAAAGGAAGCCATCCATTGTATACAACTGTCGTGACCTGCTGTGATTGGTCACAGCAGGTCACATGGTACTGGCAACGGGGACGGTACACAGATCTGTCATCGGCCGTGTCCGACGTACATGGCCAGTGACAGATCGTGCCGCAGCGCGGCCCTGTAGGCGTGTGCAATGCGCGCTCTGGAAAGGACGCCATATGGCGTCCACCCGGAGGGATGAGCAACGGATTAACATAACTCTTACATAACACTTCATACAGTACAATCAAATAATAACTGACAGTCATGATCCCAACCGGGTCCAAGGTCTTCGAAGGCACTGTTACTCACATCAATAACTCGGCTGTATCTACACCCAATGAAAAGGCCCCCAGCCACTACTACACCACCTCGGGGACAATACTACAGCTACGTAGTCCCAGATACAGCCAATGAACTCCAACCTTACCAACATGACCTTATAATTGGGAAGGAACACCCATACCTACGATGGGCCCAACCCATAATCCACCAAATGGTCACTCCAGCACCGCCTTCAAAGACCCAGCGACCCCTGCCGGCTGCCACGACAAAACAAAAAACGCCAAACACCCCAGAACACAAAATGACGATCAAGGAAAGAAAATAAAATCAAGGAACCCAAACAAAACCAAACAACATGACAAACACAAAGGACAAGACCAGTAACAAAAACAGGGCACTTATACCCCCTTCCTGCCCAGGCCAATTTCCAGCTTCCAGCGCTGTCACACTTTGAATGACAATTGCGCGGTCATGCAACACTGTACCCATATGAAATTTTTATCATTTTTTTTGTGACAGACAGAGATTTGTTTTGGTGGTATTTAATCACCTCTGGGTTTCTATTTTTTCTTAAACAAACAAAAAACCACTGAAAATTTAGAAAAAAAAAGTTTTTTCTTAGTTTTTGTTATAAAATTTTGTAAATAAGTGATTTTTCTCCTTCACTGATGTGCGCTAATGAAGCGGCAGTGATAGACACTTATAGGTGGCACTAATGGGCACTGATGAGGAGGCACTGGTAGGTGGCACTGATGGGCATTGACAGGCTTCACTGATGGGCACTGAAAGGCAGAAATGATAGGCGGCACTGATAGGCGGCACTGATAGACGGCACTGACTGGCATTGATAGGTGGCACTGGCTGGCACTGATGGGTGACACTGAAAGGCAGCTCAGATGGGCACTGATATGTGGCATTGATGTGGCACTGGTGAGCAATGGCAGGTGACACGGATGAGCACTGATGGACACTGACAGGTGGTACTGCTGGGGCTACACTGATCATCAAGGCACACTGATCATCAGTGCCCTGATGATCAGTGTACATGTCCTCTCCGCGGAAAACCGATTACCAGCTCTCCTCTCCTCACGGGCTGTCAGCGTGACGGCTCGTGAGGAGAGAAATGCCGGTAACCGGCATTTCCCAGTTTACATGCGATCACATGACCGAGCTGACATCTTCGGCTCTTTCCGTGAATCGGTGATCCGCTGTGTCCGAGGGACACAGTGCACCAGCGATCGCCGCGCTGCGCGCTCCCAGAGCCACGCATGCACGGTAAGAATGGGAGGACGTCATATGACGTCCTCTCAGAACGAGAGAACCACCTCGTGGAGAACCTATATGGTGGGCGGGAGACGGTTAAACAGTAAAAACAAAACTTTTGCAATGATTTATGTTTATCAGACCAAACAAGAGCAAACGAGAAGAATTCACCTTTAGGGTTGAGTGCTGATTCACATACTGTATATATATATATATATGAAAATCCATCATTCTCGATGTACTAGATGGCCTATCTCATTTCTTGAGGCCCCAAAACACCAGGACAGTGCGAATACCCCCCAGATGACCGCCTTTTTGGAAAGCAAACAGTCCAAGGTATTTAGTAAGAGTTATTTGATGGTTTTATTTTTCGAAAATTAATAAATAAAAAAAAAAATCACTTTTTTTTTTATTTAAAAAGTAAAGTGTTAATAAGAAAACACCCTCACTGTGTAAGGGAAGATAAGGTTTGTCACCATGCTCCCAGAACAATGTACTGGGACCATGAAAGGCTTTCCAAATAGATAAAATGAGAGAAAATGAATGTTAACCATTTGCCGCCCGCCCTATGGCCGAATGGCGGCCGGCAAATGTCATCAGTGTTCCGGGTGGACGCCATATGGCGTCCTCCCGCACATGTGCAGATTGCGCTCCTGCAGAGCCACGCAGTGGCGCGATCTGTCACCGGCCGTGTACCTCGGACACGGCCGATGACAGAACTGAGTATCAGCCCCGTTGCCGGTACCATGTGACCTGCTGTGACCAATCACAGCAGGTCACATGACAGTTGTATACAATGGATGGCTTCATTCATGCCATCCATTGTATACTAGTGTCTAGCTGTGAATGGTCACAGCTAATCACATGCACATGTCATGTGATTAGCTGTGGCCAAATCACAGCTAAGCACAAAAAAAAAAAAAAAACCCCTGAATGAATCGATGTCATTATGGTAACATTGTACTACTCTGGTCATAGTGAAATATGAAAAAAAATCTTAAAAAAAAAGAAGAAAAAAATGTAATAAAAAATAATAAAAAAAAAATATATATATTTTTTTTTTTTTTTTTCATTCTGTCACCAATCAGTGTCCCTGATCATCGCCATGCCAGTTATATGATGACGCTGTACAAAAAAAAATAGTGAAACTAATTTTTACAATTTTTTCATTTTCCGAAATATTATGACAAAAAAATACAACTTCAAAAAACTCGCCATGCCTCCTATGAAGTACGTCGGACTGTCTACTTTACAAAAAGGGGTCATTTGGGGGATATCTGTACTGTTCTGACATTCTTGGACCTCAAGAAATTAGATTGGCCGCCAGTACTTCAGGATTGATCAATATTCAGATCTATACCATAGTTTGTGAACTCTATAACTTTCCTACGAACTAAAAAATACATCCTAATTTGGGTTATTTTCACCAAAGACATGTAGCAGAATACATCTCGGCCAAAATTTATGAAGAACAATTATTTATTTGCAAACTTTTATAACAGAAACAAAGAAAAATGTGTTTTTTTCAAAATTGTTGGTTTTTTTTTTGTTCATTTAGCAAAAAATAAAAACCCCAGCGGTGATTAAATACCACCAAAAGAAAGCTCTAGTTGTGTAAAGAAAATGATAAAATTTTAGTTTGGGTACAATGTTGTATGAGCGCGCAATTGTCATTCAAGGTGTGAAAGAGCTGAAACCTGAAAACTGGCCTGGGCAGGAAGGTGTAAAAGTGCCCGTTATTGAATTGGTTAAAAAAAAAAAAACAAAGCCCAAAAAAAACCAAAAGTAACAACCGTTTATCTCATGTCCAGTGCAGAGCCTCGAACCTATGACCATGCACTCTTTAGACTGGCACGCTAACCACTGTGCTGCGGTTGTTACCTGGTATAGGCCCGGTCAAACTGACCCTTGTTTTCAAAAACTGCCAACTGTCACCTGCCCAATGTCAAGTAGCTATAGTGCACTTTGAATGACAATTGCGCGCTCATACAACACTGTACCCAAACTAAAATTTTATCATTTTTTTCACACAACTAGAGCTTTCTTTTGGTGGTATTTCATCACCACTGGGGTTTTTATTGTTTGCTAAATTAACAAAAAAAGACAGAAAATTTTGGAAAAAAAAAAAACACGTTTTCTTTGTTTCTGTTATAAAAGTTTGCAAATAAATAATTGTTTTTCATAAATTTAGGCCAAGATGTATTCTGCTACATGTCTTTGGTGAAAATAACCCAAATTAGTATTTATTATTTAGTCTGTAGGAAAGTTATAGAGTTCACAAACTATGGGATATATCTGAAAATTGATCAATCCTGAAGTACTGAAAGCCAATCTCATTTTTTGAGGTCCAAGAATGTCAGGACAGTACAGATATCCCCCAAATGACCCCTTATTGCAAAGTAGACCGTCCGATGTATTTCATAACAGGCATGGCGAGTTTTATGAAATTGTAATTTTTTTGTCATAATTTTTCGGAAATGAAGAAATTAAAAAAATGATTTTCACTATTTTTTTTTTTACATACTGTCACCAGTGCAGTACAGCGTCATCGTATAACTGGCATGGCGGTGATCAAGGACACTGACTGGTGACAGTACGAAAAAAAAATTGATAATTTTTTTTTATTATTTTTAATTTTTTATTACATTTTTTTCTTTTTTTTAAGATTATTTTTTCATATTTCACTATGACCAAAGTAGTATAATGTTACCATAGTAACATTGTGCTACTTTGGGGGAGTGATCAGTATTTTTTATTTTACACAATTTGCTTATAGCAAAGAATTACTTTGCTATAAGCAAGCATTTACCTGAATGAAATTGATTTATTCTGTTTTTTTGTTTTTTTTTGTGTGATTTGGCCACGGCTAATCACATGACACAGCTGGGCTGTGATTGGCCCAGCTTGTGCATGTGATCGCTGTGACCATTCACAGCTAGACACACTTGTATACAATGGATGGCATGAAAGGAAGCCATCCATTGTATACAACTGTCGTGACCTGCTGTGATTGGTCACAGCAGGTCACATGGTACTGGCAACGGGGACGGTACACAGATCTGTCATCGGCCGTGTCCGACGTACATGGCCAGTGACAGATCGTGCCGCAGCGCGGCCCTGTAGGCGTGTGCAATGCGCGCTCTGGAAAGGACGCCATATGGCGTCCACCCGGAGGGATGAGCAACGGATTAACATAACTCTTACATAGCACTTCATACAGTACAATCAAATAATAACTGACAGTCATGATCCCAACCGGGTCCAAGGTCTTCGAAGGCACTGTTACTCACATCAATAACTCGGCTGTATCTACACCCAATGAAAAGGCCCCCAGCCACTACTACACCACCTCGGGGACAATACTACAGCTACGTAGTCCCAGATACAGCCAATGAACTCCAACTTTACCAACATGACCTTATAATTGGGAAGGAACACCCATACCTACGATGGGCCCAACCCATAATCCACCAAATGGTCACTCCAGCACCGCCTTCAAAGACCCAGTGACCCCTGCCAGCTGCCACGACAAAACAAAAAACGCCAAACACCCCAGAACACAAAATGACGATCAAGGAAAGAAAATAAAATCAAGGAACCCAAACAAAACCAAACAACATGACAAACACAAAGGACAAGACCAGTAACAAAAACAGGGCACTTATACCCCCTTCCTGCCCAGGCCAATTTCCAGCTTCCAGCGCTGTCACACTTTGAATGACAATTGCGCGGTCATGCAACACTGTACCCATATGAAATTTTTATCATTTTTTTTGTGACAGACAGAGATTTGTTTTGGTGGTATTTAATCACCTCTGGGTTTCTATTTTTTCTTAAACAAACAAAAAACCACTGAAAATTTAGAAAAAAAAAGTTTTTTCTTAGTTTTTGTTATAAAATTTTGTAAATAAGTGATTTTTCTCCTTCACTGATGTGCGCTAATGAAGCGGCAGTGATAGACACTTATAGGTGGCACTAATGGGCACTGATGAGGAGGCACTGGTAGGTGGCACTGATGGGCATTGACAGGCTTCACTGATGGGCACTGAAAGGCAGAAATGATAGGCGGCACTGATAGGCGGCACTGATAGACGGCACTGACTGGCATTGATAGGTGGCACTGGCTGGCACTGATGGGTGACACTGAAAGGCAGCTCAGATGGGCACTGATATGTGGCATTGATGTGGCACTGGTGAGCAATGGCAGGTGACACGGATGAGCACTGATGGACACTGACAGGTGGTACTGCTGGGGCTACACTGATCATCAAGGCACACTGATCATCAGTGCCCTGATGATCAGTGTACATGTCCTCTCCGCGGAAAACCGATTACCAGCTCTCCTCTCCTCACGGGCTGTCAGCGTGACGGCTCGTGAGGAGAGAAATGCCGGTAACCGGCATTTCCCAGTTTACATGCGATCACATGACCGAGCTGACATCTTCGGCTCTTTCCGTGAATCGGTGATCCGCTGTGTCCGAGGGACACAGTGCACCAGCGATCGCCGCGCTGCGCGCTCCCAGAGCCACGCATGCACGGTAAGAATGGGAGGACGTCATATGACGTCCTCTCAGAACGAGAGAACCACCTCGTGGAGAACCTATATGGTGGGCGGGAGACGGTTAAACAGTAAAAACAAAACTTTTGCAATGATTTATGTTTATCAGACCAAACAAGAGCAAACGAGAAGAATTCACCTTTAGGGTTGAGTGCTGATTCACATACTGTATATATATATATATATGAAAATCCATCATTCTCGATGTACTAGATGGCCTATCTCATTTCTTGAGGCCCCAAAACACCAGGACAGTGCGAATACCCCCCAGATGACCGCCTTTTTGGAAAGCAAACAGTCCAAGGTATTTAGTAAGAGTTATTTGATGGTTTTATTTTTCGAAAATTAATAAATAAAAAAAAAAATCACTTTTTTTTTTATTTAAAAAGTAAAGTGTTAATAAGAAAACACCCTCACTGTGTAAGGGAAGATAAGGTTTGTCACCATGCTCCCAGAACAATGTACTGGGACCATGAAAGGCTTTCCAAATAGATAAAATGAGAGAAAATGAATGTTAACCATTTGCCGCCCGCCCTATGGCCGAATGGCGGCCGGCAAATGTCATCAGTGTTCCGGGTGGACGCCATATGGCGTCCTCCCGCACATGTGCAGATTGCGCTCCTGCAGAGCCACGCAGTGGCGCGATCTGTCACCGGCCGTGTACCTCGGACACGGCCGATGACAGAACTGAGTATCAGCCCCGTTGCCGGTACCATGTGACCTGCTGTGACCAATCACAGCAGGTCACATGACAGTTGTATACAATGGATGGCTTCATTCATGCCATCCATTGTATACTAGTGTCTAGCTGTGAATGGTCACAGCTAATCACATGCACATGTCATGTGATTAGCTGTGGCCAAATCACAGCTAAGCACAAAAAAAAAAAAAAAACCCCTGAATGAATCGATGTCATTATGGTAACATTGTACTACTCTGGTCATAGTGAAATATGAAAAAAAAATCTTAAAAAAAAAGAAGAAAAAAATGTAATAAAAAATAATAAAAAATATATATATATATATATATTTTTTTTTTTCATTCTGTCACCAATCAGTGTCCCTGATCATCGCCATGCCAGTTATATGATGATGCTGTACAAAAAAAAATAGTGAAACTAATTTTTAAAATTTTTTCATTTTCCGAAATATTATGACAAAAAAAATACAACTTCAAAAAACTCGCCATGCCTCCTATGAAGTACGTCGGACTGTCTACTTTACAAAAAGGGGTAATTTGGGGGATATCTGTACTGTTCTGACATTCTTGGACCTCAAGAAATTAGATTGGCCGCCAGTACTTCAGGATTGATCAATATTCAGATCTATACCATAGTTTGTGAACTCTATAACTTTCCTACGAACTAAAAAATACATCCTAATTTGGGTTATTTTCACCAAAGACATGTAGCAGAATACATCTCGGCCAAAATTTATGAAGAACAATTATTTATTTGCAAACTTTTATAACAGAAACAAAGAAAAATGTGTTTTTTTCAAAATTGTTGGTTTTTTTTTTGTTCATTTAGCAAAAAATAAAAACCCCAGCGGTGATTAAATACCACCAAAAGAAAGCTCTAGTTGTGTAAAGAAAATGATAAAATTTTAGTTTGGGTACAATGTTGTATGAGCGCGCAATTGTCATTCAAGGTGTGAAAGCGCTGAAACCTGAAAACTGGCCTGGGCAGGAAGGTGTAAAAGTGCCCGTTATTGAATTGGTTAAAAAAAAAAAAACAAAGCCCAAAAAAAACCAAAAGTAACAACCGTTTATCTCATGTCCAGTGCAGAGCCTCGAACCTATGACCATGCACTCTTTAGACTGGCACGCTAACCACTGTGCTGCGGTTGTTACCTGGTATAGGCCCGGTCAAACTGACCCTTGTTTTCAAAAACTGCCAACTGTCACCTGCCCAATGTCAAGTAGCTATAGTGCACTTTGAATGACAATTGCGCGCTCATACAACACTGTACCCAAACTAAAATTTTATCATTTTTTTCACACAACTAGAGCTTTCTTTTGGTGGTATTTCATCACCACTGGGGTTTTTATTGTTTGCTAAATTAACAAAAAAAGACAGAAAATTTTGGAAAAAAAAAAAAACACGTTTTCTTTGTTTCTGTTATAAAAGTTTGCAAATAAATAATTGTTTTTCATAAATTTAGGCCAAGATGTATTCTGCTACATGTCTTTGGTGAAAATAACCCAAATTAGTATTTATTATTTAGTCTGTAGGAAAGTTATAGAGTTCACAAACTATGGGATATATCTGAAAATTGATCAATCCTGAAGTACTGAAAGCCAATCTCATTTTTTGAGGTCCAAGAATGTCAGGACAGTACAGATATCCCCCAAATGACCCCTTATTGCAAAGTAGACCGTCCGATGTATTTCATAACAGGCATGGCGAGTTTTATGAAATTGTAATTTTTTTGTCATAATTTTTCGGAAATGAAGAAATTAAAAAAATGATTTTCACTATTTTTTTTTTTACATACTGTCACCAGTGCAGTACAGCCTCATCGTATAACTGGCATGGCGGTGATCAGGGACACTGACTGGTGACAGTACGAAAAAAAAATTGATAATTTTTTTTTATTATTTTTAATTTTTTATTACATTTTTTTCTTTTTTTTAAGATTATTTTTTCATATTTCACTATGACCAAAGTAGTATAATGTTACCATAGTAACATTGTGCTACTTTGGGGGAGTGATCAGTATTTTTTATTTTACACAATTTGCTTATAGCAAAGAATTACTTTGCTATAAGCAAGCATTTACCTGAATGAAATTGATTTATTCTGTTTTTTTGTTTTTTTTTGTGTGATTTGGCCACGGCTAATCACATGACACAGCTGGGCTGTGATTGGCCCAGCTTGTGCATGTGATCGCTGTGACCATTCACAGCTAGACACACTTGTATACAATGGATGGCATGAAAGGAAGCCATCCATTGTATACAACTGTCGTGACCTGCTGTGATTGGTCACAGCAGGTCACATGGTACTGGCAACGGGGACGGTACACAGATCTGTCATCGGCCGTGTCCGACGTACATGGCCAGTGACAGATCGTGCCGCAGCGCGGCCCTGTAGGCGTGTGCAATGCGCGCTCTGGAAAGGACGCCATATGGCGTCCACCCGGAGGGATGAGCAACGGATTAACATAACTCTTACATAGCACTTCATACAGTACAATCAAATAATAACTGACAGTCATGATCCCAACCGGGTCCAAGGTCTTCGAAGGCACTGTTACTCACATCAATAACTCGGCTGTATCTACACCCAATGAAAAGGCCCCCAGCCACTACTACACCACCTCGGGGACAATACTACAGCTACGTAGTCCCAGATACAGCCAATGAACTCCAACTTTACCAACATGACCTTATAATTGGGAAGGAACACCCATACCTACGATGGGCCCAACCCATAATCCACCAAATGGTCACTCCAGCACCGCCTTCAAAGACCCAGCGACCCCTGCCAGCTGCCACGACAAAACAAAAAACGCCAAACACCCCAGAACACAAAATGACGATCAAGGAAAGAAAATAAAATCAAGGAACCCAAACAAAACCAAACAACATGACAAACACAAAGGACAAGACCAGTAACAAAAACAGGGCACTTATACCCCCTTCCTGCCCAGGCCAATTTCCAGCTTCCAGCGCTGTCACACTTTGAATGACAATTGCGCGGTCATGCAACACTGTACCCATATGACATTTTTATCATTTTTTTTGTGACAGACAGAGATTTGTTTTGGTGGTATTTAATCACCTCTGGGTTTTTATTTTTTCTTAAACAAACAAAAAACCACTGAAAATTTAGAAAAAAAAAGGTTTTTCTTAGTTTTTGTTATAAAATTTTGTAAATAAGTGATTTTTCTCCTTCACTGATGTGCGCTAATGAAGCGGCAGTGATAGACACTTATAGGTGGCACTAATGGGCACTGATGAGGAGGCACTGGTAGGTGGCACTGATGGGCATTGACAGGCTTCACTGATGGGCACTGAAAGGCAGAAATGATAGGCGGCACTGATAGGCGGCACTGATAGACGGCACTGACTGGCATTGATAGGTGGCACTGGCTGGCACTGATGGGTGACACTGAAAGGCAGCTCAGATGGGCACTGATATGTGGCATTGATGTGGCACTGGTGAGCAATGGCAGGTGACACGGATGAGCACTGATGGACACTGACAGGTGGTACTGCTGGGGCTACACTGATCATCAAGGCACACTGATCATCAGTGCCCTGATGATCAGTGTACATGTCCTCTCCGCGGAAAACCGATTACCAGCTCTCCTCTCCTCACGGGCTGTCAGCGTGACGGCTCGTGAGGAGAGAAATGCCGGTAACCGGCATTTCCCAGTTTACATGCGATCACCTGTGATTGGACACAGCTGATCACATGACCGAGCTGACATCTTCGGCTCTTTCCGTGAATCGGTGATCCGCTGTGTCCGAGGGACACAGTGCACCAGCGATCGCCGCGCTGCGCGCTCCCAGAGCCACGCATGCACGGTAAGAATGGGAGGACGTCATATGACGTCCTCTCAGAACGAGAGAACCACCTCGTGGAGAACCTATATGGTGGGCGGGAGACAGTTAAACAGTAAAAACAAAACTTTTGCAATGATTTATGTTTATCAGACCAAACAAGAGCAAACGAGAAGAATTCACCTTTAGGGTTGAGTGCTGATTCACATACTGTATATATATATATATGAAAATCCATCATTCTCGATGTACTAGATGGCCTATCTCATTTCTTGAGGCCCCAAAACACCAGGACAGTGCGAATACCCCCCAGATGACCGCCTTTTTGGAAAGCAAACAGTCCAAGGTATTTAGTAAGAGTTATTTGATGGTTTTATTTTTCGAAAATTAATAAATAAAAAAAAAAATCACTTTTTTTTTTATTTAAAAAGTAAAGTGTTAATAAGAAAACACCCTCACTGTGTAAGGGAAGATAAGGCTTGTCACCATGCTCCCAGAACAATGTACTGGGACCATGAAAGGCTTTCCAAATAGATAAAATGAGAGAAAATGAATGTTAACCATTTGCCGCCCGCCCTATGGCCGAATGGCGGCCGGCAAATGTCATCAGTGTTCCGGGTGGACGCCATATGGCGTCCTCCCGCACATGTGCAGATTGCGCTCCTGCAGAGCCACGCAGTGGCGCGATCTGTCACCGGCCGTGTACCTCGGACACGGCCGATGACAGAACTGAGTATCAGCCCCGTTGCCGGTACCATGTGACCTGCTGTGACCAATCACAGCAGGTCACATGACAGTTGTATACAATGGATGGCTTCATTCATGCCATCCATTGTATACTAGTGTCTAGCTGTGAATGGTCACAGCTAATCACATGCACATGTCATGTGATTAGCTGTGGCCAAATCACAGCTAAGCACAAAAAAAAAAAAAAAAACCCTGAATGAATCGATGTCATTATGGTAACATTGTACTACTCTGGTCATAGTGAAATATGAAAAAAAAATCTTAAAAAAAAAGAAGAAAAAAATGTAATAAAAAATAATAAAAAATATATATATATATATATATTTTTTTTTTTCATTCTGTCACCAATCAGTGTCCCTGATCATCGCCATGCCAGTTATATGATGATGCTGTACAAAAAAAAATAGTGAAACAAATTTTTAAAATTTTTTCATTTTCCGAAATATTATGACAAAAAAAATACAACTTCAAAAAACTCGCCATGCCTCCTATGAAGTACGTCGGACTGTCTACTTTACAAAAAGGGGTAATTTGGGGGATATCTGTACTGTTCTGACATTCTTGGACCTCAAGAAATTAGATTGGCCGCCAGTACTTCAGGATTGATCAATATTCAGATCTATACCATAGTTTGTGAACTCTATAACTTTCCTACGAACTAAAAAATACATCCTAATTTGGGTTATTTTCACCAAAGACATGTAGCAGAATACATCTCGGCCAAAATTTATGAAGAACAATTATTTATTTGCAAACTTTTATAACAGAAACAAAGAAAAATGTGTTTTTTTCAAAATTGTTGGTTTTTTTTTTGTTCATTTAGCAAAAAATAAAAACCCCAGCGGTGATTAAATACCACCAAAAGAAAGCTCTAGTTGTGTAAAGAAAATGATAAAATTTTAGTTTGGGTACAATGTTGTATGAGCGCGCAATTGTCATTCAAGGTGTGAAAGCGCTGAAACCTGAAAACTGGCCTGGGCAGGAAGGTGTAAAAGTGCCCGTTATTGAATTGGTTAAAAAAAAAAAAACAAAGCCCAAAAAAAACCAAAAGTAACAACCGTTTATCTCATGTCCAGTGCAGAGCCTCGAACCTATGACCATGCACTCTTTAGACTGGCACGCTAACCACTGTGCTGCGGTTGTTACCTGGTATAGGCCCGGTCAAACTGACCCTTGTTTTCAAAAACTGCCAACTGTCACCTGCCCAATGTCAAGTAGCTATAGTGCACTTTGAATGACAATTGCGCGCTCATACAACACTGTACCCAAACTAAAATTTTATCATTTTTTTCACACAACTAGAGCTTTCTTTTGGTGGTATTTCATCACCACTGGGGTTTTTATTGTTTGCTAAATTAACAAAAAAAGACAGAAAATTTTGGAAAAAAAAAAAAACACGTTTTCTTTGTTTCTGTTATAAAAGTTTGCAAATAAATAATTGTTTTTCATAAATTTAGGCCAAGATGTATTCTGCTACATGTCTTTGGTGAAAATAACCCAAATTAGTATTTATTATTTAGTCTGTAGGAAAGTTATAGAGTTCACAAACTATGGGATATATCTGAAAATTGATCAATCCTGAAGTACTGAAAGCCAATCTCATTTTTTGAGGTCCAAGAATGTCAGGACAGTACAGATATCCCCCAAATGACCCCTTATTGCAAAGTAGACCGTCCGATGTATTTCATAACAGGCATGGCGAGTTTTATGAAATTGTAATTTTTTTGTCATAATTTTTCGGAAATGAAGAAATTAAAAAAATGATTTTCACTATTTTTTTTTTTACATACTGTCACCAGTGCAGTACAGCGTCATCGTATAACTGGCATGGCGGTGATCAGGGACACTGACTGGTGACAGTACGAAAAAAAAATTGATAATTTTTTTTTATTATTTTTAATTTTTTATTACATTTTTTTCTTTTTTTTAAGATTATTTTTTCATATTTCACTATGACCAAAGTAGTATAATGTTACCATAGTAACATTGTGCTACTTTGGGGGAGTGATCAGTATTTTTTATTTTACACAATTTGCTTATAGCAAAGAATTACTTTGCTATAAGCAAGCATTTACCTGAATGAAATTGATTTATTCTGTTTTTTTGTTTTTTTTTGTGTGATTTGGCCACGGCTAATCACATGACACAGCTGGGCTGTGATTGGCCCAGCTTGTGCATGTGATCGCTGTGACCATTCACAGCTAGACACACTTGTATACAATGGATGGCATGAAAGGAAGCCATCCATTGTATACAACTGTCGTGACCTGCTGTGATTGGTCACAGCAGGTCACATGGTACTGGCAACGGGGACGGTACACAGATCTGTCATCGGCCGTGTCCGACGTACATGGCCAGTGACAGATCGTGCCGCAGCGCGGCCCTGTAGGCGTGTGCAATGCGCGCTCTGGAAAGGACGCCATATGGCGTCCACCCGGAGGGATGAGCAACGGATTAACATAACTCTTACATAGCACTTCATACAGTACAATCAAATAATAACTGACAGTCATGATCCCAACCGGGTCCAAGGTCTTCGAAGGCACTGTTACTCACATCAATAACTCGGCTGTATCTACACCCAATGAAAAGGCCCCCAGCCACTACTACACCACCTCGGGGACAATACTACAGCTACGTAGTCCCAGATACAGCCAATGAACTCCAACTTTACCAACATGACCTTATAATTGGGAAGGAACACCCATACCTACGATGGGCCCAACCCATAATCCACCAAATGGTCACTCCAGCACCGCCTTCAAAGACCCAGCGACCCCTGCCAGCTGCCACGACAAAACAAAAAACGCCAAACACCCCAGAACACAAAATGACGATCAAGGAAAGAAAATAAAATCAAGGAACCCAAACAAAACCAAACAACATGACAAACACAAAGGACAAGACCAGTAACAAAAACAGGGCACTTATACCCCCTTCCTGCCCAGGCCAATTTCCAGCTTCCAGCGCTGTCACACTTTGAATGACAATTGCGCGGTCATGCAACACTGTACCCATATGACATTTTTATCATTTTTTTTGTGACAGACAGAGATTTGTTTTGGTGGTATTTAATCACCTCTGGGTTTTTATTTTTTCTTAAACAAACAAAAAACCACTGAAAATTTAGAAAAAAAAAGTTTTTTCTTAGTTTTTGTTATAAAATTTTGTAAATAAGTGATTTTTCTCCTTCACTGATGTGCGCTAATGAAGCGGCAGTGATAGACACTTATAGGTGGCACTAATGGGCACTGATGAGGAGGCACTGGTAGGTGGCACTGATGGGCATTGACAGGCTTCACTGATGGGCACTGAAAGGCAGAAATGATAGGCGGCACTGATAGGCGGCACTGATAGACGGCACTGACTGGCATTGATAGGTGGCACTGGCTGGCACTGATGGGTGACACTGAAAGGCAGCTCAGATGGGCACTGATATGTGGCATTGATGTGGCACTGGTGAGCAATGGCAGGTGACACGGATGAGCACTGATGGACACTGACAGGTGGTACTGCTGGGGCTACACTGATCATCAAGGCACACTGATCATCAGTGCCCTGATGATCAGTGTACATGTCCTCTCCGCGGAAAACCGATTACCAGCTCTCCTCTCCTCACGGGCTGTCAGCGTGACGGCTCGTGAGGAGAGAAATGCCGGTAACCGGCATTTCCCAGTTTACATGCGATCACCTGTGATTGGACACAGCTGATCACATGACCGAGCTGACATCTTCGGCTCTTTCCGTGAATCGGTGATCCGCTGTGTCCGAGGGACACAGTGCACCAGCGATCGCCGCGCTGCGCGCTCCCAGAGCCACGCATGCACGGTAAGAATGGGAGGACGTCATATGACGTCCTCTCAGAACGAGAGAACCACCTCGTGGAGAACCTATATGGTGGGCGGGAGACAGTTAAACAGTAAAAACAAAACTTTTGCAATGATTTATGTTTATCAGACCAAACAAGAGCAAACGAGAAAAATTCACCTTTAGGGTTGAGTGCTGATTCACATACTGTATATATATATATATATGAAAATCCATCATTCTCGATGTACTAGATGGCCTATCTCATTTCATGAGGCCCCAAAACACCAGAACAGTGCGAATGCCCCCCAGATGACCGCCTTTTTGGAAAGCAAACAGTCCAAGGTATTTAGTAAGAGTTATTTGATGGTTTTATTTTTCGAAAATTAATAAATAAAAAAAAAAATCACTTTTTTTTTTATTTAAAAAGTAAAGTGTTAATAAGAAAACACCCTCACTGTGTAAGGGAAGATAAGGCTTGTCACCATGCTCCCAGAACAATGTACTGGGACCATGAAAGGCTTTCCAAATAGATAAAATGAGAGAAAATGAATGTTAACCATTTGCCGCCCCCCCTATGGCCGAATGGCGGCCGGCAAATGTCATCAGTGTTCCGGGTGGACGCCATATGGCGTCCTCCCGCACATGTGCAGATTGCGCTCCTGCAGAGCCACGCAGTGGCGCGATCTGTCACCGGCCGTGTACCTCGGACACGGCCGATGACAGAACTGAGTATCAGCCCCGTTGCCGGTACCATGTGACCTGCTGTGACCAATCACAGCAGGTCACATGACAGTTGTATACAATGGATGGCTTCATTCATGCCATCCATTGTATACTAGTGTCTAGCTGTGAATGGTCACAGCTAATCACATGCACATGTCATGTGATTAGCTGTGGCCAAATCACAGCTAAGCACAAAAAAAAAAAAAAAAAACCCTGAATGAATCGATGTCATTATGGTAACATTGTACTACTCTGGTCATAGTGAAATATGAAAAAAAAATCTTAAAAAAAAAGAAGAAAAAAATGTAATAAAAAATAATAAAAAAAAAATATATATATATATATATTTTTTTTTCATTCTGTCACCAATCAGTGTCCCTGATCATCGCCATGCCAGTTATATGATGACGCTGTACAAAAAAAAATAGTGAAACTAATTTTTAAAATTTTTTCATTTTCCGAAATATTATGACAAAAAAAATACAACTTCAAAAAACTCGCCATGCCTCCTATGAAGTACGTCGGACTGTCTACTTTACAAAAAGGGGTAATTTGGGGGATATCTGTACTGTTCTGACATTCTTGGACCTCAAGAAATTAGATTGGCCGCCAGTACTTCAGGATTGATCAATATTCAGATCTATACCATAGTTTGTGAACTCTATAACTTTCCTACGAACTAAAAAATACATCCTAATTTGGGTTATTTTCACCAAAGACATGTAGCAGAATACATCTCGGCCAACATTTATGAAGAACAATTATTTATTTGCAAACTTTTATAACAGAAACAAAGAAAAATGTGTTTTTTTCAAAATTGTTGGTTTTTTTTTTGTTCATTTAGCAAAAAATAAAAACCCCAGCGGTGATTAAATACCACCAAAAGAAAGCTCTAGTTGTGTAAAGAAAATGATAAAATTTTAGTTTGGGTACAATGTTGTATGAGCGCACAATTGTCATTCAAGGTGTGAAAGCGCTGAAACCTGAAAACTGGCCTGGGCAGGAAGGTGTAAAGTGCCCGTTATTGAATTGGTTAAAAAAAAAAAAACAAAGCCCAAAAAAAACCAAAAGTAACAACCGTTTATCTCATGTCCAGTGCAGAGCCTCGAACCTATGACCATGCACTCTTTAGACTGGCACGCTAACCACTGTGCTGCGGTTGTTACCTGGTATAGGCCCGGTCAAACTGACCCTTGTTTTCAAAAACTGCCAACTGTCACCTGCCCAATGTCAAGTAGCTATAGTGCACTTTGAATGACAATTGCGCGCTCATACAACACTGTACCCAAACTAAAATTTTATCATTTTTTTCACACAACTAGAGCTTTCTTTTGGTGGTATTTCATCACCACTGGGGTTTTTATTGTTTGCTAAATTAACAAAAAAAGACAGAAAATTTTGGAAAAAAAAAAAAACACGTTTTCTTTGTTTCTGTTATAAAAGTTTGCAAATAAATAATTGTTTTTCATAAATTTAGGCCAAGATGTATTCTGCTACATGTCTTTGGTGAAAATAACCCAAATTAGTATTTATTATTTAGTCTGTAGGAAAGTTATAGAGTTCACAAACTATGGGATATATCTGAAAATTGATCAATCCTGAAGTACTGAAAGCCAATCTCATTTTTTGAGGTCCAAGAATGTCAGGACAGTACAGATATCCCCCAAATGACCCCTTATTGCAAAGTAGACCGTCCGATGTATTTCATAACAGGCATGGCGAGTTTTATGAAATTGTAATTTTTTTGTCATAATTTTTCGGAAATGAAGAAATTAAAAAAATGATTTTCACTATTTTTTTTTTTACATACTGTCACCAGTGCAGTACAGCGTCATCGTATAACTGGCATGGCGGTGATCAGGGACACTGACTGGTGACAGTACAAAAAAAAATTGATAATTTTTTTTTATTATTTTTAATTTTTTATTACATTTTTTTCTTTTTTTTAAGATTATTTTTTCATATTTCACTATGACCAAAGTAGTATAATGTTACCATAGTAACATTGTGCTACTTTGGGGGAGTGATCAGTATTTTTTATTTTACACAATTTGCTTATAGCAAAGAATTACTTTGCTATAAGCAAGCATTTACCTGAATGAAATTGATTTATTCTGTTTTTTTGTTTTTTTTTGTGTGATTTGGCCACGGCTAATCACATGACACAGCTGGGCTGTGATTGGCCCAGCTTGTGCATGTGATCGCTGTGACCATTCACAGCTAGACACACTTGTATACAATGGATGGCATGAAAGGAAGCCATCCATTGTATACAACTGTCGTGACCTGCTGTGATTGGTCACAGCAGGTCACATGGTACTGGCAACGGGGACGGTACACAGATCTGTCATCGGCCGTGTCCGACGTACATGGCCAGTGACAGATCGTGCCGCAGCGCGGCCCTGTAGGCGTGTGCAATGCGCGCTCTGGAAAGGACGCCATATGGCGTCCACCCGGAGGGATGAGCAACGGATTAACATAACTCTTACATAACACTTCATACAGTACAATCAAATAATAACTGACAGTCATGATCCCAACCGGGTCCAAGGTCTTCGAAGGCACTGTTACTCACATCAATAACTCGGCTGTATCTACACCCAATGAAAAGGCCCCCAGCCACTACTACACCACCTCGGGGACAATACTACAGCTACGTAGTCCCAGATACAGCCAATGAACTCCAACTTTACCAACATGACCTTATAATTGGGAAGGAACACCCATACCTACGATGGGCCCAACCCATAATCCACCAAATGGTCACTCCAGCACCGCCTTCAAAGACCCAGCGACCCCTGCCGGCTGCCACGACAAAACAAAAAACGCCAAACACCCCAGAACACAAAATGACGATCAAGGAAAGAAAATAAAATCAAGGAACCCAAACAAAACCAAACAACATGACAAACACAAAGGACAAGACCAGTAACAAAAACAGGGCACTTATACCCCCTTCCTGCCCAGGCCAATTTCCAGCTTCCAGCGCTGTCACACTTTGAATGACAATTGCGCGGTCATGCAACACTGTACCCATATGACATTTTTATCATTTTTTTTGTGACAGACAGAGATTTGTTTTGGTGGTATTTAATCACCTCTGGGTTTTTATTTTTTCTTAAACAAACAAAAAACCACTGAAAATTTAGAAAAAAAAAGTTTTTTCTTAGTTTTTGTTATAAAATTTTGTAAATAAGTGATTTTTCTCCTTCACTGATGTGCGCTAATGAAGCGGCAGTGATAGACACTTATAGGTGGCACTAATGGGCACTGATGAGGAGGCACTGGTAGGTGGCACTGATGGGCATTGACAGGCTTCACTGATGGGCACTGAAAGGCAGAAATGATAGGCGGCACTGATAGGCGGCACTGATAGACGGCACTGACTGGCATTGATAGGTGGCACTGGCTGGCACTGATGGGTGACACTGAAAGGCAGCTCAGATGGGCACTGATATGTGGCATTGATGTGGCACTGGTGAGCAATGGCAGGTGACACGGATGAGCACTGATGGACACTGACAGGTGGTACTGCTGGGGCTACACTGATCATCAAGGCACACTGATCATCAGTGCCCTGATGATCAGTGTACATGTCCTCTCCGCGGAAAACCGATTACCAGCTCTCCTCTCCTCACGGGCTGTCAGCGTGACGGCTCGTGAGGAGAGAAATGCCGGTAACCGGCATTTCCCAGTTTACATGCGATCACCTGTGATTGGACACAGCTGATCACATGACCGAGCTGACATCTTCGGCTCTTTCCGTGAATCGGTGATCCGCTGTGTCCGAGGGACACAGTGCACCAGCGATCGCCGCGCTGCGCGCTCCCAGAGCCACGCATGCACGGTAAGAATGGGAGGACGTCATATGACGTCCTCTCAGAACGAGAGAACCACCTCGTGGAGAACCTATATGGTGGGCGGGAGACAGTTAAACAGTAAAAACAAAACTTTTGCAATGATTTATGTTTATCAGACCAAACAAGAGCAAACGAGAAAAATTCACCTTTAGGGTTGAGTGCTGATTCACATACTGTATATATATATATATATGAAAATCCATCATTCTCGATGTACTAGATGGCCTATCTCATTTCATGAGGCCCCAAAACACCAGAACAGTGCGAATGCCCCCCAGATGACCGCCTTTTTGGAAAGCAAACAGTCCAAGGTATTTAGTAAGAGTTATTTGATGGTTTTATTTTTCGAAAATTAATAAATAAAAAAAAAAATCACTTTTTTTTTTATTTAAAAAGTAAAGTGTTAATAAGAAAACACCCTCACTGTGTAAGGGAAGATAAGGCTTGTCACCATGCTCCCAGAACAATGTACTGGGACCATGAAAGGCTTTCCAAATAGATAAAATGAGAGAAAATGAATGTTAACCATTTGCCGCCCCCCCTATGGCCGAATGGCGGCCGGCAAATGTCATCAGTGTTCCGGGTGGACGCCATATGGCGTCCTCCCGCACATGTGCAGATTGCGCTCCTGCAGAGCCACGCAGTGGCGCGATCTGTCACCGGCCGTGTACCTCGGACACGGCCGATGACAGAACTGAGTATCAGCCCCGTTGCCGGTACCATGTGACCTGCTGTGACCAATCACAGCAGGTCACATGACAGTTGTATACAATGGATGGCTTCATTCATGCCATCCATTGTATACTAGTGTCTAGCTGTGAATGGTCACAGCTAATCACATGCACATGTCATGTGATTAGCTGTGGCCAAATCACAGCTAAGCACAAAAAAAAAAAAAAAAACCCTGAATGAATCGATGTCATTATGGTAACATTGTACTACTCTGGTCATAGTGAAATATGAAAAAAAAATCTTAAAAAAAAAGAAGAAAAAAATGTAATAAAAAATAATAAAAAAAATATATATATATATATATATTTTTTTTTTTCATTCTGTCACCAATCAGTGTCCCTGATCATCGCCATGCCAGTTATATGATGACGCTGTACAAAAAAAAATAGTGAAACTAATTTTTAAAATTTTTTCATTTTCCGAAATATTATGACAAAAAAAATACAACTTCAAAAAACTCGCCATGCCTCCTATGAAGTACGTCGGACTGTCTACTTTACAAAAAGGGGTAATTTGGGGGATATCTGTACTGTTCTGACATTCTTGGACCTCAAGAAATTAGATTGGCCGCCAGTACTTCAGGATTGATCAATATTCAGATCTATACCATAGTTTGTGAACTCTATAACTTTCCTACGAACTAAAAAATACATCCTAATTTGGGTTATTTTCACCAAAGACATGTAGCAGAATACATCTCGGCCAAAATTTATGAAGAACAATTATTTATTTGCAAACTTTTATAACAGAAACAAAGAAAAATGTGTTTTTTTCAAAATTGTTGTTTTTTTTTTGTTCATTTAGCAAAAAATAAAAACCCCAGCGGTGATTAAATACCACCAAAAGAAAGCTCTAGTTGTGTAAAGAAAATGATAAAATTTTAGTTTGGGTACAATGTTGTATGAGCGCGCAATTGTCATTCAAGGTGTGAAAGCGCTGAAACCTGAAAACTGGCCTGGGCAGGAAGGTGTAAAAGTGCCCGTTATTGAATTGGTTAAAAAAATAAAAACAAAGCCCAAAAAAAACCAAAAGTAACAACCGTTTATCTCATGTCCAGTGCAGAGCCTCGAACCTATGACCATGCACTCTTTAGACTGGCACGCTAACCACTGTGCTGCGGTTGTTACCTGGTATAGGCCCGGTCAAACTGACCCTTGTTTTCAAAAACTGCCAACTGTCACCTGCCCAATGTCAAGTAGCTATAGTGCACTTTGAATGACAATTGCGCGCTCATACAACACTGTACCCAAACTAAAATTTTATCATTTTTTTCACACAACTAGAGCTTTCTTTTGGTGGTATTTCATCACCACTGGGGTTTTTATTGTTTGCTAAATTAACAAAAAAAGACAGAAAATTTTGGAAAAAAAAAAAAACACGTTTTCTTTGTTTCTGTTATAAAAGTTTGCAAATAAATAATTGTTTTTCATAAATTTAGGCCAAGATGTATTCTGCTACATGTCTTTGGTGAAAATAACCCAAATTAGTATTTATTATTTAGTCTGTAGGAAAGTTATAGAGTTCACAAACTATGGGATATATCTGAAAATTGATCAATCCTGAAGTACTGAAAGCCAATCTCATTTTTTGAGGTCCAAGAATGTCAGGACAGTACAGATATCCCCCAAATGACCCCTTATTGCAAAGTAGACCGTCCGATGTATTTCATAACAGGCATGGCGAGTTTTATGAAATTGTAATTTTTTTGTCATAATTTTTCGGAAATGAAGAAATTAAAAAAATGATTTTCACTATTTTTTTTTTTACATACTGTCACCAGTGCAGTACAGCGTCATCGTATAACTGGCATGGCGGTGATCAGGGACACTGACTGGTGACAGTACGAAAAAAAAATTGATAATTTTTTTTTATTATTTTTAATTTTTTATTACATTTTTTTCTTTTTTTTAAGATTATTTTTTCATATTTCACTATGACCAAAGTAGTATAATGTTACCATAGTAACATTGTGCTACTTTGGGGGAGTGATCAGTATTTTTTATTTTACACAATTTGCTTATAGCAAAGAATTACTTTGCTATAAGCAAGCATTTACCTGAATGAAATTGATTTATTCTGTTTTTTTGTTTTTTTTTTGTGTGATTTGGCCACGGCTAATCACATGACACAGCTGGGCTGTGATTGGCCCAGCTTGTGCATGTGATCGCTGTGACCATTCACAGCTAGACACACTTGTATACAATGGATGGCATGAAAGGAAGCCATCCATTGTATACAACTGTCGTGACCTGCTGTGATTGGTCACAGCAGGTCACATGGTACTGGCAACGGGGACGGTACACAGATCTGTCATCGGCCGTGTCCGACGTACATGGCCAGTGACAGATCGTGCCGCAGCGCGGCCCTGTAGGCGTGTGCAATGCGCGCTCTGGAAAGGACGCCATATGGCGTCCACCCGGAGGGATGAGCAACGGATTAACATAACTCTTACATAACACTTCATACAGTACAATCAAATAATAACTGACAGTCATGATCCCAACCGGGTCCAAGGTCTTCGAAGGCACTGTTACTCACATCAATAACTCGGCTGTATCTACACCCAATGAAAAGGCCCCCAGCCACTACTACACCACCTCGGGGACAATACTACAGCTACGTAGTCCCAGATACAGCCAATGAACTCCAACCTTACCAACATGACCTTATAATTGGGAAGGAACACCCATACCTACGATGGGCCCAACCCATAATCCACCAAATGGTCACTCCAGCACCGCCTTCAAAGACCCAGCGACCCCTGCCGGCTGCCACGACAAAACAAAAAACGCCAAACACCCCAGAACACAAAATGACGATCAAGGAAAGAAAAGAAAATCAAGGAACCCAAACAAAACCAAACAACATGACAAACACAAAGGACAAGACCAGTAACAAAAACAGGGCACTTATACCCCCTTCCTGCCCAGGCCAATTTCCAGCTTCCAGCGCTGTCACACTTTGAATGACAATTGCGCGGTCATGCAACACTGTACCCATATGAAATTTTTATCATTTTTTTTGTGACAGACAGAGATTTGTTTTGGTGGTATTTAATCACCTCTGGGTTTTTATTTTTTCTTAAACAAACAAAAAACCACTGAAAATTTAGAAAAAAAAAGTTTTTTCTTAGTTTTTGTTATAAAATTTTGTAAATAAGTGATTTTTCTCCTTCACTGATGTGCGCTAATGAAGCGGCAGTGATAGACACTTATAGGTGGCACTAATGGGCACTGATGAGGAGGCACTGGTAGGTGGCACTGATGGGCATTGACAGGCTTCACTGATGGGCACTGAAAGGCAGAAATGATAGGCGGCACTGATAGGCGGCACTGATAGACGGCACTGACTGGCATTGATAGGTGGCACTGGCTGGCACTGATGGGTGACACTGAAAGGCAGCTCAGATGGGCACTGATATGTGGCATTGATGTGGCACTGGTGAGCAATGGCAGGTGACACGGATGAGCACTGATGGACACGGACAGGTGGTACTGCTGGGGCTACACTGATCATCAAGGCACACTGATCATCAGTGCCCTGATGATCAGTGTACATGTCCTCTCCGCGGAAAACCGATTACCAGCTCTCCTCTCCTCACGGGCTGTCAGCGTGACGGCTCGTGAGGAGAGAAATGCCGGTAACCGGCATTTCCCAGTTTACATGCGATCACCTGTGATTGGACACAGCTGATCACATGACCGAGCTGACATCTTCGGCTCTTTCCGTGAATCGGTGATCCGCTGTGTCCGAGGGACACAGTGCACCAGCGATCGCCGCGCTGCGCGCTCCCAGAGCCACGCATGCACGGTAAGAATGGGAGGACGTCATATGACGTCCTCTCAGAACGAGAGAACCACCTCGTGGAGAACCTATATGGTGGGCGGGAGACGGTTAAACAGTAAAAACAAAACTTTTGCAATGATTTATGTTTATCAGACCAAACAAGAGCAAACGAGAAGAATTCACCTTTAGGGTTGAGTGCTGATTCACATACTGTATATATATATATATATATATGAAAATCCATCATTCTCGATGTACTAGGTGGCCTATCTCATTTCTTGAGGCCCCAAAACACCAGGACAGTGCGAATACCCCCCAGATGACCGCCTTTTTGGAAAGCAAACAGTCCAAGGTATTTAGTAAGAGTTATTTGATGGTTTTATTTTTCGAAAATTAATAAATAAAAAAAAAAATCACTTTTTTTTTTATTTAAAAAGTAAAGTGTTAATAAGAAAACACCCTCACTGTGTAAGGGAAGATAAGGCTTGTCACCATGCTCCCAGAACAATGTACTGGGACCATGAAAGGCTTTCCAAATAGATAAAATGAGAGAAAATGAATGTTAACCATTTGCCGCCCGCCCTATGGCCGAATGGCGGCCGGCAAATGTCATCAGTGTTCCGGGTGGACGCCATATGGCGTCCTCCCGCACATGTGCAGATTGCGCTCCTGCAGAGCCACGCAGTGGCGCGATCTGTCACCGGCCGTGTACCTCGGACACGGCCGATGACAGAACTGAGTATCAGCCCCGTTGCCGGTACCATGTGACCTGCTGTGACCAATCACAGCAGGTCACATGACAGTTGTATACAATGGATGGCTTCATTCATGCCATCCATTGTATACTAGTGTCTAACTTTGAATGGTCACAGCTAATCACATGCACATGTCATGTGATTAGCTGTGGCCAAATCACAGCTAAGCACAAAAAAAAAAAAAAAAAAAACCCTGAATGAATCGATGTCATTATGGTAACATTGTACTACTCTGGTCATAGTGAAATATGAAAAAAAAATCTTAAAAAAAAATCTTAAAAAAATGTAATAAAAAATAAAAAAAAATATATATATATATATATTTTTTTTCATTCTGTCACCAATCAGTGTCCCTGATCATCGCCATGCCAGTTATATGATGACGCTGTACAAAAAAAAATAGTGAAACTAATTTTTAAAATTTTTTCATTTTCCGAAATATTATGACAAAAAAAATACAACTTCAAAAAACTCGCCATGCCTCCTATGAAGTACGTCGGACTGTCTACTTTACAAAAAGGGGTAATTTGGGGGATATCTGTACTGTTCTGACATTCTTGGACCTCAAGAAATTAGATTGGCCGCCAGTACTTCAGGATTGATCAATATTCAGATCTATACCATAGTTTGTGAACTCTATAACTTTCCTACGAACTAAAAAATACATCCTAATTTGGGTTATTTTCACCAAAGACATGTAGCAGAATACATCTCGGCCAAAATTTATGAAGAACAATTATTTATTTGCAAACTTTTATAACAGAAACAAAGAAAAATGTGTTTTTTTCAAAATTGTTGGTTTTTTTTTGTTAATTTAGCAAAAAATAAAAACCCCAGCGGTGATTAAATACCACCAAAAGAAAGCTCTAGTTGTGTAAAGAAAATGATAAAATTTTAGTTTGGGTACAATGTTGTATGAGCGCGCAATTGTCATTCAAGGTGTGAAAGCGCTGAAACCTGAAAACTGGCCTGGGCAGGAAGGTGTAAAAGTGCCCGTTATTGAATTGGTTAAAAAAATAAAAACAAAGCCCAAAAAAAACCAAAAGTAACAACCGTTTATCTCATGTCCAGTGCAGAGCCTCGAACCTATGACCATGCACTCTTTAGACTGGCACGCTAACCACTGTGCTGCGGTTGTTACCTGGTATAGGCCCGGTCAAACTGACCCTTGTTTTCAAAAACTGCCAACTGTCACCTGCCCAATGTCAAGTAGCTATAGTGCACTTTGAATGACAATTGCGCGCTCATACAACACTGTACCCAAACTAAAATTTTATCATTTTTTTCACACAACTAGAGCTTTCTTTTGGTGGTATTTCATCACCACTGGGGTTTTTATTGTTTGCTAAATTAACAAAAAAAGACAGAAAATTTTGGAAAAAAAAAAACACGTTTTCTTTGTTTCTGTTATAAAAGTTTGCAAATAAATAATTGTTTTTCATAAATTTAGGCCAAGATGTATTCTGCTACATGTCTTTGGTGAAAATAACCCAAATTAGTATTTATTATTTAGTCTGTAGGAAAGTTATAGAGTTCACAAACTATGGGATATATCTGAAAATTGATCAATCCTGAAGTACTGAAAGCCAATCTCATTTTTTGAGGTCCAAGAATGTCAGGACAGTACAGATATCCCCCAAATGACCCCTTATTGCAAAGTAGACCGTCCGATGTATTTCATAACAGGCATGGCGAGTTTTATGAAATTGTAATTTTTTTGTCATAATTTTTCGGAAATGAAGAAATTAAAAAAATGATTTTCACTATTTTTTTTTTTACATACTGTCACCAGTGCAGTACAGCGTCATCGTATAACTGGCATGGCGGTGATCAGGGACACTGACTGGTGACAGTACGAAAATAAAATTGATAATTTTTTTTTATTATTTTTAATTTTTTATTACATTTTTTTCTTTTTTTTAAGATTATTTTTTCATATTTCACTATGACCAAAGTAGTATAATGTTACCATAGTAACATTGTGCTACTTTGGGGGAGTGATCAGTATTTTTTATTTTACACAATTTGCTTATAGCAAAGATTTACTTTGCTATAAGCAAGCATTTACCTGAATGAAATTGATTTATTCTGTTTTTTTGTTTTTTTTTGTGTGATTTGGCCACGGCTAATCACATGACACAGCTGGGCTGTGATTGGCCCAGCTTGTGCATGTGATCGCTGTGACCATTCACAGCTAGACACACTTGTATACAATGGATGGCATGAAAGGAAGCCATCCATTGTATACAACTGTCGTGACCTGCTGTGATTGGTCACAGCAGGTCACATGGTACTGGCAACGGGGACGGTACACAGATCTGTCATCGGCCGTGTCCGACGTACATGGCCAGTGACAGATCGTGCCGCAGCGCGGCCCTGTAGGCGTGTGCAATGCGCGCTCTGGAAAGGACGCCATATGGCGTCCACCCGGAGGGATGAGCAACGGATTAACATAACTCTTACATAACACTTCATACAGTACAATCAAATAATAACTGACAGTCATGATCCCAACCGGGTCCAAGGTCTTCGAAGGCACTGTTACTCACATCAATAACTCGGCTGTATCTACACCCAATGAAAAGGCCCCCAGCCACTACTACACCACCTCGGGGACAATACTACAGCTACGTAGTCCCAGATACAGCCAATGAACTCCAACCTTACCAACATGACCTTATAATTGGGAAGGAACACCCATACCTACGATGGGCCCAACCCATAATCCACCAAATGGTCACTCCAGCACCGCCTTCAAAGACCCAGCGACCCCTGCCGGCTGCCACGACAAAACAAAAAACGCCAAACACCCCAGAACACAAAATGACGATCAAGGAAAGAAAATAAAATCAAGGAACCCAAACAAAACCAAACAACATGACAAACACAAAGGACAAGACCAGTAACAAAAACAGGGCACTTATACCCCCTTCCTGCCCAGGCCAATTTCCAGCTTCCAGCGCTGTCACACTTTGAATGACAATTGCGCGGTCATGCAACACTGTACCCATATGAAATTTTTATCATTTTTTTTGTGACAGACAGAGATTTGTTTTGGTGGTATTTAATCACCTCTGGGTTTCTATTTTTTCTTAAACAAACAAAAAACCACTGAAAATTTAGAAAAAAAAAGTTTTTTCTTAGTTTTTGTTATAAAATTTTGTAAATAAGTGATTTTTCTCCTTCACTGATGTGCGCTAATGAAGCGGCAGTGATAGACACTTATAGGTGGCACTAATGGGCACTGATGAGGAGGCACTGGTAGGTGGCACTGATGGGCATTGACAGGCTTCACTGATGGGCACTGAAAGGCAGAAATGATAGGCGGCACTGATAGGCGGCACTGATAGACGGCACTGACTGGCATTGATAGGTGGCACTGGCTGGCACTGATGGGTGACACTGAAAGGCAGCTCAGATGGGCACTGATATGTGGCATTGATGTGGCACTGGTGAGCAATGGCAGGTGACACGGATGAGCACTGATGGACACTGACAGGTGGTACTGCTGGGGCTACACTGATCATCAAGGCACACTGATCATCAGTGCCCTGATGATCAGTGTACATGTCCTCTCCGCGGAAAACCGATTACCAGCTCTCCTCTCCTCACGGGCTGTCAGCGTGACGGCTCGTGAGGAGAGAAATGCCGGTAACCGGCATTTCCCAGTTTACATGCGATCACCTGTGATTGGACACAGCTGATCACATGACCGAGCTGACATCTTCGGCTCTTTCCGTGAATCGGTGATCCGCTGTGTCCGAGGGACACAGTGCACCAGCGATCGCCGCGCTGCGCGCTCCCAGAGCCACGCATGCACGGTAAGAATGGGAGGACGTCATATGACGTCCTCTCAGAACGAGAGAACCACCTCGTGGAGAACCTATATGGTGGGCGGGAGACAGTTAAACAGTAAAAACAAAACTTTTGCAATGATTTATGTTTATCAGACCAAACAAGAGCAAACGAGAAGAATTCACCTTTAGGGTTGAGTGCTGATTCACATACTGTATATATATATATATATATATGAAAATCCATCATTCTCGATGTACTAGATGGCCTATCTCATTTCTTGAGGCCCCAAAACACCAGGACAGTGCGAATACCCCCCAGATGACCGCCTTTTTGGAAAGCAAACAGTCCAAGGTATTTAGTAAGAGTTATTTGATGGTTTTATTTTTCGAAAATTAATAAATAAAAAAAAAAATCACTTTTTTTTTTATTTAAAAAGTAAAGTGTTAATAAGAAAACACCCTCACTGTGTAAGGGAAGATAAGGCTTGTCACCATGCTCCCAGAACAATGTACTGGGACCATGAAAGGCTTTCCAAATAGATAAAATGAGAGAAAATGAATGTTAACCATTTGCCGCCCGCCCTATGGCCGAATGGCGGCCGGCAAATGTCATCAGTGTTCCGGGTGGACGCCATATGGCGTCCTCCCGCACATGTGCAGATTGCGCTCCTGCAGAGCCACGCAGTGGCGCGATCTGTCACCGGCCGTGCACCTCGGACACGGCCGATGACAGAACTGAGTATCAGCCCCGTTGCCGGTACCATGTGACCTGCTGTGACCAATCACAGCAGGTCACATGACAGTTGTATACAATGGATGGCTTCATTCATGCCATCCATTGTATACTAGTGTCTAGCTGTGAATGGTCACAGCTAATCACATGCACATGTCATGTGATTAGCTGTGGCCAAATCACAGCTAAGCACAAAAAAAAAAAAAAAAAACCCTGAATGAATCGATGTCATTATGGTAACATTGTACTACTCTGGTCATAGTGAAATATATAAAAAAAAAAGAAGAAAAAAAAAGAAGAAAAAAATGTAATAAAAAATAATAAAAAAAATATATATATATATATTTTTTTTTTTCATTCTGTCACCAATCAGTGTCCCTGATCATCGCCATGCCAGTTATATGATGACGCTGTACAAAAAAAAATAGTGAAACTAATTTTTAAAATTTTTTCATTTTCCGAAATATTATGACAAAAAAATACAACTTCAAAAAACTCGCCATGCCTCCTATGAAGTACGTCGGACTGTCTACTTTACAAAAAGGGGTAATTTGGGGGATATCTGTACTGTTCTGACATTCTTGGACCTCAAGAAATTAGATTGGCCGCCAGTACTTCAGGATTGATCAATATTCAGATCTATACCATAGTTTGTGAACTCTATAACTTTCCTACGAACTAAAAAATACATCCTAATTTGGGTTATTTTCACCAAAGACATGTAGCAGAATACATCTCGGCCAAAATTTATGAAGAACAATTATTTATTTGCAAACTTTTATAACAGAAACAAAGAAAAATGTGTTTTTTTCAAAATTGTTGGGTTTTTTTTGTTCATTTAGCAAAAAATAAAAACCCCAGCGGTGATTAAATACCACCAAAAGAAAGCTCTAGTTGTGTAAAGAAAATGATAAAATTTTAGTTTGGGTACAATGTTGTATGAGCGCGCAATTGTCATTCAAGGTGTGAAAGCGCTGAAACCTGAAAACTGGCCTGGGCAGGAAGGTGTAAAAGTGCCCGTTATTGAATTGGTAAAAAAAAAAAAAACAAAGCCCAAAAAAAACCAAAAGTAACAACCGTTTATCTCATGTCCAGTGCAGAGCCTCGAACCTATGACCATGCACTCTTTAGACTGGCACGCTAACCACTGTGCTGCGGTTGTTACCTGGTATAGGCCCGGTCAAACTGACCCTTGTTTTCAAAAACTGCCAACTGTCACCTGCCCAATGTCAAGTAGCTATAGTGCACTTTGAATGACAATTGCGCGCTCATACAACACTGTACCCAAACTAAAATTTTATCATTTTTTTCACACAACTAGAGCTTTCTTTTGGTGGTATTTCATCACCACTGGGGTTTTTATTGTTTGCTAAATTAACAAAAAAAGACAGAAAATTTTGGAAAAAAAAAAAACACGTTTTCTTTGTTTCTGTTATAAAAGTTTGCAAATAAATAATTGTTTTTCATAAATTTAGGCCAAGATGTATTCTGCTACATGTCTTTGGTGAAAATAACCCAAATTAGTATTTATTATTTAGTCTGTAGGAAAGTTATAGAGTTCACAAACTATGGGATATATCTGAAAATTGATCAATCCTGAAGTACTGAAAGCCAATCTCATTTTTTGAGGTCCAAGAATGTCAGGACAGTACAGATATCCCCCAAATGACCCCTTATTGCAAAGTAGACCGTCCGATGTATTTCATAACAGGCATGGCGAGTTTTATGAAATTGTAATTTTTTTGTCATAATTTTTCGGAAATGAAGAAATTAAAAAAATGATTTTCACTATTTTTTTTTTTACATACTGTCACCAGTGCAGTACAGCGTCATCGTATAACTGGCATGGCGGTGATCAGGGACACTGACTGGTGACAGTACGAAAAAAAAATTGATAATTTTTTTTATTATTTTTAATTTTTTATTACATTTTTTTCTTTTTTTTAAGATTATTTTTTCATATTTCACTATGACCAAAGTAGTATAATGTTACCATAGTAACATTGTGCTACTTTGGGGGAGTGATCAGTATTTTTTATTTTACACAATTTGCTTATAGCAAAGAATTACTTTGCTATAAGCAAGCATTTACCTGAATGAAATTGATTTATTCTGTTTTTTTGTTTTTTTTTTGTGTGATTTGGCCACGGCTAATCACATGACACAGCTGGGCTGTGATTGGCCCAGCTTGTGCATGTGATCGCTGTGACCATTCACAGCTAGACACACTTGTATACAATGGATGGCATGAAAGGAAGCCATCCATTGTATACAACTGTCGTGACCTGCTGTGATTGGTCACAGCAGGTCACATGGTACTGGCAACGGGGACGGTACACAGATCTGTCATCGGCCGTGTCCGACGTACATGGCCAGTGACAGATCGTGCCGCAGCGCGGCCCTGTAGGCGTGTGCAATGCGCGCTCTGGAAAGGACGCCATATGGCGTCCACCCGGAGGGATGAGCAACGGATTAACATAACTCTTACATAACACTTCATACAGTACAATCAAATAATAACTGACAGTCATGATCCCAACCGGGTCCAAGGTCTTCGAAGGCACTGTTACTCACATCAATAACTCGGCTGTATCTACACCCAATGAAAAGGCCCCCAGCCACTACTACACCACCTCGGGGACAATACTACAGCTACGTAGTCCCAGATACAGCCAATGAACTCCAACCTTACCAACATGACCTTATAATTGGGAAGGAACACCCATACCTACGATGGGCCCAACCCATAATCCACCAAATGGTCACTCCAGCACCGCCTTCAAAGACCCAGCGACCCCTGCCGGCTGCCACGACAAAACAAAAAACGCCAAACACCCCAGAACACAAAATGACGATCAAGGAAAGAAAATAAAATCAAGGAACCCAAACAAAACCAAACAACATGACAAACACAAAGGACAAGACCAGTAACAAAAACAGAGCACTTATACCCCCTTCCTGCCCAGGCCAATTTCCAGCTTCCAGCGCTGTCACACTTTGAATGACAATTGCGCGGTCATGCAACACTGTACCCATATGAAATTTTTATCATTTTTTTTGTGACAGACAGAGATTTGTTTTGGTGGTATTTAATCACCTCTGGGTTTTTATTTTTTCTTAAACAAACAAAAAACCACTGAAAATTTAGAAAAAAAAAGTTTTTTCTTAGTTTTTGTTATAAAATTTTGTAAATAAGTGATTTTTCTCCTTCACTGATGTGCGCTAATGAAGCGGCAGTGATAGACACTTATAGGTGGCACTAATGGGCACTGATGAGGAGGCACTAGTAGGTGGCACTGATGGGCATTGACAGGCTTCACTGATGGGCACTGAAAGGCAGAAATGATAGGCGGCACTGATAGGCGGCACTGATAGACGGCACTGACTGGCATTGATAGGTGGCACTGGCTGGCACTGATGGGTGACACTGAAAGGCAGCTCAGATGGGCACTGATATGTGGCATTGATGTGGCACTGGTGAGCAATGGCAGGTGACACGGATGAGCACTGATGGACACTGACAGGTGGTACTGCTGGGGCTACACTGATCATCAAGGCACACTGATCATCAGTGCCCTGATGATCAGTGTACATGTCCTCTCCGCGGAAAACCGATTACCAGCTCTCCTCTCCTCACGGGCTGTCAGCGTGACGGCTCGTGAGGAGAGAAATGCCGGTAACCGGCATTTCCCAGTTTACATGCGATCACCTGTGATTGGACACAGCTGATCACATGACCGAGCTGACATCTTCGGCTCTTTCCGTGAATCGGTGATCCGCTGTGTCCGAGGGACACAGTGCACCAGCGATCGCCGCGCTGCGCGCTCCCAGAGCCACGCATGCACGGTAAGAATGGGAGGACGTCATATGACGTCCTCTCAGAACGAGAGAACCACCTCGTGGAGAACCTATATGGTGGGCGGGAGACAGTTAAACAGTAAAAACAAAACTTTTGCAATGATTTATGTTTATCAGACCAAACAAGAGCAAACGAGAAGAATTCACCTTTAGGGTTGAGTGCTGATTCACATACTGTATATATATATATATATGAAAATCCATCATTCTCGATGTACTAGATGGCCTATCTCATTTCTTGAGGCCCCAAAACACCAGGACAGTGCGAATACCCCCCAGATGACCGCCTTTTTGGAAAGCAAACAGTCCAAGGTATTTAGTAAGAGTTATTTGATGGTTTTATTTTTCGAAAATTAATAAATAAAAAAAAAAATCACTTTTTTTTTTATTTAAAATTAAAGTGTTAATAAGAAAACACCCTCACTGTGTAAGGGAAGATAAGGCTTGTCACCATGCTCCCAGAACAATGTACTGGGACCATGAAAGGCTTTCCAAATAGATAAAATGAGAGAAAATGAATGTTAACCATTTGCCGCCCGCCCTATGGCCGAATGGCGGCCGGCAAATGTCATCAGTGTTCCGGGTGGACGCCATATGGCGTCCTCCCGCACATGTGCAGATTGCGCTCCTGCAGAGCCACGCAGTGGCGCGATCTGTCACCGGCCGTGTACCTCGGACACGGCCGATGACAGAACTGAGTATCAGCCCCGTTGCCGGTACCATGTGACCTGCTGTGACCAATCACAGCAGGTCACATGACAGTTGTATACAATGGATGGCTTCATTCATGCCATCCATTGTATACTAGTGTCTAGCTGTGAATGGTCACAGCTAATCACATGCACATGTCATGTGATTAGCTGTGGCCAAATCACAGCTAAGCACAAAAAAAAAAAAAAAAAACCCTGAATGAATCGATGTCATTATGGTAACATTGTACTACTCTGGTCATAGTGAAATATGAAAAAAAAAGAAGAAAAAAAAAGAAGAAAAAAATTTAATAAAAAATAATAAAAAAAATATATATATATATATTTTTTTTTTTCATTCTGTCACCAATCAGTGTCCCTGATCATCGCCATGCCAGTTATATGATGACGCTGTACAAAAAAAAATAGTGAAACTAATTTTTAAAATTTTTTCATTTTCCGAAATATTATGACAAAAAAATACAACTTCAAAAAACTCGCCATGCCTCCTATGAAGTACGTCGGACTGTCTACTTTACAAAAAGGGGTAATTTGGGGGATATCTGTACTGTTCTGACATTCTTGGACCTCAAGAAATTAGATTGGCCGCCAGTACTTCAGGATTGATCAATATTCAGATCTATACCATAGTTTGTGAACTCTATAACTTTCCTACGAACTAAAAAATACATCCTAATTTGGGTTATTTTCACCAAAGACATGTAGCAGAATACATCTCGGCCAAAATTTATGAAGAACAATTATTTATTTGCAAACTTTTATAACAGAAACAAAGAAAAATGTGTTTTTTTCAAAATTGTTGGGATTTTTTTGTTCATTTAGCAAAAAATAAAAACCCCAGCGGTGATTAAATACCACCAAAAGAAAGCTCTAGTTGTGTAAAGAAAATGATAAAATTTTAGTTTGGGTACAATGTTGTATGAGCGCGCAATTGTCATTCAAGGTGTGAAAGCGCTGAAACCTGAAAACTGGCCTGGGCAGGAAGGTGTAAAAGTGCCCGTTATTGAATTGGTTAAAAAAAAAAAAACAAAGCCCAAAAAAAACCAAAAGTAACAACCGTTTATCTCATGTCCAGTGCAGAGCCTCGAACCTATGACCATGCACTCTTTAGACTGGCACGCTAACCACTGTGCTGCGGTTGTTACCTGGTATAGGCCCGGTCAAACTGACCCTTGTTTTCAAAAACTGCCAACTGTCACCTGCCCAATGTCAAGTAGCTATAGTGCACTTTGAATGACAATTGCGCGCTCATACAACACTGTACCCAAACTAAAATTTTATCATTTTTTTCACACAACTAGAGCTTTCTTTTGGTGGTATTTCATCACCACTGGGGTTTTTATTGTTTGCTAAATTAACAAAAAAAGACAGAAAATTTTGGAAAAAAAAAAAACACGTTTTCTTTGTTTCTGTTATAAAAGTTTGCAAATAAATAATTGTTTTTCATAAATTTAGGCCAAGATGTATTCTGCTACATGTCTTTGGTGAAAATAACCCAAATTAGTATTTATTATTTAGTCTGTAGGAAAGTTATAGAGTTCACAAACTATGGGATATATCTGAAAATTGATCAATCCTGAAGTACTGAAAGCCAATCTCATTTTTTGAGGTCCAAGAATGTCAGGACAGTACAGATATCCCCCAAATGACCCCTTATTGCAAAGTAGACCGTCCGATGTATTTCATAACAGGCATGGCGAGTTTTATGAAATTGTAATTTTTTTGTCATAATTTTTCGGAAATGAAGAAATTAAAAAAATGATTTTCACTATTTTTTTTTTTACATACTGTCACCAGTGCAGTACAGCGTCATCGTATAACTGGCATGGCGGTGATCAGGGACACTGACTGGTGACAGTACGAAAAAAAAATTGATAATTTTTTTTATTATTTTTAATTTTTTATTACATTTTTTTCTTTTTTTTAAGATTATTTTTTCATATTTCACTATGACCAAAGTAGTATAATGTTACCATAGTAACATTGTGCTACTTTGGGGGAGTGATCAGTATTTTTTATTTTACACAATTTGCTTATAGCAAAGAATTACTTTGCTATAAGCAAGCATTTACCTGAATGAAATTGATTTATTCTGTTTTTTTGTTTTTTTTTTGTGTGATTTGGCCACGGCTAATCACATGACACAGCTGGGCTGTGATTGGCCCAGCTTGTGCATGTGATCGCTGTGACCATTCACAGCTAGACACACTTGTATACAATGGATGGCATGAAAGGAAGCCATCCATTGTATACAACTGTCGTGACCTGCTGTGATTGGTCACAGCAGGTCACATGGTACTGGCAACGGGGACGCTACACAGATCTGTCATCGGCCGTGTCCGACGTACATGGCCAGTGACAGATCGTGCCGCAGCGCGGCCCTGTAGGCGTGTGCAATGCGCGCTCTGGAAAGGACGCCATATGGCGTCCACCCGGAGGGATGAGCAACGGATTAACATAACTCTTACATAACACTTCATACAGTACAATCAAATAATAACTGACAGTCATGATCCCAACCGGGTCCAAGGTCTTCGAAGGCACTGTTACTCACATCAATAACTCGGCTGTATCTACACCCAATGAAAAGGCCCCCAGCCACTACTACACCACCTCGGGGACAATACTACAGCTACGTAGTCCCAGATACAGCCAATGAACTCCAACCTTACCAACATGACCTTATAATTGGGAAGGAACACCCATACCTACGATGGGCCCAACCCATAATCCACCAAATGGTCACTCCAGCACCGCCTTCAAAGACCCAGCGACCCCTGCCGGCTGCCACGACAAAACAAAAAACGCCAAACACCCCAGAACACAAAATGACGATCAAGGAAAGAAAATAAAATCAAGGAACCCAAACAAAACCAAACAACATGACAAACACAAAGGACAAGACCAGTAACAAAAACAGAGCACTTATACCCCCTTCCTGCCCAGGCCAATTTCCAGCTTCCAGCGCTGTCACACTTTGAATGACAATTGCGCGGTCATGCAACACTGTACCCATATGAAATTTTTATCATTTTTTTTGTGACAGACAGAGATTTGTTTTGGTGGTATTTAATCACCTCTGGGTTTTTATTTTTTCTTAAACAAACAAAAAACCACTGAAAATTTAGAAAAAAAAAGTTTTTTCTTAGTTTTTGTTATAAAATTTTGTAAATAAGTGATTTTTCTCCTTCACTGATGTGCGCTAATGAAGCGGCAGTGATAGACACTTATAGGTGGCACTAATGGGCACTGATGAGGAGGCACTAGTAGGTGGCACTGATGGGCATTGACAGGCTTCACTGATGGGCACTGAAAGGCAGAAATGATAGGCGGCACTGATAGGCGGCACTGATAGACGGCACTGACTGGCATTGATAGGTGGCACTGGCTGGCACTGATGGGTGACACTGAAAGGCAGCTCAGATGGGCACTGATATGTGGCATTGATGTGGCACTGGTGAGCAATGGCAGGTGACACGGATGAGCACTGATGGACACTGACAGGTGGTACTGCTGGGGCTACACTGATCATCAAGGCACACTGATCATCAGTGCCCTGATGATCAGTGTACATGTCCTCTCCGCGGAAAACCGATTACCAGCTCTCCTCTCCTCACGGGCTGTCAGCGTGACGGCTCGTGAGGAGAGAAATGCCGGTAACCGGCATTTCCCAGTTTACATGCGATCACCTGTGATTGGACACAGCTGATCACATGACCGAGCTGACATCTTCGGCTCTTTCCGTGAATCGGTGATCCGCTGTGTCCGAGGGACACAGTGCACCAGCGATCGCCGCGCTGCGCGCTCCCAGAGCCACGCATGCACGGTAAGAATGGGAGGACGTCATATGACGTCCTCTCAGAACGAGAGAACCACCTCGTGGAGAACCTATATGGTGGGCGGGAGACAGTTAAACAGTAAAAACAAAACTTTTGCAATGATTTATGTTTATCAGACCAAACAAGAGCAAACGAGAAGAATTCACCTTTAGGGTTGAGTGCTGATTCACATACTGTATATATATATATATATATGAAAATCCATCATTCTCGATGTACTAGATGGCCTATCTCATTTCTTGAGGCCCCAAAACACCAGGACAGTGCGAATACCCCCCAGATGACCGCCTTTTTGGAAAGCAAACAGTCCAAGGTATTTAGTAAGAGTTATTTGATGGTTTTATTTTTCGAAAATTAATAAATAAAAAAAAAAATCACTTTTTTTTTTATTTAAAAAGTAAAGTGTTAATAAGAAAACACCCTCACTGTGTAAGGGAAGATAAGGCTTGTCACCATGCTCCCAGAACAATGTACTGGGACCATGAAAGGCTTTCCAAATAGATAAAATGAGAGAAAATGAATGTTAACCATTTGCCGCCCGCCCTATGGCCGAATGGCGGCCGGCAAATGTCATCAGTGTTCCGGGTGGACGCCATATGGCGTCCTCCCGCACATGTGCAGATTGCGCTCCTGCAGAGCCACGCAGTGGCGCGATCTGTCACCGGCCGTGTACCTCGGACACGGCCGATGACAGAACTGAGTATCAGCCCCGTTGCCGGTACCATGTGACCTGCTGTGACCAATCACAGCAGGTCACATGACAGTTGTATACAATGGATGGCTTCATTCATGCCATCCATTGTATACTAGTGTCTAGCTGTGAATGGTCACAGCTAATCACATGCACATGTCATGTGATTAGCTGTGGCCAAATCACAGCTAAGCACAAAAAAAAAAAAAAAAAACCCTGAATGAATCGATGTCATTATGGTAACATTGTACTACTCTGGTCATAGTGAAATATGAAAAAAAAAGAAGAAAAAAAAAGAAGAAAAAAATGTAATAAAAAATAATAAAAAAAAAATATATATATATATATTTTTTTTTCATTCTGTCACCAATCAGTGTCCCTGATCATCGCCATGCCAGTAATATGATGACGCTGTACAAAAAAAAATAGTGAAACTAATTTTTAAAATTTTTTCATTTTCCGAAATATTATGACAAAAAAATACAACTTCAAAAAACTCGCCATGCCTCCTATGAAGTACGTCGGACTGTCTACTTTACAAAAAGGGGTAATTTGGGGGATATCTGTACTGTTCTGACATTCTTGGACCTCAAGAAATTAGATTGGCCGCCAGTACTTCAGGATTGATCAATATTCAGATCTATACCATAGTTTGTGAACTCTATAACTTTCCTACGAACTAAAAAATACATCCTAATTTGGGTTATTTTCACCAAAGACATGTAGCAGAATACATCTCGGCCAAAATTTATGAAGAACAATTATTTATTTGCAAACTTTTATAACAGAAACAAAGAAAAATGTGTTTTTTTCAAAATTGTTGGGTTTTTTTTGTTCATTTAGCAAAAAATAAAAACCCCAGCGGTGATTAAATACCACCAAAAGAAAGCTCTAGTTGTGTAAAGAAAATGATAAAATTTTAGTTTGGGTACAATGTTGTATGAGCACGCAATTGTCATTCAAGGTGTGAAAGCGCTGAAACCTGAAAACTGGCCTGGGCAGGAAGGTGTAAAAGTGCCCGTTATTGAATTGGTTAAAAAAAAAAAAACAAAGCCCAAAAAAAACCAAAAGTAACAACCGTTTATCTCATGTCCAGTGCAGAGCCTCGAACCTATGACCATGCACTCTTTAGACTGGCACGCTAACCACTGTGCTGCGGTTGTTACCTGGTATAGGCCCGGTCAAACTGACCCTTGTTTTCAAAAACTGCCAACTGTCACCTGCCCAATGTCAAGTAGCTATAGTGCACTTTGAATGACAATTGCGCGCTCATACAACACTGTACCCAAACTAAAATTTTATCATTTTTTTCACACAACTAGAGCTTTCTTTTGGTGGTATTTCATCACCACTGGGGTTTTTATTGTTTGCTAAATTAACAAAAAAAGACAGAAAATTTTGGAAAAAAAAAAAACACGTTTTCTTTGTTTCTGTTATAAAAGTTTGCAAATAAATAATTGTTTTTCATAAATTTAGGCCAAGATGTATTCTGCTACATGTCTTTGGTGAAAATAACCCAAATTAGTATTTATTATTTAGTCTGTAGGAAAGTTATAGAGTTCACAAACTATGGGATATATCTGAAAATTGATCAATCCTGAAGTACTGAAAGCCAATCTCATTTTTTGAGGTCCAAGAATGTCAGGACAGTACAGATATCCCCCAAATGACCCCTTATTGCAAAGTAGACCGTCCGATGTATTTCATAACAGGCATGGCGAGTTTTATGAAATTGTAATTTTTTTGTCATAATTTTTCGGAAATGAAGAAATTAAAAAAATGATTTTCACTATTTTTTTTTTTACATACTGTCACCAGTGCAGTACAGCGTCATCGTATAACTGGCATGGCGGTGATCAGGGACACTGACTGGTGACAGTACGAAAAAAAAATTGATAATTTTTTTTATTATTTTTAATTTTTTATTACATTTTTTTCTTTTTTTTAAGATTATTTTTTCATATTTCACTATGACCAAAGTAGTATAATGTTACCATAGTAACATTGTGCTACTTTGGGGGAGTGATCAGTATTTTTTATTTTACACAATTTGCTTATAGCAAAGAATTACTTTGCTATAAGCAAGCATTTACCTGAATGAAATTGATTTATTCTGTTTTTTTGTTTTTTTTTTGTGTGATTTGGCCACGGCTAATCACATGACACAGCTGGGCTGTGATTGGCCCAGCTTGTGCATGTGATCGCTGTGACCATTCACAGCTAGACACACTTGTATACAATGGATGGCATGAAAGGAAGCCATCCATTGTATACAACTGTCGTGACCTGCTGTGATTGGTCACAGCAGGTCACATGGTACTGGCAACGGGGACGGTACACAGATCTGTCATCGGCCGTGTCCGACGTACATGGCCAGTGACAGATCGTGCCGCAGCGCGGCCCTGTAGGCGTGTGCAATGCGCGCTCTGGAAAGGACGCCATATGGCGTCCACCCGGAGGGATGAGCAACGGATTAACATAACTCTTACATAACACTTCATACAGTACAATCAAATAATAACTGACAGTCATGATCCCAACCGGGTCCAAGGTCTTCGAAGGCACTGTTACTCACATCAATAACTCGGCTGTATCTACACCCAATGAAAAGGCCCCCAGCCACTACTACACCACCTCGGGGACAATACTACAGCTACGTAGTCCCAGATACAGCCAATGAACTCCAACCTTACCAACATGACCTTATAATTGGGAAGGAACACCCATACCTACGATGGGCCCAACCCATAATCCACCAAATGGTCACTCCAGCACCGCCTTCAAAGACCCAGCGACCCCTGCCGGCTGCCACGACAAAACAAAAAACGCCAAACACCCCAGAACACAAAATGACGATCAAGGAAAGAAAATAAAATCAAGGAACCCAAACAAAACCAAACAACATGACAAACACAAAGGACAAGACCAGTAACAAAAACAGAGCACTTATACCCCCTTCCTGCCCAGGCCAATTTCCAGCTTCCAGCGCTGTCACACTTTGAATGACAATTGCGCGGTCATGCAACACTGTACCCATATGAAATTTTTATCATTTTTTTTGTGACAGACAGAGATTTGTTTTGGTGGTATTTAATCACCTCTGGGTTTTTATTTTTTCTTAAACAAACAAAAAACCACTGAAAATTTAGAAAAAAAAAGTTTTTTCTTAGTTTTTGTTATAAAATTTTGTAAATAAGTGATTTTTCTCCTTCACTGATGTGCGCTAATGAAGCGGCAGTGATAGACACTTATAGGTGGCACTAATGGGCACTGATGAGGAGGCACTAGTAGGTGGCACTGATGGGCATTGACAGGCTTCACTGATGGGCACTGAAAGGCAGAAATGATAGGCGGCACTGATAGGCGGCACTGATAGACGGCACTGACTGGCATTGATAGGTGGCACTGGCTGGCACTGATGGGTGACACTGAAAGGCAGCTCAGATGGGCACTGATATGTGGCATTGATGTGGCACTGGTGAGCAATGGCAGGTGACACGGATGAGCACTGATGGACACTGACAGGTGGTACTGCTGGGGCTACACTGATCATCAAGGCACACTGATCATCAGTGCCCTGATGATCAGTGTACATGTCCTCTCCGCGGAAAACCGATTACCAGCTCTCCTCTCCTCACGGGCTGTCAGCGTGACGGCTCGTGAGGAGAGAAATGCCGGTAACCGGCATTTCCCAGTTTACATGCGATCACCTGTGATTGGACACAGCTGATCACATGACCGAGCTGACATCTTCGGCTCTTTCCGTGAATCGGTGATCCGCTGTGTCCGAGGGACACAGTGCACCAGCGATCGCCGCGCTGCGCGCTCCCAGAGCCACGCATGCACGGTAAGAATGGGAGGACGTCATATGACGTCCTCTCAGAACGAGAGAACCACCTCGTGGAGAACCTATATGGTGGGCGGGAGACAGTTAAACAGTAAAAACAAAACTTTTGCAATGATTTATGTTTATCAGACCAAACAAGAGCAAACGAGAAGAATTCACCTTTAGGGTTGAGTGCTGATTCACATACTGTATATATATATATATATATGAAAATCCATCATTCTCGATGTACTAGATGGCCTATCTCATTTCTTGAGGCCCCAAAACACCAGGACAGTGCGAATACCCCCCAGATGACCGCCTTTTTGGAAAGCAAACAGTCCAAGGTATTTAGTAAGAGTTATTTGATGGTTTTATTTTTCGAAAATTAATAAATAAAAAAAAAAATCACTTTTTTTTTTATTTAAAAAGTAAAGTGTTAATAAGAAAACACCCTCACTGTGTAAGGGAAGATAAGGCTTGTCACCATGCTCCCAGAACAATGTACTGGGACCATGAAAGGCTTTCCAAATAGATAAAATGAGAGAAAATGAATGTTAACCATTTGCCGCCCGCCCTATGGCCGAATGGCGGCCGGCAAATGTCATCAGTGTTCCGGGTGGACGCCATATGGCGTCCTCCCGCACATGTGCAGATTGCGCTCCTGCAGAGCCACGCAGTGGCGCGATCTGTCACCGGCCGTGTACCTCGGACACGGCCGATGACAGAACTGAGTATCAGCCCCGTTGCCGGTACCATGTGACCTGCTGTGACCAATCACAGCAGGTCACATGACAGTTGTATACAATGGATGGCTTCATTCATGCCATCCATTGTATACTAGTGTCTAGCTGTGAATGGTCACAGCTAATCACATGCACATGTCATGTGATTAGCTGTGGCCAAATCACAGCTAAGCACAAAAAAAAAAAAAAAAACCCTGAATGAATCGATGTCATTATGGTAACATTGTACTACTCTGGTCATAGTGAAATATGAAAAAAAAAGAAGAAAAAAAAAGAAGAAAAAAATGTAATAAAAAATAATAAAAAAAATATATATATATATATTTTTTTTTTTCATTCTGTCACCAATCAGTGTCCCTGATCATCGCCATGCCAGTTATATGATGACGCTGTACAAAAAAAAATAGTGAAACTAATTTTTAAAATTTTTTCATTTTCCGAAATATTATGACAAAAAAATACAACTTCAAAAAACTCGCCATGCCTCCTATGAAGTACGTCGGACTGTCTACTTTACAAAAAGGGGTAATTTGGGGGATATCTGTACTGTTCTGACATTCTTGGACCTCAAGAAATTAGATTGGCCGCCAGTACTTCAGGATTGATCAATATTCAGATCTATACCATAGTTTGTGAACTCTATAACTTTCCTACGAACTAAAAAATACATCCTAATTTGGGTTATTTTCACCAAAGACATGTAGCAGAATACATCTCGGCCAAAATTTATGAAGAACAATTATTTATTTGCAAACTTTTATAACAGAAACAAAGAAAAATGTGTTTTTTTCAAAATTGTTGGGTTTTTTTTGTTCATTTAGCAAAAAATAAAAACCCCAGCGGTGATTAAATACCACCAAAAGAAAGCTCTAGTTGTGTAAAGAAAATGATAAAATTTTAGTTTGGGTACAATGTTGTATGAGCGCGCAATTGTCATTCAAGGTGTGAAAGCGCTGAAACCTGAAAACTGGCCTGGGCAGGAAGGTGTAAAAGTGCCCGTTATTGAATTGGTTAAAAAAAAAAAAACAAAGCCCAAAAAAAACCAAAAGTAACAACCGTTTATCTCATGTCCAGTGCAGAGCCTCGAACCTATGACCATGCACTCTTTAGACTGGCACGCTAACCACTGTGCTGCGGTTGTTACCTGGTATAGGCCCGGTCAAACTGACCCTTGTTTTCAAAAACTGCCAACTGTCACCTGCCCAATGTCAAGTAGCTATAGTGCACTTTGAATGACAATTGCGCGCTCATACAACACTGTACCCAAACTAAAATTTTATCATTTTTTTCACACAACTAGAGCTTTCTTTTGGTGGTATTTCATCACCACTGGGGTTTTTATTGTTTGCTAAATTAACAAAAAAAGACAGAAAATTTTGGAAAAAAAAAAAACACGTTTTCTTTGTTTCTGTTATAAAAGTTTGCAAATAAATAATTGTTTTTCATAAATTTAGGCCAAGATGTATTCTGCTACATGTCTTTGGTGAAAATAACCCAAATTAGTATTTATTATTTAGTCTGTAGGAAAGTTATAGAGTTCACAAACTATGGGATATATCTGAAAATTGATCAATCCTGAAGTACTGAAAGCCAATCTCATTTTTTGAGGTCCAAGAATGTCAGGACAGTACAGATATCCCCCAAATGACCCCTTATTGCAAAGTAGACCGTCCGATGTATTTCATAACAGGCATGGCGAGTTTTATGAAATTGTAATTTTTTTGTCATAATTTTTCGGAAATGAAGAAATTAAAAAAATGATTTTCACTATTTTTTTTTTTACATACTGTCACCAGTGCAGTACAGCGTCATCGTATAACTGGCATGGCGGTGATCAGGGACACTGACTGGTGACAGTACGAAAAAAAAATTGATAATTTTTTTTTATTATTTTTAATTTTTTATTACATTTTTTTCTTTTTTTTAAGATTATTTTTTCATATTTCACTATGACCAAAGTAGTATAATGTTACCATAGTAACATTGTGCTACTTTGGGGGAGTGATCAGTATTTTTTATTTTACACAATTTGCTTATAGCAAAGAATTACTTTGCTATAAGCAAGCATTTACCTGAATGAAATTGATTTATTCTGTTTTTTTGTTTTTTTTTGTGTGATTTGGCCACGGCTAATCACATGACACAGCTGGGCTGTGATTGGCCCAGCTTGTGCATGTGATCGCTGTGACCATTCACAGCTAGACACACTTGTATACAATGGATGGCATGAAAGGAAGCCATCCATTGTATACAACTGTCGTGACCTGCTGTGATTGGTCACAGCAGGTCACATGGTACTGGCAACGGGGACGGTACACAGATCTGTCATCGGCCGTGTCCGACGTACATGGCCAGTGACAGATCGTGCCGCAGCGCGGCCCTGTAGGCGTGTGCAATGCGCGCTCTGGAAAGGACGCCATATGGCGTCCACCCGGAGGGATGAGCAACGGATTAACATAACTCTTACATAACACTTCATACAGTACAATCAAATAATAACTGACAGTCATGATCCCAACCGGGTCCAAGGTCTTCGAAGGCACTGTTACTCACATCAATAACTCGGCTGTATCTACACCCAATGAAAAGGCCCCCAGCCACTACTACACCACCTCGGGGACAATACTACAGCTACGTAGTCCCAGATACAGCCAATGAACTCCAACCTTACCAACATGACCTTATAATTGGGAAGGAACACCCATACCTACGATGGGCCCAACCCATAATCCACCAAATGGTCACTCCAGCACCGCCTTCAAAGACCCAGCGACCCCTGCCGGCTGCCACGACAAAACAAAAAACGCCAAACACCCCAGAACACAAAATGACGATCAAGGAAAAAAAATAAAATCAAGGAACCCAAACAAAACCAAACAACATGACAAACACAAAGGACAAGACCAGTAACAAAAACAGGGCACTTATACCCCCTTCCTGCCCAGGCCAATTTCCAGCTTCCAGCGCTGTCACACTTTGAATGACAATTGCACGGTCATGCAACACTGTACCCATATGAAATTTTTATCATTTTTTTTGTGACAGACAGAGATTTGTTTTGGTGGTATTTAATCACCTCTGGGTTTTTATTTTTTCTTAAACAAACAAAAAACCACTGAAAATTTAGAAAAAAAAAGTTTTTTCTTAGTTTTTGTTATAAAATTTTGTAAATAAGTGATTTTTCTCCTTCACTGATGTGCGCTAATGAAGCGGCAGTGATAGACACTTATAGGTGGCACTAATGGGCACTGATGAGGAGGCACTGGTAGGTGGCACTGATGGGCATTGACAGGCTTCACTGATGGGCACTGAAAGGCAGAAATGATAGGCGGCACTGATAGGCGGCACTGATAGACGGCACTGACTGGCATTGATAGGTGGCACTGGCTGGCACTGATGGGTGACACTGAAAGGCAGCTCAGATGGGCACTGATATGTGGCATTGATGTGGCACTGGTGAGCAATGGCAGGTGACACGGATGAGCACTGATGGACACTGACAGGTGGTACTGCTGGGGCTACACTGATCATCAAGGCACACTGATCATCAGTGCCCTGATGATCAGTGTACATGTCCTCTCCGCGGAAAACCGATTACCAGCTCTCCTCTCCTCACGGGCTGTCAGCGTGACGGCTCGTGAGGAGAGAAATGCCGGTAACCGGCATTTCCCAGTTTACATGCGATCACCTGTGATTGGACACAGCTGATCACATGACCGAGCTGACATCTTCGGCTCTTTCCGTGAATCGGTGATCCGCTGTGTCCGAGGGACACAGTGCACCAGCGATCGCCGCGCTGCGCGCTCCCAGAGCCACGCATGCACGGTAAGAATGGGAGGACGTCATATGACGTCCTCTCAGAACGAGAGAACCACCTCGTGGAGAACCTATATGGTGGGCGGGAGACAGTTAAACAGTAAAAACAAAACTTTTGCAATGATTTATGTTTATCAGACCAAACAAGAGCAAACGAGAAGAATTCACCTTTAGGGTTGAGTGCTGATTCACATACTGTATATATATATATATATATGAAAATCCATCATTCTCGATGTACTAGATGGCCTATCTCATTTCTTGAGGCCCCAAAACACCAGGACAGTGCGAATACCCCCCAGATGACCGCCTTTTTGGAAAGCAAACAGTCCAAGGTATTTAGTAAGAGTTATTTGATGGTTTTATTTTTCGAAAATTAATAAATAAAAAAAAAAATCACTTTTTTTTTTATTTAAAAAGTAAAGTGTTAATAAGAAAACACCCTCACTGTGTAAGGGAAGATAAGGCTTGTCACCATGCTCCCAGAACAATGTACTGGGACCATGAAAGGCTTTCCAAATAGATAAAATGAGAGAAAATGAATGTTAACCATTTGCCGCCCGCCCTATGGCCGAATGGCGGCCGGCAAATGTCATCAGTGTTCCGGGTGGACGCCATATGGCGTCCTCCCGCACATGTGCAGATTGCGCTCCTGCAGAGCCACGCAGTGGCGCGATCTGTCACCGGCCGTGTACCTCGGACACGGCCGATGACAGAACTGAGTATCAGCCCCGTTGCCGGTACCATGTGACCTGCTGTGACCAATCACAGCAGGTCACATGACAGTTGTATACAATGGATAGCTTCATTCATGCCATCCATTGTATACTAGTGTCTAGCTGTGAATGGTCACAGCTAATCACATGCACATGTCATGTGATTAGCTGTGGCCAAATCACAGCTAAGCACAAAAAAAAAAAAAACCCTGAATGAATCGATGTCATTATGGTAACATTGTACTACTCTGGTCATAGTGAAATATGAAAAAAAAATCTTAAAAAAAAAGAAGAAAAAAATGTAATAAAAAATAATAAAAAAAAAAAATATATATATATATTTTTTTTTTTCATTCTGTCACCAATCAGTGTCCCTGATCATCGCCATGCCAGTTATATGATGACGCTGTACAAAAAAAAATAGTGAAACTAATTTTTAAAATTTTTTCATTTTCCGAAATATTATGACAAAAAAAATACAACTTCAAAAAACTCGCCATGCCTCCTATGAAGTACGTCGGACTGTCTACTTTACAAAAAGGGGTAATTTGGGGGATATCTGTACTGTTCTGACATTCTTGGACCTCAAGAAATTAGATTGGCCGCCAGTACTTCAGGATTGATCAATATTCAGATCTATACCATAGTTTGTGAACTCTATAACTTTCCTACGAACTAAAAAATACATCCTAATTTGGGTTATTTTCACCAATGACATGTAGCAGAATACATCTCGGCCAAAATTTATGAAGAACAATTATTTATTTGCAAACTTTTATAACAGAAACAAAGAAAAATGTGTTTTTTTCAAAATTGTTGGGTTTTTTTTGTTCATTTAGCAAAAAATAAAAACCCCAGCGGTGATTAAATACCACCAAAAGAAAGCTCTAGTTGTGTAAAGAAAATGATAAAATTTTAGTTTGGGTACAATGTTGTATGAGCGCGCAATTGTCATTCAAGGTGTGAAAGCGCTGAAACCTGAAAACTGGCCTGGGCAGGAAGGTGTAAAAGTGCCCGTTATTGAATTGGTTAAAAAAAAAAAACAAAGCCCAAAAAAAACCAAAAGTAACAACCGTTTATCTCATGTCCAGTGCAGAGCCTCGAACCTATGACCATGCACTCTTTAGACTGGCACGCTAACCACTGTGCTGCGGTTGTTACCTGGTATAGGCCCGGTCAAACTGACCCTTGTTTTCAAAAACTGCCAACTGTCACCTGCCCAATGTCAAGTAGCTATAGTGCACTTTGAATGACAATTGCGCGCTCATACAACACTGTACCCAAACTAAAATTTTATCATTTTTTTCACACAACCAGAGCTTTCTTTTGGTGGTATTTCATCACCACTGGGGTTTTTATTGTTTGCTAAATTAACAAAAAAAGACAGAAAATTTTGGAAAAAAAAAAAACACGTTTTCTTTGTTTCTGTTATAAAAGTTTGCAAATAAATAATTGTTTTTCATAAATTTAGGCCAAGATGTATTCTGCTACATGTCTTTGGTGAAAATAACCCAAATTAGTATTTATTATTTAGTCTGTAGGAAAGTTATAGAGTTCACAAACTATGGGATATATCTGAAAATTGATCAATCCTGAAGTACTGAAAGCCAATCTCATTTTTTGAGGTCCAAGAATGTCAGGACAGTACAGATATCCCCCAAATGACCCCTTATTGCAAAGTAGACCGTCCGATGTATTTCATAACAGGCATGGCGAGTTTTATGAAATTGTAATTTTTTTGTCATAATTTTTCGGAAATGAAGAAATTAAAAAAATGATTTTCACTATTTTTTTTTTTACATACTGTCACCAGTGCAGTACAGCGTCATCGTATAACTGGCATGGCGGTGATCAGGGACACTGACTGGTGACAGTACGAAAAAAAAATTGATAATTTTTTTTTATTATTTTTAATTTTTTATTACATTTTTTTCTTTTTTTTAAGATTATTTTTTCATATTTCACTATGACCAAAGTAGTATAATGTTACCATAGTAACATTGTGCTACTTTGGGGGAGTGATCAGTATTTTTTATTTTACACAATTTGCTTATAGCAAAGAATTACTTTGCTATAAGCAAGCATTTACCTGAATGAAATTGATTTATTCTGTTTTTTTGTTTTTTTTTGTGTGATTTGGCCACGGCTAATCACATGACACAGCTGGGCTGTGATTGGCCCAGCTTGTGCATGTGATCGCTGTGACCATTCACAGCTAGACACACTTGTATACAATGGATGGCATGAAAGGAAGCCATCCATTGTATACAACTGTCGTGACCTGCTGTGATTGGTCACAGCAGGTCACATGGTACTGGCAACGGGGACGGTACACAGATCTGTCATCGGCCGTGTCCGACGTACATGGCCAGTGACAGATCGTGCCGCAGCGCGGCCCTGTAGGCGTGTGCAATGCGCGCTCTGGAAAGGACGCCATATGGCGTCCACCCGGAGGGATGAGCAACGGATTAACATAACTCTTACATAACACTTCATACAGTACAATCAAATAATAACTGACAGTCATGATCCCAACCGGGTCCAAGGTCTTCGAAGGCACTGTTACTCACATCAATAACTCGGCTGTATCTACACCCAATGAAAAGGCCCCCAGCCACTACTACACCACCTCGGGGACAATACTACAGCTACGTAGTCCCAGATACAGCCAATGAACTCCAACCTTACCAACATGACCTTATAATTGGGAAGGAACACCCATACCTACGATGGGCCCAACCCATAATCCACCAAATGGTCACTCCAGCACCGCCTTCAAAGACCCAGCGACCCCTGCCGGCTGCCACGACAAAACAAAAAACGCCAAACACCCCAGAACACAAAATGACGATCAAGGAAAGAAAATAAAATCAAGGAACCCAAACAAAACCAAACAACATGACAAACACAAAGGACAAGACCAGTAACAAAAACAGGGCACTTATACCCCCTTCCTGCCCAGGCCAATTTCCAGCTTCCAGCGCTGTCACACTTTGAATGACAATTGCGCGGTCATGCAACACTGTACCCATATGAAATTTTTATCATTTTTTTTGTGACAGACAGAGATTTGTTTTGGTGGTATTTAATCACCTCTGGGTTTTTATTTTTTCTTAAACAAACAAAAAACCACAGAAAATTTAGAAAAAAAAAGTTTTTTCTTAGTTTTTGTTATAAAATTTTGTAAATAAGTGATTTTTCTCCTTCAATGATGTGCGCTAATGAAGCGGCAGTGATAGACACTTATAGGTGGCACTAATGGGCACTGATGAGGAGGCACTGGTAGGTGGCACTGATGGGCATTGATAGGCTTCACTGATGGGCACTGAAAGGCAGAAATGATAGGCGGCACTGATAGGCGGCACTGATAGACGGCACTGACTGGCATTGATAGGTGGCACTGGCTGGCACTGATGGGTGACACTGAAAGGCAGCTCAGATGGGCACTGATATGTGGCATTGATGTGGCACTGGTGAGCAATGGCAGGTGACACGGATGAGCACTGATGGACACTGACAGGTGGTACTGCTGGGGCTACACTGATCATCAAGGCACACTGATCATCAGTGCCCTGATGATCAGTGTACATGTCCTCTCCGCGGAAAACCGATTACCAGCTCTCCTCTCCTCACGGGCTGTCAGCGTGACGGCTCGTGAGGAGAGAAATGCCGGTAACCGGCATTTCCCAGTTTACATGCGATCACCTGTGATTGGACACAGCTGATCACATGACCGAGCTGACATCTTCGGCTCTTTCCGTGAATCGGTGATCCGCTGTGTCCGAGGGACACAGTGCACCAGCGATCGCCGCGCTGCGCGCTCCCAGAGCCACGCATGCACGGTAAGAATGGGAGGACGTCATATGACGTCCTCTCAGAACGAGAGAACCACATCGTGGAGAACCTATATGGTGGGCGGGAGACGGTTAAACAGTAAAAACAAAACTTTTGCAATGATTTATGTTTATCAGACCAAACAAGAGCAAACGAGAAGAATTCACCTTTAGGGTTGAGTGCTGATTCACATACTGTATATATATATATATATGAAAATCCATCATTCTCGATGTACTAGATGGCCTATCTCATTTCTTGAGGCCCCAAAACACCAGGACAGTGTGAATACCCCCCAGATGACCGCCTTTTTGGAAAGCAAACAGTCCAAGGTATTTAGTAAGAGTTATTTGATGGTTTTATTTTTCGAAAATTAATAAATAAAAAAAAAAATCACTTTTTTTTTTATTTAAAAAGTAAAGTGTTAATAAGAAAACACCCTCACTGTGTAAGGGAAGATAAGGCTTGTCACCATGCTCCCAGAACAATGTACTGGGACCATGAAAGGCTTTCCAAATAGATAAAATGAGAGAAAATGAATGTTAACCATTTGCCGCCCGCCCTATGGCCGAATGGCGGCCGGCAAATGTCATCAGTGTTCCGGGTGGACGCCATATGGCGTCCTCCCGCACATGTGCAGATTGCGCTCCTGCAGAGCCACGCAGTGGCGCGATCTGTCACCGGCCGTGTACCTCGGACACGGCCGATGACAGAACTGAGTATCAGCCCCGTTGCCGGTACCATGTGACCTGCTGTGACCAATCACAGCAGGTCACATGACAGTTGTATACAATGGATAGCTTCATTCATGCCATCCATTGTATACTAGTGTCTAGCTGTGAATGGTCACAGCTAATCACATGCACATGTCATGTGATTAGCTGTGGCCAAATCACAGCTAAGCACAAAAAAAAAACCCTGAATGAATCGATGTCATTATGGTAACATTGTACTACTCTGGTCATAGTGAAATATGAAAAAAAAATCTTAAAAAAAAAGAAGAAAAAAATTTAATAAAAAATAATAAAAAAAATATATATATATATATATTTTTTTTTTTCATTATGTCACCAATCAGTGTCCCTGATCATCGCCATGCCAGTTATATGATGACGCTGTACAAAAAAAAATAGTGAAACTAATTTTTAAAATTTTTTCATTTTCCGAAATATTATGACAAAAAAAATACAACTTCAAAAAACTCGCCATGCCTCCTATGAAGTACGTCGGACTGTCTACTTTACAAAAAGGGGTAATTTGGGGGATATCTGTACTGTTCTGACATTCTTGGACCTCAAGAAATTAGATTGGCCGCCAGTACTTCAGGATTGATCAATATTCAGATCTATACCATAGTTTGTGAACTCTATAACTTTCCTACGAACTAAAAAATACATCCTAATTTGGGTTATTTTCACCAAAGACATGTAGCAGAATACATCTCGGCCAAAATTTATGAAGAACAATTATTTATTTGCAAACTTTTATAACAGAAACAAAGAAAAATGTGTTTTTTTCAAAATTGTTGGGTTTTTTTTGTTCATTTAGCAAAAAATAAAAACCCCAGCGGTGATTAAATACCACCAAAAGAAAGCTCTAGTTGTGTAAAGAAAATGATAAAATTTTAGTTTGGGTACAGTGTTGTATGAGCGCGCAATTGTCATTCAAGGTGTGAAAGCGCTGAAACATGAAAACTGGCCTGGGCAGGAAGGTGTAAAAGTGCCCGTTATTGAATTGGTTAAAAAAAAAAAAAACAAAGCCCAAAAAAAACCAAAAGTAACAACCGTTTATCTCATGTCCAGTGCAGAGCCTCGAACCTATGACCATGCACTCTTTAGACTGGCACGCTAACCACTGTGCTGCGGTTGTTACCTGGTATAGGACCGGTCAAACTGACCCTTGTTTTCAAAAACTGCCAACTGTCACCTGCCCAATGTCAAGTAGCTATAGTGCACTTTGAATGACAATTGCGCGCTCATACAACACTGTACCCAAACTAAAATTTTATCATTTTTTTCACACAACTAGAGCTTTCTTTTGGTGGTATTTCATCACCACTGGGGTTTTTATTGTTTGCTAAATTAACAAAAAAAGACAGAAAATTTTGGAAAAAAAAAAAACACGTTTTCTTTGTTTCTGTTATAAAAGTTTGCAAATAAATAATTGTTTTTCATAAATTTAGGCCAAGATGTATTCTGCTACATGTCTTTGGTGAAAATAACCCAAATTAGTATTTATTATTTAGTCTGTAGGAAAGTTATAGAGTTCACAAACTATGGGATATATCTGAAAATTGATCAATCCTGAAGTACTGAAAGCCAATCTCATTTTTTGAGGTCCAAGAATGTCAGGACAGTACAGATATCCCCCAAATGACCCCTTATTGCAAAGTAGACCGTCCGATGTATTTCATAACAGGCATGGCGAGTTTTATGAAATTGTAATTTTTTTGTCATAATTTTTCGGAAATGAAGAAATTAAAAAAATGATTTTCACTATTTTTTTTTTTTACATACTGTCACCAGTGCAGTACAGCGTCATCGTATAACTGGCATGGCGGTGATCAGGGACACTGACTGGTGACAGTACGAAAAAAAAATTGATAATTTTTTTTTATTATTTTTAATTTTTTATTACATTTTTTTCTTTTTTTTAAGATTATTTTTTCATATTTCACTATGACCAAAGTAGTATAATGTTACCATAGTAACATTGTGCTACTTTGGGGGAGTGATCAGTATTTTTTATTTTACACAATTTGCTTATAGCAAAGAATTACTTTGCTATAAGCAAGCATTTACCTGAATGAAATTGATTTATTCTGTTTTTTTGTTTTTTTTTGTGTGATTTGGCCACGGCTAATCACATGACACAGCTGGGCTGTGATTGGCCCAGCTTGTGCATGTGATCGCTGTGACCATTCACAGCTAGACACACTTGTATACAGTGGATGGCATGAAAGGAAGCCATCCATTGTATACAACTGTCGTGACCTGCTGTGATTGGTCACAGCAGGTCACATGGTACTGGCAACGGGGACGGTACACAGATCTGTCATCGGCCGTGTCCGACGTACATGGCCAGTGACAGATCGTGCCGCAGCGCGGCCCTGTAGGCGTGTGCAATGCGCGCTCTGGAAAGGACGCCATATGGCGTCCACCCGGAGGGATGAGCAACGGATTAACATAACTCTTACATAACACTTCATACAGTACAATCAAATAATAACTGACAGTCATGATCCCAACCGGGTCCAAGGTCTTCGAAGGCACTGTTCTGTCCTCCTTATGTGTGAAGGTACATAGCTTGACAGACAGCTAAACCTTTCTCGGCAATGAGTTGACAAAGAAGCAACGTCCAACTTTGTCTTTATTGCAAAGATATAAGAGGTGAAACTGAGGAACAGAAAATAAGGCGCTTAGTAACACTGTCTGCCATGTGACAAAGCATATTATACATTACAGTAAGGCAATGCACATATAAACACATGTAAGACATGTAGGTTACATAAAACACAGATGCATAAGATATAGACATGTGTGTAGACGTACCGACGATGCTATTGTGAACCTGAATGTGAGGGCTGGATCCTACCAGCATACCACAGGAATGGAGTCTGTGATGAGGAAATGGCTGCTATGAGCATGGCTGATGATGTAATCAGAGTTCATAGGCTACAAGCTATGGAAGCTGAAATGGGTCAAACTTCTACTGTGAAAAGATGCAGTGTATACAAACAGCCACTAGATGGAGCAGTTACACAATGAACAGAGAATTACAAACTGATAAAACATACTAATAATGCCTAATTAACAAAGAACAAATTGCTAAAGGCATGACACTCCCCGTCTGGTATCTAAAGGATACCACATTAAATCACCCCTGGAGAGAGCAACAAAACCAGTTCAGTAACGGGTCTGAGGAAGAGTTTGGGCTCCTGTTGTCTGCAGACCTTGACCTCCACTTTTCTGACTTTCCCATCTTCACTTGGGAACACCTTGGTTATCAGTCCCAAAGGCCAGTCATTTCTTCTTGACTGAGAGTCTTTGACAAGAACAACATTACCAACCTCCATATTGGGTTTGCTGGTTTGCCATTTATTCCGGACTTGTAGAGTAGAGATGTATTGTTTTCTCCATTTATCCCAGAAGGTATCTGCTAGAGTCTGCACTCGTCTCCACTGACACTTGTACAAGTCTTTAGCACTAAATTCTCCAGGAGGAGCCGATGCTGTACCGACTTTTTGGGTGAGAAGAGTGGAAGGGGTGAGCAAGAAGGGATCTTCTGGATCACTGGATATTGAAGTCAAAGGTCTGGCGTTCATGATCGCCACTACTTCGGCCATGAAGGTTGAGAGGGTTTCATGGGTGAGCCTCGAAGTTCCCAGCTGTAGAAAAACAGAATCAAGGATCCGGCGAGCTATGCCAATCATACGCTCCCAAGAGCCTCCCATGTGAGACGCATGTGGGGGGTTGAATGTCCATTTACAGTCTTGGGCGGCAAGATATCTCTCTACATGGTCACTGTCAATGTTTGAGGGGATATGCAGTTCTTTGCAGGCCCCAACGAAGTTGGTACCTCTATCAGAGCGGATTAGTTTAACTGGGCCTCTGATGGAGATGAAACGTCTGAGAGCATTTATAAAGCTGGATGTGTCTAAAGACTCGATAACTTCTATATGCACAGCCCTGATACTCATGCATGTAAATATGACTGCCCAGCATTTGCTGTTTGCCTGGCCTCCTCTAGTGTGCCGTGTGGTGACAGACCAAGGACCAAACACGTCAAGACCAACATTAGTAAAGGGAGGTTCTATACTGAGTCGGTCCGCAGGGAGGTTAGCCATCTTCTGTGACTGAAACATACCACGTAGTTTTTTGCAAGTGACACATTTGAAAATAAGACAACTCACAAGTCTTTTCGCTCCCACTACCCAAAATCCAGCTGTACGTAAAGCTCCTTCAGTGAACAAACGTCCCTGATGTTTAGTCTTCTCATGGTAGTGTTGCACAAGTAAAGATGCAATGTGATTGCTTGGAATTATTATGGGATTACATTCTTTACTCTCGAACTTTGCATTTGAAATACGTCCCCCAACTCTCAACAGTCCATTAGCATCTATGAAGGGGTCAAGCCTCTTGAGGGAACTGTCTTTAGGAACACTCTTTTGATTTTGGATGAGTTCAAATTCTTGAGTATAAACCTCTTGTTGGATACAACGGATGATAACGTCTCTGGCCTGTGTGAGCTCATCCACTGTATGGGCCTTGTGACAGTAATGCCAACCTTTGCAGTGATCTGATCCTGTAGGTGTGGCTCTAAAGGATCTGGCTATGTGGATCAAGCCGGCTATAGCTCTGTTCAGTGATTTCCACGTAGAAAACTTGTTGAATCGTTTGGATCCAAGCTCTTTGTGAGAAACTCTTGTGGTGAGTACAGAAATATGAGGACGAATCTCTGCATCAGCATTTGGTTCTAATAGCTGAAATGAGTATTTCTCCAGGGTGTCAAGTACAGGTTTGTAGAGGAATGGTGGCCCTGTGAACCACGTAGTATCTTTAAGGTGAGCTGCTGGAACAGCTCTTGTAGCATGGTCTGCTGGGTTGAGGTCAGTTGGTACATAGCACCACTGGGTAGGCTGTGTTGACCTCCTAATTCTTTGAACTCTGTTATGAACATAGACATAGAATCTCCTAGTCTCATTGTAAATGTAGCCCAATACTACTTTGCTGTCTGTATGAAACATTGTAATGACAAGTTTTATATCTATTTCTGACACAATGAGATCTGCCAGCTCTACTGCCAGAACAGCGGCACAAAGTTCCAGTCTTGGTATGTTAATCTCAGGGCTTGGTGCCAGTTTTGCCTTGCCCATTACAAAGCCAATTTGGACTTGACCTTTAATGTTTATAGTTTTAAGGTAAGCGACTGCAGCGATTGCTTTTACCGAAGCATCACAAAATATGCACAGCTGCCTAGACTGAACTTCTGCAGGGGAGAAGTGGGCATATGGCCTATAGATATGTAAGTTAGATAATGCCTGTAGAGAGTTTCTCCATGCTATCCATAGTGCTTCTTTCTCTGAGGGAAGTGGCGAATCCCAATCACACGTATCTGTGGTTAACTCTCTGAGCAGAGTCTTACCTTGGATGATCACAGGAGCTGCAAATCCAAGTGGATCATATAGACTGTTAATGGTAGATAACACTCCACGTCGTGTGAAAGGCTTTTGCTCTTGGTCGACCTGAAAGGTAAAGGTGTCAGATTTGAGGTCCCAGCTGAGCCCTAGGCTGCGCTGCATGGGTATCGGGTCTGTCGCTAAGTCTAGATCTTTCAAATCACTGGCATGATCTTGAGTAGAGAAGGCTTCCATAACAACTTTGCTGTTTGAAGCTATCTTATGAAGTCTGAGGTTTGAACAGGAAAGCATACTCTGGGTCCTTTTGAGTAGACTGATTGCAGCCTCTGGTGAGGGAAGCGACTTTAAGCCATCATCTACATAGAAGTCTCTTTCAACAAACTTCTTAACGTCTTTCCCATAGTCTTTTTCACCTTCTTCAGCAGAGAGTCTGAGTCCATAAATAGCGACAGCTGGAGATGGGCTGTTGCCAAAAACATGCACCTTCATGCGATATTCTATGATGTCTTGAGTAGAGTCATTGTCCTTGAACCAAAGAAATCTCAAGAAGTTCCTGTGCTCTTCTTTTACTAGGAAACAATAGAACATTTGTTGTATGTCGGCAACTATAGCGATGGGTTCTTTACGGAATCTGATGAGGACACCGAGAAGTGTGTTATTGAGGTCTGGTCCTGTCAAAAGGACATCATTGAGAGAGACTCCCTCATACTGTGAACTGGAGTCAAATACCACTCGGATTCGTCCTGGCTTCTTAGGGTGGTAAACGCCGAAGATTGGTAGATACCAGCATTCTTCTTTTTCTTTTAGGGGTGGAGCTACTTCTGCATGATTGTTCTCAAACATCTTTTTCATGAATAAGAAGAAATGTTCCATCATCTCTGGTCTTTTCTGAAAGTTGCGTCTAAGTGAACAGAAGCGTTTTAAGGCCTGATACCTGTTGTTGGGAAGATGACGTCTCTGTGTTTTGAAAGGTAGTGGTGCAACCCAGGTGTTTGTTTTATCCTTGAAGAATCCTTGTTCCATTATGCCCAAGAAGGCCTCATCTTCAATAGAGGGAGCTATCTTGTGGTCTTCCTTTGTCCTCTGGAACACCGTGCACCCCAAGTGATCTTGGTCTTCACTGCAAGAGTGGTTCTCGGTTTCTGTAAAGTCAGGACATAGCACACTTGCCGGCTTCTCTCTTAGAAGGAATCTGTTAGGACAAGGCTGAAAGAGGGATGGACGTCCATTCTCCAAGGTATTTGTGTAAAGAGAATTCACTGTGGTTGGCTTGTGAACATTTCCTAGGCAAACATCACCTATGATGACCCACCCCAGGTCAAGCTTCTGAGCATATGGAGAACTATGAGGACCATTTATTATTATTATTATTACTACGAGTTTATATAACGCCAAAGGGTTTGCTCAGCGCTGTACAATAGGGGGGGACAATACATGGCACAGTACAACAAAGACAGACAGCGTACGAGGGGTAAGAGGGCCCTACTCTTACGAGCTTACAATCTAGGAGGGAGGGGGTAAAGGTACAGTAGGAAGTGGCTGGGGGGGATGAAGTGGTAGGAGGAATGAGGGAGGATGGCCGTTAGGTGAGGGTGGGGTAGGCTTCCCTGAAGAGATGGGTTTTGAGGGAGCGCCTGAATGTGAATAGAGAAGGCGACAGTCTGATGGATTGGGGCAGTGAGTTCCAGAGGATGGGGGAGGACCTGGAGAAGTCCTGCAGTCGTGCATGGGAGGAGGAGACCAGGGAGCAGGATAGAAGGAGGTCCTGTGAGGAGCGAAGGGTACGGGTAGGGTGGTACCTGGTGATCAGATTGGTGAGGTAGTCAGGGGCAGTGTTGTGAACGGCTTTGTAGGTCAGGGTAAGGAGTTTAAATTTGATGCGTTGGGCAATCGGGAGCCAGTGGAGGGAGAGGCAGAGGGGGGTGGCAGAGGTGGAGCGGGTGGTAAGGTGGATGAGTCTGGCAGCTGAGTTCAGGATGGTCTGGAGCGGGGAGAGCCTGCACTTGGGTAGGCCAGTGAGGAGGGATTTGCAGTAGTCAAGGCGTGAGATGATGAGGGAGTGTACTAGAAGTTTGGTGGTGTCTGGGGTGAGGAAGGAGCGGATCTTGGCAATGTTGCGAAGATGGAGCCTGCATGTGTTTGTGAGTGATTTGACATGCGGTTGGAGGGAGAGGTTCGCGTCAAGAATGACGCCAAGGACTTTGGCTTGCGGGGCGGAAGTGATAGTGGAGTTGTTGGTGATGATGGATAGGATGGGGGGGGGGTGTGGGCAGGGGGAAAGACGAGAAGCTCGGTTTTGGAGAGGTTAATCTTGAGGAAATGTAGCGACATCCAGTCTGAGATGTCATTTAGGAGGTGAGTGATGCGGGCGGAGATAGTGGGGGTGAGGTGAGGGGTGGAGAGGTAGATTTGGGTGTCGTCAGCATAGAGGTGATAGTTGAAGCCGTGAGATTGTATGAGTTTGCCCAGGGAGGAGGTGTAGATGGAGAAGAGAAGGGGTCCAAGGACAGAGCCTTGGGGGACCCCAACAGAGAGGGGGAGGGAGGGGGAGGTGGCACCATTGTAGGTGACACTGAAGGAGCGTCGGGATAGGTAGGATGAGAACCAAGAGAGAGCAGCATCTCCGATGCCAAGGGAGAGTAGTTTATTAAGAAGGAGGGGGTGGTCAACTGTGTCGAAGGCCGCAGAGAGGTCCAGGAGAAGGAGGACAGAGTAGTCGCCCTTGGCTTTGGCGTTGAGTAGGTCGTTAGTGATTTTGAGGAGGGCGGTTTCAGTGGAGTGTAGGGGACGGAAGCCGGACTGTAGAGGGTCAAGGAGGTTATTGTCAGTAAGGTGGGAGCTTAGGCGATCGTAGACTAAGCGTTCAAGGAGCTTGGAGGTGAGTGGCAGCAGGGAGATGGGTCTGAGGTTGTTGGGGTCCGCGGGATCCAGGGAGGGCTTTTTGAGGATGGGGGTGATATGCGCGTGCTTTAGGGGGGAGGGGAATACGCCAGTAGAGAGGGAGAGATTGAGGATGTGGGTGAGGGAGCGGATGAGGGAAGAGGGGGGTGACCGGAGGAGTTGAGAGGGGATAGGGTCCAGGGGGCAGGTAGTGAGGCGGGCTTTTGAGAGGACTTTGGCGACTTCCTCAGTAGTGACAGGGCTGAGGGAGTGCAGTGCGGGGGGGTTATGGTGGGCGGGGCATTGGGAGAGGAGGGGGGCAGTGCGGTTGTGAGGGCAGAGGAGGGGGGAGATGAAGGGGTGACGGGGGCGAGGAGGCTAGGTGGGGAGGTAGATTGCAAGTTGACGATGTCCTTACGGATAGCGTCAATCTTGTTGTGGAAATGGGTGGCAATTTCGTGGGCGGTGAGAGAGGTACTGAGTGGAGGAGGGGGGGGGGAGAGCAGGGAGTTGAAGGTGGAGAAGAGTCGGCGGGGGCAGGAGGAGAGGGTGTTTATTAGGTTAACAAAGTAGGCCTGCTTGGCGGCGTGGAGGGAGGAGGTGTAGATAAGAAATGCAGATTTGTAGAGGGAGAAAGTATGAGGGGACCTGGTTTTGCGCCACAGTCTCTCCAGTGCGCGACTGCGACGTTTGAGGCGTTTAGTGCTGTCGGTCTGCCAGGGTTGAAGCGGTCTGGGTTTGATGATGCGTGTGGTAAGGGGTGCCAGAGAGTCTAGGGCAGCTGACAGTGAGTCATTGTACAAGGTGGTGGCTATGTCAGGACATGACAGTGAGAGGATGCTGTCGTGTAGGCAGTCGGCGGCAGAGTGGAGGGGGGGCCGGGTTCAGGTTGCGGAGGTTGCGGCTGGTGATGGTTTGGTGTTTTTGAGGGGGGGAGTTGGGGGAAGGGGAGATGGAGAAGGTGATGAGGTGGTGGTCGGAGAGAGGGAAGGGGGTGTTCGCGAACTGGTTGAGGGTACAGAGGTGGGAAAAGACGAGGTCCAGGGTGTTCCCTCCGAGGTGGGTGGAGGATTGAGTGTGCTGTGTGAGCGCGAAAGAGGAGGTTAGGTGGAGGAATTGGGAAGTAGCCGGGGTGTTGTCGTTGATGGGGATGTTGAAGTCCCCGAGGATGATGGTGGGGAGCTCAGAGGAGAGGAAGAAGGGAAGCCAGGCGGCGAAGTCATCCAGGAAGCGGGCTATGGGTCCGGGAGGCCTGTAGATCACTGCGATCCTTAGGGGGGTGGGTGAGAAGAGTCGGATGCAGTGCGCCTCAAAGGAGGGGAAGGAAAGAGAGGGTGGGTTAGGGAGGACCTGGAAGGTGCTAAGCGGTGACAGGAGCAAGCCGACACCACCACCTCTGCGATCGCTCAGTCTTGGTGAATGGGTCCAGATGAGACCTCCATGAGTGAGTGCCGCAGGGGAGGTGGAGTCGGTGGCCTGTACCCAAGTTTCGGTGATTGCTAGGAGGTTGAGGGAGCGAGAGATGAAGAGGTCATGGATGGCAGTAAGCTTATTGCAAACCGAACGAGCATTCAGGAGTGCAACCGAGAGAGGGGGGATAGATATGGGGAGGAGGGGTACATGTATGAGGTTGAGGGGGTCGCGTCGGCTGGCGTGAGCAGGGGGGGCTCTAGGGGGGGTGTGAGGTGGTGAGGGGCCAGGGTTTGGGGAGATGTCCCCAGCTGATATGAGAAGGAGGAGGGTGAGGAAGGTGGCGTGGGAACGGGAGGTGTAGGAGCGCTTGGGTCTGAAAGTGGTGGCAAGTGGGTCAGCGGGGAAGTGGAGTAGCAGGAGGAGGTGGTGGGTGCCGTAGTGGGGAGAGGGGAGAAGTGAGGGGGCGATATAGAGCTGCTTAGCGGGGGTGGGTGGGTAGAGGAAGGCGGTTTTAGGGATGGAGGAGAGGAGGACAAGGAGGAGGAGCGCGGGCGGCATGTTGGGGTGAGCGGGGTGCAGGAAGGGTCAGGGTGGGTGAGGGGGTGCTGGTCAGGGATGGCGAAGCAGTGTCCGAAACGCAGTGGGAGGTGGCTGGTAGTCCCAGGTGGGGTGGAGGGCAGGGGATCCCTGGTGGGATGGTGGCCGTGCTATCCCTGGTGGGTTAGTAGCGATCCCTGGAGGGATAGTGGTTAGGGGTCCCTGGTGGTTAGGGTTTCTGGTGGGTGGTGGGATCCCTGGTGGCTGGCGGTGGGATGGTGGTTGGGCTCCCTGATGGGTAGTGGGTGCCCCTGGTGGAGTACCTGATGTCCTGGAGCGTCGGGGTGGAGGTGGATCCCTCCTATGTTAGGAGGACCGTTGGTGCTGGTGGTGGTAGCTTCCCCGGAGGAGCGGAGGCGTCCCGCTGCGATTCCAGCCACGGCCGGCAGGAAACACCGTGGCTTCGGGTGCCGTGGTAGGCCTCAAGCCGCTTCGGACCGCCGGAGCTCCGCTGGAGGGACGGAGTGTCTGTGTCCCCTTCAGGGTGTTGGTGGGGACATCGGCAGCAGGCTCAGGGGCCCGGATGGCAGCGGATCGGGCGCGGGGGCGCCGGAGCTGACGAGCACGTGGCTGCTCCGGGCGAGCTGGTACCCGGTGGTCGGGATGGACCCAGGGCCAGTGAGGGGTAGGCCGCAAGTCCCGGAGGTCCGGGGAAAAGGTGCAGTGGCCTTACCTGGCTGATGAGCAGGGACCGAAGGATCGTGGGGCCCCCGTTAGGGTCCGCTGCTGCCCAGATGGCAGCGGATTGGGGCCAGGGGAGCAGGAGCTCGCCGACGCACGTACTTCTCGCCGGACGTCCGGATGTATATGTTGTATATATATATATATATATATATATATGATGTATATATATATATGATATATATATATATATATATATATATATATATATGATGTATACCATTTATTTGTTTTCTTACCTTGTGGACTCTTATGATATCTCTCCCAAGGAGAAGTACTATTTGGGCCTTTGGGTCGAGTGCAGGTATGAGATGCGCTATGGTCTTTAAATGTTCATGATGTAATGCTGCCTCAGGTGTAGGAATCTCTTCTCTATTGTTTGGGATCTGATTGCATTCAATCAAGGTAGGTAGTTGCAGGGATGCTTCACTATTTATGGATTCGACTTGGAAACCAGTAGCTCTTCTGCCTTTTTCTTCACTCACACCAGTGCAAGTTTTAAGTGAATATGAAGAGCAGTGTCCTTTAATACTGAAGATATCAAAGAAGGCTGAGTTTGCAAGAGATCTATTGCTTTGGTCATCAAGGATGGCATACAACCTTACCGCTTTCTCTTTATGACCGATGGGGTAAACTGTAACAAGACAAATCTTGGAGCAAGATTTGTTACTAAGACCTTCTCCACAGACTTGGGTGCACTGGGGTGTCACTTCAGGAGGTACTGTGTCTCCCTCCTCCCCGCCGTGCTCTACAGCCTGGTCTGGGGGTGTGAGAGTCCATGGGGCTGGCCCAGGGTGTAAAGCTGTATTGTGCGCTTCACTGTTGCATTCCGAGCATTTGATGTTCGCTGTGCAGTCCTTTGCAAGATGAGAGGTTGAGGCACAACACCTGTAGCAAATGTGGTTTTCCTTGAGGAAAGTTCTGCGATCCCTGAGAAGTTTTCCTCTAAATCCTCTGCATTTCAACAATGAGTGTGGTTTCTTATGTAGAGGACATTCTCTGCATGGGTCCTTTGTGGAGATCGTCTCAGACTCTGTAGTACTGTAGGTTTTGTTTGAGGAGTCTTTAAGAGACACACTGGTTTTGTGTACTGCAACCGGTGTACCTTTCATGTTACGAAGTGAGATAGGTTTACCTGATTTGGGGTAAGCGGTGTCAAACATCGAGAAGTTAAAGCTGGGATCATTCCTAGTTTTTGCTTGTTGGTGCACGAAGTCCATAAAGAAAGAGAATGGAGGGAACGAGACATCGTACTGTTGCTTGTACCTGGAGCCTTGAGCAATCCACTTCTCTTGCAGGTTGTACGGTAATTTTTGTACTATGGGGTTTACACCACGTGCAGTATCTAAGAATGCCAGACCTTGTAAGTCTCCTTCAGTTTTGGCAACTTGTAGCTCTGTTAACAGATCACTCAGTTCTCTTAGCTTCTGGGAATCTTTGTTTTGGATCTTAGGGAAATCCTCAATTCTTTTGAAAAGTGCGTTCTCTATCACTTCTGGTGAGCCGTAACACTCCTCAAGTCTCTCCCATATCATGTTTAACCCTCTGATTGGGTAGTTAATATTAATGTCTCTAATCCGCCTTGCATGCTCTGTCGACTCATTTCCTAGCCACTTGACAAGAAGATCTATTTCTTCACATGCAGACAGATCCAGATCTCTGATATTATTCCTGAATGATGATCGCCATGACCTATAGCTTTCAGGTCTGTCATTAAACTTGGAGAGTCCCTTGGTTATTAACTCACGTCGGGCAAAGAATTTTAGAAAATCTGACATACCTGTATCTCTGTTTGACAGATTGTTGCTGTAATAGGCACCATCTACTTGTTCTTCCTTAAAGGGTTTGACCATACTGCGATCATTTGTGGGTTTGAATGCAGGTTGCATTGAGGGTTGATGTTCTATGGAACCGTCGACTTGTTCCATGCAGGGTCTTTGGTTAACTGAGGTCGCTTGTTGTATGACTGGAGTCTGTTGGAGCTCCTTAGCAGGGGTTGATGTCGCTCTTGGACCTGGATTTAGGCCGTCTTCTGACTTAGCATGTTGCAGTACGTAATCTGAAGTGCGTTGCAAGTTATTGTGAAGACTGGGTTCGGGCCTACTTATGTAGCTGAGTCTATCGCTTGTGAAGTTTGCTGCTTCCTCTAAAGCCTCTGCTTCTGCTACAGCAGCTGCAGCTTCTTTTTCCACAGTTAGCTTTTCTAGAGCTGCTTCCGTGCATGCTTTCTCTATTTTTAATTGTCTTTCTTGTTCGGCAAATGTCGCGCGGGTTTTGGCGGCTTCGGCATTCGCGCGGGCAATGGCGACGGTGGAGCTGCTCAAAGATCTCCCTGAGCCTCTGGAGTTAACTGAGATGCGAGACCTTGTCTCGAACTGTCCGGATTCCCTTGCTGACATGATGATGCTGTGAACGGGTTAGCACACTTGCAACCGCTGCGGGTGGCGATGCTGCGTAGTTCCTCTTATCCAGCTTGTGAGAAGCCACCGTTTCGCTGCAGTCAGGACTTCAGGAGTCGCAGTCCTCGTATCCAGCTTGTAAGAAGCCGTCGTTTCACTGCAGTCAGGACTTCAGGAGTCGCAGTCCTCGTATCCAGCTTGTAAGAAGCCGTCGTTTCACTGTTCTGTCCTCCTTATGTGTGAAGGTACATAGCTTGACAGACAGCTAAACCTTTCTCGGCAATGAGTTGACAAAGAAGCAACGTCCAACTTTGTCTTTATTGCAAAGATATAAGAGGTGAAACTGAGGAACAGAAAATAAGGCGCTTAGTAACACTGTCTGCCATGTGACAAAGCATATTATACATTACAGTAAGGCAATGCACATATAAACACATGTAAGACATGTAGGTTACATAAAACACAGATGCATAAGATATAGACATGTGTGTAGACGTACCGACGATGCTATTGTGAACCTGAATGTGAGGGCTGGATCCTACCAGCATACCACAGGAATGGAGTCTGTGATGAGGAAATGGCTGCTATGAGCATGGCTGATGATGTAATCAGAGTTCGTAGGCTACAAGCTATGGAAGCTGAAATGGGTCAAACTTCTACTGTGAAAAGATGCAGTGTATACAAACAGCCACTAGATGGAGCAGTTACACAATGAACAGAGAATTACAAACTGATAAAACATACTAATAATGCCTAATTAACAAAGAACAAATTGCTAAAGGCATGACAGGCACTGTTACTCACATCAATAACTCGGCTGTATCTACACCCAATGAAAAGGCCCCCAGCCACTACTACACCACCTCGGGGACAATACTACAGCTACGTAGTCCCAGATACAGCCAATGAACTCCAACCTTACCAACATGACCTTATAATTGGGAAGGAACACCCATACCTACGATGGGCCCAACCCATAATCCACCAAATGGTCACTCCAGCACCGCCTTCAAAGACCCAGCGACCCCTGCCGGCTGCCACGACAAAACAAAAAACGCCAAACACCCCAGAACACAAAATGACGATCAAGGAAAGAAAATAAAATCAAGGAACCCAAACAAAACCAAACAACACGACAAACACAAAGGACAAGACCAGTAACAAAAACAGGGCACTTATACCCCCTTCCTGCCCAGGCCAATTTCCAGCTTCCAGCGCTGTCACACTTTGAATGACAATTGCGCGGTCATGCAACACTGTACCCATATGAAATTTTTATCATTTTTTTTGTGACAGACAGAGATTTGTTTTGGTGGTATTTAATCACCTCTGGGTTTTTATTTTTTCTTAAACAAACAAAAAACCACTGAAAATTTAGAAAAAAAAAGTTTTTTCTTAGTTTTTGTTATAAAATTTTGTAAATAAGTGATTTTTCTCCTTCACTGATGTGCGCTAATGAAGCGGCAGTGATAGACACTTATAGGTGGCACTAATGGGCACTGATGAGGAGGCACTGGTAGGTGGCACTGATGGGCATTGACAGGCTTCACTGATGGGCACTGAAAGGCAGAAATGATAGGCGGCACTGATAGGCGGCACTGATAGACGGCACTGACTGGCATTGATAGGTGGCACTGGCTGGCACTGATGGGTGAGACTGAAAGGCAGCTCAGATGGGCACTGATATGTGGCATTGATGTGGCACTGGTGAGCAATGGCAGGTGACACGGATGAGCACTGATGGACACTGACAGGTGGTACTGCTGGGGCTACACTGATCATCAAGGCACACTGATCATCAGTGCCCTGATGATCAGTGTACATGTCCTCTCCGCGGAAAACCGATTACCAGCTCTCCTCTCCTCACGGGCTGTCAGCGTGACGGCTCGTGAGGAGAGAAATGCCGGTAACCGGCATTTCCCAGTTTACATGCGATCACCTGTGATTGGACACAGCTGATCACATGACCGAGCTGACATCTTCGGCTCTTTCCGTGAATCGGTGATCCGCTGTGTCCGAGGGACACAGTGCACCAGCGATCGCCGCGCTGCGCGCTCCCAGAGCCACGCATGCACGGTAAGAATGGGAGGACGTCATATGACGTCCTCTCAGAACGAGAGAACCACCTCGTGGAGAACCTATATGGTGGGCGGGAGACAGTTAAACAGTAAAAACAAAACTTTTGCAATGATTTATGTTTATCAGACCAAACAAGAGCAAACGAGAAGAATTCACCTTTAGGGTTGAGTGCTGATTCACATACTGTATATATATATATATATATGAAAATCCATCATTCTCGATGTACTAGATGGCCTATCTCATTTCTTGAGGCCCCAAAACACCAGGACAGTGCGAATACCCCCCAGATGACCGCCTTTTTGGAAAGCAAACAGTCCAAGGTATTTAGTAAGAGTTATTTGATGGTTTTATTTTTCGAAAATTAATAAATAAAAAAAAAAATCACTTTTTTTTTTATTTAAAAAGTAAAGTGTTAATAAGAAAACACCCTCACTGTGTAAGGGAAGATAAGGCTTGTCACCATGCTCCCAGAACAATGTACTGGGACCATGAAAGGCTTTCCAAATAGATAAAATGAGAGAAAATGAATGTTAACCATTTGCCGCCTGCCCTATGGCCGAATGGCGGCCGGCAAATGTCATCAGTGTTCCGGGTGGACGCCATATGGCGTCCTCCCGCACATGTGCAGATTGCGCTCCTGCAGAGCCACGCAGTGGCGCGATCTGTCACCGGCCGTGTACCTCGGACACGGCCGATGACAGAACTGAGTATCAGCCCCGTTGCCGGTACCATGTGACCTGCTGTGACCAATCACAGCAGGTCACATGACAGTTGTATACAATGGATGGCTTCATTCATGCCATCCATTGTATACTAGTGTCTAGCTGTGAATGGTCACAGCTAATCACATGCACATGTCATGTGATTAGCTGTGGCCAAATCACAGCTAAGCACAAAAAAAAAAAAACAAAACCCTGAATTAATCGATGTCATTATGGTAACATTGTACTACTCTGGTCATAGTGAAATATGAAAAAAAAATCTTAAAAAAAAAGAAGAAAAAAATGTAATAAAAAATAATAAAAAAAATATATATATATATATTTTTTTTTTCATTCTGTCACCAATCAGTGTCCCTGATCATCGCCATGCCAGTTATATGATGACGCTGTACAAAAAAAAATAGTGAAACTAATTTTTAAAATTTTTTCATTTTCCGAAATATTATGACAAAAAGAATAAAACTTCAAAAAACTCGCCATGCCTCCTATGAAGTACGTCGGACTGTCTACTTTACAAAAAGGGGTAATTTGGGGGATATCTGTACTGTTCTGACATTCTTGGACCTCAAGAAATTAGATTGGCCGCCAGTACTTCAGGATTGATCAATATTCAGATCTATACCATAGTTTGTGAACTCTATAACTTTCCTACGAACTAAAAAATACATCCTAATTTGGGTTATTTTCACCAAAGACATGTAGCAGAATACATCTCGGCCAAAATTTATGAAGAACAATTATTTATTTGCAAACTTTTATAACAGAAACAAAGAAAAATGTGTTTTTTTCAAAATTGTTGGGTTTTTTTTTGTTCATTTAGCAAAAAATAAAAACCCCAGCGGTGATTAAATACCACCAAAAGAAAGCTCTAGTTGTGTAAAGAAAATGATAAAATTTTAGTTTGGGTACAATGTTGTATGAGCGCGCAATTGTCATTCAAGGTGTGAAAGCGCTGAAACCTGAAAACTGGCCTGGGCAGGAAGGTGTAAAAGTGCCCGTTATTGAATTGGTTAAAAAAAAAAAAACAAAGCCCAAAAAAAACCAAAAGTAACAACCGTTTATCTCATGTCCAGTGCAGAGCCTCGAACCTATGACCATGCACTCTTTAGACTGGCACGCTAACCACTGTGCTGCGGTTGTTACCTGGTATAGGCCCGGTCAAACTGACCCTTGTTTTCAAAAACTGCCAACTGTCACCTGCCCAATGTCAAGTAGCTATAGTGCACTTTGAATGACAATTGCGCGCTCATACAACACTGTACCCAAACTAAAATTTTATCATTTTTTTCACACAACTAGAGCTTTCTTTTGGTGGTATTTCATCACCACTGGGGTTTTTATTGTTTGCTAAATTAACAAAAAAAGACAGAAAATTTTGGAAAAAAAAAAAAAACGTTTTCTTTGTTTCTGTTATAAAAGTTTGCAAATAAATAATTGTTTTTCATAAATTTAGGCCAAGATGTATTCTGCTACATGTCTTTGGTGAAAATAACCCAAATTAGTATTTATTATTTAGTCTGTAGGAAAGTTATAGAGTTCACAAACTATGGGATATATCTGAAAATTGATCAATCCTGAAGTACTGAAAGCCAATCTCATTTTTTGAGGTCCAAGAATGTCAGGACAGTACAGATATCCCCCAAATGACCCCTTATTGCAAAGTAGACCGTCCGATGTATTTCATAACAGGCATGGCGAGTTTTATGAAATTGTAATTTTTTTGTCATAATTTTTCGGAAATGAAGAAATTAAAAAAATGATTTTCACTATTTTTTTTTTTACATACTGTCACCAGTGCAGTACAGCGTCATCGTATAACTGGCATGGCGGTGATCAGGGACACTGACTGGTGACAGTACGAAAATAAAATTGATAATTTTTTTTTATTATTTTTAATTTTTTATTACATTTTTTTCTTTTTTTTAAGATTATTTTTTCATATTTCACTATGACCAAAGTAGTATAATGTTACCATAGTAACATTGTGCTACTTTGGGGGAGTGATCAGTATTTTTTATTTTACACAATTTGCTTATAGCAAAGAATTACTTTGCTATAAGCAAGCATTTACCTGAATGAAATTGATTTATTCTGTTTTTTTGTTTTTTTTTGTGTGATTTGGCCACGGCTAATCACATGACACAGCTGGGCTGTGATTGGCCCAGCTTGTGCATGTGATCGCTGTGACCATTCACAGCTAGACACACTTGTATACAATGGATGGCATGAAAGGAAGCCATCCATTGTATACAACTGTCGTGACCTGCTGTGATTGGTCACAGCAGGTCACATGGTACTGGCAACGGGGACGGTACACAGATCTGTCATCGGCCGTGTCCGACGTACATGGCCAGTGACAGATCGTGCCGCAGCGCGGCCCTGTAGGCGTGTGCAATGCGCGCTCTGGAAAGGACGCCATATGGCGTCCACCCGGAGGGATGAGCAACGGATTAACATAACTCTTACATAACACTTCATACAGTACAATCAAATAATAACTGACAGTCATGATCCCAACCGGGTCCAAGGTCTTCGAAGGCACTGTTACTCACATCAATAACTCGGCTGTATCTACACCCAATGAAAAGGCCCCCAGCCACTACTACACCACCTCGGGGACAATACTACAGCTACGTAGTCCCAGATACAGCCAATGAACTCCAACCTTACCAACATGACCTTATAATTGGGAAGGAACACCCATACCTACGATGGGCCCAACCCATAATCCACCAAATGGTCACTCCAGCACCGCCTTCAAAGACCCAGCGACCCCTGCCGGCTGCCACGACAAAACAAAAAACGCCAAACACCCCAGAACACAAAATGACGATCAAGGAAAGAAAATAAAATCAAGGAACCCAAACAAAACCAAACAACATGACAAACACAAAGGACAAGACCAGTAACAAAAACAGGGCACTTATACCCCCTTCCTGCCCAGGCCAATTTCCAGCTTCCAGCGCTGTCACACTTTGAATGACAATTGCGCGGTCATGCAACACTGTACCCATATGAAATTTTTATCATTTTTTTTGTGACAGACAGAGATTTGTTTTGGTGGTATTTAATCACCTCTGGGTTTCTATTTTTTCTTAAACAAACAAAAAACCACTGAAAATTTAGAAAAAAAAAGTTTTTTCTTAGTTTTTGTTATAAAATTTTGTAAATAAGTGATTTTTCTCCTTCACTGATGTGCGCTAATGAAGCGGCAGTGATAGACACTTATAGGTGGCACTAATGGGCACTGATGAGGAGGCACTGGTAGGTGGCACTGATGGGCATTGACAGGCTTCACTGATGGGCACTGAAAGGCAGAAATGATAGGCGGCACTGATAGGCGGCACTGATAGACGGCACTGACTGGCATTGATAGGTGGCACTGGCTGGCACTGATGGGTGACACTGAAAGGCAGCTCAGATGGGCACTGATATGTGGCATTGATGTGGCACTGGTGAGCAATGGCAGGTGACACGGATGAGCACTGATGGACACTGACAGGTGGTACTGCTGGGGCTACACTGATCATCAAGGCACACTGATCATCAGTGCCCTGATGATCAGTGTACATGTCCTCTCCGCGGAAAACCGATTACCAGCTCTCCTCTCCTCACGGGCTGTCAGCGTGACGGCTCGTGAGGAGAGAAATGCCGGTAACCGGCATTTCCCAGTTTACATGCGATCACCTGTGATTGGACACAGCTGATCACATGACCGAGCTGACATCTTCGGCTCTTTCCGTGAATCGGTGATCCGCTGTGTCCGAGGGACACAGTGCACCAGCGATCGCCGCGCTGCGCGCTCCCAGAGCCACGCATGCACGGTAAGAATGGGAGGACGTCATATGACGTCCTCTCAGAACGAGAGAACCACCTCGTGGAGAACCTATATGGTGGGCGGGAGACGGTTAAACAGTAAAAACAAAACCTTTGCAATGATTTATGTTTATCAGACCAAACAAGAGCAAACGAGAAGAATTCACCTTTAGGGTTGAGTGCTGATTCACATACTGTATATATATATATATATGAAAATCCATCATTCTCGATGTACTAGATGGCCTATCTCATTTCTTGAGGCCCCAAAACACCAGGACAGTGCGAATACCCCCCAGATGACCGCCTTTTTGGAAAGCAAACAGTCCAAGGTATTTAGTAAGAGTTATTTGATGGTTTTATTTTTCGAAAATTAATAAATAAATAAAAAAATCACTTTTTTTTTTATTTAAAAAGTAAAGTGTTAATAAGAAAACACCCTCACTGTGTAAGGGAAGATAAGGCTTGTCACCATGCTCCCAGAACAATGTACTGGGACCATGAAAGGCTTTCCAAATAGATAAAATGAGAGAAAATGAATGTTAACCATTTGCCGCCCCCCCTATGGCCGAATGGCGGCCGGCAAATGTCATCAGTGTTCCGGGTGGACGCCATATGGCGTCCTCCCGCACATGTGCAGATTGCGCTCCTGCAGAGCCACGCAGTGGCGCGATCTGTCACCGGCCGTGTACCTCGGACACGGCCGATGACAGAACTGAGTATCAGCCCCGTTGCCGGTACCATGTGACCTGCTGTGACCAATCACAGCAGGTCACATGACAGTTGTATACAATGGATGGCTTCATTCATGCCATCCATTGTATACTAGTGTCTAGCTGTGAATGGTCACAGCTAATCACATGCACATGTCATGTGATTAGCTGTGGCCAAATCCCAGCTAAGCACAAAAAAAAAAAAAAAAAACCCTGAATGAATCGATGTCATTATGGTAACATTGTACTACTCTGGTCATAGTGAAATATGAAAAAAAAATCTTAAAAAAAAAGAAGAAAAAAATGTAATAAAAAATAATTAAAAAAAATATATATATATATTTTTTTTCCATTCTGTCACCAATCAGTGTCCCTGATCATCGCCATGCCAGTTATATGATGACGCTGTACAAAAAAAAATAGTGAAACTAATTTTTAAAATTTTTTCATTTTCCGAAATATTATGACAAAAAAAATACAACTTCAAAAAACTCGCCATGCCTCCTATGAAGTACGTCGGACTGTCTACTTTACAAAAAGGGGTAATTTGGGGGATATCTGTACTGTTCTGACATTCTTGGACCTCAAGAAATTAGATTGGCCGCCAGTACTTCAGGATTGATCAATATTCAGATCTATACCATAGTTTGTGAACTCTATAACTTTCCTACGAACTAAAAAATACATCCTAATTTGGGTTATTTTCACCAAAGACATGTAGCAGAATACATCTCGGCCAAAATTTATGAAGAACAATTATTTATTTGCAAACTTTTAGAACAGAAACAAAGAAAAATGTGTTTTTTTCAAAATTGTTGGTTTTTTTTTTGTTCATTTAGCAAAAAATAAAAACCCCAGCGGTGATTAAATACCACCAAAAGAAAGCTCTAGTTGTGTAAAGAAAATGATAAAATTTTAGTTTGGGTACAATGTTGTATGAGCGCGCAATTGTCATTCAAGGTGTGAAAGCGCTGAAACCTGAAAACTGGCCTGGGCAGGAAGGTGTAAAAGTGCCCGTTATTGAATTGGTTAAAAAAAAAAAAACAAAGCCCAAAAAAAACCAAAAGTAACAACCGTTTATCTCATGTCCAGTGCAGAGCCTCGAACCTATGACCATGCACTCTTTAGACTGGCACGCTAACCACTGTGCTGCGGTTGTTACCTGGTATAGGCCCGGTCAAACTGACCCTTGTTTTCAAAAACTGCCAACTGTCACCTGCCCAATGTCAAGTAGCTATAGTGCACTTTGAATGACAATTGCGCGCTCATACAACACTGTACCCAAACTAAAATTTTATCATTTTTTTCACACAACTAGAGCTTTCTTTTGGTGGTATTTCATCACCACTGGGGTTTTTATTGTTTGCTAAATTAACAAAAAAAGACAGAAAATTTTGGAAAAAAAAAAACACGTTTTCTTTGTTTCTGTTATAAAAGTTTGCAAATAAATAATTGTTTTTCATAAATTTAGGCCAAGATGTATTCTGCTACATGTCTTTGGTGAAAATAACCCAAATTAGTATTTATTATTTAGTCTGTAGGAAAGTTATAGAGTTCACAAACTATGGGATATATCTGAAAATTGATCAATCCTGAAGTACTGAAAGCCAATCTCATTTTTTGAGGTCCAAGAATGTCAGGACAGTACAGATATCCCCCAAATGACCCCTTATTGCAAAGTAGACCGTCCGATGTATTTCATAACAGGCATGGCGAGTTTTATGAAATTGTAATTTTTTTGTCATAATTTTTCGGAAATGAAGAAATTAAAAAAATGATTTTCACTATTTTTTTTTTTACATACTGTCACCAGTGCAGTACAGCGTCATCGTATAACTGGCATGGCGGTGATCAGGGACACTGACTGGTGACAGTACGAAAAAAAAATTGATAATTTTTTTTTATTATTTTTAATTTTTTATTACATTTTTTTCTTTTTTTTAAGATTATTTTTTCATATTTCACTATGACCAAAGTAGTATAATGTTACCATAGTAACATTGTGCTACTTTGGGGGAGTGATCAGTATTTTTTATTTTACACAATTTGCTTATAGCAAAGAATTACTTTGCTATAAGCAAGCATTTACCTGAATGAAATTGATTTATTCTGTTTTTTTGTTTTTTTTTGTGTGATTTGGCCACGGCTAATCACATGACACAGCTGGGCTGTGATTGGCCCAGCTTGTGCATGTGATCGCTGTGACCATTCACAGCTAGACACACTTGTATACAATGGATGGCATGAAAGGAAGCCATCCATTGTATACAACTGTCGTGACCTGCTGTGATTGGTCACAGCAGGTCACATGGTACTGGCAACGGGGACGGCACACAGATCTGTCATCGGCCGTGTCCGACGTACATGGCCAGTGACAGATCGTGCCGCAGCGCGGCCCTGTAGGCGTGTGCAATGCGCGCTCTGGAAAGGACGCCATATGGCGTCCACCCGGAGGGATGAGCAACGGATTAACATAACTCTTACATAACACTTCATACAGTACAATCAAATAATAACTGACAGTCATGATCCCAACCGGGTCCAAGGTCTTCGAAGGCACTGTTACTCACATCAATAACTCGGCTGTATCTACACCCAATGAAAAGGCCCCCAGCCACTACTACACCACCTCGGGGACAATACTACAGCTACGTAGTCCCAGATACAGCCAATGAACTCCAACCTTACCAACATGACCTTATAATTGGGAAGGAACACCCATACCTACGATGGGCCCAACCCATAATCCACCAAATGGTCACTCCAGCACCGCCTTCAAAGACCCAGCGACCCCTGCCGGCTGCCACGACAAAACAAAAAACGCCAAACACCCCAGAACACAAAATGACGATCAAGGAAAGAAAATAAAATCAAGGAACCCAAACAAAACCAAACAACATGACAAACACAAAGGACAAGACCAGTAACAAAAACATGGCACTTATACCCCCTTCCTGCCCAGGCCAATTTCCAGCTTCCAGCGCTGTCACACTTTGAATGACAATTGCGCGGTCATGCAACACTGTACCCATATGAAATTTTTATAATTTTTTTTGTGACAGACAGAGATTTGTTTTGGTGGTATTTAATCACCTCTGGGTTTCTATTTTTTCTTAAACAAACAAAAAACCACTGAAAATTTAGAAAAAAAAAGTTTTTTCTTAGTTTTTGTTATAAAATTTTGTAAATAAGTGATTTTTCTCCTTCACTGATGTGCGCTAATGAAGCGGCAGTGATAGACACTTATAGGTGGCACTAATGGGCACTGATGAGGAGGCACTGGTAGGTGGCACTGATGGGCATTGACAGGCTTCACTGATGGGCACTGAAAGGCAGAAATGATAGGCGGCACTGATAGGTGGCACTGATAGACGGCACTGACTGGCATTGATAGGTGGCACTGGCTGGCACTGATGGGTGACACTGAAAGGCAGCTCAGATGGGCACTGATATGTGGCATTGATGTGGCACTGGTGAGCAATGGCAGGTGACACGGATGAGCACTGATGGACACGGACAGGTGGTACTGCTGGGGCTACACTGATCATCAAGGCACACTGATCATCAGTGCCCTGATGATCAGTGTACATGTCCTCTCCGCGGAAAACCGATTACCAGCTCTCCTCTCCTCACGGGCTGTCAGCGTGACGGCTCGTGAGGAGAGAAATGCCGGTAACCGGCATTTCCCAGTTTACATGCGATCACCTGTGATTGGACACAGCTGATCACATGACCGAGCTGACATCTTCGGCTCTTTCCGTGAATCGGTGATCCGCTGTGTCCGAGGGACACAGTGCACCAGGGATCGCCGCGCTGCGCGCTCCCAGAGCCACGCATGCACGGTAAGAATGGGAGGACGTCATATGACGTCCTCTCAGAACGAGAGAACCACCTCGTGGAGAACCTATATGGTGGGCGGGAGACGGTTAAACAGTAAAAACAAAACTTTTGCAATGATTTATGTTTATCAGACCAAACAAGAGCAAACGAGAAGAATTCACCTTTAGGGTTGAGTGCTGATTCACATACTGTATATATATATATATATATGAAAATCCATCATTCTCGATGTACTAGATGGCCTATCTCATTTCTTAAGGCCCCAAAACACCAGGACAGTGCGAATACCCCCCAGATGACCGCCTTTTTGGAAAGCAAACAGTCCAAGGTATTTAGTAAGAGTTATTTGATGGTTTTATTTTTCGAAAATTAATAAATAAAAAAAAAAATCACTTTTTTTTTTATTTAAAAAGTAAAGTGTTAATAAGAAAACACCCTCACTGTGTAAGGGAAGATAAGGCTTGTCACCATGCTCCCAGAACAATGTACTGGGACCATGAAAGGCTTTCCAAATAGATAAAATGAGAGAAAATGAATGTTAACCATTTGCCGCCCGCCCTATGGCCGAATGGCGGCCGGCAAATGTCATCAGTGTTCCGGGTGGACGCCATATGGCGTCCTCCCGCACATGTGCAGATTGCGCTCCTGCAGAGCCACGCAGTGGCGCGATCTGTCACCGGCCGTGTACCTCGGACACGGCCGATGACAGAACTGAGTATCAGCCCCGTTGCCGGTACCATGTGACCTGCTGTGACCAATCACAGCAGGTCACATGACAGTTGTATACAATGGATGGCTTCATTCATGCCATCCATTGTATACTAGTGTCTAGCTGTGAATGGTCACAGCTAATCACATGCACATGTCATGTGATTAGCTGTGGCCAAATCCCAGCTAAGCACAAAAAAAAAAAAAAAAAACCCTGAATGAATCGATGTCATTATGGTAACATTGTACTACTCTGGTCATAGTGAAATATGAAAAAAAAATCTTAAAAAAAAAGAAGAAAAAAATGTAATAAAAAATAATTAAAAAAAAAATATATATATATTTTTTTTCCATTCTGTCACCAATCAGTGTCCCTGATCATCGCCATGCCAGTTATATGATGACGCTGTACAAAAAAAAATAGTGAAACTAATTTTTAAAATTTTTTCATTTTCCGAAATATTATGACAAAAAAAATACAACTTCAAAAAACTCGCCATGCCTCCTATGAAGTACGTCGGACTGTCTACTTTACAAAAAGGGGTAATTTGGGGGATATCTGTACTGTTCTGACATTCTTGGACCTCAAGAAATTAGATTGGCCGCCAGTACTTCAGGATTGATCAATATTCAGATCTATACCATAGTTTGTGAACTCTATAACTTTCCTACGAACTAAAAAATACATCCTAATTTGGGTTATTTTCACCAAAGACATGTAGCAGAATACATCTCGGCCAAAATTTATGAAGAACAATTATTTATTTGCAAACTTTTATAACAGAAACAAAGAAAAATGTGTTTTTTTCAAAATTGTTGGTTTTTTTTTTGTTCATTTAGCAAAAAATAAAAACCCCAGCGGTGATTAAATACCACCAAAAGAAAGCTCTAGTTGTGTAAAGAAAATGATAAAATTTTAGTTTGGGTACAATGTTGTATGAGCGCGCAATTGTCATTCAAGGTGTGAAAGCGCTGAAACCTGAAAACTGGCCTGGGCAGGAAGGTGTAAAAGTGCCCGTTATTGAATTGGTTAAAAAAAAAAAAACAAAGCCCAAAAAAAACCAAAAGTAACAACCGTTTATCTCATGTCCAGTGCAGAGCCTCGAACCTATGACCATGCACTCTTTAGACTGGCACGCTAACCACTGTGCTGCGGTTGTTACCTGGTATAGGCCCGGTCAAACTGACCCTTGTTTTCAAAAACTGCCAACTGTCACCTGCCCAATGTCAAGTAGCTATAGTGCACTTTGAATGACAATTGCGCGCTCATACAACACTGTACCCAAACTAAAATTTTATCATTTTTTTCACACAACTAGAGCTTTCTTTTGGTGGTATTTCATCACCACTGGGGTTTTTATTGTTTGCTAAATTAACAAAAAAAGACAGAAAATTTTTGAAAAAAAAAAACACGTTTTCTTTGTTTCTGTTATAAAAGTTTGCAAATAAATAATTGTTTTTCATAAATTTAGGCCAAGATGTATTCTGCTACATGTCTTTGGTGAAAATAACCCAAATTAGTATTTATTATTTAGTCTGTAGGAAAGTTATAGAGTTCACAAACTATGGGATATATCTGAAAATTGATCAATCCTGAAGTACTGAAAGCCAATCTCATTTTTTGAGGTCCAAGAATGTCAGGACAGTACAGATATCCCCCAAATGACCCCTTATTGCAAAGTAGACCGTCCGATGTATTTCATAACAGGCATGGCGAGTTTTATGAAATTGTAATTTTTTTGTCATAATTTTTCGGAAATGAAGAAATTAAAAAAATGATTTTCACTATTTTTTTTTTTACATACTGTCACCAGTGCAGTACAGCGTCATCGTATAACTGGCATGGCGGTGATCAGGGACACTGACTGGTGACAGTACGAAAAAAAAATTGATAATTTTTTTTTATTATTTTTAATTTTTTATTACATTTTTTTCTTTTTTTTAAGATTATTTTTTCATATTTCACTATGACCAAAGTAGTATAATGTTACCATAGTAACATTGTGCTACTTTGGGGGAGTGATCAGTATTTTTTATTTTACACAATTTGCTTATAGCAAAGAATTACTTTGCTATAAGCAAGCATTTACCTGAATGAAATTGATTTATTCTGTTTTTTTGTTTTTTTTTGTGTGATTTGGCCACGGCTAATCACATGACACAGCTGGGCTGTGATTGGCCCAGCTTGTGCATGTGATCGCTGTGACCATTCACAGCTAGACACACTTGTATACAATGGATGGCATGAAAGGAAGCCATCCATTGTATACAACTGTCGTGACCTGCTGTGATTGGTCACAGCAGGTCACATGGTACTGGCAACGGGGACGGCACACAGATCTGTCATCGGCCGTGTCCGACGTACATGGCCAGTGACAGATCGTGCCGCAGCGCGGCCCTGTAGGCGTGTGCAATGCGCGCTCTGGAAAGGACGCCATATGGCGTCCACCCGGAGGGATGAGCAACGGATTAACATAACTCTTACATAACACTTCATACAGTACAATCAAATAATAACTGACAGTCATGATCCCAACCGGGTCCAAGGTCTTCGAAGGCACTGTTACTCACATCAATAACTCGGCTGTATCTACACCCAATGAAAAGGCCCCCAGCCACTACTACACCACCTCGGGGACAATACTACAGCTACGTAGTCCCAGATACAGCCAATGAACTCCAACCTTACCAACATGACCTTATAATTGGGAAGGAACACCCATACCTACGATGGGCCCAACCCATAATCCACCAAATGGTCACTCCAGCACCGCCTTCAAAGACCCAGCGACCCCTGCCGGCTGCCACGACAAAACAAAAAACGCCAAACACCCCAGAACACAAAATGACGATCAAGGAAAGAAAATAAAATCAAGGAACCCAAACAAAACCAAACAACATGACAAACACAAAGGACAAGACCAGTAACAAAAACAGGGCACTTATACCCCCTTCCTGCCCAGGCCAATTTCCAGCTTCCAGCGCTGTCACACTTTGAATGACAATTGCGCGGTCATGCAACACTGTACCCATATGAAATTTTTATCATTTTTTTTGTGACAGACAGAGATTTGTTTTGGTGGTATTTAATCACCTCTGGGTTTTTATTTTTTCTTAAACAAACAAAAAACCACTGAAAATTTAGAAAAAAAAAGTTTTTTCTTAGTTTTTGTTATAAAATTTTGTAAATAAGTGATTTTTCTCCTTCACTGATGTGCGCTAATGAAGCGGCAGTGATAGACACTTATAGGTGGCACTAATGGGCACTGATGAGGAGGCACTGGTAGGTGGCACTGATGGGCATTGACAGGCTTCACTGATGGGCACTGAAAGGCAGAAATGATAGGCGGCACTGATAGGCGGCACTGATAGACGGCACTGACTGGCATTGATAGGTGGCACTGGCTGGCACTGATGGGTGACACTGAAAGGCAGCTCAGATGGGCACTGATATGTGGCATTGATGTGGCACTGGTGAGCAATGGCAGGTGACACGGATGAGCACTGATGGACACGGACAGGTGGTACTGCTGGGGCTACACTGATCATCAAGGCACACTGATCATCAGTGCCCTGATGATCAGTGTACATGTCCTCTCCGCGGAAAACCGATTACCAGCTCTCCTCTCCTCACGGGCTGTCAGCGTGACGGCTCGTGAGGAGAGAAATGCCGGTAACCGGCATTTCCCAGTTTACATGCGATCACCTGTGATTGGACACAGCTGATCACATGACCGAGCTGACATCTTCGGCTCTTTCCGTGAATCGGTGATCCGCTGTGTCCGAGGGACACAGTGCACCAGCGATCGCCGCGCTGCGCGCTCCCAGAGCCACGCATGCACGGTAAGAATGGGAGGACGTCATATGACGTCCTCTCAGAACGAGAGAACCACCTCGTGGAGAACCTATATGGTGGGCGGGAGACGGTTAAACAGTAAAAACAAAACTTTTGCAATGATTTATGTTTATCAGACCAAACAAGAGCAAACGAGAAGAATTCACCTTTAGGGTTGAGTGCTGATTCACATACTGTATATATATATATATATATATATATGAAAATCCATCATTCTCGATGTACTAGATGGCCTATCTCATTTCTTAAGGCCCCAAAACACCAGGACAGTGCGAATACCCCCCAGATGACCGCCTTTTTGGAAAGCAAACAGTCCAAGGTATTTAGTAAGAGTTATTTGATGGTTTTATTTTTCGAAAATTAATAAATAAAAAAAAAAATCACTTTTTTTTTTATTTAAAAAGTAAAGTGTTAATAAGAAAACACCCTCACTGTGTAAGGGAAGATAAGGCTTGTCACCATGCTCCCAGAACAATGTACTGGGACCATGAAAGGCTTTCCAAATAGATAAAATGAGAGAAAATGAATGTTAACCATTTGCCGCCCGCCCTATGGCCGAATGGTGGCCGGCAAATGTCATCAGTGTTCCGGGTGGACGCCATATGGCGTCCTCCCGCACATGTGCAGATTGCGCTCCTGCAGAGCCACGCAGTGGCGCGATCTGTCACCGGCCGTGTACCTCGGACACGGCCGATGACAGAACTGAGTATCAGCCCCGTTGCCAGTACCATGTGACCTGCTGTGACCAATCACAGCAGGTCACATGACAGTTGTATACAATGGATAGCTTCATTCATGCCATCCATTGTATACTAGTGTCTAGCTGTGAATGGTCACAGCTAATCACATGCACATGTCATGTGATTAGCTGTGGCCAAATCACAGCTAAGCACAAAAAAAAAAAAAAAACCCTGAATGAATCGATGTCATTATGGTAACATTGTACTACTCTGGTCATAGTGAAATATGAAAAAAAAATCTTAAAAAAAAAGAAGAAAAAAATGTAATAAAAAATAATAAAAAAAAAAATATATATATATATTTTTTTTTTTCATTCTGTCACCAATCAGTGTCCCTGATCATCGCCATGCCAGTTATATGATGACGCTGTACAAAAAAAAATAGTGAAACTAATTTTTAAAATTTTTTCATTTTCCGAAATATTATGACAAAAAAAATACAACTTCAAAAAACTCGCCATGCCTCCTATGAAGTACGTCGGACTGTCTACTTTACAAAAAGGGGTAATTTGGGGGATATCTGTACTGTTCTGACATTCTTGGACCTCAAGAAATTAGATTGGCCGCCAGTACTTCAGGATTGATCAATATTCAGATCTATACCATAGTTTGTGAACTCTATAACTTTCCTACGAACTAAAAAATACATCCTAATTTGGGTTATTTTCACCAAAGACATGTAGCAGAATACATCTCGGCCAAAATTTATGAAGAACAATTATTTATTTGCAAACTTTTATAACAGAAACAAAGAAAAATGTGTTTTTTTCAAAATTGTTGGTTTTTTTTTGTTCATTTAGCAAAAAATAAAAACCCCAGCGGTGATTAAATACCACCAAAAGAAAGCTCTAGTTGTGTAAAGAAAATGATAAAATTTTAGTTTGGGTACAATGTTGTATGAGCGCGCAATTGTCATTCAAGGTGTGAAAGCGCTGAAACCTGAAAACTGGCCTGGGCAGGAAGGTGTAAAAGTGCCCGTTATTGAATTGGTTAAAAAAAAAAAAACAAAGCCCAAAAAAAACCAAAAGTAACAACCGTTTATCTCATGTCCAGTGCAGAGCCTCGAACCTATGACCATGCACTCTTTAGACTGGCACGCTAACCACTGTGCTGCGGTTGTTACCTGGTATAGGCCCGGTCAAACTGACCCTTGTTTTCAAAAACTGCCAACTGTCACCTGCCCAATGTCAAGTAGCTATAGTGCACTTTGAATGACAATTGCGCGCTCATACAACACTGTACCCAAACTAAAATTTTATCATTTTTTTCACACAACTAGAGCTTTCTTTTGGTGGTATTTCATCACCACTGGGGTTTTTATTGTTTGCTAAATTAACAAAAAAAGACAGAAAATTTTGGGAAAAAAAAAACACGTTTTCTTTGTTTCTGTTATAAAAGTTTGCAAATAAATAATTGTTTTTCATAAATTTAGGCCAAGATGTATTCTGCTACATGTCTTTGGTGAAAATAACCCAAATTAGTATTTATTATTTAGTCTGTAGGAAAGTTATAGAGTTCACAAACTATGGGATATATCTGAAAATTGATCAATCCTGAAGTACTGAAAGCCAATCTCATTTTTTGAGGTCCAAGAATGTCAGGACAGTACAGATATCCCCCAAATGACCCCTTATTGCAAAGTAGACCGTCCGATGTATTTCATAACAGGCATGGCGAGTTTTATGAAATTGTAATTTTTTTGTCATAATTTTTCAGAAATGAAGAAATTAAAAAAATGATTTTCACAATTTTTTTTTTTACATACTGTCACCAGTGCAGTACAGCGTCATCGTATAACTGGCATGGCGGTGATCAGGGACACTGACTGGTGACAGTACGAAAAAAAAATTGATAATTTTTTTTTATTATTTTTAATTTTTTATTACATTTTTTTCTTTTTTTTAAGATTATTTTTTCATATTTCACTATGACCAAAGTAGTATAATGTTACCATAGTAACATTGTGCTACTTTGGGGGAGTGATCAGTATTTTTTATTTTACACAATTTGCTTATAGCAAAGAATTACTTTGCTATAAGCAAGCATTTACCTGAATGAAATTGATTTATTCTGTTTTTTTGTTTTTTTTTGTGTGATTTGGCCACGGCTAATCACATGACACAGCTGGGCTGTGATTGGCCCAGCTTGTGCATGTGATCGCTGTGACCATTCACAGCTAGACACACTTGTATACAATGGATGGCATGAAAGGAAGCCATCCATTGTATACAACTGTCGTGACCTGCTGTGATTGGTCACAGCAGGTCACATGGTACTGGCAACGGGGACGGTACACAGATCTGTCATCGGCCGTGTCCGACGTACATGGCCAGTGACAGATCGTGCCGCAGCGCGGCCCTGTAGGCGTGTGCAATGCGCGCTCTTGAAAGGACGCCATATGGCGTCCACCCGGATGGATGAGCAACGGATTAACATAACTCTTACATAACACTTCATACAGTACAATCAAATAATAACTGACAGTCATGATCCCAACCGGGTCCAAGGTCTTCGAAGGCACTGTTACTCACATCAATAATTCGGCTGTATCTACACCCAATGAAAAGGCCCCCAGCCACTACTACACCACCTCGGGGACAATACTACAGCTACGTAGTCCCAGATACAGCCAATGAACTCCAACCTTACCAACATGACCTTATAATTGGGAAGGAACACCCATACCTACGATGGGCCCAACCCATAATCCACCAAATGGTCACTCCAGCACCGCCTTCAAAGACCCAGCGACCCCTGCCGGCTGCCACGACAAAACAAAAAACGCCAAACACCCCAGAACACAAAATGACGATCAAGGAAAGAAAATAAAATCAAGGAACCCAAACAAAACCAAACAACATGACAAACACAAAGGACAAGACCAGTAACAAAAACAGGGCACTTATACCCCCTTCCTGCCCAGGCCAATTTCCAGCTTCCAGCGCTGTCACACTTTGAATGACAATTGCGCGGTCATGCAACACTGTACCCATATGAAATTTTTATCATTTTTTTTGTGACAGACAGAGATTTGTTTTGGTGGTATTTAATCACCTCTGGGTTTTTATTTTTTCTTAAACAAACAAAAAACCACTGAAAATTTAGAAAAAAAAAGTTTTTTCTTAGTTTTTGTTATAAAATTTTGTAAATAAGTGATTTTTCTCCTTCACTGATGTGCGCTAATGAAGCGGCAGTGATAGACACTTATAGGTGGCACTAATGGGCACTGATGAGGAGGCACTGGTAGGTGGCACTGATGGGCATTGACAGGCTTCACTGATGGGCACTGAAAGGCAGAAATGATAGGCGGCACTGATAGGCGGCACTGATAGACGGCACTGACTGGCATTGATAGGTGGCACTGGCTGGCACTGATGGGTGACACTGAAAGGCAGCTCAGATGGGCACTGATATGTGGCATTGATGTGGCACTGGTGAGCAATGGCAGGTGACACGGATGAGCACTGATGGACACTGACAGGTGGTACTGCTGGGGCTACACTGATCATCAAGGCACACTGATCATCAGTGCCCTGATGATCAGTGTACATGTCCTCTCCGCGGAAAACCGATTACCAGCTCTCCTCTCCTCAGGGGCTGTCAGCGTGACGGCTCGTGAGGAGAGAAATGCCGGTAACCGGCATTTCCCAGTTTACATGCGATCACCTGTGATTGGACACAGCTGATCACATGACCGAGCTGACATCTTCGGCTCTTTCCGTGAATCGGTGATCCGCTGTGTCCGAGGGACACAGTGCACCAGCGATCGCCGCGCTGCGCGCTCCCAGAGCCACGCATGCACGGTAAGAATGGGAGGACGTCATATGACGTCCTCTCAGAACGAGAGAACCACCTCGTGGAGAACCTATATGGTGGGCGGGAGACGGTTAAACAGTAAAAACAAAACTTTTGCAATGATTTATGTTTATCAGACCAAACAAGAGCAAACGAGAAGAATTCACCTTTAGGGTTGAGTGCTGATTCACATACTGTATATATATATATATATATGAAAATCCATCATTCTCGATGTACTAGATGGCCTATCTCATTTCTTGAGGCCCCAAAACACCAGGACAGTGCGAATACCCCCCAGATGACCGCCTTTTTGGAAAGCAAACAGTCCAAGGTATTTAGTAAGAGTTATTTGATGGTTTTATTTTTCGAAAATTAATAAATAAAAAAAAAAATCACTTTTTTTTTTATTTAAAAAGTAAAGTGTTAATAAGAAAACACCCTCACTGTGTAAGGGAAGATAAGGCTTGTCACCATGCTCCCAGAACAATGTACTGGGACCGTGAAAGGCTTTCCAAATAGATAAAATGAGAGAAAATGAATGTTAACCATTTGCCGCCCGCCCTATGGCCGAATGGCGGCCGGCAAATGTCATCAGTGTTCCGGGTGGACGCCATATGGCGTCCTCCCGCACATGTGCAGATTGCGCTCCTGCAGAGCCACGCAGTGGCACGATCTGTCACCGGCCGTGTACCTCGGACATGGCCGATGACAGAACTGAGTATCAGCCCCGTTGCCGGTACCATGTGACCTGCTGTGACCAATCACAGCAGGTCACATGACAGTTGTATACAATGGATGGCTTCATTCATGCCATCCATTGTATACTAGTGTCTAGCTGTGAATGGTCACAGCTAATCACATGCACATGTCATGTGATTAGCTGTGGCCAAATCACAGCTAAGCACAAAAAAAAAAAAAAAAACCCTGAATGAATCGATGTCATTATGGTAACATTGTACTACTCTGGTCATAGTGAAATATGAAAAAAAAATCTTAAAAAAAAAGAAGAAAAAAATGTAATAAAAAATAATAAAAAAAATATATATATATATATTTTTTTTTTTTCATTCTGTCACCAATCAGTGTCCCTGATCATCGCCATGCCAGTTATATGATGATGCTGTACAAAAAAAAATAGTGAAACTAATTTTTAAAATTTTTTCATTTTCCGAAATATTATGACAAAAAAAATACAACTTCAAAAAACTCGCCATGCCTCCTATGAAGTACGTCGGACTGTCTACTTTACAAAAAGGGGTAATTTGGGGGATATCTGTACTGTTCTGACATTCTTGGACCTCAAGAAATTAGATTGGCCGCCAGTACTTCAGGATTGATCAATATTCAGATCTATACCATAGTTTGTGAACTCTATAACTTTCCTACGAACTAAAAAATACATCCTAATTTGGGTTATTTTCACCAAAGACATGTAGCAGAATACATCTCGGCCAAAATTTATGAAGAACAATTATTTATTTGCAAACTTTTATAACAGAAACAAAGAAAAATGTGTTTTTTTTAAAATTGTTGGTTTTTTTTTGTTCATTTAGCAAAAAATAAAAACCCCAGCAGTGAATAAATACCACCAAAAGAAAGCTCTAGTTGTGTAAAGAAAATGATAAAATTTTAGTTTGGGTACAATGTTGTATGAGCGCGCAATTGTCTTTCAAGGTGTGAAAGCGCTGAAACCTGAAAACTGGCCTGGGCAGGAAGGTGTAAAAGTGCCCGTTATTGAATTGGTTAAAAAAAAAAAAACAAAGCCCAAAAAAAACCAAAAGTAACAACCGTTTATCTCATGTCCAGTGCAGAGCCTCGAACCTATGACCATGCACTCTTTAGACTGGCACGCTAACCACTGTGCTGCGGTTGTTACCTGGTATAGGCCCGGTCAAACTGACCCTTGTTTTCAAAAACTGCCAACTGTCACCTGCCCAATGTCAAGTAGCTATAGTGCACTTTGAATGACAATTGCGCGCTCATACAACACTGTACCCAAACTAAAATTTTATCATTTTTTTCACACAACTAGAGCTTTCTTTTGGTGGTATTTCATCACCACTGGGGTTTTTATTGTTTGCTAAATTAACAAAAAAAGACAGAAAATTTTGGAAAAAAAAAAACACGTTTTCTTTGTTTCTGTTATAAAAGTTTGCAAATAAATAATTGTTTTTCATAAATTTAGGCCAAGATGTATTCTGCTACATGTCTTTGGTGAAAATAACCCAAATTAGTATTTATTATTTAGTCTGTAGGAAAGTTATAGAGTTCACAAACTATGGGATATATCTGAAAATTGATCAATCCTGAAGTACTGAAAGCCAATCTCATTTTTTGAGGTCCAAGAATGTCAGGACAGTACAGATATCCCCCAAATGACCCCTTATTGCAAAGTAGACCGTCCGATGTATTTCATAACAGGCATGGCGAGTTTTATGAAATTGTAATTTTTTTGTCATAATTTTTCGGAAATGAAGAAATTAAAAAAATGATTTTCACTATTTTTTTTTTTACATACTGTCACCAGTGCAGTACAGCGTCATCGTATAACTGGCATGGCGGTGATCAGGGACACTGACTGGTGACAGTACGAAAAAAAAATTGATAATTTTTTTTTATTATTTTTAATTTTTTATTACAGTTTTTTCTTTTTTTTAAGATTATTTTTTCATATTTCACTATGACCAAAGTAGTATAATGTTACCATAGTAACATTGTGCTACTTTGGGGGAGTGATCAGTATTTTTTATTTTACACAATTTGCTTATAGCAAAGAATTACTTTGCTATAAGCAAGCATTTACCTGAATGAAATTGATTTATTCTGTTTTTTTGTTTTTTTTTGTGTGATTTGGCCACGGCTAATCACATGACACAGCTGGGCTGTGATTGGCCCAGCTTGTGCATGTGATCGCTGTGACCATTCACAGCTAGACACACTTGTATACAATGGATGGCATGAAAGGAAGCCATCCATTGTATACAACTGTCGTGACCTGCTGTGATTGGTCACAGCAGGTCACATGGTACTGGCAACGGGGACGGTACACAGATCTGTCATCGGCCGTGTCCGACGTACATGGCCAGTGACAGATCGTGCCGCAGCGCGGCCCTGTAGGCGTGTGCAATGCGCGCTCTGGAAAGGACGCCATATGGCGTCCACCCGGAGGGATGAGCAACGGATTAACATAACTCTTACATAACACTTCATACAGTACAATCAAATAATAACTGACAGTCATGATCCCAACCGGGTCCAAGGTCTTCGAAGGCACTGTTACTCACATCAATAACTCGGCTGTATCTACACCCAATGAAAAGGCCCCCAGCCACTACTACACCACCTCGGGGACAATACTACAGCTACGTAGTCCCAGATACAGCCAATGAACTCCAACCTTACCAACATGACCTTATAATTGGGAAGGAACACCCATACCTACGATGGGCCCAACCCATAATCCACCAAATGGTCACTCCAGCACCGCCTTCAAAGACCCAGCGACCCCTGCCGGCTGCCACGACAAAACAAAAAACGCCAAACACCCCAGAACACAAAATGACGATCAAGGAAAGAAAATAAAATCAAGGAACCCAAACAAAACCAAACAACATGACAAACACAAAGGACAAGACCAGTAACAAAAACAGGGCACTTATACCCCCTTCCTGCCCAGGCCAATTTCCAGCTTCCAGCGCTGTCACACTTTGAATGACAATTGCGCGGTCATGCAACACTGTACCCATATGAAATTTTTATCATTTTTTTTGTGACAGACAGAGATTTGTTTTGGTGGTATTTAATCACCTCTGGGTTTTTATTTTTTCTTAAACAAACAAAAAACCACTGAAAATTTAGAAAAAAAAAGTTTTTTCTTAGTTTTTGTTATAAAATTTTGTAAATAAGTGATTTTTCTCCTTCACTGATGTGCGCTAATGAAGCGGCAGTGATAGACACTTATAGGTGGCACTAATGGGCACTGATGAGGAGGCACTGGTAGGTGGCACTGATGGGCATTGACAGGCTTCACTGATGGGCACTGAAAGGCAGAAATGATAGGCGGCACTGATAGGCGGCACTGATAGACGGCACTGACTGGCATTGATAGGTGGCACTGGCTGGCACTGATGGGTGACACTGAAAGGCAGCTCAGATGGGCACTGATATGTGGCATTGATGTGGCACTGGTGAGCAATGGCAGGTGACACGGATGAGCACTGATGGACACTGACAGGTGGTACTGCTGGGGCTACACTGATCATCAAGGCACACTGATCATCAGTGCCCTGATGATCAGTGTACATGTCCTCTCCGCGGAAAACCGATTACCAGCTCTCCTCTCCTCACGGGCTGTCAGCGTGACGGCTCGTGAGGAGAGAAATGCCGGTAACCGGCATTTCCCAGTTTACATGCGATCACCTGTGATTGGACACAGCTGATCACATGACCGAGCTGACATCTTCGGCTCTTTCCGTGAATCGGTGATCCGCTGTGTCCGAGGGACACAGTGCACCAGCGATCGCCGCGCTGCGCGCTCCCAGAGCCACGCATGCACGGTAAGAATGGGAGGACGTCATATGACGTCCTCTCAGAACGAGAGAACCACCTCGTGGAGAACCTATATGGTGGGCGGGAGACGGGTAAACAGTAAAAACAAAACTTTTGCAATGATTTATGTTTATCAGACCAAACAAGAGCAAACGAGAAGAATTCACCTTTAGGGTTGAGTGCTGATTCACATACTGTATATATATATATATATATGAAAATCCATCATTCTCGATGTACTTGATGGCCTATCTCATTTCTTGAGGCCCCAAAACACCAGGACAGTGCGAATACCCCCCAGATGACCGCCTTTTTGGAAAGCAAACAGTCCAAGGTATTTAGTAAGAGTTATTTGATGGTTTTATTTTTCGAAAATTAATAAATAAAAAAAAAAATCACTTTTTTTTTTATTTAAAAAGTAAAGTGTTAATAAGAAAACACCCTCACTGTGTAAGGGAAGATAAGGCTTGTCACCATGCTCCCAGAACAATGTACTGGGACCATGAAAGGCTTTCCAAATAGATAAAATGAAAGAAAATGAATGTTAACCATTTGCCGCCCGCCCTATGGCCGAATGGCGGCCGGCAAATGTCATCAGTGTTCCGGGTGGACGCCATATGGCGTCCTCCCGCACATGTGCAGATTGCGCTCCTGCAGAGCCACGCAGTGGCGCGATCTGTCACCGGCCGTGTACCTCGGACACGGCCGATGACAGAACTGAGTATCAGCCCCGTTGCCGGTACCATGTGACCTGCTGTGACCAATCACAGCAGGTCACATGACAGTTGTATACAATGGATGGCTTCATTCATGCCATCCATTGTATACTAGTGTCTAGCTGTGAATGGTCACAGCTAATCACATGCACATGTCATGTGATTAGCTGTGGCCAAATCACAGCTAAGCACAAAAAAAAAAAAACCCTGAATGAATCGATGTCATTATGGTAACATTGTACTACTCTGGTCATAGTGAAATATGAAAAAAAAAGAAGAAAAAAAAAGAAGAAAAAAATGTAATAAAAAATAATAAAAAAAAAATATATATATATATTTTTTTTTTTCATTCTGTCACCAATCAGTGTCCCTGATCATCGCCATGCCAGTTGTATGATGACGCTGTACAAAAAAAAATAGTGAAACTAATTTTTAAAATTTTTTCATTTTCCGAAATATTATGACAAAAAAATACAACTTCAAAAAACTCGCCATGCCTCCTATGAAGTACGTCGGACTGTCTACTTTACAAAAAGGGGTAATTTGGGGGATATCTGTACTGTTCTGACATTCTTGGACCTCAAGAAATTAGATTGGCCGCCAGTACTTCAGGATTGATCAATATTCAGATCTATACCATAGTTTGTGAACTCTATAACTTTCCTACGAACTAAAAAATACATCCTAATTTGGGTTATTTTCACCAAAGACATGTAGCAGAATACATTTCGGCCAAAATTTATGAAGAACAATTATTTATTTGCAAACTTTTATAACAGAAACAAAGAAAAATGTGTTTTTTTCAAAATTGTTGGTTTTTTTTTGTTCATTTAGCAAAAAATAAAAACCCCAGCGGTGATTAAATACCACCAAAAGAAAGCTCTAGTTGTGTAAAGAAAATGATAAAATTTTAGTTTGGGTACAATGTTGTATGAGCGCGCAATTGTCATTCAAGGTGTGAAAGCGCTGAAACCTGAAAACTGGCCTGGGCAGGAAGGTGTAAAAGTGCCCGTTATTGAATTGGTTAAAAAAAAAAAAAACAAAGCCCAAAAAAAACCAAAAGTAACAACCGTTTATCTCATGTCCAGTGCAGAGCCTCGAACCTATGACCATGCACTCTTTAGACTGGCACGCTAACCACTGTGCTGCGGTTGTTACCTGGTATAGGCCCGGTCAAACTGACCCTTGTTTTCAAAAACTGCCAACTGTCACCTGCCCAATGTCAAGTAGCTATAGTGCACTTTGAATGACAATTGCGCGCTCATACAACACTGTACCCAAACTAAAATTTTATCATTTTTTTCACACAACTAGAGCTTTCTTTTGGTGGTATTTCATCACCACTGGGGTTTTTATTGTTTGCTAAATTAACAAAAAAAGACAGAAAATTTTGGAAAAAAAAAAACACGTTTTCTTTGTTTCTGTTATAAAAGTTTGCAAATAAATAATTGTTTTTCATAAATTTAGGCCAAGATGTATTCTGCTACATGTCTTTGGTGAAAATAACCCAAATTAGTATTTATTATTTAGTCTGTAGGAAAGTTATAGAGTTCACAAACTATGGGATATATCTGAAAATTTATCAATCCTGAAGTACTGAAAGCCAATCTCATTTTTTGAGGTCCAAGAATGTCAGGACAGTACAGATATCCCCCAAATGACCCCTTATTGCAAAGTAGACCGTCCGATGTATTTCATAACAGGCATGGCGAGTTTTATGAAATTGTAATTTTTTTGTCATAATTTTTCGGAAATGAAGAAATTAAAAAAATGATTTTCACTATTTTTTTTTTTACATACTGTCACCAGTGCAGTACAGCGTCATCGTATAACTGGCATGGCGGTGATCAGGGACACTGACTGGTGACAGTACGAAAAAAAAATTGATAATTTTTTTTTATTATTTTTAATTTTTTATTACATTTTTTTCTTTTTTTTAAGATTATTTTTTCATATTTCACTATGACCAAAGTAGTATAATGTTACCATAGTAACATTGTGCTACTTTGGGGGAGTGATCAGTATTTTTTATTTTACACAATTTGCTTATAGCAAAGAATTACTTTGCTATAAGCAAGCATTTACCTGAATGAAATTGATTTATTCTGTTTTTTTGTTTTTTTTTGTGTGATTTGGCCACGGCTAATCACATGACACAGCTGGGCTGTGATTGGCCCAGCTTGTGCATGTGATCGCTGTGACCATTCACAGCTAGACACACTTGTATACAATGGATGGCATGAAAGGAAGCCATCCATTGTATACAACTGTCGTGACCTGCTGTGATTGGTCACAGCAGGTCACATGGTACTGGCAACGGGGACGGTACACAGATCTGTCATCGGCCGTGTCCGACGTACATGGCCAGTGACAGATCGTGCCGCAGCGCGGCCCTGTAGGCGTGTGCAATGCGCGCTCTGGAAAGGACGCCATATGGCGTCCACCCGGAGGGATGAGCAACGGATTAACATAACTCTTACATAACACTTCATACAGTACAATCAAATAATAACTGACAGTCATGATCCCAACCGGGTCCAAGGTCTTCGAAGGCACTGTTACTCACATCAATAACTCGGCTGTATCTACACCCAATGAAAAGGCCCCCAGCCACTACTACACCACCTCGGGGACAATACTACAGCTACGTAGTCCCAGATACAGCCAATGAACTCCAACCTTACCAACATGACCTTATAATTGGGAAGGAACACCCATACCTACGATGGGCCCAACCCATAATCCACCAAATGGTCATTCCAGCACCGCCTTCAAAGACCCAGCGACCCCTGCCGGCTGCCACGACAAAACAAAAAACGCCAAACACCCCAGAACACAAAATGACGATCAAGGAAAGAAAATAAAATCAAGGAACCCAAACAAAACCAAACAACATGACAAACACAAAGGACAAGACCAGTAACAAAAACAGGGCACTTATACCCCCTTCCTGCCCAGGCCAATTTCCAGCTTCCAGCGCTGTCACACTTTGAATGACAATTGCGCGGTCATGCAACACTGTACCCATATGAAATTTTTATCATTTTTTTTGTGACAGACAGAGATTTGTTTTGGTGGTATTTAATCACCTCTGGGTTTTTATTTTTTCTTAAACAAACAAAAAACCACTGAAAATTTAGAAAAAAAAAGTTTTTTCTTAGTTTTTGTTATAAAATTTTGTAAATAAGTGATTTTTCTCCTTCACTGATGTGCGCTAATGAAGCGGCAGGGATAGACACTTATAGGTGGCACTAATGGGCACTGATGAGGAGGCACTGGTAGGTGGCACTGATGGGCATTGACAGGCTTCACTGATGGGCACTGAAAGGCAGAAATGATAGGCGGCACTGATAGGCGGCACTGATAGACGGCACTGACTGGCATTGATAGGTGGCACTGGCTGGCACTGATGGGTGACACTGAAAGGCAGCTCAGATGGGCACTGATATGTGGCATTGATGTGGCACTGGTGAGCAATGGCAGGTGACACGGATGAGCACTGATGGACATTGACAGGTGGTACTGCTGGGGCTACACTGATCATCAAGGCACACTGATCATCAGTGCCCTGATGATCAGTGTACATGTCCTCTCCGCGGAAAACCGATTACCAGCTCTCCTCTCCTCACGGGCTGTCAGCGTGACGGCTCGTGAGGAGAGAAATGCCGGTAACCGGCATTTCCCAGTTTACATGCGATCACCTGTGATTGGACACAGCTGATCACATGACCGAGCTGACATCTTCGGCTCTTTCCGTGAATCGGTGATCCGCTGTGTCCGAGGGACACAGTGCACCAGCGATCGCCGCGCTGCGCGCTCCCAGAGCCACGCATGCACGGTAAGAATGGGAGGACGTCATATGACGTCCTCTCAGAACGAGAGAACCACCTCGTGGAGAACCTATATGGTGGGCGGGAGACAGTTAAACAGTAAAAACAAAACTTTTGCAATGATTTATGTTTATCAGACCAAACAAGAGCAAACGAGAAGAATTCACCTTTAGGGTTGAGTGCTGATTCACATACTGTATATATATATATATATGAAAATCCATCATTCTCGATGTACTAGATGGCCTATCTCATTTCTTGAGGCCCCAAAACACCAGGACAGTGCGAATACCCCCCAGATGACCGCCTTTTTGGAAAGCAAACAGTCCAAGGTATTTAGTAAGAGTTATTTGATGGTTTTATTTTTCGAAAATTAATAAATAAAAAAAAAAATCACTTTTTTTTTTATTTAAAAAGTAAAGTGTTAATAAGAAAACACCCTCACTGTGTAAGGGAAGATAAGGCTTGTCACCATGCTCCCAGAACAATGTACTGGGACCATGAAAGGCTTTCCAAATAGATAAAATGAGAGAAAATGAATGTTAACCATTTGCCGCCCGCCCTATGGCCGAATGGCGGCCGGCAAATGTCATCAGTGTTCCGGGTGGACGCCATATGGCGTCCTCCCGCACATGTGCAGATTGCGCTCCTGCAGAGCCACGCAGTGGCGCGATCTGTCACCGGCCGTGTACCTCGGACACGGCCGATGACAGAACTGAGTATCAGCCCCGTTGCCGGTACCATGTGACCTGCTGTGACCAATCACAGCAGGTCACATGACAGTTGTATACAATGGATGGCTTCATTCATGCCATCCATTGTATACTAGTGTCTAGCTGTGAATGGTCACAGCTAATCACATGCACATGTCATGTGATTAGCTGTGGCCAAATCACAGCTAAGCACAAAAAAAAAAAAAAAAAAACCCTGAATGAATCGATGTCATTATGGTAACATTGTACTACTCTGGTCATAGTGAAATATGAAAAAAAAGAAGAAAAAAAAAGAAGAAAAAAATGTAATAAAAAATAATAAAAAAAATATATATATATATATTTTTTTTTTTCATTCTGTCACCAATCAGTGTCCCTGATCATCGCCATGCCAGTTATATGATGACGCTGTACAAAAAAAAATAGTGAAACTAATTTTTAAAATTTTTTCATTTTCCGAAATATTATGACAAAAAAATACAACTTCAAAAAACTCGCCATGCCTCCTATGAAGTACGTCGGACTGTCTACTTTACAAAAAGGGGTAATTTGGGGGATATCTGTACTGTTCTGACATTCTTGGACCTCAAGAAATTAGATTGGCCGCCAGTACTTCAGGATTGATCAATATTCAGATCTATACCATAGTTTGTGAACTCTATAACTTTCCTACGAACTAAAAAATACATCCTAATTTGGGTTATTTTCACCAAAGACATGTAGCAGAATACATCTCGGCCAAAATTTATGAAGAACAATTATTTATTTGCAAACTTTTATAACAGAAACAAAGAAAAATGTGTTTTTTTCAAAATTGTTGGTTTTTTTTTGTTCATTTAGCAAAAAATAAAAACCCCAGCGGTGATTAAATACCACCAAAAGAAAGCTCTAGTTGTGTAAAGAAAATGATAAAATTTTAGTTTGGGTACAATGTTGTATGAGCGCGCAATTGTCATTCAAGGTGTGAAAGCGCTGAAACCTGAAAACTGGCCTGGGCAGGAAGGTGTAAAAATGCCCGTTATTGAATTGGTTAAAAAAAAAAAAACAAAGCCCAAAAAAAACCAAAAGTAACAACCGTTTATCTCATGTCCAGTGCAGAGCCTCGAACCTATGACCATGCACTCTTTAGACTGGCAAGCTAACCACTGTGCTGCGGTTGTTACCTGGTATAGGCCCGGTCAAACTGACCCTTGTTTTCAAAAACTGCCAACTGTCACCTGCCCAATGTCAAGTAGCTCTAGTGCACTTTGAATGACAATTGCGCGCTCATACAACACTGTACCCAAACTAAAATTTTATCATTTTTTTCACACAACTAGAGCTTTCTTTTGGTGGTATTTCATCACCACTGGGGTTTTTATTGTTTGCTAAATTAACAAAAAAAGACAGAAAATTTTGGAAAAAAAAAAAACACGTTTTCTTTGTTTCTGTTATAAAAGTTTGCAAATAAATAATTGTTTTTCATAAATTTAGGCCAAGATGTATTCTGCTACATGTCTTTGGTGAAAATAACCCAAATTAGTATTTATTATTTAGTCTGTAGGAAAGTTATAGAGTTCACAAACTATGGGATATATCTGAAAATTGATCAATCCTGAAGTACTGAAAGCCAATCTCATTTTTTGAGGTCCAAGAATGTCAGGACAGTACAGATATCCCCCAAATGACCCCTTATTGCAAAGTAGACCGTCCGATGTATTTCATAACAGGCATGGCGAGTTTTATGAAATTGAAATTTTTTTGTCATAATTTTTCGGAAATGAAGAAATTAAAAAAATGATTTTCACTATTTTTTTTTTTACATACTGTCACCAGTGCAGTACAGCGTCATCGTATAACTGGCATGGCGGTGATCAGGGACACTGACTGGTGACAGTACGAAAAAAAAATTGATAATTTTTTTTATTATTTTTAATTTTTTATTACATTTTTTTCTTTTTTTTAAGATTATTTTTTCATATTTCACTATGACCAAAGTAGTATAATGTTACCATAGTAACATTGTGCTACTTTGGGGGAGTGATCAGTATTTTTTATTTTACACAATTTGCTTATAGCAAAGAATTACTTTGCTATAAGCAAGCATTTACCTGAATGAAATTGATTTATTCTGTTTTTTTGTTTTTTTTTGTGTGATTTGGCCACGGCTAATCACATGACACAGCTGGGCTGTGATTGGCCCAGCTTGTGCATGTGATCGCTGTGACCATTCACAGCTAGACACACTTGTATACAGTGGATGGCATGAAAGGAAGCCATCCATTGTATACAACTGTCGTGACCTGCTGTGATTGGTCACAGCAGGTCACATGGTACTGGCAACGGGGACGGTACACAGATCTGTCATCGGCCGTGTCCGACGTACATGGCCAGTGACAGATCGTGCCGCAGCGCGGCCCTGTAGGCGTGTGCAATGCGCGCTCTGGAAAGGACGCCATATGGCGTCCACCCGGAGGGATGAGCAACGGATTAACATAACTCTTACATAACACTTCATACAGTACAATCAAATAATAACTGACAGTCATGATCCCAACCGGGTCCAAGGTCTTCGAAGGCACTGTTCTGTCCTCCTTATGTGTGAAGGTACATAGCTTGACAGACAGCTAAACCTTTCTCGGCAATGAGTTGACAAAGAAGCAACGTCCAACTTTGTCTTTATTGCAAAGATATAAGAGGTGAAACTGAGGAACAGAAAATAAGGCGCTTAGTAACACTGTCTGCCATGTGACAAAGCATATTATACATTACAGTAAGGCAATGCACATATAAACACATGTAAGACATGTAGGTTACATAAAACACAGATGCATAAGATATAGACATGTGTGTAGACGTACCGACGATGCTATTGTGAACCTGAATGTGAGGGCTGGATCCTACCAGCATACCACAGGAATGGAGTCTGTGATGAGGAAATGGCTGCTATGAGCATGGCTGATGATGTAATCAGAGTTCATAGGCTACAAGCTATGGAAGCTGAAATGGGTCAAACTTCTACTGTGAAAAGATGCAGTGTATACAAACAGCCACTAGATGGAGCAGTTACACAATGAACAGAGAATTACAAACTGATAAAACATACTAATAATGCCTAATTAACAAAGAACAAATTGCTAAAGGCATGACACTCCCCGTCTGGTATCTAAAGGATACCACATTAAATCACCCCTGGAGAGAGCAACAAAACCAGTTCAGTAACGGGTCTGAGGAAGAGTTTGGGCTCCTGTTGTCTGCAGACCTTGACCTCCACTTTTCTGACTTTCCCATCTTCACTTGGGAACACCTTGGTTATCAGTCCCAAAGGCCAGTCATTTCTTCTTGACTGAGAGTCTTTGACAAGAACAACATTACCAACCTCCATATTGGGTTTGCTGGTTTGCCATTTATTCCGGACTTGTAGAGTAGAGATGTATTGTTTTCTCCATTTATCCCAGAAGGTATCTGCTAGAGTCTGCACTCGTCTCCACTGACACTTGTACAAGTCTTTAGCACTAAATTCTCCAGGAGGAGCCGATGCTGTACCGACTTTTTGGGTGAGAAGAGTGGAAGGGGTGAGCAAGAAGGGATCTTCTGGATCACTGGATATTGAAGTCAAAGGTCTGGCGTTCATGATCGCCACTACTTCGGCCATGAAGGTTGAGAGGGTTTCATGGGTGAGCCTCGAAGTTCCCAGCTGTAGAAAAACAGAATCAAGGATCCGGCGAGCTATGCCAATCATACGCTCCCAAGAGCCTCCCATGTGAGACGCATGTGGGGGGTTGAATGTCCATTTACAGTCTTGGGCGGCAAGATATCTCTCTACATGGTCACTGTCAATGTTTGAGGGGATATGCAGTTCTTTGCAGGCCCCAACGAAGTTGGTACCTCTATCAGAGCGGATTAGTTTAACTGGGCCTCTGATGGAGATGAAACGTCTGAGAGCATTTATAAAGCTGGATGTGTCTAAAGACTCGATAACTTCTATATGCACAGCCCTGATACTCATGCATGTAAATATGACTGCCCAGCATTTGCTGTTTGCCTGGCCTCCTCTAGTGTGCCGTGTGGTGACAGACCAAGGACCAAACACGTCAAGACCAACATTAGTAAAGGGAGGTTCTATACTGAGTCGGTCCGCAGGGAGGTTAGCCATCTTCTGTGACTGAAACATACCACGTAGTTTTTTGCAAGTGACACATTTGAAAATAAGACAACTCACAAGTCTTTTCGCTCCCACTACCCAAAATCCAGCTGTACGTAAAGCTCCTTCAGTGAACAAACGTCCCTGATGTTTAGTCTTCTCATGGTAGTGTTGCACAAGTAAAGATGCAATGTGATTGCTTGGAATTATTATGGGATTACATTCTTTACTCTCGAACTTTGCATTTGAAATACGTCCCCCAACTCTCAACAGTCCATTAGCATCTATGAAGGGGTCAAGCCTCTTGAGGGAACTGTCTTTAGGAACACTCTTTTGATTTTGGATGAGTTCAAATTCTTGAGTATAAACCTCTTGTTGGATACAACGGATGATAACGTCTCTGGCCTGTGTGAGCTCATCCACTGTATGGGCCTTGTGACAGTAATGCCAACCTTTGCAGTGATCTGATCCTGTAGGTGTGGCTCTAAAGGATCTGGCTATGTGGATCAAGCCGGCTATAGCTCTGTTCAGTGATTTCCACGTAGAAAACTTGTTGAATCGTTTGGATCCAAGCTCTTTGTGAGAAACTCTTGTGGTGAGTACAGAAATATGAGGACGAATCTCTGCATCAGCATTTGGTTCTAATAGCTGAAATGAGTATTTCTCCAGGGTGTCAAGTACAGGTTTGTAGAGGAATGGTGGCCCTGTGAACCACGTAGTATCTTTAAGGTGAGCTGCTGGAACAGCTCTTGTAGCATGGTCTGCTGGGTTGAGGTCAGTTGGTACATAGCACCACTGGGTAGGCTGTGTTGACCTCCTAATTCTTTGAACTCTGTTATGAACATAGACATAGAATCTCCTAGTCTCATTGTAAATGTAGCCCAATACTACTTTGCTGTCTGTATGAAACATTGTACTGACAAGTTTTATATCTATTTCTGACACAATGAGATCTGCCAGCTCTACTGCCAGAACAGCGGCACAAAGTTCCAGTCTTGGTATGGTAATCTCAGGGCTTGGTGCCAGTTTTGCCTTGCCCATTACAAAGCCAATTTGGACTTGACCTTTAATGTTTATAGTTTTAAGGTAAGCGACTGCAGCGATTGCTTTTACCGAAGCATCACAAAATATGCACAGCTGCCTAGACTGAACTTCTGCAGGGGAGAAGTGGGCATATGGCCTATAGATATGTAAGTTAGATAATGCCTGTAGAGAGTTTCTCCATGCTATCCATAGTGCTTCTTTCTCTGAGGGAAGTGGCGAATCCCAATCACACGTATCTGTGGTTAACTCTCTGAGCAGAGTCTTACCTTGGATGATCACAGGAGCTGCAAATCCAAGTGGATCATATAGACTGTTAATGGTAGATAACACTCCAGGTCGTGTGAAAGGCTTTTGCTCTTGGTCGACCTGAAAGGTAAAGGTGTCAGATTTGAGGTCCCAGCTGAGCCCTAGGCTGCGCTGCATGGGTATCGGGTCTGTCGCTAAGTCTAGATCTTTCAAATCACTGGCATGATCTTGAGTAGAGAAGGCTTCCATAACAACTTTGCTGTTTGAAGCTATCTTATGAAGTCTGAGGTTTGAACAGGAAAGCATACTCTGGGTCCTTTTGAGTAGACTGATTGCAGCCTCTGGTGAGGGAAGCGACTTTAAGCCATCATCTACATAGAAGTCTCTTTCAACAAACTTCTTAACGTCTTTCCCATAGTCTTTTTCACCTTCTTCAGCAGAGAGTCTGAGTCCATAAATAGCGACAGCTGGAGATGGGCTGTTGCCAAAAACATGCACCTTCATGCGATATTCTATGATGTCTTGAGTAGAGTCATTGTCCTTGAACCAAAGAAATCTCAAGAAGTTCCTGTGCTCTTCTTTTACTAGGAAACAATAGAACATTTGTTGTATGTCGGCAACTATAGCGATGGGTTCTTTACGGAATCTGATGAGGACACCGAGAAGTGTGTTATTGAGGTCTGGTCCTGTCAAAAGGACATCATTGAGAGAGACTCCCTCATACTGTGAAGTGGAGTCAAATACCACTCGGATTCGTCCTGGCTTCTTAGGGTGGTAAACGCCGAAGATTGGTAGATACCAGCATTCTTCTTTTTCTTTTAGGGGTGGAGCTACTTCTGCATGATTGTTCTCAAACATCTTTTTCATGAATAAGAAGAAATGTTCCATCATCTCTGGTCTTTTCTGAAAGTTGCGTCTAAGTGAACAGAAGCGTTTTAAGGCCTGATATCTGTTGTTGGGAAGATGACGTCTCTGTGTTTTGAAAGGTAGTGGTGCAACCCAGGTGTTTGTTTTATCCTTGAAGAATCCTTGTTCCATTATGCCCAAGAAGGCCTCATCTTCAATAGAGGGAGCTATCTTGTGGTCTTCCTTTGTCCTCTGGAACACCGTGCACCCCAAGTGATCTTGGTCTTCACTGCAAGAGTGGTTCTCGGTTTCTGTAAAGTCAGGATATAGCACACTTGCCGGCTTCTCTCTTAGAAGGAATCTGTTAGGACAAGGCTGAAAGAGGGATGGACGTCCATTCTCCAAGGTATTTGTGTAAAGAGAATTCACTGTGGTTGGCTTGTGAACATTTCCTAGGCAAACATCACCTATGATGACCCACCCCAGGTCAAGCTTCTGAGCATATGGAGAACTATGAGGACCATTTATTATTATTATTATTACTACGAGTTTATATAGCGCCAAAGGGTTTGCTCAGCGCTGTACAATAGGGGGGGACAATACATGGCACAGTACAACAAAGACAGACAGCGTACGAGGGGTAAGAGGGCCCTACTCTTACGAGCTTACAATCTAGGAGGGAGGGGGTAAAGGTACAGTAGGAAGTGGCTGGGGGGGATGAAGTGGTAGGAGGAATGAGGGAGGATGGCCGTTAGGTGAGGGTGGGGTAGGCTTCCCTGAAGAGATGGGTTTTGAGGGAGCGCCTGAATGTGAATAGAGAAGGCGACAGTCTGATGGATTGGGGCAGTGAGTTCCAGAGGATGGGGGAGGACCTGGAGAAGTCCTGCAGTCGTGCATGGGAGGAGGAGACCAGGGAGCAGGATAGAAGGAGGTCCTGTGAGGAGCGAAGGGTACGGGTAGGGTGGTACCTGGTGATCAGATTGGTGAGGTAGTCAGGGGCAGTGTTGTGAACGGCTTTGTAGGTCAGGGTAAGGAGTTTAAATTTGATGCGTTGGGCAATCGGGAGCCAGTGGAGGGAGAGGCAGAGGGGGGTGGCAGAGGTGGAGCGGGTGGTAAGGTGGATGAGTCTGGCAGCTGAGTTCAGGATGGTCTGGAGCGGGGAGAGCCTGCACTTGGGTAGGCCAGTGAGGAGGGAGTTGCAGTAGTCAAGGCGTGAGATGATGAGGGAGTGTACTAGAAGTTTGGTGGTGTCTGGGGTGAGGAAGGAGCGGATCTTGGCAATGTTGCGAAGATGGAGCCTGCATGTGTTTGTGAGTGATTTGACATGCGGTTGGAGGGAGAGGTTCGCGTCAAGAATGACGCCAAGGACTTTGGCTTGCGGGGCGGAAGTGATAGTGGAGTTGTTGGTGATGATGGATAGGATGGGGGGGGGGTGTGGGCAGGGGGAAAGACGAGAAGCTCGGTTTTGGAGAGGTTAATCTTGAGGAAATGTAGCGACATCCAGTCTGAGATGTCATTTAGGAGGTGAGTGATGCGGGCGGAGATAGTGGGGGTGAGGTGAGGGGTGGAGAGGTAGATTTGGGTGTCGTCAGCATAGAGGTGATAGTTGAAGCCGTGAGATTGTATGAGTTTGCCCAGGGAGGAGGTGTAGATGGAGAAGAGAAGGGGTCCAAGGACAGAGCCTTGGGGGACCCCAACAGAGAGGGGGAGGGAGGGGGAGGTGGCACCATTGTAGGTGACACTGAAGGAGCGTCGGGATAGGTAGGATGAGAACCAAGAGAGAGCAGCATCTCCGATGCCAAGGGAGAGTAGTTTATTAAGAAGGAGGGGGTGGTCAACTGTGTCGAAGGCCGCAGAGAGGTCCAGGAGAAGGAGGACAGAGTAGTCGCCCTTGGCTTTGGCGTTGAGTAGGTCGTTAGTGATTTTGAGGAGGGCGGTTTCAGTGGAGTGTAGGGGACGGAAGCCGGACTGTAGAGGGTCAAGGAGGTTATTGTCAGTAAGGTGGGAGCTTAGGCGATCGTAGACTAAGCGTTCAAGGAGCTTGGAGGTGAGTGGCAGCAGGGAGATGGGTCTGAGGTTGTTGGGGTCCGCGGGATCCAGGGAGGGCTTTTTGAGGATGGGGGTGATATGCGCGTGCTTTAGGGGGGAGGGGAATACGCCAGTAGAGAGGGAGAGATTGAGGATGTGGGTGAGGGAGCGGATGAGGGAAGAGGGGGGTGACCGGAGGAGTTGAGAGGGGATAGGGTCCAGGGGGCAGGTAGTGAGGCGGGCTTTTGAGAGGACTTTGGCGACTTCCTCAGTAGTGACAGGGCTGAGGGAGTGCAGTGCGGGGGGGGTTATGGTGGGCGGGGCATTGGGAGAGGAGGGGGGCAGTGCGGTTGTGAGGGCAGAGGAGGGGGGAGATGAAGGGGTGACGGGGGCGAGGAGGCTAGGTGGGGAGGTAGATTGCAAGTTGACGATGTCCTTACGGATAGCGTCAATCTTGTTGTGGAAATGGGTGGCAATTTCGTGGGCGGTGAGAGAGGTACTGAGTGGAGGAGGGGGGGGGAGAGCAGGGAGTTGAAGGTGGAGAAGAGTCGGCGGGGGCAGGAGGAGAGGGTGTTTATTAGGTTAACAAAGTAGGCCTGCTTGGCGGCGTGGAGGGAGGAGGTGTAGATAAGAAATGCAGATTTGTAGAGGGAGAAAGTATGAGGGGACCTGGTTTTGCGCCACAGTCTCTCCAGTGCGCGACTGCGACGTTTGAGGCGTTTAGTGCTGTCGGTCTGCCAGGGTTGAAGCGGTCTGGGTTTGATGATGCGTGTGGTAAGGGGTGCCAGAGAGTCTAGGGCAGCTGACAGTGAGTCATTGTACAAGGTGGTGGCTATGTCAGGACATGACAGTGAGAGGATGCTGTCGTGTAGGCAGTCGGCGGCAGAGTGGAGGGGGGGCCGGGTTCAGGTTGCGGAGGTTGCGGCTGGTGATGGTTTGGCGTTTTTGAGGGGGGGAGTTGGGGGAAGGGGAGATGGAGAAGGTGATGAGGTGGTGGTCGGAGAGAGGGAAGGGGGTGTTCGCGAACTGGTTGAGGGTACAGAGGTGGGAAAAGACGAGGTCCAGGGTGTTCCCTCCGAGGTGGGTGGAGGATTGAGTGTGCTGTGTGAGCGCGAAAGAGGAGGTTAGGTGGAGGAATTGGGAAGTAGCCGGGGTGTTGTCGTTGATGGGGATGTTGAAGTCCCCGAGGATGATGGTGGGGAGCTCAGAGGAGAGGAAGAAGGGAAGCCAGGCGGCGAAGTCATCCAGGAAGCGGGCTATGGGTCCGGGAGGCCTGTAGATCACTGCGATCCTTAGGGGGGTGGGTGAGAAGAGTCGGATGCAGTGCGCCTCAAAGGAGGGGAAGGAAAGAGAGGGTGGGTTAGGGAGGACCTGGAAGGTGCTAAGCGGTGACAGGAGCAAGCCGACACCACCACCTCTGCGATCGCTCAGTCTTGGTGAATGGGTCCAGATGAGACCTCCATGAGTGAGTGCCGCAGGGGAGGTGGAGTCGGTGGCCTGTACCCAAGTTTCGGTGATTGCTAGGAGGTTGAGGGAGCGAGAGATGAAGAGGTCATGGATGGCAGTAAGCTTATTGCAAACCGAACGAGCATTCAGGAGTGCAACCGAGAGAGGGGGGATAGATATGGGGAGGAGGGGTACATGTATGAGGTTGAGGGGGTCGCGTCGGCTGGCGTGAGCAGGGGGGGCTCTAGGGGGGGTGTGAGGTGGTGAGGGGCCAGGGTTTGGGGAGATGTCCCCAGCTGATATGAGAAGGAGGAGGGTGAGGAAGGTGGCGTGGGAACGGGAGGTGTAGGAGCGCTTGGGTCTGAAAGTGGTGGCAAGTGGGTCAGCGGGGAAGTGGAGTAGCAGGAGGAGGTGGTGGGTGCCGTAGTGGGGAGAGGGGAGAAGTGAGGGGGCGATATAGAGCTGCTTAGCGGGGGTGGGTGGGTAGAGGAAGGCGGTTTTAGGGATGGAGGAGAGGAGGACAAGGAGGAGGAGCGCGGGCGGCATGTTGGGGTGAGCGGGGTGCAGGAAGGGTCAGGGTGGGTGAGGGGGTGCTGGTCAGGGATGGCGAAGCAGTGTCCGAAACGCAGTGGGAGGTGGCTGGTAGTCCCAGGTGGGGTGGAGGGCAGGGGATCCCTGGTGGGATGGTGGCCGTGCTATCCCTGGTGGGTTAGTAGCGATCCCTGGAGGGATAGTGGTTAGGGGTCCCTGGTGGTTAGGGTTTCTGGTGGGTGGTGGGATCCCTGGTGGCTGGCGGTGGGATGGTGGTTGGGCTCCCTGATGGGTAGTGGGTGCCCCTGGTGGAGTACCTGATGTCCTGGAGCGTCGGGGTGGAGGTGGATCCCTCCTATGTTAGGAGGACCGTTGGTGCTGGTGGTGGTAGCTTCCCCGGAGGAGCGGAGGCGTCCCGCTGCGATTCCAGCCACGGCCGGCAGGAAACACCGTGGCTTCGGGTGCCGTGGTAGGCCTCAAGCCGCTTCGGACCGCCGGAGCTCCGCTGGAGGGACGGAGTGTCTGTGTCCCCTTCAGGGTGTTGGTGGGGACATCGGCAGCAGGCTCAGGGGCCCGGATGGCAGCGGATCGGGCGCGGGGGCGCCGGAGCTGACGAGCACGTGGCTGCTCCGGGCGAGCTGGTACCCGGTGGTCGGGATGGACCCAGGGCCAGTGAGGGGTAGGCCGCAAGTCCCGGAGGTCCGGGGAAAAGGTGCAGTGGCCTTACCTGGCTGATGAGCAGGGACCGAAGGATCGTGGGGCCCCCGTTAGGGTCCGCTGCTGCCCAGATGGTAGCGGATTGGGGCCAGGGGAGCAGGAGCTCGCCGACGCACGTACTTCTCGCCGGACGTCCGGATGTATATGTTGTATATATTTATATATATATATATATATATATGATGTATATATATATATGATATATATATATATATATATATATATGATGTATACCATTTATTTGTTTTCTTACCTTGTGGACTCTTATGATATCTCTCCCAAGGAGAAGTACTATTTGGGCCTTTGGGTCGAGTGCAGGTATGAGATGCGCTATGGTCTTTAAATGTTCATGATGTAATGCTGCCTCAGGTGTAGGAATCTCTTCTCTATTGTTTGGGATCTGATTGCATTCAATCAAGGTAGGTAGTTGCAGGGATGCTTCACTATTTATGGATTCGACTTGGAAACCAGTAGCTCTTCTGCCTTTTTCTTCACTCACACCAGTGCAAGTTTTAAGTGAATATGAAGAGCAGTGTCCTTTAATACTGAAGATATCAAAGAAGGCTGAGTTTGCAAGAGATCTATTGCTTTGGTCATCAAGGATGGCATACAACCTTACCGCTTTCTCTTTATGACCGATGGGGTAAACTGTAACAAGACAAATCTTGGAGCAAGATTTGTTACTAAGACCTTCTCCACAGACTTGGGTGCACTGGGGTGTCACTTCAGGAGGTACTGTGTCTCCCTCCTCCCCGCCGTGCTCTACAGCCTGGTCTGGGGGTGTGAGAGTCCATGGGGCTGGCCCAGGGTGTAAAGCTGTATTGTGCGCTTCACTGTTGCATTCCGAGCATTTGATGTTCGCTGTGCAGTCCTTTGCAAGATGAGAGGTTGAGGCACAACACCTGTAGCAAATGTGGTTTTCCTTGAGGAAAGTTCTGCGATCCCTGAGAAGTTTTCCTCTAAATCCTCTGCATTTCAACAATGAGTGTGGTTTCTTATGTAGAGGACATTCTCTGCATGGGTCCTTTGTGGAGATCGTCTCAGACTCTGTAGTACTGTAGGTTTTGTTTGAGGAGTCTTTAAGAGACACACTGGTTTTGTGTACTGCAACCGGTGTACCTTTCATGTTACGAAGTGAGATAGGTTTACCTGATTTGGGGTAAGCGGTGTCAAACATCGAGAAGTTAAAGCTGGGATCATTCCTAGTTTTTGCTTGTTGGTGCACGAAGTCCATAAAGAAAGAGAATGGAGGGAACGAGACATCGTACTGTTGCTTGTACCTGGAGCCTTGAGCAATCCACTTCTCTTGCAGGTTGTACGGTAATTTTTGTGCTATGGGGTTTACACCACGTGCAGTATCTAAGAATGCCAGACCTTGTAAGTCTCCTTCAGTTTTGGCAACTTGTAGCTCTGTTAACAGATCACTCAGTTCTCTTAGCTTCTGGGAATCTTTGTTTTGGATCTTAGGGAAATCCTCAATTCTTTTGAAAAGTGCGTTCTCTATCACTTCTGGTGAGCCGTAACACTCCTCAAGTCTCTCCCATATCATGTTTAACCCTCTGATTGGGTAGTTAATATTAATGTCTCTAATCCGCCTTGCATGCTCTGTCGACTCATTTCCTAGCCACTTGACAAGAAGATCTATTTCTTCACATGCAGACAGATCCAGATCTCTGATATTATTCCTGAATGATGATCGCCATGACCTATAGCTTTCAGGTCTGTCATTAAACTTGGAGAGTCCCTTGGTTATTAACTCACGTCGGGCAAAGAATTTTAGAAAATCTGACATACCTGTATCTCTGTTTGACAGATTGTTGCTGTAATAGGCACCATCTACTTGTTCTTCCTTAAAGGGTTTGACCATACTGCGATCATTTGTGGGTTTGAATGCAGGTTGCATTGAGGGTTGATGTTCTATGGAACCGTCGACTTGTTCCATGCAGGGTCTTTGGTTAACTGAGGTCGCTTGTTGTATGACTGGAGTCTGTTGGAGCTCCTTAGCAGGGGTTGATGTCGCTCTTGGACCTGGATTTAGGCCGTCTTCTGACTTAGCATGTTGCAGTACGTAATCTGAAGTGCGTTGCAAGTTATTGTGAAGACTGGGTTCGGGCCTACTTATGTAGCTGAGTCTATCGCTTGTGAAGTTTGCTGCTTCCTCTAAAGCCTCTGCTTCTGCTACAGCAGCTGCAGCTTCTTTTTCCACAGTTAGCTTTTCTAGAGCTGCTTCCGTGCATGCTTTCTCTATTTTTAATTGTCTTTCTTGTTCGGCAAATGTCGCGCGGGTTTTGGCGGCTTCGGCATTCGCGCGGGCAATGGCGACGGTGGAGCTGCTCAAAGATCTCCCTGAGCCTCTGGAGTTAACTGAGATGCGAGACCTTGTCTCGAACTGTCCGGATTCCCTTGCTGACATGATGATGCTGTGAACGGGTTAGCACACTTGCAACCGCTGCGGGTGGCGATGCTGCGTAGTTCCTCTTATCCAGCTTGTGAGAAGCCACCGTTTCGCTGCAGTCAGGACTTCAGGAGTCGCAGTCCTCGTATCCAGCTTGTAAGAAGCCGTCGTTTCACTGCAGTCAGGACTTCAGGAGTCGCAGTCCTCGTATCCAGCTTGTAAGAAGCCGTCGTTTCACTGTTCTGTCCTCCTTATGTGTGAAGGTACATAGCTTGACAGACAGCTAAACCTTTCTCGGCAATGAGTTGACAAAGAAGCAACGTCCAACTTTGTCTTTATTGCAAAGATATAAGAGGTGAAACTGAGGAACAGAAAATAAGGCGCTTAGTAACACTGTCTGCCATGTGACAAAGCATATTATACATTACAGTAAGGCAATGCACATATAAACACATGTAAGACATGTAGGTTACATAAAACACAGATGCATAAGATATAGACATGTGTGTAGACGTACCGACGATGCTATTGTGAACCTGAATGTGAGGGCTGGATCCTACCAGCATACCACAGGAATGGAGTCTGTGATGAGGAAATGGCTGCTATGAGCATGGCTGATGATGTAATCAGAGTTCATAGGGTACAAGCTATGGAAGCTGAAATGGGTCAAACTTCTACTGTGAAAAGATGCAGTGTATACAAACAGCCACTAGATGGAGCAGTTACACAATGAACAGAGAATTACAAACTGATAAAACATACTAATAATGCCTAATTAACAAAGAACAAATTGCTAAAGGCATGACAGGCACTGTTACTCACATCAATAACTCGGCTGTATCTACACCCAATGAAAAGGCCCCCAGCCACTACTACACCGCCTCGGGGACAATACTACAGCTACGTAGTCCCAGATACAGCCAATGAACTCCAACCTTACCAACATGACCTTATAATTGGGAAGGAACACCCATACCTACGATGGGCCCAACCCATAATCCACCAAATGGTCACTCCAGCACCGCCTTCAAAGACCCAGCGACCCCTGCCGGCTGCCACGACAAAACAAAAAACGCCAAACACCCCAGAACACAAAATGACGATCAAGGAAAGAAAATAAAATCAAGGAACCCAAACAAAACCAAACAACATGACAAACACAAAGGACAAGACCAGTAACAAAAACATGGCACTTATACCCCCTTCCTGCCCAGGCCAATTTCCAGCTTCCAGCGCTGTCACACTTTGAATGACAATTGCGCGGTCATGCAACACTGTACCCATATGAAATTTTTATCATTTTTTTTGTGACAGACAGAGATTTGTTTTGGTGGTATTTAATCACCTCTGGGTTTTTAATTTTTCTTAAACAAACAAAAAACCACTGAAAATTTAGAAAAAAAAAGTTTTTTCTTAGTTTTTGTTATAAAATTTTGTAAATAAGTGATTTTTCTCCTTCACTGATGTGCGCTAATGAAGCGGCAGTGATAGACACTTATAGGTGGCACTAATGGGCACTGATGAGGAGGCACTGGTAGGTGGCACTGATGGGCATTGACAGGCTTCACTGATGGGCACTGAAAGGCAGAAATGATAGGCGGCACTGATAGGCGGCACTGATAGGCGGCACTGACTGGCATTGATAGGTGGCACTGGCTGGCACTGATGGGTGACACTGAAAGGCAGCTCAGATGGGCACTGATATGTGGCATTGATGTGGCACTGGTGAGCAATGGCAGGTGACACGGATGAGCACTGATGGACACTGACAGGTGGTACTGCTGGGGCTACACTGATCATCAAGGCACACTGATCATCAGTGCCCTGATGATCAGTGTACATGTCCTCTCCGCGGAAAACCGATTACCAGCTCTCCTCTCCTCACGGGCTGTCAGCGTGACGGCTCGTGAGGAGAGAAATGCCGGTAACCGGCATTTCCCAGTTTACATGCGATCACCTGTGATTGGACACAGCTGATCACATGACCGAGCTGACATCTTCGGCTCTTTCCGTGAATCGGTGATCCGCTGTGTCCGAGGGACACAGTGCACCAGCGATCGCCGCGCTGCGCGCTCCCAGAGCCACGCATGCACGGTAAGAATGGGAGGACGTCATATGACGTCCTCTCAGAACGAGAGAACCACCTCGTGGAGAACCTATATGGTGGGCGGGAGACAGTTAAACAGTAAAAACAAAACTTTTGCAATGATTTATGTTTATCAGACCAAACAAGAGCAAACGAGAAGAATTCACCTTTAGGGTTGAGTGCTGATTCACATACTGTATATATATATATATATGAAAATCCATCATTCTCGATGTACTAGATGGCCTATCTCATTTCTTGAGGCCCCAAAACACCAGGACAGTGCGAATACCACCCAGATGACCGCCTTTTTGGAAAGCAAACAGTCCAAGGTATTTAGTAAGAGCTATTTGATGGTTTTATTTTTCGAAAATTAATAAATAAAAAAAAAAATCACTTTTTTTTTTATTTAAAAAGTAAAGTGTTAATAAGAAAACACCCTCACTGTGTAAGGGAAGATAAGGCTTGTCACCATGCTCCCAGAACAATGTACTGGGACCATGAAAGGCTTTCTAAATAGATAAAATGAGAGAAAATGAATGTTAACCATTTGCCGCCCGCCCTATGGCCGAATGGCGGCCGGCAAATGTCATCAGTGTTCCGGGTGGACGCCATATGGCGTCCTCCCGCACATGTGCAGATTGCGCTCCTGCAGAGCCACGCAGTGGCGCGATCTGTCACCGGCCGTGTACCTCGGACACGGCCGATGACAGAACTGAGTATCAGCCCCGTTGCCGGTGCCATGTGACCTGCTGTGACCAATCACAGCAGGTCACATGACAGTTGTATACAATGGATGGCTTCATTCATGCCATCCATTGTATACTAGTGTCTAGCTGTGAATGGTCACAGCTAATCACATGCACATGTCATGTGATTAGCTGTGGCCAAATCACAGCTAAGCACAAAAAAAAAAAAAAAAACCCCTGAATGAATCGATGTCATTATGGTAACATTGTACTACTCTGGTCATAGTGAAATATGAAAAAAAAATCTTAAAAAAAAAGAAGAAAAAAATGTAATAAAAAATAATAAAAAAAAAATATATATATATTTTTTTTTTTTTTCATTCTGTCACCAATCAGTGTCCCTGATCATCGCCATGCCAGTTATATGATGACGCTGTACAAAAAAAAATAGTGAAACTAATTTTTAAAATTTTTTCATTTTCCGAAATATTATGACAAAAAAAATACAACTTCAAAAAACTCGCCATGCCTCCTATGAAGTACGTCGGACTGTCTACTTTACAAAAAGGGGTAATTTGGGGGATATCTGTACTGTTCTGACATTCTTGGACCTCAAGAAATTAGATTGGCCGCCAGTACTTCAGGATTGATCAATATTCAGATCTATACCATAGTTTGTGAACTCTATAACTTTCCTACGAACTAAAAAATACATCCTAATTTGGGTTATTTTCACCAAAGACATGTAGCAGAATACATCTCGGCCAAAATTTATGAAGAACAATTATTTATTTGCAAACTTTTATAACAGAAACAAAGAAAAATGTGTTTTTTTCAAAATTGTTGGGTTTTTTTTGTTCATTTAGCAAAAAATAAAAACCCCAGCGGTGATTAAATACCACCAAAAGAAAGCTCTAGTTGTGTAAAGAAAATGATAAAATTTTAGTTTGGGTACAGTGTTGTATGAGCGCGCAATTGTCATTCAAGGTGTGAAAGCGCTGAAACCTGAAAACTGGCCTGGGCAGGAAGGTGTAAAAGTGCCCGTTATTGAATTGGTTAAAAAAAAAAAAAACAAAGCCCAAAAAAAACCAAAAGTAACAACCGTTTATCTCATGTCCAGTGCAGAGCCTCGAACCTATGACCATGCACTCTTTAGACTGGCACGCTAACCACTGTGCTGCGGTTGTTACCTGGTATAGGCCCGGTCAAACTGACCCTTGTTTTCAAAAACTGCCAACTGTCACCTGCCCAATGTCAAGTAGCTATAGTGCACTTTGAATGACAATTGCGCGCTCATACAACACTGTACCCAAACTAAAATTTTATCATTTTTTTCACACAACTAGAGCTTTCTTTTGGTGGTATTTCATCACCACTGGGGTTTTTATTGTTTGCTAAATTAACAAAAAAAGACAGAAAATTTTGGAAAAAAAAAAAACACGTTTTCTTTGTTTCTGTTATAAAAGTTTGCAAATAAATAATTGTTTTTCATAAATTTAGGCCAAGATGTATTCTGCTACATGTCTTTGGTGAAAATAACCCAAATTAGTATTTATTATTTAGTCTGTAGGAAAGTTATAGAGTTCACAAACTATGGGATATATCTGAAAATTGATCAATCCTGAAGTACTGAAAGCCAATCTCATTTTTTGAGGTCCAAGAATGTCAGGACAGTACAGATATCCCCCAAATGACCCCTTATTGCAAAGTAGACCGTCCGATGTATTTCATAACAGGCATGGCGAGTTTTATGAAATTGTAATTTTTTTGTCATAATTTTTCGGAAATGAAGAAATTAAAAAAATGATTTTCACTATTTTTTTTTTTTACATACTGTCACCAGTGCAGTACAGCGTCATCGTATAACTGGCATGGCGGTGATCAGGGACACTGACTGGTGACAGTACGAAAAAAAAATTGATAATTTTTTTTTATTATTTTTAATTTTTTATTACATTTTTTTCTTTTTTTTAAGATTATTTTTTCATATTTCACTATGACCAAAGTAGTATAATGTTACCATAGTAACATTGTGCTACTTTGGGGGAGTGATCAGTATTTTTTATTTTACACAATTTGCTTATAGCAAAGAATTACTTTGCTATAAGCAAGCATTTACCTGAATGAAATTGATTTATTCTGTTTTTTTGTTTTTTTGTGTGTGATTTGGCCACGGCTAATCACATGACACAGCTGGGCTGTGATTGGCCCAGCTTGTGCATGTGATCGCTGTGACCATTCACAGCTAGACACACTTGTATACAATGGATGGCATGAAAGGAAGCCATCCATTGTATACAACTGTCGTGACCTGCTGTGATTGGTCACAGCAGGTCACATGGTACTGGCAACGGGGACGGTACACAGATCTGTCATCGGCCGTGTCCGACGTACATGGCCAGTGACAGATCGTGCCGCAGCGCGGCCCTGTAGGCGTGTGCAATGCGCGCTCTGGAAAGGACGCCATATGGCGTCCACCCGGAGGGATGAGCAACGGATTAACATAACTCTTACATAACACTTCATACAGTACAATCAAATAATAACTGACAGTCATGATCCCAACCGGGTCCAAGGTCTTCGAAGGCACTGTTACTCACATCAATAACTCGGCTGTATCTACACCCAATGAAAAGGCCCCCAGCCACTACTACACCACCTCGGGGACAATACTACAGCTACGTAGTCCCAGATACAGCCAATGAACTCCAACCTTACCAACATGACCTTATAATTGGGAAGGAACACCCATACCTACGATGGGCCCAACCCATAATCCACCAAATGGTCACTCCAGCACCGCCTTCAAAGACCCAGCGACCCCTGCCGGCTGCCACGACAAAACAAAAAACGCCAAACACCCCAGAACACAAAATGACGATCAAGGAAAGAAAATAAAATCAAGGAACCCAAACAAAACCAAACAACATGACAAACACAAAGGACAAGACCAGTAACAAAAACATGGCACTTATACCCCCTTCCTGCCCAGGCCAATTTCCAGCTTCCAGCGCTGTCACACTTTGAATGACAATTGCGCGGTCATGCAACACTGTACCCATATGAAATTTTTATCATTTTTTTTGTGACAGACAGAGATTTGTTTTGGTGGTATTTAATCACCTCTGGGTTTTTATTTTTTCTTAAACAAACAAAAAACCACTGAAAATTTAGAAAAAAAAAGTTTTTTCTTAGTTTTTGTTATAAAATTTTGTAAATAAGTGATTTTTCTCCTTCACTGATGTGCGCTAATGAAGCGGCAGTGATAGACACTTATAGGTGGCACTAATGGGCACTGATGAGGAGGCACTGGTAGGTGGCACTGATGGGCATTGACAGGCTTCACTGATGGGCACTGAAAGGCAGAAATGATAGGCGGCACTGATAGGCGGCACTGATAGGCGGCACTGACTGGCATTGATAGGTGGCACTGGCTGGCACTGATGGGTGACACTGAAAGGCAGCTCAGATGGGCACTGATATGTGGCATTGATGTGGCACTGGTGAGCAATGGCAGGTGACACGGATGAGCACTGATGGACACTGACAGGTGGTACTGCTGGGGCTACACTGATCATCAAGGCACACTGATCATCAGTGCCCTGATGATCAGTGTACATGTCCTCTCCGTGGAAAACCGATTACCAGCTCTCCTCTCCTCACGGGCTGTCAGCGTGACGGCTCGTGAGGAGAGAAATGCCGGTAACCGGCATTTCCCAGTTTACATGCGATCACCTGTGATTGGACACAGCTGATCACATGACCGAGCTGACATCTTCGGCTCTTTCCGTGAATCGGTGATCCGCTGTGTCCGAGGGACACAGTGCACCAGCGATCGCCGCGCTGCGCGCTCCCAGAGCCACGCATGCACGGTAAGAATGGGAGGACGTCATATGACGTCCTCTCAGAACGAGAGAACCACCTCGTGGAGAACCTATATGGTGGGCGGGAGACAGTTAAACAGTAAAAACAAAACTTTTGCAATGATTTATGTTTATCAGACCAAACAAGAGCAAACGAGAAGAATTCACCTTTAGGGTTGAGTGCTGATTCACATACTGTATATATATATATATATATGAAAATCCATCATTCTCGATGTACTAGATGGCCTATCTCATTTCTTGAGGCCCCAAAACACCAGGACAGTGCGAATACCACCCAGATGACCGCCTTTTTGGAAAGCAAACAGTCCAAGGTATTTAGTAAGAGCTATTTGATGGTTTTATTTTTCGAAAATTAATAAATAAAAAAAAAAATCACTTTTTTTTTTATTTAAAAAGTAAAGTGTTAATAAGAAAACACCCTCACTGTGTAAGGGAAGATAAGGCTTGTCACCATGCTCCCAGAACAATGTACTGGGACCATGAAAGGCTTTCTAAATAGATAAAATGAGAGAAAATGAATGTTAACCATTTGCCGCCCGCCCTATGGCCGAATGGCGGCCGGCAAATGTCATCAGTGTTCCGGGTGGACGCCATATGGCGTCCTCCCGCACATGTGCAGATTGCGCTCCTGCAGAGCCACGCAGTGGCGCGATCTGTCACCGGCCGTGTACCTCGGACACGGCCGATGACAGAACTGAGTATCAGCCCCGTTGCCGGTGCCATGTGACCTGCTGTGACCAATCACAGCAGGTCACATGACAGTTGTATACAATGGATGGCTTCATTCATGCCATCCATTGTATACTAGTGTCTAGCTGTGAATGGTCACAGCTAATCACATGCACATGTCATGTGATTAGCTGTGGCCAAATCACAGCTAAGCACAAAAAAAAAAAAAAAAACCCCTGAATGAATCGATGTCATTATGGTAACATTGTACTACTCTGGTCATAGTGAAATATGAAAAAAAAATCTTAAAAAAAAAGAAGAAAAAAATGTAATAAAAAATAATAAAAAAAAAATATATATATATTTTTTTTTTTTTTCATTCTGTCACCAATCAGTGTCCCTGATCATCGCCATGCCAGTTATATGATGACGCTGTACAAAAAAAAATAGTGAAACTAATTTTTAAAATTTTTTCATTTTCCGAAATATTATGACAAAAAAAATACAACTTCAAAAAACTCGCCATGCCTCCTATGAAGTACGTCGGACTGTCTACTTTACAAAAAGGGGTAATTTGGGGGATATCTGTACTGTTCTGACATTCTTGGACCTCAAGAAATTAGATTGGCCGCCAGTACTTCAGGATTGATCAATATTCAGATCTATACCATAGTTTGTGAACTCTATAACTTTCCTACGAACTAAAAAATACATCCTAATTTGGGTTATTTTCACCAAAGACATGTAGCAGAATACATCTCGGCCAAAATTTATGAAGAACAATTATTTATTTGCAAACTTTTATAACAGAAACAAAGAAAAATGTGTTTTTTTCAAAATTGTTGGGTTTTTTTTGTTCATTTAGCAAAAAATAAAAACCCCAGCGGTGATTAAATACCACCAAAAGAAAGCTCTAGTTGTGTAAAGAAAATGATAAAATTTTAGTTTGGGTACAGTGTTGTATGAGCGCGCAATTGTCATTCAAGGTGTGAAAGCGCTGAAACCTGAAAACTGGCCTGGGCAGGAAGGTGTAAAAGTGCCCGTTATTGAATTGGTTAAAAAAAAAAAAAACAAAGCCCAAAAAAAACCAAAAGTAACAACCGTTTATCTCATGTCCAGTGCAGAGCCTCGAACCTATGACCATGCACTCTTTAGACTGGCACGCTAACCACTGTGCTGCGGTTGTTACCTGGTATAGGCCCGGTCAAACTGACCCTTGTTTTCAAAAACTGCCAACTGTCACCTGCCCAATGTCAAGTAGCTATAGTGCACTTTGAATGACAATTGCGTGCTCATACAACACTGTACCCAAACTAAAATTTTATCATTTTTTTCACACAACTAGAGCTTTCTTTTGGTGGTATTTCATCACCACTGGGGTTTTTATTGTTTGCTAAATTAACAAAAAAAGACAGAAAATTTTGGAAAAAAAAAAAACACGTTTTCTTTGTTTCTGTTATAAAAGTTTGCAAATAAATAATTGTTTTTCATAAATTTAGGCCAAGATGTATTCTGCTACATGTCTTTGGTGAAAATAACCCAAATTAGTATTTATTATTTAGTCTGTAGGAAAGTTATAGAGTTCACAAACTATGGGATATATCTGAAAATTGATCAATCCTGAAGTACTGAAAGCCAATCTCATTTTTTGAGGTCCAAGAATGTCAGGACAGTACAGATATCCCCCAAATGACCCCTTATTGCAAAGTAGACCGTCCGATGTATTTCATAACAGGCATGGCGAGTTTTATGAAATTGTAATTTTTTTGTCATAATTTTTCGGAAATGAAGAAATTAAAAAAATGATTTTCACTATTTTTTTTTTTTACATACTGTCACCAGTGCAGTACAGCGTCATCGTATAACTGGCATGGCGGTGATCAGGGACACTGACTGGTGACAGTACGAAAAAAAAATTGATAATTTTTTTTTATTATTTTTAATTTTTTATTACATTTTTTTCTTTTTTTTAAGATTATTTTTTCATATTTCACTATGACCAAAGTAGTATAATGTTACCATAGTAACATTGTGCTACTTTGGGGGAGTGATCAGTATTTTTTATTTTACACAATTTGCTTATAGCAAAGAATTACTTTGCTATAAGCAAGCATTTACCTGAATGAAATTGATTTATTCTGTTTTTTTGTTTTTTTGTGTGTGATTTGGCCACGGCTAATCACATGACACAGCTGGGCTGTGATTGGCCCAGCTTGTGCATGTGATCGCTGTGACCATTCACAGCTAGACACACTTGTATACAATGGATGGCATGAAAGGAAGCCATCCATTGTATACAACTGTCGTGACCTGCTGTGATTGGTCACAGCAGGTCACATGGTACTGGCAACGGGGACGGTACACAGATCTGTCATCGGCCGTGTCCGACGTACATGGCCAGTGACAGATCGTGCCGCAGCGCGGCCCTGTAGGCGTGTGCAATGCGCGCTCTGGAAAGGACGCCATATGGCGTCCACCCGGAGGGATGAGCAACGGATTAACATAACTCTTACATAACACTTCATACAGTACAATCAAATAATAACTGACAGTCATGATCCCAACCGGGTCCAAGGTCTTCGAAGGCACTGTTACTCACATCAATAACTCGGCTGTATCTACACCCAATGAAAAGGCCCCCAGCCACTACTACACCACCTCGGGGACAATACTACAGCTACGTAGTCCCAGATACAGCCAATGAACTCCAACCTTACCAACATGACCTTATAATTGGGAAGGAACACCCATACCTACGATGGGCCCAACCCATAATCCACCAAATGGTCACTCCAGCACCGCCTTCAAAGACCCAGCGACCCCTGCCGGCTGCCACGACAAAACAAAAAACGCCAAACACCCCAGAACACAAAATGACGATCAAGGAAAGAAAATAAAATCAAGGAACCCAAACAAAACCAAACAACATGACAAACACAAAGGACAAGACCAGTAACAAAAACATGGCACTTATACCCCCTTCCTGCCCAGGCCAATTTCCAGCTTCCAGCGCTGTCACACTTTGAATGACAATTGCGCGGTCATGCAACACTGTACCCATATGAAATTTTTATCATTTTTTTTGTGACAGACAGAGATTTGTTTTGGTGGTATTTAATCACCTCTGGGTTTTTATTTTTTCTTAAACAAACAAAAAACCACTGAAAATTTAGAAAAAAAAAGTTTTTTCTTAGTTTTTGTTATAAAATTTTGTAAATAAGTGATTTTTCTCCTTCACTGATGTGCGCTAATGAAGCGGCAGTGATAGACACTTATAGGTGGCACTAATGGGCACTGATGAGGAGGCACTGGTAGGTGGCACTGATGGGCATTGACAGGCTTCACTGATGGGCACTGAAAGGCAGAAATTATAGGCGGCACTGATAGGCGGCACTGATAGGCGGCACTGACTGGCATTGATAGGTGGCACTGGCTGGCACTGATGGGTGACACTGAAAGGCAGCTCAGATGGGCACTGATATGTGGCATTGATGTGGCACTGGTGAGCAATGGCAGGTGACACGGATGAGCACTGATGGACACTGACAGGTGGTACTGCTGGGGCTACACTGATCATCAAGGCACACTGATCATCAGTGCCCTGATGATCAGTGTACATGTCCTCTCCGCGGAAAACCGATTACCAGCTCTCCTCTCCTCACGGGCTGTCAGCGTGACGGCTCGTGAGGAGAGAAATGCCGGTAACCGGCATTTCCCAGTTTACATGCGATCACCTGTGATTGGACACAGCTGATCACATGACCGAGCTGACATCTTCGGCTCTTTCCGTGAATCGGTGATCCGCTGTGTCCGAGGGACACAGTGCACCAGCGATCGCCGCGCTGCGCGCTCCCAGAGCCACGCATGCACGGTAAGAATGGGAGGACGTCATATGACGTCCTCTCAGAACGAGAGAACCACCTCGTGGAGAACCTATATGGTGGGCGGGAGACAGTTAAACAGTAAAAACAAAACTTTTGCAATGATTTATGTTTATCAGACCAAACAAGAGCAAACGAGAAGAATTCACCTTTAGGGTTGAGTGCTGATTCACATACTGTATATATATATATATATGAAAATCCATCATTCTCGATGTACTAGATGGCCTATCTCATTTCTTGAGGCCCCAAAACACCAGGACAGTGCGAATACCACCCAGATGACCGCCTTTTTGGAAAGCAAACAGTCCAAGGTATTTAGTAAGAGCTATTTGATGGTTTTATTTTTCGAAAATTAATAAATAAAAAAAAAATCACTTTTTTTTTTATTTAAAAAGTAAAGTGTTAATAAGAAAACACCCTCACTGTGTAAGGGAAGATAAGGCTTGTCACCATGCTCCCAGAACAATGTACTGGGACCATGAAAGGCTTTCCAAATAGATAAAATGAGAGAAAATGAATGTTAACCATTTGCCGCCCGCCCTATGGCCGAATGGCGGCCGGCAAATGTCATCAGTGTTCCGGGTGGACGCCATATGGCGTCCTCCCGCACATGTGCAGATTGCGCTCCTGCAGAGCCACGCAGTGGCGCGATCTGTCACCGGCCGTGTACCTCGGACACGGCCGATGACAGAACTGAGTATCAGCCCCGTTGCCGGTACCATGTGACCTGCTGTGACCAATCACAGCAGGTCACATGACAGTTGTATACAATGGATGGCTTCATTCATGCCATCCATTGTATACTAGTGTCTAGCTGTGAATGGTCACAGCTAATCACATGCACATGTCATGTGATTAGCTGTGGCCAAATCACAGCTAAGCACAAAAAAAAAAAAAAAAACCCTGAATGAATCGATGTCATTATGGTAACATTGTACTACTCTGGTCATAGTGAAATATGAAAAAAAAATCTTAAAAAAAAAGAAGAAAAAAATGTAATAAAAAATAATAAAAAAAAAATATATATATATATATTTTTTTTTTTTTCATTCTGTCACCAATCAGTGTCCCTGATCATCGCCATGCCAGTTATATGATGACGCTGTACAAAAAAAAATAGTGAAACTAATTTTTAAAATTTTTTCATTTTCCGAAATATTATGACAAAAAAAATACAACTTCAAAAAACTCGCCATGCCTCCTATGAAGTACGTCGGACTGTCTACTTTACAAAAAGGGGTAATTTGGGGGATATCTGTACTGTTCTGACATTCTTGGACCTCAAGAAATTAGATTGGCCGCCAGTACTTCAGGATTGATCAATATTCAGATCTATATCATAGTTTGTGAACTCTATAACTTTCCTACGAACTAAAAAATACATCCTAATTTGGGTTATTTTCACCAAAGACATGTAGCAGAATACATCTCGGCCAAAATTTATGAAGAACAATTATTTATTTGCAAACTTTTATAACAGAAACAAAGAAAAATGTGTTTTTTTCAAAATTGTTGGTTTTTTTTTTGTTCATTTAGCAAAAAATAAAAACCCCAGCGGTGATTAAATACCACCAAAAGAAAGCTCTAGTTGTGTAAAGAAAATGATAAAATTTTAGTTTGGGTACAGTGTTGTATGAGCGCGCAATTGTCATTCAAGGTGTGAAAGCGCTGAAACCTGAAAACTGGCCTGGGCAGGAAGGTGTAAAAGTGCCCGTTATTGAATTGGTTAAAAAAAAAAAAAACAAAGCCCAAAAAAAACCAAAAGTAACAACCGTTTATCTCATGTCCAGTGCAGAGCCTCGAACCTATGACCATGCACTCTTTAGACTGGCACGCTAACCACTGTGCTGCGGTTGTTACCTGGTATAGGCCCGGTCAAACTGACCCTTGTTTTCAAAAACTGCCAACTGTCACCTGCCCAATGTCAAGTAGCTATAGTGCACTTTGAATGACAATTGCGCGCTCATACAACACTGTACCCAAACTAAAATTTTATCATTTTTTTCACACAACTAGAGCTTTCTTTTGGTGGTATTTCATCACCACTGGGGTTTTTATTGTTTGCTAAATTAACAAAAAAAGACAGAAAATTTTGGAAAAAAAAAAAACACGTTTTCTTTGTTTCTGTTATAAAAGTTTGCAAATAAATAATTGTTTTTCATAAATTTAGGCCAAGATGTATTCTGCTACATGTCTTTGGTGAAAATAACCCAAATTAGTATTTATTATTTAGTCTGTAGGAAAGTTATAGAGTTCACAAACTATGGGATATATCTGAAAATTGATCAATCCTGAAGTACTGAAAGCCAATCTCATTTTTTGAGGTCCAAGAATGTCAGGACAGTACAGATATCCCCCAAATGACCCCTTATTGCAAAGTAGACCGTCCGATGTATTTCATAACAGGCATGGCGAGTTTTATGAAATTGTAATTTTTTTGTCATAATTTTTCGGAAATGAAGAAATTAAAAAAATGATTTTCACTATTTTTTTTTTTTACATACTGTCACCAGTGCAGTACAGCGTCATCGTATAACTGGCATGGCGGTGATCAGGGACACTGACTGGTGACAGTACGAAAAAAAAATTGATAATTTGTTTTTATTATTTTTAATTTTTTATTACATTTTTTTCTTTTTTTTAAGATTAATTTTTCATATTTCACTATGACCAAAGTAGTATAATGTTACCATAGTAACATTGTGCTACTTTGGGGGAGTGATCAGTATTTTTTATTTTACACAATTTGCTTATAGCAAAGAATTACTTTGCTATAAGCAAGCATTTACCTGAATGAAATTGATTTATTCTGTTTTTTTGTTTTTTTGTGTGTGATTTGGCCACGGCTAATCACATGACACAGCTGGGCTGTGATTGGCCCAGCTTGTGCATGTGATCGCTGTGACCATTCACAGCTAGACACACTTGTATACAATGGATGGCATGAAAGGAAGCCATCCATTGTATACAACTGTCGTGACCTGCTGTGATTGGTCACAGCAGGTCACATGGTACTGGCAACGGGGACGGTACACAGATCTGTCATCGGCCGTGTCCGACGTACATGGCCAGTGACAGATCGTGCCGCAGCGCGGCCCTGTAGGCGTGTGCAATGCGCGCTCTGGAAAGGACGCCATATGGCGTCCACCCGGAGGGATGAGCAACGGATTAACATAACTCTTACATAACACTTCATACAGTACAATCAAATAATAACTGACAGTCATGATCCCAACCGGGTCCAAGGTCTTCGAAGGCACTGTTACTCACATCAATAACTCGGCTGTATCTACACCCAATGAAAAGGCCCCCAGCCACTACTACACCACCTCGGGGACAATACTACAGCTACGTAGTCCCAGATACAGCCAATGAACTCCAACCTTACCAACATGACCTTATAATTGGGAAGGAACACCCATACCTACGATGGGCCCAACCCATAATCCACCAAATGGTCACTCCAGCACCGCCTTCAAAGACCCAGCGACCCCTGCCGGCTGCCACGACAAAACAAAAAACGCCAAACACCCCAGAACACAAAATGACGATCAAGGAAAGAAAATAAAATCAAGGAACCCAAACAAAACCAAACAACATGACAAACACAAAGGACAAGACCAGTAACAAAAACAGGGCACTTATACCCCCTTCCTGCCCAGGCCAATTTCCAGCTTCCAGCGCTGTCACACTTTGAATGACAATTGCGCGGTCATGCAACACTGTACCCATATGAAATTTTTATCATTTTTTTTGTGACAGACAGAGATTTGTTTTGGTGGTATTTAATCACCTCTGGGTTTTTATTTTTTCTTAAACAAACAAAAAACCACTGAAAATTTAGAAAAAAAAAGTTTTTTCTTAGTTTTTGTTATAAAATTTTGTAAATAAGTGATTTTTCTCCTTCACTGATGTGCGCTAATGAAGCGGCAGTGATAGACACTTATAGGTGGCACTAATGGGCACTGATGAGGAGGCACTGGTAGGTGGCACTGATGGGCATTGACAGGCTTCACTGATGGGCACTGAAAGGCAGAAATGATAGGCGGCACTGATAGGCGGCACTGATAGACGGCACTGACTGGCATTGATAGGTGGCACTGGCTGGCACTGATGGGTGACACTGAAAGGCAGCTCAGATGGGCACTGATATGTGGCATTGATGTGGCACTGGTGAGCAATGGCAGGTGACACGGATGAGCACTGATGGACACTGACAGGTGGTACTGCTGGGGCTACACTGATCATCAAGGCACACTGATCATCAGTGCCCTGATGATCAGTGTACATGTCCTCTCCGCGGAAAACCGATTACCAGCTCTCCTCTCCTCACGGGCTGTCAGCGTGACGGCTCGTGAGGAGAGAAATGCCGGTAACCGGCATTTCCCAGTTTACATGCGATCACCTGTGATTGGACACAGCTGATCACATGACCGAGCTGACATCTTCGGCTCTTTCCGTGAATCGGTGATCCGCTGTGTCCGAGGGACACAGTGCACCAGCGATCGCCGCGCTGCGCGCTCCCAGAGCCACGCATGCACGGTAAGAATGGGAGGACGTCATATGACGTCCTCTCAGAACGAGAGAACCACCTCGTGGAGAACCTATATGGTGGGCGGGAGACGGGTAAACAGTAAAAACAAAACTTTTGCAATGATTTATGTTTATCAGACCAAACAAGAGCAAACGAGAAGAATTCACCTTTAGGGTTGAGTGCTGATTCACATACTGTATATATATATATATGAAAATCCATCATTCTCGATGTACTAGATGGCCTATCTCATTTCTTGAGGCCCCAAAACACCAGGACAGTGCGAATACCCCCCAGATGACCGCCTTTTTGGAAAGCAAACAGTCCAAGGTATTTAGTAAGAGTTATTTGATGGTTTTATTTTTCGAAAATTAATAAATAAAAAAAAAAATCACTTTTTTTTTTATTTAAAAAGTAAAGTGTTAATAAGAAAACACCCTCACTGTGTAAGGGAAGATAAGGCTTGTCACCATGCTCCCAGAACAATGTACTGGGACCATGAAAGGCTTTCCAAATAGATAAAATGAGAGAAAATGAATGTTAACCATTTGCCGCCCGCCCTATGGCCGAATGGCGGCCGGCAAATGTCATCAGTGTTCCGGGTGGACGCCATATGGCGTCCTCCCGCACATGTGCAGATTGCGCTCCTGCAGAGCCACGCAGTGGCGCGATCTGTCACCGGCCGTGTACCTCGGACACGGCCGATGACAGAACTGAGTATCAGCCCCGTTGCCGGTACCATGTGACCTGCTGTGACCAATCACAGCAGGTCACATGACAGTTGTATACAATGGATGGCTTCATTCATGCCATCCATTGTATACTAGTGTCTAGCTGTGAATGGTCACAGCTAATCACATGCACATGTCATGTGATTAGCTGTGGCCAAATCACAGCTAAGCACAAAAAAAAAAAAAAAAAACCCTGAATGAATCGATGTCATTATGGTAACATTGTACTACTCTGGTCATAGTGAAATATGAAAAAAAAATCTTAAAAAAAAAGAAGAAAAAAATGTAATAAAAAATAATAAAAAAATATATATATATATATATTTTTTTTTTTTTCATTCTGTCACCAATCAGTGTCCCTGATCATCGCCATGCCAGTTATATGATGACGCTGTACAAAAAAAAATAGTGAAACTAATTTTTAAAATTTTTTCATTTTCCGAAATATTATGACAAAAAAAATACAACTTCAAAAAACTCGCCATGCCTCCTATGAAGTACGTCGGACTGTCTACTTTACAAAAAGGGGTAATTTGGGGGATATCTGTACTGTTCTGACATTCTTGGACCTCAAGAAATTAGATTGGCCGCCAGTACTTCAGGATTGATCAATATTCAGATCTATACCATAGTTTGTGAACTCTATAACTTTCCTACGAACTAAAAAATACATCCTAATTTGGGTTATTTTCACCAAAGACTTGTAGCAGAATACATCTCGGCCAAAATTTATGAAGAACAATTATTTATTTGCAAACTTTTATAACAGAAAAAAAGAAAAATGTGTTTTTTTCAAAATTGTTGGTTTTTTTTTGTTCATTTAGCAAAAAATAAAAACCCCAGCGGTGATTAAATACCACCAAAAGAAAGCTCTAGTTGTGTAAAGAAAATGATAAAATTTTAGTTTGGGTACAATGTTGTATGAGCGCGCAATTGTCATTCAAGGTGTGAAAGCGCTGAAACCTGAAAACTGGCCTGGGCAGGAAGGTGTAAAAGTGCCCGTTATTGAATTGGTTAAAAAAATAAAAACAAAGCCCAAAAAAAACCAAAAGTAACAACCGTTTATCTCATGTCCAGTGCAGAGCCTCGAACCTATGACCATGCACTCTTTAGACTGGCACGCTAACCACTGTGCTGCGGTTGTTACCTGGTATAGGCCCGGTCAAACTGACCCTTGTTTTCAAAAACTGCCAACTGTAACCTGCCCAATGTCAAGTAGCTATAGTGCACTTTGAATGACAATTGCGCGCTCATACAACACTGTACCCAAACTAAAATTTTATCATTTTTTTCACACAACTAGAGCTTTCTTTTGGTGGTATTTCATCACCACTGGGGTTTTTATTGTTTGCTAAATTAACAAAAAAAGACAGAAAATTTTGGAAAAAAAAAAAACACGTTTTCTTTGTTTCTGTTATAAAAGTTTGCAAATAAATAATTGTTTTTCATAAATTTAGGCCAAGATGTATTCTGCTACATGTCTTTGGTGAAAATAACCCAAATTAGTATTTATTATTTAGTCTGTAGGAAAGTTATAGAGTTCACAAACTATGGGATATATCTGAAAATTGATCAATCCTGAAGTACTGAAAGCCAATCTCATTTTTTGAGGTCCAAGAATGTCAGGACAGTACAGATATCCCCCAAATGACCCCTTATTGCAAAGTAGACCGTCCGATGTATTTCATAACAGGCATGGCGAGTTTTATGAAATTGTAATTTTTTTGTCATAATTTTTCGGAAATGAAGAAATTAAAAAAATGATTTTCACTATTTTTTTTTTTACATACTGTCACCAGTGCAGTACAGCGTCATCGTATAACTGGCATGGCGGTGATCAGGGACACTGACTGGTGACAGTACGAAAAAAAAATTGATAATTTTTTTTTATTATTTTTAATTTTTTATTACATTTTTTTCTTTTTTTTAAGATTATTTTTTCATATTTCACTATGACCAAAGTAGTATAATGTTACCATAGTAACATTGTGCTACTTTGGGGGAGTGATCAGTATTTTTTATTTTACACAATTTGCTTATAGCAAAGAATTACTTTTCTATAAGCAAGCATTTACCTGAATGAAATTGATTTATTCTGTTTTTTTGTTTTTTTTTGTGTGATTTGGCCACGGCTAATCACATGACACAGCTGGGCTGTGATTGGCCCAGCTTGTGCATGTGATCGCTGTGACCATTCACAGCTAGACACACTTGTATACAGTGGATGGCATGAAAGGAAGCCATCCATTGTATACAACTGTCGTGACCTGCTGTGATTGGTCACAGCAGGTCACATGGTACTGGCAACGGGGACGGTACACAGATCTGTCATCGGCCGTGTCCGACGTACATGGCCAGTGACAGATCGTGCCGCAGCGCGGCCCTGTAGGCGTGTGCAATGCGCGCTCTGGAAAGGACGCCATATGGCGTCCACCCGGAGGGATGAGCAACGGATTAACATAACTCTTACATAACACTTCATACAGTACAATCAAATAATAACTGACAGTCATGATCCCAACCGGGTCCAAGGTCTTCGAAGGCACTGTTACTCACATCAATAACTCGGCTGTATCTACACCCAATGAAAAGGCCCCCAGCCACTACTACACCACCTCGGGGACAATACTACAGCTACGTAGTCCCAGATACAGCCAATGAACTCCAACCTTACCAACATGACCTTATAATTGGGAAGGAACACCCATACCTACGATGGGCCCAACCCATAATCCACCAAATGGTCACTCCAGCACCGCCTTCAAAGACCCAGCGACCCCTGCCGGCTGCCACGACAAAACAAAAAACGCCAAACACCCCAGAACACAAAATGACGATCAAGGAAAGAAAATAAAATCAAGGAACCCAAACAAAACCAAACAACATGACAAACACAAAGGACAAGACCAGTAACAAAAACAGAGCACTTATACCCCCTTCCTGCCCAGGCCAATTTCCAGCTTCCAGCGCTGTCACACTTTGAATGACAATTGCGCGGTCATGCAACACTGTACCCATATGAAATTTTTATCATTTTTTTTGTGACAGACAGAGATTTGTTTTGGTGGTATTTAATCACCTCTGGGTTTTTATTTTTTCTTAAACAAACAAAAAACCACTGAAAATTTAGAAAAAAAAAGTTTTTTCTTAGTTTTTGTTATAAAATTTTGTAAATAAGTGATTTTTCTCCTTCACTGATGTGCGCTAATGAAGCGGCAGTGATAGACACTTATAGGTGGCACTAATGGGCACTGATGAGGAGGCACTGGTAGGTGGCACTGATGGGCATTGACAGGCTTCACTGATGGGCACTGAAAGGCAGAAATGATAGGCGGCACTGATAGGCGGCACTGATAGACGGCACTGACTGGCATTGATAGGTGGCACTGGCTGGCACTGATGGGTGACACTGAAAGGCAGCTCAGATGGGCACTGATATGTGGCATTGATGTGGCACTGGTGAGCAATGGCAGGTGACACGGATGAGCACTGATGGACACGGACAGGTGGTACTGCTGGGGCTACACTGATCATCAAGGCACACTGATCATCAGTGCCCTGATGATCAGTGTACATGTCCTCTCCGCGGAAAACCGATTACCAGCTCTCCTCTCCTCAGGGGCTGTCAGCGTGACGGCTCGTGAGGAGAGAAATGCCGGTAACCGGCATTTCCCAGTTTACATGCGATCACCTGTGATTGGACACAGCTGATCACATGACCGAGCTGACATCTTCGGCTCTTTCCGTGAATCGGTGATCCGCTGTGTCCGAGGGACACAGTGCACCAGCGATCGCCGCGCTGCGCGCTCCCAGAGCCACGCATGCACGGTAAGAATGGGAGGACGTCATATGACGTCCTCTCAGAACGAGAGAACCACCTCGTGGAGAACCTATATGGTGGGCGGGAGACGGGTAAACAGTAAAAACAAAACTTTTGCAATGATTTATGTTTATCAGACCAAACAAGAGCAAACGAGAAGAATTCACCTTTAGGGTTGAGTGCTGATTCACATACTGTATATATATATATATATATATATATGAAAATCCATCATTCTCGATGTACTAGATGGCCTATCTCATTTCTTGAGGCCCCAAAACACCAGGACAGTGCGAATACCCCCCAGATGACCGCCTTTTTGGAAAGCAAACAGTCCAAGGTATTTAGTAAGAGTTATTTGATGGTTTTATTTTTCGAAAATAATAAATAAAAAAAAAAATCACTTTTTTTTTTATTTAAAAAGTAAAGTGTTAATAAGAAAACACCCTCACTGTGTAAGGGAAGATAAGGCTTGTCACCATGCTCCCAGAACAATGTACTGGGACCATGAAAGGCTTTCCAAATAGATAAAATGAGAGAAAATGAATGTTAACCATTTGCCGCCCGCCCTATGGCCGAATGGCGGCCGGCAAATGTCATCAGTGTTCCGGGTGGACGCCATATGGCGTCCTTCCGCACATGTGCAGATTGCGCTCCTGCAGAGCCACGCAGTGGCGCGATCTGTCACCGGCCGTGTACCTCGGACACGGCCGATGACAGAACTGAGTATCAGCCCCGTTGCCGGTACCATGTGACCTGCTGTGACCAATCACAGCAGGTCACATGACAGTTGTATACAATGGATGGCTTCATTCATGCCATCCATTGTATACTAGTGTCTAGCTGTGAATGGTCACAGCTAATCACATGCACATGTCATGTGATTAGCTGTGGCCAAATCACAGCTAAGCACAAAAAAAAAAAAAAAAAAACCCTGAATGAATCGATGTCATTATGGTAACATTGTACTACTCTGGTCATAGTGAAATATGAAAAAAAAATCTTAAAAAAAAAGAAGAAAAAAATGTAATAAAAAATAATAAAAAAATATATATATATATATATTTTTTTTTTTTTCATTCTGTCACCAATCAGTGTCCCTGATCATCGCCATGCCAGTTATATGATGACGCTGTACAAAAAAAAATAGTGAAACTAATTTTTAAAATTTTTTCATTTTCCGAAATATTATGACAAAAAAAATACAACTTCAAAAAACTCGCCATGCCTCCTATGAAGTACGTCGGACTGTCTACTTTACAAAAAGGGGTAATTTGGGGGATATCTGTACTGTTCTGACATTCTTGGACCTCAAGAAATTAGATTGGCCGCCAGTACTTCAGGATTGATCAATATTCAGATCTATACCATAGTTTGTGAACTCTATAACTTTCCTACGAACTAAAAAATACATCCTAATTTGGGTTATTTTCACCAAAGACATGTAGCAGAATACATCTCGGCCAAAATTTATGAAGAACAATTATTTATTTGCAAACTTTTATAACAGAAACAAAGAAAATGTGTTTTTTTCAAAATTGTTGGTTTTTTTTTTGTTCATTTAGCAAAAAATAAAAACCCCAGCGGTGATTAAATACCACCAAAAGAAAGCTCTAGTTGTGTAAAGAAAATGATAAAATTTTAGTTTGGGTACAATGTTGTATGAGCGCGCAATTGTCATTCAAGGTGTGAAAGCGCTGAAACCTGAAAACTGGCCTGGGCAGGAAGGTGTAAAAGTGCCCGTTATTGAATTGGTTAAAAAAATAAAAACAAAGCCCAAAAAAAACCAAAAGTAACAACCGTTTATCTCATGTCCAGTGCAGAGCCTCGAACCTATGACCATGCACTCTTTAGACTGGCACGCTAACCACTGTGCTGCGGTTGTTACCTGGTATAGGCCCGGTCAAACTGACCCTTGTTTTCAAAAACTGCCAACTGTCACCTGCCCAATGTCAAGTAGCTATAGTGCACTTTGAATGACAATTGCGCGCTCATACAACACTGTACCCAAACTAAAATTTTATCATTTTTTTCACACAACTAGAGCTTTCTTTTGGTGGTATTTCATCACCACTGGGGTTTTTATTGTTTGCTAAATTAACAAAAAAAGACAGAAAATTTTGGAAAAAAAAAAAACACGTTTTCTTTGTTTCTGTTATAAAAGTTTGCAAATAAATAATTGTTTTTCATAAATTTAGGCCAAGATGTATTCTGCTACATGTCTTTGGTGAAAATAACCCAAATTAGTATTTATTATTTAGTCTGTAGGAAAGTTATAGAGTTCACAAACTATGGGATATATCTGAAAATTGATCAATCCTGAAGTACTGAAAGCCAATCTCATTTTTTGAGGTCCAAGAATGTCAGGACAGTACAGATATCCCCCAAATGACCCCTTATTGCAAAGTAGACCGTCCGATGTATTTCATAACAGGCATGGCGAGTTTTATGAAATTGTAATTTTTTTGTCATAATTTTTCGGAAATGAAGAAATTAAAAAAATGATTTTCACTATTTTTTTTTTTACATACTGTCACCAGTGCAGTACAGCGTCATCGTATAACTGGCATGGCGGTGATCAGGGACACTGACTGGTGACAGTACGAAAAAAAAATTGATAATTTTTTTTATTATTTTTAATTTTTTATTACATTTTTTTCTTTTTTTTAAGATTATTTTTTCATATTTCACTATGACCAAAGTAGTATAATGTTACCATAGTAACATTGTGCTACTTTGGGGGAGTGATCAGTATTTTTTATTTTACACAATTTGCTTATAGCAAAGAATTACTTTGCTATAAGCAAGCATTTACCTGAATGAAATTGATTTATTCTGTTTTTTTGTTTTTTTTTGTGTGATTTGGCCACGGCTAATCACATGACACAGCTGGGCTGTGATTGGCCCAGCTTGTGCATGTGATCGCTGTGACCATTCACAGCTAGACACACTTGTATACAATGGATGGCATGAAAGGAAGCCATCCATTGTATACAACTGTCGTGACCTGCTGTGATTGGTCACAGCAGGTCACATGGTACTGGCAACGGGGACGGTACACAGATCTGTCATCGGCCGTGTCCGACGTACATGGCCAGTGACAGATCGTGCCGCAGCGCGGCCCTGTAGGCGTGTGCAATGCGCGCTCTGGAAAGGACGCCATATGGCGTCCACCCGGAGGGATGAGCAACGGATTAACATAACTCTTACATAACACTTCATACAGTACAATCAAATAATAACTGACAGTCATGATCCCAACCGGGTCCAAGGTCTTCGAAGGCACTGTTCTGTCCTCCTTATGTGTGAAGGTACATAGCTTGACAGACAGCTAAACCTTTCTCGGCAATGAGTTGACAAAGAAGCAACGTCCAACTTTGTCTTTATTGCAAAGATATAAGAGGTGAAACTGAGGAACAGAAAATAAGGCGCTTAGTAACACTGTCTGCCATGTGACAAAGCATATTATACATTACAGTAAGGCAATGCACATATAAACACATGTAAGACATGTAGGTTACTTAAAACACAGATGCATAAGATATAGACATGTGTGTAGACGTACCGACGATGCTATTGTGAACCTGAATGTGAGGGCTGGATCCTACCAGCATACCACAGGAATGGAGTCTGTGATGAGGAAATGGCTGCTATGAGCATGGCTGATGATGTAATCAGAGTTCATAGGCTACAAGCTATGGAAGCTGAAATGGGTCAAACTTCTACTGTGAAAAGATGCAGTGTATACAAACAGCCACTAGATGGAGCAGTTACACAATGAACAGAGAATTACAAACTGATAAAACATACTAATAATGCCTAATTAACAAAGAACAAATTGCTAAAGGCATGACACTCCCCGTCTGGTATCTAAAGGATACCACATTAAATCACCCCTGGAGAGAGCAACAAAACCAGTTCAGTAACGGGTCTGAGGAAGAGTTTGGGCTCCTGTTGTCTGCAGACCTTGACCTCCACTTTTCTGACTTTCCCATCTTCACTTGGGAACACCTTGGTTATCAGTCCCAAAGGCCAGTCATTTCTTCTTGACTGAGAGTCTTTGACAAGAACAACATTACCAACCTCCATATTGGGTTTGCTGGTTTGCCATTTATTCCGGACTTGTAGAGTAGAGATGTATTGTTTTCTCCATTTATCCCAGAAGGTATCTGCTAGAGTTTGCACTCGTCTCCACTGACACTTGTACAAGTCTTTAGCACTAAATTCTCCAGGAGGAGCCGATGCTGTACCGACTTTTTGGGTGAGAAGAGTGGAAGGGGTGAGCAAGAAGGGATCTTCTGGATCACTGGATATTGAAGTCAAAGGTCTGGCGTTCATGATCGCCACTACTTCGGCCATGAAGGTTGAGAGGGTTTCATGGGTGAGCCTCGAAGTTCCCAGCTGTAGAAAAACAGAATCAAGGATCCGGCGAGCTATGCCAATCATACGCTCCCAAGAGCCTCCCATGTGAGACGCATGTGGGGGGTTGAATGTCCATTTACAGTCTTGGGCGGCAAGATATCTCTCTACATGGTCACTGTCAATGTTTGAGGGGATATGCAGTTCTTTGCAGGCCCCAACGAAGTTGGTACCTCTATCAGAGCGGATTAGTTTAACTGGGCCTCTGATGGAGATGAAACGTCTGAGAGCATTTATAAAGCTGGATGTGTCTAAAGACTCGATAACTTCTATATGCACAGCCCTGATACTCATGCATGTAAATATGACTGCCCAGCATTTGCTGTTTGCCTGGCCTCCTCTAGTGTGCCGTGTGGTGACAGACCAAGGACCAAACACGTCAAGACCAACATTAGTAAAGGGAGGTTCTATACTGAGTCGGTCCGCAGGGAGGTTAGCCATCTTCTGTGACTGAAACATACCACGTAGTTTTTTGCAAGTGACACATTTGAAAATAAGACAACTCACAAGTCTTTTCGCTCCCACTACCCAAAATCCAGCTGTACGTAAAGCTCCTTCAGTGAACAAACGTCCCTGATGTTTAGTCTTCTCATGGTAGTGTTGCACAAGTAAAGATGCAATGTGATTGCTTGGAATTATTATGGGATTACATTCTTTACTCTCGAACTTTGCATTTGAAATACGTCCCCCAACTCTCAACAGTCCATTAGCATCTATGAAGGGGTCAAGCCTCTTGAGGGAACTGTCTTTAGGAACACTCTTTTGATTTTGGATGAGTTCAAATTCTTGAGTATAAACCTCTTGTTGGATACAACGGATGATAACGTCTCTGGCCTGTGTGAGCTCATCCACTGTATGGGCCTTGTGACAGTAATGCCAACCTTTGCAGTGATCTGATCCTGTAGGTGTGGCTCTAAAGGATCTGGCTATGTGGATCAAGCCGGCTATAGCTCTGTTCAGTGATTTCCACGTAGAAAACTTGTTGAATCGTTTGGATCCAAGCTCTTTGTGAGAAACTCTTGTGGTGAGTACAGAAATATGAGGACGAATCTCTGCATCAGCATTTGGTTCTAATAGCTGAAATGAGTATTTCTCCAGGGTGTCAAGTACAGGTTTGTAGAGGAATGGTGGCCCTGTGAACCACGTAGTATCTTTAAGGTGAGCTGCTGGAACAGCTCTTGTAGCATGGTCTGCTGGGTTGAGGTCAGTTGGTACATAGCACCACTGGGTAGGCTGTGTTGACCTCCTAATTCTTTGAACTCTGTTATGAACATAGACATAGAATCTCCTAGTCTCATTGTAAATGTAGCCCAATACTACTTTGCTGTCTGTATGAAACATTGTACTGACAAGTTTTATATCTATTTCTGACACAATGAGATCTGCCAGCTCTACTGCCAGAACAGCGGCACAAAGTTCCAGTCTTGGTATGGTAATCTCAGGGCTTGGTGCCAGTTTTGCCTTGCCCATTACAAAGCCAATTTGGACTTGACCTTTAATGTTTATAGTTTTAAGGTAAGCGACTGCAGCGATTGCTTTTACCGAAGCATCACAAAATATGCACAGCTGCCTAGACTGAACTTCTGCAGGGGAGAAGTGGGCATATGGCCTATAGATATGTAAGTTAGATAATGCCTGTAGAGAGTTTCTCCATGCTATCCATAGTGCTTCTTTCTCTGAGGGAAGTGGCGAATCCCAATCACACGTATCTGTGGTTAACTCTCTGAGCAGAGTCTTACCTTGGATGATCACAGGAGCTGCAAATCCAAGTGGATCATATAGACTGTTAATGGTAGATAACACTCCACGTCGTGTGAAAGGCTTTTGCTCTTGGTCGACCTGAAAGGTAAAGGTGTCAGATTTGAGGTCCCAGCTGAGCCCTAGGCTGCGCTGCATGGGTATCGGGTCTGTCGCTAAGTCTAGATCTTTCAAATCACTGGCATGATCTTGAGTAGAGAAGGCTTCCATAACAACTTTGCTGTTTGAAGCTATCTTATGAAGTCTGAGGTTTGAACAGGAAAGCATACTCTGGGTCCTTTTGAGTAGACTGATTGCAGCCTCTGGTGAGGGAAGCGACTTTAAGCCATCATCTACATAGAAGTCTCTTTCAACAAACTTCTTAATGTCTTTCCCATAGTCTTTTTCACCTTCTTCAGCAGAGAGTCTGAGTCCATAAATAGCGACAGCTGGAGATGGGCTGTTGCCAAAAACATGCACCTTCATGCGATATTCTATGATGTCTTGAGTAGAGTCATTGTCCTTGAACCAAAGAAATCTCAAGAAGTTCCTGTGCTCTTCTTTTACTAGGAAACAATAGAACATTTGTTGTTTGTCGGCAACTATAGCGATGGGTTCTTTACGGAATCTGATGAGGACACCGAGAAGTGTGTTATTGAGGTCTGGTCCTGTCAAAAGGACATCATTGAGAGAGACTCCCTCATACTGTGAACTGGAGTCAAATACCACTCGGATTCGTCCTGGCTTCTTAGGGTGGTAAACGCCGAAGATTGGTAGATACCAGCATTCTTCTTTTTCTTTTAGGGGTGGAGCTACTTCTGCATGATTGTTCTCAAACATCTTTTTCATGAATAAGAAGAAATGTTCCATCATCTCTGGTCTTTTCTGAAAGTTGCGTCTAAGTGAACAGAAGCGTTTTAAGGCCTGATACCTGTTGTTGGGAAGATGACGTCTCTGTGTTTTGAAAGGTAGTGGTGCAACCCAGGTGTTTGTTTTATCCTTGAAGAATCCTTGTTCCATTATGCCCAAGAAGGCCTCATCTTCAATAGAGGGAGCTATCTTGTGGTCTTCCTTTGTCCTCTGGAACACCGTGCACCCCAAGTGATCTTGGTCTTCACTGCAAGAGTGGTTCTCGGTTTCTGTAAAGTCAGGATATAGCACACTTGCCGGCTTCTCTCTTAGAAGGAATCTGTTAGGACAAGGCTGAAAGAGGGATGGACGTCCATTCTCCAAGGTATTTGTGTAAAGAGAATTCACTGTGGTTGGCTTGTGAACATTTCCTAGGCAAACATCACCTATGATGACCCACCCCAGGTCAAGCTTCTGAGCATATGGAGAACTATGAGGACCATTTATTATTATTATTATTACTACGAGTTTATATAGCGCCAAAGGGTTTGCTCAGCGCTGTACAATAGGGGGGGACAATACATGGCACAGTACAACAAAGACAGACAGCGTACGAGGGGTAAGAGGGTCCTACTCTTACGAGCTTACAATCTAGGAGGGAGGGGGTAAAGGTACAGTAGGAAGTGGCTGGGGGGGATGAAGTGGTAGGAGGAATGAGGGAGGATGGCCGTTAGGTGAGGGTGGGGTAGGCTTCCCTGAAGAGATGGGTTTTGAGGGAGCGCCTGAATGTGAATAGAGAAGGCGACAGTCTGATGGATTGGGGCAGTGAGTTCCAGAGGATGGGGGAGGACCTGGAGAAGTCCTGCAGTCGTGCATGGGAGGAGGAGACCAGGGAGCAGGATAGAAGGAGGTCCTGTGAGGAGCGAAGGGTACGGGTAGGGTGGTACCTGGTGATCAGATTGGTGAGGTAGTCAGGGGCAGTGTTGTGAACGGCTTTGTAGGTCAGGGTAAGGAGTTTAAATTTGATGCGTTGGGCAATCGGGAGCCAGTGGAGGGAGAGGCAGAGGGGGGTGGCAGAGGTGGAGCGGGTGGTAAGGTGGATGAGTCTGGCAGCTGAGTTCAGGATGGTCTGGAGCGGGGAGAGCCTGCACTTGGGTAGGCCAGTGAGGAGGGAGTTGCAGTAGTCAAGGCGTGAGATGATGAGGGAGTGTACTAGAAGTTTGGTGGTGTCTGGGGTGAGGAAGGAGCGGATCTTGGCAATGTTGCGAAGATGGAGCCTGCATGTGTTTGTGAGTGATTTGACATGCGGTTGGAGGGAGAGGTTCGCGTCAAGAATGACGCCAAGGACTTTGGCTTGCGGGGCGGAAGTGATAGTGGAGTTGTTGGTGATGATGGATAGGATGGGGGGGGGGGTGTGGGCAGGGGGAAAGACGAGAAGCTCGGTTTTGGAGAGGTTAATCTTGAGGAAATGTAGCGACATCCAGTCTGAGATGTCATTTAGGAGGTGAGTGATGCGGGCGGAGATAGTGGGGGTGAGGTGAGGGGTGGAGAGGTAGATTTGGGTGTCGTCAGCATAGAGGTGATAGTTGAAGCCGTGAGATTGTATGAGTTTGCCCAGGGAGGAGGTGTAGATGGAGAAGAGAAGGGGTCCAAGGACAGAGCCTTGGGGGACCCCAACAGAGAGGGGGAGGGAGGGGGAGGTGGCACCATTGTAGGTGACACTGAAGTAGCGTCGGGATAGGTAGGATGAGAACCAAGAGAGAGCAGCATCTCCGATGCCAAGGGAGAGTAGTTTATTAAGAAGGAGGGGGTGGTCAACTGTGTCGAAGGCCGCAGAGAGGTCCAGGAGAAGGAGGACAGAGTAGTCGCCCTTGGCTTTGGCGTTGAGTAGGTCGTTAGTGATTTTGAGGAGGGCGGTTTCAGTGGAGTGTAGGGGACGGAAGCCGGACTGTAGAGGGTCAAGGAGGTTATTGTCAGTAAGGTGGGAGCTTAGGCGATCGTAGACTAAGCGTTCAAGGAGCTTGGAGGTGAGTGGCAGCAGGGAGATGGGTCTGAGGTTGTTGGGGTCCGCGGGATCCAGGGAGGGCTTTTTGAGGATGGGGGTGATATGCGCGTGCTTTAGGGGGGAGGGGAATACGCCAGTAGAGAGGGAGAGATTGAGGATGTGGGTGAGGGAGCGGATGAGGGAAGAGGGGGGTGACCGGAGGAGTTGAGAGGGGATAGGGTCCAGGGGGCAGGTAGTGAGGCGGGCTTTTGAGAGGACTTTGGCGACTTCCTCAGTAGTGACAGGGCTGAGGGAGTGCAGTGCGGGGGGGGTTATGGTGGGCGGGGCATTGGGAGAGGAGGGGGGCAGTGCGGTTGTGAGGGCAGAGGAGGGGGGAGATGAAGGGGTGACGGGGGCGAGGAGGCTAGGTGGGGAGGTAGATTGCAAGTTGACGATGTCCTTACGGATAGCGTCAATCTTGTTGTGGAAATGGGTGGCAATTTCGTGGGCGGTGAGAGAGGTACTGAGTGGAGGAGGGGGGGGGGAGAGCAGGGAGTTGAAGGTGGAGAAGAGTCGGCGGGGGCAGGAGGAGAGGGTGTTTATTAGGTTAACAAAGTAGGCCTGCTTGGCGGCGTGGAGGGAGGAGGTGTAGATAAGAAATGCAGATTTGTAGAGGGAGAAAGTATGAGGGGACCTGGTTTTGCGCCACAGTCTCTCCAGTGCGCGACTGCGACGTTTGAGGCGTTTAGTGCTGTCGGTCTGCCAGGGTTGAAGCGGTCTGGGTTTGATGATGCGTGTGGTAAGGGGTGCCAGAGAGTCTAGGGCAGCTGACAGTGAGTCATTGTACAAGGTGGTGGCTATGTCAGGACATGACAGTGAGAGGATGCTGTCGTGTAGGCAGTCGGCGGCAGAGTGGAGGGGGGGCCGGGTTCAGGTTGCGGAGGTTGCGGCTGGTGATGGTTTGGCGTTTTTGAGGGGGGGAGTTGGGGGAAGGGGAGATGGAGAAGGTGATGAGGTGGTGGTCGGAGAGAGGGAAGGGGGTGTTCGCGAACTGGTTGAGGGTACAGAGGTGGGAAAAGACGAGGTCCAGGGTGTTCCCTCCGAGGTGGGTGGAGGATTGAGTGTGCTGTGTGAGCGCGAAAGAGGAGGTTAGGTGGAGGAATTGGGAAGTAGCCGGGGTGTTGTCGTTGATGGGGATGTTGAAGTCCCCGAGGATGATGGTGGGGAGCTCAGAGGAGAGGAAGAAGGGAAGCCAGGCGGCGAAGTCATCCAGGAAGCGGGCTATGGGTCCGGGAGGCCTGTAGATCACTGCGATCCTTAGGGGGGTGGGTGAGAAGAGTCGGATGCAGTGCGCCTCAAAGGAGGGGAAGGAAAGAGAGGGTGGGTTAGGGAGGACCTGGAAGGTGCTAAGCGGTGACAGGAGCAAGCCGACACCACCACCTCTGCGATCGCTCAGTCTTGGTGAATGGGTCCAGATGAGACCTCCATGAGTGAGTGCCGCAGGGGAGGTGGAGTCGGTGGCCTGTACCCAAGTTTCGGTGATTGCTAGGAGGTTGAGGGAGCGAGAGATGAAGAGGTCATGGATGGCAGTAAGCTTATTGCAAACCGAACGAGCATTCAGGAGTGCAACCGAGAGAGGGGGGATAGATATGGGGAGGAGGGGTACATGTATGAGGTTGAGGGGGTCGCGTCGGCTGGCGTGAGCAGGGGGGGCTCTAGGGGGGGTGTGAGGTGGTGAGGGGCCAGGGTTTGGGGAGATGTCCCCAGCTGATATGAGAAGGAGGAGGGTGAGGAAGGTGGCGTGGGAACGGGAGGTGTAGGAGCGCTTGGGTCTGAAAGTGGTGGCAAGTGGGTCAGCGGGGAAGTGGAGTAGCAGGAGGAGGTGGTGGGTGCCGTAGTGGGGAGAGGGGAGAAGTGAGGGGGCGATATAGAGCTGCTTAGCGGGGGTGGGTGGGTAGAGGAAGGCGGTTTTAGGGATGGAGGAGAGGAGGACAAGGAGGAGGAGCGCGGGCGGCATGTTGGGGTGAGCGGGGTGCAGGAAGGGTCAGGGTGGGTGAGGGGGTGCTGGTCAGGGATGGCGAAGCAGTGTCCGAAACGCAGTGGGAGGTGGCTGGTAGTCCCAGGTGGGGTGGAGGGCAGGGGATCCCTGGTGGGATGGTGGCCGTGCTATCCCTGGTGGGTTAGTAGCGATCCCTGGAGGGATAGTGGTTAGGGGTCCCTGGTGGTTAGGGTTTCTGGTGGGTGGTGGGATCCCTGGTGGCTGGCGGTGGGATGGTGGTTGGGCTCCCTGATGGGTAGTGGGTGCCCCTGGTGGAGTACCTGATGTCCTGGAGCGTCGGGGTGGAGGTGGATCCCTCCTATGTTAGGAGGACCGTTGGTGCTGGTGGTGGTAGCTTCCCCGGAGGAGCGGAGGCGTCCCGCTGCGATTCCAGCCACGGCCGGCAGGAAACACCGCGGCTTTGGGTGCCGTGGTAGGCCTCAAGCCGCTTCGGACCGCCGGAGCTCCGCTGGAGGGACGGAGTGTCTGTGTCCCCTTCAGGGTGTTGGTGGGGACATCGGCAGCAGGCTCAGGGGCCCGGATGGCAGCGGATCGGGCGCGGGGGCGCCGGAGCTGACGAGCACGTGGCTGCTCCGGGCGAGCTGGTACCCGGTGGTCGGGATGGACCCAGGGCCAGTGAGGGGTAGGCCGCAAGTCCCGGAGGTCCGGGGAAAAGGTGCAGTGGCCTTACCTGGCTGATGAGCAGGGACCGAAGGATCGTGGGGCCCCCGTTAGGGTCCGATGCTGCCCAGATGGCAGCGGATTGGGGCCAGGGGAGCAGGAGCTCGCCGACGCACGTACTTCTCGCCGGACGTCCGGATGTATATGTTGTATATATATATATATATATATATATGATGTATATATATATATGATATATATATATATATATATATATATATATATATATGATGTATACCATTTATTTGTTTTCTTACCTTGTGGACTCTTATGATATCTCTCCCAAGGAGAAGTACTATTTGGGCCTTTGGGTCGAGTGCAGGTATGAGATGCGCTATGGTCTTTAAATGTTCATGATGTAATGCTGCCTCAGGTGTAGGAATCTCTTCTCTATTGTTTGGGATCTGATTGCATTCAATCAAGGTAGGTAGTTGCAGGGATGCTTCACTATTTATGGATTCGACTTGGAAACCAGTAGCTCTTCTGCCTTTTTCTTCACTCACACCAGTGCAAGTTTTAAGTGAATATGAAGAGCAGTGTCCTTTAATACTGAAGATATCAAAGAAGGCTGAGTTTGCAAGAGATCTATTGCTTTGGTCATCAAGGATGGCATACAACCTTACCGCTTTCTCTTTATGACCGATGGGGTAAACTGTAACAAGACAAATCTTGGAGCAAGATTTGTTACTAAGACCTTCTCCACAGACTTGGGTGCACTGGGGTGTCACTTCAGGAGGTACTGTGTCTCCCTCCTCCCCGCCGTGCTCTACAGCCTGGTCTGGGGGTGTGAGAGTCCATGGGGCTGGCCCAGGGTGTAAAGCTGTATTGTGCGCTTCACTGTTGCATTCCGAGCATTTGATGTTCGCTGTGCAGTCCTTTGCAAGATGAGAGGTTGAGGCACAACACCTGTAGCAAATGTGGTTTTCCTTGAGGAAAGTTCTGCGATCCCTGAGAAGTTTTCCTCTAAATCCTCTGCATTTCAACAATGAGTGTGGTTTCTTATGTAGAGGACATTCTCTGCATGGGTCCTTTGTGGAGATCGTCTCAGACTCTGTAGTACTGTAGGTTTTGTTTGAGGAGTCTTTAAGAGACACACTGGTTTTGTGTACTGCAACCGGTGTACCTTTCATGTTACGAAGTGAGATAGGTTTACCTGATTTGGGGTAAGCGGTGTCAAACATCGAGAAGTTAAAGCTGGGATCATTCCTAGTTTTTGCTTGTTGGTGCACGAAGTCCATAAAGAAAGAGAATGGAGGGAACGAGACATCGTACTGTTGCTTGTACCTGGAGCCTTGAGCAATCCACTTCTCTTGCAGGTTGTACGGTAATTTTTGTACTATGGGGTTTACACCACGTGCAGTATCTAAGAATGCCAGACCTTGTAAGTCTCCTTCAGTTTTGGCAACTTGTAGCTCTGTTAACAGATCACTCAGTTCTCTTAGCTTCTGGGAATCTTTGTTTTGGATCTTAGGGAAATCCTCAATTCTTTTGAAAAGTGCGTTCTCTATCACTTCTGGTGAGCCGTAACACTCCTCAAGTCTCTCCCATATCATGTTTAACCCTCTGATTGGGTAGTTAATATTAATGTCTCTAATCCGCCTTGCATGCTCTGTCGACTCATTTCCTAGCCACTTGACAAGAAGATCTATTTCTTCACATGCAGACAGATCCAGATCTCTGATATTATTCCTGAATGATGATCGCCATGACCTATAGCTTTCAGGTCTGTCATTAAACTTGGAGAGTCCCTTGGTTATTAACTCACGTCGGGCAAAGAATTTTAGAAAATCTGACATACCTGTATCTCTGTTTGACAGATTGTTGCTGTAATAGGCACCATCTACTTGTTCTTCCTTAAAGGGTTTGACCATACTGCGATCATTTGTGGGTTTGAATGCAGGTTGCATTGAGGGTTGATGTTCTATGGAACCGTCGACTTGTTCCATGCAGGGTCTTTGGTTAACTGAGGTCGCTTGTTGTATGACTGGAGTCTGTTGGAGCTCCTTAGCAGGGGTTGATGTCGCTCTTGGACCTGGATTTAGGCCGTCTTCTGACTTAGCATGTTGCAGTACGTAATCTGAAGTGCGTTGCAAGTTATTGTGAAGACTGGGTTCGGGCCTACTTATGTAGCTGAGTCTATCGCTTGTGAAGTTTGCTGCTTCCTCTAAAGCCTCTGCTTCTGCTACAGCAGCTGCAGCTTCTTTTTCCACAGTTAGCTTTTCTAGAGCTGCTTCCGTGCATGCTTTCTCTATTTTTAATTGTCTTTCTTGTTCGGCAAATGTCGCGCGGGTTTTGGCGGCTTCGGCATTCGCGCGGGCAATGGCGACGGTGGAGCTGCTCAAAGATCTCCCTGAGCCTCTGGAGTTAACTGAGATGCGAGACCTTGTCTCGAACTGTCCGGATTCCCTTGCTGACATGATGATGCTGTGAACGGGTTAGCACACTTGCAACCACTGCGGGTGGCGATGCTGCGTAGTTCCTCTTATCCAGCTTGTGAGAAGCCACCGTTTCGCTGCAGTCAGGACTTCAGGAGTCGCAGTCCTCGTATCCAGCTTGTAAGAAGCCGTCGTTTCACTGCAGTCAGGACTTCAGGAGTCGCAGTCCTCGTATCCAGCTTGTAAGAAGCCGTCGTTTCACTGTTCTGTCCTCCTTATGTGTGAAGGTACATAGCTTGACAGACAGCTAAACCTTTCTCGGCAATGAGTTGACAAAGAAGCAACGTCCAACTTTGTCTTTATTGCAAAGATATAAGAGGTGAAACTGAGGAACAGAAAATAAGGCGCTTAGTAACACTGTCTGCCATGTGACAAAGCATATTATACATTACAGTAAGGCAATGCACATATAAACACATGTAAGACATGTAGGTTACATAAAACACAGATGCATAAGATATAGACATGTGTGTAGACGTACCGACGATGCTATTGTGAACCTGAATGTGAGGGCTGGATCCTACCAGCATACCACAGGAATGGAGTCTGTGATGAGGAAATGGCTGCTATGAGCATGGCTGATGATGTAATCAGAGTTCATAGGCTACAAGCTATGGAAGCTGAAATGGGTCAAACTTCTACTGTGAAAAGATGCAGTGTATACAAACAGCCACTAGATGGAGCAGTTACACAATGAACAGAGAATTACAAACTGATAAAACATACTAATAATGCCTAATTAACAAAGAACAAATTGCTAAAGGCATGACAGGCACTGTTACTCACATCAATAACTCGGCTGTATCTACACCCAATGAAAAGGCCCCCAGCCACTACTACACCACCTCGGGGACAATACTACAGCTACGTAGTCCCAGATACAGCCAATGAACTCCAACCTTACCAACATGACCTTATAATTGGGAAGGAACACCCATACCTACGATGGGCCCAACCCATAATCCACCAAATGGTCACTCCAGCACCGCCTTCAAAGACCCAGCGACCCCTGCCGGCTGCCACGACAAAACAAAAAACGCCAAACACCCCAGAACACAAAATGACGATCAAGGAAATAAAATAAAATCAAGGAACCCAAACAAAACCAAACAACATGACAAACACAAAGGACAAGACCAGTAACAAAAACAGGGCACTTATACCCCCTTCCTGCCCAGGCCAATTTCCAGCTTCCAGCGCTGTCACACTTTGAATGACAATTGCGCGGTCATGCAACACTGTACCCATATGAAATTTTTATCATTTTTTTTGTGACAGACAGAGATTTGTTTTGGTGGTATTTAATCACCTCTGGGTTTTTATTTTTTCTTAAACAAACAAAAAACCACTGAAAATTTAGAAAAAAAAAGTTTTTTCTTAGTTTTTGTTATAAAATTTTGTAAATAAGTGATTTTTCTCCTTCACTGATGTGCGCTAATGAAGCGGCAGTGATAGACACTTATAGGTGGCACTAATGGGCACTGATGAGGAGGCACTGGTAGGTGGCACTGATGGGCATTGACAGGCTTCACTGATGGGCACTGAAAGGCAGAAATGATAGGCGGCACTGATAGGCGGCACTGATAGACGGCACTGACTGGCATTGATAGGTGGCACTGGCTGGCACTGATGGGTGAGACTGAAAGGCAGCTCAGATGGGCACTGATATGTGGCATTGATGTGGCACTGGTGAGCAATGGCAGGTGACACGGATGAGCACTGATGGACACTGACAGGTGGTACTGCTGGGGCTACACTGATCATCAAGGCACACTGATCATCAGTGCCCTGATGATCAGTGTACATGTCCTCTCCGCGGAAAACCGATTACCAGCTCTCCTCTCCTCACGGGCTGTCAGCGTGATGGCTCGTGAGGAGAGAAATGCCGGTAACCGGCATTTCCCAGTTTACATGCGATCACCTGTGATTGGACACAGCTGATCACATGACCGAGCTGACATCTTCGGCTCTTTCCGTGAATCGGTGATCCGCTGTGTCCGAGGGACACAGTGCACCAGCGATCGCCGCGCTGCGCGCTCCCAGAGCCACGCATGCACGGTAAGAATGGGAGGACGTCATATGACGTCCTCTCAGAACGAGAGAACCACCTCGTGGAGAACCTATATGGTGGGCGGGAGACGGTTAAACAGTAAAAACAAAACTTTTGCAATGATTTATGTTTATCAGACCAAACAAGAGCAAACGAGAAGAATTCACCGTTAGGGTTGAGTGCTGATTCACATACTGTATATATATATATATGAAAATCCATCATTCTCGATGTACTAGATGGCCTATCTCATTTCTTGAGGCCCCAAAACACCAGGACAGTGCGAATACCCCCCAGATGACCGCCTTTTTGGAAAGCAAACAGTCCAAGGTATTTAGTAAGAGTTATTTGATGGTTTTATTTTTCGAAAATTAATAAATAAAAAAAAAATCACTTTTTTTTTTATTTAAAAAGTAAAGTGTTAATAAGAAAACACCCTCACTGTGTAAGGGAAGATAAGGCTTGTCACCATGCTCCCAGAACAATGTACTGGGACCATGAAAGGCTTTCCAAATAGATAAAATGAGAGAAAATGAATGTTAACCATTTGCCGCCCGCCCTATGGCCGAATGGCGGCCGGCAAATGTCATCAGTGTTCCGGGTGGACGCCATATGGCGTCCTCCCGCACATGTGCAGATTGCGCTCCTGCAGAGCCACGCAGTGGCGCGATCTGTCACCGGCCGTGTACCTCGGACACGGCCGATGACAGAACTGAGTATCAGCCCCGTTGCCGGTACCATGTGACCTGCTGTGACCAATCACAGCAGGTCACATGACAGTTGTATACAATGGATGGCTTCATTCATGCCATCCATTGTATACTAGTGTCTAGCTGTGAATGGTCACAGCTAATCACATGCACATGTCATGTGATTAGCTGTGGCCAAATCACAGCTAAGCACAAAAAAAAAAAAAAAAAACCCTGAATGAATCGATGTCATTATGGTAACATTGTACTACTCTGGTCATAGTGAAATATGAAAAAAAAATCTTAAAAAAAAAGAAGAAAAAAATGTAATAAAAAATAATAAAAAAAATATATATATATATATATATTTTTTTTTCATTCTGTCACCAATCAGTGTCCCTGATCATCGCCATGCCAGTTATATGATGACGCTGTACAAAAAAAAATAGTGAAACTAATTTTTAAAATTTTTTCATTTTCCGAAATATTATGACAAAAAAAATACAACTTCAAAAAACTCGCCATGCCTCCTATGAAGTACGTCGGACTGTCTACTTTACAAAAAGGGGTAATTTGGGGGATATCTGTACTGTTCTGACATTCTTGGACCTCAAGAAATTAGATTGGCCGCCAGTACTTCAGGATTGATCAATATTCAGATCTATACCATAGTTTGTGAACTCTATAACTTTCCTACGAACTAAAAAATACATCCTAATTTGGGTTATTTTCACCAAAGACATGTAGCAGAATACATCTCGGCCAAAATTTATGAAGAACAATTATTTATTTGCAAACTTTTATAACAGAAACAAAGAAAAATGTGTTTTTTTCAAAATTGTTGGTTTTTTTTTTGTTCATTTAGCAAAAAATAAAAACCCCAGCGGTGATTAAATACCACCAAAAGAAAGCTCTAGTTGTGTAAAGAAAATGATAAAATTTTAGTTTGGGTACAATGTTGTATGAGCGCGCAATTGTCATTCAAGGTGTGAAAGCGCTGAAACCTGAAAACTGGCCTGGGCAGGAAGGTGTAAAAGTGCCCGTTATTGAATTGGTTAAAAAAATAAAAACAAAGCCCAAAAAAAACCAAAAGTAACAACCGTTTATCTCATGTCCAGTGCAGAGCCTCGAACCTATGACCATGCACTCTTTAGACTGGCACGCTAACCACTGTGCTGCGGTTGTTACCTGGTATAGGCCCGGTCAAACTGACCCTTGTTTTCAAAAACTGCCAACTGTCACCTGCCCAATGTCAAGTAGCTATAGTGCACTTTGAATGACAATTGCGCGCTCATACAACACTGTACCCAAACTAAAATTTTATCATTTTTTTCACACAACTAGAGCTTTCTTTTGGTGGTATTTCATCACCACTGGGGTTTTTATTGTTTGCTAAATTAACAAAAAAAGACAGAAAATTTTGGAGAAAAAAAAAACACGTTTTCTTTGTTTCTGTTATAAAAGTTTGCAAATAAATAATTGTTTTTCATAAATTTAGGCCAAGATGTATTCTGCTACATGTCTTTGGTGAAAATAACCCAAATTAGTATTTATTATTTAGTCTGTAGGAAAGTTATAGAGTTCACAAACTATGGGATATATCTGAAAATTGATCAATCCTGAAGTACTGAAAGCCAATCTCATTTTTTGAGGTCCAAGAATGTCAGGACAGTACAGATATCCCCCAAATGACCCCTTATTGCAAAGTAGACCGTCCGATGTATTTCATAACAGGCATGGCGAGTTTTATGAAATTGTAATTTTTTTGTCATAATTTTTCGGAAATGAAGAAATTAAAAAAATGATTTTCACAATTTTTTTTTTACATACTGTCACCAGTGCAGTACAGCGTCATCGTATAACTGGCATGGCGGTGATCAGGGACACTGACTGGTGACAGTACGAAAAAAAAATTGATAATTTGTTTTTATTATTTTTAATTTTTTATTACATTTTTTTCTTTTTTTTAAGATTATTTTTTCATATTTCACTATGACCAAAGTAGTATAATGTTACCATAGTAACATTGTGCTACTTTGGGGGAGTGATCAGTATTTTTTATTTTACACAATTTGCTTATAGCAAAGAATTACTTTGCTATAAGCAAGCATTTACCTGAATGAAATTGATTTATTCTGTTTTTTTGTTTTTTTTTGTGTGATTTGGCCACGGCTAATCACATGACACAGCTGGGCTGTGATTGGCCCAGCTTGTGCATGTGATCGCTGTGACCATTCACAGCTAGACACACTTGTATACAATGGATGGCATGAAAGGAAGCCATCCATTGTATACAACTGTCGTGACCTGCTGTGATTGGTCACAGCAGGTCACATGGTACTGGCAACGGGGACGGTACACAGATCTGTCATCGGCCGTGTCCGACGTACATGGCCAGTGACAGATCGTGCCGCAGCGCGGCCCTGTAGGCGTGTGCAATGCGCGCTCTGGAAAGGACGCCATATGGCGTCCACCCGGAGGGATGAGCAACGGATTAACATAACTCTTACATAACACTTCATACAGTACAATCAAATAATAACTGACAGTCATGATCCCAACCGGGTTCAAGGTCTTCGAAGGCACTGTTACTCACATCAATAACTCGGCTGTATCTACACCCAATGAAAAGGCCCCCAGCCACTACTACACCACCTCGGGGACAATACTACAGCTACGTAGTCCCAGATACAGCCAATGAACTCCAACCTTACCAACATGACCTTATAATTGGGAAGGAACACCCATACCTACGATGGGCCCAACCCATAATCCACCAAATGGTCACTCCAGCACCGCCTTCAAAGACCCAGCGACCCCTGCCGGCTGCCACGACAAAACAAAAAACGCCAAACACCCCAGAACACAAAATGACGATCAAGGAAAGAAAATAAAATCAAGGAACCCAAACAAAACCAAACAACATGACAAACACAAAGGACAAGACCAGTAACAAAAACAGGGCACTTATACCCCCTTCCTGCCCAGGCCAATTTCCAGCTTCCAGCGCTGTCACACTTTGAATGACAATTGCGCGGTCATGCAACACTGTACCCATATGAAATTTTTATCATTTTTTTTGTGACAGACAGAGATTTGTTTTGGTGGTATTTAATCACCTCTGGGTTTTTATTTTTTCTTAAACAAACAAAAAACCACTGAAAATTTAGAAAAAAAAAGTTTTTTCTTAGTTTTTGTTATAAAATTTTGTAAATAAGTGATTTTTCTCCTTCACTGATGTGCGCTAATGAAGCGGCAGTGATAGACACTTATAGGTGGCACTAATGGGCACTGATGAGGAGGCACTGGTAGGTGGCACTGATGGGCATTGACAGGCTTCACTGATGGGCACTGAAAGGCAGAAATGATAGGCGGCACTGATAGGCGGCACTGATAGGCGGCACTGACTGGCATTGATAGGTGGCACTGGCTGGCACTGATGGGTGACACTGAAAGGCAGCTCAGATGGGCACTGATATGTGGCATTGATGTGGCACTGGTGAGCAATGGCAGGTGACACGGATGAGCACTGATGGACACGGACAGGTGGTACTGCTGGGGCTACACTGATCATCAAGGCACACTGATCATCAGTGCCCTGATGATCAGTGTACATGTCCTCTCCGCGGAAAACCGATTACCAGCTCTCCTCTCCTCAGGGGCTGTCAGCGTGACGGCTCGTGAGGAGAGAAATGCCGGTAACCGGCATTTCCCAGTTTACATGCGATCACCTGTGATTGGACACAGCTGATCACATGACCGAGCTGACATCTTCGGCTCTTTCCGTGAATCGGTGATCCGCTGTGTCCGAGGGACACAGTGCACCAGCGATCGCCGCGCTGCGCGCTCCCAGAGCCACGCATGCACGGTAAGAATGGGAGGACGTCATATGACGTCCTCTCAGAACGAGAGAACCACCTCGTGGAGAACCTATATGGTGGGCGGGAGACAGTTAAACAGTAAAAACAAAACTTTTGCAATGATTTATGTTTATCAGACCAAACAAGAGCAAACGAGAAGAATTCACCTTTAGGGTTGAGTGCTGATTCACATACTGTATATATATATATATATATGAAAATCCATCATTCTCGATGTACTAGATGGCCTATCTCATTTCTTGAGGCCCCAAAACACCAGGACAGTGCGAATACCCCCCAGATGACCGCCTTTTTGGAAAGCAAACAGTCCAAGGTATTTAGTAAGAGTTATTTGATGGTTTTATTTTTCGAAAATTAATAAATAAAAAAAAAAATCACTTTTTTTTTTATTTAAAAAGTAAAGTGTTAATAAGAAAACACCCTCACTGTGTAAGGGAAGATAAGGCTTGTCACCATGCTCCCAGAACAATGTACTGGGACCGTGAAAGGCTTTCCAAATAGATAAAATGAGAGAAAATGAATGTTAACCATTTGCCGCCCGCCCTATGGCCGAATGGCGGCCGGCAAATGTCATCAGTGTTCCGGGTGGACGCCATATGGCGTCCTCCCGCACATGTGCAGATTGCGCTCCTGCAGAGCCACGCAGTGGCGCGATCTGTCACCGGCCGTGTACCTCGGACACGGCCGATGACAGAACTGAGTATCAGCCCCGTTGCCGGTACCATGTGACCTGCTGTGACCAATCACAGCAGGTCACATGACAGTTGTATACAATGGATGGCTTCATTCATGCCATCCATTGTATACTAGTGTCTAGCTGTGAATGGTCACAGCTAATCACATGCACATGTCATGTGATTAGCTGTGGCCAAATCACAGCTAAGCACAAAAAAAAAAAAAAAAAACCCTGAATGAATCGATGTCATTATGGTAACATTGTACTACTCTGGTCATAGTGAAATATGAAAAAAAAATCTTAAAAAAAAAGAAGAAAAAAATGTAATAAAAAATAATAAAAAATATATATATATATATATATTTTTTTTCATTCTGTCACCAATCAGTGTCCCTGATCATCGCCATGCCAGTTATATGATGACGCTGTACAAAAAAAAATAGTGAAACTAATTTTTAAAATTTTTTCATTTTCCGAAATATTATGACAAAAAAAATACAACTTCAAAAAACTCGCCATGCCTCCTATGAAGTACGTCGGACTGTCTACTTTACAAAAAGGGGTAATTTGGGGGATATCTGTACTGTTCTGACATTCTTGGACCTCAAGAAATTAGATTGGCCGCCAGTACTTCAGGATTGATCAATATTCAGATCTATACCATAGTTTGTGAACTCTATAACTTTCCTACGAACTAAAAAATACATCCTAATTTGGGTTATTTTCACCAAAGACATGTAGCAGAATACATCTCGGCCAAAATTTATGAAGAACAATTATTTATTTGCAAACTTTTATAACAGAAACAAAGAAAAATGTGTTTTTTTCAAAATTGTTGGTTTTTTTTTTGTTCATTTAGCAAAAAATAAAAACCCCAGCGGTGATTAAATACCACCAAAAGAAAGCTCTAGTTGTGTAAAGAAAATGATAAAATTTTAGTTTGGGTACAATGTTGTATGAGCGCGCAATTGTCATTCAAGGTGTGAAAGCGCTGAAACCTGAAAACTGGCCTGGGCAGGAAGGTGTAAAAGTGCCCGTTATTGAATTGGTTAAAAAAATAAAAACAAAGCCCAAAAAAAACCAAAAGTAACAACCGTTTATCTCATGTCCAGTGCAGAGCCTCGAACCTATGACCATGCACTCTTTAGACTGGCACGCTAACCACTGTGCTGCGGTTGTTACCTGGTATAGGCCCGGTCAAACTGACCCTTGTTTTCAAAAACTGCCAACTGTCACCTGCCCAATGTCAAGTAGCTATAGTGCACTTTGAATGACAATTGCGCGCTCATACAACACTGTACCCAAACTAAAATTTTATCATTTTTTTCACACAACTAGAGCTTTCTTTTGGTGGTATTTCATCACCACTGGGGTTTTTATTGTTTGCTAAATTAACAAAAAAAGACAGAAAATTTTGGAGAAAAAAAAAACACGTTTTCTTTGTTTCTGTTATAAAAGTTTGCAAATAAATAATTGTTTTTCATAAATTTAGGCCAAGATGTATTCTGCTACATGTCTTTGGTGAAAATAACCCAAATTAGTATTTATTATTTAGTCTGTAGGAAAGTTATAGAGTTCACAAACTATGGGATATATCTGAAAATTGATCAATCCTGAAGTACTGAAAGCCAATCTAATTTTTTGAGGTCCAAGAATGTCAGGACAGTACAGATATCCCCCAAATGACCCCTTATTGCAAAGTAGACCGTCCGATGTATTTCATAACAGGCATGGCGAGTTTTATGAAATTGTAATTTTTTTGTCATAATTTTTCGGAAATGAAGAAATTAACAAAATGATTTTCACTATTTTTTTTTTTACATACTGTCACCAGTGCAGTACAGCGTCATCGTATAACTGGCATGGCGGTGATCAGGGACACTGACTGGTGACAGTACGAAAAAAAAATTGATAATTTTTTTTTATTATTTTTAATTTTTTATTACATTTTTTTCTTTTTTTTAAGATTATTTTTTCATATTTCACTATGACCAAAGTAGTATAATGTTACCATAGTAACATTGTGCTACTTTGGGGGAGTGATCAGTATTTTTTATTTTACACAATTTGCTTATAGCAAAGAATTACTTTGCTATAAGCAAGCATTTACCTGAATGAAATTGATTTATTCTGTTTTTTTGTTTTTTTTTGTGTGATTTGGCCACGGCTAATCACATGACACAGCTGGGCTGTGATTGGCCCAGCTTGTGCATGTGATCGCTGTGACCATTCACAGCTAGACACACTTGTATACAATGGATGGCATGAAAGGAAGCCATCCATTGTATACAACTGTCGTGACCTGCTGTGATTGGTCACAGCAGGTCACATGGTACTGGCAACGGGGACGGTACACAGATCTGTCATCGGCCGTGTCCGACGTACATAGCCAGTGACAGATCGTGCCGCAGCGCGGCCCTGTAGGCGTGTGCAATGCGCGCTCTGGAAAGGACGCCATATGGCGTCCACCCGGAGGGATGAGCAACGGATTAACATAACTCTTACATAACACTTCATACAGTACAATCAAATAATAACTGACAGTCATGATCCCAACCGGGTCCAAGGTCTTCGAAGGCACTGTTACTCACATCAATAACTCGGCTGTATCTACACCCAATGAAAAGGCCCCCAGCCACTACTACACCACCTCGGGGACAATACTACAGCTACGTAGTCCCAGATACAGCCAATGAACTCCAACCTTACCAACATGACCTTATAATTGGGAAGGAACACCCATACCTACGATGGGCCCAACCCATAATCCACCAAATGGTCACTCCAGCACCGCCTTCAAAGACCCAGCGACCCCTGCCGGCTGCCACGACAAAACAAAAAACGCCAAACACCCCAGAACACAAAATGACGATCAAGAAAAGAAAATAAAATCAAGGAACCCAAACAAAACCAAACAACATGACAAACACAAAGGACAAGACCAGTAACAAAAACAGGGAACTTATACCCCCTTCCTGCCCAGGCCAATTTCCAGCTTCCAGCGCTGTCACACTTTGAATGACAATTGCGCGGTCATGCAACACTGTACCCATATGAAATTTTTATCATTTTTTTTGTGACAGACAGAGATTTGTTTTGGTGGTATTTAATCACCTCTGGGTTTTTATTTTTTCTTAAACAAACAAAAAAACCACTGAAAATTTAGAAAAAAAAAGTTTTTTCTTAGTTTTTGTTATAAAATTTTGTAAATAAGTGATTTTTCTCCTTCACTGATGTGCGCTAATGAAGCGGCAGTGATAGACACTTATAGGTGGCACTAATGGGCACTGATGAGGAGGCACTGGTAGGTGGCACTGATGGGCATTGACAGGCTTCACTGATGGGCACTGAAAGGCAGAAATGATAGGCGGCACTGATAGGCGGCACTGATAGACGGCACTGACTGGCATTGTTAGGTGGCACTGGCTGGCACTGATGGGTGACACTGAAAGGCAGCTCAGATGGGCACTGATATGTGGCATTGATGTGGCACTGGTGAGCAATGGCAGGTGACACGGATGAGCACTGATGGACACGGACAGGTGGTACTGCTGGGGCTACACTGATCATCAAGGCACACTGATCATCAGTGCCCTGATGATCAGTGTACATGTCCTCTCCGCGGAAAACCGATTACCAGCTCTCCTCTCCTCAGGGGCTGTCAGCGTGACGGCTCGTGAGGAGAGAAATGCCGGTAACCGGCATTTCCCAGTTTACATGCGATCACCTGTGATTGGACACAGCTGATCACATGACCGAGCTGACATCTTCGGCTCTTTCCGTGAATCGGTGATCCGCTGTGTCCGAGGGACACAGTGCACCAGCGATCGCCGCGCTGCGCGCTCCCAGAGCCACGCATGCACGGTAAGAATGGGAGGACGTCATATGACGTCCTCTCAGAACGAGAGAACCACCTCGTGGAGAACCTATATGGTGGGCGGGAGACGGTTAAACAGTAAAAACAAAACTTTTGCAATGATTTATGTTTATCAGACCAAACAAGAGCAAACGAGAAGAATTCACCTTTAGGGTTGAGTGCTGATTCACATACTGTATATATATATATATATATGAAAATCCATCATTCTCGATGTACTAGATGGCCTATCTCATTTCTTGAGGCCCCAAAACACCAGGACAGTGCGAATACCCCCCAGATGACCGCCTTTTTGGAAAGCAAACAGTCCAAGGTATTTAGTAAGAGTTATTTGATGGTTTTATTTTTCGAAAATTAATAAATAAAAAAAAAAATCACTTTTTTTTTTATTTAAAAAGTAAAGTGTTAATAAGAAAACACCCTCACTGTGTAAGGGAAGATAAGGCTTGTCACCATGCTCCCAGAACAATGTACTGGGACCATGAAAGGCTTTCCAAATAGATAAAATGAGAGAAAATGAATGTTAACCATTTGCCGCCCGCCCTATGGCCGAATGGCGGCCGGCAAATGTCATCAGTGTTCCGGGTGGACGCCATATGGCGTCCTCCCGCACATGTGCAGATTGCGCTCCTGCAGAGCCACGCAGTGGCGCGATCTGTCACCGGCCGTGTACCTCGGACACGGCCGATGACAGAACTGAGTATCAGCCCCGTTGCCGGTACCATGTGACCTGCTGTGACCAATCACAGCAGGTCACATGACAGTTGTATACAATGGATGGCTTCATTCATGCCATCCATTGTATACTAGTGTCTAGCTGTGAATGGTCACAGCTAATCACATGCACATGTCATGTGATTAGCTGTGGCCAAATCACAGCTAAGCACAAAAAAAAAAAAAAAAAACCCTGAATGAATCGATGTCATTATGGTAACATTGTACTACTCTGGTCATAGTGAAATATGAAAAAAAAATCTTAAAAAAAAAGAAGAAAAAAATGTAATAAAAAATAATAAAAAAAATATATATATATATATTTTTTTTTTCATTCTGTCACCAATCAGTGTCCCTGATCATCGCCATGCCAGTTATATGATGACGCTGTACAAAAAAAAATAGTGAAACTAATTTTTAAAATTTTTTCATTTTCCGAAATATTATGACAAAAAAAATACAACTTCAAAAAACTCGCCATGCCTCCTATGAAGTACGTCGGACTGTCTACTTTACAAAAAGGGGTAATTTGGGGGATATCTGTACTGTTCTGACATTCTTGGACCTCAAGAAATTAGATTGGCCGCCAGTACTTCAGGATTGATCAATATTCAGATCTATACCATAGTTTGTGAACTCTATAACTTTCCTACGAACTAAAAAATACATCCTAATTTGGGTTATTTTCACCAAAGACATGTAGCAGAATACATCTCGGCCAAAATTTATGAAGAACAATTATTTATTTGCAAACTTTTATAACAGAAACAAAGAAAAATGTGTTTTTTTCAAAATTGTTGGTTTTTTTTTTGTTCATTTAGCAAAAAATAAAAACCCCAGCGGTGATTAAATACCACCAAAAGAAAGCTCTAGTTGTGTAAAGAAAATGATAAAATTTTAGTTTGGGTACAATGTTGTATGAGCGCGCAATTGTCATTCAAGGTGTGAAAGCGCTGAAACCTGAAAACTGGCCTGGGCAGGAAGGTGTAAAAGTGCCCGTTATTGAATTGGTTAAAAAAATAAAAACAAAGCCCAAAAAAAACCAAAAGTAACAACCGTTTATCTCATGTCCAGTGCAGAGCCTCGAACCTATGACCATGCACTCTTTAGACTGGCACGCTAACCACTGTGCTGCGGTTGTTACCTGGTATAGGCCCGGTCAAACTGACCCTTGTTTTCAAAAACTGCCAACTGTCACCTGCCCAATGTCAAGTAGCTATAGTGCACTTTGAATGACAATTGCGCGCTCATACAACACTGTACCCAAACTAAAATTTTATCATTTTTTTCACACAACTAGAGCTTTCTTTTGGTGGTATTTCATCACCACTGGGGTTTTTATTGTTTGCTAAATTAACAAAAAAAGACAGAAAATTTTGGAGAAAAAAAAAACACGTTTTCTTTGTTTCTGTTATAAAAGTTTGCAAATAAATAATTGTTTTTCATAAATTTAGGCCAAGATGTATTCTGCTACATGTCTTTGGTGAAAATAACCCAAATTAGTATTTATTATTTAGTCTGTAGGAAAGTTATAGAGTTCACAAACTATGGGATATATCTGAAAATTGATCAATCCTGAAGTACTGAAAGCCAATCTCATTTTTTGAGGTCCAAGAATGTCAGGACAGTACAGATATCCCCCAAATGACCCCTTATTGCAAAGTAGACCGTCCGATGTATTTCATAACAGGCATGGCGAGTTTTATGAAATTGTAATTTTTTTGTCATAATTTTTCGGAAATGAAGAAATTAACAAAATGATTTTCACTATTTTTTTTTTTACATACTGTCACCAGTGCAGTACAGCGTCATCGTATAACTGGCATGGCGGTGATCAGGGACACTGACTGGTGACAGTACGAAAAAAAAAAAATTGATAATTTTTTTTTATTATTTTTAATTTTTTATTACATTTTTTTCTTTTTTTTAAGATTATTTTTTCATATTTCACTATGACCAAAGTAGTATAATGTTACCATAGTAACATTGTGCTACTTTGGGGGAGTGATCAGTATTTTTTATTTTACACAATTTGCTTATAGCAAAGAATTACTTTGCTATAAGCAAGCATTTTCCTGAATGAAATTGATTTATTCTGTTTTTTTGTTTTTTTTTGTGTGATTTGGCCACGGCTAATCACATGACACAGCTGGGCTGTGATTGGCCCAGCTTGTGCATGTGATCGCTGTGACCATTCACAGCTAGACACACTTGTATACAATGGATGGCATGAAAGGAAGCCATCCATTGTATACAACTGTCGTGACCTGCTGTGATTGGTCACAGCAGGTCACATGGTACTGGCAACGGGGACGGTACACAGATCTGTCATCGGCCGTGTCCGACGTACATGGCCAGTGACAGATCGTGCCGCAGCGCGGCCCTGTAGGCGTGTGCAATGCGCGCTCTGGAAAGGACGCCATATGGCGTCCACCCGGAGGGATGAGCAACGGATTAACATAACTCTTACATAACACTTCATACAGTACAATCAAATAATAACTGACAGTCATGATCCCAACCGGGTCCAAGGTCTTCGAAGGCACTGTTACTCACATCAATAACTCGGCTGTATCTACACCCAATGAAAAGGCCCCCAGCCACTACTACACCACCTCGGGGACAATACTACAGCTACGTAGTCCCAGATACAGCCAATGAACTCCAACCTTACCAACATGACCTTATAATTGGGAAGGAACACCCATACCTACGATGGGCCCAACCCATAATCCACCAAATGGTCACTCCAGCACCGCCTTCAAAGACCCAGCGACCCCTGCCGGCTGCCACGACAAAACAAAAAACGCCAAACACCCCAGAACACAAAATGACGATCAAGGAAAGAAAATAAAATCAAGGAACCCAAACAAAACCAAACAACATGACAAACACAAAGGACAAGACCAGTAACAAAAACAGGGCACTTATACCCCCTTCCTGCCCAGGCCAATTTCCAGCTTCCAGCGCTGTCACACTTTGAATGACAATTGCGCGGTCATGCAACACTGTACCCATATGAAATTTTTATCATTTTTTTTGTGACAGACAGAGATTTGTTTTGGTGGTATTTAATCACCTCTGGGTTTTTATTTTTTCTTAAACAAACAAAAAACCACTGAAAATTTAGAAAAAAAAAGTTTTTTCTTAGTTTTTGTTATAAAATTTTGTAAATAAGTGATTTTTCTCCTTCACTGATGTGCGCTAATGAAGCGGCAGTGATAGACACTTATAGGTGGCACTAATGGGCACTGATGAGGAGGCACTGGTAGGTGGCACTGATGGGCATTGACAGGCTTCACTGATGGGCACTGAAAGGCAGAAATGATAGGCGGCACTGATAGGCGGCACTGATAGACGGCACTGACTGGCATTGATAGGTGGCACTGGCTGGCACTGATGGGTGAGACTGAAAGGCAGCTCAGATGGGCACTGATATGTGGCATTGATGTGGCACTGGTGAGCAATGGCAGGTGACACGGATGAGCACTGATGGACACTGACAGGTGGTACTGCTGGGGCTACACTGATCATCAAGGCACACTGATCATCAGTGCCCTGATGATCAGTGTACATGTCCTCTCCGCGGAAAACCGATTACCAGCTCTCCTCTCCTCACGGGCTGTCAGCGTGATGGCTCGTGAGGAGAGAAATGCCGGTAACCGGCATTTCCCAGTTTACATGCGATCACCTGTGATTGGACACAGCTGATCACATGACCGAGCTGACATCTTCGGCTCTTTCCGTGAATCGGTGATCCGCTGTGTCCGAGGGACACAGTGCACCAGCGATCGCCGCGCTGCGCGCTCCCAGAGCCACGCATGCACGGTAAGAATGGGAGGACGTCATATGACGTCCTCTCAGAACGAGAGAACCACCTCGTGGAGAACCTATATGGTGGGCGGGAGACGGTTAAACAGTAAAAACAAAACTTTTGCAATGATTTATGTTTATCAGACCAAACAAGAGCAAACGAGAAGAATTCACCTTTAGGGTTGAGTGCTGATTCACATACTGTATATATATATATATGAAAATCCATCATTCTCGATGTACTAGATGGCCTATCTCATTTCTTGAGGCCCCAAAACACCAGGACAGTGCGAATACCCCCCAGATGACCGCCTTTTTGGAAAGCAAACAGTCCAAGGTATTTAGTAAGAGTTATTTGATGGTTTTATTTTTCGAAAATTAATAAATAAAAAAAAAAATCACTTTTTTTTTTATTTAAAAAGTAAAGTGTTAATAAGAAAACACCCTCACTGTGTAAGGGAAGATAAGGCTTGTCACCATGCTCCCAGAACAATGTACTGGGACCATGAAAGGCTTTCCAAATAGATAAAATGAGAGAAAATGAATGTTAACCATTTGCCGCCCGCCCTATGGCCGAATGGCGGCCGGCAAATGTCATCAGTGTTCCGGGTGGACGCCATATGGCGTCCTCCCGCACATGTGCAGATTGCGCTCCTGCAGAGCCACGCAGTGGCGCGATCTGTCACCGGCCGTGTACCTCGGACACGGCCGATGACAGAACTGAGTATCAGCCCCGTTGCCGGTACCATGTGACCTGCTGTGACCAATCACAGCAGGTCACATGACAGTTGTATACAATGGATGGCTTCATTCATGCCATCCATTGTATACTAGTGTCTAGCTGTGAATGGTCACAGCTAATCACATGCACATGTCATGTGATTAGCTGTGGCCAAATCACAGCTAAGCACAAAAAAAAAAAAAAAAACCCTGAATGAATCGATGTCATTATGGTAACATTGTACTACTCTGGTCATAGTGAAATATGAAAAAAAAATCTTAAAAAAAAAGAAGAAAAAAATGTAATAAAAAATAATAAAAAAAATATATATATATATATTTTTTTTTCATTCTGTCACCAATCAGTGTCCCTGATCATCGCCATGCCAGTTATATGATGACGCTGTACAAAAAAAAATAGTGAAACTAATTTTTAAAATTTTTTCATTTTCCGAAATATTATGACAAAAAAAATACAACTTCAAAAAACTCGCCATGCCTCCTATGAAGTACGTCGGACTGTCTACTTTACAAAAAGGGGTAATTTGGGGGATATCTGTACTGTTCTGACATTCTTGGACCTCAAGAAATTAGATTGGCCGCCAGTACTTCAGGATTGATCAATATTCAGATCTATACCATAGTTTGTGAACTCTATAACTTTCCTACGAACTAAAAAATACATCCTAATTTGGGTTATTTTCACCAAAGACATGTAGCAGAATACATCTCGGCCAAAATTTATGAAGAACAATTATTTATTTGCAAACTTTTATAACAGAAACAAAGAAAAATGTGTTTTTTTCAAAATTGTTGGTTTTTTTTTTGTTCATTTAGCAAAAAATAAAAACCCCAGCGGTGATTAAATACCACCAAAAGAAAGCTCTAGTTGTGTAAAGAAAATGATAAAATTTTAGTTTGGGTACAATGTTGTATGAGCGCGCAATTGTCATTCAAGGTGTGAAAGCGCTGAAACCTGAAAACTGGCCTGGGCAGGAAGGTGTAAAAGTGCCCGTTATTGAATTGGTTAAAAAAATAAAAACAAAGCCCAAAAAAAACCAAAAGTAACAACCGTTTATCTCATGTCCAGTGCAGAGCCTCGAACCTATGACCATGCACTCTTTAGACTGGCACGCTAACCACTGTGCTGCGGTTGTTACCTGGTATAGGCCCGGTCAAACTGACCCTTGTTTTCAAAAACTGCCAACTGTCACCTGCCCAATGTCAAGTAGCTATAGTGCACTTTGAATGACAATTGCGCGCTCATACAACACTGTACCCAAACTAAAATTTTATCATTTTTTTCACACAACTAGAGCTTTCTTTTGGTGGTATTTCATCACCACTGGGGTTTTTATTGTTTGCTAAATTAACAAAAAAAGACAGAAAATTTTGGAAAAAAAAAAAACACGTTTTCTTTGTTTCTGTTATAAAAGTTTGCAAATAAATAATTGTTTTTCATAAATTTAGGCCAAGATGTATTCTGCTACATGTCTTTGGTGAAAATAACCCAAATTAGTATTTATTATTTAGTCTGTAGGAAAGTTATAGAGTTCACAAACTATGGGATATATCTGAAAATTGATCAATCCTGAAGTACTGAAAGCCAATCTCATTTTTTGAGGTCCAAGAATGTCAGGACAGTACAGATATCCCCCAAATGACCCCTTATTGCAAAGTAGACCGTCCGATGTATTTCATAACAGGCATGGCGAGTTTTATGAAATTGTAATTTTTTTGTCATAATTTTTCGGAAATGAAGAAATTAAAAAAATGATTTTCACAATTTTTTTTTTACATACTGTCACCAGTGCAGTACAGCGTCATCGTATAACTGGCATGGCGGTGATCAGGGACACTGACTGGTGACAGTACGAAAAAAAAATTGATAATTTGTTTTTATTATTTTTAATTTTTTATTACATTTTTTTCTTTTTTTTAAGATTATTTTTTCATATTTCACTATGACCAAAGTAGTATAATGTTACCATAGTAACATTGTGCTACTTTGGGGGAGTGATCAGTATTTTTTATTTTACACAATTTGCTTATAGCAAAGAATTACTTTGCTATAAGCAAGCATTTACCTGAATGAAATTGATTTATTCTGTTTTTTTGTTTTTTTTTGTGTGATTTGGCCACGGCTAATCACATGACACAGCTGGGCTGTGATTGGCCCAGCTTGTGCATGTGATCGCTGTGACCATTCACAGCTAGACACACTTGTATACAATGGATGGCATGAAAGGAAGCCATCCATTGTATACAACTGTCGTGACCTGCTGTGATTGGTCACAGCAGGTCACATGGTACTGGCAACGGGGACGGTACACAGATCTGTCATCGGCCGTGTCCGACGTACATAGCCAGTGACAGATCGTGCCGCAGCGCGGCACTGTAGGCGTGTGCAATGCGCGCTCTGGAAAGGACGCCATATGGCGTCCACCCGGAGGGATGAGCAACGGATTAACATAACTCTTACATAACACTTCATACAGTACAATCAAATAATAACTGACAGTCATGATCCCAACCGGGTCCAAGGTCTTCGAAGGCACTGTTACTCACATCAATAACTCGGCTGTATCTACACCCAATGAAAAGGCCCCCAGCCACTACTACACCACCTCGGGGACAATACTACAGCTACGTAGTCCCAGATACAGCCAATGAACTCCAACCTTACCAACATGACCTTATAATTGGGAAGGAACACCCATACCTACGATGGGCCCAACCCATAATCCACCAAATGGTCACTCCAGCACCGCCTTCAAAGACCCAGCGACCCCTGCCGGCTGCCACGACAAAACAAAAAACGCCAAACACCCCAGAACACAAAATGACGATCAAGGAAAGAAAATAAAATCAAGGAACCCAAACAAAACCAAACAACATGACAAACACAAAGGACAAGACCAGTAACAAAAACAGGGAACTTATACCCCCTTCCTGCCCAGGCCAATTTCCAGCTTCCAGCGCTGTCACACTTTGAATGACAATTGCGCGGTCATGCAACACTGTACCCATATGAAATTTTTATCATTTTTTTTGTGACAGACAGAGATTTGTTTTGGTGGTATTTAATCACCTCTGGGTTTTTATTTTTTCTTAAACAAACAAAAAAACCACTGAAAATTTAGAAAAAAAAAGTTTTTTCTTAGTTTTTGTTATAAAATTTTGTAAATAAGTGATTTTTCTCCTTCACTGATGTGCGCTAATGAAGCGGCAGTGATAGACACTTATAGGTGGCACTAATGGGCACTGATGAGGAGGCACTGGTAGGTGGCACTGATGGGCATTGACAGGCTTCACTGATGGGCACTGAAAGGCAGAAATGATAGGCGGCACTGATAGGCGGCACTGATAGACGGCACTGACTGGCATTGTTAGGTGGCACTGGCTGGCACTGATGGGTGACACTGAAAGGCAGCTCAGATGGGCACTGATATGTGGCATTGATGTGGCACTGGTGAGCAATGGCAGGTGACACGGATGAGCACTGATGGACACGGACAGGTGGTACTGCTGGGGCTACACTGATCATCAAGGCACACTGATCATCAGTGCCCTGATGATCAGTGTACATGTCCTCTCCGCGGAAAACCGATTACCAGCTCTCCTCTCCTCAGGGGCTGTCAGCGTGACGGCTCGTGAGGAGAGAAATGCCGGTAACCGGCATTTCCCAGTTTACATGCGATCACCTGTGATTGGACACAGCTGATCACATGACCGAGCTGACATCTTCGGCTCTTTCCGTGAATCGGTGATCCGCTGTGTCCGAGGGACACAGTGCACCAGCGATCGCCGCGCTGCGCGCTCCCAGAGCCACGCATGCACGGTAAGAATGGGAGGACGTCATATGACGTCCTCTCAGAACGAGAGAACCACCTCGTGGAGAACCTATATGGTGGGCGGGAGACGGTTAAACAGTAAAAACAAAACTTTTGCAATGATTTATGTTTATCAGACCAAACAAGAGCAAACGAGAAGAATTCACCTTTAGGGTTGAGTGCTGATTCACATACTGTATATATATATATATATATGAAAATCCATCATTCTCGATGTACTAGATGGCCTATCTCATTTCTTGAGGCCCCAAAACACCAGGACAGTGCGAATACCCCCCAGATGACCGCCTTTTTGGAAAGCAAACAGTCCAAGGTATTTAGTAAGAGTTATTTGATGGTTTTATTTTTCGAAAATTAATAAATAAAAAAAAAAATCACTTTTTTTTTTATTTAAAAAGTAAAGTGTTAATAAGAAAACACCCTCACTGTGTAAGGGAAGATAAGGCTTGTCACCATGCTCCCAGAACAATGTACTGGGACCATGAAAGGCTTTCCAAATAGATAAAATGAGAGAAAATGAATGTTAACCATTTGCCGCCCGCCCTATGGCCGAATGGCGGCCGGCAAATGTCATCAGTGTTCCGGGTGGACGCCATATGGCGTCCTCCCGCACATGTGCAGATTGCGCTCCTGCAGAGCCACGCAGTGGCGCGATCTGTCACCGGCCGTGTACCTCGGACACGGCCGATGACAGAACTGAGTATCAGCCCCGTTGCCGGTACCATGTGACCTGCTGTGACCAATCACAGCAGGTCACATGACAGTTGTATACAATGGATGGCTTCATTCATGCCATCCATTGTATACTAGTGTCTAGCTGTGAATGGTCACAGCTAATCACATGCACATGTCATGTGATTAGCTGTGGCCAAATCACAGCTAAGCACAAAAAAAAAAAAAAAAAACCCTGAATGAATCGATGTCATTATGGTAACATTGTACTACTCTGGTCATAGTGAAATATGAAAAAAAAATCTTAAAAAAAAAGAAGAAAAAAATGTAATAAAAAATAATAAAAAATATATATATATATATATATTTTTTTTCATTCTGTCACCAATCAGTGTCCCTGATCATCGCCATGCCAGTTATATGATGACGCTGTACAAAAAAAAATAGTGAAACTAATTTTTAAAATTTTTTCATTTTCCGAAATATTATGACAAAAAAAATACAACTTCAAAAAACTCGCCATGCCTCCTATGAAGTACGTCGGACTGTCTACTTTACAAAAAGGGGTAATTTGGGGGATATCTGTACTGTTCTGACATTCTTGGACCTCAAGAAATTAGATTGGCCGCCAGTACTTCAGGATTGATCAATATTCAGATCTATACCATAGTTTGTGAACTCTATAACTTTCCTACGAACTAAAAAATACATCCTAATTTGGGTTATTTTCACCAAAGACATGTAGCAGAATACATCTCGGCCAAAATTTATGAAGAACAATTATTTATTTGCAAACTTTTATAACAGAAACAAAGAAAAATGTGTTTTTTTCAAAATTGTTGGTTTTTTTTTGTTCATTTAGCAAAAAATAAAAACCCCAGCGGTGATTAAATACCACCAAAAGAAAGCTCTAGTTGTGTAAAGAAAATGATAAAATTTTAGTTTGGGTACAATGTTGTATGAGCGCGCAATTGTCATTCAAGGTGTGAAAGCGCTGAAACCTGAAAACTGGCCTGGGCAGGAAGGTGTAAAAGTGCCCGTTATTGAATTGGTTAAAAAAATAAAAACAAAGCCCAAAAAAAACCAAAAGTAACAACCGTTTATCTCATGTCCAGTGCAGAGCCTCGAACCTATGACCATGCACTCTTTAGACTGGCACGCTAACCACTGTGCTGCGGTTGTTACCTGGTATAGGCCCGGTCAAACTGACCCTTGTTTTCAAAAACTGCCAACTGTCACCTGCCCAATGTCAAGTAGCTATAGTGCACTTTGAATGACAATTGCGCGCTCATACAACACTGTACCCAAACTAAAATTTTATCATTTTTTTCACACAACTAGAGCTTTCTTTTGGTGGTATTTCATCACCACTGGGGTTTTTATTGTTTGCTAAATTAACAAAAAAAGACAGAAAATTTTGGAGAAAAAAAAAACACGTTTTCTTTGTTTCTGTTATAAAAGTTTGCAAATAAATAATTGTTTTTCATAAATTTAGGCCAAGATGTATTCTGCTACATGTCTTTGGTGAAAATAACCCAAATTAGTATTTATTATTTAGTCTGTAGGAAAGTTATAGAGTTCACAAACTATGGGATATATCTGAAAATTGATCAATCCTGAAGTACTGAAAGCCAATCTCATTTTTTGAGGTCCAAGAATGTCAGGACAGTACAGATATCCCCCAAATGACCCCTTATTGCAAAGTAGACCGTCCGATGTATTTCATAACAGGCATGGCGAGTTTTATGAAATTGTAATTTTTTTGTCATAATTTTTCGGAAATGAAGAAATTAACAAAATGATTTTCACTATTTTTTTTTTTACATACTGTCACCAGTGCAGTACAGCGTCATCGTATAACTGGCATGGCGGTGATCAGGGACACTGACTGGTGACAGTACGAAAAAAAAATTGATAATTTTTTTTTATTATTTTTAATTTTTTATTACATTTTTTTCTTTTTTTTAAGATTATTTTTTCATATTTCACTATGACCAAAGTAGTATAATGTTACCATAGTAACATTGTGCTACTTTGGGGGAGTGATCAGTATTTTTTATTTTACACAATTTGCTTATAGCAAAGAATTACTTTGCTATAAGCAAGCATTTACCTGAATGAAATTGATTTATTCTGTTTTTTTGTTTTTTTTTGTGTGATTTGGCCACGGCTAATCACATGACACAGCTGGGCTGTGATTGGCCCAGCTTGTGCATGTGATCGCTGTGACCATTCACAGCTAGACACACTTGTATACAATGGATGGCATGAAAGGAAGCCATCCATTGTATACAACTGTCGTGACCTGCTGTGATTGGTCACAGCAGGTCACATGGTACTGGCAACGGGGACGGTACACAGATCTGTCATCGGCCGTGTCCGACGTACATAGCCAGTGACAGATCGTGCCGCAGCGCGGCCCTGTAGGCGTGTGCAATGCGCGCTCTGGAAAGGACGCCATATGGCGTCCACCCGGAGGGATGAGCAACGGATTAACATAACTCTTACATAACACTTCATACAGTACAATCAAATAATAACTGACAGTCATGATCCCAACCGGGTCCAAGGTCTTCGAAGGCACTGTTACTCACATCAATAACTCGGCTGTATCTACACCCAATGAAAAGGCCCCCAGCCACTACTACACCACCTCGGGGACAATACTACAGCTACGTAGTCCCAGATACAGCCAATGAACTCCAACCTTACCAACATGACCTTATAATTGGGAAGGAACACCCATACCTACGATGGGCCCAACCCATAATCCACCAAATGGTCACTCCAGCACCGCCTTCAAAGACCCAGCGACCCCTGCCGGCTGCCACGACAAAACAAAAAACGCCAAACACCCCAGAACACAAAATGACGATCAAGGAAAGAAAATAAAATCAAGGAACCCAAACAAAACCAAACAACATGACAAACACAAAGGACAAGACCAGTAACAAAAACAGGGCACTTATACCCCCTTCCTGCCCAGGCCAATTTCCAGCTTCCAGCGCTGTCACACTTTGAATGACAATTGCGCGGTCATGCAACACTGTACCCATATGAAATTTTTATCATTTTTTTTGTGACAGACAGAGATTTGTTTTGGTGGTATTTAATCACCTCTGGGTTTTTATTTTTTCTTAAACAAACAAAAAAACCACTGAAAATTTAGAAAAAAAAAGTTTTTTCTTAGTTTTTGTTATAAAATTTTGTAAATAAGTGATTTTTCTCCTTCACTGATGTGCGCTAATGAAGCGGCAGTGATAGACACTTATAGGTGGCACTAATGGGCACTGATGAGGAGGCACTGGTAGGTGGCACTGATGGGCATTGACAGGCTTCACTGATGGGCACTGAAAGGCAGAAATGATAGGCGGCACTGATAGGCGGCACTGATAGACGGCACTGACTGGCATTGTTAGGTGGCACTGGCTGGCACTGATGGGTGACACTGAAAGGCAGCTCAGATGGGCACTGATATGTGGCATTGATGTGGCACTGGTGAGCAATGGCAGGTGACACGGATGAGCACTGATGGACACGGACAGGTGGTACTGCTGGGGCTACACTGATCATCAAGGCACACTGATCATCAGTGCCCTGATGATCAGTGTACATGTCCTCTCCGCGGAAAACCGATTACCAGCTCTCCTCTCCTCAGGGGCTGTCAGCGTGACGGCTCGTGAGGAGAGAAATGCCGGTAACCGGCATTTCCCAGTTTACATGCGATCACCTGTGATTGGACACAGCTGATCACATGACCGAGCTGACATCTTCGGCTCTTTCCGTGAATCGGTGATCCGCTGTGTCCGAGGGACACAGTGCACCAGCGATCGCCGCGCTGCGCGCTCCCAGAGCCACGCATGCACGGTAAGAATGGGAGGACGTCATATGACGTCCTCTCAGAACGAGAGAACCACCTCGTGGAGAACCTATATGGTGGGCGGGAGACGGTTAAACAGTAAAAACAAAACTTTTGCAATGATTTATGTTTATCAGACCAAACAAGAGCAAACGAGAAGAATTCACCTTTAGGGTTGAGTGCTGATTCACATACTGTATATATATATATATATATGAAAATCCATCATTCTCGATGTACTAGATGGCCTATCTCATTTCTTGAGGCCCCAAAACACCAGGACAGTGCGAATACCCCCCAGATGACCGCCTTTTTGGAAAGCAAACAGTCCAAGGTATTTATTAAGAGTTATTTGATGGTTTTATTTTTCGAAAATTAATAAATAAAAAAAAAAATCACTTTTTTTTTTATTTAAAAAGTAAAGTGTTAATAAGAAAACACCCTCACTGTGTAAGGGAAGATAAGGCTTGTCACCATGCTCCCAGAACAATGTACTGGGACCATGAAAGGCTTTCCAAATAGATAAAATGAGAGAAAATGAATGTTAACCATTTGCCGCCCGCCCTATGGCCGAATGGCGGCCGGCAAATGTCATCAGTGTTCCGGGTGGACGCCATATGGCGTCCTCCCGCACATGTGCAGATTGCGCTCCTGCAGAGCCACGCAGTGGCGCGATCTGTCACCGGCCGTGTACCTCGGACACGGCCGATGACAGAACTGAGTATCAGCCCCGTTGCCGGTACCATGTGACCTGCTGTGACCAATCACAGCAGGTCACATGACAGTTGTATACAATGGATGGCTTCATTCATGCCATCCATTGTATACTAGTGTCTAGCTGTGAATGGTCACAGCTAATCACATGCACATGTCATGTGATTAGCTGTGGCCAAATCACAGCTAAGCACAAAAAAAAAAAAAAAAAACCCTGAATGAATCGATGTCATTATGGTAACATTGTACTACTCTGGTCATAGTGAAATATGAAAAAAAAATCTTAAAAAAAAAGAAGAAAAAAATGTAATAAAAAATAATAAAAAATATATATATATATATATTTTTTTTTTCATTCTGTCACCAATCAGTGTCCCTGATCATCGCCATGCCAGTTATATGATGACGCTGTACAAAAAAAAATAGTGAAACTAATTTTTAAAATTTTTTCATTTTCCGAAATATTATGACAAAAAAAATACAACTTCAAAAAACTCGCCATGCCTCCTATGAAGTACGTCGGACTGTCTACTTTACAAAAAGGGGTAATTTGGGGGATATCTGTACTGTTCTGACATTCTTGGACCTCAAGAAATTAGATTGGCCGCCAGTACTTCAGGATTGATCAATATTCAGATCTATACCATAGTTTGTGAACTCTATAACTTTCCTACGAACTAAAAAATACATCCTAATTTGGGTTATTTTCACCAAAGACATGTAGCAGAATACATCTCGGCCAAAATTTATGAAGAACAATTATTTATTTGCAAACTTTTATAACAGAAACAAAGAAAAATGTGTTTTTTTCAAAATTGTTGGTTTTTTTTTTGTTCATTTAGCAAAAAATAAAAACCCCAGCGGTGATTAAATACCACCAAAAGAAAGCTCTAGTTGTGTAAAGAAAATGATAAAATTTTAGTTTGGGTACAATGTTGTATGAGCGCGCAATTGTCATTCAAGGTGTGAAAGCGCTGAAACCTGAAAACTGGCCTGGGCAGGAAGGTGTAAAAGTGCCCGTTATTGAATTGGTTAAAAAAATAAAAACAAAGCCCAAAAAAAACCAAAAGTAACAACCGTTTATCTCATGTCCAGTGCAGAGCCTCGAACCTATGACCATGCACTCTTTAGACTGGCACGCTAACCACTGTGCTGCGGTTGTTACCTGGTATAGGCCCGGTCAAACTGACCCTTGTTTTCAAAAACTGCCAACTGTCACCTGCCCAATGTCAAGTAGCTATAGTGCACTTTGAATGACAATTGCGCGCTCATACAACACTGTACCCAAACTAAAATTTTATCATTTTTTTCACACAACTAGAGCTTTCTTTTGGTGGTATTTCATCACCACTGGGGTTTTTATTGTTTGCTAAATTAACAAAAAAAGACAGAAAATTTTGGAAAAAAAAAAAACACGTTTTCTTTGTTTCTGTTATAAAAGTTTGCAAATAAATAATTGTTTTTCATAAATTTAGGCCAAGATGTATTCTGCTACATGTCTTTGGTGAAAATAACCCAAATTAGTATTTATTATTTAGTCTGTAGGAAAGTTATAGAGTTCACAAACTATGGGATATATCTGAAAATTGATCAATCCTGAAGTACTGAAAGCCAATCTCATTTTTTGAGGTCCAAGAATGTCAGGACAGTACAGATATCCCCCAAATGACCCCTTATTGCAAAGTAGACCGTCCGATGTATTTCATAACAGGCATGGCGAGTTTTATGAAATTGTAATTTTTTTGTCATAATTTTTCGGAAATGAAGAAATTAAAAAAATGATTTTCACTATTTTTTTTTTTACATACTGTCACCAGTGCAGTACAGCGTCATCGTATAACTGGCATGGCGGTGATCAGGGACACTGACTGGTGACAGTACGAAAAAAAAAAAATTGATAATTTTTTTTTATTATTTTTAATTTTTTATTACATTTTTTTCTTTTTTTTAAGATTATTTTTTCATATTTCACTATGACCAAAGTAGTATAATGTTACCATAGTAACATTGTGCTACTTTGGGGGAGTGATCAGTATTTTTTATTTTACACAATTTGCTTATAGCAAAGAATTACTTTGCTATAAGCAAGCATTTTCCTGAATGAAATTGATTTATTCTGTTTTTTTGTTTTTTTTTGTGTGATTTGGCCACGGCTAATCACATGACACAGCTGGGCTGTGATTGGCCCAGCTTGTGCATGTGATCGCTGTGACCATTCACAGCTAGACACACTTGTATACAATGGATGGCATGAAAGGAAGCCATCCATTGTATACAACTGTCGTGACCTGCTGTGATTGGTCACAGCAGGTCACATGGTACTGGCAACGGGGACGGTACACAGATCTGTCATCGGCCGTGTCCGACGTACATGGCCAGTGACAGATCGTGCCGCAGCGCGGCCCTGTAGGCGTGTGCAATGCGCGCTCTGGAAAGGACGCCATATGGCGTCCACCCGGAGGGATGAGCAACGGATTAACATAACTCTTACATAACACTTCATACAGTACAATCAAATAATAACTGACAGTCATGATCCCAACCGGGTCCAAGGTCTTCGAAGGCACTGTTACTCACATCAATAACTCGGCTGTATCTACACCCAATGAAAAGGCCCCCAGCCACTACTACACCACCTCGGGGACAATACTACAGCTACGTAGTCCCAGATACAGCCAATGAACTCCAACCTTACCAACATGACCTTATAATTGGGAAGGAACACCCATACCTACGATGGGCCCAACCCATAATCCACCAAATGGTCACTCCAGCACCGCCTTCAAAGACCCAGCGACCCCTGCCGGCTGCCACGACAAAACAAAAAACGCCAAACACCCCAGAACACAAAATGACGATCAAGGAAAGAAAATAAAATCAAGGAACCCAAACAAAACCAAACAACATGACAAACACAAAGGACAAGACCAGTAACAAAAACAGGGCACTTATACCCCCTTCCTGCCCAGGCCAATTTCCAGCTTCCAGCGCTGTCACACTTTGAATGACAATTGCGCGGTCATGCAACACTGTACCCATATGAAATTTTTATCATTTTTTTTGTGACAGACAGAGATTTGTTTTGGTGGTATTTAATCACCTCTGGGTTTTTATTTTTTCTTAAACAAACAAAAAAACCACTGAAAATTTAGAAAAAAAAAGTTTTTTCTTAGTTTTTGTTATAAAATTTTGTAAATAAGTGATTTTTCTCCTTCACTGATGTGCGCTAATGAAGCGGCAGTGATAGACACTTATAGGTGGCACTAATGGGCACTGATGAGGAGGCACTGGTAGGTGGCACTGATGGGCATTGACAGGCTTCACTGATGGGCACTGAAAGGCAGAAATGATAGGCGGCACTGATAGGCGGCACTGATAGACGGCACTGACTGGCATTGTTAGGTGGCACTGGCTGGCACTGATGGGTGACACTGAAAGGCAGCTCAGATGGGCACTGATATGTGGCATTGATGTGGCACTGGTGAGCAATGGCAGGTGACACGGATGAGCACTGATGGACACGGACAGGTGGTACTGCTGGGGCTACACTGATCATCAAGGCACACTGATCATCAGTGCCCTGATGATCAGTGTACATGTCCTCTCCGCGGAAAACCGATTACCAGCTCTCCTCTCCTCAGGGGCTGTCAGCGTGACGGCTCGTGAGGAGAGAAATGCCGGTAACCGGCATTTCCCAGTTTACATGCGATCACCTGTGATTGGACACAGCTGATCACATGACCGAGCTGACATCTTCGGCTCTTTCCGTGAATCGGTGATCCGCTGTGTCCGAGGGACACAGTGCACCAGCGATCGCCGCGCTGCGCGCTCCCAGAGCCACGCATGCACGGTAAGAATGGGAGGACGTCATATGACGTCCTCTCAGAACGAGAGAACCACCTCGTGGAGAACCTATATGGTGGGCGGGAGACGGTTAAACAGTAAAAACAAAACTTTTGCAATGATTTATGTTTATCAGACCAAACAAGAGCAAACGAGAAGAATTCACCTTTAGGGTTGAGTGCTGATTCACATACTGTATATATATATATATATATGAAAATCCATCATTCTCGATGTACTAGATGGCCTATCTCATTTCTTGAGGCCCCAAAACACCAGGACAGTGCGAATACCCCCCAGATGACCGCCTTTTTGGAAAGCAAACAGTCCAAGGTATTTAGTAAGAGTTATTTGATGGTTTTATTTTTCGAAAATTAATAAATAAAAAAAAAAATCACTTTTTTTTTTATTTAAAAAGTAAAGTGTTAATAAGAAAACACCCTCACTGTGTAAGGGAAGATAAGGCTTGTCACCATGCTCCCAGAACAATGTACTGGGACCATGAAAGGCTTTCCAAATAGATAAAATGAGAGAAAATGAATGTTAACCATTTGCCGCCCGCCCTATGGCCGAATGGCGGCCGGCAAATGTCATCAGTGTTCCGGGTGGACGCCATATGGCGTCCTCCCGCACATGTGCAGATTGCGCTCCTGCAGAGCCACGCAGTGGCGCGATCTGTCACCGGCCGTGTACCTCGGACACGGCCGATGACAGAACTGAGTATCAGCCCCGTTGCCGGTACCATGTGACCTGCTGTGACCAATCACAGCAGGTCACATGACAGTTGTATACAATGGATGGCTTCATTCATGCCATCCATTGTATACTAGTGTCTAGCTGTGAATGGTCACAGCTAATCACATGCACATGTCATGTGATTAGCTGTGGCCAAATCACAGCTAAGCACAAAAAAAAAAAAAAAAACCCTGAATGAATCGATGTCATTATGGTAACATTGTACTACTCTGGTCATAGTGAAATATGAAAAAAAAATCTTAAAAAAAAAGAAGAAAAAAATGTAATAAAAAATAATAAAAAATATATATATATATATTTTTTTTTTCATTCTGTCACCAATCAGTGTCCCTGATCATCGCCATGCCAGTTATATGATGACGCTGTACAAAAAAAAATAGTGAAACTAATTTTTAAAATTTTTTCATTTTCCGAAATATTATGACAAAAAAAATACAACTTCAAAAAACTCGCCATGCCTCCTATGAAGTACGTCGGACTGTCTACTTTACAAAAAGGGGTAATTTGGGGGATATCTGTACTGTTCTGACATTCTTGGACCTCAAGAAATTAGATTGGCCGCCAGTACTTCAGGATTGATCAATATTCAGATCTATACCATAGTTTGTGAACTCTATAACTTTCCTACGAACTAAAAAATACATCCTAATTTGGGTTATTTTCACCAAAGACATGTAGCAGAATACATCTCGGCCAAAATTTATGAAGAACAATTATTTATTTGCAAACTTTTATAACAGAAACAAAGAAAAATGTGTTTTTTTCAAAATTGTTGGTTTTTTTTTTGTTCATTTAGCAAAAAATAAAAACCCCAGCGGTGATTAAATACCACCAAAAGAAAGCTCTAGTTGTGTAAAGAAAATGATAAAATTTTAGTTTGGGTACAATGTTGTATGAGCGCGCAATTGTCATTCAAGGTGTGAAAGCGCTGAAACCTGAAAACTGGCCTGGGCAGGAAGGTGTAAAAGTGCCCGTTATTGAATTGGTTAAAAAAATAAAAACAAAGCCCAAAAAAAACCAAAAGTAACAACCGTTTATCTCATGTCCAGTGCAGAGCCTCGAACCTATGACCATGCACTCTTTAGACTGGCACGCTAACCACTGTGCTGCGGTTGTTACCTGGTATAGGCCCGGTCAAACTGACCCTTGTTTTCAAAAACTGCCAACTGTCACCTGCCCAATGTCAAGTAGCTATAGTGCACTTTGAATGACAATTGCGCGCTCATACAACACTGTACCCAAACTAAAATTTTATCATTTTTTTCACACAACTAGAGCTTTCTTTTGGTGGTATTTCATCACCACTGGGGTTTTTATTGTTTGCTAAATTAACAAAAAAAGACAGAAAATTTTGGAAAAAAAAAAAACACGTTTTCTTTGTTTCTGTTATAAAAGTTTGCAAATAAATAATTGTTTTTCATAAATTTAGGCCAAGATGTATTCTGCTACATGTCTTTGGTGAAAATAACCCAAATTAGTATTTATTATTTAGTCTGTAGGAAAGTTATAGAGTTCACAAACTATGGGATATATCTGAAAATTGATCAATCCTGAAGTACTGAAAGCCAATCTCATTTTTTGAGGTCCAAGAATGTCAGGACAGTACAGATATCCCCCAAATGACCCCTTATTGCAAAGCAGACCGTCCGATGTATTTCATAACAGGCATGGCGAGTTTTATGAAATTGTAATTTTTTTGTCATAATTTTTCGGAAATGAAGAAATTAACAAAATGATTTTCACTATTTTTTTTTTTACATACTGTCACCAGTGCAGTACAGCGTCATCGTATAACTGGCATGGCGGTGATCAGGGACACTGACTGGTGACAGTACGAAAAAAAAATTGATAATTTTTTTTTATTATTTTTAATTTTTTATTACATTTTTTTCTTTTTTTTAAGATTATTTTTTCATATTTCACTATGACCAAAGTAGTATAATGTTACCATAGTAACATTGTGCTACTTTGGGGGAGTGATCAGTATTTTTTATTTTACACAATTTGCTTATAGCAAAGAATTACTTTGCTATAAGCAAGCATTTACCTGAATGAAATTGATTTATTCTGTTTTTTGTTTTTTTTTGTGTGATTTGGCCACGGCTAATCACATGACACAGCTGGGCTGTGATTGGCCCAGCTTGTGCATGTGATCGCTGTGACCATTCACAGCTAGACACACTTGTATACAATGGATGGCATGAAAGGAAGCCATCCATTGTATACAACTGTCGTGACCTGCTGTGATTGGTCACAGCAGGTCACATGGTACTGGCAACGGGGACGGTACACAGATCTGTCATCGGCCGTGCCCGACGTACATAGCCAGTGACAGATCGTGCCGCAGCGCGGCCCTGTAGGCGTGTGCAATGCGCGCTCTGGAAAGGACGCCATATGGCGTCCACCCGGAGGGATGAGCAACGGATTAACATAACTCTTACATAACACTTCATACAGTACAATCAAATAATAACTGACAGTCATGATCCCAACCGGGTCCAAGGTCTTCGAAGGCACTGTTACTCACATCAATAACTCGGCTGTATCTACACCCAATGAAAAGGCCCCCAGCCACTACTACACCACCTCGGGGACAATACTACAGCTACGTAGTCCCAGATACAGCCAATGAACTCCAACCTTACCAACATGACCTTATAATTGGGAAGGAACACCCATACCTACGATGGGCCCAACCCATAATCCACCAAATGGTCACTCCAGCACCGCCTTCAAAGACCCAGCGACCCCTGCCGGCTGCCACGACAAAACAAAAAACGCCAAACACCCCAGAACACAAAATGACGATCAAGGAAAGAAAATAAAATCAAGGAACCCAAACAAAACCAAACAACATGACAAACACAAAGGACAAGACCAGTAACAAAAACAGGGAACTTATACCCCCTTCCTGCCCAGGCCAATTTCCAGCTTCCAGCGCTGTCACACTTTGAATGACAATTGCGCGGTCATGCAACACTGTACCCATATGAAATTTTTATCATTTTTTTTGTGACAGACAGAGATTTGTTTTGGTGGTATTTAATCACCTCTGGGTTTTTATTTTTTCTTAAACAAACAAAAAAACCACTGAAAATTTAGAAAAAAAAAGTTTTTTCTTAGTTTTTGTTATAAAATTTTGTAAATAAGTGATTTTTCTCCTTCACTGATGTGCGCTAATGAAGCGGCAGTGATAGACACTTATAGGTGGCACTAATGGGCACTGATGAGGAGGCACTGGTAGGTGGCACTGATGGGCATTGACAGGCTTCACTGATGGGCACTGAAAGGCAGAAATGATAGGCGGCACTGATAGGCGGCACTGATAGACGGCACTGACTGGCATTGTTAGGTGGCACTGGCTGGCACTGATGGGTGACACTGAAAGGCAGCTCAGATGGGCACTGATATGTGGCATTGATGTGGCACTGGTGAGCAATGGCAGGTGACACGGATGAGCACTGATGGACACGGACAGGTGGTACTGCTGGGGCTACACTGATCATCAAGGCACACTGATCATCAGTGCCCTGATGATCAGTGTACATGTCCTCTCCACGGAAAACCGATTACCAGCTCTCCTCTCCTCAGGGGCTGTCAGCGTGACGGCTCGTGAGGAGAGAAATGCCGGTAACCGGCATTTCCCAGTTTACATGCGATCACCTGTGATTGGACACAGCTGATCACATGACCGAGCTGACATCTTCGGCTCTTTCCGTGAATCGGTGATCCGCTGTGTCCGAGGGACACAGTGCACCAGCGATCGCCGCGCTGCACGCTCCCAGAGCCACGCATGCACGGTAAGAATGGGAGGACGTCATATGACGTCCTCTCAGAACGAGAGAACCACCTCGTGGAGAACCTATATGGTGGGCGGGAGACGGTTAAACAGTAAAAACAAAACTTTTGCAATGATTTATGTTTATCAGACCAAACAAGAGCAAACGAGAAGAATTCACCTTTAGGGTTGAGTGCTGATTCACATACTGTGTATATATATATATATATGAAAATCCATCATTCTCGATGTACTAGATGGCCTATCTCATTTCTTGAGGCCCCAAAACACCAGGACAGTGCGAATACCCCCCAGATGACCGCCTTTTTGGAAAGCAAACAGTCCAAGGTATTTAGTAAGAGTTATTTGATGGTTTTATTTTTCGAAAATTAATAAATAAAAAAAAAAATCACTTTTTTTTTTATTTAAAAAGTAAAGTGTTAATAAGAAAACACCCTCACTGTGTAAGGGAAGATAAGGCTTGTCACCATGCTCCCAGAACAATGTACTGGGACCATGAAAGGCTTTCCAAATAGATAAAATGAGAGAAAATGAATGTTAACCATTTGCCGCCCGCCCTATGGCCGAATGGCGGCCGGCAAATGTCATCAGTGTTCCGGGTGGACGCCATATGGCGTCCTCCCGCACATGTGCAGATTGCGCTCCTGCAGAGCCACGCAGTGGCGCGATCTGTCACCGGCCGTGTACCTCGGACACGGCCGATGACAGAACTGAGTATCAGCCCCGTTGCCGGTACCATGTGACCTGCTGTGACCAATCACAGCAGGTCACATGACAGTTGTATACAATGGATGGCTTCATTCATGCCATCCATTGTATACTAGTGTCTAGCTGTGAATGGTCACAGCTAATCACATGCACATGTCATGTGATTAGCTGTGGCCAAATCACAGCTAAGCACAAAAAAAAAAAAAAAAAACCCTGAATGAATCGATGTCATTATGGTAACATTGTACTACTCTGGTCATAGTGAAATATGAAAAAAAAATCTTAAAAAAAAAGAAGAAAAAAATGTAATAAAAAATAATAAAAAAAATATATATATATTTTTTTTTTTTTTCATTCTGTCACCAATCAGTGTCCCTGATCATCGCCATGCCAGTTATATGATGACGCTGTACAAAAAAAAATAGTGAAACTAATTTTTAAAATTTTTTCATTTTCCGAAATATTATGACAAAAAAAATACAACTTCAAAAAACTCGCCATGCCTCCTATGAAGTACGTCGGACTGTCTACTTTACAAAAAGGGGTAATTTGGGGGATATCTGTACTGTTCTGACATTCTTGGACCTCAAGAAATTAGATTGGCCGCCAGTACTTCAGGATTGATCAATATTCAGATCTATACCATAGTTTGTGAACTCTATAACTTTCCTACGAACTAAAAAATACATCCTAATTTGGGTTATTTTCACCAAAGACATGTAGCAGAATACATCTCGGCCAAAATTTATGAAGAACAATTATTTATTTGCAAACTTTTATAACAGAAACAAAGAAAAATGCGTTTTTTTCAAAATTGTTGGTTTTTTTTTTGTTCATTTAGCAAAAAATAAAAACCCCAGCGGTGATTAAATACCACCAAAAGAAAGCTCTAGTTGTGTAAAGAAAATGATAAAATTTTAGTTTGGGTACAATGTTGTATGAGCGCGCAATTGTCATTCAAGGTGTGAAAGCGCTGAAACCTGAAAACTGGCCTGGGCAGGAAGGTGTAAAAGTGCCCGTTATTGAATTGGTTAAAAAAATAAAAACAAAGCCCAAAAAAAACCAAAAGTAACAACCGTTTATCTCATGTCCAGTGCAGAGCCTCGAACCTATGACCATGCACTCTTTAGACTGGCACGCTAACCACTGTGCTGCGGTTGTTACCTGGTATAGGCCCGGTCAAACTGACCCTTGTTTTCAAAAACTGCCAACTGTCACCTGCCCAATGTCAAGTAGCTATAGTGCACTTTGAATGACAATTGCGCGCTCATACAACACTGTACCCAAACTAAAATTTTATCATTTTTTTCACACAACTAGAGCTTTCTTTTGGTGGTATTTCATCACCACTGGGGTTTTTATTGTTTGCTAAATTAACAAAAAAAGACAGAAAATTTTGGAAAAAAAAAAAACACGTTTTCTTTGTTTCTGTTATAAAAGTTTGCAAATAAATAATTGTTTTTCATAAATTTAGGCCAAGATGTATTCTGCTACATGTCTTTGGTGAAAATAACCCAAATTAGTATTTATTATTTAGTCTGTAGGAAAGTTATAGAGTTCACAAACTATGGGATATATCTGAAAATTGATCAATCCTGAAGTACTGAAAGCCAATCTCATTTTTTGAGGTCCAAGAATGTCAGGACAGTACAGATATCCCCCAAATGACCCCTTATTGCAAAGTAGACCGTCCGATGTATTTCATAACAGGCATGGCGAGTTTTATGAAATTGTAATTTTTTTGTCATAATTTTTCGGAAATGAAGAAATTAAAAAAATGATTTTCACTATTTTTTTTTTTACATACTGTCACCAGTGCAGTACAGCGTCATCGTATAACTGGCATGGCGGTGATCAGGGACACTGACTGGTGACAGTACGAAAAAAAAATTGATAATTTTTTTTTATTATTTTTAATTTTTTATTACATTTTTTTCTTTTTTTTAAGATTATTTTTTCATATTTCACTATGACCAAAGTAGTATAATGTTACCATAGTAACATTGTGCTACTTTGGGGGAGTGATCAGTATTTTTTATTTTACACAATTTGCTTATAGCAAAGAATTACTTTGCTATAAGCAAGCATTTTCCTGAATGAAATTGATTTATTCTGTTTTTTTGTTTTTTTTTGTGTGATTTGGCCACGGCTAATCACATGACACAGCTGGGCTGTGATTGGCCCAGCTTGTGCATGTGATCGCTGTGACCATTCACAGCTAGACACACTTGTATACAATGGATGGCATGAAAGGAAGCCATCCATTGTATACAACTGTCGTGACCTGCTGTGATTGGTCACAGCAGGTCACATGGTACTGGCAACGGGGACGGTACACAGATCTGTCATCGGCCGTGTCCGACGTACATGGCCAGTGACAGATCGTGCCGCAGCGCGGCCCTGTAGGCGTGTGCAATGCGCGCTCTGGAAAGGACGCCATATGGCGTCCACCCGGAGGGATGAGCAACGGATTAACATAACTCTTACATAACACTTCATACAGTACAATCAAATAATAACTGACAGTCATGATCCCAACCGGGTCCAAGGTCTTCGAAGGCACTGTTACTCACATCAATAACTCGGCTGTATCTACACCCAATGAAAAGGCCCCCAGCCACTACTACACCACCTCGGGGACAATACTACAGCTACGTAGTCCCAGATACAGCCAATGAACTCCAACCTTACCAACATGACCTTATAATTGGGAAGGAACACCCATACCTACGATGGGCCCAACCCATAATCCACCAAATGGTCACTCCAGCACCGCCTTCAAAGACCCAGCGACCCCTGCCGGCTGCCACGACAAAACAAAAAACGCCAAACACCCCAGAACACAAAATGACGATCAAGGAAAGAAAATAAAATCAAGGAACCCAAACAAAACCAAACAACATGACAAACACAAAGGACAAGACCAGTAACAAAAACAGGGCACTTATACCCCCTTCCTGCCCAGGCCAATTTCCAGCTTCCAGCGCTGTCACACTTTGAATGACAATTGCGCGGTCATGCAACACTGTACCCATATGAAATTTTTATCATTTTTTTTGTGACAGACAGAGATTTGTTTTGATGGTATTTAATCACCTCTGGGTTTTTATTTTTTCTTAAACAAACAAAAAACCACTGAAAATTTAGAAAAAAAAAGTTTTTTCTTAGTTTTTGTTATAAAATTTTGTAAATAAGTGATTTTTCTCCTTCACTGATGTGCGCTAATGAAGCGGCAGTGATAGACACTTATAGGTGGCACTAATGGGCACTGATGAGGAGGCACTGGTAGGTGGCACTGATGGGCATTGACAGGCTTCACTGATGGGCACTGAAAGGCAGAAATGATAGGCGGCACTGATAGGCGGCACTGATAGACGGCACTGACTGGCATTGATAGGTGGCACTGGCTGGCACTGATGGGTGACACTGAAAGGCAGCTCAGATGGGCACTGATATGTGGCATTGATGTGGCACTGGTGAGCAATGGCAGGTGACACGGATGAGCACTGATGGACACGGACAGGTGGTACTGCTGGGGCTACACTGATCATCAAGGCACACTGATCATCAGTGCCCTGATGATCAGTGTACATGTCCTCTCCGCGGAAAACCGATTACCAGCTCTCCTCTCCTCAGGGGCTGTCAGCGTGACGGCTCGTGAGGAGAGAAATGCCGGTAACCGGCATTTCCCAGTTTACATGCGATCACCTGTGATTGGACACAGCTGATCACATGACCGAGCTGACATCTTCGGCTCTTTCCGTGAATCGGTGATCCGCTGTGTCCGAGGGACACAGTGCACCAGCGATCGCCGCGCTGCGCGCTCCCAGAGCCACGCATGCACGGTAAGAATGGGAGGACGTCATATGACGTCCTCTCAGAACGAGAGAACCACCTCGTGGAGAACCTATATGGTGGGCGGGAGACGGTTAAACAGTAAAAACAAAACTTTTGCAATGATTTATGTTTATCAGACCAAACAAGAGCAAACGAGAAGAATTCACCTTTAGGGTTGAGTGCTGATTCACATACTGTATATATATATATATATATGAAAATCCATCATTCTCGATGTACTAGATGGCCTATCTCATTTCTTGAGGCCCCAAAACACCAGGACAGTGCGAATACCCCCCAGATGACCGCCTTTTTGGAAAGCAAACAGTCCAAGGTATTTAGTAAGAGTTATTTGATGGTTTTATTTTTCGAAAATTAATAAATAAAAAAAAAATCACTTTTTTTTTTATTTAAAAAGTAAAGTGTTAATAAGAAAACACCCTCACTGTGTAAGGGAAGATAAGGCTTGTCACCATGCTCCCAGAACAATGTACTGGGACCATGAAAGGCTTTCCAAATAGATAAAATGAGAGAAAATGAATGTTAACCATTTGCCGCCCGCCCTATGGCCGAATGGCGGCCGGAAAATGTCATCAGTGTTCCGGGTGGACGCCATATGGCGTCCTCCCGCACATGTGCAGATTGCGCTCCTGCAGAGCCACGCAGTGGCGCGATCTGTCACCGGCCGTGTACCTCGGACACGGCCGATGACAGAACTGAGTATCAGCCCCGTTGCCGGTACCATGTGACCTGCTGTGACCAATCACAGCAGGTCACATGACAGTTGTATACAATGGATGGGTTCATTCATGCCATCCATTGTATACTAGTGTCTAGCTGTGAATGGTCACAGCTAATCACATGCACATGTCATGTGATTAGCTGTGGCCAAATCACAGCTAAGCACAAAAAAAAAAAAAAAAAACCCTGAATGAATCGATGTCATTATGGTAACATTGTACAACTCTGGTCATAGTGAAATATGAAAAAAAAATCTTAAAAAAAAAGAAGAAAAAAATGGAATAAAAAATAATAAAAAAAATATATATATATATTTTTTTTTTTCATTCTGTCACCAATCAGTGTCCCTGATCATCGCCATGCCAGTTATATGATGACGCTGTACAAAAAAAAATAGTGAAACTAATTTTTAAAATTTTTTCATTTTCCGAAATATTATGACAAAAAAAATACAACTTCAAAAAACTCGCCATGCCTCCTATGAAGTACGTCGGACTGTCTACTTTACAAAAAGGGGTAATTTGGGGGATATCTGTACTGTTCTGACATTCTTGGACCTCAAGAAATTAGATTGGCCGCCAGTACTTCAGGATTGATCAATATTCAGATCTATACCATAGTTTGTGAACTCTATAACTTTCCTACGAACTAAAAAATACATCCTAATTTGGGTTATTTTCACCAAAGACATGTAGCAGAATACATCTCGGCCAAAATTTATGAAGAACAATTATTTATTTGCAAACTTTTATAACAGAAACAAAGAAAAATGTGTTTTTTTCAAAATTGTTGGTTTTTTTTTTGTTCATTTAGCAAAAAATAAAAACCCCAGCGGTGATTAAATACCACCAAAAGAAAGCTCTAGTTGTGTAAAGAAAATGATAAAATTTTAGTTTGGGTACAATGTTGTATGAGCGCGCAATTGTCATTCAAGGTGTGAAAGCGCTGAAACCTGAAAACTGGCCTGGGCAGGAAGGTGTAAAAGTGCCCATTATTGAATTGGTTAAAAAAATAAAAACAAAGCCCAAAAAAAACCAAAAGTAACAACCGTTTATCTCATGTCCAGTGCAGAGCCTCGAACCTATGACCATGCACTCTTTAGACTGGCACGCTAACCACTGTGCTGCGGTTGTTACCTGGTATAGGCCCGGTCAAACTGACCCTTGTTTTCAAAAACTGCCAACTGTCACCTGCCCAATGTCAAGTAGCTATAGTGCACTTTGAATGACAATTGCGCGCTCATACAACACTGTACCCAAACTAAAATTTTATCATTTTTTTCCCACAACTAGAGCTTTCTTTTGGTGGTATTTCATCACCACTGGGGTTTTTATTGTTTGCTAAATTAACAAAAAAAGACAGAAAATTTTGGAAAAAAAAAAACACGTTTTCTTTGTTTCTGTTATAAAAGTTTGCAAATAAATAATTGTTTTTCATAAATTTAGGCCAAGATGTATTCTGCTACATGTCTTTGGTGAAAATAACCCAAATTAGTATTTATTATTTAGTCTGTAGGAAAGTTATAGAGTTCACAAACTATGGGATATATCTGAAAATTGATCAATCCTGAAGTACTGAAAGCCAATCTCATTTTTTGAGGTCCAAGAATGTCAGGACAGTACAGATATCCCCCAAATGACCCCTTATTGCAAAGTAGACCGTCCGATGTATTTCATAACAGGCATGGCGAGTTTTATGAAATTGTAATTTTTTTGTCATAATTTTTCGGAAATGAAGAAATTAAAAAAATGATTTTCACTATTTTTTTTTTTACATACTGTCACCAGTGCAGTACAGCGTCATCGTATAACTGGCATGGCGGTGATCAGGGACACTGACTGGTGACAGTACGAAAAAAAAATTGATAATTTTTTTTTATTATTTTTAATTTTTTATTACATTTTTTTCTTTTTTTTAAGATTATTTTTTCATATTTCACTATGACCAAAGTAGTATAATGTTACCATAGTAACATTGTGCTACTTTGGGGGAGTGATCAGTATTTTTTATTTTACACAATTTGCTTATAGCAAAGGATTACTTTGCTATAAGCAAGCATTTACCTGAATGAAATTGATTTATTCTGTTTTTTTGTTTTTTTTTTGTGTGATTTGGCCACGGCTAATCACATGACACAGCTGGGCTGTGATTGGCCCAGCTTGTGCATGTGATCGCTGTGACCATTCACAGCTAGACACACTTGTATACAATGGATGGCATGAAAGGAAGCCATCCATTGTATACAACTGTCGTGACCTGCTGTGATTGGTCACAGCAGGTCACATGGTACTGGCAACGGGGACGGTACACAGATCTGTCATCGGCCGTGTCCGACGTACATGGCCAGTGACAGATCGTGCCGCAGCGCGGCCCTGTAGGCGTGTGCAATGCGCGCTCTGGAAAGGACGCCATATGGCGTCCACCCGGAGGGATGAGCAACGGATTAACATAACTCTTACATAACACTTCATACAGTACAATCAAATAATAACTGACAGTCATGATCCCAACCGGGTCCAAGGTCTTCGAAGGCACTGTTACTCACATCAATAACTCGGCTGTATCTACACCCAATGAAAAGGCCCCCAGCCACTACTACACCACCTCGGGGACAATACTACAGCTACGTAGTCCCAGATACAGCCAATGAACTCCAACCTTACCAACATGACCTTATAATTGGGAAGGAACACCCATACCTACGATGGGCCCAACCCATAATCCACCAAATGGTCACTCCAGCACCGCCTTCAAAGACCCAGCGACCCCTGCCGGCTGCCACGACAAAACAAAAAACGCCAAACACCCCAGAACACAAAATGACGATCAAGGAAAGAAAATAAAATCAAGGAACCCAAACAAAACCAAACAACATGACAAACACAAAGGACAAGACCAGTAACAAAAACAGGGCACTTATACCCCCTTCCTGCCCAGGCCAATTTCCAGCTTCCAGCGCTGTCACACTTTGAATGACAATTGCGCGGTCATGCAACACTGTACCCATATGAAATTTTTATCATTTTTTTTGTGACAGACAGAGATTTGTTTTGGTGGTATTTAATCACCTCTGGGTTTCTATTTTTTCTTAAACAAACAAAAAACCACTGAAAATTTAGAAAAAAAAAGTTTTTTCTTAGTTTTTGTTAAAAATTTTGTAAATAAGTGATTTTTCTCCTTCACTGATGTGCGCTAATGAAGCGGCAGTGATAGACACTTATAGGTGGCACTAATGGGCACTGATGAGGAGGCACTGGTAGGTGGCACTGATGGGCATTGACAGGCTTCACTGATGGGCACTGAAAGGCAGAAATGATAGGCGGCACTGATAGGCGGCACTGATAGACGGCACTGACTGGCATTGATAGGTGGCACTGGCTGGCACTGATGGGTGACACTGAAAGGCAGCTCAGATGGGCACTGATATGTGGCATTGATGTGGCACTGGTGAGCAATGGCAGGTGACACGGATGAGCACTGATGGACACTGACAGGTGGTACTGCTGGGGCTACACTGATCATCAAGGCACACTGATCATCAGTGCCCTGATGATCAGTGTACATGTCCTCTCCGCGGAAAACCGATTACCAGCTCTCCTCTCCTCACGGGCTGTCAGCGTGACGGCTCGTGAGGAGAGAAATGCCGGTAACCGGCATTTCCCAGTTTACATGCGATCACCTGTGATTGGACACAGCTGATCACATGACCGAGCTGACATCTTCGGCTCTTTCCGTGAATCGGTGATCCGCTGTGTCCGAGGGACACAGTGCACCAGCGATCGCCGCGCTGCGCGCTCCCAGAGCCACGCATGCACGGTAAGAATGGGAGGACGTCATATGACGTCCTCTCAGAACGAGAGAACCACCTCGTGGAGAACCTATATGGTGGGCGGGAGACGGTTAAACAGTAAAAACAAAACTTTTGCAATGATTTATGTTTATCAGACCAAACAAGAGCAAACGAGAAGAATTCACCTTTAGGGTTGAGTGCTGATTCACATACTGTATATATATATATATATATATATATGAAAATCCATCATTCTCGATGTACTAGATGGCCTATCTCATTTCTTGAGGCCCCAAAACACCAGGACAGTGCGAATACCCCCCAGATGACCGCCTTTTTGGAAAGCAAACAGTCCAAGGTATTTAGTAAGAGTTATTTGATGGTTTTATTTTTCGAAAATTAATAAATAAAAAAAATAATCACTTTTTTTTTTATTTAAAAAGTAAAGTGTTAATAAGAAAACACCCTCACTGTGTAAGGGAAGATAAGGCTTGTCACCATGCTCCCAGAACAATGTACTGGGACCATGAAAGGCTTTCCAAATAGATAAAATGAGAGAAAATGAATGTTAACCATTTGCCGCCCGCCCTATGGCCGAATGGCGGCCGGCAAATGTCATCAGTGTTCCGGGTGGACGCCATATGGCGTCCTCCCGCACATGTGCAGATTGCGCTCCTGCAGAGCCACGCAGTGGCGCGATCTGTCACCGGCCGTGTACCTCGGACACGGCCGATGACAGAACTGAGTATCAGCCCCGTTGCCGGTACCATGTGACCTGCTGTGACCAATCACAGCAGGTCACATGACAGTTGTATACAATGGATGGCTTCATTCATGCCATCCATTGTATACTAGTGTCTAGCTGTGAATGGTCACAGCTAATCACATGCACATGTCATGTGATTAGCTGTGGCCAAATCACAGCTAAGCACAAAAAAAAAAAAAAAACCCCTGAATGAATTGATGTCATTATGGTAACATTGTACTACTCTGGTCATAGTGAAATATGAAAAAAAATCTTAAAAAAAAAGAAGAAAAAAATGTAATAAAAAATAATAAAAAAAAAATATATATATATTTTATTTTTTTTTTCATTCTGTCACCAATCAGTGTCCCTGATCATCGCCATGCCAGTTATATGATGACGCTGTACAAAAAAAAATAGTGAAACTAATTTTTAAAATTTTTTCATTTTCCGAAATATTATGACAAAAAAAATACAACTTCAAAAAACTCGCCATGCCTCCTATGAAGTACGTCGGACTGTCTACTTTACAAAAAGGGGTAATTTGGGGGATATCTGTACTGTTCTGACATTCTTGGACCTCAAGAAATTAGATTGGCCGCCAGTACTTCAGGATTGATCAATATTCAGATCTATACCATAGTTTGTGAACTCTATAACTTTCCTACGAACTAAAAAATACATCCTAATTTGGGTTATTTTCACCAAAGACATGTAGCAGAATACATCTCGGCCAAAATTTATGAAGAACAATTATTTATTTGCAAACTTTTATAACAGAAACAAAGAAAAATGTGTTTTTTTCAAAATTGTTGGTTTTTTTTTTGTTCATTTAGCAAAAAATAAAAACCCCAGCGGTGATTAAATACCACCAAAAGAAAGCTCTAGTTGTGTAAAGAAAATGATAAAATTTTAGTTTGGGTACAATGTTGTATGAGCGCGCAATTGTCATTCAAGGTGTGAAAGCGCTGAAACCTGAAAACTGGCCTGGGCAGGAAGGTGTAAAAGTGCCCGTTATTGAATTGGTTAAAAAAAAAAAAACAAAGCCCAAAAAAAACCAAAAGTAACAACCGTTTATCTCATGTCCAGTGCAGAGCATCGAACCTATGACCATGCACTCTTTAGACTGGCACGCTAACCACTGTACTGCGGTTGTTACCTGGTATAGGCCCGGTCAAACTGACCCTTGTTTTTAAAAACTGCCAACTGTCACCTGCCCAATGTCAAGTAGCTATAGTGCACTTTGAATGACAATTGCGCGCTCATACAACACTGTACCCAAACTAAAATTTTATCATTTTTTTCACACAACTAGAGCTTTCTTTTGGTGGTATTTCATCACCACTGGGGTTTTTATTGTTTGCTAAATTAACAAAAAAAGACAGAAAATTTTGGAAAAAAAAAAAACACGTTTTCTTTGTTTCTGTTATAAAAGTTTGCAAATAAATAATTGTTTTTCATAAATTTAGGCCAAGATGTATTCTGCTACATGTCTTTGGTGAAAATAACCCAAATTAGTATTTATTATTTAGTCTGTAGGAAAGTTATAGAGTTCACAAACTATGGGATATATCTGAAAATTGATCAATCCTGAAGTACTGAAAGCCAATCTCATTTTTTGAGGTCCAAGAATGTCAGGACAGTACAGATATCCCCCAAATGACCCCTTATTGCAAAGCAGACCGTCCGATGTATTTCATAACAGGCATGGCGAGTTTTATGAAATTGTAATTTTTTTGTCATAATTTTTCGGAAATGAAGAAATTAAAAAAATGATTTTCACTATTTTTTTTTTTACATACTGTCACCAGTGCAGTACAGCGTCATCGTATAACTGGCATGGCGGTGATCAGGGACACTGACTGGTGACAGTACGAAAAAAAAATTGATAATTTTCTTTATTATTTTTAATTTTTTATTACATTTTTTCTTTTTTTTAATATTATTTTTTCATATTTCACTATGACCAAAGTAGTATAATGTTACCATAGTAACATTGTGCTACTTTGGGGGAGTGATCAGTATTTTTTATTTTACACAATTTGCTTATAGCAAAGAATTACTTTGCTATAAGCAAAGCATTTACCTGAATGAAATTGATTTATTCTGTTTTTTTGTTTTTTTTTTGTGTGATTTGGCCACCGCTAATCACATGACACAGCTGCTCTGTGATTGGCCCAGCTTGTGCATGTGATCGCTGTGACCATTCACAGCTAGACACACTTGTATACAATGGATGGCATGAAAGGAAGCCATCCATTGTATACAACTGTCGTGACCTGCTGTGATTGGTCACAGCAGGTCACATGGTACTGGCAACGGGGACGGTACACAGATCTGTCATCGGCCGTGTCCGACGTACATGGCCAGTGACAGATCGTGCCGCAGCGCGGCCCTGTAGGCGTGTGCAATGCGCGCTCTGGAAAGGACGCCATATGGCGTCCACCCGGAGGGATGAGCAACGGATTAACATAACTCTTACATAACACTTCATACAGTACAATCAAATAATAACTGACAGTCATGATCCCAACCGGGTCCAAGGTCTTCGAAGGCACTGTTACTCACATCAATAACTCGGCTGTATCTACACCCAATGAAAAGGCCCCCAGCCACTACTACACCACCTCGGGGACAATACTACAGCTACGTAGTCCCAGATACAGCCAATGAACTCCAACCTTACCAACATGACCTTATAATTGGGAAGGAACACCCATACCTACGATGGGCCCAACCCATAATCCACCAAATGGTCACTCCAGCACCGCCTTCAAAGACCCAGCGACCCCTGCCGGCTGCCACGACAAAACAAAAAACGCCAAACACCCCAGAACACAAAATGACGATCAAGGAAAGAAAATAAAATCAAGGAACCCAAACAAAACCAAACAACATGACAAACACAAAGGACAAGACCAGTAACAAAAACATGGCACTTATACCCCCTTCCTGCCCAGGCCAATTTCCAGCTTCCAGCGCTGTCACACTTTGAATGACAATTGCGCGGTCATGCAACACTGTACCCATATGAAATTTTTATCATTTTTTTTGTGACAGACAGAGATTTGTTTTGGTGGTATTTAATCACCTCTGGGTTTTTATTTTTTCTTAAACAAACAAAAAACCACTGAAAATTTAGAAAAAAAAAGTTTTTTCTTAGTTTTTGTTATAAAATTTTGTAAATAAGTGATTTTTCTCCTTCACTGATGTGCGCTAATGAAGCGGCAGTGATAGACACTTATAGGTGGCACTAATGGGCACTGATGAGGAGGCACTGGTAGGTGGCACTGATGGGCATTGACAGGCTTCACTGATGGGCACTGAAAGGCAGAAATGATAGGCGGCACTGATAGGCGGCACTGATAGACGGCACTGACTGGCATTGATAGGTGGCACTGGCTGGCACTGATGGGTGACACTGAAAGGCAGCTCAGATGGGCACTGATATGTGGCATTGATGTGGCACTGGTGAGCAATGGCAGGTGACACGGATGAGCACTGATGGACACTGACAGGTGGTACTGCTGGGGCTACACTGATCATCAAGGCACACTGATCATCAGTGCCCTGATGATCAGTGTACATGTCCTCTCCGCGGAAAACCGATTACCAGCTCTCCTCTCCTCACGGGCTGTCAGCGTGACGGCTCGTGAGGAGAGAAATGCCGGTAACCGGCATTTCCCAGTTTACATGCGATCACCTGTGATTGGACACAGCTGATCACATGACCGAGCTGACATCTTCGGCTCTTTCCGTGAATCGGTGATCCGCTGTGTCCGAGGGACACAGTGCACCAGCGATCGCCGCGCTGCGCGCTCCCAGAGCCACGCATGCACGGTAAGAATGGGAGGACGTCATATGACGTCCTCTCAGAACGAGAGAACCACCTCGTGGAGAACCTATATGGTGGGCGGGAGACGGTTAAACAGTAAAAACAAAACTTTTGCAATGATTTATGTTTATCAGACCAAACAAGAGCAAACGAGAAGAATTCACCTTTAGGGTTGAGTGCTGATTCACATACTGTGTATATATATATATATGAAAATCCATCATTCTCGATGTACTAGATGGCCTATCTCATTTCTTGAGGCCCCAAAACACCAGGACAGTGCGAATACCCCCCAGATGACCGCCTTTTTGGAAAGCAAACAGTCCAAGGTATTTAGTAAGAGTTATTTGATGGTTTTATTTTTCGAAAATTAATAAATAAAAAAAAAAATCACTTTTTTTTTTATTTAAAAAGTAAAGTGTTAATAAGAAAACACCCTCACTGTGTAAGGGAAGATAAGGCTTGTCACCATGCTCCCAGAACAATGTACTGGGACCATGAAAGGCTTTCCAAATAGATAAAATGAGAGAAAATGAATGTTAACCATTTGCCGCCCGCCCTATGGCCGAATGGTGGCCGGCAAATGTCATCAGTGTTCCGGGTGGACGCCATATGGCGTCCTCCCGCACATGTGCAGATTGCGCTCCTGCAGAGCCACGCAGTGGCGCGATCTGTCACCGGCCGTGTACCTCGGACACGGCCGATGACAGAACTGAGTATCAGCCCCGTTGCCAGTACCATGTGACCTGCTGTGACCAATCACAGCAGGTCACATGACAGTTGTATACAATGGATAGCTTCATTCATGCCATCCATTGTATACTAGTGTCTAGCTGTGAATGGTCACAGCTAATCACATGCACATGTCATGTGATTAGCTGTGGCCAAATCACAGCTAAGCACAAAAAAAAAAAAAAAACCCTGAATGAATCGATGTCATTATGGTAACATTGTACTACTCTGGTCATAGTGAAATATGAAAAAAAAATCTTAAAAAAAAAGAAGAAAAAAATGTAATAAAAAATAATAAAAAAAAAAATATATATATATATTTTTTTTTTTCATTCTGTCACCAATCAGTGTCCCTGATCATCGCCATGCCAGTTATATGATGACGCTGTACAAAAAAAAATAGTGAAACTAATTTTTAAAATTTTTTCATTTTCCGAAATATTATGACAAAAAAAATACAACTTCAAAAAACTCGCCATGCCTCCTATGAAGTACGTCGGACTGTCTACTTTACAAAAAGGGGTAATTTGGGGGATATCTGTACTGTTCTGACATTCTTGGACCTCAAGAAATTAGATTGGCCGCCAGTACTTCAGGATTGATCAATATTCAGATCTATACCATAGTTTGTGAACTCTATAACTTTCCTACGAACTAAAAAATACATCCTAATTTGGGTTATTTTCACCAAAGACATGTAGCAGAATACATCTCGGCCAAAATTTATGAAGAACAATTATTTATTTGCAAACTTTTATAACAGAAACAAAGAAAAATGTGTTTTTTTCAAAATTGTTGGTTTTTTTTTGTTCATTTAGCAAAAAATAAAAACCCCAGCGGTGATTAAATACCACCAAAAGAAAGCTCTAGTTGTGTAAAGAAAATGATAAAATTTTAGTTTGGGTACAATGTTGTATGAGCGCGCAATTGTCATTCAAGGTGTGAAAGCGCTGAAACCTGAAAACTGGCCTGGGCAGGAAGGTGTAAAAGTGCCCGTTATTGAATTGGTTAAAAAAAAAAAAAACAAAGCCCAAAAAAAACCAAAAGTAACAACCGTTTATCTCATGTCCAGTGCAGAGCCTCGAACCTATGACCATGCACTCTTTAGACTGGCACGCTAACCACTGTGCTGCGGTTGTTACCTGGTATAGGCCCGGTCAAACTGACCCTTGTTTTCAAAAACTGCCAACTGTCACCTGCCCAATGTCAAGTAGCTATAGTGCACTTTGAATGACAATTGCGCGCTCATACAACACTGTACCCAAACTAAAATTTTATCATTTTTTTCACACAACTAGAGCTTTCTTTTGGTGGTATTTCATCACCACTGGGGTTTTTATTGTTTGCTAAATTAACAAAAAAAGACAGAAAATTTTGGGAAAAAAAAAACACGTTTTCTTTGTTTCTGTTATAAAAGTTTGCAAATAAATAATTGTTTTTCATAAATTTAGGCCAAGATGTATTCTGCTACATGTCTTTGGTGAAAATAACCCAAATTAGTATTTATTATTTAGTCTGTAGGAAAGTTATAGAGTTCACAAACTATGGGATATATCTGAAAATTGATCAATCCTGAAGTACTGAAAGCCAATCTCATTTTTTGAGGTCCAAGAATGTCAGGACAGTACAGATATCCCCCAAATGACCCCTTATTGCAAAGTAGACCGTCCGATGTATTTCATAACAGGCATGGCGAGTTTTATGAAATTGTAATTTTTTTGTCATAATTTTTCAGAAATGAAGAAATTAAAAAAATGATTTTCACAATTTTTTTTTTTACATACTGTCACCAGTGCAGTACAGCGTCATCGTATAACTGGCATGGCGGTGATCAGGGACACTGACTGGTGACAGTACGAAAAAAAAATTGATAATTTTTTTTTATTATTTTTAATTTTTTATTACATTTTTTTCTTTTTTTTAAGATTATTTTTTCATATTTCACTATGACCAAAGTAGTATAATGTTACCATAGTAACATTGTGCTACTTTGGGGGAGTGATCAGTATTTTTTATTTTACACAATTTGCTTATAGCAAAGAATTACTTTGCTATAAGCAAGCATTTACCTGAATGAAATTGATTTATTCTGTTTTTTTGTTTTTTTTTGTGTGATTTGGCCACGGCTAATCACATGACACAGCTGGGCTGTGATTGGCCCAGCTTGTGCATGTGATCGCTGTGACCATTCACAGCTAGACACACTTGTATACAATGGATGGCATGAAAGGAAGCCATCCATTGTATACAACTGTCGTGACCTGCTGTGATTGGTCACAGCAGGTCACATGGTACTGGCAACGGGGACGGTACACAGATCTGTCATCGGCCGTGTCCGACGTACATGGCCAGTGACAGATCGTGCCGCAGCGCGGCCCTGTAGGCGTGTGCAATGCGCGCTCTGGAAAGGACGCCATATGGCGTCCACCCGGAGGGATGAGCAACGGATTAACATAACTCTTACATAACACTTCATACAGTACAATCAAATAATAACTGACAGTCATGATCCCAACCGGGTCCAAGGTCTTCGAAGGCACTGTTACTCACATCAATAACTCGGCTGTATCTACACCCAATGAAAAGGCCCCCAGCCACTACTACACCACCTCGGGGACAATACTACAGCTACGTAGTCCCAGATACAGCCAATGAACTCCAACCTTACCAACATGACCTTATAATTGGGAAGGAACACCCATACCTACGATGGGCCCAACCCATAATCCACCAAATGGTCACTCCAGCACCGCCTTCAAAGACCCAGCGACCCCTGCCGGCTGCCACGACAAAACAAAAAACGCCAAACACCCCAGAACACAAAATGACGATCAAGGAAAGAAAATAAAATCAAGGAACCCAAACAAAACCAAACAACATGACAAACACAAAGGACAAGACCAGTAACAAAAACAGGGCACTTATACCCCCTTCCTGCCCAGGCCAATTTCCAGCTTCCAGCGCTGTCACACTTTGAATGACAATTGCGCGGTCATGCAACACTGTACCCATATGAAATTTTTATCATTTTTTTTGTGACAGACAGAGATTTGTTTTGGTGGTATTTAATCACCTCTGGGTTTCTATTTTTTCTTAAACAAACAAAAAACCACTGAAAATTTAGAAAAAAAAAGTTTTTTCTTAGTTTTTGTTATAAAATTTTGTAAATAAGTGATTTTTCTCCTTCACTGATGTGCGCTAATGAAGCGGCAGTGATAGACACTTATAGGTGGCACTAATGGGCACTGATGAGGAGGCACTGGTAGGTGGCACTGATGGGCATTGACAGGCTTCACTGATGGGCACTGAAAGGCAGAAATGATAGGCGGCACTGATAGGCGGCACTGATAGACGGCACTGACTGGCATTGATAGGTGGCACTGGCTGGCACTGATGGGTGACACTGAAAGGCAGCTCAGATGGGCACTGATATGTGGCATTGATGTGGCACTGGTGAGCAATGGCAGGTGACACGGATGAGCACTGATGGACACTGACAGGTGGTACTGCTGGGGCTACACTGATCATCAAGGCACACTGATCATCAGTGCCCTGATGATCAGTGTACATGTCCTCTCCGCGGAAAACCGATTACCAGCTCTCCTCTCCTCACGGGCTGTCAGCGTGACGGCTCGTGAGGAGAGAAATGCCGGTAACCGGCATTTCCCAGTTTACATGCGATCACCTGTGATTGGACACAGCTGATCACATGACCGAGCTGACATCTTCGGCTCTTTCCGTGAATCGGTGATCCGCTGTGTCCGAGGGACACAGTGCACCAGCGATCGCCACGCTGCGCGCTCCCAGAGCCACGCATGCACGGTAAGAATGGGAGGACGTCATATGACGTCCTCTCAGAACGAGAGAACCACCTCGTGGAGAACCTATATGGTGGGCGGGAGACGGTTAAACAGTAAAAACAAAACCTTTGCAATGATTTATGTTTATCAGACCAAACAAGAGCAAACGAGAAGAATTCACCTTTAGGGTTGAGTGCTGATTCACATACTGTATATATATATATATATGAAAATCCATCATTCTCGATGTACTAGATGGCCTATCTCATTTCTTGAGGCCCCAAAACACCAGGACAGTGCGAATACCCCCCAGATGACCGCCTTTTTGGAAAGCAAACAGTCCAAGGTATTTAGTAAGAGTTATTTGATGGTTTTATTTTTCGAAAATTAATAAATAAATAAAAAAATCACTTTTTTTTTTATTTAAAAAGTAAAGTGTTAATAAGAAAACACCCTCACTGTGTAAGGGAAGATAAGGCTTGTCACCATGCTCCCAGAACAATGTACTGGGACCATGAAAGGCTTTCCAAATAGATAAAATGAGAGAAAATGAATGTTAACCATTTGCCGCCCCCCCTATGGCCGAATGGCGGCCGGCAAATGTCATCAGTGTTCCGGGTGGACGCCATATGGCGTCCTCCCGCACATGTGCAGATTGCGCTCCTGCAGAGCCACGCAGTGGCGCGATCTGTCACCGGCCGTGTACCTCGGACACGGCCGATGACAGAACTGAGTATCAGCCCCGTTGCCGGTACCATGTGACCTGCTGTGACCAATCACAGCAGGTCACATGACAGTTGTATACAATGGATGGCTTCATTCATGCCATCCATTGTATACTAGTGTCTAGCTGTGAATGGTCACAGCTAATCACATGCACATGTCATGTGATTAGCTGTGGCCAAATCACAGCTAAGCACAAAAAAAAAAAAAAAAAACCCTGAATGAATCGATGTCATTATGGTAACATTGTACTACTCTGGTCATAGTGAAATATGAAAAAAAAATCTTAAAAAAAAAGAAGAAAAAAATGTAATAAAAAATAATAAAAAGAAAATATATATATATATATTTTTTTTTTCATTCTGTCACCAATCAGTGTCCCTGATCATCGCCATGCCAGTTATATGATGACGCTGTACAAAAAAAAATAGTGAAACTAATTTTTAAAATTTTTTCATTTTCCGAAATATTATGACAAAAAAAATACAACTTCAAAAAACTCGCCATGCCTCCTATGAAGTACGTCGGACTGTCTACTTTACAAAAAGGGGTAATTTGGGGGATATCTGTACTGTTCTGACATTCTTGGACCTCAAGAAATTAGATTGGCCGCCAGTACTTCAGGATTGATCAATATTCAGATCTATACCATAATTTGTGAACTCTATAACTTTCCTACGAACTAAAAAATACATCCTAATTTGGGTTATTTTCACCAAAGACATGTAGCAGAATACATCTCGGCCAAAATTTATGAAGAACAATTATTTATTTGCAAACTTTTATAACAGAAACAAAGAAAAATGTGTTTTTTTCAAAATTGTTGGTTTTTTTTTGTTCATTTAGCAAAAAATAAAAACCCCAGCAGTGATTAAATACCACCAAAAGAAAGCTCTAGTTGTGTAAAGAAAATGATAAAATTTTAGTTTGGGTACAATGTTGTATGAGCGCGCAATTGTCATTCAAGGTGTGAAAGCGCTGAAACCTGAAAACTGGCCTGGGCAGGAAGGTGTAAAAGTGCCCGTTATTGAATTGGTTAAAAAAAAAAAAACAAAGCCCAAAAAAAACCAAAAGTAACAACCGTTTATCTCATGTCCAGTGCAGAGCCTCGAACCTATGACCATGCACTCTTTAGACTGGCACGCTAACCACTGTGCTGCGGTTGTTACCTGGTATAGGCCCGGTCAAACTGACCCTTGTTTTCAAAAACTGCCAACTGTCACCTGCCCAATGTCAAGTAGCTATAGTGCACTTTGAATGACAATTGCGCGCTCATACAACACTGTACACAAACTAAAATTTTATCATTTTTTTCACACAACTAGAGCTTTCTTTTGGTGATATTTCATCACCACTGGGGTTTTTATTGTTTGCTAAATTAACAAAAAAAGACAGAAAATTTTGGAAAAAAAAAAAAAAACGTTTTCTTTGTTTCTGTTATAAAAGTTTGCAAATAAATAATTGTTTTTCATAAATTTAGGCCAAGATGTATTCTGCTACATGTCTTTGGTGAAAATAACCCAAATTAGTATTTATTATTTAGTCTGTAGGAAAGTTATAGAGTTCACAAACTATGGGATATATCTGAAAATTGATCAATCCTGAAGTACTGAAAGCCAATCTCATTTTTTGAGGTCCAAGAATGTCAGGACAGTACAGATATCCCCCAAATGACCCCTTATTGCAAAGTAGACCGTCCGATGTATTTCATAACAGGCATGGCGAGTTTTATGAAATTGTAATTTTTTTGTCATAATTTTTCGGAAATGAAGAAATTAAAAAAATGATTTTCACTATTTTTTTTTTTACATACTGTCACCAGTGCAGTACAGCGTCATCGTATAACTGGCATGGCGGTGATCAGGGACACTGACTGGTGACAGTACGAAAATAAAATTGATAATTTTTTTTTATTATTTTTAATTTTTTATTACATTTTTTTCTTTTTTTTAAGATTATTTTTTCATATTTCACTATGACCAAAGTAGTATAATGTTACCATAGTAACATTGTGCTACTTTGGGGGAGTGATCAGTATTTTTTATTTTACACAATTTGCTTATAGCAAAGAATTACTTTGCTATAAGCAAGCATTTACCTGAATGAAATTGATTTATTCTGTTTTTTTGTTTTTTTTTGTGTGATTTGGCCACGGCTAATCACATGACACAGCTGGGCTGTGATTGGCCCAGCTTGTGCATGTGATCGCTGTGACCATTCACAGCTAGACACACTTGTATACAATGGATGGCATGAAAGGAAGCCATCCATTGTATACAACTGTCGTGACCTGCTGTGATTGGTCACAGCAGGTCACATGGTACTGGCAACGGGGACGGTACACAGATCTGTCATCGGCCGTGTCCGACGTACATGGCCAGTGACAGATCGTGCCGCAGCGCGGCCCTGTAGGCGTGTGCAATGCGCGCTCTGGAAAGGACGCCATATGGCGTCCACCCGGAGGGATGAGCAACGGATTAACATAACTCTTACATAACACTTCATACAGTACAATCAAATAATAACTGACAGTCATGATCCCAACCGGGTCCAAGGTCTTCGAAGGCACTGTTACTCACATCAATAACTCGGCTGTATCTACACCCAATGAAAAGGCCCCCAGCCACTACTACACCACCTCGGGGACAATACTACAGCTACGTAGTCCCAGATACAGCCAATGAACTCCAACCTTACCAACATGACCTTATAATTGGGAAGGAACACCCATACCTACGATGGGCCCAACCCATAATCCACCAAATGGTCACTCCAGCACCGCCTTCAAAGACCCAGCGACCCCTGCCGGCTGCCACGACAAAACAAAAAACGCCAAACACCCCAGAACACAAAATGACGATCAAGGAAAGAAAATAAAATCAAGGAACCCAAACAAAACCAAACAACATGACAAACACAAAGGACAAGACCAGTAACAAAAACAGGGCACTTATACCCCCTTCCTGCCCAGGCCAATTTCCAGCTTCCAGCGCTGTCACACTTTGAATGACAATTGCGCGGTCATGCAACACTGTACCCATATGAAATTTTTATCATTTTTTTTGTGACAGACAGAGATTTGTTTTGGTGGTATTTAATCACCTCTGGGTTTCTATTTTTTCTTAAACAAACAAAAAACCACTGAAAATTTAGAAAAAAAAAGTTTTTTCTTAGTTTTTGTTATAAAATTTTGTAAATAAGTGATTTTTCTCCTTCACTGATGTGCGCTAATGAAGCGGCAGTGATAGACACTTATAGGTGGCACTAATGGGCACTGATGAGGAGGCACTGGTAGGTGGCACTGATGGGCATTGACAGGCTTCACTGATGGGCACTGAAAGGCAGAAATGATAGGCGGCACTGATAGGCGGCACTGATAGACGCACTGACTGGCATTGATAGGTGGCACTGGCTGGCACTGATGGGTGACACTGAAAGGCAGCTCAGATGGGCACTGATATGTGGCATTGATGTGGCACTGGTGAGCAATGGCAGGTGACACGGATGAGCACTGATGGACACTGACAGGTGGTACTGCTGGGGCTACACTGATCATCAAGGCACACTGATCATCAGTGCCCTGATGATCAGTGTACATGTCCTCTCCGCGGAAAACCGATTACCAGCTCTCCTCTCCTCACGGGCTGTCAGCGTGACGGCTCGTGAGGAGAGAAATGCCGGTAACCGGCATTTCCCAGTTTACATGCGATCACCTGTGATTGGACACAGCTGATCACATGACCGAGCTGACATCTTCGGCTCTTTCCGTGAATCGGTGATCCGCTGTGTCCGAGGGACACAGTGCACCAGGGATCGCCGCGCTGCGCGCTCCCAGAGCCACGCATGCACGGTAAGAATGGGAGGACGTCATATGACGTCCTCTCAGAACGAGAGAACCACCTCGTGGAGAACCTATATGGTGGGCGGGAGACGGTTAAACAGTAAAAACAAAACTTTTGCAATGATTTATGTTTATCAGACCAAACAAGAGCAAACGAGAAGAATTCACCTTTAGGGTTGAGTGCTGATTCACATACTGTATATATATATATATATATATATGAAAATCCATCATTCTCGATGTACTAGATGGCCTATCTCATTTCTTAAGGCCCCAAAACACCAGGACAGTGCGAATACCCCCCAGATGACCGCCTTTTTGGAAAGCAAACAGTCCAAGGTATTTAGTAAGAGTTATTTGATGGTTTTATTTTTCGAAAATTAATAAATAAAAAAAAAAATCACTTTTTTTTTTATTTAAAAAGTAAAGTGTTAATAAGAAAACACCCTCACTGTGTAAGGGAAGATAAGGCTTGTCACCATGCTCCCAGAACAATGTACTGGGACCATGAAAGGCTTTCCAAATAGATAAAATGAGAGAAAATGAATGTTAACCATTTGCCGCCCGCCCTATGGCCGAATGGCGGCCGGCAAATGTCATCAGTGTTCCGGGTGGACGCCATATGGCGTCCTCCCGCACATGTGCAGATTGCGCTCCTGCAGAGCCACGCAGTGGCGCGATCTGTCACCGGCCGTGTACCTCGGACACGGCCGATGACAGAACTGAGTATCAGCCCCGTTGCCGGTACCATGTGACCTGCTGTGACCAATCACAGCAGGTCACATGACAGTTGTATACAATGGATGGCTTCATTCATGCCATCCATTGTATACTAGTGTCTAGCTGTGAATGGTCACAGCTAATCACATGCACATGTCATGTGATTAGCTGTGGCCAAATCCCAGCTAAGCACAAAAAAAAAAAAAAAAAACCCTGAATGAATCGATGTCATTATGGTAACATTGTACTACTCTGGTCATAGTGAAATATGAAAAAAAAATCTTAAAAAAAAAGAAGAAAAAAATGTAATAAAAAATAATTAAAAAAAATATATATATATATTTTTTTTCCATTCTGTCACCAATCAGTGTCCCTGATCATCGCCATGCCAGTTATATGATGACGCTGTACAAAAAAAAATAGTGAAACTAATTTTTAAAATTTTTTCATTTTCCGAAATATTATGACAAAAAAAATACAACTTCAAAAAACTCGCCATGCCTCCTATGAAGTACGTCGGACTGTCTACTTTACAAAAAGGGGTAATTTGGGGGATATCTGTACTGTTCTGACATTCTTGGACCTCAAGAAATTAGATTGGCCGCCAGTACTTCAGGATTGATCAATATTCAGATCTATACCATAGTTTGTGAACTCTATAACTTTCCTACGAACTAAAAAATACATCCTAATTTGGGTTATTTTCACCAAAGACATGTAGCAGAATACATCTCGGCCAAAATTTATGAAGAACAATTATTTATTTGCAAACTTTTATAACAGAAACAAAGAAAAATGTGTTTTTTTCAAAATTGTTGGTTTTTTTTTTGTTCATTTAGCAAAAAATAAAAACCCCAGCGGTGATTAAATACCACCAAAAGAAAGCTCTAGTTGTGTAAAGAAAATGATAAAATTTTAGTTTGGGTACAATGTTGTATGAGCGCGCAATTGTCATTCAAGGTGTGAAAGCGCTGAAACCTGAAAACTGGCCTGGGCAGGAAGGTGTAAAAGTGCCCGTTATTGAATTGGTTAAAAAAAAAAAAACAAAGCCCAAAAAAAACCAAAAGTAACAACCGTTTATCTCATGTCCAGTGCAGAGCCTCGAACCTATGACCATGCACTCTTTAGACTGGCACGCTAACCACTGTGCTGCGGTTGTTACCTGGTATAGGCCCGGTCAAACTGACCCTTGTTTTCAAAAACTGCCAACTGTCACCTGCCCAATGTCAAGTAGCTATAGTGCACTTTGAATGACAATTGCGCGCTCATACAACACTGTACCCAAACTAAAATTTTATCATTTTTTTCACACAACTAGAGCTTTCTTTTGGTGGTATTTCATCACCACTGGGGTTTTTATTGTTTGCTAAATTAACAAAAAAAGACAGAAAATTTTTGAAAAAAAAAAACACGTTTTCTTTGTTTCTGTTATAAAAGTTTGCAAATAAATAATTGTTTTTCATAAATTTAGGCCAAGATGTATTCTGCTACATGTCTTTGGTGAAAATAACCCAAATTAGTATTTATTATTTAGTCTGTAGGAAAGTTATAGAGTTCACAAACTATGGGATATATCTGAAAATTGATCAATCCTGAAGTACTGAAAGCCAATCTCATTTTTTGAGGTCCAAGAATGTCAGGACAGTACAGATATCCCCCAAATGACCCCTTATTGCAAAGTAGACCGTCCGATGTATTTCATAACAGGCATGGCGAGTTTTATGAAATTGTAATTTTTTTGTCATAATTTTTCGGAAATGAAGAAATTAAAAAAATGATTTTCACTATTTTTTTTTTTTACATACTGTCACCAGTGCAGTACAGCGTCATCGTATAACTGGCATGGCGGTGATCAGGGACACTGACTGGTGACAGTACGAAAAAAAAATTGATAATTTGTTTTTATTATTTTTAATTTTTTATTACATTTTTTTCTTTTTTTTAAGATTAATTTTTCATATTTCACTATGACCAAAGTAGTATAATGTTACCATAGTAACATTGTGCTACTTTGGGGGAGTGATCAGTATTTTTTATTTTACACAATTTGCTTATAGCAAAGAATTACTTTGCTATAAGCAAGCATTTACCTGAATGAAATTGATTTATTCTGTTTTTTTGTTTTTTTGTGTGTGATTTGGCCACGGCTAATCACATGACACAGCTGGGCTGTGATTGGCCCAGCTTGTGCATGTGATCGCTGTGACCATTCACAGCTAGACACACTTGTATACAATGGATGGCATGAAAGGAAGCCATCCATTGTATACAACTGTCGTGACCTGCTGTGATTGGTCACAGCAGGTCACATGGTACTGGCAACGGGGACGGTACACAGATCTGTCATCGGCCGTGTCCGACGTACATGGCCAGTGACAGATCGTGCCGCAGCGCGGCCCTGTAGGCGTGTGCAATGCGCGCTCTGGAAAGGACGCCATATGGCGTCCACCCGGAGGGATGAGCAACGGATTAACATAACTCTTACATAACACTTCATACAGTACAATCAAATAATAACTGACAGTCATGATCCCAACCGGGTCCAAGGTCTTCGAAGGCACTGTTACTCACATCAATAACTCGGCTGTATCTACACCCAATGAAAAGGCCCCCAGCCACTACTACACCACCTCGGGGACAATACTACAGCTACGTAGTCCCAGATACAGCCAATGAACTCCAACCTTACCAACATGACCTTATAATTGGGAAGGAACACCCATACCTACGATGGGCCCAACCCATAATCCACCAAATGGTCACTCCAGCACCGCCTTCAAAGACCCAGCGACCCCTGCCGGCTGCCACGACAAAACAAAAAACGCCAAACACCCCAGAACACAAAATGACGATCAAGGAAAGAAAATAAAATCAAGGAACCCAAACAAAACCAAACAACATGACAAACACAAAGGACAAGACCAGTAACAAAAACAGGGCACTTATACCCCCTTCCTGCCCAGGCCAATTTCCAGCTTCCAGCGCTGTCACACTTTGAATGACAATTGCGCGGTCATGCAACACTGTACCCATATGAAATTTTTATCATTTTTTTTGTGACAGACAGAGATTTGTTTTGGTGGTATTTAATCACCTCTGGGTTTTTATTTTTTCTTAAACAAACAAAAAACCACTGAAAATTTAGAAAAAAAAAAGTTTTTTCTTAGTTTTTGTTATAAAATTTTGTAAATAAGTGATTTTTCTCCTTCACTGATGTGCGCTAATGAAGCGGCAGTGATAGACACTTATAGGTGGCACTAATGGGCACTGATGAGGAGGCACTGGTAGGTGGCACTGATGGGCATTGACAGGCTTCACTGATGGGCACTGAAAGGCAGAAATGATAGGCGGCACTGATAGGCGGCACTGATAGACGGCACTGACTGGCATTGATAGGTGGCACTGGCTGGCACTGATGGGTGACACTGAAAGGCAGCTCAGATGGGCACTGATATGTGGCATTGATGTGGCACTGGTGAGCAATGGCAGGTGACACGGATGAGCACTGATGGACACGGACAGGTGGTACTGCTGGGGCTACACTGATCATCAAGGCACACTGATCATCAGTGCCCTGATGATCAGTGTACATGTCCTCTCCGCGGAAAACCGATTACCAGCTCTCCTCTCCTCACGGGCTGTCAGCGTGACGGCTCGTGAGGAGAGAAATGCCGGTAACCGGCATTTCCCAGTTTACATGCGATCACCTGTGATTGGACACAGCTGATCACATGACCGAGCTGACATCTTCGGCTCTTTCCGTGAATCGGTGATCCGCTGTGTCCGAGGGACACAGTGCACCAGCGATCGCCGCGCTGCGCGCTCCCAGAGCCACGCATGCACGGTAAGAATGGGAGGACGTCATATGACGTCCTCTCAGAACGAGAGAACCACCTCGTGGAGAACCTATATGGTGGGCGGGAGACGGGTAAACAGTAAAAACAAAACTTTTGCAATGATTTATGTTTATCAGACCAAACAAGAGCAAACGAGAAGAATTCACCTTTAGGGTTGAGTGCTGATTCACATACTGTATATATATATATATGAAAATCCATCATTCTCGATGTACTAGATGGCCTATCTCATTTCTTGAGGCCCCAAAACACCAGGACAGTGCGAATACCCCCCAGATGACCGCCTTTTTGGAAAGCAAACAGTCCAAGGTATTTAGTAAGAGTTATTTGATGGTTTTATTTTTCGAAAATTAATAAATAAAAAAAAAAATCACTTTTTTTTTTATTTAAAAAGTAAAGTGTTAATAAGAAAACACCCTCACTGTGTAAGGGAAGATAAGGCTTGTCACCATGCTCCCAGAACAATGTACTGGGACCATGAAAGGCTTTCCAAATAGATAAAATGAGAGAAAATGAATGTTAACCATTTGCCGCCCGCCCTATGGCCGAATGGCGGCCGGCAAATGTCATCAGTGTTCCGGGTGGACGCCATATGGCGTCCTCCCGCACATGTGCAGATTGCGCTCCTGCAGAGCCACGCAGTGGCGCGATCTGTCACCGGCCGTGTACCTCGGACACGGCCGATGACAGAACTGAGTATCAGCCCCGTTGCCGGTACCATGTGACCTGCTGTGACCAATCACAGCAGGTCACATGACAGTTGTATACAATGGATGGCTTCATTCATGCCATCCATTGTATACTAGTGTCTAGCTGTGAATGGTCACAGCTAATCACATGCACATGTCATGTGATTAGCTGTGGCCAAATCACAGCTAAGCACAAAAAAAAAAAAAAAAAACCCTGAATGAATCGATGTCATTATGGTAACATTGTACTACTCTGGTCATAGTGAAATATGAAAAAAAAATCTTAAAAAAAAAGAAGAAAAAAATGTAATAAAAAATAATAAAAAAATATATATATATATATATTTTTTTTTTTTTCATTCTGTCACCAATCAGTGTCCCTGATCATCGCCATGCCAGTTATATGATGACGCTGTACAAAAAAAAATAGTGAAACTAATTTTTAAAATTTTTTCATTTTCCGAAATATTATGACAAAAAAAATACAACTTCAAAAAACTCGCCATGCCTCCTATGAAGTACGTCGGACTGTCTACTTTACAAAAAGGGGTAATTTGGGGGATATCTGTACTGTTCTGACATTCTTGGACCTCAAGAAATTAGATTGGCCGCCAGTACTTCAGGATTGATCAATATTCAGATCTATACCATAGTTTGTGAACTCTATAACTTTCCTACGAACTAAAAAATACATCCTAATTTGGGTTATTTTCACCAAAGACATGTAGCAGAATACATCTCGGCCAAAATTTATGAAGAACAATTATTTATTTGCAAACTTTTATAACAGAAAAAAAGAAAAATGTGTTTTTTTCAAAATTGTTGGTTTTTTTTTGTTCATTTAGCAAAAAATAAAAACCCCAGCGGTGATTAAATACCACCAAAAGAAAGCTCTAGTTGTGTAAAGAAAATGATAAAATTTTAGTTTGGGTACAATGTTGTATGAGCGCGCAATTGTCATTCAAGGTGTGAAAGCGCTGAAACCTGAAAACTGGCCTGGGCAGGAAGGTGTAAAAGTGCCCGTTATTGAATTGGTTAAAAAAATAAAAACAAAGCCCAAAAAAAACCAAAAGTAACAACCGTTTATCTCATGTCCAGTGCAGAGCCTCGAACCTATGACCATGCACTCTTTAGACTGGCACGCTAACCACTGTGCTGCGGTTGTTACCTGGTATAGGCCCGGTCAAACTGACCCTTGTTTTCAAAAACTGCCAACTGTCACCTGCCCAATGTCAAGTAGCTATAGTGCACTTTGAATGACAATTGCGCGCTCATACAACACTGTACCCAAACTAAAATTTTATCATTTTTTTCACACAACTAGAGCTTTCTTTTGGTGGTATTTCATCACCACTGGGGTTTTTATTGTTTGCTAAATTAACAAAAAAAGACAGAAAATTTTGGAAAAAAAAAAAACACGTTTTCTTTGTTTCTGTTATAAAAGTTTGCAAATAAATAATTGTTTTTCATAAATTTAGGCCAAGATGTATTCTGCTACATGTCTTTGGTGAAAATAACCCAAATTAGTATTTATTATTTAGTCTGTAGGAAAGTTATAGAGTTCACAAACTATGGGATATATCTGAAAATTGATCAATCCTGAAGTACTGAAAGCCAATCTCATTTTTTGAGGTCCAAGAATGTCAGGACAGTACAGATATCCCCCAAATGACCCCTTATTGCAAAGTAGACCGTCCGATGTATTTCATAACAGGCATGGCGAGTTTTATGAAATTGTAATTTTTTTGTCATAATTTTTCGGAAATGAAGAAATTAAAAAAATGATTTTCACTATTTTTTTTTTTACATACTGTCACCAGTGCAGTACAGCGTCATCGTATAACTGGCATGGCGGTGATCAGGGACACTGACTGGTGACAGTACGAAAAAAAAATTGATAATTTTTTTTTATTATTTTTAATTATTTATTACATTTTTTTCTTTTTTTTAAGATTATTTTTTCATATTTCACTATGACCAAAGTAGTATAATGTTACCATAGTAACATTGTGCTACTTTGGGGGAGTGATCAGTATTTTTTATTTTACACAATTTGCTTATAGCAAAGAATTACTTTGCTATAAGCAAGCATTTACCTGAATGAAATTGATTTATTCTGTTTTTTTGTTTTTTTTTGTGTGATTTGGCCACGGCTAATCACATGACACAGCTGGGCTGTGATTGGCCCAGCTTGTGCATGTGATCGCTGTGACCATTCACAGCTAGACACACTTGTATACAATGGATGGCATGAAAGGAAGCCATCCATTGTATACAACTGTCGTGACCTGCTGTGATTGGTCACAGCAGGTCACATGGTACTGGCAACGGGGACGGTACACAGATCTGTCATCGGCCGTGTCCGACGTACATGGCCAGTGACAGATCGTGCCGCAGCGCGGCCCTGTAGGCGTGTGCAATGCGCGCTCTGGAAAGGACGCCATATGGCGTCCACCCGGAGGGATGAGCAACGGATTAACATAACTCTTACATAACACTTCATACAGTACAATCAAATAATAACTGACAGTCATGATCCCAACCGGGTCCAAGGTCTTCGAAGGCACTGTTACTCACATCAATAACTCGGCTGTATCTACACCCAATGAAAAGGCCCCCAGCCACTACTACACCACCTCGGGGACAATACTACAGCTACGTAGTCCCAGATACAGCCAATGAACTCCAACCTTACCAACATGACCTTATAATTGGGAAGGAACACCCATACCTACGATGGGCCCAACCCATAATCCACCAAATGGTCACTCCAGCACCGCCTTCAAAGACCCAGCGACCCCTGCCGGCTGCCACGACAAAACAAAAAACGCCAAACACCCCAGAACACAAAATGACGATCAAGGAAAGAAAATAAAATCAAGGAACCCAAACAAAACCAAACAACATGACAAACACAAAGGACAAGACCAGTAACAAAAACAGAGCACTTATACCCCCTTCCTGCCCAGGCCAATTTCCAGCTTCCAGCGCTGTCACACTTTGAATGACAATTGCGCGGTCATGCAACACTGTACCCATATGAAATTTTTATCATTTTTTTTGTGACAGACAGAGATTTGTTTTGGTGGTATTTAATCACCTCTGGGTTTTTATTTTTTCTTAAACAAACAAAAAACCACTGAAAATTTAGAAAAAAAAAGTTTTTTCTTAGTTTTTGTTATAAAATTTTGTAAATAAGTGATTTTTCTCCTTCACTGATGTGCGCTAATGAAGCGGCAGTGATAGACACTTATAGGTGGCACTAATGGGCACTGATGAGGAGGCACTGGTAGGTGGCACTGATGGGCATTGACAGGCTTCACTGATGGGCACTGAAAGGCAGAAATGATAGGCGGCACTGATAGGCGGCACTGATAGACGGCACTGACTGGCATTGATAGGTGGCACTGGCTGGCACTGATGGGTGACACTGAAAGGCAGCTCAGATGGGCACTGATATGTGGCATTGATGTGGCACTGGTGAGCAATGGCAGGTGACACGGATGAGCACTGATGGACACGGACAGGTGGTACTGCTGGGGCTACACTGATCATCAAGGCACACTGATCATCAGTGCCCTGATGATCAGTGTACATGTCCTCTCCGCGGAAAACCGATTACCAGCTCTCCTCTCCTCAGGGGCTGTCAGCGTGACGGCTCGTGAGGAGAGAAATGCCGGTAACCGGCATTTCCCAGTTTACATGCGATCACCTGTGATTGGACACAGCTGATCACATGACCGAGCTGACATCTTCGGCTCTTTCCGTGAATCGGTGATCCGCTGTGTCCGAGGGACACAGTGCACCAGCGATCGCCGCGCTGCGCGCTCCCAGAGCCACGCATGCACGGTAAGAATGGGAGGACGTCATATGACGTCCTCTCAGAACGAGAGAACCACCTCGTGGAGAACCTATATGGTGGGCGGGAGACGGGTAAACAGTAAAAACAAAACTTTTGCAATGATTTATGTTTATCAGACCAAACAAGAGCAAACGAGAAGAATTCACCTTTAGGGTTGAGTGCTGATTCACATACTGTATATATATATATATATATATATATGAAAATCCATCATTCTCGATGTACTAGATGGCCTATCTCATTTCTTGAGGCCCCAAAACACCAGGACAGTGCGAATACCCCCCAGATGACCGCCTTTTTGGAAAGCAAACAGTCCAAGGTATTTAGTAAGAGTTATTTGATGGTTTTATTTTTCGAAAATAATAAATAAAAAAAAAAATCACTTTTTTTTTTATTTAAAAAGTAAAGTGTTAATAAGAAAACACCCTCACTGTGTAAGGGAAGATAAGGCTTGTCACCATGCTCCCAGAACAATGTACTGGGACCATGAAAGGCTTTCCAAATAGATAAAATGAGAGAAAATGAATGTTAACCATTTGCCGCCCGCCCTATGGCCGAATGGCGGCCGGCAAATGTCATCAGTGTTCCGGGTGGACGCCATATGGCGTCCTCCCGCACATGTGCAGATTGCGCTCCTGCAGAGCCACGCAGTGGCGCGATCTGTCACCGGCCGTGTACCTCGGACACGGCCGATGACAGAACTGAGTATCAGCCCCGTTGCCGGTACCATGTGACCTGCTGTGACCAATCACAGCAGGTCACATGACAGTTGTATACAATGGATGGCTTCATTCATGCCATCCATTGTATACTAGTGTCTAGCTGTGAATGGTCACAGCTAATCACATGCACATGTCATGTGATTAGCTGTGGCCAAATCACAGCTAAGCACAAAAAAAAAAAAAAAAAACCCTGAATGAATCGATGTCATTATGGTAACATTGTACTACTCTGGTCATAGTGAAATATGAAAAAAAAATCTTAAAAAAAAAGAAGAAAAAAATGTAATAAAAAATAATAAAAAAATATATATATATATATTTTTTTTTTTTTTTCATTCTGTCACCAATCAGTGTCCCTGATCATCGCCATGCCAGTTATATGATGACGCTGTACAAAAAAAAATAGTGAAACTAATTTTTAAAATTTTTTCATTTTCCGAAATATTATGACAAAAAAAATACAACTTCAAAAAACTCGCCATGCCTCCTATGAAGTACGTCGGACTGTCTACTTTACAAAAAGGGGTAATTTGGGGGATATCTGTACTGTTCTGACATTCTTGGACCTCAAGAAATTAGATTGGCCGCCAGTACTTCAGGATTGATCAATATTCAGATCTATACCATAGTTTGTGAACTCTATAACTTTCCTACGAACTAAAAAATACATCCTAATTTGGGTTATTTTCACCAAAGACATGTAGCAGAATACATCTCGGCCAAAATTTATGAAGAACAATTATTTATTTGCAAACTTTTATAACAGAAACAAAGAAAATGTGTTTTTTTCAAAATTGTTGGTTTTTTTTTTGTTCATTTAGCAAAAAATAAAAACCCCAGCGGTGATTAAATACCACCAAAAGAAAGCTCTAGTTGTGTAAAGAAAATGATAAAATTTTAGTTTGGGTACAATGTTGTATGAGCGCGCAATTGTCATTCAAGGTGTGAAAGCGCTGAAACCTGAAAACTGGCCTGGGCAGGAAGGTGTAAAAGTGCCCGTTATTGAATTGGTTAAAAAAATAAAAACAAAGCCCAAAAAAAACCAAAAGTAACAACCGTTTATCTCATGTCCAGTGCAGAGCCTCGAACCTATGACCATGCACTCTTTAGACTGGCACGCTAACCACTGTGCTGCGGTTGTTACCTGGTATAGGCCCGGTCAAACTGACCCTTGTTTTCAAAAACTGCCAACTGTCACCTGCCCAATGTCAAGTAGCTATAGTGCACTTTGAATGACAATTGCGCGCTCATACAACACTGTACCCAAACTAAAATTTTATCATTTTTTTCACACAACTAGAGCTTTCTTTTGGTGGTATTTCATCACCACTGGGGTTTTTATTGTTTGCTAAATTAACAAAAAAAGACAGAAAATTTTGGAAAAAAAAAAAACACGTTTTCTTTGTTTCTGTTATAAAAGTTTGCAAATAAATAATTGTTTTTCATAAATTTAGGCCAAGATGTATTCTGCTACATGTCTTTGGTGAAAATAACCCAAATTAGTATTTATTATTTAGTCTGTAGGAAAGTTATAGAGTTCACAAACTATGGGATATATCTGAAAATTGATCAATCCTGAAGTACTGAAAGCCAATCTCATTTTTTGAGGTCCAAGAATGTCAGGACAGTACAGATATCCCCCAAATGACCCCTTATTGCAAAGTAGACCGTCCGATGTATTTCATAACAGGCATGGCGAGTTTTATGAAATTGTAATTTTTTTGTCATAATTTTTCGGAAATGAAGAAATTAAAAAAATGATTTTCACTATTTTTTTTTTTACATACTGTCACCAGTGCAGTACAGCGTCATCGTATAACTGGCATGGCGGTGATCAGGGACACTGACTGGTGACAGTACGAAAAAAAAATTGATAATTTTTTTTATTATTTTTAATTTTTTATTACATTTTTTTCTTTTTTTTAAGATTATTTTTTCATATTTCACTATGACCAAAGTAGTATAATGTTACCATAGTAACATTGTGCTACTTTGGGGGAGTGATCAGTATTTTTTATTTTACACAATTTGCTTATAGCAAAGAATTACTTTGCTATAAGCAAGCATTTACCTGAATGAAATTGATTTATTCTGTTTTTTTGTTTTTTTTTGTGTGATTTGGCCACGGCTAATCACATGACACAGCTGGGCTGTGATTGGCCCAGCTTGTGCATGTGATCGCTGTGACCATTCACAGCTAGACACACTTGTATACAATGGATGGCATGAAAGGAAGCCATCCATTGTATACAACTGTCGTGACCTGCTGTGATTGGTCACAGCAGGTCACATGGTACTGGCAACGGGGACGGTACACAGATCTGTCATCGGCCGTGTCCGACGTACATGGCCAGTGACAGATCGTGCCGCAGCGCGGCCCTGTAGGCGTGTGCAATGCGCGCTCTGGAAAGGACGCCATATGGCGTCCACCCGGAGGGATGAGCAACGGATTAACATAACTCTTACATAACACTTCATACAGTACAATCAAATAATAACTGACAGTCATGATCCCAACCGGGTCCAAGGTCTTCGAAGGCACTGTTCTGTCCTCCTTATGTGTGAAGGTACATAGCTTGACAGACAGCTAAACCTTTCTCGGCAATGAGTTGACAAAGAAGCAACGTCCAACTTTGTCTTTATTGCAAAGATATAAGAGGTGAAACTGAGGAACAGAAAATAAGGCGCTTAGTAACACTGTCTGCCATGTGACAAAGCATATTATACATTACAGTAAGGCAATGCACATATAAACACATGTAAGACATGTAGGTTACTTAAAACACAGATGCATAAGATATAGACATGTGTGTAGACGTACCGACGATGCTATTGTGAACCTGAATGTGAGGGCTGGATCCTACCAGCATACCACAGGAATGGAGTCTGTGATGAGGAAATGGCTGCTATGAGCATGGCTGATGATGTAATCAGAGTTCATAGGCTACAAGCTATGGAAGCTGAAATGGGTCAAACTTCTACTGTGAAAAGATGCAGTGTATACAAACAGCCACTAGATGGAGCAGTTACACAATGAACAGAGAATTACAAACTGATAAAACATACTAATAATGCCTAATTAACAAAGAACAAATTGCTAAAGGCATGACACTCCCCGTCTGGTATCTAAAGGATACCACATTAAATCACCCCTGGAGAGAGCAACAAAACCAGTTCAGTAACGGGTCTGAGGAAGAGTTTGGGCTCCTGTTGTCTGCAGACCTTGACCTCCACTTTTCTGACTTTCCCATCTTCACTTGGGAACACCTTGGTTATCAGTCCCAAAGGCCAGTCATTTCTTCTTGACTGAGAGTCTTTGACAAGAACAACATTACCAACCTCCATATTGGGTTTGCTGGTTTGCCATTTATTCCGGACTTGTAGAGTAGAGATGTATTGTTTTCTCCATTTATCCCAGAAGGTATCTGCTAGAGTTTGCACTCGTCTCCACTGACACTTGTACAAGTCTTTAGCACTAAATTCTCCAGGAGGAGCCGATGCTGTACCGACTTTTTGGGTGAGAAGAGTGGAAGGGGTGAGCAAGAAGGGATCTTCTGGATCACTGGATATTGAAGTCAAAGGTCTGGCGTTCATGATCGCCACTACTTCGGCCATGAAGGTTGAGAGGGTTTCATGGGTGAGCCTCGAAGTTCCCAGCTGTAGAAAAACAGAATCAAGGATCCGGCGAGCTATGCCAATCATACGCTCCCAAGAGCCTCCCATGTGAGACGCATGTGGGGGGTTGAATGTCCATTTACAGTCTTGGGCGGCAAGATATCTCTCTACATGGTCACTGTCAATGTTTGAGGGGATATGCAGTTCTTTGCAGGCCCCAACGAAGTTGGTACCTCTATCAGAGCGGATTAGTTTAACTGGGCCTCTGATGGAGATGAAACGTCTGAGAGCATTTATAAAGCTGGATGTGTCTAAAGACTCGATAACTTCTATATGCACAGCCCTGATACTCATGCATGTAAATATGACTGCCCAGCATTTGCTGTTTGCCTGGCCTCCTCTAGTGTGCCGTGTGGTGACAGACCAAGGACCAAACACGTCAAGACCAACATTAGTAAAGGGAGGTTCTATACTGAGTCGGTCCGCAGGGAGGTTAGCCATCTTCTGTGACTGAAACATACCACGTAGTTTTTTGCAAGTGACACATTTGAAAATAAGACAACTCACAAGTCTTTTCGCTCCCACTACCCAAAATCCAGCTGTACGTAAAGCTCCTTCAGTGAACAAACGTCCCTGATGTTTAGTCTTCTCATGGTAGTGTTGCACAAGTAAAGATGCAATGTGATTGCTTGGAATTATTATGGGATTACATTCTTTACTCTCGAACTTTGCATTTGAAATACGTCCCCCAACTCTCAACAGTCCATTAGCATCTATGAAGGGGTCAAGCCTCTTGAGGGAACTGTCTTTAGGAACACTCTTTTGATTTTGGATGAGTTCAAATTCTTGAGTATAAACCTCTTGTTGGATACAACGGATGATAACGTCTCTGGCCTGTGTGAGCTCATCCACTGTATGGGCCTTGTGACAGTAATGCCAACCTTTGCAGTGATCTGATCCTGTAGGTGTGGCTCTAAAGGATCTGGCTATGTGGATCAAGCCGGCTATAGCTCTGTTCAGTGATTTCCACGTAGAAAACTTGTTGAATCGTTTGGATCCAAGCTCTTTGTGAGAAACTCTTGTGGTGAGTACAGAAATATGAGGACGAATCTCTGCATCAGCATTTGGTTCTAATAGCTGAAATGAGTATTTCTCCAGGGTGTCAAGTACAGGTTTGTAGAGGAATGGTGGCCCTGTGAACTACGTAGTATCTTTAAGGTGAGCTGCTGGAACAGCTCTTGTAGCATGGTCTGCTGGGTTGAGGTCAGTTGGTACATAGCACCACTGGGTAGGCTGTGTTGACCTCCTAATTCTTTGAACTCTGTTATGAACATAGACATAGAATCTCCTAGTCTCATTGTAAATGTAGCCCAATACTACTTTGCTGTCTGTATGAAACATTGTACTGACAAGTTTTATATCTATTTCTGACACAATGAGATCTGCCAGCTCTACTGCCAGAACAGCGGCACAAAGTTCCAGTCTTGGTATGGTAATCTCAGGGCTTGGTGCCAGTTTTGCCTTGCCCATTACAAAGCCAATTTGGACTTGACCTTTAATGTTTATAGTTTTAAGGTAAGCGACTGCAGCGATTGCTTTTACCGAAGCATCACAAAATATGCACAGCTGCCTAGACTGAACTTCTGCAGGGGAGAAGTGGGCATATGGCCTATAGATATGTAAGTTAGATAATGCCTGTAGAGAGTTTCTCCATGCTATCCATAGTGCTTCTTTCTCTGAGGGAAGTGGCGAATCCCAATCACACGTATCTGTGGTTAACTCTCTGAGCAGAGTCTTACCTTGGATGATCACAGGAGCTGCAAATCCAAGTGGATCATATAGACTGTTAATGGTAGATAACACTCCACGTCGTGTGAAAGGCTTTTGCTCTTGGTCGACCTGAAAGGTAAAGGTGTCAGATTTGAGGTCCCAGCTGAGCCCTAGGCTGCGCTGCATGGGTATCGGGTCTGTCGCTAAGTCTAGATCTTTCAAATCACTGGCATGATCTTGAGTAGAGAAGGCTTCCATAACAACTTTGCTGTTTGAAGCTATCTTATGAAGTCTGAGGTTTGAACAGGAAAGCATACTCTGGGTCCTTTTGAGTAGACTGATTGCAGCCTCTGGTGAGGGAAGCGACTTTAAGCCATCATCTACATAGAAGTCTCTTTCAACAAACTTCTTAATGTCTTTCCCATAGTCTTTTTCACCTTCTTCAGCAGAGAGTCTGAGTCCATAAATAGCGACAGCTGGAGATGGGCTGTTGCCAAAAACATGCACCTTCATGCGATATTCTATGATGTCTTGAGTAGAGTCATTGTCCTTGAACCAAAGAAATCTCAAGAAGTTCCTGTGCTCTTCTTTTACTAGGAAACAATAGAACATTTGTTGTTTGTCGGCAACTATAGCGATGGGTTCTTTACGGAATCTGATGAGGACACCGAGAAGTGTGTTATTGAGGTCTGGTCCTGTCAAAAGGACATCATTGAGAGAGACTCCCTCATACTGTGAACTGGAGTCAAATACCACTCGGATTCGTCCTGGCTTCTTAGGGTGGTAAACGCCGAAGATTGGTAGATACCAGCATTCTTCTTTTTCTTTTAGGGGTGGAGCTACTTCTGCATGATTGTTCTCAAACATCTTTTTCATGAATAAGAAGAAATGTTCCATCATCTCTGGTCTTTTCTGAAAGTTGCGTCTAAGTGAACAGAAGCGTTTTAAGGCCTGATACCTGTTGTTGGGAAGATGACGTCTCTGTGTTTTGAAAGGTAGTGGTGCAACCCAGGTGTTTGTTTTATCCTTGAAGAATCCTTGTTCCATTATGCCCAAGAAGGCCTCATCTTCAATAGAGGGAGCTATCTTGTGGTCTTCCTTTGTCCTCTGGAACACCGTGCACCCCAAGTGATCTTGGTCTTCACTGCAAGAGTGGTTCTCGGTTTCTGTAAAGTCAGGATATAGCACACTTGCCGGCTTCTCTCTTAGAAGGAATCTGTTAGGACAAGGCTGAAAGAGGGATGGACGTCCATTCTCCAAGGTATTTGTGTAAAGAGAATTCACTGTGGTTGGCTTGTGAACATTTCCTAGGCAAACATCACCTATGATGACCCACCCCAGGTCAAGCTTCTGAGCATATGGAGAACTATGAGGACCATTTATTATTATTATTATTACTACGAGTTTATATAGCGCCAAAGGGTTTGCTCAGCGCTGTACAATAGGGGGGGACAATACATGGCACAGTACAACAAAGACAGACAGCGTACGAGGGGTAAGAGGGTCCTACTCTTACGAGCTTACAATCTAGGAGGGAGGGGGTAAAGGTACAGTAGGAAGTGGCTGGGGGGGATGAAGTGGTAGGAGGAATGAGGGAGGATGGCCGTTAGGTGAGGGTGGGGTAGGCTTCCCTGAAGAGATGGGTTTTGAGGGAGCGCCTGAATGTGAATAGAGAAGGCGACAGTCTGATGGATTGGGGCAGTGAGTTCCAGAGGATGGGGGAGGACCTGGAGAAGTCCTGCAGTCGTGCATGGGAGGAGGAGACCAGGGAGCAGGATAGAAGGAGGTCCTGTGAGGAGCGAAGGGTACGGGTAGGGTGGTACCTGGTGATCAGATTGGTGAGGTAGTCAGGGGCAGTGTTGTGAACGGCTTTGTAGGTCAGGGTAAGGAGTTTAAATTTGATGCGTTGGGCAATCGGGAGCCAGTGGAGGGAGAGGCAGAGGGGGGTGGCAGAGGTGGAGCGGGTGGTAAGGTGGATGAGTCTGGCAGCTGAGTTCAGGATGGTCTGGAGCGGGGAGAGCCTGCACTTGGGTAGGCCAGTGAGGAGGGAGTTGCAGTAGTCAAGGCGTGAGATGATGAGGGAGTGTACTAGAAGTTTGGTGGTGTCTGGGGTGAGGAAGGAGCGGATCTTGGCAATGTTGCGAAGATGGAGCCTGCATGTGTTTGTGAGTGATTTGACATGCGGTTGGAGGGAGAGGTTCGCGTCAAGAATGACGCCAAGGACTTTGGCTTGCGGGGCGGAAGTGATAGTGGAGTTGTTGGTGATGATGGATAGGATGGGGGGGGGGGTGTGGGCAGGGGGAAAGACGAGAAGCTCGGTTTTGGAGAGGTTAATCTTGAGGAAATGTAGCGACATCCAGTCTGAGATGTCATTTAGGAGGTGAGTGATGCGGGCGGAGATAGTGGGGGTGAGGTGAGGGGTGGAGAGGTAGATTTGGGTGTCGTCAGCATAGAGGTGATAGTTGAAGCCGTGAGATTGTATGAGTTTGCCCAGGGAGGAGGTGTAGATGGAGAAGAGAAGGGGTCCAAGGACAGAGCCTTGGGGGACCCCAACAGAGAGGGGGAGGGAGGGGGAGGTGGCACCATTGTAGGTGACACTGAAGTAGCGTCGGGATAGGTAGGATGAGAACCAAGAGAGAGCAGCATCTCCGATGCCAAGGGAGAGTAGTTTATTAAGAAGGAGGGGGTGGTCAACTGTGTCGAAGGCCGCAGAGAGGTCCAGGAGAAGGAGGACAGAGTAGTCGCCCTTGGCTTTGGCGTTGAGTAGGTCGTTAGTGATTTTGAGGAGGGCGGTTTCAGTGGAGTGTAGGGGACGGAAGCCGGACTGTAGAGGGTCAAGGAGGTTATTGTCAGTAAGGTGGGAGCTTAGGCGATCGTAGACTAAGCGTTCAAGGAGCTTGGAGGTGAGTGGCAGCAGGGAGATGGGTCTGAGGTTGTTGGGGTCCGCGGGATCCAGGGAGGGCTTTTTGAGGATGGGGGTGATATGCGCGTGCTTTAGGGGGGAGGGGAATACGCCAGTAGAGAGGGAGAGATTGAGGATGTGGGTGAGGGAGCGGATGAGGGAAGAGGGGGGTGACCGGAGGAGTTGAGAGGGGATAGGGTCCAGGGGGCAGGTAGTGAGGCGGGCTTTTGAGAGGACTTTGGCGACTTCCTCAGTAGTGACAGGGCTGAGGGAGTGCAGTGCGGGGGGGGTTATGGTGGGCGGGGCATTGGGAGAGGAGGGGGGCAGTGCGGTTGTGAGGGCAGAGGAGGGGGGAGATGAAGGGGTGACGGGGGCGAGGAGGCTAGGTGGGGAGGTAGATTGCAAGTTGACGATGTCCTTACAGATAGCGTCAATCTTGTTGTGGAAATGGGTGGCAATTTCGTGGGCGGTGAGAGAGGTACTGAGTGGAGGAGGGGGGGGGGAGAGCAGGGAGTTGAAGGTGGAGAAGAGTCGGCGGGGGCAGGAGGAGAGGGTGTTTATTAGGTTAACAAAGTAGGCCTGCTTGGCGGCGTGGAGGGAGGAGGTGTAGATAAGAAATGCAGATTTGTAGAGGGAGAAAGTATGAGGGGACCTGGTTTTGCGCCACAGTCTCTCCAGTGCGCGACTGCGACGTTTGAGGCGTTTAGTGCTGTCGGTCTGCCAGGGTTGAAGCGGTCTGGGTTTGATGATGCGTGTGGTAAGGGGTGCCAGAGAGTCTAGGGCAGCTGACAGTGAGTCATTGTACAAGGTGGTGGCTATGTCAGGACATGACAGTGAGAGGATGCTGTCGTGTAGGCAGTCGGCGGCAGAGTGGAGGGGGGGCCGGGTTCAGGTTGCGGAGGTTGCGGCTGGTGATGGTTTGGCGTTTTTGAGGGGGGGAGTTGGGGGAAGGGGAGATGGAGAAGGTGATGAGGTGGTGGTCGGAGAGAGGGAAGGGGGTGTTCGCGAACTGGTTGAGGGTACAGAGGTGGGAAAAGACGAGGTCCAGGGTGTTCCCTCCGAGGTGGGTGGAGGATTGAGTGTGCTGTGTGAGCGCGAAAGAGGAGGTTAGGTGGAGGAATTGGGAAGTAGCCGGGGTGTTGTCGTTGATGGGGATGTTGAAGTCCCCGAGGATGATGGTGGGGAGCTCAGAGGAGAGGAAGAAGGGAAGCCAGGCGGCGAAGTCATCCAGGAAGCGGGCTATGGGTCCGGGAGGCCTGTAGATCACTGCGATCCTTAGGGGGGTGGGTGAGAAGAGTCGGATGCAGTGCGCCTCAAAGGAGGGGAAGGAAAGAGAGGGTGGGTTAGGGAGGACCTGGAAGGTGCTAAGCGGTGACAGGAGCAAGCCGACACCACCACCTCTGCGATCGCTCAGTCTTGGTGAATGGGTCCAGATGAGACCTCCATGAGTGAGTGCCGCAGGGGAGGTGGAGTCGGTGGCCTGTACCCAAGTTTCGGTGATTGCTAGGAGGTTGAGGGAGCGAGAGATGAAGAGGTCATGGATGGCAGTAAGCTTATTGCAAACCGAACGAGCATTCAGGAGTGCAACCGAGAGAGGGGGGATAGATATGGGGAGGAGGGGTACATGTATGAGGTTGAGGGGGTCGCGTCGGCTGGCGTGAGCAGGGGGGGCTCTAGGGGGGGTGTGAGGTGGTGAGGGGCCAGGGTTTGGGGAGATGTCCCCAGCTGATATGAGAAGGAGGAGGGTGAGGAAGGTGGCGTGGGAACGGGAGGTGTAGGAGCGCTTGGGTCTGAAAGTGGTGGCAAGTGGGTCAGCGGGGAAGTGGAGTAGCAGGAGGAGGTGGTGGGTGCCGTAGTGGGGAGAGGGGAGAAGTGAGGGGGCGATATAGAGCTGCTTAGCGGGGGTGGGTGGGTAGAGGAAGGCGGTTTTAGGGATGGAGGAGAGGAGGACAAGGAGGAGGAGCGCGGGCGGCATGTTGGGGTGAGCGGGGTGCAGGAAGGGTCAGGGTGGGTGAGGGGGTGCTGGTCAGGGATGGCGAAGCAGTGTCCGAAACGCAGTGGGAGGTGGCTGGTAGTCCCAGGTGGGGTGGAGGGCAGGGGATCCCTGGTGGGATGGTGGCCGTGCTATCCCTGGTGGGTTAGTAGCGATCCCTGGAGGGATAGTGGTTAGGGGTCCCTGGTGGTTAGGGTTTCTGGTGGGTGGTGGGATCCCTGGTGGCTGGCGGTGGGATGGTGGTTGGGCTCCCTGATGGGTAGTGGGTGCCCCTGGTGGAGTACCTGATGTCCTGGAGCGTCGGGGTGGAGGTGGATCCCTCCTATGTTAGGAGGACCGTTGGTGCTGGTGGTGGTAGCTTCCCCGGAGGAGCGGAGGCATCCCGCTGCGATTCCAGCCACGGCCGGCAGGAAACACCGCGGCTTTGGGTGCCGTGGTAGGCCTCAAGCCGCTTCGGACCGCCGGAGCTCCGCTGGAGGGACGGAGTGTCTGTTTCCCCTTCAGGGTGTTGGTGGGGACATCGGCAGCAGGCTCAGGGGCCCGGATGGCAGCGGATCGGGCGCGGGGGCGCCGGAGCTGACGAGCACGTGGCTGCTCCGGGCGAGCTGGTACCCGGTGGTCGGGATGGACCCAGGGCCAGTGAGGGGTAGGCCGCAAGTCCCGGAGGTCCGGGGAAAAGGTGCAGTGGCCTTACCTGGCTGATGAGCAGGGACCGAAGGATCGTGGGGCCCCCGTTAGGGTCCGATGCTGCCCAGATGGCAGCGGATTGGGGCCAGGGGAGCAGGAGCTCGCCGACGCACGTACTTCTCGCCGGACGTCCGGATGTATATGTTGTATATATATATATATATATATATATATATATATGATGTATACCATTTATTTGTTTTCTTACCTTGTGGACTCTTATGATATCTCTCCCAAGGAGAAGTACTATTTGGGCCTTTGGGTCGAGTGCAGGTATGAGATGCGCTATGGTCTTTAAATGTTCATGATGTAATGCTGCCTCAGGTGTAGGAATCTCTTCTCTATTGTTTGGGATCTGATTGCATTCAATCAAGGTAGGTAGTTGCAGGGATGCTTCACTATTTATGGATTCGACTTGGAAACCAGTAGCTCTTCTGCCTTTTTCTTCACTCACACCAGTGCAAGTTTTAAGTGAATATGAAGAGCAGTGTCCTTTAATACTGAAGATATCAAAGAAGGCTGAGTTTGCAAGAGATCTATTGCTTTGGTCATCAAGGATGGCATACAACCTTACCGCTTTCTCTTTATGACCGATGGGGTAAACTGTAACAAGACAAATCTTGGAGCAAGATTTGTTACTAAGACCTTCTCCACAGACTTGGGTGCACTGGGGTGTCACTTCAGGAGGTACTGTGTCTCCCTCCTCCCCGCCGTGCTCTACAGCCTGGTCTGGGGGTGTGAGAGTCCATGGGGCTGGCCCAGGGTGTAAAGCTGTATTGTGCGCTTCACTGTTGCATTCCGAGCATTTGATGTTCGCTGTGCAGTCCTTTGCAAGATGAGAGGTTGAGGCACAACACCTGTAGCAAATGTGGTTTTCCTTGAGGAAAGTTCTGCGATCCCTGAGAAGTTTTCCTCTAAATCCTCTGCATTTCAACAATGAGTGTGGTTTCTTATGTAGAGGACATTCTCTGCATGGGTCCTTTGTGGAGATCGTCTCAGACTCTGTAGTACTGTAGGTTTTGTTTGAGGAGTCTTTAAGAGACACACTGGTTTTGTGTACTGCAACCGGTGTACCTTTCATGTTACGAAGTGAGATAGGTTTACCTGATTTGGGGTAAGCGGTGTCAAACATCGAGAAGTTAAAGCTGGGATCATTCCTAGTTTTTGCTTGTTGGTGCACGAAGTCCATAAAGAAAGAGAATGGAGGGAACGAGACATCGTACTGTTGCTTGTACCTGGAGCCTTGAGCAATCCACTTCTCTTGCAGGTTGTACGGTAATTTTTGTACTATGGGGTTTACACCACGTGCAGTATCTAAGAATGCCAGACCTTGTAAGTCTCCTTCAGTTTTGGCAACTTGTAGCTCTGTTAACAGATCACTCAGTTCTCTTAGCTTCTGGGAATCTTTGTTTTGGATCTTAGGGAAATCCTCAATTCTTTTGAAAAGTGCGTTCTCTATCACTTCTGGTGAGCCGTAACACTCCTCAAGTCTCTCCCATATCATGTTTAACCCTCTGATTGGGTAGTTAATATTAATGTCTCTAATCCGCCTTGCATGCTCTGTCGACTCATTTCCTAGCCACTTGACAAGAAGATCTATTTCTTCACATGCAGACAGATCCAGATCTCTGATATTATTCCTGAATGATGATCGCCATGACCTATAGCTTTCAGGTCTGTCATTAAACTTGGAGAGTCCCTTGGTTATTAACTCACGTCGGGCAAAGAATTTTAGAAAATCTGACATACCTGTATCTCTGTTTGACAGATTGTTGCTGTAATAGGCACCATCTACTTGTTCTTCCTTAAAGGGTTTGACCATACTGCGATCATTTGTGGGTTTGAATGCAGGTTGCATTGAGGGTTGATGTTCTATGGAACCGTCGACTTGTTCCATGCAGGGTCTTTGGTTAACTGAGGTCGCTTGTTGTATGACTGGAGTCTGTTGGAGCTCCTTAGCAGGGGTTGATGTCGCTCTTGGACCTGGATTTAGGCCGTCTTCTGACTTAGCATGTTGCAGTACGTAATCTGAAGTGCGTTGCAAGTTATTGTGAAGACTGGGTTCGGGCCTACTTATGTAGCTGAGTCTATCGCTTGTGAAGTTTGCTGCTTCCTCTAAAGCCTCTGCTTCTGCTACAGCAGCTGCAGCTTCTTTTTCCACAGTTAGCTTTTCTAGAGCTGCTTCCGTGCATGCTTTCTCTATTTTTAATTGTCTTTCTTGTTCGGCAAATGTCGCGCGGGTTTTGGCGGCTTCGGCATTCGCGCGGGCAATGGCGACGGTGGAGCTGCTCAAAGATCTCCCTGAGCCTCTGGAGTTAACTGAGATGCGAGACCTTGTCTCGAACTGTCCGGATTCCCTTGCTGACATGATGATGCTGTGAACGGGTTAGCACACTTGCAACCGCTGCGGGTGGCGATGCTGCGTAGTTCCTCTTATCCAGCTTGTGAGAAGCCACCGTTTCGCTGCAGTCAGGACTTCAGGAGTCGCAGTCCTCGTATCCAGCTTGTAAGAAGCCGTCGTTTCACTGCAGTCAGGACTTCAGGAGTCGCAGTCCTCGTATCCAGCTTGTAAGAAGCCGTCGTTTCACTGTTCTGTCCTCCTTATGTGTGAAGGTACATAGCTTGACAGACAGCTAAACCTTTCTCGGCAATGAGTTGACAAAGAAGCAACGTCCAACTTTGTCTTTATTGCAAAGATATAAGAGGTGAAACTGAGGAACAGAAAATAAGGCGCTTAGTAACACTGTCTGCCATGTGACAAAGCATATTATACATTACAGTAAGGCAATGCACATATAAACACATGTAAGACATGTAGGTTACATAAAACACAGATGCATAAGATATAGACATGTGTGTAGACGTACCGACGATGCTATTGTGAACCTGAATGTGAGGGCTGGATCCTACCAGCATACCACAGGAATGGAGTCTGTGATGAGGAAATGGCTGCTATGAGCATGGCTGATGATGTAATCAGAGTTCATAGGCTACAAGCTATGGAAGCTGAAATGGGTCAAACTTCTACTGTGAAAAGATGCAGTGTATACAAACAGCCACTAGATGGAGCAGTTACACAATGAACAGAGAATTACAAACTGATAAAACATACTAATAATGCCTAATTAACAAAGAACAAATTGCTAAAGGCATGACAGGCACTGTTACTCACATCAATAACTCGGCTGTATCTACACCCAATGAAAAGGCCCCCAGCCACTACTACACCACCTCGGGGACAATACTACAGCTACGTAGTCCCAGATACAGCCAATGAACTCCAACCTTACCAACATGACCTTATAATTGGGAAGGAACACCCATACCTACGATGGGCCCAACCCATAATCCACCAAATGGTCACTCCAGCACCGCCTTCAAAGACCCAGCGACCCCTGCCGGCTGCCACGACAAAACAAAAAACGCCAAACACCCCAGAACACAAAATGACGATCAAGGAAAGAAAATAAAATCAAGGAACCCAAACAAAACCAAACAACATGACAAACACAAAGGACAAGACCAGTAACAAAAACAGGGCACTTATACCCCCTTCCTGCCCAGGCCAATTTCCAGCTTCCAGCGCTGTCACACTTTGAATGACAATTGCGCGGTCATGCAACACTGTACCCATATGAAATTTTTATCATTTTTTTTGTGACAGACAGAGATTTGTTTTGGTGGTATTTAATCACCTCTGGGTTTTTATTTTTTCTTAAACAAACAAAAAACCACTGAAAATTTAGAAAAAAAAAGTTTTTTCTTAGTTTTTGTTATAAAATTTTGTAAATAAGTGATTTTTCTCCTTCACTGATGTGCGCTAATGAAGCGGCAGTGATAGACACTTATAGGTGGCACTAATGGGCACTGATGAGGAGGCACTGGTAGGTGGCACTGATGGGCATTGACAGGCTTCACTGATGGGCACTGAAAGGCAGAAATGATAGGCGGCACTGATAGGCGGCACTGATAGACGGCACTGACTGGCATTGATAGGTGGCACTGGCTGGCACTGATGGGTGAGACTGAAAGGCAGCTCAGATGGGCACTGATATGTGGCATTGATGTGGCACTGGTGAGCAATGGCAGGTGACACGGATGAGCACTGATGGACACTGACAGGTGGTACTGCTGGGGCTACACTGATCATCAAGGCACACTGATCATCAGTGCCCTGATGATCAGTGTACATGTCCTCTCCGCGGAAAACCGATTACCAGCTCTCCTCTCCTCACGGGCTGTCAGCGTGATGGCTCGTGAGGAGAGAAATGCCGGTAACCGGCATTTCCCAGTTTACATGCGATCACCTGTGATTGGACACAGCTGATCACATGACCGAGCTGACATCTTCGGCTCTTTCCGTGAATCGGTGATCCGCTGTGTCCGAGGGACACAGTGCACCAGCGATCGCCGCGCTGCGCGCTCCCAGAGCCACGCATGCACGGTAAGAATGGGAGGACGTCATATGACGTCCTCTCAGAACGAGAGAACCACCTCGTGGAGAACCTATATGGTGGGCGGGAGACGGTTAAACAGTAAAAACAAAACTTTTGCAATGATTTATGTTTATCAGACCAAACAAGAGCAAACGAGAAGAATTCACCTTTAGGGTTGAGTGCTGATTCACATACTGTATATATATATATATGAAAATCCATCATTCTCGATGTACTAGATGGCCTATCTCATTTCTTGAGGCCCCAAAACACCAGGACAGTGCGAATACCCCCCAGATGACCGCCTTTTTGGAAAGCAAACAGTCCAAGGTATTTAGTAAGAGTTATTTGATGGTTTTATTTTTCGAAAATTAATAAATAAAAAAAAAAATCACTTTTTTTTTTATTTAAAAAGTAAAGTGTTAATAAGAAAACACCCTCACTGTGTAAGGGAAGATAAGGCTTGTCACCATGCTCCCAGAACAATGTACTGGGACCATGAAAGGCTTTCCAAATAGATAAAATGAGAGAAAATGAATGTTAACCATTTGCCGCCCGCCCTATGGCCGAATGGCGGCCGGCAAATGTCATCAGTGTTCCGGGTGGACGCCATATGGCGTCCTCCCGCACATGTGCAGATTGCGCTCCTGCAGAGCCACGCAGTGGCGCGATCTGTCACCGGCCGTGTACCTCGGACACGGCCGATGACAGAACTGAGTATCAGCCCCGTTGCCGGTACCATGTGACCTGCTGTGACCAATCACAGCAGGTCACATGACAGTTGTATACAATGGATGGCTTCATTCATGCCATCCATTGTATACTAGTGTCTAGCTGTGAATGGTCACAGCTAATCACATGCACATGTCATGTGATTAGCTGTGGCCAAATCACAGCTAAGCACAAAAAAAAAAAAAAAAACCCTGAATGAATCGATGTCATTATGGTAACATTGTACTACTCTGGTCATAGTGAAATATGAAAAAAAAATCTTAAAAAAAAATCTTAAAAAAATGTAATAAAAAATAATAAAAAAAATATATATATATATATATTTTTTTTTTTCATTCTGTCACCAATCAGTGTCCCTGATCATCGCCATGCCAGTTATATGATGACGCTGTACAAAAAAAAATAGTGAAACTAATTTTTAAAATTTTTTCATTTTCCGAAATATTATGACAAAAAAAATACAACTTCAAAAAACTCGCCATGCCTCCTATGAAGTACGTCGGACTGTCTACTTTACAAAAAGGGGTAATTTGGGGGATATCTGTACTGTTCTGACATTCTTGGACCTCAAGAAATTAGATTGGCCGCCAGTACTTCAGGATTGATCAATATTCAGATCTATACCATAGTTTGTGAACTCTATAACTTTCCTACGAACTAAAAAATACATCCTAATTTGGGTTATTTTCACCAAAGACATGTAGCAGAATACATCTCGGCCAAAATTTATGAAGAACAATTATTTATTTGCAAACTTTTATAACAGAAACAAAGAAAAATGTGTTTTTTTCAAAATTGTTGGTTTTTTTTTTGTTCATTTAGCAAAAAATAAAAACCCCAGCGGTGATTAAATACCACCAAAAGAAAGCTCTAGTTGTGTAAAGAAAATGATAAAATTTTAGTTTGGGTACAATGTTGTATGAGCGCGCAATTGTCATTCAAGGTGTGAAAGCGCTGAAACCTGAAAACTGGCCTGGGCAGGAAGGTGTAAAAGTGCCCGTTATTGAATTGGTTAAAAAAATAAAAACAAAGCCCAAAAAAAACCAAAAGTAACAACCGTTTATCTCATGTCCAGTGCAGAGCCTCGAACCTATGACCATGCACTCTTTAGACTGGCACGCTAACCACTGTGCTGCGGTTGTTACCTGGTATAGGCCCGGTCAAACTGACCCTTGTTTTCAAAAACTGCCAACTGTCACCTGCCCAATGTCAAGTAGCTATAGTGCACTTTGAATGACAATTGCGCGCTCATACAACACTGTACCCAAACTAAAATTTTATCATTTTTTTCACACAACTAGAGCTTTCTTTTGGTGGTATTTCATCACCACTGGGGTTTTTATTGTTTGCTAAATTAACAAAAAAAGACAGAAAATTTTGGAGAAAAAAAAAACACGTTTTCTTTGTTTCTGTTATAAAAGTTTGCAAATAAATAATTGTTTTTCATAAATTTAGGCCAAGATGTATTCTGCTACATGTCTTTGGTGAAAATAACCCAAATTAGTATTTATTATTTAGTCTGTAGGAAAGTTATAGAGTTCACAAACTATGGGATATATCTGAAAATTGATCAATCCTGAAGTACTGAAAGCCAATCTCATTTTTTGAGGTCCAAGAATGTCAGGACAGTACAGATATCCCCCAAATGACCCCTTATTGCAAAGTAGACCGTCCGATGTATTTCATAACAGGCATGGCGAGTTTTATGAAATTGTAATTTTTTTGTCATAATTTTTCGGAAATGAAGAAATTAACAAAATGATTTTCACTATTTTTTTTTTTACATACTGTCACCAGTGCAGTACAGCGTCATCGTATAACTGGCATGGCGGTGATCAGGGACACTGACTGGTGACAGTACGAAAAAAAAATTGATAATTTTTTTTTATTATTTTTAATTTTTTATTACATTTTTTTCTTTTTTTTAAGATTATTTTTTCATATTTCACTATGACCAAAGTAGTATAATGTTACCATAGTAACATTGTGCTACTTTGGGGGAGTGATCAGTATTTTTTATTTTACACAATTTGCTTATAGCAAAGAATTACTTTGCTATAAGCAAGCATTTACCTGAATGAAATTGATTTATTCTGTTTTTTTGTTTTTTTTTGTGTGATTTGGCCACGGCTAATCACATGACACAGCTGGGCTGTGATTGGCCCAGCTTGTGCATGTGATCGCTGTGACCATTCACAGCTAGACACACTTGTATACAATGGATGGCATGAAAGGAAGCCATCCATTGTATACAACTGTCGTGACCTGCTGTGATTGGTCACAGCAGGTCACATGGTACTGGCAACGGGGACGGTACACAGATCTGTCATCGGCCGTGTCCGACGTACATAGCCAGTGACAGATCGTGCCGCAGCGCGGCCCTGTAGGCGTGTGCAATGCGCGCTCTGGAAAGGACGCCATATGGCGTCCACCCGGAGGGATGAGCAACGGATTAACATAACTCTTACATAACACTTCATACAGTACAATCAAATAATAACTGACAGTCATGATCCCAACCGGGTCCAAGGTCTTCGAAGGCACTGTTACTCACATCAATAACTCGGCTGTATCTACACCCAATGAAAAGGCCCCCAGCCACTACTACACCACCTCGGGGACAATACTACAGCTACGTAGTCCCAGATACAGCCAATGAACTCCAACCTTACCAACATGACCTTATAATTGGGAAGGAACACCCATACCTACGATGGGCCCAACCCATAATCCACCAAATGGTCACTCCAGCACCGCCTTCAAAGACCCAGCGACCCCTGCCGGCTGCCACGACAAAACAAAAAACGCCAAACACCCCAGAACACAAAATGACGATCAAGGAAAGAAAATAAAATCAAGGAACCCAAACAAAACCAAACAACATGACAAACACAAAGGACAAGACCAGTAACAAAAACAGGGCACTTATACCCCCTTCCTGCCCAGGCCAATTTCCAGCTTCCAGCGCTGTCACACTTTGAATGACAATTGCGCGGTCATGCAACACTGTACCCATATGAAATTTTTATCATTTTTTTTGTGACAGACAGAGATTTGTTTTGGTGGTATTTAATCACCTCTGGGTTTTTATTTTTTCTTAAACAAACAAAAAAACCACTGAAAATTTAGAAAAAAAAAGTTTTTTCTTAGTTTTTGTTATAAAATTTTGTAAATAAGTGATTTTTCTCCTTCACTGATGTGCGCTAATGAAGCGGCAGTGATAGACACTTATAGGTGGCACTAATGGGCACTGATGAGGAGGCACTGGTAGGTGGCACTGATGGGCATTGACAGGCTTCACTGATGGGCACTGAAAGGCAGAAATGATAGGCGGCACTGATAGGCGGCACTGATAGACGGCACTGACTGGCATTGTTAGGTGGCACTGGCTGGCACTGATGGGTGACACTGAAAGGCAGCTCAGATGGGCACTGATATGTGGCATTGATGTGGCACTGGTGAGCAATGGCAGGTGACACGGATGAGCACTGATGGACACGGACAGGTGGTACTGCTGGGGCTACACTGATCATCAAGGCACACTGATCATCAGTGCCCTGATGATCAGTGTACATGTCCTCTCCGCGGAAAACCGATTACCAGCTCTCCTCTCCTCAGGGGCTGTCAGCGTGACGGCTCGTGAGGAGAGAAATGCCGGTAACCGGCATTTCCCAGTTTACATGCGATCACCTGTGATTGGACACAGCTGATCACATGACCGAGCTGACATCTTCGGCTCTTTCCGTGAATCGGTGATCCGCTGTGTCCGAGGGACACAGTGCACCAGCGATCGCCGCGCTGCGCGCTCCCAGAGCCACGCATGCACGGTAAGAATGGGAGGACGTCATATGACGTCCTCTCAGAACGAGAGAACCACCTCGTGGAGAACCTATATGGTGGGCGGGAGACGGTTAAACAGTAAAAACAAAACTTTTGCAATGATTTATGTTTATCAGACCAAACAAGAGCAAACGAGAAGAATTCACCTTTAGGGTTGAGTGCTGATTCACATACTGTATATATATATATATATATGAAAATCCATCATTCTCGATGTACTAGATGGCCTATCTCATTTCTTGAGGCCCCAAAACACCAGGACAGTGCGAATACCCCCCAGATGACCGCCTTTTTGGAAAGCAAACAGTCCAAGGTATTTATTAAGAGTTATTTGATGGTTTTATTTTTCGAAAATTAATAAATAAAAAAAATAATCACTTTTTTTTTTATTTAAAAAGTAAAGTGTTAATAAGAAAACACCCTCACTGTGTAAGGGAAGATAAGGCTTGTCACCATGCTCCCAGAACAATGTACTGGGACCATGAAAGGCTTTCCAAATAGATAAAATGAGAGAAAATGAATGTTAACCATTTGCCGCCCGCCCTGTGGCCGAATGGCGGCCGGCAAATGTCATCAGTGTTCCGGGTGGACGCCATATGGCGTCCTCCCGCACATGTGCAGATTGCGCTCCTGCAGAGCCACGCAGTGGCGCGATCTGTCACCGGCCGTGTACCTCGGACACGGCCGATGACAGAACTGAGTATCAGCCCCGTTGCCGGTACCATGTGACCTGCTGTGACCAATCACAGCAGGTCACATGACAGTTGTATACAATGGATGGCTTCATTCATGCCATCCATTGTATACTAGTGTCTAGCTGTGAATGGTCACAGCTAATCACATGCACATGTCATGTGATTAGCTGTGGCCAAATCACAGCTAAGCACAAAAAAAAAAAAAAAAAAACCCTGAATGAATCGATGTCATTATGGTAACATTGTACTACTCTGGTCATAGTGAAATATGAAAAAAAAATCTTAAAAAAAAAGAAGAAAAAAATGTAATAAAAAATAATAAAAAATATATATATATATATATTTTTTTTTTCATTCTGTCACCAATCAGTGTCCCTGATCATCGCCATGCCAGTTATATGATGACGCTGTACAAAAAAAAATAGTGAAACTAATTTTTAAAATTTTTTCATTTTCCGAAATATTATGACAAAAAAAATACAACTTCAAAAAACTCGCCATGCCTCCTATGAAGTACGTCGGACTGTCTACTTTACAAAAAGGGGTAATTTGGGGGATATCTGTACTGTTCTGACATTCTTGGACCTCAAGAAATTAGATTGGCCGCCAGTACTTCAGGATTGATCAATATTCAGATCTATACCATAGTTTGTGAACTCTATAACTTTCCTACGAACTAAAAAATACATCCTAATTTGGGTTATTTTCACCAAAGACATGTAGCAGAATACATCTCGGCCAAAATTTATGAAGAACAATTATTTATTTGCAAACTTTTATAACAGAAACAAAGAAAAATGTGTTTTTTTCAAAATTGTTGGTTTTTTTTTTGTTCATTTAGCAAAAAATAAAAACCCCAGCGGTGATTAAATACCACCAAAAGAAAGCTCTAGTTGTGTAAAGAAAATGATAAAATTTTAGTTTGGGTACAATGTTGTATGAGCGCGCAATTGTCATTCAAGGTGTGAAAGCGCTGAAACCTGAAAACTGGCCTGGGCAGGAAGGTGTAAAAGTGCCCGTTATTGAATTGGTTAAAAAAATAAAAACAAAGCCCAAAAAAAACCAAAAGTAACAACCGTTTATCTCATGTCCAGTGCAGAGCCTCGAACCTATGACCATGCACTCTTTAGACTGGCACGCTAACCACTGTGCTGCGGTTGTTACCTGGTATAGGCCCGGTCAAACTGACCCTTGTTTTCAAAAACTGCCAACTGTCACCTGCCCAATGTCAAGTAGCTATAGTGCACTTTGAATGACAATTGCGCGCTCATACAACACTGTACCCAAACTAAAATTTTATCATTTTTTTCACACAACTAGAGCTTTCTTTTGGTGGTATTTCATCACCACTGGGGTTTTTATTGTTTGCTAAATTAACAAAAAAAGACAGAAAATTTTGGAAAAAAAAAAACACGTTTTCTTTGTTTCTGTTATAAAAGTTTGCAAATAAATAATTGTTTTTCATAAATTTAGGCCAAGATGTATTCTGCTACATGTCTTTGGTGAAAATAACCCAAATTAGTATTTATTATTTAGTCTGTAGGAAAGTTATAGAGTTCACAAACTATGGGATATATCTGAAAATTGATCAATCCTGAAGTACTGAAAGCCAATCTCATTTTTTGAGGTCCAAGAATGTCAGGACAGTACAGATATCCCCCAAATGACCCCTTATTGCAAAGTAGACCGTCCGATGTATTTCATAACAGGCATGGCGAGTTTTATGAAATTGTAATTTTTTTGTCATAATTATTCGGAAATGAAGAAATTAAAAAAATGATTTTCACTATTTTTTTTTTTACATACTGTCACCAGTGCAGTACAGCGTCATCGTATAACTGGCATGGCGGTGATCAGGGACACTGACTGGTGACAGTACGAAAAAAAAAAAATTGATAATTTTTTTTTATTATTTTTAATTTTTTATTACATTTTTTTCTTTTTTTTAAGATTATTTTTTCATATTTCACTATGACCAAAGTAGTATAATGTTACCATAGTAACATTGTGCTACTTTGGGGGAGTGATCAGTATTTTTTATTTTACACAATTTGCTTATAGCAAAGAATTACTTTGCTATAAGCAAGCATTTTCCTGAATGAAATTGATTTATTCTGTTTTTTTGTTTTTTTTTGTGTGATTTGGCCACGGCTAATCACATGACACAGCTGGGCTGTGATTGGCCCAGCTTGTGCATGTGATCGCTGTGACCATTCACAGCTAGACACACTTGTATACAATGGATGGCATGAAAGGAAGCCATCCATTGTATACAACTGTCGTGACCTGCTGTGATTGGTCACAGCAGGTCACATGGTACTGGCAACGGGGACGGTACACAGATCTGTCATCGGCCGTGTCCGACGTACATGGCCAGTGACAGATCGTGCCGCAGCGCGGCCCTGTAGGCGTGTGCAATGCGCGCTCTGGAAAGGACGCCATATGGCGTCCACCCGGAGGGATGAGCAACGGATTAACATAACTCTTACATAACACTTCATACAGTACAATCAAATAATAACTGACAGTCATGATCCCAACCGGGTCCAAGGTCTTCGAAGGCACTGTTACTCACATCAATAACTCGGCTGTATCTACACCCAATGAAAAGGCCCCCAGCCACTACTACACCACCTCGGGGACAATACTACAGCTACGTAGTCCCAGATACAGCCAATGAACTCCAACCTTATAATTGGGAAGGAACACCCATACCTACGATGGGCCCAACCCATAATCCACCAAATGGTCACTCCAGCACCGCCTTCAAAGACCCAGCGACCCCTGCCGGCTGCCACGACAAAACAAAAAACGCCAAACACCCCAGAACACAAAATGACGATCAAGGAAAGAAAATAAAATCAAGGAACCCAAACAAAACCAAACAACATGACAAACACAAAGGACAAGACCAGTAACAAAAACAGGGCACTTATACCCCCTTCCTGCCCAGGCCAATTTCCAGCTTCCAGCGCTGTCACACTTTGAATGACAATTGCGCGGTCATGCAACACTGTACCCATATGAAATTTTTATCATTTTTTTTGTGACAGACAGAGATTTGTTTTGGTGGTATTTAATCACCTCTGGGTTTTTATTTTTTCTTAAACAAACAAAAAAACCACTGAAAATTTAGAAAAAAAAAGTTTTTTCTTAGTTTTTGTTATAAAATTTTGTAAATAAGTGATTTTTCTCCTTCACTGATGTGCGCTAATGAAGCGGCAGTGATAGACACTTATAGGTGGCACTAATGGGCACTGATGAGGAGGCACTGGTAGGTGGCACTGATGGGCATTGACAGGCTTCACTGATGGGCACTGAAAGGCAGAAATGATAGGCGGCACTGATAGGCGGCACTGATAGACGGCACTGACTGGCATTGTTAGGTGGCACTGGCTGGCACTGATGGGTGACACTGAAAGGCAGCTCAGATGGGCACTGATATGTGGCATTGATGTGGCACTGGTGAGCAATGGCAGGTGACACGGATGAGCACTGATGGACACGGACAGGTGGTACTGCTGGGGCTACACTGATCATCAAGGCACACTGATCATCAGTGCCCTGATGATCAGTGTACATGTCCTCTCCGCGGAAAACCGATTACCAGCTCTCCTCTCCTCAGGGGCTGTCAGCGTGACGGCTCGTGAGGAGAGAAATGCCGGTAACTGGCATTTCCCAGTTTACATGCGATCACCTGTGATTGGACACAGCTGATCACATGACCGAGCTGACATCTTCGGCTCTTTCCGTGAATCGGTGATCCGCTGTGTCCGAGGGACACAGTGCACCAGCGATCGCCGCGCTGCGCGCTCCCAGAGCCACGCATGCACGGTAAGAATGGGAGGACGTCATATGACGTCCTCTCAGAACGAGAGAACCACCTCGTGGAGAACCTATATGGTGGGCGGGAGACGGTTAAACAGTAAAAACAAAACTTTTGCAATGATTTATGTTTATCAGACCAAACAAGAGCAAACGAGAAGAATTCACCTTTAGGGTTGAGTGCTGATTCACATACTGTATATATATATATATATATGAAAATCCATCATTCTCGATGTACTAGATGGCCTATCTCATTTCTTGAGGCCCCAAAACACCAGGACAGTGCGAATACCCCCCAGATGACCGCCTTTTTGGAAAGCAAACAGTCCAAGGTATTTAGTAAGAGTTATTTGATGGTTTTATTTTTCGAAAATTAATAAATAAAAAAAAAAATCACTTTTTTTTTTATTTAAAAAGTAAAGTGTTAATAAGAAAACACCCTCACTGTGTAAGGGAAGATAAGGCTTGTCACCATGCTCCCAGAACAATGTACTGGGACCATGAAAGGCTTTCCAAATAGATAAAATGAGAGAAAATGAATGTTAACCATTTGCCGCCCGCCCTATGGCCGAATGGCGGCCGGCAAATGTCATCAGTGTTCCAGGTGGACGCCATATGGCGTCCTCCCGCACATGTGCAGATTGCGCTCCTGCAGAGCCACGCAGTGGCGCGATCTGTCACCGGCCGTGTACCTCGGACACGGCCGATGACAGAACTGAGTATCAGCCCCGTTGCCGGTACCATGTGACCTGCTGTGACCAATCACAGCAGGTCACATGACAGTTGTATACAATGGATGGCTTCATTCATGCCATCCATTGTATACTAGTGTCTAGCTGTGAATGGTCACAGCTAATCACATGCACATGTCATGTGATTAGCTGTGGCCAAATCACAGCTAAGCACAAAAAAAAAAAAAAAAACCCTGAATGAATCGATGTCATTATGGTAACATTGTACTACTCTGGTCATAGTGAAATATGAAAAAAAAATCTTAAAAAAAAAGAAGAAAAAAATGTAATAAAAAATAATAAAAAATATATATATATTTATTTTTTTTTTCATTCTGTCACCAATCAGTGTCCCTGATCATCGCCATGCCAGTTATATGATGACGCTGTACAAAAAAAAATAGTGAAACTAATTTTTAAAATTTTTTCATTTTCCGAAATATTATGACAAAAAAAATACAACTTCAAAAAACTCGCCATGCCTCCTATGAAGTACGTCGGACTGTCTACTTTACAAAAAGGGGTAATTTGGGGGATATCTGTACTGTTCTGACATTCTTGGACCTCAAGAAATTAGATTGGCCGCCAGTACTTCAGGATTGATCAATATTCAGATCTATACCATAGTTTGTGAACTCTATAACTTTCCTACGAACTAAAAAATACATCCTAATTTGGGTTATTTTCACCAAAGACATGTAGCAGAATACATCTCGGCCAAAATTTATGAAGAACAATTATTTATTTGCAAACTTTTATAACAGAAACAAAGAAAAATGTGTTTTTTTCAAAATTGTTGGTTTTTTTTTTGTTCATTTAGCAAAAAATAAAAACCCCAGCGGTGATTAAATACCACCAAAAGAAAGCTCTAGTTGTGTAAAGAAAATGATAAAATTTTAGTTTGGGTACAATGTTGTATGAGCGCGCAATTGTCATTCAAGGTGTGAAAGCGCTGAAACCTGAAAACTGGCCTGGGCAGGAAGGTGTAAAAGTGCCCGTTATTGAATTGGTTAAAAAAATAAAAACAAAGCCCAAAAAAAACCAAAAGTAACAACCGTTTATCTCATGTCCAGTGCAGAGCCTCGAACCTATGACCATGCACTCTTTAGACTGGCACGCTAACCACTGTGCTGCGGTTGTTACCTGGTATAGGCCCGGTCAAACTGACCCTTGTTTTCAAAAACTGCCAACTGTCACCTGCCCAATGTCAAGTAGCTATAGTGCACTTTGAATGACAATTGCGCGCTCATACAACACTGTACCCAAACTAAAATTTTATCATTTTTTTCACACAACTAGAGCTTTCTTTTGGTGGTATTTCATCACCACTGGGGTTTTTATTGTTTGCTAAATTAACAAAAAAAGACAGAAAATTTTGGAGAAAAAAAAAACACGTTTTCTTTGTTTCTGTTATAAAAGTTTGCAAATAAATAATTGTTTTTCATAAATTTAGGCCAAGATGTATTCTGCTACATGTCTTTGGTGAAAATAACCCAAATTAGTATTTATTATTTAGTCTGTAGGAAAGTTATAGAGTTCACAAACTATGGGATATATCTGAAAATTGATCAATCCTGAAGTACTGAAAGCCAATCTCATTTTTTGAGGTCCAAGAATGTCAGGACAGTACAGATATCCCCCAAATGACCCCTTATTGCAAAGTAGACCGTCCGATGTATTTCATAACAGGCATGGCGAGTTTTATGAAATTGTAATTTTTTTGTCATAATTTTTCGGAAATGAAGAAATTAACAAAATGATTTTCACTATTTTTTTTTTTACATACTGTCACCAGTGCAGTACAGCGTCATCGTATAACTGGCATGGCGGTGATCAGGGACACTGACTGGTGACAGTACGAAAAAAAAATTGATAATTTTTTTTTATTATTTTTAATTTTTTATTACATTTTTTTCTTTTTTTTAAGATTATTTTTTCATATTTCACTATGACCAAAGTAGTATAATGTTACCATAGTAACATTGTGCTACTTTGGGGGAGTGATCAGTATTTTTTATTTTACACAATTTGCTTATAGCAAAGAATTACTTTGCTATAAGCAAGCATTTACCTGAATGAAATTGATTTATTCTGTTTTTTTGTTTTTTTTTGTGTGATTTGGCCACGGCTAATCACATGACACAGCTGGGCTGTGATTGGCCCAGCTTGTGCATGTGATCGCTGTGACCATTCACAGCTAGACACACTTGTATACAATGGATGGCATGAAAGGAAGCCATCCATTGTATACAACTGTCGTGACCTGCTGTGATTGGTCACAGCAGGTCACATGGTACTGGCAACGGGGACGGTACACAGATCTGTCATCGGCCGTGTCCGACGTACATAGCCAGTGACAGATCGTGCCGCAGCGCGGCCCTGTAGGCGTGTGCAATGCGCGCTCTGGAAAGGACGCCATATGGCGTCCACCCGGAGGGATGAGCAACGGATTAACATAACTCTTACATAACACTTCATACAGTACAATCAAATAATAACTGACAGTCATGATCCCAACCGGGTCCAAGGTCTTCGAAGGCACTGTTACTCACATCAATAACTCGGCTGTATCTACACCCAATGAAAAGGCCCCCAGCCACTACTACACCACCTCGGGGACAATACTACAGCTACGTAGTCCCAGATACAGCCAATGAACTCCAACCTTACCAACATGACCTTATAATTGGGAAGGAACACCCATACCTACGATGGGCCCAACCCATAATCCACCAAATGGTCACTCCAGCACCGCCTTCAAAGACCCAGCGACCCCTGCCGGCTGCCACGACAAAACAAAAAACGCCAAACACCCCAGAACACAAAATGACGATCAAGGAAAGAAAATAAAATCAAGGAACCCAAACAAAACCAAACAACATGACAAACACAAAGGACAAGACCAGTAACAAAAACAGGGAACTTATACCCCCTTCCTGCCCAGGCCAATTTCCAGCTTCCAGCGCTGTCACACTTTGAATGACAATTGCGCGGTCATGCAACACTGTACCCATATGAAATTTTTATCATTTTTTTTGTGACAGACAGAGATTTGTTTTGGTGGTATTTAATCACCTCTGGGTTTTTATTTTTTCTTAAACAAACAAAAAAACCACTGAAAATTTAGAAAAAAAAAGTTTTTTCTTAGTTTTTGTTATAAAATTTTGTAAATAAGTGATTTTTCTCCTTCACTGATGTGCGCTAATGAAGCGGCAGTGATAGACACTTATAGGTGGCACTAATGGGCACTGATGAGGAGGCACTGGTAGGTGGCACTGATGGGCATTGACAGGCTTCACTGATGGGCACTGAAAGGCAGAAATGATAGGCGGCACTGATAGGCGGCACTGATAGACGGCACTGACTGGCATTGTTAGGTGGCACTGGCTGGCACTGATGGGTGACACTGAAAGGCAGCTCAGATGGGCACTGATATGTGGCATTGATGTGGCACTGGTGAGCAATGGCAGGTGACACGGATGAGCACTGATGGACACGGACAGGTGGTACTGCTGGGGCTACACTGATCATCAAGGCACACTGATCATCAGTGCCCTGATGATCAGTGTACATGTCCTCTCCACGGAAAACCGATTACCAGCTCTCCTCTCCTCAGGGGCTGTCAGCGTGACGGCTCGTGAGGAGAGAAATGCCGGTAACCGGCATTTCCCAGTTTACATGCGATCACCTGTGATTGGACACAGCTGATCACATGACCGAGCTGACATCTTCGGCTCTTTCCGTGAATCGGTGATCCGCTGTGTCCGAGGGACACAGTGCACCAGCGATCGCCGCGCTACACGCTCCCAGAGCCACGCATGCACGGTAAGAATGGGAGGACGTCATATGACGTCCTCTCAGAACGAGAGAACCACCTCGTGGAGAACCTATATGGTGGGCGGGAGACGGTTAAACAGTAAAAACAAAACTTTTGCAATGATTTATATTTATCAGACCAAACAAGAGCAAACGAGAAGAATTCACCTTTAGGGTTGAGTGCTGATTCACATACTGTGTATATATATATATATATGAAAATCCATCATTCTCGATGTACTAGATGGCCTATCTCATTTCTTGAGGCCCCAAAACACCAGGACAGTGCGAATACCCCCCAGATGACCGCCTTTTTGGAAAGCAAACAGTCCAAGGTATTTAGTAAGAGTTATTTGATGGTTTTATTTTTCGAAAATTAATAAATAAAAAAAAAAATCACTTTTTTTTTATTTAAAAAGTAAAGTGTTAATAAGAAAACACCCTCACTGTGTAAGGGAAGATAAGGCTTGTCACCATGCTCCCAGAACAATGTACTGGGACCATGAAAGGCTTTCCAAATAGATAAAATGAGAGAAAATGAATGTTAACCATTTGCCGCCCGCCCTATGGCCGAATGGCGGCCGGCAAATGTCATCAGTGTTCCGGGTGGACGCCATATGGCGTCCTCCCGCACATGTGCAGATTGCGCTCCTGCAGAGCCACGCAGTGGCGCGATCTGTCACCGGCCGTGTACCTCGGACACGGCCGATGACAGAACTGAGTATCAGCCCCGTTGCCGGTACCATGTGACCTGCTGTGACCAATCACAGCAGGTCACATGACAGTTGTATACAATGGATGGCTTCATTCATGCCATCCATTGTATACTAGTGTCTAGCTGTGAATGGTCACAGCTAATCACATGCACATGTCATGTGATTAGCTGTGGCCAAATCACAGCTAAGCACAAAAAAAAAAAAAAAAAACCCTGAATGAATCGATGTCATTATGGTAACATTGTACTACTCTGGTCATAGTGAAATATGAAAAAAAAATCTTAAAAAAAAAGAAGAAAAAAATGTAATAAAAAATAATAAAAAAAATATATATATATATATTTTTTTTTTCATTCTGTCACCAATCAGTGTCCCTGATCATCGCCATGCCAGTTATATGATGACGCTGTACAAAAAAAAATAGTGAAACTAATTTTTAAAATTTTTTCATTTTCCGAAATATTATGACAAAAAAAATACAACTTCAAAAAACTCGCCATGCCTCCTATGAAGTACGTCGGACTGTCTACTTTACAAAAAGGGGTAATTTGGGGGATATCTGTACTGTTCTGACATTCTTGGACCTCAAGAAATTAGATTGGCCGCCAGTACTTCAGGATTGATCAATATTCAGATCTATACCATAGTTTGTGAACTCTATAACTTTCCTACGAACTAAAAAATACATCCTAATTTGGGTTATTTTCACCAAAGACATGTAGCAGAATACATCTCGGCCAAAATTTATGAAGAACAATTATTTATTTGCAAACTTTTATAACAGAAACAAAGAAAAATGTGTTTTTTTCAAAATTGTTGGTTTTTTTTTTGTTCATTTAGCAAAAAATAAAAACCCCAGCGGTGATTAAATACCACCAAAAGAAAGCTCTAGTTGTGTAAAGAAAATGATAAAATTTTAGTTTGGGTACAATGTTGTATGAGCGCGCAATTGTCATTCAAGGTGTGAAAGCGCTGAAACCTGAAAACTGGCCTGGGCAGGAAGGTGTAAAAGTGCCCGTTATTGAATTGGTTAAAAAAATAAAAACAAAGCCCAAAAAAAACCAAAAGTAACAACCGTTTATCTCATGTCCAGTGCAGAGCCTCGAACCTATGACCATGCACTCTTTAGACTGGCACGCTAACCACTGTGCTGCGGTTGTTACCTGGTATAGGCCCGGTCAAACTGACCCTTGTTTTCAAAAACTGCCAACTGTCACCTGCCCAATGTCAAGTAGCTATAGTGCACTTTGAATGACAATTGCGCGCTCATACAACACTGTACCCAAACTAAAATTTTATCATTTTTTTCACACAACTAGAGCTTTCTTTTGGTGGTATTTCATCACCACTGGGGTTTTTATTGTTTGCTAAATTAACAAAAAAAGACAGAAAATTTTGGAGAAAAAAAAAACACGTTTTCTTTGTTTCTGTTATAAAAGTTTGCAAATAAATAATTGTTTTTCATAAATTTAGGCCAAGATGTATTCTGCTACATGTCTTTGGTGAAAATAACCCAAATTAGTATTTATTATTTAGTCTGTAGGAAAGTTATAGAGTTCACAAACTATGGGATATATCTGAAAATTGATCAATCCTGAAGTACTGAAAGCCAATCTCATTTTTTGAGGTCCAAGAATGTCAGGACAGTACAGATATCCCCCAAATGACCCCTTATTGCAAAGTAGACCGTCCGATGTATTTCATAACAGGCATGGCGAGTTTTATGAAATTGTAATTTTTTTGTCATAATTTTTCGGAAATGAAGAAATTAACAAAATGATTTTCACTATTTTTTTTTTTACATACTGTCACCAGTGCAGTACAGCGTCATCGTATAACTGGCATGGCGGTGATCAGGGACACTGACTGGTGACAGTACGAAAAAAAAATTGATAATTTTTTTTTATTATTTTTAATTTTTTATTACATTTTTTTCTTTTTTTTAAGATTATTTTTTCATATTTCACTATGACCAAAGTAGTATAATGTTACCATAGTAACATTGTGCTACTTTGGGGGAGTGATCAGTATTTTTTATTTTACACAATTTGCTTATAGCAAAGAATTACTTTGCTATAAGCAAGCATTTTCCTGAATGAAATTGATTTATTCTGTTTTTTTGTTTTTTTTTGTGTGATTTGGCCACGGCTAATCACATGACACAGCTGGGCTGTGATTGGCCCAGCTTGTGCATGTGATCGCTGTGACCATTCACAGCTAGACACACTTGTATACAATGGATGGCATGAAAGGAAGCCATCCATTGTATACAACTGTCGTGACCTGCTGTGATTGGTCACAGCAGGTCACATGGTACTGGCAACGGGGACGGTACACAGATCTGTCATCGGCCGTGTCCGACGTACATAGCCAGTGACAGATCGTGCCGCAGCGCGGCCCTGTAGGCGTGTGCAATGCGCGCTCTGGAAAGGACGCCATATGGCGTCCACCCGGAGGGATGAGCAACGGATTAACATAACTCTTACATAACACTTCATACAGTACAATCAAATAATAACTGACAGTCATGATCCCAACCGGGTCCAAGGTCTTCGAAGGCACTGTTACTCACATCAATAACTCGGCTGTATCTACACCCAATGAAAAGGCCCCCAGCCACTACTACACCACCTCGGGGACAATACTACAGCTACGTAGTCCCAGATACAGCCAATGAACTCCAACCTTACCAACATGACCTTATAATTGGGAAGGAACACCCATACCTACGATGGGCCCAACCCATAATCCACCAAATGGTCACTCCAGCACCGCCTTCAAAGACCCAGCGACCCCTGCCGGCTGCCACGACAAAACAAAAAACGCCAAACACCCCAGAACACAAAATGACGATCAAGGAAAGAAAATAAAATCAAGGAACCCAAACAAAACCAAACAACATGACAAACACAAAGGACAAGACCAGTAACAAAAACAGGGCACTTATACCCCCTTCCTGCCCAGGCCAATTTCCAGCTTCCAGCGCTGTCACACTTTGAATGACAATTGCGCGGTCATGCAACACTGTACCCATATGAAATTTTTATCATTTTTTTTGTGACAGACAGAGATTTGTTTTGATGGTATTTAATCACCTCTGGGTTTTTATTTTTTCTTAAACAAACAAAAAACCACTGAAAATTTAGAAAAAAAAAGTTTTTTCTTAGTTTTTGTTATAAAATTTTGTAAATAAGTGATTTTTCTCCTTCACTGATGTGCGCTAATGAAGCGGCAGTGATAGACACTTATAGGTGGCACTAATGGGCACTGATGAGGAGGCACTGGTAGGTGGCACTGATGGGCATTGACAGGCTTCACTGATGGGCACTGAAAGGCAGAAATGATAGGCGGCACTGATAGGCGGCACTGATAGACGGCACTGACTGGCATTGTTAGGTGGCACTGGCTGGCACTGATGGGTGACACTGAAAGGCAGCTCAGATGGGCACTGATATGTGGCATTGATGTGGCACTGGTGAGCAATGGCAGGTGACACGGATGAGCACTGATGGACACGGACAGGTGGTACTGCTGGGGCTACACTGATCATCAAGGCACACTGATCATCAGTGCCCTGATGATCAGTGTACATGTCCTCTCCACGGAAAACCGATTACCAGCTCTCCTCTCCTCAGGGGCTGTCAGCGTGACGGCTCGTGAGGAGAGAAATGCCGGTAACCGGCATTTCCCAGTTTACATGCGATCACCTGTGATTGGACACAGCTGATCACATGACCGAGCTGACATCTTCGGCTCTTTCCGTGAATCGGTGATCCGCTGTGTCCGAGGGACACAGTGCACCAGCGATCGCCGCGCTGCACGCTCCCAGAGCCACGCATGCACGGTAAGAATGGGAGGACGTCATATGACGTCCTCTCAGAACGAGAGAACCACCTCGTGGAGAACCTATATGGTGGGCGGGAGACGGTTAAACAGTAAAAACAAAACTTTTGCAATGATTTATATTTATCAGACCAAACAAGAGCAAACGAGAAGAATTCACCTTTAGGGTTGAGTGCTGATTCACATACTGTGTATATATATATATATATGAAAATCCATCATTCTCGATGTACTAGATGGCCTATCTCATTTCTTGAGGCCCCAAAACACCAGGACAGTGCGAATACCCCCCAGATGACCGCCTTTTTGGAAAGCAAACAGTCCAAGGTATTTAGTAAGAGTTATTTGATGGTTTTATTTTTCGAAAATTAATAAATAAAAAAAAAAATCACTTTTTTTTTATTTAAAAAGTAAAGTGTTAATAAGAAAACACCCTCACTGTGTAAGGGAAGATAAGGCTTGTCACCATGCTCCCAGAACAATGTACTGGGACCATGAAAGGCTTTCCAAATAGATAAAATGAGAGAAAATGAATGTTAACCATTTGCCGCCCGCCCTATGGCCGAATGGCGGCCGGCAAATGTCATCAGTGTTCCGGGTGGACGCCATATGGCGTCCTCCCGCACATGTGCAGATTGCGCTCCTGCAGAGCCACGCAGTGGCGCGATCTGTCACCGGCCGTGTACCTCGGACACGGCCGATGACAGAACTGAGTATCAGCCCCGTTGCCGGTACCATGTGACCTGCTGTGACCAATCACAGCAGGTCACATGACAGTTGTATACAATGGATGGCTTCATTCATGCCATCCATTGTATACTAGTGTCTAGCTGTGAATGGTCACAGCTAATCACATGCACATGTCATGTGATTAGCTGTGGCCAAATCACAGCTAAGCACAAAAAAAAAAAAAAAAAAACCCTGAATGAATCGATGTCATTATGGTAACATTGTACTACTCTGGTCATAGTGAAATATGAAAAAAAAATCTTAAAAAAAAAGAAGAAAAAAATGTAATAAAAAATAATAAAAAAAATATATATATATATATTTTTTTTTTCATTCTGTCACCAATCAGTGTCCCTGATCATCGCCATGCCAGTTATATGATGACGCTGTACAAAAAAAAATAGTGAAACTAATTTTTAAAATTTTTTCATTTTCCGAAATATTATGACAAAAAAAATACAACTTCAAAAAACTCGCCATGCCTCCTATGAAGTACGTCGGACTGTCTACTTTACAAAAAGGGGTAATTTGGGGGATATCTGTACTGTTCTGACATTCTTGGACCTCAAGAAATTAGATTGGCCGCCAGTACTTCAGGATTGATCAATATTCAGATCTATACCATAGTTTGTGAACTCTATAACTTTCCTACGAACTAAAAAATACATCCTAATTTGGGTTATTTTCACCAAAGACATGTAGCAGAATACATCTCGGCCAAAATTTATGAAGAACAATTATTTATTTGCAAACTTTTATAACAGAAACAAAGAAAAATGTGTTTTTTTCAAAATTGTTGGTTTTTTTTTTGTTCATTTAGCAAAAAATAAAAACCCCAGCGGTGATTAAATACCACCAAAAGAAAGCTCTAGTTGTGTAAAGAAAATGATAAAATTTTAGTTTGGGTACAATGTTGTATGAGCGCGCAATTGTCATTCAAGGTGTGAAAGCGCTGAAACCTGAAAACTGGCCTGGGCAGGAAGGTGTAAAAGTGCCCGTTATTGAATTGGTTAAAAAAATAAAAACAAAGCCCAAAAAAAACCAAAAGTAACAACCGTTTATCTCATGTCCAGTGCAGAGCCTCGAACCTATGACCATGCACTCTTTAGACTGGCACGCTAACCACTGTGCTGCGGTTGTTACCTGGTATAGGCCCGGTCAAACTGACCCTTGTTTTCAAAAACTGCCAACTGTCACCTGCCCAATGTCAAGTAGCTATAGTGCACTTTGAATGACAATTGCGCGCTCATACAACACTGTACCCAAACTAAAATTTTATCATTTTTTTCACACAACTAGAGCTTTCTTTTGGTGGTATTTCATCACCACTGGGGTTTTTATTGTTTGCTAAATTAACAAAAAAAGACAGAAAATTTTGGAGAAAAAAAAAACACGTTTTCTTTGTTTCTGTTATAAAAGTTTGCAAATAAATAATTGTTTTTCATAAATTTAGGCCAAGATGTATTCTGCTACATGTCTTTGGTGAAAATAACCCAAATTAGTATTTATTATTTAGTCTGTAGGAAAGTTATAGAGTTCACAAACTATGGGATATATCTGAAAATTGATCAATCCTGAAGTACTGAAAGCCAATCTCATTTTTTGAGGTCCAAGAATGTCAGGACAGTACAGATATCCCCCAAATGACCCCTTATTGCAAAGTAGACCGTCCGATGTATTTCATAACAGGCATGGCGAGTTTTATGAAATTGTAATTTTTTTGTCATAATTTTTCGGAAATGAAGAAATTAACAAAATGATTTTCACTATTTTTTTTTTTACATACTGTCACCAGTGCAGTACAGCGTCATCGTATAACTGGCATGGCGGTGATCAGGGACACTGACTGGTGACAGTACGAAAAAAAAATTGATAATTTTTTTTTATTATTTTTAATTTTTTATTACATTTTTTTCTTTTTTTTAAGATTATTTTTTCATATTTCACTATGACCAAAGTAGTATAATGTTACCATAGTAACATTGTGCTACTTTGGGGGAGTGATCAGTATTTTTTATTTTACACAATTTGCTTATAGCAAAGAATTACTTTGCTATAAGCAAGCATTTTCCTGAATGAAATTGATTTATTCTGTTTTTTTGTTTTTTTTTGTGTGATTTGGCCACGGCTAATCACATGACACAGCTGGGCTGTGATTGGCCCAGCTTGTGCATGTGATCGCTGTGACCATTCACAGCTAGACACACTTGTATACAATGGATGGCATGAAAGGAAGCCATCCATTGTATACAACTGTCGTGACCTGCTGTGATTGGTCACAGCAGGTCACATGGTACTGGCAACGGGGACGGTACACAGATCTGTCATCGGCCGTGTCCGACGTACATAGCCAGTGACAGATCGTGCCGCAGCGCGGCCCTGTAGGCGTGTGCAATGCGCGCTCTGGAAAGGACGCCATATGGCGTCCACCCGGAGGGATGAGCAACGGATTAACATAACTCTTACATAACACTTCATACAGTACAATCAAATAATAACTGACAGTCATGATCCCAACCGGGTCCAAGGTCTTCGAAGGCACTGTTACTCACATCAATAACTCGGCTGTATCTACACCCAATGAAAAGGCCCCCAGCCACTACTACACCACCTCGGGGACAATACTACAGCTACGTAGTCCCAGATACAGCCAATGAACTCCAACCTTACCAACATGACCTTATAATTGGGAAGGAACACCCATACCTACGATGGGCCCAACCCATAATCCACCAAATGGTCACTCCAGCACCGCCTTCAAAGACCCAGCGACCCCTGCCGGCTGCCACGACAAAACAAAAAACGCCAAACACCCCAGAACACAAAATGACGATCAAGGAAAGAAAATAAAATCAAGGAACCCAAACAAAACCAAACAACATGACAAACACAAAGGACAAGACCAGTAACAAAAACAGGGAACTTATACCCCCTTCCTGCCCAGGCCAATTTCCAGCTTCCAGCGCTGTCACACTTTGAATGACAATTGCGCGGTCATGCAACACTGTACCCATATGAAATTTTTATCATTTTTTTTGTGACAGACAGAGATTTGTTTTGGTGGTATTTAATCACCTCTGGGTTTTTATTTTTTCTTAAACAAACAAAAAAACCACTGAAAATTTAGAAAAAAAAAGTTTTTTCTTAGTTTTTGTTATAAAATTTTGTAAATAAGTGATTTTTCTCCTTCACTGATGTGCGCTAATGAAGCGGCAGTGATAGACACTTATAGGTGGCACTAATGGGCACTGATGAGGAGGCACTGGTAGGTGGCACTGATGGGCATTGACAGGCTTCACTGATGGGCACTGAAAGGCAGAAATGATAGGCGGCACTGATAGGCGGCACTGATAGACGGCACTGACTGGCATTGTTAGGTGGCACTGGCTGGCACTGATGGGTGACACTGAAAGGCAGCTCAGATGGGCACTGATATGTGGCATTGATGTGGCACTGGTGAGCAATGGCAGGTGACACGGATGAGCACTGATGGACACGGACAGGTGGTACTGCTGGGGCTACACTGATCATCAAGGCACACTGATCATCAGTGCCCTGATGATCAGTGTACATGTCCTCTCCACGGAAAACCGATTACCAGCTCTCCTCTCCTCAGGGGCTGTCAGCGTGACGGCTCGTGAGGAGAGAAATGCCGGTAACCGGCATTTCCCAGTTTACATGCGATCACCTGTGATTGGACACAGCTGATCACATGACCGAGCTGACATCTTCGGCTCTTTCCGTGAATCGGTGATCCGCTGTGTCCGAGGGACACAGTGCACCAGCGATCGCCGCGCTGCACGCTCCCAGAGCCACGCATGCACGGTAAGAATGGGAGGACGTCATATGACGTCCTCTCAGAACGAGAGAACCACCTCGTGGAGAACCTATATGGTGGGCGGGAGACGGTTAAACAGTAAAAACAAAACTTTTGCAATGATTTATGTTTATCAGACCAAACAAGAGCAAACGAGAAGAATTCACCTTTAGGGTTGAGTGCTGATTCACATACTGTGTATATATATATATATATGAAAATCCATCATTCTCGATGTACTAGATGGCCTATCTCATTTCTTGAGGCCCCAAAACACCAGGACAGTGCGAATACCCCCCAGATGACCGCCTTTTTGGAAAGCAAACAGTCCAAGGTATTTAGTAAGAGTTATTTGATGGTTTTATTTTTCGAAAATTAATAAATAAAAAAAAAAATCACTTTTTTTTTATTTAAAAAGTAAAGTGTTAATAAGAAAACACCCTCACTGTGTAAGGGAAGATAAGGCTTGTCACCATGCTCCCAGAACAATGTACTGGGACCATGAAAGGCTTTCCAAATAGATAAAATGAGAGAAAATGAATGTTAACCATTTGCCGCCCGCCCTATGGCCGAATGGCGGCCGGCAAATGTCATCAGTGTTCCGGGTGGACGCCATATGGCGTCCTCCCGCACATGTGCAGATTGCGCTCCTGCAGAGCCACGCAGTGGCGCGATCTGTCACCGGCCGTGTACCTCGGACACGGCCGATGACAGAACTGAGTATCAGCCCCGTTGCCGGTACCATGTGACCTGCTGTGACCAATCACAGCAGGTCACATGACAGTTGTATACAATGGATGGCTTCATTCATGCCATCCATTGTATACTAGTGTCTAGCTGTGAATGGTCACAGCTAATCACATGCACATGTCATGTGATTAGCTGTGGCCAAATCACAGCTAAGCACAAAAAAAAAAAAAAAAAACCCTGAATGAATCGATGTCATTATGGTAACATTGTACTACTCTGGTCATAGTGAAATATGAAAAAAAAATCTTAAAAAAAAAGAAGAAAAAAATGTAATAAAAAATAATAAAAAAAATATATATATATATATTTTTTTTTTCATTCTGTCACCAATCAGTGTCCCTGATCATCGCCATGCCAGTTATATGATGACGCTGTACAAAAAAAAATAGTGAAACTAATTTTTAAAATTTTTTCATTTTCCGAAATATTATGACAAAAAAAATACAACTTCAAAAAACTCGCCATGCCTCCTATGAAGTACGTCGGACTGTCTACTTTACAAAAAGGGGTAATTTGGGGGATATCTGTACTGTTCTGACATTCTTGGACCTCAAGAAATTAGATTGGCCGCCAGTACTTCAGGATTGATCAATATTCAGATCTATACCATAGTTTGTGAACTCTATAACTTTCCTACGAACTAAAAAATACATCCTAATTTGGGTTATTTTCACCAAAGACATGTAGCAGAATACATCTCGGCCAAAATTTATGAAGAACAATTATTTATTTGCAAACTTTTATAACAGAAACAAAGAAAAATGCGTTTTTTTCAAAATTGTTGGTTTTTTTTTTGTTCATTTAGCAAAAAATAAAAACCCCAGCGGTGATTAAATACCACCAAAAGAAAGCTCTAGTTGTGTAAAGAAAATGATAAAATTTTAGTTTGGGTACAATGTTGTATGAGCGCGCAATTGTCATTCAAGGTGTGAAAGCGCTGAAACCTGAAAACTGGCCTGGGCAGGAAGGTGTAAAAGTGCCCGTTATTGAATTGGTTAAAAAAATAAAAACAAAGCCCAAAAAAAACCAAAAGTAACAACCGTTTATCTCATGTCCAGTGCAGAGCCTCGAACCTATGACCATGCACTCTTTAGACTGGCACGCTAACCACTGTGCTGCGGTTGTTACCTGGTATAGGCCCGGTCAAACTGACCCTTGTTTTCAAAAACTGCCAACTGTCACCTGCCCAATGTCAAGTAGCTATAGTGCACTTTGAATGACAATTGCGCGCTCATACAACACTGTACCCAAACTAAAATTTTATCATTTTTTTCACACAACTAGAGCTTTCTTTTGGTGGTATTTCATCACCACTGGGGTTTTTATTGTTTGCTAAATTAACAAAAAAAGACAGAAAATTTTGGAAAAAAAAAAACACGTTTTCTTTGTTTCTGTTATAAAAGTTTGCAAATAAATAATTGTTTTTCATAAATTTAGGCCAAGATGTATTCTGCTACATGTCTTTGGTGAAAATAACCCAAATTAGTATTTATTATTTAGTCTGTAGGAAAGTTATAGAGTTCACAAACTATGGGATATATCTGAAAATTTATCAATCCTGAAGTACTGAAAGCCAATCTCATTTTTTGAGGTCCAAGAATGTCAGGACAGTACAGATATCCCCCAAATGACCCCTTATTGCAAAGTAGACCGTCCGATGTATTTCATAACAGGCATGGCGAGTTTTATGAAATTGTAATTTTTTTGTCATAATTTTTCGGAAATGAAGAAATTAAAAAAATGATTTTCACTATTTTTTTTTTTACATACTGTCACCAGTGCAGTACAGCGTCATCGTATAACTGGCATGGCGGTGATCAGGGACACTGACTGGTGACAGTACGAAAAAAAAATTGATAATTTTTTTTTATTATTTTTAATTTTTTATTACATTTTTTTCTTTTTTTTAAGATTATTTTTTCATATTTCACTATGACCAAAGTAGTATAATGTTACCATAGTAACATTGTGCTACTTTGGGGGAGTGATCAGTATTTTTTATTTTACACAATTTGCTTATAGCAAAGAATTACTTTGCTATAAGCAAGCATTTTCCTGAATGAAATTGATTTATTCTGTTTTTTTGTTTTTTTTTGTGTGATTTGGCCACGGCTAATCACATGACACAGCTGGGCTGTGATTGGCCCAGCTTGTGCATGTGATCGCTGTGACCATTCACAGCTAGACACACTTGTATACAATGGATGGCATGAAAGGAAGCCATCCATTGTATACAACTGTCGTGACCTGCTGTGATTGGTCACAGCAGGTCACATGGTACTGGCAACGGGGACGGTACACAGATCTGTCATCGGCCGTGTCCGACGTACATGGCCAGTGACAGATCGTGCCGCAGCGCGGCCCTGTAGGCGTGTGCAATGCGCGCTCTGGAAAGGACGCCATATGGCGTCCACCCGGAGGGATGAGCAACGGATTAACATAACTCTTACATAACACTTCATACAGTACAATCAAATAATAACTGACAGTCATGATCCCAACCGGGTCCAAGGTCTTCGAAGGCACTGTTACTCACATCAATAACTCGGCTGTATCTACACCCAATGAAAAGGCCCCCAGCCACTACTACACCACCTCGGGGACAATACTACAGCTACGTAGTCCCAGATACAGCCAATGAACTCCAACCTTATAATTGGGAAGGAACACCCATACCTACGATGGGCCCAACCCATAATCCACCAAATGGTCACTCCAGCACCGCCTTCAAAGACCCAGCGACCCCTGCCGGCTGCCACGACAAAACAAAAAACGCCAAACACCCCAGAACACAAAATGACGATCAAGGAAAGAAAATAAAATCAAGGAACCCAAACAAAACCAAACAACATGACAAACACAAAGGACAAGACCAGTAACAAAAACAGGGCACTTATACCCCCTTCCTGCCCAGGCCAATTTCCAGCTTCCAGCGCTGTCACACTTTGAATGACAATTGCGCGGTCATGCAACACTGTACCCATATGAAATTTTTATCATTTTTTTTGTGACAGACAGAGATTTGTTTTGGTGGTATTTAATCACCTCTGGGTTTTTATTTTTTCTTAAACAAACAAAAAAACCACTGAAAATTTAGAAAAAAAAAGTTTTTTCTTAGTTTTTGTTATAAAATTTTGTAAATAAGTGATTTTTCTCCTTCACTGATGTGCGCTAATGAAGCGGCAGTGATAGACACTTATAGGTGGCACTAATGGGCACTGATGAGGAGGCACTGGTAGGTGGCACTGATGGGCATTGACAGGCTTCACTGATGGGCACTGAAAGGCAGAAATGATAGGCGGCACTGATAGGCGGCACTGATAGACGGCACTGACTGGCATTGTTAGGTGGCACTGGCTGGCACTGATGGGTGACACTGAAAGGCAGCTCAGATGGGCACTGATATGTGGCATTGATGTGGCACTGGTGAGCAATGGCAGGTGACACGGATGAGCACTGATGGACACGGACAGGTGGTACTGCTGGGGCTACACTGATCATCAAGGCACACTGATCATCAGTGCCCTGATGATCAGTGTACATGTCCTCTCCGCGGAAAACCGATTACCAGCTCTCCTCTCCTCAGGGGCTGTCAGCGTGACGGCTCGTGAGGAGAGAAATGCCGGTAACCGGCATTTCCCAGTTTACATGCGATCACCTGTGATTGGACACAGCTGATCACATGACCGAGCTGACATCTTCGGCTCTTTCCGTGAATCGGTGATCCGCTGTGTCCGAGGGACACAGTGCACCAGCGATCGCCGCGCTGCGCGCTCCCAGAGCCACGCATGCACGGTAAGAATGGGAGGACGTCATATGACGTCCTCTCAGAACGAGAGAACCACCTCGTGGAGAACCTATATGGTGGGCGGGAGACGGTTAAACAGTAAAAACAAAACTTTTGCAATGATTTATGTTTATCAGACCAAACAAGAGCAAACGAGAAGAATTCACCTTTAGGGTTGAGTGCTGATTCACATACTGTATATATATATATATATATGAAAATCCATCATTCTCGATGTACTAGATGGCCTATCTCATTTCTTGAGGCCCCAAAACACCAGGACAGTGCGAATACCCCCCAGATGACCGCCTTTTTGGAAAGCAAACAGTCCAAGGTATTTAGTAAGAGTTATTTGATGGTTTTATTTTTCGAAAATTAATAAATAAAAAAAAAAATCACTTTTTTTTTTATTTAAAAAGTAAAGTGTTAATAAGAAAACACCCTCACTGTGTAAGGGAAGATAAGGCTTGTCACCATGCTCCCAGAACAATGTACTGGGACCATGAAAGGCTTTCCAAATAGATAAAATGAGAGAAAATGAATGTTAACCATTTGCCGCCCGCCCTATGGCCGAATGGCGGCCGGCAAATGTCATCAGTGTTCCAGGTGGACGCCATATGGCGTCCTCCCGCACATGTGCAGATTGCGCTCCTGCAGAGCCACGCAGTGGCGCGATCTGTCACCGGCCGTGTACCTCGGACACGGCCGATGACAGAACTGAGTATCAGCCCCGTTGCCGGTACCATGTGACCTGCTGTGACCAATCACAGCAGGTCACATGACAGTTGTATACAATGGATGGCTTCATTCATGCCATCCATTGTATACTAGTGTCTAGCTGTGAATGGTCACAGCTAATCACATGCACATGTCATGTGATTAGCTGTGGCCAAATCACAGCTAAGCACAAAAAAAAAAAAAAAAACCCTGAATGAATCGATGTCATTATGGTAACATTGTACTACTCTGGTCATAGTGAAATATGAAAAAAAAATCTTAAAAAAAAAGAAGAAAAAAATGTAATAAAAAATAATAAAAAATATATATATATTTATTTTTTTTTTCATTCTGTCACCAATCAGTGTCCCTGATCATCGCCATGCCAGTTATATGATGACGCTGTACAAAAAAAAATAGTGAAACTAATTTTTAAAATTTTTTCATTTTCCGAAATATTATGACAAAAAAAATACAACTTCAAAAAACTCGCCATGCCTCCTATGAAGTACGTCGGACTGTCTACTTTACAAAAAGGGGTAATTTGGGGGATATCTGTACTGTTCTGACATTCTTGGACCTCAAGAAATTAGATTGGCCGCCAGTACTTCAGGATTGATCAATATTCAGATCTATACCATAGTTTGTGAACTCTATAACTTTCCTACGAACTAAAAAATACATCCTAATTTGGGTTATTTTCACCAAAGACATGTAGCAGAATACATCTCGGCCAAAATTTATGAAGAACAATTATTTATTTGCAAACTTTTATAACAGAAACAAAGAAAAATGTGTTTTTTTCAAAATTGTTGGTTTTTTTTTTGTTCATTTAGCAAAAAATAAAAACCCCAGCGGTGATTAAATACCACCAAAAGAAAGCTCTAGTTGTGTAAAGAAAATGATAAAATTTTAGTTTGGGTACAATGTTGTATGAGCGCGCAATTGTCATTCAAGGTGTGAAAGCGCTGAAACCTGAAAACTGGCCTGGGCAGGAAGGTGTAAAAGTGCCCGTTATTGAATTGGTTAAAAAAATAAAAACAAAGCCCAAAAAAAACCAAAAGTAACAACCGTTTATCTCATGTCCAGTGCAGAGCCTCGAACCTATGACCATGCACTCTTTAGACTGGCACGCTAACCACTGTGCTGCGGTTGTTACCTGGTATAGGCCCGGTCAAACTGACCCTTGTTTTCAAAAACTGCCAACTGTCACCTGCCCAATGTCAAGTAGCTATAGTGCACTTTGAATGACAATTGCGCGCTCATACAACACTGTACCCAAACTAAAATTTTATCATTTTTTTCACACAACTAGAGCTTTCTTTTGGTGGTATTTCATCACCACTGGGGTTTTTATTGTTTGCTAAATTAACAAAAAAAGACAGAAAATTTTGGAGAAAAAAAAAACACGTTTTCTTTGTTTCTGTTATAAAAGTTTGCAAATAAATAATTGTTTTTCATAAATTTAGGCCAAGATGTATTCTGCTACATGTCTTTGGTGAAAATAACCCAAATTAGTATTTATTATTTAGTCTGTAGGAAAGTTATAGAGTTCACAAACTATGGGATATATCTGAAAATTGATCAATCCTGAAGTACTGAAAGCCAATCTCATTTTTTGAGGTCCAAGAATGTCAGGACAGTACAGATATCCCCCAAATGACCCCTTATTGCAAAGTAGACCGTCCGATGTATTTCATAACAGGCATGGCGAGTTTTATGAAATTGTAATTTTTTTGTCATAATTTTTCGGAAATGAAGAAATTAACAAAATGATTTTCACTATTTTTTTTTTTACATACTGTCACCAGTGCAGTACAGCGTCATCGTATAACTGGCATGGCGGTGATCAGGGACACTGACTGGTGACAGTACGAAAAAAAAATTGATAATTTTTTTTTATTATTTTTAATTTTTTATTACATTTTTTTCTTTTTTTTAAGATTATTTTTTCATATTTCACTATGACCAAAGTAGTATAATGTTACCATAGTAACATTGTGCTACTTTGGGGGAGTGATCAGTATTTTTTATTTTACACAATTTGCTTATAGCAAAGAATTACTTTGCTATAAGCAAGCATTTACCTGAATGAAATTGATTTATTCTGTTTTTTTGTTTTTTTTTGTGTGATTTGGCCACGGCTAATCACATGACACAGCTGGGCTGTGATTGGCCCAGCTTGTGCATGTGATCGCTGTGACCATTCACAGCTAGACACACTTGTATACAATGGATGGCATGAAAGGAAGCCATCCATTGTATACAACTGTCGTGACCTGCTGTGATTGGTCACAGCAGGTCACATGGTACTGGCAACGGGGACGGTACACAGATCTGTCATCGGCCGTGTCCGACGTACATAGCCAGTGACAGATCGTGCCGCAGCGCGGCCCTGTAGGCGTGTGCAATGCGCGCTCTGGAAAGGACGCCATATGGCGTCCACCCGGAGGGATGAGCAACGGATTAACATAACTCTTACATAACACTTCATACAGTACAATCAAATAATAACTGACAGTCATGATCCCAACCGGGTCCAAGGTCTTCGAAGGCACTGTTACTCACATCAATAACTCGGCTGTATCTACACCCAATGAAAAGGCCCCCAGCCACTACTACACCACCTCGGGGACAATACTACAGCTACGTAGTCCCAGATACAGCCAATGAACTCCAACCTTACCAACATGACCTTATAATTGGGAAGGAACACCCATACCTACGATGGGCCCAACCCATAATCCACCAAATGGTCACTCCAGCACCGCCTTCAAAGACCCAGCGACCCCTGCCGGCTGCCACGACAAAACAAAAAACGCCAAACACCCCAGAACACAAAATGACGATCAAGGAAAGAAAATAAAATCAAGGAACCCAAACAAAACCAAACAACATGACAAACACAAAGGACAAGACCAGTAACAAAAACAGGGAACTTATACCCCCTTCCTGCCCAGGCCAATTTCCAGCTTCCAGCGCTGTCACACTTTGAATGACAATTGCGCGGTCATGCAACACTGTACCCATATGAAATTTTTATCATTTTTTTTGTGACAGACAGAGATTTGTTTTGGTGGTATTTAATCACCTCTGGGTTTTTATTTTTTCTTAAACAAACAAAAAAACCACTGAAAATTTAGAAAAAAAAAGTTTTTTCTTAGTTTTTGTTATAAAATTTTGTAAATAAGTGATTTTTCTCCTTCACTGATGTGCGCTAATGAAGCGGCAGTGATAGACACTTATAGGTGGCACTAATGGGCACTGATGAGGAGGCACTGGTAGGTGGCACTGATGGGCATTGACAGGCTTCACTGATGGGCACTGAAAGGCAGAAATGATAGGCGGCACTGATAGGCGGCACTGATAGACGGCACTGACTGGCATTGTTAGGTGGCACTGGCTGGCACTGATGGGTGACACTGAAAGGCAGCTCAGATGGGCACTGATATGTGGCATTGATGTGGCACTGGTGAGCAATGGCAGGTGACACGGATGAGCACTGATGGACACGGACAGGTGGTACTGCTGGGGCTACACTGATCATCAAGGCACACTGATCATCAGTGCCCTGATGATCAGTGTACATGTCCTCTCCACGGAAAACCGATTACCAGCTCTCCTCTCCTCAGGGGCTGTCAGCGTGACGGCTCGTGAGGAGAGAAATGCCGGTAACCGGCATTTCCCAGTTTACATGCGATCACCTGTGATTGGACACAGCTGATCACATGACCGAGCTGACATCTTCGGCTCTTTCCGTGAATCGGTGATCCGCTGTGTCCGAGGGACACAGTGCACCAGCGATCGCCGCGCTGCACGCTCCCAGAGCCACGCATGCACGGTAAGAATGGGAGGACGTCATATGACGTCCTCTCAGAACGAGAGAACCACCTCGTGGAGAACCTATATGGTGGGCGGGAGACGGTTAAACAGTAAAAACAAAACTTTTGCAATGATTTATGTTTATCAGACCAAACAAGAGCAAACGAGAAGAATTCACCTTTAGGGTTGAGTGCTGATTCACATACTGTGTATATATATATATATATGAAAATCCATCATTCTCGATGTACTAGATGGCCTATCTCATTTCTTGAGGCCCCAAAACACCAGGACAGTGCGAATACCCCCCAGATGACCGCCTTTTTGGAAAGCAAACAGTCCAAGGTATTTAGTAAGAGTTATTTGATGGTTTTATTTTTCGAAAATTAATAAATAAAAAAAAAAATCACTTTTTTTTTATTTAAAAAGTAAAGTGTTAATAAGAAAACACCCTCACTGTGTAAGGGAAGATAAGGCTTGTCACCATGCTCCCAGAACAATGTACTGGGACCATGAAAGGCTTTCCAAATAGATAAAATGAGAGAAAATGAATGTTAACCATTTGCCGCCCGCCCTATGGCCGAATGGCGGCCGGCAAATGTCATCAGTGTTCCGGGTGGACGCCATATGGCGTCCTCCCGCACATGTGCAGATTGCGCTCCTGCAGAGCCACGCAGTGGCGCGATCTGTCACCGGCCGTGTACCTCGGACACGGCCGATGACAGAACTGAGTATCAGCCCCGTTGCCGGTACCATGTGACCTGCTGTGACCAATCACAGCAGGTCACATGACAGTTGTATACAATGGATGGCTTCATTCATGCCATCCATTGTATACTAGTGTCTAGCTGTGAATGGTCACAGCTAATCACATGCACATGTCATGTGATTAGCTGTGGCCAAATCACAGCTAAGCACAAAAAAAAAAAAAAAAAACCCTGAATGAATCGATGTCATTATGGTAACATTGTACTACTCTGGTCATAGTGAAATATGAAAAAAAAATCTTAAAAAAAAAGAAGAAAAAAATGTAATAAAAAATAATAAAAAAAATATATATATATATATTTTTTTTTTCATTCTGTCACCAATCAGTGTCCCTGATCATCGCCATGCCAGTTATATGATGACGCTGTACAAAAAAAAATAGTGAAACTAATTTTTAAAATTTTTTCATTTTCCGAAATATTATGACAAAAAAAATACAACTTCAAAAAACTCGCCATGCCTCCTATGAAGTACGTCGGACTGTCTACTTTACAAAAAGGGGTAATTTGGGGGATATCTGTACTGTTCTGACATTCTTGGACCTCAAGAAATTAGATTGGCCGCCAGTACTTCAGGATTGATCAATATTCAGATCTATACCATAGTTTGTGAACTCTATAACTTTCCTACGAACTAAAAAATACATCCTAATTTGGGTTATTTTCACCAAAGACATGTAGCAGAATACATCTCGGCCAAAATTTATGAAGAACAATTATTTATTTGCAAACTTTTATAACAGAAACAAAGAAAAATGCGTTTTTTTCAAAATTGTTGGTTTTTTTTTTGTTCATTTAGCAAAAAATAAAAACCCCAGCGGTGATTAAATACCACCAAAAGAAAGCTCTAGTTGTGTAAAGAAAATGATAAAATTTTAGTTTGGGTACAATGTTGTATGAGCGCGCAATTGTCATTCAAGGTGTGAAAGCGCTGAAACCTGAAAACTGGCCTGGGCAGGAAGGTGTAAAAGTGCCCGTTATTGAATTGGTTAAAAAAATAAAAACAAAGCCCAAAAAAAACCAAAAGTAACAACCGTTTATCTCATGTCCAGTGCAGAGCCTCGAACCTATGACCATGCACTCTTTAGACTGGCACGCTAACCACTGTGCTGCGGTTGTTACCTGGTATAGGCCCGGTCAAACTGACCCTTGTTTTCAAAAACTGCCAACTGTCACCTGCCCAATGTCAAGTAGCTATAGTGCACTTTGAATGACAATTGCGCGCTCATACAACACTGTACCCAAACTAAAATTTTATCATTTTTTTCACACAACTAGAGCTTTCTTTTGGTGGTATTTCATCACCACTGGGGTTTTTATTGTTTGCTAAATTAACAAAAAAAGACAGAAAATTTTGGAAAAAAAAAAACACGTTTTCTTTGTTTCTGTTATAAAAGTTTGCAAATAAATAATTGTTTTTCATAAATTTAGGCCAAGATGTATTCTGCTACATGTCTTTGGTGAAAATAACCCAAATTAGTATTTATTATTTAGTCTGTAGGAAAGTTATAGAGTTCACAAACTATGGGATATATCTGAAAATTTATCAATCCTGAAGTACTGAAAGCCAATCTCATTTTTTGAGGTCCAAGAATGTCAGGACAGTACAGATATCCCCCAAATGACCCCTTATTGCAAAGTAGACCGTCCGATGTATTTCATAACAGGCATGGCGAGTTTTATGAAATTGTAATTTTTTTGTCATAATTTTTCGGAAATGAAGAAATTAAAAAAATGATTTTCACTATTTTTTTTTTTACATACTGTCACCAGTGCAGTACAGCGTCATCGTATAACTGGCATGGCGGTGATCAGGGACACTGACTGGTGACAGTACGAAAAAAAAATTGATAATTTTTTTTTATTATTTTTAATTTTTTATTACATTTTTTTCTTTTTTTTAAGATTATTTTTTCATATTTCACTATGACCAAAGTAGTATAATGTTACCATAGTAACATTGTGCTACTTTGGGGGAGTGATCAGTATTTTTTATTTTACACAATTTGCTTATAGCAAAGAATTACTTTGCTATAAGCAAGCATTTTCCTGAATGAAATTGATTTATTCTGTTTTTTTGTTTTTTTTTGTGTGATTTGGCCACGGCTAATCACATGACACAGCTGGGCTGTGATTGGCCCAGCTTGTGCATGTGATCGCTGTGACCATTCACAGCTAGACACACTTGTATACAATGGATGGCATGAAAGGAAGCCATCCATTGTATACAACTGTCGTGACCTGCTGTGATTGGTCACAGCAGGTCACATGGTACTGGCAACGGGGACGGTACACAGATCTGTCATCGGCCGTGTCCGACGTACATAGCCAGTGACAGATCGTGCCGCAGCGCGGCCCTGTAGGCGTGTGCAATGCGCGCTCTGGAAAGGACGCCATATGGCGTCCACCCGGAGGGATGAGCAACGGATTAACATAACTCTTACATAACACTTCATACAGTACAATCAAATAATAACTGACAGTCATGATCCCAACCGGGTCCAAGGTCTTCGAAGGCACTGTTACTCACATCAATAACTCGGCTGTATCTACACCCAATGAAAAGGCCCCCAGCCACTACTACACCACCTCGGGGACAATACTACAGCTACGTAGTCCCAGATACAGCCAATGAACTCCAACCTTACCAACATGACCTTATAATTGGGAAGGAACACCCATACCTACGATGGGCCCAACCCATAATCCACCAAATGGTCACTCCAGCACCGCCTTCAAAGACCCAGCGACCCCTGCCGGCTGCCACGACAAAACAAAAAACGCCAAACACCCCAGAACACAAAATGACGATCAAGGAAAGAAAATAAAATCAAGGAACCCAAACAAAACCAAACAACATGACAAACACAAAGGACAAGACCAGTAACAAAAACAGGGAACTTATACCCCCTTCCTGCCCAGGCCAATTTCCAGCTTCCAGCGCTGTCACACTTTGAATGACAATTGCGCGGTCATGCAACACTGTACCCATATGAAATTTTTATCATTTTTTTTGTGACAGACAGAGATTTGTTTTGGTGGTATTTAATCACCTCTGGGTTTTTATTTTTTCTTAAACAAACAAAAAAACCACTGAAAATTTAGAAAAAAAAAGTTTTTTCTTAGTTTTTGTTATAAAATTTTGTAAATAAGTGATTTTTCTCCTTCACTGATGTGCGCTAATGAAGCGGCAGTGATAGACACTTATAGGTGGCACTAATGGGCACTGATGAGGAGGCACTGGTAGGTGGCACTGATGGGCATTGACAGGCTTCACTGATGGGCACTGAAAGGCAGAAATGATAGGCGGCACTGATAGGCGGCACTGATAGACGGCACTGACTGGCATTGTTAGGTGGCACTGGCTGGCACTGATGGGTGACACTGAAAGGCAGCTCAGATGGGCACTGATATGTGGCATTGATGTGGCACTGGTGAGCAATGGCAGGTGACACGGATGAGCACTGATGGACACGGACAGGTGGTACTGCTGGGGCTACACTGATCATCAAGGCACACTGATCATCAGTGCCCTGATGATCAGTGTACATGTCCTCTCCACGGAAAACCGATTACCAGCTCTCCTCTCCTCAGGGGCTGTCAGCGTGACGGCTCGTGAGGAGAGAAATGCCGGTAACCGGCATTTCCCAGTTTACATGCGATCACCTGTGATTGGACACAGCTGATCACATGACCGAGCTGACATCTTCGGCTCTTTCCGTGAATCGGTGATCCGCTGTGTCCGAGGGACACAGTGCACCAGCGATCGCCGCGCTGCACGCTCCCAGAGCCACGCATGCACGGTAAGAATGGGAGGACGTCATATGACGTCCTCTCAGAACGAGAGAACCACCTCGTGGAGAACCTATATGGTGGGCGGGAGACGGTTAAACAGTAAAAACAAAACTTTTGCAATGATTTATGTTTATCAGACCAAACAAGAGCAAACGAGAAGAATTCACCTTTAGGGTTGAGTGCTGATTCACATACTGTGTATATATATATATATATGAAAATCCATCATTCTCGATGTACTAGATGGCCTATCTCATTTCTTGAGGCCCCAAAACACCAGGACAGTGCGAATACCCCCCAGATGACCGCCTTTTTGGAAAGCAAACAGTCCAAGGTATTTAGTAAGAGTTATTTGATGGTTTTATTTTTCGAAAATTAATAAATAAAAAAAAAAATCACTTTTTTTTTATTTAAAAAGTAAAGTGTTAATAAGAAAACACCCTCACTGTGTAAGGGAAGATAAGGCTTGTCACCATGCTCCCAGAACAATGTACTGGGACCATGAAAGGCTTTCCAAATAGATAAAATGAGAGAAAATGAATGTTAACCATTTGCCGCCCGCCCTATGGCCGAATGGCGGCCGGCAAATGTCATCAGTGTTCCGGGTGGACGCCATATGGCGTCCTCCCGCACATGTGCAGATTGCGCTCCTGCAGAGCCACGCAGTGGCGCGATCTGTCACCGGCCGTGTACCTCGGACACGGCCGATGACAGAACTGAGTATCAGCCCCGTTGCCGGTACCATGTGACCTGCTGTGACCAATCACAGCAGGTCACATGACAGTTGTATACAATGGATGGCTTCATTCATGCCATCCATTGTATACTAGTGTCTAGCTGTGAATGGTCACAGCTAATCACATGCACATGTCATGTGATTAGCTGTGGCCAAATCACAGCTAAGCACAAAAAAAAAAAAAAAAAACCCTGAATGAATCGATGTCATTATGGTAACATTGTACTACTCTGGTCATAGTGAAATATGAAAAAAAAATCTTAAAAAAAAAGAAGAAAAAAATGTAATAAAAAATAATAAAAAAAATATATATATATATATTTTTTTTTTCATTCTGTCACCAATCAGTGTCCCTGATCATCGCCATGCCAGTTATATGATGACGCTGTACAAAAAAAAATAGTGAAACTAATTTTTAAAATTTTTTCATTTTCCGAAATATTATGACAAAAAAAATACAACTTCAAAAAACTCGCCATGCCTCCTATGAAGTACGTCGGACTGTCTACTTTACAAAAAGGGGTAATTTGGGGGATATCTGTACTGTTCTGACATTCTTGGACCTCAAGAAATTAGATTGGCCGCCAGTACTTCAGGATTGATCAATATTCAGATCTATACCATAGTTTGTGAACTCTATAACTTTCCTACGAACTAAAAAATACATCCTAATTTGGGTTATTTTCACCAAAGACATGTAGCAGAATACATCTCGGCCAAAATTTATGAAGAACAATTATTTATTTGCAAACTTTTATAACAGAAACAAAGAAAAATGCGTTTTTTTCAAAATTGTTGGTTTTTTTTTTGTTCATTTAGCAAAAAATAAAAACCCCAGCGGTGATTAAATACCACCAAAAGAAAGCTCTAGTTGTGTAAAGAAAATGATAAAATTTTAGTTTGGGTACAATGTTGTATGAGCGCGCAATTGTCATTCAAGGTGTGAAAGCGCTGAAACCTGAAAACTGGCCTGGGCAGGAAGGTGTAAAAGTGCCCGTTATTGAATTGGTTAAAAAAATAAAAACAAAGCCCAAAAAAAACCAAAAGTAACAACCGTTTATCTCATGTCCAGTGCAGAGCCTCGAACCTATGACCATGCACTCTTTAGACTGGCACGCTAACCACTGTGCTGCGGTTGTTACCTGGTATAGGCCCGGTCAAACTGACCCTTGTTTTCAAAAACTGCCAACTGTCACCTGCCCAATGTCAAGTAGCTATAGTGCACTTTGAATGACAATTGCGCGCTCATACAACACTGTACCCAAACTAAAATTTTATCATTTTTTTCACACAACTAGAGCTTTCTTTTGGTGGTATTTCATCACCACTGGGGTTTTTATTGTTTGCTAAATTAACAAAAAAAGACAGAAAATTTTGGAAAAAAAAAAACACGTTTTCTTTGTTTCTGTTATAAAAGTTTGCAAATAAATAATTGTTTTTCATAAATTTAGGCCAAGATGTATTCTGCTACATGTCTTTGGTGAAAATAACCCAAATTAGTATTTATTATTTAGTCTGTAGGAAAGTTATAGAGTTCACAAACTATGGGATATATCTGAAAATTTATCAATCCTGAAGTACTGAAAGCCAATCTCATTTTTTGAGGTCCAAGAATGTCAGGACAGTACAGATATCCCCCAAATGACCCCTTATTGCAAAGTAGACCGTCCGATGTATTTCATAACAGGCATGGCGAGTTTTATGAAATTGTAATTTTTTTGTCATAATTTTTCGGAAATGAAGAAATTAAAAAAATGATTTTCACTATTTTTTTTTTTACATACTGTCACCAGTGCAGTACAGCGTCATCGTATAACTGGCATGGCGGTGATCAGGGACACTGACTGGTGACAGTACGAAAAAAAAATTGATAATTTTTTTTTATTATTTTTAATTTTTTATTACATTTTTTTCTTTTTTTTAAGATTATTTTTTCATATTTCACTATGACCAAAGTAGTATAATGTTACCATAGTAACATTGTGCTACTTTGGGGGAGTGATCAGTATTTTTTATTTTACACAATTTGCTTATAGCAAAGAATTACTTTGCTATAAGCAAGCATTTTCCTGAATGAAATTGATTTATTCTGTTTTTTTGTTTTTTTTTGTGTGATTTGGCCACGGCTAATCACATGACACAGCTGGGCTGTGATTGGCCCAGCTTGTGCATGTGATCGCTGTGACCATTCACAGCTAGACACACTTGTATACAATGGATGGCATGAAAGGAAGCCATCCATTGTATACAACTGTCGTGACCTGCTGTGATTGGTCACAGCAGGTCACATGGTACTGGCAACGGGGACGGTACACAGATCTGTCATCGGCCGTGTCCGACGTACATGGCCAGTGACAGATCGTGCCGCAGCGCGGCCCTGTAGGCGTGTGCAATGCGCGCTCTGGAAAGGACGCCATATGGCGTCCACCCGGAGGGATGAGCAACGGATTAACATAACTCTTACATAACACTTCATACAGTACAATCAAATAATAACTGACAGTCATGATCCCAACCGGGTCCAAGGTCTTCGAAGGCACTGTTACTCACATCAATAACTCGGCTGTATCTACACCCAATGAAAAGGCCCCCAGCCACTACTACACCACCTCGGGGACAATACTACAGCTACGTAGTCCCAGATACAGCCAATGAACTCCAACCTTATAATTGGGAAGGAACACCCATACCTACGATGGGCCCAACCCATAATCCACCAAATGGTCACTCCAGCACCGCCTTCAAAGACCCAGCGACCCCTGCCGGCTGCCACGACAAAACAAAAAACGCCAAACACCCCAGAACACAAAATGACGATCAAGGAAAGAAAATAAAATCAAGGAACCCAAACAAAACCAAACAACATGACAAACACAAAGGACAAGACCAGTAACAAAAACAGGGCACTTATACCCCCTTCCTGCCCAGGCCAATTTCCAGCTTCCAGCGCTGTCACACTTTGAATGACAATTGCGCGGTCATGCAACACTGTACCCATATGAAATTTTTATCATTTTTTTTGTGACAGACAGAGATTTGTTTTGGTGGTATTTAATCACCTCTGGGTTTTTATTTTTTCTTAAACAAACAAAAAAACCACTGAAAATTTAGAAAAAAAAAGTTTTTTCTTAGTTTTTGTTATAAAATTTTGTAAATAAGTGATTTTTCTCCTTCACTGATGTGCGCTAATGAAGCGGCAGTGATAGACACTTATAGGTGGCACTAATGGGCACTGATGAGGAGGCACTGGTAGGTGGCACTGATGGGCATTGACAGGCTTCACTGATGGGCACTGAAAGGCAGAAATGATAGGCGGCACTGATAGGCGGCACTGATAGACGGCACTGACTGGCATTGTTAGGTGGCACTGGCTGGCACTGATGGGTGACACTGAAAGGCAGCTCAGATGGGCACTGATATGTGGCATTGATGTGGCACTGGTGAGCAATGGCAGGTGACACGGATGAGCACTGATGGACACGGACAGGTGGTACTGCTGGGGCTACACTGATCATCAAGGCACACTGATCATCAGTGCCCTGATGATCAGTGTACATGTCCTCTCCGCGGAAAACCGATTACCAGCTCTCCTCTCCTCAGGGGCTGTCAGCGTGACGGCTCGTGAGGAGAGAAATGCCGGTAACCGGCATTTCCCAGTTTACATGCGATCACCTGTGATTGGACACAGCTGATCACATGACCGAGCTGACATCTTCGGCTCTTTCCGTGAATCGGTGATCCGCTGTGTCCGAGGGACACAGTGCACCAGCGATCGCCGCGCTGCGCGCTCCCAGAGCCACGCATGCACGGTAAGAATGGGAGGACGTCATATGACGTCCTCTCAGAACGAGAGAACCACCTCGTGGAGAACCTATATGGTGGGCGGGAGACGGTTAAACAGTAAAAACAAAACTTTTGCAATGATTTATGTTTATCAGACCAAACAAGAGCAAACGAGAAGAATTCACCTTTAGGGTTGAGTGCTGATTCACATACTGTATATATATATATATATATGAAAATCCATCATTCTCGATGTACTAGATGGCCTATCTCATTTCTTGAGGCCCCAAAACACCAGGACAGTGCGAATACCCCCCAGATGACCGCCTTTTTGGAAAGCAAACAGTCCAAGGTATTTAGTAAGAGTTATTTGATGGTTTTATTTTTCGAAAATTAATAAATAAAAAAAAAAATCACTTTTTTTTTTATTTAAAAAGTAAAGTGTTAATAAGAAAACACCCTCACTGTGTAAGGGAAGATAAGGCTTGTCACCATGCTCCCAGAACAATGTACTGGGACCATGAAAGGCTTTCCAAATAGATAAAATGAGAGAAAATGAATGTTAACCATTTGCCGCCCGCCCTATGGCCGAATGGCGGCCGGCAAATGTCATCAGTGTTCCAGGTGGACGCCATATGGCGTCCTCCCGCACATGTGCAGATTGCGCTCCTGCAGAGCCACGCAGTGGCGCGATCTGTCACCGGCCGTGTACCTCGGACACGGCCGATGACAGAACTGAGTATCAGCCCCGTTGCCGGTACCATGTGACCTGCTGTGACCAATCACAGCAGGTCACATGACAGTTGTATACAATGGATGGCTTCATTCATGCCATCCATTGTATACTAGTGTCTAGCTGTGAATGGTCACAGCTAATCACATGCACATGTCATGTGATTAGCTGTGGCCAAATCACAGCTAAGCACAAAAAAAAAAAAAAAAACCCTGAATGAATCGATGTCATTATGGTAACATTGTACTACTCTGGTCATAGTGAAATATGAAAAAAAAATCTTAAAAAAAAAGAAGAAAAAAATGTAATAAAAAATAATAAAAAATATATATATATTTATTTTTTTTTTCATTCTGTCACCAATCAGTGTCCCTGATCATCGCCATGCCAGTTATATGATGACGCTGTACAAAAAAAAATAGTGAAACTAATTTTTAAAATTTTTTCATTTTCCGAAATATTATGACAAAAAAAATACAACTTCAAAAAACTCGCCATGCCTCCTATGAAGTACGTCGGACTGTCTACTTTACAAAAAGGGGTAATTTGGGGGATATCTGTACTGTTCTGACATTCTTGGACCTCAAGAAATTAGATTGGCCGCCAGTACTTCAGGATTGATCAATATTCAGATCTATACCATAGTTTGTGAACTCTATAACTTTCCTACGAACTAAAAAATACATCCTAATTTGGGTTATTTTCACCAAAGACATGTAGCAGAATACATCTCGGCCAAAATTTATGAAGAACAATTATTTATTTGCAAACTTTTATAACAGAAACAAAGAAAAATGTGTTTTTTTCAAAATTGTTGGTTTTTTTTTTGTTCATTTAGCAAAAAATAAAAACCCCAGCGGTGATTAAATACCACCAAAAGAAAGCTCTAGTTGTGTAAAGAAAATGATAAAATTTTAGTTTGGGTACAATGTTGTATGAGCGCGCAATTGTCATTCAAGGTGTGAAAGCGCTGAAACCTGAAAACTGGCCTGGGCAGGAAGGTGTAAAAGTGCCCGTTATTGAATTGGTTAAAAAAATAAAAACAAAGCCCAAAAAAAACCAAAAGTAACAACCGTTTATCTCATGTCCAGTGCAGAGCCTCGAACCTATGACCATGCACTCTTTAGACTGGCACGCTAACCACTGTGCTGCGGTTGTTACCTGGTATAGGCCCGGTCAAACTGACCCTTGTTTTCAAAAACTGCCAACTGTCACCTGCCCAATGTCAAGTAGCTATAGTGCACTTTGAATGACAATTGCGCGCTCATACAACACTGTACCCAAACTAAAATTTTATCATTTTTTTCACACAACTAGAGCTTTCTTTTGGTGGTATTTCATCACCACTGGGGTTTTTATTGTTTGCTAAATTAACAAAAAAAGACAGAAAATTTTGGAGAAAAAAAAAACACGTTTTCTTTGTTTCTGTTATAAAAGTTTGCAAATAAATAATTGTTTTTCATAAATTTAGGCCAAGATGTATTCTGCTACATGTCTTTGGTGAAAATAACCCAAATTAGTATTTATTATTTAGTCTGTAGGAAAGTTATAGAGTTCACAAACTATGGGATATATCTGAAAATTGATCAATCCTGAAGTACTGAAAGCCAATCTCATTTTTTGAGGTCCAAGAATGTCAGGACAGTACAGATATCCCCCAAATGACCCCTTATTGCAAAGTAGACCGTCCGATGTATTTCATAACAGGCATGGCGAGTTTTATGAAATTGTAATTTTTTTGTCATAATTTTTCGGAAATGAAGAAATTAACAAAATGATTTTCACTATTTTTTTTTTTACATACTGTCACCAGTGCAGTACAGCGTCATCGTATAACTGGCATGGCGGTGATCAGGGACACTGACTGGTGACAGTACGAAAAAAAAATTGATAATTTTTTTTTATTATTTTTAATTTTTTATTACATTTTTTTCTTTTTTTTAAGATTATTTTTTCATATTTCACTATGACCAAAGTAGTATAATGTTACCATAGTAACATTGTGCTACTTTGGGGGAGTGATCAGTATTTTTTATTTTACACAATTTGCTTATAGCAAAGAATTACTTTGCTATAAGCAAGCATTTACCTGAATGAAATTGATTTATTCTGTTTTTTTGTTTTTTTTTGTGTGATTTGGCCACGGCTAATCACATGACACAGCTGGGCTGTGATTGGCCCAGCTTGTGCATGTGATCGCTGTGACCATTCACAGCTAGACACACTTGTATACAATGGATGGCATGAAAGGAAGCCATCCATTGTATACAACTGTCGTGACCTGCTGTGATTGGTCACAGCAGGTCACATGGTACTGGCAACGGGGACGGTACACAGATCTGTCATCGGCCGTGTCCGACGTACATAGCCAGTGACAGATCGTGCCGCAGCGCGGCCCTGTAGGCGTGTGCAATGCGCGCTCTGGAAAGGACGCCATATGGCGTCCACCCGGAGGGATGAGCAACGGATTAACATAACTCTTACATAACACTTCATACAGTACAATCAAATAATAACTGACAGTCATGATCCCAACCGGGTCCAAGGTCTTCGAAGGCACTGTTACTCACATCAATAACTCGGCTGTATCTACACCCAATGAAAAGGCCCCCAGCCACTACTACACCACCTCGGGGACAATACTACAGCTACGTAGTCCCAGATACAGCCAATGAACTCCAACCTTACCAACATGACCTTATAATTGGGAAGGAACACCCATACCTACGATGGGCCCAACCCATAATCCACCAAATGGTCACTCCAGCACCGCCTTCAAAGACCCAGCGACCCCTGCCGGCTGCCACGACAAAACAAAAAACGCCAAACACCCCAGAACACAAAATGACGATCAAGGAAAGAAAATAAAATCAAGGAACCCAAACAAAACCAAACAACATGACAAACACAAAGGACAAGACCAGTAACAAAAACAGGGAACTTATACCCCCTTCCTGCCCAGGCCAATTTCCAGCTTCCAGCGCTGTCACACTTTGAATGACAATTGCGCGGTCATGCAACACTGTACCCATATGAAATTTTTATCATTTTTTTTGTGACAGACAGAGATTTGTTTTGGTGGTATTTAATCACCTCTGGGTTTTTATTTTTTCTTAAACAAACAAAAAAACCACTGAAAATTTAGAAAAAAAAAGTTTTTTCTTAGTTTTTGTTATAAAATTTTGTAAATAAGTGATTTTTCTCCTTCACTGATGTGCGCTAATGAAGCGGCAGTGATAGACACTTATAGGTGGCACTAATGGGCACTGATGAGGAGGCACTGGTAGGTGGCACTGATGGGCATTGACAGGCTTCACTGATGGGCACTGAAAGGCAGAAATGATAGGCGGCACTGATAGGCGGCACTGATAGACGGCACTGACTGGCATTGTTAGGTGGCACTGGCTGGCACTGATGGGTGACACTGAAAGGCAGCTCAGATGGGCACTGATATGTGGCATTGATGTGGCACTGGTGAGCAATGGCAGGTGACACGGATGAGCACTGATGGACACGGACAGGTGGTACTGCTGGGGCTACACTGATCATCAAGGCACACTGATCATCAGTGCCCTGATGATCAGTGTACATGTCCTCTCCACGGAAAACCGATTACCAGCTCTCCTCTCCTCAGGGGCTGTCAGCGTGACGGCTCGTGAGGAGAGAAATGCCGGTAACCGGCATTTCCCAGTTTACATGCGATCACCTGTGATTGGACACAGCTGATCACATGACCGAGCTGACATCTTCGGCTCTTTCCGTGAATCGGTGATCCGCTGTGTCCGAGGGACACAGTGCACCAGCGATCGCCGCGCTGCACGCTCCCAGAGCCACGCATGCACGGTAAGAATGGGAGGACGTCATATGACGTCCTCTCAGAACGAGAGAACCACCTCGTGGAGAACCTATATGGTGGGCGGGAGACGGTTAAACAGTAAAAACAAAACTTTTGCAATGATTTATGTTTATCAGACCAAACAAGAGCAAACGAGAAGAATTCACCTTTAGGGTTGAGTGCTGATTCACATACTGTATATATATATATATATATATGAAAATCCATCATTCTCGATGTACTAGATGGCCTATCTCATTTCTTGAGGCCCCAAAACACCAGGACAGTGCGAATACCCCCCAGATGACCGCCTTTTTGGAAAGCAAACAGTCCAAGGTATTTAGTAAGAGTTATTTGATGGTTTTATTTTTCGAAAATTAATAAATAAAAAAAAAAATCACTTTTTTTTTATTTAAAAAGTAAAGTGTTAATAAGAAAACACCCTCACTGTGTAAGGGAAGATAAGGCTTGTCACCATGCTCCCAGAACAATGTACTGGGACCATGAAAGGCTTTCCAAATAGATAAAATGAGAGAAAATGAATGTTAACCATTTGCCGCCCGCCCTATGGCCGAATGGCGGCCGGCAAATGTCATCAGTGTTCCGGGTGGACGCCATATGGCGTCCTCCCGCACATGTGCAGATTGCGCTCCTGCAGAGCCACGCAGTGGCGCGATCTGTCACCGGCCGTGTACCTCGGACACGGCCGATGACAGAACTGAGTATCAGCCCCGTTGCCGGTACCATGTGACCTGCTGTGACCAATCACAGCAGGTCACATGACAGTTGTATACAATGGATGGCTTCATTCATGCCATCCATTGTATACTAGTGTCTAGCTGTGAATGGTCACAGCTAATCACATGCACATGTCATGTGATTAGCTGTGGCCAAATCACAGCTAAGCACAAAAAAAAAAAAAAAAAACCCTGAATGAATCGATGTCATTATGGTAACATTGTACTACTCTGGTCATAGTGAAATATGAAAAAAAAATCTTAAAAAAAAAGAAGAAAAAAATGTAATAAAAAATAATAAAAAAAATATATATATATATATTTTTTTTTTCATTCTGTCACCAATCAGTGTCCCTGATCATCGCCATGCCAGTTATATGATGACGCTGTACAAAAAAAAATAGTGAAACTAATTTTTAAAATTTTTTCATTTTCCGAAATATTATGACAAAAAAAATACAACTTCAAAAAACTCGCCATGCCTCCTATGAAGTACGTCGGACTGTCTACTTTACAAAAAGGGGTAATTTGGGGGATATCTGTACTGTTCTGACATTCTTGGACCTCAAGAAATTAGATTGGCCGCCAGTACTTCAGGATTGATCAATATTCAGATCTATACCATAGTTTGTGAACTCTATAACTTTCCTACGAACTAAAAAATACATCCTAATTTGGGTTATTTTCACCAAAGACATGTAGCAGAATACATCTCGGCCAAAATTTATGAAGAACAATTATTTATTTGCAAACTTTTATAACAGAAACAAAGAAAAATGCGTTTTTTTCAAAATTGTTGGTTTTTTTTTTGTTCATTTAGCAAAAAATAAAAACCCCAGCGGTGATTAAATACCACCAAAAGAAAGCTCTAGTTGTGTAAAGAAAATGATAAAATTTTAGTTTGGGTACAATGTTGTATGAGCGCGCAATTGTCATTCAAGGTGTGAAAGCGCTGAAACCTGAAAACTGGCCTGGGCAGGAAGGTGTAAAAGTGCCCGTTATTGAATTGGTTAAAAAAATAAAAACAAAGCCCAAAAAAAACCAAAAGTAACAACCGTTTATCTCATGTCCAGTGCAGAGCCTCGAACCTATGACCATGCACTCTTTAGACTGGCACGCTAACCACTGTGCTGCGGTTGTTACCTGGTATAGGCCCGGTCAAACTGACCCTTGTTTTCAAAAACTGCCAACTGTCACCTGCCCAATGTCAAGTAGCTATAGTGCACTTTGAATGACAATTGCGCGCTCATACAACACTGTACCCAAACTAAAATTTTATCATTTTTTTCACACAACTAGAGCTTTCTTTTGGTGGTATTTCATCACCACTGGGGTTTTTATTGTTTGCTAAATTAACAAAAAAAGACAGAAAATTTTGGAAAAAAAAAAACACGTTTTCTTTGTTTCTGTTATAAAAGTTTGCAAATAAATAATTGTTTTTCATAAATTTAGGCCAAGATGTATTCTGCTACATGTCTTTGGTGAAAATAACCCAAATTAGTATTTATTATTTAGTCTGTAGGAAAGTTATAGAGTTCACAAACTATGGGATATATCTGAAAATTTATCAATCCTGAAGTACTGAAAGCCAATCTCATTTTTTGAGGTCCAAGAATGTCAGGACAGTACAGATATCCCCCAAATGACCCCTTATTGCAAAGTAGACCGTCCGATGTATTTCATAACAGGCATGGCGAGTTTTATGAAATTGTAATTTTTTTGTCATAATTTTTCGGAAATGAAGAAATTAAAAAAATGATTTTCACTATTTTTTTTTTTACATACTGTCACCAGTGCAGTACAGCGTCATCGTATAACTGGCATGGCGGTGATCAGGGACACTGACTGGTGACAGTACGAAAAAAAAATTGATAATTTTTTTTTATTATTTTTAATTTTTTATTACATTTTTTTCTTTTTTTTAAGATTATTTTTTCATATTTCACTATGACCAAAGTAGTATAATGTTACCATAGTAACATTGTGCTACTTTGGGGGAGTGATCAGTATTTTTTATTTTACACAATTTGCTTATAGCAAAGAATTACTTTGCTATAAGCAAGCATTTACCTGAATGAAATTGATTTATTCTGTTTTTTTGTTTTTTTTTGTGTGATTTGGCCACGGCTAATCACATGACACAGCTGGGCTGTGATTGGCCCAGCTTGTGCATGTGATCGCTGTGACCATTCACAGCTAGACACACTTGTATACAATGGATGGCATGAAAGGAAGCCATCCATTGTATACAACTGTCGTGACCTGCTGTGATTGGTCACAGCAGGTCACATGGTACTGGCAACGGGGACGGTACACAGATCTGTCATCGGCCGTGTCCGACGTACATGGCCAGTGACAGATCGTGCCGCAGCGCGGCCCTGTAGGCGTGTGCAATGCGCGCTCTGGAAAGGACGCCATATGGCGTCCACCCGGAGGGATGAGCAACGGATTAACATAACTCTTACATAACACTTCATACAGTACAATCAAATAATAACTGACAGTCATGATCCCAACCGGGTCCAAGGTCTTCGAAGGCACTGTTACTCACATCAATAACTCGGCTGTATCTACACCCAATGAAAAGGCCCCCAGCCACTACTACACCACCTCGGGGACAATACTACAGCTACGTAGTCCCAGATACAGCCAATGAACTCCAACCTTACCAACATGACCTTATAATTGGGAAGGAACACCCATACCTACGATGGGCCCAACCCATAATCCACCAAATGGTCACTCCAGCACCGCCTTCAAAGACCCAGCGACCCCTGCCGGCTGCCACGACAAAACAAAAAACGCCAAACACCCCAGAACACAAAATGACGATCAAGGAAAGAAAATAAAATCAAGGAACCCAAACAAAACCAAACAACATGACAAACACAAAGGACAAGACCAGTAACAAAAACAGGGCACTTATACCCCCTTCCTGCCCAGGCCAATTTCCAGCTTCCAGCGCTGTCACACTTTGAATGACAATTGCGCGGTCATGCAACACTGTACCCATATGAAATTTTTATCATTTTTTTTGTGACAGACAGAGATTTGTTTTGGTGGTATTTAATCACCTCTGGGTTTTTATTTTTTCTTAAACAAACAAAAAACCACTGAAAATTTAGAAAAAAAAAGTTTTTTCTTAGTTTTTGTTATAAAATTTTGTAAATAAGTGATTTTTCTCCTTCACTGATGTGCGCTAATGAAGCGGCAGTGATAGACACTTATAGGTGGCACTAATGGGCACTGATGAGGAGGCACTGGTAGGTGGCACTGATGGGCATTGACAGGCTTCACTGATGGGCACTGAAAGGCAGAAATGATAGGCGGCACTGATAGGCGGCACTGATAGACGGCACTGACTGGCATTGATAGGTGGCACTGGCTGGCACTGATGGGTGACACTGAAAGGCAGCTCAGATGGGCACTGATATGTGGCATTGATGTGGCACTGGTGAGCAATGGCAGGTGACACGGATGAGCACTGATGGACACCGACAGGTGGTACTGCTGGGGCTACACTGATCATCAAGGCACACTGATCATCAGTGCCCTGATGATCAGTGTACATGTCCTCTCCGCGGAAAACCGATTACCAGCTCTCCTCTCCTCACGGGCTGTCAGCGTGACGGCTCGTGAGGAGAGAAATGCCGGTAACCGGCATTTCCCAGTTTACATGCGATCACCTGTGATTGGACACAGCTGATCACATGACCGAGCTGACATCTTCGGCTCTTTCCGTGAATCGGTGATCCGCTGTGTCCGAGGGACACAGTGCACCAGCGATCGCCGCGCTGCGCGCTCCCAGAGCCACGCATGCACGGTAAGAATGGGAGGACGTCATATGACGTCCTCTCAGAACGAGAGAACCACCTCGTGGAGAACCTATATGGTGGGCGGGAGACAGTTAAACAGTAAAAACAAAACTTTTGCAATGATTTATGTTTATCAGACCAAACAAGAGCAAACGAGAAGAATTCACCTTTAGGGTTGAGTGCTGATTCACATACTGTATATATATATATATATATGAAAATCCATCATTCTCGATGTACTTGATGGCCTATCTCATTTCTTGAGGCCCCAAAACACCAGGACAGTGCGAATACCCCCCAGATGACCGCCTTTTTGGAAAGCAAACAGTCCAAGGTATTTAGTAAGAGTTATTTGATGGTTTTATTTTTCGAAAATTAATAAATAAAAAAAAAAATCACTTTTTTTTTTATTTAAAAAGTAAAGTGTTAATAAGAAAACACCCTCACTGTGTAAGGGAAGATAAGGCTTGTCACCATGCTCCCAGAACAATGTACTGGGACCATGAAAGGCTTTCCAAATAGATAAAATGAAAGAAAATGAATGTTAACCATTTGCCGCCCGCCCTATGGCCGAATGGCGGCCGGCAAATGTCATCAGTGTTCCGGGTGGACGCCATATGGCGTCCTCCCGCACATGTGCAGATTGCGCTCCTGCAGAGCCACGCAGTGGCGCGATCTGTCACCGGCCGTGTACCTCGGACACGGCCGATGACAGAACTGAGTATCAGCCCCGTTGCCGGTACCATGTGACCTGCTGTGACCAATCACAGCAGGTCACATGACAGTTGTATACAATGGATGGCTTCATTCATGCCATCCATTGTATACTAGTGTCTAGCTGTGAATGGTCACAGCTAATCACATGCACATGTCATGTGATTAGCTGTGGCCAAATCACAGCTAAGCACAAAAAAAAAAAAAAAAAAACCCTGAATGAATCGATGTCATTATGGTAACATTGTACTACTCTGGTCATAGTGAAATATGAAAAAAAAGAAGAAAAAAAAAGAAGAAAAAAATGTAATAAAAAATAATAAAAAAAATATATATATATATATTTTTTTTTTTCATTCTGTCACCAATCAGTGTCCCTGATCATCGCCATGCCAGTTATATGATGACGCTGTACAAAAAAAAATAGTGAAACTAATTTTTAAAATTTTTTCATTTTCCGAAATATTATGACAAAAAAATACAACTTCAAAAAACTCGCCATGCCTCCTATGAAGTACGTCGGACTGTCTACTTTACAAAAAGGGGTAATTTGGGGGATATCTGTACTGTTCTGACATTCTTGGACCTCAAGAAATTAGATTGGCCGCCAGTACTTCAGGATTGATCAATATTCAGATCTATACCATAGTTTGTGAACTCTATAACTTTCCTACGAACTAAAAAATACATCCTAATTTGGGTTATTTTCACCAAAGACATGTAGCAGAATACATCTCGGCCAAAATTTATGAAGAACAATTATTTATTTGCAAACTTTTATAACAGAAACAAAGAAAAATGTGTTTTTTTCAAAATTGTTGGTTTTTTTTTGTTCATTTAGCAAGAAATAAAAACCCCAGCGGTGATTAAATACCACCAAAAGAAAGCTCTAGTTGTGTAAAGAAAATGATAAAATTTTAGTTTGGGTACAATGTTGTATGAGCGCGCAATTGTCATTCAAGGTGTGAAAGCGCTGAAACCTGAAAACTGGCCTGGGCAGGAAGGTGTAAAAATGCCCGTTATTGAATTGGTTAAAAAAAAAAAAACAAAGCCCAAAAAAAACCAAAAGTAACAACCGTTTATCTCATGTCCAGTGCAGAGCCTCGAACCTATGACCATGCACTCTTTAGACTGGCAAGCTAACCACTGTGCTGCGGTTGTTACCTGGTATAGGCCCGGTCAAACTGACCCTTGTTTTCAAAAACTGCCAACTGTCACCTGCCCAATGTCAAGTAGCTCTAGTGCACTTTGAATGACAATTGCGCGCTCATACAACACTGTACCCAAACTAAAATTTTATCATTTTTTTCACACAACTAGAGCTTTCTTTTGGTGGTATTTCATCACCACTGGGGTTTTTATTGTTTGCTAAATTAACAAAAAAAGACAGAAAATTTTGGAAAAAAAAAAAACACGTTTTCTTTGTTTCTGTTATAAAAGTTTGCAAATAAATAATTGTTTTTCATAAATTTAGGCCAAGATGTATTCTGCTACATGTCTTTGGTGAAAATAACCCAAATTAGTATTTATTATTTAGTCTGTAGGAAAGTTATAGAGTTCACAAACTATGGGATATATCTGAAAATTGATCAATCCTGAAGTACTGAAAGCCAATCTCATTTTTTGAGGTCCAAGAATGTCAGGACAGTACAGATATCCCCCAAATGACCCCTTATTGCAAAGTAGACCGTCCGATGTATTTCATAACAGGCATGGCGAGTTTTATGAAATTGAAATTTTTTTGTCATAATTTTTCGGAAATGAAGAAATTAAAAAAATGATTTTCACTATTTTTTTTTTTACATACTGTCACCAGTGCAGTACAGCGTCATCGTATAACTGGCATGGCGGTGATCAGGGACACTGACTGGTGACAGTACGAAAAAAAAATTGATAATTTTTTTTATTATTTTTAATTTTTTATTACATTTTTTTCTTTTTTTTAAGATTATTTTTTCATATTTCACTATGACCAAAGTAGTATAATGTTACCATAGTAACATTGTGCTACTTTGGGGGAGTGATCAGTATTTTTTATTTTACACAATTTGCTTATAGCAAAGAATTACTTTGCTATAAGCAAGCATTTACCTGAATGAAATTGATTTATTCTGTTTTTTTGTTTTTTTTTGTGTGATTTGGCCACGGCTAATCACATGACACAGCTGGGCTGTGATTGGCCCAGCTTGTGCATGTGATCGCTGTGACCATTCACAGCTAGACACACTTGTATACAGTGGATGGCATGAAAGGAAGCCATCCATTGTATACAACTGTCGTGACCTGCTGTGATTGGTCACAGCAGGTCACATGGTACTGGCAACGGGGACGGTACACAGATCTGTCATCGGCCGTGTCCGACGTACATGGCCAGTGACAGATCGTGCCGCAGCGCGGCCCTGTAGGCGTGTGCAATGCGCGCTCTGGAAAGGACGCCATATGGCGTCCACCCGGAGGGATGAGCAACGGATTAACATAACTCTTACATAACACTTCATACAGTACAATCAAATAATAACTGACAGTCATGATCCCAACCGGGTCCAAGGTCTTCGAAGGCACTGTTCTGTCCTCCTTATGTGTGAAGGTACATAGCTTGACAGACAGCTAAACCTTTCTCGGCAATGAGTTGACAAAGAAGCAACGTCCAACTTTGTCTTTATTGCAAAGATATAAGAGGTGAAACTGAGGAACAGAAAATAAGGCGCTTAGTAACACTGTCTGCCATGTGACAAAGCATATTATACATTACAGTAAGGCAATGCACATATAAACACATGTAAGACATGTAGGTTACATAAAACACAGATGCATAAGATATAGACATGTGTGTAGACGTACCGACGATGCTATTGTGAACCTGAATGTGAGGGCTGGATCCTACCAGCATACCACAGGAATGGAGTCTGTGATGAGGAAATGGCTGCTATGAGCATGGCTGATGATGTAATCAGAGTTCATAGGCTACAAGCTATGGAAGCTGAAATGGGTCAAACTTCTACTGTGAAAAGATGCAGTGTATACAAACAGCCACTAGATGGAGCAGTTACACAATGAACAGAGAATTACAAACTGATAAAACATACTAATAATGCCTAATTAACAAAGAACAAATTGCTAAAGGCATGACACTCCCCGTCTGGTATCTAAAGGATACCACATTAAATCACCCCTGGAGAGAGCAACAAAACCAGTTCAGTAACGGGTCTGAGGAAGAGTTTGGGCTCCTGTTGTCTGCAGACCTTGACCTCCACTTTTCTGACTTTCCCATCTTCACTTGGGAACACCTTGGTTATCAGTCCCAAAGGCCAGTCATTTCTTCTTGACTGAGAGTCTTTGACAAGAACAACATTACCAACCTCCATATTGGGTTTGCTGGTTTGCCATTTATTCCGGACTTGTAGAGTAGAGATGTATTGTTTTCTCCATTTATCCCAGAAGGTATCTGCTAGAGTCTGCACTCGTCTCCACTGACACTTGTACAAGTCTTTAGCACTAAATTCTCCAGGAGGAGCCGATGCTGTACCGACTTTTTGGGTGAGAAGAGTGGAAGGGGTGAGCAAGAAGGGATCTTCTGGATCACTGGATATTGAAGTCAAAGGTCTGGCGTTCATGATCGCCACTACTTCGGCCATGAAGGTTGAGAGGGTTTCATGGGTGAGCCTCGAAGTTCCCAGCTGTAGAAAAACAGAATCAAGGATCCGGCGAGCTATGCCAATCATACGCTCCCAAGAGCCTCCCATGTGAGACGCATGTGGGGGGTTGAATGTCCATTTACAGTCTTGGGCGGCAAGATATCTCTCTACATGGTCACTGTCAATGTTTGAGGGGATATGCAGTTCTTTGCAGGCCCCAACGAAGTTGGTACCTCTATCAGAGCGGATTAGTTTAACTGGGCCTCTGATGGAGATGAAACGTCTGAGAGCATTTATAAAGCTGGATGTGTCTAAAGACTCGATAACTTCTATATGCACAGCCCTGATACTCATGCATGTAAATATGACTGCCCAGCATTTGCTGTTTGCCTGGCCTCCTCTAGTGTGCCGTGTGGTGACAGACCAAGGACCAAACACGTCAAGACCAACATTAGTAAAGGGAGGTTCTATACTGAGTCGGTCCGCAGGGAGGTTAGCCATCTTCTGTGACTGAAACATACCACGTAGTTTTTTGCAAGTGACACATTTGAAAATAAGACAACTCACAAGTCTTTTCGCTCCCACTACCCAAAATCCAGCTGTACGTAAAGCTCCTTCAGTGAACAAACGTCCCTGATGTTTAGTCTTCTCATGGTAGTGTTGCACAAGTAAAGATGCAATGTGATTGCTTGGAATTATTATGGGATTACATTCTTTACTCTCGAACTTTGCATTTGAAATACGTCCCCCAACTCTCAACAGTCCATTAGCATCTATGAAGGGGTCAAGCCTCTTGAGGGAACTGTCTTTAGGAACACTCTTTTGATTTTGGATGAGTTCAAATTCTTGAGTATAAACCTCTTGTTGGATACAACGGATGATAACGTCTCTGGCCTGTGTGAGCTCATCCACTGTATGGGCCTTGTGACAGTAATGCCAACCTTTGCAGTGATCTGATCCTGTAGGTGTGGCTCTAAAGGATCTGGCTATGTGGATCAAGCCGGCTATAGCTCTGTTCAGTGATTTCCACGTAGAAAACTTGTTGAATCGTTTGGATCCAAGCTCTTTGTGAGAAACTCTTGTGGTGAGTACAGAAATATGAGGACGAATCTCTGCATCAGCATTTGGTTCTAATAGCTGAAATGAGTATTTCTCCAGGGTGTCAAGTACAGGTTTGTAGAGGAATGGTGGCCCTGTGAACCACGTAGTATCTTTAAGGTGAGCTGCTGGAACAGCTCTTGTAGCATGGTCTGCTGGGTTGAGGTCAGTTGGTACATAGCACCACTGGGTAGGCTGTGTTGACCTCCTAATTCTTTGAACTCTGTTATGAACATAGACATAGAATCTCCTAGTCTCATTGTAAATGTAGCCCAATACTACTTTGCTGTCTGTATGAAACATTGTACTGACAAGTTTTATATCTATTTCTGACACAATGAGATCTGCCAGCTCTACTGCCAGAACAGCGGCACAAAGTTCCAGTCTTGGTATGGTAATCTCAGGGCTTGGTGCCAGTTTTGCCTTGCCCATTACAAAGCCAATTTGGACTTGACCTTTAATGTTTATAGTTTTAAGGTAAGCGACTGCAGCGATTGCTTTTACCGAAGCATCACAAAATATGCACAGCTGCCTAGACTGAACTTCTGCAGGGGAGAAGTGGGCATATGGCCTATAGATATGTAAGTTAGATAATGCCTGTAGAGAGTTTCTCCATGCTATCCATAGTGCTTCTTTCTCTGAGGGAAGTGGCGAATCCCAATCACACGTATCTGTGGTTAACTCTCTGAGCAGAGTCTTACCTTGGATGATCACAGGAGCTGCAAATCCAAGTGGATCATATAGACTGTTAATGGTAGATAACACTCCAGGTCGTGTGAAAGGCTTTTGCTCTTGGTCGACCTGAAAGGTAAAGGTGTCAGATTTGAGGTCCCAGCTGAGCCCTAGGCTGCGCTGCATGGGTATCGGGTCTGTCGCTAAGTCTAGATCTTTCAAATCACTGGCATGATCTTGAGTAGAGAAGGCTTCCATAACAACTTTGCTGTTTGAAGCTATCTTATGAAGTCTGAGGTTTGAACAGGAAAGCATACTCTGGGTCCTTTTGAGTAGACTGATTGCAGCCTCTGGTGAGGGAAGCGACTTTAAGCCATCATCTACATAGAAGTCTCTTTCAACAAACTTCTTAACGTCTTTCCCATAGTCTTTTTCACCTTCTTCAGCAGAGAGTCTGAGTCCATAAATAGCGACAGCTGGAGATGGGCTGTTGCCAAAAACATGCACCTTCATGCGATATTCTATGATGTCTTGAGTAGAGTCATTGTCCTTGAACCAAAGAAATCTCAAGAAGTTCCTGTGCTCTTCTTTTACTAGGAAACAATAGAACATTTGTTGTATGTCGGCAACTATAGCGATGGGTTCTTTACGGAATCTGATGAGGACACCGAGAAGTGTGTTATTGAGGTCTGGTCCTGTCAAAAGGACATCATTGAGAGAGACTCCCTCATACTGTGAACTGGAGTCAAATACCACTCGGATTCGTCCTGGCTTCTTAGGGTGGTAAACGCCGAAGATTGGTAGATACCAGCATTCTTCTTTTTCTTTTAGGGGTGGAGCTACTTCTGCATGATTGTTCTCAAACATCTTTTTCATGAATAAGAAGAAATGTTCCATCATCTCTGGTCTTTTCTGAAAGTTGCGTCTAAGTGAACAGAAGCGTTTTAAGGCCTGATATCTGTTGTTGGGAAGATGACGTCTCTGTGTTTTGAAAGGTAGTGGTGCAACCCAGGTGTTTGTTTTATCCTTGAAGAATCCTTGTTCCATTATGCCCAAGAAGGCCTCATCTTCAATAGAGGGAGCTATCTTGTGGTCTTCCTTTGTCCTCTGAAACACCGTGCACCCCAAGTGATCTTGGTCTTCACTGCAAGAGTGGTTCTCGGTTTCTGTAAAGTCAGGATATAGCACACTTGCCGGCTTCTCTCTTAGAAGGAATCTGTTAGGACAAGGCTGAAAGAGGGATGGACGTCCATTCTCCAAGGTATTTGTGTAAAGAGAATTCACTGTGGTTGGCTTGTGAACATTTCCTAGGCAAACATCACCTATGATGACCCACCCCAGGTCAAGCTTCTGAGCATATGGAGAACTATGAGGACCATTTATTATTATTATTATTACTACGAGTTTATATAGCGCCAAAGGGTTTGCTCAGCGCTGTACAATAGGGGGGGACAATACATGGCACAGTACAACAAAGACAGACAGCGTACGAGGGGTAAGAGGGCCCTACTCTTACGAGCTTACAATCTAGGAGGGAGGGGGTAAAGGTACAGTAGGAAGTGGCTGGGGGGGATGAAGTGGTAGGAGGAATGAGGGAGGATGGCCGTTAGGTGAGGGTGGGGTAGGCTTCCCTGAAGAGATGGGTTTTGAGGGAGCGCCTGAATGTGAATAGAGAAGGCGACAGTCTGATGGATTGGGGCAGTGAGTTCCAGAGGATGGGGGAGGACCTGGAGAAGTCCTGCAGTCGTGCATGGGAGGAGGAGACCAGGGAGCAGGATAGAAGGAGGTCCTGTGAGGAGCGAAGGGTACGGGTAGGGTGGTACCTGGTGATCAGATTGGTGAGGTAGTCAGGGGCAGTGTTGTGAACGGCTTTGTAGGTCAGGGTAAGGAGTTTAAATTTGATGCGTTGGGCAATCGGGAGCCAGTGGAGGGAGAGGCAGAGGGGGGTGGCAGAGGTGGAGCGGGTGGTAAGGTGGATGAGTCTGGCAGCTGAGTTCAGGATGGTCTGGAGCGGGGAGAGCCTGCACTTGGGTAGGCCAGTGAGGAGGGAGTTGCAGTAGTCAAGGCGTGAGATGATGAGGGAGTGTACTAGAAGTTTGGTGGTGTCTGGGGTGAGGAAGGAGCGGATCTTGGCAATGTTGCGAAGATGGAGCCTGCATGTGTTTGTGAGTGATTTGACATGCGGTTGGAGGGAGAGGTTCGCGTCAAGAATGACGCCAAGGACTTTGGCTTGCGGGGCGGAAGTGATAGTGGAGTTGTTGGTGATGATGGATAGGATGGGGGGGGGGGTGTGGGCAGGGGGAAAGACGAGAAGCTCGGTTTTGGAGAGGTTAATCTTGAGGAAATGTAGCGACATCCAGTCTGAGATGTCATTTAGGAGGTGAGTGATGCGGGCGGAGATAGTGGGGGTGAGGTGAGGGGTGGAGAGGTAGATTTGGGTGTCGTCAGCATAGAGGTGATAGTTGAAGCCGTGAGATTGTATGAGTTTGCCCAGGGAGGAGGTGTAGATGGAGAAGAGAAGGGGTCCAAGGACAGAGCCTTGGGGGACCCCAACAGAGAGGGGGAGGGAGGGGGAGGTGGCACCATTGTAGGTGACACTGAAGGAGCGTCGGGATAGGTAGGATGAGAACCAAGAGAGAGCAGCATCTCCGATGCCAAGGGAGAGTAGTTTATTAAGAAGGAGGGGGTGGTCAACTGTGTCGAAGGCCGCAGAGAGGTCCAGGAGAAGGAGGACAGAGTAGTCGCCCTTGGCTTTGGCGTTGAGTAGGTCGTTAGTGATTTTGAGGAGGGCGGTTTCAGTGGAGTGTAGGGGACGGAAGCTGGACTGTAGAGGGTCAAGGAGGTTATTGTCAGTAAGGTGGGAGCTTAGGCGATCGTAGACTAAGCGTTCAAGGAGCTTGGAGGTGAGTGGCAGCAGGGAGATGGGTCTGAGGTTGTTGGGGTCCGCGGGATCCAGGGAGGGCTTTTTGAGGATGGGGGTGATATGCGCGTGCTTTAGGGGGGAGGGGAATACGCCAGTAGAGAGGGAGAGATTGAGGATGTGGGTGAGGGAGCGGATGAGGGAAGAGGGGGGTGACCGGAGGAGTTGAGAGGGGATAGGGTCCAGGGGGCAGGTAGTGAGGCGGGCTTTTGAGAGGACTTTGGCGACTTCCTCAGTAGTGACAGGGCTGAGGGAGTGCAGTGCGGGGGGGGTTATGGTGGGCGGGGCATTGGGAGAGGAGGGGGGCAGTGCGGTTGTGAGGGCAGAGGAGGGGGGAGATGAAGGGGTGACGGGGGCGAGGAGGCTAGGTGGGGAGGTAGATTGCAAGTTGACGATGTCCTTACGGATAGCGTCAATCTTGTTGTGGAAATGGGTGGCAATTTCGTGGGCGGTGAGAGAGGTACTGAGTGGAGGAGGGGGGGGGGAGAGCAGGGAGTTGAAGGTGGAGAAGAGTCGGCGGGGGCAGGAGGAGAGGGTGTTTATTAGGTTAACAAAGTAGGCCTGCTTGGCGGCGTGGAGGGAGGAGGTGTAGATAAGAAATGCAGATTTGTAGAGGGAGAAAGTATGAGGGGACCTGGTTTTGCGCCACAGTCTCTCCAGTGCGCGACTGCGACGTTTGAGGCGTTTAGTGCTGTCGGTCTGCCAGGGTTGAAGCGGTCTGGGTTTGATGATGCGTGTGGTAAGGGGTGCCAGAGAGTCTAGGGCAGCTGACAGTGAGTCATTGTACAAGGTGGTGGCTATGTCAGGACATGACAGTGAGAGGATGCTGTCGTGTAGGCAGTCGGCGGCAGAGTGGAGGGGGGGCCGGGTTCAGGTTGCGGAGGTTGCGGCTGGTGATGGTTTGGCGTTTTTGAGGGGGGGAGTTGGGGGAAGGGGAGATGGAGAAGGTGATGAGGTGGTGGTCGGAGAGAGGGAAGGGGGTGTTCGCGAACTGGTTGAGGGTACAGAGGTGGGAAAAGACGAGGTCCAGGGTGTTCCCTCCGAGGTGGGTGGAGGATTGAGTGTGCTGTGTGAGCGCGAAAGAGGAGGTTAGGTGGAGGAATTGGGAAGTAGCCGGGGTGTTGTCGTTGATGGGGATGTTGAAGTCCCCGAGGATGATGGTGGGGAGCTCAGAGGAGAGGAAGAAGGGAAGCCAGGCGGCGAAGTCATCCAGGAAGCGGGCTATGGGTCTGGGAGGCCTGTAGATCACTGCGATCCTTAGGGGGGTGGGTGAGAAGAGTCGGATGCAGTGCGCCTCAAAGGAGGGGAAGGAAAGAGAGGGTGGGTTAGGGAGGACCTGGAAGGTGCTAAGCGGTGACAGGAGCAAGCCGACACCACCACCTCTGCGATCGCTCAGTCTTGGTGAATGGGTCCAGATGAGACCTCCATGAGTGAGTGCCGCAGGGGAGGTGGAGTCGGTGGCCTGTACCCAAGTTTCGGTGATTGCTAGGAGGTTGAGGGAGCGAGAGATGAAGAGGTCATGGATGGCAGTAAGCTTATTGCAAACCGAACGAGCATTCAGGAGTGCAACCGAGAGAGGGGGGATAGATATGGGGAGGAGGGGTACATGTATGAGGTTGAGGGGGTCGCGTCGGCTGGCGTGAGCAGGGGGGGCTCTAGGGGGGGTGTGAGGTGGTGAGGGGCCAGGGTTTGGGGAGATGTCCCCAGCTGATATGAGAAGGAGGAGGGTGAGGAAGGTGGCGTGGGAACGGGAGGTGTAGGAGCGCTTGGGTCTGAAAGTGGTGGCAAGTGGGTCAGCGGGGAAGTGGAGTAGCAGGAGGAGGTGGTGGGTGCCGTAGTGGGGAGAGGGGAGAAGTGAGGGGGCGATATAGAGCTGCTTAGCGGGGGTGGGTGGGTAGAGGAAGGCGGTTTTAGGGATGGAGGAGAGGAGGACAAGGAGGAGGAGCGCGGGCGGCATGTTGGGGTGAGCGGGGTGCAGGAAGGGTCAGGGTGGGTGAGGGGGTGCTGGTCAGGGATGGCGAAGCAGTGTCCGAAACGCAGTGGGAGGTGGCTGGTAGTCCCAGGTGGGGTGGAGGGCAGGGGATCCCTGGTGGGATGGTGGCCGTGCTATCCCTGGTGGGTTAGTAGCGATCCCTGGAGGGATAGTGGTTAGGGGTCCCTGGTGGTTAGGGTTTCTGGTGGGTGGTGGGATCCCTGGTGGCTGGCGGTGGGATGGTGGTTGGGCTCCCTGATGGGTAGTGGGTGCCCCTGGTGGAGTACCTGATGTCCTGGAGCGTCGGGGTGGAGGTGGATCCCTCCTATGTTAGGAGGACCGTTGGTGCTGGTGGTGGTAGCTTCCCCGGAGGAGCGGAGGCGTCCCGCTGCGATTCCAGCCACGGCCGGCAGGAAACACCGTGGCTTCGGGTGCCGTGGTAGGCCTCAAGCCGCTTCGGACCGCCGGAGCTCCGCTGGAGGGACGGAGTGTCTGTGTCCCCTTCAGGGTGTTGGTGGGGACATCGGCAGCAGGCTCAGGGGCCCGGATGGCAGCGGATCGGGCGCGGGGGCGCCGGAGCTGACGAGCACGTGGCTGCTCCGGGCGAGCTGGTACCCGGTGGTCGGGATGGACCCAGGGCCAGTGAGGGGTAGGCCGCAAGTCCCGGAGGTCCGGGGAAAAGGTGCAGTGGCCTTACCTGGCTGATGAGCAGGGACCGAAGGATCGTGGGGCCCCCGTTAGGGTCCGCTGCTGCCCAGATGGTAGCGGATTGGGGCCAGGGGAGCAGGAGCTCGCCGACGCACGTACTTCTCGCCGGACGTCCGGATGTATATGTTGTATATATTTATATATATATATATATATATATGATGTATATATATATATGATATATATATATATATATATATATGATGTATACCATTTATTTGTTTTCTTACCTTGTGGACTCTTATGATATCTCTCCCAAGGAGAAGTACTATTTGGGCCTTTGGGTCGAGTGCAGGTATGAGATGCGCTATGGTCTTTAAATGTTCATGATGTAATGCTGCCTCAGGTGTAGGAATCTCTTCTCTATTGTTTGGGATCTGATTGCATTCAATCAAGGTAGGTAGTTGCAGGGATGCTTCACTATTTATGGATTCGACTTGGAAACCAGTAGCTCTTCTGCCTTTTTCTTCACTCACACCAGTGCAAGTTTTAAGTGAATATGAAGAGCAGTGTCCTTTAATACTGAAGATATCAAAGAAGGCTGAGTTTGCAAGAGATCTATTGCTTTGGTCATCAAGGATGGCATACAACCTTACCGCTTTCTCTTTATGACCGATGGGGTAAACTGTAACAAGACAAATCTTGGAGCAAGATTTGTTACTAAGACCTTCTCCACAGACTTGGGTGCACTGGGGTGTCACTTCAGGAGGTACTGTGTCTCCCTCCTCCCCGCCGTGCTCTACAGCCTGGTCTGGGGGTGTGAGAGTCCATGGGGCTGGCCCAGGGTGTAAAGCTGTATTGTGCGCTTCACTGTTGCATTCCGAGCATTTGATGTTCGCTGTGCAGTCCTTTGCAAGATGAGAGGTTGAGGCACAACACCTGTAGCAAATGTGGTTTTCCTTGAGGAAAGTTCTGCGATCCCTGAGAAGTTTTCCTCTAAATCCTCTGCATTTCAACAATGAGTGTGGTTTCTTATGTAGAGGACATTCTCTGCATGGGTCCTTTGTGGAGATCGTCTCAGACTCTGTAGTACTGTAGGTTTTGTTTGAGGAGTCTTTAAGAGACACACTGGTTTTGTGTACTGCAACCGGTGTACCTTTCATGTTACGAAGTGAGATAGGTTTACCTGATTTGGGGTAAGCGGTGTCAAACATCGAGAAGTTAAAGCTGGGATCATTCCTAGTTTTTGCTTGTTGGTGCACGAAGTCCATAAAGAAAGAGAATGGAGGGAACGAGACATCGTACTGTTGCTTGTACCTGGAGCCTTGAGCAATCCACTTCTCTTGCAGGTTGTACGGTAATTTTTGTGCTATGGGGTTTACACCACGTGCAGTATCTAAGAATGCCAGACCTTGTAAGTCTCCTTCAGTTTTGGCAACTTGTAGCTCTGTTAACAGATCACTCAGTTCTCTTAGCTTCTGGGAATCTTTGTTTTGGATCTTAGGGAAATCCTCAATTCTTTTGAAAAGTGCGTTCTCTATCACTTCTGGTGAGCCGTAACACTCCTCAAGTCTCTCCCATATCATGTTTAACCCTCTGATTGGGTAGTTAATATTAATGTCTCTAATCCGCCTTGCATGCTCTGTCGACTCATTTCCTAGCCACTTGACAAGAAGATCTATTTCTTCACATGCAGACAGATCCAGATCTCTGATATTATTCCTGAATGATGATCGCCATGACCTATAGCTTTCAGGTCTGTCATTAAACTTGGAGAGTCCCTTGGTTATTAACTCACGTCGGGCAAAGAATTTTAGAAAATCTGACATACCTGTATCTCTGTTTGACAGATTGTTGCTGTAATAGGCACCATCTACTTGTTCTTCCTTAAAGGGTTTGACCATACTGCGATCATTTGTGGGTTTGAATGCAGGTTGCATTGAGGGTTGATGTTCTATGGAACCGTCGACTTGTTCCATGCAGGGTCTTTGGTTAACTGAGGTCGCTTGTTGTATGACTGGAGTCTGTTGGAGCTCCTTAGCAGGGGTTGATGTCGCTCTTGGACCTGGATTTAGGCCGTCTTCTGACTTAGCATGTTGCAGTACGTAATCTGAAGTGCGTTGCAAGTTATTGTGAAGACTGGGTTCGGGCCTACTTATGTAGCTGAGTCTATCGCTTGTGAAGTTTGCTGCTTCCTCTAAAGCCTCTGCTTCTGCTACAGCAGCTGCAGCTTCTTTTTCCACAGTTAGCTTTTCTAGAGCTGCTTCCGTGCATGCTTTCTCTATTTTTAATTGTCTTTCTTGTTCGGCAAATGTCGCGCGGGTTTTGGCGGCTTCGGCATTCGCGCGGGCAATGGCGACGGTGGAGCTGCTCAAAGATCTCCCTGAGCCTCTGGAGTTAACTGAGATGCGAGACCTTGTCTCGAACTGTCCGGATTCCCTTGCTGACATGATGATGCTGTGAACGGGTTAGCACACTTGCAACCGCTGCGGGTGGCGATGCTGCGTAGTTCCTCTTATCCAGCTTGTGAGAAGCCACCGTTTCGCTGCAGTCAGGACTTCAGGAGTCGCAGTCCTCGTATCCAGCTTGTAAGAAGCCGTCGTTTCACTGCAGTCAGGACTTCAGGAGTCGCAGTCCTCGTATCCAGCTTGTAAGAAGCCGTCGTTTCACTGTTCTGTCCTCCTTATGTGTGAAGGTACATAGCTTGACAGACAGCTAAACCTTTCTCGGCAATGAGTTGACAAAGAAGCAACGTCCAACTTTGTCTTTATTGCAAAGATATAAGAGGTGAAACTGAGGAACAGAAAATAAGGCGCTTAGTAACACTGTCTGCCATGTGACAAAGCATATTATACATTACAGTAAGGCAATGCACATATAAACACATGTAAGACATGTAGGTTACATAAAACACAGATGCATAAGATATAGACATGTGTGTAGACGTACCGACGATGCTATTGTGAACCTGAATGTGAGGGCTGGATCCTACCAGCATACCACAGGAATGGAGTCTGTGATGAGGAAATGGCTGCTATGAGCATGGCTGATGATGTAATCAGAGTTCATAGGGTACAAGCTATGGAAGCTGAAATGGGTCAAACTTCTACTGTGAAAAGATGCAGTGTATACAAACAGCCACTAGATGGAGCAGTTACACAATGAACAGAGAATTACAAACTGATAAAACATACTAATAATGCCTAATTAACAAAGAACAAATTGCTAAAGGCATGACAGGCACTGTTACTCACATCAATAACTCGGCTGTATCTACACCCAATGAAAAGGCCCCCAGCCACTACTACACCGCCTCGGGGACAATACTACAGCTACGTAGTCCCAGATACAGCCAATGAACTCCAACCTTACCAACATGACCTTATAATTGGGAAGGAACACCCATACCTACGATGGGCCCAACCCATAATCCACCAAATGGTCACTCCAGCACCGCCTTCAAAGACCCAGCGACCCCTGCCGGCTGCCACGACAAAACAAAAAACGCCAAACACCCCAGAACACAAAATGACGATCAAGGAAAGAAAATAAAATCAAGGAACCCAAACAAAACCAAACAACATGACAAACACAAAGGACAAGACCAGTAACAAAAACATGGCACTTATACCCCCTTCCTGCCCAGGCCAATTTCCAGCTTCCAGCGCTGTCACACTTTGAATGACAATTGCGCGGTCATGCAACACTGTACCCATATGAAATTTTTATCATTTTTTTTGTGACAGACAGAGATTTGTTTTGGTGGTATTTAATCACCTCTGGGTTTTTAATTTTTCTTAAACAAACAAAAAACCACTGAAAATTTAGAAAAAAAAAGTTTTTTCTTAGTTTTTGTTATAAAATTTTGTAAATAAGTGATTTTTCTCCTTCACTGATGTGCGCTAATGAAGCGGCAGTGATAGACACTTATAGGTGGCACTAATGGGCACTGATGAGGAGGCACTGGTAGGTGGCACTGATGGGCATTGACAGGCTTCACTGATGGGCACTGAAAGGCAGAAATGATAGGCGGCACTGATAGGCGGCACTGATAGGCGGCACTGACTGGCATTGATAGGTGGCACTGGCTGGCACTGATGGGTGACACTGAAAGGCAGCTCAGATGGGCACTGATATGTGGCATTGATGTGGCACTGGTGAGCAATGGCAGGTGACACGGATGAGCACTGATGGACACTGACAGGTGGTACTGCTGGGGCTACACTGATCATCAAGGCACACTGATCATCAGTGCCCTGATGATCAGTGTACATGTCCTCTCCGCGGAAAACCGATTACCAGCTCTCCTCTCCTCACGGGCTGTCAGCGTGACGGCTCGTGAGGAGAGAAATGCCGGTAACCGGCATTTCCCAGTTTACATGCGATCACCTGTGATTGGACACAGCTGATCACATGACCGAGCTGACATCTTCGGCTCTTTCCGTGAATCGGTGATCCGCTGTGTCCGAGGGACACAGTGCACCAGCGATCGCCGAGCTGCGCGCTCCCAGAGCCACGCATGCACGGTAAGAATGGGAGGACGTCATATGACGTCCTCTCAGAACGAGAGAACCACCTCGTGGAGAACCTATATGGTGGGCGGGAGACAGTTAAACAGTAAAAACAAAACTTTTGCAATGATTTATGTTTATCAGACCAAACAAGAGCAAACGAGAAGAATTCACCTTTAGGGTTGAGTGCTGATTCACATACTGTATATATATATATATATGAAAATCCATCATTCTCGATGTACTAGATGGCCTATCTCATTTCTTGAGGCCCCAAAACACCAGGACAGTGCGAATACCACCCAGATGACCGCCTTTTTGGAAAGCAAACAGTCCAAGGTATTTAGTAAGAGCTATTTGATGGTTTTATTTTTCGAAAATTAATAAATAAAAAAAAAAATCACTTTTTTTTTTATTTAAAAAGTAAAGTGTTAATAAGAAAACACCCTCACTGTGTAAGGGAAGATAAGGCTTGTCACCATGCTCCCAGAACAATGTACTGGGACCATGAAAGGCTTTCTAAATAGATAAAATGAGAGAAAATGAATGTTAACCATTTGCCGCCCGCCCTATGGCCGAATGGCGGCCGGCAAATGTCATCAGTGTTCCGGGTGGACGCCATATGGCGTCCTCCCGCACATGTGCAGATTGCGCTCCTGCAGAGCCACGCAGTGGCGCGATCTGTCACCGGCCGTGTACCTCGGACACGGCCGATGACAGAACTGAGTATCAGCCCCGTTGCCGGTGCCATGTGACCTGCTGTGACCAATCACAGCAGGTCACATGACAGTTGTATACAATGGATGGCTTCATTCATGCCATCCATTGTATACTAGTGTCTAGCTGTGAATGGTCACAGCTAATCACATGCACATGTCATGTGATTAGCTGTGGCCAAATCACAGCTAAGCACAAAAAAAAAAAAAAAAACCCCTGAATGAATCGATGTCATTATGGTAACATTGTACTACTCTGGTCATAGTGAAATATGAAAAAAAAATCTTAAAAAAAAAGAAGAAAAAAATGTAATAAAAAATAATAAAAAAAAAATATATATATATTTTTTTTTTTTTTCATTCTGTCACCAATCAGTGTCCCTGATCATCGCCATGCCAGTTATATGATGACGCTGTACAAAAAAAAATAGTGAAACTAATTTTTAAAATTTTTTCATTTTCCGAAATATTATGACAAAAAAAATACAACTTCAAAAAACTCGCCATGCCTCCTATGAAGTACGTCGGACTGTCTACTTTACAAAAAGGGGTAATTTGGGGGATATCTGTACTGTTCTGACATTCTTGGACCTCAAGAAATTAGATTGGCCGCCAGTACTTCAGGATTGATCAATATTCAGATCTATACCATAGTTTGTGAACTCTATAACTTTCCTACGAACTAAAAAATACATCCTAATTTGGGTTATTTTCACCAAAGACATGTAGCAGAATACATCTCGGCCAAAATTTATGAAGAACAATTATTTATTTGCAAACTTTTATAACAGAAACAAAGAAAAATGTGTTTTTTTCAAAATTGTTGGGTTTTTTTTGTTCATTTAGCAAAAAATAAAAACCCCAGCGGTGATTAAATACCACCAAAAGAAAGCTCTAGTTGTGTAAAGAAAATGATAAAATTTTAGTTTGGGTACAGTGTTGTATGAGCGCGCAATTGTCATTCAAGGTGTGAAAGCGCTGAAACCTGAAAACTGGCCTGGGCAGGAAGGTGTAAAAGTGCCCGTTATTGAATTGGTTAAAAAAAAAAAAAACAAAGCCCAAAAAAAACCAAAAGTAACAACCGTTTATCTCATGTCCAGTGCAGAGCCTCGAACCTATGACCATGCACTCTTTAGACTGGCACGCTAACCACTGTGCTGCGGTTGTTACCTGGTATAGGCCCGGTCAAACTGACCCTTGTTTTCAAAAACTGCCAACTGTCACCTGCCCAATGTCAAGTAGCTATAGTGCACTTTGAATGACAATTGCGTGCTCATACAACACTGTACCCAAACTAAAATTTTATCATTTTTTTCACACAACTAGAGCTTTCTTTTGGTGGTATTTCATCACCACTGGGGTTTTTATTGTTTGCTAAATTAACAAAAAAAGACAGAAAATTTTGGAAAAAAAAAAAAACACGTTTTCTTTGTTTCTGTTATAAAAGTTTGCAAATAAATAATTGTTTTTCATAAATTTAGGCCAAGATGTATTCTGCTACATGTCTTTGGTGAAAATAACCCAAATTAGTATTTATTATTTAGTCTGTAGGAAAGTTATAGAGTTCACAAACTATGGGATATATCTGAAAATTGATCAATCCTGAAGTACTGAAAGCCAATCTCATTTTTTGAGGTCCAAGAATGTCAGGACAGTACAGATATCCCCCAAATGACCCCTTATTGCAAAGTAGACCGTCCGATGTATTTCATAACAGGCATGGCGAGTTTTATGAAATTGTAATTTTTTTGTCATAATTTTTCGGAAATGAAGAAATTAAAAAAATGATTTTCACTATTTTTTTTTTTTACATACTGTCACCAGTGCAGTACAGCGTCATCGTATAACTGGCATGGCGGTGATCAGGGACACTGACTGGTGACAGTACGAAAAAAAAATTGATAATTTTTTTTTATTATTTTTAATTTTTTATTACATTTTTTTCTTTTTTTTAAGATTATTTTTTCATATTTCACTATGACCAAAGTAGTATAATGTTACCATAGTAACATTGTGCTACTTTGGGGGAGTGATCAGTATTTTTTATTTTACACAATTTGCTTATAGCAAAGAATTACTTTGCTATAAGCAAGCATTTACCTGAATGAAATTGATTTATTCTGTTTTTTTGTTTTTTTGTGTGTGATTTGGCCACGGCTAATCACATGACACAGCTGGGCTGTGATTGGCCCAGCTTGTGCATGTGATCGCTGTGACCATTCACAGCTAGACACACTTGTATACAATGGATGGCATGAAAGGAAGCCATCCATTGTATACAACTGTCGTGACCTGCTGTGATTGGTCACAGCAGGTCACATGGTACTGGCAACGGGGACGGTACACAGATCTGTCATCGGCCGTGTCCGACGTACATGGCCAGTGACAGATCGTGCCGCAGCGCGGCCCTGTAGGCGTGTGCAATGCGCGCTCTGGAAAGGACGCCATATGGCGTCCACCCGGAGGGATGAGCAACGGATTAACATAACTCTTACATAACACTTCATACAGTACAATCAAATAATAACTGACAGTCATGATCCCAACCGGGTCCAAGGTCTTCGAAGGCACTGTTACTCACATCAATAACTCGGCTGTATCTACACCCAATGAAAAGGCCCCCAGCCACTACTACACCACCTCGGGGACAATACTACAGCTACGTAGTCCCAGATACAGCCAATGAACTCCAACCTTACCAACATGACCTTATAATTGGGAAGGAACACCCATACCTACGATGGGCCCAACCCATAATCCACCAAATGGTCACTCCAGCACCGCCTTCAAAGACCCAGCGACCCCTGCCGGCTGCCACGACAAAACAAAAAACGCCAAACACCCCAGAACACAAAATGACGATCAAGGAAAGAAAATAAAATCAAGGAACCCAAACAAAACCAAACAACATGACAAACACAAAGGACAAGACCAGTAACAAAAACATGGCACTTATACCCCCTTCCTGCCCAGGCCAATTTCCAGCTTCCAGCGCTGTCACACTTTGAATGACAATTGCGCGGTCATGCAACACTGTACCCATATGAAATTTTTATCATTTTTTTTGTGACAGACAGAGATTTGTTTTGGTGGTATTTAATCACCTCTGGGTTTTTATTTTTTCTTAAACAAACAAAAAACCACTGAAAATTTAGAAAAAAAAAGTTTTTTCTTAGTTTTTGTTATAAAATTTTGTAAATAAGTGATTTTTCTCCTTCACTGATGTGCGCTAATGAAGCGGCAGTGATAGACACTTATAGGTGGCACTAATGGGCACTGATGAGGAGGCACTGGTAGGTGGCACTGATGGGCATTGACAGGCTTCACTGATGGGCACTGAAAGGCAGAAATTATAGGCGGCACTGATAGGCGGCACTGATAGGCGGCACTGACTGGCATTGATAGGTGGCACTGGCTGGCACTGATGGGTGACACTGAAAGGCAGCTCAGATGGGCACTGATATGTGGCATTGATGTGGCACTGGTGAGCAATGGCAGGTGACACGGATGAGCACTGATGGACACTGACAGGTGGTACTGCTGGGGCTACACTGATCATCAAGGCACACTGATCATCAGTGCCCTGATGATCAGTGTACATGTCCTCTCCGCGGAAAACCGATTACCAGCTCTCCTCTCCTCACGGGCTGTCAGCGTGACGGCTCGTGAGGAGAGAAATGCCGGTAACCGGCATTTCCCAGTTTACATGCGATCACCTGTGATTGGACACAGCTGATCACATGACCGAGCTGACATCTTCGGCTCTTTCCGTGAATCGGTGATCCGCTGTGTCCGAGGGACACAGTGCACCAGCGATCGCCGCGCTGCGCGCTCCCAGAGCCACGCATGCACGGTAAGAATGGGAGGACGTCATATGACGTCCTCTCAGAACGAGAGAACCACCTCGTGGAGAACCTATATGGTGGGCGGGAGACAGTTAAACAGTAAAAACAAAACTTTTGCAATGATTTATGTTTATCAGACCAAACAAGAGCAAACGAGAAGAATTCACCTTTAGGGTTGAGTGCTGATTCACATACTGTATATATATATATATATGAAAATCCATCATTCTCGATGTACTAGATGGCCTATCTCATTTCTTGAGGCCCCAAAACACCAGGACAGTGCGAATACCACCCAGATGACCGCCTTTTTGGAAAGCAAACAGTCCAAGGTATTTAGTAAGAGCTATTTGATGGTTTTATTTTTCGAAAATTAATAAATAAAAAAAAAATCACTTTTTTTTTTATTTAAAAAGTAAAGTGTTAATAAGAAAACACCCTCACTGTGTAAGGGAAGATAAGGCTTGTCACCATGCTCCCAGAACAATGTACTGGGACCATGAAAGGCTTTCCAAATAGATAAAATGAGAGAAAATGAATGTTAACCATTTGCCGCCCGCCCTATGGCCGAATGGCGGCCGGCAAATGTCATCAGTGTTCCGGGTGGACGCCATATGGCGTCCTCCCGCACATGTGCAGATTGCGCTCCTGCAGAGCCACGCAGTGGCGCGATCTGTCACCGGCCGTGTACCTCGGACACGGCCGATGACAGAACTGAGTATCAGCCCCGTTGCCGGTACCATGTGACCTGCTGTGACCAATCACAGCAGGTCACATGACAGTTGTATACAATGGATGGCTTCATTCATGCCATCCATTGTATACTAGTGTCTAGCTGTGAATGGTCACAGCTAATCACATGCACATGTCATGTGATTAGCTGTGGCCAAATCACAGCTAAGCACAAAAAAAAAAAAAAAAACCCTGAATGAATCGATGTCATTATGGTAACATTGTACTACTCTGGTCATAGTGAAATATGAAAAAAAAATCTTAAAAAAAAAGAAGAAAAAAATGTAATAAAAAATAATAAAAAAAAAATATATATATATATATTTTTTTTTTTTTCATTCTGTCACCAATCAGTGTCCCTGATCATCGCCATGCCAGTTATATGATGACGCTGTACAAAAAAAAATAGTGAAACTAATTTTTAAAATTTTTTCATTTTCCGAAATATTATGACAAAAAAAATACAACTTCAAAAAACTCGCCATGCCTCCTATGAAGTACGTCGGACTGTCTACTTTACAAAAAGGGGTAATTTGGGGGATATCTGTACTGTTCTGACATTCTTGGACCTCAAGAAATTAGATTGGCCGCCAGTACTTCAGGATTGATCAATATTCAGATCTATATCATAGTTTGTGAACTCTATAACTTTCCTACGAACTAAAAAATACATCCTAATTTGGGTTATTTTCACCAAAGACATGTAGCAGAATACATCTCGGCCAAAATTTATGAAGAACAATTATTTATTTGCAAACTTTTATAACAGAAACAAAGAAAAATGTGTTTTTTTCAAAATTGTTGGTTTTTTTTTTGTTCATTTAGCAAAAAATAAAAACCCCAGCGGTGATTAAATACCACCAAAAGAAAGCTCTAGTTGTGTAAAGAAAATGATAAAATTTTAGTTTGGGTACAGTGTTGTATGAGCGCGCAATTGTCATTCAAGGTGTGAAAGCGCTGAAACCTGAAAACTGGCCTGGGCAGGAAGGTGTAAAAGTGCCCGTTATTGAATTGGTTAAAAAAAAAAAAAACAAAGCCCAAAAAAAACCAAAAGTAACAACCGTTTATCTCATGTCCAGTGCAGAGCCTCGAACCTATGACCATGCACTCTTTAGACTGGCACGCTAACCACTGTGCTGCGGTTGTTACCTGGTATAGGCCCGGTCAAACTGACCCTTGTTTTCAAAAACTGCCAACTGTCACCTGCCCAATGTCAAGTAGCTATAGTGCACTTTGAATGACAATTGCGCGCTCATACAACACTGTACCCAAACTAAAATTTTATCATTTTTTTCACACAACTAGAGCTTTCTTTTGGTGGTATTTCATCACCACTGGGGTTTTTATTGTTTGCTAAATTAACAAAAAAAGACAGAAAATTTTGGAAAAAAAAAAAACACGTTTTCTTTGTTTCTGTTATAAAAGTTTGCAAATAAATAATTGTTTTTCATAAATTTAGGCCAAGATGTATTCTGCTACATGTCTTTGGTGAAAATAACCCAAATTAGTATTTATTATTTAGTCTGTAGGAAAGTTATAGAGTTCACAAACTATGGGATATATCTGAAAATTGATCAATCCTGAAGTACTGAAAGCCAATCTCATTTTTTGAGGTCCAAGAATGTCAGGACAGTACAGATATCCCCCAAATGACCCCTTATTGCAAAGTAGACCGTCCGATGTATTTCATAACAGGCATGGCGAGTTTTATGAAATTGTAATTTTTTTGTCATAATTTTTCGGAAATGAAGAAATTAAAAAAATGATTTTCACTATTTTTTTTTTTTACATACTGTCACCAGTGCAGTACAGCGTCATCGTATAACTGGCATGGCGGTGATCAGGGACACTGACTGGTGACAGTACGAAAAAAAAATTGATAATTTGTTTTTATTATTTTTAATTTTTTATTACATTTTTTTCTTTTTTTTAAGATTAATTTTTCATATTTCACTATGACCAAAGTAGTATAATGTTACCATAGTAACATTGTGCTACTTTGGGGGAGTGATCAGTATTTTTTATTTTACACAATTTGCTTATAGCAAAGAATTACTTTGCTATAAGCAAGCATTTACCTGAATGAAATTGATTTATTCTGTTTTTTTGTTTTTTTGTGTGTGATTTGGCCACGGCTAATCACATGACACAGCTGGGCTGTGATTGGCCCAGCTTGTGCATGTGATCGCTGTGACCATTCACAGCTAGACACACTTGTATACAATGGATGGCATGAAAGGAAGCCATCCATTGTATACAACTGTCGTGACCTGCTGTGATTGGTCACAGCAGGTCACATGGTACTGGCAACGGGGACGGTACACAGATCTGTCATCGGCCGTGTCCGACGTACATGGCCAGTGACAGATCGTGCCGCAGCGCGGCCCTGTAGGCGTGTGCAATGCGCGCTCTGGAAAGGACGCCATATGGCGTCCACCCGGAGGGATGAGCAACGGATTAACATAACTCTTACATAACACTTCATACAGTACAATCAAATAATAACTGACAGTCATGATCCCAACCGGGTCCAAGGTCTTCGAAGGCACTGTTACTCACATCAATAACTCGGCTGTATCTACACCCAATGAAAAGGCCCCCAGCCACTACTACACCACCTCGGGGACAATACTACAGCTACGTAGTCCCAGATACAGCCAATGAACTCCAACCTTACCAACATGACCTTATAATTGGGAAGGAACACCCATACCTACGATGGGCCCAACCCATAATCCACCAAATGGTCACTCCAGCACCGCCTTCAAAGACCCAGCGACCCCTGCCGGCTGCCACGACAAAACAAAAAACGCCAAACACCCCAGAACACAAAATGACGATCAAGGAAAGAAAATAAAATCAAGGAACCCAAACAAAACCAAACAACATGACAAACACAAAGGACAAGACCAGTAACAAAAACAGGGCACTTATACCCCCTTCCTGCCCAGGCCAATTTCCAGCTTCCAGCGCTGTCACACTTTGAATGACAATTGCGCGGTCATGCAACACTGTACCCATATGAAATTTTTATCATTTTTTTTGTGACAGACAGAGATTTGTTTTGGTGGTATTTAATCACCTCTGGGTTTTTATTTTTTCTTAAACAAACAAAAAACCACTGAAAATTTAGAAAAAAAAAGTTTTTTCTTAGTTTTTGTTATAAAATTTTGTAAATAAGTGATTTTTCTCCTTCACTGATGTGCGCTAATGAAGCGGCAGTGATAGACACTTATAGGTGGCACTAATGGGCACTGATGAGGAGGCACTGGTAGGTGGCACTGATGGGCATTGACAGGCTTCACTGATGGGCACTGAAAGGCAGAAATGATAGGCGGCACTGATAGGCGGCACTGATAGACGGCACTGACTGGCATTGATAGGTGGCACTGGCTGGCACTGATGGGTGACACTGAAAGGCAGCTCAGATGGGCACTGATATGTGGCATTGATGTGGCACTGGTGAGCAATGGCAGGTGACACGGATGAGCACTGATGGACACTGACAGGTGGTACTGCTGGGGCTACACTGATCATCAAGGCACACTGATCATCAGTGCCCTGATGATCAGTGTACATGTCCTCTCCGCGGAAAACCGATTACCAGCTCTCCTCTCCTCACGGGCTGTCAGCGTGACGGCTCGTGAGGAGAGAAATGCCGGTAACCGGCATTTCCCAGTTTACATGCGATCACCTGTGATTGGACACAGCTGATCACATGACCGAGCTGACATCTTCGGCTCTTTCCGTGAATCGGTGATCCGCTGTGTCCGAGGGACACAGTGCACCAGCGATCGCCGCGCTGCGCGCTCCCAGAGCCACGCATGCACGGTAAGAATGGGAGGACGTCATATGACGTCCTCTCAGAACGAGAGAACCACCTCGTGGAGAACCTATATGGTGGGCGGGAGACGGGTAAACAGTAAAAACAAAACTTTTGCAATGATTTATGTTTATCAGACCAAACAAGAGCAAACGAGAAGAATTCACCTTTAGGGTTGAGTGCTGATTCACATACTGTATATATATATATATGAAAATCCATCATTCTCGATGTACTAGATGGCCTATCTCATTTCTTGAGGCCCCAAAACACCAGGACAGTGCGAATACCCCCCAGATGACCGCCTTTTTGGAAAGCAAACAGTCCAAGGTATTTAGTAAGAGTTATTTGATGGTTTTATTTTTCGAAAATTAATAAATAAAAAAAAAAATCACTTTTTTTTTTATTTAAAAAGTAAAGTGTTAATAAGAAAACACCCTCACTGTGTAAGGGAAGATAAGGCTTGTCACCATGCTCCCAGAACAATGTACTGGGACCATGAAAGGCTTTCCAAATAGATAAAATGAGAGAAAATGAATGTTAACCATTTGCCGCCCGCCCTATGGCCGAATGGCGGCCGGCAAATGTCATCAGTGTTCCGGGTGGACGCCATATGGCGTCCTCCCGCACATGTGCAGATTGCGCTCCTGCAGAGCCACGCAGTGGCGCGATCTGTCACCGGCCGTGTACCTCGGACACGGCCGATGACAGAACTGAGTATCAGCCCCGTTGCCGGTGCCATGTGACCTGCTGTGACCAATCACAGCAGGTCACATGACAGTTGTATACAATGGATGGCTTCATTCATGCCATCCATTGTATACTAGTGTCTAGCTGTGAATGGTCACAGCTAATCACATGCACATGTCATGTGATTAGCTGTGGCCAAATCACAGCTAAGCACAAAAAAAAAAAAAAAAAACCCCTGAATGAATCGATGTCATTATGGTAACATTGTACTACTCTGGTCATAGTGAAATATGAAAAAAAAATCTTAAAAAAAAAGAAGAAAAAAATGTAATAAAAAATAATAAAAAAAAAATATATATATATTTTTTTTTTTTTTCATTCTGTCACCAATCAGTGTCCCTGATCATCGCCATGCCAGTTATATGATGACGCTGTACAAAAAAAAATAGTGAAACTAATTTTTAAAATTTTTTCATTTTCCGAAATATTATGACAAAAAAAATACAACTTCAAAAAACTCGCCATGCCTCCTATGAAGTACGTCGGACTGTCTACTTTACAAAAAGGGGTAATTTGGGGGATATCTGTACTGTTCTGACATTCTTGGACCTCAAGAAATTAGATTGGCCGCCAGTACTTCAGGATTGATCAATATTCAGATCTATACCATAGTTTGTGAACTCTATAACTTTCCTACGAACTAAAAAATACATCCTAATTTGGGTTATTTTCACCAAAGACATGTAGCAGAATACATCTCGGCCAAAATTTATGAAGAACAATTATTTATTTGCAAACTTTTATAACAGAAACAAAGAAAAATGTGTTTTTTTCAAAATTGTTGGGTTTTTTTTGTTCATTTAGCAAAAAATAAAAACCCCAGCGGTGATTAAATACCACCAAAAGAAAGCTCTAGTTGTGTAAAGAAAATGATAAAATTTTAGTTTGGGTACAGTGTTGTATGAGCGCGCAATTGTCATTCAAGGTGTGAAAGCGCTGAAACCTGAAAACTGGCCTGGGCAGGAAGGTGTAAAAGTGCCCGTTATTGAATTGGTTAAAAAAAAAAAAAACAAAGCCCAAAAAAAACCAAAAGTAACAACCGTTTATCTCATGTCCAGTGCAGAGCCTCGAACCTATGACCATGCACTCTTTAGACTGGCACGCTAACCACTGTGCTGCGGTTGTTACCTGGTATAGGCCCGGTCAAACTGACCCTTGTTTTCAAAAACTGCCAACTGTCACCTGCCCAATGTCAAGTAGCTATAGTGCACTTTGAATGACAATTGCGTGCTCATACAACACTGTACCCAAACTAAAATTTTATCATTTTTTTCACACAACTAGAGCTTTCTTTTGGTGGTATTTCATCACCACTGGGGTTTTTATTGTTTGCTAAATTAACAAAAAAAGACAGAAAATTTTGGAAAAAAAAAAAACACGTTTTCTTTGTTTCTGTTATAAAAGTTTGCAAATAAATAATTGTTTTTCATAAATTTAGGCCAAGATGTATTCTGCTACATGTCTTTGGTGAAAATAACCCAAATTAGTATTTATTATTTAGTCTGTAGGAAAGTTATAGAGTTCACAAACTATGGGATATATCTGAAAATTGATCAATCCTGAAGTACTGAAAGCCAATCTCATTTTTTGAGGTCCAAGAATGTCAGGACAGTACAGATATCCCCCAAATGACCCCTTATTGCAAAGTAGACCGTCCGATGTATTTCATAACAGGCATGGCGAGTTTTATGAAATTGTAATTTTTTTGTCATAATTTTTCGGAAATGAAGAAATTAAAAAAATGATTTTCACTATTTTTTTTTTTTACATACTGTCACCAGTGCAGTACAGCGTCATCGTATAACTGGCATGGCGGTGATCAGGGACACTGACTGGTGACAGTACGAAAAAAAAATTGATAATTTTTTTTTATTATTTTTAATTTTTTATTACATTTTTTTCTTTTTTTTAAGATTATTTTTTCATATTTCACTATGACCAAAGTAGTATAATGTTACCATAGTAACATTGTGCTACTTTGGGGGAGTGATCAGTATTTTTTATTTTACACAATTTGCTTATAGCAAAGAATTACTTTGCTATAAGCAAGCATTTACCTGAATGAAATTGATTTATTCTGTTTTTTTGTTTTTTTGTGTGTGATTTGGCCACGGCTAATCACATGACACAGCTGGGCTGTGATTGGCCCAGCTTGTGCATGTGATCGCTGTGACCATTCACAGCTAGACACACTTGTATACAATGGATGGCATGAAAGGAAGCCATCCATTGTATACAACTGTCGTGACCTGCTGTGATTGGTCACAGCAGGTCACATGGTACTGGCAACGGGGACGGTACACAGATCTGTCATCGGCCGTGTCCGACGTACATGGCCAGTGACAGATCGTGCCGCAGCGCGGCCCTGTAGGCGTGTGCAATGCGCGCTCTGGAAAGGACGCCATATGGCGTCCACCCGGAGGGATGAGCAACGGATTAACATAACTCTTACATAACACTTCATACAGTACAATCAAATAATAACTGACAGTCATGATCCCAACCGGGTCCAAGGTCTTCGAAGGCACTGTTACTCACATCAATAACTCGGCTGTATCTACACCCAATGAAAAGGCCCCCAGCCACTACTACACCACCTCGGGGACAATACTACAGCTACGTAGTCCCAGATACAGCCAATGAACTCCAACCTTACCAACATGACCTTATAATTGGGAAGGAACACCCATACCTACGATGGGCCCAACCCATAATCCACCAAATGGTCACTCCAGCACCGCCTTCAAAGACCCAGCGACCCCTGCCGGCTGCCACGACAAAACAAAAAACGCCAAACACCCCAGAACACAAAATGACGATCAAGGAAAGAAAATAAAATCAAGGAACCCAAACAAAACCAAACAACATGACAAACACAAAGGACAAGACCAGTAACAAAAACATGGCACTTATACCCCCTTCCTGCCCAGGCCAATTTCCAGCTTCCAGCGCTGTCACACTTTGAATGACAATTGCGCGGTCATGCAACACTGTACCCATATGAAATTTTTATCATTTTTTTTGTGACAGACAGAGATTTGTTTTGGTGGTATTTAATCACCTCTGGGTTTTTATTTTTTCTTAAACAAACAAAAAACCACTGAAAATTTAGAAAAAAAAAGTTTTTTCTTAGTTTTTGTTATAAAATTTTGTAAATAAGTGATTTTTCTCCTTCACTGATGTGCGCTAATGAAGCGGCAGTGATAGACACTTATAGGTGGCACTAATGGGCACTGATGAGGAGGCACTGGTAGGTGGCACTGATGGGCATTGACAGGCTTCACTGATGGGCACTGAAAGGCAGAAATTATAGGCGGCACTGATAGGCGGCACTGATAGGCGGCACTGACTGGCATTGATAGGTGGCACTGGCTGGCACTGATGGGTGACACTGAAAGGCAGCTCAGATGGGCACTGATATGTGGCATTGATGTGGCACTGGTGAGCAATGGCAGGTGACACGGATGAGCACTGATGGACACTGACAGGTGGTACTGCTGGGGCTACACTGATCATCAAGGCACACTGATCATCAGTGCCCTGATGATCAGTGTACATGTCCTCTCCGCGGAAAACCGATTACCAGCTCTCCTCTCCTCACGGGCTGTCAGCGTGACGGCTCGTGAGGAGAGAAATGCCGGTAACCGGCATTTCCCAGTTTACATGCGATCACCTGTGATTGGACACAGCTGATCACATGACCGAGCTGACATCTTCGGCTCTTTCCGTGAATCGGTGATCCGCTGTGTCCGAGGGACACAGTGCACCAGCGATCGCCGCGCTGCGCGCTCCCAGAGCCACGCATGCACGGTAAGAATGGGAGGACGTCATATGACGTCCTCTCAGAACGAGAGAACCACCTCGTGGAGAACCTATATGGTGGGCGGGAGACAGTTAAACAGTAAAAACAAAACTTTTGCAATGATTTATGTTTATCAGACCAAACAAGAGCAAACGAGAAGAATTCACCTTTAGGGTTGAGTGCTGATTCACATACTGTATATATATATATATATGAAAATCCATCATTCTCGATGTACTAGATGGCCTATCTCATTTCTTGAGGCCCCAAAACACCAGGACAGTGCGAATACCACCCAGATGACCGCCTTTTTGGAAAGCAAACAGTCCAAGGTATTTAGTAAGAGCTATTTGATGGTTTTATTTTTCGAAAATTAATAAATAAAAAAAAAATCACTTTTTTTTTTATTTAAAAAGTAAAGTGTTAATAAGAAAACACCCTCACTGTGTAAGGGAAGATAAGGCTTGTCACCATGCTCCCAGAACAATGTACTGGGACCATGAAAGGCTTTCCAAATAGATAAAATGAGAGAAAATGAATGTTAACCATTTGCCGCCCGCCCTATGGCCGAATGGCGGCCGGCAAATGTCATCAGTGTTCCGGGTGGACGCCATATGGCGTCCTCCCGCACATGTGCAGATTGAGCTCCTGCAGAGCCACGCAGTGGCGCGATCTGTCACCGGCCGTGTACCTCGGACACGGCCGATGACAGAACTGAGTATCAGCCCCGTTGCCGGTACCATGTGACCTGCTGTGACCAATCACAGCAGGTCACATGACAGTTGTATACAATGGATGGCTTCATTCATGCCATCCATTGTATACTAGTGTCTAGCTGTGAATGGTCACAGCTAATCACATGCACATGTCATGTGATTAGCTGTGGCCAAATCACAGCTAAGCACAAAAAAAAAAAAAAAAACCCTGAATGAATCGATGTCATTATGGTAACATTGTACTACTCTGGTCATAGTGAAATATGAAAAAAAAATCTTAAAAAAAAAGAAGAAAAAAATGTAATAAAAAATAATAAAAAAAAAATATATATATATTTTTTTTTTTTTTTCATTCTGTCACCAATCAGTGTCCCTGATCATCGCCATGCCAGTTATATGATGACGCTGTACAAAAAAAAATAGTGAAACTAATTTTTAAAATTTTTTCATTTTCCGAAATATTATGACAAAAAAAATACAACTTCAAAAAACTCGCCATGCCTCCTATGAAGTACGTCGGACTGTCTACTTTACAAAAAGGGGTAATTTGGGGGATATCTGTACTGTTCTGACATTCTTGGACCTCAAGAAATTAGATTGGCCGCCAGTACTTCAGGATTGATCAATATTCAGATCTATATCATAGTTTGTGAACTCTATAACTTTCCTACGAACTAAAAAATACATCCTAATTTGGGTTATTTTCACCAAAGACATGTAGCAGAATACATCTCGGCCAAAATTTATGAAGAACAATTATTTATTTGCAAACTTTTATAACAGAAACAAAGAAAAATGTGTTTTTTTCAAAATTGTTGGTTTTTTTTTTGTTCATTTAGCAAAAAATAAAAACCCCAGCGGTGATTAAATACCACCAAAAGAAAGCTCTAGTTGTGTAAAGAAAATGATAAAATTTTAGTTTGGGTACAGTGTTGTATGAGCGCGCAATTGTCATTCAAGGTGTGAAAGCGCTGAAACCTGAAAACTGGCCTGGGCAGGAAGGTGTAAAAGTGCCCGTTATTGAATTGGTTAAAAAAAAAAAAAACAAAGCCCAAAAAAAACCAAAAGTAACAACCGTTTATCTCATGTCCAGTGCAGAGCCTCGAACCTATGACCATGCACTCTTTAGACTGGCACGCTAACCACTGTGCTGCGGTTGTTACCTGGTATAGGCCCGGTCAAACTGACCCTTGTTTTCAAAAACTGCCAACTGTCACCTGCCCAATGTCAAGTAGCTATAGTGCACTTTGAATGACAATTGCGCGCTCATACAACACTGTACCCAAACTAAAATTTTATCATTTTTTTCACACAACTAGAGCTTTCTTTTGGTGGTATTTCATCACCACTGGGGTTTTTATTGTTTGCTAAATTAACAAAAAAAGACAGAAAATTTTGGAAAAAAAAAAAACACGTTTTCTTTGTTTCTGTTATAAAAGTTTGCAAATAAATAATTGTTTTTCATAAATTTAGGCCAAGATGTATTCTGCTACATGTCTTTGGTGAAAATAACCCAAATTAGTATTTATTATTTAGTCTGTAGGAAAGTTATAGAGTTCACAAACTATGGGATATATCTGAAAATTGATCAATCCTGAAGTACTGAAAGCCAATCTCATTTTTTGAGGTCCAAGAATGTCAGGACAGTACAGATATCCCCCAAATGACCCCTTATTGCAAAGTAGACCGTCCGATGTATTTCATAACAGGCATGGCGAGTTTTATGAAATTGTAATTTTTTTGTCATAATTTTTCGGAAATGAAGAAATTAAAAAAATGATTTTCACTATTTTTTTTTTTTACATACTGTCACCAGTGCAGTACAGCGTCATCGTATAACTGGCATGGCGGTGATCAGGGACACTGACTGGTGACAGTACGAAAAAAAAATTGATAATTTGTTTTTATTATTTTTAATTTTTTATTACATTTTTTTCTTTTTTTTAAGATTAATTTTTCATATTTCACTATGACCAAAGTAGTATAATGTTACCATAGTAACATTGTGCTACTTTGGGGGAGTGATCAGTATTTTTTATTTTACACAATTTGCTTATAGCAAAGAATTACTTTGCTATAAGCAAGCATTTACCTGAATGAAATTGATTTATTCTGTTTTTTTGTTTTTTTGTGTGTGATTTGGCCACGGCTAATCACATGACACAGCTGGGCTGTGATTGGCCCAGCTTGTGCATGTGATCGCTGTGACCATTCACAGCTAGACACACTTGTATACAATGGATGGCATGAAAGGAAGCCATCCATTGTATACAACTGTCGTGACCTGCTGTGATTGGTCACAGCAGGTCACATGGTACTGGCAACGGGGACGGTACACAGATCTGTCATCGGCCGTGTCCGACGTACATGGCCAGTGACAGATCGTGCCGCAGCGCGGCCCTGTAGGCGTGTGCAATGCGCGCTCTGGAAAGGACGCCATATGGCGTCCACCCGGAGGGATGAGCAACGGATTAACATAACTCTTACATAACACTTCATACAGTACAATCAAATAATAACTGACAGTCATGATCCCAACCGGGTCCAAGGTCTTCGAAGGCACTGTTACTCACATCAATAACTCGGCTGTATCTACACCCAATGAAAAGGCCCCCAGCCACTACTACACCACCTCGGGGACAATACTACAGCTACGTAGTCCCAGATACAGCCAATGAACTCCAACCTTACCAACATGACCTTATAATTGGGAAGGAACACCCATACCTACGATGGGCCCAACCCATAATCCACCAAATGGTCACTCCAGCACCGCCTTCAAAGACCCAGCGACCCCTGCCGGCTGCCACGACAAAACAAAAAACGCCAAACACCCCAGAACACAAAATGACGATCAAGGAAAGAAAATAAAATCAAGGAACCCAAACAAAACCAAACAACATGACAAACACAAAGGACAAGACCAGTAACAAAAACAGGGCACTTATACCCCCTTCCTGCCCAGGCCAATTTCCAGCTTCCAGCGCTGTCACACTTTGAATGACAATTGCGCGGTCATGCAACACTGTACCCATATGAAATTTTTATCATTTTTTTTGTGACAGACAGAGATTTGTTTTGGTGGTATTTAATCACCTCTGGGTTTTTATTTTTTCTTAAACAAACAAAAAACCACTGAAAATTTAGAAAAAAAAAGTTTTTTCTTAGTTTTTGTTATAAAATTTTGTAAATAAGTGATTTTTCTCCTTCACTGATGTGCGCTAATGAAGCGGCAGTGATAGACACTTATAGGTGGCACTAATGGGCACTGATGAGGAGGCACTGGTAGGTGGCACTGATGGGCATTGACAGGCTTCACTGATGGGCACTGAAAGGCAGAAATGATAGGCGGCACTGATAGGCGGCACTGATAGACGGCACTGACTGGCATTGATAGGTGGCACTGGCTGGCACTGATGGGTGACACTGAAAGGCAGCTCAGATGGGCACTGATATGTGGCATTGATGTGGCACTGGTGAGCAATGGCAGGTGACACGGATGAGCACTGATGGACACTGACAGGTGGTACTGCTGGGGCTACACTGATCATCAAGGCACACTGATCATCAGTGCCCTGATGATCAGTGTACATGTCCTCTCCGCGGAAAACCGATTACCAGCTCTCCTCTCCTCACGGGCTGTCAGCGTGACGGCTCGTGAGGAGAGAAATGCCGGTAACCGGCATTTCCCAGTTTACATGCGATCACCTGTGATTGGACACAGCTGATCACATGACCGAGCTGACATCTTCGGCTCTTTCCGTGAATCGGTGATCCGCTGTGTCCGAGGGACACAGTGCACCAGCGATCGCCGCGCTGCGCGCTCCCAGAGCCACGCATGCACGGTAAGAATGGGAGGACGTCATATGACGTCCTCTCAGAACGAGAGAACCACCTCGTGGAGAACCTATATGGTGGGCGGGAGACGGGTAAACAGTAAAAACAAAACTTTTGCAATGATTTATGTTTATCAGACCAAACAAGAGCAAACGAGAAGAATTCACCTTTAGGGTTGAGTGCTGATTCACATACTGTATATATATATATATGAAAATCCATCATTCTCGATGTACTAGATGGCCTATCTCATTTCTTGAGGCCCCAAAACACCAGGACAGTGCGAATACCCCCCAGATGACCGCCTTTTTGGAAAGCAAACAGTCCAAGGTATTTAGTAAGAGTTATTTGATGGTTTTATTTTTCGAAAATTAATAAATAAAAAAAAAAATCACTTTTTTTTTTATTTAAAAAGTAAAGTGTTAATAAGAAAACACCCTCACTGTGTAAGGGAAGATAAGGCTTGTCACCATGCTCCCAGAACAATGTACTGGGACCATGAAAGGCTTTCCAAATAGATAAAATGAGAGAAAATGAATGTTAACCATTTGCCGCCCGCCCTATGGCCGAATGGCGGCCGGCAAATGTCATCAGTGTTCCGGGTGGACGCCATATGGCGTCCTCCCGCACATGTGCAGATTGCGCTCCTGCAGAGCCACGCAGTGGCGCGATCTGTCACCGGCCGTGTACCTCGGACACGGCCGATGACAGAACTGAGTATCAGCCCCGTTGCCGGTACCATGTGACCTGCTGTGACCAATCACAGCAGGTCACATGACAGTTGTATACAATGGATGGCTTCATTCATGCCATCCATTGTATACTAGTGTCTAGCTGTGAATGGTCACAGCTAATCACATGCACATGTCATGTGATTAGCTGTGGCCAAATCACAGCTAAGCACAAAAAAAAAAAAAAAAAACCCTGAATGAATCGATGTCATTATGGTAACATTGTACTACTCTGGTCATAGTGAAATATGAAAAAAAAATCTTAAAAAAAAAGAAGAAAAAAATGTAATAAAAAATAATAAAAAAATATATATATATATATATATTTTTTTTTTTCATTCTGTCACCAATCAGTGTCCCTGATCATCGCCATGCCAGTTATATGATGACGCTGTACAAAAAAAAATAGTGAAACTAATTTTTAAAATTTTTTCATTTTCCGAAATATTATGACAAAAAAAATACAACTTCAAAAAACTCGCCATGCCTCCTATGAAGTACGTCGGACTGTCTACTTTACAAAAAGGGGTAATTTGGGGGATATCTGTACTGTTCTGACATTCTTGGACCTCAAGAAATTAGATTGGCCGCCAGTACTTCAGGATTGATCAATATTCAGATCTATACCATAGTTTGTGAACTCTATAACTTTCCTACGAACTAAAAAATACATCCTAATTTGGGTTATTTTCACCAAAGACATGTAGCAGAATACATCTCGGCCAAAATTTATGAAGAACAATTATTTATTTGCAAACTTTTATAACAGAAAAAAAGAAAAATGTGTTTTTTTCAAAATTGTTGGTTTTTTTTTGTTCATTTAGCAAAAAATAAAAACCCCAGCGGTGATTAAATACCACCAAAAGAAAGCTCTAGTTGTGTAAAGAAAATGATAAAATTTTAGTTTGGGTACAATGTTGTATGAGCGCGCAATTGTCATTCAAGGTGTGAAAGCGCTGAAACCTGAAAACTGGCCTGGGCAGGAAGGTGTAAAAGTGCCCGTTATTGAATTGGTTAAAAAAATAAAAACAAAGCCCAAAAAAAACCAAAAGTAACAACCGTTTATCTCATGTCCAGTGCAGAGCCTCGAACCTATGACCATGCACTCTTTAGACTGGCACGCTAACCACTGTGCTGCGGTTGTTACCTGGTATAGGCCCGGTCAAACTGACCCTTGTTTTCAAAAACTGCCAACTGTCACCTGCCCAATGTCAAGTAGCTATAGTGCACTTTGAATGACAATTGCGCGCTCATACAACACTGTACCCAAACTAAAATTTTATCATTTTTTTCACACAACTAGAGCTTTCTTTTGGTGGTATTTCATCACCACTGGGGTTTTTATTGTTTGCTAAATTAACAAAAAAAGACAGAAAATTTTGGAAAAAAAAAAAACACGTTTTCTTTGTTTCTGTTATAAAAGTTTGCAAATAAATAATTGTTTTTCATAAATTTAGGCCAAGATGTATTCTGCTACATGTCTTTGGTGAAAATAACCCAAATTAGTATTTATTATTTAGTCTGTAGGAAAGTTATAGAGTTCACAAACTATGGGATATATCTGAAAATTGATCAATCCTGAAGTACTGAAAGCCAATCTCATTTTTTGAGGTCCAAGAATGTCAGGACAGTACAGATATCCCCCAAATGACCCCTTATTGCAAAGTAGACCGTCCGATGTATTTCATAACAGGCATGGCGAGTTTTATGAAATTGTAATTTTTTTGTCATAATTTTTCGGAAATGAAGAAATTAAAAAAATGATTTTCACTATTTTATTTTTTACATACTGTCACCAGTGCAGTACAGCGTCATCGTATAACTGGCATGGCGGTGATCAGGGACACTGACTGGTGACAGTACGAAAAAAAAATTGATAATTTTTTTTTATTATTTTTAATTTTTTATTACATTTTTTTCTTTTTTTTAAGATTATTTTTTCATATTTCACTATGACCAAAGTAGTATAATGTTACCATAGTAACATTGTGCTACTTTGGGGGAGTGATCAGTATTTTTTATTTTACACAATTTGCTTATAGCAAAGAATTACTTTGCTATAAGCAAGCATTTACCTGAATGAAATTGATTTATTCTGTTTTTTTGTTTTTTTTTGTGTGATTTGGCCACGGCTAATCACATGACACAGCTGGGCTGTGATTGGCCCAGCTTGTGCATGTGATCGCTGTGACCATTCACAGCTAGACACACTTGTATACAATGGATGGCATGAAAGGAAGCCATCCATTGTATACAACTGTCGTGACCTGCTGTGATTGGTCACAGCAGGTCACATGGTACTGGCAACGGGGACGGTACACAGATCTGTCATCGGCCGTGTCCGACGTACATGGCCAGTGACAGATCGTGCCGCAGCGCGGCCCTGTAGGCGTGTGCAATGCGCGCTCTGGAAAGGACGCCATATGGCGTCCACCCGGAGGGATGAGCAACGGATTAACATAACTCTTACATAACACTTCATACAGTACAATCAAATAATAACTGACAGTCATGATCCCAACCGGGTCCAAGGTCTTCGAAGGCACTGTTACTCACATCAATAACTCGGCTGTATCTACACCCAATGAAAAGGCCCCCAGCCACTACTACACCACCTCGGGGACAATACTACAGCTACGTAGTCCCAGATACAGCCAATGAACTCCAACCTTACCAACATGACCTTATAATTGGGAAGGAACACCCATACCTACGATGGGCCCAACCCATAATCCACCAAATGGTCACTCCAGCACCGCCTTCAAAGACCCAGCGACCCCTGCCGGCTGCCACGACAAAACAAAAAACGCCAAACACCCCAGAACACAAAATGACGATCAAGGAAAGAAAATAAAATCAAGGAACCCAAACAAAACCAAACAACATGACAAACACAAAGGACAAGACCAGTAACAAAAACAGAGCACTTATACCCCCTTCCTGCCCAGGCCAATTTCCAGCTTCCAGCGCTGTCACACTTTGAATGACAATTGCGCGGTCATGCAACACTGTACCCATATGAAATTTTTATCATTTTTTTTGTGACAGACAGAGATTTGTTTTGGTGGTATTTAATCACCTCTGGGTTTTTATTTTTTCTTAAACAAACAAAAAACCACTGAAAATTTAGAAAAAAAAAGTTTTTTCTTAGTTTTTGTTATAAAATTTTGTAAATAAGTGATTTTTCTCCTTCACTGATGTGCGCTAATGAAGCGGCAGTGATAGACACTTATAGGTGGCACTAATGGGCACTGATGAGGAGGCACTGGTAGGTGGCACTGATGGGCATTGACAGGCTTCACTGATGGGCACTGAAAGGCAGAAATGATAGGCGGCACTGATAGGCGGCACTGATAGACGGCACTGACTGGCATTGATAGGTGGCACTGGCTGGCACTGATGGGTGACACTGAAAGGCAGCTCAGATGGGCACTGATATGTGGCATTGATGTGGCACTGGTGAGCAATGGCAGGTGACACGGATGAGCACTGATGGACACGGACAGGTGGTACTGCTGGGGCTACACTGATCATCAAGGCACACTGATCATCAGTGCCCTGATGATCAGTGTACATGTCCTCTCCGCGGAAAACCGATTACCAGCTCTCCTCTCCTCAGGGGCTGTCAGCGTGACGGCTCGTGAGGAGAGAAATGCCGGTAACCGGCATTTCCCAGTTTACATGCGATCACCTGTGATTGGACACAGCTGATCACATGACCGAGCTGACATCTTCGGCTCTTTCCGTGAATCGGTGATCCGCTGTGTCCGAGGGACACAGTGCACCAGCGATCGCCGCGCTGCGCGCTCCCAGAGCCACGCATGCACGGTAAGAATGGGAGGACGTCATATGACGTCCTCTCAGAACGAGAGAACCACCTCGTGGAGAACCTATATGGTGGGCGGGAGACGGGTAAACAGTAAAAACAAAACTTTTGCAATGATTTATGTTTATCAGACCAAACAAGAGCAAACGAGAAGAATTCACCTTTAGGGTTGAGTGCTGATTCACATACTGTATATATATATATATATATATATATATGAAAATCCATCATTCTCGATGTACTAGATGGCCTATCTCATTTCTTGAGGCCCCAAAACACCAGGACAGTGCGAATACCCCCCAGATGACCGCCTTTTTGGAAAGCAAACAGTCCAAGGTATTTAGTAAGAGTTATTTGATGGTTTTATTTTTCGAAAATAATAAATAAAAAAAAAAATCACTTTTTTTTTTATTTAAAAAGTAAAGTGTTAATAAGAAAACACCCTCACTGTGTAAGGGAAGATAAGGCTTGTCACCATGCTCCCAGAACAATGTACTGGGACCATGAAAGGCTTTCCAAATAGATAAAATGAGAGAAAATGAATGTTAACCATTTGCCGCCCGCCCTATGGCCGAATGGCGGCCGGCAAATGTCATCAGTGTTCCGGGTGGACGCCATATGGCGTCCTCCCGCACATGTGCAGATTGCGCTCCTGCAGAGCCACGCAGTGGCGCGATCTGTCACCGGCCGTGTACCTCGGACACGGCCGATGACAGAACTGAGTATCAGCCCCGTTGCCGGTACCATGTGACCTGCTGTGACCAATCACAGCAGGTCACATGACAGTTGTATACAATGGATGGCTTCATTCATGCCATCCATTGTATACTAGTGTCTAGCTGTGAATGGTCACAGCTAATCACATGCACATGTCATGTGATTAGCTGTGGCCAAATCACAGCTAAGCACAAAAAAAAAAAAAAAAAACCCTGAATGAATCGATGTCATTATGGTAACATTGTACTACTCTGGTCATAGTGAAATATGAAAAAAAAATCTTAAAAAAAAAGAAGAAAAAAATGTAATAAAAAATAATAAAAAAATATATATATATATATATATTTTTTTTTTTCATTCTGTCACCAATCAGTGTCCCTGATCATCGCCATGCCAGTTATATGATGACGCTGTACAAAAAAAAATAGTGAAACTAATTTTTAAAATTTTTTCATTTTCCGAAATATTATGACAAAAAAAATACAACTTCAAAAAACTCGCCATGCCTCCTATGAAGTACGTCGGACTGTCTACTTTACAAAAAGGGGTAATTTGGGGGATATCTGTACTGTTCTGACATTCTTGGACCTCAAGAAATTAGATTGGCCGCCAGTACTTCAGGATTGATCAATATTCAGATCTATACCATAGTTTGTGAACTCTATAACTTTCCTACGAACTAAAAAATACATCCTAATTTGGGTTATTTTCACCAAAGACATGTAGCAGAATACATCTCGGCCAAAATTTATGAAGAACAATTATTTATTTGCAAACTTTTATAACAGAAACAAAGAAAATGTGTTTTTTTCAAAATTGTTGGTTTTTTTTTTGTTCATTTAGCAAAAAATAAAAACCCCAGCGGTGATTAAATACCACCAAAAGAAAGCTCTAGTTGTGTAAAGAAAATGATAAAATTTTAGTTTGGGTACAATGTTGTATGAGCGCGCAATTGTCATTCAAGGTGTGAAAGCGCTGAAACCTGAAAACTGGCCTGGGCAGGAAGGTGTAAAAGTGCCCGTTATTGAATTGGTTAAAAAAATAAAAACAAAGCCCAAAAAAAACCAAAAGTAACAACCGTTTATCTCATGTCCAGTGCAGAGCCTCGAACCTATGACCATGCACTCTTTAGACTGGCACGCTAACCACTGTGCTGCGGTTGTTACCTGGTATAGGCCCGGTCAAACTGACCCTTGTTTTCAAAAACTGCCAACTGTCACCTGCCCAATGTCAAGTAGCTATAGTGCACTTTGAATGACAATTGCGCGCTCATACAACACTGTACCCAAACTAAAATTTTATCATTTTTTTCACACAACTAGAGCTTTCTTTTGGTGGTATTTCATCACCACTGGGGTTTTTATTGTTTGCTAAATTAACAAAAAAAGACAGAAAATTTTGGAAAAAAAAAAAACACGTTTTCTTTGTTTCTGTTATAAAAGTTTGCAAATAAATAATTGTTTTTCATAAATTTAGGCCAAGATGTATTCTGCTACATGTCTTTGGTGAAAATAACCCAAATTAGTATTTATTATTTAGTCTGTAGGAAAGTTATAGAGTTCACAAACTATGGGATATATCTGAAAATTGATCAATCCTGAAGTACTGAAAGCCAATCTCATTTTTTGAGGTCCAAGAATGTCAGGACAGTACAGATATCCCCCAAATGACCCCTTATTGCAAAGTAGACCGTCCGATGTATTTCATAACAGGCATGGCGAGTTTTATGAAATTGTAATTTTTTTGTCATAATTTTTCGGAAATGAAGAAATTAAAAAAATGATTTTCACTATTTTTTTTTTTACATACTGTCACCAGTGCAGTACAGCGTCATCGTATAACTGGCATGGCGGTGATCAGGGACACTGACTGGTGACAGTACGAAAAAAAAATTGATAATTTTTTTTATTATTTTTAATTTTTTATTACATTTTTTTCTTTTTTTTAAGATTATTTTTTCATATTTCACTATGACCAAAGTAGTATAATGTTACCATAGTAACATTGTGCTACTTTGGGGGAGTGATCAGTATTTTTTATTTTACACAATTTGCTTATAGCAAAGAATTACTTTGCTATAAGCAAGCATTTACCTGAATGAAATTGATTTATTCTGTTTTTTTGTTTTTTTGTGTGTGATTTGGCCACGGCTAATCACATGACACAGCTGGGCTGTGATTGGCCCAGCTTGTGCATGTGATCGCTGTGACCATTCACAGCTAGACACACTTGTATACAATGGATGGCATGAAAGGAAGCCATCCATTGTATACAACTGTCGTGACCTGCTGTGATTGGTCACAGCAGGTCACATGGTACTGGCAACGGGGACGGTACACAGATCTGTCATCGGCCGTGTCCGACGTACATGGCCAGTGACAGATCGTGCCGCAGCGCGGCCCTGTAGGCGTGTGCAATGCGCGCTCTGGAAAGGACGCCATATGGCGTCCACCCGGAGGGATGAGCAACGGATTAACATAACTCTTACATAACACTTCATACAGTACAATCAAATAATAACTGACAGTCATGATCCCAACCGGGTCCAAGGTCTTCGAAGGCACTGTTCTGTCCTCCTTATGTGTGAAGGTACATAGCTTGACAGACAGCTAAACCTTTCTCGGCAATGAGTTGACAAAGAAGCAACGTCCAACTTTGTCTTTATTGCAAAGATATAAGAGGTGAAACTGAGGAACAGAAAATAAGGCGCTTAGTAACACTGTCTGCCATGTGACAAAGCATATTATACATTACAGTAAGGCAATGCACATATAAACACATGTAAGACATGTAGGTTACTTAAAACACAGATGCATAAGATATAGACATGTGTGTAGACGTACCGACGATGCTATTGTGAACCTGAATGTGAGGGCTGGATCCTACCAGCATACCACAGGAATGGAGTCTGTGATGAGGAAATGGCTGCTATGAGCATGGCTGATGATGTAATCAGAGTTCATAGGCTACAAGCTATGGAAGCTGAAATGGGTCAAACTTCTACTGTGAAAAGATGCAGTGTATACAAACAGCCACTAGATGGAGCAGTTACACAATGAACAGAGAATTACAAACTGATAAAACATACTAATAATGCCTAATTAACAAAGAACAAATTGCTAAAGGCATGACACTCCCCGTCTGGTATCTAAAGGATACCACATTAAATCACCCCTGGAGAGAGCAACAAAACCAGTTCAGTAACGGGTCTGAGGAAGAGTTTGGGCTCCTGTTGTCTGCAGACCTTGACCTCCACTTTTCTGACTTTCCCATCTTCACTTGGGAACACCTTGGTTATCAGTCCCAAAGGCCAGTCATTTCTTCTTGACTGAGAGTCTTTGACAAGAACAACATTACCAACCTCCATATTGGGTTTGCTGGTTTGCCATTTATTCCGGACTTGTAGAGTAGAGATGTATTGTTTTCTCCATTTATCCCAGAAGGTATCTGCTAGAGTTTGCACTCGTCTCCACTGACACTTGTACAAGTCTTTAGCACTAAATTCTCCAGGAGGAGCCGATGCTGTACCGACTTTTTGGGTGAGAAGAGTGGAAGGGGTGAGCAAGAAGGGATCTTCTGGATCACTGGATATTGAAGTCAAAGGTCTGGCGTTCATGATCGCCACTACTTCGGCCATGAAGGTTGAGAGGGTTTCATGGGTGAGCCTCGAAGTTCCCAGCTGTAGAAAAACAGAATCAAGGATCCGGCGAGCTATGCCAATCATACGCTCCCAAGAGCCTCCCATGTGAGACGCATGTGGGGGGTTGAATGTCCATTTACAGTCTTGGGCGGCAAGATATCTCTCTACATGGTCACTGTCAATGTTTGAGGGGATATGCAGTTCTTTGCAGGCCCCAACGAAGTTGGTACCTCTATCAGAGCGGATTAGTTTAACTGGGCCTCTGATGGAGATGAAACGTCTGAGAGCATTTATAAAGCTGGATGTGTCTAAAGACTCGATAACTTCTATATGCACAGCCCTGATACTCATGCATGTAAATATGACTGCCCAGCATTTGCTGTTTGCCTGGCCTCCTCTAGTGTGCCGTGTGGTGACAGACCAAGGACCAAACACGTCAAGACCAACATTAGTAAAGGGAGGTTCTATACTGAGTCGGTCCGCAGGGAGGTTAGCCATCTTCTGTGACTGAAACATACCACGTAGTTTTTTGCAAGTGACACATTTGAAAATAAGACAACTCACAAGTCTTTTCGCTCCCACTACCCAAAATCCAGCTGTACGTAAAGCTCCTTCAGTGAACAAACGTCCCTGATGTTTAGTCTTCTCATGGTAGTGTTGCACAAGTAAAGATGCAATGTGATTGCTTGGAATTATTATGGGATTACATTCTTTACTCTCGAACTTTGCATTTGAAATACGTCCCCCAACTCTCAACAGTCCATTAGCATCTATGAAGGGGTCAAGCCTCTTGAGGGAACTGTCTTTAGGAACACTCTTTTGATTTTGGATGAGTTCAAATTCTTGAGTATAAACCTCTTGTTGGATACAACGGATGATAACGTCTCTGGCCTGTGTGAGCTCATCCACTGTATGGGCCTTGTGACAGTAATGCCAACCTTTGCAGTGATCTGATCCTGTAGGTGTGGCTCTAAAGGATCTGGCTATGTGGATCAAGCCGGCTATAGCTCTGTTCAGTGATTTCCACGTAGAAAACTTGTTGAATCGTTTGGATCCAAGCTCTTTGTGAGAAACTCTTGTGGTGAGTACAGAAATATGAGGACGAATCTCTGCATCAGCATTTGGTTCTAATAGCTGAAATGAGTATTTCTCCAGGGTGTCAAGTACAGGTTTGTAGAGGAATGGTGGCCCTGTGAACCACGTAGTATCTTTAAGGTGAGCTGCTGGAACAGCTCTTGTAGCATGGTCTGCTGGGTTGAGGTCAGTTGGTACATAGCACCACTGGGTAGGCTGTGTTGACCTCCTAATTCTTTGAACTCTGTTATGAACATAGACATAGAATCTCCTAGTCTCATTGTAAATGTAGCCCAATACTACTTTGCTGTCTGTATGAAACATTGTACTGACAAGTTTTATATCTATTTCTGACACAATGAGATCTGCCAGCTCTACTGCCAGAACAGCGGCACAAAGTTCCAGTCTTGGTATGGTAATCTCAGGGCTTGGTGCCAGTTTTGCCTTGCCCATTACAAAGCCAATTTGGACTTGACCTTTAATGTTTATAGTTTTAAGGTAAGCGACTGCAGCGATTGCTTTTACCGAAGCATCACAAAATATGCACAGCTGCCTAGACTGAACTTCTGCAGGGGAGAAGTGGGCATATGGCCTATAGATATGTAAGTTAGATAATGCCTGTAGAGAGTTTCTCCATGCTATCCATAGTGCTTCTTTCTCTGAGGGAAGTGGCGAATCCCAATCACACGTATCTGTGGTTAACTCTCTGAGCAGAGTCTTACCTTGGATGATCACAGGAGCTGCAAATCCAAGTGGATCATATAGACTGTTAATGGTAGATAACACTCCACGTCGTGTGAAAGGCTTTTGCTCTTGGTCGACCTGAAAGGTAAAGGTGTCAGATTTGAGGTCCCAGCTGAGCCCTAGGCTGCGCTGCATGGGTATCGGGTCTGTCGCTAAGTCTAGATCTTTCAAATCACTGGCATGATCTTGAGTAGAGAAGGCTTCCATAACAACTTTGCTGTTTGAAGCTATCTTATGAAGTCTGAGGTTTGAACAGGAAAGCATACTCTGGGTCCTTTTGAGTAGACTGATTGCAGCCTCTGGTGAGGGAAGCGACTTTAAGCCATCATCTACATAGAAGTCTCTTTCAACAAACTTCTTAATGTCTTTCCCATAGTCTTTTTCACCTTCTTCAGCAGAGAGTCTGAGTCCATAAATAGCGACAGCTGGAGATGGGCTGTTGCCAAAAACATGCACCTTCATGCGATATTCTATGATGTCTTGAGTAGAGTCATTGTCCTTGAACCAAAGAAATCTCAAGAAGTTCCTGTGCTCTTCTTTTACTAGGAAACAATAGAACATTTGTTGTTTGTCGGCAACTATAGCGATGGGTTCTTTACGGAATCTGATGAGGACACCGAGAAGTGTGTTATTGAGGTCTGGTCCTGTCAAAAGGACATCATTGAGAGAGACTCCCTCATACTGTGAACTGGAGTCAAATACCACTCGGATTCGTCCTGGCTTCTTAGGGTGGTAAACGCCGAAGATTGGTAGATACCAGCATTCTTCTTTTTCTTTTAGGGGTGGAGCTACTTCTGCATGATTGTTCTCAAACATCTTTTTCATGAATAAGAAGAAATGTTCCATCATCTCTGGTCTTTTCTGAAAGTTGCGTCTAAGTGAACAGAAGCGTTTTAAGGCCTGATACCTGTTGTTGGGAAGATGACGTCTCTGTGTTTTGAAAGGTAGTGGTGCAACCCAGGTGTTTGTTTTATCCTTGAAGAATCCTTGTTCCATTATGCCCAAGAAGGCCTCATCTTCAATAGAGGGAGCTATCTTGTGGTCTTCCTTTGTCCTCTGGAACACCGTGCACCCCAAGTGATCTTGGTCTTCACTGCAAGAGTGGTTCTCGGTTTCTGTAAAGTCAGGATATAGCACACTTGCCGGCTTCTCTCTTAGAAGGAATCTGTTAGGACAAGGCTGAAAGAGGGATGGACGTCCATTCTCCAAGGTATTTGTGTAAAGAGAATTCACTGTGGTTGGCTTGTGAACATTTCCTAGGCAAACATCACCTATGATGACCCACCCCAGGTCAAGCTTCTGAGCATATGGAGAACTATGAGGACCATTTATTATTATTATTATTACTACGAGTTTATATAGCGCCAAAGGGTTTGCTCAGCGCTGTACAATAGGGGGGGACAATACATGGCACAGTACAACAAAGACAGACAGCGTACGAGGGGTAAGAGGGTCCTACTCTTACGAGCTTACAATCTAGGAGGGAGGGGGTAAAGGTACAGTAGGAAGTGGCTGGGGGGGATGAAGTGGTAGGAGGAATGAGGGAGGATGGCCGTTAGGTGAGGGTGGGGTAGGCTTCCCTGAAGAGATGGGTTTTGAGGGAGCGCCTGAATGTGAATAGAGAAGGCGACAGTCTGATGGATTGGGGCAGTGAGTTCCAGAGGATGGGGGAGGACCTGGAGAAGTCCTGCAGTCGTGCATGGGAGGAGGAGACCAGGGAGCAGGATAGAAGGAGGTCCTGTGAGGAGCGAAGGGTACGGGTAGGGTGGTACCTGGTGATCAGATTGGTGAGGTAGTCAGGGGCAGTGTTGTGAACGGCTTTGTAGGTCAGGGTAAGGAGTTTAAATTTGATGCGTTGGGCAATCGGGAGCCAGTGGAGGGAGAGGCAGAGGGGGGTGGCAGAGGTGGAGCGGGTGGTAAGGTGGATGAGTCTGGCAGCTGAGTTCAGGATGGTCTGGAGCGGGGAGAGCCTGCACTTGGGTAGGCCAGTGAGGAGGGAGTTGCAGTAGTCAAGGCGTGAGATGATGAGGGAGTGTACTAGAAGTTTGGTGGTGTCTGGGGTGAGGAAGGAGCGGATCTTGGCAATGTTGCGAAGATGGAGCCTGCATGTGTTTGTGAGTGATTTGACATGCGGTTGGAGGGAGAGGTTCGCGTCAAGAATGACGCCAAGGACTTTGGCTTGCGGGGCGGAAGTGATAGTGGAGTTGTTGGTGATGATGGATAGGATGGGGGGGGGGGTGTGGGCAGGGGGAAAGACGAGAAGCTCGGTTTTGGAGAGGTTAATCTTGAGGAAATGTAGCGACATCCAGTCTGAGATGTCATTTAGGAGGTGAGTGATGCGGGCGGAGATAGTGGGGGTGAGGTGAGGGGTGGAGAGGTAGATTTGGGTGTCGTCAGCATAGAGGTGATAGTTGAAGCCGTGAGATTGTATGAGTTTGCCCAGGGAGGAGGTGTAGATGGAGAAGAGAAGGGGTCCAAGGACAGAGCCTTGGGGGACCCCAACAGAGAGGGGGAGGGAGGGGGAGGTGGCACCATTGTAGGTGACACTGAAGTAGCGTCGGGATAGGTAGGATGAGAACCAAGAGAGAGCAGCATCTCCGATGCCAAGGGAGAGTAGTTTATTAAGAAGGAGGGGGTGGTCAACTGTGTCGAAGGCCGCAGAGAGGTCCAGGAGAAGGAGGACAGAGTAGTCGCCCTTGGCTTTGGCGTTGAGTAGGTCGTTAGTGATTTTGAGGAGGGCGGTTTCAGTGGAGTGTAGGGGACGGAAGCCGGACTGTAGAGGGTCAAGGAGGTTATTGTCAGTAAGGTGGGAGCTTAGGCGATCGTAGACTAAGCGTTCAAGGAGCTTGGAGGTGAGTGGCAGCAGGGAGATGGGTCTGAGGTTGTTGGGGTCCGCGGGATCCAGGGAGGGCTTTTTGAGGATGGGGGTGATATGCGCGTGCTTTAGGGGGGAGGGGAATACGCCAGTAGAGAGGGAGAGATTGAGGATGTGGGTGAGGGAGCGGATGAGGGAAGAGGGGGGTGACCGGAGGAGTTGAGAGGGGATAGGGTCCAGGGGGCAGGTAGTGAGGCGGGCTTTTGAGAGGACTTTGGCGACTTCCTCAGTAGTGACAGGGCTGAGGGAGTGCAGTGCGGGGGGGGTTATGGTGGGCGGGGCATTGGGAGAGGAGGGGGGCAGTGCGGTTGTGAGGGCAGAGGAGGGGGGAGATGAAGGGGTGACGGGGGCGAGGAGGCTAGGTGGGGAGGTAGATTGCAAGTTGACGATGTCCTTACGGATAGCGTCAATCTTGTTGTGGAAATGGGTGGCAATTTCGTGGGCGGTGAGAGAGGTACTGAGTGGAGGAGGGGGGGGGGAGAGCAGGGAGTTGAAGGTGGAGAAGAGTCGGCGGGGGCAGGAGGAGAGGGTGTTTATTAGGTTAACAAAGTAGGCCTGCTTGGCGGCGTGGAGGGAGGAGGTGTAGATAAGAAATGCAGATTTGTAGAGGGAGAAAGTATGAGGGGACCTGGTTTTGCGCCACAGTCTCTCCAGTGCGCGACTGCGACGTTTGAGGCGTTTAGTGCTGTCGGTCTGCCAGGGTTGAAGCGGTCTGGGTTTGATGATGCGTGTGGTAAGGGGTGCCAGAGAGTCTAGGGCAGCTGACAGTGAGTCATTGTACAAGGTGGTGGCTATGTCAGGACATGACAGTGAGAGGATGCTGTCGTGTAGGCAGTCGGCGGCAGAGTGGAGGGGGGGCCGGGTTCAGGTTGCGGAGGTTGCGGCTGGTGATGGTTTGGCGTTTTTGAGGGGGGGAGTTGGGGGAAGGGGAGATGGAGAAGGTGATGAGGTGGTGGTCGGAGAGAGGGAAGGGGGTGTTCGCGAACTGGTTGAGGGTACAGAGGTGGGAAAAGACGAGGTCCAGGGTGTTCCCTCCGAGGTGGGTGGAGGATTGAGTGTGCTGTGTGAGCGCGAAAGAGGAGGTTAGGTGGAGGAATTGGGAAGTAGCCGGGGTGTTGTCGTTGATGGGGATGTTGAAGTCCCCGAGGATGATGGTGGGGAGCTCAGAGGAGAGGAAGAAGGGAAGCCAGGCGGCGAAGTCATCCAGGAAGCGGGCTATGGGTCCGGGAGGCCTGTAGATCACTGCGATCCTTAGGGGGGTGGGTGAGAAGAGTCGGATGCAGTGCGCCTCAAAGGAGGGGAAGGAAAGAGAGGGTGGGTTAGGGAGGACCTGGAAGGTGCTAAGCGGTGACAGGAGCAAGCCGACACCACCACCTCTGCGATCGCTCAGTCTTGGTGAATGGGTCCAGATGAGACCTCCATGAGTGAGTGCCGCAGGGGAGGTGGAGTCGGTGGCCTGTACCCAAGTTTCGGTGATTGCTAGGAGGTTGAGGGAGCGAGAGATGAAGAGGTCATGGATGGCAGTAAGCTTATTGCAAACCGAACGAGCATTCAGGAGTGCAACCGAGAGAGGGGGGATAGATATGGGGAGGAGGGGTACATGTATGAGGTTGAGGGGGTCGCGTCGGCTGGCGTGAGCAGGGGGGGCTCTAGGGGGGGTGTGAGGTGGTGAGGGGCCAGGGTTTGGGGAGATGTCCCCAGCTGATATGAGAAGGAGGAGGGTGAGGAAGGTGGCGTGGGAACGGGAGGTGTAGGAGCGCTTGGGTCTGAAAGTGGTGGCAAGTGGGTCAGCGGGGAAGTGGAGTAGCAGGAGGAGGTGGTGGGTGCCGTAGTGGGGAGAGGGGAGAAGTGAGGGGGCGATATAGAGCTGCTTAGCGGGGGTGGGTGGGTAGAGGAAGGCGGTTTTAGGGATGGAGGAGAGGAGGACAAGGAGGAGGAGCGCGGGCGGCATGTTGGGGTGAGCGGGGTGCAGGAAGGGTCAGGGTGGGTGAGGGGGTGCTGGTCAGGGATGGCGAAGCAGTGTCCGAAACGCAGTGGGAGGTGGCTGGTAGTCCCAGGTGGGGTGGAGGGCAGGGGATCCCTGGTGGGATGGTGGCCGTGCTATCCCTGGTGGGTTAGTAGCGATCCCTGGAGGGATAGTGGTTAGGGGTCCCTGGTGGTTAGGGTTTCTGGTGGGTGGTGGGATCCCTGGTGGCTGGCGGTGGGATGGTGGTTGGGCTCCCTGATGGGTAGTGGGTGCCCCTGGTGGAGTACCTGATGTCCTGGAGCGTCGGGGTGGAGGTGGATCCCTCCTATGTTAGGAGGACCGTTGGTGCTGGTGGTGGTAGCTTCCCCGGAGGAGCGGAGGCGTCCCGCTGCGATTCCAGCCACGGCCGGCAGGAAACACCGCGGCTTTGGGTGCCGTGGTAGGCCTCAAGCCGCTTCGGACCGCCGGAGCTCCGCTGGAGGGACGGAGTGTCTGTGTCCCCTTCAGGGTGTTGGTGGGGACATCGGCAGCAGGCTCAGGGGCCCGGATGGCAGCGGATCGGGCGCGGGGGCGCCGGAGCTGACGAGCACGTGGCTGCTCCGGGCGAGCTGGTACCCGGTGGTCGGGATGGACCCAGGGCCAGTGAGGGGTAGGCCGCAAGTCCCGGAGGTCCGGGGAAAAGGTGCAGTGGCCTTACCTGGCTGATGAGCAGGGACCGAAGGATCGTGGGGCCCCCGTTAGGGTCCGATGCTGCCCAGATGGCAGCGGATTGGGGCCAGGGGAGCAGGAGCTCGCCGACGCACGTACTTCTCGCCGGACGTCCGGATGTATATGTTGTATATATATATATATATATATATATGATGTATATATATATATGATATATATATATATATATATATATATATATATATGATGTATACCATTTATTTGTTTTCTTACCTTGTGGACTCTTATGATATCTCTCCCAAGGAGAAGTACTATTTGGGCCTTTGGGTCGAGTGCAGGTATGAGATGCGCTATGGTCTTTAAATGTTCATGATGTAATGCTGCCTCAGGTGTAGGAATCTCTTCTCTATTGTTTGGGATCTGATTGCATTCAATCAAGGTAGGTAGTTGCAGGGATGCTTCACTATTTATGGATTCGACTTGGAAACCAGTAGCTCTTCTGCCTTTTTCTTCACTCACACCAGTGCAAGTTTTAAGTGAATATGAAGAGCAGTGTCCTTTAATACTGAAGATATCAAAGAAGGCTGAGTTTGCAAGAGATCTATTGCTTTGGTCATCAAGGATGGCATACAACCTTACCGCTTTCTCTTTATGACCGATGGGGTAAACTGTAACAAGACAAATCTTGGAGCAAGATTTGTTACTAAGACCTTCTCCACAGACTTGGGTGCACTGGGGTGTCACTTCAGGAGGTACTGTGTCTCCCTCCTCCCCGCCGTGCTCTACAGCCTGGTCTGGGGGTGTGAGAGTCCATGGGGCTGGCCCAGGGTGTAAAGCTGTATTGTGCGCTTCACTGTTGCATTCCGAGCATTTGATGTTCGCTGTGCAGTCCTTTGCAAGATGAGAGGTTGAGGCACAACACCTGTAGCAAATGTGGTTTTCCTTGAGGAAAGTTCTGCGATCCCTGAGAAGTTTTCCTCTAAATCCTCTGCATTTCAACAATGAGTGTGGTTTCTTATGTAGAGGACATTCTCTGCATGGGTCCTTTGTGGAGATCGTCTCAGACTCTGTAGTACTGTAGGTTTTGTTTGAGGAGTCTTTAAGAGACACACTGGTTTTGTGTACTGCAACCGGTGTACCTTTCATGTTACGAAGTGAGATAGGTTTACCTGATTTGGGGTAAGCGGTGTCAAACATCGAGAAGTTAAAGCTGGGATCATTCCTAGTTTTTGCTTGTTGGTGCACGAAGTCCATAAAGAAAGAGAATGGAGGGAACGAGACATCGTACTGTTGCTTGTACCTGGAGCCTTGAGCAATCCACTTCTCTTGCAGGTTGTACGGTAATTTTTGTACTATGGGGTTTACACCACGTGCAGTATCTAAGAATGCCAGACCTTGTAAGTCTCCTTCAGTTTTGGCAACTTGTAGCTCTGTTAACAGATCACTCAGTTCTCTTAGCTTCTGGGAATCTTTGTTTTGGATCTTAGGGAAATCCTCAATTCTTTTGAAAAGTGCGTTCTCTATCACTTCTGGTGAGCCGTAACACTCCTCAAGTCTCTCCCATATCATGTTTAACCCTCTGATTGGGTAGTTAATATTAATGTCTCTAATCCGCCTTGCATGCTCTGTCGACTCATTTCCTAGCCACTTGACAAGAAGATCTATTTCTTCACATGCAGACAGATCCAGATCTCTGATATTATTCCTGAATGATGATCGCCATGACCTATAGCTTTCAGGTCTGTCATTAAACTTGGAGAGTCCCTTGGTTATTAACTCACGTCGGGCAAAGAATTTTAGAAAATCTGACATACCTGTATCTCTGTTTGACAGATTGTTGCTGTAATAGGCACCATCTACTTGTTCTTCCTTAAAGGGTTTGACCATACTGCGATCATTTGTGGGTTTGAATGCAGGTTGCATTGAGGGTTGATGTTCTATGGAACCGTCGACTTGTTCCATGCAGGGTCTTTGGTTAACTGAGGTCGCTTGTTGTATGACTGGAGTCTGTTGGAGCTCCTTAGCAGGGGTTGATGTCGCTCTTGGACCTGGATTTAGGCCGTCTTCTGACTTAGCATGTTGCAGTACGTAATCTGAAGTGCGTTGCAAGTTATTGTGAAGACTGGGTTCGGGCCTACTTATGTAGCTGAGTCTATCGCTTGTGAAGTTTGCTGCTTCCTCTAAAGCCTCTGCTTCTGCTACAGCAGCTGCAGCTTCTTTTTCCACAGTTAGCTTTTCTAGAGCTGCTTCCGTGCATGCTTTCTCTATTTTTAATTGTCTTTCTTGTTCGGCAAATGTCGCGCGGGTTTTGGCGGCTTCGGCATTCGCGCGGGCAATGGCGACGGTGGAGCTGCTCAAAGATCTCCCTGAGCCTCTGGAGTTAACTGAGATGCGAGACCTTGTCTCGAACTGTCCGGATTCCCTTGCTGACATGATGATGCTGTGAACGGGTTAGCACACTTGCAACCGCTGCGGGTGGCGATGCTGCGTAGTTCCTCTTATCCAGCTTGTGAGAAGCCACCGTTTCGCTGCAGTCAGGACTTCAGGAGTCGCAGTCCTCGTATCCAGCTTGTAAGAAGCCGTCGTTTCACTGCAGTCAGGACTTCAGGAGTCGCAGTCCTCGTATCCAGCTTGTAAGAAGCCGTCGTTTCACTGTTCTGTCCTCCTTATGTGTGAAGGTACATAGCTTGACAGACAGCTAAACCTTTCTCGGCAATGAGTTGACAAAGAAGCAACGTCCAACTTTGTCTTTATTGCAAAGATATAAGAGGTGAAACTGAGGAACAGAAAATAAGGCGCTTAGTAACACTGTCTGCCATGTGACAAAGCATATTATACATTACAGTAAGGCAATGCACATATAAACACATGTAAGACATGTAGGTTACATAAAACACAGATGCATAAGATATAGACATGTGTGTAGACGTACCGACGATGCTATTGTGAACCTGAATGTGAGGGCTGGATCCTACCAGCATACCACAGGAATGGAGTCTGTGATGAGGAAATGGCTGCTATGAGCATGGCTGATGATGTAATCAGAGTTCATAGGCTACAAGCTATGGAAGCTGAAATGGGTCAAACTTCTACTGTGAAAAGATGCAGTGTATACAAACAGCCACTAGATGGAGCAGTTACACAATGAACAGAGAATTACAAACTGATAAAACATACTAATAATGCCTAATTAACAAAGAACAAATTGCTAAAGGCATGACAGGCACTGTTACTCACATCAATAACTCGGCTGTATCTACACCCAATGAAAAGGCCCCCAGCCACTACTACACCACCTCGGGGACAATACTACAGCTACGTAGTCCCAGATACAGCCAATGAACTCCAACCTTACCAACATGACCTTATAATTGGGAAGGAACACCCATACCTACGATGGGCCCAACCCATAATCCACCAAATGGTCACTCCAGCACCGCCTTCAAAGACCCAGCGACCCCTGCCGGCTGCCACGACAAAACAAAAAACGCCAAACACCCCAGAACACAAAATGACGATCAAGGAAAGAAAATAAAATCAAGGAACCCAAACAAAACCAAACAACATGACAAACACAAAGGACAAGACCAGTAACAAAAACAGGGCACTTATACCCCCTTCCTGCCCAGGCCAATTTCCAGCTTCCAGCGCTGTCACACTTTGAATGACAATTGCGCGGTCATGCAACACTGTACCCATATGAAATTTTTATCATTTTTTTTGTGACAGACAGAGATTTGTTTTGGTGGTATTTAATCACCTCTGGGTTTTTATTTTTTCTTAAACAAACAAAAAAACCACTGAAAATTTAGAAAAAAAAAGTTTTTTCTTAGTTTTTGTTATAAAATTTTGTAAATAAGTGATTTTTCTCCTTCACTGATGTGCGCTAATGAAGCGGCAGTGATAGACACTTATAGGTGGCACTAATGGGCACTGATGAGGAGGCACTGGTAGGTGGCACTGATGGGCATTGACAGGCTTCACTGATGGGCACTGAAAGGCAGAAATGATAGGCGGCACTGATAGGCGGCACTGATAGACGGCACTGACTGGCATTGATAGGTGGCACTGGCTGGCACTGATGGGTGACACTGAAAGGCAGCTCAGATGGGCACTGATATGTGGCATTGATGTGGCACTGGTGAGCAATGGCAGGTGACACGGATGAGCACTGATGGACACTGACAGGTGGTACTGCTGGGGCTACACTGATCATCAAGGCACACTGATCATCAGTGCCCTGATGATCAGTGTACATGTCCTCTCCGCGGAAAACCGATTACCAGCTCTCCTCTCCTCACGGGCTGTCAGCGTGATGGCTCGTGAGGAGAGAAATGCCGGTAACCGGCATTTCCCAGTTTACATGCGATCACCTGTGATTGGACACAGCTGATCACATGACCGAGCTGACATCTTCGGCTCTTTCCGTGAATCGGTGATCCGCTGTGTCCGAGGGACACAGTGCACCAGCGATCGCCGCGCTGCGCGCTCCCAGAGCCACGCATGCACGGTAAGAATGGGAGGACGTCATATGACGTCCTCTCAGAACGAGAGAACCACCTCGTGGAGAACCTATATGGTGGGCGGGAGACGGTTAAACAGTAAAAACAAAACTTTTGCAATGATTTATGTTTATCAGACCAAACAAGAGCAAACGAGAAGAATTCACCTTTAGGGTTGAGTGCTGATTCACATACTGTATATATATATATATGAAAATCCATCATTCTCGATGTACTAGATGGCCTATCTCATTTCTTGAGGCCCCAAAACACCAGGACAGTGCGAATACCCCCCAGATGACCGCCTTTTTGGAAAGCAAACAGTCCAAGGTATTTAGTAAGAGTTATTTGATGGTTTTATTTTTCGAAAATTAATAAATAAAAAAAAAAATCACTTTTTTTTTTATTTAAAAAGTAAAGTGTTAATAAGAAAACACCCTCACTGTGTAAGGGAAGATAAGGCTTGTCACCATGCTCCCAGAACAATGTACTGGGACCATGAAAGGCTTTCCAAATAGATAAAATGAGAGAAAATGAATGTTAACCATTTGCCGCCCGCCCTATGGCCGAATGGCGGCCGGCAAATGTCATCAGTGTTCCGGGTGGACGCCATATGGCGTCCTCCCGCACATGTGCAGATTGCGCTCCTGCAGAGCCACGCAGTGGCGCGATCTGTCACCGGCCGTGTACCTCGGACACGGCCGATGACAGAACTGAGTATCAGCCCCGTTGCCGGTACCATGTGACCTGCTGTGACCAATCACAGCAGGTCACATGACAGTTGTATACAATGGATGGCTTCATTCATGCCATCCATTGTATACTAGTGTCTAGCTGTGAATGGTCACAGCTAATCACATGCACATGTCATGTGATTAGCTGTGGCCAAATCACAGCTAAGCACAAAAAAAAAAAAAAAAACCCTGAATGAATCGATGTCATTATGGTAACATTGTACTACTCTGGTCATAGTGAAATATGAAAAAAAAATCTTAAAAAAAAAGAAGAAAAAAATGTAATAAAAAATAATAAAAAAAATATATATATATATATTTTTTTTTTTTTCATTCTGTCACCAATCAGTGTCCCTGATCATCGCCATGCCAGTTATATGATGACGCTGTACAAAAAAAAATAGTGAAACTAATTTTTAAAATTTTTTCATTTTCCGAAATATTATGACAAAAAAAATACAACTTCAAAAAACTCGCCATGCCTCCTATGAAGTACGTCGGACTGTCTACTTTACAAAAAGGGGTAATTTGGGGGATATCTGTACTGTTCTGACATTCTTGGACCTCAAGAAATTAGATTGGCCGCCAGTACTTCAGGATTGATCAATATTCAGATCTATACCATAGTTTGTGAACTCTATAACTTTCCTACGAACTAAAAAATACATCCTAATTTGGGTTATTTTCACCAAAGACATGTAGCAGAATACATCTCGGCCAAAATTTATGAAGAACAATTATTTATTTGCAAACTTTTATAACAGAAACAAAGAAAAATGTGTTTTTTTCAAAATTGTTGGTTTTTTTTTTGTTCATTTAGCAAAAAATAAAAACCCCAGCGGTGATTAAATACCACCAAAAGAAAGCTCTAGTTGTGTAAAGAAAATGATAAAATTTTAGTTTGGGTACAATGTTGTATGAGCGCGCAATTGTCATTCAAGGTGTGAAAGCGCTGAAACCTGAAAACTGGCCTGGGCAGGAAGGTGTAAAAGTGCCCGTTATTGAATTGGTTAAAAAAATAAAAACAAAGCCCAAAAAAAACCAAAAGTAACAACCGTTTATCTCATGTCCAGTGCAGAGCCTCGAACCTATGACCATGCACTCTTTAGACTGGCACGCTAACCACTGTGCTGCGGTTGTTACCTGGTATAGGCCCGGTCAAACTGACCCTTGTTTTCAAAAACTGCCAACTGTCACCTGCCCAATGTCAAGTAGCTATAGTGCACTTTGAATGACAATTGCGCGCTCATACAACACTGTACCCAAACTAAAATTTTATCATTTTTTTCACACAACTAGAGCTTTCTTTTGGTG